>NC_140585.1:1281764549-1284437049 GCF_964204655.1 Triturus cristatus
ATGTAATTAGGCACAACTTTGAGGTTGGATGGATAAGTATCCAGGGAGTGACAGAGTTGGAGATACCTTTTTTATATTTGTTATAGTCAATTGAGCAGAGATGTATTTTTGAGTGTAATTATCATAAAAAGAAATGGGGCCAATTGGATCTGTGAATGGAAGACTCCAAATATTTAATGGACACAGTGATGCCACTTACGGGTGATAATATGATATTTTGGCTTCACACTGAGATTACTATCTTTTGGTTAGAAAGTTGTTTGGAAGAAGAACAGTGAAGGCAGTGATGGTAAGGAAGATAGGAAGAGAGGCGACAGAGAAGGATCATGAGGCGTCTATGCTGCCTACCTTCCAGTGTGTAGAGCAAGTGTGCCTGCACGCTGGGGATTAAAGACAAGGGGTGAAGAAAGGATAGTCTGCATGTCATGCCTGCAGCTCATTGCTCTTCTCATGTGCCTATTCTTTATGACCACTGCTCTAAGGGTACCTCCATTTGATGTTTTCATTGGAAGAAAGTGTGGTTTGGTTGCATGTGCACCACTTCAAGCTAAATGTGGCATTACCATCTAATCAGAAGATTTACCTTTTTTCTATTTGTCACTAAACAGTTTGAATTAAATGACCCAATTCCTTTTTACTGTCAGTTATGTGTCATAAAAATTGTACTCTTCAAATTTCTTACGAGGTTGAGGACGATGGTCAGTTAGGAACTGCTATAAGTTAACAGCACATATGTTCTCTCCATTAGCAAATGAGATCCCTGGCCTGAAGAGCTCCTTGCAGCATCTCCATTCATCTATGTACTGAAAACCCTTAGCACATCATAGCTTCTAATAGACATAACATCATCCAGAATCAGTTGAAGAGCATAGTGTGAGATAGCATAGGCTTCTAATGGAGCCATCTGCTACCTAACTTGCACTTGCAGGGTGAGAAAGAGCAAAGTTGACCTACTCAATCTATCAGGTGAGTATGTTTAGCTTGAAGTCATTAAAGGACAGTAGAGTGTTTAGAGCAGAATCATCTTGTTTACAGGGTGTGATAGAAATGTATAAAATTGTCATTATGGGAACAAATCTTTCGGGCCAGATTTAGAGGTGAAAGATTCTGTAATGGTACAACTGCCAAAAATTAGGGAAGTTGGTTTCACACACTTGTGGGTTCCCAGTGCCTATTTAATAGGGCAGAGAAAGCTGTCTTTCTGAGTGCAACTATCAGTTGCTCCACGGGCAACACCATCTGCATGGGTGAGAGATTGTTGAAGAAAGTGGCAAACTGGCTTCCCAATGTAGGGTGGAGTCACGAGCAGGCATGTCACAAGTACGGTACTGTTTTTTCATTTGAGATGATTTACCTTACACCAGCAAAAGCCATCTTTGCGAAAAGAATGTGCATGGAACCTGCAACAGAGATCGGAAAGCCTAAATGCAGCAGACCATCTAAATGATGCTATATTGGAGACATTCATTCCACCATGTGAGGGATCAGAATGGTCCAACCACAGGCCTATAAAAAACATAAGACTGTTCTTGAAATATGCTAGTGAACGACACAAATTGCTCAGTCTTAGTGAAGTTTTAGAGCAAAGTCCAATTTCAAAAGAAATCTTACTTTAGGGTAGTCCCTTAGAGTAGCATTGTACGCAATTATGTAGTTAGATTTGTATAGCGTGTATGTATCTATAAAGCAATTAAGCACTGTACATCAAAATGAGAATACAATGGAGAAGACATTGGGTGTCTGAGGGTGGAGTCTGAAAGACATTGCATAGAGTGCCATCAGGAAGTCGAAAGTAAAGTGTGTCTTAGAAGGACACAGGTTGGTCCAATACAACATCGTGACCAAAAGTATGTGATGGAGAAAAGGGGAGAGATGCATTAGAAATAACATTAGGGCTAGGCATGAGATGGGGTGAGATGACAGTATTGGCAAGGGAGCCGAGCCGTGGCAGTTGGACCGAGGGATTAGGAGGGCACTCTCAGAAAATCAAGATATACAGAAAGTAGGTGTTGCTCGAAGAATAGGGTATTGACCTCTTTCCTGAATTGGAGATGAATTGTATTTTCAATTCTTAAAACTGGCATGGAGAGCCACAATCTCTGTGCATAATCTAAAAAGGCCAGGCATCTAGTTTTCTCCTTCCTGCATTTCCTCATCTTCTGCCGGGCTAAGCTGCTGTGTGTCTCACAAAGCTGCCCTGATGTTGGTATATTGAATGCCTGTAATGGCGGTTCACTGTTAAATGCTTTGTATTCATGTTGCTTTGATGTGCATGATATGTCTCCTGTACAACCACATTTACATCCACCAAATATATTTGTATTGCCTCTTTTATCAGTTATGTTATGTTATGTTATCTGGTGTTTTATTGAGCGCTCAGCTACTCAAGCAGAGTGTCCCGGCGCTGTGTACTGCTGGGGAACCCATCATGGCTTTCCCTGTGAGATGGTCCCTTACTGGGCATCTCCAAGGTGAAGACCAAGCATCCCCGGCACTGGTGGGGCCGTAAGTGGAGATTAAGCAAGCTATTGCCCAGAGCTGCTGAGTGTGATCCATGATTAGAGTAGGCACCGAGGCGAGAATTATCGAGTCCGCTGACCTTGGCCCAAGACCCTGCCGCGTCGGGAATCGAACCCTGGTCCCTGACCGACCTCTGCTTCTGGGTCTGCCGCCTCTAACTAGTGAGCCACCCACTTCACTAAGTCTATTGTTGTGCTCCAATTGTCCATTCAACTGAGGATAATAACGCGTCACTATCATATGCTTTATCTCATGAGACTTAGAAAACTAAACTCTTTATTTCTCCAGACACACATTTTATTATATTGCGTGCTCTATCCACTTCAATAAACAAATAATCAATGCAGTACCACAGTTTTAAAGCTAATTTTACCCCAGAAATCTTACATTTCTCTAATGAGATCGAGTCCCAATTTCTCCTACACTTAACAGGCACTTCAACAATTATTTTAAACCTCTTTCTACCTGTATTGCCACTAATATATCTCCCTAACTCTGTTGTTTGTCAAGGCCTTTCATAGGTTTCCTACATATACTAACCTGGCCGTATCCTTCTCAGGGCCAATGGAGCAATAAACCCATTGAAAATCTGACTCCACGGGCAATTCTTATTTTACACTGCATTCCTGGTTGAACCTTCTTATGCATGTACATCCTCTTAAAGTCATCTAATGTATCTGGTGGTTCACACACCTCTAACAAACCAAATTTAGACACAAAACTCTTCATGTTCTCCTTCATATCTTGTACACTGGTTTCAACTCTCTCCACTTTAATTTGTCGTCTTAGTAAGTCAGGTTTCTTCGAAGGCAACTGGGATAAACAATACTCTAGGATTTTTTTGCAGCTTAGTAAATGTTCCATTTAGTCTGACACTCCTGCAACCTGGCTAACTGCTGTGAAAACGTGTCTGCTCCTCCTGGCTGCAACACATTCAACCGATGTTTGTGATAAATTCTCATTAAAAACTCACTCCTCTGCAAGTACCTTCTTGAAATATTCTATCACCGAAATACAGTTTAAACTCTTTCTCTCGACATAAGGTATCCCCCCCTTTTTTTGCCTGCGCCAGCTATCACAATTGTCTGATCACCTACTTTGAATGGTTTTAAAAGTGGTGCATTGACTATTGCACAGTTCACATTACTAAAAGCTTCCCTTTGTTTTCTTCCACAATCAAAAATGCCCTCTCTCCTTGGGGCATGCATAATGCATGGTTCAGTCACTGTACTAAAATAAAGCACAATTTTTCCGCACTTCTGTACTATGCCCATACAAGAGTGTAATTGTTTTCATCAATTGGTGCCAGTGATTTTCTGATGGCTTGCAATAAATATTTTTTCACGTCTGGAACACTTTTGCAAAGATTTGTGCACAAAAATCTGCTGTGTGGCTTCAGCTGAAACGCAAATAATCTCACAGCGTCATAAAGTGTGATGTGCCGATGACATTTGCCAATAAAATGCTATTGGTTCTGGATCTGTGTGATGCTAAACACGATTCTGCATTGCACATAGCCGAACAAGCAGGGTCTTGCATGAGGTTTGTACTCGAGGCACACACACTAGTCCAAATTTCTTTGTGCAGACGTTTTTCCCACTGTTTTCACCTGTTTTCATTTCATGCAATCCACGTTGTGCTAGTTTGTGTGACTTTAGTTGATCTGACTTTTCAGGGAATCCTTTGTGTGTTTTCCGTATACCCTACACGTAATTTCCACTTTACATGTGTTATTTGTTATTTCATGACATTCGGTGAGGTTTAGTGCTGTGGTTGCTTCAACTTTCAGTCCAATAATCCATTCACTGTCACACAAGCACCTGAACAAACATTAGTAACTTTGGGACCCCAAGTACAAGAAACTTTTAGACAATTATTTTCTTAGGTTTTATTGTGTTCTAATTCATTCTTTCCAAAAACAAGAATTTAGGGCTTAATTTATATGTTGGTGGAGAGGGAACTCTGTTGAGATTGTGTCCCCTCCCTGCCAACTTAGTGGTCCACACGATTTAAACCCGGGCGGATGATAGGTTTAATCATGGCAAAGACTACTCTGTCTTCGTTGTGATTAAACCCCTCCGACAGCCATGCGGAATAGCGGAATAGGGGGGTAGGAGGCTGATCTCTCATTTTGCCCACCTAATTTTGATGGTTGAAATTAGAAGTCAGTTTTCACTGCCGGTCACCCCCAGGAAAACCCTGGCACTAAGGGGCAGTGAAAACTGTTAGATGCTCCCCTCGTCACCAGAGAGGGCTCTCATGGAGAGGGGAGCATTTTCATTTTTATTTTCAAAAAGAAAATCCAGCTTCATGATTTTCTTTTTGAAAATAAAAAAAGAAAACAGTTTGGTGCAGGGCTCTGTCATGTTGAAGGAGCCCTGCACCAAACTGCAAAAAGCATTGACAGGAACCACCGTAACCGTGGTTCCTGCCAATGTTTTAGAAATGACTGCCAAGTTGGCAGTGATTTCTAAATTAGGCAGGCAGCATCTCTGCCAGGACGTCAGAATAATTTACTCTGTTGCCGTAGCGGAGAAACGGGCTACCCACCTAAATATAAATTGGGCCCTTAATCTTTGAAGTTCCAGATATTTCAGAGACCCCTGAATAATTTGTCATCATGCATTGAAATGCAGATGAAGGGACTCCACATGACACTCTGTTCATTTTGTACAATCTTTCCACATCATTGATAGCCATCAAGGCTCTGAACTCTAAATGGAAGCAAATCTGATAGAAAACAGATATTATATGTGGCTTAGTGACAAGATAAGCTCCTCTGAACATCAATACCATCTCACTAATGTGCAGAATGGACAAGTTACCTACCCACATTTATTCAGATGCTCAAATTCCATGCAAAACCATACTTTTATACTTTTCTTGTCTCATGTGTGAGTGATCACTACTCGAAACAACCTATTCATCGGCCCAACAAGTTCAACTATTCCCTCTTCAACACATACCCCGGAGCAGCGCAATTTTGGCTCCACTCTTTCACGTATGACTAGACCACATATATTTTTGTCCGTGGCCTTATGTACTCTTGTGATGTAATATTGTTAATTTAATGTAGTGCACTTGAACAGATACCCGAAAGTGAACTTACTGTGTATTTGCAATATCTATATGAGTGTATATATTAACGTTTTCCGTTACAGTAACAACGAATTGCAGTTCTTACATATATCTGTATTTGTGTGGTTTGAATAATATTGCATTTCTTATATATTTGCATATTCATCTAAATAATACTCTGCATTTATTTTATAACTGAAAATGTATCCATTTGAATAGTGCTTTGCATCTATATTGTAACCGTATAGTTATCTGTAATCATGTACTGAAATGCTTACTGCACTAAGATGACCATCGGCCTTCAGCATTGGGATTTCCTAATGTTTTAAATTTAACATGAATGTTTGCTTTGGATGCAAAGTTTTCTCTCCTCTGCAGTTGCAGTTGAATAAGCTGATTGTTAAAGAAAGGCATATTGTGTGAAAGAGATAGTGAGTCTTGAAAGGAGTATATTTTGGCAAGGACAAGAAGCTTGCCGAATGAAGGGAGGACTAATGTTTGTGCAGAATAGGAAGACAGGAGGAATCCAAAGACTTTCTAATGTGTGGACCAAAGGAAAGAACTCTTAAGTGTAGATGCCAAGTTTTGTTGTTTGAAGATGGAAATTAATGAGACATGTGATACAGGATTCTTGAAGGTCCTGTTGTAGATATAATTGAGGATTACACTCTAGCTTTATTCAAATTTACTTTAGACTCTTAGAGGTACAGACCTCTTTGCGACATCTCTGTTGTGCGGCTTTATTCTAAACAATATTCTTTCCCTTTAGAGAACTTCTACAGAGGTTCTACTTTGCTGATACCTTTCTCTGTTTCCCTGACTTAATAGGGTTTCCTGATTCTGGTAGAATAGGATTTAGTAGATCTACTTAGACAACCTCATATATAGGCAGGAGGATCAAAACTTTCAATCTACCAATCAGACTTTGTTTTTCCTTCTCTGTAAAGCAGCTACAGAATTCCCCATTTGCTTTCTATTATTGAGGATACATTTTGTAAATTGTTTTGGATATTCCTTAGTGAGTCTGTATTTTTATACTATGTTTCTGCAACTGATTTATATAAGCTTTGCATTGAATGTGTAATAAATCTATACCTAATCCCATCAATTGACTCTGAGATTTAACGTGTGGCCAAATGGGTTGCACTGTAATTGTTAAATAGCAGTTGATCCTAACTTCTTTTATTCCTCAGGCACCTATAAACTTCCATCTCAGGAGGTAAAGGAAAAAGGAGCCCACGTTCTATGCGTTGTCAACCGCATCAAACTTCTAATTCTCCTCATCATATTCACAAGTACTCTTGCCACAGATTTTTCCCTGGTGTATCATTTTTTTTCATCTAATTCCTGTGCACATGCTGTATTCAGGATACGAGTAAGAAACTCCGACCACTTTCGGCCCAACTTTTTAATTGGCTCCTGTCACTGTCCTTTGTAAATTGTGGCTTTTCAATTGGTAAATAGTATTGGTAGTTCCTCCTTAGTACTGCCTTTTCTTTTCTTGTAACCTCCCATGAGGATACCCTGTTACATGTGCTGTTACTCTGTACGTTTTATTTACAGTCTGTTAGCACTACTTTCTTAAATTACTTTCTCCTATAGCAGACGCAACATGCTGTCCTACAACCGCTTGCTTTTTAAGCAGCATGGCACCCATGTTTCATCTTGTCTTGCTTTAACAATTGCAGCCATGCCATTAATGCTGCTCAGGCTATAATATATTTTTAGGAAAGCAGCCCAGCATGCCGCACTTCATTTTAAGTTTTTTTTAATCCACACTTTGATCTTTTTCCCTACAGCGCTGCACTCTTGATGTTAAAGAATGAGCACTACTTTCTTAAATTACTTGCTCCTATAGCAGGCACGACATGCTGTCCAACAATCTCTTACTTTTTAAGCAGCACGGCACCCATGTTTCATCTTATCTTTTTTGCTTTAACAATGGCAGCCACACCATTAATGCTGCTCAGGCTATAATATATTTTCAGGAAAGCAGCCCGGCACGGCATGCTAGATTTTAAGTTTTTGTAATACACACTTAGATCTTTTTTCCAACAGCGCAGCACTCTTGATGCTAAACAATGGCGACCCTGCATTTTTTTTGGCATTCATGGCTCGCCCACTGGCAACACACAGTCAACTATGGCAGCGCCTGGTCACCCAAGTCACAGCCCCTCTTCAACAGCATGGCATGCTTGATGTTCAAGAATGGTGGCTTCATATTTCTTTTGTTAGGCGCTGCTCGCTCACTGGCAACTTTAGAACTTTGGGAAGGTGGCGGCGGATGGCACGTGATCACCCATGTGGGTTGTGTTACTGAGTCAGTCTCAGTTGATGCTTGAGGTGGGGCAAGCTGTTTTGTGATAAATTGGACAGAGACAGTGAGCTGACTTCCTGCACTGCAGCCCTGCTCGCTGGTAATGAAGTAAGAGAGGGTTTTGCATATAGCTTGAATCTGTCAGGTGAAGACAAGCTCTCCTTTTCGCACGCTGCTATAACGTTGCTGTTTGTGTTCCCATTGGTGCTAGCAGAAGGTAAGTGTCAGAATTATACGGATACACCAAAGGCATCAGAGCACTTTACAATAGCACTGTAACGTTAAATAAGCTTTGCAGTGCAATAGGTCTTTCATTACTGAAAGTTTGAGCTATTGGCATTGCATTATTATTGGCAACACCAATAGCTCCAACTTTCAGTAATGTGAGACCTATTGGATTGCAAATGCTTGCTCTTTATCCTCTGAAAGCATGTCTAAACAGCCACCTTCCTTCACCAGAACATGTTCTTTCAGATTTTCGAATAACACGCAAAGACTTCCAGTGCCTTCAAGCCAAAATGGCTCAGCCACCATATGACACATGTACTTTTCCAAAAAAACTCTCTCTTTAATGCACTGTGACAAATACATATTATTTTGACTGTGTTAAAAGTCAGTTAAAAGCATCCCACTTCGGGTCACTTCTCCATAACTCTATTTCTCCCATCACCTTCCATGAACTAGAACCAACATCTACTGTGACTAACCCAACAATCTCCTTCCAAGTCACACTTTCTCTAAGCAAGCACATTTTGCCCCATTGCATCAGCAACATTATACAAATACAACACAATGTGTATTTGCATATTCTATAATTTTTTGATCTTCTCAAGACTCCGTACTTCTCTTGTGATCTCTATGCAATCCAGCAATATGCCCTCAACATTACACTTATACATTTTTTTGTAAGTAGCTAAAGCAATTTTGGTAAACCATAAATGTATGATACTGTCACACCAATATCAGCAAATGTTACTGTTGCTCTGATTCTCACATCATCTTCAGCTATTCAGCACCTTTGTCTCCCACACACTTCGTCAGGACCTCTTTTGGATAGAAATAAACTTCACAAATACTCTTGTGCTCCCTCTTTTCCATTTTTTCATGCATACCAAAATGTATTCTAAAGACTGTGCTATAGTTATTTCCTTTTATATCGTTAGATTCCTCTTTACCACAGTCTTGACTGTACCTTCTTCTCATAACTTTGGACAAAAAGGGGCATATGTATCAAAAAACCGATTTGCGATTCCCAAAATGCGATTTTTAGCAAATCGCATGTTGAGAATCGCAAATCGCGATGTAAATAAAAAGTCGCAAACATTTTGCGATTTCAAAAAAATCGCAGAATATACTACGAATCCCGTTTTTGTGATTCCTTATTTGCGAAATTCACAAATAAAAAATCACAGATTTAGGGACTCTGCAGTTCAGGTCCAGCTTGATGACATTACACCCAGTGTGTGACATGCTGCACCTGATTGCCTGAGGCAGAGTCAGAGGCTGTGAGGAGAGGCAGAGGAGTGAGCACAGCATTACCAAACAACTACAAAGGAGTCACAGGACAAACAGAAGGGCAAGGGGGGGGCAGTGAGAAAGAGAAAGCACAAGTTTAGCGAGAGGGAGCAGGAGGTGCTGATTGAGGACATGGTGTGCAGCCATGATCTCCTATTTGGCAAAAAGGCACTCCGTGTACCTGAGTCTAGAAAGAGGAAGATCTGGTTGGATATACAGGAGAAGGTCAATGCTGTCGGTGTGACCCAGCGCACGGTCAAGGAGCTAAGGAAGAGATGGTCTAACATGCGCCAAAGGTCCAAGGAGAAGGTGGCAACTAGGCTGGCGGAGGCCAAGAAGACCGTGGGTGGAACATGAACTGCAACCGACTCAGCACCCTATGAGGAGTTGGTGGAGTCCACCCTCCTGCCCGAGAGCGTCAGTGGTGTGGCTGACATAGACATCTCCGACCCTTCAACCACCAGCCAAGGTAAGATGCATGCCAAATGCAGCCGCACACATCGCCATCCCATTCACACAGTCAGGAATGTACCAAACACAAACTACAAATGCCACTCTGGTCCACTTTTTCCAGCACACACAACAATGCATCATGGGAGACATAGTCAGATGCATAACAGTGGGGCAATGAGACACAGCAATGTTGAAGCAGTATGTGAATTCCTGTGAAGGGAAGAAGCGATAGATAGCACTTAGCCAATACAAATTGAGAAAACTTTATTGAGTGAGAAATGCAGACAATGTCACAAAATAAAAATTTCCCTTTCCATCCACAGCGCAACCTAGGACATAGGATGACAGTTCAGGAGCTGAGGAGGTTGAACATATGGATGAGCAGGCAGGGCAGGGAGACTCCGACGATACCACAGAGACCACACCTGTTCCACTAAGAAAGCGCACCATTGTGGCACCACTGCCACCACTGGAGGTTGACACAGAGTCCACAGGGGAGGATGATGCTCAGGCAGAGTTAGGGCAGCGTGTGACACAGGTGCCGGAACAGCACACACCCCAACATAGGGAGCAATGAGCAGTGAGATGCAGGCCAAGGGCAAGCACCAGCTTTCCCACAGATGAAGAGGCCACAGTGTTTGCTGGACTGCAGGGCAGCATGCTGCAGATACAGCACGTGCAACAGAAATCAATGAGATCCATCAACTGGCAGCTGTTCACAGTCAACAAAAGCCTACGCTACATGGGGGAGGGCATCATGGACATGGCAGGTGCCATTCGTGAACTGTGTGCAACATTAAAGAGGGACCAGGCAGCCAGGCGCAGGGTGAGCCTACGTTCCGATAGCTGTCTGAACAGCTACCCCAAGGCGGCGAACCACCTGTGCACTGCCACTAGCCAGCTGACACGTCGCAGCGTCAGCATGCAAGTGGAGATGTCCCACTGCTGCCAGGATGTGGCGAAAGGCCTGGTGCAGGTCACCACTGCTGTGGAACAACTGCAGACAGCAAACACAGGTGGCACAGCACTCCTGGGCTCAGGGGAGAGTGAGGAGGTATCCAGCAGGAGCAGCATCACCCCACCAGTGCCCGATCCAAGAAGGCACAGTGGGAGACAGGGTGCAACACCTGTGGACTCAAGGGAGGGCAGTCAGCACCCAGAACGGGCAGCAGCAGTCCGTCCCGGGAAGAATTGAATTGGCAACACTGAGTCATGTAAATGGGTCAGGCAACCCATTCCTACAGGACTCCAGGCTTGCATGCATACCTGCACTGTGGACCTAACATGGGCTACGTACAGCGACACTCATTGAGTCAGTCAGGCTGTGTGACAAAATATTATCCTGCAGATAAGGGTTTGAATAAACACAGTCCTGCTACGAAATATCTTTTGCATCATGTCATTATTACTCACCTAGTAGTAGTTCTGTGTGATCACATCCCATCTCTGTCATCCGGCAGCTACCCCAACTCCAACTGCTGGTCTGCCAGGGGGACCTGGGCCCTCATCGTCAGAAGTATCAGTATCAGTCAGTTCGATTGGGATGTCTTTTTTCATAGTTATGTTGTGGAGCATTGCACAGGTAGCCGCAATCTTGCAGCAGGTCTCAGGGCTGTATTGGAGTGCTCCTCCGCTTTTATGCAGGCAGCGGAACCGGCTCTTCAGGATCCCAAATGTCCGCTCAATTACACAGCGCATAGATGTGTGTGCACGGTTGTATCTCCTCCCCCTAGCATTGGCTGGATTTAGGTACTGTGTCAGGATTAAGTCCCACACTGTATATGCACTGTCACCTGCAGGAATGGAAACGAGAGGTGAGTCAATGTCCCACACCCCAAAGATGTACTGTATGTTGGGATGTTTGACATGCATTTACCTAACAGGTAGCCCTCACCAAACTCGCCAGCATTGAGACGTCTGTATGTCCCACTATGTCTAAAGATGAAAGAGTCGTGAGTACTGCCTGGGTATTTAGCTACAATGTCATTGATGATATGTTTGGCATTGCGGATGACCTGTATGTTCAGGGAATGGTATGATTTACGGTTTATGAACACATATATTCATTGCTTGATGGGAGTGTGAGGGCCACATGGGTCCCATCTATGCAGCCAATTACGTGGGGGAATCGTGCAATCTGGTAGAAGTCCAGTTTTGTTTGCTGTAATGCCTGTTGTGTGCTGGGGCATTGTATGTGATGTTGTAGCCTCTGTAGCATTGCATCTAGGAATGCATGGAAGAAGCGAAACACGCCACTCTGGGAGACCCCACCTGCCACTGCTATCACCCCTTGAAAACTCCCTGAGGCCAGTAGGTGCAGTGAGCACAGGTTCTGCACATGGGTAGGAATGGTTTGGGTCCTGCGTGTTGGGTTCCAGATAAGGTTTCAGCTCCTCTATCAGGTCTAAAATTGTCTTTGAGTCCAGCCTGTACTTCTCATGGATGTCCTCCTCAGTGTGCTGGAACAAAGTGATGTGCAATCTGAAGATCCATTCCTGTCGCCTCCTCCTCTGTGCTGCTGCCTGAATTCGCAGCCTCCTATCACATATAGCTCTGCCATTGTGGAAGTCCCTGTTGCATTGATGGCCTGTTTATATAGCTTACACCTGGTTACCACCTGCATTGACTTGGTGGTAAAATTGATGTGCAAATTTGCGATTTTTCATACATTGCGTTGCGAATTCTCAAACGCCATTTCTCTATTTGGGATTTTCTCAGCCTGCTTATCGCAGACTGCAAATTCGCAGAGAAATTCGCAGGCTTCGGACCTCGCAAAATAAGAAATCTATTTTGCGATCGCAAACACTGTTTTTTTTGCGATTCGCAGTGTTTGCGATAGTGAAATAGTTTCATACATATGCCCCTAAGCTCGCAGCGAATTTCAGATTTGCAGACTGAGGCTGTCATGTTTCCTAAATGCACTCAACTATTCCACACAACAACCTTCAACATCCAGATGGCAGCATATTCTGTGGTTTCCTAATAAAGTAAAGTTTCTTTTCATTTTTGACTACCCTTTTCCAGGAAGCCTGGCATGATGGCTCACTGGATTAATGCTTTCACTGAAGAGAGCTGTATTTAAGCACATGGTCACAGGAGTGACGTTCTCAAATTTCATTTGCCCAAGCTCAACAAAATGTTTGCCATCAAGTTGGGGAACAGTAAAAATCTGTTTTCAGTGCCATGAAAGACATGGTTGAATATGTGCTACAGAATACATGTTGCCATCCAGTCAGTCTCCTTTTACTTACTAAACAGTCCATAAATATTTGACCCATAACTGCAAGTTAATGTCAGTGATATTTTTATTTGACCTCACCATCAACACTTATGTTCCTCTGTAATACGAATTTTGCCACATGATAGGCAAAAGGGAGAAGAAATGTCAATTTCAAAGTTTCACAGTGCAACCCATTAAGTTACACAATAAACCAGTCCACTACTGGAAAAAGGTTTAGTAGGGTTTATTACAAATTCAAAAATAAGCTAAAAAAAGACCACTCTTAGTATAAGCATATAAGAATACAAAATTAGTAAAACTTGTCCAAATGTCCTGAAGAGATGTGCTTGATACAAAAGAGTGAGTATGATTAGTTCAATTATTACGAAGTAAACAATAAAGAGAAAGAAATTTAAATCAAGTTGCATTAATCGAGTCTCAACAAGCAGCATTAATCCTACTCTTTCCTACACTATCCTATCAAGGATCCCTATGTCTAATAGATAATGATCAGGTTCAGGACCAATATAAGAGAAAAAGAAAGAAAGGTGTCAGCCGGTGAAGTCTTCAGTAGAAGAAGTCCAATCATGGGTCAAGTAGCATGAAGCCAAACAATCACAGGTCTGCACCCTACGAAGTCTCAAAAGGCATCTGCCTCCCCTAAGTAGCAACAGACAATATCAACTGCATTTGAAAGGAGCATGTCCCCCGTGACATTCCCTCAAGTACTTTTCCATCGACTGGGCTCAATTCATCTACCTCCCTTCTCACACAAATAAGCGATCCTTCTCGTCTTTGCTAAATTCTTCTTCTCCTCCATGGGAACTCATCCCCATTCTCGTTACCATATTCCTCTCGTTCTACTTTGTCCTTTCACACCTCACTATCAAACAAAACAAAAAAACTCTTCTATGTTAACTAATAAGGCTTCATCCACACCTGCAGGGAGACGAAATACAACAAAACATTCCACATTGAACGTTAGGCACAAATCAATGTAAATGGTTAGAAATTTACTTTGAATTCTTTTTTTCCGCATTCTATTACTACGCATAGCACTACTACTTTTTTTCCTGTAATGGTTTATGCTAATTTAAAAAATCACACACACTACACTACACTACTCAAACACCACTACACTACCCTAAACCCTAATACACTACCCCCTACACCTGACTGGACCCTACACTCTAACACTACACTTCATGACCCCCTGACACTGCCCTAAAACTCTACCCTACACTACACAAACAATACAGCACTACCATAAACCCTAATTCACTACCTCCTGCATGCCCCTCCCCTTGCCCCATTCCACACCCTACTCTCAAACACTACCCTGCACACCCAGACACTAACCTAAACCCTAAATCACTACCTTACACTACACAAACACAACAACACTACCCTAAACCCGAAAACACTACCCCCTGCACATAACTCCCCCGACCCACAGTCCTGTCCCTACTCCCAACACTACCCTTCTCGACCCCTTCACTACCCTAAACCCAAATTACACTACATAATCACAACCCTTAATCCTTAAACACAACCCCCTGCACGTTCCTAAAAAATACACTGTCCCACTTACCTCTTTCCCCTCATGTTCCCTCTCTTCACCTTCACTCTTGGATCCACTCTTCCCCTTCATCAAGCATCTTAAGAGCAGCACGTCGTTGTTTGGAAATGGAAGAGCCTCCTTCTCCAAACAACGATGTGGATAGTCTTCAAAGTATTTCACTTTGTGAAGTAACGGTAATTGTGTAGTAACAGCATACTTAGTAAAAGCATGCGTACTAAAGGTTTCTGAGAACTAAAAAATGAGCACCAATAGTAAAACGTAGAAATGCTCACGAAGTAATGGTAGATTACCCTTAATAATAACCAACTGAACAAATGTACTGGGTTACATGCGTGCACATTTTCTCTGTGGTTAAAATGTAGATAATTCACCATTATATTATTCCACTAAGATATTGTAATGCTTGATTTTTCTGGCCTTCTTGTGTTATAGAGCGATCAATATGACTTCAGTCTCTTTCCATCCAAGTCTAAGGACTAGAGTAGTGAATAGGGCCTATCTATTAGACACGTTGACACAATCCTGTGCTCCTACCCATAGATCAGGGCCTACATACATAGCCTAGGGGATAGATTCGTTAGCATTAGGGGTAATCTGTTCTGTAGTGAGGGTATTTAATGGAGCTGTGCTGCATTCAGGCCTGGTAGGCCTTAAACGGGAGAGACTCCATCTTTCCTCCTGCTCTGGCAGCTTGGGAAGTTTCCAGGTCACAGGCAGTGTTTTAGTTAGGAGGTGTTATTCGCTTGGAGAGAACCGGTTCAGGCCGGCCCTTATCGAAGGATTGTATTCTCCTTCATGCCGAAGACACTACATCAGGCCGGCCGGCTGGGAACGTGTCCTTGGCACGGGGAGGTACAGGAATTTGGTGGGCGGCAGGTTTCGAGCTGGAAATTTCCATGAGAGAATGCACATCTATATTAGTGAAAGTCTGAGGCAGACACTGGCACTTGCTTCTAGACCATAGGCGGCATCTGGCCGTTAGCAGAAAGAGCTACTACTTATTCCAGGGAAGACAGATGACGAACTTGAATCTAAAGAGGAGAGAGTAGCCGATGAGGAAGAGGTTCCAGTGACTCGGAGAGGGAGAAGGGAGTAGATCCGCGACTGCGGAGGTGTGACTTCCAGGCGAAGCCGAGGCACAGAGGGAGAAGGGAACCTAGATGACCATTGAGCACAGGCTACATACAATCCAGGTGAAGTCGACCCCTTTGTCCTTTGAAGTGTATAACTTAACCTTTCACTTTCCTTGCAGGTTATATATATATAATGTATTCTGCGAATGTGCATGTGGCATTTAAATAAAGTATTTAGCTTGTCGTGAGTTAGCATGTGTTGTGTATTTTTGTATAGGAGGATAGCCTATTCTTTTAGTCAGAGTTAACTCGACCTGAACAGAGGTTAATCCTGGTCAGGTAAGTGGTAACTGGATGAGGGGGAAAACGAGCCCCTCGAACTAGAGAACAGGTTGTGCTCAACCAATAGTCTTTGTGTGATCTGATCTATGGTAATCCCGATTCCCTTGTCATGTACTACGGTAACAATAGGATGAGCTCGTGCTAAGGCTGCCGTCTAGGTAGGAGATTCTGGGTCTGACTGAGGCCGCGAGACTATGTGTGTTGCTGCCGGCTGGGTAGGAGATTCTGGGTCTGACTGAGGCCGCGAGACTGTGTGTGTATTGCTGCCGTCTAGGTAGGAGATTCTGGGTCTGACTGAGGCCGCGAGACTGTGTGTGTATTGCTGCCGTCTAGGTAGGAGATTCTGGGTCTGACTGAGGCCGCGAGACTGTGTGTGTTGCTGCCGTCTAGGTAGGAGATTCTGGGTCTGACTGAGGCCGCGAGACTGTGTGTGTATTGCTGCCGTCTAGGTAGGAGATTCTGGGTCTGACTGAGGCCGCGAGACTGTGTGTGTATTGCTGCCGTCTAGGTAGGAGATTCTGGGTCTGACTGAGGCCGCGAGACTGTGTGTGTTGCTGCCGTCTAGGTAGGAGATTCTGGGTCTGACTGAGGCCGCGAGACTGTGTGTGTATTGCTGCCGTCTAGGTAGGAGATTCTGGGTCTGACTGAGGCCGCGAGACTGTGTGTGTTGCTGCCGTCTAGGTAGGAGATTCTGGGTCTGACTGAGGCCGCGAGACTGTGTGTGTATTGCTGCCGTCTAGGTAGGAGATTCTGGGTCTGACTGAGGCCGCGAGACTGTGTGTGTATTGCTGCCGTCTAGGTAGGAGATTCTGGGTCTGACTGAGGCCGCGAGACTGTGTGTGTATTGCTGCTGGCTGGGTAGGAGATTCTGGGCCTGCTGAAGGCCGCGAGACTGTGGTTGCTGAGATCGCTAGACGGTGAGGTCTTGATATATATATATATAATAGGAATTCCCTGTCCTTAGGTGGTACATATATATGTGGTTATTTAGGTGTAAAAAGGCCCTAGGGAGGGGGTAACGTTCTGTTTTGGGTCAGGAGGGCTCTGTAGAGCGGGTTCCACCCGATCTGAAAACCCAA
The DNA here is from genome assembly GCF_964204655.1 of Triturus cristatus. Classification (NCBI taxonomy): domain Eukaryota; kingdom Metazoa; phylum Chordata; class Amphibia; order Caudata; family Salamandridae; genus Triturus; species Triturus cristatus. The sequence goes on from NC_140585.1 coordinate 1,281,781,729, forward strand.
GCAGAACATTTGGCGTCACGAACTGTTTACGAAACCTGTGTGCGTCGTCTTTGTCTTGTGTTTGCTTTTAGCGTGTGCGTGGTTTTCTTTTTTATATATTTGCGTGTATAGTTTTTTTTTCTCTTTCTTTTTTCTCTTTCTCTCTTTCTTTTTTTCTCTTTCTCTTTCTCCTTTTTCTCTGCGTTTATTTTTCTTTCTTTTTCGCGATGTTTTCTAAGAAATCTAAATCTACTCTTAAATTGTCCGTTGATATTCCCGGATGGGATTCAACGCCTTATGGAGCCCTAGCCCGTGAGTGGGCTGACTCTACTGGTCTGAGTGAAAATTGGAACTCTTCTTTGGAGTCGGCGGAACCGGCTGACGTGATTACTTGTTTGCAGACGGCACCTGTATTGAAGGGTGAGGAGGTTCCCGCTTTGGGGCGCAGAGGTTGGGTTATTCTGTCTGCGTATCGGATTCTGCATGAGAGATTGTTGAAATTGCAGATCTCTCTTAAGGATGTGGAGGCACACTTTGTTGAGATTCAGAATTCTAATACTTTATTGCGGTGTCAAAATAAGTTGCTTTCTGACAAACTTGACACTTACCAAACGGTTGCCGAAAGGGCGGCTGTGCGGATTGCTCGTTATAAGTACAAGAACAGGCGTGGTCGAGTTTCGACGCGTAAGGTGCGTCTGGTCGTGGCGAAAGCTGGACTAGATTGGAACCCTGATGAATGGGATGGTAATATCTGGGACTCGACTACGTCTTGTTCCTCGGGTGAGGAGTCTGTCAAGCACGAGTCTTCTCGTTCCCGTCATGAATGTAAGTCTGCTTCTCGCACCTCTGATGGTGCACCCCGTGATTACGCTCGCTCTTCGGGCGGCATCGATGCTTCTTACACTGATTGTCCCTCTACTAGTACTGCTCGAGCTCCTTGTGATGCTCGTCCCGTGGTCTCTGCGCATTCGGTTTTTCGTCGGAAGTTGCAGCAGTCTCCCAATGCTCCGCAGGGTATTTCTTTAGACTGTTTAGAAGATTTTACCCAACAAGAAATTAGTGATATTTTGCTGCGCTTTCGGCAGCGGGCTGGTGAGGCTTTGCTCACATGGATGGTGCGCCTTTATGAACTAGGCGCTGCTGGTATTATGTTGGATACTGGTGATTGTTTGAAATTTTGTTCTTTGAGTTTGGATTCTACTGTGCAAGATCATTTTCGTAACTATAATGGTGGTGGTCAAATTTCTTTGCTCCAATTGGCGACTGAGGGTTGTAATTTGAAGTATCCTACTGAATCTGACTGGCCTGTCAATGACAAGCCATGGTATACCTTGCGTGATGCTGCGCAACGTCTTAAGGAAGAAGTGATGAAAACGGCTATTTTTCTGGGCACTGCTGACAGGTTGCTTGATGGGATGTTGACTTCTTCTGTGCGAAATCGTATCATTCGCTCTTCTCCTGTTGCCTACAAGCAGGTCATGATGACTTTGTTGATTAACCAGACTGGTAATGTACTGTCTACAGTGTTGGAATCGGTACGCCAACTCGGTGAGTTGGGTGAGTGGTTTAAACCTGAACGTCAGTCCCGGCCTGACACTCGTACTCCTGGTGAATATAAATTTACTAGACGAGATATCTTTACTGGTCTTTTGGCTGATGGTGTGCGTCGGGAGGACATTGATGGTGAGACTACTGCTCGTTTGTGGGAGATGTTTCGCAAACGGGGCTTGGATCGGAAGGAGGGTGCTCGGCGTGTTCGAACGACTGCGTGTGATCGTGGTTGTTCTGATGGTAGCAGTGATGATGATCGCCGTGGGCGCTCTGATCGTCGTGATGATCGGCGTCCTGCACGTGATCTGTCTCCCCGTCGAGAACGGGACAGGGAGAGAGAGGGGGAAAAGGAAAGGGGGAGAAATGATCATGCTTACAGCAGACGTAGAGATGATAGGGATCAATCCCCTGAGTTGAGAAGGAGAGAGGATCGACACAGTTTGGCCGATCGAAACCCGCAGTACAATGCAGAGGACAGGAATCCATTTCGTAATAGAGATGGATATGAACAGGAGGTATCGATACCTAAGAAACGTGAGAGCCTTTATCCTGATTTGTCCTGGTACACAGAATGCAGTAAGAATGACTAGGAAATAGGTCAAGCTCCGGTACACAGATGGGCTCACAGAGATAATAGACCCTATGTAGATATTGATATTTATTGGAGACATCGTAATATCCAAAGGGCCCGAGCATTAGTTGATACAGGAGCGGAGGCCACTCTTATTCATGGAAAATCAAAGAAATTTACAGGGCAGCCTTTTACTATTACCGGATTAGGAGGAAAAGAAACCCCTGCAGTTCAAACTTTGCTTGAAATGAGAATAGGTAGAATCCCTAGAAAGGAATATTCTGTATTAGTGGTGCCACTTTTAGAATTCATAATTGGAATTGATATTTTGAAGGGAATGACGTTGCATCTTGATGATGGGTGTTACCAATTTGGAACGACGCATTATATCTCGTCCAGACCTATACGGGTTGGTCGTTTAAGGATGCCTCCTATACAAGTTCCCTAGGCGACCAAAGTGGTTTGTCAGAAGCAGTATCGCATTCCGGGTGGTCATGAAGAGATTAGTACCACCATTCAGGAGTTGGTTGATGCAGGCGTTATAACTCCAGTTACTTCTGCTTGGAATAATCCTGTTTGGCCGGTGCGTAAGAGTGATAATTCTTGGCGCATGACTGTTGATTATCGAGAATTGAACAAACACACACCCTCTTTGACTGTTGCAGTACCGGATGTCATTACTTTAATTGAAAGAATCCAAAAACATCCGGGTACATGGTATGCGTCCATTGATATTGCTAATGCCTTCTTTTCTATTCCAATTGCCCCTGAGTGTCAGGAACAGTTCAGTTTTACGTGGAACGGGCGCCAGATGACGTTCAGAAGTCTTCCTCAGGGCTATGTGCATAGTCCTACGATTTGTCACCGGCTGGTGGCAGAACATTTGGCTGAAGTACCAGTTCATCCCAAAATTCAGATATGTCATTATATTGATGATGTTTTGATCCAAGGCGAAACACAAGAGGATGTTCAGACACAATTAGATAGAGTCATTGAGTGTCTGCGTGGGAAAGGTTGGGAGATCAATCCGGATAAATTACAAGGTCCGTCTCAAGCTGTAAAATTTTTAGGTATTAATTGGCACGAGGGACACCGCGAGGTGATCCCTCAAGTTAAACAGAAGATTCTTGATTTTTCGGTTCCGAGGAATAGGAAGGAAGCCCAGAGCTTCATTGGCTTATTTGGTTTTTGGCGCCAGCATATTCCTCATTTGAGTCAAATATTGGCCCCTTTGTACCGAATTACACGTAAAAAGAATGCATTTGAATGGGGTAAGCAACAGCAAGATGCATTTAGTTTGGCGAAAGAGGCAATTCAACATGCTATGGATCTATGGCCTGTACGTGATGGTGATGTGGATTTGAATGTGTCTGTGCAAGGTCCTTATGCAAATTGGAGTCTATGGCAGAAACAAGGCAGGAGTAAGGTACCGTTAGGGTTTTGGACCAAAAAGCTACCTGATGCTGGTGAGCGTTATACACCCTTTGAGAAACAGCTACTTGCTTGTTATTGGGCTTTGGTGGATACCGAGCAATTGACTTTGGGACGTGACATATTTTTGCGTCCTGAAATTCCTATTATGCAGTGGGTTTTGAGTTCACCAAAAACTCATCGAATTGGGCATGCTCAGGAGGCGAGTGTGATTAAATGGAAATGGTACATACAAGACAGGGCACGTGTGGGTCCGAAAGGAGTTGCGTTTTTACATGAGCAAGTGGCGCAAGCACCATCGGCTGAGACTGAGAGTGAGTGTTCCGTACCTTTAGAACAGGAGTCCCCTGTCAAGTGGGGTAGACCTTTTGATGATTTGTCCGCTGAGGACAGAAACCATGTTTGGTTTACAGATGGGTCGGCGAAGTTTATTGGAACGACACGACACTGGAAGGCGGTGTCTTATAATCCGATCACACAGAGACTATTGAGCACAACTGGTGAAGGGAAGAGTAGCCAATTTGCCGAGCTTTATGCTGTTTACCAAGTTTTGAAACAAGAGTTACCCGGCACATGCCACATTTTCACCGATTCCTGGTCCACTGCCAATGGACTGGCTGTTTGGTTGCCGACCTGGCATTCCCATAATTGGAGGTTACACTCCAAAGAATTGTGGGGAAAAGAGTTATGGCAAGAGATTTGGGAGATGCTCCCACAGAGTACTGTTACCATCTTCCATGTGGATGCTCACACCCCAATAGACACCCTTGACAAATTTTTTCATAACATTGCAGATGAAAAATCTAAAATTGCTGAGGCAGTGGTGGACAGACAGGATCCTGACATTGCGGGATTGGCGAAATGGGCACACCAGAAGGCAGGACACTTTGGAGAGAAGGCCACTAGCAGGTGGGCTGCTGATAGAGGAATTTATATTCCTCTGGATCTAATCAAAAATGTTATCTTACATTGTCCCGTCTGTCAACATATCAGACAGCGTAAGGTACCCCAAATTGTTAGAGGCCATTTACATCGCGGGAAACTGCCCGCTCAAATTTGGCAGATTGATTACATCGGGCCCCTTCCCATGAGTAGAAATTGTCAATATGTTTGCACAATTGTCGATACATATAGTGGCTTGCTGGTAGCTCTTCCATGTAAGCAAGCCACCCAATTGAATACCATAAAAACATTAGAATTGATTATGATGTATTATGGTGTGCCATTCCAAATTCAATCTGATAATGCATCCCATTTTCGTGGAAGATTGGTACAGGAATTCTGTGTGGAAAATAACATTGAATGGATATTTCACATACCCTATTACCCGCAGGCCTCAGGCCTGGTGGAGAGATTGAATGGCCTGCTAAAGGATCAGTTGCGAAAGTTAACCGATGACAAGTATAAAAATTGGCGAGACTTTCTACCCCAAGCACTATTGATCCTGAACAATCGTCCTTTTTTAAATGCTGAATCTCCGCTCATGCGTTTGTTTCCCCAAAATGTTGAGACTATGCCTAATGTAATCAATGAAACTGTGATGTACTGGGAAATTACTCCCGGAGCTCTGGCTCCATGCAGAGCGACCCCAGGGTCGGCAGGTTTAGACTTGCATGCTATGGATGACACTGTTCTGGAAAGTAAAAATCGGGTCATCATTGCTACCGGTGTTGGTATTCATATACCACCGGGGAATTTTGGATTGATCGCCCCTAGATCGGGGCTGGCTGTAAAAGGCATCCAGGTGCTTGGAGGAGTTATTGACAGCGACTATCAGGGAGAGATTAAGGTACTTCTGCTAAATAGCAGTGAGATTGACTTGCTGATACATCGTACTGACCGAGTGGCTCAATTACTCATTATGCCTGTTTTCAGTGGTGAAATAATGAAAGGCACTGCCCCAACTTTGCTAACTGTACGTGGCCAGAAAGGCTTTGGCTCTACGGATAACCCTGGGGCCAAGGTTTGGGTGCAATCGCCTAAGAATCCCCCTGAACAAGCAGAGGTTATTGCCACCGCTCAGGATAATACCATTTTGGTTATGAGGCCAGGGAAAGATAGCTGGGAAGCTGTCCCAGCTGATAAATGTTATTTACGAGAATGATTAATGCCTGTATTTGGTTCTTTTTCAGATCATTCTTTGGATTGTTGCTGCAGGATGTGCCGGTCTTGGACCCCCTTCGGACTACTTCGGCGAGAGGGAAGGGATCCCATCAACCCGGGATGAACTGGGAACCCGAATGTTGCGTTCCTTCAATGCGTGGGATTCATCCTCGAACTTTTGGACCCTACTGGCCAAGAGAGTAACTGATGCCCCTCACTTCTGTTTGACACCGATGAGATCTGTGCACGATATTCTTGCGACCTGCCTAGTTGCTGTCCCCGCCTCGCTGGAGACTTTAATCAGTATCTTTAACATTTCAAAGGCTCGTCCGAATATTATCTTGGGTGATTTTGCTACCCATGTATATTGTCCTTTGTGTACTGAACTGCTGAATGAGCAACTCCCCATCCAGTCCCAAATAATTACGTACAATATTACACAAGGTGACTTATGCTTCTTTCTTACATGTAATCCTAATGCAATTTCTGAATGCCTACGCCTCAAGTTAAGGGGCGCCACTTCCTTTACACCTCATGAACGAACTCTGTGTTTCCAGAGGACACCGACGACATGTGTCTCAGTCCAGAACAATATGACTTGCAATAGTTTGGTAGTTACTCCCAGTCACTATCGTGCGATGTTGCTACCTGCCGGATGGCTTTTCTCATGTGGTAATACTTCCTGGCCATATGTCCCTGCAAACATTTCCGGAGGCCCGTGTGCCATCACTAGACTGAGTCTACTTATGTTTGCTTCACATCCAAATGCCAACTCTCGTGTGCTTCGAGATACAGTGATATTACAGGAGGATTGTGACTCATCTTTGCATTTATATTCCAAGTCTGAATATCTTAGCCTAGCTGTTTCAATTATTGGTGTTCCTGCTTTGGCGGTTTACAATGCCAAATCCATTGGGAAAATGGCTTGCTGGATGGTTAAATCTATTAATCATACTTCTACAGTCTTGTCTGACTTGCTATTAGACGCCCAGGGTGAACGTAGGGCCATTTTGCAAAATAGAGCAGCCATTGATTATCTTTTGCTTAAACATGGACATGGTTGTTCAGATTTCGAAGGTCTCTGCTGTTTTAACTTATCTGATCATACACAATCCATTCGTGCACACATAGATAAATTGCATGACTTAACCGATGAAGTTAGAAAACACATTGATCAGGGCTGGTTTGACTGGCTCTTTAATTGGTTACCGGACATGCATATGCTACGCTACATATTAGGTGGCATTTTGATTGCTATTGCTGTTTTGATTTCTATCTGTTGTTTTATTCAATGTATCCCTTCACTGCTTCAATTCTGCACATCTGGTACTAGACATAGATCGGTTAGTTTTGTTTCATATTATTCTTCCACCGATGTGAGTTCCGTTTAAATGTATGTATAATAGACTGAAGTCAAGGGTGAAATGTAATGCTTGATTTTTCTGGCCTTCTTGTGTTATAGAGCGATCAATATGACTTCAGTCTCTTTCCATCCAAGTCTAAGGACTAGAGTAGTGAATAGGGCCTATCTATTAGACACGTTGACACAATCCTGTGCTCCTACCCATAGATCAGGGCCTACATACATAGCCTAGGGGATAGATTCGTTAGCATTAGGGGTAATCTGTTCTGTAGTGAGGGTATTTAATGGAGCTGTGCTGCATTCAGGCCTGGTAGGCCTTAAACGGGAGAGACTCCATCTTTCCTCCTGCTCTGGCAGCTTGGGAAGTTTCCAGGTCACAGGCAGTGTTTTAGTTAGGAGGTGTTATTCGCTTGGAGAGAACCGGTTCAGGCCGGCCCTTATCGAAGGATTGTATTCTCCTTCATGCCGAAGACACTACATCAGGCCGGCCGGCTGGGAACGTGTCCTTGGCAAGGGGAGGTACAGGAATTTGGTGGGCGGCAGGTTTCGAGCTGGAAATTTCCATGAGAGAATGCACATCTATATTAGTGAAAGTCTGAGGCAGACACTGGCACTTGCTTCTAGACCATAGGCGGCATCTGGCCGTTAGCAGAAAGAGCTACTACTTATTCCAGGGAAGACAGATGACGAACTTGAATCTAAAGAGGAGAGAGTAGCCGATGAGGAAGAGGTTCCAGTGACTCGGAGAGGGAGAAGGGAGTAGATCCGCGACTGCGGAGGTGTGACTTCCAGGCGAAGCCGAGGCACAGAGGGAGAAGGGAACCTAGATGACCATTGAGCACAGGCTACATACAATCCAGGTGAAGTCGACCCCTTTGTCCTTTGAAGTGTATAACTTAACCTTTCACTTTCCTTGCAGGTTATATATATATAATGTATTCTGCGAATGTGCATGTGGCATTTAAATAAAGTATTTAGCTTGTCGTGAGTTAGCATGTGTTGTGTATTTTTGTATAGGAGGATAGCCTATTCTTTTAGTCAGAGTTAACTCGACCTGAACAGAGGTTAATCCTGGTCAGGTAAGTGGTAACTGGATGAGGGGGAAAACAAGCCCCTCGAACTAGAGAACAGGTTGTGCTCAACCAATAGTCTTTGTGTGATCTGATCTATGGTAATCCCGATTCCCTTGTCATGTACTACGGTAACAATAGGATGAGCTCGTGCTAAGGCTGCCGTCTAGGTAGGAGATTCTGGGTCTGACTGAGGCCGCGAGACTATGTGTGTTGCTGCCGGCTGGGTAGGAGATTCTGGGTCTGACTGAGGCCGCGAGACTGTGTGTGTATTGCTGCCGTCTAGGTAGGAGATTCTGGGTCTGACTGAGGCCGCGAGACTGTGTGTGTATTGCTGCCGTCTAGGTAGGAGATTCTGGGTCTGACTGAGGCCGCGAGACTGTGTGTGTTGCTGCCGTCTAGGTAGGAGATTCTGGGTCTGACTGAGGCCGCGAGACTGTGTGTGTATTGCTGCCGTCTAGGTAGGAGATTCTGGGTCTGACTGAGGCCGCGAGACTGTGTGTGTATTGCTGCCGTCTAGGTAGGAGATTCTGGGTCTGACTGAGGCCGCGAGACTGTGTGTGTTGCTGCCGTCTAGGTAGGAGATTCTGGGTCTGACTGAGGCCGCGAGACTGTGTGTGTATTGCTGCCGTCTAGGTAGGAGATTCTGGGTCTGACTGAGGCCGCGAGACTGTGTGTGTTGCTGCCGTCTAGGTAGGAGATTCTGGGTCTGACTGAGGCCGCGAGACTGTGTGTGTATTGCTGCCGTCTAGGTAGGAGATTCTGGGTCTGACTGAGGCCGCGAGACTGTGTGTGTATTGCTGCCGTCTAGGTAGGAGATTCTGGGTCTGACTGAGGCCGCGAGACTGTGTGTGTATTGCTGCTGGCTGGGTAGGAGATTCTGGGCCTGCTGAAGGCCGCGAGACTGTGGTTGCTGAGATCGCTAGACGGTGAGGTCTTGATATATATATATATAATAGGAATTCCCTGTCCTTAGGTGGTACATATATATGTGGTTATTTAGGTGTAAAAAGGCCCTAGGGAGGGGGTAACGTTCTGTTTTGGGTCAGGAGGGCTCTGTAGAGCGGGTTCCACCCGATCTGAAAACCCAAGCAGAACATTTGGCGTCACGAACTGTTTACGAAACCTGTGTGCGTCGTCTTTGTCTTGTGTTTGCTTTTAGCGTGTGCGTGGTTTTCTTTTTTATATATTTGCGTGTATAGTTTTTTTTTCTCTTTCTTTTTTCTCTTTCTCTCTTTCTTTTTTTCTCTTTCTCTTTCTCCTTTTTCTCTGCGTTTATTTTTCTTTCTTTTTCGCGATGTTTTCTAAGAAATCTAAATCTACTCTTAAATTGTCCGTTGATATTCCCGGATGGGATTCAACGCCTTATGGAGCCCTAGCCCGTGAGTGGGCTGACTCTACTGGTCTGAGTGAAAATTGGAACTCTTCTTTGGAGTCGGCGGAACCGGCTGACGTGATTACTTGTTTGCAGACGGCACCTGTATTGAAGGGTGAGGAGGTTCCCGCTTTGGGGCGCAGAGGTTGGGTTATTCTGTCTGCGTATCGGATTCTGCATGAGAGATTGTTGAAATTGCAGATCTCTCTTAAGGATGTGGAGGCACACTTTGTTGAGATTCAGAATTCTAATACTTTATTGCGGTGTCAAAATAAGTTGCTTTCTGACAAACTTGACACTTACCAAACGGTTGCCGAAAGGGCGGCTGTGCGGATTGCTCGTTATAAGTACAAGAACAGGCGTGGTCGAGTTTCGACGCGTAAGGTGCGTCTGGTCGTGGCGAAAGCTGGACTAGATTGGAACCCTGATGAATGGGATGGTAATATCTGGGACTCGACTACGTCTTGTTCCTCGGGTGAGGAGTCTGTCAAGCACGAGTCTTCTCGTTCCCGTCATGAATGTAAGTCTGCTTCTCGCACCTCTGATGGTGCACCCCGTGATTACGCTCGCTCTTCGGGCGGCATCGATGCTTCTTACACTGATTGTCCCTCTACTAGTACTGCTCGAGCTCCTTGTGATGCTCGTCCCGTGGTCTCTGCGCATTCGGTTTTTCGTCGGAAGTTGCAGCAGTCTCCCAATGCTCCGCAGGGTATTTCTTTAGACTGTTTAGAAGATTTTACCCAACAAGAAATTAGTGATATTTTGCTGCGCTTTCGGCAGCGGGCTGGTGAGGCTTTGCTCACATGGATGGTGCGCCTTTATGAACTAGGCGCTGCTGGTATTATGTTGGATACTGGTGATTGTTTGAAATTTTGTTCTTTGAGTTTGGATTCTACTGTGCAAGATCATTTTCGTAACTATAATGGTGGTGGTCAAATTTCTTTGCTCCAATTGGCGACTGAGGGTTGTAATTTGAAGTATCCTACTGAATCTGACTGGCCTGTCAATGACAAGCCATGGTATACCTTGCGTGATGCTGCGCAACGTCTTAAGGAAGAAGTGATGAAAACGGCTATTTTTCTGGGCACTGCTGACAGGTTGCTTGATGGGATGTTGACTTCTTCTGTGCGAAATCGTATCATTCGCTCTTCTCCTGTTGCCTACAAGCAGGTCATGATGACTTTGTTGATTAACCAGACTGGTAATGTACTGTCTACAGTGTTGGAATCGGTACGCCAACTCGGTGAGTTGGGTGAGTGGTTTAAACCTGAACGTCAGTCCCGGCCTGACACTCGTACTCCTGGTGAATATAAATTTACTAGACGAGATATCTTTACTGGTCTTTTGGCTGATGGTGTGCGTCGGGAGGACATTGATGGTGAGACTACTGCTCGTTTGTGGGAGATGTTTCGCAAACGGGGCTTGGATCGGAAGGAGGGTGCTCGGCATGTTCGAACGACTGCGTGTGATCGTGGTTGTTCTGATGGTAGCAGTGATGATGATCGCCGTGGGCGCTCTGATCGTCGTGATGATCGGCGTCCTGCACGTGATCTGTCTCCCCGTCGAGAACGGGACAGGGAGAGAGAGGGGGAAAAGGAAAGGGGGAGAAATGATCATGCTTACAGCAGACGTAGAGATGATAGGGATCAATCCCCTGAGTTGAGAAGGAGAGAGGATCGACACAGTTTGGCCGATCGAAACCCGCAGTACAATGCAGAGGACAGGAATCCATTTCGTAATAGAGATGGATATGAACAGGAGGTATCGATACCTAAGAAACGTGAGAGCCTTTATCCTGATTTGTCCTGGTACACAGAATGCAGTAAGAATGACTAGGAAATAGGTCAAGCTCCGGTACACAGATGGGCTCACAGAGATAATAGACCCTATGTAGATATTGATATTTATTGGAGACATCGTAATATCCAAAGGGCCCGAGCATTAGTTGATACAGGAGCGGAGGCCACTCTTATTCATGGAAAATCAAAGAAATTTACAGGGCAGCCTTTTACTATTACCGGATTAGGAGGAAAAGAAACCCCTGCAGTTCAAACTTTGCTTGAAATGAGAATAGGTAGAATCCCTAGAAAGGAATATTCTGTATTAGTGGTGCCACTTTTAGAATTCATAATTGGAATTGATATTTTGAAGGGAATGACGTTGCATCTTGATGATGGGTGTTACCAATTTGGAACGACGCATTATATCTCGTCCAGACCTATACGGGTTGGTCGTTTAAGGATGCCCCCTATACAAGTTCCCCAGGCGACCAAAGTGGTTTGTCAGAAGCAGTATCGCATTCCGGGTGGTCATGAAGAGATTAGTACCACCATTCAGGAGTTGGTTGATGCAGGCGTTATAACTCCAGTTACTTCTGCTTGGAATAATCCTGTTTGGCCGGTGCGTAAGAGTGATAATTCTTGGCGCATGACTGTTGATTATCGAGAATTGAACAAACACACACCCTCTTTGACTGTTGCAGTACCGGATGTCATTACTTTAATTGAAAGAATCCAAAAACATCCGGGTACATGGTATGCGTCCATTGATATTGCTAATGCCTTCTTTTCTATTCCAATTGCCCCTGAGTGTCAGGAACAGTTCAGTTTTACGTGGAACGGGCGCCAGATGACGTTCAGAAGTCTTCCTCAGGGCTATGTGCATAGTCCTACGATTTGTCACCGGCTGGTGGCAGAACATTTGGCTGAAGTACCAGTTCATCCCAAAATTCAGATATGTCATTATATTGATGATGTTTTGATCCAAGGCGAAACACAAGAGGATGTTCAGACACAATTAGATAGAGTCATTGAGTGTCTGCGTGGGAAAGGTTGGGAGATCAATCCGGATAAATTACAAGGTCCGTCTCAAGCTGTAAAATTTTTAGGTATTAATTGGCACGAGGGACACCGCGAGGTGATCCCTCAAGTTAAACAGAAGATTCTTGATTTTTCGGTTCCGAGGAATAGGAAGGAAGCCCAGAGCTTCATTGGCTTATTTGGTTTTTGGCGCCAGCATATTCCTCATTTGAGTCAAATATTGGCCCCTTTGTACCGAATTACACGTAAAAAGAATGCATTTGAATGGGGTAAGCAACAGCAAGATGCATTTAGTTTGGCGAAAGAGGCAATTCAACATGCTATGGATCTATGGCCTGTACGTGATGGTGATGTGGATTTGAATGTGTCTGTGCAAGGTCCTTATGCAAATTGGAGTCTATGGCAGAAACAAGGCAGGAGTAAGGTACCGTTAGGGTTTTGGACCAAAAAGCTACCTGATGCTGGTGAGCGTTTTACACCCTTTGAGAAACAGCTACTTGCTTGTTATTGGGCTTTGGTGGATACCGAGCAATTGACTTTGGGACGTGACATATTTTTGCGTCCTGAAATTCCTATTATGCAGAGGGTTTTGAGTTCACCAAAAACTCATCGAATTGGGCATGCTCAGGAGGCGAGTGTGATTAAATGGAAATGGTACATACAAGACAGGGCACGTGTGGGTCCGAAAGGAGTTGCGTTTTTACATGAGCAAGTGGCGCAAGCACCATCGGCTGAGACTGAGAGTGAGTGTTCCGTACCTTTAGAACAGGAGTCCCCTGTCAAGTGGGGTAGACCTTTTGATGATTTGTCCGCTGAGGACAGAAACCATGTTTGGTTTACAGATGGGTCGGCGAAGTTTATTGGAACGACACGACACTGGAAGGCGGTGTCTTATAATCCGATCACACAGAGACTATTGAGCACAACTGGTGAAGGGAAGAGTAGCCAATTTGCCGAGCTTTATGCTGTTTACCAAGTTTTGAAACAAGAGTTACCCGGCACATGCCACATTTTCACCGATTCCTGGTCCACTGCCAATGGACTGGCTGTTTGGTTGCCGACCTGGCATTCCCATAATTGGAGGTTACACTCCAAAGAATTGTGGGGAAAAGAGTTATGGCAAGAGATTTGGGAGATGCTCCCACAGAGTACTGTTACCATCTTCCATGTGGATGCTCACACCCCAATAGACTCCCTTGACAAATTTTTTCATAACATTGCAGATGAAAAATCTAAAATTGCTGAGGCAGTGGTGGACAGACAGGATCCTGACATTGCGGGATTGGCGAAATGGGCACACCAGAAGGCAGGACACTTTGGAGAGAAGGCCACTAGCAGGTGGGCTGCTGATAGAGGAATTTATATTCCTCTGGATCTAATCAAAAATGTTATCTTACATTGTCCCGTCTGTCAACATATCAGACAGCGTAAGGTACCCCAAATTGTTAGAGGCCATTTACATCGCGGGAAACTGCCCGCTCAAATTTGGCAGATTGATTACATCGGGCCCCTTCCCATGAGTAGAAATTGTCAATATGTTTGCACAATTGTCGATACATATAGTGGCTTGCTGGTAGCTCTTCCATGTAAGCAAGCCACCCAATTGAATACCATAAAAACATTAGAATTGATTATGATGTATTATGGTGTGCCATTCCAAATTCAATCTGATAATGCATCCCATTTTCGTGGAAGATTGGTACAGGAATTCTGTGTGGAAAATAACATTGAATGGATATTTCACATACCCTATTACCCGCAGGCCTCAGGCCTGGTGGAGAGATTGAATGGCCTGCTAAAGGATCAGTTGCGAAAGTTAACCGATGACAAGTATAAAAATTGGCGAGACTTTCTACCCCAAGCACTATTGATCCTGAACAATCGTCCTTTTTTAAATGCTGAATCTCCGCTCATGCGTTTGTTTCCCCAAAATGTTGAGACTATGCCTAATGTAATCAATGAAACTGTGATGTACTGGGAAATTACTCCCGGAGCTCTGGCTCCATGCAGAGCGACCCCAGGGTCGGCAGGTTTAGACTTGCATGCTATGGATGACACTGTTCTGGAAAGTAAAAATCGGGTCATCATTGCTACCGGTGTTGGTATTCATATACCACCGGGGAATTTTGGATTGATCGCCCCTAGATCGGGGCTGGCTGTAAAAGGCATCCAGGTGCTTGGAGGAGTTATTGACAGCGACTATCAGGGAGAGATTAAGGTACTTCTGCTAAATAGCAGTGAGATTGACTTGCTGATACATCGTACTGACCGAGTGGCTCAATTACTCATTATGCCTGTTTTCAGTGGTGAAATAATGAAAGGCACTGCCCCAACTTTGCTAACTGTACGTGGCCAGAAAGGCTTTGGCTCTACGGATAACCCTGGGGCCAAGGTTTGGGTGCAATCGCCTAAGAATCCCCCTGAACAAGCAGAGGTTATTGCCACCGCTCAGGATAATACCATTTTGGTTATGAGGCCAGGGAAAGATAGCTGGGAAGCTGTCCCAGCTGATAAATGTTATTTACGAGAATGATTAATGCCTGTATTTGGTTCTTTTTCAGATCATTCTTTGGATTGTTGCTGCAGGATGTGCCGGTCTTGGACCCCCTTCGGACTACTTCGGCGAGAGGGAAGGGATCCCATCAACCCGGGATGAACTGGGAACCCGAATGTTGCGTTCCTTCAATGCGTGGGATTCATCATCGAACTTTTGGACCCTACTGGCCAAGAGAGTAACTGATGCCCCTCACTTCTGTTTGACACCGATGAGATCTGTGCACGATATTCTTGCGACCTGCCTAGTTGCTGTCCCCGCCTCGCTGGAGACTTTAATCAGTATCTTTAACATTTCAAAGGCTCGTCCGAATATTATCTTGGGTGATTTTGCTACCCATGTATATTGTCCTTTGTGTACTGAACTGCCGAATGAGCAACTCCCCATCCAGTCCCAAATAATTACGTACAATATTACACAAGGTGACTTATGCTTCTTTCTTACATGTAATCCTAATGCAATTTCTGAATGCCTACGCCTCAAGTTAAGGGGCGCCACTTCCTTTACACCTCATGAACGAACTCTGTGTTTCCAGAGGACACCGACGACATGTGTCTCAGTCCAGAACAATATGACTTGCAATAGTTTGGTAGTTACTCCCAGTCACTATCGTGCGATGTTGCTACCTGCCGGATGGCTTTTCTCATGTGGTAATACTTCCTGGCCATATGTCCCTGCAAACATTTCCGGAGGCCCGTGTGCCATCACTAGACTGAGTCTACTTATGTTTGCTTCACATCCAAATGCCAACTCTCGTGTGCTTCGAGATACAGTGATATTACAGGAGGATTGTGACTCATCTTTGCATTTATATTCCAAGTCTGAATATCTTAGCCTAGCTGTTTCAATTATTGGTGTTCCTGCTTTGGCGGTTTACAATGCCAAATCCATTGGGAAAATGGCTTGCTGGATGGTTAAATCTATTAATCATACTTCTACAGTCTTGTCTGACTTGCTATTAGACGCCCAGGGTGAACGTAGGGCCATTTTGCAAAATAGAGCAGCCATTGATTATCTTTTGCTTAAACATGGACATGGTTGTTCAGATTTCGAAGGTCTCTGCTGTTTTAACTTATCTGATCATACACAATCCATTCGTGCACACATAGATAAATTGCATGACTTAACCGATGAAGTTAGAAAACACATTGATCAGGGCTGGTTTGACTGGCTCTTTAATTGGTTACCGGACATGCATATGCTACGCTACATATTAGGTGGCATTTTGATTGCTATTGCTGTTTTGATTTCTATCTGTTGTTTTATTCAATGTATCCCTTCACTGCTTCAATTCTGCACATCTGGTACTAGACATAGATCGGTTAGTTTTGTTTCATATTATTCTTCCACCGATGTGAGTTCCGTTTAAATGTATGTATAATAGACTGAAGTCAAGGGTGAAATGTAATGCTTGATTTTTCTGGCCTTCTTGTGTTATAGAGCGATCAATATGACTTCAGTCTCTTTCCATCCAAGTCTAAGGACTAGAGTAGTGAATAGGGCCTATCTATTAGACACGTTGACACAATCCTGTGCTCCTACCCATAGATCAGGGCCTACATACATAGCCTAGGGGATAGATTCGTTAGCATTAGGGGTAATCTGTTCTGTAGTGAGGGTATTTAATGGAGCTGTGCTGCATTCAGGCCTGGTAGGCCTTAAACGGGAGAGACTCCATCTTTCCTCCTGCTCTGGCAGCTTGGGAAGTTTCCAGGTCACAGGCAGTGTTTTAGTTAGGAGGTGTTATTCGCTTGGAGAGAACCGGTTCAGGCCGGCCCTTATCGAAGGATTGTATTCTCCTTCATGCCGAAGACACTACATCAGGCCGGCCGGCTGGGAACGTGTCCTTGGCACGGGGAGGTACAGGAATTTGGTGGGCGGCAGGTTTCGAGCTGGAAATTTCCATGAGAGAATGCACATCTATATTAGTGAAAGTCTGAGGCAGACACTGGCACTTGCTTCTAGACCATAGGCGGCATCTGGCCGTTAGCAGAAAGAACTACTACTTATTCCAGGGAAGACAGATGACGAACTTGAATCTAAAGAGGAGAGAGTAGCCGATGAGGAAGAGGTTCCAGTGACTCGGAGAGGGAGAAGGGAGTAGATCCGCGACTGCGGAGGTGTGACTTCCAGGCGAAGCCGAGGCACAGAGGGAGAAGGGAACCTAGATGACCATTGAGCACAGGCTACATACAATCCAGGTGAAGTCGACCCCTTTGTCCTTTGAAGTGTATAACTTAACCTTTCACTTTCCTTGCAGGTTATATATATATAATGTATTCTGCGAATGTGCATGTGGCATTTAAATAAAGTATTTAGCTTGTCGTGAGTTAGCATGTGTTGTGTATTTTTGTATAGGAGGATAGCCTATTCTTTTAGTCAGAGTTAACTCGACCTGAACAGAGGTTAATCCTGGTCAGGTAAGTGGTAACTGGATGAGGGGGAAAACGAGCCCCTCGAACTAGAGAACAGGTTGTGCTCAACCAATAGTCTTTGTGTGATCTGATCTATGGTAATCCCGATTCCCTTGTCATGTACTACGGTAACAATAGGATGAGCTCGTGCTAAGGCTGCCGTCTAGGTAGGAGATTCTGGGTCTGACTGAGGCCGCGAGACTATGTGTGTTGCTGCCGGCTGGGTAGGAGATTCTGGGTCTGACTGAGGCCGCGAGACTGTGTGTGTATTGCTGCCGTCTAGGTAGGAGATTCTGGGTCTGACTGAGGCCGCGAGACTGTGTGTGTATTGCTGCCGTCTAGGTAGGAGATTCTGGGTCTGACTGAGGCCGCGAGACTGTGTGTGTTGCTGCCGTCTAGGTAGGAGATTCTGGGTCTGACTGAGGCCGCGAGACTGTGTGTGTATTGCTGCCGTCTAGGTAGGAGATTCTGGGTCTGACTGAGGCCGCGAGACTGTGTGTGTATTGCTGCCGTCTAGGTAGGAGATTCTGGGTCTGACTGAGGCCGCGAGACTGTGTGTGTTGCTGCCGTCTAGGTAGGAGATTCTGGGTCTGACTGAGGCCGCGAGACTGTGTGTGTATTGCTGCCGTCTAGGTAGGAGATTCTGGGTCTGACTGAGGCCGCGAGACTGTGTGTGTATTGCTGCCGTCTAGGTAGGAGATTCTGGGTCTGACTGAGGCCGCGAGACTGTGTGTGTATTGCTGCCGTCTAGGTAGGAGATTCTGGGTCTGACTGAGGCCGCGAGACTGTGTGTGTATTGCTGCCGGCTGGGTAGGAGATTCTGGGCCTGCTGAAGGCCGCGAGACTGTGGTTGCTGAGATCGCTAGACGGTGAGGTCTTGATATATATATATATAATAGGAATTCCCTGTCCTTAGGTGGTACATATATATGTGGTTATTTAGGTGTAAAAAGGCCCTAGGGAGGGGGTAACGTTCTGTTTTGGGTCAGGAGGGCTCTGTAGAGCGGGTTCCACCCGATCTGAAAACCCAAGCAGAACAGATATTAATGATAAATTCTATCTTCATATTCATTGATTAGACTTCAATCTACCCACATATGTTTATTACTAACATCACAATATCACATGTTAACCCTTTATTTTCTCATAAACTCTATAACGCCCCTTTCAATACTTCCCATTATTCACGTTTTATACAGAGAGTTTATTCGTGTTTACGTCTACTTGGAATATTATAAATGAATGTTACCTCTTCTTTAGTAAAATTAGTCACACAGAATATTTGAGTGCTATCTATAGGTGAGTATGATGCACTCCTGCGTTATCTCACATTGAAATCAAAATTACACTTTCCCATGCTCATGTGGCTTCTCACAATAATATTTGCTCATTTTACCTCCTTCAGCGAGCAATCAGGGATTTTCCTTGTTCCCTAACTCTGATATATGCTCAGCTATAGCAGTACCAAAGCTGAAGTTCTTTTATGCTGCGTAGCATTGATGAGACCCACTCTTCTCTCTTGTTACCACATGTGATATTCCTCAATACTCTACAAAAAAAAATTGTGAACAATGTTTTTTGTGAAAATGTGGAAGACCACTTTGATGTATTCATCACTGATGTATTTCCAACAAAGCTGATGACAACAGAAGTCTTGAAATGGCAGACAGCAGGCAATCCAGAGTGTTAAAGACTGTTGACGGGGGCGTGGCCTAGTGGTCCAACATGGTGGGCGCGCTGTAAAGGATCCCCCGTAGCCTTACCGTAACCCGTCAATTATCCTGCCACTTCGGCACCTGAAAAGTCGCCAAAACTGCGGATGGGCAGTGCACCTGCCCTGCCGCACTCCCGAGATCCTGTTTGAGCGGCCCCCTCCGGGCCGTGAGGCGATCCTAAGTGTGGGAGGAGCTGAGGCCTGAAGATCCTCAGCCTGGATTAAGTGATGACATTGCCCCAAGCAGAAGACTTCCTGATAGGTGGTGTGGCTGGCCCCGTTAGGGTCATGGCCATATACTTGACGGGTGCTGGCCGAGCCGAGCCGCGGGTGTGCACAGCGTGTCGATGGTCTGCCATAACTTCTGACCATGGCGCCACTTTGGGAACGCATGTCAGAGTTTGGGCCCCCAACCAGACCGATGCTGAGGGGGTGCGCTATCCCAATGCCAAATTTTGAGCACCACAGACCAGCAGATATTTCTCCCCATCTTGCACTATGCAATTGGGCCACATTGACTCTGGGGAACAGCCCTTGTCCTGGGCTCATCAGGGGGTGGTCCTTGGTCGCTGGGCCATCAGGGGCCCCTGGAGCTGGGACGCATTTACTGTAGTGCTGGACTGGCAGGGAAGACCCAGCAGCTGACTTAGTCATCGTCATTTCGCGGGGCACCATATAGAATATATTTGCGGTGGCCTGAGGGTGAAAACCTCTCAGCTGCACTCCTTCATTCATCCGCTGCCACTGATCTTTAGGCGATCAAAAACTGCCTTATCTGGTGCTTAACACTGCTGCCATTTTAGTCCAGCTGCACTGCTTGGTGAGCGACTGGCACCATCATTGAGGATACTCACACGTGCTGTCATAATCCCACAATGACTAAGGACAAGCCCTCAGGCACAGCGTCACGCCAGAGCACCATGGATAAGTACACCAGTGCTGCGGCTCAGGTGCCTCACCTGGGGGACTCGGCTTCACCTGTCCTGGATAATGCTGCCATACTCACTGCTATAACGCAGTCTAGAGACGCGCTGGAGGCCAAGATCGGAGCAGTCGGTTCCGATGTCATGCTCCTACGACAGGACCTCCACAATGCGGTTCAGTACATAACTGATGCAGAAACCAGAATATCAACTATGGAGGATACGGTGACCACCCTCCAGAAGAAAATATCCTCCTTGGAGACCACCACGAGGGGTCTGGTATTGCGTATCAAAGATGCAGAGGGGCGAGCTAGCAGGAACAACCTCCGCGTTGTGGGACTTTCTGAGGGCTGCATAGGCAACGACATGGAGGGCCTCCTGGTTAAATGGTTGACGGACTGGCTCCCCCCTGGGGTCTTGTCTTCTTGCTTCATTATTGAACAAGCACACCGGTCTTTGCTGCAGAAACCACCACCCTGTGACCGTCCCAGGCCCATTATTGCCAGGTTTCTGAACTATAAAGACAGGGATGTCATTTTGCAGCAGTCCTGGCTTAAAGAAAAACCTCCACTATAACTTGCACCCGGTCATGATATTTCCAGACTACAAGAGGCTAGTCCAACAGCGCGGACAATCCTTTCCGGAGGCCAAAGCCTGACTGCGCACCCTCAAGATCCAATACCCCCTGTTGTTTCTGGCTAGGCTGCGTGTGACCTACAATTCGTGGACGCACTTCTTTGAATCGCCTGAAGAAGTTTTCAATTGGACAGATGAGGTTGTCAAGCTCGGGCCCCACACGCCACCCAGAATGGACTCGGACTCATCGTCAGGTGGTCCGAGCCAGAAGATTGCCCAGACCAACGACAAACAGCGTCGCAGATCACGCTTCAAAAGACATTCCAAGACCCGCAGCAAATCCCGCACCCACTCTACAGTGGACATTGTATGTTGGGCGGTGGCCTCAGCTAATCCACGCTGTGAACCTTTATGATTATGCTGATGGCAGAGCATCCTGGGCTACTTGTAGTAGCATCTTCCTTTGACTTTGAAGACAAGGGATGTTCTTTGGGGATCCATTGGCGGATGGTAGTTCCTGACCCCCGTTGGGATTGGGACGCCTGTCTGACCATGATAGATACTTCAACGCTCATGAGGTATTGGGGTTGGTGGGAGGGGGAAAGGGGTTTTGGAAAGTTGATGTTTTCTTTTGATAGTGTCCTGCTTCACACAATACATATGTGCTGTCTTGAATACATATGTCACACATACCTTAGATTCATCCCCTTTGTATCACCATTTTCCACAACGCTAGATATGTCTCAGTTATATGACAGATGTCTTCGTGTTCTCAGTTGGAATGTTCGGGGCCTACTAGACAAGGTCAAGCGGGGAGCCGTACTACACCAGGCTAAACGATATGACTCTGATATTTTGCTTTTGCAGGAAACACACTGATTAGTCACTAAGACACTGTGTTTTTCATGATTTGGCTATGTGCAGACATTCCACTCTAGATTCACTCAGGGCTCTTGTGGGGTGGCCATTTTAATCCATCGCAGAATTCCTTTCCTTCATGAGAAAACGTGGCATTACCCCCAAGGTAGATTCATCATTATTATGGGCACACTATATGGAGAGCCATTCATCCTGGGTAGAATATATGCTCCTCCACCACTAGCCTGGAAATTAATGGAGCGCCTGACTAGACTTTGGGCTGAAATTCTCCCATTCCTGACAATAGTTGGGGGTGACTGGAATGATATTATGTGTCCACATACCGACAGATGGCGCAGCGCAGATAGATCGGTTGAATCACGCAACACAAAACTGCAACTCCTGGTGCAGGAAATGGACTGGGTAGATACCTGGCGAAGACTGCACCCAACTGCAAGGAATACATGTATTTCTCCAGTACACATGGGTCCTTCTCCTGTCTAGATGATATCTTTATCTCCGCAGCTCGCATACATAGTCTCTACACGGCTGAAATATCACCTAGGGGCCTGTCTGACCACTCCCCTGCACAGCTCGATCTGCGTCTAAGCTCGGCGTGTCCCCCCCCCTCTGCTGGTGCCTATCTACATGGCATTTTAATGTTGAACAATACAGAACTCATCTACACACGGCAACCTCAGACTATTTCTCACAAAACACCAGGACGGTAGAGTCCTCTGTAACACTATGGGAGGCTATGAAGCCGACACTCCAGGGGGTAGATATTTCATATTGTACAGCACAGCGCCGACAGCGCCGCGAGAAACTGACACAGTTGGAGGCCCATCTTATAGACTTGGAGTTCCGGAGTAGGACAGGTGCAGGATGCGCAGCGCACTGACAATTATTGTATACTCAACGGATATGCCAGTGAACTAATGGATGAGGCTAGGACAGGGTGGCTCGCTACTCATAGCAGAGTATACCAGTGGGGTGATAAATCAAGCACACTGCTACATTACCTCAGGATGCTCAACCCCGTGACTGTTCCTAGTATTTATGGCCCCACCGGGGGTGCTCACAGACCCCCTGCACATTGCAGCCAGCTTTGCAGGCTATTACGAAGATCTGTATGCCCCAAAAGAAGTTATTTCGCCTCATGCGGTTCATACATTTTTGGAAGATTTGCCTCCACATGTCTTGGCAAACGCAGTTAGAGAGGAGCTAGACACCCCAATAACTACTGAGGAACTCCAAAAGGCTGTATCCGAATTGCGCCCGGGCAAAGTGCCTGGCCTAAACGGCTACCCATGCAAATTTTATAAAAAATATCAATCCCTCTTGACGGCCCCCTATCTCGCAGCACTTACAGCGGACTTAGATGAAGGGAGCCTACACAAGGACTTGCGCCATGCAGAAGTAGTAGTATTTTTAAAACCAGGTCGACTTCCTGAACAATATGCCTCATATTGCCATATCTCACTCCTCATTGTCGAGGCCAAGCTCCTTGCTAAAGTCATTGCCAATTGCATTGTACCGCACATTATAGATTTAGTCCATCCAGACCAGGTGGGGTTTATGCCCGGACGGGCCACACGCCACAACATCCGTCGTGTACACAACGCCATTGCATCTGTTGACCACCTCAGTGAACCGGCTGAGCTTCTTTTGGCTGACATCAATAGGGCATTTCATTCCCTTCGTTGGACATATTTATTTGCACTACTACGTTGATTACATTTTGGCTCCAGCCTCCTTAAATACATTCTGCTTTTATATACTGGCATCACCGCCTCGGTTGGCGTCGCATACACCACATCACAGCCTTTCCCGGTAGGGAGGGGCACACATCAGGGGTGTCCTCTCTCCCCATATCTTTTTGCTTTGGCCATGGACCCTCTTGCGCATGGGTGTGAATTGACGTGCAAATCCACGGGTTTGAATGGTCAAGGGAGGTTTCCGACAACATAGCTCTATATGCGACGACATCCTATTCTTTCTTACGAGTCCTGATCGATCCGGTCCCAGACTACTTAGGATCATGCAGATTTTTGGTGAGACATTCGGGCTTTATATGAGTTCCCGGAAATCATACTTGTAGCCCTTGCAGGATATAATGCAATTAGGCAAATGGAATGGCGAAGTGACCATAGTGCGGGATGGATTTAAATACCTCGGGGTCTTCTTGTCGTCCTCCCAGCCCATGTCATGGAAGCGGAATCTGGCCCCACTGCGGATGCAGATTAAGGAACAGATCTGCTCCTGGTCACATTTACCACTCTCCCTGTTTGGCAGATCCGCCATTTTTAAGATGGTCTCTCTGCCCCATCTATTATACCAGCTTCAAAATCACCCATACTTGATACCGCCGGCCTGGTTTCGGCAACTGGATTCAACTCTTCAACACTTTCTTTGGGGTGCTGGTTCCACCCGTGTGACATTGAAAACATGCTTCCAGTCTACGTACTGTGGAGGCATAGCTATGCCTAACTTTCAAGAATACTCAGCCTCATGCATCAAGCCAAAATCCAGTCGGTAAAATACAGAATCGCAAAAACCGCCCGTTACCGATTAAAAAATACCCACTTCAAATGCATGAACCCAAAACGTGAGCAAATAACGAATCGCTAAAATAAATCCGCCAAAATACCGAATCGCTAATAACCAAAATGCAAAATTACCGAATCGCTAAATACCGCTTTAGCAGTTACCGAAATCACTATTACCTCCCGGAAAGTGCCAATAGCAAATAACGAATCGCACCCCAATGCACAGTCGCTAATAACGAAAATCCCCAAAATCGCTATTTTGCAAGAGCTAAATAAGGGGAATCAAAACCTGGAGTTAAAGTTAAAAAAAAAAAAAGCAAATGCAAAAAAAAAATTCCAACATGTGCAAATGATTGAGGCAATCACAAAACCCTTAAATGTGGCCCAGGAGACCCTGTTGGCTCCCACAAAATGGCTGCCCTCTACGTGCTTGCAAGGAGGATGCGTATCAATGCAGAAGGACAGCGCAGGAGAAGGGTCCAGGAGCGAGTTTTCAGACTGCGCATAACCTTGCTCGGGCAGAATGAGGACGAGGTGTACGAGAAGTATCGCCTCAATCGTGCAATGATCATGCGCCTGATTGCAGACCTGGAACCATTACTGCAGCACCAGACACAACGGACCAATGCAATCCCTGCGCACGTTCAGGTCCTATGCAGCCTGCACCTACTGGCCTCAGGGAGTTTCCAGGGGGTAATTGCGGTGGCCGGAGGCGTATCGCAAAGCGCACTGTCACGCTTCTTCAAGAAATTCCTCGATGCCATGCTGACAATGCTACACACCCACATCAGCTTCCCCACAACCCCACAGCAGTTGGACCGCACCAAACAGGCATTCTACCAGGTGGCACAATTCCCACATGTGATTGGATGCATCGACTGCACGCATATCCCCATATGTCCACCTGCAGCAAATGAGTACATTTTCCGGAACCGCAAGTCATACCACTCAATCAACGTGCAGGTTGTGTGCGATGCCAATAAAATCATAACGGACCTAGTGGCACAATTCCCAGGGAGCACACACGACTCCTACATCTTCCGCCACAGTGGAATGCACAGGCGACTTATCAACGGAGAATTTGGAGAGGGACTCCTGCTAGGTACGTAAAAATACGCTTCCCCACACCAACACCACACATGTATGTACATCACCAATGCTAAGTCTATGCTTCTATCTTCTAGGTGACAGTGCTTATGCCCTGCGTGAATACATACTCACCCCATACATCAATCCAGCAACCCCGCAGGAACATCGCTACAACGCTGCACACATCAGCACTAGGAATGTCATAGAGAGGACATTTGGGATTCTGAAGAGTCACTTCAGAATCCTACACAAGACTGGCGGCGCCTTGCTATACAAACCTGAAGCATGCTGCCAGATAATTGCTGTATGTGCAATGCTGCACAACATTGCTACCAGAAGGGGGATACCCATAGAGGTGGACAGGGATGACGACCACCGGGATGACCAACCACCCGCCCAACAACGACAGGCACACGTCCCTAACACAGCAGAGGGCCATAGGAGGCGGACATACATCATGCAAAATCATTTTTGAAACATGTGAGAATGATACATTACAAGTTAGTTTGGGGTGCAACTGTTTAATGCACAGTAGCACTGATGTTTGTGCAACAAAACTAGCTATGTAAATCATGCTCCAATTGCATAAAGTAAAATAAAAGGTGCCTTAAAGTTACGCCTGTGCATACTCAGTAAGTGGATGTCCATGGTTGCCCCACCATGGTCCTGTATGCATGTCCAACTGTCTAGTGGCGCTTCCCACGTACCCCAAGCCTCCGCTCAGGTGTCTCCAAAGCCTCACCACGGCCTGTCCCCGTGGATGCCCGCGAACTGCGGCGCCTGGTGCTGCCCTCTGCCACAGACACACTGCTCACACTCGAGGCAGCCTCACTAGCGTCATCCCCCCCCAAAGCTGCAGCACTGCATGTGCTGCTCTGGATGTGTTCCACAGCAGTGGTCAACTGCCCCAGTGCCTTTCCCACATCCCCGCAGAAGTGCCCAAGGTCGACCTGCAAGGACACAGTGCGGCGTGCCAACACTGCGGTACTGTTGCTGTGGCGCGTGATAGCCTTAGTAGCGGCAGCGGAACGCAACAATTGCTGTCGGTGCCTCCTCTTCTGGCACTCATGGCCCTCCCTCATGGCACTGGTGAGCTCCTGTACATCTTCCCTGAGGTGAGCATTGCCCTCTGCCACCACAGTGCTCATGTCCCTGACCGCCGTGCCCATGGCCGTTACTGCGGCAGTCATGGCTCGCATTTCACGAACAAGGTGCACGATGTTGGTGCTGATGGTTGCCATGTGGCGGCCCTGCACGCGCTGGACAGACAGCATCCTCTCCTCAATGCCAGGAGTGTGTTGGAGATCAAGGTTGCCTGAGGAGACCGAACGTTGGCGAGACCTGCGCCGCTGTGTTAGCCTGGCGCGGACAGGTGGTGCATCAGGTGGTGTGATGGGGCGCTGACCGTGTCCCGTTTGTGTGGTGGGTGTTTCCATCACCGCCAAGGGCGCAACCTGGGACCTGCGCCGCGGCGCTTTGGTGGCTGTCGTGGCAGCAGCTGGTGTGGCTAGTGCTGGTGCTGGTGGTGCTGGTGTTGCTGGTGCTGGTGTTGCTGGTGCTGGTGTTGCTGGTGCTGGTGGGGTGGCAGGTGTAGGTGATGTGAGGGCATCCTGCGCTGTCTCAAGGTCTGAATCAACCGGTGTTTCGGAGATTACCAGCTGGCCGCTGTCATCTGAATCCCCAGGTGATGCATCTGTGTGTGAAACAGTGCATGGTTAGTGGGATAGTTAGACCTACGTAGTGTTGCACACATACATCTCCCTCTGTGATCCACTAAACATACTGTCTATACCCAGCTTCTACTGATCTGGTGAATGGTTATTGCATTTACCCCTGTACATGCACACTTGCCTGAGTAGACTACAACCCCCATGATGCACTAGTGTTAGGAGTAAAGCTGTGTGTTGCAAAGCTGCATGCACACTCAGATCCTGCTGGGGGCCTGGAATGGGATTTACGCTATGCTGGGTATGGCAACAGGCATGCATCTTACCTTGGGCACTTGTGGCTGCGCCGGACGTGTCCATCTGGGTCACTCCCACGACGGCTTCCCGCTCAATTGTACCTTCCACCAGCTCCTCCAGGGCAGTGTTAGCCTGGACCGTGGAAGGGCCGCCTCCCGTTCTGCTAGCGTCCCGGAGCCTCTCTGCTATCCTCTCCTTCGCGCGCTTCCGCAGGTCGTACCACCTTTTTTTTAGGTCGTCGATGCTGCGGGGTGTCACACCAACTGCATTCACCCTCTCGCGGATGCGCAGCCATATGCGGCGCTTCTCCGCCTCAGGCACCTTGAGGGACAGCTTGCCGAAGAGGCGATCGTGCTTGCTCGAGACTCCCTCGATTAGGTGCTCCAGCTCCCTGTCGGAGAACTTGCGCTTGCGCTTGCGCGCAGCCTCAGCGCTGGATGGGGCTTCCTTCTCCATGGATGGTGTTTGTTTGCAGATGGAACAGTCTGTGTGGCTTCAGTCTGCACAGGCAGTCTGCAGTCAGTGCTCCTGTTTGCTCCTCTGTCGATGCAATGAGGGTGGGGCTGCTGTATTTCCTGGTTGGTGATGTCATCTGCATGTTCCCGGTGCGACGCGGTCATTTGCGATTTCGCTAATACCGAATTCGCTATTTGCTAATTCGGAATTACCGAACTCGCTAATAGCTAATCGGAGTTTGCATGCGCCGCTATTGTAGAATCGGTAAAAATAGCGATTTTTAAGGAATCGCTAATAATTACCGAATCTGTTGATGCATACACAAAAGCGATTCCTTAATAACGATTCCTTATTTCTCGCTATTAAGGAATCGCTTTTGGTTAGCTTGATGCATATGCCCCACTATGAAGCTTCTCACATTCTTATCCTCAATGACTGGTGGCTTGGTGACAGGAGTGATCCCGCACTTGCGGTTGAAAGCATGTTGGTGGGCAGCCTATCACTCCACACGATCCTATGTGCGGGCCCAACCCTGATGGCACTGCCACCAGCCCCTGCCACAATATTCTAGGTCTGGAAACACTCACTGCAAGAAATGGGATTGTGGGGTAGATTAACAAGAGAAACACCTCTGTGTCACAACGGTCTTCTACACCCCCGGCAGGGTTGCCTGGGTTCTCTGCCTCGGAGGCTATATGAATATCCATGGTGGTGGATGTTCTTCACGATCGGACCTTGAAGCCCTTTCAGGAACTGCAACACGAGTACTCGATGCCGAGATCACAATTCTATAAATACCTTCAATTCTACCATGCCTTTTCTCCCTGTCTTACACGTCAGGAAACTATACCAGACTTTAATCCCATAGAGGCCAAAGTATTTATGGGAGAACTGGGAGAACATACAATTACCAAAATTTCCCGTATAGTGATAATAAATAGCCCCAATACACTGGGTGGCATGCGAGAGGCTTGGCAGAGGGATTTAGGCCCTCTAGATGATGAAGACTGGGCTGAGGCACTAGAGTCCCCAGGTGGTGCTGCCATTGCGGCATGATTACGTTATATACAATTCAAATACATTCACAGGGTCTACTATACACGATATAAATTGTGACATGCTGCGATTGATTTCATCCCCGTTGTGCCTGCACTGCCATATTGCAGATGGTACCCTTATACACACCATTTGGCAATGTACAACACTTTCTAGATTCTGGCCGGGTGTCATCACGTGCCTGTCAGAGGTCTTGGGCTGAGATGTCCCATGCTCGCCGCGTTTGGCCTTGCTCCCATTATGGATGGCATTGGGGGTAACATATATAAGTGCCACCTATTACTTTTGGGCTCACACTGGCCAAACGAGATATTGCAAGAGCATGGAAAGATGCCTATCCGCCACTGGTTGGAGTGTGGAAGAAAGGTCTTGATTTTTGTATGGGGTTAGAGATGCCAATATTTAAAGCACGAGAATGTCCCCAGAAGCACACTCAGATTTGGAAGAGGTGGGCGGAATACCGGGGATTGTACCTGGAACCCATTCCTACTATCTCCATAGACTAGCACTGAATAAGATGGAAATATTGTGGGCTGAGCGTGGTCGTAAATGCAACAATTAATCGACTGATGTGGCTAACCTGGACATGAACTATAGTATGTCTCAGATATATGACACTACAGTTTTATATTCTATCATTGAGTTTTATTAACTTTGTTTTCCAATTGTTTTAATCGCATCAAAAAGTCAACATCGTTCGTGCTAATATGTATATTGTATTGCTGGAGTACCTGGCATTGCCAGGCTCATTGTGGCTGTTGACAATAAAAACTTGTTGTGGAAAAAAAAAGACAGTTAACATTTTGGGGCCAGAAATGAGCAAAGATCACAGAACGAATAAGATATTATAATGTTTTTGTACAAGCAACAATTCCAACAATGTCTACTGAGAAAGTCTATTGCTGATGTCATTATGGAAGTCTTTTCGAGACTGTCAGAAACTGAGAAGTGTTTGCGCCCTGACAACCTCAGGGTTTCTCTGTCCTATATAGAGGTGGGGGAGTACAGTCTCAGCTAGCTCCACGATCAGAAACCTATGTTGAGATGGCCTGGCCATCACAGGGCTGTCAGATCATGGTGGCAGTCAGCCTGCTCTTTTAGGGATGGGGTGATTGTCAGTAGGTCTCCGTGCTCGGACCTACCGTGTAGGAGGACATGGTGGCCCTGAACAAGTAACTTCTTATATGCAGGAAAAAAACTCACTGTGTATCAGGGTCATTGTTTTTGTTTTCAGGAAATAAACTACCACTTTGGGAGATTCTTGAAAAACAAACAACGTTGCTGAGCAGGAGCAACAAACATGGTGCCCATTTGGCAAAGTTCAGTGCCTTCAGTGGAATCACAGCCCAGGCAGCTTCACTGAAGGCACATAGATCCCTCCTGGCCTCGCGGGGATCCCTAAATTTGGCAGGCAATATTTTGCTAAGGAGGGGGGGCCATGGCTACTGATTACCTGGCAGACAGCAGGGTCTAAATGACCCTGCATATAATATAAATAAATCATGGTACGGGGTGTTGTTGGATTTGATCTCTCTCAGTTTCTTAAAATAATAGTAATCTTGAGGTGGCTGTGGGCCTGTTTTTGAACATGAATCATTTTTGTGTATTAACCTCATCATTAAAGGTAAGCACAAGCACTTGAGAGTGGCATACATTGCCTGGATCGGTTAGGTTTTATTTTAGTGAGTGACTGAGAAATACATTCAAATTCAATTTACATTCACTGTAAGAAGGAGCACTGAGGTAATTATTGGAAAAATGTCTGCATTTTTCATCTGCATCTGTCCTTGGTGAGATCCACAAAGTTAGAGAGCCAGAAAGACCCTCAACAGCCATTGAGGTGCTTTATTTCAGCATCTTAATGCAAAAGAGCTGCTTGTGCCAGGTTCCCGTGTTAGCACGAAGAAGGCTTGTACAGCAATGTGTGCAATCTAGAAAATGAATATAACTTTAGCATTCACATAGCATTCATGCTGTGTCCCTGTGGACTTACCAGTATTCGTCAAGGAGCTGAAACACAAGATATGATCATACACTAAATTATTCATGAGGTAGAAACGTATTTTCAAAACCATCAGTATTCTGAGACCAGGAGGAGCCAAGCCCTAAGATTATCAGGTTGAAGATAACATGGACTAGTACTGCAAATGTGTGCATTCCTTTTCAATACGTAAATACAGCCATGAATTATTAGAACTTTTATGAGTGTAAATGTAGAAAATTGACAAGTGCCAAGGCTGTCCGACGTAAAGGTATACAAGTGGCGAATTCTAAGGTTGTCAGACTAAACTTTCCGGGATTGGAAAGTAAACCCTACTGTCCATGCGTCTTTGCTAAAACCTGCTAGGTCTAGTGTGCAAATGCATTTGCCTTTTCAGGAGTGATAACACGTTTAATATGGGTGGCATATACATATAGAAATAGAGAGTACATAATGAAAGGAATCTAGTTGCATAAACTCAATTTGCATAGGGTACTTTACATAAGGAAGAATATCAGGCAGTGATCATTTCAGATAGCCTTCAGTGGAGCCTTTCTTTGCTTGGTTAGGGAAGTAGGTTGAATCACTGGGGGAATACAATGCGAACCCAAAAATTCAGGGATAGTGTTCTCAATGCCCTCTATCTTTTTTTGGGATTATAGAGGGACTCTTTAAAATATGTAAATGGACTGTTGGTCTGTTAATAAAGCTTGGGCTTGCCAATTGCAAAGCAGTGGCTAGTCATTGACTAAAGGCAGGTGTTAAAAGGTGCATAACATGGAACTCACTAAAAGAAACACCTGTTAGAGGCACTGTCGCGTCTCCTCATTATACCAGGACTCATCCTCAGCAAAATAGAGGCATTTTGAGCTATATGATCACCCTTAATTGCCTTGGGCATTATCGAACAGCAGACCATGGTGCGCAGAAATGGAAATGGGTACCGAACTACCAAGGCTATACCAAATCAGAGGCCACCAGATGTCTCACAAGTCAGAATTGTGCTGTGCTAACATGAATAACTTTAGCAAACAGTGACAATAAACTGCCACTGATCCATTAGAAATTAGGGGCATATTTAGAAGCTGGCGATAAAAAATTATCGCCGCTTTTGCGGCCGTTTTCGGGCGAAAAGCGGCGATAATTTTATCGCCTAATTAGCAAGGCCACGCTAACGCGTGAAACCTTGCTTTAGCATCAGGATTCCTAACGCCAAGCTTTGCATCTCTAAAGAGATGCAAAGTGGGCGTTCCTGACCTAACATGACAGGAGAAATGTCGCTAAGCGACATTTCTCCTATCATCAAGCCCGACGCTATGAAGCACAACGTCAGGAAAAGTAGCGATAACAGAGGTTATCGCTACTTTCCTTACGCCTGCTTCAGGACTGACGTAGCCATGATATCCTATGGAAGGTGGATATCATGGCTAAGTTTGTGAGTCCCTATCAGCAAGCTAACGCCACACTACGTGAGATTATCGCTGGGTTTCCAGCGATAATCTCACGTTAGGCAGTTAGCGTGAGCATTTTTATCGCTGAGGAGATAAGCGTTGCTAATAGCACGCTATCTTAGCGATAAAAATCCACGTTACCCGGCGATAATTATCCTCACGCTAAGAGCGCTGAGCGATAATTATCGCTGGTTGTTGCTGATATGCCCTCAGGTAATTTGGAAATTCAGGATTATTATTTTGGAAAACCATTTTTCGTTTTTGAGGGAACTATCTTAGATCCTTTTTCCCGTGGCAGGTTCTCTATTCTTTGGATGGAAAAGGTAGAGAAGGGCGTTTTAATTTCCGGGTGCCCCTTGGCATCTTCGAAAGAGCAGTGTTGTGGATACTCATGTTTGCAATTTTTAAAACTACAGAGGTATTAGGTGGAAGTCTGTGGCTATGGATAAGCCGGGTGGGTTAGGAGAGGTACCGTGTTGGCATTTAAAATTGCATATTACTGCCCTTAAAATTGTCCTCGATTTGATTCTTCTTGAAGCATGGGCAAAAGCCAGTGACTCCGAGCAGTGTTTTCAAGGCGATGAGGAATGTGGACAGCATGTGGAAAAAACAATGTGGAAACTCCCATCATGGGGCATCAATTCTCAAAACTTCCTGCTGCAATCGGATCTCAACCATATGATGCTTCCTTGCCCAGAGTGGTGCCCAAGTTTTTAACTTGTTTCCTAGTGCAGCGTCACTGCTCAGTTTATATGTTCAGCCTATGCAAGGGCACAAAGGAAGAGCCTGAACATTTTTAATCATAATATAATAGCACAGTGCTTAAAACCAGAAAAAAGATCAATTAAAGAAATCTGAACAAGTACACCTCCCATGAGATTAAGCTCGCCCGAAGCTACTTGGGCACATATTTATAACTTTCTCACGCTGGCAATACAGCAAGCCACCTTGCCGCACTGCGTGAAAGGGCAGGAATGCACAGTATTTAACATTATACGGCACATTCCTGTCATGTTCTAGCGCTGACGCACTTTAGGCTGACATAGAGCAAGGGTGCCTGCCCTGTAGGTAGGGTTGCATTTGTGCAGGAAGGGGCACCTGAGCGGCATCTTCCTACCTCTATGTGTGCTGCAGAATGTAGCACATGTAGAGAGAGGACAAAACAAGGAGAAATTAAAATACCTGAGGAGGCGTAGCATTTTGATGCATTCCCAGGTTTACCAATAATGGTAAATCTGGGAATGCATCAAAATCCATGGGTGGATGCTTGGGAACACCCATGCTCCATCCATGGAACGCCTCCCTGGGTAAGAGTAACGCAAGGCAGCAATTTGTGCTGCCTTGCGTTACTCCACATTTATCAAGCCATGCAGGGCCACGCAAGGTGGTCTTGTGTGGCTTGACAAATCTCACTTAGGTTTTGCGTCGCCCTTGCGCCTGCTTGTGTGGTGCAAGGGTGAGTAAAACCTTGATTAATCTGGCCTTCCATGTCCAAATGAGGGTGATGGCCCCTGTGAGCCTCCCTCACACTGGCACCAGCTGCATTCACCTCTCAAGCACTGAGGGCCAGATGTACAAATATTAGGAATACCAATTTGCTTATTCTGATTCTCTCTGAATCGCAATTAGGAAATTGATATTCCTAATGCATGAAACCCGTTTGAGTTTCATAAGTGATTTTTAGTGGGTCACCAATAGACCTACCTCATGCATATTAATGAAGTTGGTCGCACTTTGTGACCCATTAGGAATCACAGCCATCACAGAGACGGTGGCCTGCTGAGGTCAGCAGACCACCATGTCTATGATTGAATTTTAATAAAGCAATCTTTTCTTTAATACAGCCCATTTTCCTTAAAGGAAAACGGGATGCATTTAAAAAGAAAAAAGGAAACTTTGCAGTTTCATTTTTTAAGAGTAGGCAATGGTCCGTGGGACCCATTGGTCCGTGGGATCATGCCTGTTCTTATAAAATATTTTTTAACATTCTCAATGGAGAAGGGGTCCCCAATGTACCCCCACCCTTTGCGAATGGGTTAGCACTAGTTTTAAACTATTGGTAAATTATTACTGTCTGCGAGGAATTTAGCTACAAAACATTAATACATACCATTCTAATTCGGTATTTGGAAAGGACGCCTCTTCCAAATGCTGAATCAGTATTTGGCAGCAAACTCAAATTGTGATTCGGTAGCAAGCTACAGAATTGCAATTTGCCTTTTGTACATTACAAAAAGCTTTGTTTGAGGTCGCAAACAGGCTGATTCAGCAAATCAGGCCATTTGCTACGCCAAAAAAGCTTTGTACATCTGGCACTTAGACCCTTCGGCCCCTCCCACTGTCCCTCTCACAAATATTTCTCCTTCCCTGGCTCCCTGATGTAAGAGTGGAAATTTGGAAATCATCTGCCATAGACAGCAATCTAGGGAGATTAGCCTGCAACTCTGGGGACTCTGGCCAGCACTATGTACTGCCACAATATTCCCAATCATGGACAGTGGGCAGGCATGGTGTGCATAGGGGATGGAGAAGAGGAACTAACTGGCGCTTGCCTTCCAGCTTTGCCAGCTTACCCTCTGATGCCCCACCCCACCCCACCAGCCACTTGCTTCTCTGCCCGCGGAACCCTAAGCAGGTGTCTTATTGGCTTCAATCTGAATAGACCTATTGGACCCCCAGCTGGCAACACAACCATGGATATCAAATGAAATATCTCTTCCTTGATTTGAACTGTGTATGCCTTCTAAGCAGGGTGGGGTATGTGTGTGAGGTATGAATGTGTGAGCTTGGTAAGTTAGGCTGTGATGTAATGTTAGTTAGTTGTGGTGTGAGGTTGATCATAGTATAGGGGTTTTTCTGTACAAATAGTGTTTATTGTGCATATCATTCTGAATTATTGAATCACGTATAAAAAAAAATATTTGTATAAAAGACAAAAAAGAAATGATTGTGTAATTGGAAAATGTTTTTTATCCTTTGAAAAAATTGAAAAAAATAATTTTATAAATAAAAAATTGTATTTATATGAATAAAACATTGTAGTATTCGATGTATTGACATAGCAAAGGGCAGCCCGGTGTGCATTTCTAGCCATTGTTGAAGAAATACAGGTCCAGTGGGAGTGCTCTTGGAGCATATATATATATATTCAATCTGAATAGTTCCATGCACAGTGGGTTTACCAGTTTCAGTTTTTCTCCTTCAGAGGCCACGCTGGGGATAATGAACTATCCGCGATGGGGACATCAGCAGTCTACTTGCTGGACACTGAACGCCACACAGGATGCTGAACACAGGCCGCCAGGGGCATTTGAAAGCGGGCTCTGAAACTGGACAGCTTTATATGGCCATTTAACTGTACTCTACCCCTAGGGGCAGGAAGTATTGCTTTCTACACTCCTGGGATTAAACTATTCATAAGCTAGAGAGAACCCACACAATGTTCAGACCAGTGACAATGAGCGTTTAGGGAATATTAAGATTAATGGAGTGATGTTATGTTTTCCTACCCACGGAGAATCAAGTAACATTCACACAGAACAAAAACAATGGATCTTCTGGATCGATTTTTGCAGAAAATACAGTTTCCTGTTGGTAAGTGTTACAGTCAGACATGCAAAATTTAGCCTACCACCATGGGTTGAAACCTGGACTTTATATCAAGGACAATTAAGGTACTAGATTAAGGACATTGATGTATGATGACACTCCAAACTAGGGGTGTTGCTAGTCAAATAATATTCTCACTACTTCGGCCTTCATTAGGAGGGCTCTAGTTTACTCCCAAGTTAAAAATCTGGGCCCATTTACTTTCTGCTACCAATGGATCTTTGACTGCATAAGAGGCAAAAGGGAGAATTATTTTAAATCTCAAGGGTTCCATATTTCCCATTAGGCCGCTCAATAACCCAGTCCACAACTGGAAAAAGGTTTAGTGGAATTTATAACAAATTCAAAAGCAAGCTTACATAAACCACTCTCAGCATTAGCATATAAAAATACAAAGTTAGAAAAACATGTTCAAAATTCTTGAAAAAATTAGCTTGATACAGAAGAGAAAATATGATTAGCTCAATTATTGCATAATAGACAATCAAGAAAAAGAAAGTTAACTCAGATTGCATTAATTTAATCTCAACATGCAACATTAATCCAACCCTTGCCTACACTATCCTAGCAAGAAAACCCTATTCTAACAGATGATCTTCAGGTTTGTGAAAAATATCAGAGGAAAGGAAAGAAAGGTGTCAGCACTGAAGTCTTCAGTAGAAGTACTTCAAGCATGGGTCAAGTAGCATGAAGCCACACAAGCATTGGTCTGCACTCTACAAAGTCTCAAAGGTGTCTGTCTCCTCCAAGTATCACCAAGCAATATCAACTGCATTTGAAAAAGCATGTTCCAGGTGAACCTCTGTAGGAGAGTAGGATCTGCACTTATGTTGCCCCCACTTTTTTTCTGATGTATACACTGGTTTCTGGCTATGGTCAGGCTGGGTCCCTGCTAATCAGGGCCTCAGTCTCTCTGTTCTCTCTAAACGACTTGGAGTGCAAATTAGATGCACTAGTGATTGGTTACTGTGGTGCCTTATGAGCCCCTAGTATATGGTACCTTAGGTACCAAGGGCATAGGTACTTTACAGGCCTACCAGGGGCTGAAGCATGTATTATGCCACCCCTGGGAAGCAGACTAAATCTGACACCTCAGGCCTGCTACTGCAGCCTGGGTGAGGTAGTGTTAGCACTCCTCACAGAGTTATAGGTTCCTATATCTCACCATACACACTCATATAAACCTATCAGTCACCCCTATGGCAGGCCCTATCAATCCTGAGAGCAGGGTGCTTGGTTTACAATGTGAGTAGGTGTTTCTGCCTGAGCAGGGCCCCTCTGAAGCTGGCAGGGTCCATTCCCTGTGGCTGTTTGTGGATGCGGTTAAACCATATACTCTTAAGTGCATTATAACCTCCCGGTTAATGCTAACTTTGGAATGACTGCATCAAAACATGTCGTGTTTGGTATCAAACATCTTGGAATCATACCCCCACATCAGTCCATGATGTGGAAGTATGATCCCACCCTTCTAGAGGGGATGACATGTACCCACTGTAGTAAAACAACAGAAATCTGAAAGAGCCCTGGCATCACAAAATGGATGCCACCAGCACAGACACTGGGCTGCCCTCCTGCTGCTGACTGAAACTCGCAGTGGAGGAGGCCCAACAAAAGGCATCCTGTCACAGGGAGGTGTCACCACCTTCCAGACAGGATTTAGTGTATTGGAGCTGGGTGGGTGCACTCTTAGAGTGCTTTGAAGTCCTGCACTGGGGGAGCAGTAGGCTCCTCTATGCATATGCCAGCTCAAACGGGTTCAGGGGCTACCAGCCCCTGCTCTGGTGTGAAACTGGACAAAGGGGAGTGGGTGTAACCATCCACCCCCCTGACCCTCCTAGAGGAGTGGTCATAGAGCTAGTCCCTCCCTTTCTTTTACTATAAGATAGGTACACCTTGCCATTGCAAGTTAGGTAACCCTGGACGACGCTTTCAAGAAGAATCCTGGCCCTTTGATGTTCCACTACCTTTGGAAGACAGAAGAATCTCCCTTGGAGTCAAGGAGTGACTCCCCTGCTTGGCAGGCACCTGAAACTCTAATCAACAGTTGCAAACTTTCCCGCTCCCGCTGGAGTCCGAAGTCCCTGTGACCCCAGAAGCAGATTTACTAACCTCTCGTCAGCCCTTTTGAGTCCCCAGTGAAGGTGTGGCATCTGGACCCCACGAGTGATGAGGAACTGCAATACCTGGGAACCGTGCACTATTGTCAAGTGCAACCCCTTCACGACATTCAATGAACTTGTGCTTTGGACCATTTGTGGCCCAAGCATCCAGCAGGATTTGCAGCAAAAATCAGAGGCCTACCGCATCCCCAGTGACCGTGGGCTTCTGGGAAGCATTTCCTCAAGAGGCGTCTTCATGATCCCTTGCCCATTGGCTAGCAGGTCCCCCGAAGACTTTCTTCTCAACTCAAAGGGCTCCCCTAGTTGCTCCAGGCCTGCCCTCACTCATCCTTGCTGGGTGAGTCTCTCAGATCTTGCTGGTCTGCACCATCAACTTTCTTCACTCTACACAAGACTTGCTTTTGCCAAGGCTTGTTGGCTCCAATCCGTTTGCCAAAACTGCCATCAGCTGCAGACGTCATGGGACACTCTGAATCCAGCTGCTGGTCATCTTTGATCCCTCCTGGACCTCGTGAGCAAAGAGTCAAAACACCATTGATGACCTGGAATCACCCAACATCCGTGGGCATCCATCTTCCTGGCCTCGGTTCACCGGCAAGTGACTGTGAACACTGTCCCTTCAATTTTCAGGTCTTCTACATCCAGAATCCAGCCTTGGATTCGACCGGACACTTCTTCAGTCGCCGCAAGCAGCAAGTTCTTTGGTCTCCATAGAAAACAGCGACGCGATCCGACACCTATGAACCCGGCTTCCCTGGGTGAGGTAACTCGTGCACTCCGGTGCCCTAGTGTGTGTTGGCCCTCGAATTACTTACCTTGGAAGTGGCTTGCTTGTAGACTTCCTCGAAGTACCCTAAAACTTTAAAAATAAAACCGCGACTTTCTCCATTGTAATCAATAGGAAACCCGCGTCTGGGTTCACACACTGCACGCGTCTCCCGTGGGCCTGTTACTTACCTGCTAACAGTGCAGTCTTGAAGCCAAAGCGATTCTACAGGCCCTAGGCCTTGTCTTTTTGCAAGTCGACTTTCCTAACCCATTTTTTTAGTATTTAACTTATTGTGAAACGTTGATATTTGAATGTGTACCTGGCTTCTAATCTCATAAGGAGATTAGTAGAGTGTGTCTAGAAATAAATACATATAAATTTGATATATATACCTGTGTGGTGTCCTTTCATTTGGTAATTCAAGAGATTATAAGGTAAAACAAGCTGCTTTACATTCCTCTGAGACTTAGCCTGAAGGCTGCTCTCCACAGCTACCACTAGGATAGCTTTCTTTAAAAGGTTGTCTTAAACCTAACTACCATAAGAGTCGAATTGGACTGGCGCAAGGTGGCCACTATAACTAGTGACCAGCATATGCCAAGCCAACTTCTCACAACCTCCCTCAAGTATTTTTCCATTAGCCAGGAATGATTCTTCCAGCTCCCTTCACACACAGATAAGCAATCCACCTCGTCTTGGCCATTCTTTTTCTTCTCCTTCAGAACTCATCCCCATGCTCTTACCACATTCCTCTCAGGCTACCTTGTACTTTCACACCACACTATTGAACAAAACAATAACTCTTCTATGCTAACTAATATGGCTTTATCCACACCTGCAGTGGGGACAAAATACAGCAACACAGTCAGGCTACCTTGTACTTTCACACCACACTATTGAACAAAACAATAACTCTTCTATGCTAACTAATATGGCTTTATCCACACCTGCAGTGGGGACAAAATACAGCAACACAGTCCACACAGAAGGTTAAAAGCAAATCAAATGTTAACTGCATCATATACTTGCACTGAAATGCAATGTTAGGCTAGAAGAAATCACACAGATGAATGCATGTTAGGCTGCGAATAATAACAAACTTAACATGTGCATTGGGTTACATACATGTTCACATTTTCTCTGTAGTTAATAAATGTAGACAATTCACCATTATATAATTTCCACTAAATTATTAGCAATAAATAGTAACTTCACATTCAAATGATTAGACTTCAACCTACCCACATACGTTAATTACTAGCATCACAATATTACATGTTAACCCTTTATTTTCTTGTAAACGTTAACATGACCCTTACAATAATTTCCATCACCCACATTTTTTGCACGTAGTTCATCATGTTTCCTCATCATGGGATGTTCTAAATGAATGTCACCCCTTCCTTAGTAATATTAGTCACACATAATATTTGAGAGCCAACTAGGGGTAAATATGATGCACTCCTAATTTTTCTCATATGGAAATCAAAATATTATTTTCCCAGGAGAGCCCCAAAATTATTATTATTATCCCCCTCATTGATTCACCTTAACCAGGGTTCTGGTAGCTTCACTAGGGGGGAAGGAACAGCAAAAACATGCTGGCATAGGATTGGCTGTGCTGAATCTGAACTTCTGTGTGCCTTTTTTCACCCAGAGACTTCGCTCACTTGCAGATTGAAACATCTCAGAGCAGGAGTATTCTTGCAAACCTAATAGTTTTGACAGTGCCAATTGTTTCCCAACTGAATTATTAACCACTCGTTATGAGGGCCTTACACCCATATTTTTTCGTTTTTTGTGCTTAAAGCGTTTGACTAGTATGAAAACACGAATATTATACATTGAGTGCATGAGCTCTGTATCTTATGTAAGTAGCATTTCTACTGCTAGGACATTTATATGTATCGTTTTCCGAACTTAAGCTGAATTTGAAATTGTATGTATTCTGCATATATATACTTTATCTACCCAGGTTCCACTCTAGTTTATACGGCAGCCCTACTTCTATGGACATGCAACATTCACATCATAAACAATTGGGGCTATTCCAATTTAGAACTTTGTACGATGTATTCCTATTTTGACAATCCGTGCAATAACTATATTTCCCCAAATGCATCTCAGTGTCCGCTGGCTATATAAGGTAAAATCCAAATAGATGGATGTGGGAGGGAGAGGCAGAAATAGAGCACAGTGCATAAACCGGTCTAGAAAGATAGCGATTTTTGATATGTACCAGGGAAAACACTGATCAGACATATATTACCAGAAGCAAATCAGATGTAAAAATAGGATTGCACCCTCTGGATCATGACTGCATCATCACGAAATACTGGTGGGTTGTCTAGGCAACCTGACAACACAAAGACAATGTTCGAAATAACCCAGTTATTAAATTAGAACATTCAGTCACAAAGACCATCATTCATCACCATACTTATCCACAGACAGAATTCAATAAAAAGGAAAATTGCAGAACCCTGTACTGTCCTGGGAGATCCGGTGCATAACTGTCTTCGAGAACAGAGGATAACACTCTAGTAGTGCAATTTAACAACAATGTTATCCGTCTCAAGCTCCCACATTTGTCAAGTATTTAGAAGAAATAAATGCAATTGGAGTACCGAGGTGACAGAAAAGGAGCATCAAAGGAGTGACGAAATACCATTCATTGGTAACGAGCAGTAAAGAGATCTCCAGTTGTGTAAGATTCCGCCTGATCGCATCCAATCTGATTTCCATTTTGGAGGGAAGTGATCCACATCGGCAACTGGTGATGTATTCAGGATGCTTGTCCAAACAGATTGCTTTTGAGAAAACCTGGCACTACTGTGATATGCTATACCATACTGTAGATGATGATTTCTCCGCGGGTCCTTCGTGCTTGCAGACACTGAAGCTTTGTTGTCGCGCCCAGTGTAATTGTGGTCCTAATGCACACACAGGTATAAGAAAACAAGCTTTTGCAATGCAATAGGTCTAATGTTACTGAAAGTTTGAGCTATTGGCATTGCAAATAGTAATGCAACGCCAAGAGCTCAAACTTTCAGAAATGCAAGACCTATTGCATTACAAATGCTTGTTAATTCAGTTACCAAAAAGAGAGCACATGCTGGTATTGTTATTGGCAGCCGCGGCCTGTGGAGGGAGTTCCGCGGGGCGGTAAGGCGGGGCGGGGGAGGGGCAGGGTGGGGGGTTCTAAAAACTGGAATATGGATAATTGCAGGTAAGTAAACAATTAATTAAATAAAACGAATTTCGTAGCGCGCGCAGCATCGCAAAATGCGCACCCCCGCTATTTTTTTTTTTTTTTAAATAAAAAAAAAAATTCCTGCCTTCGGGGTCCTTCAGGGACCCCCTGACAAAGGCTAGGGGGTCAGGAACTCTCTACCCTGCCCCCTTTTCACGTTCGCCACCTTCCTTTTTCACTCTCGCACTGAAAACAAACAA
Organism: Triturus cristatus; assembly: GCF_964204655.1. Taxonomy (NCBI): domain Eukaryota; kingdom Metazoa; phylum Chordata; class Amphibia; order Caudata; family Salamandridae; genus Triturus; species Triturus cristatus. The sequence continues at coordinate 1,281,823,530 of NC_140585.1, forward strand.
AATGGCGGCCGACAATTCCTGATTTCGACCGATTCGAACGTTGACTAACATGTAACCACCAATCAGAATTACGCTCGCGCACGTTAGGGTGCTCGCACGGTGCGCGGTTGTAGATATTTATATGCTTTTAAATGCTATTTTCTCAGGAACTACTGAACAGATTGACACCAGACCTGCAAAAGGCACTTCCCTGACCTGAGGACTACCTCTCTGCCAAATTTCAAGTAATTCTGTTCAGCCGTTCGGGCTGTACCTTCGACTAAAGGTCCTATGGAAAAATGCATGGGGAAAACGCGTTTTGGGACCCCCTTTTTTCTCGGCCCCCGCTTGACGAATCACCCCGAGACTTTCAGGGTAGGAGCGGAGCGTAGCGCCCCATTAGTTTTGAAGGAAGTGCCTTTTGTAGGTCTGGTGTAAATCTGTTCAGTAGTTCCTGAGAAAATAGCCTTTAAATCAATATATATATCTGTGGCAGCTTACGGTGCGCTTACCGTGCGCTTACGGTAAGCTTACCGTACGCGTACGGTGCCGTGCGCGAGCGCGATTCTGATTGGCTGTTAGATCTTAGTAAACATTCGAATCGGTCGAAACCAGGAAGTGTCGGCCGCCATTTTCTCTCTCGCACTCTGAGGGGGGGGAGGAAAATCAAAGTCGGAAAACATTAAAAGAGGCTTGCTAGACAGCTCCCAACCACCTAGTCATGGTTATGGTGTCCCAAAAGAACCCCCAAGGCCCAAATTTTTTTTTTTTTTTATTTATGAAAAATCGCCGATTACGCTTACCGTACGCGTACGGTAAAAAATAAATAAAAAAAAAACAATATCCACGTTTTCCCCACCCCGTGTGCAAAAAGTGCCCGCAGTGCACCTTTTGTGCATGGCAAATTTGTACACCGAACAATCAATAGATAACCTTTAACAACGATGCGCCTAATACGGCCTCCGTGTGCGGACGGTGCGCGAAGCGCATCGTGCGTACATGGCCCATCTAGCGTAACGTGGGCACGCGGTGCGCGTAGCGCACCGCGTGCCTACTGCACGGCACTAACTGCGTAAAGTGGGCGCGCACGGAACGAACTGCGTAAAGTGGGCGCGCACGCCACGAACGATGTAAAGTAACTTAGCATTTAAAAAAACGTACAAATTCACTGAAAAAACCATAGGTTTCACACACGTTATAGTTAGGAATTAGCATTTAAAAAACCTTGCAAATTCACTGAAAAAACCATAGGTTTCACACAAGTTATAGTTAGCGGACATTTTACTGATAAAAAACCATTGAAATTCCCCCGTTATAGTTAGTGCAGGCAACTATAACTCACGCGACCGCAATCCTCTGCTGATGACATATGTGTCTTTATGAAAAAAAAATATTTGTAATATATGTATAGCTAAAAATTTATGGAAGAAGACATGGGTAAATAAGTGTCTAAATACAGTATTAGCATCAGCAGAGGATTGCGGTCGCGTGAGTTATAGTTGCCTGCACTAACTATAGCGGGGGAATTTCAATGGTGTTTTATCAGTAAAATGTCCGCTAACTATAACTTGTGTGAAACCTATGGTTTTTTCAGTGAATTTATATATATATATGAAACAAACTCCAACTTGTCAAAAAGTTTCAAATTGCGCTGAAGCTTCTTAAGCAGAAAACGGACACCAGTTAGTGTTGTTGCTGTTTATTTAGTTGCAAGAGATGCCGCCATGACGCGTTTCGGGCCCGCAAGCCCTTGATCACATGACATGCCATTCGCTTTTTTTCCCATTTTAAAGTGCTAGTGCAAAGAATGACCATGAAGACAGACTATGCGTCTGTCTTCCAACATATCGGTTTGTGGCATAGTGCCAAATACTTAAAACGCTATTTTTACATCATATTGCTGTTTGTAAACAATTACACTCACGGTTTAAATACCATAACAATGTGCAACGTTGTTTTTCTGCAAGTGCAGGGAGCGACAATGGAGACAGACTATGTGTGTCTGTCTTCCTTCTAGTCGAAAAAAGACAAGGTGCCGAAAAACAATTTTTTTACGTTACTATACAATTGTAAACAATTCCACTCATTGTATAAATACAATAAAAAATGAACAACGTTATTGTTTGGCTAGTACCAAGACCATGTGGCTTAAGAATTGCTGGTAAGAATTTTAAGAATTCAACAATATAAAAAAGTATAAAAGGATTTCTAATATATTGGTCAAAACATGGACATATGGTACATTAGATAGTGTAAAAATAGCTAAAAAGTGGGGCAGGAAATAAATAAGAGCATATACAATTACGAGTGTTAAAAACATATCTTTACATAAAACACTCAAGGTTAAAACAATTGTAAACTTATTGTGGTCACATTTCTTATTCTTTAACATAATTCCGTGTCCCCTAATAGATAGTCAGCGGTATGTTGGACTAGGTTGTATATTATAAAGTGCTAGAAATATGTGCAACACCTGAATGAATAAAGTGCAGAAAGTGCTTTGAATCTGTTTTTAGAATTTTAAAAACAATTAAGATTCGGTGCTTTGGAAAGACACATTGCTTTTATAATAAAGGAAAAATAAAGTTTAAAATTGAGGTTTGAGGAGTCCACTGGGATGCTAGAAAATACCCAATTGGGAACTGGAGTGGAGTGTAATGGCTCATTAGCTTATTGTTCAATGCCAAATGTCTAGTTGGAAAGCACATTTAGATGACACTTGTACCATATGTTTTTTTCTCTTTTTCTCCCCCTAGAGCCAGGTATATAAGTCTTCCGTTGTATTTAACCCATTCGGATGCTTACTATCGAACTCCAAAATGTATTTTGTTTCCAGTTTCCTCAATTGGGCCTCTCTGTTACCCCCTCTCCTCAATTAACAATGAAATTCCCCCGTTATAGTTAGCTCAGATAACTATAACTCGCACGCCCGCAATCCACTGCTCATGACGTCACATATTACATCACTCATGACATGGTCAGTGGCATCACTCATGACATCACTGATGACATCATCCTTGTGATAGAGTGGCGGTCGCGCGAGTTATAGTTATCTGAACTAACTATAACGGGGGAATTTCATTGGTTTTTTACGAGTGAAATGTCCAGCTAACTATAACATGTGTGAAACTTATGGTTTTTTAAGTGAATTTGCAAGGTTTTTTAAATGCTAATTCCTAACTATAACGTGTGTGAAACCTATGGTTTTTTAAGTGAATTTGTACAGTTTTTTAAATGCTAAGTTATGTATTTATTAATTTTTTTTTTTTAAGGTTTTTCACCATGCGTGCACAATGCACTGCGCGCACGGTGTGCACGCTTTGGGCACACGGTGCGCTGCGATTTTTTTCACGGTGCGCGCGTATAGATATTTATATGCTTTTAAATGCTATTTTCTCAGGAAATACTGAACAGATTGACACCAGACCTGCAAAAGGCACTTCCCTGACCTGCGGGCTACCTCTCTGCCAAATTTCAAGTAATTCTGTTCAGCCGTTCGGGCTGTACCTTCGACTAAAGGTCCTATCAAAAAATGTATGGGGAAAACGCGTTTTGGGACCCCCCTTTTTTCTCGGCCCCCCCCTTGACGAATCACCCCGAGACTTTTAGGGTAGGAGCTGAGCGGAGCGCCCCATTAGTTTTGAAAATTTCGCGAGGATTCGTCAACCGGCGCCAAAGTTATTCAAAATAGAATTTTGAGATTTCCAATGGAAACACGATCCTAACTATAACTATCTACTGGCGACTGCCAGTAGATAATATATATATATATATTACCTACTGGCGGTCGCCAGTAGGTAGTTATAGTTAGGACCACGTTTCCATAGGAAATCCGCAACATTCTATTTTGAATAACTTTGGCGCCGGTCGACGAATCCTCGCGAATTTTTCAAAATAGGTGGGGCGCTACGCTCCGCTCCTACCCTGAAAGTCTCGGGGGGATTCGTCAAGCGGGGGCTGAGATAAAAGGGGGGTCCCAAAACGCGTTTTTCCCATGCATTTTTCCATAGGACCTTTAGACAGGGCTACAGCCCGAACGGCTGAACAGAATTACTAGAAATTTGGCAGAGAGGTAGTCCTCAGGTCAAGGAAGTGCCTTTTGTAGGTTTGGTGTAAATCTGTTCAGTAGATTCTGAGAAAATAGCCTTTAAATCAATATATATATCTGAGCCAGCTTACGGTGCGCTTACGGTGCGCTTACCGTACGCGTACGGTGGCGTGCGCGAGCGCGATTCTGATTGGCTCTTAGATCTTAGTAAACATTCGAATCGGCCGAAACCAGGAAGCGGCGGCCGCCATTTTCTCTCTCGCACTGAGAGTGATGTTTATAATATAAAGCCCAAAAACATGTAAAGGGGCTGTTTAGACAGCTTCCACACACATAGCCATGTTGAGGGAGTCCCCAAAGATCCCCCAAGGCCAAAAACGGAATTTTTATTTTTTTCGGCAATTTTGCCGATTACGCTTACCGTACGCGTACGGTAAAAAATTGTTAAAAAAAAAAATTATCCACACTCTCCCCACCCCGTGTGCAATTGATGGCCGAAGGCTACCAATTGTGCATGGCTTATTACATGTGAGATAAACTATAATATTTAAAAAAATAATAATAGAAAAAAAAATTATCCACACTCTCTCCACCCCGTGTGCAAATGGTGCCCGAAGGGCACCATTTGTGCATGGCTTATAAAAATTACGAAAAATTAAAATATTACCTTTCAAAACGAAGTGCATCATATGTCCTCCATGTGCGCACGGTGCGCGAAGCGCATCGTGCGTACATGGCCCATCTAGCGTAACGTGGGCACGCGGTGCGCGTAGCGCACCGCGTGCCCACCGTGCGTGCACGGCACTAACTGCGTAAAGTGGGCGCGCAGTGCGCGAAGCGCACCGCGTGCTTACTGTGCGCGCACGGAACGAACTGCGTTAAGTGGGCGCGCACGCCACGAATGGCGTAAAGTAACTTAGCATTTAAAAAACCATACAAATTCACTGAAAAAACCATAGGTTTCACACACGTTATAGTTAGGAATTAGCATTTAAAAAACCTTGCAAATTCACTGAAAAAACCATAGGTTTCACACATGTTATAGTTAGTGGAAATTTTACTGATAAAAAAAACAATGAAATTCCCCCGTTATAGTTAGTGCAGGCAACTATAACTCACGTGACCGCAATCTTCTGCTGATGACATATGTGTCTTTATGAAAAAAAAATATTTGTAATATTTGTATAGCTAAAAATGTATGGAAGAAGACATGGGCAAATAAGTCTCTAAATACAGTATTAGCATCAGCAGAGGATTGCGGTCGCGTGAGTTATAGTTGCCTGCACTAACTATAACGGGGGAATTTCATTGGTTTTTCATCAGTAAAATTTCCACTAACTATAACATGTGTGAAACCTATGGTTTTTTCAGTGAATATATATATATATATATATATATATATATATATATATATATATATATATATGTATATATATATATATTACCTACTGGCGGTCGCCAGTAGGTAGTTATAGTTAGGACCCTCTTACCATAGGAAATCCGCAACATTCTATTTTGAATAACTTTGGCGCCGGTCGACGAATCCTCGCGAAATTTTCAAAATAGGTGGGGCGTTGAGCTCCCCTCCTACCCAGAAAGTCTCGGGGGGAATCGTCATGCGGGGGCTGAGATAAAAGGGGGGTCCCAAAACGCGTTTTTCCCATGCATTTTTCCATAGGACCTTTAGACAGAGCTACAGCCCGAACGGCTGAACAGAATTTAATTAAATTTGGCAGAGAGGTAGTCCTCAGGTCAAGGAAGTGCCTTTTGTAGGTTTGGTGTAAATCTGTTCAGTAGATTCTGAGAAAATAGCATTTAAATCAATATATATATCTGAGCCAGCTTACGGTGCGCTTACGGTGCGCTTACCGTACGCGTACGGTGACGTGCGCGAGCGCGAATCTGATTGGCTGATAGATCTTAGTAAACATTCGAATCGGTGGAAACCAGGAAGCGGCGGCCGCCATTTCGTGTGTTTCAGTCAGAAAAAAAAAGGGAGATAACTTGAAAAGGGGGCAAGGAAGAGAGTTACAGACCCCCTAACATTTGAAAGGGGGTCAAAGAAGGACAGAAAAGTACAAAAAAAACATTTATTAATTTTTTTAAAAATCGCGGGGTACGCGTACGGTAAGCTCACCGTACGCGTACGGTAGAAAAAAAAAATAAAACAAGAAATGAAATGCAGATTTAAGTGTTTAGATATTAGGGGGCTCTAAAAAGAGCCGTTGTGTTTAGGAAGTGATTTTTTAGTGGTACCTACAAGTAAGTACCGATGCAGAGTCTAAGGTTCAAGAGGAAGACTCTGTTCCCTTCATCATTGAAGTGCACACCATCTCCTCTATAAATGTCTTGCATGTCGTAACGCAAGTTGTTGTGGTAAATGGAACCCATACCATAGTCTCGGAGAAAAGCAGAAACAGATTTGTTGACGTGCTTTCTTGCTTTGTCAATCTGTGGACAGAAATGATTGGACCAGTTCCATTTTTGCCTTTGGCATATGTTAGAGAACACAAAGACAGTTTTAGGGAAAAGTGAAAACAGTTGTGCAAAGGTCTCCTTCATAAGCATTTCCAGACCTACCCCAGTCAAAGTGCCTAGGTCATTGCCACCACAGTGCACTATTATGAGGTCAGGGTGTTGGATTTGCATGAAGGATTTCACCAATGGCATCAATTGGTGCCACTTTAACCCTCTCTGACCAATCCATTTAATGTCTACATTTGGCAAAGCAAGGTCTCTCACCATACCTGTTTTCTCTGCATACTTTTCACTCCAGAAGACATAGCTGTGCCCTACAATCCACACTGTGAACATCTTAAAAGGAGATCTGGATGCACTCAGGAGGTGTCTTTCAGTAGAATGGGAAAAAAAAATGAAAGACAGTTTGGAAATGGAGGCATACATATTTTTTTAAAAAAAATAAACTGATTGGCTGTTTCATACCATTCTACAATAAAAACTAGGCTGTATGTGTAAATTTATAGAAGCATGTTTTGTATTGGTACAGAAAAATGTGTTACCAAAGAACAGTACTATGGATTTGCTGTTAGGTTTGATAAGTCAAGCACTCCTGCTCTTTGGAAATGAAACACTGTTTGGTGAACTTCTGACCTAACTCTACACAGCAGTGTTTCAAGAGCTGTTGCTATGGTAGCAGGCAGAAGTCAAGTTGGGGGAAGGGTACTAGGCTGAAGTCAAGTTGGGGGAAGGGTACTTTTGGAAAAGGGTTGGTTGTCAACCAATAGAAATGTGTGATTACATTTGAAAAAAAGGGGGAAGCACTGAGATTTGAAATTAACATGTATATGTGTGGAAAAAGAGAGGGAAACATTGCCATTATCTGGTTCTGCTGAGAGGAGAGAGGTGTACTGAACAGAGATCCTGGCTCTGATAATCTGCTGTTTGAGTGCCACATTTCTTTCACAACTAACTAATTTTAAAGGTGAGTTTAGAGTTTGAGAGGGGATGTATAGGGTAAATTAAGAAATGAATAATAGAATTGGAATTCCTTTTGTTGAAGTTGTGTTTATCATTTTCTGTTTTGGGAGAAATTTAAATGTGAGGAACATGTAAAATAATATGGACTATGTTTTCACGATAAATTAAGGTGTACTGGTATAAATAAGGAATACTTTAAGGGTTTGAGGTTGCACTCAGTAATGCAAATACATTCAGCATCAGTAAGGCTGGTTGCCCTTGCTGGAGTGTAATCAGTCACCCAGGCTACACATGTTGTTGGTCTCAGAAAGCAGTTTGGTATTGCTCTGGTGATTTTACATTTGCATTAGATGGAAAGGGGGAGGTATTTTTTTCGGCAGAAGCAGACTCTTAGCACACAGCCAGCTGCATATCCTGTGGAATCATGCACAGTATTCACAACCGAGTGGGGTTTGAGGTTGCAGTCAGCAATGCAAATACATTCAGCATCACTAAGGCTGGTTGCCCTTGCTGGAGTGTACTCAGTCACCCAGGTTACACATGGTGCTGGTCTCAAAAAGCAGTTTGGACATGTGCTTTTATCAGAATCTGAAAAGTGGATTTAAAATGTGTCAGACTGTAAAAGTATTTATCACTTGCCAAAAAAAAGAGTAGTAAGTGTGCTTTCAAATTGGCAAAGAAATTTCGTTTTGTGACTAATATGAAAACATGACTCTGTGTGCAAATAGGAATTACAGGCAGAGATTTATTGCGTATTGCTCTGGTGATTTTACATTTGCATTAAATGTAAAGGGGGAGCTATTTTTTTGTGCAGAAGCAGACTCTTAGCACACAGCCAGCTGCTTATCCTGTGGAATCATGCACAGTATTCACAACCGAGTGGGGTTTGAGGTTGCAGTCAGTAAAGCAAATACATTCAGCATCACTAAGGCTGGTTGCCCTTGCTGGAGTGTAGTCAGTCACCCAGGTTACACATGGTGCTGGTCTCAAAAAGCAGTTTGGACATGTGCTTTTATCAGAATCTGAAAAGTGGATTTAAAATGTGTCAGACTGTAAAAGTATTTATCACTTGCCAAAAAAAAGAGTAGTAAGTCTGGTTTCAAATTGGCAAAGAAATTACGTTTTCAGACTAATATGAAAAGACTCAGTGTGCAAAGAGGAATTACAGGCAGAGATTTATTGCGTTATGCTCTGGTGATTTAACATTTGCATTAGATGTTAAGGGGGAGCTATTTTTTTATGCAGAAGCAGACTTTTAGCACACACCCAGCTGCTTATCCTGTGGAATCATGCACAGTATTCACAACCGAGTGGGGTTTGAGGTTGCACTTAGTAATGCAAATACATTTAGCATCACTAATGCTGGTTGCCCTTGCTGGAGTGTAGTCAGTCACCCAGGTTACACATGTTGCTGGTCTCATAAAGCTGATTGGTATTGCTCTGGTGATTTTACATTTGCATTAGATGGAAAGGGGGTGTTATTTTTTTATGCAGAAGCAGACTCTTAGCACACAACCAGCTGCTTATCCTATGGAATCATGCACAGTATTCACAACCGAGTGGGGTTTGAGGTTGCAGTCAGTAATGCAAATACATTCAGCTTCACTAAGGCTGGTTGCCCTTGCTGGAGTGTACTCAGTCACCCAGGTTACACATGTTGCTGGTCTGAAAATGTTGTTTGGACATGTGCTTTATAAAAAATCTAAAAAGTGGATTCATAATGTGTCAGACTGTAAAAGTACTTATCATTTGTCAAAAAAAAGAGTAGTAAGTGTGCTTTCAAATTGGCAAAGAAATGTTGTTATTTGACTAATATGAAAACATGACTCTGTGTGCAAAGAGGAATTACAGGCAGAGATTTATTGCGTATTGCTCTGGTGATTTTACATTTGCATTAGATGTAAAGGGGGAGCTATTTTTTTGTGCAGAAGCAGACTCTTAGCACACAGCCAGCTGCTTATCCTGTGGAATCATGCACAGTATTCACAACCGAGGGGGGTTTGAGGTTGCAGCAGTAAAGTACGCATGCGCGTAAAAAAGACACGCGCACGCGCGCATGCGCAAAACAGGCACGCCCCTTCACTTCCGCGTAACATGCGCGTGCAGCGTACGCGTTACGCGCTGCGCGCGTGTGATGTACGTCTACGCAAATTGCGTATCTGAACGCAAACAGCGTAGAAATCTAACGTTATAAAAGCAAGACGTGCGCTTACCGTACGCGCACGTTAAAAAAATAGAAAAAAAAAAAGGGGGAAAAAAACCCACTATGTTATACTAATAAATCTTACCTGTTTAGTTTAAAAAAAAATTAAAAATAAAAAATATATTGTAGAATTTTTAAAATTTAACCATAGTCTTTAAAAAAGGATAGAAAATTAAAATAAAAATATGTTAAAAAAATTGAAAAAAAAAAAAAAAAGGTAAATATAAGAATTAGCATTTAAAAAACCTTGCAAATTCACTGAAAAAACCATGGGTTTCACACACGTTATAGTTAGGAATTAGCATTTAAAAAACCTTAGAAATTCAATGAAAAAACCAAAGGTTTCACACACGTTATAGTTAGGAATTAGCATTTAAAAAACCTTGCAAATTCAGTGAAAAAACCATAGGTTTCACACATGTTATAGTTAGCTGGACATTTCACTCGTAAAAAACCAATGAAATTCCCCCATTATAGTTAGTTCAGCTAACTATAACTCGCGTGCCCGCAATGCACTACTGATGACGTCACATATTACATCACTCATGACATGGTCACTGACATCACTCATGACATCACTGATGACATCTCAAATGACATCACTGATGACATCACTGATGACATCATCCAGTGAATGTGTGTTTTTCTGAAAATTAAATATGTTTTATATATGTATATCTCAAGGTCAATGGAAGAATAAATGGGTATATAAGTGTCTAAATGGATGCTTTGTTTTTGAAAAATGTATTGTGTAACTGACTGATTAAGTGTATCATAGTGAATACATGGCTTACTGAGTAATGTTTAAAAATGAAAATATCTGTATCAGTCTCTCACTTTGTGCATAAGTGGCTGCATGGGTTGGTGATTAGCTTCATGGGTGTCTATATAGGTTATTAGTTGTTTTTTTGAGTATCAGTCTGAGTGTCTGCATGGTTCGGTGGGGGGTATTACGTAGTGCATAGGTGCATGAATGTGTGATTCACTCTTTGTATGTGTTGAAGACAGCATGTGTGCAGGACTGTATGGGTGGATGAGTGTGTGTATGGGTGTGTTAGTGAGTGAATGACTGTCTCAATAGTGTCTTTATGAGTAACTACATATCTATTAAACTAGTATATGTGACTATTGGTGTATATAAGTGAGTATATGTGAGAGTGAGAGATTGAAAGAGTTCCTGTATGAATAAGTATGTGTTTCTATAAGGGACTGTTTATAAGACTAAGTATGTGTAAGTTTCCGTAGAAGTAAGTGTGGTGGTGTGTGTATAACTGTATATGCAAATAAATGTATGTTTGTTTCTTTATTAGCATGAGTGACTATGTGTGAGTTACTCTATGGATGAGTGGCATTGTGTAACAGGATGTATAGGTGTATGAGTACATATGATGAGTGAGTACATGTATGAGTGACTGTATAGGACTGTTGGTGAATGAGTGGATGTGTATATGGATCTTAGAATTACTGAAGAGGTTGTTGTAACTGGTATTGGTATGTCCATTTTTTTGAAAATTTCAGTCTCTATTTTTGAATGTGTGTATCAAAGGTTATATTAGGGGAAGAGGAGGTCTGCCACTCTATCACAAGGATGATGTCATCAGTGATGTCATCAGTGATGTCATTTGAGATGTCATCAGTGATGTCATGAGTGATGTCAGTGACCATGTCATGAGTGATGTAATATGTGACGTCATCAGTAGTGCATTGCGGGCGCGCGAGTTATAGTTAGCTGAACTAACTATAATGGGGGAATTTCATTGGTTTTTTACGAGTGAAATGTCCAGCTAACTATAACATGTGTGAAACCTATGGTTTTTTCACTGAATATATATATATATATATATGCAAAAAAGAAGCAGAGAACTCTGGGTAGTTCTCAAGTTTAGGTGGAAAGCAGCTCTGGTATAGAACACTCTCCATACCAGCTACACTCTAAATTTTCTCACCTCAAATGTCTGCTTTTCTATCAAAGTCTTTAAGCATAGAATTAGCACAGTTCCATCCACGCCGAGATAGAAAGGGACAAAGTCTTTTGCCTTTTTTACAGCAAGAACTATCATCTTCTCCGCAAAGTCAGTGACAGTGCAAGCAACTTTCAGTCTGAAAAGTTTCCACCAAATACAACAAACTTGAGCATTTCAGATATGCCATTGCTAAAAGAGTTGCAAGAATTGCAAGATGAGAATGATGGTCCCAGATCCTTAGGCGATGGCACAGCAACACTTGCAAAGTCACAGTTAAATACATATGCAAGGACCTCTAAACCTTTTAGAACAAAGTCCACATTCAATCCAATCATGCCCTGTGATTCAATGGGTATATTCAATGAACAAGTAACATCTCAAATCAAAAATTTGAACTATTGTATACAAAGAACCAGGCTAAGACCCAGCAAACATGAGTCCCAATTTAGTCAATTGATTGACAAGCTGCAGAAAAATAACCAAATCATTATCAGGAACTCTGACAAAGGCGGGAACATTGCCATTTGGCCTAAAACAGATTATCTAGAGGAAGCACGACTACAGTTGAATGATAGAGACTGTTACAAAAGAAGTAGTGTTCAGGCAGCCCGCGTTACTTGTAATCAGTTTTATTCAAAGCTACTAGCATGGAAAAGTGCAGGTCTCTTGAGTTTGGAAGAATATACATTTCTTAAAAATGATTGTTCAGTCATGCCAGTAATCTACTTTATACCAAAGATTCATGTAAACCCAACTAAGCCTCCATGTAGACCAATAATTTCTGCACAAAATAGCTTATTGGAGAATACTTCTCGCTTCATCGACTATTTTCTGCAGGAACATGTTCAGGGACAAACATCGTATATACAGGACACAACTGACTTTCTCCGGAGGATACAGAACTTAGCTTGGCATGATGATTATCTCCTGGTGACAATGGATGTTACTTCACTTTATACAAGCATTAATCACAAGGATGATATCAGAGCACTTGAGCACTTTCTAGGCAATAGAGCGATTTGTTCATTTCAACACAGCAGAATTTTAATCAACATGACATCTTATTGCCTTGATAACAATCTTTTCATGTTTCAAAATCAAATTTATCAGCAAGTACGGGGCGTTGCCAAGGGGGCTAGCTTCTCTCCCAGCTATGCATGTCTACACATGGATTGGTGGGAGGATCTGGTCCTCAGGGCAAAACATGGGGTTATCCTGAATCAACATGTGATGCTATGGTTGAGATTTATTGACAATTTGTTTGTTATCTGGAGGGGCATGAAGGAGAGCGCCTTAGAATTTGTATAATTGATCAATGATAATGATATTAATCTTAATTTTACAGCAACAGTTAGTGCACACACAGTGAATTTTTTAGATGTAACTGGAATGCATAGTTGACAACAAGTAGGTAACTAGGTTACATCACAAGGAAACAGCAATTTGGTGCTGCATGCTACTAGTTTCCATCCCAACCATTTGATTCAGAGTATCCCCTATGGGGAAATGCTCAGGTTGAAGTGAATTTGCAGCAATAATGCCAACTTGGTAAGGGCCTAACAAGATAGCAAACTCAGATTTTTGGCAAGAGGTTATTCTGAAAACAACATAAATTCAGGAATTACCAAAACACAATTGCTCAATAGATCAGAGCTTCTATTTGGTAAGAATAGTTGTGAATTAACCTCTAAACTGGTGCATACAAAAGAAAGGGATGTGGTAGATCAAACTAGATTGATTATCACATATAACAAACAGGAAAGACAACTGAGGAACATCGTGAGGCGCAACTGGCCGCTAGTATTGGATGATCCAATCATAGGCCACCTACTGCCCAAGTCACCATCTATTACATATAGAAAAGCTGCCTCCATGAGCAATGCACTTATCAAAAGCAGTCCAGAATTAATGGAGGGGGTACCTGGATATCACTTAGAAAAGGTTTCTTTAAATGCACCACCTGTCGTGCCTGCACATTTGTAATAAATAAAACTTCATATCTAACCCGATTTAGTTACAGACCAGTCAAAATAAACAAATTCCTTACATGTAAAATGGAACATGTTGTATATGTGTTGGAGTGTTCCTGCAGACTGCGCCATGTTGGCAGCACAAAGCTACAGGCCCACAAAAGAATACTCCAGCACATTCAGGCAATTACCAATTCTGACCCCACGTACCCGGTTGCCTGCCACTTCAAAGACAGGCATGACAGCAACTTGGATCAGTTCAGTTATTATTTTCTGGGCATGTTTCCGTGTCTCAGAAGGGGAGGCAACAGAGAGTCTTTATTAAGGAAATTGGAGACCAGTTACATTTTAGAAATTGATACAAAGATTCCTGGAGGGTTCAACACTAGTGAGGACCTCTTTACATGTCTGTAGGACCCTTAAGGGACAGTAAATCACAATCACCATTTAGAGTATTTTGACAATCTCAATAAAAATACTGAGCAGCGTTCCTAAGGGAACATGGTGGCCGTGAGGTAAACAGTTGCAGATCGCCGAGCGAGGAGGGTGTTTTTTAATGGCCTTCCCGGTGCCCCCCCGCATCACTCATCTTTGCCCCAAATAACCTAGAAAAATGTATGCGCTGAAAATACCGGACTGTGCACGTGCCGGTTTGTGGCGTTCCGGGCTGGTGCTTCGTGGGCGCGGTCCTGATTTCGGTGCAGAGGAGGAGGGGAGAGTGTCAGCATGGCTGCGAGCGCCAGGGCTGCTGTGGCGTGCTAGAATCGCACGTATACTGGGGGGCAGCACCAGCAGCGTCAGAACAAGTTGGAAGGCAGCACATGCTGAGTCACAGAGAGCTGTGCTGACTCGAGTTAAGGGAAGAAGCGTTTCACAACGAGTGCATCATGGTGGAGGGGGCCAGCAGGATGAAAAGGGCCAGCGAGTTCTGAATAAAGGATTCACACAGCGCTTGTCTTTGAAGTTTTTGCCCCATATGGAGAAGGTTATTTTGATGCCTGCGAAGGTCGGTGAGAACGCTGGAGCAATCCCAGATAAGATATCAAGATACGCTTTGCACGCAAGAACCTTCGGCACCATGGGAAGCCATACAGGGGTAAGTGGCGACTTCACTCTTTCTGCTAAAAGGGCCCCCGGGGATATTACTGTCAGCACTATCCCCTCTAAAGCTGTAAGGGCTTAAAAAAACTTAAAACAGCAAAGGAAGAGCCGACGTGGAAGAGGTAAAAATATTTCCCCTGTACAAATTAAAGTCACTCCATCCTTAAAATTGTACTATAAAGTCTTAAAACACGCTATGGCGTCAGGAGATAATCGGGATGCTGGAAACAGAAGAATAGGGGGGCCCCAAATTTTACTCACTTAATCTGAGATAACCAGAGCCAACCCTAGTATGTCTGATAGTAGCACAGGAGAAGAGGGGCAAAGGGACCCTGAAACAGAGCGTAACCATGGCACCGAAGAGATCCGTTTTCATGCCACCACACAGGTCACCACACAAAATATGTTTAGTACCTTATCCACTCAGGATGAAGATGAAGAAATCGAGACCTCTATCTAATCCAGAAAGCCCAGATGTCCCGTTGGCATTCATTCTTCTAGGTCTCAGGGAAGAACTTAAAACTCGGTTTGAAACATCAGAGCCAAACCAAGCAGACATCCAGGCCTCCTGTACAGTACTGGCGCAAAAGTTAAATGACGTGGTTGCTCGTACAGGGCAATTGGAGGTGGAAGTAAGTTCAATGCGAAATGACATATCTAAAAATTCCAAAGGAGTAGAGACTTTGGTTAGAAAAAATACTAGCCTTAGGGATGACTTGGAACAAATAGAAAACCACTCACGGAGGAACAATCTTCGGATTCTAAATATTCCAGAAGCTGAGGAAGGATTAAATCTAAAGACTTTTGTGATAAAACTGTTAACAGAGACGGCTTTGAAGGATAGACCAGATATCAAACTTGATCAGGAAATACAGCAGGTGCACAGGGATCCATTTAAGAGGAATCCGCAGTGGCAAAAGCCAAGGAAAATTCTAATAAATTTCCTATCATATTCTGTTAAAGAGACCATCTTACTTGGCGCCCTAAAAAATGGGCCCTACACAACTCAGAAGCTGACGTTTAACATTAGATAAGACGTCTGGCACGCAACAGACCAGAAGCAATGGGAGCTGGGAAAAAAAATGGGGGAGCTAAATAATTTAGGCGTTAAGGCCCAACTAAAATTCCCAACCATGCTCCGTGTTATGTGGAACAACCAAATGTGTAATATATGGTCTATAGATGAGGCAGACAGTTTGATAGACAGTATAAAGAAAGTTGGGGGTCATGAGAAATAAAACTGCTAAATATGTTATTGTCAGCCTAAGGAAGAACCATAAAGAACCATAAAGTTGGACAAATCCAAAGATGGATATAATGGATATAATAGAAATAAAAAACAGAATATAAAACACTAATAAAAGTTGAAAAAAAAAAAGAAGAGTATAGGACACAGATATAATGTCACACATATAGGGTGGAGATGGGGGTGGGGGGGCGGGACGTGGGAGGGATTGGTTTTAACTAAAGATTTCCTATGTGATAATGCCTTCTCCTCCTCGGCGGTCCGCACAGGCCTATGCCTGATGGTTCTGGGAGGGTTCCCACAGGGGGGAGAAAGGGTGGAAGGGAATAGGTCGGGGCACTGGGTGGGGAGCAGTGGGAAAAAATAAAAAATCAGTCTTTATTTCACATACCATCAGGGTCCTCTTTTAAAAAAATGAAGCAGAGATCCCCGGGTCCAAGTTGGCCAGATTGCCTAAAGATAGATTGCTGGGAAGGATAATAATTTACAAAGTACAACCTGCAATGTAAATGGTCTAAGAACAAAAAACAAGACAGTTATTGGTAATGAGGTATCTGGAAGAATCACAAGCCCATGTAAGCATTATTCAAGAGACGCACCTAACAACGATTGAGAGCAGAGAGTTATATCAAAAGCAAAGTTGGATAGGGAGCTATGTTGCTTCCGACCAATTGGAATATTCAAAGGGAGTGGCAATAATAATTAGGAAAGGGTCAGGAGTCGAAATTACCTCATCTAAAACTGATAGTTCAGGTAGATTGGTCATGGCCACTCTTAGATGCACATGCTCTGAAATAGATTGTGTGCATTTTTATGGCCCTAACATGGACGATCCCCAGTATATAGTAGTATATAGTAGACTTGCAACTTATTCCAGCTGGGGCAGCAGCACCTATATTAATAGGGGTGACTTTAACACTCTTTTAGATCCAATACTAGATAGGTCTACTAGTAGGAGGGGCGTCCAAACCCAAAGGACAAAAACAAGACAAGCTCTTAAGCATATGTTGTTTGAACTGGGTTTGGTTGACTATTGGAGGCATCTAATGCAAGGCAAAAGAGCCTATACTTTCCACAGTAAAAAACATCATAATTTTTCACGACTGGAATATCTGTTTGTAGATAGAGAGTTGGTAGGGAGTCTGAAAGAAGTATGTATACTCCCAGGGCACATTTTTGATCACGCCATTGTCAGTATCTTATTGAAGGGTGTAAAAAGGAGAAATAACCCGAGATGGACGTTGAAAAGATCCATCTTATTAGACTTAGATGTGGCCGCTCGCTTGAAAGAAACTACTGTAGAATTTTTTCAGATTAATGCCCAATCGGCTCCAATTGAAGTTATCTGGGACACTTTTAAAGCCTACCTTAGGGGGGGGTCCAGCAAAGTCAGGTCTCATTTAAGAACAAGATGGAAAGGGCTGAGTTAAAACTATTGGAAGAAGAGATTGTGTAATTAGAAAGAAGAGTGCAGCAGGGAGCACACAATACACAGCATAGAGAGGAGTCTTTGAAAAATCTTGAGGAAGCTAGATTAAATTATAAAATCAAACTAGATTTAAAATGCAGGGAAAAGTGGGCTACTGGGCGTATGCAGCATTTTGAGTATGGAGAAAAAGTGTGAGCACTTCTAGCTTGGAAGTCAAGGGCTGAGAGGGCGAGAAATCACATCGGGGAGCTGGTAATTAACCCGGAGGGAGATACCACAAATAATGAAGAAGAAAGACAGGAGAATCTGGTTATATACTGATTCAGAGCGACCAGATGAAGAGGCATTGAAACGCTGGCTAAACAAGGTAGGCCTTCTGGTTTTAACGACATAGGGTAAGAACAAACTTGACACCCCCATTACAGAGAAGGAAATCAGAGAGCAGCTTAAACACATGAAAAGTGGTAAAGCTGCGCGCCAGGATTCTGTACAAATTGAGGTCTACAAATTGATAGCCGACGAGATAGTGCCAGAAATGAAAGCTCTTTTTAATTCAGTCTATAGGGAGGAAGAGATGACCCCGAAGTCTTGGAGAGAGGCCATAATCATCTTGATTTTAAAACTGTCCAAGGACCCGAGGAGGGCTGATTCATATCACCCGATCTCATTACTGAATGTAGATCATAAAATCTACACGGGTATTTGGGGCGATTGGCAGAGGTCGCCCCACAACGGATCCATATTGTTCAGAAAGGCTTTGTTCCAAAGTGGCAAATACAGGACCTTACACTGTCTCTAATCGGAACAATAGACTTAGCAGTTGCTTGATCGATCCCTTTGGTGGTAATCACTATAGACGCAGCCAAGGCATTTGATCGTGTCAGCTGGGGGGTTGTATGGGCTGTCTTAGACACTATGGGTTTTAGTTTGAATTTCATAAGGGCAATGCAAAAATTATACGAGCATCCCATGGCCAAAATTCTTATAAATGGCTCCCTGACAAGGAGCTTTGACATCCATAGAGGGACAAGGCAGGGTTGTTCCCTGTCCCCACTCCTTTTTGACTTATATATTGAACACCTGACACACATGCTGAGAGCTGACGATCGAATTATTCCCATACACCACCTTCCTTCGCATAGTAAAATTGCACTATACGCAGATGATTTGGTAATATACACTTCAGATCCGGCTCAAACACTAACTAGAATGGAACAATTGACAAACGAATATGGGGTCTATTCTGGTTATTTAGTAAATTTATCTAAGACAGAAGTGATGTGTTGGAATATGGAGGATTGGGACGGTAGAGTGTGTAAAGAGATGAGATATCTGGGTATTGTTATTACAGATAAAATCAATGAGATTCCCTCAATTTGAAACGAGTCATGAAGGAGGTGGAGAAACAACTAACTAGGTGGAAGAAATGACCTCTGTCTATTTATGGGAGGGTAAATTTGATAAAAATGTCTGTTCTCCCGAAGCTAACATACCTTTTTAACGGTATACCACTTAGTTTTTCTAAAGACTAAATAAATAAAATCCAGGGGAAAATATTGAGTTTTATGTGGGCATCTCGGGGGTGCATCACTCCCGGAAAAAATTACGGAGCAGTCTTAAAAAGGGCGGGCTAGCATTGCCGGACCTTAAACTTTATTGCATGGCCTTCCAATTCAAAAACATCCGTATGTTGGCAGGGGAGCCCATTAGCACCACATGGGGGTCAATACTCAGAGAAATGACTAGAGAACTGAGTCCAAAAGCTTTTTTACATATATTTGAAGCCCAAAAATTTTCACAAAAGTAAGGCTAAAAGCCATATAATCTGCACTAAAATTGTGGCTGACAGTGAGACGATTATTAAAGATCAGTTATTTTTCTGACTTTTCTCCAATCTGGGACTCCCCAGGAAGGACGGAGTGTTTGAAAGACGCCTTGAGTTTGCCATTAAAACAGGCGGGGATAACAAACTGGGGGGACCTGTCAACAACAGAAGGAATGACTCCTTGTGAGGTATTAAACAACAGGACAGGTAATAAACTATCCAGGTTTAAGTATCTGCAGCTCACTTCATGGTCTTCCACTGCTGCAGAGGAGGTGGGAGGCAGGTGGGAATTTGAAGCCTCACTACAGGATACAAACCCCTGCGCTAAAGAGGTGGCAAAATGGTATGGACAGTTCTTGATGGTGGAAGAAGAGAAACTGAAGGCCCCCTCTGATACCTGGATAAGTATACTACAGGAAGGCAATATACAGTCTCTGTGGATGGATTCCTTGAAAATCTTATACGCTATAGTATCTCCTGCTAATTTGAAACAACATAATTTTTTTTGTCATCCACAGGTTATACTGGACCCCACAAAGACTAGCCAAGTTTGTGCTGCAGCCGGTCCCCTGCTGTAAGAGGTGTCATCTTTTAAGGGCTAATGACGTCCATGTTTTTTTTTTACTTGTCCTGATGTTAAAGAATTCTGGAAGAAGGTTGAAGCCACCATACGGGCAATTTTTGTAGAGAACATAGTTTTGACTGAAACACTGGTGCTTTTCGGGGTAGACAGTGCCTCCCAAAAAGTTCTGAGCAGAAAGCAAAGGGGCTTATTATTCTTTTTGTTGCTTCTGGCAAAAAGATAGATATGTAAAAAGTGGCTACACCCCCTGCCTCCCCACACCACAGCCTGGTTAAGTGCAGTAAACTGGACATGCAATTTAGATATCAAATGTAACCCACATAGGTCAAAAGAGCTTTGGGCGGACTATTTGAAGTGTTCAGGATAGGGTTACAAATACAAGCTTTTAGTTGGCTACAAACATGATATTTGGTCCAATGATTACATCATGCCATGGATTTGGTGGTGGCGGATCCCACTCGCTCCTTATAATGACCAGTGCCGTGGAGGCCACAAGTCTGAATCTTCATGGACCACAAACGGGTCAAGGGTGTTTCTACACGGCCCAGAATGCAGTAGCCATGGTGTAATGAAGATTAAAAAAAATAAAAAAAATACTGAGCAGTAAAATCCAGGCGAGATTTATGGTACTACCAGCTGTACATGATTTATAAGTAACATTCTAGAGATATTAACAGGTTTTTAGGGCATTGAGTCCATCAGTGTTTATGTATTGTTGCTGTCTACCTCATATTATTTTAATCACACTTGTGCACTTTAAAAATATTTGAAAATAGTTGTAAAAATTAAAGGAGATAAGTACCCACATTCAGCACTTTATTCTTTAGCACTTTATGCACTTTATACCTTGTCAGACTGCGTTTGGACATGACAAGACCAGTTCCTGATTTAGCAATTATCATTGGCAAGCACTAGCTATTGATAACATGATAAACAGATAAGTTTAAGCAACAAGTTTTATTATAGGGAGCATCATGATGAGGTTACTGAATGTGCCTTTATGCTTGTACTGTAGTCCAATACTTAAATGGTAACTTGTGATGCCACATATGTATAAAATGCTTTTACTATTGTACTTTTATTATCATGTTTATAATTATTTTTGATAATACAGATTTTTATAACAAGGTACTTTACAGTGATTTTAAACAAAGCATTATCAAATGAGTTCAAGTGTCTATGGCATGGGTATAGCACTTGTCACTTTAAATTGATGTGTGTCCCACAATGCTGTGGTGTCATTTGATCAAGGCCTCCCAGGCAAAAACGCGTAATGGCGGACTACCTGCAATAAACAAATTCTGCACCAGCAATTGAGGTCCGTTTCCATCTTCTTTCCAACAGATGGACATGACTACGAGCGGAGAATGTGTATGTATGTATGTATGTACATATATATATATATATATATATATATTCACTGAAAGAACCATAGGTTTCAGGCACGTTATATTTAGAAATTAGCATTTAAAAAACCTTTGAAATTTACTGAAAAAACCATAGGTTTCAGGTATGTTATAGTTCGAAATTAGAATTTAAAAAACCTTAGGAATTCACTGAAAAACCCATAAGTTTTAGGGAAAGTTATAGTTAGTTGGACATTTCACTCGTATAAAACCATAGAAATTCCCCCGTTATAGTTAGTTGAGCTAACTATAACTCGCGCCCCCGCAATGCACTGCTGATGACATCACATATTACATCACTCTTGACATGGTCAGTGACATCACTGATGACATCACTGATGAAATCTCAATTGACATCACTGATGACATCACTGATTACATCATCCAGTGACTGTGTGTTTGTGTAAAGTTTAAATATGTTTATTATATATAGGGAAAGGCGTATTGAAGAATGAGTGGGTGCATAAGTCTCTGAATGGATGATTTAGTAGGTGCGTGACTGACTCTATAAGTGAGTGATTAAACTTATCTTACTGAATGCATGGGTTAGTGAGTAAACTGTGTGAATGTCTGTATCTGTCTGTCTGTTGGTGTGTAAGCGGCTGCATGGGTTTGCGAATAGCTACATGAGTCGTCTATATGGGTTATTGATTGGTTGTCTGAGTATCTGTATGGGTGCCTGAGTGTTTGTGTGGGTGGGGTGTGTGTGACTCTGTACATAGATGTGTGAGTGGGTGATTCACTGGGTGCATGGTTTCAAGAGTGCATCCGTGATGGACTGTATGGGTGGGTGAGTGTGTGTATGGGTGTGTTAGTGAGTGAATGTATATCTCAGTTGTATATGTGTGGGTAACTACACATGTGAAAGGCAGTATATATGTGTGTTGAAGTATATAAATGGCTATAAGTGAGAGTGTGTGATTGTGAGAGTGGCTGTATGGATGAGTCTGTGCTTGCATCAGTGATTGTATAAGAGCATATGTATGTGCTAGTATTTGTATGAGTAAGTGAGCTGGTGTGTGTATAACTGTATGGGTGAGTAAATGGCAGTGTGATTAATTATTTGCATGGCTGACTAGGCGAGTACCTCTATAGATGAGTGGCGGTATGTGAGTTTCTATATAGGTGTATGAGTGCATATGATAGTGCTGTACTGAGTGACCATAAGTATGAGTGACTGTACGGGTGAGTGAGTGGATGTGTGTGTAAAACTAAGAATCAGTGAGTGTGTATGTAGTTATTGCTGTTGGAGTGTCTATGGTTTTGAGAATGGCAGTCTGTAATTTAGAGTGGGTGTATCAAAGGTTATATTAGGGTATGAGAAGATGAATCAAATTATCACATAGATGATGTCATGAGTGATGTCATCAGTGATGTCATTTGAGATGGCATCAGTGATGTCATCAGTGATGGCACTGACCATGTCATGAGTGATGTAATATGCGATGTCATCAGCAGTGCATTGCGGGGGCGCGAGTTATAGTTAGCTGAGCTAACTATAACGGCGGAATTTCTATGGTTTTATAAGAGTGAAATGTCTAAACTAACTATAACTTTCCCTGAAACCTATGGTTTTTTCAGTGAATTTCTAAGATTTTTTAAATGCTAATTTCTAACTATAACGTACCTCAAACCTATATTTTTTTCAGTAAATTTCAAAGGTTTTTTAAATGCTAATTTCTAACTACAACCTGCCTGAAACCTATGGTTTTTTCAGTGAATTTCAAAGTTTTTTAAATGCTAATTTGTAACCATAACGTGTGTAAAACCAATGGTTTTTTCAGTGAATTTCGAAGGTTTTTTAAATGAAAATATGTAAAGTCTAATATGCCTCAATTCTATTTTTTTTTATTTTCTCTCTCTCTCTAAATATAAATATATATTTTTAAATAATTTTTAGTTTGGAAAACTATATTTATTCTTTTTTTTATTTTTTATTATATAGACGTCGCGCACCCTTCGCGCACCCTACACCATCGCTACGCGTAATCTGGTAGCCATTTTGAAAAGTCGTGAGGGTGACGCGATTTCGGCGTAATTTCTAAAGAATAAAATATTTTACAAAGATCGTATAAATAATAGTTTTCCTTTAAGTATTTCTCAAAATTTAATTATAAAAGTATTTTTAAACTATTATTTTCAATATGATATTGATGAAAGGGAAGTTAGGAAATGCGCGGTGTAGTCGCTTAGTTTGCGCAACCTGTCCCCGCACGTATTTCCGGGGTCGTGCCGTAATCGCGCCAAGATCGCGCCGAATTCGCGACTTCGGCGTATTTTAAAAGTTAAAAAAATTACTAAAGAAAGTTTGAATATATTAGAATGAAAAGTTTTCATAATAAACTTATTAAAAGTTTATAGAAATGTCTATTTTACTGTATAATGATATATATATGTGTTTTGCGGGTTCGCAATGTGTGCGTGGCGATTTAGCGCACCCTGCGCAATGTCCTATTAGCAAAAGAAAAAGTAATCTGATTTGTTGAAATCATTTTTATTATAGAAAAGGGAGGGTCCATCTTCCAGATATTTTCCTTTCTTTTTGATGTTAGCAGAGAGAAGACCTGTTTGTTCTTTCTCCTCAAAAATTCATCTTTTTCTGTGTGTAAATTTATTTTAAAATTTCAATGGCTTCCAGCTTAGCTGAAGTGGATCTGTTGATGTGGACGATGAAGAGAGGATGGGGCAGTCGAAGAGACAAAGGAGAGAGAGCATTGTTTGGGCCTATTTTACGGTGCCAGAAGGGGAGAAGAAAGTTAATGCAACCAAGGTTACTTGCAATATATGTAAGACAGTACTCTCAGTAGGATCGGACAAGAAATACTCATGTGGGACGAGCTCAATGAAAAAGCATATGGAGACTATCCACCCTGTCCACCTTGCGAGAGAAGACACGAGGAAAAAATTAAACTCGGATGCTCTTCAAGACCCCAACAGTCCATCGACCTCTGCAGGAACTCCATCAATACCAAGGCCACATATTATGCCTGAGTTTCTAAATGCTTACATCAGTTGCGTTAAGTGCGTTAAGTGCGCCACTGAACTTTGCTTTGGGGAGCAATGTATCGACGTGATTTCAGATGCCCTTAAAGCACATAAATGTTAATTATTTTTTAAAATGTGCTTTTGTTTTTGTCCAGCAGTTGATTTCCTGTTCTTCATTTTTTGTTGTTCTGGTTTAAAATAAAAAACACAAAAAAAGTAAAAAACGATTAAAAATTACAAAAAGATTAAAACTGTTCCGAAAAAAAACCCGGTTCTTACGGAACCACATATACTGGTTAAAAAAAGAAAAATGACCTGAATGATTGTATGAGAGTATGCATACCATGTGAGTGATTGGAGGAATGCAAGTGTAGTGCATGATTATTTAATGAATGTTTGAGAAGTGACAACGTGAATAAATGAGTTTATAGATTATAGCAGGATAATTATAGGAGTGCACGAGTACTGTCTAAGTGACTAGATGAGTGCAAGTGTAGTGCACAAGTTATTGTAGTTGTGGATAGTTACTGTCTGAGTTATTGCATGAGTAAATGGCTACTAACTGGATGATTATAGTATTGAAATGAAAGTGCTTGGTGAATTTATAAGTGCTTGCATATTTGCACACTGATTGGTAACGTACATGGTGCATGATGGGTGATTAGACGAGTGCTTGAAAGTGATAGGTGGATTGCAGGTGTGCATAAGTACTAGGTTTGAGTAATTTGAGGAGTAAATCAGTAGTGTATAGGTGGTTAGAGTTCAGCATGAGTAGTGTATGGAATATTGTTGCAGTGCATGAGTTAGTGTCTGGGTCATTGTATGAGTACATGGGTAGTGGCTGGATTAATAGAGTACTGCAAAGAGAATGCATGGTAAATTTATAAAGATTTGTGTATTGACAGAGTGATTGGAAAACTACATAGTGGTAGATAGGTGATTAGTGAAGTGTACGGGAAGTTACAGTGCGATTGCTGCACTGTATTGGTACTACCTGAATAAATGAAGGTGTGAATGAGTAGTGTGTACATAGTTACAGGACTGCATGTCTAGTATATGGTACTGGCTGGATGAGTGGAGGTATGTACAGAGAGTGATAGTGTGATTGGGGCACTGCATGAATACTACCTGGGTTATTGCAAGAGTGAATCAGAAGTCTGCAGCGGGTTAGGGGCCTGCATAGATTGTGCACATTTGACTGTAGCACTGCATGTCTTAATGCCTGAGTCATTGTACAAGTGCATGGATAGTGACTGGATAGTTACAGTGCTGCTAGTTGACAGAAGGGAGAGTTTATAAGTGCTTGTGTTTGGCACAGAGATTAGATAAGGACATGGATCTGTCAGGATGGTTGCAGGAGTGGACAGAGAGTGACAGTCTGATTGGGGCACTGCATGAATACTACCTAGGTTATTGCAAGAGTGACTGGATAGTTAGAGTGCTGGTAGTTTACAGCAGGGTGAGTTTATAGGTGCTTGTGTTTTGGCACAGTGATTAGATAAGGACATGGTACTGGCTGAATGATTAGAGTGTTGCAAGGAGATCATCTGAGGAAATGCATACCTGTTTGGGTATTGATAGAGGTATTGAATTAGTACATGCTTCTAGTAGATGAGTAAAGAACTGTATTATGAGTAACAGAGTGATTGGTGGACTGTATGGTTAGTACCTGAGGTATTATACACTTTAATGAGCAGTGAATAGGTGGGTAGAGGTTTGTATGGCTAGTGCACAGGTGAATGTAGTAGTAGATGCATAGTGTTTGGAGCACTTAGCCTTACCTTTACAGTAGTAGATATCAAAATATTGAAACCATTTTTTGCAGTTGTTTTTTATATTTTAAAGTTTAAAAACTGTTGAACTTTAGAATTAGGATCTGTAAAAGAGAAGAAAAAAACACTTATAATATATAATATTGTAATTTTTACAACACAATATAGTTTTAGCATTAAATAAATTATTTAGTTTGCCTTTTTTGCTGTTCTCAGAATATATTGAATTTCACTAATAATAGTGATTTCAATGTTACTCATCACATAACAGCGGGCAAAATAAAACAATCAATAAGATTGTTTAAAAAAAACAAATCTGTTTCAAAAATAATTTCAACATAGTCAAGTATCTCTGCACACTGAGTAAAAAAAAACATCCTCAACAACATTGCATATAAAACAAATATCAAATACATAAAATGCTTTGCGGTAAGAGAATGTTGTCACTATAATATGAAAGAACAGAAACAATAATTTAATCAGGTATTCTTCTTAACTTGTATGTACTCTAAATGATGTTCTTTAAAACATTTGGTGTCAGATTATCTCTGAAAAACTGCTTAATTCATATCAATATCTTTCCTCTAGGCCAAATGATATTCCTGATATCGTTTATACTGATATTGTCCAAAGTAATGTTATTAATAAATAATAACATATTCTCAATTGGCCGAATTATGTTATTAGAACTTTGACTTTAAAAATATTAGGTATGAATTTGGTAATTCGTTAGGCAAACGATATCTAAAAACTAAATGAGCATCATTACAATATGTCCATCCTTTATTGCACTTTAAATAGACTGTGTAATGTCCAGATGTTGTGGAAGGTCCATCGTAGAAAATAATTGCTACTGCTACAAAAGTTCTTCCTGATATTGATAGTTGACTTGCTACAAAATTTTTAATTAAGGTTTCCAATTTTCTTCTATCAGCTGTACAACGTTGTATCATTAAAATTATATATTGTCCAAATCTTTGTATAAATAGTGTTGATAACATTTCTGATTTGCATTGACTACACTCCATGTTTTGATTTGCTGCTTTAACTAATTTGTTGAAAGACACTCTTTTACAGTCTGGTTTTGTCAAATATATGAATCTTTCAGTGTCTATGTTAGTGGTAGAAGTAAATCTACAATTTTCGCATTCATGTTCCCATTTATAACGAAGTCCAAACAGATTTTCAATTTGTATTCCTTCATCTTCCAATACTGCAAGCATGTACATTAGAAATTCCTGAGCATCTTGTTGCACATTCTGTGTAAATTGCGTAGAACCACAACATATATCCAGAATATTTCGAATATCAGAAACACTTTGGATTTTACTTTTATCAGTTTTGAATTTTTCAAAAATAGAATGCAACAAAGAACAAAACCTTTTTTCTCGATGCTCCATAATTTGCTGTCACAGATATTCTAGAAGAAATACATTTACCACTACAGTTGATACCTGAACTACTTTCTAACTGATATCCAACAATCTCTTCAATAGTCTCCTTTTTCTTTTTGCTTGGAATCTCAACATTATCTTGATTTATTTTCTTCTCTTTAACTTCACAACAGATAATCCCATATCTCCGTTTTCTACTTACTACACGCTTTTCATATACAGGATATTCACCTAAATTGGGAGCATACAGTATTCTTAACCAATTATACTCTCTTACACAATTTGCATCTGCACTAATCTTTCTCTCATCAAAATCAATCAAATGCAATCCAGATAAACTTCTGACTCGAGAAAAAGCAACATATGCCATACCCTCTTTAAATACGGTACTTCCAATGTTTACCAAAGCACTGTCTACACTTAAAACTTGAGATTTATGAACAGTCACCGCATATGCCAAAGAAAGAGGAAACTGTTTTCTTCGAACATACCAATCTTTAACAAGCAAAAAATGAGCAGAACAACGAGCAATATGTTTTACTTCTTCAATCTGATCAAATTTGATTTTCAAACATTCAATTCCATCTCTTTTTTGATATTTACCAAAATCAACAACTTTTCCGATTGCTCCATTTACTAAACCTTTTTCCACATCCAAATTACGCCGTAAAATAACCCGACAGTTGACACATACATATAAATTCTTTTCTAAACCAGCAGTTTTAGATATAGATTTTTCTAAAGAATCCAATTTTGTTTTTAATTTCTCTGTCAAAATAATAGTAATTCCTTCATGTTCTATTTTATCAATGGCTTCCATTTTTTTATTTGTTCATTTTCCAGCTTTAAAAGCTCTTCATTGAATGGGGAACACTCTTGCAGTTGTGGCATTAGGTAGATTATAGATTTATTTTCTGCAATTTTTTGGTATATTTTTTCAGGAACTATATTTTCATTTGGAAATAGGTTTGTAAGTAGACAAAGTTTGTTTGCCATGTTCTGTCAATACTCCAGTTCTTATATCTTGAAGAATGGTGCCATAATCAACATAATTTTCCTGTCGCATATTTTAATGAGTTCTTTGTATTCAAAATATGACCAAATGTTAACGTTTCCAACACTTCCCAAAGACTTTCTGGTGTCTTAATGCACAAGTGTTTCGAATACTGGTTGCCCTTTTACAGGTGTAAGTTGCAGTAGATCACATGTTTTCCTCCAAATAAGACATCGTATTCTGTTTTTAGAATTTGCTGCATTCTTAAATGCACAAAGGCAAGCATTAAGTTTGAGACCATGCTCACCTCATCAATAATCAGAAGTTTCATTTTCTTTAGTACTCTTGAAACTTCATAACAAGCTTCTCCAGATAGCTTGTGATATTCCAATTCATTTTCATGCTCTAATGGTAGCATTAGTAAACGATGTAATGTCATTCCTTTAATGTTGTGTGCTGCTAACCCAGTTGGAGCAGTTACAACACTAGACAAATGTGAGTCAGTTGTTTTCTGTAGGTAACTGGTCAAAAGTTTAATTAAAAAACTTTTTCCTGTACCAACTTGACCACTCACATACATTCGGATAGGTTGAAATGATGTGCATTCTTTTTTTTCATGAAGAAAACCATGGTCGATCTGTTGTTTCACTTGCTCATATATTTCTTTCTGTTCAATATTCAGTTGTTCTTCCAAGTTTCCTAAGTCCATAATGTCTTTTTGAGCTTGATGCATTGCTGTTTCCACTTCAGTCATAGCAATTGCTGCTTTATTTTCAAGAATTGGTTGTCCTAGTGGATTTTGACCCAGTCAAGCAGAACTTTGACTGTCTTGAGAACTGTCTCTATCAATCTCAGCTGCAATAGTAGCTTCTTGATCAATTTCTTCATTCAACATTTTGAGATAATTTGCAAAAGCATTGCATTCAATGCTATCTTTACATGCATTGAAAGAATCTTCATAGCACAGAAAATCTCCAAGTAATTCCAGTTCCGTACGCCAAGGCTTGAAAAGTTGCAAAAGTGCTAAATAGTAAAATTCTCTTTTATCAGCAGTATCACAACTCAGTTTCCTGTGATTAATCAGATTTCCTTTACTATGTTTCACCAAACATCCTTCTGAACCAATCACTGCATATGTTTCTTCATTTATGTTCTCTGTAGTATTTCTCTTAAAGCTGTAATATTGCAGCACTTCATAGAGACATATGTTCTCAAGATGAGGACTTCTATTTGGATAGTATGTATCCAACATGTTTGTTTTGACAATATCTGTGCTTTCCGGTTCATTTAATGCTAAATATTCGATTTCTTGTATAGATTTAAGTACTCATTTTCACGTTGCAGCAAGACCTAGACTAACCCAAATAATTCCTCTCGACTTTGAATATAAACTTGCAGAGAACAACCGATCTGGGCATTCGTACGCTCCAATCTCTCGATGGGACAGCATCTTCAAAATAAAACTATACAATTTCTTACTAAGACTCTTCTTGTGGGAAATTTCTTCCCACATTTCTTTCAACTCCATCTTTTCTGATTTTGTTATGTATGATGTTACATACCGAGCAACAGCAATGGAATTATCCGCAACATACTGGATATCCATATTAGCATTCCACATTGAGATAATAACTGGATTATAATCATTGATATACTTTGATTCTTCACTTCTTTTCAAACTGTAAGTATTTCTGGGTGATTTTCTAGTGATGGTATGTCTCACTGCTGACATGAAACTGTTTACTCTTCCTTTGGATATTACTGGACGTGGAAATCCAAAACGACATTTAGTATAAAACTTTTCCTTCGACTTAGATTTCCGTCGACAATATTTGCCACATCGATGACTTTGGAATCGCAACACTTGTTGCCTTAAGGTGTTTTCTTCTGTTCTTTTAGGTATAGCACATGTAACATAATCTTCCATAAAAGATAAAACAGTGTCATCCGAATCAGTTCCAAATGTGGGCGCATCCTTGATCCATAGAAGCATATGTATATGAGGAGCACCTTTAGCTTGATACTCCTTTCTCCCAAAAAAATCAATAACTTCTCCAAGAGGAGGATTCTTTTTGTTGCAGATAAAAGACATCATAGCTTCAAACCTATGATTGAAATATCTGCATACATTTACAGAATCCAAAGAACACAATTCTCCAGGAGTCTTGAATTGAATCTTTTTAATATTTGAATTTGCTTCTTGAAGAAATTGAAGTAAATCATCCCATGCGTATTCAGTACAGTTTAGGGTACCAAACCACGTAGGAGTTCCTAAGTTCCTTAGCATGCATTTAACTTCTCCATGACGATGATACCAATACTCATTAGTACCACGCTGACATGCCATCAAATTAATCAGTTGAGATTCTAAATGATCATCTCTCTGATGTACTTTTTCCATAAATTACTTTGCAAAAACATTTCTAAGATGTACTCCTGTTTTTAATATGTGGTTGATTGCATATGAAACTCCAGACAAGTCACTCTCAAACAAAATATGAAATATATATGGGATACATTGTCGTGATCTTGGATCTTCTGCATACAATCTTGTTGTCCGATATTCTGATGCAGGAATCTGTACTGATCGTTCGTCATATTGTCCACCTTTTCTAGTTGGGAACAGCTGGAGAAAACAACAAGCTTCCAAACTTTTTTCCCAAACACTTATGGGACTTCCCTTCGCTTTCTTCATTTGGAATAATTCAATAGTATTTCCCATCACTTCTTTCGAATGTAAAGGATATACACTATAATGTTCATACAATTCTTCAGTTTTGGACATGTCCACTTTCTCAATTTGACCACTTGACATTTCACTATCATCTCCAAAAGTATTTCTTCTTCTTCCACATACACGTTTTTGTAGTAATCATTGTTTTTGTAAGATACAATGTTGCCTTTTGCACTTTCCTGACATCCAATAATTCCTGCCAGATCTTCTTACTCTTAGTAGGAACAACATTAACAAAAATAATTAGTGGTTCAGTTTCTTCTTTCTCTACACAAATAGTTTCAAAATGTTTCTTTAAATCTAGAGATAAATATACAACTCTTCCTTTTAATCCTCTCTGTAAATCTGTGGGAGGCAATTTACCTGTTTTAGGCTCCATACGAACAATAGCCTGAAATGGGTGTACAGATTGAATCAGAATAGACTCAGACATGTTTAAATCTATCAGTTCTGCAGGAAGTGCTAGCAACTCTAGATTATTATGGACAGCTCTAGAAGGCATTTTATTATCGTCTAATTTGTTATAACAATATTTACAGATCAGTACCCAAATCAAAGCAGATCAACAGTCCTAGTCTGATTTTTATAGTGAGTTTGTTGACAACAAATACAAGTAAAATTTGGCTTTTCAGACGCAATTACCTTAAACTTTAAAATTTGTTCTTCAAACTTCTCTGTACTACTATTTTCCACATTTTCTTCAACACCTTCTTCTAGCAATGTCTCACTTTGTCTACTCTCTTCTTCAGGACCAAAGTAACAAAACTCTATTTCATCACAAACTGTTTTTACATCTGATACTGACCTATGCAAAAGAGCACTGTTTAAATCATTTAAAAGTATTGCTGGACTTTGTACGTAATACAATCTTCTAACTAACTTCTGCAAATTGCGTAAAATATCAATAGATTCCTGTTGTATACTGCATATACTACTACAATCCCAAGTATACACTGGGGCTTTAGTACATCTCCCTAGAACTTCATCAGCTATCAATTATTTTACATTTCTGGGAACCATCTTTTCTTTTTCAATTGGACAACCGTTTTTAACCTCATCAGCACGACCAGAGGTATCAAATGCATGCAATAAAGTATTGATTTGAAAATAGCTTTCTTCATTGAAAAAAGGCTCTGAACTTGAACTGTGTTTCCATTCACCCAAAAAAAATCACAAAAGTTAGTTCTGTTAATTACTCTCTTTTTACTTTTCGTCTTCATAAACTGTATTGGCTTATCTAGTGATCGAATTCTGTTTAAAATTAAAATGAATAATTTCCTTTTTAAATCAAAAGCCTTCTCAACAATAGTTTCAATCTGTTTATTCTTTTTATAAAATGCTGATTTTTTTTATATTTCTTTACGTCTTTCAACAAATTAAAGACAACTCTATTGTAAAACATTCTCTTTCTTATTTCTTCAAACTGATTCCTTCCCCTTTTACCATACATTGTTTCTTGGGAATGCAATTTTCCATTAACTTCTCCTTTTTTCTTGTTTTTCTTCTTTGTTGTTGGGACATTCTTTCTACTTTCCACATTGTGCACACTGTTTTTAGCATTTGAAAGTGTTTTAATAAATTCTTTTGTTTTCTTACCAGAAGACTTTTTCTTTTTCCTCACATGTTGTTCATTTAATTCTTGCTGTTGTGTTTTCTTTAAATAATAGTCCTTTTTTGTTGTTTCCTCTTTTCTGTTTTTCTAGCCATGGTAAATTTTTCGTAATGATATTGAACAATATCTGTTTAAAAAAAAATATATATAATATCATTAAAATATATCTATAAAATATACTATTATATTAGTATACACACATGTTCTACATAAAATCCATTTTAACACTTTGTTTTCATATCACTATCCATTTACTGCAGTACAGAGGTACTAATTGGATAATTGTAGCACGGAATAAGTGAATAAGTAGAGTGTATGTGTACAGTGGACTGCATCAATACTGGATAGAAGATTGTAACACTGTACGTATTAGTACCTGGGTCATTGCATGAGTGCATAGCTACTAACTGGATGATTACAGTACTGCATCAAAAGAGAGTAGACAAACTATTAATGCTTGTGTTTTGCACAGTATGTTTTGCCTGAGGCATTCTACAGGTGTATGGACAGTGACTGGATAGTGAGAGGGCTGGTGGTTGTCAGTAGGGTGAGTTTATAAGTGCTTGTGTTTCTGCACAGTGTTTAGATAAGGTCATTGTTCTGTCAGGATGATAGGAGAAGTGGACAGAGAGTGACACTGTGATTGCTGATCTGCATGGCTACTACCTGGATGTTTCTAGGTGTGAATCAGTAGTCTGCATGGGGTTAGGGGACTGCATATATTTTGTACATTTGACTGCAGGACTGCATGTCTTAATGCCTGAGGCATTGTACAAGTGCATGGACAGGGAGTGGATTGTGAGAGTGCTGGTAGTTGACAGGAAAGTGAGGTTATAAGTGCTTGTGTTTCTGCACAGTGATTAGATAAGGACATGGTTCTGTCTGGACGATTGCAGGACTGGACAGAGAGTGACAGTGTGATTGGGGCACTGCACGGCTACTACCTGGATTTTTGAAGGTGTGAATCAGTAGTCTGCATGGGGTTAGGGGACTACATATATTCTGTACATTTGACTGTAGCGCTGCGCGTCTTAATGCCTGAGGCATTCTACAGGTGTATGGACAGTGACTGGATAGTGAGAGTGCTGGTAGTTGACAGGAGGGTGAGTTTATAAGTGCGTGTGTTTCTGCACAGTGATTACATTAGGTCATTGTTCTGTCAGGATGTGGACAGAGAGTGACACTGTGATTGCTGATCTGCATGGCTACTACCTGGATGTTTCTAGATGTGAATTAGTAGTCTGCATGGGGTTAGGGGACTGCATATATTTTGTACATTTGACTGCGGCACTCCATGTCTTAATGCCTGAGGCATT
Organism: Triturus cristatus; assembly: GCF_964204655.1. Taxonomy (NCBI): domain Eukaryota; kingdom Metazoa; phylum Chordata; class Amphibia; order Caudata; family Salamandridae; genus Triturus; species Triturus cristatus. The sequence continues at coordinate 1,281,857,529 of NC_140585.1, forward strand.
GTACAGGTGCATGGACAGTGAGTGGATAGTGAGAGTGCTGGTAGTTGACAGGAGAGTGAGGTTATAAGAGCTTGTGTTTCTGCACAGTGATTAGATATGGACATGGTTCTGTCAGGATGATTGCAGGACTGGACAGAGAGTGTCAGTGTGATTGGGGTACTGCATGGCTACTGTGAATCACTAGTCTGCATGGGGTTATGGGAGTACATATATTTTGTACATTTGACTGTAGCGCTGCGTGTCTTAATGCCTGCGGCATTGTACAGGTGTATGGACACTGACTGGGAGTGCTTGTAGTTGACAGGAGAGTGAGTTTATAAGTGCTTGTGTTTTGGCACAGAGAGTAGATATGGACATGGTTCTGTCAGGATGATAGGAGGAGTGGACAGAGAGTGAGACTTTGATTGCTGATCTGCATGGCTACTACCTGGATGTTTCTAGGTGTGAATAGTAGTCTGCATGGGGTTTGGGGAATGCATATATTTTGTACATTTGACTGCAGCACTGCATCTCTTAATGCCTGAGGCATTGTACAGGTGCATGGACAGTGAGTGGATAGTGAGAGTGCTGGTAGTTGACAGGAGAGTGAGGTTATAAGTGCTTGTGTTTCTGCGCAGTGATTAGATAAGGACATGGTTCTGTCAGACCGATTGCAGGACTGGACAGTGAGTGACAGTGTAATTGCGGCACTGCATGCCTACTTCCTGGATTTTTGAAGGTGTCAATCAGTAGTCTGCATGGGGTTACGGGACTACATATTTTTTGTACATTTGACTGTAGCGCTGCGTGTCTTAATGCCTGAGGCATTGTACAGGTGTATGGACACTGACTGGATAGTGAGAGTGCTGGTAGTAGACAGGAAGGTGAGTTTTTAAGTGCTTGTGTTTTGGCACAGAGAGTAGATACGGACATGGTTCTGCCAGGATGATTGCAGGACTGGACAGAGAGTGACAGTGTGATTGGGGCACTGCATGTCTACTACCTGGATTTTTGAAGGTGTGAATCAGTAGCCTGCATGGGGTTAGGGGACTACATATATTTTGTACATTTGACTGTAGAGCTGCGCGTCCTAATGCCTAAGGCATTCTACAGGTGTATAGACAGTGACTGGATAGTGAGAGTGCTGGTGGTTGACAGTAGGGTGAGTTTATAAGTGCTTGTGTTTCTGCACAGTGAGTAGATAAGGTAATTGTTCTGTCAGGATGATAGGAGAAGTGGACAGAGAGTGACACTGTGATTGCTGATCTGAATGGCTACTACCTGGATGTTTCTAGGTGTGAATCAGTAGTCTGCATGGGGTTAGGGGACTGCATATATTTTGTACATTTGACTGCAGCACTGCATGTCTTAGTGCCTGAGGCATTGTACAAGTGCATGGACAGGGAGTGGATTGTGAGAGTGCTGGTAGTTGACAGGAAAGTGAGGTTATAAGTGCTTGTGTTTCTGCACAGTGATTAGATAAGGACATGGTTCTGTCAGGGGGATTTCAGGACTGGACAGATAGTGACAGTGTGATTGGGGCACTGCATGGCAACTACCTGGATTTTTGAAGGTGTGAATCAGTTGTCTGCATGGGGTTAGGGGACTACATATATTTTGTACATTTGACTGTAGCGCTGCGCGTCTTAATGCCTGAGGCATTCTACAGGTGTATGGACAGTGACTGGATAGTGAGACTGCTGGTAGTTGACAGGAGGGTGAGTTTATAAGTGCGTGTGTTTCTGCACAGTGATTAGATAAGGTCATTGTTCTGTCAGGATGATAGGAGAAGTGGACAGAGAGTGACACCGTGATTGCTGATCTGCATGGCTACTACCTGGATGTTTCTAGGTGTGAATCAGTAGTCTGCATGGGGTTAGGGGACTGCAAATATTTTGTACATTTGACTGCAGCACTGCATGTCTTAATGCCTGAGGCATTGTACAGGTGCATGGACAGGGAGTGGATTGTGAGAGTGCTGGCAGTTGACAGGAAAGTGAGGTTATAAGTGCTTGTGTTTCTGCACAGTGATTAGAGAAGGACATGGTTCTGTCAGGAGGATTGCAGGACTGGACAGAGAGCGACAGTGTGATTGGTGCACTGCATGGCTACTACCTGGATTTTTGAAGGTGTGAATCAGTAGTCTGCATGGGGTTATGGGACTACATATATTTTGTACATTTGACTGTCGCGCTGCGCGTCTTAATGCCTGAGGCATTCTACAGGTGTATGGACACTGACTGGATTGTGAGAGTGCTGGTAGTTGACAGAAGGGTGAGTTTATAAGTGCTTGTGTTTCTGCACAGTGATTAGATAAGATCATTGTTCTGTCAGCATGATAGGAGGAGTGGACAGAGAGTAACACTGTGATTCCTGATCTGCAAGGCTACTACCTGGATTTTTGCAGGAGTGAATCAGTAGTCTGCATGGGGTTAGGGGACTGTATATATTGTGTACATTTGACTGTAACACTGTGTGTCTTAATGCCTAACTACGACATTGGACAGTATAGAACCACTAAATCACTGCTCATGTAATTACAAAATCACATATTCACTACCTTTGCAATCCTCTAATCTGTCTGTCACCGCTCATTAATTTCGTAAATATACATACAACTATGTTACAGGTTGATAGCAGGAGTGGACAGAGAGTGACAGTGTGATGGGGGCACTGCATGAGTACTATCTGGATTATTGCAGGAGTGAATCAGTAGGCTGCAGGGGGTAATGGGACCGTATAGGTTGTGCACATTTACCTACATACTAACTACGAAATTAGACATTGTAGAAAAACACTTCTCATGCACTTATAAAATCACATAATCACATATTCGCTACCTTTGCATTCGTGTAATCTATCAGGTACCTCTCATTAATTCAGTAAATATAGATACAACTATATAAATAGAATCTAAACAAATACATGACTCATGACATACTATGTACTTAAAGAGACAATTACTACATACCAGAAAGAGTAAAATGTAGTGGTTTTCTTTTGAACTACATAGTCCCAATTAAATCTAGAAATATGCAACATCATCAAACTGAACCTCTCAACAGACTTAATTAAGAAGAGTAATCAACAACACCTTTTTTCTGAGGATTTCTAAAACCACACACACTGTACAAACTAATAACAGAATTGGAATCATTAACACCTTATATGATCATCTTGCAAACAACACAGTTGTACCTCATTTTACCAAACTACCTGTAATAATGCCATTTTGTTCAACTATACCTTTTTACTAAGAAGAAATATGCATGCCTATTAAACAGCACTTTATATGAACACATTTGAAAATACACATTCTTCGTGCATATTTAAACAATTAACAATAAATAAGAAGCATCCTTCAACTATACCTTTCAAGACATATATATATTAGTGCACATACTATTTTGTAAACAAAGTTCAAATACAATAGAAATTATCCCAATATATATCTGTACATTTAATAAATTAATTTAACCAGCAGAGTTTCATAAAAATGTCAAATCTATATTACATAAATCTCTTCAAAATATAACTCACCTTTTAAATAAATCTGTTGAATGAAAAATCTCACACACTCAGTCAGGATTTTCTTTGAGTCACAGAGAATGTAGATGAGCACACTCTCCAATGTAAAACCAGTAATGGCAAACTTTCCCTCTAATTGTCCATACATATACACATAACCCACAAATGACATTGCTTCCCAGTGTTTTTCAAATTGAAAAACGAATTTCCATTGGTCATAGAGAATAATACTTTTCAACTGACATCTTCACCCCTTGTCCTTAATGTCAGTTTCCATAGCAACAGGTGATGCGACATTCAACTTAGCTGCCAGGTCACAAGTTCACCACACAATGTTGCAAATGACAACAGCAGGTGTGGTTGGATTTGCAAAGCATGCCCTTATCATTTCTGCTGTACCTTTCAAACATTTCTTAATAACCAATAAGAAACATGCTTTCTTAACTAAGTAAAATGCACCCTATATTTGAATGTAGAGTGTACTTAAACAGCTAATCAAATCTCTACTTTCTTAAAAACAGCATGTTGTCCACCATTTTAGATAGATTTCATTCTACCACCTGCCGACCTCAGCTACAGACATCTTCTGATTACCTACAGAGATGCTTTCTGTGTGGATTATTGGACACAGCTATGTTTTCTGGTGCAAAAGATATGGTATTGACAAAGACCTAGCTTTGCAAAATGTAGACATTAAATGAATTTGACAGAAAGGATTAAAGTGGCACCAACTGATGCCATTGGTTAAATCCTTTTTGCATCTCGAAACCCCTGACCTCATGATTGTGCACTGTGGTGGCAATGACCTAGGCACATTGACTGGGATAGGTCTTGAAATGCTAATGAAGGACACCTTTGCAGAATTGATGTTGCTTTTCCCTCAAACTGCCTTTGTCTACTCTAACATGTGCCAAAGACAGAAATGGAAGTGGTCCAATCAATTTTGTCCACAGATTGAGAAGTCTAGAAAAAATGTCAATTAAACTGTTTCTGCTTATCTCAGAGACCATAGTATGGGGTCCATTTACAACAACAATCTGCGTTTTGATATGGATGGTATCTACAGGAGTGATGGTGTACACTTCACAGATAAGGGAAACAGAGTCCTTCTCAACAACTTAAGACTCTGCATCGGCGCTTACATGTAACTACAAAAATCTCCCAATAAACACAAGTGCTCTTTTTAGAGCCACCCAAGATGCCAACATTTAATATAGCTTCTTAATGAAAAAAATCTAAATTTTTTGTATTAGGAGTCACGCACCCAGCACGATTAGGAGTTGCGCACCCCTCGCGTTCACACCAGGGGGCCGCGCTGGGAGTCGCGCACCCCTCGCGTTCACACCAGGGGGCCACGCTGGGACTCGCGCACCCCTCGCGTTCACACCAGGGGCCACGCTGAGCACCGCGCTGGGGACGCGACTCCAAACTTTTTTATAAAACAAATTCGGCTTCTATCACTAATTTTTATTCACCCAGGGGACCCCACCCCCCGGGGCCTAGTCACTTCGTTGGGGACCATGGGGGAAGCTCCAATGCCCCGCTGCCCCCACGGTCCCTGCCATCTCTTCCAAAATACAAACCAGAGTTTGCTACGGTAGGGCGGGAGACTTACTCCAACCCTACCATAGCAAATAGCAGTGTCCCGGGGTGGGCAATCCGGAACACTGCAGGAGCCGGCCCTGGGGGGTGGCAGTCCCCAGGGCCATTAAAGGCTCCAGGAGGGCCCCCCTCCCAACATCTGAACAGACCCAGAGAGGTGGTGGACCCCCAAATTAAAATATTACTGCCCCGGGGAGGTGGCGGTCCCCGGGGCGTGTGGGGGGGCTCGACCCCCCCACACAGGTATATATATATATTTTTTTTAAAAGCCCCAGGGGTGGCGGTCCCTGGGGCTGCAGGGGGCGGGGGGTAGTGTGCCGCCGCCGCGATTATAATTAATGAAAGCCCCGGGGGTGGCAGTCCCCGGTGCTGTGGGGGGCCATGTGCCCCCACAAATATTTATGCAAAGCCCTGGGGTGTGGTGGTCACTGGGGCAGTGTGGTGGGGATTGTGACCCCCCCACACATTTTTTTACTGCCCCCGGGACATAGCCCACCCAGGGGTTTTCAATTAAACGAAGCGCGGGAGCCCGCACTTCGTTTTTTTTATTTTCTCAGATGGATTCGCGCACCCAGCGAATTTGGTTGATTTTTTTTAAAAAGATGCTTTTTTGGGAACCCCTGAGCAAGTCTAGGGGGTCAGGGTGTTTCTACCCTGCCCCCTTTTCTTGTTTTGCGCATTTGTTTTACTGTTTTCTTGTGTCTCGGTTCTACCGAGGCACAGGATGGCTGCCAACACTTCCTGGTTTGAAGTGTTGACAGCCAATGAGAAAGCAGCTCGTGGTCGGCAGGGTCCACGGGTCCACCGCGGCCATAGATATCGGAACTTTTATTTTTTGATTTTCTCATCAACTACTGAACGGATTTACACAATTTAAGAACAAGAGTGCTTTCTGAACCAAGCACTACCTTTTTGCCAAATTTGGTGTAATTCTGTTCAGCAGTTCAAGCTGTAGCCGTTTCTAAATATTCCTATTGGAAATTGATTTTTTGACCTCTTTTTCTTGAATTTCTAAGGAACTACGGAACGGATTTACACCATTTAACAAAAGGAGTTCTTTCTGAACCAAGGGCTACCTTTTTGCCAAATTTGGTATAATTCCATTCAGCAGTTCGGGCTGTAGCCGTGTCTGAAGTTTCCTACGGGAAATAACAGGGAGAAAACACGTTTTGGGACCCCCCTTTTTTCTCGGCCGCCGCTTGGCAAATCACCCCGAATCTTTTCAAGATAGGAGCTGACCGTAACGGGCCATACCTTTTGAAAATTTCGCGAAGATTCGTCAACCGGCGCCAACGTTATTGGGAAAACAAAAACCAGTATCCTATGGAAACTAGGTCCTAATTATAACTATCAACTGGTGACCGTAGGTAATATATATATATAAAAGAGGGTATTTACTGGTGGTGCGTTTGTTTGCCGTCACTCACTGAAAGACTGTCCATGATGAAGGGCGCCATGCCCGAAACGCGTAGACAGCGCTGATTTTAATGAGGACTGTGGGTGCATGGGCTGCTCCTGGTGGTTGGCGATACTTACCTGCATGTGCAATATTGTGGTCGAGCCCAGATCACGGCTGAGCACTACCGCAGAATCAGGGCGGTTCTGCCGCGATGTACCTCGTCAGCGGCAACAGAGCAGGAAGCGCCACGGAAAATGGGGGACAGCTCTGCAGTACACTGGATATCCTCTCTTTCACGAACTTACAAGTGAGATGACGGTGGCGACCCACTTGGGGGTGATGATACACTACCAGTCCCATCATGCAATTTGACAGTCTACCTGATGTGGTGTCATGAAAATAAAAGAGGGTATTTACTGGTGGTGCGTTTGTTTGCCGTCACTCACTGAAAGACTGTCCATGATGAAGGGCGCCATGCCCGAAACGCGTAGACAGCGCTGATTTTAATGAGGACTGTGGGTGCATGGGCTGCTCTTGGTGGTTGGCGATACTTACCAGCATGTGCTTGGTCAACGGAGGGGCAACTCTTTCTTGAATATATATATATATATATATATATATATATATATCTATATCTATATATATATATATATATAAATATATATATATATATATATATATATATATATATATATATATATATATATTACTGTACTGCTCGATTTTCCCGGCCTTCTTGAGTTGTAGAGCAATCAATATGACTTCAGTCTCTTTCCATCCAAGACTAAGGACTAGAGTAGTGAATAGGGCCTATTTATTAGACACTTTGACACAATCCCGTGCTCCTACCCATAGATCAGGGCCTACATACATAGCCTAGGGGATAGATTCGTTAGCATTGAGGATAACTTGCCCTATAGTGAGGGTATTTCATGGAGTCGTGCTGAATTCAGGCCTGGTAGGCCTCAGACAGGAGAGACTCCATCTTTCTTTCTGCTCCGGCAGCCTGGGAAATTTCTAGATGGAGGGTGATGTTTTAGTTATGAGGTGTTATTCGCTCGGAGAGAACCGGTTCGGGCCGGCCCTTATCGAAGGAGTGTATTTTTCCCCTGCCGAAGACACTACATCAGGCCGGCCGGCTGGGAACGTGTCCTTGGCACGGGGAGGTACAGGAATTTGGTGGGCGGCAGGTTTCGAGCTGGAAATTTCCATGAGAGAATGCACCTCTATATTAGTGAAAGTCTGAGTTAGATATGGGCACTTGCTTCTAGACCATAGGCGGCATCTGGCCGTTAGCGAAAAAGCTACTACTTATTCCAGGGAAGACAGATGACAAACTTGAATCTAAAGAGGAGAGAGTAGCCGATGAGGAAGAGGTTCCAGTGACTCGGAGAGGGAGAAGGGAGTAGACCCGCGACTGCGGAGGTGTGACTTCCAGGCGAAGCCGAGGCACAGACGAGAAGGGAACCTAGATGACCATTGAGCACAGGCTACATACGACTAAGGTGATGACGACCCCTTTTTCTTTGAAGTGTATAACTTAACCTTTTACTTTCCTTGCAGGTTGTATATATGATGTATTCTGCGAATGTGCATGTGGCATTTAAATAAAGTATTTAGCTTGTCGTGAGTTAGCATGTGTTGTGTATCTTTGTATAGGAGGATAGCCTATTCTTTTAGTCAGAGTTAACTCGACATGAACAGAGGTTAATCCTGGTCAGGTAAGTGGTAACTGGATGAGGGGGAAACGAGCCCCTCGAACTAGAGAACAGGTTGTGCTCAACTAATAGTCTTTGTGTGATCTGATATATAGTAATCCCGATTCCCCTGTCGTGTACTACGGTAATAATAGGATGAGCTCGTGCTAAGGCTGCCGTCTGGTAGGAGATTCTGGGTCTGCCTGAGGCCGCGAGACTATGTGTGTTGCTGCCGTCTGGGTAGGAGATTCTGGGTCTGCCTGAGGCCGCGAGACTGTGTGTTGCTACCGTCTGGTAGGAGATTCTGGGTCTGCCTGAGGCCACGAGACTATGTGTGTTGCTGCCGTCTGGGTAGGAGATTCTGGGTCTGCCTGAGGCCGCGAGACTGTGTGTTGCTACCGTCTGGTAGGAGATTCTGGGTCTGCCTGAGGCCGCGAGACTATGTGTGTTGCTGCCGTCTGGGTAGGAGATTCTGGGTCTGCCTGAGGCCGCGAGACTATGTGTGTTGCTGCCGTCTGGGTAGGAGATTCTGGGTCTGCCTGAGGCCGCGAGACTGTGTGTTGCTACCGTCTGGTAGGAGATTCTGGGTCTGCCTGAGGCCGCGAGACTATGTGTGTTGCTGCCGTCTGGGTAGGAGATTCTGGGTCTGCCTGAGGCCGCGAGACTGTGTGTTGCTACCGTCTGGGTAGGAGATTCTGGGTCTGCCTAAGGCCGCGAGACTGTGTGTTGCTGCCGTCTGGTAGGAGATTCTGGGTCTGCCTGAGGCCGCGAGACTGTGTGTTGCTACCGTCTGGGTAGGAGATTCTGGGTCTGCCTGAGGCCGCGAGACTGTGTGTTGCTACCGTCTGGGTAGGAGATTCTGGGTCTGCCTGAGACCGCGAGACTGTGTGTTGCTGCCGTCTGGGCAGGAGATTCTGGGTCTGCCTGAGACCGCGAGACTGTGTGTTGCTGCCGTCTGGTAGGAGATTCTGGGTCTGTCTGAGACCCCGAGACTGTGTGTTGCTGCCGTCTGGTAGGAGATTCTGGGTCTGCCCGAGACCGCGAGACTGTGGTTGCTGAGATCGCGAGGCTGTGAGGTCTTGATATATATATATATATATAATAGGAATTCCCTGTCCTTAGGTGGTACATATATATGTGGTTATTTAGGTGTAAAAAGGCCCTAGGGAGGGGGTAACGTTCTGGTTTGGGTCAGAAGGGCTTTGTAGAGCGGGTTCCACCCGATCCGAAAACCCAAGCAGAACATTTGGCGTCACGAACTGTTTACGAAACCTGTGTGCATTGTGATTGTCTTGTGTTTGCTTTCGGCGTGTGCGTGGTTTTCTTTGCATTCTTTTTTATATATTTGCGTGTATAGTTTTTTCTCTCTCTCTTTCTCTCTTCCTTTCTTTTCTCTACGTTTCTTTTTCTTTCTTTTTTCGCGATGTTTTCTAAGAAATCTAAATCTACTCTTAAATTGTCCGTTGATATTCCCGGATGGGATTCAACGCCTTATGGAGCCTTAGCCCGTGAGTGGGCTGACCCTACTGGTCTGAGTGAAAATTGGAACTCTTCTTTGGAGTCGGCGGAACCGGCTGACGTGATTACTTGTTTGCAGACGGCACCTGTATTGAAGGGTGAGGAGGTTCCCGCTTTGGGGCGCAGAGGTTGGGTTATTCTGTCAGCGTATCGGATTCTGCATGAGAGATTGTTGAAATTACAGATCTCTCTTAAGGATGTGGAGGCACACTTTGTTGAGATTCAGAATTCTAATACTCTATTGCGGTGTCAAAATAAGCTGCTTTCTGACAAACTTGACACTTACCAAACGGTTGCCGAAAGGGCGGCTGTGCGGATTGCTCGTTCTAAGTACAAGAACAGGCGTGGTCGAGTTTCGACGCGTAAGGTGCGTTTGGTCGTGGCGAAAGCTGGACTAGATTGGAACCCTGATGAATGGGATGGTAATATCTGGGACTCGACTACGTCTTGTTCCTCGGGTGAGGAGTCTGCTACGCACGAGTTTTCTCGTTCCCGTCATGAATGTAAGTCTGCTTCTCGCACCTCTGATGGTGCACCCCGTGATTGCGCTCGTTCTTCGGGCGGGATTGATGCTTCTTACACTGATTGTCCCTCTACTAGTACTGCTCGGGCTCCTTGTGATGCTCGCCCCGTGGTCTCTGCGCATCCGGTTTTTCGTCGGAAGTTGCAGCAGTCTCCCAATGCTCCGCAGGGTGTTTCTTTAGACTGTTTAGAAGATTTTACCCAACAAGAAATTAGTGATATTTTGCAGCGCTTTCGGCAGCAGACTGGTGAGGCCTTGCTCACATGGATGGTGCGCCTTTATGAACTAGGCGCTGCTGGTATTATGTTGGATACTGGCGATTGTTTGAAATTTTGTTCTTTGAGTTTGGATTCTACTGTGCAAGATCATTTTCGTAACTATAATGGTGGTGGTCAAATTTCTTTGCTCCAATTGGCGACTGAGGGTTGTAATTTGAAGTATCCTACTGAATCTGACTGGCCTGTCAATGACAAGCCGTGGTATACCTTGCGTGATGCTGCGCAACGTCTTAAGGAGGAAGTGATGAAAACGGCTATTTTTCTGGGCACTGCTGACAGGTTGCTTGATGGGATGTTGACTTCTTCTGTGCGAAATCGTATCATTCGCTCTTCTCCTGTTGCCTACAAGCAGGTCATGATGACTTTGTTGATTAACCAGACTGGTAATGTACTATCTACGGTGTTGGAATCGGTACGCCAACTCGGTGAGTTGGGTGAGTGGTTTAAACCTGAACGTCAGTCCCGGCCTGACACTCGTACTCCTGGTGAATATAAATTTACTAGACGTGATATCTTTACTGGTCTTTTGGCTGATGGTGTACGTCGGGAGGACATTGATGGTGAGACTACTGCTCGTTTGTGGGAGTTGTTTCGCAAACGGGGCTTGGATCGGAAGGAGGGTGCCCGGCGTGTTCGAACGACTGAGTGTGATCGTGGTTGTTCTGATGGTAGCGGTGATGACGATCGCCGTGGGCGCTCTGATTGTCGTGATGATCGGCATCCTGTACGTGATCTGTCCCCCCGTCGAGAGCGGGACAGGGAGAGAGAGGGGGAGAAGGAAAGGGGGAGAAATGATCATGCTTACAGCAGGCGTAGAGATGATAGGGACCAATCTCCTGAGTTGAGGAGGAGAGAGGATCGTCACAGCTTGATTGATCGTAACCCGCGGTACAATACTGAAGACTCGAATCCGTTCCGTACGGGGAATGGATATGAACAGGAGGTACCGATACCTAAGAAACGTGAGAGTCTTTATCCTGATTTGTCCTGGTACACAGAATGCAGTAAGAATGACTAGGAAATAGGTCAAGCTCCGGTACACAGATGGGCTCACAGAGATAATAGACCCTATGTAGATATTGATATTTATTGGAGACATCGTAATATCCAAAGGGCCCGAGCATTAGTTGATACAGGAGCGGAGGCCACTCTTATTCATGGAAAATCAAAGAAATTTACAGGGCAGCCTTTTACTATTACCGGATTAGGAGGAAAAGAAACCCCTGCAGTTCAAACTTTGCTTGAAATGAGAATAGGTAGAATCCCTAGAAAGGAATATTCTGTATTAGTGGTGCCACTCTTAGAATTCATAATTGGAATTGATATTTTGAAGGGAATGACGTTGCATCTTGATGATGGGTGTTACCAATTTGGAACGACGCATTATATCTCGTCCAGACCTATACGGGTTGGTCGTTTAAGGATGCCCCCCATACAAGTTCCCCAGGCGACCAAAGTGGTTTGTCAGAAGCAGTATCGTATTCCGGGTGGTCATGAAGAGATTAGTACCACCATTCAGGAGTTGGTTGATGCAGGCGTTATAACTCCAGTTACTTCTGCTTGGAATAATCCTGTTTGGCCGGTGCGTAAGAGTGATAATTCTTGGCGCATGACTGTTGATTATCGAGAATTGAACAAACACACGCCCTCTTTGACTGTTGCAGTACCGGATGTTATCACTCTGATTGAAAGAATCCAAACACATCCAGGTACATGGTATGCGTCCATCGATATTGCTAATGCTTTCTTTTCCATTCCAATTGCCCCTGAGTGTCAGGAACAGTTCAGTTTTACGTGGAACGGGCGTCAGATGACGTTCAGAAGTCTTCCTCAGGGCTATGTGCATAGTCCTACGATTTGTCACCGGCTGGTGGCAGAACATTTGGCTGAAGTACCAGTTCATCCCAAAATTCAGATATGTCATTATATTGATGATGTTTTGATCCAAGGCGAAACACAAGAGGATGTTCAGACACAATTAGATAGAGTCATTGAGTGTCTGCGTGGGAAAGGTTGGGAGATCAATCCGGATAAATTACAAGGTCCGTCTCAAGCTGTAAAATTTTTAGGTATTAATTGGCACGAGGGACACCGCGAGGTGATCCCTCAAGTTAAACAGAAGATTCTTGATTTTTCGGTTCCGAGGAATAGGAAGGAAGCCCAGAGCTTCATTGGCTTATTTGGTTTTTGGCGCCAGCATATTCCTCATTTGAGTCAAATATTGGCCCCTTTGTACCGAATTACACGTAAAAAGAATGCATTTGAATGGGGTAAGCAACAGCAAGATGCATTTAGTCTGGCGAAAGAGGCAATTCAACATGCTATGGATCTATGGCCTGTACGTGATGGTGATGTGGATTTGAATGTGTCTGTGCAAGGCCCTTATGCAAATTGGAGTCTATGGCAGAAACAAGGCAGGAGTAAGGTACCGTTAGGGTTTTGGACCAAAAAGCTACCTGATGCTGGTGAGCGTTATACACCCTTTGAGAAACAGCTACTTGCTTGTTATTGGGCTTTGGTGGATACCGAGCAATTGACTTTGGGACATGATATATTCTTGCGTCCTGAAATTCCTATTATGCAGTGGGTTTTGAGTTCACCAAAAACTCATCGAATTGGGCATGCTCAGGAGGCGAGTGTGATTAAATGGAAATGGTATATACAAGACAGGGCACGTGTGGGTCCGAAAGGAGTTGCGTTTTTACATGAGCAAGTGGCGCAAGCACCATCGACTGAGACTGAGAGTGAGTGTTCCGTACCTTTAGAACAGGAGTCTCCTGTCAAGTGGGGTAGACCTTTTGATCATTTGTCCGTTGAGGACAGAAACCATGTTTGGTTCACAGATGGGTCAGCGAAGTTTATTGGAACGACACGGCACTGGAAGGCGGTGTCTTATAATCCGGTCACACAGAAACTGTTGAGCACAACTGGTGAAGGGAAGAGTAGCCAATTTGCCGAGCTTTACGCTGTTTACCAAGTTTTGAAACAAGAGATACCTGGTACATGTCATATTTTCACCGATTCCTGGTCCACTGCCAATGGACTGGCTGTTTGGTTGCCGACCTGGCATTCCCATAATTGGAGGTTACACTCCAAAGAATTGTGGGGAAAAGAGTTATGGCAAGAGATTTGGGAGATGCTCCCACAGAGTACTGTTACCATCTTCCATGTGGATGCTCACACCCCAATAGACTCCCTTGACAAATTTTTTCATAACATTGCAGATGAAAAATCTAAAATTGCTGAGGCAGTGGTGGACAGACAAGATCCTGATATTGCGGGATTGGCGAAATGGGCACACCAGAAGGCAGGACACTTTGGAGAGAAGGCCACTAGCAGGTGGGCTGCTGATAGAGGAATTTATATTCCCCTGGATCTAATCAAAAATGTTATTTTACATTGTCCCGTCTGTCAACATATCAGACAGCGTAAGGTACCCCAAATTGTTAGAGGCCATTTACATCGCGGGAAACTGCCCGCTCAAATTTGGCAGATTGATTACATCGGACCCCTTCCCATGAGTAGAAATTGTCAATATGTTTGCACAATTGTCGATACATATAGTGGCTTGCTGGTAGCTCTTCCATGTAAGCAAGCCACCCAATTGAATACCATAAAAACATTAGAATTGATTATGATGTATTATGGTGTGCCATTCCAAATTCAATCTGATAATGTATCCCATTTTCGTGGAAGATTGGTACAGGAATTCTGTGTGGAAAATAATATTGAATGGATATTTCATATACCCTACTACCCGCAGGCCTCAGGCCTGGTGGAGAGATTGAATGGCCTGCTAAAGGATCAATTACGAAAGTTAACAGATGACAAGTATAAAAATTGGCGAGACTTTTTACCCCAAGCACTATTGATCCTGAATAATCGTCCTTTTTTAAATGCTGAATCTCCACTTATGCGTTTGTTTCCCCCAAATGTTGAGACTATGCCTAATGTAATAAATGAAACTGTGATGTATTGGGAAATTACTCCCGGAGCTCTGGCTCCATGCAGAGCGACCCCAGGGTCGGCAGGTTTAGACTTGCATGCCATGGATGACACCGTTCTGGAAAGTAAGAATCGGGTCATCATTGCTACCGGTGTTGGTATTCATATACCACCTGGGAATTTTGGATTGATCGCCCCTAGATCGGGGCTGGCTGTAAAAGGCATCCAGGTACTTGGAGGGGTTATCGACAGCGACTATCAGGGAGAGATTAAGGTACTTCTGCTAAATAGCAGTGAGATTGACTTACTGATACACCGCACCGACCGAGTGGCTCAATTACTCATTATGCCTGTTTTCAGTGGTGAAATAATGAAAGGCACTGCCCCAACTTTGCTAACTGTACGTGGCCAGAAAGGCTTTGGCTCTACGGATAACCCTGGGGCCAAGGTTTGGGTGCAATCGCCTAAGAATCCCCCTGAACAAGCAGAGGTTATTGCTACCGGTCAGGACAATACCATTTTGGTTATGAGGCCAGGGAAAGATAGCTGGGAAGCTGTCCCAGCTGATAAATGTTATTTACGAGAATGATTAATGCCTGTATTTGGTTCTTTTTCAGATCATTCTTTGGATTGTTGCTGCAGGATGTGTCGGTATTGGACTCCTTTCGGATTGCTTCGGCGAGAGAGAAGGGATCCCATCAACCCGGGATGAACTGGGAACCCGAGTGTTGCGTTCCTTCAATGCGTGGGATTCGTCATCGAACTTTTGGACATTACTGGCCAAGAGAGTGACTGATGCCCCTCACTTCTGTTTGACACCGATGAGATCTGTGCACGACATTCTTGCGACTTGCCTAGTTGCTGTCCCCGCCTCACTGGAGACTTTAATCAGTATCTTTAACATTTCGAAGGCTCGTCCGAATATTATCTTGGGTGATTTTGCTACCCATGTATATTGTCCTTTGTGTATTGAACTGCCGAATGACCAACTTCCCATCCAGTCCCAAATAATTACGTATAATATCACACAAGGTGACCTATGCTTCTTTCTTACATGTAATCCTAATGCAATTTCTGAATGCCTACGCCTCAAGTTAAGAGGCGCCACTTCTTTCACAACTCACGAACGAACTTTGTGTTTCCAGAGGACACCGACCACATGTGTCTCAGTCCAGAACAATATGACTTGCAATAGTTTGGTAGTTACTCCCAGTCACTATCGTGCGATGTTGCTGCCTGCCGGATGGCTTTTCTCATGTGGTAATACTTCCTGGCCATATGTCCCTGCAAACATTTCCGGAGGCCCGTGTGCCATTACTAGATTGAGTTTACTTATGTTTTCATCACATCCAAATGCCAACTCTCGTGTGCTTCGAGATACAGTGATGTTACAGGAGGATTGTGACTCATCTTTGCATTTATATTCCAAGTCTGAATACCTTAGCCTAGCTGTTTCAATTATTGGTGTTCCTGCTTTGGCGGTTTACAATGCCAAATCCATTGGGAAAATGGCTTGCTGTATGGTGAAATCTATTAATCATACTTCTACAGTCTTGTCTGACTTGCTATTAGACGCCCAGGGTGAACGTAGGGCCATTTTGCAAAACAGAGCAGCCATTGATTATCTTTTGCTTAAACATGGACATGGTTGCTCGGACTTTGAAGGCCTCTGCTGTTTTAACTTATCTGATCATACACAATCCATTCGTGCACACATAGATAAATTGCATGACTTAACCGATGAAGTTAGAAAACACATTGATCAGGGCTGGTTTGACTGGCTCTTTAATTGGTTACCGGACATGCATATGCTACGCCACACATTAGGTGGCATTTTGATTGCTATTGCTGTTTTGATTTCTATCTGTTGTTTTATTCAGTGTATCCCTTCACTGCTTCAATTCTGCACATCTGGTACTAGACATAGATCGGTTAGTTTTGTTTCATATTATTCTTCCACCGATGTTAGTTCTATTTAATGGATGTATAATAGACTGAAGTCAAGGGTGAAATGTACTGCTCGATTTTCCCGGCCTTCTTGTGTTGTAGAGCGATCAATATGACTTCAGTCTCTTTCCATCCAAGTCTAAGGACTAGAGTAGTGAATAGGGCCTATTTATTAGACACTTTGACACAATCCCGTGCTCCTACCCATAGATCAGGGCCTACATACATAGCCTAGGGGATAGATTCGTTAGCATTGAGGATAACTTGCCCTATAGTGAGGGTATTTCATGGAGTCGTGCTGAATTCAGGCCTGGTAGGCCTCAGACAGGAGAGACTCCATCTTTCTTTCTGCTCCGGCAGCCTGGGACATTTCTAGATGGAGGCTGATGTTTTAGTTATGAGGTGTTATTCGCTCGGAGAGAACCGGTTCGGGCCGGCCCTTATCGAAGGAGTGTATTTTTCCCCTGCCGAAGACACTACATCAGGCCGGCCGGCTGGGAACGTGTCCTTGGCACGGGGAGGTACAGGAATTTGGTGGGCGGCAGGTTTCGAGCTGGAAATTTCCATGAGAGAATGCACCTCTATATTAGTGAAAGTCTGAGTTAGATATGGGCACTTGCTTCTAGACCATAGGCGGCATCTGGCCGTTAGCGAAAAAGCTACTACTTATTCCAGGGAAGACAGATGACAAACTTGAATCTAAAGAGGAGAGAGTAGCCGATGAGGAAGAGGTTCCAGTGACTCGGAGAGGGAGAAGGGAGTAGACCCGCGACTGCGGAGGTGTGACTTCCAGGCGAAGCCGAGGCACAGACGAGAAGGGAACCTAGATGACCATTGAGCACAGGCTACATACGACTAAGGTGATGTCGACCCCTTTTTCTTTGAAGTGTATAACTTAACCTTTTACTTTCCTTGCAGGTTGTATATATGATGTATTCTGCGAATGTGCATGTGGCATTTAAATAAAGTATTTAGCTTGTCGTGAGTTAGCATGTGTTGTGTATCTTTGTATAGGAGGATAGCCTATTCTTTTAGTCAGAGTTAACTCGACATGAACAGAGGTTAATCCTGGTCAGGTAAGTGGTAACTGGATGAGGGGGAAACGAGCCCCTCGAACTAGAGAACAGGTTGTGCTCAACTAATAGTCTTTGTGTGATCTGATATATAGTAATCCCGATTCCCCTGTCGTGTACTACGGTAATAATAGGATGAGCTCGTGCTAAGGCTGCCGTCTGGTAGGAGATTCTGGGTCTGCCTGAGGCCGCGAGACTATGTGTGTTGCTGCCGTCTGGGTAGGAGATTCTGGGTCTGCCTGAGGCCGCGAGACTGTGTGTTGCTACCGTCTGGTAGGAGATTCTGGGTCTGCCTGAGGCCGCGAGACTATGTGTGTTGCTGCCGTCTGGGTAGGAGATTCTGGGTCTGCCTGAGGCCGCGAGACTGTGTGTTGCTACCGTCTGGTAGGAGATTCTGGGTCTGCTTGAGGCCGCGAGACTATGTGTGTTGCTGCCGTCTGGGTAGGAGATTCTGGGTCTGCCTGAGGCCGCGAGACTATGTGTGTTGCTGCCGTCTGGGTAGGAGATTCTGGGTCTGCCTGAGGCCGCAAGACTGTGTGTTGCTACCGTCTGGTAGGAGATTCTGGGTCTGCCTGAGGCCGCGAGACTATGTGTGTTGCTGCCGTCTGGGTAGGAGATTCTGGGTCTGCCTGAGGCCGCGAGACTGTGTGTTGCTACCGTCTGGGTAGGAGATTCTGGGTCTGCCTAAGGCCGCGAGACTGTGTGTTGCTGCCGTCTGGTAGGAGATTCTGGGTCTGCCTGAGGCCGCGAGACTGTGTGTTGCTACCGTCTGGGTAGGAGATTCTGGGTCTGCCTGAGGCCGCGAGACTGTGTGTTGCTACCGTCTGGGTAGGAGATTCTGGGTCTGCCTGAGACCGCGAGACTGTGTGTTGCTGCCGTCTGGGCAGGAGATTCTGGGTCTGCCTGAGACCGCGAGACTGTGTGTTGCTGCCGTCTGGTAGGAGATTCTGGGTCTGTCTGAGACCCCGAGACTGTGTGTTGCTGCCGTCTGGTAGGAGATTCTGGGTCTGCCCGAGACCGCGAGACTGTGGTTGCTGAGATCGCGAGGCTGTGAGGTCTTGATATATATATATATATATAATAGGAATTCCCTGTCCTTAGGTGGTACATATATATGTGGTTATTTAGGTGTAAAAAGGCCCTAGGGAGGGGGTAACGTTCTGGTTTGGGTCAGAAGGGCTTTGTAGAGCGGGTTCCCCCCGATCCGAAAACCCAAGCAGAACAATTACCTACTGGCGGTCGCCAGTAGGTAGTTATAGTTAGGACCCTCTTACCATAGGAAATCCGCAACATTCTATTTTGAATAACTTTGGCGCCGGTCGACGAATCCTCGCCAAATTTTCAAAATAGGTGGGGCGTTGCGCTCCTCTCCTACCCTGAAAGTCTCGGGGGGATTCGTCAAGCGGGGGCTGAGATAAAAGGGGGTCCCAAAACGCGTTTTTCCCATGCATTTTTCCATAGGACCTTTAGACACAGCTACAGCCCGAACGGCTGAACAGAGTTAAATGAAATTTGGCAGAGAGGTAGTCCTCAGGTCAAGGAAGTGCCTTTTGTAGGTTTGGTGTAAATCTGTTCAGTAGATTCTGAGAAAATAGCCTTTAAATCAATATATATATCTGAGCCAGCTTACGGTGCGCTTACCGTGCGCTTACCGTACGCGTACGGTGACGTGCGCGAGCGCGAATCTGATTGGCTGATATATCTTAGTAGTATAGGGAAAGGGGTCCCAGAGTATATGAAATCTAGAGCACACTGAATAGAATAAATTTAAAGATTGAATCAACAAAAAGAAAGCGTGAGTGTTGTTTAATCACACTCTGCACTGGTATCAAGTCATTTCAGATACAACAACAATTCCAATTAAACAAAATAAGGTGCAAGAGAGTGCCCAGGGAGGGAGGGGGGGGAAGGGTAACGTGTGGATAGTGATATTTTAGGAAGGAGGGGGTTAAGTGACACAACAATTCAAAACAATATCACAACTTAATTGTTTGGGCAAAATATTTCATGCCACATATTCAGACTGACATAAATTCGTTGAGACATGCGATCATTTGAAAACCCATGTACATAAAAAAGAACACAGTGTAAAATACACTATTGAGGTACTGGTATGGATGATAAGTCGACGTTTCGACCCCTTAAACCCAAGAGGGTGGATAGGTAATTGGATTCCTTATTGACGGGGTCTTCATCAGGACAGGGTCGCAGGGGTGAAGGGAGTGGGGAAGGGCACCTGTATAATGACACAATAGTGATTAAAAACGACTCTGGGGTCCTAGAGAAAGCATAAATAGGACTGATGGGAGGAAATCACCATAGTTACCGTTAAATGAATTCTTAGCTGAATCGCGAATAACGGGGCAGTAGGGCTCCCAGGGTGGAGAACGAAGACACCTGAAAATAAAGTGTCAGGGTGAGGGGGAGGCTAATCATGTAGCTGAAAGAAGCAGACTAAAATGTTGATGACTCACTGAATGACGAAGTCTCAGGATAGCAAATTAGGAACTCAGTCTAAGCCGTGGAAGTGGACCATCGGTGAAAGGCGTGGAATAAATCGCATTCGATTATTACTTCTACAAAAGAACATATCAATAAAGTATTAAAAACGCTACTGAGGAAAAGGGTGACAGGTTCCAGGAACCAATTCACAACATCCGTGATGACTCATAATATAGGTTTAAATAATCATGAGGCTCAGGTCATGTCAGGAGATGGAGAAATTAATTACTGAAGTTAGACCTGTATATCATACAGTTGACAGCCTCCAAAGTCAAATCGCGCACTCTCAACTTGTGAACTAAATGCGTGGAAACATTAATGTGAAAAACGGGATGGTCCTGCATTCAAGAAGGTTAACAGAAGGACAGACGCCAACTCGTAGACAAAGGCGCCGAGGACCAAGGTTACCCAGGGCTAGTTCAACAAAAGAGGGAGGAGGGAGAGCCTTACCGAGCCACAAGGAGGAAGCGCTGAATCAACCCGTAGTGGATAGACCGGCGCCGCGTCTGGGGGTGATTATATGACGTGAAAAAGCACGCCGTCCGCCACGTTGCGTACCGGCGCGGGCAACCGCTAGATGCTGGCAAAAGAGGGTAATAGAAAAAAGACATCCGAGAGGTGTCTCCAGTCCCTGCTGTGGAGTTGAAACGGCGTTGAAAACTAAATAAACACTAAAGAATAAAGGAGTAAGGGGTCGAAGCATCGACACCAAAAACATAATTATTTCTTAGAACCAACAAATAGCCCTCGTATCGTAGAACAAGCATACAATTTGAATTTACAGAACCCTTCTTGCTGGGCGCTCACAAGTCAGAAAGTGTACATGATACAAAAAGGTGTACTGGATCGAATATTTACACCTAAAATTAGATAGAGATACATAAGACATTTCAACATGATTGGTTACTGTTTTACGTCAAGGCGCTTTGAAAAATAATGAAAAGTCCAAAACGGGCTGTATAAACATTACGAATAAACTAAAAATAAAAAGTTCAAATTGACAAAAGCAATTGACAGTTATAATTATTAGAACACAGCAGGTGAAGAGAATGAAAGGAGTAGCATCTCGGGATTATGTTCAGAAGAATGTTTAAAGTAATATACAGTATAGTAATGAGTCAGCTGTTTAGATCGCCTAACCACCCTATCTGCTGAGGCAGGCTAATTGGGCATTACTTGGATCGAGTTCATTTAGGCCATTATTGATTGTATCCAGACGGATCATGAGTTTGGATTCCCTCATAGTAAGGAGTGAGGTAATGTCACCACCTCTCGGACCCAGTTGGATTTTTTCAATGACTAGCCATTGCATTTGGTCAGGACTGTGGCCCAGTAAATCATAGTGTTCAACCAAGGGCGCTCCTGCAACACGGCATCTGATCCTGCTCTGATGTTGGAGGACCCTTGCTTTTATTTTTTGCTGTGTTTGGCCGATGTACAGGAAACCGCAAGGACACGTGATCCCATAGACAACATTCGTAGAATTGCAGTTCGTTTGGGCACGCAGCGTAATAGTGTGGTGTTTGTAGACAAACTCTTTAGTCTGTATGGTTGTCGAACAAGCTTTGCAGGATCCACATTTGTAGTGTCCTATGATGGGAGATAGGTTCCAAAGTGACTGGATGGTCGGCTCAACTGGGTCTTCCATAAAGGAATGTACCACGTAGTCTTTAATGCTCATGGCCTTTTTGAAGGAATGCATGGGCAAGTTGGGTTGTTCAATTTCAGTTGAGACCAGATTCCAATGTTTGTTAATGATTTTCTTAATGGCGTTGCTTCTTGTCGAAAAGGTAGTTACACAGATCATTTTATTTGAAATAGAGTCATCACGATCCTTCGCCACCAGGAGTGTTTCCCTTGGATTATACCAAGCCCTCTTCTGGGCTCTCTTGACCAAACGTTTAGGATAGCCCCTTGAGATCAATCTAGTGCTTAAATCTTCAGATTCTGAAAGATAGTCTAAACGTTTGGTACAATTCCTCCGAATCCTCAAAAATTGTCCTATTGGAAGGTTGTCACGCAACCCGCGTGGATGGTAGCTGCTATACCTTAAGAGGGAGTTTCGCTCGGCAGGTTTCCTGTATAGGGTAGTGCATAGTTGGTTGTTCTCACTGAAAATCTTTAGATCAAGGAAAGGTATCTCCAGGGCGTCGGATTGGATGGTGAATTGGATGTCCAGATCGCGTTGGTTCAACCACTCGTGGAAAGATTCAAGTAGCGCGTCATCACCATTCCAGATGAGCAAAATGTCGTCGATGTATCGTTTCCATAAATCGATATGACAATAGAAGGGGTTGTTGTTCAGGACGTGTAGTTGTTCAAAATTGTCCATGTACAGAATGGCTAGATCTGGCGCGAAGGCTGCCCCCATCGCCACTCCCTTTGTCTGGACATAGTAGTTCCCTTGGAAATAGAAAAAATTCTTCGTCATCGCAATTGTCAAGAGCACCAAGATGAATTCGGTTGGTACTCTCATTGGAGTTGGTCGTTGATTCAAGACATCCCTGATGACACCCAATGCTGGTTCTTGGGGAATACTTGTGTATAAAGACACAATGTCACAAGTTACAAGTAGCTGTTCTTTTGGATCAAAAGGTCTCTGGTCAACCAGGGTAATGACTTGCATTGTGTCCCTCAAATAGGTTTCCGTCTTTTCTGCGATGGGTTTCAGAAAAAAATCTATGTATTTACAGAGTGGTTCTAGAAGTGAACCACAACCGGACACGATGGGGCGACCCGGCGGACGAAGAATGTCTTTGTGGATCTTGGGTAGAGTGTAAATCGTGGGTAATCGTGGGCACTTCTGATTAAGGTAATCAAATTCTAGTTTGCTCAAGTAGCCCAGGTCCAACGCTTCAGTGGTGATTCGATGTATCTCATCTGCCAAGTCTTTTGTGGGATCGGATCTCAATAGGGAATAGCTCACCCCATCTTGGAGTTGTCTCATGATTTCGGATTTATAGGCACTGGTGTCCTGTACCACTATGGCCCCGCCCTTATCGGCGGATTTAATCACAATATCCTTGTTGTTCTTGAGAGTTAACAATGCAGCTTTCTCAGGTTTACTTGTGTTGGGTATGATATGTTTATGGGTTAATAGCAGAGTATTAACATAATTCAAAACCATATTTTCGTAGGCCAGGATTCTGTTGCTCATTGCATTGGTAGGTGGCACGAACTTAGATGGGACCCGAAGTCCTGTGAAGGATTTGGACAAGTTACTCTCAGAGTTTTTGAAAAAATACCTAAGGCGGATTTTTCGGAAAAAGCCATGTAATTCTGATTTGAGGTTAAATGCATTAGGATGGGCCGTAGGGACAAAAGCCAGACCTTTAGAAAGGATTTGTTGTTCGTCTGCGCTCAAGACATAGGAAGAGATGTTGACTACAGGGCTGTTGTTGGCCACTACCATCTGTAAACCTTCCGTCTCGTTGAGATCTCGCCATGGTTCTCCGGTTGGAACCGGACCTGCTTGGGGATCGTGCCTCTGCCTCTGTCCCAATTCGTCATTGGTGGATTCTGTTGACCTCGCGGTGGTCCTCTTGGCCAGTTGCCCCTGCCACGTGGTGGTCTCCATTGTCCTTCCCCTAAAAAAGGAAAATAACCTTGGGGGGGGTACCAATTATCACGATAATTGTAGTCGTAGCTTGGGCCGTGCGTCTCCTGATCACTGTCTGAACTCACTGTGGAGTCGGAAAATGTAGAGTAATTCCTCCTTCCCCTGTAGCCACCTCTGCCTCGACCCGTGAATCTACCAGAATTATCTTGTTTGTAGTAGTCGTCGGTGAGGTAGGGATAGACGTTTTTCTTATCGTAGAATCTGATATCCTTGGAGAGTTTATCAAGCTTCTTATTTTGGGTGGTGGTTTCAAAATCCTTTAGTGATTTGGAAAGATTTTCAAGAGCATTCTTAGCGTTGATCAAAGTAGAATCCCACGCATTTAGTTCACAAGTTGAGAGTGCGCGATTTGACTTTGGAGGCTGTCAACTGTATGATATACAGGTCTAACTTCAGTAATTAATTTCTCCATCTCCTGACATGACCTGAGCCTCATGATTATTTAAACCTATATTATGAGTCATCACGGATGTTGTGAATTGGTTCCTGGAACCTGTCACCCTTTTCCTCAGTAGCGTTTTTAATACTTTATTGATATGTTCTTTTGTAGAAGTAATAATCGAATGCGATTTATTCCACGCCTTTCACCGATGGTCCACTTCCACGGCTTAGACTGAGTTTCTAATTTGCTATCCTGAGACTTCGTCATTCAGTGAGTCATCAACATTTTAGTCTGCTTCTTTCAGCTACATGATTAGCCTCCCCCTCACCCTGACACTTTATTTTCAGGTGTCTTCGTTCTCCACCCTGGGAGCCCTACTGCCCCGTTATTCGCGATTCAGCTAAGAATTCATTTAACGGTAACTATGGTGATTTCCTCCCATCAGTCCTATTTATGCTTTCTCTAGGACCCCAGAGTCGTTTTTAATCACTATTGTGTCATTATACAGGTGCCCTTCCCCACTCCCTTCACCCCTGCGACCCTGTCCTGATGAAGACCCCGTCAATAAGGAATCCAATTACCTATCGACCCTCTTGGGTTTAAGGGGTCGAAACGTCGACTTATCATCCATACCAGTACCTCAATAGTGTATTTTACACTGTGTTCTTTTTTATGTACATGGGTTTTCAAATGATCGCATGTCTCAACGAATTTATGTCAGTCTGAATATGTGGCATGAAATATTTTGCCCAAACAATTAAGTTGTGATATTGTTTTGAATTGTTGTGTCACTTAACCCCCTCCTTCCTAAAATATCACTATCCACACGTTACCCTTCCCCCCCCTCCCTCCCTGGGCACTCTCTTGCACCTTATTTTGTTTAATTGGAATTGTTGTTGTATCTGAAATGACTTGATACCAGTGCAGAGTGTGATTAAACAACACTCACGCTTTCTTTTTGTTGATTCAATCTTTAAATTTATTCTATTCAGTGTGCTCTAGATTTCATATACTCTGGGACCCCTTTCCCTATACTGTTCGACACCCAGGTCCCAGTGATTTTTGGGTATACCCCTTTTTCTAATGACCTAAGTGAAGGTACCCACCTGCGAGGTATTTTACGAGATTCTTCCATTTACAATGGTGGAGAGTGAAACTCTTTCGTATACTGAGGAATACATTAACCAGCTCCTGCAGGACCCTAGGAACCTTTTCCTTTCATCCGATACACCCAACATAGACTTTACACTAAACGATAAAGTAGCCAAACTCGAACGTCTTGAGAAAAAGTTGATACGCACCAAACTTCATGGAAATCTGCTCACCAAGTACCTACAGGCAGGCATTATACCAGTTGGACTCCAGATCAGGAACGAACCTGCGATCTTCATTGACGTACCCAAATTCAAGGAAGGGTTTAGCTTCATTGCCAATAACGCCTCGAGATATTGGATGGTCTTAGGCGTGGAGACAGCGGCAGAACAGGTTCACACACTGACGAGAGAGATTACAGCCCTGAAACAAGAGATTGCTGGGGATTCTACTTTGATCAACGCTAAGAATGCTCTTGAAAATCTTTCCAAATCACTAAAGGATTTTGAAACCACCACCCAAAATAAGAAGCTTGATAAACTCTCCAAGGATATCAGATTCTACGATAAGAAAAACGTCTATCCCTACCTCACCGACGACTACTACAAACAAGATAATTCTGGTAGATTCACGGGTCGAGGCAGAGGTGGCTACAGGGGAAGGAGGAATTACTCTACATTTTCCGACTCCACAGTGAGTTCAGACAGTGATCAGGAGACGCACGGCCCAAGCTACGACTACAATTATCGTGATAATTGGTACCCCCCCCAGGTTATTTTCCTTTTTTAGGGGAAGGACAATGGAGACCACCACGTGGCAGGGGCAACTGGCCAAGAGGACCACCGCGAGGTCAACAGAATCCACCAATGACGAATTGGGACAGAGGCAGAGGCACGATCCCCAAGCAGGTCCGGTTCCAACCGGAGAACCATGGCGAGATCTCAACGAGACGGAAGGTTTACAGATGGTAGTGGCCAACAACAGCCCTGTAGTCAACATCTCTTCCTATGTCTTGAGCGCAGACGAACAACAAATCCTTTCTAAAGGTCTGGCTTTTGTCCCTACGGCCCATCCTAATGCATTTAACCTCAAATCAGAATTACATGGCTTTTTCCGAAAAATCCGCCTTAGGTATTTTTTCAAAAACTCTGAGAGTAACTTGTCCAAATCCTTCACAGGACTTCGGGTCCCATCTAAGTTCGTGCCACCTACCAATGCAATGAGCAACAGAATCCTGGCCTACGAAAATATGGTTTTGAATGATGTTAATACTCTGCTATTAACCCATAAACATATCATACCCAACACAAGTAAACCTGAGAAAGCTGCATTGTTAACTCTCAAGAACAACAAGGATATTGTGATTAAATCCGCCGATAAGGGCGGGGCCATAGTGGTACAGGACACCAGTGCCTATAAATCCGAAATCATGAGACAACTCCAAGATGGGGTGAGCTATTCCCTATTGAGATCCGATCCCACAAAAGACTTGGCAGATGAGATACATCGAATCACCACTGAAGCGTTGGACCTGGGCTACTTGAGCAAACTAGAATTTGATTACCTTAATCAGAAGTGCCCACGATTACCCACGATTTACACTCTACCCAAGATCCACAAAGACATTCTTCGTCCGCCGGGTCGCCCCATCGTGTCCGGTTGTGGTTCACTTCTAGAACCACTCTGTAAATACATAGATTTTTTTCTGAAACCCATCGCAGAAAAGACGGAAACCTATTTGAGGGACACAATGCAAGTCATTACCCTGGTTGACCAGAGACCTTTTGATCCAAAAGAACAGCTACTTGTAACTTGTGACATTGTGTCTTTATACACAAGTATTCCCCAAGAACCAGCATTGGGTGTCATCAGGGATGTCTTGAATCAACGACCAACTCCAATGAGAGTACCAACCGAATTCATCTTGGCGCTCTTGACAATTGCGATGACGAAGAATTTTTTCTATTTCCAAGGGAACTACTATGTCCAGACAAAGGGAGTGGCGATGGGGGCAGCCTTCGCGCCAGATCTAGCCATTCTGTACATGGACAATTTTGAACAACTACACGTCCTGAACAACAACCCCTTCTATTGTCATATCGATTTATGGAAACGATACATCGACGACATTTTGCTCATCTGGAATGGTGATGCCGCGCTACTTGAATCTTTCCACGAGTGGTTGAACCAACGCGATCTGGACATCCAATTCACCATCCAATCCGACGCCCTGGAGATACCTTTCCTTGATCTAAAGATTTTCAGTGAGAACAACCAACTATGCACTACCCTATACAGGAAACCTGCCGAGCGAAACTCCCTCTTAAGGTATAGCAGCTACCATCCACGCGGGTTGCGTGACAACCTTCCAATAGGACAATTTTTGAGGATTCGGAGGAATTGTACCAAACGTTTAGACTATCTTTCAGAATCTGAAGATTTAAGCACTAGATTGATCTCAAGGGGCTATCCTAAACGTTTGGTCAAAAGAGCCCAGAAGAGGGCTTGGTATAATCCAAGGGAAACACTCCTGGTGGCGAAGGATCGTGATGACTCTATTTCAAATAAAATGATCTGTGTAACTACCTTTTCGACAAGAAGCAACGCCATTAAGAAAATCATTAACAAACATTGGAATCTGGTCTCAACTGAAATTGAACAACCCAACTTGCCCATGCATTCCTTCAAAAAGGCCATGAGCATTAAAGACTACGTGGTACATTCCTTTATGGAAGACCCAGTTGAGCCGACCATCCAGTCACTTTGGAACCTATCTCCCATCATAGGACACTACAAATGTGGATCCTGCAAAGCTTGTTCGACAACCATACAGACTAAAGAGTTTGTCTACAAACACCACACTATTACGCTGCGTGCCCAAACGAACTGCAATTCTACGAATGTTGTCTATGGGATCACGTGTCCTTGCGGTTTCCTGTACATCGGCCAAACACAGCAAAAAATAAAAGCAAGGGTCCTCCAACATCAGAGCAGGATCAGATGCCGTGTTGCAGGAGCGCCCTTGGTTGAACACTATGATTTACTGGGCCACAGTCCTGACCAAATGCAATGGCTAGTCATTGAAAAAATCCAACTGGGTCCGAGAGGTGGTGACATTACCTCACTCCTTACTATGAGGGAATCCAAACTCATGATCCGTCTGGATACAATCAATAATGGCCTAAATGAACTCGATCCAAGTAATGCCCAATTAGCCTGCCTCAGCAGATAGGGTGGTTAGGCGATCTAAACAGCTGACTCATTACTATACTGTATATTACTTTAAACATTCTTCTGAACATAATCCCGAGATGCTACTCCTTTCATTCTCTTCACCTGCTGTGTTCTAATAATTATAACTGTCAATTGCTTTTGTCAATTTGAACTTTTTATTTTTAGTTTATTCGTAATGTTTATACAGCCCGTTTTGGACTTTTCATTATTTTTCAAAGCGCCTTGACGTAAAACAGTAACCAATCATGTTGAAATGTCTTATGTATCTCTATCTAATTTTAGGTGTAAATATTCGATCCAGTACACCTTTTTGTATCATGTACACTTTCTGACTTGTGAGCGCCCAGCAAGAAGGGTTCTGTAAATTCAAATTGTATGCTTGTTCTACGATACGAGGGCTATTTGTTGGTTCTAAGAAATAATTATGTTTTTGGTGTCGATGCTTCGACCCCTTACTCCTTTATTCTTTAGTGTTTATTTAGTTTTCAACGCCGTTTCAACTCCACAGCAGGGACTGGAGACACCTCTCGGATGTCTTTTTTCTATTACCCTCTTTTGCCAGCATCTAGCAGTTGCCCGCGCCGGTACGCAACGTGGCGGACGGCGTGCTTTTTCACGTCATATAATCACCCCCAGACGCGGCGCCGGTCTATCCACTACGGGTTGATTCAGCGCTTCCTCCTTGTGGCTCGGTAAGGCTCTCCCTCCTCCCTCTTTTGTTGAACTAGCCCTGGGTAACCTTGGTCCTCGGCGCCTTTGTCTACGAGTTGGCTTCTGTCCTTCTGTTAACCTTCTTGAATGCAGGACCATCCCGTTTTTCACATTAATGTTTCCACGCATTTAGTTCACAAGTTGAGAGTGCGCGATTTGACTTTGGAGGCTGTCAACTGTATGATATACAGGTCTAACTTCAGTAATTAATTTCTCCATCTCCTGACATGACCTGAGCCTCATGATTATTTAAACCTATATTATGAGTCATCACGGATGTTGTGAATTGGTTCCTGGAACCTGTCACCCTTTTCCTCAGTAGCGTTTTTAATACTTTATTGATATGTTCTTTTGTAGAAGTAATAATCGAATGCGATTTATTCCACGCCTTTCACCGATGGTCCACTTCCACGGCTTAGACTGAGTTCCTAATTTGCTATCCTGAGACTTCGTCATTCAGTGAGTCATCAACATTTTAGTCTGCTTCTTTCAGCTACATGATTAGCCTCCCCCTCACCCTGACACTTTATTTTCAGGTGTCTTCGTTCTCCACCCTGGGAGCCCTACTGCCCCGTTATTCGCGATTCAGCTAAGAATTCATTTAACGGTAACTATGGTGATTTCCTCCCATCAGTCCTATTTATGCTTTCTCTAGGACCCCAGAGTCGTTTTTAATCACTATTGTGTCATTATACAGGTGCCCTTCCCCACTCCCTTCACCCCTGCGACCCTGTCCTGATGAAGACCCCGTCAATAAGGAATCCAATTACCTATCCACCCTCTTGGGTTTAAGGGGTCGAAACGTCGACTTATCATCCATACCAGTACCTCAATAGTGTATTTTACACTGTGTTCTTTTTTATGTACATGGGTTTTCAAATGATCGCATGTCTCAACGAATTTATGTCAGTCTGAATATGTGGCATGAAATATTTTGCCCAAACAATTAAGTTGTGATATTGTTTTGAATTGTTGTGTCACTTAACCCCCTCCTTCCTAAAATATCACTATCCACACGTTACCCTTCCCCCCCCTCCCTCCCTGGGCACTCTCTTGCACCTTATTTTGTTTAATTGGAATTGTTGTTGTATCTGAAATGACTTGATACCAGTGCAGAGTGTGATTAAACAACACTCACGCTTTCTTTTTGTTGATTCAATCTTTAAATTTATTCTATTCAGTGTGCTCTAGATTTCATATACTCTGGGACCCCTTTCCCTATACTGTTCGACACCCAGGTCCCAGTGATTTTTGGGTATACCCCTTTTTCTAATGATATATCTTAGTAAACATTCGAATCGGTGGAAACCAGGAAGCGGCGGCCGCCATTTCGTGTGTTTCAGTCAGAAAAAAAAAGGGAGATAACTTGAAAAGGGGGCAAGGAAGAGAGTTACAGACCCCCTAACATTTGAAAGGGGGTCAAAGAAGGACAGAAAAGTACAAAAAAAACATTTATTAATTTTTTTAAAAATCGCGGGGTACGCGTACGGTAAGCTCACCGTATGCGTACGGTAAAAAAAAAAAATAAAAAAAAAAATGAAATGCAGATTTAAGTGTTTAGATATTAGGGGGCTCTAAAAAGAGCCGTTGTGTTTATGAAGTGATTTTTTAGTGGTACCTACAAGTAAGTACCGATGCAGAGTCCAAGGTTCAAGAGGAAGACTCTGTTCCCTTCATCATTGAAGTGCACACCATCTCCTCTATAAATGTCTTGCATGTCGTAACGCAAGTTGTTGTGGTAAATGGAACCCATACCATAGTCTCGGAGAAAAGCAGAAACAGATTTGTTGACGTGCTTTCTTGCTTTGTCAATCTGTGGACAGAAATGATTGGACCAGTTCCATTTTTGCCTTTGGCATATGTTAGAAAACACAAAGGCAGTTTTAGGGAAAAGTGAAAACAGTTGTGCAAAGGTCTCCTTCATAAGCATTTCCGGACCTACCTCAGTCAAAGTGCCTAGGTCATTGCCACCACAGTGCACTATTATGAGGTCAGGGTGTTGGATTTGCATGAAGGATTTCACCAATGGCATCAATTGGTGCCACTTTAACCCTCTCTGACCAATCCATTTAATGTCTACATTTGGCAAAGCAAGGTCTCTCACCATACCTGTTTTCTCTGCATACTTTTCACTCCAGAAGACATAGCTGTGCCCTACAATCCACACTGTGAACATCTTCAAAGGAGAACTGGATGCACTCAGGAGGTGTAATTCAGTAGAATGGTAAAAAGAAATGAAAGACAGTTTGGAAATGGAGGCATACATATATATATTTTTTTTAAATAAACTGATTGGCTGTTTCATACCATTCTACAATAAAAACTACGCTGTATGTGTAAATTTATAGAAGCATGTTTTGTATTGGTACAGAAAAATGTGTTACCAAAGAACAGTACTATGGATTTGCTGTTAGGTTTGATAAGTCAAGCACTCCTGCTCTTTGGAAATGAAACATTGTTTGGTGAACTTCTGACCTAACTCTGCACAGCAGTGTTTCATGAGCTGTTGCTATGGTAGCAGGCAGAAGTCAAGTTGGGTCAAGGGTACTAGGCAGAAGTCAAGTTGGGGGAAGGGTACTTTTGGAAAAGGGTTGGTTTTCAACCAATAGAAATGTGTGATTACATTTGAAAAAAAGGGGGAAGCACTGAGATTTGAAACTTACATGTATATGTGTGGAAAACGAGAGGGAAACTTTGCCA
Source organism: Triturus cristatus (assembly GCF_964204655.1). NCBI lineage: Eukaryota > Metazoa > Chordata > Amphibia > Caudata > Salamandridae > Triturus > Triturus cristatus. The sequence continues at coordinate 1,281,889,258 of NC_140585.1, forward strand.
TTATCTGGTTCTGCTGAGAGGAGAGAGGTGTACAGAACAGAGATCCTGGCTCTGATAATCTGCTGTTTGAGTGCCACATTTCTTTCACAACTAACTAATTTTAAAGGTGAGTTTAGAGTTTGAGAGGGGATGTATATGGTAAATTAAGAAATGAATTATAGAATTGGAATTCCTTTTGTTGAAGTTGTGTTTATCATTTTCTGTTTTGGGAGAAATTTAAATGTGAGGAACATGTAAAATAATATGGACTATGTTTTCACGATAAATTAAGGTGTACTGGTATAAATAAGGAATACTTTAAGGGTTTGAGGTTGCACTCAGTAATGCAAATACATTCAGCATCAGTAAGGCTGGTTGCCCTTGCTGGAGTGTAATCAGTCACCCAGGCTACACATGTTGTTGGTCTCAGAAAGCTGATTGGTATTGCTCTGGTGATTTTACATTTGCATTAGATGGAAAGGGGGAGGTATTTTTTTCTGCAGAAGCAGACTCTTAGCACACAGCCAGCTGCATATCCTGTGGAATCATGCATAGTATTCACAACCGAGTGGGGTTTGAGGTTTCAGTCAGTAATGAAAATACATTCAGCATCACTAAGGCTGGTTGCCCTTCCTGGAGTGTAGTCAGTCACCCAGGTTACACATGTTGCTGGTCTGAAAAAGCTGTTTGGACATGTGCTTTTTTAAGAATCTGAAAAGTGGATTCATAATGTGTCAGACTGTAAAAGTACTTATCACTTGCCAAAAAAAAGAGTAGTAAGTGTGCTTTCAAATTGGCAAAGAAATTTCGTTTTGTGACTAATATGAAAACATGACTCTGTGTGCAAATAGGAATTACAGGCAGAGATTTATTGCGTATTGCTCTGGTGATTTTACATTTGCATTAGATGTAAAGGGGGAGCTATTTTTTTGTGCAGAAGCAGACTCTTAGCACACAGCCAGCTGCTTATCCTGTGGAATCATGCACAGTATTCACAACCGAGTGGGGTTTGAGGTTGCAGTCAGTAATGCAAATACATTCAGCATCACTAAGGCTGGTTTCCCTTGCTGGAGTGTACTCAGTCACCCAGGTTACACATGGTGCTGGTCTCAAAAAGCAGTTTGGACATGTGCTTTTATCATAATCTGAAAAGTGGATTTAAAATGTGTCAGACTGTAAAAGTATTTATCACTTGCCAAAAAAAAGAGTAGTAAGTGTGCTTTCAAATTGGCAAAGAAATTTCGTTTTGTGACTAATATGAAAACATGACTCTGTGTGCAAATAGGAATTACAGGCAGAGATTTATTGCGTATTGCTCTGGTGATTTTACATTTGCATTAGATGTAAAGGGGGAGCTATTTTTTGTGCAGAAGCAGACTCTTAGCACACAGCCAGCTGCTTATCCTGTGGAATCATGCACAGTATTCACAACCGAGTGGGGTTTGAGGTTGCAGTCAGTAATACAAATACATTCAGCATCACTAAGGCTGGTTGCCCTTGCTGGAGTGTACTCAGTCACCCAGGTTACACATGGTGCTGGTCTCAAAAAGCAGTTTGGACATGTGCTTTTTAAAGAATCTGAAAAGTGGATTTAAAATGTGTCAGACTGTAAAAGTATTTATCACTTGCCAAAAAAAAGAGTAGTAAGTGTGGTTTCAAATTGGCAAAGAAATTACGTTTTCAGACTAATATGAAAACATGACTCAGTGTGCAAAGAGGAATTACAGGAAGAGATTTATTGCGTTATGCTCTGGTGATTTAACATTTGCATTAGATGTTAAGGGGGAGCTATTTTTTTATGCAGAAGCAGACTTTTAGCACACACCCAGCTGCTTATCCTATGGAATCATGCACAGTATTCACAACCGAGTGGGGTTTGAGGTTGCACTTAGTAATGCAAATACATTTAGCATCACTAATGCTGGTTGCCCTTGCTGGAGTGTAGTCAGTCACCCAGGTTACACATGTTGCTGGTCTCAGAAAGCTGTTTGGTATTGCTCTGGTGATTTTACATTTGCATTAGATGGAAAGGGGGTGTTATTTTTTTATGCAGAAGCAGACTCTTAGCACACAACCAGCTGCTTATCCTATGGAATCATGCACAGTATTCACAACCGAGTGGGGTTTGAGGTTGCAGTCAGTAATGCAAATACATTCAGCTTCACTAAGGCTGGTTGCCCTTGCTGGAGTGTACTCAGTCACCCAGGTTACACATGTTGCTGGTCTGAAAATGTTGTTTGGACATGTGCTTTTTTAAAAATCTAAAAAGTGGATTCATAATGTGTCAGACTGTAAAAGTACTTATCATTTGTCAAAAAAAAGAGTAATAAGTGTGCTTTTAAATTGGCAAAGAAATTTTGTTTTTTGACTAATATGAAAACATGACTCTGTGTGCAAAGAGGAATTACAGGCAGAGATTTATTGCGTATTGCTCTGGTGATTTTACATTTGCATTAGATGTAAAGGGGGAGCTATTTTTTTGTGCAGAAGCAGACTCTTAGCACACAGCCAGCTGCTTATCCTGTGGAATCATGCACAGTATTCACAACCGAGTGGGGTTTGAGGTTGCAGTCAGTAATGCAAATACATTCGGCATCACTAAGGCTGGTTGCCCTTGCTGGAGTGTACTCAGTCACCCAGGTTACACATGTTGCTGGTCTGAAAAAGCAGTTTGGACATGTGCTTTTTTAAGAATCTGAAAAGTGGATTTAAAATGTGTCAGACTGTAAAAGTATTTATCACTTGCCAAAAAAAAGAGTAGTAAGTGTGCTTTCAAATTGGCAAAGAAATTACGTTTTCAGACTAATATGAAAACATGACTCTGTGTGCAAAGAGGAATTACAGGCAGAGATTTATTGCGTTATGCTCTGGTGATTTTACAGTTGCATTAGTAGGAAAGGGGGAGCTATTTTTTTATGAAGAAGCAGACTTTTAGCACACACCCAGCTGCTTATCCTGTGGAATTATGCACAGTATTCACAACTGAGTGGGGTTTGAGGTTGCACTTAATAATGCAAATAAAAACATGTAAAATAATATGGACTATGTTTTCACCATAAATTAAGGTGTAGTGGTATAAATGAGGAATACTTTTAGGGTTTGAGGTTGCAGTCAGTGATGCAAATACATTGAGCATCAGTAAGGCTGGTTGCCCTTGCTGGAGTGTAGTCAGTCACCCAGGTTACACATGTTGCTGGTCTCAGAAATCTGTTTGGTATTGCTCTGGTGATTTTACATTTGCATTAGATGGAAAGGGGGAGCTATTTTTTTATGCAGAAGCAGACTCTTAGCACACACCCAGCTGCTTATCCACAGGAATCATGCACAGTATTCACAACCGAGTTGGGTTTGAGGTTGCAGTCAGTAATGCAAATACATTCAGCATCACTAAGGCTGGTTGCCCTTGCTGGAGTGTAGTCAGTCACCCAGGTTACACATGGTGCTGGTCTCAAAAAGCAGTTTGGACATGTGCTTTTATCAGAATCTGAAAAGTGGATTCAAAATGTGTCAGACTGTAAAAGTACTTATTACTTGCCAAAAAAAGTAGTAGAATGTGTGCTTTCCAATTGGCAAAGAAATTTCATTTTCTGCCTAATTTCAAAGCTTGACTCTGTGTGCACACAGGAATTGTTTTTAGATATTTAGTTTGTGAATGTGTTATTGTGATTTTCACTTCTAGGAAAGGGGTACTTAGTATTTTAAGATTTGAAAAGATCATAAAAAATGTAGTAATATATTTAAATATAAAAAAGGAATTTTTTTTTTGTTTTTTTCAGGTATTGCTGAAGAGCAGTGAACAAAATTTAAGATGCCTACAAAATCCAGAGTAACGAAAAACCACAAAAAAACTATATTTGAAGACAACTGGAGGTCCTAAGTTAGTTGGAGATGCTCATGTTGGGAAAAAGAGAAAGTCTTCTGGTAAGCAGACAAAAGATTTTTTAAAGAACATCTTCAAAAAAAGGAAAAATGTACAAAATGTCTGTATTGGAAAGAATGTTTTCAATAGAAAAGGACAGGAAAAAATTGAGAATTTAGTTAATGCAAATATACCTTCTGCAATAACAAAGATTAACTTAAACAGAAAAACAGCGTTTAAAGAGATACGTAGAAAAATGTTTCAGAGAAGAGTTATGTCCAATTTGATAAAGGATGTGAAGAAATATAAGAAAAAGGCAAAATATTACAAGAGAAAAAAAGAAATTGAAGCTATTGCAGCAAAGGCATTAGAATTAAAAAGGAAACTATTCATTTTAATTTTGAATAGGATGCGTACATTAGATAAAATGGTTAATGTACTGAAATCACAAAGCAAAAGGAAAAGAGTAGTGAAAAGAACAAACTTTTGTAAAGTGTTTTTAGGAGAATGGATGCATAGTTCAAGTAGTGAACCTTTTTTTAATGAAGAGAGTTATTTTCAAAGTAATAGTTTGCTGCATGCAGTTGACACCAGAGGTCGTGCTTATGAAGTGAAAAATGGTTGCATAATGGAGAAGGAGATAATGGTTCCAAGAGATGAGGTACAAGTGATGGCGGATGAGGCTATGGGGAGACGTCCTAAAGCCCCAGTGTACACTTGGAATTGTAGTAGTATTTGCACTGTGCGTCAGGAATCTATTGATAAATTTCGTGAGTTTCTAAGAGAATATAGTAAAAAAAGTGTAAAACAGAAGATTAAGGTGCTTCAAAGTCTAGATCCATGCAGAGTGAGAGAGAATACTGGTTTGCAGGGTCATTCTCTGGCTTGTCTATCTAGAAAAGTGTGTAATAGTGTTTTCCATCATTTTAGGATGCTGGCTGTTCATCATACTGAAATGAGAAAGTTTGTGAGACGGTTGTATTTTGCTAAAAGTCCAGCAATAAAGTTAGATGAATTGAATAGGGCTCTGTTCCGTGGATCGGTATCAGATGTAGAGAAGGTTGTTGATGAAATTCAGTTTTGTTACTTTGGTCCTGAACAAGACAGTGCAGAAAAGGACACAGTAAATGAGGAAGAAGTGGAAGAGAATGTAGAACCCTCTGTAAGTAAAACATTTAATGATCACATACCAAATTTGCAATAATCTCTAATGAAAGACCAAATATAACTTGTATTTGTTGCCGCAGAACTCATTATAGAAAACAAAGTAGGAATGTTGATCTCTACAGAAAGAGTGAAAATGAAGATAATTATAAGTGGAAGGATTTTGCCACATATATATTTCTTGAAAATTGTTTTGAATTGGGTGAAGATCAGCGTATTTGTAAATACTGTCACAACAAGTTAGAGGAAAATAGAATGCCGACCAGAGCTGTACATAATAATTTAGAATTGGATGCTATTCCTGCCGAACTTTCTGAATTAAATACATATGAGTCTATACTTATTCAATGTGTTCATCCGTTCCAGACCATAGTGCGTATGGAGCCCAAAACTGGTAAATTACCTCCTTCAGATTTACTGGGAGGTTTAAAAGGTAGAGTGGTGTATTTGCCCTTGGATTTGAAAAAAAATATGGAAACTATTGATGCAGATACTTTGGAAACTGAACCATTAGTTATTCTGGTTAATGGTGTACCTACAAAGAATAAGAAGATTTGGCAGGAGCTGGTAGATGTACGGAAAGTACAAAGAGCAAATTTGTATTTGAAAAGGAATAACAAATGGTATGAATCAATTTATATAGAAGAAGAAGAAGAAGATTTACAAGAAGACACAGAAACACCAACAGGACAATTTGAAAAAGTGGACAAGTCAAAGGAAGAAGAAGTTTATGAACATGTTAGCATACATCCTCTTCATTCAAAAGAAGTTATGGGAGACAATATTGATCTGTTTCAGATGAAGAAAGCAAAAGGAACTCCCGTGAGTGTATGGGAGGAGAGCTTGGAAGCTCGATGTTTTCCCCAGCTGTTTCCTAAAGGAAAAGGAGGACGATACGATGAACGTCCAGAACAGATTCCAGCTTTTGAGTATCGGACTACAAGACTATATGCAGAAGATCCCAGATTTCGACAAAGTATTCCTTATTTGTTCCATCTTTTATTTGAAAGCGACTTGTCTGCACTATCTTATGCAGTAAATCACATTTTAAAAAGTGGAGTACATTTACAAAATGTGTCTGCTAAGGATTTTATGGAGAAAGTGCAGCACCGAGATGATCATTTGGAAACACAACTAATCAATCTGATGGCTTGTCAGCGTGGGACAAATGAATATTGGTACCGACGCCATGGTGAATTAAAATGCATGTTACGGAATTTAGGAACACCAACATGGTTCCTTACCCTAAGCTGTGCTGAGTACGCTTGGGATGATTTACTGGATTTTCTACGAGAGGCAAATTCAAACATTAAAAACATTGAATACAAGACAGCAGGAGAACTGTGCTCATTGGATCCGGTTAATGTTTGCAGATATTTCAATCATAGATTTAAGGCTATGATGTCCTTCATCTGCAATAAAAAAAATCCACCCCTTGGAGAAGTAGTGGATTTCTTTTGGAGAAAAGAGTACCAGGCAAGAGGTGCTCATATTCATATGCTGTTGTGGATCAAGGATGCCCCAAAGTTTGGAACAGATACTGATGAAGCAGTGTTATCTTACATTGAAGAATATGCAACATGTGCTATACCAAAAAGAGAAAAAGGTAAAGGAGCAAGTGTTACGTTTCCAAAGTCATCGGTGTGGAAAATACTGTCGACGGAAATACAAGAGCAAAGATAAATACTACACTAAATGTGGATTTGGATTTCCTAGACCTGTTCTTTCAAATGGAAGAGTAAACAGTTTTATGTCATCTGTGAGACATACTATCACAAGAAAATCACCTAAGAATACCTACAACCTAAAAAGAAAAGAAGAATCAAAAAATATAAATGACTACAACCCAGTCATTTTATCCATGTGGAATGCTAACATGGATATACAGTATGTAGCTGACAATTCCATTGCTGTTGCTCGATATGTAACGTCTTACATTACTAAATCTGAAAAAACTGAATTGAAAGAAATGTGGGAAGAGATTTCTCACGAGAAGACTGTCAGTAAGAAGCTGTACAGTTTCAGTTTAAAGATGTTATCGCATCGAGAAATTGGATCCTACGAATGTTCAGATAGGTTATCTTCTGCAAGTCTCTACTCGAAATCAAGAAGAATAATTTGGGCAAGTTTAGGCCTTGCAGCAATGAGAAATCGGGTACTGAATTCTGTTGGAGAAATTGAATATTTGGCCGAGAATGACCCAGAAAGTACAGATATTTTGAAATCAAACATGTTGGACACATATTATCCAAAAAGAAGTCATCATCTGGAGAACATGTGTCTCTATGAAGTGCTGCAGAACTACATTTATTCACGGAAAGCCGCAGAAGACATCAACAATGGAAAATATAAAGTCATTGGTGAGGAAGGATGTTTGGTGAAGCAAACAAAAGGAAGTTTGATAAATCACAGGAAGCTGAGTTGCGACACTACTGACAAAAAGGAATTTTACTACTTGGCTCTTTTACAGCTGTTTAAACCATGGCGTACAGAGGACGAACTACTGGGAGAATTTCAAAGCTATGAAGATTCTTTTAATGCTTGCAAAGACAGCATACAATGCAGTACATTCTCAACTTATCTGCAAATGTTAAATGAAGAAATTGAACAGGAAACTACAATTGCAGCTGAAGTAGCTAGAGACAGTTCTCAAGACAGCCAAAGTTCAGGAACACTCAGTCAAGATCCCCTAGGACAACCAATCGTTGAAAATGAAGCATCAATAGCCATGAATGAAGTGGAAACGGCTATGAATCAAGCTCAAGAAGAATTTATAGACTTACAAAATTTGGAAAGACAACTGAATGAAGAGCAGCAACAAATTTATGAAGAGATCAGAAGCAAAATTGATCACGGGTTTCTACATGAAAAAAAAGAGTGCTCATGCACATCATTTCATCCAATCAGGATGTATGTAAGCGGACAAGCTGGAACTGGAAAAAGTTTCTTAATAAAAGTCATCAGAAGCTACCTACAGCAAAAAACGGATTCTACTTTGTCTTGTGTGGTTACTGCTCCAACTGGGTTAGCAGCATATAACATAAAAGGAATCACCTTACATCGTTTGCTAATGTTACCAGTGGAGCATGAGAACAAAATGCAATACAACAAGCTAACTGGAGAAGCATGCTTGGAAGTTTCAAGAGTATTGAAGAAGATGCAAGTTCTCATTATTGATGAGGTGAGCATGGTATCAAACTTAATGCTTGCCTTTGTGCATTTAAGAATGCAGCAAATTCTAAGGACAAACTATGACGTGTTATTTGGTGGAAAACATGTCATAGTTTTTGGGGATCTTCTACAACTTACTCCAGTTAAAGGACAACCAGTGTTTAATACTGTGACACATGAAGACACAAAGAAGTCATTGGGAAGCATCGGTAATGCAAATATTTGGTCCTTCTTTGAGTACAAGGAACTTACTACTAATATGAGGCAAGCAAATGATGAAGAATATGGAAGTATTCTGAAAGATATCAGAATTGGACTACTCACAGAAGTTGGCAAAAAAGCATTACAGAGTCGGCTGCTACATAATTTATTTCCAAAGGAAGAAATAGTTGCAGAGAAGATATACAAGAACATTGCAGAAAAGAAAAGTGTCATCTGCTTAATGCCAACTCTACGTGAATGCTCAATATTCAATGAGGAGCTTTTAAAATTGGAAAAGGAAGATATCAGGAAATTGGAAGCAGTGGACAAAATTGAGGATGGAAGAATTACAATCACATTAACAGGCACACTGAAAAAATAAATTGGATTCACTAGAGAAGAACATTTCCAAAACAGCTGGATTAGAAAAAAATCTATATGTTTGCATGAACTGTAGAGTATTTTTAAGGAGAAATTTGGATGTTGAAAAAGGTTTAGTTAATGGAGCTATGGGAAGAGTTGTGGGTTTTATTAATTATCAGAAAAAAGATGGAATTGAATGTTTAAAAATAAAATTTGATCAGATAGAAGAAGTTAAAGACATTTGTCGTTGTTCAGTTCGTTTCATGCTTGTGAAAGACTTATATGTACGTAGGAAGCAGTTTCCGTTTTCTCTAGCATATGCTGTAACTATTCACAAGTCTCAAGGATTGACTGTAGATTGTGCTTTTGTGAACATTGGTTCAACTGTGTTCAAAGAAGGTATGGCTTATGTAGCTTTGTCACGAGTGAAAACATTATCTGGTTTATTCATGATAGACTTTGATGACTCAAAAGTTAGTGCTGATACAAATTGTGTAAAGGAGTATAATAGATTAAGAAGAACCTATGATCCTCATTTAGGTCAGTATCCTGTGTTGGAGAAACGTGTAGTTTCTCGTAAAAGGAGAAATGAGAATATCTGTAATGAAGATGTAGAGAGGAGGAAAAAAAAAGGAGTGATGTAATTGCAAGCAAAAAGAAAAAGGAGAATGAAGAAGAGGTTGTAGGATGTCATTTTGAAAATAGCTCTGGTGTCAACTGCTACGCTAATGTAGTGCTGAATGTTGCATTTTATCTGGAAAGTGTGCAAGAGCAGATAATAGTAAATCAGAGAAAAAGATTCTGTTCTGAGTTGAGTTTCCTTTTTCAAAAGCTGAGTAATGATAAAACTCAAATAGAAAGTGCTACTGAAATTAGAAAACTTTTAGATGTATGTTCAGGACGAACACAGTTTTCTCAAAATGTACAGCAAGACGCACAGGAATTCTTGATGTTTTTTCTTCAGGTACTGGAAGAAGAAGGGGTTCCCATTGAAAATATTTTTGGTGTCTCTTATAAATGGGAACATAGTTGTGAAAACTGTTACAATACATGTGGCTCTAATGTTGATTCTGAAAGGTTTATTTATTTAACATTGCCAGAAAGTAAAACAGTGTACTGCTCGATTTTCCCGGCCTTCTTGTGTTCTAGAGCGATCAATATGACTTCAGTCTCTTTCCATCCAAGTCTAAGGATTAGAGTAGTGAATAGAGCCTATTTATTAGACACTTTGACACGATCCCGTGCTCCTACCCATAGATCAGGGCCTACATACATAGCCTAGGGGATAGATTCGTTAGCATTAAGGATAACCTGCCCTATAGTGAGGGTATTTCATGGAGTCGTGCTGAATTCAGGCCTGGTAGGCCTCAGACAGGAGAGACTCCATCTTTCTTTCTGCTCCGGCAGCTTGGGACATTTCTAGGCGAAGGGTGATGTTTTAGTTATGAGGTGTTATTCGCTCGGAGAGAACCGGTTCAGGCCGGCCCTTATCGAAGGAGTGTATTTTTCCCCTGCCGAAGACACTACATCAGGCCGGCCGGCTGGGAACGTGTCCTTGGCACGGGGAGGTACAGGAATTTGGTGGGCGGCAGGTTTCGAGCTGGAAATTTCCATGAGAGAATGCACCTCTATATTAGTGAAAGTCTGAGTTAGATATGGGCACTTGCTTCTAGACCATAGGCGGCATCTGGCTGTTAGCAGAAAAGCTACTACTTATTCCAGGGAAGACAGATGACGAACTTGAATCTAAAGAGGAGAGAGTAGCCGATGAGGAAGAGGTTCCAGTGACTCGGAGAGGGAGAAGGGAGTAGATCCGCAACTGCGGAGGTGTGACTTCCAGGCGAAGCCGAGGCACAGACGAGAAGGGAACCTAGATGACCATTGAGCACAGGCTACATACGACTAAGGTGATGTCGACCCCTTTCTATTGAAGTGTGTAACTTAACCTTTTACTTTCCTTGCAGGTTGTATATATGATGTATTCTGTGAATGTGCATGTGGCATTTAAATAAAGTATCTAGCTTGTCGTGAGTTAGCATGTGTTGTGTATCCTTGTATAGGAGGATAGCCTATTCTTCTAGTCAGATTTAACTTGACATGAACAGATGTTAATCCTGATCAGGTAAGTGGTAACTGAATGAGGGGGAAACGAGCCCCTCGAACTAAAGAACAGGTTGTGCTCAACTAATAGTCTTTGTGTGATCTGATATATAGTAATCCCGATTCCCCTGTCGTGTACTACGGTAATAATAGGATGAGCTCGTGCTAAGGCTGCCGTCTGGGTAGGAGATTCTGGGTCTGCCTGAGACCGCGAGACTGTGTGTGGCTGCCGTCTGGGTAGGAGATTCTGGGTCTGCCTGAGACCGCGAGACTGTGTGTGGCTGCCGTCTGGGTAGGAGATTCTGGGTCTGCCTGAGACCGCGAGACTGTGGCTGCCGTCTGGGTAGGAGATTCTGGGTCTGCCTGAGACCGCGAGACTGTGTGTGGCTGCCGTCTGGGTAGGAGATTCTGGGTCTGCCTGAGACCGCGAGACTGTGGCTGCCGTCTGGGTAGGAGATTCTGGGTCTGCCTGAGACCGCGAGACTGTGGCTGCTGAGATCGCGAGGCTGTGACGTCTTGATATATATATATAATAGGAATTCCCTGTCCTTAGGTGGTACATATATATATAGTTATTTAGGTGTAAAAAGGCCCTAGGGAGGGGGTAACGTTCTGGTTTGGGTTAGAAGGGCTCTGTAGAGCGGGTTCCACCCGATCTGAAAACCCAAGCAGAACATTTGGCGTCATGAACTGTTTACGAAACCTGTGTGCGTTTTGTTTGTCTTATGTTTGCTTTCGGTGTGTGCGTAGTTTTCTTTGCATTCTTTTTTAAATATTTGCGTGTATAGTTTTTTCTCTCTCTCTTTCTCTCTTCCTTTCTCTTCTCTACGTTTCTTTTTCTTTCTTTTTTCGCGATGTTTTCTAAGAAATCTAAATCTACTCTTAAAGTGTCCGTTGATATTCCCGGATGGGATTCAACGCCTTATGGAGCCTTAGCCCGTGAGTGGGCTGACTCTACTGGTCTGAGTGAAAATTGGAACTCTTCTTTGGAGTCGGCGGAACCGGCTGACGTGATTACTTGTTTGCAGACGGCACCTGTATTGAAGGGTGAGGAGGTTCCCGCTTTGGGGCGCAGAGGTTGGGTTATTCTGTCTGCGTATCGGATTCTGCATGAGAGGTTGTTGAAATTACAGATCTCTCTTAAGGATGTGGAAGCACACTTTGTTGAGATTCAGAATTCTAATACTCTATTGCGGTGTCAAAATAAGTTGCTTTCTGACAAACTTGACACTTACCAAACGGTTGCCGAAAGGGCGGCTGTGCGGATTGCTCGTTATAAGTACAAGAACAGGCGTGGTCGAGTTTCGACGCGTAAGGTGCGCCTGGTCGTGGCGAAAGCTGGACTAGATTGGAACCCTGATGAATGGGATGGTAATATCTGGGACTCGAGTACATCTTGTTCCTCGGGTGAGGAGTCTGTTACGCACGAGTTTTCTCGTTCCCGTCATGAATGTAAGTCTGCTTTTCGCACCTCTGATGGTGCACCCCGTGATTACGCTCGTTCTTCGGGCGGGATCGATGCTTCTTACACTGATTGTCCCTCTACTAGTACTGCTCGGGCTCCTTGTGATGCTTGTCCCGTGGTCTCTGCGCATCCGGTTTTTCGTCGGAAGTTGCAGCAATCTCCTAATGCTCCGCAGGGTGTTTCTTTGGACTGTTTAGAAGATTTTACTCAACAAGAAATTAGTGATATTTTGCAGCGCTTTCGGCAGCGGACTGGTGAGGCCTTGCTCACATGGATGGTGCGCCTTTATGAACTAGGCGCTGCTGGTATTATGCTGGATACTGGCGACTGTTTGAAATTTTGTTCTTTGAGTTTGGATTCTACTGTGCAAGATCATTTTCGTAACTATAATGGTGGTGGTCAAATTTCTTTGCTCCAATTGGCGACTGAGGGTTGTAATTTGAAGTATCCTACTGAATCTGACTGGCCTGTCAATGACAAGCCGTGGTATACCTTGCGTGATGCTGCGCAACGTCTTAAGGAGGAAGTGATGAAAACGGCTATTTTTCTGGGCACTGCTGACAGGTTGCTTGATGGGATGTTGACTTCTTCTGTGCGGAATCGTATCATTCGCTCTTCTCCTGTTGCCTACAAGCAGGTCATGATGACTTTGTTGATTAACCAGACTGGTAATGTGCTATCTACGGTGTTGGAATCGGTGCGCCAACTCGGTGAGTTGGGTGAGTGGTTTAAACCTGAACGTCAGTCCCGGTCTGACACTCGTACTCCTGGTGAATATAAATTTACTAGACGTGATATCTTTACTGGTCTTTTGGCTGATGGTGTGCGTCGGGAGGACATTGATGGTGAGACTACTGCTCGTTTGTGGGAGTTGTTTCGCAAACGGGGCTTGGATCGGAAGGAGGGTGCCCGGCGTGTTCGAACGACTGAGTGTGATCGTGGTTGTTCTGATGGTAGCGGTGATGACGATCGCCGTGGGCGCTCTGATCGTCGTGATGATCGGCGTCCTGTACGTGATCTGTCCCCCCGTCGAGAGCGGGACAGGGAGAGAGAGGGGGAAAAGGAAAGGGGGAGAAATGATCATGCTTACAGCAGGCGTAGAGATGATAGGGATCAATCTCCTGAGTTGAGGAGGAGAGAGAATCGTCACAGCTTGGTTGATCGTAACCCACGGTATAATACTGAAGACTTGAATCCGTTCCGTACGGGGAATGGATATGAACAGGAGATACCGATACCTAAGAAACGTGAGAGTCTTTATCCTGATTTGTCCTGGTACACAGAATGCAGTAAGAATGACTAGGAAATAGGTCAAGCTCCGGTACACAGATGGGCTCATAGAGATAATAGACCCTATGTAGATATTGATATTTATTGGAGACATCGTAATATCCAAAGGGCCCGAGCATTAGTTGATACAGGAGCGGAGGCCACTCTTATTCATGGAAAATCAAAGAAGTTTACAGGGCAGCCTTTTACTATTACCGGATTAGGAGGAAAAGAAACCCCTGCAGTTCAAACTTTGCTTGAAATGAGAATAGGTAGAATCCCTAGAAAGGAATATTCTGTATTAGTGGTGCCACTCTTAGAATTCATAATTGGAATTGATATTTTGAAGGGAATGACGTTGCATCTTGATGATGGGTGTTACCAATTTGGAACGACGCATTATATCTCGTCGAGACCTATACGGGTTGGTCGTTTAAGGATGCCCCCCATACAAGTTCCCCAGGCGACCAAAGTGGTTTGTCAGAAGCAGTATCGTATTCCGGGTGGTCATGAAGAGATTAGTACCACCATTCAGGAGTTGGTTGATGCAGGCGTTATAACTCCAGTTACTTCTGCTTGGAATAATCCTGTTTGGCCGGTGCGTAAGAGTGATAATTCTTGGCGCATGACTGTTGATTATCGAGAATTGAACAAACACACGCCCTCTTTGACTGTTGCAGTACCGGATGTTATCACCCTGATTGAAAGAATCCAAACACATCCAGGTACATGGTATGCGTCCATCGATATTGCTAATGCTTTCTTTTCTATTCCAATTGCCCCTGAGTGTCAGGAACAGTTCAGTTTTACGTGGAACGGGCGTCAGATGACGTTCAGAAGTCTTCCTCAGGGCTATGTGCATAGTCCTACGATTTGTCACCGGCTGGTGGCAGAACACTTGGCTGAGGTACCAGTTCATCCCAAAATTCAGATATGTCATTATATTGATGATGTTTTGATCCAAGGCGAAACACAAGAGGATGTTCAGACACAATTAGATAGAGTCATTGAGTGTCTGCGTGAGAAAGGTTGGGAGATCAATCCGGATAAATTACAAGGTCCGTCCCAAGCTGTAAAATTTTTAGGTATTAATTGGCATGAGGGACACCGCGAGGTGATCCCTCAAGTTAAACAGAAGATTCTTGATTTTTCGGTTCCGAGGAATAGGAAGGAAGCCCAGAGCTTCATTGGCTTATTTGGTTTTTGGCGCCAGCATATTCCTCATTTGAGTCAAATATTGGCCCCTTTGTACCGAATTACACGTAAAAAGAATGCATTTGAATGGGATAAGCAACAGCAAGATGCATTTAGTCTGGCGAAAGAGGCAATTCAACATGCTATGGATCTATGGCCTGTACGTGATGGTGATGTGGATTTGAATGTGTCTGTGCAAGGCCCTTATGCAAATTGGAGTCTATGGCAGAAACAAGGCAGGAGTAAGGTACCGTTAGGGTTTTGGACCAAAAAGCTACCTGATGCTGGTGAGCGTTATACACCCTTTGAGAAACAGCTACTTGCTTGTTATTGGGCTTTGGTGGATACCGAGCAATTGACTTTGGGACATGATATATTCTTGCGTCCTGAAATTCCTATTATGCAGTGGGTTTTGAGTTCACCGAAAACTCATCGAATTGGGCATGCTCAGGAGGCGAGTGTGATTAAATGGAAATGGTATATACAAGACAGGGCACGTGTGGGACCGAAAGGAGTTGCGTTTTTACATGAGCAAGTGGCGCAAGCACCGTCGACTGAGACTGAGAGTGAGTGTTCCGTACCTTTAGAACAGGAGTCTCCTGTCAAGTGGGGTAGACCTTTTGACGATTTGTCCGCTGAGGACAGAAACCATGTTTGGTTCACAGATGGGTCAGCGAAGTTTATTGGGACGACACGGCACTGGAAGGCGGTGTCTTATAATCCGGTCACACAGAAACTGTTGAGCACAACTGGTGAAGGGAAGAGTAGCCAATTTGCCGAGCTTTACGCTGTTTACCAAGTTTTGAAACAAGAACTACCTGGTACATGTCATATTTTCACCGATTCTTGGTCCACTGCCAATGGACTGGCTGTTTGGTTGCCAACTTGGCATTCCCATAATTGGAGGTTACACTCCAAAGAATTGTGGGGAAAAGAGTTATGGCAAGAGATTTGGGAGATGCTCCCACAGAGTACTGTTACCATCTTCCATGTGGATGCTCACACCCCAATAGACTCCCTTGACAAATTTTTTCATAACATTGCAGATGAAAAATCTAAAATTGCTGAGGCAGTGGTGGACAGACAAGATCCTGATATTGCGGGATTGGCGAAATGGGCACACCAGAAGGCAGGACACTTTGGAGAGAAGGCCACTAGCAGGTGGGCTGCTGATAGAGGAATTTATATTCCCCTGGATCTAATCAAAAATGTTATTTTACATTGTCCCGTCTGTCAACATATCAGACAGCGTAAGGTACCCCAAATTGTTAGAGGCCATTTACATCGCGGGAAACTGCCCGCTCAAATTTGGCAGATTGATTACATCGGACCCCTTCCCATGAGTAGGAATTGTCAATATGTTTGCACAATTGTCGATACATATAGTGGCTTGCTGGTAGCTCTTCCATGTAAGCAAGCCACCCAATTGAATACCATAAAAACATTAGAATTGATTATGATGTATTATGGTGTGCCATTCCAAATTCAATCTGATAATGCATCCCATTTTCGTGGAAGATTGGTACAGGAATTCTGTGTGGAAAATAATATTGAATGGATATTTCATATACCCTACTACCCGCAGGCCTCGGGCCTGGTGGAGAGATTGAATGGCCTGTTAAAGGACCAATTACGTAAGTTAACAGATGACAAGTATAAAAATTGGCGAGACTTTTTACCCCAAGCACTATTGATTCTGAATAATCGTCCTTTTTTAAATGCTGAATCTCCACTTATGCGTTTGTTTCCCCCAAATGTTGAGACTATGCCTAATGTAATCAATGAAACTGTGATGTATTGGGAAATTACTCCCGGAGCTCTGGCTCCATGCAGAGCGACCCCAGGGTCGGCAGGTTTAGACTTGCACGCCATGGATGACACCGTTTTAGAAAGTAAGAATCGGGTCATCATTGCTACTGGTGTTGGTATTCGTATACCACCTGGGAATTTTGGATTGATCGCCCCTAGATCGGGGCTGGCTGTAAAAGGCATCCAGGTACTTGGAGGTGTTATCGACAGTGACTATCAGGGAGAGATTAAGGTACTCCTGCTAAATAGCAGCGAGGTTGACTTACTGATACACCACACTGACCGAGTGGCTCAATTACTCATTATGCCTGTTTTCAGTGGTGAAATAATGAAAGGCACTGCCCCAACTTTGCTAACTGTACGTGGCCAGAAAGGCTTTGGCTCTACGGATAACCCTGGGGCCAGGGTTTGGGTGCAATCGCCTAAGAATCCCCCTGAACAAGCAGAGGTTATTGCCACCGGTCAGGACAATACCATTTTGGTTATGAGGCCAGGGAAAGATAGCTGGGAAGCTGTCCCAGCTGATAAATGTTATTTACGAGAATGATTAATGCCTGTATTTGGTTCTTTTTCAGATCATTCTTTGGATTGTTGCTGCAGGATGTGTCGGAACTGGACTCCTTTCGGATTGGTTCGGCGAGAGAGAAGGGATCCCGTCAACCCGGGATGAACTGAGAACCCGAGTGTTGCGTTCCTTCAATGCGTGGGATTCGTCATCGAACTTTTGGACATTACTGGCCAAGAGAGTGACTGATGCCCCTCACTTCTGCTTGACACCGATGAGATCTGTGCATGACATTCTTGCGACTTGCCTAGTTTCTGTCCCCGCCTCACTGGAGACTTTAATCAGTATCTTTAACATTTCGAAGGCTCGTCCGAATATTATCCTGGGTGATTTTGCTACCCATGTATATTGTCCTTTGTGTATTGAACTGCCGAATGGCCAACTCCCCATCCAGTCCCAAATAATTACGTATAATATCACACAAGGTGACCTATGCTTCTTTCTTACATGTAATCCTAATGCAATTTCTGAATGCCTACTCCTCAAGTTAAGAGGCGCCACTTCATTCACACCTCACGAACGGACTTTGTGTTTTCAGAGGACACCGACCACATGTGTCTCAGTCCAGAACAATATGACTTGCAATAGTTTGGTAGTTACTCCCAGTCACTATCGTGCGATGTTGCTACCTGCCGGATGGCTTTTCTCATGTGGTAATACTTCCTGGCCATATGTCCCTGCAAACATTTCCGGAGGCCCGTGTGCCATTACTAGACTGAGTTTGCTCATGTTCTCATCACATCCAAATGCCAACTCTCGTGTGCTTCGAGATACTATGATGTTACAGGAGGATTGTGACTCATCTTTGCATTTATATTCCAAGTCTGAATATCTTAGCCTAGCTGTTTCAATTATTGGTGTTCCTGCTTTGGCGGTTTATAATGCCAAATCCATTGGGAAAATGGCTTGCTGGATGGTGAAATCTATTAATCATACTTCTACAGTCTTGTCTGACTTGCTATTAGACGCCCAGGGTGAACGTAGGGCCATTTTGCAAAATAGAGCAGCCATTGATTATTTTGCTTAAACATGGACATGGTTGCTCGGACTTTGAAGGCCTCTGCTGTTTTAACTTATCTGATCATACACAATCCATTCGTGCACACATAGATAAGTTGCATGACTTAACCGATGAAGTTAGAAAACACATTGATCAGGGCTGGTTTGACTGGCTCTTTAATTGGTTACCGGACGTGCATATGTTACGCCACACATTAGGTGGCATTTTGATTGCTATTGCTGTTTTGATTTCTATCTGTTGCTTTATTCAGTGTATCCCTTCACTGCTTCAATTCTGCACACCTGGTACTAGACATAGATCAGTTAATTTTGTTTCATATTATTCTTCCACCGATGTTAGTTCTGTTTAATGGATGTATAATAGACTGAAGTTAAGGGTGAAATGTACTGCTCGATTTTCCCGGCCTTCTTGTGTTCTAGAGCGATCAATATGACTTCAGTCTCTTTCCATCCAAGTCTAAGGATTAGAGTAGTGAATAGAGCCTATTTATTAGACACTTTGACACGATCCCGTGCTCCTACCCATAGATCAGGGCCTACATACATAGCCTAGGGGATAGATTCGTTAGCATTAAGGATAACCTGCCCTATAGTGAGGGTATTTCATGGAGTCGTGCTGAATTCAGGCCTGGTAGGCCTCAGACAGGAGAGACTCCATCTTTCTTTCTGCTCCGGCAGCTTGGGACATTTCTAGGCGAAGGGTGATGTTTTAGTTATGAGGTGTTATTCGCTCGGAGAGAACCGGTTCAGGCCGGCCCTTATCGAAGGAGTGTATTTTTCCCCTGCCGAAGACACTACATCAGGCCGGCCGGCTGGGAACGTGTCCTTGGCACGGGGAGGTACAGGAATTTGGTGGGCGGCAGGTTTCGAGCTGGAAATTTCCATGAGAGAATGCACCTCTATATTAGTGAAAGTCTGAGTTAGATATGGGCACTTGCTTCTAGACCATAGGCGGCATCTGGCCGTTAGCAGAAAAGCTACTACTTATTCCAGGGAAGACAGATGACGCACTTGAATCTAAAGAGGAGAGAGTAGCCGATGAGGAAGAGGTTCCAGTGACTCGGAGAGGGAGAAGGGAGTAGATCCGCGACTGCGGAGGTGTGACTTCCAGGCGAAGCCGAGGCACAGACGAGAAGGGAACCTAGATGACCATTGAGCACAGGCTACATACGACTAAGGTGATGTCGACCCCTTTCTATTGAAGTGTGTAACTTAACCTTTTACTTTCCTTGCAGGTTGTATATATGATGTATTCTGTGAATGTGCATGTGGCATTTAAATAAAGTATCTAGCTTGTCGTGAGTTAGCATGTGTTGTGTATCCTTGTATAGGAGGATAGCCTATTCTTCTAGTCAGATTTAACTTGACATGAACAGATGTTAATCCTGATCAGGTAAGTGGTAACTGAATGAGGGGGAAACGAGCCCCTCGAACTAAAGAACAGGTTGTGCTCAACTAATAGTCTTTGTGTGATCTGATATATAGTAATCCCGATTCCCCTGTCGTGTACTACGGTAATAATAGGATGAGCTCGTGCTAAGGCTGCCGTCTGGGTAGGAGATTCTGGGTCTGCCTGAGACCGCGAGACTGTGTGTGGCTGCCGTCTGGGTAGGAGATTCTGGGTCTGCCTGAGACCGCGAGACTGTGTGTGGCTGCCGTCTGGGTAGGAGATTCTGGGTCTGCCTGAGACCGCGAGACTGTGGCTGCCGTCTGGGTAGGAGATTCTGGGTCTGCCTGAGACCGCGAGACTGTGTGTGGCTGCCGTCTGGGTAGGAGATTCTGGGTCTGCCTGAGACCGCGAGACTGTGGCTGCCGTCTGGGTAGGAGATTCTGGGTCTGCCTGAGACCGCGAGACTGTGGCTGCTGAGATCGCGAGGCTGTGAGGTCTTGATATATATATATAATAGGAATTCCCTGTCCTTAGGTGGTACATATATATATAGTTATTTAGGTGTAAAAAGGCCCTAGGGAGGGGGTAATGTTCTGGTTTGGGTTAGAAGGGCTCTGTAGAGCGGGTTCCACCCGATCTGAAAACCCAAGCAGAACAAACAGTCACTTTTGCTAAATTAGTTAAAGATGCTAATCATAGCATGGAATGCGGTGAGTGTCAATCTGAAATGTTTTCAACGTTAATTTTAAAGGAATACAGACAATATGTAATTTTAATGATGCAACGATGTAAAGCTGATGGTTCAAAATTGGATACTTTAATAAAGAAGTTTACAGGACAGCAATTATCAATTTCAGGAAAAACTTTTGTAACAGTTGCAATAATTTTCCATGAAGGACCTACTGTTACTTCTGGACATTACACAGTTTATCTTAAATGTGAAAAAGGCTGGACACTGTGTAATGATTCCCAATTGATTTTCAAGCAACGTTTGCCTTTTGATTTAGCAAATTCCTATCTAATCTTCCTGAAACCTAAATTTTAGAGAGACTTGGCAAGATCTGTACAAAACAATTTTACCATTTTATTGGATTACCATTGGAATTTTCAAATTTAAAGATTTTTAAAATTATCATTTGGCCTAAAGGAAAGGTAACCAATTGTATTGTGGACTTTCTAAATTTTTAATGAAACTTTGGAAAACCAAAAATTTAGACAAAATCGGTAACATCTGCACAATTTAAATTTTGGAATGTTATTGGATTGCCATTGGAAATTTATTCAAAAAAGATTTTTAAGATTACCATTTGGCCATGAGGAAAGGTAAACAATTGTATTGTGGACTTATTTAATTATTAATTAATCTTTCGGAAACCAAAATGTTACAGAGAATCGGTGAGATCTGTACAATTTAAAATTTAGAATTTTATTTGATTAACATTGGAAATTTAAGCAAAAAAGAATTTTAAAATTACTATTTGGCCTAAAGGAAATGGAACAAGATGTATTGTGGAGTTAATAGAGATATATTTTTGTGATTATACTTCTGAAACAAAAATGTCAGATGGTATTTTAAAGAAAAAGTTATTGAATTTTTTAGAATATTATGCATTTCTATAATGTTATGTTTAAGTAAAAAGAGATTCTGGGCTTTTTTAAAACAATCTTTGCGATTGTTATTTTTTTTTTGCCCGCTGTTAAATGATGAATGCAATTGCTTTCATAATTTATAGTGAAATGCAATATATTCTGAAAACAGCAAAAAAAAGGCAAAAAATGTTTTGGGAAAATATGTAAATATGTGTACTCTATTATAAAATGTTTTATTAAATATTAATACTTTTTTCTTTTTTTTCAGATTGAGATAGAAAATTTTCGAAAACTTGAACCTTTTTTAAAGCAATTAAAATTAAATTTTAATTAATAAATAATTTTTTGAGTGGGTATGGTAAGTCAAAAATATCATGGTCCCTTTTTTCCACTTCTCCACAATCACATTTCCAGTTTTTCATTGTAGTCTCTCAAGGACCTTGTAATGTGATAATTGATTTTTAGTGTTTTTTAAAAAAAAAAAAAAAATTACGCGTACTGTACGCGTACGGTAAAAAATAAAATAAAAAAAAAGTTTAAAAATATATCTATAAAAAAAGTTAAAAGGTAAGGTTGGCTCTTAAAAGAGCCGTTGTGTTCATGCAGGGACAGAGGAAAGAAAGAATGGGAATATTAGTCGGTACGACAAATGTGCTGATCTATTAAATTGTTCACTAGGGCAACACTGGTCTCCCTATGACAAATTAGATCATGACACGTGGCGCACCGAATTAAAACCCTCGCAAACCGATGGTTGGTTTCCAGAGGACCAGAAAAAGGAGATGCTCCCCCCACAGATGAAGGGCTCAGCTGAGCTGCCGAAGATGGACTCGGCCCTGCAGATGATGGACCAGGCTGAGCTGCTGTGGATGTGCTTTGTTGACTTACTGAAGGGTTACTTTCAGTATGTCGAGCATATGTCCTACCGTGTACATCATGAAGGTGTCTCAACATGGTGTGATTCCCGAAGGAATACTTCTTGTTGGGATTCTCTCTTGAAAGTACACGGCCACAAAGCTTACAAGTCACTAAGGGTGCATTTACCTTTTGCTTGCCCTCTGGAAAAGAAAAATACTCCCATATGAAAGAGCTCTTTTGTTTCCTCCTTCTCTGCCTCAAGGTAGTGCTGCTAGCCTCACTCTCAGAAGAAGTCTGCTGTTCTGCCATCGTATCACAAAGACAACTCAGCTCCTTCTCCTAAGGGATCACAAGCAGAAATGAGGGGAATGGGTGTGGTGTAGGAGAGTTCTAGAACTGAAAGTACTTTAAACCAATCAAAAGTTTTGTTTCTTGATCACATGACCTACCGTGCGCGTACGTTACGCTTACGGTGTGCTTACGGAGCGCTTACGGCAAAAGTACGCATGCGCGTAAAAAAGACACGCGCACGCGCGCATGCGCAAAACAGGCACGCCCCTTCACTTCCGCGTAACATGCGCGTGCAGCGTACGCGTTACGCGCTGCGCACGTGTGACGTACGTCTACGCAAATTGCGTAACTGAACGCAAACAGCGTAGAAATCTAACGTTATAAAAGCAAGACGTGCACTTACCGTACGCGCACGTTAAAAAAATAGAAAAAAAAAAAAAGGGGACAAAAACCCACTATGTTATACTATTAAATCTTACCTTTTTAGTTTAAAAAAATGGTTAAAATAAAAAATATATTGTAGAATTTTTTAAATTTAACCATAGTCTTTAAAAAAGGATAGAAAATTAAAATAAAAATATGTTAAAAAAATTGAAAAAAAAAAAAAAAAGGTAAATATAAGAATTAGCATTTAAAAAACCTTGCAAATTCACTGAAAAAACCATGGGTTTCACACACGTTATAGTTAGGAATTAGCATTTAAAAAACCTTAGAAATTCAATGAAAAAACCAAAGGTTTCACACACGTTATAGTTAGGAATTAGCATTTAAAAAACCTTGCAAATTCAGTGAAAAAACCATAGGTTTCACACATGTTATAGTTAGCTGGACATTTCACTCGTAAAAAACCAATGAAATTCCCCCGTTATAGTTAGTTCAGCTAACTATAACTCGCGCGCCCGCAATGCACTACTGATGATGTCACATATTACATCACTCATGACATGGTCACTGACATCACTCATGACATCACTGATGACATCTCAAATGACATCACTGATGACATCACTGATGACATCATCCTTGTGATAGAGTGGCAGACCTCCTCTTCCCCTAATATAACCTTTGATACACACATTCAAAAATAGAGACTAAAATTTTCAAAACAATGGACATACCAATACCAGTTACAACAACCTCTTCAGTAATTCTAAGATCCACATACACATCCACTCATTCACCAACAGTCCTATACGGTCACTCATACATGTACTCACTCATCATATGTACTCATACACCTATACATCCTGTTACACAATGCCACTCATCCATAGAGTAACTCACACATAGTCACTCATGCTAATAAAGAATCAAACATACATTTATTTGCATATACAGTTAGAAACACACCACCACACTTACTTCTATGGAAACTTACACATACTTAGTCTTATAAACAGTCACTTATAGAAACACATACTTATTCATACAGGAACTCTTTCAATCTCTCACTCTCACATATACTCACTTATATACACCAATAGTCACATATACTAGTTTAATAGATATGTAGTTACTCATAAAGACACTATTGAGACAGTCATTCACTCACTAACACACCCATACACACACTCATCCACCCATACAGTCCTGCACACATGTTGTCTTCAACACATACTAAGAGTGAGTCACTCATTCATGCACCTATGCACTACGTAATACCCCCCACCGAACCATGCAGACACTCAGACTGATACTCAAAAAACAACTAATAACCTATATAGACACCCATGAAGCTAACCACCAACCCATGCAGCCACTTATACACAAAGTGAGAGACTGATACAGATATTTTCATATTTAAACATTACTCAGTAAGCCATGTATTCAATAAGATACACTTAATCAGTCAGTTACACAATACATTTTTCAAAAACAAAGCATCCATTTAGACACTTATATACCCATTTATTCTTCCTTCGACCTTGAGATATACATATATAAAACATATTTAATTTTCAGAAAAACACAGATTCACTGGATGAAGTCATCAGTGATGTCATCAGTGATGTCATTTGAGATGTCATCAGTGATGTCATGAGTGATGTCAGTGACCATGTCATGAGTGATGTAATATGTGACGTCATCAGTAGTGCATTGCGGGCGCGCGAGTTATAGTTAGCTGAACTAACTATAACGGGGGAATTTTTTTACGAGTGAAATGTCCAGCTAACTATAACATGTGTGAAACCTATGTTTTTTTCACTGAATTTGCAAGGTTTTTTAAATGCTAATTCCTAACTATAACGTATGTGAAACCTTTGTTTTTTTCATTGAATATATATATATATATATATATATATATATATGCTGCATAAGAGTTACCCCTCAGGTGGAGGCACAGCCCGGCCAGCCTGCATCTCTCCCTCACGAACTCCAAACAATCTCACCGCCAACGCGTTTCAGGCCATTCGCCCTTCTTCATGGGCGGTCTATAATTCAAATGAGACGCCAGCGGCAACCATTAGATACCCTCTTTTATTTCAATGAAATCCCAATGGAGGAATACAATCACAATGAATTCTGGGGCTAGTAGTTGTCTTCAATCAAAACCCCATGTGGGGTGCTGGCATACAGTCCATTTGAACAATTATGGTAAATAATCCAATAGTGGAATTTTACGTGAGTCTCAGGGATGCACATAAGGATACCCCGTACCGCATGCCGTTCTTTATCCATGACGGCCGCGGTCCCACATGAATCAAAGTACTGGTGCCATCCGTGACAGGGGCCGGTCACTATAGTTGCTGCATAAGAGTTACCCCTCAGGTGGAGGCACAGCCCAGGGCAGCCTGCATCTCTCCCTCACGAACTTCAAACAATCTCACCGCCGACGCGTTTCAGGCCATTCGCCCTTCTTCATGGGCGGTCTATAATTCAAATGAGACGCCAGCGGCAACCATTAGATACCCTCTTTTATTTCAATGAAATCCCAATGGAGGAATACAATCACAATGAATTCTGGGGCTAGTAGTTGTCTTCAATCAAAACCCCATGTGGGGTGCTGGCATACAGTCCATTTGAACAATTATGGTAAATAATCCAATAGTGGAATTTTACGTGAGTCTCAGGGATGCACATAAGGATACCCCGTACCGCATGCCGTTCTTTATCCATGACGGCCGCGGTCCCACATGAATCAAAGTAGTGGTGCCATCCGTGACCGGGGCCGGTCACTATAGTTGCTGCATAAGAGTTACCCCTCAGGTGGAGGCACAGCCCAGGGCAGCTTGCATCTCTCCCTCACGAACTTCAAACAATCTCACCGCCGACGCGTTTCAGGCCATTCGCCCTTCTTCATGGGCGGTCTATAATTCAAATGAGACGCCAGCGGCAACCATTAGATACCCTCTTTTATTTCAATGAAATCCCAATGGAGGAATACAATCACAATGAATTCTGGGGCTAGTAGTTGTCTTCAATCAAAACCCCATGTGGGGTGCTGGCATACAGTCCATTTGAACAATTATGGTAAATAATCCAATAGTGGAATTTTACGTGAGTCTCAGGGATGCACATAAGGATACCCCGTACCGCATGCCGTTCTTTATCCATGACGGCCGCGGTCCCACATGAATCAAAGTAGTGGTGCCATCCGTGACCGGGGCCGGTCACTATAGTTGCTGCATAAGAGTTACCCCTCAGGTGGAGTCACAGCCCAGGGCAGCCTGCATCTTTCCCTCACGAACTCCAAACAATCTCACCGCCGACGCGTTTCAGGCCACTCGCCCTTCTTCATGGGCGGTCTATAATTCAAATGAGACGCCAGCGGCAACCATTAGATACCCTCTTTTATTTCAATGAAATCCCAATGGAGGAATACAATCACAATGAATTCTGGGGCTAGTAGTTGTCTTCAATCAAAACCCCATGTGGGGTGCTGGCATTCAGTCCATTTGAACAATTATGGTAAATAATCCAATAGTGGAATTTTACGTGAGTCTCAGGGATGCACATAAGGATACCCCGTACCGCATGCCGTTCTTTATCCATGACGGCCGCGGTCCCACATGAATCAAAGTAGTGGTGCCATCCGTGACCGGGGCCGGTCACTATAGTTGCTGCATAAGAGTTACCCCTCAGCTGGAGGCACAGCCCAGGGCAGCCTGCATCTCTCCCTCACGAACTCCAAACAATCATACCGCCGACGCGTTTCAGGCCATTCGCCCTTCTTCATGGGCGATCTATAATTCAAATGAGACGCCAGCGGCAACCATTAGATACCCTCTTTTATTTCAATGAAATCCCAATGGAGGAATACAATCACAATGAATTCTGGGGCTAGTAGTTGTCTTCAATCAAAACCCCATGTGGGGTGCTGGCATACAGTCCATTTGAACAATTATGGTAAATAATACAATAGTGGAATTTTACGTGAGTCTCAGGGATGCACATAAGGATACCCCCTACCGCATGCCGTTCTTTATCCATGATGGCCGCGGTCCCACATGAATCAAAGTAGTGGTGCCATCCGTGACCGGGGCCGGTCACTATAGTTGCTGCATAAGAGTTACCCCTCAGCTGGAGGCACAGCCCAGGGCAGCCTGCATCTCTCCCTCACGAACTCCAAACAATCATACCGCCTACGCGTTTCAGGCCATTCGCCCTTCTTCATGGGCGATCTATAATTCAAATGAGACGCCAGCGGCAACCATTAGATACCCTCTTTTATTTCAATGAAATCCCAATGGAGGAATACAATCACAATGAATTCTGGGGATAGTAGTTGTCTTCAATCAAAACCCCATGTGGGGTGCTGGCATACAGTCCATTTGAACAATTATGGTAAATAATCCAATAGTGGAATTTTACGTGAGTCTCAGGGATGCACATAAGGATACCCCGTACCGCATGCCGTTCTTTATCCATGACGGCCGCGGTCCCACATGAATCAAAGTAGTGGTGCCATCCGTGACCGGGGCCGGTCACTATAGTTGCTGCATAAGAGTTACCCCTCAGGTGGAGGCACAGCCCAGGGCAGCCTGCATCTCTCCCTCACGAACTCCAAACAATCTCACTGCCGACGGGTTTCAGGCCATTCGCCCTTCTTCATGGGCGGTCTATAATTCAAATGAGACGCCAGCGGCAACCATTAGATACCCTCTTTTATTTCAATGAAATCCCAATGGAGGAATACAATCACAATGAATTCTGGGGCTAGTAGTTGTCTTCAATCAAAACCCCATGTGGGGTGCTGGCATACAGTCCATTTGAACAATTATGGTAAATAATCCAATAGTGGAATTTTACGTGAGTCTCAGGGATGCACATAAGGATAACCCGTACCGCATGCCGTTCTTTATCCATGACGGCCGCGGTCCCACATGAATCAAAGTAGTGGTGCCATCCGTGACCGGTCACTATAGTTGCTGCATAAGAGTTACCCCTCAGGTGGAGGCACAGCCCAGGGCAGCCTGCATCTCTCCCTCACGAACTCCAAACAATCTCACCGCCGACGCGTTTCAGGCCATTCGCCCTTCTTCATGGGCGGTCTATAATTCAAATGAGACGCCAGCGGCAACCATTAGATACCCTCTTTTATTTCAATGAAATCCCAATGGAGGAATACAATCACAATGAATTCTGGGGCTAGTAGTTGTCTTCAATCAAAACCCCATGTGGGGTGCTGGCATACAGTCCATTTGAACAATTATGGTAAATAATCCAATAGTGGAATTTTACGTGAGTCTCAGGGATGCACATAAGGATACCCCGTACCACATGCCGTTCTTTATCCATGACGGCCGCGGTCCCACATGAATCAAAGTAGTGGTGCCATCCGTGACCGGGGCCGGTCACTATAGTTGCTGCATAAGAGTTACCCCTCAGGTGGAGGCACAGCCCCGGGCAGCCTGCATCTCTCCCTCACGAACTCCAAACAATCTCACCGCCGACGCGTTTCAGGCCATTCGTCCTTCTTCATGGGCGGTCTATAATTCAAATGAGACGCCAGCGGCAACCATTAGATACCCTCTTTTATTTCAATGAAATCCCAATGGAGGAATACAATCACAATGAATTCTGGGGCTAGTAGTTGTCTTCAATCAAAACCCCATGTGGGGTGCTGGCATTCAGTCCATTTGAACAATTATGGTAAATAATCCAATAGTGGAATTTTACGTGAGTCTCAGGGATGCACATAAGGATACCCCGTACCGCATGCCGTTCATTATCCATGACGGCCGCGGTCCCACATGAATCAAAGTAGTGGTGCCATCCGTGACCGGGGCTCGTCACTATAGTTGCTGCATAAGAGTTACCCCTCAGGTGGAGGCACAGCCCAGGGCAGCCTGCATCTCTCCCTCACGAACTTCAAACAATCTCACCGCCGACGCGTTTCAGGCCATTCGCCCTTCTTCATGGGCGGTCTATAATTCAAATGAGACGCCAGCGGCAACCATTAGATACCCTCTTTTATTTCAATGACATCCCAATGGAGGAATACAATCACAATGAATTCTGGGGCTAGTAGTTGTCTTCAATCAAAACCCCATGTGGGGTGCTGGCATACAGTCCATTTGAACAATTATGGTAAATAATCCAATAGTGGAATTTTACGTGAGTCTCAGGGATGCACATAAGGATACCCCGTACCGCATGCCGTTCTTTATCCATGACGGCCGCGGTCCCACATGAATCAAAGTAGTGGTGCCATCCGTGACCGGTCACTATAGTTGCTGCATAAGAGTTACCCCTCAGGTGGAGGCACAGCCCAGGGCAGCCTGCATCTCTCCCTCACGAACTCCAAACAATCTCACCGCCGACGCGTTTCAGGCCATTCGCCCTTCTTCATGGGCGGTCTATAATTCAAATGAGACGCCAGCGGCAACCATTAGATACCCTCTTTTATTTCAATGAAATCCCAATGGAGGAATACAATCACAATGAATTCTGGGGCTAGTAGTTGTCTTCAATCAAAACCCCATGTGGGGTGCTGGCATACAGTCCATTTGAACAATTATGGTAAATAATCCAATAGTGGAATTTTACGTGAGTCTCAGGGATGCACATAAGGATACCCCGTACCGCATGCCGTTCTTTATCCATGACGGCCGCGGTCCCACATGAATCAAAGTAGTGGTGCCATCCGTGACCGGGGCCGGTCACTATAGTTGCTGCATAAGAGTTACCCCTCAGGTGGAGTCACAGCCCAGGGCAGCCTGCATCTCTCCCTCACGAACTCCAAACAATCTCACCGCCGACGCGTTTCAGGCCATTCGCCCTTCTTCATGGGCGGTCTATAATTCAAATGAGACGCCAGCGGCAACCATTAGATACCCTCTTTTATTTCAATGAAATCCCAATGGAGGAATACAATCACAATGAATTCTGGGGCTAGTAGTTGTCTTCAATCAAAACCCCATGTGGGGTGCTGGCATTCAGTCCATTTGAACAATTATGGTAAATAATCCAATAGTGGAATTTTACGTGAGTCTCAGGGATGCACATAAGGATACCCCGTACCGCATGCTGTTCTTTATCCATGACGGCCGCGGTCCCACATGAATCAAAGTAGTGGTGCCATCCGTGACCGGGGCCGGTCACTATAGTTGCTGCATAAGAGTTACCCCTCAGCTGGAGGCACAGCCCAGGGCAGCCTGCATCTCTCCCTCACGAACTCCAAACAATCATACCGCCGACGCGTTTCAGGCCATTCGCCCTTCTTCATGGGCGATCTATAATTCAAATGAGACGCCAGCGGCAACCATTAGATACCCTCTTTTATTTCAATGAAATCCCAATGGAGGAATACAATCACAATGAATTCTGGGGCTAGTAGTTGTCTTCAATCAAAACCCCATGCGGGGTGCTGGCATACAGTCCATTTGAACAATTATGGTAAATAATACAATAGTGGAATTTTACGTGAGTCTCAGGGATGCACATAAGGATACCCCCTACCGCATGCCGTTCTTTATCCATGATGGCCGCGGTCCCACATGAATCAAAGTAGTGGTGCCATCCGTGACCGGGGCCGGTCACTATAGTTGCTGCATAAGAGTTACCCCTCAGCTGGAGGCACAGCCCAGGGCAGCCTGCATCTCTCCCTCACGAACTCCAAACAATCATACCGCCGACGCGTTTCAGGCCATTCGCCCTTCTTCATGGGCGATCTATAATTCAAATGAGACGCCAGCGGCAACCATTAGATACCCTCTTTTATTTCAATGAAATCCCAATGGAGGAATACAATCACAATGAATTCTGGGGATAGTAGTTGTCTTCAATCAAAACCCCATGTGGGGTGCTGGCATACAGTCCATTTGAACAATTATGGTAAATAATCCAATAGTGGAATTTTACGTGAGTCTCAGGGATGCACATAAGGATACCCCGTACCGCATGCCGTTCTTTATCCATGACGGCCGCGGTCCCACATGAATCAAAGTAGTGGTGCCATCCGTGACCGGGGCCGGTCACTATAGTTGCTGCATAAGAGTTACCCCTCAGGTGGAGGCACAGCCCAGGGCAGCCTGCATCTCTCCCTCACGAACTCCAAACAATCTCACTGCCGACGCGTTTCAGGCCATTCGCCCTTCTTCATGGGCGGTCTATAATTCAAATGAGACGCCAGCGGCAACCATTAGATACCCTCTTTTATTTCAATGAAATCCCAATGGAGGAATACAATCACAATGAATTCTGGGGCTAGTAGTTGTCAAAACATGGGGTTTTGATTGAAGAATACTACTAGCCCCAGAATTCATTGTGATTGTATTCCTCCATTGGGATTTCATTGAAATAAAAGAGGGTATCTAATATATATATATATATATATATATATATATATATGCTGCATAAGAGTTACCCCTCAGGTGGAGGCACAGCCCAGGGCAGCCTGCATCTCTCCCTCACGAACTCCAAACAATCTCACCGCCGACGCGTTTCAGGCCATTCGCCCTTCTTCATGGGTGGTCTATAATTCAAATGAGACGCCAGCGGCAACCATTAGATACCCTCTTCGCCCTTCTTCATGGGCGGTCTATAATTCAAATGAGACGCCAGCGGCAACCATATATATATATGTATATATATATATATATATATATATTCACTTAGAAAACCATAGGTTTCACACATGTTATAGTTAGGTGGATATTTCACTCGTAAAAAACAATGAAATTCCCCCGTTATAGCTATAACTATAACTCGCGCGCCCGCAATCCTCTGCTCATGACATCACATATTACATCACTCATGACATGGTCAGTGGCATCATTCTTGACATCACTGATGACATCATCCTTGCGATAGAGTGGCGGTCGCGCGAGTTATAGTTATCTGAACTAACTATAACGGGGGAATTTCATTGGTTTTTTACGAGTGAAATATCCACCTAACTATAACATGTGTGAAACCTATGGTTTTTTAAGTGAATTTGCAAGGTTTTTTAAATGCTAATTCCTAACTATAACGTGTGTGAAACCTATGGTTTTTTTCAAAAACAATTTAAATGTTTTTTTCTGCCTTCGGGGTCCTTCAGGGACCCCCTGACAAAAGCTAGGGGGTCAGGAACTCTCTACCCTGCCCCCTTTTCACGTTCGCCATCTCGCACTGAAAACAAACAAAATGGCGGCCGACACTTCCTGATTTCGACCGATTCGAACGTTGACTGACATGTAACAACCAATCAGAATTATGCTCGCCCACGTTAGGGTGCGTGCACCATGCGCGCACGGTGCGCGCACGGTGCGCGGCTATAGATATGTAAGTGCTTTTTACTGCAATTTTCTCTGGAACTACTGAACAGATTGACTCCATATATGCAAAAGGCACATCCCTGACCTGAGGACTACCTCTCTGCCAAATTTCAAGTAATTCTGTTCAGCTGTTCGGGCTGTACCTTCGACTAAAGGTCCTATGGGAAAATGCATGGGGAAAACGCGTTTTGGGACCCCCCTTTTTTCTCGGCCCCCGCTTGACGAATCCCCCTGAAACTTTTAGGGTAGGAGCTGTGCATCGCGCCCCATCAGTTTTGAAAATTTCGCGAAGATTCGTCAACCGGCGCCAAAGTTATTTAAAATAGAATTTTGAGATTTCCTATGGAAACACGGTCCTAACTACAACTATCTACTGGCGACTGCCAGTAGATTTTATATATATATATATATATATATATATATATATATATATATATATATATATATATATATATATATATATTCACTTAAAAAACCATAGGTTTCACACATGTTATAGTTAGCTGTACATTTCACTCGTAAAAAAACAATGAAATTCCACGTTATAGTTAGATCAGGTAACTATAACTTGCGCGCCCACAATAAACTGCTGATGACGTCACATAGTACATCACTCATGACATGGTCAGTGACATCACTCATGACATCAATGATGACATCTGAAATTACACATTGTGGATTGTGGTCGCGCAAGTTATAGTTACCTGATCTAACTATAACGTGGAATTTCATTGGTTTTTTACGAGTGAAATGTACAGCTAACTATAACGTGTGAAACCTATGGTTTTTTAAGTGAATTTGCAAGGTTTTGTAAATGATAATTCCTAACTATAACGTGTGTGAAACCTATGGTTTTTTCAGTGAATTTGTACGGTTTTTTAAATGCTAAGTTATGTATTTATTTTTTATTTTTTTCTGGTTTTTCACTATGCGCACACCCTGCGCGCACGGTACCATGCTGTGCGCGCCTCGCCTTTTTTTACGCAGTAACATTTGTTTTTTTCTCCCTTGTGGGTCCTTTAATTTATTTAATAAATGTGATTGTTACTTCTTTATTTATTTTTTTTTATTTTTTTTGCCGTGCGCGTACGGTAAGCTTACCGTACGCGTACCCCGCGATTTTTTTTTAAAATTATAAAATTTATTTTTCGTACTTTTGGGTCCTTCTTGGACCCCCTGACAAACACTAGGGGGTCTGCAACTCTCTTCGTTGCCCCCGTTTCACGTTCCCCACCTTTGTTTCTCAGTGTGAGAGACAGAAAATGGCGGCCGACACTTCCTGATTTCGACCGATTCGAATGTTTACAGTCATGTAACCACCAATCAGAATTGAGCTCGCGCACGGCACCGTACGCGTACGGTAAGCTTACGGTAAGCGCACGGAGCGCGCTTACAGATATATATATTGATTTAAATGCTATTTTCTCAGGACCTACTGAACAGATTTACACCAGACCTACAAAAGGCACATCCTTGACCTGAGGACTACCTCTCTGCCAAATTTCAAGTAATTCTGTTCAGCCGTTCGGGCTGTAGCTGTGTCTAAAGGTCCTATGGGGAAAACGCGTTTTGGGACCCCCCTTTTTTCTCAGCCCCCACTTGACGAATCCCCCCGAGACTTTCAGGGTAGGAGCGGAGCGTAGCGCCCCATTAGTTTTGAAAATTTTGCGAGGATTCGTCGACCGGCGCCAAAGTTATTCCAAATAGAATGTTGCGGATTTCCTATGGAAACACGGTCCTAACTATAACTATCTACTGGCGACCGCCAGTAGATAATATATATATATATATATATTACCTACTGGCGGTCGCCAGTAGGTAGTTATAGTTAGGACCCCTTTTCCATAGGAAAACCTCAACATTCTATTTTGAATAACTTTGGCGCCGGTCGATGAATCCTCGCAAAATTTTCAAAATAGGTGGGGCGCTACGCTCCGCTCCTACCCTGAAAGTCTCGGGGGGATTCGTCAAGCGGGGGCTGAGATAAAAGGGGGGTCCCAAAACGCGTTTTTCCCATGCATTTTTCCATAGGACCTTTAGAACGAGCTACAGCCCGAACGGCTGAACAGAATTACTAGAAATTTGGCAGAGAGGTAGTCCCTAGGTCAAGGAAGTGCCTTTTGTAGGTTTGGTGTAAATCTGTTCAGTAGATTCTGAGAAAATAGCCTTTAAATCAATATATATATCTGAGCCCGCTTACGGTACGCTTACCGTACGCTTACCGTAAGCGTACGGTGGCGTGCGCGAGCGCGATTCTGATTGGCTCTTAGATCTTAGTAAACATTCGAATCGGCCGAAACCAGGAAGCGGCGTCCGCCATTTTGTCTCTCGCACTGAGTGTTGTTTATCAAACATGATGGCCAAAAACATGTTACGGGGCTTTGACAACTCCCTCCCACATAGTCGTGTTGAGGGAGTCCCCAAACATCCCCCAAGAGCAAAAACGATTTTATTTTTTTTTCGGCAATTTCGCCGAGTACGCTTACCGTACGCTTACCGTAAGCGTACGGTAAAAAAATAAAAATAAAAAAAACACTATCCACACTTACCCCACCCCCTGTGCTTTTGGTGGCCGTAGGCCACCAAATGTACAGGGCTTATTAATAGGTAAAAAAAACTAAATTTTGGCAACATGAAATTATAAAATCGAAATAAAAAAAACACTATCCACATTGACCCCACCCCCTGTGCTTTTGGTGGCCGAAGGCCACCAAATGTACAGGGCTTATTAAAGTTGATAAAAACCGTGCACGGAACGAACTGCGTTAAGTGGGCGCGCACGCCTCGAATGGCGTAAAGTAACTTAGCATTTAAAAAACCGTACAAATTCACTGAAAAAACCATAGGTTTCAAACACGTTATAGTTAGGAATTAGCATTTAAAAAACCTTGCAAATTCACTGAAAAAACCATAGGTTTCACACATGTTATAGTTAGCGGAAATTTTACTGATAAAAAACCTGTGAAATTGCCCCGTTATAGTTAGTGCTGGCAACTATAACTCAGGCGACCGCAATCTTCTGCTGATGACATATGTGTCTTTATGAAAAAAAAATATTTGTAATATATGTATAGCTAAAAATGTATGGAAGAAGACATGGGCAAATAAGTGTCTAAATACAGTATTAGCATCAGCAGAGGATTGCGGTCGCGTGAGTTATAGTTGCCAGCACTAACTATAACGGGGCAATTTCACAGGTTTTTTATCAGTAAAATTTCCGCTAACTATAACATGTGTGAAACCTATGGTTTTTTCAGTGAATATATATATATGTATATATATATATATATATATATATATATATATATATATATATGATTTGGGAGGTTTGCTTGTAATCTGCCTGGTTGTGAGTGTGTTCAGAGGTTAGAAGCTCTAGTGGCAATGTTTCAGTTTAAATAAAAGTGGATTTTGCAGTAATGTTCGTGTTAAGCTCTTCCTGCGCCTAAGGGTAGGAGCCAGCTATATAGAGATAAGTGTTTCCATAAATATACTAGGTGCAGGCTAAAGTAATACATTTTAATAATGTATAGTACATGTACCTGCTGCACAAAAGTATGCAGGAATATTGAAGCTATGTTTGTGGCTATACAGAAACGAGAGATCCCCCTAAAATAAAAGCAACACCACTTTGTTTCAAAAAGCTTTTAATTGTGAAAATAAGATAAAGTTGTCTGTTTGTTGTTTGTTTTTACAGTATAAGCAAAACTATAATGTATTCACACTTGTTTACAAGCAAGGACAAGTATGCCTGAAAGTCTGCAGCCCTGTGAAACATTAGCACATTCTGTAGACCTTTTGTGAAAGGAAACAGGGATGGGATGATAAAGCACAAATCAGGCTTCTAGTAAAGATCATTATCTTTCTGTGTGCAGCATATGTGGGATGCACATTAACTAAATTGCCAGAATCATCAGGATGTCAAAGTTTGCAAGCAACATGTAGATCACTGCTAAATCTGCCAACACATGTAGAGAGAATATTACAGATACAACAGTGAACGAAAAAACAATTTCAGAAATGTAACTAAATGCACCAAATAATCTATGATACTGTTACAGCTTTCAATAATGTTATAGCGTATTCCTAAAAGAAACAGCGAACAGCGCTTTTGTTTTTTAAAGTTTACTTTAACCACAAAAAAAACAGTTGCAAAACGCAGAAACGAAAGACTTCATCCCACAGGTCCAAAAAATAAGCAGCATCCATGTTCAACTTAAGCAACCATAAACAAAAGAGTTCCTAAGCAAATACTTCATCCCACCGGTAGCAAGTTTAAAGAAGTTAAGCGGTGCTGCGTAGGCATTACCAAAGAACTAAAAGCAGGAACTAAAACACAGATTAACCACTAGGAAAAAAGAGATTTTACAAGACAAGCCAACTAACCAATAAAAAGCCAATAGGCGAAGTGTCACCACATTATACTGATTACAGCATGTCTCCCGCTGTCTAGGCTCGACCTAAAAAGGGCAAGCTACTGAAGCCAAGACACATGCCTGATACAGATTGATGCTGGCTTGTTTGAGTTAGGTCACAAAACTCACTCACAACTGGACACATAGGCCCAAATATATAATGCCATTTTCCTGTTACAAAGACTGTAATTCACAAAAATTCAGGCTTTCGTACCACAAAAAATGTATTGCAAAGTACAAAGTGCACTTTGTGAGTTGAGAAATGTCTTTCTGTCTCACAAAAATACGTTTTGTGATCCAAACTAAATTGCAAAGGAAAGAGAGCTTCTAAAAGCAACCCCCTGTGTGAGTCAAAGTACTGTTTAACAGTATGCAACTGCAGTTCCAGTCACAAACGAGCGATCTGTTATCAAGAAAAAAAGAGGGTGGTAGCGTTATCTCAAAATGGAAGCTGTCCCCACAGTGACAGCTTCCACTTTGTAGATGGCAGATGCCAGCAATGGGAGAGGATACAGTGTTTTTGGGACTGCTACATGCTCCCTCAGTGACATTCATTGAATATATTTGTTTTGTAAATCATCTGTCCCTTTAAGGGGTGGAGATTCTTTAAAGCAAAATTGTGAGCGTTCAGTAAATGGATTTGTCAGGATGGTGGTCACCTGGCCATAGTGGATCTCCATTCCCGTATTCACACTTAGTCACAGTGATGTTCAAAAAGATTTTGACTCATGCATATTAATGAGACAGGAGTGTTTGCAACACTGGGAATGAACATATGATGCTGAGATTGATTATATTATCAGCTGTAGCGAAAAAGTTATGTGAAATTTCAATACATTTACTGTGCAAAACAAACTGATTGGTTAGCAAACCCATCTTAGTGGACCTGGCCCTTGATACATGTCCCAGTATGAACCTCATTCAAAGCCTTCATGATCACTTGTGTGGGACCTTGTGCTTAATTTGAGTCAGTGGTTTCTGGTGCTCGGCACCAGCACTTAATTCTCAACACAGGTGCTTGTGTCATCTGCCACAAGGTGATGCTGTCTGGCTAATTTTGAGATGACCACAACAACAGGTAATTATTAATTCAATATACATTAAAAATGATCTATTACCTGCCGCCCAAAATGTTTATAGGTTTGGGGGCTTGAAATAGTCTGAATAGTCACACTTGTAGGAGTGTGATGGTTTTTAGTTGTGTTGTTACTATCGTGGGCACCATGCAGGGGCAATATGTGGTGCAAGCTGCAGTGGCCTCCTGATGAGAGCCCTGGCACTTAAGTTTTTACAAATTAAGCACTGGTGGGGCCAGCCCATAGCTGGTGCTCTTCAGTCTTTAGCGCCCAATGACTGAGCCATGAATCAATTCTGAAGGAAGGAGACTGATGCAATTATCAAATTCTTTCAACTTTGTGCCCTTTACCTTACTATAACAACATATTTAAATAGAAGTAGGAGGTAAAAATCATGGACTGTTCAGCGAAATAAAGTCAAATAGAAAATAAAGTCGTACAAGATAAATCTGCCAATAAAGCTTTTGAGAAAATACAACTCGTTAAACAACATACATCAATGATGGACCTAGTTCTCAAAAATACAAAAAAAAAATAGAAAACTCTAGGTAGAGATTTTATGTTTGACAATCTCAAAGACATTTTAAGCTTCCTATTTACAACTAACAGAGGGATATGAATGTGAAAGATTTGCGTTGAAGGGTGCCATGGAGAGACGATCTGTACCAAAATAGGATGTTCCAGTACTTTTTATTCTGTATGAAAATGCATGTACATGCTTCCAACTGTCCCTGTGCTGCCAAAATATAAAATTCCCAATTAATAACGTGGAAGTGAATATGGAATATGTATGAACAGCAGCCTACCAGCCCAGGTGCAAAGCTTAGTCAGCGGTGTGAATCTCAAATTTCCCACCTAAAAAGCAGTGGGCTGCAGGGTGGAGATGTGGGATTACCAAGGTTAGGGATGGACTGTTTCTATGAGGAACAGGGTTGGTTCTGATTTGCTTTAGGTGGGCCTATGTCTAGAGTAGTACAGTGGCCGAAAAAAGATGTGTTGGAATGTTACCCAAAGCAATTGCCACTAATTAGACAATGTGCAAATATTAATCCCATCACTTTTTAGATGTTTGATGGCCAGTAGTATGCCTAAAAAGCTGGCAGCTTTCCAAGCCTACAGCTGCCAATGTTTGTGAATTCCCAAAAAGTAATACATTTGAACACATTCAAGGAGTACTTCTATAGGTGCAGATTTACTACTTTTTGGTAAACCACTCACTATATATAAGATCCTGATCCAAAACATGAACAAGTTAAAACCTCTTAGTGAAATGTGCAAGACGAGAAAAACTGGACTATACAAAGCAGGGCCGATTCAGGGTCCCCAGACACAACTACTCACCCAATAATGCATTTGAGGGGTGTCACACCCCAGACAACCCTGCTGAAGCTACACCTATGACGGCCTACCTGGGTTTGATGGTTCTCCCTAGGAACCCATGACTATGGTCACATACAGCACAACAACCCAGAGTCCCTGCCCCTGGACCACTTATTTTAAACATATTTTTACTGCACTCACTCCTCTTCATTTCTGCTAATCAGAGCCCAGATGGCAAAGTTGTCAAATCAGTGCATGTGGGCAGGACTACATGTTTCTAGTCCACGCCTTTCAGAAATAATGACATCAAATTTCTGATGGCTCCAAGTACAGTAATATGCTCAAGTCAAAAACAGAGGAGTGAGTGGACACAAACAAAATAACAGGGCAAGCTGACCCAGAGCTGAGTCATTTACCTGGCTTGACTCCAAGAGTCAGTGTGCAAGGTGAACCATGAGAAATGTTGTCACTAGTAAAAATATGATGCAATCTTTTCAAAATTCAAAAAGAAGTATTTCTTTTAAAATGCAGAAGTGTTACACCTTGGTTTATCAGATTTTATTGTTTGGAAACATTCATGGCTCAAACCCCTAAACACAATGCTATTAGTGAACTAAGAGACAAGTCAGTAGTCATGTAAACCCTAGTCATGGCCTAGATGTTTATCATAGCTGGAGCAACATTACAGTCTACAACATCAAATAAAAAAGGTGCTTGTAGAGTCCACATCCTGAACACAAGCTTTTAAAAGTAGGTTCATGGCGATATAAAGAAAATTTAAGCTATGTGAAATAAAATATTTGCCTAGGATTACCAAATGTGGACAAGCAGGGAAGCCAGTATTGATTCCAAACAGATCTGGTTTCACATTTTGGAACTCAGCCACCAGATGAGTCGCTCCCTCCATCCCTCTCCCCACTTTCACCTCTCCATCTCCATTTCCCTCTCTTTCTATCTCTCTTTTAAATTAAATGTCAATATTTGGTTTTTCATTCTTGGGTCACAACGAGAAAATCCAACACAGAGATAGAAGACCTGACTCAGGCTACTCAGACCCAACTACCAAGGATCAATAATGCATTTTTTTGGGGGGCGTCACACCCCAAACACCCTGATCCCCTGAAGCCACGACCCTGCATAAGCCTGACATCCATTGGTCTGACGAATCAGCAACTGAAAAAAGGATTCCAAAACAGCAAAGGAAAACCAAGTACACCGTACAGTGGCACGTACTACTGCTTGTCCACTAACATGCTTCAGTTGCTCATCAGTAGTATCAAGTTATATATAAACGCAACTAGTACAATACAATCATTAAGCAACAGATCACTGTGGTAGGGAATGTTGTAAGTTTCAAGCATCAAACAGAAGAAGTGACAGAATCCCGACAAACCCCAGGTGTGGTGACTGAGATTGATGGCTGCAGAGCTCAATTATCAATACACAAAGGGTCACGGAGGAGCAGCAACCCTGCCAACAACAAATTACCCCTAAAAAAGAAGAATCTACATACAATTGTACGTCTGGTCACACATGGGAAGGAAGCAAAAGAACAGAGTATAGTAATCAGAAACCGGACGGAGCACTGTGCTGTTAGGACAAGAACCCTCACTCACTTAATCATATGGGTTCCCTCCACACAAAAGGACTGCAAGGTACCAAGTGTGGGCTTGGGCTCCCTAACACCAGAAACTAAGAGCAGAAGTGTTTTGTTCTAGATGAACAAAATGAGAATTCTGAGTGAGCGGCAGAGTGCAAAAGTGTTGATAAAATCGATCTAATGGTGGGCTGAAATTATGCTTTATTCTAGTACCCACTCTGAGCTCAATTCCGTGTCGAGGTGTTTCCAGTTTCATTCATTGATAGTACTTG
Organism: Triturus cristatus; assembly: GCF_964204655.1. NCBI lineage: Eukaryota > Metazoa > Chordata > Amphibia > Caudata > Salamandridae > Triturus > Triturus cristatus. The sequence goes on from NC_140585.1 coordinate 1,281,929,930, forward strand.
TGTTATGGCTGCTAAATTTAGTCCTAGCTATCCTCAATTCTCCATTGTTCTCTTCTCCTTTTCTGGAGTCAGCTGTACCCATCCTTTACAGTTGTGCATCCTCCATTGCCCTCACACCCTCCACTGTTTATAAATCACAATGTTCCCTTCCCTGTTTTTCATCCTCTACTACCCTAGCAGCAAGCACAGGGAATGGGCAAAAGCCTGGTCCGGTGCCCAGCCCCTGTAGTGACTCAGCTCCATTCATAATAACCAAAATTGCTTCTGTAATATTGTCACCATAGTCTAGCAGTAAATTAAAAAGCAGATTTTGCATTCTTGAACCATTTAATACAATACTGCTGCTTTGATGTGAGGAATGAGAGTAATAAAAGAACTTAAAATGATCACAGGCGTAGAGGTCTGTGAGGAGTCCAGATGAGCACACCATTCCAGTGGGGTTGTCTCAGTGCCAATGCCTCTTACGAGTAAGACTTCAGTGTTTGCTCAAAATAAACATGGGGAACTGTCCCTAATTTATTACTATGCTCTGTGCACTCTGTGTTATTCACATTCTTGTGCGGTTTGTCCATACTCGCTATTGCACTGTGTTCACAGGTTCAATAGCACATTATGTGAAGAAAGCTAATAAAAATGTATAGAGCAGACAAAAAATAAAATAGATCGTATTAGAAAATTACCTTTCGATTGAACGCTGTTTTAGTCTGTTACTATTGGTTATATACGCATGAATAATTGGCTATATTGGAAATGCTCTTAGTTCTAAAACAACAGTCTTTTTTTAGTAGGCCTCGAAGCATTACAGCACAAGTTTAAAATTGCCCTCATATTGAGTCACAAACAGATTATGGGTGTATGCCGAAGTCTAGAAAGGGAGTAGCCAAAGGAATTGTTTCTGAATTGAGAGCGCAATGTGGAAGATACGTCTGTGATATTTAGGGTGGAAGTCAGTTATTCCCCCATACCTAAAATCAGTAAATATTAAGGTGTTCTCTTTCTTCCACACGTTCTTGTAATTTCTCATCTATAGTATGATTCTGTAGTAGACCTTTCCTTAAGAACTGATATAGCTAAAGGTTCTTACGTAGTGGGATCCTTCACAGAGCTTTCTCGGTCTCGCCCTAAGTCTCAGCCTCTTTTTAGTGTGAACTGACCTTTCATTAGTCAAGCCTACATGCCAGGGCAGTATTTGAATACTTCAAAGAGTTGTTCAAAATACCTTAGGATAGACGGTGCAAAAACGTAAATACCACTGAAAATGGCTACAGTCCTCCAATGATGTCTTGTGATTCTTCTTCTAAAATGTTGGCATAATGGAGCACTATAAGGCAAAGCCGTGCAGTGTATGAAGAGATGACACGCTCGGCTGGAAGTAGCTGGATCCCTCACAAATGCTTGCTATAGTGAAAGAGTAAGCTGTGTTACCCATTGCTGGAAGCACTGCAACTTAATCTGGTTGTATTTTTTTTTTAATTCAAATACTTTATTGATTTTCAAAAGGAAAGAAAAACAAGGAAATAATCTACATATCGAGGTTAGAGCAACATGTAAGTAAAACAACTTTTCTCATATATAAAAAAAAATATATATTGACTTATTTAACCCCATATTAACACAGAGAACTAACCCATAATAATCGACAATGAAAGAGAGAGAGAAGATGAAAAGAAAAAGAGGAAAAAAAGAAAAGGGCAAGAGGCAGATACTGAAAAATTCTATGCACTTGTAGGCACAAGAGTAAACCAATAGAGACATATGTGCTATATAAGAACCATTAGTACAGAGATTGTCGCAAAGAACAAAAGATCCAAAATGTCATTATATATAAATATAGATATAAACAGAAAATACTGTCGGAACATAAGAAATAAATCAAAGCCATCCAATAGATATATTTTTGAGTTCACAGAGGTTTGTGAGAGTCAAAATAATTGTCCAAAGTATTTCACATCGATCTGGATGAAGGTTTCCAAAGGGAGTTTTGTAAAGCAATGTTGTCTGCACCTCTAAGGTGTGTAATCCAATTGATCCAACCTTTGTAGGATGTTTTACTTGTATCTTTCCAGTTATTAAGAACCACTTTCACAGCAGAAGTTAGCAGAAGATCAAGGAGAGCTTTGTCAGAATCAGAACCCAGGTTCACCCTCAAAAAAGCCATAGGTAAGGTAGACAATTCTTTGTCTAATGCACACTTAAACGTTACATTTAAGAAATCAAAGATCTTATCCCAAAAAGTTTTCACTGACGTGCAATGTAGAATAAGGTGGGCTAAGTCACCAGTTTCTTGGTTACAATTCCAACATAATGCATCGTCACGAATCCCTAAAGAGAATAGTCTAGCAGGAGTCCAAAAAGCTTTATTTTTTCTAATGTTACCTTTTCATTCTGATGGAGAGTATCCATTATGTTATTACCCAAATTCGATTCCCAAATATTTTATATATCCGGATTGTCACGTTAAACCAGATTTTCCCAAAATGTCTCTAGTACAGTGCACATTTAATGGTTTAACTTCCGATTTGTCTCTGTTAAGTTTATATCCAGAATGAACAGAATACTCTGTAATTGTGTCCATCAAGGCCGTAATTGATGTTTCCGGTTGTTCTGTCACTATCAAGATGTCATCTGCGTAAGCGGCTAATTTGATTTGAATGCCCTTTATATCCACTCCCCTAATATCCGAGTTTAGTTTAATATCCTGGCTAAGAGGTTCTAATGCTATTACAAATAAAGATGGAGACAATGGGCATCCCTGTCTAGTACCCTGTTGAAGGGTAAAAGAATAAGATAAGGATCCGTTAACAGCAATACGGGCTGATGGTTTTAAATAAAGAGACATAACCATGTTGATGTAAGTCTCACCGAGATTAAACGAATGCATACATCGATCTAAGAAAGCCCAAGAGATCCTTTCAAAGGCCTTCTCGGCATCTAATGTAATCGCTACGGACGGCTCTGATTTGGTCGCAGCATTTTCTAAAACATGACATAACATACTGGTGTTATCAATAGACATGTGGGTGCGAAGAAATCCAACTTGGGAGTTACTTATCAGTTTTGGGAGAACAGAGTTGAGTCTAACAGCTAAAATGTTTGCATATATTTTGCAGTCCATATTGATAAGGGATATAGGTCAATAGTTTTTCAGAAAAACTGTTTTTTTCCCTTCCTTCGGAATGACTATTAAATTAGCTTCCGACATAGAGTCTGATGTAATCCCTTTAGTTGTAATATGGTTGAAAACGTGTTTCATAATTGATTTTAGCTGGTCTAAAAAAGTCTTGTAAAACGAAGCTGTAAAACCATGAGGTCCAGGGGCCTTATTATCTTTCAGTGATTTGACGGAATTTTCAATTTCTGAAATACAACAAGTTATGTCTTCTACCGTAAATTGAGGCAAATTGAGCCTATTTAGGTATTTGGTACATTTCTCCAGATTAAAGTTCTGATCATTCTTGTACAATTCCTGATAAAATGTTTTAAAGGTATTAAGGATGTCTTTAAGTTTCGTATGAGTTTGGTTATTAGAATCTTTAATAGCTGAGATTACACTCTGGTTCTGTTTATGTCTGAGGTAAGAAGCAAGTAATTTCCCCACCTTATTAGCTTTACATAAATTAAGGGCTTTAAATGTATTGATCCAAACCCATTCACTTAATATCCTATTATATTCATATTTCTTAGGTGTTAATGATGTAAGTATTTTAGTTCCTGTAATGATGTAGAGTGGGAAGATTCTAAGCATTTAATCTCTTGTTCTAATTGTATTAATCCCTGGTTCATACGTTTGTTTATTTTTGACTTAATTTCAATTATTGTTCCCCTAATGGTGGCCTTCAAGGCATCCCAAAGAGAATTTACATTGACTTCAGTAGTATCATTATGTCTAAGGTACTCTAAAATAGCTTCTTCGATCTTCTTTTTATCCTCAGGATCAGATAAAACATCGTTATTAAATCGCCATCTTTTAGGCACTGGTTCAGTGTGACAACCCGCTAATTTAAGACTAATGCACGAATGGTCAGACACCAACCTGGGGCCTATGTCTGAATGTTCGATTATTTGTGCATAGGAACCGGAAATAAGAATGTAATCTATCCTGGTGTAAGAATTATGAGGAGTGGAGTAAAAAGTGAAGTCTTTGGTGTCGGGATGTTGAAGGAGTCAAGAATCTTTGAGGTTAAATTTGGAACAAATAGTTTGGATTATAGTATGTGAGCTCGTAGGATGATAATGACAGGCAGACTGTCTATCAATTATTGGGTCTAATGGAATATTAAAATCCCCTGCTACTACAATAAGATCTTCTTGAGGAAGACCATCTAGAGTGCTAGATACACCAGTCCAAACAGTCGGATCGTCAGAGTTAGGGCCATATATGTTTACCACATTAATTAGATCCTCCCTTTTCCTCAAATGGGTCACCAACAGTCTGCCCTCATTATCATGCGATTGTGATTCTAGCGAGATATTAGATTTTTTTGAGATCAATGTAATCACACCCCGTTTTTTATAATCAGCTGGGGAACAGGCCACTTGCGAAATCCAGTTACATCTAATAAAATTAGTATCATTCCTAGACAGCTTAGTTTCTTGTAGCAGTATTATATCTCCTTTAGTTTAGCGGCGCTTAATCGGGTGATTAAGTCCTTTGACATTTAGGGACACAATGTTAAGATCTTCTGATAAGGTATGTGGTCTATTATGAACCATCACACATAAAATCGTGCATCTGGTGTCACAGGCATATTACCAGAATAGCAATTTCCAACCATTTGAAAAAATAATAGGACATTGTTAAACAATGAATAACCCCCATTAAGGATCAATATGATCGCAAAATCTAGCTACATTATATCAAGAAGAACCAAGAACTTCAGGTACTCTAGCATAGCAGGCTCAAGAAGAGGCCAAAGTAGAGAAAGATTTAGACTAGGGAGTAAGAAAAGAGAACAGGAAAGGGAGCAAAGAATAAAAAGAAACCAGAACAAAAGTCTGAGAAAGCTCAAGGTACAAAATAGGTAATTGAGATAAACATCTTGTAATCCCTGAAGTTCCTGTATATATACAGTGCATGTACGGATTTTTGTGCAATGTCGGATGGGCCCTGACTAACTAGCGAAGCTGGAATCAGCACTATGCTGTTAATTCTTTGTATTGTTTAAACATCGAATGAATACAAGCCATATCATGCAGAGTATACATGTACCTCTATGCTCAATATAGTTAGGACCATCAGATATATTACATTCAAATGGTTGCCATAATGTTGTGTGGCACTGATATCAAAGTTACCAATGGTATATACTACGCTGCTTTAATCAACTGTGCAGAATAGGACTGACGCAAACCTTACATTTACCAATTGTAACTATATATTTAGGCATCGTACCTTTATTGCTCAATGCTAGGTATCAATATTTGTAGCAGCAATCGATATATATCTCATTATGTAGAATACACTAGCCTCGAATACACCACTATAAAATGGCCGCCGTAACTATCATGGTTACAATTTAACCCATTTATACAAAATGGCAATGATTAGCTTGTGCGATCACACGCGAATATGATGATACCACAATAATATTCGCACTAGCGTATAGAGGAGACATGGTACGCCCCTAGTTATTATGATAAATGACTCTCCATAAGTATAAGGAATAGGGTTACAATACACCCGAATTACTTCAAGATGGACACCGCATCGCGAGTACCAATAACTCATTATTGTGCATGCCACCGTGACCAATTTCCAGTTACCGACTTCCTTAAAAAATGCTTGCAAGTCTCCATGGCTCACTACTATCAACCGCTCCATTGAGAGGTCTGAAGACGCGACGATGCGGGCCGCGTGTAGTATCACGACCTTGCAAACGGCACTGGATGCTCAGAGTACCATGGGGTATTTGTGAGATTTTATTTATTTATTTATTTCAGTTTGTCACGGAACTGCAAAAGGCTTTCTACCGATAACTCTGGAAATATCCCTATATGCGAACAGACCGATATCCCTAAATGAGGACAGACCAACAGTGAGTTCACCTATTTAATTCACCATGGTGCACCACGCTAATTAGACTATCTTTTACTCAGCCAAAGCATTCCTTGGTTACAGGTCATAAAGACTTGCTGTTTCTGAGTTCACCCTTCAAATCGAGCAATCCTCTATTCAATCAACAATACAGATGGCAGGTGCTGTATTGGTAAGCCACAACACACCTCTTCGATTAAGCCCCAATGCATCACCAATTTATATTTCCTTCACCCTAATTGTATTTTCCTATATCAGCCCCCAGAAACGCTGTCCTGAAGAGACCCCGTATCTAGAGAGGGTCAAAACGCCATCGACATTGACAAAGGAGAGATCCTGAATAAATAATTTTTCCATTGTATACAGCTCACCCTTTGGATATTTACCAATAACCTGTTTTCTCGTTCTTTTTATATACTTTCACTTAGCGCTCACAAAGATAGGTTATGGTCACTTCACTGAGGCTAACATTTCACTTATAAAGTTCCACTAATGTAAACGTTCCAATTTGCTCATGTATAAGAAAATACATATATGATAAAATTGTGATGCAGAATAAAATTCTACTTACTTCGGCTTAAGAAAGCGTAAACTGTTGTGTTGGGCTTTTCAAGAATCCACTTAAAGTGTTGTGTACAGATATTCCTAGGTGTCTTCACCATAACCCCATTAGGAAGGTCGCAATTGAAAATGTATGTTTAAGATTAATTCTAAGTAAGTAAACTTTAGCTTTCATATAGTATACTGCTTTGATAAATGAGTTCCTTGTGAACATTGTTTTCCTGCATAAGTGCAAACCCAGCTCACAAGGACGTATGGGTCGCTCTTGTTTTTCTGAAATATTTACTTTAAGTGGTGGCTTCCAGGCAATTATCTGTGAGTTATGGGAAGTTGGGACAAATCATAAAGAAGACTAAGTAAGTAAGTAACTAATTGTGGCTCCGCTCGTTTCTATAAGTGGAGAAGCATTTGCTACCACCCAAATTACAGATGAAGCAATCACAACAGGAACTGGCACCACACAGGTCACTGCAGCTGTAGAGGTCGAGCTACCACTGGTCTAGCAATCTGTAATATTTGTAGGGGTTGTTCAATTTTGGATGCACCTTGAGGCAGTGGGCACTAATGAACTAGTAGTAGAGCCTGATTCATTCTATTCTGCTGGGGTCATGTGGTGAGGATCTTTAAGTCATCATTTGTTCCAACAGTTCATCTCCTGGATCAGTATCTGACTCATCCCCTTCTTTCGTAATGGAATCTTGGTCCTTTCCCCTTCAGCAGTCTATCGACTAAGGAATGGATTTAATCTAGTTCCTTCTATGATGGCCTTTTTGCATCAATACTGTTCTACATCCCATTGGGCATTTGCGTAGTTCTTCACTGCCCTTATGGTCCTCCTCTGATATTTTTCCATCTCCTTTTCCCTGGCAACAATCTCCCATGCATTAAATGGTTCATACTGAAGGGGTCTAGGCGGTGACTTCATTTCATACATTTTCCCTTCAATTGATCAAGAATCCTAGTGTTGAATGTCCTGTATCTTAGAAAACTCAAAGCACCGTCCTCTGTAATGCTGCTCTATTGGCGAAGCCAAGCACATGTATTTAACCCATGTTCAGTAGTAATAATGTATGCCGCCGCACCCTCAGGAGGTCCCTCTTCACCTTTGTGTACTGGAATAGTAACGTCCCCTCTTACCAAATCTTTTAAAATCTTTAAAACATTTAATGTTGACAGTTTAAATCTGAAATAACACAATTAAGTGAATGTTATGGTTTTGTTCAGTATACATACATTTTCTGCTGAACCAATTAAATTCCAGTTGATATATTTCACAGTCGTCTAATAACAAATCCAAATTCAAGATTCACCTTTGGGGATCCAATCCAGCGTGACACTTTTACGTCACCAACCAATCACAGCGTGAAAGTACACCAACTGACTATTCCCAGCATGAAACCCTGTGATGTACAACCTCATTCCTCGCGGCAACTCACCCTCCTTTACAATTTTCTCTGTACTCGCACAATTCTAACAAACAATCTCAAAAACTCTTTCTTGTTTGCTCTACTAAAAGAATTCAAGTTTCCCACACATTCAAGAATATTTTCAACAATCACAAGTGAGATCTCGACCAGCGTGAAATCACACAAAATCAACGTAGTCTCACCTGTTTACGCAATTATGTTCAACTAAATTGATCAATATTAATCAATCACAGCAACTTATTAACTCTAAATTACTGGTGTAGGTGTTAGTGCTTCACACTCAATACTTCAATGTCTCTGCAAATAAATTCTCAAATATTATCTAACCAGAGAAATAACACAATCATCACCTCAACACATTTATCCTATTAATACTCACTCTTTCAAACCGCAACCACCTTCGAGCACCACTTTGTTGGATCTTCAAGTTGTGGACATTGGATTCAGGATTCAGGGAGTCTATTAATTATTTCTGAGTATTATTTTATTTCTGGGTATCATTTTAGAGCTCTATTCAGCATGTTAAAGCAAACTCGGCCACCAGATTTTTGAGTGTGGAAATAGTATAAAAATTTCCGCAAGTAACGTCACCTTAAAACTTACTTAGAGAACCTGGAATTTCCATGCCTTCCTACATTGATGAATCTTTGCCACCGTATTAGAATGGAGCATCACACAATATAGCCGTCATTAGTCACATTTAATGATCAGCCAATAAAGAGAGATTTGGTGAAGTTTCAAGAGTTTATTTTCTCTTTAAGAGGTTAGTTAGTATTTTTGTTCTTTTTATTCCATTAGCCAATTAGATCCAATTACAGAAATTGGAGAAAATAAGTTTGGTTAGGACAAGCATGGAAAATAACAGCATGTTCCATTTGGAATTTAGAGCCTGATTGGGATGGTGGTCGGTTGAGTTTCCGACCGCCATCCTGTCGGGAACTGGATAGGCCGACAGGGAGTATGCAGTCCTGTCATGCAAATTGTGATCAGACTGCCAGTGGAGGCGGTCGGAAACATGCCTTGTAGCATTGAGACATGTGCTGCGGCCCGAAAAAGGGCTTTAGCACAAGCATCACTGCCAAGAGGCATGTTAGTACACATTCCATACTATGTGGCAGGCACCATGTAGTGCCTGCCACATGGTACAGGGATGTCTAGGGGAAACTGGGGCCCATAGCGGAGGGCCAGGGAGAAGGGGGGCATGCAAGCGGCCCCCAAAGTCACTTTCAACCTGCCTTTTCATGGCTGGTTAACCGCCATGAAACGGTGGGCAAAAAGGGACATTGTTATCCTTAAGGAGGTGCCTGAGCAGGCACCTCCACTATTGTAGGGATTGCAGTCCCTCCGACGGGCTCCTTGAGCCCATCAGATGCGTGGCGGACGGTTTCTCAGCCTGCCCACCATCGCCCTCCATCGTAATGAGATGGGCGGACCTGCAGGGGCAGATGGCGATGGGACCACCACCAATGGCCTGATGTGGCAATCCCACCGCCATTGTAATCAGGCACTTAGTCCCCATTCTAAACTGAAGGATCTATTCTATCCTATTGAGAACCCATAAAGAGTTCCTTCAGGAAAAGAGCAAGAAAATTCTTGAGCAAATTCAGATAACTAAGAAAGGTAGAAATCTCCATAAAGGGTAGTTCTGGAGACTCAGCCGAGTTCTCCAAACAGCTACAGTAACAATTGTTAAGACAGGTATAAGGAAAGAACCACAGCAGTGGCTATGATTGTCATAAGAATAGAAAGTCTCCACACTTAAAGCAAGGATAACTGAAGGAAAATACCGTTAGCAATAGCTTATGGTAATTTGAGCTTGCACTATAAAGTGCTATGGGGCATGGCAGGGTAGGAGTGCATAGAATGCCTTCACTCTCTAGCTAGGAACACGTAATACATAGAAAAGCCACAAACAATTTTGCAAAAACAGGCAAATATGTCATCAATGTCCAATGGAGGAAGATATTTCTATGGTCCGTCATCTTCATCCTCAATTCCAACGGTAAGCGCCCATGTACATATGAAGTCACTCCGATGTGGCTACAACTTATTACAATAAGATACAAAGGTTCCCATGAGAACCTTTTTGCAAGCCTACTCTACTAGCTGCATAGTGTCGAACCGTGTAACAATGAACTTATCTATGAAATGAAACATTTAAATCTGATATGTCCTAGTTAGATCACGAAATGTAAGCAGCAGCAATCATCCTATTTCATTAATATGTCTGTTCATTATGAATATGTGACAGAGGAAACAATTTAAATGCAGTGAAATCATATGATATGAGGAAACAGAAATACAATTTTCAGGAAACAGCACATTTCATATAGAGGTCAGGCTCTACAATTTAGTTCTAACATTAATTCATCTTTTGTGAAAGCATTTATATGTTTAACGGGATAGAGGAGTACAAAGGAATAGTGAGGTCTAGCAGTGCGAGAATAATAAAAATGAGTGCTTTACACAGTCAATAAAGGCACATTTTCCTAACAGCTATTTCATTACGCATTTTTTGGGATAACGTTAAGGCACATTTCTAAATAAATAGGTAGTATGTTTTTCGTAAACTCTTTCAACTTCCTCAGCAGCATGTGCTGGGAGCCAGTATGACACATCACCAAGGCAGTGGTGTGATTTTGTTGCTACAGAGCCAGAGCACCTCAGTTTTGACATGTGGATGGACATGTGGATGGACATGTCATGGACCTGACATCTCACCATGCTCAAAAAAGTTGCAGGGCCAGCACAGGGAGGTCAGCTGATGATAAGTTACCCGAAAGGGTGCTTGTTCAGGCTTTGAGGTGCATTACTGGAATAGGACACGTTACAATGCAAACATTTACAACGCATGCCTTTACAACACAGTTTTTACATCGCAACATCCATTACAACACATGATTTTACAACGCATGCCATCACAGCGCATTTTTTGAAACTACATTTACAACGTATTCTATTACAACGCATACAATTACAACACATCCCATTACAATGCATAATACTTTTATTGCAACAGTAGGGTAAGTGTTGGATAGTGTAGGGGTAGAAATTACTATTCCCACTCCAGTGAGTGCAACAGTAGGGTAAGTGTTGGATAGTGTAGTGGTAAAAATTACTATTCCCACTCCAGTGAGGGCAACAGTAGGGTAAGTGTTGGATAGTGTAGGGGTAGAAATTACTGTTCCTACTCCAGTGAGTGCAACAGTAGGGTAAGTGTTGGATAGTGTAGGGCAGTGTTTCCCAAACTGGGGTCCGAGGACCCCCAGGGGTCCGTGGCACATTCCCAGGGGGTCCGCAGGCAGCAGTTCTAAAAGCACTGCAAAGTTCTTTGTAAAATTAGCAGTTTTCGAGCAACTATAAAAGTGTCAAGAAACCGCCAGTGATTAATGTACCTGCTGGAGAGAGATGAGAGTTTTGTCCCGTGGCAGCTTTGACTTATCTAATGTAACACAGAGGGTTAATATGCCTACTGCAAAGAACGTGTACAATGCATTTTAAAAAACAGTATTTTATGTGCATAGGTCAGTGGGTTACTGATTTTGTCACAGATTCTTTTGTCACTGTGCAATTCATAAGGGACAATCGTAATCTAGCACAGTGTCCTATAAACTGTCGAACAGCTGCTTGCAAACTGCATGGTAAAAGTTAGCAACATATGTTTATTCCCAGTCTATCATTATACTGAAGCTGCTATGTTCCCACTTCCTGCACATGAACAATTTTGTAATGCCTTTTTGTCACTTCTATGTGTGCTACCTAATGCAGCACACATGGAAGTTGCAAAACGTCATTTTTTATTAAAGATTGTTTATGTGCAGGAAGGGTCACCTTCCTGAACATAAACAATCAAAGGTGTTTTGCTTTTTCTGTTGGAAAAAGCAAAAACGAGGAAAAATATGGCATTTCTTCTCCTATCGCCAAGTTAAGACCAGGTTTTTCATGGTCTTAATTTTGATGCTGTCTCCTATTTAAGCTGACCTTGTAAATAGAGGGCAGCATCAAAATCAATGGGTGTTGGAGTGAAACTCCCACTGCCCACCTTTTTCATGCTAAGCATTGCGTGAAAGGGGGCCTTATTTACAAGGCAGCGTTAAGCCACAATAAGTGGCTTAACGCTGCCTTGTAAATAAGGCAAAGCCCCTATTGCTACAGGAACATCGCAAAATGTGATGTTCCCATGGCAATAGGGACTTGTAAATATGCCCCTAGAATCCTTAGTAATTTGAGTATTTGTTTTGTGTGCACACGTGCGTTTATTTTATTCGAATTACTGTTTTAATGTTTGAAATTTAAATCCTACAAATTGCTTGGGGGTCCCCGGCTTCCAGTGGTGACTCAATGGGGGTCCTTAGATGTCAAAAGTTTGGGAACCACTGGTGTAGGGGAAAAAATTACTATTCACCATTACTTACCTTATAATGCATTGTAATGGCATGTGTTGTAGTGACGTGTTGTAATGGCTGCATTGTATTGGCATGTGATGTAAAGGCAGTTGCATTGTAATGGCTGCGTTGTAAATGTAGTGTGTTGTAATGACTGTATTGTATTGGTTGTTTCCCGTATTACTGTCTAGGACTTATACTGATGCTCCTTTCAGCATGCGACCATTGATGTTTGCTACCAATTGGAGCCAATATATATGTTCATTTCGGAACCATCGGGGTTCTTTATTGCCTTTGGCCATCAATGTAATTACTGTCTGGGTTAATCATGCGTGTACTGTTTGGCTTCATTGAGACCGTATACTGTCTGAGTAACTAATATAATTTTGATGCATCAAAAATGTATATAATTATTTATATATAGATATTGTCATATTTTAATGAATAATATAGTTTTGTATAAACAGAAGCTTTGACAGTTAGGCTTGAAATATAACATAACATGTGTATTGTAAATCACCCGTTCACCCAGAAGGGTATCTTGGCGATGAATAACAGACATTTATTGTTACCCAACAGTACTCATTTTATCGATCTCAGATGGATGAAAGGCTGAGTGGACCTGCCTGGATTTGAACCTGTGACCATGAAGTCAAACACAGGTCACTGTAGTAGAGTCATTAGTCCACTGAGCCACCGGACCCAGCTGTTGAATATTTGAGTTTTTGCACAGTTCGCACCTTGTAAATATTGTTAGCCATAGCTATGCTTAGGAGGGTGCAAGTTCTTCCTGTCTTTACTGCCTGAGGTCATTGATGTTCATTACTGCCTGAGTCCAATATTGTTACAGCATGGGAAATGTGGGAAAAAGATGGGGATTGAGTGGGTACATGAGGGTTGTTGTGAGAATATGGAATTTGCAGTGTGTGGGTCAAGAATGAGGAGTGAAGATAAACCATCCCCCCTCCAAACATCAATTCAATCCACAGCCACAATCCATCAGACACTCACATCACTCATTAGCGACCCCAGGCACACACTCCCTCACATTATGAGTGAAGATTGCACAGCTGTGTCATATGATACATTTATTTGGTGTGTTTGAGGAATCTTTCTCTGCTACTGATTATGCTGTAATTATATGGGGACACGAGTAAAGAGCATGGGAGCTGCTTAGAGAAAATGGGGCTGCAGGAAGAGAATGGGGCTTTATAGAGAGCATAGGCATTGCAAGGGAAACATGGGGATTACAGGAAAAGAATGGTAGTTGAAGAAATGCATCACTCCACTTAGCACTGCTTCCTCACACTCCACTCACATCATCATACACCAAGAGACATTCACAACATACATTCACAGACACAAACACAAACACAAATACACCACACACTCACACACAAGCAGACAAGCATACATGCTTGTGCATAGACTCACATAAATGTTGTCTTTATCTCACAAACACACACAGGCACATATACACCAACAGTGAAGATAGCACTGCTGCTGCACAAATTGTGTACCAGTGCATGTGCAAGAGAATGCTTCCACTACTGTTGCCTTTGTTGTAAGTGTTTTTTGAGTATTCAAGAAAAGCTTACATTGCTAATGCACACCAGAAGACTGCCTTGTCCACAGTTAGATTGCATTGGGATTCCTAACCTTTCACTATGCTGACCAGTGTTGCAAGACCCACACAGAGAACTCAGCTGATGATGAGTTACTTGAAAAGGTACTAGTATAGGCTTTGGGATTTATTACTGCCTAGGGCTAATACTGATGCCCTTACAGTATGAGGCAACTAATGTTTGTTACTGATTGAAGCCAAAATGCATGTGCTGGCTGGAGCCAGAGACCATTGATGTTCATTACTGCCTTTTGTCATTAATGCATGTAATGCTTGGTGCCAGTGACACTCTTTACTGCCTGAGGCCATTGATGTTCATTCCTGTCTTAGTCCAATATTGGTTCTCTTTACAGCATGGAGATTGGGGGTGGAAGCTACTTCAGACCACTCATTTGTGATGTATTTGTTTTTGCTGGCCTTGGGACTCTGCACACTTTACTACTGCTAATCAGTGCTAAAAGGCTTGTGTTCTCTCCTTAAAAATTGTGAGTTTGGCTTGTACCACATTGCTATATTTAATTTACTTGTATGTTCCTATTAAAGTGCCTCTACCTGTGCCCAGGGCCTGTAGATTAAATGTCACTAGAGGGCCTGCAGACCTGATTGTGCACCCACTTAAGTAGCACCTTAAACATGTCTCAGGCCTGCCATTGCAGCCTCTGTTTGCAGTTTTAAACTGCCATTTTGACCTGGCAAAATGAAGCTATTACTAGGCTCAAACATTCCTTTTTAATGGATATATGTCACTCTTAGAGTAGGCCCTGGATAGCCCAGTGGGCAGGATGCAATGCATTTAAAAAGTAAGATATGTACTTTTGAGTTTCAAATGTCCTGGTAGTGCAAAACTCTTACATTCATTTTTCACTACTGCAAGACCTTCCTCTCCCATAGGATAACTTTGGAGTTAACGTATTACATTTTATAAGTGCAATTTCTGAATGGGAACAGAAAACGACTTCATTGTTGGTGTCTTTGGAATTAGTATTTTAAATTGACCCATGGTTTTGCATATATTGTTCCCTATGTTTTGGCATTCCCCATAGCTCTGTTGAAATAATTGTCTTGATGAATTGATCTTTTGAGTGTTTGCCTTGTTGACTGATGCAAAATTGTGTAAGACCTTCTTTTGTTATTTGTTCGATGTAGTGGTGTTACATTTTTATGTGTTCTTTTTGTAAAATTGTGAGATACAATGTCTTGTTTTCTTTGTTTTAATGTTTGTGACTGTATTATGTTTCTGAAATGAATATGTGATGACTTTTTTATACACTTAATGAATTTTTCTAAAACAATAGTGAAAAGATTTAAAACTTCAAAAGGTTTAATAAAGAACCTGATCAAATTGAAAAGAGTTTGTTTGATCGTTGCTTTGAACAGATAGCTCCAAAAGTTGAGAAGGGGTCAGGCATTTTCCCTTTTTTCTTATAAAAAGTTGTCATTTTCTTGCCTTAGCCATTTGTTGCCTGCAGCCTGTCACTGAGTCACATGAATGGGTGTAGCTGACAGTTGGGCTTTGTGCATTCCTACTAGACAGCCACCCACAATGTGAAGCTTAGGTGTGGCAGAATGGGCCATTACTGTCAGGATGGCCAGGGAATAGCTGGGCCCAGCCCTACTTACACTTGAATAGGATGTGGCCTGTCTCCACATAAAGGGCTGCATACCCCCTGTAGTTAGTCTGGAGCCAGGGCCAGGAAGGCAGGGCACCTGTGCACTTCACACATGCATGCGTCTAGAAGCGTTCCACACTTCAAAGGCATAACTGTGAATAAATACAGGACCTCAGACACCAACTGTTCATTACACTTCTGGACTTGTGGATACTCTGCCAGGAACAATGACTGCTGCGCTACTGAAAGGACTGGTAGTCTGCTGGACTGCTACTCTGAAGGAACTGCTGCCCTTCTGTGCTGACCTGCTGCCTGCTGCCCCCATGCCTGGGGAAGGAGAACTGGACATGCAACCCCATCTTGAGCCAAGGACCACAGAGTGACTCAAAGGGCTAGTCGCTGGACTCCTGATCTGAGCCTCAGCTTTATAAAAAGCTCCACAACTGCTCCTGGACCTATCTACAGTGAGTTTCTGACCCCCAAGAGGTGCCCCTCAGGTTCTTGACCCTTGGTGTTGCTCAGCAGACCCTTAAATCAAGCTTTTGAGCTTCACGAATGCACCCGTTTGCTCCAGACCTGCGCTGCTTACACAGAGAATCATCACGAGCCACCTCAAGCCCATCTCTTTGCACAGCTAGCACCAATCGCCCGTTGAGGACTGCCAGCACAAAGTACCAGCCCACCCATTTGCAATGCCTGGCCTCCTCCTCGCACCACACCAACCACCTACAGCGACACTTTCCTTGCTCCCGGCGACTTTCTTCCACATGAACATCACGCTTGGTAAAAAACTTCAGAAGCTAAACCTTCAGTGGGACTAATCTGAAACTGTATCCGACCCGTGCTCCATCACGGTCGGCCTGACCTTTTTACTTTGACCTAGTCTAGCGCGACCAGATAGCCGCAGTTGGTGTTGTATGCTTTTAAGCGCTATACTGAGGTTTATTCTTTAAAGAAAATCAGAAGTTTGGTTCTCCCCATTGGCATTTGTCATTTTGGTTGTTTTGTTCATTAAATGAATCTCTATTTTTCTAACCTGGTGTGGGATCTTTCTGTGTGCTTTTTCACAGTTTTACTGTTTGAAGTGTTTCACAAATACTTCACACATTGCCTCTAAGCTAAGCCTGAGTGCTGTGTGCAGTGTTTACCTATTCCGTCGCCTGTTGACTTGCTCCCTGCCCCACTGCGCTCACCGGCGCTGGCCTCTGCTGGATTTACCTGTTCGGTGGTGTAGAGCGAGCCTTGCACTGCTGATGCTTCCACCTGCCCTGCACCTGTTCTTTGTATTAGGGAACTTGAAGTGCTGCAGGCAGTGCTTGGTGATCACAGGGAGGGTATGGGGGTTGCCATGGGGCCTTCGGATGCAGGGAGGACATAGGGTTGCAGAGGATTATGATGAAAGCAGAAAAACAGAGGTAGCAGGCAAACAATGGAACTACAGTTAAGCAACACTATACCACACATTCCCCACTGTCTCCCCTTTCATCAACTTACCCCAGTAGCCACTGACAGTGCATGTAGATGATCACATGTCCATACACCTATATTCACCTCGCTGCTTGATTATTGTACACTCTGTACCTCACAATTAACAGCTCTTCCCTGAACCAACTTCAGGTGGTACAGAATGGGGCTGCCCACCTTCTCTTAGACTCTCGGTCAGAGACGGCATCTGCTCTCTTCATTGGCTTTCAGTTAGGAAGCACATCTCCTTCAAGGCTCTGTGCACTGTCGTTTTAGCATTGAATGGGAAGGGCCCCAGCCAACTGAACGCACTATATAACTGGTATACATACACCTAGTAGGTCTTTCAGATCTGCTCACCTAAAAAACGCTACGACTCCCAGATTTAGGAAGGAACGATGGGGAGGGCACTCCTTTTCAGTTGCCGCTGCTCAGCTGTGGAACACCTTGCCCACTCATATTTAGGAAGCAGACTCCCTTGTGTCCTTTAAAAAACATTTTAAAACCGTTTTTTTTCCACTATGGTTTCCTGTTTTCTTGGTTGGTTTCTCTCAGTTGATTAGTCTGTCTCGCAATAGTGCATTGGTGCCTGAGGGTTTTAGAATGCTTTATAAAATGTTATCATATCACATCGTTATCATACCAACCCACATACTCTCTCACACACACATATATATACAATAACACATACACCCACTAACAGAGTGAGGCTTTCAATACTGCTGCATAGGTTGAACCTACTCTGTGTGCTTGGGCATAAGTGAGGAAGCTTGCACTTCAGCTGGCTGTGCTCGAATAGTTCTTTGTGTGTGAGGAAAGCTTGCACTGCTGACACAAGTATTGTCCTTGTCAAAAGTGTGTGCGAGGGATCATATACAGCTGCTATTTACGTTTTACCTTTTCAGTGTGCTTGAGGAAAACTTACACTGCTTCAGGGGCTCCCTCTTCTTGTGCTTGTTTTAGAGAACCGTGTACTTCCACTACCGTGGCCCTCACTGTGGGTGGTCCTATTAATTGCGATAACTCCTTTTACCACCCATATTACACTTTTAGCGCAATGACGAGTTTTATGACGAAAATTGTCACAAATGGGGAAACATGGCTGGTATTAACACAAATATGCAGATTTTGAGGCGTCAAACTCCAAAATTGTCATGCTATTGCCCAGAAACTCTTAATTTGTGTTTATCACACCTAATGAATTTCGACCTTGTGGAGTTCGATTTTATCAGGTCCCATAAATATCATACCAATTTACGAGCCATTCATAACGGGAGCGTTTGTTCATGTGGTGTGTGAGCGATGGCTCCCATAAACATTTTCGTTATACAAAAACCAAGACGAATGGCAGCGCCAATGCTTATTTTATGAGTTTAGACTCACAGGAGAACTGAGAGAGAGTCCCGCAGCAGAGTGCTAGTATGAGAGCCAGGCCGTGCGAATTGGGGGCTGCAGCTGGTCTGAAGGCGCTTTCTCCAGCACTCACAGGGAAGAGAGGATGTGCTTCTTTGCAAAAGGCGGAATATTCTGCTGCAGTGTCCTTCACAGAAGCAACCCGCTGCAGGCGTGTGGTCCATGAATCAAAAGGTGCCGCAGAAGTATGATTGTGTGGTGATGACGTGTAGAATGTGTTATCGCGAGCCGTCAGTCACCGCCTGGAAGCTTCTGTAGAGCAGCGCGCGACCCCGGTAAAAAGGATGCGCGCTGGGTTAACGCCTCGGGTCTGTGATAATAGGTATGTGTCCGCATCTTCGGAAAGCAGTAGCCACAGAATTATGTCTAATACTAAATACATATTTCTTTACACCAGTGAAAATGCATTCACATTGGTATGTGGAATCTTGCCTTCCACCGACTCAAACATACCTCTGTTGCACTTTCTTTTCTCCCAAACGCACTATCAAGATGCGTTCCCCCAGCTTGTAATTATACGACATAGGTGTTTAGATCACATATTACAGTGTGATAAGGTACCCTCCAGGTGTTAATGCAATCTCTTTAGCTCCCCTGCACTCTCCTATGTCAATGACAAAACACAGTGCGCGCGGGGCACATGTAAGTAATTGCATTTTATGATTCAGATGACATTCATAACCCACAAGAATGAATTACTGGTGTCAACAGAATTCCTGTAACAGCAGCGCAGCCCCCATTCATCTAAATATAGAGAAGGCAAATGTGCAAGCTTGTCATATGCAGAGGATGAAATGTGAAAAAAAGGGGCCAGGGAGCGAACCCAAGGATGACTGCAGGGGATATTAAGATGGATAAACAGGCATAAAGACGTATTGATTGTTAAAAAGAAGGCTAGGCCGGGGGTAGATTTAGAGAAAGATATTGAGGGGAGAATTAAGGCCCTGCTCGAGGAAGATAAAGGAACTAAAATGAGAGATATGCAGATGAAAACCAGAATAGATTACAAGTGCACATTGAGGCGAGCAATGAGAAAAGAGAGAGAGAAACAGAAAGAGGAATACGAGGAGTGCAGAAGGATGGGACGTAGAGCGAGGAACAAGGCATATAAATGAGGGAGGAGAAGAGAGAAGGCAGGAGAAAGGGAAGGAAGGCACGAAGGAAGGGAGGGGCAAGGAAGAACGGAGGAAGGGGGTAGAGGAGAGGGAGAAAGGAAGTTTCAAAGAAGGGAACAGAGGAGAAAAGCAGAATGCAAGGAAGAAAGGAAGGGGCAAGTGTGGGAGTGTGGAAGAACGGAAGTGAGGAAGGACGTGGAATGGAGGATGTAGACTTGTAATAGTTTAAGGAGGAGAGAGAATGAATTGAAAAACAAGGAAAAGAAGAAAAAGGAAGGAGAGTCGAAAGCGAGGAAGGAAGGTAGGACAGTAGGGGGCGGGTGCATGGCAGGAGAAATTAGGGAAATTAAGAAAGAAGCATAGTATAAAAGGAGTGAGGAAAGGCAGGGCAGATGGAAGGAAAGACAGCATGAAGGGATAAGTGAGCAGTGGAAAACGGGAGGGAAGAAGGAAGGACGAATATTGAACCAAAAGGACGAAGGAAGGGATATCTAGAAGCATTTCCTTAAGCAAGGCATCAGAATATTTCAGTGATGATGATATTTCATTCTAGAATAAAAGGGAGTTTCCATTATTTCTGTACCATGTACGTCTCCATCCGCTCAATGCCTGGCCACCTTGGGTCCACTGCTGGCAGTGGATGGTGGTGACTTTTGAACGCGCTGGCCTGTAAATAACCACTCATCAAAGTAGTTTATTTCGAGACGAAGCCCGTGAAACCCACTCTGCATCGCTCGTGGTGAACCCAACTTTCTCCTAGTGTGATCTTTCTCTTGTGTGCAATTTGAAAAAAATGAATCTAACCATTAGATACAGTTTAAGAAAGTGGTCGCAAAATGGTAAGTTGTTGTGGTATTTGGGCCTCAGACCCGCATACTAGATAAATGAGGGACGAAGACACAGGTGGTATGGGGTAGATAACTGGCCCAGAGCACGTGCGCTCGGCCCCTTTTATTGCCAGGGTCACCTGACTGGTGACGCCTGTGGTGGGTGGGTGTTCAGTGTGTGTTACAACATGCTGAACACTAGAATGATGATCGGACGATCACTACATCCCTCCCAAACTTTAATGAAGGTTAAAACAAATGAAGTCCGAACCTGTGGGAGAGAATACAAATTGCAAACAAAACATAACTTAGCGATAACGACTTCCTCGCTGCTGGTCAGCTGCCGACGAGGGTATCATGGCAGCCGGGACCACAAGTTTTCCTTGGCACGATGTTTAGGTGCCCTGTGGATGCGCTCTTTTGGACTTGCGCCGTGGAAGTGTGCTCTACAGTCTCTTTCTCCCTGTACTGCAGTCAGTGAAAAGTGTAGAAGGAAAGATGGTGGATCATTGGTGTCTTACTTTCCACTGTATAGTCCTGGTTGAGGTGTTTTCACCAACTGGTGGTTGTCTCCAACAGGATTTGCATTTGCAGGATATCCCTCTCACGGATACCTCTCTCTCGTGGGTGTCCCCTCTCACTGGACAACCTGGAGGCCCTTTGCTGCCAGGCTTCCACTGGACTGGTGGACTGCCGCCTTGTTGCTCCAACCGCGTTGGAGGAATCACTACGGGTCCTCTCTCAGTGTCCGAAGCTCCACCTGAAAAGGGTGTTGTTGGCACTTGTTCCTTCGCATGCTGCCTTCGTTCTCGCAGGATTTCCAGAGCAAGCTTCAACAGTCCATCTCTCGTTTCGGGACCCGCTGCCACCGGTGTCCCTGAGGCCTCTGCCCCTTGGATATCCACAGTCCTATGTCCGTTCCATCCCAGAGGGGGTTGTTACCAACAGACGGGCCTGCTCGCCTCTGTCGTCCCCGGGTGACCTTCGGGTTTGCACGTAGATGTGTACTCCCAGTGGTGCTGATGTTTTCCAGGTACTGTGTTCGGATGTCCATGCACCTTTTCACTTTCCTCTTTGGGTGTTCCCCTTCTGGTGTGTGAGTTGATCTGTCACGCACACCTCTTTACTCTTCTCCTCTCCTTTTCTTCTTCCTTCCTCATGGCGTCTTGTCACTCAGGATCTGTCTTTCTTTTCCTTTTTTTGCGACGCGATCCGGTCTTCTCGCCTTCTTGCTCGTCCTCACCAGGCTTCTCCGTGTAGCGTGCACTCTACACGTTTCCCTCTGGTCTTGTCCTAGCATTAGGAAACTGTCTTCCTTTCACTCTGTGACTGGACCGGTCGTCGCGACCTTCTTTCACACGATTACTTCTGACTTCAAAGTGATGTCATCGGACTCCTCGTCCGTCTCTTTCTGGTCCTCTTCGCGGACCCCTCCTGGGGTCCTCTTCATTGACGTCCCCTCGGTCATTCTCTTCGCTCCCTCTCTGACCTCTTGATAGGTCCCTGTGCTCTCTGACCTCTTGTAGGTCGGCATCCTCCTTGTGACCATCTGGTGGGTCGGCTTCTTCCTCGCAACCATCTGGTTGGTCAGCTCCGTCCTCCTTGCGACCGTCTGACAGGTCGGCTTCTCCCTTGCGACCAACTGGCTGGTCGGCTTCTTCCTTGCGACCATCTGGCTGGTTAACGTCTTCCTTGCGACCATCTGGTTAGTCAGCTTCTCCCTTGCGACCATCTGGTTGGTCGGCTTCTTCCTCCTGGCGACCATCTTCTGGGTATTCGTGCTTCTCGTGGTCTGCGCAACCACTTCTTCTCTCTGCAGTCGCATTGCTTCAGTGCCCTTCTGACTGAGCCCTTCATTTGCTTCCTGCGCATTCTCTTCAGTCTTTTTTTATTCCTGGAGCAGTGTCTGCTATTCTTGCACTTCTTCGCACTTGCCTGGTGCTGAGTTCTAGAACCACCGTTAGTTCGTGTGGTGGTGCTCCTGTCTCTTCCTTACTGCTGCAGCGACAGCCTGTGGCCACCAAGTACCGCCGTTTTTATCGTTTCTGGAACCTCGCTCGGTTCCATGGTTCTACCCTTTGACCTGTGCCCGAGCGTCGTTGGAGCATAGGGAGGAAGGGCAGTCACCGCGTGGTGGGTGCTGCCTTCATCTTCACAGTCCGATTCCCACCGAGCTGCAGACACACCTGACTGTCCTGGATCGCCGTTCCCTGCACCCGCTGTCCTCGATGCTCCCTCATTACTCAGCCTGCCGGGGTGAGTTTTCTCCTTTTTTTCTTCTATTGGGGGCCTTGCAGTTGCATCACTAGCACTTCCCGTGTGGTTGGGGCCTTCGCCGTTTATTTCACAGAGACGCCGGCCGCATTCAGCCACTTTCAGCTTCCGCCCCTCGTATCAGGCCCTCTCGCCTCACGGGCTGCGCGGGGGCTAGATTCGCTGGCAGGAAGTCTCCTACGCTGCTTCCGACCAACACAGTCCTCTCCCGCCGGCAGTCTGTTCACTTAGTCGGGGGGCTCACCTCCTGCTGGCACTTGACCAACCCCCTCCCTGCATCGCCGGAGGCTGTTATTTCTGCCCACAGCACCTTCACATCGGGTGGCCTCCCGGGACACACACACAGCCAGCCGCACGCCACTGGAGAACTCCAACACAGTGAGTTCTTTCATTCCGTTTCAAAGGCACGCAGGGCCTTCACTGCCAAGCACTGCTCAGCGGCTCTCCTACTCACTACGCTTTCTGGCCGCACACGATGCTGTCGCCCCCAACTTTTCCACTGCCTTCGCTGTGCTGGGGGCTTGAGCTGGCACCGGAGACTGCTGGCTCTCTGACGGGCACAGTCTGTCTTTTACTCACGGGGGCAGGAGAGTGGGTAGCTACTCCGCTCTCCATCCTCCCGCCATAGGTCCGCTTCGCTGCCCCTTATGACCGCGCTCCGGCTCACTTTCTGCCAGCAGATTGTCGCAACCGATGCGGGTGGGCTCTGCTCGGCTCACACTTCTTTCGTGCCTCAATGGGCTGGTGGCAGGCACCCCACTGGTGTCGCTCTCCGCCACATGGTCTCTCGTTTTCTGCCATGCAGGTCACACCATGGACGGATTAGATGCCGCCCCACTTTCTCGGGCATCGCAGGTGCGGGGTGGGCTCCCGATCACCTCTCACTTTCACCCCGGCGCTCTTCACACGCCCCGCGGGTCTTCCGCTGATACACTCAGCTTCCGTAGGGGGTGCCCTCTTCACGGGTAGCACTCCCCCTTCCACCACCTTAAGCAAGGCGGCTGCACACGCAAGATTAGCCCGCTCGTCGCCAATGAGGTATTTGGGCCTCAGGCCCTCATACTAGATAAATGAGGGATGAAGACACAGGTAGTATGGGGTAGATCATTTGCCTAAAATGTAACCTATGTGCCCGGGAAAACAAAAAAAACATGGGTGGGCCCCATCATTCCATGAATTGCCACAATATCCCAATGATTGGCTACCTTTGCAACAGAAAGGGCATCATTATGCCACTGTTGCCCATTACAAGCAAAAAAAAAATGATCAGCTTTGTGCAACATTCATTATTATATGAGGGGTGGCACCATCACTCCATAATATGATCAGAATATGTCAGGAACTGCCATCCTTACACCATGGCCAGCATTTTGCCAATTGTGTGCATAAGTATACCATGGATGCCCACAATATGCCAATATTTACCCCTGTTATGCTGGAGACATATCCCTGCAGGAGCACCATCATGACATGGACACCCAGGGCATAGCAAGATTTGCCAACATTATGCCATGCCAGTATTACACCATGGGTAGACACCATCACACTGAGAATAGCAACAAGATGCCATGAACTACCCAAATGTGCTAGTGCCACCCATAAACTATTCTGGGTGTTATCATGCCTTGGCTCTGTCCATAGCATGCCAATAATTATCACTAGTATGTCAGAATTATCCTTCTTGTGGTGTCATGATTCCAAGGATGTCAGTAATATGCCAATAATTTGTATAACAAGCATTACATCAAGGGAGGGCGTTATTAGTATGCCAAAGCCATTGTTATATCTGGGCAGCATCATGTCATGGGTACTCACATTATTCCAAGAATTCGCCTTCTTGCCACCCTTCTAGTTACAATGACTCCCTGGGTTTTCAGCTTCATTTACTGGGTACAGGAGGGTAGGTGTAAAGCTTTAGGAGTGGAAGCCCCCCCTTAACCATCGCACCTTCTTTTACCCCTAGAGGACCTCCTCCTCCAGCCACACAATCATACAATTTCCCTAGTCTTCCTGTATAGACAGAGAAGATTTTTGCCAGCCGAAGCACACCCAACCCGTAACCATAATGTGTTTGAAAAGGCTTCCAAAAATTGTCCCTCTTTTTAGTCTGATCCGAAATATCCATCTTAGCAGCAAATTTCATTGATTGTAGCCAACCACCCTCTGCTGGGCTGACAGGGGAAACCCAGAGTTTACATATCTCTCTTCGGGCCAGCAATACTGCATAAAATATAAGCTTCGCTTTATCGCTCATGTCCTTACCATGCAGTTCTGATCTTCCACATATAACCATCTCAGGGCTTATCTTTATCTGTAACCCTAGAACCCTAGATAGACAACTACTCACGGCCTCCCAAAAGGTCTGAATCTTTGGGCATTGCAGAAACATGTGCAGATCATATTCATTCAGGCTTCCACACTTGGGACACAACACCATTCCACCTGATCCGAATTTAGAAAGTCTTCGTGGAGTCCAGTAGACCCTATGCATAGTAAAAAAGTGATTCTTCCTTAAATATGCAGGTTTCACTGTTTTATAAAGCATAGGCATTGTTATTTGCCATTGGTCTTCTGTCGTAATCTCAGGCAAGCACCTTCCCCACAGATTCTCTGGCAGCGTGAAAGGACCATCCTCCATCTCGAGTGTTAGCCAGTACCACAATGCAATTTCTTCCTTAAAAATACAGTTGGAGAGAAGCTTCTCCTCCAGTTCATTAGAGGTACCTATCAAGTCGCTGGATGCCACATGCCAGCTATGGATAGGGAGGTATTTAAATCTGGAGCAACTAGGTCCCCACTCCTCTTCATACTGCCCCCATGACATTAACTGCCCTTCCGGAAATAACTGCTTCCACCTCAACAAACCCCTTTCTTTTAAGGGACGGGCCAGTAGATCATTTGTCCAAAGTGGGGACCCTGGTGCGTCCCAAATTGAAGCCAGCTGACTAAAATATGGAATTTTTAAAGCTTTCCTAATTTTATACCATGTTTCTGCCAGGTCCTTTAAAACCTTCAATCTAACCTTCTAGACTAAAAGTGGGATTTCAAGGTACACTCTGAGAAGTACACTGAAAGGGGGAGCAAAGGTGCTTACTGAGTTAGATGGTTCACCTCACCAAGCTAAAGAGACTCAGAATAACAAAAGGAAAGTGAAGGAGATGAAGGAGGTGAAGGTTAGGGTAGGCGTTCTGTTAAAAATAAAGTGCACAATAAACTGGATAGAGCGGGCTCTTTAGAAGGCAAGATTAAGGTAACACCATCTCTCAGGTCCTATTTTAAAGTGATCTCTAAGACCCTGGTGCCGAGAGAGAATTCTGGGATAAAGGCTGGGGCAACCCATCAGAGTAAATCATTACAGCAGCAGGGAGAGGGCAATCTTTCACAGTCAGGGGAGTGTGTAGAAAACGTGTTAGATATAGATCTGACAGATTGGTCTACTTTGAGCCCAAACCGATTCCTGGTATTATCTGAAGAGATGAGTGAAGATTCAGTTTATGCATGGTGGGAGCTGGTTCAGACCCTGAACCCGCCTTAATGTCAGTAGAAGAGGGAGGAGTGGAATCACCAAAGAACCCACAGAATGATATGTTGGGAGGGTTGGAACAGGGGGCACACGTAGGGTCTGGAGATTCCTCTATAATTTCGATGCTTACAAACCTCAGTCTTGAGATGCAGAAAAGATTTGAGATTTCAGAATCAAATCAACAGGGTATAAGGGCCGTATGTGAGGGGCTAGAGAGGAAAATAGACGATTTAAACAGTCAGACCATGGCTTTAGAAGTTGAAGTGAGAGACCTTAGGGAGGAGATGATGGGTAATAGAACCGAGATTGAAGGGTTTAAGGTCAGGGAAAGGGTGCAGGAGGAAAGAGTAGAAAGATTGGAAAACTTTCAAAGGAGGAATAATGTAAAAATGTTGAAACTCACAGAAGGTGAAGAAGGAGGAGATGTTAAAAGTTTCGTGGTGCATCTGTTGAAGAATGAGTTACAACTGGAGGAGTCAGAGGAGGAAATCTCTAGGGATATTCAGAGAATACATAGGGACCCCTTCAGATTGAATTCAAATCTGTCATGAACCCACATTCTTCAAAACCTATTCACCGTAGGAAAACCCACCCCTATCCCGTGCATCCTGCACTCCAAGAAATATGTGATGTTTATTGGTACTGATTGTGCAAACAGTGGATGTTATTGGCATCATTATGAATGGGCAGTGTATTATACGTTGTGTTTGCCAATGTTTGTTTACCAGACAATTCAGATCCCTGCTTGGGCTCCGCTCGCCGTTTGCGGGCTGAGTGTAAGAACGCATCGCAGGACTTATGCAAAGAAACACTCGTATTGTAGTGTTGCTTCGCTCGTGATCAAAAGACCATTGCTCGTCGTTCAGCCTGCCTCGCGTTTGTGTGTAAACAGAACACGGAGTGAGAGCACGTACACGCGCTCCTCCTTACGGACGTCTCTGGGTGTGGCTGGAGTATTAAAGCCACACCCAGACTCTGGAAGGTGCTTAGCCTTCCGACTCTTCAACAGGAAACATCGCGCTGAACTCGCTCTTCTACAGAACTTCACTTACCTTCATTTCAGCTCTCCTGCTCCTTGATTCTTCATGCCTTCGCTCCTGCTTCCTGCATCTTCATTCCTCGCGCTTCCTGCATCTTAAATTCCTCGACGTGAAGCGACCTGAAAGCAAGGAAAATTAAGCTAAGTGAATTTTCTTAATACTTCTGGCGCCCATCGCAAGAAAGACTTGTTAAAGGAAATTACTAATTTTTGGACACACCTTTGTGAAATAGGAATCAAAGGACCCAGGACTTGTTTTTTGACAACAAAGATTGTAACGCTACAGAAAGAACCATCACAAGGAAACTTATTGTAGTGTGTTATGTGTATATCGCTATGTTTTATCCTTTCTCATTTTAGAAAAGCTTATTGAGAAAACGAAAGAACAGGAAGGTTGCAAAGTAAGTGAACAGGGATAGAGGAGTGAAAAGCAGCTCAGTTGTTCTTATGTGCAGAATTATTAACAGTGATAATATTGTTTACTCACAGATTTCCCACGTCTTACTGCTTAATTAACACATCTAGCAGAGAACAGGGGAAGAACATCGGATTTCCTTCACCTCGCAACAACTTCCTGGACGCGAAGCCCTACCCTGTAGAATCGCAGGTAGAAACCTTGTAGTAATAAAGTACACTAATTAAACTGAACAACAGAGATCCTAGTACAATTTAGAGTATATGACTGAACAATAATTTCGCTAAGGAATATTCTTGTTGCCTCGCAGGTCGACTACAGGAACTTCATTAGCGTCGATTCCGGCCCTCCTCCCTCAATCCTATAATCAACCTGAAGAGGGCATTTGATATCTTGGGTTGTTGAATAGAGTTATAGGGAGTTTGGCCCATAGCGTCTCTGCGAAACACCACCAAGCACCTTACAGGTAAGGGTTTGGAGAACTCAGGTAAGAGTGCTTGGTATACCTGACAAAATCGGTCTGAACCAAGGAGAAGTTTGGTAAATTTTCTCACATATACCTTAAAGGAAAAGATTTTAGCTAAGGCCTTGAAAAAGAACGTTTTGGAGGTGGACGGTACAGATTGGGAAGTTAAATCAGATTTTTCAACAGCAACTTTCAATAGGCAATGGGAGTTAGGTAAAAGGATTGAGCCATTAAGGAAGTTGGGTGCTTCAGTGCAATTGAAATTTCCAGCGTTATTGAAAGTCATGTTGAATAACAAGATGTACTCCTCTCGTTTTGTAGATGAGGTAGATAAATTTCTTGAACAACAACAGTCTGGGAGCTTATGAAGGATGAATGGTATCACCACTTAGATTAGGAATAATAGGAATCTGGGTTATTAGGGATGTTATGAGATTTATTAGTTGCTGTGCACCAGTGTGTTCTATGTATAGCACTGCACGCTAAAGGGTCGCTCATAGGGCTTGCCATGGACAGTTGGTTAGGGTTTTCCAGGGAAGGGGGGTGGGGTTTTGGGTTTGTTGAGGAGGGGGTGGGTTTGATGGGTAGAAAATGTAGAAAAATGCCTCATTGGTTTTGTTGCGACCGTTGCTGTTGTCATTTGAATTGGCTGCATGGGTTTCTTTTTTTTAAGATGAGTGGTGTTAGATTAAACAAGCTGAAAGTTCTTTCATGGAATGTAAATGGTCTCCGGGTGAAGAGGAGGAGAGGTCTGACAATGGAATACTTGAAAAATTCTCCGGTGCAGATTATTTACTTACAGAAGACACATGTGATGGGGGAAGAGAGTAAGAAGATGTTTGCAGCACAGAGATGGGTTGCTCATGCAGTTTATACACAACAAACAGCAGTTACTAAAGGAGTTGCAATATTGGTTAAGCAAGGTTTGAATATTGCAATAGAAGGTAAGGCTTGCAGAGAGGTGACTTATATTTAAGTTAAGGATATTTGGGCAGGTTTTTGTTTTGGTGGGTTACTATGGTCCAAACCAGGACGATGTGGGCCCATTAGACAAATTAGCTAAGGAGCTTTTGAGTTTTCCCGGTCAGATTATAATGGCAGGGGATTTTAACACTATTTTGGATAACAAATTAGATAGGTCTGAGAGTAGTAGAGCTGCAGTGAATCCTAATACGTCGAACAGAGTTAGATTGTTTATGAAACAGTGGGGTTTATATGATGTATGGAGGCACAAGTTTGGCATGCAGTTAGGTTATACATTTTATAAAACGTACAAACATAAATCACGTATAGATTATATATTGGTAGATCGGAGGGTGAAGGATACAGTTCTGGAGGTAGAATATATCGGGGTACAACAGTCTGATCATTCATCTATCTTTTTTGTGGCTGGCGGTAGGAGAAGAGACAACGGGTACTGTTTGGAGGTTAGACCGTACGATACTACTAGAAGAGGAGGTAGTAGAGGCCTTAAGAGAAGAAACAAAGGAATTTTTTTAAAGAAATTAGGGTTCAGCTAAGATTGGCATTGTTTGGGATGCCTATAAGGCTTATTTGAGAGATAGGTTAGGAGCCTTGGCAGCAAGGAAAAGGCGAATATATTACAGCAGATTGTCGGCTTTGGAAGAAAATATTAGGAACTTGGAGGCAGGTTTAGTTAAAGCTGGAAGCAGGGAGGCTAGTGAAAAAGAGATGGAGCAAATATTAAATCTAAAAGCAAATTTATCGGGAGTTTTGAGAGACAGAGTTAAGGAAAGGTGGGAAACCAGCCAGCTGGCACATTTTGAATATGACGAGGGTTGTAGCAAACTACTAGCTTGGAAAGTAAAAAGCCAACAGGTTCGAAGTTTAATTAAGGAAATAATAAGTGAGGATTCGGGCATAGTGCTTTGTGATAGTAAGGGAATTGCTGCAGCATTTCATAGTTATTTTGAGAGGGTTTATAAGGAAGATTTGGTTGTTAAAGAACAGGATGTGGGGAGCTGGTTGGAAAATATGGATCCTCTTTCGTATGATTCAAAGGATATCCTGAATAAAGAGATATCCAATGAAGAGGTGGAAGAGGCTATTAGAGGAGGCAAAAAGAGTAAGGCGCCTGGGCCGGATGGCCTTGCGGTGGAGGTTTATAGAACTTGGGTCGGGTGTTGGCACCTATAATGAGGCAGTTATTTTAATAAGATTTTTATGTCAGATGCTTCTCTGCTGCCTTCATGGAATGAGGCTAATATTTCGCTGATTCCCAAGCCAGGGAAGTCATTAAAAAAGGTAGATTCGTATAGGACAATTTTTTTACTGAATGCGGACTACAAGCTCTATGCTAAAATTATAGCAGGAAGGCTGAATAAAGTTGTGACACATCTGGTTCATGAGGATCAGAATGTTTTATTAGGGGTAGAACACTGAAAGAACTGACATACTCCCTTATTGGTTCCATTGATATGGCCCCACGTCTTTTGATCTTCCCTTAGCTGTCATTGCTTTAGATGCAGCTAAGGTATTTTAACGTGTCAATTGGGTATATCTGCAGACGGTGGCAAGATATCTGAATTTAGGTCTGAATGTTTGTAAAAGGTTAACAGCTATATATTCAGCTCCCAAGGCTAGAGTATTAGTAAATAGGGTGCTGACCCAGCCAGTCCAGATTACGCAAGGTACTAGACAAGGGTGCCCTCTGTCTCCACTTTTGTTATATTTATACATTGAGCCATTGGCACGTAGAATAAGGAGTACAGCGGGCATCGTGCCTTTCGAGTTTGAAGGCTGGAGTAAAAAGATTGGTTTATATGCAGATGACATCATAATTTACACACCTGATCTTCAACAAACCATGAGGTGTTTGATGGATTTAACTAGTGAGTTTGGTAGTATTTCAGGCTATAAGATCAATCAGGAGAAAACGGAGGTCATGGCTTGGAATATGAGTACAGAAGGTATAGTTTGCAAAAAAGAGATGAGGTACCTAGGAGTTAAGTTCACACACAACATAGCTGACCTCACTAAGGAGAATTTCAACAAGCTCAGAAAGGAGATCAGCACTAGCTTACGGGGATGGATACATTTACCTCTTACTTTATTTGGCCGAGCTAACTTGGTGAAAATGATGATCCTGCCGAAATTAACCTTTTTATTTGAAACAATTCCTTTAAGTTTCAGGAAGGAGTGGTTTGTAAGGCTGAAGGGAGAAATTAGTTATTTTCTTTGGATGTCAAAAGGTCCACATTTGTACTGGAAAAAGCTCAGGAGGAAGTTAGTGAAGGGGGGCTAAGCGTTGCCTGACTTGCTGCTTTATTCATGGGCATTTATGTTAAAAAATAGTAGGATGTTATTTGGTACACCTGCAGACACTGAAATAGGGAGAATGTATAGGGAGATGTTGAAGAAGCAGAGAAATGCAGAGAGTGGGTTTTTGTTTAAATTTGCTGAGCCAAAATATTTTAAGAAGGTTTGATTGAAGGTTATAAAGGACCTGGCGGGAGTGATCTCCTCGACCAAAATACAGGTACCCTTAATAGGCATTTTGTGTGAACCTGTTTTCCAAATTTCCACAACTAACTGTATGCAGAATATTACCTGTGAGCACCTTGAATCAAATAAAACCCCATGACATCTGATACCCACATTGTCAGGAGTCCCAGAGCTCGATTTAGAGTTTGGCAGATGAGTACTTCATCACAAATGTTATAAATGGATATTCTCTCCGCCTTAATACCAGGGCCACTGGAATTGTGTGAGTGTGCGGCTGCAGCATTTTTCCATAATTATAGAAGGCCCTTTGAATAGGTTGGCTGGTCACCTTTCTGTTGCTTATTCCAATATTTTTGTGTTAAAATTGTACTAATGAGGTGCAACCAATGCCAAGACTGTGCCATAGGAACGACTCCTGTCAAGTGCCCCGACAGTCCCGTGGTCTCGCGGGAACTGAGAGGTGTCGCTAGAGTTGGCGTGGTGAACGCGGAGAGTGAAGCGGACCGGAGGAGAACCACGGCTGAATTCCGTGCGGCTTTTTCTCCGTCCACTCTTTCCGCTGGCGGGGAGTTCTCCTTAGTCTCCTTAGTTACGGAAAACAGACGAACCGAACCGAAAAGCGACCAGCCGGTAGCTGAATTGCTTGATTGAGGCTAGTCGTTCAGGTTCTGGTCTAAAACTCGGCTCACTGCTTGAATTTTGCCCTGGATTACGGCATTTACTGACGAAGTGCTCTGCCTTTTTTGGATAGCGCGCGACCTTGGGTATACCCGGGGTTTTGCTCGCTCCCACTTCCCTTTGTGATCAGGGCCAACGTGGAAGTACGGACGTCCGGAGATTCTTGGCACTACGGTGATTTACAGTACAAGTACAAGGAGCGTGCTACTTTGTTTCTCTTTGCCTCCGCGGTGACTCCGCTCCTGTGAAGAAACGAGGAGTGTGCTACATTGTTTTTTTTTTTATCACTCCGTACGGAGTTACCGTGCTCTCAGCCAGGAGTGGCTGGGTTTCTTATTGTCTCCGTTTTTACAAGAATCACCCTGAGTGGAACATTGGACTTCTTGCTACAGATAAGTTATCGGGGGTTTTTCTGTTGGGGAGACAATTGACTATGGTATCCGTTTGGGGAGTTTGTAGGTGGCTGGCATCCTGGAACATTTTGGATTTATTCCTTTGATATTGTTTATCCTCTTTGCATCATTTATTTTACTCACTTTACTTATCTTACTCAGGCTCCGGGGTCTGCAACCAACCCGAACAGACTGATTCATTATTTCCACTAGGCTGCAGTGGAGGCTGGGGGATGTGAGCGGGAACACATACCTGGTGATAAAAGGAAGGTCCCGTATTGCAGCCTGTTGCATTTCGGGGATATTTGCTGCCCCATTGCTTGGTGCTCTGCATGCTGCCTGCTGTCTCCCCCGCCGCCGTTACCTACAAACACCTGAGGTGTGGCCGCTGTGCGGGCAGACTACCTGGCCCAGAAGTCCCTGCAAAGAACTTCACAGGACACGCCGCCTTCGTGCCTGGTGGTGCTTAAACATCAGCCCGATCTTTAAAGACCGATCAAGACCGGACCGGGCCCCCCCTCTTTATCCTTCACCGCTCCTGCTCGCATGTATCTGTATGTATTTGTATGTATGCTTTGCTCCTTCAAACAGAAGTTCTGTGAAAACGTTTATTAATATCATTATTTAACATCATGTCCACAAGGGGTAGCAGAAGTAAAACGGCTGTGGGTGGAGTGCAGGGGATAGGCCCATTAGATAATTTTATTATAAGGGCAAATGAAGCCATAGATCAAGGCATTATCCTTCTGGAACGCAGAGTATCACAAGATTTAGCTTTGGCCAAACGATCCTCCTTGGGACCTCTTGCGTCAGCCAGAACTCCAGTGCAGGTTAAGGATATTGGCCCCACAGTAGATGTTCGCGTAGACGTGCACAGTATGCCGAATGAGGTTGATTTGTCAGCATCACAACTTCTAACAGACTCACAACTGAGCTTGGCATTAGAAAGGTCTCTGGAACTGCTCATCAATCCTACACCAGATGAGACAAGCATGAGGCGGTCAAGGGGGAGGAGGGAGGGTGCTACACGGAAACAAGCAAAACAGGCAATTGTGCCAAAGGTCAAATAGTCTTGTATGACGAAGAAAAAGCATGGGAAAGAACTAAACCACCATGGTAATAACGGCAATGGGAATACACACTCAGATGTGTCAAATGTAGTTTTGGATACAGAAAGTGTAGAGGCCTTGGATACTTTGGGTGGATTATGTAACAACTGTGAAGCAAATAATCAATTGCTGGCAAGAATTGGAGGAGCTTTTCAACATCCATTTGTCCCCAATAGAGACTAGACTCATACATATAGAAAAACAACTGGCCGAATTGAGTGCTCTCCCCAAAAACCCTCCCAACCACGGGGCTTTAACGACCGGGGGAACTAAACCCAGTAACTTTAAATCATTAGGCACTTTAGGTAAAAAAAAACATGCCCCAGTGGTAATTCCAAATGTAAAGTTAAACACCCCTCTGGCTCCAGATAAGAAAATGGCAGATAAACCGGCAATCTCTACTGCGCCTACTGACATAAAAATAATATATCTAAGGTCCCCACCACATTTCCCAAAAGGGATTGGGACATGGGAGTGAAAGAGGGCAGACTTAACGTTAATCTGCCCCCTGAAGCCAGCCCCTTTGTGGTGGTTATGACTGGGGTTCCAGAGGTGGCGGATCACATAGATGAACTCAGTTTGTCATTAAAGAACAAAGTCCAACATTGGCTTAACATTAATCGTCCGCTACCTCCCCATCGGTCAAGTAGGATTTTAATGGTGCGCAGAGTGCCCTGGGTGGGACAAGAGGAGAAGAAAATCCAAGGCGTCTGTGTTATAATTAATTTTGAGGACCCACACACAGTAGATTACATATGCTCATGGAGAAATCAAGGGTGCAATGTATGCATTGAAACGAAAAGACTCGCCTTTTTTTTTTATCCCCCCAGGAGTCGATCTGTGCCGAGCTATGATGAAAACTGGAGTAGAATAGGCCACCGGGATTGGGGAGGAGATTGGGGAGAGTGGGAAGGGTACCCTTGTAGTGATGGAGAATTTATGGAAACCTGTAGAGGGATACTGACTTCCAACAGGTATAGCTGTTTGGAGTCAGTAGATTGATTCACAGTAACTACCGGGTCCCCCAACAGAGATCAGGAGGGGTCTAGAAAGAATAATGGTAGAGTCAACCAGACGGTTAATAGCCACCTAAAACCAACTCCTGAGAACAGGGATGCAGGTGTAGATGTAGCTGTAGCATTTACCACACATTGCCCACTAGCCATAGGGACAAATAGTATGGAGATTGTTGTAATGGAAATCCCTGGGGGTGGTGAAGACAGTGCATCACCCAAACATAGGCCTTTAAATAAGGTGATTACAAATGGGAAAACTGAAAAACCCTGTCTAAATAAGTCGACTAAAACTGACCTTAGTATCCTTAGCTGGAATGTCGCAGGGCTGGAGCCTAGATTATCGGGCCCCGATTGGCTAAAGACACTACTTGATAAAGACATAATAATGTTTCAGGAGACTTGGGCTAATACTGATCTCCATATAGAGGGCTTTCATTGTAATAGTGTAACTGCAACCAAGCCTGACTTTGGCCGCCCCGTGGGCGGATTACTGATTGGTATTAGGATAACGGCAGGTGGAAGTATAAAGATAATGCCAACCAAAAGCCCTAATATTCAGGTTATTGAATATAAAAGAAAGGCCCCTATTTATGTGATCAATTTTTATAATAACGATTTCTATTCAATCCCAAAATTTTTATCTGATGTGATCGAACCATTAGATAAAAGCAGGAGTAATAGGATCATCCTAGCCGGGGATTTTAATGCAAAGATTCCTAATTCTGAATTAAATAAAGGAAATATTCAAACTGATCGTGCGGTAAAACGGGGCATAGAATTGGATTGCTCTATTCGTGAGCATGTTTTAACAAACGTGATGGATGTAAACCATATCTTTACAACTAATCACGTTCCAACATTCAGAGGTAGAGACCACTCCTCAATTATTGATTATATTTTTATGTCACCTGAGTTAATTGATCGCCTTATAATGGCTAAGGTTTTAGAAACCGCTTTTGGGGATCATAATGCATTAGTGGCGAAAATTAGCTTGGGTCCCTCCGCAGTATTCGCACGTATATTAGGTGCAAGAGATATTACCCCCGTCACAAATAATCTGAGGCTGAAATGGAGGGGGGTCGACAGTGGAAGGATAGTCGAGCTTGTTATAAACAAGCATCAGCATCTGATTGACTCATGTATATTCTCAGATGGGAATAATCTAAGGGTAATCAAAGATTTTACCAGTCTATGTACAGTTATAAAGTCACTCCTAACTGCCCCTAATCAAAGGATAGATAGGGATCCCAGATGGTTCGATAGAAATTGCTCAGTTGCTAACAGGGCCTTACGTAAGGCATTGAGCGCAAAACCGAGGTGCCAATTGGAGGTTAGGGAGGCAAGAAAGAAGTATAAATCCACAATAGAGGAACGCAAGGCAGCGATTCTGATAGAGCACTGGGAGGAGCTATCTGATTCTGCAGCAGGGAAGAACGGAATGACTTTCTGGCCTGTAGTGAAAAAGATGCGTAATATGGGAAATCAACTATCAATAATTAGCTGCATCATCCCGAGTGATCGGTGGGAAGATCATTTCTCCAAAGTATATGCCACACCCCCAAATGTTAATGATGACTATACATATGGCCAACTGTGTCCTATACAGATTAGCTTAGGCGAGGTGATTGTGGCTATTAAACAGAGCCTTGGTAATAAGGCCCCTGGGCCAGACGGTTTTCCAATAGATATAATTAAATGGAAACCTGAACTTTGGGCACCTATCTTAACAAATGTTTTTAACAGCCTACCCCAGCACCTATGCCCGACACATGGTCTACAAGTATAATAGTGCCAATATATAAGAAGGGGGAGAGAACAGATCCAGTAAATTATAGACCTATTTCACTCCTAGACAACACTTTGAAAATTCTGGGACGAGTCTTATATAATAGAGTGGCAGAGGAATCGAGTGTTTTGGACCCGTGTCAAATGGGCTTTCTAAGTAGGGTTGGGACGACAGAGCAGTGCCTGAATTTAAATTTAGTAATTGGCAAATATAACATCGCCAGGTCGTCACCAATTTACCTAGCCTTTATGGACTTATCGTTCGCATTTGACTTTGTAAATAGGTCTAAACTGTGGTCTATTCTTCTAAATTATGGCCTAGATGCGCCCCTTGTACACTTCTTGGCCTATCTGCACACCGATACAAAAGCCCAAGTAAGGATCGGGATGGCGGGGGAAATTTCAGGGGTCATAAGAGTGGAAAGAGGAGTTAGGCAGGGGTGCGTTTTAGCACCCCTTTTGTTTATTATTTATATTAATGGGCTAAATAACTCCCTAAAATTGGCAACTATGGATGTCCCGAAAATAAGGGGGGGTTGTTACCGACATTGCTTTACGCAGATGATGCGGTCCTTATGGGTCTCACATCGAACGCCCTACGCACCCTGGTTAAAAGTTTTGCACAGTATATGGATAAATTAGACCTCAAAGTAAATTTAAAAAAATCTTTTATTATGTCGTGTGGGCCAGGGAAAAGACAGCTTAGTGCTGTTTCGGTGGGAACTGATAAGTTATATTCCACAAATACTTTTCCCTATTTAGGAATGGTTTTTGCTGCGAACGGTTCGTGGAGTGGACATTTGGTCCACGCCACGAGCAAGTTCTCAAAAGCCATTAATTCTATCTTAAGTCTCCCACGGCCTAAGAAAATAGGTGCAACTAAAGCAATTTATAAAAATGTTAAACTGCAGTGTGTACCGGTTGCAACATATGGGGCTGAGATATGGGGTTTGGGTAAGACATTTAGTATTCAAACCGAGGAAAATCGTTTCTGCAGGAAACTCCTTGGAGCCCCTATTTCTACCTCAGAGTATATTTGTCATTGTGAACTAAATTTGCACTACATATCAGATTTTATAGCAACAAGACCAGCCTTGTTTTGGCTGGCCATCTGGAGGAATACAGCAGCCTCTCTAACCCATGAAATTATAAGACATTGTCTCAGTTGTGAGAAAGGGACGACGATCCCGAGGCTCGCTGGAGTTTTTAAGAAACTAAGCAGCGTGGGTAAAGGTCATTTATTTACCGATCCTACCAAGATTGAGCCCACAGACAAAAATGAAACTAAGTTTGCACTGTATGGACTTTATAGTAAAGAAAGACTGGAAGTGGAACTAATTAAAACAACTGTCCAGGCCTATGTGAATAAAAACCTGTATAGACAACCAATTCCTTTGTATCTCACCTTATCAATGACAAATTGGGAAAGATCATTGCTGTTTAAACTAAGGGCAGGTACTGTCAGATTTCTATTATGCTTTCCATTAGGTTACTTTTCATCGAAATCTGAATATATGTTATGCCCATGTGATGGAGTGAGTCTACAAAATGATCTACACTTTTTCTTTACTTGTAAATTTTATCTAAAATATATTAAATGGTTTTTACTTCCATACTTTAAGAAACAAAGACCACTTTCCCTGGAGCAGTCTTATCTGATTTTGCTTACCCTGCACACTGATGAACTGATTTTTCGCGTTAGCACTTTTTTGAGAGTTACTACCTACGTACGCAAAACAATGGAAAACCCCTGAAATAATCTTTGTTGCTAAATAATATGTGATTTTGTAATGTGTGTTGTTTTTAATATGTATTTAGAATTATAATTAATTATTGGGATTGTATATTTGTGATTGCTTTTATGGATTTGATAAAATTCGAATAAAGATTATGAAATCGAAATCGACTGTGTTAGAAAGTGTAAAAATGACAAATATTGACGTACCACCATAACAAATTGTGCCATATTATGCCGCATAATTTGCATTTTCTTGGTGCCTAATTTATTCATCCCTGCCACATAACTTTACCCTCCCCTGCCTCATAATTCCAGTGTCCCTTCTTACTACTAGTGCATTATTTCCTAATACACCTGCAATAAGGTGGACAGGCTATCCTTCATGTTTGTGACAAAGTGCCCAATCGCCAAACTGTAATTCAGCCCCCAAATATTGGCAGGGGAATCTTTGTGCATAAGGGAGACTTGAAGGAATGACAGAGTTTGGGGATTTTTTAAAAATATTTCAACAAACGTCACATTATTGCAATCTATCTGTCAGCCAAAAAGCATCAGAGAGTTCTCACACCCTGCAATAGAAATCCTAGAATGAGTAGATATTAAAAAGCTGTAGTATATTTCCATATGGCCCAGGGTTCATATCTGACCAAATGACAGGTATTCTCTAAACATGAATTTTGCTTGCCTTGGCTTTCTAAATTTCCAAAACATCCAGCCCCAAGTTTATCATAGGTGGCCCCCCAGATTGCCTAGAAAATGCATACATGTCTGGCATCCTGATGCTCAAGCCTCGAGTAGTAAAGGAGGGGATCAATACCTAGGAGGTTAATGTTCCTGCATGAAGAAGACTGGATGGGATTCCCATGTTTTGGAAACAAAATGTGAAAGATCTGATAAATGTCATGGTCAGAGCAATATCTCAACCAGCCTATCAAAATGAGGGAGGTTGGACACCCAGCTATAGAAAACTCAGGATTTATGCATATTAAAAATAAACAGTTCGTAGATACCTTTTATTCAAAAGACAGGTCGCCTAAACTAGTATTTCAATTCAAACAACAGCAAGTAGATGCTACAGATTTGGCTAAGACCCAAGAGTCAAAAACTTCATTTGATGATGGATGCTAAAAAATCTTAATATGCGTTGTCATCTGGATTCTATATGACATTGTATTGAAGTGTTTTATTTTGATGTCTGTCTTGTTTTTTTCACTTTAATACACATGCAGTGCGCAGTCACTTTTAGCACCTACTTACTGTTGTCTGAATTGACATTTGTATAATTTTGATTTATGCGGCATATAAATAATGTATATATACTCATTTGGCTGTTTCTTTCACACATTATTTTGCTTGTTGGGCGAACGAATAAGACAGCCCTTTAAATAAACTAAATCATTACTTTGAATGAGTCCTTTCAGAGCACAATTTTATTTTATGGCCTTTATTACCCTTAGTTGCATTGGAATACAGGGTGCCCGTTTTTTCTTTTCACTTGTATTTTGCTTACAGTTATTTTCCAATTTTTCAAAAAGCACTGTGCCTAGTACATTGACTGTGGCAAACACAACAAGATTCAAGCTAGCCTGCCTGATGAGGGTTGAAACTGGTATCAGGATGCTTGTTTCCGGTCCACTGAAGACCCAGCTCACCAGTTCAGGCTGGACTGTTCCCATGAGGTTCAGGGTCAAGACTGATTGGCATATGGCTGGGTCCAAATAGGGTGGTGTAGTGAGCAAAAGAGCGATGGATTTAAACCATATCTCTTGACTAGGGGTGAATGTTTGATTTAATCAGCATTCCGTCCATCATTTGTTGCTGCAGCATAGTAAATTAACTGTGGGCATCCAAAACCCATAAAAAAACCCTCATTCATGTCTTGTCTGCAAACCCCACACTCAAGAGACCCAAAGAGGCTCATCTAGAGGTCGATCATTGGCAGGGATATGTTCCTGTGTTAGACTGGCAGGAAATACCATGTTTTGACAAAAAATGTAAAAAATCTGACAAACATAAGTAGGTTTTACTGGGCAGATTCCTTACATCATAGAGAATGAGAGAAAACATATGTATTTATATTTTCTATATAGTCCTGGTTTCTGTCATTAAATGAACAGTTCATCATTAACAGTGATCCTGCCACAACTTTGTGATTTATCCTATTATTACATATTTGACTATGAAGACTATGTTCCAAAGAAAAACCCACAAGTATTTGGTATCGGGACTCCAGATATTCAGGGCATCATGTCCTTGGTAAGTGTTCTGGAATTTTAGCTTCTCCATGTGAGTAATACAGCAAAATATGGAGCAAATGTGTTAAAAATTGAAAATATCTAAAAAACAATTATCATGATGCCTTTAGGCTGCAAAGAGCTATTGATGCAGGGTTGGCACCAATACACTGGGGCTAATTTAGAGGTGGGCGGGGAGGTGACACAGCTGCAAGAAAAACATATAAACAGGGGGATATGATTCCATACCAGTTGACTGTTACTTTAAATTCACATGGATGACATGTTGTTTGTAAAATAACCTGCTGATAATCTCCCTGCCTTAATATGAGAGGTCATTAGGGGGCCCATTAGGATGGCGGGTGGGTCGCCCCCGACGGGCCGGCGGTGCCACCTCTGGGCCTGCGGGGGCGATACGCCCGCCATTCTTGCCTGAATGACCCCCCGTCATATTAGTATGGCTAGGGGGTCCTCAGCGGACAGAAAGGGCATAACATGGTGGTGGTGTCTGCAAGACACTGCCATCCATATTATGATTAGGGTGGAGATGAGCCTTTTCATGGTGGCGTTGCCGCCAAAAAGGTATGCGGTTTCCACTTGTGGGGGCTCGTTGCGGGCCCCATGAGTGTTGGGGGTGTGGGAGGTGCACTTGGGGGGTTCATTGGCATGGACAACGTGGCAGTCACCGCGCGGTGCCTGTCACCTTGTGCATGCCAATGCACAACGTGCATTCCCAGCATTGTGGCGGGCGGTGCTGTGAGTACCGCCCGCCCCAATGTTGGGAATTGGGTATGCCCCCGCCACAGTTGCGGTGGCATCCTAATTGCAAGTGCGGGACTGCTGCACCCCTGGTGGACGGTCCCGCATACCGTTACGGTGTCCGCCCGCCATTGTAATGGTACCCTTAATTTGGGCAATACTCTAGTCTAGCCATTAACTGGGCGAAGAATGAACTTGTTTCACTCACAGACTGTATATCAAACAAGGCTAGGCACCAAAGAGGGGTATAAATTTTAGCTAAGGACTCACAAACTACTTAGAGAGAAAACAATTTTTCTTCTGCTACTGGTATTTTTATCCAGAAATTGTTTAAGTCCAGCCACCCTCAATTT
Source organism: Triturus cristatus (assembly GCF_964204655.1). Classification (NCBI taxonomy): domain Eukaryota; kingdom Metazoa; phylum Chordata; class Amphibia; order Caudata; family Salamandridae; genus Triturus; species Triturus cristatus. Next base: position 1,281,971,636 of record NC_140585.1, read on the forward strand.
ATCAAACTTCAAACAACAAACAGCCCTCCACTACCCATCACCTTCACAGAGACAAATCAAAAGTATTTGAGCAAAAAAGAAAGTGAAACATGAGTAGGCCCCTCACGTACGCACCACCAGGGAGGCTACCAGCCGGTTCTCGCTAGTATGCCCACGTTTTCTCATCATCGGGTGCCCACTCATGGGAGAAAGAAATTAGAGTCCAGTGAAGAGAAAGGAGGGAACAGGTCGCAAGAGAAAGCTGTGTTCCTGTTCCCAGCAGAAAGAGAAAAGACACAAAACCCGTGAATTGCAAGGAACGAGGAAGCAGGGACGAGACACGGCTCTGTCAGCCTACGGTTGCGGTGGTTTATGAGCAAATAATAGTGTTGCCATTTACTCGGGGGACAGTATTCAATATAACCCCCTGTGGTATAGTGGAGGCAGGTACGAATGCCCTCCGCCTCTACATGCCCTTCTGCAACCCCAAAAATACATTTCCAGTGAGGTGATTGAAACCCTTGAAACCCTTGCCCTGATGAATTTGCCAGAACAAAGTTAAGTGGCAATGAAACATGTTGGCCTTCTTTGAAACGGGTAACAACATTAAGTGTTTTTATTTTTGAGTGGGCTCACTGTCTTGAATAAAGAGGGTGATTGTGACGTGAGTCTACAACTCAATTTTAAAGATTGCTTTGAACAGTCGTTCCTTGCAATTCACGGGTTTTGTGTCTTTTCTCTTTCTGCTGGGAACAGGAACACAGCTTTCTCTTGCGACCTGTTCCCTCCTTTCTCTTCACTGGACTCTAATTTCTTTCTCCCATGAGTGGGCACCCGATGATGAGAAAACGTGGGCATACTAGCGAGAACCGGCTGGTAGCCTCCCTGGTGGTGCGTACGTGAGGGGCCTACTCATGTTTCACTTTCTTTTTTGCTCAAATACTTTTGATTTGTCTCTGTAAAGGTGATGGGTAGTGGAGGGCTGTTTGTTGTTTGAAGTTTGATAAATTGAGGGTGGCTGGACTTAAACAATTTCTGGATAAAAATACCAGTAGCAGAAAAAAAATTGTTTTCTCTCTAAGTAGTTTGTGAGTCCTTAGCTAAAATTTATACCCCTCTTTGGTGCCTAGCCTTGTTTGATATATTGACATTGAGTGGAGGGCGGCTTGGCACTTACCCTCTGTAGCTCCCATTTGTAATGAGTCACTCACAGACTGCACAATTAAAACTGCTCTGGAATTTCCTCTCCAGTAGGCTCAGGAGTCAATGAAATATCTAGGCATTATGACTCATTGAGACAAAGAATAGTGATATGGGTGAACTATGGCACATGGATACACAAACTGACAACTTAGGTGGAGAGTGTGATGAAACTCCCCTTCACCATAGCAGGATGCGTGGCCATTATAAAGATGACTGTCCTCCCTAAACTACTTTATTTATTCATTAATATACCTATTCCACTTGCTAAGAGATTTTTTCTACCCTGAGAAGCTTATTCAGAACATTAATCTGGGCAGCCACCTCGTTCATATATTTCTATCACGGTATCCCCTTGGATCCTGGGTTGTGTATAATCCAGTTTTCAAGGGGATACCTTGATACTATCATATAAATGTGGTAAGCTTGAGATTCCAGATTAAGAACTCTATTACCCAGTGGTGCAATGCCATTTTATTAGACACTGGTTCCACCCAGTAGTGATGTTACCACATCTCAGGCTTGAATTCTACTGCAATCTCTTTTAAACAAATGCTTATCTTTAAATTCTAGTGAGATTAAAATGATTACCGGTACCTGTTGGACATGGAGGAAATTATGCCTATAAATGGGATTTACCCATTTGTACCTACCTTTGCTACAGCTAGAGCAGAACCCTCTTCTACCCCTTACATTGGAATGCCTGGTTCAACAAATAGAGGCCTACAACAGTTTGTAGATTTATATCGACAGGGTGTTTTTCTGACAGTGGAGCACCTTACCCTCAGAACATACTTTGTCTCCATTAGATTAATTTATATACACCAGACTCAAACACGCAGTGCACAAACATTTCCCAAGTTTCCAGAAGAATTCAGAGATGTCACCCCATTAACATGTCTTATTCGAGGAGCAGATTCCACGCATTGGGTTCCCAGAGTATATATGGCATGTTCCTAGATTAGAGAATGCTAAGCCAGGCTTACTAGAATGGTGTAGAGTGCAGATCTCATTATGAAGATTAAAATTGAACAATAGACATAGTGCAATACACAGACCAAACTGGTTTAGCTGAACCACTGACATAACCCACCCCATTGCAAATTCTTACAATGAGAACACCACATTAACAAATATAAATAAATAATACTAGATCTCACTGTTGCCCTAGATGTAATCAAAATTATGCGAGTTTGGTTTTATGCCTTTGGCATGTCATGTCCCCCTCCCCTACAAACATTTTGGCAAGAAGTCACTACAGTTGTGATCTAAATAGTTAGAAGTAGAATAGAAATGCAGCAACTAATATTATTGCTTGGATATGTTTAAATATCCCATTTGGAACACGTTGTCTGGAAGTAACAGCCATTCTACTCGCCAAGAGAAGGATTGCAATGAACTGGTGAGGGAAAAGCGCCCAGTACAAATAAGGACTGGCTCGCAGACTTATGAAATGATAAGTGTTAGACATTTGCCACTCTCCAAACACCAACTTCCGGAGATTTTATGGGCCTGTTATGGGTGTATTTAGCCCAAATGGGAGATAAAGATGCTCCACGGCCCACAGATACGCCATGGTGAGTAGATTACATATGAATCTCCATTATTTTACACTGAGCAATTTGGAACTGGTGATACTGTATTCTATTACAGGACCGGAGGCGTCAGATTATGCATTCTCCTCTTTGCTTTATTCTAACAGCAGCTATGTAAACAAACACAGTAATCATAGAGTAGTAGAAATAAAAAGTACAAATACCATATTTCCAGGATGAGCTACATATATCACACTAGAATGGGCAATATCCAATCAGCACTCAAGCAGCCTAGAAACATGGAGAACAGTATTAACTCTGCCCCTTCTGAGCAGCTCAGCGACCATGTTAAGCATACTCCTCAGATTTGTCATTATTATACACATATGAATGTTCTTTAAATTGAGCTTTGACATTATTTAGGGTATATTGACTATAGTTTTTGTTTACTTGTTTACCCTCCTTACTGTGCGGACTCTGGTCAGTGGTATTGTTTTCATCCATTTGCCCCCGGATGGAGCACCACTTTACTGCCCGGGCAGCTGCCGTTTTATCTTTCCTTGGTGGTGGCAGATGCGGGTGCTTGTGTCTGTGATGAAGCTCAGACTCGTAAACCTTTCTTCCCTCTGCTTTGTTGTTTCCTGAGCTGGGTGCTTTGATCAGGAGAGGCAAAGTGTCAGTTTCTCCCAACAGCTTCTCTCCTTTCAGCCCGACTCACCTTGAGTGCAGCATGCGCATAATCTTTGTCTTCAGTTTGGCCCTGCCTGCAGTCCACCTCCTGGGCCAATCCTCCTGTGGAGGTGGCCTTTTACAACATGGTGAGTCGCCCTTCTAGGGCTGAAACAATGTAACTGACTGATACCCATTTTGGAGGCTGCAATTATTGAAATCAGGATTTTGCCTGTGGGTATATAGAAGTTCCCCCTCTTTTTTTCATAGTGTCTCATCAAGCCCTCATACTCTGTATGTTTCTTACATATATACATATTTGTATAGTGGTTTCCACACATAATCATATATAGATCTACATATATACCAAGGGTATTTGTTGCCTCACCTGTGTCTACCCCCATTTTATTACCAGGCTTGCCTGTAGCAAAGGTGAGAGATGACCTGTATATTTTCAACAGCATTTATATTTGGGGATTTATATTGATTCTGCTTATAACTGACTATTCAGTATGTCTTGATCCAATTCCTCTGATCTACCTGTAGACCTGATGCAGGAGAGAACTGCAGTTTACATTTTAGGCCCTGATAAAGAGGCAGTGTCTCACGCAAAGCAGAGGTATTTCCACAGGCCTCTAAATAAATCTTTAGCCAACAGGTTGAAAAGCTCCAAGCGTATTTTTTAAGGGATGCCTCCCAGATCAGAGAGCATCTCAGAACATAGGTACGTTCAAAACAAATGCTGTAGAACAAATAAAGAAGGCCTATATGCATTCAATGTTTTCCTTCCCAGAGGAAGAGTATGAAGATGAGTCCCCACAGAGGACAAACTCTTTTCAGGATTTTGAATGCCCAGAAGGGGACACAGATGCCTCTGATAATGAAGACACTCAGTCTTGGTTAACGGCCCCCATAAATATGTTCCTTGAACATCAAGATTTAGGTGAAGGTCCTTCAGACTCCTTATCTAACACTCATTGTTATGGGATACCTTCTATCCTGAGGAGGGTGTCCATTCCTTTTCATCTGAGTGGATGTTGTGCTATAAGGAGGCTGTTTATGTGCAAATCAGACTGTAAATTCTTTTCAAGGATGTTAGAGAAAGTCCTTCCTTAGACAGCAAGGTAGCTATGACATTGGCCCTAAGTTGTCTACCTTCCTGGGGAAAATGTTAAGGACTCTAGAAAATAGATGGAAAGATCCTGGAAAGTTTGCCAGGACAAGCCTTAAGATTTTTCTGGCCCTTTATTAACAATTTGGGACATGGCCTTCATTGCCAAAGACCAAGACACCTCCATTGATTCCGAAATTCTGGCGGGTTGGGTCCAACGGGCCACCTGCTTATTAAGAAATGCTAATTGTGCTATGCATTGGAGCGCCTGTGTTCTATTCTTCTCAGATTAGATCCTAAACTCAGCAAATTAGCCACTAATGAAGCCGGCCCTTCAGCCAGTGGGCTCTGTATGGTAACCCCTTTGTGAAGGGGGTGGCAAAGTTCATGAATACCTTAACAGCATTAGATAAGCCCCAAGCAGCCCTAAAAAAGGTTTATCAGTTTTACCATTTTACCAGAGCTGGCTGAGGCAAGGGCCGGTCCATTACCTGCTTCCAAGATCAAGGTTCCTCATTTCATGGCTAGTCCGGAAAAAGACTCTCAGGATGGAATGATTATAAAAGAGAAATTATTTTTTTCCTATCTTGAGCAAAGGCTCCAGGGGATGGTAAAACCACAGACATTTTTCGAGGAGCAGCTACTAATACCTCTTTCCAATATGAAGCCTTTCCCTTTTTTCCCCATGCAGAGTTAGGGGACGGGTTTTTACTTACATTTTTTCTACACAATTTGGCTCCATAACCCAAGATGCACAGGTTTTCAAACAGTTCAAGGTTTTCAGTTGGAATGTTATCCAGCTCCAGTGTGACCCTCCATACCTCCCCAGTTCCAGATCCAGTCTCACAAAACACACTTCATAGACCAGGAGTTATCTTTTCTACAGAAGCAGGCTATAGCCCAATGCCACTCTCATCCCTCAGGATTCATAAGCAACATCTTGCTCATGGGTAAAAAAGGCAAAGGCTTCCGTCTCATAATCAATCTCAGAGTTCAACACCTGGATCCTTTTTGCCTTTTAAAAATGGAAGGTATCTATTTGCTATGAGACCTTCTAAGAGAGGGTGACTACATGGTCCACTTGGAACTGAAGGACGTCTACTTGACAGTACCAATCTTCTTCCCTCTAGATCACCGCTTCTTATAGTTTCATTGGCAACATCTTACTTACACATTTTTGGAAATGCTCTTGGACTGTCCTGAGCCCCTTGGTGGTTTATTAAGCTTCTCGGCCCTGTGGTGGAATTCCTGAAAGCCAGAAATATCCAAATGATTCTATACTTGGACATCTTCCTCTTCATTTCTCATGGTCCCACTCTGCTAAGCAATCAATTGAACTTCACAATTACCCTGTTGGAGTCTTTAGGGTTTTTCATCAACTACCACAAATCCAACCTTCTTCCTGCTCAACAAATTACTTTTCAAGGCTTTATGATCAATTCTGTGCCAGCTACATTGGCACCTTGTGTCTTGAAGATAAGAGAAATAAAGAAGGCAATCTGCCGAATAGCTTCAACCATCCAGGCGATCTTTCCGGGCACACTTCAATATTGGGCATTGCAGCACCTCAAGATTGCTCAATTAAAGAAAAGGATTATCTTATTCAGGAACAAGTTGCTCTCACTTAGGAAGTGTGTCATGAACTGCAGTGGTGGCTTGACTACATGGACGCTGGAACAGGAAGGGCATTTTTGGTCTTCTTCCAAACGAGGTGGAATCCTATGCCAACCGTTGAGGTCAGTATTCATACTAAATATTGAAACAAAAATATGGTCCTAGCAAAATAATGTGTACAAAATAATGTGATATTGAAATATCGTATGCACGAATATCGTTGTAAAGAATATTGATTTTAAGGTAAGTAAAATCGATTTTGGAAATATCTAAGCATTAATATCGTTTACAAAAATATAGTTGTTAATAATATTATTTTTAAAATATTGGTATGGATTTTAGTATATATTTTAAATGTATATGATGTACATCTTTTGTATAATTATTTGTTTTTTAATGTAGTTGTGAAATTTTTTGTATTTATCAAATTTATTTTAATTATTATTTGTGATTTCTAGTGCCAGTAGTTTAATTATAATTAAATAATAATTCATTTTGAATTAATAACAATTACTTAAATAATAATCAATTATGTTAATTGTGCAATTTTTTTTATTGAGATTGTAAGTGTGTATTTGGGGTTCAAAGGTGTACAGTGTGGTAAGTAGCTTAATTATAATCAACTGATAATTAGATGGTAATTAATAGTAATTATTTAATTGATAATAGAATATGTTAATTGTGTAATTAATATTTTTAAATTTTTATTTTAAGTGTGGGTTATGGGGTTTATAGGGGTATAGGGTTGGAAGTAAATGAATTATAATTAATTAATAATATGGACCTTATAAATTGTCTATCGTTTGCCCCATCTCCCATTGTCTATTAGAGGTGGTGGCAGAAACATCTGATCTTATCTCACACCTGACTCCAGCCACCTCCATTGATTTCATCCCCAGGGCTTTTGAGAGAATTTTCTCTTTTAATGTGTAGGTTAGAAAGTCTAGTAAGATCTTCCTGGGCTTTGCCCTGTTTGGGTTGAGTTTGAAAGGATCCCTATGAACTTGTTGTAAGTCTCTTGCTATTTCCTCTTCTGACTATTCCAGCTGGAGTTTGTTCTTAATCAGCTTTACAACATAAGATTTAATATCATCCCCATCTCTACCTCAGGCACCTTCAAAATTTTCAAGTTGTTACGTCTCTGGAAATTCTCCAACCTTTCGACTCTGTCCATATTCTCTTTTTCGACAGATTTTGATTTAACGATCTCCACGACGTTTGCCTGCACTGATTCTCTAAGGTCTTTGACCTCCTTCTCTAGGGTTGTTGTTCTGCAGCTGAGATCATCGATCTTCTTCTCCATCACTTCGCAAGCTTTTTTTATCTCTAGCTGGTTAGACTCAGATATCTCAAATCTGTTTCTAATTTCATCTGATAATGCAGCTAGGAGCTCGCCCACTGACACATGTCCTTACCCGGATGATTTGTTGGCCTATTCAGATCATTTTCAGAGTTTCCTTGTGGCCCACCTACTTCATGCCTTTTCCCCTCTAAACAGGGCTCTTCTGGGAAAGTTAGCTGTCTCTCAGCTTGCTTCGCCAGGTTGTTCTTTGACCCCGCCATCGTGTATTCACCCAAAATTAGAATTTTTGGAAGGACTCTAAAGTAGGTTTTAAGAGAGGGAGTTATTTTAACTTTAAGGCTTTGTAGTTTTTTATTTTGTAAGGGCTCCTGTGGGGTTCTCCTATGTTTTGTCTTGGGGGAGGGGAACCGTTTTATTCACTATACTGAATGGGGTTTCGCAGACCCCTGCTTTTGCTCCTTTTTCTGTTTTCTCTGCTTTCTCAGTCTCCCCACACTCCTTCCCCTTCTCTCCCTTCCCACCTTTCTTGCAATTTTGCCCCCTAACTCATGTACAAGATAACTCTCTATCCTTCTGGACTTCACCTGCCTCCCAGCTGTCTTCTTTGCCCTGCGTTTCTATTGCACTCCGTAGGGCATATCTATTTTCATTCCCTCCTAGCACGCCTTCAAAAGCCCCTTTCCTCCTGCCTCTTTTGATTACCTTCGCATTATCTCTGGTCAGCTGGGCCGCCGTGACTGTCACTCCGCCGGGTACTCTTCTAGGCTCGTAGTCGTTTGGGGGACCTTCCTTAACTGAAGAGACATTTCCCCATTTACCAACGCCGCTATCCTCTGCGCCGTACAAGCCTTCACCACCGGTCCCCCGAAAGGAGATTTTCGCCGCGGCTCCTCTCCCCTTACGGAGCTCCAGGGCCACTCTGCGCCACATCCGCTCCGGCACTGTGTTACCGATGAAGACGCCGAGGAGCCAGGAAAATCGGGAGACTTCAACACGGATACGAGCAAGGGAAGATATTAGTATGCGATATTTTAACAGACGATGTGGGTCATCTATTTTTCCTTCCTTTCTAAAGGCAAACTCGGAGCTTACAATCCCATGTTAAGTTCCGTAGTGAAAGTTCACGGACGTCCCAGGAGCACACCCGCGACCTGCTACTCGCCGGCCGCCATGTTTTCCCAAACTGCCTGTTTGAAACGCCTGGGTGCGTCAGTGCAGCTAAGATTCCCTGCCTATCTAAAGGTTATGCTTAATAACAAGATGCACATCTTCCACTCCGTGGACAAGCTAGATGACTTTATTAAAGGCTTCCAATCAGGGAGTTAGGCTGTTTTTCTACTGGTTTTAAATACTGTGATATTTTGACAGTAGTTACGCTTATGGGTACAAGCTAAAGTGATTTAAGTTTATAAATTTGCAATTTTATAGGCAAACTCAATGCAGCTGAAATAATAATGCAATTCTCTTTTTCTTTCCTTGTTTACTTCTTTTACACACGTTCGGCCCGGGGGGGGGGGGAGCACCCATATGGCCATGAGCCATGTAGTAGCTGGGGTGGGTTTTCCAGGGGGTGGGGGGTTTGGGGGATGCAAGGGGTGGGGAGCAGTGGGAATTTTTTTTTTTTTTAAAAGATCCACAGATGCCTCTAAAAAAATTTTTTCTTCAGAATTGATTAGTTTTCTTTTTTTTTTTTGCTTGTTTTTGCCCTCGTGATTTCCTTTTTTTTAAGATCGATGGGTGATAAGAGAGGAGAATTAATATAAATTCTTTCATGGAATGTTAATGGTCTCAGGCTACGAGGGAGAAGATATAATATACTACAATATTTAAAAGACTGCCCAGCCCAGATTATTATATTGCAGGAGACACACTTACCTCATGGGGAAGGTTTGGATCTCTTAAGGAGGCGCCAAAGCTGGATCTCACAAGTAGTTTGCACATCGCACTCGGCTGTGACAAAAGGGGTTGCCATCTTAGCAAAGAGAGGGTCGCAAGTGGTTTTCAATTCCCATATTTCAGATAAAGCCGGAAGATGGCTTCTGGTCAAGGTAAAGGTTTTAGGTTATCCTTTTACTCTAGTGGGATATTACGGCCCCAATCAGGATGATGTCTCCCCTCTGGGGCAGTTACTAGCCGAACTAGTGGATTCTTCGGATCCTATTATTATGGCTGGAGATTTTAACGCAGTTTTAGACCACAAGCTTGATAGGACTTCATGCAGAAGAGCTCGTGTCAATCCAGAAATATGAGTGCTTATTAAACAAATAATGTCCCAGTTGGGACTTTGTGATATCTGGAGGCAGATGGCGGGGCAAAGAAAGGGTTTTACATTCTATAACCAGAAATACAGACACCAATCTAGGATAGATTATTTTCTTATTCATAATAATCTGTCTAAATCGATTGATAAGGTTGAACATGTGGGTGTTCATCTGTCCGATCACTCAGCAGTGATTCTACATTTAAAACTATACGAGAAAGCCTCCCAGTCTAGGTGGACTCTGGACCATACTATTTTACAGGATGAGGATACAATAGCAACACTGTCCAGAGAAACGGAAGAGTTTTTTCAATTTAATCAGGGGTCAGCCTCAAATGGAATAATTTGGGATGCTTATAAAGCCTTTCTTAGAGGCAGATTAGGGACAATAGCGGCTGGAAGAAGGCGTTGTTACTATGGGGAGGTATCAGCAGTAGAGGAACAGCTTCATTCTCTAGAGAAAGATCTGACTGACCCTATGATAGATGAAGAAGCTTGGGAGAATTTATCACAAAAAGTGCAGACAGTAAAATCTAAATTAGCGACAATTTTACAGGAAAGGGTGTGAAAAAAATGGGAGGCAAGCAAGCTGGCTCACTTTGAATACAGCGAAGACTGCAGTAAGTTGTTGGCCTGGAAGACTAAAAAAGATCAGGCAAGGAATAGAATCGATCAGGTCAAATGCGACAGTACAGACGCCCTCACTAGTGACAATAAGGGGATTGAGCAGGCTTTCCACAAATATTATAGTAAGGTATATCAAGAGGATCAAAAACCCACTCGAGATAAGGTTGGAGCTTGGTTGGGTCAGGGCTCAAGAAAGATCCTTACAGATGAAAAGAACAGGATTTTTAATCAGGAAATTAAGGAAGGGGAGATTGAACCGGTATTAAAACAAGGAAAGAAAGGGAAAGCTCCAGGCCCAGATGGCTTACCCCTTGAAGTCTATAAAGTATTGGCAAACACCCTAATACCTATTCTTTTGGAAATTTTTAACGACTTTTTTTTATCAATGGGGCAGTTATGCCTGCCTCTTGGAATGAGGCAAATATCTCTCTGATTTTGAAGCCCGGCAAATGTCCAAATAGCTGCGATTCGTATCGGCCGATATCTTTATTAAATTGTGATTACAAGTTTATCCATCCAGACCAAAAGGGTTTTATACGAGGAAGGTTTTTAAAGGAATTAACTTTGTCCCTGATAGGTTCAATAGATCTGGCATCTACCTATGGCCTACCACTCGCGGTCATAGCTTTAGATGCCACTAAAGATTTCAACCGAGTTAATTGGGTCTTTTTGCAGTCTGTGGCTGAGTCAGTGAACCTGGGCCAAAACTTTTGCAGAGTATTGGAAGCCATATATAGATCCCCCAAAGCAAGACTATTGATCAATGGCTCTTTGACGGACCCGGCTTCTATCAGCAGAGGCACGAGGCAGGGGTGTCCCTTATCTCTACTCCTATTTAACTTATATATAGAGCCTCTGGCCAGAAAAATCAGGGAAGACCAGGAGATTATACCTTTCCAATTTGCAGGATGGAGTAGAAAACTGAGTCTATACGCAGACGATATTCTCATCTACACAACTAACCTTCAAAACACCTTAAGACGTATTTTGGAACTAACAGCGGATTTTGGGAAAGTATCGGGGTACGACATAAATGAAAGTAAGACTGAAATCATGTCCTGGAATTTAAAAACAGGGGAAGCTGTTAAAAAAGAAGTAATGAGATATCTAGGAGTTATAATCCCACATGACATTTCTAAACTAACGAAAATTAATTAAGAAAACGCAAAAAAGAGATTAGTGGGCTTTTAAAAATTTGGACACATCTCCAACTTACTCTGCTAGGCCGAATTGATCTAATAAAAATGATGATTCTCCCCAAGCTAACTTTCTTGTTTGACACTACTTCTCTCCCCTTTGAAAGTGAGACGCTTAACAAACTGCAAGATCAAATTAGCAGTTTTATATGGGCAAGCAGAGGTCCAAGAATAGCCTGGAAGAAATTAAGAAGGAGGGTAGAGAAAGGGGGCCTAACATTGCCGGACCTGCTTTTTTATTCCTGGGCTTTCTTATTAAAAAATGAGAGAACGCTATTAACACACCCACACAATCGGAAATTGGGAGACTGTTGGGATTTATGTCAAGACAGGAGCCAGGAGGCAGCCAAGGGTTTATGTTCAAGTATGCAGACCCTAAATCCTTCAAGAACGTCAGGCTGAAGATCCTTAGAGGCCTACCTGAGACCTGGCACAGGGTCAGAAAAGCCCTTAAGATTTCATATTATAGCTCTAGGGCTCCCATCTGGGACTCACCAGGCTCAATGGGATGGACAAAAGATGCTCTGGCTAGGCCTTTAAGAGAGGCAGGCTTAACAAGCTGGAACCATATTACACTGGATTCGCAACTAATAAGCTGGGAAACGTGCCACTTTTTGTCGAACCAACAAGTATCCAGATTTAAATATATACAAATACAGAGTTGGTTCCAAGATGTAAGCATGGGGATAGGAAATACGAATGAATTGGAGGACAGACTTTTGGACAAGACAATTACTAAAAAATAAGTGGCGATGATTTATTGGCTGTTGGTTGAGATGGAGGACGGTGTTTTTACAATACCTACGGAACTATGGGGAAGATGCTTGCAGGAGTCCTCGCTGGAGAAAAAGTGGCAAGTATCTATGTCTATGCTTTTTAAAATTGTAAAACCCGCACACCTAAGGAGAAATCACCTTTTCTCCATCCACAGAGCTTATTGGTCGCCACAGAGGTTGTCAAAATTCGGGAGAGGAGGAGATGTTGCCTGCCCAAAGTGCGGAAGTCTGAAATATGTGCATATGTTTGTGGATTGTTCTGAGATCCATAGATTCTGGGCTGATGTGAGTAAGGCTCTGTCCACTATGATCGGCTCTGACATCAAGGTAAGCGCTCTGTCGATTATTTTTGGCAGTGAAGCCTCTCTCGATGGAGCCACAGAGAACAAGGCAAGGCTGTTTTTTTACTCTATGTTACAAGCACGCAGAGAAATATGCAAGAATTGGGTTTCTGTGTCTCCTCCCAGGTTCCTAGATTGGCTATCTCCAATTAAATACGTGGCCAGTCTAGATATGAAGTGTTAAAAAAGCAACATTTTTCAACCCCTGTTTTTGAGTGGTGTGAACAACAAACAAATGCTGATATCCAATGATTATGCCTTATCTGCCGGTACAGCTGGCTTGGGTGTTTTCTCTCCTTTCTCGTTGCTTCCCAATCTGTGCTCTGGCACATGGGGGTTGCAGAGGAGTGATAACAAAGGAGCTGTGGCTGGAGGACGGCGCTTCTTCTTATACCAGGGCGGGAACAATTCTGAAGCAGGCGTCTCCTCTCTCCCCTCCTTCCAGCATAAATGTACAGAAAGGCAAGATACTCTCCATTTTACTGGTGTAAGTGGAATGGTGCTTCCTTTCGTTTTAAGAGGCAAATGAGGATTAAGAAAAAAAAAAATAATAATATGGGCCTTATTACGATGAAGCTTGGTCGGAGGCTCAACCGAGCCATTTCATGGATTCAGTTCCAACCGCCGCATTACAATGGGTGTGGTTGAAACTGAGATAGGATGGTCATTGCGGCTGGCTTCCAATCGGCTCAAGCAGCACGGTGCCCAGTCGAAGACCAGCACGTAATCTGAATGGATGGCGTATCCGCCGTTGGGATTACTACACTCAATTTCCTACAGGCTTTCCAAGCCTGGCTTTCTGACATGGAAAGCCTGTCAGGAAGCGAGTTTGGGAGCCTCTAATGGGGCCCCCTTCTCTCTGCAGCCCCCCCTCTGCAGCACCGTGTGGCAGGCACCAAGTATCAGTAACAGTATCTCCCATTTGTACTGTGGCCATATACCAGGAAGTGGGGTCACATTGTGATTGTGGTGTCGGGACCGCCGACCAGAGGTCAGTCAGTCGAGAGACAGCGACGGTGCAACTCCGACCGACATCATAATCGAACCCTTAGTTGTTCATTAATATTAATTATTAAATTGATAACTAATTATATTTATTGTGTAATGTTCAATTTTTTTAATTTTAGGTGTGGGTTGTGGGATTTATAAGGGTACAGGGTGGGAAGTAAATTAATTATAAGTAATTAAGATTTAATTTGCAACTAATGTGAATTGACAATTTTCTACATTAATTTTAGGTGAGGATTGTGTATTTTGTACGGGTATAGTTTTGGAATTAAATTCATTTAAATTCAGTAATAATTTTTAATTGATATTATTGATTAAATTCATTATTTTAATTGTGTAATAGATTTTATGCTAGTTTAAATTTTAGGAGTGTGTTGTGTTATGTAGGCGTATGTTGTGGAAAGAAATTAATTATAATTAGGTAATAATACATTTTTAATAATGATAATTAATAAATTGTTAAATGTTTATATTAAAAGTGTAAAAAAATGTTTTTTAAAGTTCTGTTTTAGGAGCAGGTTGTGAGTTTTGTAGGGGTATAGGGTGGGAAGTAACTACATTAGTACTATTTAATGAATATATTTTTGATAATTAATTAAATGAAAACTATTTATGTAAATTGTGTAATATATTAAATGTGTTTTGTTTGGGATGTGTGTTGTAGTTTGTGTATGTGCAAATGGTTTATAGGAAATCATTTATCTTAAATCATAAATAAGTAAATGTCTCATTATTCTAGAAATGAAAAATATTTATGTAGAATATGTACATAAAATATTTTTCATTTTATATGTGAGGTGTGGGTTGTAGAAGTTGAAGGAGTAAATGGTGGGAAGTTAATTAGGTATAATTAATGTATTATTACATATTTGTTATTAATAAAGGTTTAATTAAGATGATTTAATTTAGTAAATGTTGAAAATAATAATTTTTAAAATTATATGTTTGGTTGCTTTATTTTTGTAAGGATAAATGGTGGGGTGGTAATTGACTGTAATTATTTTAGGAATCCATGTACGTTTGAATACTTAAATAATAAGTATGTAATGTGTTGAAATTAATATTTAAAGTAACATTTTTAGATATGTGTTGTATTCTTTGCTGAAGTTTAAGGTAGAATGTAACTTAAGTTAGAACAAATTTAAATTTAAGTATTTATTTTATAAAAAGTGTGTTATATATTATTGGATGTGTTAATTGTGTTGTGTTTTTTAAATGTAAATAATAGTTTACTTGTTAGCTGTTGAGAATATTATTATTATTGTTTATTCAATAAAAAATAGGAGAATATATTTTTGTATATTAATTGTAATAATATTTGTAGTTATTTATGATATGTATTTAACATTGCAATATGTTTATATTTTGTTTAGTTTTCACATATGAAATATATTTGTATTTGTAATTTTTACATATTTCTATTTTTAATTGCTTATTATGTTTTTTCAATTATTTTATAATGTTGAAGAGAATTTGTTTGTTTCTAATCTTGCACTGACTGGAGTAGAAATAGTTAATTTTACCCCTCCTCAATCCAACACTTTCCATACAGTTGCATTAATTGGAGTGGGAATAGTACATTTTACCCCACCACAATTCAACACTTTCCCTACTGTTTCGATGAATGGTGTTGAAATAGTACATTTTACCCTTCCGCAATTCAACACTTTACCTACTGTTGCACTGACTAGAGTGGGAATAGTAAATGTTACCCCTCCGCAATGCAACACCTTTTCTGCTGTTGCACTCATTGGAGTAGGAATAGTAAATTTTACCCCTCCACAATATAACATTTTCCTATTGTTGCACTCACTGGAGTGGGAATAGTAAATTTTACCCATACGGAATCCAACCCTTTCCCTACTGTTGCACTCATTGGAGTGGATTAGTCCATTTTAGCCCTCCGCAATCCAACACTTTCCTTACTATTGTACTTATTGGAGTTGGAATAGTAAATGTTACCCATCCGCAATCCAACACTTTCTCTACTGTTTTACTGACTGGGGTGGGAATATCAAATTTAGCCCCCCGACCATTCAACACTTTCCATACTGTTGCACCGACTGGAGTAGAAATAGTAAATTATACCACTCTGCAATCCACAACTTTCTCTAATATTGCACTGACCGGAGTGGGAATAGTAATTTTACCCCTCTGCAATCCAACAGCTTCACTACTGCTGCAGTGAATGGTGTGGGAATAGTTAATCTTACCTCTCCGCTATTCAACACTTTCTCTACTGTTACACTGACTGTAGTGGGAATAGTACATTGTACCCCTGTGTGATGTAACAGTTTTCCTACTGTTGCATTGTGTGAAGTTGGAGTTGTGAATTTTATACATTGTTAGTCCAACACTTTGTCTACTTTTGTATAAATTGTAGTGGAAATAGCATATGTTTTAAATGTAAAATGTAATAATTCATTTTTTATTGTTATAATTTATATTATTATGTTTTTCTTTATTTAAAATGATTATATTTATAAGAAATAATGTTTTTAATGTGTAAAATAGTTGTATTACATTTTAAGACATTTATGTTGTTTACATTTTTATTTAAATTAAAATGGCTTGTTTTTTAAATAGTTTATGTTCTTGGTCTATGTATATGCATATATGAACAACAATAGGGGAGATAGAGGAAGGGAGGGGTTCTTTGAGGACTTGTCCTCTACAATGCCGGTCTACAAAACAAAAGAGAGTCACTCTGATATACGTGAATTTTGCTCTTTTGTTCTTGCACTCCTGACTTTTCTATTGGAGGAAAAATAAATTTCTTTAGATAACCCTCACCCACCAGGGTTGTCTCTAGGTGGCATGCTTCATCAAAGGGTTCTTCCCATTCTGCTGCTGAATGGGGCATTCTACGACACACTGAATATTATCAAATCAATTTGTGAGGAAAATATATTTAAAAATTAAAGATACATACATATAGTAAGCCTAAATTAGGCACAAGGAGTCCGACCAGGGGTAGAGGGACACCAGTACTCTTACTCTATTGCAGAGAAAAACACATAGTATCACTGATGTGAATTCTTAATGCAAAACAAATGGGGTGGGGGCTTGCGTTGACTTATTTCTTCAAGGTTGCTCCCTCACTCTAAGGAACAACCTGCCAGTGACGGGCTGTCGTTCGGGTCCTCATGCTGCCAGGAGACTAGGACACTGACCTGTGCAAGATGGCTGCTCTCGATGGGTCAAGATTCTTGATACGTGATCCCACAAACATAGGTTTGCGTCCGCAGTCAGCTGATTCGCTGTACCAAGATAGATGGTTAGGGCAAGACTTTGATCAGAAGAAAGATACAAGGTTAAAAGGACATTATTTTAGAATGCAGAGGAACAAAAAATTGTAAATTGGAAACCAATAGCGGTGCATTCCTAGTAACACCTGCTGGAAAAAACGAGCCAAAAGCTGATGCGCTGTACCGATATTGTCAGTTATGGAAGGGCTTAGATGAAGTGAAGGATACGGTGTTAGAAGGACATGATTGCAAAGGAATTAAAAAACGTAATTTTGGTAACCAATCGTTTGCATAGCGGTGCATTGTTAGTAACGCCTGCAGGGATTAGAGCCCAAAAGTTCTTAAATATAAATTATAATTTTTTTTAACGTTTTTCGTATATATCAATGAGGAGCTGAATCCAAGTCGGTGTGGCTCCAAAATTAAACATAAAGTTATAAGTTTAATAATGGTTTTGTAACCAGATATATGTAAATATATATTAATATATTCAAACAATCCTTAAGCACTCAAAAGGAAGCGGCACACCGTTTCTGTTCACAGGTAGTTTAATGTGCAAAAATACAACGCGTTTTGGCCAGACAGCCTTTGTCAAGTTTGAAAATACCTGCCAGCAGTTCATTAGTTCTGTAAAAATACATGCAACATCATCATGGAAATAGAAGGCATCCTGAGAAGTGTTTTACCAGAGTTACGATATTGGGTATCTGATATGTCTTAAATTGCTTTATATCGTCACAAGTGCTCCTTTGTAATTAGCGAGCACAAATGCCCTCTGTATTCATAAATATCACAAATAAATACAACTCATTAAATGAGTGGCCGAGCGGCAGTGTGATTACCATGCGACTCGATGAACATAGTAGAAAGATTCAAGTAATTCTAATTGTGCACCTATTGTGATCAACAAAGTTTAAAATACTTCAAATTAATCAATAAAATTTGAGCGTTTCAAATTGACATCATAAAGGAAAATTCATTAACATTCTTAAATGAGAATTCCTTAATACATGGCACATGTAACGTAACGGTAATCAAATGTTTAAAATAAACATTCAAGTGCCATACAATATGTCCGCATGAATAGATTCAAAATCAGAATAGCCCTTTAAATTCATGTGCAACACAGAGGAAAATCACATATGCATATTAAGATGGCGCTATCTAACGCATAATCATAAGAATAGTTCAACCTATGTATGATGATCTAAGTTTGAAAAATCATCAATGCATGAAAACGGACAGCTGCGGGCACAAAAAACGTTGTGTTCTATAACAAGAATAGTGAGTGCAAAGTGAAAGGATGAAAGAATAAATGTGTGTAGTAATTTAAAATCACTACGAGAAGAGATCAGCAGGGTACTTAATGGTAAGCCAGACAATGGGGAAAAAATCCAAATTGATCAAAAGTAACACAAAGGGTCTGACCTCAAATGAATATATGCTCTCAGTGCCCGATTTGGAATTAAAAAACGTGATTTTGGAAACCAATCATTTGCATGGTAGAGCATTGTTAGTAACATCTGCAGGGACTCAAGCCCATTGTTCTTAAATATAAATTATTATTTTGTTACGTTTTTATATATATCAATGAGGAGCTGAATCCAAGTGGGTGTGGCTCCAAAATTAAACATAAAGTTATTAGTTTAATAATGGTGTTGTAACCAGATATATGTAAATATGTCTTAATATATATGTATCTTTAACTTTTTTAAATAGGTTTAATTGCTATATTAGTTTAAATATACATTTAATTTATCTTATTTTCAGTATATTAATGTAACTATTTAATATATTAATGACTTAATATTTAAATGTATCTATATTTTAGAAAACAATATTTAATATAATTTAATATAATGATATTGATTACAATGATATCTTATTCAATGTTTTTGAACTTACCATTATAAGTATAGGATGACAATATTATTCACAGCGGTATTTTGGTCACAATATTCTGGTAGGGCAAGGTTTTCAGAGGGGATTTTTTGTCAGTGAACTTTTGGGGTCTGGTTGCTCCTGCGGCAACATAATAACAGGGGGATGATGGTCCAGATCAGAAATCTCTTTACACTTCAACTGTCTGAAGTTGTTAGCAAATTCCTTAGCAAATCCTTTCTTTTCTCCCCATCAAGAACATTGCTGTATCTCGTTGAAAATGGCAACCTGTGAGCTGTCCAATACATCTATCGCTTAGCAGTCGTACAATTCCAAGTTCTAAGAGAGATTGTGAAAGATTTCTTGCAATCGTGCCTACATCAGATTTTGGTCATAGCTCATTACCTCTTGGGCACTCAGAATGCAGTGACCAATTCAATCAATCAATCAATCAATCAATCAAAATGACTTTATTCGATCTTAAACATTAAGATCATAAAAGTACAGAAATTCATAAAATACACATTTAGAGTTATAATACATTCCCGTCACATGTAGGTAAAACACAGATAGGAACCATGTTAAAAAATTAGCTAAAACACTAATTAAAGCATTATGAATTCATTCAAAAAAATCGTAAAGTGCTTAGTGCGGTACTGGAGCAGTTGGGTTGCAAACAACGGGCCAATTTATCCACCATCTACTGACTCTGATTAAAAGTATCTAGTAAAAAAGGGGGGGCGCCCCTTAAACATGGCTGCATTTCATAATATATATATTATAAAGTGCAGAACAGTGCCACAATCAGATTTAAAAAAACAGCTATATACTAAATAATCTTCTTTTTGATAAAAACCATACATAGATAGGATGCAACAGAGAAATGTATATAAGGGTCAGGGAGCGTTTGGAGAAAAAATAAAGCTTGGTGACATTGTACAAACTTCTATTTCAGGAACAATAGATGAATATACTTTTTCCGTGCACAGGTTAGATTGGATGGATATACCATCACATTGGCAAACTGGAAGTTCGTTAATTGAGTAGGTCCCTGATGGAAAGCTCAGCATGCATGGAATAAGATTTAATCAAAATCTCGGGAGTACATATCGGTGTCGGGCATTTGTCATAGACACCAGATATGAGTTTGCTTCCCCAAAGACAGGCGGAAGGCCCAAATATGAAACCACCATGGTTTTATTACAATTTAGTATGTATCTTTCATTCTCCCTATACTCTTTCGAGCGAGATTTAATTTCCACTTTAGGGGTACACGTACAAGTAAGGGGATCAGTAAATAGGGTTTATGATCCCAGTTTTGACAGGGTAACCTTTACATATCGCAGCCATGGAACCAGATGTGCCTGATCAAGGGATAAACAGTCTCTGATAATATTTTGAAAAGTTCCACTGTATCCCTGGACCAAATTCAGTACCAGAGTAGGGAAGGGGCTATAGATATTAAATCAGATATAAATGGGACATTCAGCCCTTGGTGCATGATGTAATTTGAGCAACCTTTCGGGAGAAAAAATAACTTTTTAAAAAATCAATCTTCTTTCTGTTGCAATAGCTCAGTTTTAGGTATGCCCCAAATCCCTGCTCCATATGTGGCTGAAGCAATAGCTTTAGCGCAATAAATCTTTTTGATTGGTTCCAAAGGCTTTGTACCCAACTTTTTTGTGAATGAACATATAGCCATGGTACTCTTTTCTAGTGCGTTACATCTATATCTCTATCATGTTTGTAATCATACACAACAAGAGACCTGTTCACACGGTGAGTCTAATGCTCAAATCCGCCAGACACCGACGCGGTCACGATTGATGGTGGCAGTGACTGCGAGAGCCAGTGAGACAGTGAACACGCACACACTTACATGTGCATAAGGGTACAGGTATGCCCATGTGGGGCAATATCCCGGAATACAAAAAAAAAATTTGGTGCAGGGTGGAGTGATCGACTCACGCCCTGAAGAAATTGCCAAGAGTTTTCCCCTAGCAATGAAACATGTTGGCTTTTAAATGAACAGACACACAGCATTGAATAAAATTAAATAGCCAGTGTGATCTAGCTCGGTTTTAACTGGGATGGGCGGAGCTATAGTCTGGACCCCGCAGTCACAATTTTTAGGTTGACTCTGCTGCACACTGAGACAAACTGCCTGGTGCACAGGCAGTATTCGATACCACACCCTAGCACCTTGTCCACTTTTCTTTTCTTCCATTCACCCTATCACAGTTTTGTTATGGATTGGTGGTCTCTGATGATGAGAACCTGAGGAAGCAGGCGAGTACCATCCTGCTCAAGCCCTTGGTGTTACTTCCGTGAGGCACCGTCAACGCCCTCCCACACTTTTTTTCATTCTTACATTTTATTTTTTGCTCACTTGAGCTTGGTCGTATCACATGAGGGGATAGGTTTGACCGTGGGAGACATTAGTCAGAACTAACGCAACAGATAATTTTTAATTTTCTAAAAATGGTGACCCAGATCCCAGCAGTACAGACGGTATATTTTTAACCGCTGGCCCAACAGATATTTTGAGAAACCATAACGGATTGGAAGGGATTTGAGCATTAGACTCACCGTGTGAACAGGTCTCTTGTTGTGTATGATTATAAGAGTGGGGGACGACCTGTTTTCTACCCCTATAGCTCCTTTTTGTATATGCTCTATCATGTTTGACCAAGTCCCTGCACTATTAAAAAGTACACCCAAATATAAACAAGTCTTAGGGGCCCATTAGGATGACGGTCGGAAAATCTCCCCGATCGCCATGGTAGCGGGAAAAGAGCACCCGCAAGGACCGCAGCATAACCGCCAGTCCAATTAGGATGCTCCGCAGTCGAAATCCAACCACGGCGGTCGGATTCTGGCGATTAACATTGCGGGGGTCACTGCTGCAGCGATGTCAAAAAGAGCATGTCCTGCACATCCCTGCACTGCTTGGCAGGCACTTCACAGTCCCTGCCACCTGGTACAGGGACATGTAGGGGCCAGCGCACCCACCCCCGCAACACATTGGTGGCCCGCAATGGGCCCCCGGAACATGTCTCCGCATGCCTTTCCATGGCGGTCCCACCGGAGCGGAAAAGCTGGCTACCGCTGGCATCATAATCGTGCCGGCGGTACTTGGCCCTGATCTGCTACAATTGTAGCAGTCCAGCTCCGCTCGCCAGACTGCAACTGGCGGAAAAGTGGTGGGTGGAAAATCACACCGTGGCGGTCACAACCGCGATGCTAATCGGACCAGCGGTTTTCCAGGTTTCGATGGCATTGCACCGCCGGACCGGCGGCGGCCATCTGCCCGCCATCCTAAGAGACTCCTTACTTATTTAAATTTTCCGTGTGGCGCTAAAAAATGATGGTCATTTTTTGGGCTGTTTCCCCCTCTATAAGGACAAAGGTTTTTGATTTGTTAACCTGAAGATCTAAAGCAACCATATATGACACATAATTATTTACTAGTTTTTGCAGGACTACACCCGTCCGAGTAACCAGTACGGTGTCGTCAGCATATAACAGGATATGGAGTTGTTTCTTATTTACCATGGGCACATCGTTCACCTCATGATTCACTGCTGATTCCACGCCGTTGGTATACAATGAGAACAAAAAGGGGGCTAGGACATATACCTGCCTAACACCCCGGGGAATTGGGAAAGCTGTTGTGCATTTGCCCTGGCTGCCATACCTAACACATGCAGAGGACTGGGAGCATAGTTGACGCATAAAAAGTATAATATTGTCCTCCACTCCCATGTTTTTCAGGATATTCCATAATTTATAATGCGAAACAGAATCAAAAGCAGTGGAGAGATCAATAAACACCATAAAAACACTCCCTCCTTTAACATTGCTATACTTTGCTGCAATTAGATTTAAGTTTAGGCACTGATCCAGTGTGACCATCCGTTTTTGAAAACCATATTGCACTGGGACTAAAATATTTTTATCAGCGGCCCATTCCTCAAGTCTGTTTAACAAGTAAGCCTATAATTTTTGGGCAATGCTTTATTCCCTTTTTTGAATAATGGCATGATAACTGTCGTTTTCCATGAAGCAGGGGGTCCCCCTTTAATAACTGCATTGAAAACATTCATCAGGAATGGAATCCAGAGTTCCAGGTAATCAAAGAAAAAGTCAATAAGGGCATTGTCCGGACCCGGAGCCTTCGCACTATTGCATTGCATAAGACCATTTTCCACCTCTGCCATTGAAAGGGTAATGGGAATACCCACATCACAATTTGGGTGATCATCAGTCAAGTTTACCCTATCTACAGCTAGCCCAAATGTAGCTGAATAGTGATCCACCCATGCGTCAGCCCTCACGTTTACACTTAGGGGCTCTTTAGGATGGGGTGGAGGCACAACCGTGGTGCTGGTGGCGACCGAAAATGACCTTTTCTGCACTCCAGCAGTGGTTTTCGCACCCGCCATATTACAATGGGCACACATAGCCCATTTTCTGTCCGCCGCAGAGTGACGTGAACCGCCAGATATTTGCCCCCGCCACCGCAGTGGAGGGAGCCAATAGGGACCCACCGCCGTGCGGAATGACATCCTGTCCGCCATACAAATCACGATGCCCCAAACAGCCCATCACACCACAGCGGAAAAACCACCCACCCTGAGATGGCGGAAGCACGACAGCGGAGCACAAAACCAGACTCTCGGCCCCCTCCACCTGGTCCAGACCGCAATGGATCCAGCTCTTCAATCCTTTCAGGTGCTGTACCTTAGCCACTACCAGCAAATAATGCTCCGTCGCGGACAATGCTGCAGGTGCACAATCACACAACTCCACACACAACCACAACACACAACTTCTGGGCTGATATACGGTTCCTGGCCACATCAGACACTCTGTTGGGGACAGGAACATATCATTCAGTGTACCCACACATGTCCCATCTGTCAGAAAATCACCCCTCTACATCCGGGTCACACATGAACTGCTAAATCACTGCAATGTCCCCTCCACTTCACACCTACCTCCCACTCATGTGAAGCAAACTGAGTATAATCACAAAATGGAGACTCACACTACACATGAACATCCAATGAACTGTTCACACTGCCTGTCAAGTCACCCACAGACACCCCAAACTGACACTCTGCCACATACTCATACCATTGGTTAGCAGCAAAGGAGGATAATCAATGGGCTAGCCAAAAGTGAAGTGGACAGTGCTGGAAAAGCATGGAGCAAGCCACATAGCGTGTGTACATCACATGCAAGATAAGGAACATATAATCACACCACCCTTAGGCCATTAAATCAGACATGGGTTGCACAGTGAGTGAAATTAAACCAAACTGACCTCTGTGCAACAACTCAGGGAGACATCAAGTCGAGCCTTGCATAGGCACAGGGATGATAGGAAGTGTATGAAGTCTAGCAGTGACCAGCAACACATCTGTGTCAACTTACTTGATAAGTGTATGTCATCTGCACAACACACATGGCTCAATGTCACACTCCATGACTGTCAAACACAAGTAGGACCTTCACACATACCCCTCCTCCACCCACCTCACACCTGCAACACTCAACACCAGTGTTAAACATACAGAATGGTGCAAATGATGCCCTTTGAGTTCACTGACAACCAATCATACTCCTTGGGGTGCATCCACAAACATCACACCCACACTCAGGGATGACTGAACCAATGCTGACACAAACACAATAGCCAAACACAAAGCTCACAATCAACATACACAGAAGTCCAACAAGCCCACATATGGCCAGCCAAACAGTGGAAAGGCAATGGGACCCCAGACAGAACAGGAGTACACAACATTGTCCAATGCACAAACACCATACCCCAACACAAACAAGAATTGCAAAATCAAAAATCAATCATGAACACTAACTGGGATCAATGGGACATTCAGCTAACACAGACAGAGACAGCACACCACCCATCAAGTCAACATGGTGTCATAGTGTACCACAAGCATGCACATGCACAATCCTGACAAGTGACAGGTCACAAATAGGTGGACAGGCCACCAATGTGCACCCAAAACAAAATCAGGCACAATAATCCACCTTGCTGCATGTGACAGACACACAAGGAATGCTCACTACACTTGCAACACACATCAGAATGTATCACAATGCACAAACTACTCACACACAATGTCATGCAAATAGAACATCACACACCCACAACAAAAATACAACAGATGCACAGACCAATCCATCACATTGAAAACTCAGCTGGACATCAGGGGGATGCAGAACAAGCAAGTACAAGGCAACATACACTGACAACACTGCATGCACAACAAGCAGTGTGTGCACACCAACCAAATCAGTAGCACACACATCTGAGTGCCACACATGTACTCCCACAACACAAATCATCACAGCACACAGAGAACATCACACTCAGGAAGGGTAGCAGTACCTAAGCAAACACACATACAGCTTAACCATCACCCACAGATGCACCACTCAGGGACACCCAGGTGCAAACAACATGACCAGAGGACTGCGCAGCACGAACATTTGCACTGCACATGAGCAACCATGACTGCAAACCAGTACAAGGAAATAACACATAACTATTTGGGAAACTGTCCTGAGTAGCACATTGGTCCTGTGCACTGATCAGCACACAAAGCATAGTCTAAGAAATAAAGTGGTGGGGAGGCTCACACACTGGCAAGCCAAGGGGTAGGTGACATGAGATTGAAGTGGTGTGTACGTCAGTAGTGGAAAGGTGAGGAGTGTACTGTACAGAAGCACATAGAGGAGTCACACACAATGGGTAGGCATCAGAAGCACAGATAGGGGATGGTATGACTCCACATCCCACATACCATACTGGAGCCAAAAATGGGTCAAGTGACAGCAATGCATGAGAAAACTCACAAATAATGTCAGTGTGGCTGAGCAGGTCTGCACAGTGAGCACAAACAGTAATAACACACATGGCTGATCAACAAAACACAACACATGCTTGGCAGTCACACACTCTGCATACTCACAACTGGCAGCACCAAGTAGGTGTCCCCCAGGATTGCAAGGACACACCAACACACTACACGGTGCTCAACCTACAACTCCTACATGTGCCCACAATCTGAAGCACATAGCTGACAATTCAAACACACAGGCACTCAGCTTCTGGGTTATACATGTGTGCAGTTGGTATTGCAGGGGCACACACAGATCAACACTACTGACCAAGTCACCCCCTTCACACTTCATGACCACTCAGGTGCACACATACACATGCACCCATGTGACTAGGAAGACAGGCCATCACAAGATGACCACACTTAAACACTGCTGTTCACCTATCAAGAAAGATCACACAGATATGATGGACCCTGGCCAGCCCGCAAGTAATCCTATGGATTGAATTCCCCTCTGTTCTGGTATTGCATCCTAACATGACATGTGTACAATTTAGCAAATCTGACCATAGAATGATTAGGATAACAGTAGATCATCACAAACAACCATCATTGCACCCTCAAGCCTCAGAGTTAAGAAGAACTGAAGTGCCTGTCACCTCTGGCAAACTCTGAAAAAGTATACGAAGCAATTGGCAATGTTAAAGTGGCATGCAGACCATGTGTCATATGAAACCATACCCATACATAAAAGTTTTTTTTAGCAAGGACATTGACAAGCAGACAATAGGAGTAACTGTCTTTATTATATAATACACAGATAGACCACAGAAGTAGACAAGAGCAAGGGCAGTGGCCAGTCCATAGTTCAAAGGAGGGACATGTGTGCATGAGAACCTGCACAGGGAAAGGGCATCCAAAGTTACAAACAGCAAGGCCAGTGGCCAGTCCATAGTGCAAAGGAGGTACATGTGTGCATGAGAGCCTGCACAGGGAATGGGCATCCAAAGTTACAAACATCAAGGCCAGTGGCCAGTCCATAGTTCAAAGGAGGGACATGTGTGCATGAGAACCTGTACAGGAAATGGGCATCTAAAGATGCTGCCGTGAGACATAGTGTGTGAGGGAGAATGTGGAGGGCTGCCTTTCCACTTCTTGGGGATTCAATAGGTAATAATTATCTTGGTAGGAGTGGGAAGTGGGGTGGGCACAACAGGCACACTCCCCACCAAAGGTGTATCGGGTGCAGGTGGTGGCCCTCCCCCTGGGGATCTGCTGGATCTGGCCGTACGCTTGTCCTAGCCTTGCCTTTTTCCTTCCATCCCCTGTTTACCAGGTGAACCCCCCACAGTGACCCCCTGTCCCAGCTTCACAGGGGTGTGGGTGAGAGTTTAGGTTGTGGGTGAATCTGCCTTAGAGGACTTTTTCTGTGGACTCTTAGCAGGCACCAGCTTCACAGCAGGCATGGCAATTGTTTGCCTTTCTTTGGGAGCCGCTTTTCGGAAGGGAGAGTCCTTGGATGGGGCTGATTTTGAGGCATGTGAGCCTGAGGCATGCTTCTTGGCTTGATACCCCTGAGTGTCATCTGAAGGGCTTTTGCTTGTGTGCTCTTGTGTGACTTTTGTTTGTTTGGGGGATGGTGTCTGCGCTCTGGGCCACTTGGGGTGTTGCTGTTGTGAGCTGCGTGTGGAGTACCTGGAGCCTGAGGGCTGTGGTGTGTGGTCACTCGCGTCAGATGTTGCCACTGGCAGGGGAGTTGCCAAAGGGACTGGAGCTGGACTCTGAGTCTGTGACAGCTGAATGGCTGCCATCACTGTGGAGGACAAAGACTGGACAGTTCTGTGTAGCCCACCCACATCAGAATGAATGCCCTCCATGAAGGCAACTACCTGTGCCAACTTCTTGTCATGGTCTTGGAAGGCATTCAGGAGAGTTGTCTGACCCACACACAGCTAGTGCAAAAGGTCCACAGCCTCAACACTGAGGGCAGCAGGGGAGACAGGGGCAGGGGAAGCAGTACCTGGGGGGAAGGACACTATTCCCTTCTTACTGTTACAGGCACATTCAGCACTAGTGAAGGTAGCTGGGATGGTGGGCACTGAATGATGTGTGGTGGTAGAGGAGGCAGATTTCCCACTCCCTGTGCCCGCCAACATCGAGGAGTCACAGCTGGCATCAGATGACGTTGAGGTTGGTGTTTCACGGCGTGATTCTTCAAGGAAACTTCTGTCCCCCTCGAGGCGCTGGTCACATCAGTGTCAGTGAGATTATGTGTAGCAGTCGTGCAAGATGCCTCTCCACTGGTGTCCGTCCCCTGTCCTTCTGTGTCCTCGGTAGATGCTGCAATAGACAGAGACGTAGGTACAGTTTAGTGCCATACTCACAATAATCATATGCAAACAAAGCCCAAAACAAGATGAGGATACCCCCATGTTGCACATCACCCTGTGCAGTCTGCATGTGCAACCTTAATGCAATAATCAAAAGATGCATGGTAACATGCATACTTGGCATAAATGACCCATGTGATGTTCACACAGCCAAATAGCTTACCCGTGCCTCCCTGTAACCTGACATACAGATTCCTGTAAGCATACCTACGTGCCTGTAGGTGACAAAGATGTTCTCAGACGGAGTAGGAGGAAGGTTACCTCTGAGTCTCTTTTGAAACATCTGAAGGACTCCAAGCCTTCTTTTTCAAATGACCTTGAGGCCAGCATCTCAAATTTAAATAAATGGGTTAGCAAAGCTCTTGATTCTCTGGCCCCCCTGAAACCAGTAAAGTCACCTAGAACGTCCTCCTCTTCACCTTGGTATTCGGAAGAGATCAGAGCAAAAAAATCCGAATGTAAAAAACTAGAACGTAACTGGAGACTAACCTACTCCGTGGAAAGTAAAACTTGTTATTGTGCTGCGCTTAAAGAGTACCGCAAGCTCCTTATTGGGAAACAAAAAGACTTTCTGGCCGAACGGATTAACAGTACTATGAACTCTTCCAGGGAAATTTTTAAAACTGTGAAATCTTTCACCAATCCACTTGCGCTTACCCATACTCATTCTCCTTCACAGACACTATACAATAAAATCTCTGATTTCTTTGAGGAGAAAATCGCTTTGATATATGCTTCTTTCCCTGGCTCCTTCGACGTCTCTCAGGCGATTAATGATCACGATTGGGAGCAGACTTTGAGGCCAGTCTTCTCAGAATTCGCTGAGATCTTTGTCGAAGCTTCGCTGATTGAACTGCAGAAGTGTAAATCAGGATCCCCTGGCAATCCTTGGCCAGCCAAACAATATAGTGCCCTAGCGGAGTGTCTTAACCCCTATCTGAACACCATCTGGAATTCTTCACTCAGGCAGGGTACGTACCCTGTAGCTTGGAAACATGCCTTTCTCCTACCCATACTAAAAAAAGCCAACGCTGATCCTGAAATCAAAAGTAACTACAGACCTATCTCTCTGCTTCCCGCTCCAGCGAAGGTTTTAGAGAAACTAGTGCACCAGCAATTGGCTGGGTTTATTGAGACTAACAGCCTTCTCCATGAATACCAATCTGGTTTCCGTCCTGGTTTCAGCACGGAATCAGTTTTGATTGAAATGGCTGACTCCATACGATGGGCAGTAAATGGAGGTTCTAAGGCTATGTTGGTGCTGTTAGATTTATCTGCAGCATTCGACACAGTCTCTCACCCCATCCTTTTAAATCACCTAAAGGACATAGGCATCCAGGGAACCGTGTTGAAGTGGCTACCATCCTTTTTACATGACCGTAAGCAACAGGTCTGGACTCACCCCTTCACTTCACCCGCCAAACCTCTTAAGTGGGGAGTCCCCCAGGGCTCGGCCCTAAGCCCGCTCCTTTACAATGTCTATCTAACCCCCCTGGCAGAGCTTATCTCCAAAACTGGGATCAAAGTAACATCATACGCGGATGGTACCCAGTTACTGTTCACCTTTAGTGATGTGTCAGCCTCCACTTTTGACCCGCTAAAATAATGCCTCAAGAACATCGCCGCTTGGATGAACCGCAATTTTCTAAAACTTAATGCGGATAAGACTGAGGTCTTGTTTTTTAACCAACCCTCCCCACTTCTAACGTATGGTGGCCTTTTGAACTGGGTAATACCCCCTCACCTAAGGACTCGGTAAAAGATTTAGGGGTGAGATGGGACAAAGATTTGTCCCTCTCAGCGCATGTTCAAACGGTCTTGGCAGCCTGCTTTGGCAAAATTAAAATTATTAGGAAATTCATCAACTATCTGCCTAATGTAACTCGTAAAACCATGGTCCATGCCTTGATAACTTCTCACCTTGATTACGCGAATGGTCTAAACATGGGTCTTCCGCTTGGCCGGATCCGTAGACTTCAGATCATCCAAACCACCATAGCCCATTTGGTCTGCAGTGTTCCGCTTCGACACCGCATCTCCCCATACCTTCGACAACTTCATTGGCTGCCAATAGCCAAACGCATCGAATTCAAGGCCCTGACATTCGCTTATCGTGCAGACAAAGGAAGAGGGCCGGCATATTTAAGGAGGAGACTCCGCCCTATCAACAATCTAGATCTTTAAGGTCTAACAACAAACACTTCCTCGCCACTCCTCGGTTTGCAAAAGCTATAATGGGAGGCAGAACATTTGAGGTGGATACCACCAAATGTTGGAACAACCTACCCCCCCATCTGGGCATAATACAGTCTGAACAGGAATTCCGCAAGTCCCTGAAAACCTGGCTCTTTAGTCGGAATGACTAGTTTCTGCGCGACTCCTTCCCCTGCCCTCTGTCTGCTATAGCACAGGGACACCCCGTTTGGGGTAGGTGTGCGCTGAATAAATGCCTTTATTATTATTATTATCTCAACATGTTGCCACAGTCACATATGGATTCACTTTAAGGGGACAACACAGGTACAGATTCCAAAATGTCCTTTTGCAATGGCCATAAGCTCCTGCTGTCCACCATGTTGTGCTCTGAAGCACAACTACAGTTGCACAGTGGTGTCAGATGTGTAGTTCAGACAATTTCGAGGTCAGGCACTGCACACATCGAAGACAGCACACTAAGATGAGGCACACTGCAGTTCACTGCCCAGTGATGTCCATGACTCCCCTAATGCATCAGATGCCATAAAGCCATATCTCAGCATGCAATGTCAAGGGCCATTACATTAAAGACATGAGAAAGTACATGTGGAGTAAATGCTAGACAGCTGCACTCAACACAGAGGCCACTTACAAGCCATTGCATGACACTAGAAACATCACAGTGCTCCGCACTAGCTCATGGTTGGGATACCAGCAGTCACTGACACCCAAACTCACCCTTTGCAGAATACTCACCCCCAACTTGCTGCTGATGGGCCCTCAAATGTCCATCCAGCTCTGGCTGTGTCACAGCCAAGATGCGGGCCATTAGTAGTGTCATGCTCCTGCGCGCCAACCTTCCAGTACAAGAGAGCAGCCCCAGCGTCATCTCTGCCACATTTTTGCTCAGGCGGCAGATGTCATCCCACCTCTTGTGACAGTGTGTGTGCCATCGGTTGGAGACACCCAGAGCACACACCTTGCGTGCAATTGTCCTCCATAAGGCCTTACGCTGGTGGACATTAAGCTGCAGGCATGGGAGACAAGAGGAGGAAACATCAGTTACACTGGGTTATGTCCCACTGTGTCTCAGTACAGGAGCATGCATCACGATGGTCAGAAACAGCGGATCGTTCCGCTGTCACCTCAATGGTATCCTAATTGGACGTGCGGTCAATCCACTGCCCGTGTGGAGGTTTTGGGATTTCCGCTGCGAATCCAACCTCCACGGATGGATTTTCACCTGTTGTGCCCGCTACCAGCAGTCTTTTGTGGCATTGTTCCGCCGCAGTCATTTTTTTTCTGGCGGTTTATCCTAATCAGGCCTCCGGTTTTGCCACGGTACGTGCGGACGATTCATTTCTGCTACCACGGTGGTCAGGCTGGTTTTCCGCCCGCCATCCGAACAGACCCCTTAGAGAGGGACCTGTATCTTGGCTCAAAAATGGTGAGTTGACTATTGCCCAAAATTCTTTACAGCTTTTTAATGCTGAGGCAAGTTGTAATTTGTCCCAGGCTTCCTCCTTTAGAGCCATAAGTCTCTCCCGCCTACATTTCTTGTATTACACATGGAGAGAGCTGACCAGGGCAATATTTCTTGGCCTTTCCTTTAGCGCTTTGTGTAGACTACTGAGTGTCTTGGTGCAAGCTGTGTTAAACCGGTTTTCTTCCTGGGTTGTAAATTGCTTTCAGCAGTGAGACAAAGGCCTGCGCTATACTATGCAGGTCACTATGCAAGTCGAGACAGGTTGATATTTCTTTCTGGGTGCTCCCAATTACAGTAGGTAGTAATATATCTTTATTTATTTTTGCCCACTTTAAAACTATTCTATACCTTCTTACTATTCTTGGAGCTGGAACTTTCATAGCCGCGCTATTAAAACAAGCCTTCCATTGGATTTGAAAGATCAATGAAACATGATCGATAAAAACTTAAGCAAGGGTTCCTATCTGGTTAAAAAAAAACCTTGGTAGTCAGCTTTGCCGTTTACACCGCCGCGGGAGCATTGCGTGCTTAAGAGCGCAAGGCCAATAGTGCAGGGTCAGCTGGGAGATTGAGTTTCTCCCCCGCCGGTATGCAGCAGCACAAAGTGGTGGCAGTCCTCAGCACTGGTATCATCCCTCTTCAGTTGCACACCGGAACCTCTAGCTCTAGTGATGGATATGCTCTTGGAGAAGTGGCCTGGCCTGAACTATGCCTTTCCCCTATTCTGTTAGCTGATGAGGGTAGGCCTATAGATCAGACTCCAATCAGCTAGATTTATCCTGATCTCGCCCCTTTGGAGGACATAGAGTTGGATTCAACTTTACTGGAAATTTCTTGTGATTGTCCTCTCCTTTTCGACTCTCCTTAAGGAACCTCTCAGATGCCAGCATCTCTTGGTCAGGACACAGCAGTTGAAGCAAGTAGCGTGGAGACTTTCCGGAGACCCTGGGAAGTGCCAGGAACAGGATCTTGACCTCATTGACAAATCCTGAGTGGACACCGCACATAACTGTTACCATGCAGCATGGTCTGGCTGCTTCTTGGAATGGAGTTTTTATACCGTAGCAGTAAATGTGATTTATTTCATCAATTTTTAGTCTCCTTGGTATTGTATGGTCTTTCCTATAGAACCAATAATTCTTACAGATTGTCAATTTTCGCTGGTCACTTTCCTGTGGCAAACAGACCCATGGGAGAACATCTTATTTCTGATCTTCTCAGAGGTGTGCGCTTTACCGTTCCACCTCAACCCAAGTATACTCTTTGGGATTCTTCCTTAGTCCTTAGGAGTCTTCAATCCTAGCCTAACAAATCCCTTCTAAACTGAATTCAACTCTCTGCAAAAATGTATGTTCTTATTGTGTCTAGTGTCTCGCAAACAAATATCAGATGTTGAGGCTGGTAGCATTTCCAACACTTCTTGGAGACAGGAAGCTCTGTGTAGTTCACTGTCTACAAGAGTATGAAAAAGTTACTGGCCCTCTATGGAGCTCCCCTTCTGGTCCATTATTAATTTCTTTGTTGCAACCTTGTGCCCCAGTGTCTTACCCTACATTAGCATGTTCTGTAAAAAGGCTTCTTTTGAAGTTTTGGAGGTCAATTGTCCCAAGAAGCAATGGCTTCAAAGTCTTTTGCGGTGGGAGCATGCTTGGGGGAGATTATCCACATGGCCAATTGGCCACCGAATTCCATGTTTAAAGATTTCTACCATAACTCATTAAGTAATTATTTTTCTTTTGTAGTTGATAAGCTTTAAAGTACGTGCATTATCTGATGCCTACCGTCCCGAGATATAATTGAAAAAGTTACAGCATTCGTGAATAAGATTTTTCAATTTTATCAAGGACATGGAGGCTAAGATTATCCCAGCGGACAAGTGTAAATAAACAACTAAGTTCTGTTATGATAGCTATGTATTCCTTAAATGCTATCCCTTACATGTAAATTGCTTTTGACCCCACCAATGATGTATGAAAGTTCTTTATTTTCAGTTTCAGATCAAAGCAAGAATGAAACCAGGAATTTTAATATCAAAACAGGAATTACTCACACCAGAAGAGACAGAGGTAATACGGTTCTCTCTGTTTCTAGGTCTACCTGAGTGCTGATTGGATATTGGACATTCTAATGTGATATGTAGTGCATGTTGGAGCTCTGGCATGTGTAGATTTTTCTTCTACAACTCTATGGTTGCTGTTTGAGTTTACATGGCTGCTGTTAAAAAAAGGGAAGAGGAGAATGCATAAAATTGGCTTCTATGTCCTTAAAAAAATTACACATTTTTGATTCACCAATTAAATGATAACCCCAGATTTCTGTCACTGGATTATTGTCTACGGGTCTTTAGATATACAGGCCTTTCTCTTATTCAGCTATTGTGGATATTTTGAGTTGTGCTTCCTGACGCTGTATCATGATTAATCAATAAGTGGAGGAATATGAAGAAACAATATCTCCCTTTTGTTTTCATTTCGTAATATCCCCTTACTATACTTGATATGCTCTGATAGGTCCATTTCTAAATAAACTTCAGAATTAAAAAAGAACATAATTAAAATGTATTATTATTACTATTGTGAATAGGTGGTTCTGAGCGTCTAATCCACCGGATTGTTTGCTTTTTAATCACCTGCTTTTTTACCATTTACAGTGGGAGAGCCTCAAAAGCTGTGACTAACCCCCGGTAAACTCATGGTGAAATGGACTGCACGTGTTTACCACCAGTGTCTGCCTTTTAAGATAAGGGCGCTACGATGCAGCAAGGGTAAGAGGCACTAGGCTGGTTATCCATGAACATGTGTGCACACGCATATAAGGGCTGCGTTTGGGAGACTCCTGTTGTGTGCAGTCCAGGAACTGTGCACATGTAGCCTGGCACAGAAAGGCCTCTTCAGGGTTGGGTATTAACCTGGGATAGACCATATAATATTGGTGTAGACAGATCACCATCAATCAGCCAGCTGCCATCCTGTGAAAAGGGCAGTTCCAAGCCCACTAAACAAAGGGAGGGAGCACAGACACTGGAGCCAAACCAGGAGGAGCTCCTTTGAAGTTTTGCAGTGGCCGTCCATGGCAGTGATGTCAGCGGGGTTGGAGCTGAGACCACCAGAGTACAAGTGGCAAGTGACTCCTAGGTGGCGACATCTTGAAGTATCCCAGAAAGCTGTGCAGGAAGGTTGAAACAGGGGCAGAGAGGTGAAGTGGCACCTCAGGATAGGTCAGAGATGCATCCCTGCTAGTACCCCCTGCTCCCACTTAAAAAATCTTGTGTAAAGGGGATAGCTCTCTTGAATGTGCTTTTCTGCTGAACACTGGGACTGGACGCTGATGCCATGGATAGTTGGAAGGAAGAACCCCCTGACTGCCATCTGGCTTAAGGACTCTGCCTTTGATTGTCCGTAGGACCAGTGGGGCACCCCCCAAGGACCAGGGACGCTGGTCCCCTCACACCCCCTGAGGACTAGTTGTAGAAAAAGACTGAGCTTCTGCGCAAGGAGGGGAGATGCTCAAAAGAAGAGTAAAGTGTAAGACTGCCTCAGGAAGCAATTGAAAATGCTCCCTGCAAAGTTCGTCACCCTTTGAGGCCAGGAGGCCTGAAGAAAGTGCTCCAGATGGGTAGGCTTGCCATCAGGAGCAAAACGAGACCAAGATCGTCTAAATCAGCCCAACGGGGCCCAAGTATGGCTGTTTAAAGTCATGGAGACCTTTGACATTTCTCTCACTGGCAACAAACCGCGTGGGACTCCACCGTCGTTTTTCAACTCACCTCTGGGGTGGACAATATCAGACCACAGGAGGTAGCCCGTAAACCACAGTGAGACTGGGGCAGTACATTATATCAAACAACAATGTCTCAATGTGGGTTTCATTTTAAGGAACAAATATAGTAAGCACAAATAGTGTCTGTTAAGGAGTAAATCAACGTGGGGAAAGACACAGGGAGACAAAAATAGGTAGAACATTTTTTGTATTCGAATTACTTAAAGCATGTTGGACATATTAAACATCATATGTACAAAACACATGGACAGAAAGCACTGCGTTTACATTATTGGAAATTTAACCGATGGAATACTGTGCACAAGTGCTCGTGATAGTTGTGACGGCGCAAGTGACACGTGAAGTGGTATATACAGAGGTGATATAGAGCGCAACAAAGAATAAAATGATCCAGTAAATTTGGCAAAAATTAGGACATCCAAACAATTAATGGTGAAAGAATATGAAGAACAATGAATTGGATGTCCATAGCAAGAGGGCGCCAAAAATAACGCTGTTGGAGTCGACGGCGTTTCGGCCTGTTGAAATCTAGGCCATCATCAGGACTGGTTACATACAATTTTAAGGCAGTGAGTTGAGAGACGAATTAATCATGCACCAGAGGAATCGTGGTGTGCAGCGGGCCGGCGTTAGTTCGGCAGGTTCAAAACGAGACCAAGATTGTCTAAATCAGCCCAACGGGGCCCAAGTATGGCTGTTTAAAGTCATGGAGACCTTTGACATTTCTCTGCACTGGCAACAAACTGCGTGGGACTCCACCGTCGTTTTTCAACTCACCTCTGGGGTGGGCCAGGGCCTGAAGGCTGACCACAGAGCAGGAAAAATGTAGGGAAGCGCCGTTGCACTTTCCCCATGAAACGGAGGAAAATGGGGGAGTGCTGTCACACCCCGCGATATGAGAAAGGGGCACAGGACCACATTCCTGGGCCAGTGAGGAAGAGGAGACTGGGGCAGTGCCCTCTTGCGATACCATGAAGGGAGCCCACGACCCCATCCCTGGGCTTCGATGTGGCAAGAGAAGGTAGGGGAGTGCCACCACACTTTCCTCCCCTGCGAGCCTTCTCCACTCCCCGTGCCTGTGTCCAGTGTGAGAGGGAAGGCCAGTCACAGTGAGCTCATCTGCCTGCAGGAGTGGACAGACAAAGAAGAACATCCGGCTCCCGGAGTTGCACACAGGAGTGCAGTCTGTGTGGGGAGCCAGTGAGAAAAGCCGGGGTGGGCTCCTCAGGTTGTCCTCTGAAATGGGAGTTGCTCATGAGGTGCCCAGCACCACGAACAAAAGGAAGCGTGGTACAAAGCTGCCAACCAGAAAAAAGAAACTGGAACAGAGGAAAAAGAAGGACGCAGCCTATCCTTGGCGCAGCGAAAGAGCCGCTGCTATGAAATGCAGTGAAAGCACAAGACCAGCATTCCACAATGCCTGGCTGCATTTTCTCATCAAAATCACTCATTCTGGCTTTGAGGGGCCCCAGGAGAACAGGGCCACCTCTAAATAATTGCTAAAGAGCAGGGTAATTGCAGGAGCAGCACAGCTCACCCCCTACGTTTGGTGGGACTGCAAAAGGATAACCCCTCAAGGGCTTTGAAGGGTTTTTCAAGAATTCCCTAGGATGGAGATTTTGCTCTTCAGGTGGGAGAGATGCACTCTGTAGGGGCAATGAATCTGGCTGCAGTTCTTGCTGCCTGAAGAGGTTTCATGTGAAATTTCATGCTGGATGAACACCTTCTAGGGGTGAAAGTGGGTAATTGCACCTTTGTGTGATTATAAATGCAATGCATATAATTGTATAGTGTTGTAATATTTATAAATGTGATGCCCTTTAGGGGATATATTTATGTTTTTTAATTACACTAAAAGACATTCCTATGATAAAATGCTTGTTGAGATTTAGGTTAACAGCCACTCGCTTTGGTGCCAGTATTAAGATTGAGTCCAAATTAGACTCAATCCTGGCAGTTAGGGACAAGACAATGTTTTTGAGAAGTGATTTGTTAGTCTAACTCTCCCTTTGAGAGGGACAACAATGATTACGCAATGTCTTTCAAAAGTATTTCCATCAGCGTGTGTATATTTTCTAAATAGCTGCATAGTATTGAGTAGTGTGTGAGGAATAAATGTACTTTTTCCTTTTTCAAAAGAAAAAGCACAGACTGGACCATCATTTATTGTGTGTTATTATTGGGTATCTGTGAATGGTGATTACTAGCCCACATCACCTCCATTGAGTAGGCCTTGGACTGCTCGACAAAGCTACCCTATGAGAGTCAAGTGCTACTATGGGGTGCTTGGTTCCCAGTAGAGGACAAATGTAGACCGATTACTTGTGCAGGCCACACAACGAATGACAGGGTTTCTAACAATTATTAATAATAATTCTTATTAATATTATTGTTGTTATTTGCAAATTAAACACTGTTCACATTTATGATAAACGTTGTTGAAATAGTGAAAAAGAGTGATGTAAGTAAAATCTCGAGAAATGCTTGACTTCATAGTTAGAGGATTGTTGGGGTATTTTCACAGGTATGGCAATGCTTGTGAAGATCTTGTGAATTTTTAGCTAAAGGGAAGAAAATAGGAACTTAATTTACTAGGGCATACCTGAGCTTGTCAACAAGTTTTAAATATTTGATGACTTTTGGTACTTAGCAGCAATGACTCAAATGCATCTACAAACCTCTCTGTGTTGGTGAGCAAGTGAACTTGACGTTAATACATGCAGCGGCACAACGACTAAAGCGCTAGCTGGCAGGTAAACTGAGCATTGGATTTATAGCAGTAATTTAGTGCCAGAGCTGCAGGCACTTTTAAACACTAATTTGCAATTAACGAATTGCTCTCTGCTGAGACAAAATGATGTTTTCTGATGAATAGTTTAAGAGGTTATTTATGTTGCAGGCACATAGAATAAAGTGAGAAATATAAGCCTGTAGATAACATGGACAGTTAGCCTTTTCGAGTTACCTACAACCACTGTGTTTTTAACCAATCAAAGCATTAAAAGTGGTTCACATAAATTTACATTTGTGACATGAGTATTATTGTGCTGAATAATACATGAGAAGGCACGTGTGATTCTATTATTATCGTATGTCACTGCTCAATATTCTTTTCAATTAAATAGTTACACCGGGTGAGTGGGTGCTATGATAATGGGACATGTGCCATACTGTAATTGACTTCTTTGCTTCACCTCTAAATCCCTGGCCAACCTGTTCATGAGCAGCACTCATAAAATATCAGCAAATAGTGATGGATGTAAATGTATAGGTCAAGCTGAACCACTAGTAATGACTCTGGTGCATTCAAGTCCACCATTGTGGTTTACCTCTCCATTATAGATATGGTTGAACTGTATGGAAATAAGCCAGGACCACACCAAAATGAAAAGCGAAGCCTGATTTCCTAAATAATCACATCACCTTTGAAAAGAGACACTAAGGGCCTGAATTAGATCTTGGCAGGACAACTGCTGTTCCACTGCGACAGCAGTTCCAAGTAGTCTGTCAGTGGTTCACCTGCCATATTTAGATGTTGCGGCAATAGACAGTTGACCGCTGCGGCGGTCTTCTCTGCT
This sequence comes from Triturus cristatus, assembly GCF_964204655.1. Classification (NCBI taxonomy): domain Eukaryota; kingdom Metazoa; phylum Chordata; class Amphibia; order Caudata; family Salamandridae; genus Triturus; species Triturus cristatus. The sequence continues at coordinate 1,282,010,692 of NC_140585.1, forward strand.
GACTAACAGTACTCGCCATTGCCGTCATGCCGGCAGGTTTACGCTGAACTGATTTAGAAGTTCCCATTGCGCCAGTAGTCTTCTGGCAGCAGAGTCCTGATGGAGTATGGCCATGGTGGTGTGGAGACAGGTAAGTACTACTCATCATTGTCTTACTACACGTATATGTTGTGAATGTGCTACCATTCACACACTATTGAATTTACACCCACATATATCACAAGCACAACACCCACAAGCACCACAACAACAGTACTTTTTTTAAATGTCAATACAGGTGAGTTCATTTTACCTGGATGAGTTGTAAAATGAACAGCACTGCATTACACATGAGAAAAAATTGCATGTAAGAGTAATGCAAAAATACACAAGGCTACAGCAATTGTTAGCACACGATTCATAGTAATACAATTGCAAAAGTAGCTTACCCTACATCCCAGTGACAACGGAGTTATTTGGCGTTATGGTGTAACCAAAGCAGCAAAGAGGAAATGGAAGTAGGAAACAGTAAAAAAGGTTAGGTTCCAACCTGCCAATTCAAAGTAGAAGGTATTCCCCCCACAGTTGCCTCGACAGAAAGGCACATCTTAGTTGGGACGACCAGAAACTTGACTGGACTCCCTCTGGCAGCCGCTTTTGCCTCTGATGCCTTCAACGTGCAAGATTCTGGCGGAGGCGGCGGGACTCGAACAGGATTCCCTCCATAGACCCACCAACATCTAAATACAGTGGGTGGAAAAACAAGTCGGCGGGTGGGAAGAACGTCGAAAAAATGACAGCAGTACCTGATCCGCCAACATCGAAATCAGGAACTAGGTACACAGACATATTGAGCATTGAAGGATCTAATCAATGAGGAGGGCATCCAGACCCAGATTCTCGAAGGTTTAACATCTGGTTAGCATTGCTTTTGTAACACTTAACCAACCCTAAACCTTTTTTGGGATTCACAAATAAAAGCGAATTGATATTTGCGTTGGTTTGATTGGAGAAGAAACTCAAAGCATCATGAAACGCTTCTTTGTGCTACTTTGCGTCAAGTGGCTGTCTGTTACATGGGTGGTACATGGGCATCCCTGTGCTAACACCCGTGCTTTATGATGTTTAAACCTAGTCTCAAACATCAATAGAAAGGCTTTAGTGCCAAAAATTAATGCAGCTGAAAAGCAGGCGTTAAACAGAGAAATGTTTTCACTTCTCCGTACGTTTCCGACTTTGCATGGTGTTGCACTGTGCAGCATACATACAAAGTAAGAAAAGCTTTTTCACTTGTCTAAGCATAGTATTTTGTTCAGGAAGGATACCCTTCCTGTACAAATCTAAGCTAGACTCATGCACACACCCTAGCGCTATGGTGCTAAGGTGTGTGTGTGTGTGATGCTCGGCAGCTGAATTCAGCTCCAGAGCTAGGCAGAGGGGAGGAGAGAGCCATATCTTTGTGAATTTGGCACTCTCCTGCTCTCTCCCTATCACACAACACAGCGCAGCATTTTTGGTAGTGGCACAGCTACTAGAATCTGGACCTGAGTCTTTATGAGACAGTAAGCTCAGAAACTGTGCCTGCCAACATTCCTGCAACTCACACAGCACAAAAGTAATTAATAGAAAAGTCTGAAGCAAATGTATCCGATCTTAGTTAATGGTAAATATGCCAGGTATTTTCCATTACATACCTTTTCTGCTCATATAGCCCATTACAAGCAGGGATCAATGGTATGCGAAGGAGCCTTGGTCAGTCACAGATGTTGCACACATTGCACCTGAACCCCACAGCTGCGTGATTGGTATCCTTTGTATGTTGGTGAACTGTGTCCTGTATTTGAGTGAACAGAGCCAATTCCATCTTGGTACAGAGCACACTTTACTCTGTGGCACTCTGAATGCAGTAAAGCCACCCATAATGTTAATTATTTCACCTTTCACACCATATTATACATCATTGCATTCTTAGAGACCTGGCATGATCATAAAGATACAGCTCCACGAGCTGACCTCCAGAAGCCACACACATACAGATCTCTAATCTTTTACAACTTCTCCATCTCTATAGCTTTATAATATTGACATCATGATGTTCATTCCATTCAAACTCCAGAGTGTGGTTCTCTACTGCCTTCCTCGAATCACTGTAATTCCTAAGAGCCTTAGTAGTCCTTAAAATCTTCAACATCAACAAGAACAATAACCAATGGGCAACTCCCTTTACTCAACTTTTTTTCAATAACTTTCTCACAAAATTCCTATCTCACCCACTTCCTTTGCTAACACATCCTCCTCTAATCAATCCATTATACACACCCGACAGCAAAATAAATCCTAATTACTGAACAGAAGATGTCACCCAACTCCATTTCCTACAGCCTTTCTACGCTCCTCCATGCCATCTTGCTCCTCCATGCCATCTTAATTCAAATAGCATGTTTCTAGGTGCCCTCAATTCACAGTTATTTGATCACAACTTCACACAACTTGCCCTTCACGGAATCACATATACCCTCCATGGTTCCACGCCAAAATTGTGTACCCATGTCCACAAGCGAATGAAATCCTGAAGCCTTGAGAATGTACAGGCCTACTGTGATGCCCTTGAGGCCCTAATGAAGACACAGCAGATCCCATTTTACCTTAACCTTGTAGTTGTAGTTGCATTATTTCCTCCTGCCAATCTTACCAGCAGTAGCTCTCCAGCACTTTTAACTCTCTCCTCACATGCTCACCCACCTTAGGGTCTACTCTGTCTTATCACTCTTCCAATCACTGTGTATCTTACTTTCATTAAAAAATACCAAATCTAACTTTAAGCAAAATATATTCTATTCTGGGCAATAGGACACAATGGGCCAGATGTACAAAGCATTTTTAAGGTTGCAGATGGCCAGATTTGCTGAATTGAGCAGTTTGCGACCTCCGAAATGCGTTTTTTTATGTACAACTACCAAACTGCGATTCTACAGAATGACAATTTGGGTTTGTGATTCGGTATTTCGAAGGAGCATGTTTATGGTGTCACTTCCAAATATTGAATTGGAGTGGTATGTACCAAATTCTGGTTACATAGCATTAATATTTTACCACAAATTCAAAATTGGTGGTAGCCCATTTGCAAGTGGGAACGTGTCTCCAGGGGACCACTTCCTTTTTGAGGACGTTAAAGATATATATTTTCAGATAAGAGCAGGCAGCGCTTAAAAAAACTGACAGTTCAAAGTTTCACTTTTATTAAAACACAACCCATCCTCTTTTACTTTAAGGAAAATGGGCTCAATTTAAAAACGATATATATTGCTTTATTTAAAAACAATCACAGACATGGTGGTCTCCTCACCCCAGCAGGCCACCATCCCTGTCAAGGCTATCATTCCTAATGGGCGGCAAACAGTGATATATCACATTATTATCCAGGAGGTAGGTCAATTTAGTACCTGCTGGGAATTGGTTATTTAAAAATAAATGTTCCATACATTAGGAATAGCAATTCTCTAATTGCGATTCGGAGAAAATTGCAATTTGAAAATCGCTATTTCCAATGGTAGTACATCAGGCCCTAGGTGTAGGATTGATTATTTTTGGATTACCTGAATAATTACCTGTTAAATAAAATACTTGTTACTGTGCTAACAGCTCACTGTGCTTTAGTCTTTGCTTTACAACTTCAAACAAATACATATCACACAATTAGGCTGGCATGAAAAGTTGATAAACAATTCCGATATAATGAAGAGTTTTTTGATAGTACACAGATACCATATGGAAAATATTTAGACTTTCGATCCAGTATATGTCTAAGAAGATTTTAACTCTATAATCTTGGGTCACATTGTCCAATTCTCAGCTAATGTAAATAATATTAAGGCCCTCATTACAATGTCTGGCGGATTTGTGTTCGCCCGGCATCATTGTGGAATCGGGACCGACTGACTTCCGGTCGGCAGTCCCAACTGCATTATTAGGATGCGACCGCACATGGTACAGTAGCACATTCCCATTTCTCTATAGGAGCTTCTGCTGCAGCTGTAAACCACCCGTAGCACAAGTTCCCATAGAGAAATGGGTGTTTTTGTTAATCCGTGCACTGCGTGACAGACACCTGGCGGTGCCTGCCACTCGGTGCAGGGTTGCCCCCCAGGCCTTCAACCGGAGGCCGCTGTGGCAAGGAGGATCTGCTAGGGGTAATCAAAGTCACTTTCTGACAGGCATTTCATGTCTGAAAGCCCGGTATGAAAAGCCTGTCGGAAACCGACATCATAATCCCCACAGCATAAACGCCGTACATAGGGGATTAGGAGCGGCCTCCGACTGGCAATATTGCCTCATTTCTGCTAGCTAATCTGGAGACACTCACAGCTACCTTTAAGACCCTCCAGGAATTTACTGATTTGGGGCTCTATTAGATGAACCATAATACCTTCGAGATTATGTTGATTTTACACAACTCTTCCAATTATGAGAAACGGCCGTTTCCACGCATAATTTAACCACACATGCATTACAACACATGCATGGTTACAACAAATAACCTTTACCACGCATACCTTTACTACGAGATACATAGTAAAGGCATATGTGTTAAAGGCTAAAAATAAAAAAAGCGTGAAAAAAACAGGAGGCTTGGGGGGTTCCCTCCCCCCCCCCAAAAAAAACCGCACCTGTTGAAGTTTCTATGTGGAGGCAATCAGCGTCGTTAGAGGAAATGGAAAGACACTTCCGTTTCCTCTTAACGATGTGCAACGTCAAAACGGAAGAACATTGAGAAGAGACGATGTGGAGAGGTAAGGGGAATTTTAGATTTAAAAAAAAAAAAACAGAGGTGCGAATTTAGGGTTAAGGGCAGGGAGGGTATTTGTAAGAAGGGTTTAGGGGTGGGGGAATAACCTTTACCAAGAGTATGCCCTTACCATGCATGAAATTACAACGAAAATCGTTGTAAAAGTATGTGTGGTAAATGTGTGGTAAAGGAATATTCGTGGTATAGGTTATGCGTGGTAAATGCATTCACGTTGTAACGCTTGCGTGGTAAAGGCATGAGTTGCAACGGAATGAGTTGTAACATCATACAACCTCCAATTATTCATACTAACTTCTAGCTCAAATATACATATAACCCCAAAACTCAGGTGAGATTTTCAGAGTTTCCGGCCCATTAGTTTAAACCAAATTACACCCCATTAATAAAAAAAATGGATACGTTCTTCAGGTGCTGGACTTCGTCACATTTGCCTCCTTTGGGTGCATTGTTCTTATAAAAATTTATACTTTTCCTTATGTTCTGTTTCATGCTGTCTCCCAGATCATTTTTTATTCATCAAAAAATGGACGTCAAATTTCCATGGTCATCTTGATTCAAATCAGTTGAAAATGCCGGCTGTCAAAGGCTGATTAGGCTTTCTCGATCTTTTTCTTGAATTATTTTGCTTCTTTTCTTCTACATTTTGCTCGATTATCCTCCTTGAATGGAGTTACACTATTTAAGAATAACCCGGCCAAAATCATTGCCCAATATCTTGATGCTCATGGCCGTCACATATTTTACCAATCCCTCTGACCTCCAAGCGAGCTCAGTATAAGAGTTTAATTTGTCTAAAAAACACAGCAAACCTCTTTTTTTCAATACTTTGAAATTCCTGTTTTTCATGGCAAATCTTTTCTTCTGGACTGTTTTAGTCGTCAATTTTTTGGATCTGCTTTTAATTAGGATAGAGAATTCCTACTCTATCACTGAAATTAGTTAATATTAATTAAGGTTCCTTAATAGACTGTTCAGCACTTTTCATGCTAGACATGGGATTTCCTTCCATACAACTCTTTGGTCCATTCAGAATCGTTTTGTGATTCAATATTATGAATTCTAAGGACCTGGTTTTCAATCTTAGTGAAGACATTTAGTGAGAAAATTAGCTAATGGCTGCAGGCCCAAAATATTCTAAAATAATCATCTACCTTTGACCAGGGGGAACAAGTCTTATGGTATTCACCTTATGATCTCTAATTCACATATGATCTCCATCTTAGTTTTTCACATATCCATTGCAGAAAACTCTAGTGAATGCAATTCTTTAGCATGTGACTTAATTTTTATAACCAGATTATCTCCATTGTTTAAATCCAAAATATTACCCTTATGTCCTCGTTGCACTAATAAACAAGTGGGGAACTGGTGGGAAACATCGTTTACAATGCGGGGATTACATCGCGATGCCATTACATCGCGGTTTTTACAACGCAAGTCGTTACAACGACTTGCGCTAGATGGCGCTCTAGGACAAGGAATAGTATAATTTACTATCCAACACCTTCCTTACTGAACGTAGACTGGAGTTGGAATAGTAAATTAGACTACTCCTAAATCCTATTCCTTGTCCTAGAGCGCCATCTAGCGCAAGTCGTTGTAACGACTTGCGTTGTCAAAACCGCGATGTAGTATACCGCGATGTAAATGTATGCGTTGTAACGTCAAACATCCGAACTGGTTGCTCAAGTTTTAATAATGTAGACATTTTTCTAATTATTCAAAGGCATCTTTTTTATATTCTGTGTTTCTTTACTCCATCTTCCTATGTAAGTCATATTACTAGGATGGTTTTATGTATTAGGTCAACCTGTGGATACAAGCAAGGTCCAAGATGGGGTCTCCGAATTGGCATTTAAATTCAAGTTAGTGGTTCATTTCTTAATTGCTTTTAATTGAAAATCCGATTTCCCACGAAATTACATATTTTCAGAGAATAAAATGAGAAGAGAGAACTTGCATTTTGTTTCCATTTTGTAAACTATTTATTTATTTATTTAAAAAAAAGTTGAGAGACGTTGGAAGCTGTACTATTAATTTATTTTCTCACTGTGGTTGTTGGAAATTATCATAGGGTTGTTTACATGCCCTTTAATCCAAATTGGCAATTAGCATGTGACTTCTGAACTGGATTAGTTATAAATTAATGCATGTCACATTTCATTTAGGTTTTTGCATTTTTGTTTCTTTTTGCACCATAAAAAATTAAAGAAATAGATTGCCATAATCTTAAATGCCCTAATCAATCACACTTTTCGCAGGCCTGCCACACATACAAAGAGAAACAAATGAAGGACGGAATGCTGAACAATAAAAACATTTACCCCCAGTCACAAGGATCTGGGTTTATTGCTTCGTTCTTTTGCTCACCCGGCCACCCTAGTTTGGACCCAGCTATATACAAATCAGTCTTAACCCTGTTCCTCAATGAAATAGTCCAGCCCAAACTGCCAAGCCAGGTCCTCCCTGGACCGGAAACAAGCATCCTGGAACCGGTTTCGTGGCATCACCCCTCATCCGCCAGGCTAGCTTGAATCCAGTGGTGCAGTGAGCACGGGACCCACGTCTGGGAAAACCCTTCCTACTACAAATACAAAAAGAAACAAATGATGGACGGATTACTGAACAATGCAAACATTCACCTCAGTCACAAGGATCTAGGTTTAATCTATTGTTCTTTTGCTCACCACACCAACCCAGTTTGGACCCAGCCATATGCAAATCAGTCTTGAGCCTGTTCCTCATGGGAACAGTCCAACCCAAACCTCAAACCCAGGTCTCCCTGGACCATGAACAAGCATCCTGGGACCGGTTTCGGGGCATCACCCCTCATCAGCCAGCCAGGTCCTCCCTAACCGGAAACAAGCATCCTCCCCCAGAAGGGGGTTCCGTGCTCTGCATGCCACTGGAGTCAAGTTAGCCTGGCTGGCAAGGGGTTAAACTACGAAACCGGTCCCAGGATGCTTGTTTCCAGTCCAGAGAGAATATGGCCTGGCAGTTCGGGCTGGACTGTTCCCATAGGAAGCAGGGTCAAGACTGATATGCGATAGCTGGGTTCAAACTGGAAGGGCAAAAAAACAATGGATTTAGGCCCATATATCTGTACTGGGGTGAATGTATTACATTGTTCTGCATTCTGCATTCTGTCCATCAATTAGTTTTTTGGCATTTGTTACCCGAGTGGAATAGGGATGACCAGACATGGGTCCCGTGCTCTCCATGTTACTGGAGCCAACCTAGCCTGGCTGACGAGGGGTCAAACCACAAAACCGGTCCTAGGATGCTTGTTTCCAGTCCAGGGAGGACCTGGCCTGGAAGTTTGAGCTGGACTGTTCCCATAGGGAGCAGGGTCAAGACAGATTTGCGATGGCTGAGTTCAAACTAGAATGTCATGGGGAGCAATAAAAGATGGATTTTGGCCCATATCTCTGTACTGGGGTGAATGTGTGACATTGTTCTGCATTCTGTCCATCAATTGTTCTTCTTTTTGCATTGCGCACATACACTCACACACATTCACACACACTCGCCCCATCCACACCACAGTCTGACTCCTCGAAGATACCTAGCCCACAGATGGTACCTACACACTGATGAGTCATCCCTCATTGTGCCCCAAATTACACCATTTGTTTTCAAGTCATCCAACTTGAAGCATTCTCTTCCAGAGTTTTTACCAACGTCTTTTCACTCTTCATTCAGTCCCTCCTCTCAGTTTCGTACTCAGACTATATCATGACAGGTCTTTTGTTCTTTAGTTTTCTGGACTTAAAACTCCTGTCTCTACCTCGCCATCTAACCACTGTCCTGTATCACAACTCCTTTACCGCTCTAAAAACCTACAGTAACTTGCATGCAGCAGGTTCATACACTATATTCCATAACCTGTCCAATGCACTGCTTCCTGGCTGCTGCCAAATGTATTCCACTGAGATTGCCAATGCACATTATCCAATTTTATTTTTCCTCTGCTCATATTAATCACCCCTTTTCATTATGTGTCTGCAGTATTCAACCCTGTTGACCACCACACCATGGCTACGGCCCTTGCCCCCACAGGCATCAGAGGCATTATACTCGAGTTGTTAGCATCCTAGTTTTTCAACTATCTCTCTTGACCGTGTTTCCTGGTACTACTCTCTTACCACCCTGCTAGTCATTTGACACTCCTCTATCATTAACTTTCTCTTCACACCACCATTCTCAGGGGCATCACTTCCTTCTTTGTGTTCACCTACCAACTTTATGACAATGATGCACAAATCCTATTCTCCAGTGGGATAGCTAGCCCTTTGACCGCCTGTGGCGGTCCCTGCGTTTGCCGCTCCGCAGCGGCCACATAAAATGGGGGGTTCTGGAGAGTTTTCTCTGTTTGCCGCCCTGCAGCGAACGCATTGAGGAGTGGGGGTGCCTGCGATGGATGCCCTGAGACTTCAGGTAAGAGCAGGGGAAGCCACAGCTCCCAAATCTCGTGCCGCCCAGGGTGGACACCCCCCCTTGCTACGCCACTGCCAATTCCCTTTCCCTGCCTCACATCCTCTCAGAAGTCTCTGACTGGGTATCCGGAAGCTCAACCTTTTCACTGCTCTGCCCGCCTACGTTTCTAAAATGATAACATACAATTCAATATTGTTTGGTATCACGAGGGCTTGTATGAGCCGAAAAGTGGAAATACATTCAAAGTTGCTCCAAACAAGGGACCCAAAATGAATCTTGCCCGGGGCCCCACATGTCCTTCAGAAGTCCTTGTCAGTCCTGCCAAGGACTGTACCAAAACAAATGGCCTTTTCAGAATGTGCACATTAAATCATTGTTCAGGCAGGGTGCACCCGAAGCACCCCAAGCAATGATTTTCCCCAAACACAGCATGCGCTTCAGGGATGATTTTGCATTCTACTTTTATACTTAAGTGCTCTTTCAAACGTGGGGGCAGATTTATAATAACTGACGCATCCCTGCATATCAGCAGGGATGCGCCAGTTATTTTGCGCCCCAGCTCCGCCATCATGGATGCGCCGCATTTATAATGCAGCGCACCATGGGGCAAAAACGGCACAGATGCGTCACGCATCTGTGCCGTAAAAGTGGCGCATTGCTGGAGTTGCGTCGTAAGCGCGACGCAGCTCCAGCAATGCTCTTGGGGGCCCTATCTGCACAATGCTGCGTCAATCCTTACGCCTGCTTCAAGCAGGCGCAGGGTTTTGACGCAGCATGGGCTCAACAGTGACTGAGTGAAATCTTGTAGATTTCACTCAGCCACTTTTAGGAGGCGTTCCTGCGCCGGAAGGCCCCTCCCCCGCGCCGGAACGCCTATATGTGGCGCAGAGCTTCACAACGTGACGCATCACCCAGATGCGTCACGTTATGAATACCCCGCACCATGGCGCAGGATTTGCGCCGCCGCTGCGTCACAAAAGTGACGCAACGGCGGCGTAAATGAGGCGCAAGGGCCTCATAAATCTGCCCCGTGATGTATATGATAATCTGCAGTGCTTTACATAAACAGTTATACTTACTGCCTATGTAACCCCACTGTTATATATGGAAATGTCTCCCTCAATCTGGGTAAAGAGATGCCACTACAATTCGGTGGAATCGGAGCCCAGTCGGCAGGAAATGAAATATCACAACCCGCTTCTTGCCTGACTGATTCTCAAACCGTGTGGCTGCACGCGCTGCCTGTGCTGCGATATTAAAATACAAAACAGAGTCCTTGAACCTGCAGAATACCATTGCATGGAGGCGACACTGGTTTGTTAATATATTCAATGGTTCCAGCCACGCAAAAGTCACTTCGGAAAATAAATACATAGATTATTGTGATTTTCGAACGAGAGCAAGACTCCAAGGTGCATCGATTTTATTTGTATATATTTTCTTTTACAGATGCCATGCTGTGGCCTTCTCAATCATCTGCGATGAATTTAAACAAGCATTGCAAAACCAATAGGTTTGCCTTTTGTGTGATCCGTGTGCACAGAAACACATCCATTTACACACTGACATAGATGACGCATGCATGTCCATACGCAGAGAAAGCAACATGCTTTCAGACATCCATGTGCATTCAAACCCACGCTTCAACAGGCGTCCACGCGCAACCCCGCAGCCAGACTTGTAAACGTTCTTGCACTCCGACCAGTAGATACACATTCATACATACAGATCTACCTCCGAATCTACATGCATACCGACGATTAGAGTACAGCTATCCCAGCAACCAGATCAACATATATGTAGGTACCAGGCGTGCAACACCCATTGGGCTCACCGGGCTTCAGCCCCCCCCGTCGTGTGTGACAGCCCTGCGGGCTGGTGTCCGTCTAATTGCAGCCGCACCAGAGTACTTCACGGGTCTTTAAAAGACCATTTACTCGTTAATGAGGCATTTGTTGTGTTTTCACCCCTTCTTACAGCCACTCTGCCTATGGCTGGAAGACTTAGCCCCCCCCGAAACTTTTTCAGCCCCCCCCCCCGAAATTTGGCTCTAGTTGCCCACCTGGTAGGTACACATGCACACAGACCACCATACCTACATGAACTCAGACATGAAGACCAGCAAGCATACAGTCAGGGCTTTAAGCGGGATGAAAAATCTGGGGGGTCTCTCAAATGGGTGTGGCCAATGTAATTAAGGGCGTGGTTCAAAAGCACGTAATCTAAAAATCTGTACTTAACATAGTGTGCCACCCAACTTGTATTTTGCTGTTTCTGTCATTGCATCCAGATATATGATACAACAAGTAACGTCATACCTACAACAAGTCAGGACTATTGGCTTTGTCAATGGTTGTTAGTTGCATAAGATAAATAAGAAGCAACTATAGCTTCTATATAATATTAAAAAAGCTTCGACTTAAAGCCCTGGTCACCAACGACAATGTTGATGCTTCTGCGTTTCAAAAAGAGAAGGGGAATCCAGAGAGAAAATGGCTCTCCTTAAAGGATTTCCTTTCCCCTACAACGCTCACCTGGCATGACGTCATGCCATAACTTCTCCACTAGTGAGAAGTGAGCAGTGTGGGCACGCACACTTCGATGTGCCTGCTTCACTTAAGTCCGGAAAAAAACGGACCACGGCGTGCCAGGGCACAAAACAGAGCCCGATAGAGACCCGTTTCGAGGCCCCCTTTGAAAAACTGCCGGTGCTCAGCACTGGTGAGACCTGGCCCACTTTAAGCCCTGTATACAGTACAGACGCCTCAGTAATAACACTAACAGATATGTAGGTACACCTCCTCACAGACCAACACACAGAGGCTCACACATACACACAAATATTCAGACTCCATAAATCCATACCCATGTACAATTACACAAAACCCCTCTGGGGCATATGTCCAAGCCCCGATCGCCACCACAATGTCACTATTACAGACGTTGTGGAGGCGATAGGGCCAGAGCCTTATTTACAAGGCAACGTTAAGCCACCTTGAAAATAAGACTCCCTTTCACATTATGTTAGCGTGAAATGGGTGGGCAGTGGGTGTTGTGGTGGGCGTTCCAGGGCAACACCCATTCATTTTGACACGGCCCCCTATGTACAATGTGGCGTACATAGGAGGCAGTGCCAAAATTAAGACCAGGTAAATACTGGTCTTAAGTTGGCGAAACGAGGAGAAAGCATTATTTCTCAACGTTTTTGCTTTTCCCATGTTTTTTTATGTACAGGAAGGTGTCCCTTCCTGTACATAAACAATCTTTTGTCACTTTCATGTGTGCTGCATGAAGCAGCACACATGAAAGTGACAGAATGCATTTTAGGATTGTTTATGTGCAGGAAGGGGCTTAAAGCCTCTCTCCACCACTTCATTGTACATATGGCCCAGAGTCTGACAGCACAGAGGTTGGCATGCGCAGACAGGAGGAGGCAGGCAAACAGTTAGGCTCGACTTACGAGTGAGGAAGATATATGTGCGGAAATTGCAGGTGGCCTTAACTTTCATGACCATTTGGTATTTCGCCACATATTTTGTCCAATTACGAGGTTAAACCCATGGACTATAGAATCACTATGTTGTCCGAATGTACTGAGTGGAATTCTGAATGGAATTCTTTAATTAATGAAATCATTTAGGACCTGCTCTCAGCAGGTGGTAAATATATATGAGGAGACTGATAGGGATGTGAGCTGGAGCGAGAGGGTTGGGAAAATGGGAGAGGGTGGGGAATGGGGGATGTTGCCCTTGCAGGGGGAGCATGCCTTATCAGAGAGGCAAGCAGAGGCCAGATACCAGGGCCTAGCTGCTCTGCAGCCCTTTTCCAATGCGATCTTACCCGCCAGATTTTTCAGTAGGTAAAATCGGGTTTGGTGTTCCCACACCTGAAAAATCTGAGTAAGGAAACAATGCCAAATGTACGACTGTGCAGAGAAAATTTCCACATGGAAATTCTGCTCAGCACAACTTATAATTGGGCCCTCAATGAGAACTTCTGTCCGGGCCCTGAGTGGTAAATAGTTGGACAGACGGATGGATACTTGATTAGTGCTGGAAAGGGTCAATTGCGAAGGAAGCCCCTTTTTTGAGCAGAAAGATGTAGCATGTCGAAACCGTCTTTCCTTGGCGAAATCCCTGGAGTCAATACGTGTTTTCATTGTGCCTGGAGCGCCGAGGCTGGGTGCCGAGAGTGCCGAGTCGAGTGCTGAGAGCTGAGAGCCAAGAGCCGATGAGAGCCGCCGTGTAACCCCGTGTAGCTGTGTAGCGGCCGTGTATGGAGAACGCAGAACTGAGTGGCCGTGAACGCTGCACCGAGGCGAGGCAGGACGCGGGACCCGGGACCCGGGACACGGAGGGAGAACCGCGAGTAGCCGTGAGCAGTGTGCGAGTGAGCCCGCCAGCCGCCAAAGCTACCACCGCCGTCACCGCAGCAGCGAGGAGGCTGCCAGGAAAAGCGAGAGGCGTGCAACCCACAGGTAACTACAGCACTGCACCGCCGTTGTGAGCCAGGTACCGGCGCAAGCACAAGTGCACGAGCAGTAGATAAAGCAGGGTTGAGCAGGGTTCAGCGGAGGTCATCTCCCATACTCCCCAACTCCCCATACTCCCGCGTCTCCACCCCCGCTTCCCCATGCCGTCTCCCCAAACAGGACCATCTGCATTCCCCAACAGGACGTGCAGGCAGGACGAGTGGAGCAGCTTTAGTTCCCTTAAATCGCACCACAGCACCACTGCATTTTTACCAACGACAGTGAGCAGAGGCAACTTGAGCTCAGTTGAAGAGACAGAGTGACTCTGAACCGATCGTGCCCACCTGCAAAGGAGTAGGAGGAGACCAGCGCAGTCAGCAGTCTGTCACCTGACAGAGACGGACCAGAACCGGCGATTGGGGCCAGTGTTGGAAGAGCAGAGGGGTTGAGTAAGGTCAAGCCACGCAAGTCAGTGTGGCGGCGACAGTCCCCCTCGTTCCCCTGCCCCCCCCCCCCCCCCGCTTTCGACTCCCCACGCTCGCCCATTGAAACAGAGCGGAGTCTGGCTGCCGCCCACTGGGGTTAAAACCCGCAATAAATAAGAGTAAAATCGAGATTCTCTGTCTCATAAGGAAGTCAAAGCGCCAAAGAAAGGGGGAGCAGCCACCCCAAGTCACAGTTACACTATAATGTGGTCAGAAGGCTTAGGAAAGAAACAGCAAAAACCCACAAGAAGTTGAATAAAGAACTTATAAAATCACTTGAGGAACTTGAGACGGTGCAACCCCACCCCTTGGCGCCATCATCTCCCCACCCGCAGTACCCTGAACAGGGATCTGGCCCTCCAGGCCGCACCACCAAGACGGAAATAACAACGCCTTTAGTGCCATCAACCCAACAGCATAATATGCAAGATGAAATAATCAATGATGTAAAAAAAGGACTCTCAGAGGTTTCTTTAAGAAACCTGGAACCAAAGCTCAAGTTCTAACCAACCCCAATGAAACATCGTCCCCATCAGTCCACCCCCCTCAAATACCTCACAACACAGACCCACTCCAGATTAAAGAGCAGGCCCTGATTCACGAACAGCTCTATAACCAGGTCACCACCACATCCCCAGATGGCCACCTTACAAGGGATGAACTCTCTACTTCTGGAAAAAATAGGACAAGATCAGTTATTCAGTTAGGAGACACGCCTCTTCCTTTACAACAAGTTCACTAATCAAATAAGGAACACAGCTCCTCACCAATATCTATTTCAAGCGACGACTCTCCCTTCAACCTTAGATCACCTTCACAGCAGGAAATCAACCTACACATAAACAACATAGGATCTCCCGGAAACAAAATTAATTCTACCCCTCAAGCAGCACAGTAGACCAGGTCCTCCCCAGGTAACATCAAACCGCTAATGCCAACGACGCCTCCTGCCCTGGTCCATTACGAATCCCCTGAAACAAAGTCAGGAGAGCCCAATGACCATTCCCTCCTGGATTTATCTTTCTTTAAGTCAGAATTCAACAAGACAAAAGACAAGACAAAAGACGCGATTGAAGGTCATGACCCAGAAGTATTTGAATCCACTGCTGTCTTGCCCCAGCTTTTACAAACCCTACAATCTACAGTGTCTGCATTAAACTACAATTGAACTGGTATCACAATCAATTACAGAGCCAACTAGTAAGGTGCCATCGGCACCCACCAACCGCAAAGACCACAAGGACCCACCCGGGACCAGGGGAGAGGTTTCAGCAAAATCTCCACAGCCCTTGATTTTATATGAGCCGGAAAAGGTCACCAAGTCAGAAACATTACCTTATACCGTCAAGACCGGAGTAGAAGATCCGACAATTCCAACAAATATGGTAAACATACCAAAGGAAAACCAAAACAGGGAAGCCATAGAACAGTACGAGAATGAGTATAGGTCAAGAGGCAAGGAGAATTTTCAGATAACACTGCTTAAGAATCCGGATATAATACAAATGGGCAAACATCCCCCCAACACAGTGGACCACCAGCTTCAAGGTGAACAAGTGGGACACAAGCAACAACTATTATATATTCAAAGGAGAATCGACCTACCCCAGACAATGGATACAAACAACCACAAAGTCCCTGGTCAGGATCCCACTACAACAAACCAAAAAGCCAAATTGTTATTAATCCCTGAATACCTCACTCAAGGACCACACAACATCTTGAACAGAGGGAACACCGTGAAACTTTTTAAATCTACCTCTGAACTGCGCCATATTGAATCCAATGATATAATTTCAATTGAATTTAAACCCATCAGAAGTAATCAACTTACTGAACCAACGTTAATCACGTTTTCAACTGCAGCAATTAAGTAGCAGGTATTATCAAGGTCGGACCTATGTAAAAAATGGGGCATTAAAATAGTTCCCCAAATTGAACCATGGTACCCATCAGTTCTTGCAAAATCACCGGCCTCATTAGATAAACCAGGACCGCCATCCCTCTCAATACTAAGATCAGCTAAAGGCCGATCCCCCGGAAGGGCCACCCGCCCTGAAACAGAGGAGCCCAAAACCACGGCGATTGACTGGGCATGGCTGCCAGCGGCCCTGGACGGGGGAAACTACAATTGAACTGGTATTCAACCCGGTCTCTCAGTATGCTCGGGGAATATCAACGGTCTTACCCCGAAACTTCAATATCCAGATGTGATAACATTTTTAAACCACCACAAGGTTATATTATTGCAGGAAACATGGTCACCGGTTAGCCTTCTATTAGAAGGATACCTGGAATACAGAACCCCCGCTCAGAGGCTGCACAAGTCTGGTCGACCCAGCAGCGGTCTCACAATTTACATCTCAGTCAAGTTAAATGTTAACATAGCTCAATTGACATTCGAGGACGACTGGATCACCGGCATAAGGATTGATAATCCCAAACAGACAGAACAACTGATTCTGATCAACATTTATATTTCACCAAGCGTCAGGGAGAAAAAATCCAAGTTCAATCACCTAATTGAGATCTTGTGTAAATTACAAATTAACGACAGAAGAACAGCCTGCTTAGTATCTGGAAACTATAATACAAATCTCTTTCAAGAACTCCCTGAAGACTATGATGCACCGTGGCCAGATATTTTGGAAAAAACAAAACCCACCGGTAACAAACATAGCAAACTCGGCGAATATATGGTACTACAACTCAGTGTTCTGGGCTACACAATTTTGAACGGCCGCTTCCCTAAGGATAATCAACCAAACTGGACAAGATCTAATGGTGGTACTCACTCCTTTCTAGACTATACCATCTGCAACAAGGAAATTCTCCCTTTGATCGAGAATTATACCATAGCTGCATGAGAAGACATCGATCATCGTCCCCAAGTGATTACCATGTCATTTCACATAGCACGTCATGCCGTGACAAGCCAGACTTCAGGAGGAAATCACACTGAAAACCTTAAAAGGTTGAAAAGGTCAGATCCAATTATACCAGCAGTAATGATCAAATGCAGAGCTCTGCAAGATTCAAGGAGCTTCGATGTATTCCCGCCTACCATAGCATGGGAACTCTTCTCCCAGGAATTGCTTAAAAACTTCCCACGCACCAAACAAAAAAACAAAAAAGGTAAATTAACAATAATAACAGCTGAAATTAAGAAATTAAAATCCATACGTAATAATATGCTTAGACAAGTATGTAGGCACCCAGGGGAACATCGCACATTCAATATATATAAGCAAGCCCAAAAAGCACTTTGACAAGCAATATTCCTTGAGAAAAACAAGCGCTCCGAGCAGTTTTGGTTAAAATTGATACACACAAGTAAAAATCACAACCCAAAATCTTTCTGATCGCTTGTTAACTCCAAAACACATAAACCAGGAGGACAAAGTAGCGCTAACATCTCTGAAGCCGAATGGGCATCCCATCTAATAACCCATTTTGAAGAACCCGAAAGAAAAGATGGTCCATTGGCCAAACCTCCACTTACGGCCCCACAACTCAATTTATGCCAGCTGCTAGGTACAACATATGCTGGGATACCCGAGAAACCTGCCGAATCAAACATAAGGATGCCATCGGCAACTGATACCAAATTGTCGCCTCAGCATAGCGCTACTTTGTGGACAATGGAGATAGGGCAGCCATTTTGTTATTAGATCTTAGTGCCGCCTTCGACACCGTGAATCATTCCATCTTGATTCATAGATTGATGGAAGTAGGTGTCGGAGGAGGCGCACTAAAGTGGCTGCGCTCTTTTCTGTCCGATAGGACTTTTGCGGTCTTTGAGGATGATGCCTGTTCCCCCCAAATGCGTCTGCAATGTGGTGTCCCCCAGGGTTCTTCCCTCAGCCCTACCCTATTTAACATTTATATGAGGCCATTGGCTGAGGTGGTGTTGCCCTGGGGAGTACAGCTGGTAACGTATGCAGATGACACGCAGCTTATCATCTCCCTGGCTTCTCAGGGCGCCCCATTTGAGAACCTCTCCCTGTGCCTTAATAAAGTTAAGGAATGGATGGACCGATCCTTCCTAAAGTTGAATGGATCAAAAACGGAGGTGATGCTGCTAGGTTATAAACCATCCAATACGGTAGAGAACTGGTGGCCGTCTAATCTGGGCCCTCCACCGCCACCTAAAGAACAAATCAAGAGCCTGGGGGTTTGGCTTGATCCTGCCCTGAACTTTGGTGTTCAGGCTCGCAAGGTGGCAGGAACCTGCTATGCCTTCATTAGACTTCTTCGGAAGATAATTAAACTCCTTCCGTTTGAGGCCAGGAGAATATTAGTGCAGGAGAATATTAGTGCAGGCGCTGATTCTCTCACGCTTGGACTATTCTAATGCGCTGTATTTAGGCACCACACAAGCTACCATAAAAACCTTGCAGACAGTACAGAACTGCGCGGCCCGAATGCTGCTGGATATCCCTCGTCGGACCTCTGCTAAGCCAGCACTGCGTCAACTACATTGGCTGCCTGTCCAGCAAAGAGTACAGTTCAAAGCGCTGACTACGGTCCATAAAGCTATTAATAAAATAGGACCCTCCCTGATTCAATCTATGTTTCATTTATTTCTACCAGGACGAGCTCTAAGGTCTGAAAATAAGAAGCTGATTGCAATTCCCAGAACCAGGAGAGTGCGAATGGGAGGCAGGCGCTTCTCCCTCCAAGCCGCCACCATTTGGAACAAACTTCCCGACTCCATCAGATTGGAAGCTAACCATCTCAGGTTCAGGAAGAGTTTAAAAACCTTCCTGTTTGCCTGATTTCCTCAAGATCTAGTGAGTTAAGCGCTGGGATGCCTTCGGGTAGCTATGCGCTATATAAGACTGTAATCATTCATTCATTCAGCATGAAGAACCGCCCCAATGGGCACCTACAACATTAGAAATTTTTACGGAAAGAACAGCACAAATTATAACTGAGGGTCGGTCAGATGGAGTTCCTGGTCCAAACGGTCTACCCCAGTATCTGTATAAACAGGACACAGAATTCTGGGCCAATCAACTGGCACCCCTTTTTTCTTACTGCTGGACAAACCAGGTATTACCGGAATCTTGGCATGGCGCCATTATACACCCAATTTACAAAGGTGGCAAGAGATCAGACCCGAAAAACTACAGGATGATCACTCTATTGGATGTGGAATCGGAATACTATGCCAAAAAGTTCATCCCCCGCTCAAATACTTCTTGAGTTTGGTCTCCAAGATCACCAAGCGGTAGGGGCTGGAGCATTCATCAGGCTATGCAACAAGTTGCGCATCTCCTGAGAAGAAAGCCTGGAGGCCCTTTTGTGGCAGGAAATCTCAGCTTGTCAGTTTGGTAAATCATATCAGTGTTATTTACAAGACTCTCTAAAACTCCTGGACGCTGAAGAAATCTGGAGCTCCAATCCATCACAGCAGGCACTATATTAAAAAGAAGTCTGCCTCTAGTCTTTCCACTCGGGTAGAGCCCACGTTGCACAACGTAAGCACGCCTGGACAATCGTATCAGGGTTCAAGCCAGGAACCGTGCACCCCATTTGTCATGTACCCTTCAGTGTTGTGGAAAAAAAGATTTTTGGCCCTCACAATGGGTGAATGACCATTCCTGAATCACCTGCCAAGCTGGCGCCGCACAAATACCAACATAATGTGCAGGGGGTGTGGGAGTAGTAAAGAAAGAATCGGGCATGTGGCATGCCTCTGTCCTGCACTCCTTGATGATCGAAAGATCTTGCTGAAGAGCCAATGGAACAAACTTGGCATCCACACGTGTCGACAAGCTATCCTTGCATCAATGAATCCGGATAACCCACTGCTTATTATCCGGTTCACCAAGTTCGTCACAAGAACAGTAAAAAGATTTATAAATAATGAGAGCCAGCAAGAGAACAATTGTTAATCACAATAGGGAGGATTAAGTCCAATGTTGTTTTGTTGATTTACCCACTTCTCCGTACCACTCAACAGCAGTTGATTACGGCCTTTTGCACATGGACCATTTTGCTTTCTTGTGTACCCCTGGATCTTTTAAACTATTAGGGATTTTACCTTAGAAACGGAATTGCACTATTAGTGGTATTAGTCATCAACTCCACATTAACTAATGTTTTGTCCTGTGGCCCCGACAGACGCCAAATTAGAACGTCAACCACGGCTCTTAACTGTTTCTTAATCATTTCTTAAAAAGTCTTATTGTCAAGATGAAGTTAATATTTTACTATTACGAACAAATATAAACTTCCAGGTCTTTTAGCTTTTTATTGATGAACTTTACATTTTCCTATTTTTAAATGTGACAGTACAAATGCACTAAATTCCATCTTTGTCCTCTTTGGTATTATCATACATGCCATTCGGTTCCTTCTTCTCTCTCCAGATCTAAGGTATCACATTTACAGTTTTCAGATTCGTCTATAAATGTTTGAAACTTGTATCCAGTCCTGGGATTTCGCTTTAAAAGCCATAGTTATCACCTGCCCAATCAGTTCTAACGCAGCAAGCATGGCAAAGAATTCCCAGAATGCACTCATTTGTTAAATGAAAACACAAACTGGAAACATGGCAACCGTGGCTTGTACTCTGCAGTTTCCAAGCATTGCTTGTCCTAACCTCTATCTATACCCTAGGAGCATCGGCTGCTTACAATTGAAATTCATTTTGGTTCCTTCTTCATTAGTGTTTCCTACTAACTTAGCATTATGGAGCTTGCTGCCTGCATCACCAATGCTTTCTTTGTTGGTTTTCTTGCCTTTAAAATGCTACGTTTACATTTCAGCAGCACCTTGAAGCATTCCTTCCACAATACTTGTTAGATGGGCAATTATGTGCTGCTGAACACAGCAAGGGATAACTTGTTAGTTCAATCAGTGTATTAACACTGAAACCCAAGCACACATGAGTTTATATCTTTCCGCCTTCACTGCTTTCTCGGTTATTACCTCAGGGCAATTAACTGACTTGAGAAACCTGTGCTGAATGCCTCACAGATTCCCTTTTGATTTGAATCACTTTGTACAGGAAACCATGTGCAGAAAGAATTACTCACAAGGTCATAGCTGTTGTTATTTTGTCCCTGCACTGATTTAACAATTTTTCTCGGGTAATGGTTGAACACCTTCGTTCGTGACATTCGCCATATACGCAGATACATACACTGAATTAAATATGCCATTTACTAACCTTGCTAGGGTGGGCAGGCCTTGGGCTTCACTCAAAGCTTCATTTCTTGGGTAATCATAAATCACAGCCACTCCCTGCCCTCAATAATGACAACAAATAACATACCACGCTTCGCCACTACTGCAGCTCAAAGTTCCTTTCAGCACGGTATGACTTTCCAAATGAGCCCCGCACAGATCAGCCTATGATTCAGTTTTGTCGCATTAGTTATGCCACTTAAAGGGTTGTGAGGTATGTAGGTGGGAGATACAAGATGGTATCACCACATTGCTTACCCGCATTTCCTTTTGAAAAAACTCCCTTCACAATAAAACCATGGGGCATATCAACAATAACCGGCGATAATTATCGCTCAGCGCTCTTAGCGTGAGGATAATTATCGCCGGCTAGCGTGAATTTTTATCGCTGAGATAGCGTGCTATTAGCAACGCTTATCTCAATAGCGATAAAAATCTGCACGCTAACAGGCTAACGTGAGATTATCGCTGGAAACCCAGCGATAATCACATGTTAACTTGTTGATAGGGACAGGCAAACTTAGCCATGATATCCTCCTTCCATAGGATATCATGGCTAAGTCTGAAAATTAGCAGACGTAAAAAAGCAGCGTTAACCGCGGTTAGCGCTGCTTTTTTTGTCTCTAACAGGGTTAGCGACATTCTTGATAATAGGAGAAATGTCGCTTAGCGACATTTCTCCTATTATTTTACTCTGGAACGCCCCCTTTGCATCTCATTAGAGATGCAAGGGGAAGCGTAGAGTAAAAGGGTGCTAAAATGCAAATTTGCGTGTTAGCACCCTGTTGTTGATAGGGCGCTAGTTTTATCTCTGCTTTTTTGGCTTTTAAAGCCAAAAAAGCAGAGATAAAGCCCTTGTTGATATGCCCCAAAGTTCGATAAATAAGGTTAAACATTTCCTGTTCCCTCTAAAAGGAGGCATGAAGAAAATAGAAAAAAGACTAGAGTAGCTAGGCCAGGCTTTTTAATTGAGTTCTCACTGTCTTGGCATTTGACTGCATGTTCTTAAAACACCAGCCGTGACAAGGGTCCTGGCATCCCATGGGACGTGGCTCACAGGACGTTCTACTGCTTTCAGGCCATGGGTACTCAGCTGAATCAGAGGACCAGGATGTGCTATTGTTTCCAGTCTGGGGACAGTTCAGCTGTTCCACAGGGTATGCTATTGTTTCAGATTGGGGAGGCTTAGCTGTGATACAGGATGTGGATTTGTCTCCAGCCAATGAGAGGCTCAAAGGTGACGCTAGAAGTGGATATTGACGTTTTTCCAGCCCATGAGAGGCTCAGCTGCCTGTGACGCAGGAATGCAAGGGCTATTGTAACCAGCCCTCTGGGGTCAGCTGTGACTTAGGATATGTATTTGTTACTGTTTCAGCTGTAACGCAGTGCCTAGTATTATTTTCTGCCCTGAGTGAGATGTTGGGCTATTGAGTATATGATGTGGGAATAGCATTGCTCTGTTGGAGTTAGAGCACGCTTTCCAAAAGCCACTGGAGCCACCTTGCTGCACTACTGCAGGGCTGCTCCTGCAATATCAATGCCCCTAGTCCTAGGGGCTGGCATACACAGCAATTTCTGACTCTTGAGCAATCTCACCTTACCTGAGGATGACGTCTGACGACAATGCACCTTTATTGGCCTGGAATGCTGCTGTTTGTTCATTACCTCAGTGCCACAAGACTGCAGCCTTAGTAAGTTCTCTTAGAAACAGTCAGTTTGATCAGATATTTTATAAATCAGCCACAATAGTTCACCATCCCTAAGAAGCTTCTTACTTCTGACACTGATGCAGGGGATGGTGCTGTTTAACTGTTGGCTAGGTCGGCTGGGTGTGGCCTTACCCCTTGGCCGGAAAATCTGAAGCCAAAGAAGCTGATGTTAGGGCACATACGCTCACATTTCAGTGTCTTATATTTCTAGTATTTGGAGGAGATTCCAGAGATGGGTGTGGTGCTGCTCCTCAATCTATGCTGCGTGAACAAATATATTGTTTCTTACACTCCAACCAGACATATTAGCACCTCCCTGATGGTATTCCGGAAGGCCTCAGCAGCAATGGAGATCTCAAATTTCAATCACTTGTAGCTATCTAGGCCTCAGTGTGTTGAAAAGGTGGCAACTGTTGGGTCCAGCAGTAGTTATTGGCACCTCACATTGAGGTCTGCTTTGGTGAAATGCTGTGAGCCTTTGACCTCCACCATTGGGGCATCTACAGTCAATGCTAAGTGGTGTTCTTGCCAGATTGGGATGTTCAGCAGGTGGATGTTTACACAAATGTGCACCTCTTCCGGTTGTCATATCTTTAGAATTACCACTGCTTGTGACACCCAGGTAGGGTGCCCTTCTACTTACTGATGTCAGCTTCCTTCAACTTTAGCAATTCTGCTTCAACTTTTGATCAGGGTGAAACGTCACGCTCTGAAGGCAGAGAGCAACTGAGTGGACTGGTTCATCTATATATAGTCGAATTACCCAATGCCTTTTAATAGGCTCTTATGTTTCACTAGCATGGTGTCCACATGGTTGAAATGTACACTGTAGGCAAAGTGAATTAGCTGCAGCTGTTTGGTGGTGTGGCAGCTTAGGAAGATCCCTTCACCATCCTGAGTGACGTACATATTGGTGGTCATATACTGTCAGTCATGGGTTTGCTTGGCATGGAACATGCCACACATAGGCATGGCCATTTGTTTCCATAGGCAAAGACTTTTACTTTAGTGGGTCTGAGTGCTGCAGCAGTATCAAGAGGTCACATTGGCTTTCACCTATGACATTATTTGTGCTGCCAATGTCAGAGAGAGAGTTCATGTAACTTAATCTCGCTCTTTAGTCGTGGTCATCTGCTTCTCAGAGCACTCAGTACACCATATTCACTGCTTCCTTCTCTTCTACTTCATCATCATCATCATCCATAGCTACTTTGTGAGCCACATTCTGGGTGGCCTCTACAGTCTTAAATGTTTCCTTTTGTCGGATTTCATTCCTTTGAATTGATCTGCAGACTTTGGCAAAGTGGTTTGTGTTTTTCACATGTTCCACACCTTTTACCTTTGACAGGGCATCTCCCTGCATGTGGGAAACTGCCACCACATTGTCTTAAAGTTTAAGCTTTCGGTTCTTTTTGGCATTGCTTTGGCATTCAAAGTCTTTCTTTATATTAGATTTAAAGGTTCCTCTTTGATGGTCTTTGTGAACATCTAGAGCTAGGATGTCAGAGAGAGTCTTGCCAGGCCCACTCAGTACTTTTATCCTTGGTTTAGATGATATTGAACATGTACCTCAACAACTATGCCCGGAAGAGTGGCCAACACTTTGAGGCATGTATGAAATGTGTCAACGGAATAGTTGGGCCTCTGTTTTGATTGCTGCATAAGGAAGAACCCATAATCTGGTTGGCGAATGGGGTAAAGTATGCATTCAATGCAGACACAAGGATCATGAAGGCGAACGGTGGTACCACTTCTCTCACTTTGTGAGAGGGTTTATAAAGACACTCATCTGCTTGGTGCAATAGCATGTCCCTTAGGCGTTCTGCTGGCAAAGCTGTTGATGCAAAGTTTTCCGTAATCTGTCCATCTGAAGTTACATGTTCTGTTCAGTTCTGTCCTTTCACGTCATGTCATGTTATGTTACGTAGATTTGTAGAGCACACTATCACACTTGACATTGTCTACTTCCTGATGGCCATGCTTGGCGGAGTGCACTCCTTTGTGAAAGAGAATATATGGTGGATGTAGGAACATATATTAGGCCATACTTTCAATCAAGCCAGAGGTTTTCATTCATAGGGTTAATGAGTACTTGTTGATTGGCCAGATGAGATGAGGCTGGTTGGGTTCTGCAGTACATGTGCATCAACCACTGATGGCCTTGCATGAGTGAGAGAGTGCAGCTTGAGAAGATGAAGCAGCGCTGGCATGTGGAGGGCCTGTTCTGGCCGTTAGCAAGGAGTTGGGCTGTTGACTGTGCAGTAGGCCTAGGGCTGGCTTTACTCATGGAAGGATGTCACTTGATGCCCAAGCTTGAACATTCTTAGCTCTCCACAAAAGATCCTCATTTGTCATGCTCCCCCTTTTATGCACGACACACATTGTCATAGGACACAATCAACAAACACACCAGGAGGGGGAAATGGATGAAAGATGGTATGGTCCTCAGCACCATGCCTGCATGACACTACAGTGGGAAGGCATAATTATGATACAAACACGCAGTGTTGTTTTTATACCATGGGGTCTTAGATGTGGCACATGAAGCGTTACTGTTACATGGGAGTCCAGCTGTGATATAGGGCCTGGGCTTCTTCCCAACCTAGGGGAAGCTGAGCTTTGAGACACTATGTGCCATTATTTTGTGCCCATGGGAGATTGTGCCCATCCTTTGAAACGGGATGTGAACATACTATTTTTTCAAGGCCAAATGAGGCTGTCATGCTGCACAGGTTGTGCTGTTATTTCCATGCAGGAGGTTTAGCTGTGACCCACGAAATGTACTGTTTCCAGCCCACTGGGTGTGAGCTGTGACACAGTATGTGTTGATGTTTCCTGCCCATGGGACGTTGAGCTGGGACAAAGGATGTGCCACTGTGTCTAGCCTGGGAAAGGTTCACCTGTGACACAGAGTGCACTGTCTCCAGCCTATGAGATGTTCAGCTTTGACATAAGATGTGCATGTGTTGGTTCTAGTCCATGGAAGGCTCCTCTGTAACACAGGAAGGGGATATGTTACTGCTTCCAGCCCTTGAGAGTCTAAGTGGTAACAAAGGAATTGTTATTGCTTCCTGCGTGGGAGAGGGTCAACAGTAACATAGCGCTTGTTATTGTTTCCAGCCTACTGTGCCTCAACTGTGGCACAGGTAATGCTATAGTTTCCAGCCTATAGGAGTATCTTTGCCACAAAAGCTGTAATGTTATTTTCATTCCAGGGGAGTTTGAGCTGTGGTAAAAGACTTACTATGATTTGCAGCCATTAGAAGGCTCAGTTCTGAGACAGAGCTGTGCCATTGTTCCTATCTCACGAATGGATCAACTGTGACAAAAGTTCTGAACTTGCCATTGTTTTCAATGCTCAAGAAGCTCAGCTGTGACATAGGACATTCTATGGTTTCCAGACCTCAAGAGGTTCTTCTGTGACACAAGGAAGTGTTATTGTTTCCATCCAAGGGTGCTCAGCTATGAAATAGGACATGAACATATTGCTTCGAGGTAATGGCAGGCTCAACTCTCACACAGGACATGAACTTGTTATTATGTCAAGGCCATAGGAGGCCAGACTGTGATACAAGGCATGCTAATACAGATTGTATGGCGGAATCATGCATGCATTTTGTACGCATCCCTTTTCAATGCTGGCATTAGCATGAACGCATTGTTGCAACGCAATCATTTTGCACGCAAGTTGTTACAACGACTTGCCTTAGGGGGTTGCTGGACTTTGGATTAGTATAATTTACAATTCCAACTCTAGTCTTCGCAACAGTAGGGAAGGTGTTGGACTTCAAATCCAACACCACTCTACCAATGTGCCCCACTAAAGCGTTGTAATGACTGGCGTGCTAAAAGAATGCATGGAAACAACCCGTTCATTCTATTGCCGGCGCTGTAAAGGCACAGCATGATTCCGGCTTGGTACTAATAGATGTTTCCAGCTATTACACTCAGCCAAGGGAGGCTAAGTTGGGATGCAGTAAGTGTTTTAGTCACACCCATGGGGCCCTCAACTGTGGCCCAGGATGTGCTATTGCTTCTAAACCATTGTAGACTAAGCTGTAATGTAATGTGGGTTTTCTATTTTTCCTAGCCCATGGAAGGCTGAGCTAGGACACAGGATGTAGACTTGTTACCGGTTCTGGGCCCATGGGAGGCTGAGCAGTGACACAGGACATAGGTTTGTTATTGTTTCCACCCCATGTGAGACTGAGCTGTTACACAGGATGTGCTACTCCTTTCAGGCCTTTGGAGACTGAGCTGTAATGTGATGTGGGGCTTGCTATTGTTTCCAGCCCATGGGGTATCAAGTGTGACACATGTTGGTCTAGAGTCTTCAGTCCACAGAAGGCTTAACTGTGAAACTTTAAACAAATGGGCAACAGTGAAAACCTTAGTCACACTCCCCTATCAAATTAGAGGCCTATATTGAATATCCTCTAATGGTACTACAACAGTGTATCACACCTGTTCCCACGATATGTACACCTGGACCTTAGAAAAAGGAAACTTTTTCCAGGGCAGATATATAACAGAGAAAAAAAAATAGTGAAGCACTCCTCACATGTAAGTATTTACTGTCACAATAATACAAATACATTGTACCTAACTATTAGTGTATCTTGGTATGCATTGCATTTGTATTGCTTGAATGATGCATAGATACTGTCTTATAAATATACTCTTAGGCATATGGTATTTTTCCTTTTTACTTGAAAACAATGGCACAAAAAACTGAGGAACACGTAACTAGTGGGTTGTGGTGCATAGCCGTTTTTTGTTGGTGGAGCGATTTGTCTGGGTAATTCCGATAATGAACGAGACTCCTCCATGCTAACTAGTTACGCAACCTTCAGCTTTGTGACACTGTTTTCAAGTAAAAAGTAAAAATATCTTTGAGTGCAACAGTAGTGACATTTTTGGATTGTGAAGGGGGAAAATGTACTAGTTCCACTCACGTCAGTGCAACAGTAGGGAAAATATTGTATAGCGAGGGGTAAAATTTACTATTCCCAATCCAGTCACTGCAACAGTAGGGAAAAAGCTGGATTGCAAAGGTTGAAAAATTACTATTCCCACTCCAGTCAGTGCAAAAGTAGGGAAACTGTTGGATCGCGAAGTGTGAAAATGTACTATTCCCACTCCAGTCACTGCAACAGAGGGGAATTGTTGGATTGCAAAGGGGGAAAATTTACTATTCACACACCAGTCAGTGCAACAGTAGGGAAAGTGTTGTGTAGCGAGGGGTGAAATTTATTATTCTCACTCCAGTCACTGCAACAGTAGGGAAAATGCTGGATTAATAAAGGGGAACATTTACTATTCCCACTCCAGTCAGTGCAACAGTTGGGAAACTGTTGGATTGCGAAGGGGGAAAATTTACTATTCCCACTCTAGCCACTGCAACAGTAGGAAAAATGTTGGATTGCAGTGGAGTAAAATGTACTATTCCCACTTCAGTCAGTGCAACAGTACGGAAAGTGTTGGATTGAGGAGGGGTAACATTTACAACTTCCACTCCAGTCAGAGCAACTGTAGGGAAAGTGTTGGATTGTGGAGGAATAACATTTACTAATCCCACACAAGTCAATCCAACAGTAGAGAAACTGTTGGATTGTGGAAGGAAAACATTTAACAGTCCCACTGCAGTTAGTACTACATTAAAAAAAAAACAAATTCGATGCAAAATAATAAAATAATTGCAAAAACAATATAACAAATCAAATATATTTCATATAAAAAATATTATAAATACATATTATAATGTTAAAAACATATTATAAATATTTACCAACATTGTTAAAATTGGAACCCAAAAATAATTTTCATGCAAAAAGTATTTTCATGTAAAACTTATTTATTAACAAAAAGTCATTAACTCCCACCATATACCCCTACAAAACTTACAAGCAGCACCTAACATGTAACTTTAAAAAGCAATTATTTACACTATTAACATGAATATTCATCAACAAACTAATTATCAATAAATACAAATTAATTATTATTTAATGTAATTTAATTTACATTCCACAATATACGCCCCCAAAATAAACAAAACACACTTCTAAAATTTTATAAAAAATGTATTACACAAATAACATAATACTTTTTAAATGTAATAATTATTATCAATTAAAAAACAAGAAATACATTAGAACCTAATTAAAAATACATTTCCAACCATATACCCCCAAAAAACCCAAACCCACACATAAAGGGGCCGATTCCGATAGCCTGTCAGACAGCTGTCCGTAGCCTTACCGTGCGACTGACACGTACTCGGAGCCGGTCCGTCCTGTAGAGGAAGTACGATGCGCATAACTGCCAAAAACACGACCGACACGTAGGCTGTGAATCAAGCCCCATTCTCCGTCCGAGCCGTAACTCCCAAAGAGGAACCGTGTCGCCCGGAAGCAGTATCCATAGCATTTTCCGGCATGAAAAGTACAATGCGCACTTCCTATGCGCCAGACGGGTCATCACGTACGGCACGTCACAGCATCCGGAAAACAAGCATATCAGCTACGATTCGCGCCAAAAATCAATACAAGGCTACGAGATGGACCAGCTTGCAGCGGGTACGAGACGGAGCAACAAGCAGCGTGTACGACACGAACACATCATGAATCCCATCACGCAGGTCATACCAGTACTCTACATCTATGACCGGCTCAGAGACCGACGCCGACGGCGCAGGCGGTAAGTCAGACACCTACCACATAAACAAACGACACGTGCCTGCAAAATGGCACACACACACAGGGGATCCATATCCTGGCCACTAACAACAGCCCACCATAGGGGTCACATGGCCAGCACCAGTAACACCCCCACCCATAGGGGGCCTGTTGCCCATCACTACTGCCACCAACATCGATAGGGGACCTGTTGCCCATCACTACTCCCACCCCTACCCATAGGGGACCTGTTGCCCATCACTACTGCCACCCCCAGCCATAGGGCTTTTGTTGCCCATCACTACTGCCACCCCCAGCCATAGGGCTAATATTGCCCTTCACTACTGCCACCCCCAGCCATAGGGACTATGTTGCCCATCACTACTGCCACCCCCACTCACAGAGCTTATGTTGCCCATCACCCCTGCCACCCCCACTCACAGGGCTTATGTTGCCCATCACCCCTGCCACCCCCACCCAAAGGGACTATGTTGCCCATCACCCCTGCCACCCCCACTCACAGGGGACCTTTTGCTGATCACCCCTGCCACCCCCACTCAAAGGTGACCTGTTGCCCATCACCCCTGCCACCCCCACCCATATGGACTATATTGCCCATCACCCCTGCCACCCACACCCCTAGTGCCTATGTTGCCCATCACCCCTGCCACCCCACTCACAGGGGACCTGTTGCTCATCACCCCTGCAACCCCCACTCACAGGGGACCTGTTGCTCATCACCCCTGCCACCCACACCCCTAGTGCTTATGTAGCCCATCACCCCTGCCACCCCCACTCACAGGGCTTATGTTGCCCATCACACCTGCCACCCCCACCCATAGGGACTATGTTGCCCATCACCCCTGCCACCCCCACTCACAGGGGACCTGTTGCTCATCACCCCTGCCACCCCCACTCACAGGGCTTATGTTGCCCATCACCCTGCCACCCCCACCCATAGGGACTATGTTGCCCATCACCCCTGCCACCCCCACTCACAGGGGACCTGTTGCTCATCACCCCTGCCACCCCCACCCATATGGACTATGTTGCCCATCGCCCCTGCCACCCACACCCCTAGTGCTTATGTTGCCCATCACCCCTGCCACCCCCACTCACAGGGGACCTGTTGCTCATCACCCCTGCCACCCCCACTCACAGGACTTATGTTGCCCATCACCCCTGCCACCCCCACCCATAGGGACTATGTTGCCCATCACCCCTGCCACCCCCACTCACAGGGGACCTGTTGCTCATCACCCCTGCCACCCCCACTCACAGGGCTTATGTTGCCCATCACCCCTGCCACCCACACCCCTAGTGCTTATGTTGCCCATCTCCCCTGCCAACCCCACTCACAGGGGACCTGTTTCTCATCACCCCTGCCACCCCCACTCACAGGGCTTATGTTGCCCATCACCCCTGCCACTCCCACCCATAGGGACTATGTTGCCCATCACCCCTGCCACCCACACCCCTAGTGCTTATGTTGCCCATCACCCCAGCCACCCCCACTCACAGGGGACCTGTTGCTCATCACCCCTGCCACCCCCACTCACTGGGGACCTGTGGCTCATCACCCATGTCACCCCCACCCATATGGACTATGTTGCCCATCACCCCTGCCACCCACACCCCTAGTACTTATGTTGCCCATCACCCCTGCCACCCACACTCACAGGTGACCTGTTGCTCATCACCCCTGCCACCCCCACTCACAGGGCTTATGTTGCCCATCACCCCTGCCACCTCCACCCATAGGGACTATGTTGCCCATCACCCCTGCCACCCCCACTCACAGGGGACCTGTTGCTCATCACCCCTGCCACCCCCACTCACAGGGCTTATGCTGCCCATCACCCCTGCCACCCCCACTCACAGGGGACCTGTTGCTCATCACCCCTGCCACCCCACCCATATGGACTATGTTGCCCATCACCCCTGCCACCCACACCCCTAGTGATTATGTTGCCCATCACCCCTGCCACCCCAACTCACAGGGGACCTGTTTCTCATCACCCCTGCCACACCCACTCACAGGGCTTATGTTGCCCATCACCCCTACCACCCACACCCCTAGTGCCTATGTTGCCCATCACCCCTGCCACCCCCACTCACAGGGGACCTCTTGCCCATCAGGCCTGCCACCCACACTCATAGTATGGGTGATGCGCAACACATCCAGTATATGCAAACATCAAGTATGACTGCAAAATACATCCCCCATGACATCATGACAACAGTGTGTAGTCTGTGACAAATGCCAACAACTAGTGTGGAATAAACGTGTTGCTGATGTGTTATGAACCTGTGCTACGCTTTGTTATGTGCATTGTCTGTCTTCCCGCATCTGAGTGACATCTGCTTACCTCACCTGTGGACTTGTTACCACTGACTGGGGTTGGTGTTGTGTCTGTGCATGCCAATGTGTTTCAGGTCAACATCATTGTGTATGATGAGTAACATGGCCATGGTGAGTATGTTTTGTGTTGCCGTAGTGGTGTGTCTCCCTCACATGTGTCACATCCCCATGACTCACCTTACGTTGGTCACATTGTTGCAGTATTTGGCATGCACTGTGTTGTGTAGCAGATTGACTTTGCCCTGAACATGGCAAGTTGGAATCACAACAGAGGCAAGTATGGTGTACTGGTGAGTTTATTTGCAAACGTGTGTGAGTGAAGTGCACAGGATGGTGGGTGCTGTACAGTGGTTTGGGAATCCAAAGTTCACATTGGAGTTGGAAGTGATGGTAGATGAAATGTCCAGAGTAAAGTCCACAGTCGTCTGCTACATTGGCCCAACATGAACCCTCCATGTAACGTGGGCGAGTTGTGTGCGATTCGACAAGGTGAACGGGTTGCGCACAAAGAACATTGTCCAGAACAGGTTTGGCGGCCCTGGGGAATGTGCTGGGACATCTGCCTCTCACATGTCCTTCTTCGGACGACCCCTCTTCTTCCGGGGGGATCCTCATGTGCAGGCCTCTGCGGTGCAGGGGACTCTCCGCCAGAGTCCCCCTCCCTCCCTGTGGCGCTGGCTGATGGTGTTGCAACAGATGTTGTGGGCACACAGGGGGGTGGGGACAGGATGGTGTTGATCTGGCAGAGGCATTGTAGTATGTCCCGAAGCACCGCAGTTAGGGCATCCCACTTTGCCTCCATGCGGGCATGGTGGGCGACCTGCTCGTGTTGCATGTCCTTGAGGATCCCCACTACCTGGCCAAATCCTCCGGTGCTATCCTGGTACGCATCTAAGATGCGTGCCAGTTGGGGGTCATCATGCAGTCCAGACCCCTCTGCAAGGCGCACCCTGTGCCTCCCACCCCTCCCAGCACCCCTCTCCACACGGGCAGGCCCAGCGGCAGTACGCACAGGTGACACTGGGACCCCTTGGGTGGTGTTGCTGGTGGTGTTGACTGTAGCTTCCGGGGGGTCCTGTGTCCCTGTGCTGTGGGTGTTGATTGGCCTTGGTCTGTCCGTGTTGGCGGGGGTGCCCTGTCGGTGTCCAGATGCTGGAGGTGTGGGTACAGGGGGGGCAGATGTTGCTGCTGCTGGTGCTGCATGATGGCTCACACCGGAGGGGTCAGGTTGGTCATCGTCATCCGAAGAGGACAGTGAGAGAGTCAGACCAGAGAGCTCAGTGTCCACCAGAGCCTGGGACTGGGTATCCTCGTCATTTGGCGCTGGGTGCCCAGCACGACCTGTGTTTGGAAGAGACACACAATGTGATTTATGTTTCTACATGCATCGTTGGTTCACAAACATGACATTTTCTACTTTTCATACAGATGCCTGCCTTTACACTGCTTTTTCCCAGCTTGTCACAGACAGAGTTTGATCTTGTTGTTGGCCATTTGCCAGCATGGCCTTGTGCTCCCCTGTGAGGGGGTGACATCAATGGCAAGATGGCTGACTGTGAAATCCTGGTGTTTGTTTTGCTACCAGTCCCAGCATGGCCTTGTGCTCCCCACAACAGAGCCCAGTGTCAGACATCTTGTCAGTCCCTTCCCACTCCCTGTGAGGCGAGTATGGTTCAGGTTGATCTTGCAGGGCCATGTGGGTGGGTGTAGGTTGTCTGTGACTGCGAGTCCCATCATACTCTTGGCTACACCCCCCTTCCCAGCATGCCCATGCTTCCTCCCTCTTGACTCTGCTTCCCTGTGAGGGGGTGTGACATCAATGGCAAGATGGCTGACTGTGAATTTCTGGTGTTTGTTTGGCTACAAGTCCCAAGTGAGCCCCTGTGCTTCACACAGCAGCACCCAGTACGGGGTATCTTTTGCTCATATTTCAATGAGGTGTGTGTCAATGCATTGTACCCGGTAAGTTTTGTAGAGTTTGTGTTGGGGGGGTGTCTCCCCATGCTGATTAGTATGGTCAGGGCTGTCAGTCCTCCTTCCCATCATGAAACGTGCTTCCATTGTAGGGCGTGCAAGTTGTCTTTCAGGATGTCAGTCAGTGGTTCCTGCTTCTGATTTGCACACAAGCCCTAGCAGGGCTTTGTGCTCCCCTCAGCAGGAGCCAGTGTCAGCCATCTTGTCAGTCATTTTCCACTCCCTGTGATGTGGGCATGTTTCAGAGGGGTCTTGATGGGCCAATCAGGAGGGGGAGCATTATCTGTGACTACAGGCCCCATCATGCTTTTGTCTACACTCACTTCACCTCCATCCACACTATTCCTTCCTGACAGTCAGCTGCAATGTGAGGTGGTGTGTTTGTGGTGGCAAACTGTCTGGCTGGGTGTATTTGGCTTAGCGCCACTGGCTTGCTCTATTTGTTTGTAGGTTGGTGCATGTCATGACACAGTCCCCAGTCACTATGAGATGGCAGGTATTGTGTTTGTGTGACTGGCATACACATCTTGGGTTGATTATCTATTGGTTAGTGTAGCTTTGCTTGGGGTGCATGGTTTCACTGTCCCCTTGCCACACAATCTTGGGTATGTTGTTTGTGTACTCACCAGTCTCTGGGATGTCTGTTAGGCCATGGACGCTCTCTGGTGGTAGGATGTCCTGCACCTTCTCCTCCCAGGTCCTGAAGTAGACTGGTTTGGCAGGAGGGCCACCGCCGGTGCGCTGACTCAAGGCGTGATCTTTCTCAATTAGTTTGTTGACCCTCCTGCGCATGTCATACCACCGGTTCTGGATATCATCCTTTGTGCGCAACGTTGGTGCTTGTGCGTTCACCTTGTCCACAATCCTCGGCCACATCTTCATTTTCTGTGAGATGGGGGTCCTTTGAACCAATGTACCAAACAAATGCGGCTCTACTCTGATGATCTCATCTACCAGCACTTCTAACTCACTATCTGTGAACTTTGGATTCTTCTTTGGAGGCATGGTGATGAGTGGTGGTGGTGGGGGATGTGTGTGTGAGGGTGCAAGTGATGTTGGGTTGGTGTTGGTTTTGCTGTGTATGTGTGTGTGCTTTTGTATGAGGTGCTGATGGTGTGTGAGTTGTGTGATGAGTGAGTTGTGAGTGTGTCTGTGGTTGCTGTGTACTGTGTACTGGTGCTTGCTGCTGGCTGTGTCTCCTGTTTGCAAGGGATGATGGTAGTGATTGTAGTCCTTTATATAGTTTGAGTTGTGGGTGTGTCTTTGTCCAATTAATTTTTTAGGGTATTTATTGGCTTAGTCATTGCTTGTTTGGTCCTTTTTTGTGTTTTTCCTTTGTGTTTTGTAGGCATGAAGGAGACGTTCATGTGACGGAAACAGACGCTGCTGTTTTCTCATGCGGGCTTCTCCGCCTCGTTCACGCTGCCTGTCTTCTGTGTTTGGTACGCGTCGTTCGCGGCGATCTCTATTGCTTGTGTGCCGGGTTGTCTGTGCGTTTCAGTCATGCAGCTTGGTCTCCGTGCGAGTCGTTCTAGTTTTACACGCATTGCATCATACTGCGCTAATCATACATCGCGGGTACGGGTCGGTCGGGCTGATTCCGGGTTGATTCCGGGTTCGTGTCGGTCGGTGAAAATCGCGTCGGTGTTCTGGCCGGATCACTATTTTCCCTCCGGCTCGGTCGTGCGGCTTGTATTCCGTACGTGTCAGTTGTAATTCACTCGCGGGTCATACGGCGATGGTCCGTGTCGGTCGGTATTCAGTCCGGGTCCGTGTCGGTCGGTTCGTTTTGCAGCCGGAATCGGCCCCAAAAAGTTAGTAAAAAAATGTTTATTACACAATTAACAAAATTACTTAAAAGGAAAGAATTATTATTAAATAAAAATATAAATATTAATTATGTAAAATTAAATTACTTCCCATCCTGTACCCCTATAAACCCCACAACATACACCTAAACAAATATTTACACAATTAAAATAGTTAATTATCAAATACAGCATTGATATAAATTAATAATTATTTATTAATTACTTGAAATTAAATTACTTCCTATCCTCTAACCATGTAAACCTCACAACCCACACATAAAATGTAAATTTAAAAAATATTCATAATATTAATGTAATTAATTATCAATATATGAATTAACAATTAATTATTAATTAGGTCAAATTAAATTACCTCCCACCCTATACCCAATTGGTGGCCAGGAGAACTGGGTCCGGCCCCGTCTCCTAGTGGTAAAGAGCCTAGGGGTCCAAATGGACCAGAAGCTAAACTTGGAGGAGCATGCTACCACAACCACTAGGGACTGTTTCCGTATACTAAACCTACTTGGCAGAGTCTTCCCCCTACTCCTGTTGTCCACACGGAAACCTCTGATACAAGCATTGGTCTCAAGTCGTCTTGACTACTGCAATGCTCTGTTGATCTCAGCCAAGGAATCCTCCTTAAACAGACTGCAAGTGGTCCAGAACACCGCAGCCCGATTAGTGACCAACGCCCCCCCAGTACAGCTTCACTTCCCCTACTCCGTAAGCTGCACTGGCTCCCCAGTCGTAAAATGATTAAATTCAAAATTTGCTGTATGGTCCACAAAGCCCTTAACAACTTGGGGCCAAGACACATTACAAACAAACTGGTCCAATATACCCCCTCCAGGACCCTCCGCTCAGGATCCTAAGATCTTCTTCTTATACCTCACATAAAAAAAGCTCGGTTGGGGGGAGAATTCTTCCCATATTTAGCCCCATTGTTTTGGAACCAGCTGCCCATCCTCCTTCATCGTTGCATCAACTACACATCCTTCAGAAAGCTGTTAAAAACTACACTGTTCTGATCTCTCACGTATTTGTTCCCAAGGGCCGTCACAGTGCGGAGATACCCCGGTTGGGGTGATTCATGCGCTTTATAGATGACATAAATAAGTAAAATAAATACTCCCATAAACGCCTCAACCCACACATAAAATTATTTTTTATTTTTTTATTTCACGACTAACATAATTTATTAGCAATTAAATAAATGACATGAAATAAAAATTAATCATTCATTTATTATAAATAAATTGTGTCCCACCCTGTGCTCTTAAAAACCCACAACCCGCTATGGTACTAAACATAACAAAAGATACTAAACTTGTATTTAATAACTACTAAAAAACACATTGAAAACATAAACACTATGCATATAATTTTTTTTATAATAATCATTAAAAAACTAAATTCAGACCAACTATATTTTTGCAAACTATATTAATAACTTTGATATTTTAAAAATAAATCTTACTTAGCTTAAAATCGATATTCTTGACAATGATATTCTTGCTGGCGATATTTCCATGTCACAATATTTTTGAGTCGATATTTGTGCAAGTCGATTTTTTGTACTCAATATTTTGTCTCAGCACCTCATAGAGAGTTAGAATTTGCCCCAGCCCAGCCTGCATCCCTGAGGTTGTATGGTCCCGATTAGAGAATTGGCTGTGTTCCGGCGTTCCTAAAATGGTTGCAAACTTCTAGAAGTGTCAAGATAGTAGGGGTTATGTGTCTCTGATTGCCTGTTGTCAAGTGTTGCAGTTTTTGCGGTTTTGATGAGTTAGTATGAAATGTTAATTTTGGGTCCAAAGAGGCTCTGTGTTGATGTTGAGATTTCCAATGCTTTCTCGCACACATATTATTGTGCTTATGAAGAGAAATGCACTTGCTGAAAAGAGATGAAGTTTAGTTATCAGACTTGGTGGTAGTCTACGATTCCGGGATAGATATTGAGTATACCAAGTTGTAACTTGGCTGTTAAGGCTTGTGATGTCGGACCATGAAACCTTATCGGCCACACAAAAAGATAGGGACTTATTAAACTTCTGTTGGGAGGGTGTACTGACTGAGACTGGTGTTTCAATAATCCTTTTGCACAGAGAAGCAGACCACACTAGTCAGAGTGACTTCCCACTAGTCGAGAATTCACTCCACGTGTTTTATAATACCAGGAGGGTATTATTCCCCATTTCCTCTAGAGTGATTGGAGACTTTTATTTTCTTTAATGGAACAGAGAAGAGTTATTGTTTGTTTTTGGCTTTTTAATAATTTGCTATCGCATGGCTGATCACTGTTGAGTGGGAGAAGCTGTGTGCCTCTGTGATTTGCTTACTAGGGTGCAACCGCTGTATTGGTCGATTGTTGTTTGTGGCACACTGGGGCTGGTCATTAGATCAGAGCGTGTCACTCTGAGAGGTGTCCATTTAGGGATGCTATGCTGAGATTGGAAGGTAGTGCTGTTGTGTATTTTATTGTGATTTGCTGAGCACTGTTGGATAGTTCGATTGAAGTTCATTGATTTTGTGTCATTACGTGCATAGGGGAAAGATTAAATTTTTAAAGAAATTGAGAGCTTTGTTTAGCAATGCTAGGAACTTACCAGTAAATTAAATATGGCAATCATGGATAACCAATCATAATCACAATTTACACAAAGAGCATGTGCACTTTAGCACTGATCAGTAGTGGTGAAGTGCCCAAGTACTATAGCCAACAAAAACAGGGTCAGAAAAATGGGAGTCAAAAGGCAAACAGTTTGAAGATGACCCTGCAAAAAGGGCTGGGTCTAACACTTGCCAATTGAGAGAGGTGCATGGGGAGGGATATGTGCACGTATCTTGGAGTAGTGGTGATATTTTCACATTTACAAATCAATTTCCAAAACTAAGAGAAAATCCTGAACATTCAGTTTGACCGTTTTATGAAAATCTTTCAAAGGTGCTTTGGGAGGATTTGATTGCCTTCTATGACATTGTTCTTCCTAGAAATTTCTTGGCCTCATGTAAGGTGTCAGTGGAGTGGCTGACTGAAGAACTGTGGAAGGTTGCCCCAACCAGTGCACCTTCTCCTACTGTTATGGAAATTACCTTTTTTTAAACTAAGGTCCTATGGAAAGCGATTGATTGCTTGAAAATAGCAAGAACTATCCAAGAGCCAGCATAACGGCTTCAAAAAGACTAAAAGAAGCAATCTTGGTAAAATCGTGACTTTCCTTGTTCTTAGTTATGCCAGGAAATTGGCTCACATATCAAGCAGAATGTTATTTGTTGGCAGTCAAAGATTCTTAACGAAATTTTGTGCTATGCAAAGTACTGCAGTGATGATTTAGAAGCAAGACAGAGGATGATCAAAGAGACGTTTATGTTGGTTCACACAAAGTTAGCAGAAAGGATTTCAGAATGGCCCCTATGTGGCGAATTCAGATTATAGTCCTAGTGTTTGTACTGCAATGCAGGGATTTGGCTATCAAGGCAGTGGTCAAATGATGCAGAATGGGAACTGCATCCCACAAGGTAGAGAAGAATGATGCCAGTTGACCTAAATTCAGGAATGGACATAGCAATGTTGAAAAAGACTGCTCAGTATTGTTAATGAAACAAGGTGGGCATTGGAAACGGGAATGCTGGTTCAATCCAAATGGTCTTTAAATTGATGGTCAGATGATAAATGTGAATGTGATGCTGATTCAAAACATAAAAATGCAAAGACCTCAGAATGATAATATGTTCCAAGCCCCACTGATGCAGCCGAATGTAAATGGTCCAAGGGTAAATGTCACTCTGAACCCCAGAGTCCAGCAAAACACTCTCATGAGACCCGACAATTTCCAGCAATTCCCAGTCTTCAACAGCTTTGACATCAAGGTTATGATCAATCACAATGATGGTGCCTGAAAGAGTAGGAATACTATGTGTTTGGTGCAGTCTTTGAGGCAGACCAGATGGCCCATCCGTGGAGGCAGAGGGGAATGACCACCCTTGTCATTTTTGATTGACACTGGTGCTACTTGTTCTACTATAAGAAATGTAGAGGTCCCAAACGTACCCCTCTCAGTAGACCAAGTCCAAGTTGTAGGCATTTAAAATAAGCAAATTGTGAATTCTGTTTCAGCCAAAGTCCCAGGGAAGCTAGGCCCCCTTGAAGAGGACCGCAGTTTGTAGTATGTAATTTGAGTCCATTCAGTCTATTGGGCAGGGATCTTCTCTGCATGTTAAGATGTGTGATCTATTGTACATCAGATGATATGAAGCTTCAGACACAAAATGACGATATAGGCTTTAGACGAAGGTCAGCCGTTGGATTATTCCCAGTTTTGACAAATAAAGACTTACACCCTGACTTAAAGAATTCCATAAAGGAGGGAGTCCATGATTATACTGGTGAAGATATTGGGCCGATCAAAGATGTTGAACCTGTGAGAATAACAATCAAACAGACTGCACAGTATCCCTGAACACCCCTGTACAACCTCTCACCAGAGACAGTGGCTGGAATTATGCCCGTCATTGAGTCCATGTTAGAGTAGGGCATCTTAAAGGGAGTCCTTGCAATACTCCTGTATTGGGTCTGCAGAAACTAAATAAGAAGTGGAGAATCATACAGGACCTTAGAAATATTAGTACTATTGTTGTTGGCCCATGTTGTCCTGTGGTTCCGAATCCTGGCGAGATACTCTTCCAAATACCCTGCAATACTGAGTGGGTCACAGTGATTGACCTGAGCCAAGCATTCTTTTCCATTTCTTTACATGAGGACAGTCAGTTCCTCTTTGCATTACAATTCCAAGATAAAGTTTTGATCTTCAATAAGATATTAAAAAAGATTCTAGAGAGCTTGCAGTTGCAA
This sequence comes from Triturus cristatus, assembly GCF_964204655.1. Classification (NCBI taxonomy): domain Eukaryota; kingdom Metazoa; phylum Chordata; class Amphibia; order Caudata; family Salamandridae; genus Triturus; species Triturus cristatus. Next base: position 1,282,051,456 of record NC_140585.1, read on the forward strand.
TGAAATTCAGTCCTGCTTTTGTTTATCAATGACCTATTGGTGGCATTAACAACACAAGATGCATGCAAACATGATACCATTGCCCTATTGAACGATTTGGCCAAAAATGGAAATAAACTGCCTCCCACCAAATTGCAGTATTGTCAGAAGGAAGTCCTGTATCTAGAACGCCATATGGAGAAAGGATGTAGAAAGGTGTATGTATAAAGGTGTCTCAAGAGAGAATATATATGCCGTTCTGAAAATGCACACTCCAACAAAGCAAAGAGAAGTTATCACTTTTCTGGGAATGGTGGACTACTGTCAACAGTGAATCCCCAATGTTTCCCTAGTGGCAATACATTTACAGAGGCTTACACACAAATATATGTCTGATCTGCTACCATGAGACAACAAATGCATGAGTGCCTTCCTCAAACTGAGAGAAAGTCTTTGCTGCTCCTTGACTCTAGGAATGCCTGACATGAAAAATGACTTTGTTTTATACTGCAGCGAAAGGGATGGGTGCTTCCTATCTGTGCTTACTGAGACCCATGATGATTCTAAGCACCCAGTTGCTTATTTTTCAGCCACTTTCAACCCAGTAGCCGCAGAGTTTCCAGGTTGCCTAAAGGCAATGACCGCAGTCGGTGTCAGCATTCAACAATGTGAGAGTATAGTTATGGGCTACCCTCTTACAGCTATGATTCCACATTCTGTTGAGATCTTGCTCACCCACACTCAAACCCAACACATGACCAATAGCAGGTTGAGCCACTATAAGCACGTACTACTCGCTGTGGAGAACATAACTCTGCAGAAGTGCTCCTGTCACAACACTGCCACACTGTTGCCTGCATCTGTGAATGATGAGGATGATGACGGGGTTGACCATTGCTGTCTGGACATAACATAATTGCATGCCAAAACAAGACCAGACATTTGAGATGATGATCTGGAAGAACCTGATCATCAGCTGTTTGTGGACAGCTCTTGTTTAAGAGATGGACATGGAGTTCTGAAAGCAGCATATGGTATTTGCATATTAGAAGGTGTAGGGGATGCCTCCTATTTGTGCCATGTAACTTTCACACAGGAGGATGAACTGAATGCTCTTACTAGAGCTTGCTGTGTCTCTAACAATTTGAGAGTCACCATGTATACTGATAGACAATACAGGTTTGGCGTGGTCTATGTTTTTTGGATAGTTGTGATCCTAGAGTTGTTTCATGATTTCCCCTGGTTTCCCCATCTTTAATGAAAATGATGTTATGGATCTTTTCAATGCTTTGCAATTGACTGCTGAAATAGCTGAAGTAAAATGTGCAGCAACCAAAAGTGGATGTGCTTTTGAGACTGCTGGCAACCTATTTGCGGATGAGAAGGCTCTTGGTTATTGAACACTGAATGAAAACTGTTCTAATGATTTAGAAAATTATGTTTCTACAGCTTTTTGTTGACTGTTGCTGATTGGTTGGAAAAGGTTAAGTGTCTACAGTGCAAAACCACATAGGTAGACATGCAATGGTGCTCTTGTTTAAGAGGCACTGGTTAAAATCCCAGTTTCCGTGTCATCACTGAGAACCTGTCACCAATGTGTCACCTGTCAGCATTTGAATGCAGTCAAAAGGACCGTGACTTCAATGAGTCATATAGTTAAATCAGGTGGTGCCTTCAATTTCGTAAAAGTAGTTTTTGTTGAGATACCCATGTGCAATGTGTTCCGCTACATCCTAGTAGTATTGTGTATTTTTATGCTGGAGCATACCCGACTAGATCAAAAGATCAATAAACCCTTGAAATCCCGACTTGCTAAGTGTATGAGTCCACAACCCTTACGTGGCCAGATGCACGTCCCTTGGAGCGGATGAGCCTCAGAAGTACCCCGGAACGGAGTAAAATACTGTGTCCTCATGAAATCCTTATGGGGATGGCGATGAGGCTTCCATCTTTGCCTGCAGCTGCACTTGTGAATATTACAGTTGATATGGTTTACAACAATAGCAAGGAATTTACTGATGTGATACATGCTGTCTCTCATCAGGTCGAGGTGGCAACTCTGGTTCCCAGTTAATATCAGGGCCACGACCTTAGACCAAGAGACTGGGCCCTGGTGAAGAAACAAGTCAGGAAGTTATGTCTTGACCCCACTGATGTGGCCCTTGCCAAGTCATTCTGATGACAAACACTGCTGGGAAGAGTGGTGGTCCGCTGACCTGGGTACATGCTTCTTATACCCAAAGAGTAAGGCAAACTGGTGTAGAAGCGTTGACAACAACCAATGAGATGCAGAGTCAAACGCCAGAGCAACCTGAATGATCAGAGGGAAGAGAAAAGTGTGCCCAAAAGTCTCAAAGTCAACTTGAAACGAGTTCCGAGCCTGTGGTGAATGCGACATGGGTAGCCACAGTGAACCAATTTGAAGTACCATGAATAACAACTCTGACCCTGACGAAGGGCAAGCAGTGCAGCCACAAGTGTCCAAGAAGAGAAAGGTTGCCAAGTAAGGGTGAGAGACTTAGAGCTGTATGTCAGAGGAGTACATCTCAGAGACAGTCAACAAGGAAACAGATACCAGCGAGCAAAGTGATAGTGAAGATAAACACCCAGATATCAGGAGATCAAAGAGAACACAGGTGCCTACTGGAGGGTACTCCGCTCCTGAATAGAAATACTTTGCTGAGAATGGGCTTGACTAGAGTACACATGAGTTTGAGTATCAATGAGAAGTGCTTGAAAAACCTCCATGGATAGAACTACCACAGTGAATATTGGCTGATATTTTACTCAGATCTAAGAAAACTATTACCAACAAACTGAAACATTTTGTGAAACTTATGAAACTTCCTAGGGTCCTGTGTCCAGTAAAAGAGTAGGATTGTCATTTAAGAAGGAGCTGATGTAGGGTTAGGGATAGTTTCTGAAAATAACTAAACATCTATACTCATCTTTCAAATAATCAGTTTTGCTGATTTACACAAGTAGAAGATGGCGGTGAAAATCTGCTCGTTTTTGATTTATGTTCCTTCAAGCCAGACTCAGAAGAAACTATGGTATCTAAATCACCAAACAAATGTAGGGTGATATTAACTGTATTGGCAATTGTCGTTGTTGACTCTTTTTCATGATCTGCCCATTAGTTGGCTTGAATTCTCCAGTTGAGTATGCTTCCACTACAATTAAATCTAATTCAACTCACTTAGATGAATAGCATAGATTTATATGAAAATTTAGCATGACGATGTTTCCCAAATAAACCATACCAATAATGTTTTCCTTTAATCTGTTACATGAATACTCTGGAGTGATCCATTTGCATGAATATTATTTCTGTGCTTACTGGCACCTACTACGGAGAGTGTGATTTACCATCACTTACCACTCACATATTCTATCATCAGCGTTGTTTTGAATATTACTTTTAAAAAGTTGATGCAGTCCTCGAGCAGGTGCCTGTGTACAAACATTTGAATTATCATTATAATACTAGGTATGTGGATACGGGATGCGATAGAGTTTGATAGACTTGTGGGGAAAGACTGCATTTTCCACCAGGGTCCTAGGAGGCGGTCCTGTAATTACTCTCACCTGCTCCCTGCAAGTGCAATAAAGTGCGATCACTTACACCGCTGCACGGGACACACTGGAGTGCGGTGCCGCGTGGGGAAACACTGCATGTTCCATCTTGCACCAGGGGCCCAGGTGGCGGTCCTGTTATTACTCTCACCTGTTCCCTATGAGCTCTTTATGGTTCAATCACCTACATCACTGTGGGTGCCATTCTGGAGTGCGGCAGCCTCGTGGGGAAAGACGGCATCTTCCATCTTCCACCAAGCCCCCAGGAGGCAGTCCTGGAATTACTGTCACCTGCTCCCCGCAAGTGCTATATAGTGTGAACACTTACATCACTGCACGAGACGGGCTGGAGTGTGGCAACCTGATGGGGAAAGAATGCATCTTCCATCTTGCACTAGGGCCCCAGAAGATGGTCCTGTATTTACTCTCACCTGCTCCCTGCAAATGCTATATTGCACGATCACATACACCGCTGCATGGGATGTGCTGGAGTGCGGTACCTAGTTTGGAACAACTGCATCTTCCACCTTGCACCAAGGCCCCAGCAGGCGGTCGTGTAATTACTCTCACCCTCTCCCTTCAAGCTCTATATAGCGTATTCACTTACACCACTGCGGGGACACGTGTGGGATGCACCCAGGCCAAGCCTAGGCCAAGTGCTGGCCGGTCTGTGCCCGTCAGACACTGGATGAGGCTGGGCTGGGCTGGGCCACATCTCTTGGCTTTGATTTTCTTGAACCTTTACACTTTACTCCTTTAGACTAAGTAGGTCATAAGTTGTCTTGTATTTTAGTGTAAAGGAATCCAAAAAGTGCTGACCTCACATCATGAAAGGCGTAGTTGGTCCATTCTACAAGAAGCTATCACTAAAGCAGGTAACAAGACCCGGGAAAGTTTGTTGAAAAGTACTGATCCTAAAGAGAACGAAAACAACTGTATTCGTTGTATTTTCTACTCGCAGTTATCAAATAAAAAAAAAAACGTATTAAAATACTGGCCTTTGCTTAGCACAGAACCTGATTTCAAAGGAAATTTTGACATGCAACCAAGATTCGCTTACTTGAGGACAAGAAATCTCAAACAGATATTAAATAAACCGATTGATTCAAAAGAAAAAAAATTCAAAGGAACGGTACCCTGTTTAAATTGTGGGAGTTGCAACTCTATCATCAAAGGCAATACCATCAGGTATCCGAGTCTAGAAACATTAATCAAACTGACAGTGACAGCCACTTGCAACAGCCAGAACGTTATATACATGTTAAAATGCCCATGCGGTTTAGCTTACGTTGGTAAGACTGAATGGAAAATCAGAGTCTGCCTGAATGAGCACAAGAGCAATATACGTACAAAAAATGTAAAATCCACGGTTGCTTCACACTTACATTCTATGCACCATAATGTCAGTCAACTAAGATTCTTGATTCTTAAACAAGTCCCTACACAGCAAGGACATGATTACACTCAATTTCTTTTACAAAGGGAAACTAAGTGGATCAATTTTTGGGATTCCATAAATCCAAAAGGATTCCAGCTGCTTTCTCTAACCTCATGTACGCACTAAATTATGTGTTTATGTTGCCAGGACATATTTGTACTTACACGTTTGGCATCTGATATTGGTGGATACCCTGCTAAATCTCTTCTTTTGAGTCGCCTAAGGAACACACATTGTGGCATGTTCGCCATTGTTGTACTGAACTGAAGTTTCCTCTATTTTCAGAATCCATCCCCTGATGAAGAGCTAATTTCTCAAAATGCATTGGGCATACGTGAAAGCTAATTATGTTACTAAATGAAGACCTTTGTTATGAATGAATACGAATGATAGCATTAATGAACATTCAACTATCTCAATAAAGTTCATTGAGAAAAATCAATTAAGAAGTGATTATTCTGATTACTTACTCCCTCATGAGTGCTAGTGGGAGACACCCCTCATGATGTGAGGTCAGTGCTTTTTTGGATTGCAATTTTATCCTCATACTCAGGAGGAATAACCCACCTGCACCACCTACCTTCTCAAGAGTTTGAATCTACTTACAGTCTAGTAGGGCGTTCTTCTATCCAAGTGTCGGTCCATGGATTTAAGTGTAAAGGAAGCCATCTCACAGCAAGTGCCAACAGAGGTAAAACTGGTTCTAAATTGATTACAGGTTATTTGTCATCTGTCATTGGGGTCAATGAGATGGAGATTGGCTGCGAAGAAGCCAGCATGGACACAACCCTAAAAAAATCTCCCCTACTTGGCAGTAATGTTGTTGAACCTACTATAGATCTTGTTTATCTGACTCAGAGAGTGGCTCCCACCCAGATTGTACAAGGTAATCCCTGCTCAGTTGACCTAGAGTTTACATGCAGAAAAATAGCTGCTGCAATTTCTTCATTTATCCCCCGTGTGGCCCTGTATTCCTCAATACTGACTGTCAATGAGTCTCCACATGAAAAGTTAGTCCAACCCTGAAGGAAAGCTGACAGGAATTGGTGGTTACAAGCAACCCCTGCCCTAGCCACCCAGATTGTACTAGGCAATCGCTGCCCAGTGGACCCAGAGTTTACTCGCAGAAAAATAGTTGCTGCAATTTCTTCATGTAACCCCTGTGTGTCCCTTGATTCCTAAATACTGACTGTCAATGAGTCACCACGTGCAACGTTAGTCCAACCCTGAAGAAAAGCTGACAGGAATTGGTGGTTACAATCGACCCCTGCCCTAACCATCCAGTGACTATTCCTACTTACTCTGCAAATAAAGGTTTGCACAGCAATAAGGGAGCAGGGAATTAGCTGACAAAAAGCCTCTATGGGTGAAATTGGCCTTAAAAAGTTTGCCAAGGACTGTGTAGAGAGGCTTGGCCCCCTCAAAAGTTATTTCAAGGATCTAACACTGTTCTGGACCTCAACTCATTCGAAAATAGACACTTTGGAAAAAAAGTTGGATCATTTTCACCTACTCCACAAGAGGGTAACAGATAAAATAGCCATGATGGGCAGTATGGCTATACAGGGGCCCCAAGTGCAGGACTCAACCCCCTTTATGTCAGCCGTATCTGAACATGTGAGAGAGATCTAGGATTTGGGTGTAGTCCCCAGTACCATCTCACTAACATCAAGCCCACAAAACAAAAGGGATATGGCGGCATCTTAATTTAGAGAAAATGTTAAGAAGGGCAGCAATATGCCCATGACAAGGATTGGAACGAGACTCAGGTGGTTTATACGCATACAATCCCAGCGTTTACACCATGCATAATTGTCTTGGAGAATGTACCCAAATTAGAGAGTTCACACTTTGAATCCCTCACCTTGCTTTAACCCCTTCAGTGCCCGCCCCTTTCCCCGCCCAGTGCCGGCCGTTGCATTAGCGGGCGGGGTCTATGACGAGCTGGACTCGTCATGGGCACAGCGCCACCGCGGCCCATGACGAGTCCAGCTCGTCATGGGCACTGAAGGGGTTAAAATAAAGACTCTTTCTGGCTGAAAAAACACTCTGGATGTCTCACTGATTTGCTGAAAGAGATTGTAACCCTAAGGAGGGTTGCTATGATTGGCCAGTCCCCTACATCCCTGTACGGAGACTGCATAATAAAACATTTTAGGAAACCTTAAATAGTGTGAGCACTGCTATATCATCTCTCACACTCAACAGTATCAATGGTGGGTCATTCAAGTACAACCCCTGGATTTCTTTATCATGAGAGAACCTCCAGTTCGTGCAGTATTACTAATAGGGTCTTCCAACAGAACTGCACCCTGAATAACAACACTGCACATGTGCAACAACAGACTTGCCTCCTGCTCTCAAACAGAGATGAAGTTTTGAGCTCATTAGAGTAACAAGATTGACTGTCTTATTCGGGAGAAAATATAGTGTACACTTAGGAAAGATTGGCTCCTGTGCCTAAGTTCCGACTGACGAATGAGATTAATACATCTGAGGATAAAATCAGGGGAGTGATCTTGTGGAACATGGCAGGTCTGAGCTCTAAGCTAGGAACCCGGACCGATTAAGGATAGTGGAGCAGTATCCAGTCATCTGTTGCCAAGAGACCCGGCTATTGAATCCACCCTACATAGAAGGGTACATCACTTATCATGTCCCAGCTACCCCCTGAAAGGCAGGCCGGGCTAAAGGGGGCTTGGTCATCTTTATCTCTGTGGCTTTGACTGGTGACACTATCCGGAAAGTTGATACCCTGCCAAATTACCACATGCTTTTATTTAAATTGCAAAATCCATTTGATTTGTTACTGATTAATTATTATCATGACATTCTTGATCCAGCTGTAACTAAGGTGGTTGATGGTTCAGAAGAATCTTGCACAAGGTCCAGAATGGGCATAAGAAAGAGCTATTAATTATTTGGGTGGGGGTCTTTAACATTCAATTTTTTGATAATAAAATACTTTAGACATACCCCTTATGGAACACACTAAAGAAAGTTGTCATTGCTAACTCTTTTCTGTTTGTACAGGATTTTGTTAACATGGATTACAATTGAAAACAAACATATTTAGCGCCAATGCAAGCTCTGTTATTAATTAAGTTCTAATCTTAAAGGATCTCTTAGTATGTATACACGTCTATATTTATTGACATCCTGTACACGTGACCAGAACCCCTTAGTATTTAGGCCTAGGTGAGAATCCTAATGGTGATGCCCTACAGTACGAGCTAGGTTTTAAGAAAAACAAGGGCTAGAATATCAAATGAGGGAATATTGACAAGAATAAATCCCTTAGAGAACTTGTGGCAAATATCCAAGCATAAAGAGCTGTGACTCAGAGATCACAAAAGTCCTCGCTTTACATATCTAGAAATGCCAGTGGATGTTGATTTTAATTAGAATTTTCTACTGAGTATGAGGGTTTTACAATGTCAAAGGTCTTTTGGCGCCGTCTTTAGATTCTCTAAAAGACTAGGGCATAAACCTGCGAAATAATTACTCTGTATTTTTAGGAGCACATGTTTATCTATTTCCTCATTTGGTGCTTGTGTGTGGGGCTACACCACCAGTTTTTGCCTCCCCACAGTCGACCCCTTCAATGTTTTGTCAAAAATAAGTTGGTCTAGGGTTCATAGAAGACCACATCCATTTGCAGCCTATGATGCTGTGGCTTAGAGCCAGGAAGGACTCAGAAACCCATTTCTGTAGACTAGTGCTGGCCGACTGTTTAGCCCTGGATAGGGCCTCAAATATACCATGGCTTATGAATGTTAGAGACACCGTTACAACTTTAGACATTCAAGAATATTTTTTTTATGCCAGACACCTTATCTGCCAGAGCAGCATCTAAAGTAAAAGCGCTCTTTTACCAACATACTCATGCTACCCGCACTGCAAATAAGGTAGTTGGGGCGGTAGAGGACTGGCAGGAACCCTCACATGTCAAATTATATCCAGTACTGTGCCTGCAACTAATTTCACATGAGCAGCAAAGATTTCTGCTGAGTAGATTCTGCCTTAATATCATACATTTTCTGGCAGCATTCCCCACCCAGGGTACATGGTTCCCATCATCACCTCCCTGTCCCTGTGATGGACTCACATCCCTAAGCATAAAGTACTTTATCCTATTTTGTACCCTATATACTTTGCAGAGGAGGCAATTTCTTCGTTCTGTCTTAACACTGTTGGAAATTTGATCCTATGAGCTAGTTATTGCGTATTTGCCTAGCCTGAGAAGTAAAGAGGTTATACGTGCAGTGCTGACTTTCAGTTTGGAGGTTTCGCCTTATGTTTTTAGCATAATGAAATCATGAGTGTCAGTTAAATGCATTGTGTTTTATTAGATGTCAATGTTTATGATTTATTTGAGCCCTCTTAAGCATATACAGTAAAGTGTCATGCAAATCTGCATTGAAACTGTTTTTATGTTTCTTTTACAAATCTGGTTGGTACTTTTATGCAATTATCAATTAATATTATCTTGCATTTTAAAGGTATTATAAGCCAGACAAAGCCAGCCATTAGCTCAGACTCTTTAGATGGCATAATCTTAGCCTAATTTTTATGAATTTTTCTGAGGTTTTTGCTATTTTTGTTTTTCTGCCTTAGCAGGAAGTTGCCTTAATGCAAAAGGATGTTTTATGATATATGCAGATTTCTATATTAAACCCCCTAATATGTGTTCTATTATGAACTGTGACACTTGTACTGTGCACTTTCATGGTTCAAATAACCAAAATAAAGTTATTATTGATGACAATGATGATACGGAATGGCATTTCTTTAGGTCACCAACAAAGACTGACGTTTCCCATGCTCAGAAAGAAGGGATAACCTGTAAGATGAATACACCTGAGATTGAAATTGAATACAAGTGGAAGAGACAACCCTAGGGTGAGTGGGAAATGAAATACTAGAAATAAAGTGAGGCTGGGTTCACCCCAAGTTGAGTTTATCTCGGCAACAGCAAGGAAAGCTTTGTTTTATGAGAAGAAAACATTAAAGATGTTCAGATGATCGCTGGAGTGAATGTCCGCAGAGATTTGAAGTTCTGGAAGAACAGATGTTTGGTGGAAGGGAGCTTGTCATTCCCGGGGTTTATTAAGTATGTAGGAAAACTGCTTATTTTGAGCTTCCTGCGAATTGGGTAAGCAGCCGCTATATAGATTTAGTGTTTCCTAAGGTGTACCATGTCGATGAGTTAGATGATAAGGAATTAGTGCTTCATGAAAGACACAAGCGTAGTGCTTTGCTGATAGTAGATGACATATTTGGCTCAATGATTCCTTCTGTAGGAGTAGTTTCAAATTGCTTAAAGATTAGAAAGCTGTCTATTTTATTTGACCATCTTGCCAGCAATACAGCTTGTGCACTGACTGCCATAAATACCACATTAGAGACTCTTAGAGCATGATTCTCCAGAATAGGCTTGCTTCAGATATGTTACTTACAAAAGAGGGCGGAGTTGCATGCTACTTGTCAAGGGTGTAACAGGTTGAAGGGGGCTTATGTTCCTGCCCAGCGAGGACCTGGTCTAGCAGTTGGAGCTGGACTGTTTCCATTAGGGTCACGACTGATTTGCATATGGTTGGGTCCAAACTGAGGAGGCATGGTGTGCAAAATAACGATGGACTGGGATGCGAGCCCAAGTAATAACCAGTGGCTGAGATTAATTCAAGCATTCTACCATCCATTTGTCTGGGGAAAGTCATGATGTGATATGCAGCATTATACCCATTTTGAGCATAGCCCTTGTGGGGACATTCTTAATTCCATCTTGAATACGGTTTCCCTCTACATTACCATTGACCCCATTCCCAGCTCCAATATGGATCATATTACTTACATGGGAAGAGCTCAGGGTAGTCTTCTTGATTTTATTGCTTTATCCCAATACTACAAGAAACAAGCTTTTGACGTCTCAATTTGCATGTTTGTTTTAGTGACTACTAACCATTGATGCAATCCTTCAATACGGCACTAATAAACAACCAAGCATACCCTCAATTTTGCCAATAGCCTTTCGTAAAAACAAGGGGATCCTATACAGGTGGAGTACGGTAAACCCAGGTGCCACACTGGAGGAATTATTTAGGAGAAGTAGTAGGCAGGTGATAGCTTGCTTGGATGATGAACTAAACCCTAAGCATATGTTGCGGGTTTATAGGGGAATAGGGTGGGAAGTAATGTAATGTTATTCAAGTCATTATTAATTTTAATGTATTGGTATTTATAAAATTATAATTAAATTATTATTAATTTATTCTTAATTCATTATTTAAACAAAATTTATATTTAATTGATAAGTATGTCATTTTTAACCCCTACGCTATCCAACACTTTCCCTACTATTGTACTCACTGGAGTGGGAATAGTAATTTTTACCACTACGCTATCCAACACTTTCCCTACTGTTGCACTCTCTGGAGTGGGAATAGTACTTTTTACCTTACGCTATCCAACACTTTCCCTACTATTGCACTCTCTGGAGTTGGAATAGTAATGTTAACCCCTACGCTATCCAACACTTTCCCTACTGTTGCACTCTTAGGAGTTGGAATAGTAATTTTTAACCCCAACACTATCCAACACTTTCCTTACTGTTGCACTCCCTGGAGTGGGAATAGTAATTTTCACCCCTACGCTATTCAACACTTTCCCTACTGTTGCACTCTCTGGAGTTGGAATAGTTAGTTTAACCCCTACGCTATCCAACACTTTCCCTACTGATGCACTCACTGGAGTGGGAATAGTAATTTTACCCCTATGCTATCCCACACTTTCCCTACTGTTGCACTCATTGGAGGGGGAATAGTAATTTTAACCCTTTCGCTCTCCAACACTTTCCCTACTGTTGCACTCTCTGGAGTGGGAATAGTAATTTTTTCCCCTACGCTATTCAATACTTTCCCTACTGTTGCACTCTCTGGAGTTGGAATAGTAATTTTAACCCCTACGCTATTCAACACTTTCCCTACTGTTGCACTCTCTGGAGTGGGAATAGTGATTTTTACCCCTACGCTATCTAACACTTTCCCTACTGTTGCACTCTCAGGAGTTGGAATAGTAATTTTTACCCCTACGCTAAACAACACTTTCCCTACTGTTGCACTCACTGGAGTGGGAATAGTAATTTTAACCCTTTCGCTATCCAATACTTTCCCTAATGTTGCACACTCTGGAGTGGGAATAGTAATTTTTTGCCCTACGCTATCCAACACTTTCTCTACTTTTGCACTCTCTGAAGTTGGAATAGTAATTTTAACCCCTACGCTATCCAACACTTTCCCTACTGTTGCACTCTCTGGAGTTGGAATAGTAATGCTTACCCCAACGCTATCCAACACTTTCCCTACTGTTGAACTCACTGGAGTGGGAATAGTAATTTATACCCCTACGCTATCCAACACTTTCCCTACTGTTGCACTCACTGGAGTGGGAATACTAATTCTAACCCTTTTGCTATCCAACACTTTCCCTACTGTTGCACTCTCTGGAGTGGGAATAGTAATTTTTACCCCTATGCTATCCAACACTTTCCCTACTGTTGCACTCTCTGGAGTTGGAATAGTAATTATAGCCCCTACGCTATCCAACACTTACCCTACTGTTGCACTCTCTGGAGTGGGAATAGTAATTTTTACCCCTATGCTATCCAACACTTTCCCTACTGTTGCACTCACTGGAGTGGGAATATTCATTTTTACCACTACGCTATCCAACACTTTCCCTACTGTTGCACTCTCTGGAGTTGGAATAGTTATTTTAACCCCTACGCTATCCAACAATTTCCCTACTGTTGCACTCTCTGGAGTGGGAATAGTAATTTTTACCCCTATGCTATCCAACACTTTCCCTACTGTTGCACTCACTGGAGTGGGAATATTCATTTTTACCCCTACGTTATCCAACACTTTCCCTAGTGTTTCACTCTCTGGAGTTGGCATAGTAATTGTATTCCCTATGCTATCCAATATTTGTCTGTATTGTTTAGTTAATGTTGTGTATTATTTATTTTAAAAAGGTTACAAATATTGTAATTTTTTAAATTTGTTATATATTGTTTTTATATTTTTATTCATATTACTTTTGAATGTGTATATATGTAGTTATAATTTATAAAATGTTTTTTTAACAATTTATAAGTTATTAAAATAATTATTTATGAATATTATTAAGTAAGTATATATATATATATTATATTTTATATGTATATGTTTAATTTATTTTAACATTATGGGGCCGATTCCGATCCTGTATTTTTTTTTCCCATACGACTCGTATCCGTATGTTTTTTACGTACGAATCGTACAAGTACCGTACAAACGGTGAAGTACGATTCGTACGGGAAAAATACATACGAATCGCCTCGGGAAAAGTCTACGAGACGTTCCCAGACAGTTTTATATACGAGTCGTAAAACTGAAGTCCGAGCGCACAAGTCCGATCCGTACCGGCGTTCCGAATGCATAACCGTATGGAAAACGTCCCATACGGAGCTAACTGTGTACGACCCCTACCCCGGGTACACTTGTGCCCGGGGTACGAGTCGTATGGCCCCCCCACCCCAGCCCCATATGTACGCGCCATACCCCCTGCCCCGTATGTACGCGCCGTACCCCCAGCCCCGTATGTACGTGCCGTACCCCCAGCCCCATATGTACGTGCCATACCCCCAGCCCCGTATGTATGCGCCGTACCCCCACCCTAGCCCATATGTACTCGCCGTACCCCCAGCCCCGTTTGTATGCGCCTTACCCCCAGCCCCGTATGTACGTGCCGTACCCCCAGCCCCGTATGTATGCGCCGTACCCCCACCCCAGCCCCGTATGTACACGCCGTACCCCCAGCCCCGTATGTACGCGCCGTACCCCCACCCCAGCCCCGTATGTATGCGCTGTACCCCCAACCCCATATGTACGTGCCGCACCCCCAGCCCAATATGTACGCGCCATACCCCCAGCCCCGTATGTACGCGCCATACCCCCACCCCAGCCCGTATGTACGTGCCGTACCATACCCACGGGGGGTGGGGGTACGGTGCGTACATACGGGGCTGGGGGTACGGCGTGTACATACGGGGCTGGGGTGGGGGTAGAGTGTGTACATACGTGGGTGGGGGGTACGGTCCGTACATATGGGGGTGGGGGGTAAGGTCTGTACATACGGGGTGGGGGGTACGGTCCATACATACAGGGGGGTGGTGGTTACGGTCCGTACATACGGGGAGTGGGGGGGTACGGTCTGTACATATGTAATGTTGGGGTACGCACCGTACATGATGACACGTACGATGTGGGTGATGGCGTTTACGTCACGTAGCGGGTCCCCTTTTCCTCGTGCATCGCGGCGTACTTAGCTTTTCCGGCACTTTTTGGATCTCGTAAAAATATAGCCGTGCGGAGTGCTGTGAGTACGAATCGTACTTGCTGGTCCATAAAAAGCTGCCTGACTCCGTGCAGACATCGCGTACGCGCTGTCCAGGATCGGAATTGTATGTAGTTTTTTAACCATACCGTGTTTTTTACGATTCGTACGGAAATGGTATTTCTGTGTGAATCTGGTTTGTATGGTGGAATTCCCGGGTACGAGTCGTACGGAGAAAACGCTCCGTATGACCATTTGTACCCGGATTTTACAGGATCGGAATCGGCACCTATGGGGTCGATTCCGATCCGGTAAAAAGGCCCTACGAATCATCGTACGGAGCGTTTTCTCTGTACGACTCGTACCCGGTAAACTGTCCGTACAACCCAGGAAGTACAATTCGTACAGAAAGCCGATTTCCGCACGAATCGTACAAAAGACCGTTCGGGTAGAAAAAACGTACGAATCATCTCCTGAACAGCCTGTACGCACCGTCCGTACGGATGTAAGCAGCGTTTTACGGCCCAGCTAGTACGATCCGTCCCTACGGCGCTCCGTACGGCTCTTTATTTACGGGAGCCAAAAACAGCCATAAAAGATGATTCCCCAGGGGTACAGTCGTACAGGCCCCCCCACCCCCCGTATGTACGCACCGTACCCCCACCCCGTATGTACACACCGTACCCCCACCCCCATATGTATGCACCGTACCCCCACCCCCGTATGTACGCACCGTACCCCCACCCCCGTATGTACGCACTGTACCCCCACCCCCCTTATGTACGCACCGTACCCCCAAACCCCGTAGGTACGCACCGTACCACCAGCGCATAGCGCTGGGGGTATGGTGTGTACATACGGGGGGTGGGGGTACGGTGCGTACATACGGGGGTGGGGGTACAGTGCGTACATACGGGGGTGGGGGTGCCTGTATGACTCGTACCCCGGGAACAACTTTTCCCGGGCTACGAGTTGTACAAACTTCACTTCGTAGCGGGTAGAGTCATTCCCCGTGTACGGGCCGTTTTCCGTATGATTCGTAAATTGGATAGCCGGTCCAGATCGTACTTGCACGCTCGGACTGTCATTGTACGAATCGTACGGAAAAGTATCCGGGTACGTCTCGTACAACTTTTCCCGCTACGATTCGTACGGAGCGGGCCGATCCGTACGTACTTTTTTCCCATACGAATCGTACTTCACGGGTCGGACGTGACTTGTATGATTCGTACGGAAAAAAATACGGATTCGAGTCATACGGAAATAATTTTTAACGGATCGGAATCGACCCCTATAGGTATTCGTTATGATTTTTAAAAATGTTAAATATTTTTAACTATGTTTCTTTTAATTATATGTATTATTTACTTTATTTTATATGATTTTTTAACATTTAAAAAAATGATTTTTTTTCTCAATATATTTGTACTTACTATGATGTAGATAGGATGTCGATATTCTTGACTTCGATATTTTTGTCACGATATTTTTGTAGCTCAATATTGTGGTAGTCGATATTTTGTCAGTGAATCGCCCCTTAAATACCAATGTGGTCCATCGGATACGTTAATTATACTTGCATTCTGCACTCTTGGATTATAACACCGAGCAGGGTCTCGATGAGTTCTTATAAACTGTGGTCATATGTGTGTAAGGGTTCTCTTGGTCATCTACTGTATTAGTCAGGAATCAACAGGATGCACTGTAAAATTGCATTGTGTGATTTTATTTGTATATATCTTTTATGGTCTATGTCTGACTGAATAAGGATTATTGTGAACCATCCATCACATTTTTGTATACTTCATGATGTTATAAGTACAGCAGTGCTACATGTACGTGCCTGACAAAAACAAAAGTTGTGAGCAACATGTGCCTAAGAGGCAAATGAAAAATGTTTTTTCTGCAAATGGTAGATGACTTGGTGGCATTGGTAGTAGACTATTAGGAACTATTTCTACCACCATATTGATTATTGCTATCTTGGCAATAGGCTCATTTCTTTGGATTAGAATGATGACTGGAGAAAGTGATCAAAGTGTAAGGGGCAATACTGGTGACAAAGGAGAATGAGAGAAAACCAAAGGGAGAATAAGTAAAGCTTGAGGAGATGCAGTGTCGTCTATATGATGAATTAAAAGACTTAGAGGAGTCATAAGTAGCAGCAGCCTGCTTCTGCTAATTATGACACCTAAAACAGTTATTTGAAAATCAATAACAAAGGAATAGAAATGTTTCGTGTGATGGCTGTGCAAGCCCTCAAAGGGAAGAATGTGGTGATACTCTGCTGCTAATCTTTGCTTTGCCTAACATGGGTAGTAATGCCCATTATATATACATATATTCCAAGTGTGAGTTTCATGCTGTAATTAACCGTAGTTAAAGTGTGTTCATGTTAAATTAGCCATAGTTAATGTACTCCTCAGTTAAACAACTCATGATAATATTCAAAATGTGTTTTTGGATGCTGTAATCTCTCAACTTGTCTCTCATTTAACGAGCCAAACTACAATAGATGGACTAAATTAAAAAAAATATATTTTTTTTTTATACATTTTTAATTGAGCAGAGCAGATGGGCAATTAATACAGTGTACAATAATCAATCGGGATTAGAAAAAAACCATTTTAAAAAAAGACAAACAAAGCTAGTAAGATCCTTTAGTCAAAAACATTATCAAGAAACAGCAGAAGAAAACACAGTTCCTACTTCCATGATTTCTAAAGTGCTAACAGTGCTAGATGTCAAAATACAACAGGGTTGATCAATGGCATTTATTATTGTTGTTGTTGGCCTTTATCCCCCAATACAGGTCATATTCAATAAATGCATACACATTCTATCTAATCGAGGAACCCTGCTACATTAAAATACCATTGTGTCCTCCCTTAAATATATGACAAGAAAGTGCTAAGTGCTAACAGTCCTACCTTCCTAATTTCAAAAGTGCTAACAGTGCTCAATACTAAAATATTGCAGGGTTTAACAATATTCTTGTTGTTGTTTACCTTAAACCCCCCATACAGATCGAATTCATTCATTGAGCAAACATTCTACCTTAGCGAGGAGCACTGCAGCATTAAAGGGCTATCGTGACTATCCTTAAGTATATAAGGTGCCGGTGCCATTCGAAGACTTTATTGGCTTCCCATGGCGGAGCGCATTCAATTTAAGACGCTGTGTCTTTTTTTTTAGGATTCTAAAGCTGGCTACACCAAGCTTGCTTGGTAACCTGCTTATTCCATATGTTCCCCCGCGTCAGCTGCACTCCTTGGGGCAGCATCTGGTTATTGTCCTTCGCGTAAAACGCCTTTGCGCCAGGGGTCGGTATTTTCGCTGCCTGGCAGCCAAGTTATGGAATTCCCTGCCTGCCCAGATTCGTAGGATGAGCTGCTTGTTTGCCTTCAGGAAAGCGATTAAAACTTTTCTTTTTCCCCCAATTTAATCTTCTTGATCATCCTTCTATTCTTGATGTTCCTCTGCTTTAGTGTTTGGTTCCGCTCTCTGATGCTGCAGCGCCGGGTCGCCCCTTTGCTGGGGCAGCTGTGCGCTATAGAAATCCGAATAACATAACATAACATAACATAACAGCCAAGTGCCATTTAGCCAAGTGCTAAAGTGCTAAATATCTATCATGGACTCCCAGCTATCAGAGAATTATCAGTGAATTTCCACACATTCGTAAACTTTTTCGTTGCCCCCTTTTGGCGTAGGCCTCTTCAAACCTCCTTGTCCTTTGCATTTTGTTCACCCATTTTAGGTAAGATGGTACATCCTCGGACCTCCAATTTTGGAGAATTAGGGAGCGATCTACTAAGGAGCAAATCGGCGTGTTTGTCTCTTCGGCTTTGGTCAGAACAGACCTTTTTTTGGAGATGCCAAAGAGAGCCACCTCGGCCTCGGTGTCAAGCTTCTTGTTAATGGCCTGGCTTATTGATGAGAAGATCTCACGCCAAAATATTTCAAGTTTCGGACATGTAAAAAATATGTGGAGCCAATCGCCCCCACTTTGAGTCTGACAACGAAAGCATTTATTTTGTACTCCTGGTAAGTGTTTATTAAGAGCTTTTGGGGTGAAATAGGCCAGCCACCGAGATAAAAAGGCCATCCTTTTAAAATTGGCTGCTCTAAGGGCCTTACTTCCCTATCTCCTCCCACTCCTGCCCCGAGAAGGAACAATTAGTTTCACGGGATATTTTGGCCAGAACTTCTTCAACCAGGGGGGACTCTTCGCCCTTTCACAATAAGGTATACCAATTTCCCACCCCCTTCAATTTGACTTTATATAAGGTGTTAGCCTGAACTGATGGTATCCCACATGACAACAGATTATATTTATTTATACATTTTACAATCTGGAGATACTCCAAAAACCCCGGTTTTAGTCGATTATCAGATCTGTCTAAGACCTCTTGCCAGGAGATAAGTTTCTGTGAAGTAAGGAAGAGACCCAATTCTCCTAGACCACAGTCCTTCCATCTTTTGAGCCTGATGGAATGAATTTGGAGCCCGAAGATTTTACACTCCTCAAATTTCAAATAATAAAAGCCAGCAAACCCGGCTTGTTTAAAAAAGGACTGAAGTCTATCGGAAAAATCTCGGACAGTCTTGTATCGGGTCTTTTTTGATAGTTTAGCTGTTTTTAAAAAAGTAGGAACTTGCGATCCAGACTCCTGTATCATTCTGTCATAAAAAAACATATCTAACAGACCATTAGGATCCAATAAACCTGCTGATAAATCCAAAATTGCTGCCAGGTAATAAGTATGAATATTTGGTAGCGCTAAACCCCCCTGAGCGGTTACCAATCCCAACTGGAGTATAGGCAGCTTAACCCTAGAAGCTTTCCTGTTCCATACAAAATCCCTAATCATTGACTCAATCTCTTTAAAGTAAAGGGAATTAATCTTAAGCGGTACATTTATATAAAAAGAAAAACCAATGAGGGAAGAATAGACATTTTGATAAGTGCTACACGGCCAATCAGAGTTAATGGTCGAAAGGTCCACCTGCCGAGCAAAATGTTAATTTTATTGCGCATTGCTACATAGTTCAAAATAAATAATTGTTCAAATTGATTGGAGACATAGATACCCAAATATCTAATAGGTTCTGCTTTCAAGGCTTGGGATTTGAAATTTAAGGGTAAAAAAATTACAGTCCACATTCAGGAGCCGATTCCGATCGGGTAAAAAAAATCCCGCACGACTCGTATCCGTATTTTTTTACGTACGATTCGTACAAGTCCCGTCCCACCGGTGAAGTACGATTCGTATGTGAAAAATACATACGAATCGCTGCGGGAAGAGTCTACGATACGTACCCGGACAGTTTTACATACAAATCGTAAAACTGAAGTCCGAGCGCACCAGTACGATCCGTACCGCCCTTCCGAATATACAAGCGTATGTAAAACCTCCAGTACGGAGCGAACTCTGTACCACTCGTATCCTGGGTAAACTTGTGCCCGGGATACGAGTCGTACAGACCCCCCCTCCCCCCGCGTATGTCCACACGTCCCCCGTATGTCAGCCCGTACCCCCCCTATGTCAGCACCGTACCCCCCCCATGTCCGCACCGTACCCCAGCCCCGTACTTGGACGCACCGTACCCCAGCACCGTACCCCAGCACCGTACTTGGATGCATCATCCCCCAGTCCCATACTTGGACGCACAGTACCCCAGCACTGTACCTGAACGCACCGTACCCCAGCACCGTACCCCAGCCCGGTACTTGTACGCACCGTACCCCAGCACCGTAACCCAGCCCCGTACTTGGAGGCACCGTACCCCAGCACCGTACCCCAGCCCTGTACTTGGACGCACCGTACCCCAGCACTGTACCCCAGTCCCGTACTTGGACACACCGTACCCCAGCCCCGTACCCCAGCCCCGTACTTTGATGCATCGTACCCAAGCCCCATACTTGGACGCACCGTACCCCAGCCCCATACTTGTACGCACCGTACCCCAGCCCCGTACTTGTACGCACCGTACCCCAGCCCCGTTACATGGACGCACCGTACCCAAGCCCCACACTTGTACGCACTGTACCCCAGCACCGTACCCCAGCCCCATAATTGTACGCACCGTACCCCAGCACCGTACCCCAGCCCCGTACTTGGACGCACCGTACCCAAGCCCCGTACTTGTACGCACCATACCCCAGCACCGTACCCCAGCCCCGTACTTGTACGCACCGTACCCAGCCCCGTACTTGGACGCACCGTACCCCAGCACCGTACTTGGACGTACCATACCCCTGAACCGTCCCCCAGCATTGCGTATGTACGGAGCTTACAAGAACATTGCATAATCGAGCACGGTACAACAACATCGCGTATGGACGCACCTTACATACGCGAAACCGACTCGTACTGAACCAGGACACTGTAAAACAGCACAAGGAGGGTCAATTCGACTCGCACAACACCACAATACACGTCTACAGAACAAAAAACATCCAAATGACTGACCTGGCATATCCAAACAGGTAAACAGAGGCCCAAACTCACAAACACCTCTTATAACACAACCACCAAAAATTCAAACTCAGGCCCACCCACAAATGGACCAATAAAAAGGGCCCACACACTCAAACCATGAGCCTTTGCAACAGACTCACTGCAGCTACAGAGCACATCCCAACAACTGCACCCATACACCTTAACAGATACACCTTCACACACACTCCTTCACACAAACCCCCTCTCCACATTCCCACACACACCTTCACATTCACACCCACAACCATCCACACCCTCACCCCACACCATGCCCACAGACAAGAATCCAAAGTTCACAAGGGAGGAGATGGACATCCTTGTCAACGAAGTCATCAGAGTCGAGCCACAGCTCTTTGGAACATTGGTCAGACAGACCAGCATAGCCGAAAAATCACGCCTCTGGCAGAGGATTGTCGATAGGATGAATGCTGATGCGCCCATCAGAAGGACCAGGAATGAATGCCAAGCCAGGTGGTACGATCTGCGGAGGGCAGTCAAGCGCAAAATGAACGAGGACTACGCCCAGAGCAACATCACTGGAGGTGGGCTGCCCCACAGACCGGTACATTACCATCCCTGGGAGGAGAAGGTGATGGCCCTGCTTCCGCCAGTGGGAGTACACGGAGTTGAAGGCGTTGCAGAGCCTGGTGAGTACACTAACAACTTATTTAACATGGGGGTAATGGCATCCACACCCCAACTACACCAAATGCACGCAACTACCCCCAAGCCCTCACCGGACACCACCACACTCAAAAACAACGCTCATACCACTAACATGTGTATGCCCCATCCACAAAGCAAGGCCATGCCATGTCCCAGGCTACACGAAGCACAAACCCAAGACTGGATGTCCGAGATGCTGGGAGGGTGGGGCTCACAAAACACAATGTTCAACTCTGAATCGGACACCATTGCCCTCAGCCCATATGGCCCGGGTACATACCCATGCACCATTCTCAATGCAGAGGGACTGGCAAAGTACTGACAAGGTAGCTGACACTTGGCCCTGCTGTAGCCAGCACAAGGCTCTCCTGTGACCACTGTCAACTCAAACACCAACACCACAAGCTCAGATATCTAGGACAGGAACTCACACTCACTGTCATGCCAGCATGCACCACGAGGGGACCGATACATCACCTGGGAGACCCACAGCCAAATCACACTACACCCACCGGCAGGCCCTGTCACACACACCCCTTACACAAGCACACACCCCCGGGGCAGGCAATGGATTTACCCACTCTCACAATGGACATGTGACACAACAAGATCATCCATAGCCAAAGAAGCATCCAAGCCAAAAATCTATATGTCAAACACTCAGGAGAACATATCAATCTGTCCCCCGCAACATACCCATCCACAAGTGAACAGCGAGGGGAATGCTAGGCACATACAAGTACCTGGAGGAACTGTGCCAACTTGAATATGTATGAAACATGGATGTCGCATGAAACAGCATTAACATTGTCTCTCTCTCACACACAGGGCAACCTCATGGATCTCCCCCCAACAATGGGGGGGAAGAATCACAGTCCCAGGCTTGGGAGGAACCTGATCCCACCGGCAGCGATGCCTCTCAACACTCCGCGGATGACCCCAACCCACCTGGACCCTCTGGTGTCCAAGCCCCTGCAGCACCTGCCTCAGGACCATCTGTGCCAATCACCACCCCCATTCCTGCCACATCCCAGGAGACACCCAGGAGCCCTGCCCGCAGTGAACAACTGAGCCAGTCTGACCTGGAGGGACAAGCTTCGCCGGGCACCCAGGAGGAGGCAGACAATCCCGCAACTGCCATCCCTCAGGGGTACCGTAGACCCGATGTGCCCACAACGGCAGGCCAGGCTTGTGTGGGCAGGAGTGGTGGGAGTGGAGGCAGGCGGAGGCGAGAACCTGACCAGCCAGCTGAAGGGACCGGTATGTCACACATACGCAACATCATGAACGCATACCGGCGTGACACCAGGGCCATCAGCCAGGTAGTGGAGACCCTCACAGAGATTAAGAACCAGCAGGCCGAGCAACACGCCAGTTAACAACAACCCCAAGGATGGATGGAGGCAAGACTGGCTGAGCTCCTGGCGGTGCAAACGGACATAAGCCGTTCACTCCGTCGGAACGCCGACAACATGGGCAACCCTCCCTGTGCCACTAGGCGAAGACCAACACCAGCCACAGGGAGGGAGGAGGAGGTGGATTCGTCCAACGGAGCGTCCCAAACAACGTCAAGGCCTGCATCTGAGGGTCCCGCGAGGAAGGTGGGTCGTCCACGGAAAAGACCGTGAGAGGCAGCGGACCATCCACATCTCCCAGGTCACCTGGCCTGGCACCTGGCCTTCATGCGCAAGAGCAGCACCTCATCCACTGACATACTCTGCCACATGGACTTGCTGGTCACAGTCTGACCAATGATGACAAACACTGTGTTCTGGACTCTGATGACTTCAAATGCCAAGGATCCCATCTCCCCCTGTGAACTTTGAATTCTAGGCACACTGTATAGCACCAATTTTCACCCACAATAGATGCCCCCCACCGAGAATAAAACTACATTTCTTTAATTAGATGTTGTAGTCATTTTGCATGAGTCCACAACATATGTGTGGGGAAATGTCAAACTATGCCTGAGTGTTGAACGAACTCCAGCCATCCATACCCTTGGATCTGAGTCCCGTACAGGACACACATGGGTCACAATGTATCATCCAATACAGACATGGAGCACAATACTCACCCGTGATGGCCTCAAGCTGCTGAGGGGGGGCTTGCAATACTGTGCGGACAGACCAATTTGGAAGAGCATCATTAAGGTATAGAGGTCATGGCTCATGTGGAGGTGCCCGGGGAGGGAGTCCCAGGTAAGTGTAGCAAGGTGGGAGAACTATGTCCGGCATGCTGGAGTGCGGTGGGTGTGAAGAATGTTGGCCAGGGCAAGGTTGGATGCACGGAGTTGGTCCAACAAGGTCTTGGATGAAAGATGTCCAAGGTTGGTTTGGGGTCTGCGGTTGTGGACTGCCTCCTGAGTGTGGGTGAGGAGTCTGAAGGTCATCCTGCAGCAGACAGTGATCCATTGCAGCTATCTCAGGTGGATGGTGATGTGGCTGGGGCGCGGGATGTTGAAGCTGAGGTGTGCAGATGCACACTGGATGTGGACAAGTTTTCTGGGAGTTTGGCTGTACTTGCTCCATAGAGGGCGGGGCTGTAGTTGACACGGCTGGTGTTGTGGACCTGGGGGACGGTCTGTCTTGCCTTGGAGTGGATCTATCTGTGGGTCATGTGCATCATGCGGAGGGTGTTGCAGCATGAGGTACAGATGCTGGTGAGTTGCATGGCAATTGTGAGCGACGAGTCCATTATGCACACCATCTTGTGTGCGTGGCCACTGGGTGCTGGTGCAGTGGCGGGTGGGACACAAGGAGTTGCCCCAGCTGTAAGTGGACAATCCTCAGATGATAACCTCGGTCCTGTACAAGTCCTGCCTCAGGTGGCTGATGTTCAGCCATTCATCAACGGACCTCATGCCTTCTTGAAGGTTTGAACTGGCAATGGCTGTGTCTTTGGTGAGGGTGAGGAGCAGCTGGCTGTCAATGGCATACGAGATGATGATGAGGTCGTGTGTGCATCTGATGGTGGAGAGGGGGGTCATGGACACATTGAAGATTGACACACTGAGAGATGAGCCCTGGGCCATGTGCCAGATGACACCACTGTACTACATGCTGAAGGCTTGAGTCTCACTCCCATGGCCTTGCTGGTGAGCTACTTGGTGATTTCATCCTGGTCCATCCCCTCGATACCAGTGTTGGAGATGTGTGAGCTGACAGTGTGTGAGCACATCGTGTATAATGCTGTGGAGAGGTCAAGGGGGGGTGGCCTCACCATTGTTGAGCAGGGCAAAGTTGTCGGTGTTGGTGGCAATGATGACGGTTGCAGTGGTGTGATTACTGTGGAAGATGGTCTTGTGCAGGTTGCCTGGAGCTCTTTGCGTGGAGGAAGTTTGTCAGTTGCTGGTTGACTGTCTTCCTGATGACATTTGCTGGCTAGGGAAGTACGGTGATGTTCCTTGCGAGCCTGTGTTCCTGCCGTCCATTGTCTAAGAAGGGCCTGGGTCAATGCATGCCTCTATCTACCATGGAATGTGGCTAACTCCAATGATACATACATGACGTGCTGGACGTGGGCTACAAGGATGGGGAATGATGTGGTTGAGATGTTGTGTGGGAAGGGGCCTGATGGAGATCCCCAGGGGATGTTGCACATGAGCCGGGTGTTGTATCTGCTGATGATGGAAGTCCAAAGCCTGAGGGGGGTTGGTCCCGTGAATAATAGCGCGTTTTGCCTCTGTGTGCCAAGGCTTGCGTGTATGTCCATGAGCTTGCAGTGGTAGAAAGTTGCAAGGGATTGGCTCAGCCTTGCAAGGGTGGGGTGTCTTTTGGATGGAGAGCTGATGTCAGTGCACTCACAATGCTGATGAGCTCCTTGATGTAGTGTGGTTTTTGGCCTCGGCCCCATCTGAAGGATCTCCAATTGTCCTTGCTGATGATATGGTGATGGCTGTGTGTGCTGTTTTCCACGGCTGTAAGGTAACTGATGGTTCTTTGTGTTGCAAGGTTTGCACAAGAGTCCGGCCAGACGTGTATGAGTCCAGTAGGTCTGCCTTGCCCCAGGTGGCTTAATTGTTGATGTGCATCACAGGAAAGTCCGTCAACGTGGCTAGATTGTTGGATCCGTTGCTGATCCAGTGTGTGAGGTTGCAGGGTGTGGCGGTGGTGTTGGTTCCAGTGTCCCACACAGCATGTCTGTGTTGACTTACATCAAGCATCTTTGGGGGATTGGTAGCGGGGTGTGTGGCAGTGTGTTGCTCGTCAGAGACGTGGATGCTAATATGGATGGACCAATGATGGATGCTGGTGTGGTTCTCATCCAGCCAGAAGTTCCTTGCCCACAGCCACATGTATCCTGTGGATGTGAGGGCGTGCGTGACGATGGACGTGTTGATGGCCTTGCGGAATTGTGGATGTAGGCCTGGAGATCTGTAGATGAGTGTTACCCTGCGGGTTTGCGGGGGGTTTGTGCCAAACCGGATTTGTGACCCTGAGTGCGTACTTGGGAATAGATATCAATTCATCCTCCGGGATTGTTAGTGCCGTCCCTGCGGGTGCTCTTGTATCCGTCTGAGATGTCAATGAAAAAGTTGTGTGCTGAGGATGCTTTTATCCAGGTCACTGTCATGAAGGTGATGTGTGGGCCTGTTGTGTTGAGGAGGTAACAGAGTCCAATGGTGTGCTGTTGGACGGAGCCGGTGTAGAGTAGGAGGGACATGACCTGGTTGGTGTGACAGGGCCTGGAAGGCGGGTCAGCGCTGTGTAGGCAGTTGGAGTTGCACCCTCAGCATGCAAAGGTGTTGTGTGTGCACTTAGGGTATGCCTGAGAGCAGGCGGTTGAATTTCGGGTGGACATTGCTTGGAGGGTGGCTGCAACATGAGACTGTTGTGTGCTGTGGGTCATGCAAGGACATGAGGGTCGTGCAATGTGCACATTGCATGCGCTGACGGTCCTGCCTTTGGCACGGCGTGGCCGCAACATTGGCACAGACAAGCTGATGACAGCCTAATGAATGGGTGCAGGGAGGAAGGGAGGAGCATCTTGGAGGAGTGGGTTGCAGAATCCGGGAACTTGGTGGGCCCTTGCCGCAGGGGCTGCAGCAGCAGGCGGCATGTACTGGAAACTAGGCCAAAAGTAGCACACAAAGACAAGGATGTCAGAAAGGACAACTGCAACAGGCGTATGTAAAGGAAGGAGTGTCAGGTTACTCATGGCTCACCCTGAGAAAATGGATGAACAATCACCAAAGATGACTGACACAGGATCAGGAAACAGAAGGCCGAGCTGCGTACAGGAGACACATCCTCAGCAGGCGTTGACGGCACGTTGGGGGGAGCAACCTGCCCAAATACATACACAACCATGGACTTCATGCACAATAGAGATTATTAGCCATGAAGAACTGCATGCATGTTGCCGAACTACACATACATTCATATGCACAATCTTTGACAAATATGCCAGAGATGACGCATGCAAAGTGGCAAGAGACCTGCATTGACAGAGATGAGGCACTTTGGAGGGTGTGGAACACCTTTATTACTCAAGCTCACACTAAGGGAAATGCATCAATATGAACAAACTCACAGGTCATTTGAATGAACATGTGGGACCTACACTGGACACCCCCTTCACAACACGGATGTTGTAAATCCAAATGAACTGGCACACAAGTTAAGGGGATGAGCCAAACACCTCCTGCTGCACACGGAGAGGCTGCAATTCCCCATTGAGCCCGTCATGGGGATGTCCTACACTATGTCCACCCGCAGCATCCCGTATGTTTCAGAGGGAAGTTTTACACACATTGATGCCTTCATCAGAATCCTAAATCCATTACAGATGACTGTCACGAAGGGTGACTGTCAATTCATGGGAGTCATGCTACATGTTATGTGCCCGATGGTGAGTCTACATGTATGCATGGTAACACAACATGCACAGAGGCAGTCCTCACACATTCCAAACACGTACCACCCCCAAAATGCCTTGCTGCAATCCTTACCCAAAATGAAATTTCCCCATGTCCGTGCATGGAACGCTGATTCAGCACACGTTGCAATACTCATGAGGAAGAGCAGGAGGACAACGATGACACGAGCAGACAACACGCGCAAGAACCTGGGAATGACAGAAACACAAGAAGTCAGCGAAAATATGTTTTCTCTGCATACATGGACATTTACTAAACAGGAAAAATGTTGTCCCCATGCTAATTTAAAAGAAACTGTCCCTGCTAAAATGTGTGGAATGACATCATCACTCGAGTGACACATCAGAACACAAATCTTATTCACTTAGCATACAGTCAGCTGGACACACACATTGCAACACATGCCACCCAAGCCTCCAAGCGTGCACACTCAGACCCAGTGACTCACCATTATGAGAAGAAGTTGCGTATGAGCTGACTCAGGATATCCTCCTCCTCCTCATCACTTGCCTCGTGACCAAGCCCTTCACCCTCCACAGGTGGATGTTCCTGCTCATCCTGCTCCAGGATGAGTGGCACTGCCTTCTCCACTGCCATGTTGTGCAGCGTGCAGCACACGATGAAGATTTTGCAGACCTTCGCCGGTGCATATGGGAGGGACCCGCCTGTCTTGTGAAGGCACCGGAATCGGCTCTTCAGGAGGCCAAACGTCCTCTCAATCACTCGCCTGGTCTGCCCGTGTGCATTGTTGTAACGGTGATTTGCAGCTGACCTTGGGTTGCGGAGAGGCGTCATCAGCCATGTCATGTTGGGATAGCCAGAGTCCCCTACATGGAAACATCATGTAAATAAGTGGGTCACAAGATGCCGTAAGAGCCAGAGATACCGCAACACACAGGACAAACAGAGTATACCCACCAACAAGACATGCTCGTTCGTTGTGCAGCCGCAGCATCATTTGTGGCACCCTGCTACGCCTCATGATGTAGGCATCGTGTGCTGACCCTGGAAAACATGCACAGACATGGGAAATCAGCATGTTAGCAAGACACACCACAAGGGCATTTTGTTTACGGTTGCGATAGGCTACCTCCTGTGCCTGTGGTGGTACCAAAGCCACATGTGTCCCATCAATGGACCCAATGACATGGGGCATCCCTCCCAGGGCATAGAAATCACCCTTGACACCTGTCAGCTCCTCAGGAGTCGGAAAATGGATGAATTCATCAAGGTGCTCCAACATGGCTGCCAAAACATCACGCAGGACACGGCTGAACATTGTCTGTGACATGCCACCAACATCAGCTATGGTGAATTGAAACGTACCTGTGGCAAAAAAATGTAGGGCTGCCATCACCTTCATCTTGGGGGTCAGCGCAGGGGGATACCTGTGTCGCGGTTTGAGGTGTGGTGCCACCTTGGCGGTCAAGTCCTCAATCAACTGTTGAGTGAATCGGTAACGTCGGATGCAGGCACGGTCCCTCAAGGCACCAAAGTCTGGCATTGTTCGGGGGACAGGCGGTGCCCTGCAGAAATTTGTGATGAATGACGAGGATTGAGAGCACGACAACATCAATGTCAATGAACAGAGCACATGCTCAACTGCTACTACACATCTGCTAAATACAGAGTCTGGTGTGTGCAATACATCCAGGACACGTATGCTAGCTTGGTGATACTCCTACGAAAAGCCAGATACACCCGTTGATTGGCAAGTCTACATGACATGCCCTGAAATGAGCTTGGGGCCAGTCTGAGTGAACAGCCAGAGACATCACAGGAGTGACATACATCCACATAGCTGCATTTAAAGGATGTCATCTCATACAGACAGCTTACGGCAAGCTAGACGCACAGGTAACATGGAAACTCATATGTACAGATCCAACACATTGCCATGAAGGGGTACACATGAAAACAGAAAACACAGACATTGAAATAACGCAGATATGTCCTGAGGTGAAAATATCATGTCCGATGCATACAGACCCTGCTTACGTGGGAATCCACATGTGGCATGGTGTGCGTAGATGTGTGCCATGCCCATCTCCACACAGACACATGTTGGATGCAGCAACAGCAGATGTAGTTGACGGAACAGTAACAGCAAGCTCATGGGAACACATGACAAACACATGACATAGTCACATCGGGGCATGCTGATTGTGAAATGTCAGTTGCTAGTGTCCCTGTCCCTGGCATCAGGGGACAGTTGCGGGTGGTGGTGGTGACTGTGCCATACCAGTGATGCTGTGCTTGACACGTTTGTACTACAGGCACCCATGTGCAAATTGTGAAGGGGAAATGTGCCACATAGTGCCCCATCACACATGACATGTGTACACAGGTCATCACACATCAATTGTGCAACTACATGAGGAGACATGTGCAATATCACTGCCTGACACACCTAGGCCCTGCACATGAAAGTCTGCAATGACAATGACTTGATGTACAGCCTTGAGCGAGTCGGAGACCTCCATTCCTTTCGTGTGCGCCTCCTATCACCAGTTTAAACGTGTGAAACGCACCATACACACGTTCTGAGAGCATGTGTACGGTCCGTATCACTATTGTAGTGGTGCCGTCGGAGTACGCATGGTATGGACCGTACATACGCTCTCAGAGCTTATGTACGGTCCGTATCACTATTGTAGTGGTGCCGTCGGAGTACGCGTGGTATGGACCGTACATACGCTCTCAGAGCGTGTGTATGGTCCGTATCACTATAGTAGTGGTGCTGTAGGAGTACGCGTGGTACGGACCGTACACACGCGCATACTCCTACGGCACCACTACTACAGTGATACGGACCGTACACACGCTCTCAGAGCGTATGTACGGTCCGTATCACTATAGTAATGGTGCCATCGTAGTACGCGTGGTACGGACCGTACATACGCTCTGAGAGCGAGTGTACGGTCCGTATCACTATAGTAGTGGTGCCGTAGGAGTACGCGTGGTACGGTCCGTACATACGCTCTAAGAGCGTGTGTACGGTCTGTATCACTATAGTAGTGGTGCTGTAGGAGTACGCGTGTGTGTAGGGTCCGTACCACGCGTACTCCTACGGCACCACTACTACAGTGATACGGACCGTACACACGTGTGTACGGTCCGTATCACTATTGTAGTGGTGCTGTCGGAGTATGCGTGGTACGGACCGTACACACACGCGTACTCCTACGGCACCACTACTATAGTGATACAGACCATACACAGCCTCTCAGAGCGTGTGTACGGTCCGTATCACTATTGTAGTGGTTGCGTACGTGTACGGGTACGTGTGAAACGCACCGTACATGTTTTTTGGATTTAAAAATTACATAGGGGAAGAGTTTTAGGCCAAAAATGCGTGCTGGTTGTCATGGATACAGAGATTTCAGTTGCAATGTGGCCATCATGTGGGCTTGAAAAGTCAGTTGGGCCAAAAATTACAATGTTGCAAAGTGGTGTTTACCTTGCTATGATGCTCAAAATTTGAACCATGCAAATTTGTATCATTGGTGTATGTTTAAAGGGATTGGAGGAAACGTAGGATGCAAATGAGTCTGACCAATCACTCTGTACTACTGTAAATGAAAGCCCCCAGCAAGACAGATATAAGTCAGCCAGAACCCATGAGAGGGCACTTGCCTGCACAACTTTCCTGTCGACCACACTGCTGCTGTCTGTGCTTCCTCTGGCACCATGTCGCGGACTGTGGAGAGGGCCCAGCCATTCACCCAGGAGGAGAATCAGGCTTTGCTGGATGTCCCCCTCCCACAGTACCCCAGCCTGTATGAGAGACCAGGGGAGCAGGTGAGTGCTGACCCCACTACCTTTGACTGTGCACCTGTTTCGTGGCTGTCACTTCTGGCATTGTGTCCAGGTGTGACAGACATGCATTGAGGTTTAGAGTGGGTCCCAGGGGGTAGAGTCTTATGTCTGTCATGCAGAGCATGAAGTAATTCCTGTGTGCACTCCTCACTTGCATTGTGCTTACTGTGACATTCACTGCATAGTGCATGACACATTCAGCCTGGCACATCCTGGGTGACATTTTTTGGCTATTGTCCTGAGGTGATTCTGTGGTCCCCCCGGTGTGACAGGTGACTGTACCCACAGATGTGTATGAGTTGAGGGGAGCTGTGGTGAGAGTGTCCAAGTGATGTGTACGCCCTCCTGGACATTGATGTGTGTGAATGTTCCTTGTCATGTGTGTGAGTGTCTATGTGAAGTGTTGCACCACAGCTGCATGGAAGAGGCAAAAGCTCTACCCATCTGATGTGAGGAGTAAGCCGTGCTGTGTGTCTGACTTGCTGGGCTAGCCCGACACCTGTGACACCCCACAGGCAAGTGGCACATGTGCAGAGTGAGGTATGTATCCGCTGGTGCCAATGGCAGGTGATTGATCTGTGCCTGTGTGTGTCTGTGTACTCTGCTGAGGTTGCGTCAGTGGGCTGGAGCATATAACTGCTTTGAGGTGCTGTCCATCAGCCTGGTGTTGCATGTGATGCACAGTGTGTGCCATGATCAGGGAGTGTGTCGCACCACTCCTGCCACCTTTGTAGTTTCAATGCCATGTAGTGCATTGGGGCTTCCACAGAGGCCAATGTCGATATGAGTAAGATGGGATTCCTTGGCAGCATCCTATGCCCTGTTCAACATATCATCGATGTTCAAATTAGTGTCTCTGTGACATGGAGCAGGTGTAGTGATGTTGTCTCACTTTGTCAACCTCACAGGTAACTGCCTACGAGAAGGGGGTGATTTGGAAACGGATCGTGAGGGCTGTGAGAGTGGCGGGGGGTCGCAGTCGGCGCCTAGCCAAAGTCAGAAAACGGTGGAAGGACATCCAGTGTTGGACCCGGCGGATCTCCCGGGTCCAGCTGGGGCTCTCACCTCCACACCCCCACGGCGGGCGCCGACGCCTGACCACCCACATGATGCGTGTCCTGGCGGTGGTGTTCCCTGACCTGGATAGGCAGTTACAGGAGGGAGAGCAGCAAGGAGGGGGTAGGTACCTGTCTGTTTGTTGTGTTGTGTGTCCCCAGCTTTTGGAAGTGCTCTGTAGCCTGGATATACTGCCAGGGTTTATATGTGCAGTGCATATTCTGTTCCACAAAGTCAACCGGTGCTCTTATTCATCCCTTCCCCTGCTTGACATGTGTCCCCTGGTCTGTGTGTAATCACAATTGCACATGGTCATCTAGCCTGCCAGTTGATCCAAGTGAACATTGCTTTCAGCATCATGTGGGAGGGTGGTCTGTGACATGTGTTGGTACCTTGCCTGTGCCCTGTCCTGTTCACTCTGTTGGGGGTACATATTTGTTGGCACTGATGATGAGTCTCAACATGGGAGTGTGAGGTTTCAAATGAACACCCTTGCAGCATGCATGACCAATGTTGTGGCCTCAGACATGATGTGCATGAGTGGGAGATATGCATAGTGCCAGGACGATTGCTCATGTTACAGTCAGATCATTCCAGGAACAAGGAGCAGTGTGCCCACTACAGTCCCCTGAGACACCCTAGCCTCGTAATCATGTGTGTCATCCAACACTGTGTCCATTCTCAGTGTGTTTAGCATATGTTTGCCTCTGTGGCATTGTTCCCTGGCCTCATTTGTATTTATCCAAAGTGTGCTACATGTGTCCACTGGACAGGGAGACCCCATTTGGCTTGTGCATACTCACACTGGGCAGTGCCTGTGTGTCTATTCACAACTATCTGTCAATGGTTTTTTGTCACAAATATGTGTTGGCAGCCTTACAAGGTGATGTGGAGTACATTTGGGAAGGCTTGCTGCACATTTTAGTAAAGCCTTTTAAGAGGTGTCACTTCTTGATCTGTCTCAATCACATTGTCTCGGGTATGGGGGATTTGTGCGGGTGAGGCCTACATGGCCAGACCTTATGTCTCCTTGTAAGGTCTGACCTGTGTGTGATAATTGGCTGGACAGAGACTCAACGTGCAGTGTCCCAGTGATGTTGTGCAGGGTTTAATGTTTGTGCTTTGCAGCATGTGTCAATTGTTTAGATACATGATTCCTGCTCATTCATGTTTTGCACCAGTGTGTGGTCAAGATGCTACGTAGTTCGGTCTTTGTGTGCTGACATCTGTGTGGACATTCTGGCTTGCCATGGGGGTGTCTCCTCAGTGCAGGTATGCCTATTTACAAAACAATAGCAGGCCCATTAGCTCATGCATTGTCCTGTGTTTGGACATGTGTGCCACTCCACATGACAGGCAGTGGGTCAGATGTGTTTGCAACTGTGTCATCAGGTAACGGATGGGCATGTGACAACTGACATAATTCAAGTTGTTAGTCACAAGGTATTGTACCTTGCCACTCACAACACTTGTCAACAGGTCTTCATGTTTTCTATGCTTTAGTTTGATGTTTTGTTGTTAAGAACAATTATGTGCCTGCATGACAGATGTCTCCCAAGGAAGTGCACACCAAACCACCTTCACACTTTCAGGGAACACACTGGCACAATTTTAAAGAAGGCACTGTTCTAATGAGACTGTTTTTCTTATTATACATCTACATGTTCCCCCAGTGTTGTGGAAATTGGGTAGGTCGTTGGTTGTTGGTGATACCAACTTACGAGTGTCAAGTCATCAAGCCCTCCGTGGGCCCATGTATATGTACTTTCTGCAACTACATTTCTTTCTAACAGTGGCTTCTTTAAAGAAGGCTGGCAGCTTCTTCAATGACTGGGTACATGTAGTTTTGTGTGCACCTCCTTGGGAGCCATCTGTTATGAAGGCACATGTGTGTTCTGTTCACAAAATGGCACATTCCCACATTCTGACCATGTCGATTGTGTCAAGTATTGTGATTCCTAAGGGACCAAGTTTTTTTAGTTTTGTGTTCCACAGTACTTACAGGTCTCTGAGTGTGGGGACACCTTTGGTATTGAGGTGTGTTACTTAGCCTTGGGTGCACCACTACTGTTTCTTTCATGGTAAACAAGAGGTGGCATGACTTAATTGTATTGCTGTGCTCACCTGTTCCCAGACACTAGCTCCTCAGTGTTTTCTCATTCAAGTTTTGGGCTGGTGTGTCCTATTGTTCTTTGTGTCATGGTGGGTCTACCAACTGGGGAGTACAGGGCTTACCTATGTGCGGAGTAATATAGCTGTTACTCATGATGCATTGCCTGATATGCACTGTGACCTATTGTTTTTGTACTCATGTGTCAGATGTATACAGGTGACTGATGTTTTTCTGTATCTTCACCTTGCCCACAGCATCATCATTGGAAACTGAGGGAGATACGGGCATGGACCTGGATGAGGGACCCAGTACCAGTGCCACCAGTGCTGGCGAGTCTGCAGGAGCCAGTGGCACGGAGGGCGAGGGGAGTCAGTCAGAGGACCTGTCTGGTGGCGAATCCAACTACGACGCAGACGGGTCTGAGGCTGACCTCATCGAGGGGGAGGAGGCTGCTACAACACCTGGCAGCAGCCCAACATCTGTCCCCGCCTCCTCCATTCCCAGCACCGCCCTCCCAGTGGCTCCGGTCCCTTCTGTCCGTGCAGGGCACCCCCATGTCTCCTTCAGGACAGGCACCGCACCCCCTGCCCCTGTCACCCCTGCTGCCCTCAGTGCAGAGTCTGTGGACATACTGCGGCAGTTGCAGGTTGGGCAGGCATCGGTACTGACTGTCCTCCATGGCCACACCACACTGCTAACACAGATGGTGTCGTTCATGGAGGGCATGTCAGCATCGATGTCTGAACAACGCAGGTTTCTGAGGTCCATGGACTTTTCACTGACTGCAGCCACCCCTCACATGTCTGTCCACTGCTGGGAGTCCTCTGCAGCCACCCCTCACATGTCTGTCCACTGCTGGGAGTCCTCTGCAGCCACCCCTCACATGTCTGTCCACTGCTGGGAGTCCTCTGCACCCACCCCTCACATGTCTGTCCACTGCTGGGAGTCCTCTGCACCCACCCCTCATATTGCAGGCCACTGATGGGAGTCCTCTGCAGCCACCCCTCACATGTCTGTCCACTGCTGGGAGTCCTCTGCAGCCACCCCTCACATGTCTGTCCACTGCTGGGAGTCCTCTGCACCCACCCCTCACATGTCTGTCCACTGCTGGGAGACCTCTGCACCCACCCCTCACATGTCTGTCCACTGCTGGGAGTCCTCTGCACCCACCCCTCAAATGTCTGTCCACTGCTGGGAGTCCTCTGCACCCACCCCTCACATGTCTGTCCACTGCTGGGAGTCCTCTGCAGCCACCCCTCACATGTCTGTCTACTGCTGGGAGTCCTCTGCAGCCACCCCTCACATGTCTGTCCACTGCTGGGAGTCCTCTGCTGCCACCCCTCACATGTCTGTCCACTGCTGGGAGTCCTCTGCAGCCACCTCTCACATGTCTGTCTGCTGCTGGGAGTCCTCTGCACCCACCCCTCATATTGCAGGCCGCTGCTGGGAGTCCTCTGCACCCACCCCTCACATGTCTGTCCACTGCTGGGAGTCCTCTGTACCCATCCCTCACATGTCTGTCCACTGCTGTGAGTCCTCTGCACCCACTCCTCACATGTCTGTCCACTGTTGGGAGTCCTCTGCAGCCACCCCTCACTTGTCTGTCCACTGCTGGGAGTCCTCTGCAGTCACCCCTCACATGTCTGTCCACTGCTGGGAGTCCTCTGCAACCACCCCTCACATGTCTGTCCACTGCTGGGAGTCCTCCGCACCCACCCCTCACATGTCTGTCCACTGCTGGGAGTCCTCTGCACCCACCCCTCACATGTCTGTCCACTGCTGGGAGTCCTCTGCACCCACCCCTCACATGTCTGTGTACTGCTGGGAGTGATATGCACCCATCCCTCATATTGCAGGCCACTGCTTGGAGTCCTCTGCAGCCACCCCTCACATGTCTGTCCACTGCTGGGAGCCCTCTGCAGCCACCCCTCATATGTCTGTCCACTGCTGGGAGTCCTCTGCACCCACCCCTCATATTGCAGGCCACTGCTGGGAGTCCTCTGCAGCCACCCCTCACATGTCTGTCCACTGCTGGGAATCCTATGCAGCCACCCACCCACCCACCCCCTTGGTGCAGTACACTGCTGTCCTGGGCCTACACACACACCAATATAGTGGTAATATGCTGCACCAGGCCGTAGGCCAACATTCGTGGCGTGTGTACGCCTTGTATCCCAAATGTACTGGTGCCCTATGGGTACGTGTGGTACGGACCGTACCCCAGCATTCATGGGGTGTGTACGTTCCGCACCAGCCGTACCCCTACGGCACAAATACAAT
The DNA here is from genome assembly GCF_964204655.1 of Triturus cristatus. Classification (NCBI taxonomy): domain Eukaryota; kingdom Metazoa; phylum Chordata; class Amphibia; order Caudata; family Salamandridae; genus Triturus; species Triturus cristatus. Next base: position 1,282,088,145 of record NC_140585.1, read on the forward strand.
GGGGATACGGCCCATACCCATGCTATGTATGCGTGGGTGCGGTCCGTATCACTATGGTAGTGGTGCCGTAGGGGTACGCATGGTACGGCCCGTACACACGCTCACAGGGCGTGTGTGGTCCGTACCACGCATACCACTATGGCACCACTACAATGGTGGTACGGACCATACACACGCTCTGAGGGCGTGTGTACGGGCCGTACCACGCGTACCCCTACGGCACCACTACAATGGTGATACGGATCGTACACACGCTCTGAGGGCGCGTGTACGGTCCGTACCACACGTACCCCTTCGGCACCACTACAATGGTGGTACGGACCGTACACACGCTCTGAGGGCGTGTGTACGGTCCGTACCACGCGTACCCCTACGGCACCACTACAATGGTGGTACAGACTGTACACATGCTTTGAGGGCGTGTGTACGGTCCGTACCATGCGTACCCCTATGGCACCACTACAATGGTGGTACGGACCATACACACGCTCTGAGGGTGTGTGTACGGTCCGTAACACACGTACCCCTACGGCACCACTACAATGGTGATACGGACCGTACACATGCTCTGGGGGCGTGTGTACGGTCCGTACCACATGTACCCCCATGGCACCACTGATATAGTGCTACGGACCATACCCACGCTATGTATGTGTGAGTACGGTCCATAAGACGCGCACCCCTACGGCGCCACTACAATGGTGGTACAGACTGTACACATGCTTTGAGGGCGTGTGTACGGTCCGTACCATGTGTACCCCTACGGCACCACTACAATGGTGGTACGGACCGTACACACGCTCTGAGGGCGTGTGTACGTTCCGTAACACACGTACCCCTACGGCACCACTACAATGGTGATACGGACCATACACATGCTCTGAGGGCGCGTGTACGGTCCGTACCACGCGTACCCCTACGGCACAGCTACAATGGTGATACGGACCGTATACACGCTCTGGGGGCGTGTGTATGGTCCATACCACACAAACCCCCACGGCACCACTTATATAGTGCTACGGACCGTACCCACGCTATGTATGTGTGAGTATGGTGCGTATCACTATTGTAGTGTTGCCGTAGGGGTAGGCGTACACGTCCACTTCCGTTGTTGCGTGATGCAGGGATTGGTGGACACGCCCCCCGGATTGACTGGACCCTTGAGGTAATGTATGTCCTCAATATTGTAGGTTTTAATTTGGGTAGGGGGTATGTTTCCTGGCCCTCACCCCGCCTTGGCCCCTGGGTGTTGTTCTCACCTTCTGCTGCGTGTACGTCGGGTTCGGTGCACCAGGTCGTAGGCTAAGAGGGCCGGGATGACACGTAGGATGGGGTCCATAGCTGTCCGTCGCGTACCGGAGCTCCATTTTCGCGTCGGACTCAGTTTTCTGGCTTTTTTTGGCTGTCGTAAAAAAATAGCTGTGCGGAGTGACATAGGGACGAATCGTACTTGCTGGTCCGTAAAACGCTGCCTGACTCTATACGGACGTCGCGTACACGCTGTCCAGGATCAGACTAGTAGGTATTTTTTAGCCGTCCGGTGTTTTGTACGATTCGTACGGAAATGGTATTTCTGTACGAATCGTAGTTGCTGGATTGTACGGTGGATTTCCCGGCTTCGAGTCTTATGGAGAATACGCTCCTTATGACGAATCGTACCCGGGTTTTACAGGATCGGAATTGGCACCTCAGTGTTAAAACCTCGGTTTTGTTTTGGTTTATTTTATACCCACCAATCAATTCAAATTGACTGAATTTGTGTAGAGCCTGATCAAGATTTTGTTTGTCAGGACGCAGCTATAGGATTATATCGTCTGCGAATAATTTTAATTTCGCCATTCCTTCTATTGGGGGTTTAATTTCAGGGTTTCCACAAATTCTTATAGCTAGAGGCTCAATAAAAAAGGTGAACAGGATAGGGGACATCAGACAGCCTTGTCTGGTGCCCCGATTTATATTTATTGCCCCTATGATATTGGCATTTACTACCATGCGGGCTTGGGCACCTTGATAGATGTTGTTCAACATATTAATTATCTGGGCAGGAATACCAAATTTTTGCATACCAAAAAAAAGTGCATCCCAATTTACAAGTTTGAACGCCTTTTCAGCGTTGACCATCGTAACTAAAGTAGGAGTTTTGTTATTTGTAGAAAAATCAAGGGCCTGGATTAAAAACCCTGTATTAGAGGACATTGACCTCCCTGCCATGAACCCAGACTAATCGGGATGGATTAAGGCCTGGGCAATCGGGGTAAAGCAGTGAGCACATATTTTCATTAAAATCTTAAAATCAGCGTTAAGGAGGCTAATCGGCCTATTGGAATTAACATCCTTATGGCTCTTCCCTTTTTTGACAAAACTAATGATGATAGACTCCTTAAAGCTAGGAGGAACAGTACCACCCAGTCTAACTGCATTAAATAGTTTCGCCAGAAAGGGGGTCAGTTCTTTGGAAAAGATTTTATAAAATTCAATTGGGAGCCCATCTGCTCCACAGGCCTTGGCACTGCAATTGATTTCACCGTATCTAAGATTTCTGTGGCCAATATTTCACGCTCAAGTTGTTCAGCTAACGGGCCGGGCAAGACTGGAAGATTTATCTCATCAAAATATTTGTGAATTTGTCCCAACCCTACCTCATATTTCGTGGAGTAAAGCTGTGAATAGTGTTCCATAAAAACTAGAGCTATACCGTCTTTATCTTTTATAATATCTTGGGGCTTTGGATCAATGATTTCTGATATCAAGGCTTTCTCCTGTTTGGTTTTTGTTTGCCCTGCAAGCATCTTTCCCAACATTTAACTCTCCTCGTAGACCTGTTTTTGGAAGGTTCTGGAGCTATTCATTTCTTCAATTAAAAAGAATTCTTTTAATGCAAGCTTTGCCCTTACTAGTTGCGTCACAACGTCTCCACGCCCCTGGGGCTGAGTATCTCTGGAGCTCATTGCATTGTCTGCTGCCTGTTGGAGTTGGTTAATCTTTTCCCGCCTTTCTCTCGACTGAGCGGCTGGGCTCACGAATGGCTGCCTTAAACACGCCCCAGACTGAAAAAAATTCTGCTCTATCCTCATTTATTCTAAAAAACTCCAATATCCACTTTTTGGTTTCGGTTATCCATTGAGGGTCTTGCAGGAGGAGACGATCCATCTGCCACCTGGATTGAATCCTCCCGCCCCCTTCAATTTCCAACTCCAATGTCACAATGGCGTGATCCGCAAATGGGTTGGCCCCTATAGCGATGCCTATAATCCTTAAAGATCGTGACATTAGGAAGAAATCGATCCAAGAGGCCGTGTGAAATTGATTGGAACCTGTAGGTAAATTTGGCAACAGTAGGATTAGATTGATTCCAGGGGTCTACCAACAGGTGCTCCTGCCTTAAGGCCTCCAGCACTTTCTTTATTTGGGATTTCAGTTATTTTTTTATTTTTATTCGATGTGTCTTTTTTAAGATCTTGAATAAAGTTGAAGTCTCCACCCAAAATTATTTTTCCCGGGACCCCTCTAAGTAGCTCGCTAATCTTTAGTAGGGCTGTGGTGTCATCCACTGTCGGGCCATAGTAGTTAAGAAAATATAAAATCATCCCGTTTAATTTGGCCTTGACCCATAACCACCGCCCCAAGGGATCTCTCCGAACCTGCCCAAATTCCCAAGGAAGACTGCGGCAGAAATACATTGCAACTCCTCTTTTAGCCAGTCCGGCCGAAGCAAAGAAAGCATGTGAAAAAAATCTAGGAAGATATAACTTAGATGAAATGAGTTTCCTGAAAGAATACTACCTGGGGCGAGGAAGACACTAACCACCTAATTAATGCTCCATATTTTGATTTGTTTAGTATCCCATTAACAATGATTGAGATAATGTGGCACACACTAGTCATTTTTGCCATATTTCCAATTTATTAAAAATCAACAGAAGAACACACAAAAAGAAGTACTTAAGCCCTCCCATTATCTTAAAAGTCTTTACTCTAATGCCCCTGCTCCTGCTCTTTTTACTGCTATACTCTTTTGAACCCCCCACCCACCCATGCAGAGAGGTGAACCACCACACTAACCACCTCTCACCCCCCCTGCTACTTTTGAGGGTGCCATGGATCTGCACCCTGAGTTGCCCCCCCACCCGGCAAAGTTATACTATAAACAGCTTGGCTACACAAGAACGAAAAACAAAAAAGAAACATCAATGAGTCCATTGGTTCATTATGGAACTGAAATTTCCTTGAGAAGATCCTGTGCCACTTCCAAGTTGGAAAACATGAAATTTCCCCCAGACAAGAACATGCAGTTTCGACTGTTGGACAATTGATGCCTGTGCGCCCTGGGCTTTAAACAAAAAAATCAGCTTAACAAACTCTTTGCGCCTACGGGCCGCTGCTGCTGACATATCAGGGAAGATTCTACAGTTGGGGGTTCATTAACCGGGAATTGCCTTTGTTGTATCGATTTAGCCAGGATCTTCTCCTTAATGCGATAATCTGCGAAGTTAATTAAAATGGTATGAGGACCGCTCGAGTTTGGTAGAGGATGGAAGGGAACTCTGTGGGCCCTGGTAATTGTAAGATCCCCGCTGAACTCGGGGAGGACTTTTTGCTTAATGAAGGATTCCACCCATTGCATGGCCTGGGCTCCTTCACTTCTCTCGGGAACTCCCATAATGCGCAAGTTCGAACGGTGTGAGTGATTTTCCAACTTCTCAAGCTTGTTCTCTAGGGTACTCCTGTCTTTAGTAACTTCTCGTACTTTTGTAAGCAATCCGCTCATCTGGTCCTCCAACTGAGAAATACTTGACTCTGCTTCCTGGATTTTAACTGGGAAACAGGACACTGTGTCTTCGATCTTCCCTAGGCGAGGCGGAGATGAAGGGAAGCAATTTCGTTTTCCTGAGACCTCTTCATCTCTCTTATTTCGTCAAGGATGAGATTAAGCAGGGTCTTGATATCCATCTGTTTGGTGGTAACAGCTTCAGCTATATCATCTGATTCAATAGCTGGGAATTGTGAAGTATTAGGCTCCTTCTGATCCTTATGACTATGACCCGGTTGTATGAAATTTGAGGCATTTGGCTTTTGAGTTGGGATCTTTTGCTGGTCTTGCTGTTCCCGGTGTCCTGGGGACAATACCGGGGAGTTAGCAGTCGCTGTTTGGGTCAGAGCCAGCTGAGTGTGTAATGGCAGCGAGGAGTCTACAGAGGGCGAAGGGGCAATATTCAGAGAGTTAAGACTCAGTTCTTGTGCCGTGAAGGTTGGTGCTAATATATTCTGGACGTGTGGCGGCGTTGAAGAGGCAGAGAGTGAGGATGATGAAATAAGATGGAGTGGGGATTGGCGTGGGCTGACAAGGTCTTTTACCCTCCTATCCACCGTCTAAGGGAGAGGTGTATTAGGCTGAGGAGGGACTGTCTGTAATGACTTTTTCAAAAAAAGGGGAAACTCCTTAACACTCTTCCCCTCCTCCTTGGTTCTTTCAGCAGTTGATATGCCATCCACCTTTGTCTTGCCCATGTCACCAATCTCCAGTATAGGTGCCGTTGGGGAAGTTCTGGCTTCCTGGCATGTTCCGGTGGGCTCTTCAGCCGGCTCATCTTCTGAGCTCTCATAACTAGAATTGGGATCAGGGCGATTTCCCAAAAGTCCTGCTCTGCCAGCCCCTGAAGACAACGCCTTTGCCTGTGCCTGTGCCAGGCGGGTTTTAGCCTTTAGGCCAGTCACTGAGTCGACTTTAGTAACTCGATTGGTCTGCTTGTTGTGTCTCCCCATATTCATTCAATACGTGGAGCGGAAAGCAAGGCGGTGTCACAGTAGAACCACTTGGACTGCTTAGAGCTTCTCACCCTCCTTTTGTTAATTCTTAGTTGTTAGTTGGGGGCAGAGTCTAACCCCTGCTTTCTCCTCTAATTTGACTATCAACTACCGCAGTTTTCAAACAAGTCTCCTTTTAAATCCTTTTCAAACTGATAGTGTGGTTTTCAGCCTGGTGTCACCGGCCCCTCGGCTCCTCACTTCCCAGCCTCCTCACCTCTCTTTTCTTCCGTCCGCCGTCTCTTTCTCCAGCCCGATCAGAGGTCCAGACCACGTCTTACCTGGCTCTTGTTTGCAGTAAACTCATCCCCTGTAGATTGCCACTGGTGAAATATATCAGCATTTGCCTCCTTCTCGCTCGCCGCAACCGCCCAAAAAAACCCGCTCCACATCCAAAACCAGTTTAAGTCTGGTAAGCCGCCGTTACCGTTCTCTGCGGTTTGTACCGGGAATAGGCGTGTACCGGGGTTTTTTTCCCCCACACTTGTCCCTGCCAGGGAGATTCAATATCCAGGTCCTTTCTGCCGCGTAATACCGTTTATACGGCGATATGCTCAGCTGTGCCGCCGAGGACGCCAAAAACTCCAATGTTGCGACGCCATTGCCGATGAGTGAGGTGTGGTCACCGACGGCTACACAGAGGCGTGGTTCTCCGTCATGCTGTGTGCTACTGACTTATCAAAAAAAGTAATGCAAAACTAAATAAAATTGTTGCAAAGGTTTTGTTCCTATGAAAATTGTTTATGCTTGTGAGTTCCACTGAAAGATGAATAATGGGTTTTCTACCTATACCTTTGCTGGGGGCAGGGTGACCACAGTGTATCAAGTTGATAGGGGAATCTCACGGTAATCTCTCTTTGGAAATTTTAGTAAATGTTGCAAAATTAACCTTTAATTACCATTTCCCTTTTTCCACGCTTTTATCTATTCTAAAGGTGATAAATCTTTGCCACCGTATTTTAACCAAAAAAGCTCCTTCATTTACACAGGCAAGTAATCATATGCACATAAATATTTTAGTCAATAATGAGAGTTGTGAGTAGTATTACAGGATTTATTTTCTAATTAAAGTTTAAGATTTTCTGACTCTTCATTCATCAGTCAGATATCAATAAGGTTACAGAATTGATAATAGAAAAATAAGTTAGCACAGAGCATATCATAAATTGCATACAGCGTATTCTATAAAGGAAAGAATTCCTATTCTAAGAAATTGAGGTACAAATGGTGTCAGTCAGCACTCATAAAGAGTTACAAAAATTTAGTAAAAGTGAGATTAGCATGAAGCTACATCAATAATTAATAGTTGCAGAATCTCCGAATAAGAGAAATAAAGCATAGAAAAAATTAGCCTTTGCAAAGCCAGTTAGTCAAAGCATAAAGCTTGCGAATTTTAAGAAAAGTCAGAATGGAACAAAGCCTGCATCTAGTCTGCATTCGTCCGCATCTATTTTGCTCTCCATCAAAGTCTGCCCTCTCCTTCCCTGCATCTGCAAATCACATCTGCTCTGCCCCCTTCAGTTCTGCATCGAATTCTGAAACTGTTCTGCAGGTCTCCATCTCTAAATCTGTCTGAGTCTTCTGTCAGCAAAGGTCCAAAGCAAAAGTCAGAAACTTATAACTAGGAATGTGTTTATAATGCAAGAATATGTTGCAAAGCATGTGGCATGACCTTCGTTCTGCATCCAATTGAAATCCAGCATTCTCATCTCCACCTCTCTGCAGTCTGCATACGTCATTCAAAAGAAAGGCAAAAATCCTTCCCACAACATATTCTGCATCTTATTTAATATAACTTCATCTCCTAACCTTCCTTTAAAGAAACATTTTATTTTAACTAAACACATAACTTTTGCTGCAAAAGAATTATGTTATTTAAGCAAGAATCATTAAAGCATAAAATGGTAATGCATGTTTAAAGTATTTATGTTTTCTATTCTCTCTAAAGCAAATAATTAACTAAGGCTTTGTTAAAATATTTCTGACAACTAAATTGAAAAGGCAGGTCACATGCTGTAAATTATGCGAGGCATCCTTCTTTCATACAAGAAGAGACATTCTTCTGTTTTCTGAAGGTCAAATGGAGCCGTTTCTGTGAATCTAGATTTTAAAATGTCATGTTAATTCAGTACTACTGCACACATTTAACATTTTTGCAAATTAAAATCACATAGGACAAAATCTAAACTAGCCACATCAAATCAAATTATGAATTAATTATGCACTGTTTTACATGATTTATTAAGTAAAAAGCCTCATGTTTTTATTTTGCAGCACCAAATGTCTTTGTGTCACTTTTTAAATGCAGTGTTATGTCTGAAGCCCAAGGCAGGTTTGCCATTAGTAATGCTTAATTCCATAGGAAATGTTCATGCTCTTTCAATCCTTTGTGAGATATCTCCTGAAGACCGTGAAGCTGTTAGCATCTGTTGTGTGATGTCTGGGAAGAAGGATGAGGCCACAATATTAGGAAATGCTGGATTCTGATTGGCCCCAACTTCTAGGGAACTGTGGGGAGTGCTTCATACTGTTGGAAATGATATGTTTTAATTGTACATTGCTGAGCTACTTAGATGCCCCTTTCTACTCTTTTAAGACGGACTGTCCCACATTGCCCCTGCTCAAAAAGTTAAATTCCAGAGCATTTATTTTTCTAATTTGCTTAACTGAACCTTTATTTGATTCTGCCATTTAGAGGCTTTAGTTTTTGGCACATTCTGCTCCTTTGCTCCAATTCATTTGATTTCATAGTTTAGCATTAGGAAATTTCTCTTTAGGGGAAACTGAATCTTATTCCATTTGCAAATGACAATCTTTAAATAATTTACCTTTATATTTGCTATTTTGACTTCCTTTTTATTATATCAACAATGCCTTTATAAGGTGATTATTGATTTGTGACTAATTTGAATGATTTTAATTTGTAACATTGCGCATCTGATAATGAACCTTTATGGTTTGGAAATCTATTCCTGTCTCTCATTATTGTGGAGCCTATTGTGCTTCACTGTCATTGATGTACTGTTGATAAGTTGATGTTAAGCCTCAATTTGAGAGAAAGATCCATCCCCTTAAGTGCAGCTTGTACTTGATTTAGCACTGATTTGCATTTTGCAAACCACATCCCATGCTACTTCTATGCCACACTAACCCATGTGATTAGCAATCCACAATAATCCTTCCGGTGCACCTATTCAATGGTTAGTCCAATGTAATCATCCAGTGAGTCATGACGTTTTCTGTACTCACTGCAGATGGGGCTGACCAGACTGTAGTGGCGAAGATTAAAATAAGGTGACACAGTCCAACGCTGTACACACCAGGTCTTGTGGCTCTTCAACCTGAAATCTAGCTGTTAAAAATCCCAAAGTCCTAAATTCTCAGTATTTGAAGTCCCCAATTTCCAGTGTTTTTTTCACACTGATGGCTATCAGGAGTTCCACATTTATCGTATTTCCTTGACCTGGTTGGTGCTGTAAAAAAACAGTCACAGTGTCCTGGAAATCAACTAAAATGCTGTCACTTGCCGTTTGGAGGCCAAGGCTTGCCATTGCAGCTATTCTCACAAAAGCTTGCAGAACTCATGCGAACATAACAAAATCTTGAGATTGTGTTCACAAATCTCCCATTTGTCTTTCACAGTCCAATAATGGAGCAGGCATCGGTCCTGTCATATGAATATTAGCTGGATACCTAACAGACACAGGACTACCAGTTGGGTATGGACCTAGAGCAAGCAGAGTGTGTCTACTGGCACGCAATGCTGGGTGCCTTGCTGGATGTTTGTGGAGATTATGACAGAGGTTACGCTGTGCCATAGGATGTGATACTGTCTCCAGCTGGGCAGAATGGTCACAGATGTGGCACAGGACATGAATGTGATACTGTCTCCAGCTCTTAGGGGGCCAGCTGTGATACATAACGTGCAATTGTTTCCAGCCCATGAGAGGTCCAACTAGGCATAGTTGTGCTGTTATTTTTAAAGTCAAATTTGTCAAAATTTACCAATAAAACAAAACTTTCAAAGGACTTCACACACAGTTTACACATATTTACTACATCATGAAATCATAGTTGACAAGTTTGCTTCAAATTGCGGAGTAAAAAGCGAGCCAGCACTAGAGCAACTCGATAATTTCCTGGTGCAATGAGAAAATCTATTGCTGCAGCCACTGTTCTTTTAAAAATAAATGTCATTAACATTTTATCAACATTTTCATACAATAAAAGAAAGTAGATGAGAAGTAAATGGAGTACATTCTTACTGCATAAGTGTATGGGAAGACAGTAAAAACATTTGTAGAATTCCTGTTGGGCAGTGTAATCGCATTGCAGATCAAAATATAAAAAATATAATATGAGAGGCCCTTAAAAACATTTATATATTTCCTATTGAGCAATTTGAAAGCAATGCGTCACAACTCTGCTAAATTTCTTGGCACGCTCAGATCGTCGAAATTCATTAGGTGTTACAGCATTTGTGGAAAAGCTCCCACATTTCGAAAGTGAAGGTATACTTCTTGTTTGAAGAGAAAGTAAAGAGGAGTGGAAAGTGTAGGTTAGAGAGAGGAGTAGTAAGATGTGGGAAGAAGAGAGAAAAGGGGAAGGGGGAAGAGGATATCTCAAGCGCCTTAACCTGGGGAGAGGGTTGTTGGGTAGAAATTGGCTCAAATACCTTATCTAGAGGTGTGGTAATCTGTATGTAAGCATCAAGGGATAGCCTTAGGAGCCTAGATCAATTGCAGTTGAAATTATTTTGGTCGGGAATAATGTTGCACTAGCTTCTGAGGAAACATGCTCAGGCTCAGCAAGTGTGGTAAGAAATAGATATGAAGTCTTTACAATCAAAGAGGATTGTTTCGACTCCTAATGTTGTAAGTCCGTCTGTTGCCTCGTTGCCCACTGAACTGTGCAGGAACGCTCCGGTGCTGAAAGCCATCTCAGGAGGAATCCCTGGAGGGACGAGGGCCCCGGGGTTGCGTGCCATTCACCCCAGTATCGCCGCCATCACCCTGGGAGAGGACTGCAACTCCCAGGATGCAACTTTGCCACCACAGCTGCTGCGAGTGAGAGGGAGGCGTGGTGATCACGCATAAAGCACTGCCTCTCCCACCGCGGCACAGAGACCTTTCTTTTTGTCTGGCTGTTGCCCCGTTGCCCGCTGGACTGTGCAGGAACGCTCCAGTGCTGAAAGCCATCTCAGGATGAATCCCTGGAGGGACGAGGGCCCCGGTGTTGCGTGCCATTCACCCCAGTATCGCTGCCATCACCCTGGGAGAGGACTGCAACTCCCAGGGTGCAACTTTGCCACCACAGCTGCCAGGAGTGAGAGGGAGGTGTGGTGATCATGAATAAATCGATGCCTCTCCCACCGCGACGCAGTACGCGCGCGGGACGCAGCCCAGACCAAGGGGGGGCCCGTCTGAGCCCATCAGAGACAGTAAGAGGCTGGGCTGGGTCACCCCTCTAAGCTATTGTGCTTAAGGACGATAGTTGTAGTCTTCCTTATTGGGATTTGTCTGGTCGCGTCTGGGCTTATATCACTATTTTTTTAGGGGCACTACGAAAATGAGCAGGCGAAGATTAAACAAAGGGCAGGGGGCAGTAGGCACCCTAGACGCTTTCCTACAGAGGGCCGAATCAGTGCTTATAAATGAAATCAAACTCACTGAGCGTAGGCTGTCCCTGGAGCCTCTACCCGCACATAGTAGACTTTCTATGACCCCTGTATTGACCGAATCAAGTGCGGTGATCAACAACAAGGCATCCTCCCCCCGGCCTGATAGAATATCACATGTCACAGTAAACCAATCAGCGGATATAGTGCCCTCGTCATCCTCTGAGCTAGAGCTCAGTCCTGTTAGGGTCACTGTCACCACCCAAGGGCAAAAAGCCAAGCCTGGTATCGAACACGCTGTAATACCTTTAACAAAAAAAAGCATGAGTAGGAATCCCCGGAAATTGAGCAAACCTGGGCAAAGATTAAATGGAAAGACAGCCAAAACATTTGCTAAAACAAGAGATCTTGGCGAGGCCCAAACGGCTGCTATTAACCCTACTGAGACAGATAAACCTGTCGATAATATTCAGGACAGGAACTTCTGGGGCAGACTAGAAACCATGCTGTCAACTCTATTGGAACCCATTATATTAAAAATAACAACTGTGGAAGCCAAGCTACTTAGGGTGGAGAAACTCCTTAGTAATAAACATCCAGTCGCCCCACCTGATAGCTCCAAGCCAACCCCCGTGCTTCAAACACGAGGGAGGTAGAAAAAGGGGCTGACAATTTATCTAGCTGTACCTCAAATGGACAAACACAGGTCGGTAGTCTCTCTAGCGATAAGGACCCAAGTGCAGCAAATATATCAGCTAGCACCAGGGCGCTTAAAGAAGGAATCCCCGCGGTACCCCCTAAAAGCTCCTCCAAGACAGAGCGAGGAACATTGACTGTTAGGACGCCTGGTATGAACAGGGAGAAAGAAAAAGGCCCAAATTTTGGAGACCAACTAGAAATTCCCCAGCGTCCACCGCATAACTTGAATCTACCCCCAGAAGCTACCCCATATACAGTAGTCTTGGCAAATGTCCCCTTTTTTATCTCATAATGCCTTTGAAAACTGGGCGACTTTAAGGAATAAGTCACTCTATTTTTTTAGCTTAAGGACTGGCTTAGACAACTCTCTCTTCTCCAAATTCAAAATGGCTCGAAGAATAGGGTGGGTTGGTCCTTCACTTAAGTCATTTCGAGGTGATTGTGTTGTGTTAACCTTCAGCTCGCCCCTCTTGTTGCACACTATCCTAGAGAGGGGCAACAATGGGCCTCACAACCCCAATGATATACATATTTTACCATTGGGCTATTTTTATAAATCACGGACTGTCCCAAAGCCCCGAGGCCACATGTATGGGGGGCAATTTTAGGGGACCCGGGGAGTTCGGATTCTCGGTCCCAGTAAATAATCGCTTTGATGCCTTAAATTTACTGGAGGATGTTGACTGAATGGGTGCAGTGAATTCGGTGCTCCCTAATCCTGTGATGACTGGGTTTGGTATAGGGGGATGTTCTGGTTCCCTTGCGGTGGGGAGGGCCGAATCCTTCCCTGTTCTTGCTGGGAGGTGTGGTGACGGTGAGGTCCAGGGACCGACAGATATGGAGGCAAATGAGTTGGCTGAACCCTTGGGTATTTTAAATGCTCCTCTCCCTACCTATGAGATTACCAAAGACCCAATCGGGACAATTATAGAGAATCGTCCCGTGAATGGTAAACGCACCCTCTGCAATGTTCTTTCTTGGAACATTGCTGGTATCTCTTCAAAGATGAATAATCAACTTTAGGGTGAATTTATCAGTCACTTTGAGATCCTGTGCTTTCAGGAAACCTGGACAAAGGAAGCGGCCCACTTGAATGGTTTTAGGACATACCATACTGCAGCAGTCGATAGTCTGAGCGGCAGGGCTAAGGGTGGCCTTTGCACATATATATCAACTAATATAAATGCCAAAGATATAATAATGCTTGCTAATGATAACCATTACCATCTAGTTAAATTGGGTTTCGAATCGACGCACTTCATAGTTGTCACAAATTTTTACAATAATATCCCCCCTGACAAAGTGAGAGTCGTTATTTTAAATCTGTTGAAAGTGTTCAAAAACGTTGGTAGCAGGCAGGGGAAAGACATAGGGCCATATGTAGAAAGCAAAATTGCGATCGCAAACGACGAAATTCGGTGAATTTCGGCATTTGCGATCGCAATTTTGCTAAGTGGTATGTAGGAAGGCTAATCTGCGTGCAAAATAAGGAATCGCTAAATTTGCGATTCCTTATTTTGATATTGCATTTAAGGAATCGCAAATTTTGCAATTCCTGAAATGCAATGTAAGAAGCACCAAAAAAGTGCAATTTGGCCTTAAGGAATCGCAAATTACCACCAACTACAGGTTGGTGGTAATTTGCGATTTCTTTCACAAATGCATATTTTTGCATTTTTCAAAGTGGCATGTGGTGCACACACATGTCCTTTGGGCATGTATGTGTGCCACATGTGCACCCATGCTCATTTCAGTGGTGCAACAGGGTGTCCTTTTGACACCCTGGCACACTTGAAATTGCATTCTCAATTTGTGAATCTCTAATTGAGAATCGCAAATTGAGAATGTCTTCCCGTTCATTCCTATGGGCCTCTAGCCCCATAGGAATGAATGGGGAGGTATTCCTTAATTGCGAATTGCAATTTGCTATTCGCAATTAAGGAATATGTAGGATTCGCAAAAATATTTGCTAATCCTACCTACATTCCGTTTTGCAATTCTCTAATTGCGATTCCCTAAAAATTGCAATTAGAGAATCGCAAAACACGTTCTACCTACATATGGACCATAATGATTATACTTGTCGGGGATTTTAATTGTACTTTATGTGTGAATGCTGGGGATAATTTATGTGAAGCTTTAAACGACGACGAGGCACGTGTGTCCCATTTCTGGCACTCAGTCCTGGGGGAACAACTTAATTAGCTTATTCTCTCCCTCGATCAGGGGTGCCTGCTCCACATTGACTATGTCTTAGTTTCTAATAGCCACGCACATAGCTTGCATTCTTTTTATGTCTCCGATAATTCTCTTAGTGATCACTTCCCTCTTTGCTTTGCTATTCTACCACCGTCTAACACAGCTTTAAGGCATAAAAAGAATAACCAACTGCTAGGAAATTTAGATATAGGGAGTAGCAACGGATATTCCCTCCGTTGGACCATGGTGGATCAAGCAACTTTGGTTAAAACAGTGGTGGGTAAATGTTATTTAGCTATCGAGACATGTTTGAGCGACACAGCTACCCCAGAAAATATCTTAGACTCATTTTGGGTAATATCAAACACTGTTAGAGACTCTCCTATCAGACGCAAAAGCAACAAGGAGCACCAGAATGGTTGGTTCGATTCCGGGTACACCCAAGCCTATTCCCACTTAAAAAAGGAGTTACACATAATTCCGTAAAACAAACGTAATGTAATGCTGGCCAGAGACGCATATAAACTAGCAGTTAGGACTAGAAAGGCCACCTTAAAGAAAGAGGCATGATACGCACTACACTCAGCCTCAAGAGCCAACGATAGTCTGACTTTTTGGAAAGCTATCAGGGCTCATTTTTTGTCTATAGAGGTTGGTCCATCACTGGAAATAGCAATAGCCGAGGAAAGATGGATTAAGCACTTCACAAAAGTATATCAGGGTGAAGGAAATTCAGATGTGATGGATAGCAGTGTACAGGGCGATTGCAAATTGAAGCCTCCGTCCCCACACAACGCTTTATTGTTCACTCTGGACAAGGTTGAGCGGGCCCTTTCTTTTAGTAAGGGCGGTAAGGCTTCCGGACCAGACGGGGTTCCAATAGACATGTTTAAATTAAATTCTCCTCTGTGGGCCCCTCTCTTAACACAAGTGCTGAACGCTAGCTGCAGTGCAGTCTTTCCACCCACTTGGGTATAATCAAAAATTGTGCCCATTTTTAAAAAGGGGGATAGACAGGACCCTGTGTGCTATAGGCCAATTTCCCAATTGGACGCTACAACAAAAGTTGCAGGCAGAATTATATTGGAACGTCTTCAGGACTGGGCGGAGGAGAATTCTGTCCTGTCTGACCTGCAATACGGTTTTCGAGCCGGCGTAGGGACTGTGAATCAGGGCCTGAATCTGTCCCTCCTGGTAGACAAATACACCCGGGCAAAAAAGGGGAATCTATTCTTAGCATTTGTTGACCTTACAGCCGCATTTGATTGCGTGATTCATAACAAACTCTGGTCAATTTTAGAAGTAATGGGGGTTGATGTTCAGATTATTTATTTTCTTAAACGTTTTTATTGTAATGCCAATGCATGAGTGCGCTGTGGCGTAAAGGGTGAATGTTCAGCCCCCTTTCCTATAAAAAGTGGTGTTAGGCAAGGTTGTGTCCTGGCCCCGTTTCTTTTTAACTTGTATATAAACGGATTGGGGGAGGCTCTTTTATATGATAATTATGGCAAGGCGAGGCGACCTATCCCAGCCCTCTTGTATGCAGGCGATGCGGTGCTTATGTCCCGCACACAAATAGGACTTCAGAGGGTGGTGGATAGCTTCACAAACTTTATGAAAGATTTAGGGTTAAGAGTTAACTCTTCTAAAATTTGTATAATGCACTGTGGCAACGGCATTAAAAAACACAAAGATATGTTTGTGGCAGGGCAAAAGATCGGGGTTACCAAGAATTTTCCATACCTGGGCATTCTTTTTGCCCATAATGATTCATGGACGCAAGCAGTGGCTGCAAAAAAACTGGTACTACTACGCACCACAGCCGCCCTTAGTTCCTTCACCAAAAAACAATGTAAAAACCACCTGAGGAGCTTATTAAGATCTATAAAGCAAAATGTGTTTCAGGGGTAGTTTACAGGACTGGCGTCCGGGGGCCAGTTGATCTGCTCCCCATCCAAAGAGTAGGAAACTCCTTTTTAAAATATATTTTATCTGTCCCTAATGGTACCTCAGCATGTATATGTCATGCAAAGTTGGGACTCCCTTTCATTTCTGATTTAATTAAACTTGAGCCTGTGCTGTTATGGCACAGACTCTGAACTAAAGAAGAGGCACAATTAAACAGGGACATCCTTTTGGATGTCCTGAAATTGGATGAGGATACCATGGATAAGCTATGTCCAAAACTTTTTGAAAGACCTTGGATACTCAGAGTATTTTACCAATCCTAGCTCTATCGGGGAAATCACCAGGAAGGACTTGCAGAAGGCGGACCTGTCACTGTTAGACATCGCCAGACTGTCATCTGAGATAGCAAAACCCACTGTCCTACACAATCAGATGATCTTAATCACTTTTAATATTCAACCCTACCTTACTTGCGTGGCAGAAGCTTATGATAGGTTCCTGTTAACTCGATTTTGACTGGGGGTCTTCCATAGATTAGTCACTTTCCCTAAAGTGAATGACTGGTCTCACGACCTTCAGTTGTGCCCCTGTGATAATACTTCTAAACAAACTGCATTACATGTTAATCTTTTTTGTAGGTTTTATTCTTTTGCTAGAAGACTGTGTTTAGTACCCGTATTAAAACTGTTTGGGTTTCGCCAATGTCTACCTGCACTTTTGGCTTTACAACAACTAGACAATGTGCATTCTGTCTACAGGACGGCAATTTTCCTGAAAAGGGTCTTGAGTCAAAGAAAACAAATGCTTACCTAAATGTTTCTCTAATTTAAATTGGGTTTCTGTCAGTTTTAACAAAGTTGTATCTTTATGGAAATTTTATAAATTCTGAGTAAACAAATTTTTATGAACTCGTTTTACCTATGAATTGTTGTTGTAATGATATTTTATTGTGCTTTTATGATCGTTTTCTCACAATCGAATAAAGCGTATTTTGAGTAGTAAGTCAAATAGCAAGAGTTCTCTTGCCTTAAGTGGTGTAGGGTTCTGGAAGAGTCCAGGGGCCTAAGCATGAGGATTGGATCTAGAGTTATGTTACAGTGGAAGTTTTTGTTTATGGTTTTGTTAATATGTTTCCAGTAGGAACGAAGCAAAGGACAAGAAAAAAGCATCTGTTCAAGGTCACCAACCTCAGCTGAGCAAGTCTAGAGAGATTGTCTGGAGTCCAAAAGGAGCAACGTAGCTGCCAGTATTTAGACTGTGAGATGATAGGGCTGATTTTAAGCTTAGTAACATGTTTCCATATTTCTGACCAGATTTTCTCAGAAAGATGGGCGTAACCTTCTTTAAGGCAGGATGCAGACCATTTGTTTTGAGATTTCTGTATTGAATTGGCAGTGTGTTCGTAAAGGATTGTATAGAGTTTAGAGTCTTGGTGGTCCTGAGATGCGACAATGGCTATTTTTTTTAAATACCTTGGATTTTTTGTGTTTGCGATTGATTAGTACGATTAATCAAAACTCTGAGTTTGAGGAAATTATAGAATTCCATGTCAGAGATGATGAAGGATTTTTAAAGAAGAGAAAAGGGGATCAAATAAGCCCTGTCGATTACATATTTAATGTATACAATGTTTTGCGTAGACCAGGTGTGCCAGTGGAGGAATTTACAATCAATTCTTAGTAGGTTGTGTCATAGTGAGGCATGAGGAGAGTGTTTAAGTTTGACAGTGCCTTTGTTGTCAAGGTGTTTTAATGCTAACAGTGTGTCCCAAATTATATTTGATAAGTGTAGGGTGCATCATTGAGATAGCAGCTAAGAGGGTGAACGGGGAGAAGAGACTTCTCTCAATGTCTTTTCAGACAGGTGGCAAGAGAAGAGGTTTGGATGAATGCACTGAATAGCTTCTTTGAATAGGTATGCCATTTGTAGTTTGCTGATTTTGGGGAGACCCACTCCACATTTCTCCTTGACCAGTAATGGGACATCTTTATTGAGATGTTGGGCCTTTCACTGTGCCAAATAAGTTGAGTCACAGACTTGTTGAGAAGTTTTAAAAAGGTAGCGGAAAGTTGTAGAGGAAACATGCTTATGATAACGTTTATCTGTGGTACTATTAGCATTTTGGTGCAATCTAGCCTGCCCCACCAATTCATGTGTTGGGGTGACTATGTCTCGATAAGGTCCTCTATATTTTTTGAGGAGGTCGTTTTCAATATGCGTGTTTGAGTCAGGTAGACATTTACAGAGTGAAAGGCCCAAGTATTTAAGGTGAAGGTTTTTTCCATTTAAGGTTTCTATGAACAAGGATTGTGGGGGTGCAGAGCGGGTTCATGGAGAAGATCTTCAGTTTTTCTTTGTTTAATGTGCAGCCGGAAGCTCTGGCATAGGCATGGATCAGGTGAAGGATTTCAGGTATTGTTGCATCTGAAGATTAAAGATGTCGTTGGTATATGCCGACAGCTTGTAGGTTTCAGAATCAAAAGGGATGCCTTTTATGGTGGAATTGTGTTGTAGTTCAGTTAGGGAAGAGATTAAATGGCTAGAAGAAAGAGGGGAAGAGGGAGCATCCTTTTCTGGTGCCCTTGGATTATATGAACCTCTCAGAAAGGGATCTGTTTACTCTGATTCTAGTCAATAGGTTAACATATCGTATGAACACCATTTGTTCGAGGATGGTCCAAGGTTAAATTTGCGGATACTGATTTTAGAAAAGGCCAAGAAACTTTATCAAACGCCTTTTTGGCATTAAAGTCCATAGCCATTGCCGGTTAATGAAGGACAGGGGCTTTTTCTAGGACATGCGCAAATTGTCTAATAATATCAGAGGCCAGTCATCTCTTTATGAAACTGTTTTGTGAGCGGTGTATTTAGTGAGGGGAGCAAATTTTTTCAATCTTGTAGCTAGTTTTTTTGCATAGATTTTACAGTCCACGTTAAGTAGAGCTATTGGTCTATAGTTTTTGGTATCTAGTGGCTCTTTGTTGCCTTCATGGATAGCTGTTATTATTGCCTCTGAGAAGTTTGGACCTGTTTTTCCATTAAAGGAATAAAAATCAAAGAGGGATTTTAGGGGCAGTGTGAGTTGTGACTGGAAGGTTTTGTAAAAGCTGCTTATAAAGCTTTCAGGTCCCGGTGCTTTCCTCATTGTAAGTGATTTAATCCCTTTTTCTATTTCTTCTATTTCAAATGGTTTCTTTAGGGTGGTCTGATCTGAGATATCTGGATGCCAATATGGATTATATTGATCTTTGTAATTTTTCGAAAACCTGCTGGCAATGCTCTCAGTCTGTTTCTGTTTTCCCTGATTTGCTACTGATTGCAATAATTGAGGGGTTTTGGCTTTGGCCTTTATGTTAGTTGCTAGGAGTTTCCTGGCTTTATTAAATTCATATCATTTTTTTGCCTTATTGGTGTTCAGCAATATGTGAGTTCTCTTGCGTATTGGTCTGATATTTTAGGGTTTTCAGTTTGTTGATCGTTTCAACGGAGTGTTTGGAGACCAGAAGGTGCTCATACTCTTCAACTTTAGATTCTATTACTTCACATTTTTTGATGGCTAATTTATTTTATTGGTTGTAATACTGATCATTTTCATCCTGATTCTTGCTTTCATGACTTCCCAGAGAGTTCCTGGAAAGATCTCCAGAGAGGCGTTATCGCTGAAGTAATTAGCGATTGTAGCAAAAATGTATTCTCTGCTAGTTGAGTCACTTAGTTGCATCTTGATGAGACGCCATAGTCAATCCTGGTCTGAACTTTGATTATTGTAATGTCTAATGAGATACAGGCATGGTCCGAGATAATTATGTTTTTTTGTCCTGGGGTTGGAGTAGGCAGGAGTAAGTTTATGATTAGTCAGGATGTAGTTGCTCTTTGAGTGGAAACGATGTGGGTGGGAATAAAAAGTGAACTCACTACCTGTGGGTTTGAATGGCCTCCAAATGTCAGTTAGGTAGGGTGACCAGACGTCCCGGATTTACCCAGACACTATCGGTTTTCAGAGGACTGTCCCGGTGTCCCGACGCTTTCTTTAATTTTTAATACAAGTCCCGGTTTTGAGACAAAGGTCAAGTCTTACTGCAAAGGAGAATTACAAAGTATGCTTTTGTTAAATAATCTACTTGTTTCAAGCAACAGGCTAGTTAGTTGCATGCAGCGGCAGCAGAGAGGAGGGCAGAGATAGTTGGGGTAGACGCTAGATAGAAGTCTTGCTATAGCTAATGGGTGTGTGTGTGTGTTTGTGTGTGTGTGTGTGTGTGCGCATGCACGCGTGTCCATGTTTCTTCCAAAAATTGGGGCAGGCCAAAAATAGAAGTAAGGTTGAAGGCTCTAGTCCTACTTATTATTTCTGGCCTGTCCCGGTTTTTGCCTCTCAAAATCTTGTCACCCTACAGTTAGGTTGTGTGCTGGGCATAGGTTTTTCATGTGTTTGTGTGATTTCCCTGGTCTACGTTTGCAGACTGATAGTCTGTATAACAGTAGGTCCATGGGAAGATTACAACTCCTCCTAAAAGTATATTAGCACTATAAGGAATTGTATTTAGTCTTTTATTTAGGTTGATCCAGAATTAAGGGCAGTCTGACTTGGGCACATTAATATTTACAACAAGAAAATTCCTGATTGTGCTTGGTTATTTGTGAGATAACCCATCTGCCTTCCATATTGTGTATACAAGCAAAGTTTGAGTACCATTATTTAGGAGTTTGCAGGTGATATCGGTATCTATTCTGGTATCTTGTACTAAGAGAATATCGCTTTTCAATTTACGGAACTATTCGATGATCTTCCTCTTTTTGACAGGGTGGTTTAGCCACTTTGTGTTTAACGAGAGGATCTTGAGTGAGTTGTTACACATTATAGATACTAAAGGGATATTGGCAGAGTTTGAGAAGATCTGGAAGGCGAGTGGCCTAGTTTAATTTGCGGCAGGACATGTGGGGTGTAGTGCAGATTGGGCTCAGTCGATTAGGCTTGGGATATCCCCAGTTTAGGGGGAAGGAGGGGACATGGACATAATTTAGTGGTAGCCAGGGGTCGCAGCTGTGGCTTCTAGCTTGCTCCCTGCTACTCCTGGCACTTACTTTGTGACCCCTGGACTCATGGGGGGGAAATGTTTGCCTCCTTTGAGGCCAGTGGTTGCAAAGGAAGTTCCAGGAGTAGCAGGGAGCAAGCTAGAGGTTGCAGCTCTGACCCCTGACTACCTCCAAATGACGTCCATGAGAAGGGAAGGGGCAGGAGGCAGATAAAACCAGGAACAGTAAAGAAAGATGATAAAGAAGGGAAGATAATACCAAGAAAACCCAGATTCCCATCCCTAGATGGAAAGTAGGGCATGGGTAACCACGGATTCACCGTATGAGAACTACGATAGGGTGGGCAGTGGTGAGGTGTGAAACAGCAGCTGGGAGCAAGGGGGAGGGTTTGGCGGCTGGCTGAGTGCTAGGCAGGGTGCATTAGGTAGATGAGATCTGTGAGGTTAACTCCCAGTGTTAATTAATTGACCTTGGGGGACAATCATTGGAGCATTTTGGGCAATCTTTAAAATTATTGCTTTGAGATGGTGTTTGTGAGTAAGTATGCATTATGCAATTAAAATTCAACAAACATTTTAAGCATCTATGGCATTTAACTGGGGTGACATCATCAAAGCTCCTTCAAAAAGTATATTAATACAACTACGAACAGAGAACTCATTGGAGGTCTGATTGACTGAAGAGCCACCCATGTACAAAGATTGCTGAATCAAACTGATCAAACTATAACATAGTCTTCAGGGTAGGGTGTTAAAGAATGTTACAAAATCCCACAAGAACTTTACTAGCATTATAACCGTCAATTCTGCTATTAGGAACAAAAACAGCATCTACTACAGGTTCCCCGTTGATAGAGTGAGGTGGTACATCGGAGGAGCATATTTGACGTATTTGACAAGCGGGAAGAGATAAAGATTGCAGCTGAGGTGGTATTAAGTTGAAATTTAATCTTGCTCTACTCTTTGTCAGGAAGCAGAGAATGTATTGGTCCTAGTGTGAAAGGGGGATATATTAGGGCATGGGCACATATACATATGAGTACACATGTATGGCTCTGTGAGTAGGAAAATGTGTGAAGGTGTAAGATATGATATTGGTGAATATGAGCATGAATATCTAGGTAGGTGTAGAATAGGACATTGGTGTGTGTGTTTGCATATGTGAGCGTTTGAGGTGTAGGGTTGTGAGTGGGTGGAGGAGTAGAGGATGGAAGTGTGTGTATGAGGTGCTAGATGGGGCACCTGTGATTGTTGAAGTACCTATGAGAGTGTATTTGAGCTAATGTTAAGGCATAAAATAATGTAGTTTTACATTAGCTATGTCCCATGTGAGTATACATGCAGGTGTGACATTATCCCGATACAGCGAGTGGTATGTAGTGGTCAACGTCACATTTCTTGGAAGAATGGGACTTAGATCAGTGAGATGTATTTGCATGTGTAAACATTTTAAGCATCGTAGTTCTGTTTTTAACATTTTAAACATCATATACAGTTCAAGCACCATATGGACACCATTATATGTAAGACAGGTTGAACTAAAGAAAAAAGAATCTTATCTGGCTGAATGATGAGTAGTCAGAAGCGTCCATCATAGATGTAGGGATCAATTGATTTAGGAGATACCTTCACCCCTCCTGAGGCACAGCCGGTAGATAGCTTTGCGTATTTGCACATTTCATTTTTAAAATTCCTGTAACTGTTTGCTTTTAAAACTTGACCAGTATCTGCTTTTCCTGCTTCTCCTGCCTAAAAGCATCCCCAGCAGCGGACCTAGCGCTGAGAGGGAGAGCTCGCGGGAGTCTTGGCAGGCGCCATCGGCCACGCTGAAGCGAGGGACACGCCCCCTCGAGGCCACGCCCCCTTTGTACGTGTATAAACAGAGCGCTGACCTACGAGCGCGCCAGAATACCTTCACCCCTCCTGAGGCACAGCCGGGAGATAGCTTTGCGTATTTGCACATTTCATTTTTAAAATACCTGTAACTGTTTGCTTTTAAAACTTGACCAGTATCTGTTTTTCCTGCTTCTCCTGCCTGGAGGCATCCCCAGCAGCGGACCTAGCGCTGAGAGAGAGAGCTCGCGGGAGTCTTGACAGGCGCCATCAGCCACGCTGAAGCGAGGGACACGCCCCCCTCGAGGCCACACCCGCTCCCTGCCTTATAACAATGTGCATTCACCGGAAGCGCAGCGGACGAGCGCAGCGGGCACGACGAATGCGCGCCAAAGGCGCGCATAAGGCAAGCTCGTCTGCGCTCGTCCGCGCTGAGTCAGGGCCTAGGGCCAGTCCCCCTGCATCCCAGTCCTTAGACCCTATACACTACAGTGCTGAAACCCTCCATAGTCTCAGGACACCCACCAGCAACTGTAGTCGACACAGCTATCAAGCTGACACTCTGCCGCCTACCTGTCCCAAATGCCATAACTCCCTCAAACCCAAAATAATTCTTGAACCGCTACACGACTTCCGCATGTTCTTACTGAACTGCCGCTCTCTCCCCAAACATACGGTTGAAATTGCGCTTTTAATAGAGGAACACACACCAGACATACTGTTCCTAACAGAAACCTGGTTATCCCCTGACGACGATCCAGCGGTCATAGAAGCCCTCCCACCAGGCTTCCAAATCTCCCGCCAAGACCGGCCTAAAGGGAGAGGAGGAGGCTTGGCGATAATTCATAAAGAACAACTTCACTGCCGAGTGGTTTCCGAAACCATCACGGACTGTGAAAGCCTTACTTTTAACATTGAATTATCACCTAACAGTTGCCTTTCTGGCACTCTTATCTATCGCCCTCCCGGCCCCCCGAAGCAGTTCCACGTCAGTCTACCTTCAAGCGTGGCTGAACGTCTCAATACCACATCCAACTTCATCCTGCTAGGTGACTTTAATTTTCATTTCGAGTCATCTTCAGACCACATAGCCGTGACCTTAGCAGAGGATCTAGCAGCTCTGCAACTTTCCCAACGGGTCCCTTCTCCCACCCAAGTGAAGGGCCATTTGCTGGACCCGGTTTTCAGCAACTGCCCTGGTCTTCTAACCAGTCCACCTAGTCCCCTGCCCTGGACGGATCATTTCTTGATCCCCATCAACTGGACTGCGTTTAAAACCCCTGAACCAACACCTACCACGAGACTCACGAGAGCCTGGTCCCACCTAGCAGTTGATAATTGGACTAGCAAACTTGCTGAGAATCCACCTATGATTAATGACAACCCCGGCCTAGCTAACCAGGCATATGTCAACTGGATCACTCAATCTCTTGACGTTGTTCTTCCCAAAAAGAAAATCACGCTCAAACGTTCCCACAAAACTGCCCCGTGGTATACGGAGACTCTTAGAGACAAGAAACGACTCTGCAGGAAATCGGAAAGACCTTGGCGATCTGATTACTCTATAAACAATAAAACCCTTTATCGAGAAGCCATCAGTGAATAGAAAACGCTGATAAAAGCGGCTCAGGCCTCATACTTCTCCGAGAAAATTTTGCTTGCTAAATCCAAACCCAAGGAAATTTTCCAAATTATTAAAAAACTAAATAAACAGCCCCCTAGCCTGCAGGCGGACAAGTCCACCACCCACTGCAATAATGTCGCCGAATTTTTTCATCAGAAAATAAGCTCTATCTACTCTGCCCTTCCCCCGAAAAACCCTACTCCCTCAGCACCCCCTCTCCATCCCGCGGCCCCCCCCTCCAGTCAACATCTACCCACGCAGACTCACTTCCTCCTTTTGGATCTCGCTACTCTTGAACCCTTAGCACGGAAAGTAAAATCCGGATCCCCTGATGACCCTGCCCCACCAGACATAATAATGGCAGCCTCGCAGACCACTCTGCCTATTATTAGGGAGGTTTTAAATGCCTCCATCTCTTCTGGCACGGTCCCGACCGTATGGAAGCAGGCTATGGTCAGAGCCTTATTGAAAAAGCCTAATTTGGACTCTACCAACCTGAGCAACTACCGCCCCATATCCCTGCTCCCATGGGCAAGCAAGATCCTGGAGAAATATATAAATCAACAACTAATAAACTTCCTGGAAGATCACCACCTACTGGACCCCACCCAGACGGGCTTTAGACCAAAACATGGGACCGAGACTGCCCTCCTCATGGTTACCGAGGAAGCCAGAAAAATCCTGGATCAAGGAGGATCAGTGGCAGTGATCCTCCTTGATCTCAGCGTGGCCTTTGACACGGTCAGCCATGACACTCTGCTGTACCGCATGTCCCAGGCCTGGATTAAGGATAAAGCCTGGTCTTGGTTCCAGTCCTTCTTAGAGGACAGATCCTTCCGTGTGTTCGAAGGCGAGTCTGTGTCCACCAGCAGACCTTTGAATTGCGGAGTCCCCCAGGGCTCTTCTCTAAGCCCTGCACTTTTTAACCTGTACATGAGGCCACTGGCTGATGTCGTCCGCCCATTCGGGATTAAGATCATCTCCTATGCGGACGACACGCAGCTGGTGGTCTCCCTGACGCAGGAAGCCAATCCACCTGCTCGGGGCGGGCTCAGAGAGTGCCTGGAGGAAGTGAAGACCTGGATGTCCCTATCGTCCTTAAAATTGAATGGGGACAAAACTGAGCTTATGCTCTTAGGCCCCCCGGATCTCAGCCTCCCCGCTTCCCTGTGGCCGCCTAGTTTGGGTTCCCCCCCAACTCCCAAAAACAGTATCAAGAGTCTCGGAGTCTGGCTGGACAGATCTCTGTCCTTTAATGTACAAGCCACAAAACTCTCAGCCACATGCTTTGGCATCATGAGGATGCTAAAGAAAATTCTCCCTCTCCTCCCCCTGGAAGCCAAACAAGCAGCCGTACAAGGTCTAATTCAGTCACGCCTTGATTTTAATAACGCACTCTATCTTGGTGCTCCTGAATCCACTCTGAGACGGCTTCAGACAGTCCAGAATTGCGCAGCACGCATTTTACTCGACCTCCCCCGCATACAGTCAGTGAGGGCCGGACTGATAACCCTTCACTGGCTACCGGTGCGCCAGAGAGTTATGTTTAAAGCTATGTGCATAGCACACCAGGCGTTCTGGAACACTGGCCCCAGGATTACGCGGGACCTAATTACCCACTACATGCCCAACAGAAGCCTACGCTCTAGTCAGACTTTCCTTGCAATGGCTCCCAGAATTAAAAGATCCAGATCCGGAGGTAGGACATTTTCTTATAATGCTGCCAAGGCCTGGAACGCCCTCCCATTGCATCTCAGAGCCAACCCCAATCTCACGGCCTTCCGCAAACAGCTAAGAAACCTTTTTATTTCATCCAGTCTAATTAACCCCCATTCTTTCCCCTCCTGGGCCACTGTGCGGATCCATGGTGTTCCCAGCGCTTGGACGCCTCCGGGCAGCAATTCGCGCTCTACAAATGCACATCCAATCCAATCCAATCCAATCATTTCTTGTTGCTGTTGATTTTAGATTCAAGGCTGAAGCCTCTGGGTTCATCAAAGATCAAGGTTTCCCCCTGTGGTTAATTTTAAATCTGTCAGGGTTGATGAATGAGAAGGTGATGTTCAGCAATGTTAGGGGGTCCCTTAGAGCTAGGAAGCCTTTCCTGTGAAACACCTTTTCTTTTGCATAGTCTTGGGATATAACGATCTTGTTGTCATTCAAGGTTAGTGATCTTGATTTCCTCATGTGTGCCAAAATAGTCTCAGATTGTAATGTGAGGGTCTAAAGATGGGTGTTTTGAGCCAGAGATTAGTCCGGTTGGGACTCTATGTGCCCTTTTGATTTCGAACTATCTCAAATTTGATTCCAAGGTTTTTGTGGTATCCATTGTTTATGGAAGGACACACACAAAGAGTCTTGGTTCTCGGATCCATCAGGCAGTCCAAATATTCTAAGGGTCCCTGTTCTATTTCTGTTTACGAAGTCTGTTACGGTTCTGGAGAGAATGTTTACTTGCTTGGTGGTGGCCTGTGCAATCTTTTGTCCTTGAGGTTCTCATCTACTATCAAGTTGATTCTGGATTCTGCTTCACCTATACGTGTGAATACAAATTTAACATAATTCCGTAGGCCAGAGATCTCAATTTGGAGGAGTTCGATATTCACTTTGGTGCTTTGCACTAATTCTTGTAGAGACGAGAGCCTGCACAGGATTAGGTCCATTTTGCCATTAGCATTTGGATTGTTTTGATTTGAGAGGTTATTTCATTTCAGGTGAGTTTTGTTTGGCTGTTTTGAGGGAAGTATTTTGTTCTTTGCCCTCCTTATGGTCCTTCGCATCTCTGTCCATGGAGTCTTTTTTTAGCAGCCAGTTTGAAAATGTGTACTAGAAATTGTTTTTATCTGGTTTGAAGTGTTGTGGGTTATTGGTACTGGGAAGATCTAGCACTGGTGGGGCAAGCTATGTTGGTTGTCATCCCTGCATTCACAACTCAGCCTTCAAGTGTAGTTTTTGGGGCACAGTGTATGTGAGCTTTGGGACTCAACAAGGTGGTGGAGGAGCAGTTATAGATGATACAGCTATCGTAGCTGTTATAGCGTTTACAATGCTGCTTGTTTGTACGATCTTCTGCTGTTGAATTAGATTGATAAGCTAAACTGGCTGTGATTCTGACCTTATATTATCTTCTGGAGAGTTAATGAGACACACATTTCACCCTATTAGTGCAGGCCTCACAGACCATTCACAGCATTAGCAGAGCCACACAGCATATATAATGCTTAACTGCTTGCCAGGTGCCTTAAGGATCATGTGTGATGATCCCTCTCATGTTGCAGGGGTACTGATAATGAGCTTTGTGGTGTGAGATAGCTTGCCGGCCTGCTATTAACTTTGTCTGACTCCTGTAGGCTGTGGTTAGCTGTGCTTCAGTTCGGGGGATATTGCCATGTCTGGAGCTAGCTGATGGGCCTCGTGGTAGACCTTTGGAGGATGGCAGGCCTTAAGAATTAACACCAGCTGCTCTGGTGGTGCCATCGGGGGTAGGCGCTCCAACATGTACTTTGCTCCTCAGATTTGTCAGCAGAGGGAACACATCAGTGGTATAAATGCACAATGGTAGCTTTCCACATTTGGTCTACCTTCTTTTTCGAGCTATGTGGGTGAAGTAGTCCAGATGTAGGGGCCTTAATATGTCTTTGCGAAAAACAGCTGCTATGTTGGACCTGTGCGATTGCGCAGAATCATGAAGGGGTCCCGCTCAGGGTTTTTGTGCCTCATCAAGTGATTTCTAATACAGGCTTAAGGAGTCTAAGTAGAATGTACAGGCCTTGTACTGGAGTGGGTCTGCCAAGGGTGTGCAAGGACGTAGATTATCATCTGGAGTCCTTGTGTCTGCCCATCAGACTCAGAACAATGTTGCACACATCACAACACTTAGATCTCACACCAGACTCCCAACTGCGGTTTTACATCAGTGGTGCACATATCAGGGATCTCAGGGAGGCTAGACATGTCCACAATGTCCAAAATGGCCAAAATGCCAACTCACTGCAGATCAGGAGGTTAAAACGAATGTTAGTTCTGCATATCGTCCACATCTGCATATGAAACACCATATATCACACAGAAAGATTTACGCTAGGCTGAACTTGTTCTGCCACAATTCAGTGCTCATCGGAGGTGGGCACACCACAGTTCACTGCAATGCCACGCCATCTTGTTGTTGTAATTGTCCATCACTCAGTGGAAAGTTACATTAAAGTATAGCAATATGAGCAGTGAGGATGAGCGCTTTACCTCTTTGAACTTGTCATCCTTAATTAGCAGGATCTGCAGGCAACTGGAAGAGCATATCGCAGCGGGTGAGGTGATCCTCATGGCGCTGCAGGCACCATTTCCTCACCCTGCGGAAAAGTTCAGGATCCGGAAATGTAGCCATAACACAGTGGGTTCAGGAGATTTGGGGGCTGTTCTTTTTCTGGGGGGTCATCTGGAACATATATCTGTCTTGTTAGGGGTGGATGGCGTTGGATTGAGGGAGGTAAATGCGATCGGTTTTCCCTGGCTGCCAGAGCTTTCACTTCAGTCAGCAATCTTGCCCAGGCTCCAAGCCACGCACTGCTGCCACCACTATTCTGATTGCATTAGCACAAAATAGAAGTTGAGAACGAGATTCAAAGAGATGCAAGATTTGTGGCACAGAATAAGAAAACGAGTTACACGGGAAACGGCCTTGACCACACAATTGCAGTTCACCATTACAAAACTTATCTTACTACTCTGAGCAAGACTGGTATACCGATTGCTTTTTCAAAAGCACTCCCTTAGTGGAGGGAGTGAGAACAACAAATACAGTGAGATTCCTAGCTTATTTTTTAGAGTTTAAGAATTGGGTCAATGATCTTCTGGGCAAACATAATACAAGTCTTCAATATTTTGATCTCATAAATGCAACTTGTCTCAACTTCTTGTTAGATATTACTAAGTCAAATGAACGGTTAATGTATATGTTATTTTTGCCATACCTCTCATAGCTGTTCCTGGTACGGATTAGACCAATTTGCCTTTCTATTCCAAATTTCTTGGAAATACACACTTCCTACTTAATTCAAGCTCTTCTTAAACAAATTGCGGAATAATTTTATAGGTTGCCATTAAGCAACTGAAATCCCTCTTAAACTCATGAGACCTGATTCACTGACTGCATTTTGAAGCATGTAAAAAAGTAGTACTTCAATAGTAGTGCTCATGTACTACCAAATGATATTCATAAACCTAAAAAAGTTTGTTTGTGGTGATCTCTCCCAAAGTGGCAGAGATCCCTGCACACATAGGTATACATTTTTGTAGGAAATGTGCGAGGAACAAGAGGAAGTGGCAAGCAAATGTGGGATACTAGTTCAAACTGGGTGGGGTTTAGGGAAATTAAAGGAGGGGTTTAAGAAGGGACATGCTAATACAGTCTCACTCCCTGAAAAGAGTAATACCATTGCTAGTCACAAACTAAAATTCTAAAGTTTCTACTGCCCAAAAGATGTCAACCTCATACGTTCTCCAGCCCAGTCTAGGAGAAAGTAAAGCACACATTACCACTCTCAGTTACTACACACTCTCACACTCATGCACAATAGTCTATCCTCGAGGAACAAGAAAAAAGGCCAGCGCACCAGTGTTGGAAATTCGGTTACTGGTTCAGGAGGGTGAAACCATACTTAACAGGTACAATTTCTGTCATGGTGAAGTCAAAAGCAAACCCTAAATTATCCTGTGCATACCCCTGTGGTAGTCTGACACAAAGCAGTCAGGCTTGCCTTAAAGGAAATGTGTAAAGTATTTATGCAGTACTACAAACAGTAATAAAGTGAAAAAACAACACAAGAAAAATCCTACACCAATTTTAAAAAATGAGTAAAATTTAATAAATTATTTGACACCAAAACAACAAAAATCCAATCAGTACAACCGGTTACATGTACGCTCGAAGGAGCGCAGGCCAGATGCAGGGACCATGTTAGGCCCGCTGAACAAACTACCTTAAATCCTGGTTGCGGAGCGTAAAGAGATCCTGCGTCAAGGATGCGTCACCCAGCGGTAGTTCCGACGAAGAAGCAAGACTGTGATGCGTAGTCCTGCATCGTCGTGGATGCTGCCTATGAGGAGCTTGCAATGAAAAGTCCTGTGTTAGTCACCGGTGGTTCAGAAGAAGCTGCAGGGTTGCAACCCTAAATCCTGAGTCATCATCAAAGAAGGCCTGCGTCAAGGTTGCGTTGTGCATCAGTGGTTCAGACTGCAGGCTGCGAGGGGAAGTCATGTGTCGGAGATGCGTTGCACTCTTGCGGTTCTGATGCAGCTGCAAGGAAATGCATCGCACTGCTTCAATTCTGCTCACAGGACACAAGGTGGGTTGGAAGAGCAGCTTCAGGTCCATTTCAGGGGTCCAGGACAGGGGTGGCGCCATTTGGAGATAATACTCATAGCAAGTAGAGTCGAGGTGCTGGGTTCTGGATAGTTGGAGCCTTTTCTGTCCCTGTGGCTCTGATCACGAGACCAGCCAACTAGCCCTTGGAGTCCCTCTGGTGGGCCTGGGATCAAGATGCAGGTCCAGTCCTTCAAACTAAGGCAACAGGGAAGCAAGGCAACAGAGAAGCAGTCCTTCTGGAAGAGCAACACAGCTGTCCTGAGTGTTCCGCAGGTCCAGAGTTATGCTGAAGAGTTGGATTAGAGGGTCCACTATTTATACCTGGTAGGAGAAGGGTCTGGAAGTTTCCTCCCCAGAGGTGTTTGGAATTTCCTGCCTCCTTGTCCCCAGCTTGTCTGGACTCACAATAGACTAGTGTCAAACCCTTTATGAATGTGCTCAGGCAGAGCCTTTGTGATGTGCATGTGTGGTATGTGATGGCTCTCCCCTTAATTAAGTCAGAGATGGCCTGTTCTTCCAACACCTGTGCTTCTTTGTCTCACTGTTTGGGCGTAAGGAAAAAAAAGGCCAACTCCCAGGTACTCCTAGTCATGTGACCAGAGGATGCAGGCAGCAGACAAAAAAATGGCCGTGATAAGAAAATGGTAACTTTCTAAAAGTGGAATTTTTCAGAATTGTGACTTAAAACCCAACTTTACCATTAAAGAGGACTTTTATTACAATTCTTTAGACACCAAACTCTTTGGTGCTAAGTGCTCCCAATTTAAACTTAACACTTTTTAAATGTAATAAGGCAGCCCAATGTTATCCTACGGGAGAGGTAGGCCTTGCAGTAGTCAAAAGCTTATTAAAGAGTTGTTTACCACCTGGACATTTAGAAGTTAAAAGTACGTATTCAACATTTTAAATACGCTGCACTCTGTCCTATGAGCTGTTTAGGGCCTGCCCTAGAAGTGGCTCATATGTATTAAAAAGGAAGGTTTGGGCCTGACCAAACGTTTATTTAGGTGGGTTGAAATGGCAATTTAAAAACTGCACTAACAGGCAGCAATAGCAGACCTGAGAAATATTCTACAGAGCTACTTAAGTGGATGGGACAATCAGTACTGCAGGCTTGCTAGTAGCATTTAATTACAGTCCCTGGGTACATGTATATCACTTTACTAGAGTCCTACAAGTACATTAAATGTGGCAAATGGGTGTAAGCCAATTTTACCATGTTTAAAGGAAATTCACACACACTTTAGCACTGGTTGGCAGTGGTAAAGTGCAGAGTCCTAAGGCCAGCAAAACTCAAATCAGCAAAAACCAAGGAGAAAGGCAAATTGTTTGGGGATGACCATCCTCGGGCTGGCAGGTATAACACACGTGTCCCCCAGCTGGAAGTGGGGAGAACTGCCCAAGCTCCTGGAAATTCTCATTACTAAGGCAAAGGATGCTGGAGAGACCACCAGCATTGCATGGTCTGACCCAGGACAGTATACCACTGTAAAGTTGATTCCCTATAGGGAAATGTACCGCCTCAGTAGCTTGGGATTCTCACCCTTCCTATGAATGAGCCATCTGAGGGACCTGTGGTCTGTCTGAACCCAGAAGTGAGTCCCAAACAGGTATGGTCACAGCTTTCTCAGTGCCCAGACCACAGCAAATGCTTCCCCCTTTAGCACTCCACCTCTGTTCCCGGGAAAATAACCTCCTGCAAATGAAGGCTACAGGTTGGTTGTGGCCCTTCTCATTTAACTTTGCTAAAGCAGCCCCTATGCCATCCTCTGAAGTTTCCGTTTGTACAATAAGCTCCTTAGAGAAGCCAGGACCCTTGAGGACAGGTGCTCTACACATGGCTTCCTTGAGAGAGTCAAAGAGTTTCTAACAGGCATCTGTCCAGGTCACCTTTTCCAGCTTCTTCTTCGAAGTCAGCTCAATTAAGAGAGCAGTAATGGTGTCATAACCCTTAACAAATCTCCTGGAATATCAAGTGAGACCCAGGAAGGCCTTCACCTCAGGCTTTGTTTTGGGGGTTGCCAGGCCAGGATAGTCTCAATCTTAGCCTGAAGGTGCTGCACCATGGCCCTGCCTACCATTTGGCCCAGATTCACCAGGTACCCTGCCCTATCTAGCACTTACTGGCCGTGATAGTCAGGCCTGCCTGCTGCAGGGCCTGAATCACCTCCTGAAGGTGGTACAGTAATTCTTAGTAGCTGGAGTTGAAGACATCTATGTCCACAGAATGCCTCCTTCCCAGCCAGGACCCTGTTCACCAGCGTCTAAAAGAAAACAGGGCATTCTTTAAACCAAAGTGCATCACTATAAACTGAAAGTGGCCTTCTGGGGTCAAGAATGCTGACCTCTCTTTTGCCCCCTCAGTCAGAGAAATCTGATAGTACCTTGATGTTAGATCAATGATACTGAGGAACTTGGCAGTGCACAGCCTGTCAACAAGGTCATCAGCTCGAGGGCTTGGGTAAGTATCAGTATCAGTGATGAAATTGAGTCCTCTGCATGTTGCTGACTACATCCTGAGTGGGTTTCCTGGGAGCTTGCTCCCACTCTCACAAGGCTGAGAGTTCTCCTAACAGGGTTTCCATAGATGAGTTGAAATGGTCTAAACCCAATCCCCTTCTGTGGCACTTCCTTGTAAGCAAGTAGCAGACATGGTAAGAAGATGTCCCATTTCTGCATCATGGGCTCAGGCAGGTCCATAATTATGCTACTGAGGGTATTGTTGAATCTTTCAGGATGCCCATTTGTTTGAGGGTGATAGGGTGTGGAGAACTTATAGGTTATCCCACACTCATCTCGCATGGACTTCATGTATGCTGACATGAAATTAGTGCCTCTATCTGTCACTACTTCCTTGGGGAACCCCACATGGTTAAAAATCTCCATCAGGGCCCTAGTCAAAGCAGGTTCAGTCACTGACCTCAGAGGAATGGCCTCTGGGTACCATGTGGCATGGTTCACCAAAACCAGGATGAACCTGTTGCCTAAGGCTGTCTCGAGGTCCAAGGGACCAACAATGTTGATGCCTAACGTCAAAGGGGGTGCTGACGACAGACAAGGGAGTCAGGGGAGCCTTAAGCTCTTTCCTTGCTTTCCTGCTGGCCTGGCAGGTGGGACAATATCTACAGAATGTGTCTGAAGCTGTCTTCATCCAGGGCCAGAAAAAGTGGGGGCAAGCCTGTCAAAGGTCTTGTTCTGTCCCAGAGGCCCTGCCAGAGAATATCATGAGCCTGCCCCTGCAGGAAGGCACTGTTACACAGAGGGAGCACCAGCACATGGGCTACCTTGCGGACCAAGTACCTTGGGCTCACTGTATAGGAGGTCATTCTTCCAATTGATTGGGTGATCTCCAGAGGAATCACCTGCTGCCTAGTACTCAGTTTGCCGCCTCAAGCCCTCTAGAGTTGGGCACTATTTCTGTGCCTTGCAGAATTCCTCCCTAGTGAACCAACTCTCAACTAGCCATTAACAAGCTCACACTGGTCCCCCACTGCAGCAATGTCCTCGCAGGTATCCTTAGGGGCGGCTTCCGTAGTCACCCAATTAACCTGCACTATAGGACCTTCAGAGGTTGGTTTACCGTGCCCCTTGCCCTTCCTCTTCTTGGCTGCTGGCTGGCCCATTGTCCCAGGCTCCTGACTTCCTTAACTCCCCTCTTGTACAGCCATGGACCTTGTGGTCATACAGACCCATTCAGGCAAGCCCATCATCTCCAGGTGTGCCCTGAGCTTCACTTTCTTCCAGACAATGTGCTCTAGCTCATTGCCTAGACATTCAGCAGACATGGCAGGGCTCACAGCTACTTTTTGAGAACTTAAGACCTCTCCTCTCCTTCAAAGAGAAACAGAGCCACTGGGCAGTGACTCTCACGGTTGTCTGCGACTATGACCTAGTGAAATGCATTAGGGGGGATCTGCTCTGCAGACACCAGACGACAATTCACAGTAGTCATACTTGTAAGAAAATCGGGCTTTTTACAGATGTTCCCCCACGTTTTGCCACCATTTGGACTACTAGATGTTAGTTTTTTACTCTGACAGTGCACTGAAGCCTGCTAACCAGACCCCAGTGCCTGTGCTCTATCCTTAAATCTGACAGGTGTAAATGTGCAACCCAAATTAAGAATTAAGGAGAGGAGACTAGAATTTGAGGAAAGAAGGGTTAAGATGGGCTTGAAACCCAAAGATGGCGGTAGCAATACTGACAATACCAGGGAGAAGGAGGAATCCTTTGACCCTAACATTCCTTAAAGGGATTGTCCCCAAGTTTAGTGATGGTGATGACATTGATAAGTGATTTGCAGTCTTTGAGAGGGCCTGCAAAATGAGATGAGTAGGTTGCCAACACTGGGGCTCTTTATTTTGGGAGTACTTCTCAGTAATAGGCAGAGATAGACTGCTGACCCATAATGAGGAGGTAGCTGAGTACTATCAGCATACAAAGGAGACATTGATATGATTTAGACTCACTACTGAGGACTACAGATTGAAGTTTAGAAACACCAATAAAGGTCAAAACCAGACATGGGTGGACGATGTGGACTCTTCAGTCAAAGCACCAGAAGGCTGATAAATGGCAATGAGGCGAATACTGATGGGCTGTGCAATTTAATTATGAAAGAGCACATTTTAACATACTGTACATCATAGAAGTTTCACCAGCATCTGGTAGATGTAGACATTTCTAGCCCTAGAGAGTTGGGCAAGAAGGCTGATGAGTACCCAAGAAAACCCAGGGTGTTGACCTCAGAAAGGGGTGAAGTTAGGCCAACAAAAAGAAAAGGAGGGAGGTGGCATTCCCCCCAAAGAGACTCCTTCAAGGCCCCATATCTGCCATAAGCCACCTACCTGTATTCCAGGTAATTCCAATAAGGAGGCGACGCTTCATCCTGAATCCTTCCAAGACTTGCCTCTCTGTACAGGAGGAGACACTGCTCCGGTGGCAAATCCCAGGGGGAAGGTGGTTGGGGTGGAGAAAGCGCGTAGAGTCAAAGATGCTGTTGCTCATCTACTCACCAGCAGTACTTCAGCAGGCATTCACACCAGTCTGATGAATTGTACCGGTAAATATGGTACCTATAAACAAACAAATAATAAGCTTTAGTCTAGTATTAACTCTATCACTTAAGGTATCACCACACAAAAGCTTTTCAAATTTCAATCAACCTTTAGTTTTGTTGTTGTTTTTTTATTTTTTTGTTCGTAGAGACTCCTTAATCAAAGATTTCGAAACTGTAGTGAGTGTGGTTTCAGCATCAAACACACAAGCACATCTGGATGGGGTTATCTTCACCCTAGTCCTCTCAGGCAGAGTCCTGCTAACAGAATGTACAAGCTGAACAAAAACACTGGTTACCTTTGTTTGCAGCACGATGTTGAGACTCAGAGCGTAGTAAAACCAAGTCTGTTAATGCATCTCTCCTTTTCTTCTTGTTCTTTTTTCCATCCAGGTACAAGACTAATGCAGGACGTACTTTGCTGTGAGCTCGAAGCGGGAGCATCAAGGGTTCTGGAAGCCGAGAAACAGGTAAGTGGCAAGCGGATAGGCTAAGCGAACGGCAGGAGTGTGGACGGTCTTTAAATAAGACTGCTTTAGAACATTCATATTGTTTGTAACCAATCAATCAATCAATCAATCACAGAATTTGTAAAGCGCACTACTTACCCGCGAGGGTCTCAAGGCGCTGGGGAAGAGGAAGGGGGGGTGCCGCTACTGGTCGAACAGCCAGGTCTTGAGTAGCCTCCTGAAGGTCAGCAGGTCTTGGGTCTGTCGTAGGCTGAGTGGAAGGGTGTTCCAGGTTTTGGCGGCGAGGTGGGAGAAGGATCTGCCGTCGGTGGTAGTTCTTCGGATGCATGGGACGGTGGCCAGGGAGAGGTCAGCGGAGAGGCGCTGGCGGTTGGGAGCGTAGAAGGACAGTCGTCTGTTAAGGTAGGTTGGGCCGGTCTTGTGGAGTGCCTTGTGTGCGTGGATGAAGAGTTGGAAGGAGATTCTCCTGTCGACGGGGAGCCAGTGCAGGTTTCTCAGGTGGGGGTGATGTGGCTGTGGCGTGGAACGTCGAGTATCAGGCGTGCAGAGGCGTTTTGAATTCTTTGCAGTCGTTTAATGAGCTTGGTCGGGGCTCCCGCGTATAGGGCGTTTCCATAGTCGAGTCGACTGCTAACGAGGGCCTGAGTGACTGTTCTTCTCGTGTCTGTCGGGATCCATCTGTAGATCTTGCGAGCATGCGGAGGGTGTTGAAGCAGGAGGAGGAGATTGCGTTGACTTGCTTGGTCGTGGAGAGCATTGAGTCGAGGATGACTCCCAGGTTGCGTGCGTGGTCAGTGGGTGTCAGGGGTGCCCCCAGTGTCGTGGACCACCAGGAGTCGTTCCAGGCTGTAGGGTTGGAGCCGAGGATGAGGACCTCCATCTTGTCCGTGTTTAGCTTTAGTTGGCTGCTCTTCATCCAGTCGGCAATGGCCTTCATTCCTTTGTGGAGGTTGTATTTGGCAGTGAGGGGGTCCTTGGTGAGGGAGAGGATCAGCTGAGTCTTGTGGGCATAGGAGATTATGTTGAGGTTGTGCTGCCGGGTGATGCGTGCGAGTGGGGCCATGTAGATGTTGAACAGTGTCGGGCTGAGGGATGATCCCTGGGGTACGCCGCAGATGATCTCGGAGGCTTCAGATCGGAATGGCGGGAGGCGGACTCTCTGTGTTCTGCCGGAGAGGAAGGAGGTGGTCCATTCCAGGGCTTTCTCTCGGATCCCTGCGTCATGGAGGCATGCACGTAGTGTGCAGTGGCAGACAGTGTCGAAGGCGGCAGAGAGGTCCAGGAGGATGAGGACCGCGGTCTCACCGTTGTCCAGCAGGGTCCTGATGTCGGTGGCGGCGATGAGGGCAGTCTCGATGCTGTGGTTGCTGCGGAACCCTGACTGGGATGGGTCCTTGATGCTGTTTTCTTCGAGGTATCGGGTTAGCTGTTTGTTGACGATCTTCTCGATGACCTTTGCTGAGAACGGAAGCAGGGAGATGGGCCGGAAGTTCTTGAGGTCTTTCGGATCCGCCTTGGGTTTTTTGAGTAGGGCATTGATCTTGGCGTGTTTCCAGCTCCCTAGGAAGGTCGCGGTCTCGAAGAGAGGTTGATGACGTTGCGCAGGTGGGGTGCGATGGAGCTGCTGGCTTTGTTGAAGATGTGGTCCAGAAAAGGGTCTGACGGGGCGCCATAGTGGATAGTGCTCATGGTCTTGATGACGCCATCGATGTTCACATTGGCCCAGGCTGTCAAGGGGTCGTGGTTGATAGCGTGCGGTGAGTCTGGTGTGCCAGGGTCTGTTGGGGCACTTCGGGTGTCAAAGCTGTCATGGATGTCGGCGATCTTGCGGTGGAAGAAGGTGGTGAGGGAATCGCACAGGGCTTGCAACGGCGGGATGTCATTGGAGTTGGAGCTGGGGTTGGAGAGTTCCTTCACGATGATGAAGAGCTCCTTGCTGTTGTGTGCGTTGTTGTCGAGGCGGTCTTTTAAGGAGGTCCTCTTGGCGGACCTGATGAGGTGATGGTGGTCGCGGATGGCGTCTTTGTGGGCTGCGTTGCTGTCCGGTGTCTTTTCACTGTGCCAATTGTTCTCTAGTTTCCGGCAGGTACGCTTGGATGCTAGGAGTTCCGGGGTGAACCCGCTGGCTCTCTTGCTGGTGTCTCTGTAGGTGGGTTATTTCAGCGTGTGAGGGTGTTGGCGCAGTCGTCCATCCATCGTCTGAGGTTGTGGGTGGCATCGTTGGGGTTGGAGGGGTCTGTGGGTCAGCTGAGGCGATGGAGTCGCTGAATTGAGGTCGGGGTCCGGGGGGTCTGTAGACGAGGGTGCCTCTTAGGGTGGTGTTCGGGTCCGTGTGGATCTGGAAGTGCATGTGTTCGGCGGTGCTGAGAGTGTCGTCGGTGCTGGTCGAGACCCTGATGGTGTTCTTGTGGACGATGGTGATTTCTCCTCCGACTGCGTTGGTGTGGTCTCTGCGTTTGATCTTGTAGCCGTCTGG
This sequence comes from Triturus cristatus, assembly GCF_964204655.1. Classification (NCBI taxonomy): domain Eukaryota; kingdom Metazoa; phylum Chordata; class Amphibia; order Caudata; family Salamandridae; genus Triturus; species Triturus cristatus. The sequence goes on from NC_140585.1 coordinate 1,282,127,226, forward strand.
GATGGCTATGGCGATGTTGGGTGTGGAGGAGTCGTTCATCCAGGTCTCTGTCAGGAAGGCGACGTCCGGTGAGGACGTGTCAAGCAGGTCCCAGAGCTCGACGGCGTATTTGCGTGCGGAGCGGGCATTCAGTAGGATGCACCGGAGGTGGTTGAGGTCCTTCTTGGTGGGCGGTTCGGCGGCTCTGAGGCTGGTGTAGCTGCAGTTCCAGCAGGTGAAGGGGCCATGTGTGCGTTTCGGGGCGGCCTTGAAGCAGGTGTGGGACCGTCCGGGGTTGAGAGCATGGAGTGTGCTGGCATCGTAACAGCGGCGGTTGTTGTGGTGGGTGCGGGGGGCACGCGGACCAGGGGTTCTGGCGCTGGGCACGGTCCAGGCGTGGACAGGCACAGACCGTCTTGCCTTAGGCGCGCCTTTGGCACGCCAACGGCGCACCCGCTGCATGCGCACGATGCACGCGCACACTGCACGCACCCGCGCAGCGGCCGCCATATATGGCGAGGTGGGAGTGAGGAGCAGCTGGGAGGCGGGAGGCGGGAAGCAGGGGCAGGGGCAGCAAATGGGCAGAGAAGGGGTGGGGCCACAGGGGACACAGCGGAGACAGAAGGCAAAACGGGCACGGGGTTAGGGGCACAGCAAGGGGCAAAATACAGAGCGCACAGGGGCAGCGAGGGGTACAGAAGAAAAACGGGCAAGAACAGATGGGGCAGTCTAACACACGGGCACAGAACAGTAGGGGCAGTGAGGGGCACAGAAGGGAAACGGGCTCACAACAGTAGGGACAGCGAGGGGCACAGAAGGAAAAACGGGCTCACAACAGTAGGGACAGCGAGGGGCACAGAAAGAAGAACGGGCTCACAACAGTAGGGGCAGCGAGGGGCACAGACGGAAAACAGGCTCACAACAGTAGGGACAGTGAGGGGCAAAGAAGGAAAACGGGCTCACAACAGTAGGGACAGCGAGGGGCACAGAAAGAAGAACGGGCACAGAACGGACACAGGCAACAGAAGAGAAATAGCAATACAAGGCAACAGACACAGATACAGACAACAGATTAAACACAGACAGCAGAAGCGAAATGGCAATACAGGAGGAGGATAGAGACCTACAGCCTACTTCCTCCGAATGGCAGCTGGGCAGGGACCAACACAGGCGGAGCGACACATTTACCTTTGTCTCAATTTATTCGTTACAAAAGGATTACATCAGATCCAAATGACTTGTCCTCCACTATCGATATGCAGATCCAAAAATACACGAAACGCGGATATCCAAAAACTGTACTCCAGGAGTCAAAAACTAAAGTCTTATCCATGAGCAGAGAGTCTTTACTTAAAAAGAAAGAAAAAACAGATAAAAAACTTACAGTGTGTGTATTGAAGTACTCAGTGCAAACTGTTCATATCACAACAATCATGAAAAAGCATTGGTCTCTTATTACAGAGGAACCGGACCTGCAATCACTAGTCGCTAACCAAATCACGTTTGCTTATAAAAGATCTAAAAATTTGAAGGAATTAATAAAGAGCCAAAACACTAAGAGTGAGAATATTACACGCAAGGGAATGAGAAGATGTGAAAATTGCACGCATTGCAACAATGTGATAACTGGCCAACATTTTACGCATCCTATGACTGGGAAAAAGATTCCCTTATTTCATTCAAGCACCTGCGACACTAGAGGAGTAATCTATGGCATAAAGTGTCCTTGCGGGAAGTTGTACATAGGACAAACGGAGCGTAAGATAAAAGTAAGAGTAACTGAACACAAAAGTAATATCAGGAATAAGAATCAGAAGTCTACACTGGCCATTCATTGGATGGAAGCAGGTCATAACATCTCACAGCTACGATTTACTGTATTGGAAGTGATTAAACCACACCCAGCTATGGATGTGCACAAACAAAGACTTAATGCAGAATATTTCTGGATCAGAAAAATGGACAGCATGCAACCGTCAGGAATTAATGAAAGGATAGAATTATCCTGTTTTCTTTGAACAGTAAATGAGGAGAGGGTTACTGCACTCCTGCATGAACATGATACACTATCATCCCAATTCAAAATGGCTGAACTTGTAATACTACCTTGTAATTATATTCTCGATTGGTTTTCCATGAAAATATTGTTTATATAGGGTTCCAAAATCATTTTATATTACTGTGCTTGATATACGCTAGTTAAAATTTATGTTTTCATTATGAAACGATTTCTGAATATTTGAGTGTTTATAAGGTGTATTGTTACCGTTGACAATCACCGATGCGATTATAAAGTATCTAGGAAGCTTAGCAGTGTCAAACGAATGTTTATTAAATCGTTTATTAAATCGTTTTTGCACTGATCGGGACCAACCACGGTACCGCGATTGGACCAATCAGTTAGCAAATAAATAGTGAGGTTACGCCGAGGTTTACAAACCCGATTTTGATTGGAAGACTGAGACGCGGGAGACTTTTTCACACGGAAGTAAGTGCTCAATGCGGAACACTATCAGAGTACCGCTACGATATTACTGTTGTAGTAACCTGGGAAGTTTTTTACGATTAAAATAGGCTCACAAGCTGGTTCCATTATTATCAACTAAACGCTGACAGAAAAACATTGTAAAACACGAAGGATTACATTATGATGGGAACTGAGGTGAATTAGGAATGCATGATAATTAGACTGTTGTGACACAGTTTGCTTAACAGACAGTGATGCAATTACAATAGATGTTAAAAAAAAATTATTAATTTGTTTTATGTCAAAAAATGGCTGAGTAGCTCAAAATATTTCTTTGTCTTTTCCATTTATAGATCCCTGAAGAAGGGTCATTTTTTGACCCGAAATGCATTGGGTTGTTGTGAAAATGTAATATATTGACGTCTCAGCAAAGAAGGAATTTGTGAAAAACAAAGAACGTCAGTAAGAATGAAAAAAAATACAATGGATTTTGAATCAGATTGAAACTTTGTAAGAATCTTAATTGAAAGTATTGAACTGGAAGTAGACCTGATAGGTCTAAGTATATTTGTGCGCGCCTCCAACCTGGAAGTGGAAACCCCATTTTCTCCTAATTTACTTATTCAGAGATAGTGTTTCGAGACAAAACACTGGGAGGAAGCAGCACACAATAATAGTGGACAAAACCAACATACATATAGTTCACACGAGTGCCAGATGGATTATTAGAAAGAGTTCTTCAAATTATCTTAGAGGTTGCCAATCTGGAACCGCAGCTCCGCTGTGCTCTGGCTGGTAAACCAGCACTTCCCGTGCTTGCTGCCACCAGGACAGGATTCTGACCTCCTGCCAGGTGGTGTAATCACTCCCAGGAGTCAGGAACAAAGGCATGGGCAGGACTAAGGTCACACTACTACCTCACAGGCAGGCAAGTGAAGTGACACATCAAGGCAGTGATCTTCAAAGGTTGCACCAGCTCTGATATGCATCAGGGCTGACTCCCAGAGGATAAAACAGCCCTCCCCCTGCCCAAGGTGCATTTTCATCTGAGCAGGGAGGAAATTAGATATTCAAGGAGGTGTACACCCCCAGGAAGATAGCCACACCTCCAGAGTCCTCTGCAAACTACAGGTAAAACAACGTTACGGATCCAAAGAACTGCTGGCCATCAGGCCCTCTGAGGCATCACTGAGATCCAGATGGTCTAGTGCATTGTGGGAACCGTAGTCTTGCCTTCTATGAAGTTACAGCTAGCTACCACGTACTCCGGGAACACCGGACGTCAAAGGAACTTTCTGCACTACTTACCACTGCACAGATTATTTGGTCATGAATCCAGAAACCAACCCCATCACTCAATCCAGCACCTAGCAGGAACTCCACCCAACCATTGACCAACATCAGCCACCACCCTGTTGTTCTGTTTTTGCATTTTTTCCCCGGCAGCACCATTTCATTATTTGTAGCAGCTCTCCTGCGGCTCCCGTTCAGCAGGAGAGACAGCCAGAACAACTCTGCACCCGGGCTCCAAGGGTTAGGTAAAATTGAATTGACTGTCAGGAGACTTGAATCACCTTTACCCTAGTACCAAGCAATTCGACCTGCAAGTGACATATTGTCACAAGTGGTTTTTCCCATTGACTGCAATGATGGAGTCTCACTAAATAATTTTGCACTGATTTTTACTGCTTTCCAGTTATATGTATGCCATTCCGTTCGTTTTGGTGTCTAAAGTAAGATAAATCTACACTGTATTTTTATAAATTGGTGTTGGATTTCTCCTGAGTAGTGTCAATTACTTATTGGCAATGATGGTACTCTAAAATTCTTAACACATTTTCCACCAGTAAAGCCTGACTGCTCCTTGCCACACTACCAGGACTGAGCTAAGGATTTATTTGTGTGAATCCAAGGACCATCTTTGGGGTTTGTGACAGTATTGCATGATGAAGCCTAACCAGCATCATCATCACATAATACTCCACCCTCCTAAAATACTGGCTCCTGTGTCTTTTAGAGACTCCACCCTGTTCTAATTGATGATGATCCACTAGCCATAAGTTAAAGTATTTGAGGGCATATTGACTTTTGACAACATCTCTCCATCTCCCAGGGGCACTAAGGTAACCTTTTCTCTCTCCCCCAAGCTAACTTGGGCCACCTCCTACCCAAATGCTCCACTTGCATTGTGTCTGCCACTAGTGAAGTGATGTGCCCTCTTGGGACATTTGGTGTCTCCCTGGAGTTCCCATACTTGGAGCACCGAGTGCAATGGGGGACGAATCATACTGTCTTGTGATTAAAGAACCCCTTCTTCTTCTGATCAGCTTGGAACTGGTTACTATGGCTCTCTTCTGAATTATGTTTGTTGGCCTTTAGGGAAATCCTCATTTTTCTTCTGGTGGGACTCCAAATCACCTTCTGGGGACTCCCACCAGATACCTTTTTTGGCACTCTTGTACTGACCCAGAGATCCGCCTCCTTACTATCAATTAGGTGCTAGCACAGCTCTATAAAACAAATATTGAACATGTGCTCACTTAGTTGAGATTAAACAACCCAGTAATATCAACTTTTCTGCCCGGTACCCAACCATTCAGTGCCTTGCTGACGTAGTCAAGAGGATCCACTCAAGCCTGTTTCTGCATCTTTTAGCTATCCCTGAACCTAATGTGGTACTTCTCTGGGGTGAGTCCAAACTTGGTGACAAGCATGGTTTTGATTGGGATGTTCTTCAACTGGTCCCCCATCTCTAGTATAGGAAAAATTATCTCTCCCACTGGAGGCCTGAGTTTCCAGAATGAGGGCCCACAAAGCTCTACTGGGAGCTTATGTATCCTAAGGGCTACTCCATATGCAGAAAACCACTTGTCTATATCATACCCTACCACATAGTTGGGCACCAGATCTTTGGGTATGCAAACTTGTCCACTTCAGACACTGTGGTTATGCTGCCACCATGGTTGCTGGATTCTGCTTGTCTAGCTCTAATGCCCAGCTCTCTGAGGCTCCTTTCATGAGCCAATTGATCTAAAGCTTGTTTCTAAGGGTGGCCAGAATTGGCCAAATTTAATTCTGTGGAATTCCGTAGAATCCCATCAAAATTCAGGGAGTTTCCATTGGAATTTCGTGACGGAGTAGGGTGGGCGTTTGGAACAATTTTCATAGCGGAAAATGCACCCTCACATCCAAAAATGTCTGTGAGAATGCATTTTGTGCTAAGAAAATTGTACAGCCAAACACCACTCGCTGCCCTTACATACTCTGTACTGATTCCTGCAGAGCATGTAAGAGCGCTTTCAGCGAGTGATATGCAGTGGTTTCTAAACTTTAGAAACCACAGCATATCAATCTGTAGTGCATACCCTTCGGTGCCTTTACATACTCTGCAGTAAGGTCAGCGAGGGGTATGCACTACTGTGCTGTGCAGTGACTTTTAAACAGGGTTGGGAGTGGGAGCAGTCCGAATGGCAGCTGGGCAGAGACCAACACAGGCGGTGCTGTGCGGAGGGGGAGCGACCTACCAACAGGTCATGGGTCGCTCTCCTTACCGCGCAGTGGCCTCCATATATGGGGAGGTGGAATGGAGGAGCAGCTGGGAGGAGGGAGGGGGGAAGCAGGGGCAGGGGCAGGGGCAGCGAATGGGCTGAGAGGGGGTGGGGATGCAGGGGATGCAGAGGGGACAGAAGGCAAAACGGGCACGGGGTTAGGGGCACAGCAAGGGGCAAAATACAGAGCGCACAGGGGGCAGCGAGGGGCACAGAAGAAAAACAGGCAAGAACAGATGGGGCAGCCTAACACACGGGCACAGAACAGTAGGGGCAGCGAGGGGCACAGAAGGAAAACGGGCGCATAACAGTAGGGACAGCGAGGAGCACAGAAGGAAAAACAGGCTCACAACAGTAGGGACAGTGAGGGGCACAGAAAGAAGAATGGGCTCACAACAGTAGGGGCAGCGAGGGGCACAGAAGGAAAACGGGCTCACAACAGTAGGGACAGCAAGGGGCACAGAAGGAAAACAGGCTCACAACAGTAGGGACAGCGAGGGGCACAGAAAGAAGAACGGGCACAGAACAGGCACAGGCAACAGAAGAGAAATGGCAATTCAAGGCAACGGACACAGATACAGACAACAGATTAAACACAGACAGCAGAAGCGAAATGGCAATACAGGAGGAGGATACAGACCTACAGCCTACTTCCTCCGAACTGCAGCTGTGCAGGGACCAACACAGGCGGTGCTGTGCGGAGGGGGAGCGACCTACCAAGCAGGTCAAGGGTCGCTCAAGGAACAGGTTCAGGGGATACATTTGATGAGGGCTGTCTTACGGAAAGTTCATGTTGAGGTCATCTATGCCTGTTGCTTGATGCTTATTTTGGTGGATTTTCTGGATGTTTCCACGGTGCCAGAAACTTGACCTTGCATATGCATAGTAAAGCATTTGTAAAAGCTATTAAGCCTTTTCAAACAAACTGGGGGAAACCAACTGCAGCTAGCTATTACCAACAGCATGTAACATGGTCAAAAGTCAGGGTACAAGACGTTTGTTAATTCATAAGTGTTGGGAGGAATGATATGAGTCATGCCGGTATATTGTGATAGTCAAGAGAGGTGAGCTGTGGCAGGAATGGTGACAATAACCCTAAAAAGGAGACAATCAAAGCCCACCCCAACTCTGGCAAGCAGAGGCAGGGGGGGCAGGGCTAAAAAAACCTCTTAGACAACAGGCTGTGCTTGACAGCCAACAGGCAGCACTTCAGAGGGAATGCAGCCTGCCCCAAAAAGGTGGTTAGCACTCGGCTGTTCAGTGTAGCCATAGGGGAAAAAACCTCAGATGAGGAGGTCCTCTTAGCTTATAATTGGAAGAAGGGTCCAGATAGTAAGCTGGTTATATCTGAAGGTGGAAGCAAACACTTCCATACCAACCAGGTGAATGGGATCCCTACAACTACCTTGAGAGACATAGGTTCCAGTCATACCATAATAGTTCACAGGTAGGTGTCCCCAGATCAGTCTGTGCCTGGGGAAATAAGAAGAGTAAGGGTAGTCCCAGTGAAGGTCACTGTCAGACCTAAAGCTTTTGTGCCTCTAGAGAGGGTACCCTTAGCTGGCATAGGATGGTAGTCAGTCCTGGCCTCACCTTAGATAATATCTTAGGCAATGACCTCCCAGAGGTTGATCTAAACCCAGAATGGGGCGTTCTCCCCTGGTGCCGCCCAAACTAAATAACTAGGGGATCCAGTCCCTGCAGTTAGGGGACATAGACCCCAACAGAAAGGGAAAAGGCATAAAAAAAGGAAATGGAAGACACTCTAAGCTAAAGATCCAGTAAGCCAAGGTTCTTCTACCTCAGTGAGGGAGAACCCCAAAGTTATACTGGTAAAGCATCTCTTGACCCCAAAGAAGTCCTGAAAAGTCAGGCAGCTGTTCAGAATCAGGGGGTTCCCCCTGAACTGACAGAATGGGGAGTTGAAGAAGGGTGTCTGCCACAGGAAGTGATTGACCCCTACTCTGAACAGCAAGGGAGGTTCTAAGAACCCACAGTTGCCCCTAAGGTAGATCGTCCATCTGCCAGTGGAGAGCACAGGATGTGGTTGTGAATTCTGACAGCTGTCAGTATCCTCTGCCGGATGCTAGCCTTCATGGCAGCACTGTACATGGCATGGGAGGCAGCCCCTATGGCCAAGAGTACGTTGGGACCCCAGACCCTGCTCAAGTGTAGGGTGACCTCTGTGGGTAATAGGTGTTGCCCTAGCAAAGATAGGGTTAGAAGAGGTGGGCATCTCACTACCCAAGGTAAAATAGGAGGATTGAAGTCCATTTTGAAATGGGTCCTATTACTGTGGGTCAACTTGACAGTTGAAGGAATCCTGACAGGAGGATGATAGTAGAGTATAGCCTACAACAGTTCAGCCAGTTTTCTTAAACTTTTCCCCCACTGACAAGTCAGGAAACCTCTCTCTGGGTTGAGCTGAGTTTCCTGGATTTGGTGGCTCGACTAGTAGATGCTGGTGTTTGACTCTGACAGTGCACTGAAGCCTGCTAACCAGGCCCCAGTGCTAGTGCTCTCTCCCTAAAACTGATAGGTGTTAATTGCCAACTCCAATTGACAAGTGCTTAACCCCTCTTATAAGTCCCTAGTATATGGTACCAGTTGTACCCAGGGCATTGGTGGTAAAGTGGTCCCCAGGGCTTGCAGCACTGATTGTACCACTTTGAGTGACACAAATAAAGTACTGACAGCAGGCCTGCCATTGTAGATTGCAGGACCAGTGCAAACAGTTCGAACTCAACTTTACCCTTACCATGTGTGGCAAAGTCAATGCACTATCTTTGAAATATGCCAATCACTGAAGGAAGACCCCATAAAGCTCAGGAGGCAGGGTGCATTATATAACAAATGTGGACATGTAAGTGCAAGCATGTATTACCTTATAGTGTCCTTTGCCATTAAAGGGCACTATAAGTGATATATGGTCCATAGGAGAACACAGGCAGACACCTGGGCAAACCCAAGTGTGGCAGCTCAATGATGGTGCTTCCTAAATATGTCATGTTTGGTATCAAGCAATGTGACTTTTTACCCCTGACACAAATATCATGTTGAGGGTGATGTGGCATGCCACCAGATGGCTATCTTAGAGGTTGCCCTTCTGGAACCTCAGCTCCGCTGTGCTCTGGCTGGTAAACCAGCACTTCCTGTGCTTGCTGCCACCAGGACAGGATTCTGACCTCCTGCCAGGTGGTGTAATCACTCCCAGGAGTCAGGAACAAAGGCATGGGCAGGACTGAGGTCACACTACTACCTCACAGGCAGGCAAGTGAAGTGACACATCAAGGCAGTGATCTTCAAAGGTTGCACCAGCTCTGATATGCATCAGGGATGACTCCCAGAGGATAAAACAGCCCTCCCCCTGCCCAAGGTGCATTTTCATCTGAGCAGGGAGGAAATTAGATATTCAAGGAGGTGTACACCCCCAGGAAGATAGCCACACCTCCAGAGTCCTCTGCAAACTACAGGTAAAACAACGTTACGGATCCAAAGAACGGCTGGCCATCAGGCCCTCTGAGGCATCACTGAGATCCAGATGGTCTAGTGCATTGTGGGAACCGTAGTCTTGCCTTCTATGAAGTTACAGCTAGCTACCACGTACTCCGGGAACACCGGACGTCAAAGGAACTTTCTGCACTACTTACCACTGCACAGATTTTTTGGTCATGAATCCAGAAACCAACCCCATCACTCAATCCAGCACCTAGCAGGAACTCCACCCAACCATTGACCAACATCAGCCACCACCCTGTTGTTCTGTTTTTGCATTTTTTCCCCGGCAGCACCATTTCATTATTTAAAGCAGCTCTCCTGCGGCTCCCGTTCAGCAGGAGGGACAGCCAGAACAACTCTGCACCCGGGCTCCAAGGGTTAGGTAAAATTGAATTGACTGTCAGGAGACTTGAATCACCTTTACCCTAGTACCAAGCAATTCGACCTGCAAGTGACATATTGTCACAAGTGGTTTTTCCCATTGACTACAATGATGGAGTCTCACTAAATAATTTTGCACTGATTTTTACTGCTTTCCAGTTATATGTATGCCATTCCGTTTGTTTTGGTGTCTAAAGTAAGATAAATCTACACTGTATTTTTATAAATTGGTGTTGAATTTCTCCTGAGTAGTGTCAATTACTTATTGGCAATGATGGTACTCTAAAATTCTTAACACATTTTCCACCAGTAAAGCCTGACTGCTTCTTGCCACACTACCAGGACTGAGCTAAGGATTTATTTGTGTGAATCCAAGGACCATCTTTGGGGTTTGTGACAGTATTGCATGATGAAGCCTAACCAGCATCATCATCACATAATACTCCACCCTCCTAAAATACTGGCTCCTGTGTCTTTTAGAGACTCCACCCTGTTCCAATTGATGATGATCCACTAGCCATAAGTTAAAGTATTTGAGGGTATATTGACTTTTGACAACATCTCTCCATCTCCAAGGGGCACTAAGGTAACCTTTGCTCTCTCCCCCAAGCTAACTTGGGCCACCTCCTACCCAAATGCTCCACTTGCTAACCCAGGTGTCTGCCACTAGTGGAGTGATGTGCCCTCTTGGGACATTTGGTGTCTCCCTGCAGTTCCCATACTTGGAGCACCGAGTGCAATGGGGGATGAATCATACTGTCTTGTGATTAAAGAACCCCTTCTTCTTCTGATCAGCTTGGAACTGGTTACTATTGCTCTCTTGTGAATTATGTTTGTTGGCCTTTAGGGAAATCCTCATTTTTCTTCTGGTGGGACTCCAAATCACCCTTCTGGGGACTCCCACCAGATACCTTTTTTGGCACTCTTGTACTGACCCAGAGATCCGCCTCCTTACTATCAATTAGGTGCTAGCACAGCTCTATAAAACAAATATTGAACATGTGCTCACTTAGTTGAGATTAAACAACCCAGTAATATCAACTTTTCTGCCTGGTACCCAACCATTCAGTGCTTTGCTGACGTAGTCAAGAAGATCCACCCAAGCCTGTTTCTGCATCTTTTAGCTATCCCTGAACCTAATGTGGTACTTCTCTGGGGTGAGTCCAAACTTGGTGACAAGCATGGTTTTGATTGGGATGTACTTCATCTGGTCCCCCATCTCTAGTATAGGAAAAATTATCTCTCCCCACTGGAGGCCTGAGTTTCCAGAATGAGGGCCCACAAAGCTCTACTGGGAGTTTATGTATCCTAAGGGCTACTCCATATGCAGAAAACCACTTGTCTATATCATACCCTACCACATAGTTGGGCACCAGATCTTTGGGTATGCAAACTTGTCCACTTCAGACACTGTGGTTATGCTGCCACCATGGTTGCTGGATTCTGCTTGTCTAGCTCTAATGCCCAGCTCTCTGAGGCTCCTTTCATGAGCCAATCGATCTAAAGCTTGTTTCTAAGGGTGGCCCAAATTGGCCAAATTTAATTCTGTGGAATTCCGTAGAATCCCATCAAAATTCAGGGAGTTTCCATTGGAATTTCGTGACGGAGTAGGGTGGGCGTTTGGAACAATTTTCGTAGCGGAAAATGCACCCTCACATCCAAAAATGTCTGTGAGAATGCATTTTGTGCTAAGAAAATTGTACAGCCAAACCCCACTCGCTGCCCTTACATACTCTGTACTGATTCCTGCAGAGCATGTAAGAGCGCTTTCAGCGAGTGATATGCAGTGGTTTCTAAACTTTAGAAACCATAGCATATCAATCTGTAGTGCATACCCTTCGGTGCCTTTACATACTCTGCAGTAAGGTCAGCGAGGGGTATGCACTACTGTGCTGTGCAGTGACTTTTAAACAGGGTTGGGAGAGGGAGCAGTCCCTCTATGTTTGAAACCCACTGTAGATTACGTTTAATTCGCATTTGGTTTTTTTTAAACATAGAGGGCCGGCTCCCCCTTCCTGCCCTATTGAAAAATCAATGCAATGCATACTCCTTGGGGGCCCCATGCAGAGTATGTAAGAACGTTTAATGCTGCAGAGAGTGTAAGGGCCCATAGATGTATGCACTGGATTGGTTTCTAAACAGGGCTGTAATAGGTAGCAGTCCCTCTATGTTTAAAATCAACTGCAAGTTAATTTTAATCTGCAGTGAGTTTTAACCATAGAGGGACTGCTCCCTCTTCTAGTCCTCTTTAAAAACAAATTCATTGCAGATGATTTCCACCAGCAGAGCATCAGAAATTATAAGTAATCACGCGTTATAAGAGTAATGGAGAGTTTCCAAATTCCTCCGCCGGCGGAGATAATTATTGTGCCCAGGCCTACTAGTTTCTCCACCATGGCCAGTTCATTTTTCTCCATCTTGAACTTGGCCATTTGCAACTGAAACTCCCTGTCTGTCAGCTCCTCTGGAGACAGGCCCTGCTTTCTACCCAGGCAGGAAGTTCCAACTCAAGGAAGTAGTCCTTCCCTCCTCTGGGTACTGCGTTTCAGGGCTGATGTCCAAGCCCTGCTCTTGTTCATCCATATCATCCTCTTCATTACCATCCTCTGTTGCTGTCAACAACTGGTGCACCTCTGTTCAGGCCATCAGAGCGCTCTGAAGTTCCAACTTCTTGGTACCTGTATTGGTTTGCAGTCCCCTTTCCTTACAGAACTGTTTGAACTCAACCACAGTGTAACTTCCAAGGTTGGCCAGCTCACATTTGATTACTGCAGATATGGTTACAGACAGGCAGGTGGCAATGAGAGTAGATTTGAAAAAAACAAAAAGAGAATTTAGAACAAACTCGAAATGGTCTCAAATTATTTATCTGGGATTTTAGTGTTACACAAAATCACTGTATGGCACTGCTGAAACACAAGTCCTAATTCTCAGAGCTGAAAACCACTGTTGGAAATTGGGTTACTAGTTGAGGGGGATGAAACCCTGCTAAAGCAGCATCAGTTTCTGTCAGGGTGAAGTCACAAGCAGACCCCAAACTAACCTGTGCTTAACCCTCTGGTAGCTTGACACAAAGCAGTCAGACTTAACTTAGAAGAAATGGGTAAAGTATTTATACAGCACTCCAAATAGTAATAAAGAGAATACACAACACAGAAGAAGTCCCATACCAATTTAGAAAAATCGATTAAACTTTACTTTTGACCAAAATAACAAAAATGGAATCAGTTAAACTGGAGATATGTAATTCTACATTTTTAAGTAAAAAAGTGCATAAAAGCACAAAGTGCCAAATATAGTTATCTCATCACGCCAGACTGTGACAAAGTCACAAGTTCAGACTGACCACGATGGAGCGTAGGCAGGATACAGGGACCAAGTTAGACCCGCAGAAGAAAGTACCTTAAATCCTGGTTGGTGGAGCATTGCAAGATCCCATGTCGAGGATGCGTCGCATAGTGGCAGTTGTGTGGAAGCTGCAATGCGGAGTCCTGTGGCATTGAGGATACCGTTGACAAAAGGGCTTGCGATGTGAAATCCTGCGTCGAAGATGCGTTGCGCTTCGGTGGTTCCAGAGAAGCTGCATGACTTTGATGTGGAGTCCTGCGTCGTGAATGAGGATGCAGTCCCCACCGGTCTTTTAATGACCAACGACCTGAGGATCTTTTTAGAAGAATCTCTATTCAGGAGAGACTGGTCTTTGACAGCAAGGGGATGCTCAACAGATTGGCCAATTCTCATCATCGATACAGTAAAACGATCATCTGCAGCTACGAAGAAACTTGAGGAGGTCAACAAGGAGATTGCAGAACAGAAAGATTTATTCATGCAAAGTAAAATCAACAAATTGCACAAGGATAAAAAAAATATTCCTGGCTGAAGGGTATGTCCTTACACCAGAGATGATTACAGCAAAAAATCCAACTTGGATTCCTCTGCAAGAATTGACTCAGGATCCTCATTTTCTGATACCAACTAAATGGTCAAGTGACACTTCGAATCAAGGCTTGAGGCTGGAGAGGGAGACAATCCACAGAGAAGAGGCAGGTTTTAAAATCCCACCTACCCTCCTAACCACATGCTCTGCTGGCAAGGTCCATATGGTCCTCAACCTATTCCTGGGACCCCCACAACCACTGCACATACCTTTCTTCCAACCGAATCAGCATTTTTTTGTAAGAGATAGCAGGATAGGAAGACGTGGCATCAGAGGAAGCAGAAGGATCAAATGGGAGAACGCCATACAGGAAGGCGTGAACACGAGAAGTCCTCACAAAAGACCAACAACCGGGCATAAGCGGCCTATAAACATAGTGGTTAACCTTACAACTCAGAATCTTACCACCAATAAACTTGCTGTACTCAACAAAGCACTGGGATTCGTAACAACAGCACATATGGACAAGTTCAAAATGAGATGTGAGTTGGTTGAATTCTTCCAGAAAATACATGTAAAGGTATTTTTTTCAAAATACCCTCATCATGGAGACAGATGACGGACACATGAATCTGAGGGAGAAATTAAAATTCCCCCTCCCCCCCGATACTGCCTGAAGTATGGGCCTTTGAGGAAGCAGTGATCAAAGAGGCAGAAGAACTCAATCCTAGGAGAGATGCCTATCAGAACCTCACCAGAGATGCGAGGAATGCTTTGGAGTCACTCCCCAAAAAAAGATAACATCATAAAACCTGCTGATAAAGGGGTTGCAATTGCCATCCATAACAAAGAAGCATGTCTCCCTCTACTAAAGGATGCTATGAACTATGAGGTACTTCAAACAAACACAACCAATCTTCTACAAAATTCCATCCAGAGCCTTTTAGAAGTAGCTGTGGACAAAGACTGGATTACCAAGAAGGAACAGTGTCATGTACACCACAATTCTATACTAGTCTGAAAATGAACAAAGGGAGAACACCACCACCTGGTAGACCCACTGTATCAGGGATTGGCTCCATACAGGAAGCATAATCACAGTACATAGACTGGTTCTTACACCCTCTCGACACTGAGACCAGATCCTACATCAAAGACACTAAACACATTCTGAACCTCCTAAAGGTCATGGAATATGATCCCACCACTAAAAATATGTTGGGTCCTGGATGTGAAGGCCTTATACACCAGCATCCCACAGGAAGAGAGTCTGCAGGTCATAGCTGACCTCCTCCTGTCTCAAGATTGGGACTGCACTGCCCCCATCCAGAGAACTGAAATATACACTGTACGTATGAAACATATTAAAGATTCTTGTTCTATGCCTTTATACTTGACCTGTTTTTAATTACATTTTGGCAGTCCACACGGCACCCCCTTACACTGACCTGCTCTCTGCTGACGAGAGGCAACTACCTCGAAACACGTGTCCAGGGATGGCTAACGCAACACATACTGTTCTATTTACATATCGTGGCATAGGCGTACCCGCCGTCGCCACTACATTTCCCACAGTCCTTTGGGGCAACTTGCTGGTGTGACGAGCAGTGTGCGACCTACTTTTGCACAATTTAAGACGGCTCCCTTGAGCCAACGGGCTGACAAGCCTTGGATCTGCACCTGCGCGCCAGGAGAGGTACTTGACCTGTTTTTAATTACATTTTGGCAGTCCACACGGCACCCCCTTACACTGACCTGCTCCCTGCTGACGAGAGGCAACTACCTCGAAACACGTGTCCAGGGATGGCTAACGCAACACATACTGTTCTATTTACATATCGTGGCATAGGCGTACCCGCCGTCGCCACTACATTTCCCACAGTCCTTTGGGGCAACTTGCTGGTGTGACGAGCAGTGTGCGACCTACTTTTGCACAATTTAAGACGGCTCCCTTGAGCCAACGGGCTGACGAGCCTTGGATCTGCACCTGCGCGCCAGGAGAGGTACTTGACCTGTTTTTAATTACATTTTGGCAGTCCACACGGCACCCCCTTACACTGACCTGCTCCCTGCTGATGAGAGGCAACTACCTCGAAACACGTGTCCAGGGATGGCTAACGCAACACATACTGTTCTATTTACATATCGTGGCATAGGCGTACCCGCCGTCGCCACTACATTTCCCACAGTCCTTTGGGGCAACTTGCTGGTGTGACGAGCAGTGTGTGACCTACTTTTGCACAATTTAAGACGGCTCCCTTGAGCCAACGGGCTGACGAGCCTTGGATCTGCACCTGCGCGCCAGGAGAGGTACTTGACCTGTTTTTAATTACATTTTGGCAGTCCACACGGCACCCCCTTACACTGACCTGCTCCCTGCTGACGAGAGGCAACTACCTCGAAACACGTGTCCAGGGATGGCTAACGCAACACATACTGTTCTATTTACATATCGTGGCATAGGCGTACCCGCCGTCGCCACTACATTTCCCACAGTCCTTTGGGGCAACTTGCTGGTGTGACGAGCAGTGTGCGACCTACTTTTGCACAATTTAAGACGGCTCCCTTGAGCCAACGGGCTGACGAGCCTTGGATCTGCACCTGCGCGCCAGGAGAGGTACTTGACCTGTTTTTAATTACATTTTGCCAGTCCACACGGCACCCCCTTACACTGACCTGCTCCCTGCTGACGAGAGGCAACTACCTCGAAACACGTGTCCAGGGATGGCTAACGCAACACATACTGTTCTATTTACATATCGTGGAATAGGCGTACCCGCCGTCGCCACTACATTTCCCACAGTCCTTTGGGGCAACTTGCTGGTGTGACGAGCAGTGTGCGACCTACTTTTGCACAGCCTTTATATAATATGTCCATCAAAAATTATATGTAAAGCTGTTAAAAGTAATAGTACATTAGAAATAAATGAAAGAATCTGTAAAAATCAGTTTTTAAAAATTCCTTTTTTATTTGTGTTCTTTAATAATCAGGAGGTGGCACCCTTGAAATATGCAAAAGAACAGCCAGTCCTTGCGCCTCCCGCTTTCTGGCAGCCGTGTAAAAGAAGAAATGTTCTGTGTTAGCAGCATGCCCTGCATTATTTCAGCCTGAGCAGGATAATAAAGAGGTTTCTTGTTATAACATGATATAAAAGTGCTATATATGGCTCTCTATAAAAGGAGAAAGTACTGCAATTGGAACTGCAAGCACTGAGATGCACTCCTTAAGGCCAAGATTAATAGAAACTTCCCTCAGAGCAATAGGTGATTGATGGGAATCAGTCATGGAAAAACACAAAGCAATTAAATTGAATCAGAGGAGTGTTCTTAAAAGTTAAAACACTTTGGTTTCTCTTCGGTTTATCTAGACAGTAGTCTACTTGTTTGCCCTTACCAGTGGGCCACTCCTACCAGGGCAATGCCATGAAGACAGTGGAGTGCAGCGTCGACTAGAGCGGCTTCGCACTGGCGGGAGCATCACCTTTCCTGGCTGTTTCCGGCTCAGTCTTCCTGTCCAGGCTGTGTCTGCGCTCAGTAACAGGAAAGCATAGCGAGTGAGCCCCAGCAGGTATAAGGCACGGAGCGTCTGCAAGCATGGGGGCAGGTCCTGGCCAGAAGTGAGACCTGTGATGAGATGGGAGGGAGAGGCTCCTACTGTGGGTCCTGTCTGCTCCTGAACATGTGGCCTCCCTCTGGAGTCTGTACAAAACATTATAACCCACTCAAAACAACTTCCTACTTTGACAAACACCCTTTACACCGTTTACCAACCCTCTGCAACTGCCATGCTGAACTCGTCCTTTGAAAATTAAAGTACAGAATGATTGAGCTTATGGTAAGTGTGTGAGCCACCTATTCTGCCCAATGAAAAACAAAATTGGAGATGCACCACTTTACAGCAATATCCAAAATAGTCCTTTAATTAGTAATTCTCTAAGAGTCCACCAATTCATTGGACACTGGTCAGGTTTTTTCTTTTCCTTTATTAGTTCTTGCTTTAAAAGACAGACAGCCAACGCGTTTCGTCCTAACAAAACAGAGCTTTTCAGGGCTGTAGATTGAAAAATATATAATAGGCTACTTTAACAATACAATACAGATTTTTAGACCAAATGTATACAACATTTGAAATAACATAAAAGTACACAGAGCCACAAACGACATTCAACAAAAATCACATATCTCACTTCACAGGAGAAGAAGAAAAAAGAAGAAATCAATACCTACAGTAAGCCTAGACATTTTGTTAGATATCCAACAAGTTCTTTATAGGATTTACATGGCTTTTAAAGAACCACAGATATACAAAAACATCATATACAAGAAATGAATACATTAATTCATTAAAAAAGAGAAACACTGAAAGAAGGGGGGGGGGTGGCCCCTAAGATTTTTGCATCATAATATGCATGAGCAACACCAATAGAATATAAATCCAACTATTAAGAGGGCCCAGTCTGAGTCACATTTCTAAAACCCAGCATTGTGGAGTCTATTTGTTACGGGGTAATCACCAGCATTGCGTAATCTATCACAATGAACCTGTGAGGCAAAGGAGACTTCCAGAATCATTACTGTGCATAATGCACCATGAAGGTATAGGCCACAGACAATGCATAAGACCTCACCAGATCCAAAGGAAAAACCTATCTCAACCATAATAACAAAAAAATCGAAAAAAACAAAAAGAATATAATGATGATAGTGGTACCTACCAATGAGGAAAAATATGTAGAGAATTTGGGGTAATAATCCAGACCCAATGTTATATTACGACAGGGGTAGTATTTGACCCTTTCCTTCCGCTAGACAGTTTGTCCAAACCATTGGAGAAAAAGGAGGAAAAAGAAGAAATAGAAGAAAGGAGGTGTCAATCAGATTTCTAGAAGCATAATATCACATATCCAAAACCCTACCTATTTGCACAGTTTATTGTGTATAGTTTTTATATAAACATACCTCATCTATTTGAGCCGGTACGTAATCCAATCAAACCAAAGGATCGCAAAGAAAGGGTGGGTATTGTTCCAAATTCTCTTAATTTCACTTGGTAATTTTAAAGCCATACTTGGGGCCTGTGTGGTATGATAGCCACAGCAATGTAGTGCCACAATGCAGTTGTTACTCCCTATGCCATATCGGAAGTATAGCCAATATCCCTGTAAGGGAAAAAAAAACCTTATACAGGAAATGACACTAAGATCAGTTCTTCAAATCAAGAATTTCTTTCAAGAATATATAAAAAAATGTTTTTGTTGGAAACAAGATAGAATGTTGACTCCACCCTCCATACTTAAACAACCAGGCTTGAAGCTCAGACAACGTTAAATTGCCATACGTTTGGCAAAGACACGACGGATAGCATAAAAGACTGCCTATTACCAAACTATTGCTGAGTGTGAACATCAAATTAACTTCTATTCCCCTGTATCGCTTATTCCATCTGCTCTCAACATAGCCATGTATGCAAAAACATTGGTGGATATACAGCCCAAAAAAAACCTTGTCTTTATTAGTACCGACATTTGTCTATATGTAACGGAAAACAGTGATACTCACACGGTCAATTTAAACTCCGAAGGAGGTATGCAGAGAGCACAATCACGTGTCCAAAGGGACCGAAATTGATAAAGAAGCCCCCCCACCCATGATACGGTGCCCAAATAGACAAACTAGCCAACGCTTTCCCTCATAATGGCACACTTGAGTTCCCCATAAAAGTGGGAACATGGGCCATATTGTACACAAAGTAAATAAAATAAAATCCCTTGTCTCCGAGTAGGCCATTCATCTTGCTTATGGTACAGGCTCTGCAAGATCACCCCTACGCATACAAAGAAAAAACACTTACTCGTTATCATATAGTCCAAAGCCACATCGCAGATGGCGTTCTCCTGCCGCCCAACAATTCAAATTGTGGTAGGAGAACTTTAACGTAGTCCGATCACATGACTCACGTGTAACACAATCGTCAACAAAGGCGGCTAATTCGATATCACAGCTCTCCGCCATATTAGAGTGGTTATAAACCCTTCAAAACAGAGTCAGCGGTTAGTGCGTCTCATCCAAAGTAAATGGGTCATGCCGATTCGGAAACTGAAAATGAAGGAGAATCAATCCATGTGTCCAACAGTTCAAACCTGCAGTGAAAGACACTCAATGCTTGCGGTCCGAACACGTGACCCGCAATCCTTGACGTCACTATGAACATAGACGGCAATTTCGATACTACAAGAAAGTGTCCTATTCAAGTCGTTACAAACATTTGTAAGCCGCACAGAGAATCACACAAATTCAAAAAAGTCTCTCTTTCAACAAAGGCAAATCAACCGTGTGACCAAATGCTCAAAACATCGGCAAAAGAAACTTCACGCATACAGCGCGACCACGCTCCAACACTGCAAAACACCGCCATATCAGAATGATTGCAAATATTTACAAACGAAATAGACAGCACCAATGCCCAATCAAAAAACAACACAGAACAAATAGATCACCCCTCTCCAAAAATCACCCAAAAGAACCTACTTTGTTTAAATGCAGGTGGGCCACATATTAAGCCGCCATAATAAATAGGGTAAGGTGTACATGTTCTTCACTACAATAGCTCATCAAAATATGATATACAGAGAATAGGTGCACACACCATTGGTATAGAAAGGCAGAGGCTATTGAACACACATAGACTTCTAATCAGATATAGCTTTGAGAAAGAGAGATTTTTAGTCTCGAGAGATGTACACCGAGGTCTTTAAAGATGGTAATGCATTTCCTCCTCGGTGTTATGCCCCATTTGTGTGCCCCTTAAACGACATATCCAAACCGCCTCATGCGGCGCAAAGACAATTCCCGGTCTCCTCCCCTTGGGTGCATGGGAATGTGTTCTATGCCGTGGACCCATATGCATATTTCGTGTTGCTCCTTTGGTCCACTGTCCTTCTTTGCGTGTTCTGATATATTTGGACCTATTGGCACGATCCATGCCACAGATTATATGGTTGATACATTGACAATTGTGTTACTAAATAATCGTAGGTTCTGTAAAGACCGAGGCTCACAGTGTGATTGTAATCTGTGAGCAATGGCGAAATTCAACGACAAAAGGAAAGAACTGGCCCTAGGCCTCTTCTCTACCACTAATTTGAGTAACACGACTACAACAAGGGAAACAACAGGAGAAGAGTTGCGATCAAAATTTCAGAGATTAGAAAGGTTGAAGAAGCAGGAAATGTCCCGCTGGTGAGACGGGGTCACACTACAAAAATACCTTGATAATGGTAAAATCCCAAGGGGTCTAAGAATACTTATTTTTCCAACATTCGAAGACCTGGATGTGGATGCGCTCAAGGACTGGGAGGAGAACCTGCAACAGGCATCAAGTATTATGATGCGCATCAAACATGCGGATAAGAAAGTGGCCAGTCTCAAGGAAGAAATCATACATTTGGAAAGGGATATTGACAACTCTGATCTTAAAGAGATCATAAAATAGAATTATGAGATCTATGAAAGAGTGATCGAGACACACCAAATGTATTTGAGGGACAAAAAGATAAGAAAAATAAAACGAGATGATAATGATTATAAGACAGGGAGAATTTATACGTTTGCCCACAAATTTGATAACATAAGACCACCAGGCGAGGGAAAAAGAGCAAGGGAGGAATCGTCCGACTCTGTTTTTGTCATCAGCTGCTCAATCTCTTCCGTGAAGAGTAGCATGCCTCGTGAAGAGGGAGTAACTCCTGTGACTTCTCCAGTTGGGCGAAATTTTTTAGTCGAAATGGAGAGATTGATACTAGGCAACAAACCCGTGAAAAAAGATCCAAAACAAGGAGAGGGGGCAAGAGGTGGCAGGAAAAAACAGAGAAAGAAAGAACAGACAGAGGGG
This sequence comes from Triturus cristatus, assembly GCF_964204655.1. Taxonomy (NCBI): domain Eukaryota; kingdom Metazoa; phylum Chordata; class Amphibia; order Caudata; family Salamandridae; genus Triturus; species Triturus cristatus. Next base: position 1,282,148,867 of record NC_140585.1, read on the forward strand.
ATGTCAACACGGTCGAAGACATCATAGGACCAGAGGCCCAAAACAATGTTGAAACAAATGAGCTCACAATTGTCAATCTATCAAAATGTACCCTAACAGATGTTGAATGTAAGGTGTTACAAAAAGGTTTAAGTTTCTGTCCTTCCCAATGGGGCGACCCAGTTGATATGATTATTGACCTGTACAAATTTGTAAGGCTTTTGAAATTAAAAGATTTCTTTCATGCAAATCCTCCAAATGCATGTTCCATGATTACATTAGCACAAATTGTGACACAGACGGTCTCAGACCTGTATAATCTCCAGATGTTGTTGTCTATACCAGGCGATGAACAGTTTACAATTCAAGATCTTAGAGATGATCTCAACATTAGAGAAAATATGGAGGTTAATAGTGGTCTCAAGCCCAGGTCGAAATTTGTCCCGGCCAATACACACACTAACATCGACTTATTTAGAGATAGGGTGGCCAAGGATTGATATGCCCTGATGGACTGTCCAAATAAACAAGATCACCATAAACAAAATCTCACTAGGGCAGAGAGACTAGCACTTGAAATATTAAGTTATGACGATTCTGTTATTATTAGAGAAGCGGACAAGGGGGGCAATGTGGTGATTATGGATATCACATATTACATGGATGAAATTAACAGACAACTTAGTGATTCCAGCTGTTATCGTAGAATCGCCTATAAACCCATTGCCTCCCTTGTCACCCATATTAACACCAGACTGCAGACTGCATGATTGGAGTGAAAATGGCCTATTGTCAGAGGAAGAACATAGATTTTTAACAGTTAATAACACTATGACCCTGTGTATCTATATTCTCCCTAAAATTCATAAGGGAGAACCTTTTCCTCCAGGTCGCCCTATCATTGCTGGTATTGATTCACCGACAGAACACCTTTCCCAATATGTAGATAAATTCCTCCAGCCCTTTGTCATCAATCTTCCAGCTTACATTCAGGACTCCAGAGACCTCTTACAGAAACTGGATGGAGTAATATGGTCTGACGACTTAATGTTCGTAACAAAGGACGTAACAGGGCTATACACATGTATTCAAAAAGAGTTTGGCATACAAGTGGTCCATTCCTTTCTAAAGACACGTACTGCAGACTACATCGACCATAATGATATGCCTATGGAAATGACTGACATTATTTTATCTAAGAATTTCTTTTTACACAATGGGACTTGGTACCATCAAACCCAAGGTACCGCCATGGGGTCCAGGTTTGCTCCCTCTTATGCCAGCCTTTTCATGGGCTGGTGGGAGAGGGAGCACGCCTGGGGTAGATATGCATCCCCCTGGATGGACATGATAGTGTTCTGGGGGAGGTATATCAACGATATTATCCTATTGTGGAAGGGTTCCATTGATCAGTTGTCAGAGTATTATATGTTTCTCAACAATAATCCTCATAATGTTCACCTAACTATGAAACATAGTCCAAACACTATGGAATTTCTGGACCTCATGTTCTATATTGAAAATAACACCATCCAAAGTACGATCTTTCTAAAATCTACTTCATGTAATAGCAACTTGCTGGTGTGACGAGCAGTGTGCGACCTACTTTTGCACAATTTAAGACGGCTTCCTTGAGCCAACGGGCTGACAAGCCTTGGATCTGCACCTGCGCGCCAGGAGAGGTACTTGACCTGTTTTTAATTACATTTTGGCAGTCCACACGGCACCCCCTTACACTGACCTGCTCCCTGCTGACGAGAGGCAACTACCTCGAAACACGTGTCCAGGGATGGCTAACGCAACACATACTGTTCTATTTACATATCGTGGCATAGGCGTACCCGCCGTCGCCACTACATTTCCCACAGTCCTTTGGGGCAACTTGCTGGTGTGACGAGCAGTGTGCGACCTACTTTTGCACAATTTAAGACGGCTCCCTTGAGCCAACGGGCTGACGAGCCTTGGATCTGCACCTGCGCGCCAGGAGAGGTACTTGACCTGTTTTTAATTACATTTTGGCAGTCCACACGGCACCCCCTTACACTGACCTGCTCCCTGCTGATGAGAGGCAACTACCTCGAAACACGTGTCCAGGGATGGCTAACGCAACACATACTGTTCTATTTACATATCGTGGCATAGGCGTACCCGCCGTCACCACTACATTTCCCACAGTCCTTTGGGGCAACTTGCTGGTGTGACGAGCAGTGTGTGACCTACTTTTGCACAATTTAAGACGGCTCCCTTGAGCCAACGGGCTGACGAGCCTTGGATCTGCACCTGCGCGCCAGGAGAGGTACTTGACCTGTTTTTAATTACATTTTGGCAGTCCACACGGCACCCCCTTACACTGACCTGCTCCCTGCTGACGAGAGGCAACTACCTCGAAACACGTGTCCAGGGATGGCTAACGCAACACATACTGTTCTATTTACATATCGTGGCATAGGCGTACCCGCCGTCGCCACTACATTTCCCACAGTCCTTTGGGGCAACTTGCTGGTGTGACGAGCAGTGTGCGACCTACTTTTGCACAATTTAAGACGGCTCCCTTGAGCCAACGGGCTGACGAGCCTTGGATCTGCACCTGCGCGCCAGGAGAGGTACTTGACCTGTTTTTAATTACATTTTGGCAGTCCACACGGCACCCCCTTACACTGACCTGCTCCCTGCTGACGAGAGGCAAGTACCTCGAAACACGTGTCCAGGGATGGGTAACGCAACACATACTGTTCTATTTACATATCGTGGCATAGGCGTACCCGCCGTCGCCACTACATTTCCCACAGTCCTTTGGGGCAACTTGCTGGTGTGACGAGCAGTGTGCGACCTACTTTTGCACAATTTAAGACGGCTCCCTTGAGCCAACGGGCTGACGAGCCTTGGATCTGCACCTGCGCGCCAGGAGAGGTACTTGACCTGTTTTTAATTACATTTTGGCAGTCCACACGGCACCCCCTTACACTGACCTGCTCCCTGCTGACGAGAGGCAACTACCTCGAAACACGTGTCCAGGGATGGCTAACGCAACACATACTGTTCTATTTACATATTGTGGCATACGCGTACCCGCCGTCGCCACTACATTTCCCACAGTCCTTTTCGGGCAACTTGCTGGTGTGATGAGCAGTGTGCGACCTACTTTTGCACAATTTAAGACGTCTCCCTTGAGCCAACGGGCTGACGAGCCTTGGATCTGCACCTGCGCGCCAGGAGAGGTACTTGACCTGTTTTTAATTACATTTTGGCAGTCCACACGGCACCCCCTTACACTGACCTGCTCCCTGCTGACGAGAGGCAACTACCTCGAAACACGTGTCCAGGGATGGCTAACGCAACACATACTGTTCTATTTACATATCGTGGAATAGGCGTACCCGCCGTCGCCACTACATTTCCCACAGTCCTTTGGGGCAACTTGCTGGTGTGACGAGCAGTGTGCGACCTACTTTTGCACAGCCTTTATATAATATGTCCATCAAAAATTATATGTAAAGCTGTTAAAAGTAATAGTACATTAGAAATAAATTAAAGAATCTGTAAAAATCAGTTTTTAAAAATTCCTTTTTTATTTGTGTTCTTTAATAATCAGGAGGTGGCACCCTTGAAATATGCAAAAGAACAGCCAGTCCTTGCGCCTCCCGCTTTCTGGCAGCCGTGTAAAAGAAGAAATGTTCTGTGTTAGCAAGTGTTACAGCATGCCCTGCATTATTTCAGCCTGAGCAGGATAATAAAGAGGTTTCTTGTTATAACATGATATAAAAGTGCTATATATGGCTCTCTATAAAAGGAGAAAGTACTGCAATTGGAACTGCAAGCACTGAGATGCACTCCTTAAGGCCAAGATTAATAGAAACTTCCCTCAGAGCAATAGGTGATTGATGGGAATCAGTCATGGAAAAACACAAAGCAATTAAATTGAATCAGAGGAGTGTTCTTAAAAGTTAAAACACTTTGGTTTCTCTTCGGTTTATCTAGACAGTAGTCTACTTGTTTGCCCTTACCAGTGGGCCACTCCTACCAGGGCAATGCCATGAAGACAGTGGAGTGCAGCCTCGACTAGAGCGGCTTCGCACTGGCGGGAGCATCACCTTTCCTGGCTGTTTCCGGCTCAGTCTTCCTGTCCAGGCTGTGTCTGCGCTCAGTAACAGGAAAGCATAGCGAGTGAGCCCCAGCAGGTATAAGGCACGGAGCGTCTGCAAGCATGGGGGCAGGTCCTGGCCAGAAGTGAGACCTGTGATGAGATGGGAGGGAGAGGCTCCTACTGTGGGTCCTGTCTGCTCCTGAACATGTGGCCTCCCTCTGGAGTCTGTACAAAACATTATAACCCACTCAAAACAACTTCCTACTTTGACAAACACCCTTTACATCGTTTACCAACCCTCTGCAACTGCCATGCTGAACTCGTCCTTTGAAAATTAAAGTACAGAATGATTGAGCTTATGGTAAGTGTGTGAGCCACCTATTCTGCCCAATGAAAAACAAAATTGGAGATGCACCACTTTACAGCAATATCCAAAATAGTCCTTTAATTAGTAATTCTCTAAGAGTCCACCAATTCATTGGACACTGGTCAGGTTTTTTCTTTTCCTTTATTAGTTCTTGCTTTAAAAGACAGACAGCCAACGTGTTTCGTCCTAACAAAACAGAGCTTTTCAGGGCTGTAGATTGAAAAACATATAATAGGCTACTTTAACAATACAATACAGATTTTTAGACCAAATGTATACAACATTTAAAATAACATAAAAGTACACAGAGCCACAAACGACATTCAACAAAAATCACATATCTCACTTCACAGGAGAAGAAGAAAAAAGAAGAAATCAATACCTACAGTAAGCCTAGACATTTTGTTAGATATCCAACAAGTTCTTTATAGGATTTACATGGCTTTTAAAGAACCACAGATATACAAAAACATCATATACAAGAAATGAATACATTAATTCATTAAAAAAGAGAAACACTGAAAGAAGGGGGGGGGGTGGCCCCTAAGATTTTTGCATCATAATATGCATGAGCAACACCAATAGAATATAAATCCAACTATTAAGAGGGCCCAGTCTGAGTCACATTTCTAAAACCCAGCATTGTGGAGTCTATTTGTTACGGGGTAATCACCAGCATTGCGTAATCTATCACAATGAACCTGTGAGGCAAAGGAGACTTCCAGAATCATTACTGTGCATAATGCACCATGAAGGTATAGGCCACAGACAATGCATAAGACCTCACCAGATCCAAAGGAAAAACCTATCTCAACCATAATAACAAAAAAATCGAAAAAAACAAAAAGAATATAATGATGATAGTGGTACCTACCAATGAGGAAAAATATGTAGAGAATTTGGGGTAATAATCCAGACCCAATGTTATATTACGACAGGGGTAGTATTTGACCCTTTCCTTCCGCTAGACAGTTTGTCCAAACCATTGGAGAAAAAGGAGGAAAAAGAAGAAATAGAAGAAAGGAGGTGTCAATCAGATTTCTAGAAGCATAATATCACATATCCAAAACCCTACCTATTTGCACAGTTTATTGTGTATAGTTTTTATATAAACATACCTCATCTATTTGAGCCGGTACGTAATCCAATCAAACCAAAGGATCGCAAAGAAAGGGTGGGTATTCTTCCAAATTCTCTTAATTTCACTTGGTAATTTTAAAGCCATACTTGGGGCCTGTGTGGTATGATAGCCACAGCAATGTAGTGCCACAATGCAGTTGTTACTCCCTATGCCATATCGGAAGTATAGCCAATATCCCTGTAAGGGAAAAAAAAACCTTATACAGGAAATGACACTAAGATAAGTTCTTCAAATCAAGAATTTCTTTCAAGAATATATAAAAAAATGTTTTTGTTGGAAACAAGATAGAATGTTGACTCCACCCTCCATATTTAAACAACCAGGCTTGAAGCTCAGACAACGTTAAATTGCCATACGTTTGGCAAAGACACGACGGATAGCATAAAAGACTGCCTATTACCAAACTATTGCTGAGTGTGAACATCAAATTAACTTCTATTCCCCTGTATCGCTTATTCCATCTGCTCTCAACATAGCCATGTATGCAAAAACATTGGTGGATATACAGCCCAAAAAAAACCTTGTCTTTATTAGTACCGACATTTGTCTATATGTAACGGAAAACAGTGATACTCACACGGTCAATTTAAACTCCGAAGGAGGTATGCAGAGAGCACAATCACGTGTCCAAAGGGACCGAAATTGATAAAGAAGCCCCCCCACCCATGATACGGTGCCCAAATAGACAAACTAGCCAACGCTTTCCCTCATAATGGCACACTTGAGTTCCCCATAAAAGTGGGAACATGGGCCATATTGTACACAAAGTAAATAAAATAAAATCCCTTATCTCCGAGTAGGCCATTCATCTTGCTTATGGTACAGGCTCTGCAAGATCACCCCTACGCATACAAAGAAAAAACACTTACTCGTTATCATATAGTCCAAAGCCACATCGCAGATGGCGTTCTCCTGCCGCCCAACAATTCAAATTGTGGTAGGAGAACTTTAACGTAGTCCGATCACATGACTCACGTGTAACACAATCGTCAACAAAGGCGGCTAATTCGATATCACAGCTCTCCGCCATATTAGAGTGGTTATAAACCCTTCAAAACAGAGTCAGCGGTTAGTGCGTCTCATCCAAAGTAAATGGGTCATGCCGATTCGGAAACTGAAAATGAAGGAGAATCAATCCATGTGTCCAACAGTTCAAACCTGCAGTGAAAGACACTCAATGCTTGCGGTCCGAACACGTGACCCGCAATCCTTGACGTCACTATGAACATAGACGGCAATTTCGATACTACAAGAAAGTGTCCTATTCAAGTCGTTACAAACATTTGTAAGCCGCACAGAGAATCACACAAATTCAAAAAAGTCTCTCTTTCAACAAAGGCAAATCAACCGTGTGACCAAATGCTCAAAACATCGGCAAAAGAAACTTCACGCATACAGCGCGACCACGCTCCAACACTGCAAAACACCGCCATATCAGAATGATTGCAAATATTTACAAACGAAATAGACAGCACCAATGCCCAATCAAAAAACAACACAGAACAAATAGATCACCCCTCTCCAAAAATCACCCAAAAGAACCTACTTTGTTTAAATGCAGGTGGGCCACATATTAAGCCGCCATAATAAATAGGGTAAGGTGTACATGTTCTTCACTACAATAGCTCATCAAAATATGATATACAGAGAATAGGTGCACACACCATTGGTATAGAAAGGCAGAGGCTATTGAACACACATAGACTTCTAATCAGATATAGCTTTGAGAAAGAGAGATTTTTAGTTTTGAGAGATGTACACCGAGGTCTTTAAAGATGGTAATGCATTTCCTCCTTGGTGTTATGCCCCATTTGTGTGCCCCTTAAACGACATATCCAAACCGCCTCATGCAGCGCAAAGACAATTCCCGGTCTCCTCCCCTTGGGTGCATGGGAATGTGTTCTATGCCGTGGACCCATATGCATATTTCGTGTTGCTCCTTTGGTCCACTGTCCTTCTTTGCGTGTTCTGATATATTTGGACCTATTGGCACGATCCATGCCACAGATTATATGGTTGATACATTGACAATTGTGTTACTAAATAATCGTAGGTTCTGTAAAGACCGAGGCTCACAGTGTGATTGTAATCTGTGAGCAATGGCGAAATTCAACGACAAAAGGAAAGAACTGGCCCTAGGCCTCTTCTCTACCACTAATTTGAGTAACACGACTACAACAAGGGAAACAACAGGAGAAGAGTTGCGATCAAAATTTCAGAGATTAGAAAGGTTGAAGAAGCAGGAAATGTCCCGCTGGTGAGACGGGGTCACACTACAAAAATACCTTGATAATGGTAAAATCCCAAGGGGTCTAAGAATACTTATTTTTCCAACATTCGAAGACCTGGATGTGGATGCGCTCAAGGACTGGGAGGAGAACCTGCAACAGGCATCAAGTATTATGATGCGCATCAAACATGCGGATAAGAAAGTGGCCAGTCTCAAGGAAGAAATCATAAATTTGGAAAGGGATATTGACAACTCTGATCTTAAAGAGATCATAAAATAGAATTATGAGATCTATGAAAGAGTGATCGAGACACACCAAATGTATTTGAGGGACAAAAAGATAAGAAAAATAAAACGAGATGATAATGATTATAAGACAGGGAGAATTTATACGTTTGCCCACAAATTTGATAACATAAGACCACCAGGCGAGGGAAAAAGAGCAAGGGAGGAATCGTCCGACTCTGTTTTTGTCATCAGCTGCTCAATCTCTTCCGTGAAGAGTAGCATGCCTCGTGAAGAGGGAGTAACTCCTGTGACTTCTCCAGTTGGGCGAAATTTTTTAGTCGAAATGGAGAGATTGATACTAGGCAACAAACCCGTGAAAAAAGATCCAAAACAAGGAGAGGGGGAAAGAGGTGGCAGGAAAAAACAGAGAAAGAAAGAACAGACAGAGGGGATGTCAACACGGTCGAAGACATCATAGGACCAGAGGCCCAAAACAATGTTGAAACTAATGAGCTCACAATTGTCAATCTATCAAAATGTACCCTAACAGATGTTGAATGTAAGGTGTTACAAAAAGGTTTAAGTTTCTGTCCTTCCCAATGGGGCGACCCAGTTGATATGATTATTGACCTGTACAAATTTGTAAGGCTTTTGAAATTAAAAGATTTCTTTCATGCAAATCCTCCAAATGCATGTTCCATGATTACATTAGCACAAATTGTGACACAGACGGTCTCAGACCTGTATAATCTCCAGATGTTGTTGTCTATACCAGGCGATGAACAGTTTACAATTCAAGATCTTAGAGATGATCTCAACATTAGAGAAAATATGGAGGTTAATAGTGGTCTCAAGCCCAGGTCGAAATTTGTCCCGGCCAATACACACACTAACATCGACTTATTTAGAGATAGGGTGGCCAAGGATTGATATGCCCTGATGGACTGTCCAAATAAACAAGATCACCATAAACAAAATCTCACTAGGGCAGAGAGACTAGCACTTGAAATATTAAGTAATGACGATTCTGTTATTATTAGAGAAGCGGACAAGGGGGGCAATGTGGTGATTATGGATATCACATATTACATGGATGAAATTAACAGACAACTTAGTGATTCCAGCTGTTATCGTAGAATCGCCTATAAACCCATTGCCTCCCTTGTCACCCATATTAACACCAGACTGCAGACTGCATGATTGGAGTGAAAATGGCCTATTGTCAGAGGAAGAACATAGATTTTTAACAGTTAATAACCCTATGACCCCGTGTATCTATATTCTCCCTAAAATTCATAAGGGAGAACCTTTTCCTCCAGGTCGCCCTATCATTGCTGGTATTGATTCACCGACAGAACACCTTTCCCAATATGTAGATAAATTCCTCCAGCCCTTTGTCATCAATCTTCCAGCTTACATTCAGGACTCCAGAGACCTCTTACAGAAACTGGATGGAGTAATATGGTCTGACGACTTAATGTTCGTAACAAAGGACGTAACAGGGCTATACACATGTATTCAAAAAGAGTTTGGCATACAAGTGGTCCATTCCTTTCTAAAGACACGTACTGCAGACTACATCGACCATAATGATATGCCTATGGAAATGACTGACATTATTTTATCTAAGAATTTCTTTTTACACAATGGGACTTGGTACCATCAAACCCAAGGTACCGCCATGGGGTCCAGGTTTGCTCCCTCTTATGCCAGCCTTTTCATGGGCTGGTGGGAGAGGGAGCACGCCTGGGGTAGATATGCATCCCCCTGGATGGACATGATAGTGTTCTGGGGGAGGTATATCAACGATATTATCCTATTGTGGAAGGGTTCCATTGATCAGTTGTCAGAGTATTATATGTTTCTCAACAATAATCCTCATAATGTTCACCTAACTATGAAACATAATCCAAACACTATGGAATTTCTGGACCTCATGTTCTATATTGAAAATAACACCATCCAAAGTACGATCTTTCTAAAATCTACTTCATGTAATAGCACACTACACGCTACCAGTGCTCATCCACAATCTGTAATTAAAAACATCCCATTCGGAGAAATGGTACGAGTCCGTAGGAATTGTAGCACCGATCAAACATTCAGAAAAAACATCCAAGTGGTTAAAGATAGATTCAAGAACCAAGAGTATAGTGAAGCTGTATTGAAAAAAGTGGACTACCGTATACAAAGTGTTACAAGAGCAAGCACATTGATCACCAGAGGTGAAAGAGGCTGCACTAAAACAAAAAACACACAGTTGGCATTTATTACACAGTAGACTAGCAACAGTATTGCTCTGTTTAACATCTTGTGGAAACATTGGGGTCTCTTACATGATACTCCCAGCTTGAAAGAACATGTCTCATCTAAACCAAAAGTGACATTCAGTAAGGGCAAGACACTGTAAAATTTACTCTGTCCCAGTTATGTTAGGAGTCCTATCAATTGAACTTGGCTACCCCCGGCTCCGATGGGCTTTGTCACATGCCTTAATTGCAACATGTGCTCATATGGGAGAAATAAGACCAAGGAGTTCTCCTATAACACAACCAAGAAATATGAAACACAAAATATGTAGTTTATGTACTTGGGTGTGGGTGTGATAAAATATATGTGGGGAGCACAATCCAACTGCTTAAAACCTGTATAAAGGAACATGTTCGTGCCATTAGGAGCAAGGACCTGAAGTATCCTATGACTTACCATATGAGGGAACATCATGCTAAAGATCATAGGGTATGGTTCCACGGCATGGATCACATTCCCATGCATCCAAGGGGAGGAGACCAGGAATTGGCTTTGTGCCACCGTGAGGCGGTTTGGATATGTCGTTTAAGGGGCACACAAATGGGGCATAACACCGAGGAGGAAATGCATTACCATCTTTAAAGACCTCGGTGTACATCTCTCGAGACTAAAAATCTCTCTTTCTCAAAGCTATATCTGATTAGAAGTCTATGTGTGTTCAATAGCCTCTGTCTTTTTATACCAATGGTGCGTGCACCCATTCTCTGTATATCATATTTTGATGAGCTATTGTGGTGAAGAACATGTACACCTTACCCAATTTATCATGGCGGCTTAATCTGTGGCCCACCTGCATTTAAACAAACTAGGTTCTTTTGGGTGATTTTTGGAGAGGGGTGATCTATTTGTTCTGTGTTGTTTTTTGATTGGGCATTGGTGCTGTCTATTTCGTTTGTAAATATTTTCAATCATTCTGATATGGCGGTGTTTTGCAGTGCAGATGGAATATGCGATACAGGGGCATAGAACTTAATTTGATGTTCACACCCGGTAATATTTTGGTAATAGGGTAGTCTTTTATGCTATCCCTCGTTTCTTTGCCAAAGGTATGGCAATTTAACGTTGTCCCGAGCTTCAAGCCTGGTTGTTTAAATATGAAGGGTGAAGTCAACATTGTATCTTGTTTCGAACGAAAAATATATATATATATATTATTTAAAGGAATTCTTGATTTGAAGAACGTATCTTAGTGTCATTTCCGGTATAAGGTATTTTTTTCCCTTACAGGGATATTGGCTATACTTCCGATATGGCCTAGGGAGTAACAATTCCATTGTGGCACTACATTACTGTGGCTATCATAAACACAGGCCCCACGTATGGCTTTAAAATTACCAAGTGATATTAAGAGAATTTGGAAGAATACCCACCCTTTCTTTGCCATCCTTTGGTTTGATTGGATTACGTACCAGCTCAAATAGATGAGGTATGTTTATATAAAAACTATACACAATAAACTGTGCAAATAGGTAGGGTTTTGGACATGTGATATTATGCTTCTAGAAATCTGATTGACACCTCCTTTCTTCTTTTTCTTCTCTTTTCCTCCTTTTTCTCCAATGGTTTGGACAAACTGGCTAGCGGAACGCAAGGGTCAAATACTACCCCTGTCGTAATATAACATTGGGTCTGGATTATTACCTCAAATTCTCTACATATTTTTCCTCATTGATAGGTACCACTATCATCATTATATTCTTTTTGTTTTTTTCGATTTTTTTGTTATTATGGTTGAGATAGGTTTTTGCTGTGGGAATGGTGAGGTCCTATGCATTGTCTGTGGCCTATACCTTCATGGTGCATTATGCACAGTAATGATTCTGGAAGTCTCCTTTGCCTCACAGGTTCATTGTGATAGATTATGCAATGCTGGGGATTACCCCTTAACAAATAGACTCCACAATGATGGGTTTTAGAAACGTGACTCAGGGCCCTCTTCATAGTTGGATTTATATTCTGTTGGTGTTGCTCATGCATATTATGATGCAAAAATCTTAGGGGCCACCCCCTCACCCCCTTCTTTCAGTGTTTCAGTTTTTTAATGAATTAATGTATTAATTTCTTGTTTATAAGGTTTTTGTGCATCTGTGGTTCTTTAAAAGTGGTGTAAATCCTATAAACAACTTGTTGGATATCTAACAAAATGTCTAGGCTTACTGTAGGTATTGATTTCTTCTTTTTTCTTCTTCTCCTGTAAAATTAGATATGTGATTTTTGTTGAATGTTGTTTGTGACTCTGTGTACTTTTATGCTATTTCAAATGTTGTATACATTTGGACAAAAAATCAGTATTGTATTGTTAGAGTAGCCTTTTATATGTTTTTAAATCTACAGCCCTGAAGATGTCCTATTTTGTTAGGATGAAACGCGTTGGCTGTCGGTCTTTTAAAGCAAGAACTAATGAAGGAAAAGAAAAAACCTGACCAGTGTCCAACGAATTGGTGGACTCTTAGAGAATTCCTATTTAAAGGACTATTTTGGATATTGCTGTAAAGTGGTGCATCTCCAATTTTATTTTTCATTTGGTTGCCCCTAGTATTAGGGGAGTGCTCTTGGACAGGGGTCATTTTTGGAGTTTTTGCACACATGTATTGATATCTATATTGGAATAATTTCAATTTGTGATTGTATTGGATTGGTGCCTGACTGGTTGCTCCTTTGGTCCACTGTCCTTCTCTGTGTGTTCTGACCTATTCTGCCCAATCATGAACTCTGTGGAATTCTGCAGAGTTTTTCTGTACCTCTGCGGAATTCCGCGAAGTGAAACTCTGTGAGCTCTGCCCACCGCTATTAAAAAGATAGGCTACCACTATGCATCCCTTCAAAATGCCTGCCCACAGGATAAGTGACATCAGAATTCTTGATATTTCTTTTTCGGTTGAGAATCCTCTTTTTGTTCGTACTACTCATATATTTTAGACCTCAAGGGCAAGTTAACTCATAAACATAGTGGTCAGAGGAGCATGTGAGAATCTGGGAAATCCTTCATTGCTGATCAAATCTGGTGGTATACGTTTTGACATTCAGACAGATGTTACATGCTTTACAATGACCACAACTGTAAAATCCCTGACATTTATCCAACCATGTTAGTACCTTGTTAATGCCATGTCACTATGTACCACTGCAAAAAGATTTGCGTTTTTTGTACTGAACACTAGCATGATGTGTGAAAGCATCTCTGATGGTTTTGTTAGAGGTTAACAATTTTCAGTGTTTGGGGATTATGGGACATGCGAAGTGAGAGATACCATTAAAGGTGGTATTCTACCTACCCTTTAGTTTATGAGGTTGGTACTCTGTGTGGTGTATAGGAGTGCATGTCTATCCTTAACTTTTGCTTTATGAGCTGCATGGCAAGAACTTTGTTGGGGTTGCTCCTCTGTCAAAATCTGGACAGCATTTACTTTTGAGTCTCATTAACTGCCTCATATGTGGAGCAATTCCTTCTTGCTCTCATGAGATCCTCAATCAGGATGCTCCACTTCAAATTTGTGGGATGATCACTTCTCGCATAAAGTCAGCTATTTCCAGCCATTGTTTTACATGATAAGTTGGTCTGCAGCTGGTCTTCACTTACATCTTTGTAAATGTCTAAAAAATCAATTTTTTTGGAATTTATATTGGTTGTAAATGACTGATTGAGGCTGTTATGCTGAATTTTAACAATGAATGTTAATGCCAAATCCTGCTCTCCATCCCAAATTAGAATAAGTAATTTATATATTGGACCTATATTGTGATTTGGCCGGTATTGTTCTCATATTTACCTTCCCAGAGCATCTGCTCCTCCTACCAGCTCATGAAGTGGTTGTTGTAGCTGAGGGCAGAGCAGGTGCCTATTGAAGTTCCTGGTGTCTGTTGAAAGAATTGGTGTTCAAAGATAACATTTTTTTTGACTAAGCTGAAATTCATCATAGATAACAACAAGTATGTACATATTGGTTGAGGGATCTGCTCCTTAAAAAATGGCTAGATGCTGTTTTGCCATTGGCGTGTTGTATGCAGGTATACAAGCATACAGAAGTACATTAATGTAACCTGAACCAACGTTGATAGGGCAAGACTGTAAGTTTATCAAGGCACCAGGAAAATCACTGTTCTGAATATTCTGTTCTTCGAAGGACTATTGAAGAACCCTGAGTACATCCAAAGAAACAACATATTCATGAAGCCATAGGCTTCTCACAAGGGTCGTGAGTACCGGTGGTAATTTTGAAGTTACTGAGTGTATATTCATCGTGTTCCAGAGTACCTTGGCTAGGCAATTGTGGTGTATTGTTGCTGCAGCCATGCCCATTTTAACAGAGTTATAGAGAAAACCTGGAGACTTTTGTGATCATCTATAGGAATCAACGAAAGTCTGAATTGAGTCAGAGAAGTATTCTTGAGAATCAAATCGCTATTGTTGATACAAAACTATATTGCTAAAGTTCTTTCTCAGAGGTATCCTTTAAGGTCATAAACTTGTATTTTCTTTCACACCTAGCTTACCTATATGAGAATTGGCTAGGATCCTGCTTTTTAAGGCTTTACATATATTTTTTGATGCATATATTATATAAAGGTAATGAAAAAGAACCTTTAACATGTTTCCTGGTCAGTGACCCTAGTTTCATACGCATGGTGTATATTTCCATTCTCTGGAATTTTAGATTTCCACCAGAACTTAGAAAATTAAATATGCATAAATATTATGAAGGTATTTTTGTTTTGCCATAGACAGTGTGTTGTGCTATGCTTTAATAATAATACTGTATATTAGTACATGTAGTCATTGTGTTGAGGTATGTTTATTATTGTACCCTACTTCTATTCCATCTGCTTGTTATCCAGCGTTCTAGAGCATAGCCTCTGAGTACATGGAAAGCTGCTGGAGTGGAAGGACGGTCTCAGAACGTAATCTCTGATCTGTAATTGGTGTTCCATCTACAATAAATACTTCTTGGGATACATGCTGTTAGACTTTACAAATTTGATGACGAGTTGTTGGAATACCTGGGAATCCACTGTGGAGTGATACTGACACCTCTTTTGGATTATATTCATCTCATTTTTATTTGAAGATTTGTAGATAGCATCTCATTGGGAATATTTGACTGCTTCAAAAAATAGCAGTTTATATGGTATCCGTCACTTCAAGAGGGCAGTGGACTATTCCCATACTGGGTGAAGCAGGGACACTGCACCCTTTAGTTTCCACATACTCAGTTTTGAACCTGCTGAGTTTCTTTTAGTTTTGATGGGCATTATCTGTACTCAGTGAACTAGTCCTTCCGGTGAAGAGCGGACATTGTTTGTGGTTCTTTCTCTCAACACTTATAGAATGGCAACTCAGAACTTTGCTCTGCAACACCCACAAGAATTTTGGCCAGCGGGAGGCAATCCGTGTATGAAATGGAGTGAGTGGAAATTGCTTTTTTAAATTGTTTGGACACAATTGATGAAGAAAGGAAGATGAAACCAGAAAGAAAAAAGAAAATGTTCTTGCATTCCATGGGACCCTAGGGGTTTAAAGTATATGAGCAAAGGAAAAAAACTACTGGTGGTGGGGATTCAAATGTATTTGATAATGTTTATGGGACGTTGATAACCATTTTGCACCTCAAGTATGGTTTGGGATTGTGAGACTTAATTTTTTTTAAAGGAAACAGGAGTCTGGGGAAACTATTGATGAGTGCATGGCTGCACTCAAAAAATTGGCTGCTGATTGCAAATTCGCCCATTTGAAATGACAGCTCATACAGGGCTATATGGTCATGCATGCTTGTGATCAAGCAACCCATGAGCGATTGTGGATTGACAGAGACGCTGGCTTGAAGGATATTTTGGCTATTGTGACGAAAGCTGAGCTTTCTAGCTGCAGTACTAAAGCTCTAAAGGCAGAGTGTAAGGATATTAGTGACAAAGTGATTGGAAAAGTAAATAACAAAGGTTTTAGCAAATCTTGGAAGGGTGGATCTAGAGTACAAGACCTTACTAAAAAAGACCACATCAAGGTGCATGAATTCACAAAAAAGGAATGCTTTAGATGCCTCACATTTGGCCTCAAGTAAATTTTATCTAGCGCTCAAGCAAAGGTGTTCGGCATGTGGAGGGACTGTCGGTTTAGCAAAAGTTGGCAAAAAAAGAAAGTGTTCAAGGTTAAATGGGTGGATGAGGCATGTTCCTGTGAGGCGGAAGATATTGTTAAGAAAATCATGTATTGTGACTTAAACAGTGAGTGCAACAAGATTTATTTGTTTTGAATATCAATGAGAATGTTGCTAGGGACAAAACCAAACCTATATTTTTGCAGATTCTGGATCTCCATTTACAGTTGTCAGTGAGGATGTGTGGAACACAAAATTTGTTGGTAAATTAGGAAGTATTGTGCAGGAACCAGTAATCTAATCTGAAGGATTTTCAGGAGAAAAGATTGATTTAATTGGGTTTCAAAAATTGTATTTCCGATTTAAGAATAGGAAAACTGTACATTGCATAAAAAGGTCCGTCAGTCCTAGGCTGGAGAAACCAACGCGATCTGCATATTATCCTAAACCCAAATAGTCTAGAGCCAGTTTTGGTGATTGATGAAGGTGAGAGTGTTGGGTCTGAGATGCTTAAAAAATGTCCACAAGTTTTCAGTGGGAAAATCGGAATGCCAAAGGATTTTGAACATTACATTGTTTGTGATAAGGTATTGGAGGACGTTTTGGATGTTTTAGAGAAGAATGGGGTGACAGTGGAGCGCTTGAAATGCAAACTTGTTGCGCGTTCTGTGACCTATATGGTTCATGCACTGTGTAGAGAGGGGGTAGCGACCAAACCCAAGTTAGTGGAAGAAATTCAGAATGCGCCTTATACTTCTAGGATGGATGAACTTAGGTCATTATTAGGCCTATAATAAATATGTGGAGGGTTTTTCCAACAGGGTGTATATTAGCAGGCAGTTATTGAAGAATAAAACTAAGTTTGTATGCTCTGACAAATGCAAGGACGAATTTGCTTACATTAAAAAAAGCAATTACTGAATTTACGAGGATGATGGGTTTTGACCCAGAGCTTAGTAATATTCTTGCCACGGACGAAAGCAACAAGGGCCTGGGAGGAGTATTATTCCAGATTGATAGCAGAGCTGAAGAATTTATTATTGCTTATCCTTCACGTGCACTATCTCCTACGGAGGAGAGTCATTGAGAAAGATACCCTTGCCTGTGTGTGGGCATTGGAGTACTTTCCGGTCTTTTATTTGGGGAAACCTGTGCATAGTTCGTAGTGACCTCAAACCCCTCGTAAGACTGTTAACTATGAAAGGGCTAGGCAAGAAAAGGGAGACTGTCTATGTGTCTTCAAGATTTCATTTATAAGATGGAATATGTACCAGGAAAGGCTCATGTTTTGGCAGATTTTCTTTCTTGCATGCCCACAGATATGCAAGAGTACGAGAAAAATGATCAAGGAGCTCCCAGTGTGTTGGAGGAAGTGTGGAAGAATAAATATTTGGAATATAGCTGTTTGCAACAGATCACTGAATGGATAAAGTGTGGCTGGCCAAAGAATTCCTGTGTGGATAAACGTTCAAGAAGCTTCTGGGAAATTACGAGTGAGCTGTCTGTGAGTCATGGTATGGTTTTTAGGGGTGATAGAGCTATTCCTCCATCACCTCTTAGAGTTCAAATTATGAGTACATGTCACGAAGCCCATTTTAGCATCATGGAAATTAACCAGAGAGTTAAGAAGTGGTATTGGTGGCCAGGGATGGATTTGTGTGTGAAAAGGTTAGTGAGAAATTGTATGTTGTGTGCTAATTCGGATAAATCCCTAAATAATTTAAGACCCAATATGCGTAAACTCATTATAGCTGAGAAACCTTGTCATACAGTTGCAGTGGTCATTATGGGTCCTATTGATTCACCTTCCAAATATATCATTGCCGTGTTTGATGTATTCTTGAGGTGGTCAGTAGTTGAAGTGGTTGAGAACTTCTGTGGAAGTGCTTACATTTATGGACAAAGTATTTGTTGACGATGGGTTACCAGTACAAGTGATCAGTGACAATGGTGTACAATATAAATCTAACGTCGCAAGGAGTTATTTAGAAAAACTGGGAGTGAAACATAGAACTACCTCTCTTTACAATGCCAGTGGTAATGAAAGGATTGAGAGGTTTAACAGAGTTTTGAAAGGTGCTATGCAAATTACAAATTACAACAAAAAAAGGTTTTGATTGAGAGAATCAAGTCCCTAAATTGGTTTGCGCTTATAGGACCACCATTCATGATGCTTTGGGTGTGTCACCTTTCGAGGTGATGAGGGGTAGGAGTGCGAGGACTAAATGTAATCTGGAGTGGTTAATACAAAGAACTGATTGTAATGTGTCCATGAAAGAAGTGAGAAAAAGAATAGGAAACAAGCATCAGAAGTATAAGGAATCTCTTGATTGCAAGAGAGGTGCGAAGAATGTGAAGATTAATGAATGTATGAGGGGTGAAAGTGAGAATTCCATGGAAAGGAAAAAAAGGCGAAAGCCAGTTCTCTGATCCTGTACAAGTGACAGAGGTTTTACAAAATGCAGTTATTTTTAGTGATGGGAAAGCTTGGAACCTCAGAAGAACTACTGTTTTGAAAGGGAAGCATGCTGTGTATAAAGAGGATTTTAGGTGTTTGGGTGATGGGACATTCTCCAAACACTTTAAGGAGAATGATCAAGATGTTGATATTGAGAAGGAGGGAACAACGAGCCAGGAGTCAGACAATGGCAATGAAAAAGTAGTGACGGATTGGATTGATGGGGCAACAGAGGTGGAGGATAGGAATGTACCCATCAGAGAGACTAATTTCAATGACAATGAGTTTTCAGGTGAAATTATGAAGGAGAGTGAGAAGGTAACGGAAGGTCATAGTAAGGTACCTGCCAGACCTAAATGAATAACCTTAAGACATATTATTTTGTTATCTTATAGTTTTTGATTTTTTTTAAATTATTTTAAGGAGGGAATATGTGTTGTGTTATGCCTTATTAACAATATTGTATGTTAGTAAATGCAGTCATTCTGTTCAGATGTGTTTCTTTTGTAAACCTACTTCCCTTCCATATGTTTATTATCCGGTGTTTTAGAGCGTTGCCTCTGAGTACTCAGAAAGCTGCTGGAGGGGAAGGACGATCTTAGGATGTTATGTCTGATATGTAATTGGTGTTCCAACTACAATAATTACTTCTTGGATTAGATGGTGTTGCACTTTACACAATGTTACATGCATTAACATTTGCTATGGTAATGACAGATCTTTATTGAGTCTTCACATGTCAGCTATACTGGTGTAACTCAGTGCCAAGCTGAATGACAAGGCAGAATGGATATATTCATTGTCTCTGTGTTCTCTTATATTTTATTATCTTTTCCCTCAATGTTCTGCTACACAATACATTCATCGTATGCATGGTTGGCTGTGCATTTGGAGAGTCAGAGAAGCATTCATCACTCCCATTGGATCTTGACTGCAGGTTAGTGCTTTGTGACTCATAGAACAGGCTATTGCTATAAGCCCATGAAAGACTCAGTTTTGACAGCGGATGGTAAAATTCTCATATTTCTAGTCCATTTGACAAAGTACTTGATTTTGTTTTCATCCCACTGGGGGCTCACCTATAACACAAGACATGCTAATGCTTGCAGCCCAAGAATGGCTCAGCTGTGACCCAGGACGTGCTATTTTTCATTCCCATATGAAACTCAACACTGACAGAAGCTATTGAGAAGAGCGCTATTGAAGAGTGCTATTGAATCCTGCCCCCGGAGAGCTCAGCTTTTGTACTGGAGATCCTGTTATTTCCAGCTTTTGATGTGCTCAGCTGGCTGTGACACAGGACATTGGTGTACTATTGTTTTAAGAACATAGGGGGCTCATCTGTGACACTTAAAGTGCTTTTTATTTTGAACCAAGGGTGGATTAACTGTCTTACCTTAAAGGCATTTCTCTTGAACTATCTTGTTTTAGACTCCCTCATGAAATTACTTATCACCTCACAAAAAGAGTGTGAGATAAATATATTTACCTTCCACACCTATATTATTCTGGGTCATTAAAACCTCAGTTTACTGCCACAAGGTATGACCAACATTGCGAACATAGCACTTAGCTATCTTTTTGGCGGAATTGCAGTGATGGAAGACCTGATCAAGGATTATGAGTTCACAGGGTGCAGAGTCACACTCAATGTCTCCCCTTGTGCTGGAAATCCACTTTCGCAAATTATCGCGAAAATGTTAAAAATTATCGCAAACACTCGGAAATATTGCGGAAGGTTTTTTCCCGCATGTTCGCGAGATTTTCTGTATGGTTGCGGCTCGCCAGCTTACCCATGTGGTTGCTCGCGGGCGCGGCTATCTTGTTTTCAGTTGTCTCGCGGTGCATGATCACGAGAAGAAAGACGTGATCGCGCGACGCATGATGTCACTGGGGGCGCGAACTGTCGCGAGAAAGCACAAATGGCTAAAAACAATACAACATCTCATGGAGAACGCGACCGGATCAAGAAAACTTGTCGGCGAACACAGGGATTCAGGTAAGGCGATCGCGCGCGCGAGAATGTATTATTTTACAGTGCGAGCAAGAAACAAATTATCGCCAAGCTGCTGAAGGCGGAAATTTTGACATCTTCGCGCTTACCGCGGAACGCGAAAATGTCAAATTATCGCAATTTCCGCGAACGGAACAACATTTTAGCCCAGGCCTAGCTGGAAGCCTGAAGAATATGTCCAAAGGAACACAACCAGATCAGTAATAGCCATGTTGCAAAGGTCACTATTCTGGTCACCCAAACTCATAAAAGCATGGTATGAGGTTGCAAATATTAGCTTGGAACTGTAACTCCATTCCTGATATTCCTTT
The DNA here is from genome assembly GCF_964204655.1 of Triturus cristatus. NCBI lineage: Eukaryota > Metazoa > Chordata > Amphibia > Caudata > Salamandridae > Triturus > Triturus cristatus. The sequence continues at coordinate 1,282,170,081 of NC_140585.1, forward strand.
GTCCCCCTTTAATGCAAGTTAGAGTGGGACTTGTGTATTCACGTGCTGTTACTTGGTGATATTGAATCGCTTCCAGAGATAAATATGAGCAAAAAGAATCATATGCCCTTCATATTAGAACTATTGAGGTCTTTCTCCAGCCCCTAAAATGGTCTCTGCTCAAAGAAGTTGCCTATGAAGTTTCGATGATTCCCTCTTTGGAAGCCCCTAGGCTAGCCAAAATTAATGAGTGATTTTTTGTACAAAGGAAAACTACTTATCACGTTCAGCCAAACACATTATCGGCATTCTTAAAATATTGAAAGGTTTAGTGAGGAAGCAAATTTGTGTGGCAAAACATCATGAGCCAAATAAAAGCTAAATAAAAGACAGCAATATTAAATATAGTCTTTTGAAAAAAGAGAAAGGATACAACAAATTCAGTGGGAGATAGGCCATTTACCACTTTTTAAACAAAGGACTGTTAAAGGAATGCGGCCCAGTCCTTGGACACAGAACCAAGACACAGAACCAAGACAACAATCTAATCCAATAAGAATGTTCTTCTAGAAAAGTTACTTTTAAAATTGTATGAGTTCCATGGGTTCAAAAAAGATTTGAATAAAGTACAATTGAGCCTCAACGAATCAGATAAAAGCTCTTTGACATGCTTACTACAAACATTTTAGGAAAATCTATACAAACTGTTAAATCTTCACAATCCCAGGTGAAGACATGTTTATCAATTTATGTCCTGCAATTCGGCATTCAAGCCAATCACATTCCCCCATCTTGGCATGGACACCTGATTGTGTCTGTTCATAAACAAATAACAATCCTATCCATGAACATGTCAGATGGTAGGCCTGTTGGACTCCTCGGGAAAATTGTTTGGGAAACTTTTACTGTATTCCTTATGATTTCGAGCTCCCCAGAGGAGTACTATACTTTCGGAGCAACGTGGTTTCTGCCGACAACCTTCAACAACAGAAAACTCTTTAGTCTGAATACTCATTTTAGTTAATTGTCCTGAGGTTTGCCCTTTTAAAAAACACAACCAGCTTGTGCAGCATTTGAAGACTTATCAAATCCATTCAATAAGGTGGCTAGGCCACCGTTATATTTTACATTGCATGGCTGGGGGATGGAGGTATGAAATAAGAGTATGAAATACTGAATTACTAGAATAATGTAGTTGAAATATTGAAGACCCAAATATGAACAGGTAGCTAAATATAGGTGTTAGACCTGAAAGCCTTGGAAAGGTCCTTTCCCCAACTTCTTGTCTTCCTCCTCCACTTTTTCTGACCTTGTTTTTGCTGGTATTAGGACTCTGCACACTTTAACACTGCTAACCAGTGCTAAAGCTTTTGTGCTCTCTCCTCTAAACATGGTAATAGTGGCTCATTCCCAATTGGCATATTTAATGTACTTATACGTCTCTAGAAAAGTGCACTGCATGTGCCCAAGGCCTGGAAATTAAATGTGACTAGTGGCTTGCAGCACTGCTTGTGTCACCCACTTCAGTAGTCCTCTAACCATGGCTCAGGCCTGCCATCGCAGCCTGTGTGTGCAGTTTACACTGCCATGTTGGTCTGGCAAAATAAACCTTTTGCCAAGCCCAAACCTTCCCATTTTATAAATATAAGTCACATCTAAAGTAGGCCCTGGAAAGCCCAGAGGGCAGAGTAAAAAACTCCTAAAGTCATTTTTCACTACTGAAAGGCCTATCTCTCCCATAAGATAACGTTTGGTTTACTTTATTACATTTTATGTGTAAATTCCAATTGGAATGAGATACAATCCTCAAGTCTGGTATCTCTGGAATCCTAATTTAAAATCCTAACCAATGGTGAAGTTGGATTTTAAATTACAATTCTGAAAATGTAACTTTTAGAAAGTTGGAATTTTCTTACCTTAGCCATTTGGTGCCTGCTGCCTGTATTTGATCACATGTCTGGGGTGGCAGACTGTTAGGCTCCTGGACAGCTACACACAATGGGAGCTTTGGTGAGACCTGTTTGGCCATCCTGGTAGGATGGGAGGGAGGAGCTGGACCCTGCCTCACTTACACCTGAATAGGCTGTGTCCTGTCCCCACACAAAGGGCTAAATGCCACCTTGTAGTGAGGCTGGTGCCAGGGTAGGAAGGGCAGAACATCTGTGCACTTCAAAGGCCTATCTTTGAAGTCTCCCCCACTTCAAAGGACCAACTCCGAATAACTACTGGACCTCTTACACAACCACTTCAGTACACTTCTGGACCTGTGAAGACTCTGCCAGGTAGAAGGACTGCTGTGCTGCTGAAAGGACTGCCACTCTGCTGGACTGCTGGTCTACTGTGCTCCTGCCTTGCTCTGCTGACCTGCTGAGGAGGCTGGACCTGCATCACTTGAATCCAGAGTGAGCCCAAGATCTAACTGGCTGGACTCCTGATCTGAAGTCTCAAAGACATAAAAGACTTCCAACCAACCTGTTTCTGCACCTAAGACTCTGTCACTTGTAAGTTTACCTTGCCAAGTGGTGCAATCACAGTCCTTTTCCCTGCGCAAGCTCCTCGCATCCCTCATCAATGGTAGCCTTGACAGTGACGACAAACCTCCAGATCGCAGCTTCACTACTCAGCGGAACAGACACATTGGTTCAGCAGCACCTCTCATCCTCAACACTGGCCTTCACATTGTAAGCCCTGTTGACAGGATCCCTGATGCCAACTCATTAGGACCTCACACCACAGCCTCATCGCATTTTGAAAGCGACTCATTGACCCTGATGCATGACACACCTTCAATGCAGATCCACGCAAATGCTCCGCACCCAGGATTTAGGGTACTTTGGTTCAGCTGGCCCAAATGGGTCCCTGTAGCTGGCCCAAGCTCAATTGCTGCTGGCCCAAACTTTTGACTTCATCCTGGTCCGGTGCAACATATATCCCCAGTTGGTGCAGCAGCAGTGTCCGGGAAGCAAGCTGGAAGCAGCACTCCCGCATCAGTGGACCCACCCCACCAACCTAGGCCCAAGCCCATGTCTGTCGCAGAGGCAGCCAGTCTAATCACGACAGCGCCGACAAGCAGTGTTGTTAAAATTGACTCATTGTTATCGCTAATTGGTACCCACTCAATGCAGGAAACTCAGATAAGTGGGCAACAACAGCCTCTACCACCCCCAATAGTAGTTGTTCCTCCCAAAGTAAGGGCAGTTCAGGAGATCGAGCTTCCTGCAGAGGAAGAAGAAGAGCAAGCCACTCTTTCAGAAGATCCATTGTCTTCCACATCTCCAGCATAGAAAAGGAGGGTTAGTCCATCAACCTCTTCTGCAAGCCCCCCTTCTGATGAGCTAGATGCCACTTGGATCCCACCTCAGTGTGAGAGTGAGTCACGCAATGAGACAAGTCTAGGTAAAAGGAAGGTTCCAGAAAGCCCTAGAGTTATGGAGGTAGATGTAGAAGAGGAGGATGATAAAGAGTTAGTCATCATGGATATTAGCCCCTCCCCAGTGGAGACCAACATTACCCCATCCCAAATTGCTGTGAGGGATGTAAAACAGATACCACCAACGCAGGTACCACCCACACCACCTACAGCTGCCATATTTACAAAGTCCCGGAAGCGACCTACAGTACCACAACAAATCTCAAAAGTAGGTACTGCAGAGAGTCAAACTCCACACCCACTTACCAGTTCATCCGACATTGCAAGTGGCACCAGCAGTTTCCGAAAGTTGACCTTCCCGGAAGGAGGTGAAAAATGCTAAATGCTCCATTTGTGGGGTAGGTGTTAATCGGGGTTAAGCTTGGTGCAAACTATGGTACCAGAGGCCAAACAACCCATCTGAGAAGACAGCACTTGATCCAGTGGTAGGCGCACCTTACCTGCCAAAAAACTGAAAGTGTTGTTTGTGGAGGGGATGAAGATCCGATCATGGTGGAATGTGAACAAGAGGGAGACATTTTCTCTGGTACACAAAGCAGCCCTGTCCCCAAAAGTGCAGTGGTACCGCCCACATCATCATCAGCAACATCACAATGGCACAAGAGTCAGTCTGAGACACCAAGGGGTCCAAGGCAAGAGAGTACCGCAAAGTAAAACCATGCATTGAGCCCAACGATATCTGGTCTCAGGAAGTCACCTGCATGAGTGGCACCAGATAGGAAAAAAATCCAGGCTACCATTCTCAGCATTTTTAGGCCGGAGGGGCAGTACAAATGTACCACCCAACGACATTTTTGTACAATGCTAATCTGACCTCCTCCCTTTTTCTTTTGTGGAAGGGATGGGTTTTCTGGAATTTGTGGCAGCCATCTGCTCGAATTGGAAGATTCGCAGCCGGTCCTTTTTTGCCAGAGTTCCTGTTCCAGCACTACATCACGGTGTGCTGGAATTGCTTGAACAAGCTTTGCAGCAGAGTGCTGTTCACACTATCCACCTGACAACAGACATGTGGACCAGTTGCCAAGCCACTGAATACATGTGCATTACTGCACACTGGATCTCTTTTGTGGGGGTTAGAGAAAAGATATCTGCAGGTGTTAGCACTGCTGACATTTTTAATGGTACTCAGAAGCGTGCAACAGTTGCCATGTACGCAATGGAGAAATCCCATAGTGCTGCAAACAATTTTGAAGACTTTAACAATAAGGTCTTTGAATGGCTGCGACCAAGAGGGCTTAGCATTGGTTTTGTTGCCACGGACAATGGAAGTAATATAGTTAAGGCCATGGCCTCTGGTGGCTATTTCTGGGTCCTGTGTTTGGCGCACTGCATTAACATCATTGTTCAAGACTTTCTAAAAAAAAAGATTGTGCCAGCAACTTACTGATAAACTGCAGAAGAACCTGCACACATTTTAGCCAATCTTTTAAAGCCCGGTAGCAGCTGAGAATCATTCAACGTGATAATAGAATACCAGTTAAAGCACTTATCCAGGAGGTGCCAACACGTTGGAACTCGACAAATTACATGCTTGAACGTCTGTTTGAGCAGTACAGACCAATCAATGAATATGTCATGCAAAGAGGGGATGCAACTGTCAAAGGCATAGTCATTGGGATGGACCAATGGGGCCTAGTTAAATGCCTGACTGAGATGCTGCTTCTTTTCGAGATGTTCACATGTGAATTCAGCAAGGAGGACTGTACAATGGGCCAAGGTATCCCATTGTTGCTCATAAAACAGGAACAGCTAAAGGAGGTGTCTACAATGGACGCAGGTGTGGAGGAAAAAAAGAAGCATAAGAGTTGATGGACAGCTTAATCCTTTGTTTATCTGAAAATACAAGGGTGCAAAGAGACATTGTGTCATCCAACCATTACATTTGTACCACAATTCTTGATCCACAGTACAAACACTACTGGACACTTTCATTCCTTTTTCAGACAAGATGCTGCCAACTACAAAACTTGGATAGCTGTGCAAGCTAGAAAAATAACAGCTAGAAATTAGAGGCCCGCTCCTCCAGGGCACAGCAAGTACTGCAGGGCAGCCTTCAAGTTTAACTTCAGAGCCTGAGGGCAGTAGGGTTGGCTCACAGCAGGCAAAACCACCAACAACACCAAGAACAACATCAACAACAAGAAGAACAGGAGCATCAGCTCCAACATTGGCAAAGGTATGGTTTCAACATGCAGGGCTTAAGTCCAGTGCTGAGGCAAAGGCAAAAGATGCAGAGCAAAGCGGAGCACCCATGACCGTTGAGTGGATGGTCCAGGCCTATCTGGATGACCCAGCAGAGGTGTACTTTAATTAAAACCCATATGGGATGGGAAAAGGCGCCAATGGCCAGTGCTCAGCAGGCTAGCGATAAGCAATCTGGCTTGTCCCGTAGCAAAAGTCTCTGCTGAACATGTTTTCAGTGCTGTTGGTGCTGTTCTGACAGTGAGAAGGACCAGTCTCTTGCCCCAAAACATGGAGAGGTTAAACATGATCAAAATGAATCAGCACTTTATACCACCGGATTATACCATACCTGAAGTAGCACAGCAGGATGATGATGCCAACGACTCAGGTCATGGAAATAGTGTATTAGGAGACCTACTTCTGGGCGAACCACCAGAGTGTGAGGACGAGCTCTACTTCCCCGGCAACTAGGCTTTAGTTTCTCTAGTTACTTTCTTTCTTTAATGCCCAACCCCCCCAAAAAAAAAGATATAGCTAAGGAACATTATTTACTTTATTATTTGTGTGTGCCTGTCTCTGGTTCACAAATCCATCCCCACCGTGTTACTCTTTTATTGCCGGATTTGAGTTACAACTGTGTGCAGTCATTGAAGAAGTATGTCCCGACTCCAGAGTCCAGACTCACCCTAAAGCCATTTCCCTCAAGCCAGACATTGGATGGAGAATACAAACAAACAAATGTGTACCTGCCTTCAACCCTGGGCCCTGACTATCTATCTATCCTTTCCTAGCCTAGAGGGACTGCCCCGGAAGAACAGGTAAATGATGACGTGCATTGCCCGATGAGTGATTGTTGTGAACAATGTCTACTATATTCTACACACAAAAAAAGTGACTCAAGTCAATCTTTCCCATCTAGTTGCTCAAGAACAAAATTGCACTAATACAGGGTGATCTATTGCATTTTGAGTCGGGACGAGTCTGGCATCACTCAGGACACTGTTGGTACAGAGTTTGACACCATACTCTGAGTCAGAGTCAGGACGATCAGAGATGATTGATGGCACGTGGACGTGAGCATGACTAATTTAAAAAAATGCCACCAAAACAAGATGGAAGTTTTCAAATTCACTCAAACCAACCGATTTAGATGATGATGAAGACTTTGATGTGGCCTAAAGGTAAACGACAACCTGCATGCCTGTGTAGTGGTAGTGTGTATGATGAGTGTGGTGTGGCTGACAGCGGTGCATTGATTTTTTACTTCATTTGGAAAATGCTATGTTGCTGTGTGTGTATATGCTCACTGCTGTCTGGCTCAAATTTGAAGCTAAGTGGAGGTTGAGTGGGGGCCTGTTGTTGGAAGTAACTGCTGAAAGCAGACATGATTTAGCCATGCTGCCTCTGAAAGTCTTTTTGTTGCACTCCTTATGCAGTTTAACTTTTCTCCTTGATTTGTCAATATCTGTTTTGTTTTCCCATCTACAGGTCCTTTACCCTGCGCCATAATGGAAAAACAACTCACACTTACCTTACCAAACCACATCCGCAAGGCACCCAGGATTGACGGACGGACAGTCTAAGAAGAAAGCAGAGATGCAACTCTCAATTTAATATACAGTGTAATTTTTTTTTACTCTTTAATCATTATGACTGTGTGTTGTTTATGTTTGCTTATTTGACTCCTACAGATATTTTAATTTTATTTGCCATCTTTCAAAGCCCAGTACAACAAAACATAATGTATGTATTTTGGGTATCTCTGGGGGCAGATATACTTTTGGATAATTAATATATACTGCCCTGTACTAGTCTAGTACTGCTCGTCATCATTCATGCATTTCCTTTTCCTCCCTTTACAGATTTATGATGGTTGGCTGCCAAGATGAATGTGTCGTCCATTTGTAGTGTTTGTCTTTGTCAAAGGTTTCCTTCAAATCCCCCTTCCTATCCATTCATCGAACCCCTAACCCTCTTCCCCCGAGCTGTGTTATTTATTGAGGTGTGACTAAATTAAGTTTACTCGCGGAAATGTGTTGTGCACACCCTTTGTGACAAATAAATTAAGAACGATTTAAATCAACAAAATGCTTATTTGTTACCAAAATTATAACTTGTTCACATGCTGGTCAAGAAAAAGGATGCCTCCCTCTACAAACAATCCAAACAGTGAACAAGTGTAACTACACGTGATGCCTGACCGCAAAGCACACAGATTCATTCAATAATTATAAACATGTCTTCAATTTACAGTAAATTCAAATAATCTAGTTAAAGGTCATAATTCTACTTTGTTTATTTTAGTAGAGATTATTCCATATGTATTACTTTCTCATGGTCAAACAACAATTACAGATCCAATTTAATCTAAAACAACATAAAGTTCCTTCTCAGGACAACATAAACAAAATTCCTTGTTAAAACCTTGTGAAGAAATTCCTCGAAAACTTCATTAAAGATGCCCAATGCATTTCAGGATTGAAATTCCCTTCTTCAGGGGAACTATAAACACAAAATCATAAACATTGTATTGTAAGTTATCTCCTTATATGCAGGGAGGAATAAAAAAAAGCACAATGCATATTTTTAAGTGATGAAAACAGTCGACAAATAATTGCCAAATGCTGTGCAAAAAGGTAGACTGTGTGATAGAGGTTCACTGGAAGTTACCAATACCTATGAACCCAAATGCAAACCGTGGCCTTAACCAAAGACAATTGGAAACAAAAAGACAAAAGAAATTCCCAAATTGTGAACGGATCAATAGTGTTCAAAGGTCAAAGCTAAATGCTGTGGTACTGTTACGCCGAGCACCTCGGAACCCCAAAAATGTGTAACTCAGATCCCCATTCTGTAATGTGTATGACACCAACACTTACTCAATGTCAAAAAGAAATCCTATTAACAGTTGTATAAAACTTCACTTGGTGAATGAAAACGATCAGAGTCTATAAGACAAACATTAAGAATACCAAATTCATTGCCCATATATGAAAACTGATAGAATCTCAAGTGGCACGCATGCAAAAATCTAAAATACCTCATGTTGCTGTCCATTAGGATACCAAAAGATTTGCAAGATGAATGAAAATAATCTGATGCCAAAGCTGAAAATATCAATAGTTGTAAACTAGGAAACACTATGTCTAAATGCCTGTCACCAGGGACTGAATTGAACCCATCGACTACCTCTAAGTCAAACTGCATGTAAAGCTCTTGGAAACCAGCCCACGTAAAGCAAAGCTACGATTGTTAACCGCAATTTCAACCAGCTCAAAAGAAGAAACACAGACCAATTTCCTACGCGCCTACCTGTAAACAGAAACGGTGAACGGTCGCCATCTTGAAATGTGTTTTGTGCGGAAATGCAAAGTGCAAAAAAGTAAAAAGAAAGTGATTCAAATTGCCTATTATAAGCCCAAAATACCTCTTCTTGATTGTGTTAACACCCAAGTGCCAAAGAAAAGAACCGAGCAATGATAATGCAAAGAAAATGAATAACAAAATGCAAAACACTTAAAATAAGCACTTGCAAAAAAAGAAAAACACTTTCAAGAGTGTTGCTGAGGGGTGAGTATACTGCTTATGTATCTCACAGTCGCCGTATAAAACAGTAATAAAACTGGGCACTTGACACAAAAGAACAACCACATGGTTATATAGTGTTCCTAAATAGCAGATCTTGTAAAACAACATTCTCAAATGTAAAAGATGACAAAGAGAATTTTTTTGGAAATGCCTTCCACGAATTCATGATACAGAGATGTCTCACTAGATGTTCAATTCAAATGTGCTACTGTTAACATGTCCCATTATGAACTCCATGGATGTAAAAAATTCTAGACAATTCCACTCAAGATATTGAACAGCAATTACAAAAAACAGATCATGTCCAATTTATCAGTCAACCCGTTCGGAGTCATCGTATTAAACTTCTTTATCCACTAGATCTCCCTCTGTGATAGTAATTTAGAATTGTCTGTGTCTGAACTGCTTTGTAAAATCTCCAAAATAAGAAATCTTAATTGGGCTGTATTGTGTTTATGTTCTAACCAACGTGCAACCAAATTAGATGTAGTCTTCTTGCTTCGTATCATGCTTTTGTGGTATGTTATTCTAATCTTCATATTGCGTTCTGTCTTTCCTATATACATCGTGTCTGCGGGTTGAAAAGTTATCTGTAGGTTCTGTGAGAGATCTCTGAGGATTCTGTTTTCACTCTTAGATAAGTTAGACCTCGCATTGTACTGCAAATTCAATGCTGATAAATCCTTCTTAATCAATAGTGGCCCCAGAAGAAGGGAGTTTCAATCCTGAAATGCATTGGGCATCTTACAGTACATTAAAGACATGTTTAAAATTGTTCAATGAATCTGTGTGCTGTGCGGTCACGCATCAAGAGTAGTGACACTTGCTCAGTGTTTGAAGTAAATTTATACCATTAATTGATCATACACTTGCTGGGACGGATGTGGTGAAAGCAACACCAACTCAAGGCAGGGCGAGGATCTTCTTCTTCTCTCTAAGTATACATATAGCCCACACTGGCAATATATAGATTAGATTGCCCACCCATGCACAGTATTCATTATTCAAATCTTTTCCAGAGGAACATAATCCATCATAATTAATTGCCAGCATCATCATCCTTCCAACACTAAAGGTTACACTTCTCCACTTCATAGCTCGAGTCGACTTCAGTATGGAACTTGTACTAGGCTAGCCCAACATTCTGTTTTTATTTTACTTTAGCATTGCTTATCATCATGGTTTCTCGTTTGACACTCTTCTTCTTGTGTACTGTACTTCTACTAATTGTTCAGTAACCTACCACAGGTGACAGTCTCACTTGAATATTTAACTCAAACTTATGGGTACATTTTTAATCTATCTGTTCTGGGAAAGCATAACGAGACAACAGTTACATCTAAACAGGAGTTAAAGAACATCTTTTTGTCACATAAGAACGCATTTAGGAGGGAATTAATTAAGAAACAATCCACATACCAGTTTTACTACCAATATATGGATACGCTGGGTTTCCAATCCTATCTCTCTTTAGTTACAAGATCTTCCCATCGTTATGTATTAACCAGATTGAGATTAGGCCTCGTGCACCATCTGGTTGCGTTTCCTGTGATGGACCAGCATCCAGTTACCCCTTGTCCTTGTGACGGGTTCACAAAACAAAGCACTTTGCACTTCCTGTTTTTATGTGATCTTTTTCTGCCTTTAAGGATTGCCTATCTCAAGCCCTTGTTTAAAAAGTATGAAACCAATACCATCAATGCTGCTATGACCTTACTTTTTGCACTCAACGACCCTGATGTATGTTTTTATACTGCTACATTTATTTTAAGTGCAATTAAGATAAGAAAGAGTATGCTGTTCTAACGGGAACCTTTATCCTTCATTAAGTTAGGGACAGCCCTACTGCCCCTGCACTTTGCACTGTAACATTTGCACTTTTTTCTTTTTTTTTGTGTTATGCTGCTATGCACTTTGCACTTTGCACTTTAGTTTTTGTACTTCTTAAGCTTTTGCAAGTTGATCCTTCGCTATCGCTATTAATATTAGGCTACGCTGCTATGAGTCCATTGTTTACTTCAAGAGTTTTGCTTTAACTTACGCACTATATACCGGACATTGAAAAGTCCTGATGGTTCCCCCTAATGTAAATATGCAATGCTATTCTTTGCTTACTGTTTATTTTAAGGGAAGATAACCATAGTCTGTCGGATACTGTAAAATGATAACTGTATGTGTTTTAATATTGTATGTGGCTCTATATCATGGTATTTTAGTATGTCATGTGCTATATATTGTGCTTTTATGGTTGTATGTCCCAACCGAATAAAGCTTATTTTGAATTGAATTGAATTGACAGTCTCACTTTCTTTTTTGCAACTGCTACTGTATACTACTACTACTAAAACCACCATGTTACCTTGGGAAACCAAACGATCTCCATGCAGCCATTGTTTATGTTTATGTTTATGTTTATATGTTTGTATAGCGCTCGAATGCTGAGGCGTCTTGGCGCTGTGAGCTGGGTGACAAAAAGAGGCCAAAATAGTATGGCCTATGGAGCTGCAAAAAGCTTGGTTTTCAGACTCTTTCTGAAAAGCAGCAGGTTAGATTGAAACCTCATAACTTGAGGCAGCTTGTTCCAAAGTTTAGCTGCACGGAGTGTGATTGCTCGGCCACCCCAACTTTCTCGTCTTATCTTTGGCACATTGACAAGACCTTGAGTGGCCGATCTGAGGGTACGTAAGGGAACATACGGTACAAAAAGTTTCTGAAGATCATCCGTAGCACCTCCGTAAATCGCCCTGTGCACAAGTGTTAGGGATTTAAACTCTATACGCTGTTTAATAGGCAACCAATGAAGGGATCTAATTCCCTCTGAGGTGGGCTGTCATCTAGGAATGCCCAATAACAGCCTAGCAGCAGCGTTTTGTAGTGACTGTAATTTCTGCAATTGAAATGTATCAATCCCTAAGAACAGAGGTTTGGAATAATCCAATTTTGAGAGGAACAGAGCCACCATCACTGTTTTTGTAACTCCTGGTGTATAAAAGGAAAGACCTTCCTCAGAGTCTTCAGGAGAAAAAAACATGCAGACGTAAGGCTGTTGACCTGTGCACCAAAATTCAACTTATTGTCAAAAAGAATACCTAGGTTTCTGACCTTCTCCACTGGGGATGGACATTCTCCTGCCTGACTCGGCCACCAGGATTGATTCCACAGGGGCGAACCCGACCCAAACTCCATCACCTCTGTCTTGTCAGTGTTTATTTTCAGATAGTTCTGACCCATCCAAGACATAATCTCAGTGAGACAGGAGTGAAATCTCAGTGCTGTGGTCTCAGGCCGATTATAGATAATAAGTTGAGAATCATCGGCATACGAGACCAAAGCAAAACCATGTCTCCTGACAAGGTGGGCCAACGGTGTAACATATAGATTGAACAGGGTTGGAGATAGGGCAGACCCCTGTGGTACTCCGCAGGGAAGGTGGAAACTGTCAGAATTCATGCCCTCCCATAACAACCTCTGCTCCCTGTTTTCCAGGAAAGAGGCTATTAGTGACAAGGCGCCCCCCCACCCCTCAGCCGCTGCACCAAAACAGTGTGATTGACGGTGTCAAAAGCGGCCGATAGGTCAAGGAGCACGAGGACCGTCTTCCCACCAGCATCCACCACCCTGCGGATTTCTTCGGTTGCCGGGATCAGGGCAGATTCAGTCGAATGACGGGGACGAAAGGCATGTTGAGACGTATCCAACAGACTATTTACATCGAGATAGTCTGTTAGGACGTTGTTTAGTCGATTCTCTAGAACCTTGGCCACCATGGGGAGACCAGATATGGGGCGATGGTTTTTGGAGTCACTAGGGTCTAAACTAGGTTTTTTTAGGAGAGGGGCGATAGCTGCCTTTTTCCAGATTGTAGGATAGTGACCAGAGGCTAAGACTTGGTTTAAGATGGGAACAAGATTTACACAGATCGTATCTGCTGCTTGATGCATAATGAATGGAGGACAGGGATCGGTAGGTGCCCCTGATTTTAAGGAGAGAAGAAGTTTAAGAACCTTCTCTTTGTTCATTAACTGAAAACTGGTCAGCTTACATTTGAGATGGGTTGGGGATACTGTCATATCCTGGAATCTCCGGGTGCTCGGAAAGATGTTATAGATTCCCTGCACCTTTTCTCGGAAATAATCCGCAAGCTTATTGCAAAAATGTTGATCTGGCTTGAAGGTAGCTCTTTGTTGGGGTTTAGCCAGCAAATTAATGGTTTTAAACAATTCTCTGGTAGAATTATCTGCCTCCTTAATTTTCATAGAAAAGAATTGTTTTTTTGCAGCCACTATTGCTACCTTATATAATTGAGTGGTATGATTGTAAATAACTTTTTTCTCACTATCATAGTCTAGCCTCCAAAGACGTTCCGCCTTTCTACAATTAATCTTTAGATTTTTGAGTTCTGGAGTGTACCATGGGGCTGATATTTTCACTCTTTTTATTGCTGCTATTTTCTCTGGCGCAACCTTGTCAGCTGCTGACAGTAACCAATCGTTAAACTGCCGCGCTGCCTTATTGTTATCAGGGTCTAACACAATAGGGACTAGGTCAAGAGCTGACTCAAAAGCTCCTTCCTTTTATCCCAACGCCTTATTGGCAATTTAACTGTACTGGCTTGTATTCTATAAAGTATCTGAGAGGTTTTGAGGTTAAAATATATAGCCTTATGGTCAGTCCATGGCAGGTCTAATGCCTTGGAGAAGGTGATGTCTGGATTACTAGTAAAAATCCCATCCAATGTGTGATCTGCTAGGTGGGTAGGACCAATCACCACTTGTCTGAGGTTAAAAGCCTCAAGATTGTCTAGGAGCCTAATAGTATCTGTGTTGTTATTCAGCTCTAAGTGATAGTTGAAATCTCCCAGAATCGTAAGAGGATAAGAATCAGTGTATGATTCCAGGAGTGTCAACAGGGATTGAGAGAAAACCTCTCTAATACCTCGAGGTCGGTATATCAGTATACCTCGAAAGATCTGATAATTATTACATTGTATCCGAAAATGCAATGCTTCAGCCGGAAGGGTAGAGATTGTTTCCGATTGTATTTTAAAATTGGCACGATAGATAATGGCTATTCCCCTTCCCTTACCTACCACTCTATCTTGTGAGAAACACGCGTAACCTTCTGGAACCGCAACGTTCCAGTCGGGCACGGAGGTACTATCAGTCCAGGTTTCTGTTAAAAGGAGGTTTGAATAAGATCTTCTAATTCGTATTTATGTTTAACCACAGAGAGGACATTTACCAACAAACATTGCCCCGCCTAATCAATCACAGGTAAGAGAAGAAGTGTGAGGGATTAATTGAAGATGCAATAATAATCTACACCCTATGGAAATTAATTAATTTAAACACCCACACCCCTACTGAGTCCATAGGGGCTATATAAATATATATAGTTGCAGACTACATAGACTAGGAGAAGAGAGTAGTAGGGCAAGTGAGGTACTGCATCTATCTGTTGGTGTGTTACACTATATGAGCAGATTTTAAAAAACTGGCTGCGGCCCTGCGGCAAAGGAAACAGTGCGAAGTAAAAGAGTAATCCCCCCAAATAAAGATTTACATCATATGTATTATAAAACTAAAAATGTATTCCCCTAACAAATATAAAACTAGAAAAGCCCACAACACCTGACCCATCACCTCCCTAACCACAACCAATGTCCAACGAGAGTCCAAGTTCCAAATGCCCGTAACCCCAATCCAATTTCCCCAACTCCCAACTCCCACATCCAACCCTCTCCCCAACAGGTCCCACCCACCAAACAAAACATTAAAAAAGGGGCAAGAGAGAGGTCTAGAGGCGGGCTAGGGATAGTAAGAGTCGCACCTTCCTCTCTAGGCTGTTGAAATGCTCCTTTATGCAGCTTTCAAGGCTCGCCATCCTAAGGAGCATGCGGTGCTCAAATGCTCTCACTCTTGCTGTCAAGGGGGAAGCAGCAGTAGAAGATGAGTGGCAGTGAGGGGCTGCCAGACCATGGCACCATACCACCAGAGGCACTACTGGGGCCTGGCTGGGGCCCGGTGCATTGGAAGCTACAGCTGCTGCCTCCTCCTCCTCCTGGACTACCAGCTGCCAATATTCCGCCCTTATGGCCTAAAGCTTTCTTTCCCGCCTGTCAGATGTTTGATTGGCAGGAGTAGCTATAAATTGTAACAAGTACCCTTAGCAAAACAGTAACACATAAAATTATTATATAGTGGCCCAGTAGCACTAGCACTACATAACATTTGTGGTATCCTCGATTCCTCGGCTCCTAAGATTTGGATGAGATTAGAGTTTCAGGTATTAGGCACTATGGAGTAGACAAGTGTTCTTCTTCTCTCTCTTGTTTAGCTAAGTTAATCTTGTAGTTGTAGGCATGCCAGCTCAGCTTGTGCTCTAGAAAAACATACTTGTTACGCAGAATCACGTTACTTTACTTTTCTCTACAGGTGGGGCAGCTGTACTACACAATGATCTCTTTTTCTATTATTGCCACTCTGTTAGATCAATAACAAATGCTTAATTTCACTTTCACCCTGACTACTACAACAAGGCAGATGATATGATTATATGAATGATAATATACGGCACAGAGTCACATGACGTGAGGTACTAGTATTGTAACCAATCATGCAGCCGATAGGTCACCCATGGCTGACACTGTTGAAATGATAACATAGGTAGGGGGAGATTGGGCCTCGGAGTCGCAGGGAGGTGATTGATGATGGGTGGGTACTTACATAATATATATGTTGTGCTTGCAAACTACTGTGAGTCAAGGGAGTAGTCTGGAATACAACCTTAAACCTTTGTATCAAAAACCTTGGAAAAAAACATTTATTGTTTACTCTTCTTCCCAGGGATTTTTCCATTTATCATTGCATTGTTCTTCTAGCATTATTTTTATTCTTCACCCTTGGCTTTGCTACTCTGGCATGGTTTAATTTTCTTTTACATTCTCTTCATTCAGTTTTCACCTATGATTAAATACCATCCAGGCATCCATACGTCCAAACATGGCTATTATTCTCAACAAACCTTTCGCCAACATATATTTGTCATTCAACCATCCATGCGTCCTTGCCTGCCTTTAAGTTTGACCCATCAAACCCCTGGATGATTCCTTTTACCCATACACTTTCAACCACCCAGGCAGGCATCCTTTCTTTCACCTTTCACCCATTCTTCAACCACCCATGCATCCTATTAGCCACCTACATGCATCCTGGGCCCCCTTCACCCACACATCCTTCTCTGCCAGTCATTTATTACATGATATCCGTCCTTCCTCCTTCTATCCTTCTTTCCCTTTTCCATCAACCCATCAAGGTCTGACTCTTAGTCTTCTTCATAAAATTTTCTCTGCTGAGTTCAAGAGAAGAGGCCATCAACTCCTGCTAATGCTAAGTAAAGGGTGTCTTCTTCAACTGTTCACAACTTAGTCTCAACAGTACAGTGTACAGTGATTGTACACCCTTGCAGAGAGTGTATACATTAGATTGTCAATAAGGAAGGAATATGACTTACCACCACCCGCCACTGTTGCTGGCTCACCCCCTGCAGCTGCCGTATATGCTCCCTCCTGGCTCACGTCGCCTTCCCCGCAGGCCCCAGCACTGGTGGTCAGTACGCATCGAAAAAACGCCTGCCCCTATTTATTTTTTTCACTAGCAAGATTGAAAATACAATACATACACCACACACATCACTGCATTCCTAATACTTCCTTCCAGCCATGGTGCATCCTAATAATAATACTAGGCCTAGACGAGAAGAAGACACAACTTTG
This sequence comes from Triturus cristatus, assembly GCF_964204655.1. Classification (NCBI taxonomy): domain Eukaryota; kingdom Metazoa; phylum Chordata; class Amphibia; order Caudata; family Salamandridae; genus Triturus; species Triturus cristatus. The sequence goes on from NC_140585.1 coordinate 1,282,187,036, forward strand.
GGGTGCCCATCGTGACCATCATTTACTGATTGAGCATGAGAAAGTAAAAGAAAGCCTTCTCATCTCAACAAACATGCGTAGAATACCCTACTGGGGCATGCAATCTGCAGAGTCCTAGTACTAGTAGTAGTAAGGACCAATGGGTTCTCTGAGTCTGATTAGAAGGCAAGGTAATAGTAATGCGCAACGCAGCCAATAGGTAATTATCAGGGTATCATAATTTAATTTGGAGATCGCTAGGTGGTGGGACACTTTGGGGTGGCCATCGGAGGATAATTAATATGCCTTCACTTAGCGCGCCCTGCCTGGAAGTAGGAGACACTGCCTGCTCCTCCAGAATAGACTGACTCCTGCGGTCTCTTTCCTAAATTACCTACAACGGAAGGCATATTAATTATCCTCCGATGGCCACCCCAAAGTGTCCCACCACCTAGCGATCTCCAATTTAAATTATGATACCCTGATAATTGACCTAATGGCTGCATTGCACGTTACTATTACCTTGCCTTCTAATCAGGCAATGAGTCTCTCGACTCGCCTTGATTACGTCACTTATCCTGGGTCTTAACAACCCACAAATAGGCGTCAGGCCCAGCGTTCTTCAATTCAGCCTTAGCCTATGTCTTTTCCGCCTGAACACCTTCATTGTGCCTTTGCTATCCTTCTACATTCTCACCGGTTTCTCTTCCGGTCTCTAGAATTCAGCTTGCTCACATATGCTATGTCCTAAAGATGATATCAAGTCACTGAGATCGAAACGCCGTCGACCCCCTACAACAAGAACTCCTTGTATTTTGTACAAATTGTTTCTGAGGAGTTCCCCAGTGTGTTGTCAATGCGATGTATATATTTTAAAGTCACCCTCACTTATCACATCACGCTTGTTGTCACTGTTTTATGTGAGTACATGAACTATTTCTGTTAAAAATAAATCACATAGATTCCTTTTAATTTAATCTTGTCCCTGTGTATACACTTCCTTGCTCCCTCCAGCATTAATTGCCTATCCCTAAAATCAGACCTACTGTTCTCATTCCTGGCGCAAATTCCTGCGTCTTTTTCAAGGACCATTTTTGGCCACATAGGAACCATTGTCTTCTTAAAACACTGATTTACCCCAGGTTCGATTATTGGGGTACCCTTGTTCACCATACTACATCCAAAACAAATAGGACACAATCCATACTTGTCACCTTTGATAAGTTCTCCTTGCTTAGAATAGAGCAAATTTTAAATTTAATTGGATCCACTAAATCTGAATCAGCATTAGATCCATGTCCCCCCCAAAAATAAAACAGCCTGTCCCAGAGATTTTAAGCATTCAACTGACCAGGATTTTCAATGAAATCATCAACACTTAATATTTCTCTTCCGAGTAGAAGAAAGCTTCGATTCTACTTTTGTTGAAATAAAACAACCTGGATCCTCAAGAGCCTAGCAGTTACAGGTCCATTTCCAGGCTACCCTTCCCAACCAAACTATTAGAGAAGACCCTTAATACAGAGATTATGTCATTTATTGACAATAATAGTCTTCTGGACTCCACCCAATTTGGGTTTAGAAAAGCCCATAGTACAGAGACAGCTTTAACCCTTTCGATGCGCATGACGGAGCGGTTCCGTCATGCGCATCGGTCGCGCTGTGCGGATGACGGAACCGCTCCGTCACGGCCCCGCCCGCGCAACGAACCTCCAGCACGTCGCGGTAATCCGAGCCGCGCTGAAGGGGTTAATGGCCGAATCAGAGAAACTGAGACTCATTGTAGATGGAGGCGGTCGAGCAACACTGATATTATTAGATCTCTCTGTGGCTTTTGACACGGTAATTACATAATATATTGACTGATAGATTTGCAAGTTAGGAATAAGCTACTCTGAGCTCAAGCTGATAACATCTTTTCTAACAGAAAGAATGAACCAGGTTGGTATGGGCAATTTCATGACGGGTCAGTTTCATTTACTTTGTGGGGTGCAACAGGGCTCTTCATTGAACCCTATTCTTTTTAATCTTCATGTCACCCCACTGGCAAGAGTGATTAAATCATATGGATTCTCAGTGGTGTCCTATGCCGATGATACCCAAATAGGGGTATCTATCTCAAACAATCCTGAAGACACTCCTCAAAAATTCAGTTCTTGCATGACTCAGGAAAATCATTGGATGAGGTCAACTTTTTAAAGCTCAATGGAAAACAGATGTCCTTCTTCTTGGCAAAGACGACTTTTATTGTTCACCAAGTTGGTGGCCCCAAGATATGGGAGTACCTTGGTCACCAGTATGGAAATAATGAACTTGGGGATTCTCTTCGATGATAAACTTAGTTTTGAAGATCAAGTTAATGCTTTATCCTCATCAGTATTCTTCACCTTAAGAATAATTAGAAAGATTTGTCCCTTCATTCCCTCTGACCTTCAAAAATTGGTGGTTACCACCCGAGTCTTAGCTAAATTGGATTATGGGAAGGCCCTATTAATGGGCATCTGGAAAAAATCTCTCCTTAAACTCCAGTCGCTACAGGATGCCCCAGCCCGGCTTTTTCAGGAATACCCAAATATCAGTCCATTTGCAGGCATTGTTTAAACTGCACTGACTTCCAGTGGCAAAAAGGATTGAACTAAAGGCCCTCAGTATAGCTTTCAAGCCACTGCACGACATAGGTCCACAATATCTTCGTGAGAGATTTTTCTGGTATATTCCACATAGGAAACTTACATCCTCAGAAGTCAACTACTTAGTACCGCCAAAGGTCAAACGAGCATCATGGGGAGATAGGAGTCTTGTTTTTGGAATGGCTAAAAGATGGAACTCTCTCTCCACTAATTTAAGAATCTGCCCAGACCTTTTGTCTTTCTGAAAGTCTTTGAAGACTTGCCTCTTTAGCCACTAGAGCAGTTTTCTGGTTTGATATTTACCTCTCTCGTCTATGTGAAAGCAGCAGCGCCAAGACGCCTCAGGGCATTTGAGCACTATATAAATTAGAAAACCAATCAATCAAATCTCCGAGTGTCACTGTCAGCCCATTTCTTTGCTCATTAGATTAAACATTTTTGACTGTAAGCTGTGAAAAGCATGTCTAAAAGTAAGCTCAAGCATATTGGCAGTGGCCGTTGACTCAGCAAAAATGAGCACAGTCTTAAAAGAAAACTCACAGGTCAAAAGAACCTTGGTTCAGCTAAAACATTCTTCCCTATATTCATTACCTATTCTAATGTTTATGGAATGCTGTTTTCACTCTTCTGTTTAATATACCGTTATTCAATGTGCGATGTAAGATGGATTTAATGAAGCAATTAGCAGCTTCTTGATCCCAGATGAAAAGATCCGTAAAGGCGACAATAACACAATTAAGTTTCCATCATAATTCTTGCTACTGTCTTTTCTTTCAGTGATTCGAACCCATTTGTATGGCAGATAAACAAAAGGAGATGCATTTTTCACCATCGAACTAATTTGGTTCGTTCGCCAAAATCATAAAAACGTACATGAATTTGTAAAAGAAAAAGGAAATGATTTAGACTGATGTAAACTTTGTCAATGGCCCGTCCACTTGATTGATGGATTCTCAGCTTGCCCAGCCACGATCTCTGTTCTCTAAACGGAGCCACTACTGTGGTGGCTTCCATGACAGCACTGCCGGTTTTTCATGTAAGTGTCTTGTGCCTACTCAGCAAACTTCTTTGAACTGGAAAAAAAACTTCCCAGAGCGGGAGTTTGTTTCTCAGGCTCTGCAATGATGCCAGGGTATGTCTGCAAATAGCCCTTGACCCACAAGTTCTCAAAGTTTGTATAAGCTTCCGGTTTGAGGACCTCCAGTGATGCCGACCATGATACATGGTTGAAATTGGATTGGCAGTGCTCGGTTTACCACCTTGGTGTGCTGGATAACTAGCACGTACTATTTATCTGTCGGGCTTTGACAAGTCAAAGGGGATTTATTGAACCGTTACCCTTTAGTGGGTTTTCAGTGCCACTTTGCGCCATTTTATTTATTTTTGGTTTGCATTTAAAGCCAGTTTCGTTCCATTGTAGCCTCACTGTCAACGGCTGTGCAGACCAACTTTACCTCAGCAGTCCGAGGCGGGAGCCTCGTTGTTCATGTTTGAAAAAATGCTGGTCCATTGTAGGCAACGCAGCGCTCCCTGTGGTGGTGCTTACTCGGTGGCAGAACCACGCCGCCATATTCACCCTCTCCTTGCCTCAGAAGAAATGAGTAGCACTCATTTCATAAGGCTTTATTCGGAGCTTAAACACAAAGTCCATAAAAGCACATACATTTACATTACAAATACAATAGTCATCATAAAAAAATAAATACAAAATAAAAAAAACAAAGAAAAACCGTGGTAAAGAATACAGTACAGAATACATGGTTAAAAGACAATTAAAAGAGCATTCTAGTCCTTGCTTTAATAGCTTGTAGAAGGAAGGTAGCGGCAAAAAAACAAACGCCGGGGTGGAGCATGTTAAAAAGCAACTTCATGGAATCCTGTACATTTCTGACTCCATACTTCATAAAAATAGGTTTTAAAAAGGCTGAACGAAAGTTACCATAAAGTGTACACAACAATAGAAAGTGCATAGTACTTTGTGCTGAAGTATTGTCGCATGGGCACGGACCAATCGGGTATTTTTTATTGCAGGGGAAGGCCACCAAGTGGTGCACAATCCCAAACCTTAGTATCGTTAAGACAAACTGGTGGGAAGCTCTGGTGACATAACTCAGATACGGTTGATAGCCCACATTCTCACAATATCTTCCGTAGAGCATGCATGTAGTAAGATTGCCACCATCCCTCCCCATCTCTCCGTCTTATAGCTCATGAAGGCAGTCTTCATCTCAAATTTAGACAGACTAGAAGCAACGTGACTATCCTCTCTTATATCGAAACCATAGATCTCTAAAAAACTATTGATAACAAATTTGATCCAAGGAATCTTTAAATGGTTATCAGTAGAAAAACAATCTCTAATGATGGCTCTATTTAAGGAAGTCTCTTCCTTCAACCAGATAGCACGCCACAACATTAATGGTCTTAGGGTAATCAGGTCTAAAAGATGCTGAAGCCCAAGCTCTCTATGCACCAGGTCATTAGAAGCTGATTTGGGCAGACACAGGAGTCTCTTTAAAAAGAGATTTTCCTCCACTTGTAGGCTCCCTGCCGTGGTGTGTCCCCAAACCCCAGCACCGTAGAGGGCAATTGAAAGACATCTCATTTGGTATATTTTTAACATGTCTTTTATCCGTTTGTCCCCTAATTTGGTAGCAAACTTGAACACCCCATGAGCGCGTTTCGCCATCTTGGCCCGGACATAGGTAAGCTCACTAGTCCAGCTACAGTTTTTAGAAAATGTGATGCCAAGTAGCACTCATTGACCTGTAAAGTAAGTCGACATGAGCAAAGGCTGCCACCAAAGGAGGCCTAGAGGGCCGGCGCCATAACCGACACCGAGCCCCCGGACAAAACCGTTTTTTGCGTGCCAAGGAGCAGGGAAGCTCCCGCGACCCCTCTTCCCCTGCTGTGTCCGCCAGAGAGGCGCCGCCCCCCCCCCCGACCAATGGGGGGCCAGGCGCGATACGAACCCCCCCAATGGGGGAGAACAGGCACAGAGCGGACCAGCACCTGGGGGGGATATAAGTGCTGCTCCCCCAGGTAAGCTCCTATCTTCGGAGAGCGGGGGAGCAGCACCGGCAAGATTCTTTTACCCACACCTAAGGAACAAGCAATGTCGCAGTACAGAAAAACAGGCAAAATGGTGAGAAACTGCAGGGACGAGGACGACGCGGCCAACGAGGGAGTGCCAAGGGTAGAGTTAGCGTGCGGCGATCGGGAGCCCACCCCGACCGCCGTGGCCCGGAAGACATTGCGGCGTGCAGGGAGCAGGAGTCGGGGAGAGCGGCTGAAGTAAGGTGCGGTGCGGCGGGATTCTCTGCCCGACTACACTGCCACTGCCTCAAGACGCGCGGAGAGACTAACTCCGCTACAAGCACTCACCGGACAGGACGATTTCCAGCGGACATACAACCCCCCGCTGGTATTGCAGGGACGGTAGGCACGAACGCCAGGGTGCGAGGTCCCCGCACCTCGCCTGGATAAAGTAGCGAGTCACTGCATCACCACACTGCCAGGCGCTCCCGGTCTTCCGACACTAAGCCGGGAGCGCGCGCCGCCGGGAAGGCAGAGGTGGTGCACGTTCAAGCCTTAAAGGGGCAGGCACATCAGCTTCAACCCCCCCAAAGACAAACAAAAAACCAAAAAAAAGAGAGACAACGAGAAGACCTATCACAGGGAGGCAATGAGTCCCGGGGGGCTCACAATCCGGATTGAGCGTTGGGCTGTGCGGCCCCGGGACAGAGGAGGCTGTAGCCTGGAAAGGATTAACCCTGCAAAGCCCAACAGGGTCTAGCACAGTGCACAAAACATTCGCTTGGTGCATAGGGCAGCGGCAGCACCCCGCATCAAGAGATCCCCACAGCTGACCTCACAGTAAGGGGGGGGCTGCAAAGTTTGGTGCATACATTGGCGGCAGCACCCCGCATTGCAACACACGGAAAAAGCAGCAGGAGTAGTGCAATTGGACAACTGCGTCTTGGAAGAGATGGCGAAGAAGGGGAACAAGAGGCAGCCTGCCAATCTCAACGACCTGCTGCGCTGGATCTGGGCAGCATCAGAAGTCCATGGGACCGATTGGCTGCAGCCCCCTCTGCAGGAGGATCCAGAGGAAGGGCCAAGTCACCAGCAGCGGAGCGGGCAGGGTGCTCCGGCAGCCAAGCGGCAGAGGAGCACTCCGGCCAAGCTGGCAGACACGGTAACCCCCAAAAAGGCACCCCAGAGGAAGGCCCAGCCACCTGTAGCCAACACAGCGGCAGCGGGACCAAACAGGGGGACGACGGACACCACAACGAATGGTGAGCATATCAGGGCAATTGTGCAGGAATGCTTTAAGACTATGGCACCACTCATTATGCAAGGGTTAGCTAGGCAGGCTGGAACACCAGGTGCGCTGGCAGGGGAGGGGCGAGGGGACACGGGAGGACTGGGGGAGGTAGACGCCCAAGCAGAGGAGGAGGTCTCGGGGTTACCATGGCACCTGATAGACCCTGGCCACGTGCGCTGACAGCGCTTAGGGCATCAGATCATCCTGTGTAGCGGGGGTGGAACAGGATCACCTACAATCGCCTGGGGATGCATGCCACCAGGCACCCACCCAGCCCTCCACAACAGCGGCAGACGCTTATTCACGCCCCTCACCGGGCCCCGCGTCCTTCACTACCAGGGCCACAGGGCTAGCTAGCCTTATACCACTGGCGGTCAAGGAAAGAATTTGGAGGAAAGAATTCATTGACATTTTTTCATTGCTCTAGATACAGTTAGAGGGGCTTGACTTGACCACCTGTGATAAGAAGGATGAGGACAAAAGGGAAAGGAGAAAAGAGCGCAAGGAGAGGAACTTTGATAATTGGTTGGACGCGTTCCATATAATGGCCTGCATTGTAGTAGAAAAATTCCCGCGCTGCACAGCCGACCTATGGTTGTACGAGTCCAACATCCATAATGCTCAGAGAATATGAGAAGGGATTTAGACTAATGATGCAGACGCACCCAGAAATGGAATGGAACGAGAAAGACGTATCGGGTTTCATTCACAAAATGATGGTGGCAAGGGAGGCCAAGGCATGAGGGGGTAGAACCGAGCAGCCCTTTCGTGGGGCCCACCCACAAGGGGAAGGGTAGGCTATTTCATAAGCCCGAGCAATTCAGCTCATGGAAAACATGACCTACTCTACGATAAATGATGCCGTTGACCTGGTTAGGGCAACAGGCCCAGGGACACTCATGGCAAAGGCGGACATAGAGTCTGCCTTCCGCTTACTCCCGGTCCACCCCTCCAGCTTTCATCTACTAGGTTTCTAATGGAAGGGCATACTATCCTTTGACAAAGCTATGCCCATGGGATGCTCTGTGTCGTGTGCCTATTTTGAACTATTCAGCACCTTTATGGAATGGGCGCTGCACACAAGACACCTGTCAGGCAGGAAACTCCACTACTTGGATGATTTCCTATTTTCGGTCCCCGCAGGGTCCGGCGAATGCAGCGACACCCTAGCAGCGTTTGTGAAACTGGCTGGGGAACTAGGGGTCCCACTCTCAGCTGAGAAGACAGTAGGCCCGGCTACACGGATCACATTCCTAGGGATAGAGCTGGACTCCGTCGCCGGGACATCCAGGCTACCCCCAGAAAAAGTGGAGGATTTCAGAGGGGAAATCAGGTGCCTCCAGGGGTGGGAGAAAGTAACACTGCGGGACCTCCAAAGGCTTATAGGAAAACTGAACTTCGCAGCTCGGGTTATCCCAGCTGGCAGCGTATTTGCCAGACGGTTAACCCAGTTGACTTGTGGGCTCACCCATAAACACCACCATGACATTTTCATCTAACTATTGCATCACTTTAACCTTTTTTCATTGAACATATATATATGTATGTGTATATATGTGTGTGTGTGTGTGTATATATATATATATATATTACCTGAAATATATATTATATTATATATCTTAAATTGAAAAAAACAAAACTTACAGCGACGTTATAGTTAGAAAATAGTAAGAAAAAAACTTACAAATTCACCGAAACAAACAAAGGTTACAGAGCCGATATAGTTAGGCTCACATTTCACTCTTATAAAACCATAGAAATTCAGCAGTTATGGTTACATGAGCTAATTATAATTTGCTCCCTAGCAGTGCACTGCTTGTGACCTCACATATTAAATAACTGATAACATGGTCAGTGACATCACTGACGACATCATCCTGTGAGTGTATTTTCTAAGAGTTTGTGATTGTTAAACATATCTACTAAGCCACTACAAAAGTTAATTGAGTATACTAGGTGTATTACTACTGAGTGATACTACTTCCAACATATATTATGTGAGTTGCTGTGTGACTGTGTGTATCCATGTGTGAGTGGGTGTCTGAGTAGCTTCATGGGTGTGTGGGTGGCTGTATGGGTGTATAAGTGGGTGTGTGAGTAGCTGTGTGGGTGAGTGAGTGGCTGTATTGGTGAGTATGTGGGCATGTCAGAGGATGCATAGGTGAGTGTCTGTATGGGTGAGTGAGTGGGTCTCTGAAGGGCTGTATGAGTTAGTGACTGGGTGTTTAAATGGCTGTATGGGTGAGAGAGTGGCTGTTTCAGTGGGTGTTTTGTTAAGTGAGTTGGGATGTGAGTGGCTGTATTGGAGAGTGAGTGTCTGTGTGAATGACTGTATGGGTGAGTGAGTTGGTGTGGGAGTACTTGAATGGATGTGTGAATGGTTATGTAAGTTATTGTGTGGGTGCGGGAGTGATTGTGTGAGTGCTTGTATGGGTGAGCGAATGGGTGTGTGAATGGCTGTATAAGTGAATAAGTGGAAGTGTGAGTAGCTGTATGGGTGAACGTATGGCTGTGTGGGGGCTGTATGGGTGGGTGACTGATTTTATGAGTAGCTGTATGGGTTAATGAATGATTGTGTGTGTGGACATGTGAGTGAGTGAGTGAGTGTGTGAATGGCTTTATGGGTGTGTGAGTACTTGTATGGGTCTGTGAATGGGTATGTGAGTGGCTGTGTGGGTGTGTGTGAGAGTGGGTGTATGAGAGGTTGTGTAGTAGTGTGAGTGGGTGTGTCAGTTGTTCTGTCGATGATGTCATCAGTGATGTCACTTGAGATGTCATCAGTGATGTCTTCAGTGATGTCATTGTCCATATTATGAGTGATGTAATATGTAAGGACATAAGCAGTGCATTGTGGGGGCATAAGTTATAGTTAGCTCAGGTAACTATAACTACTGAATTTGTATGTTTTTTGTACGAGTGAAATGTGAAGCTAACTATAATGTTTCTGTACCCTTTGTTGTTTTTAGTGAATATGAAAGGTTTTTTAAAGTATATTTCCTAACTGTAACTGCCCTTTAACCTTTGTTTTTTCCAGTGAATATCTAAGGTTTATTAAAATTGTTTTTTATAACTATAACATGTACCTTTGTTAGTGAGTGCATGAGTGTCTGAGAGGGTCTGTGGGTGCATGCATGAGCCTCTAAGTGTTTATAAGAGAATCCAAGAGGATCTGAGTGACTCTGTGAGTGGCTGCATGAGTGTCTGAGTAGCTTTGAGAGTGGGCGCATGATTACCTCAGTGGGTCTGTTAGTGAGTGCATGAGTGTCTTAGGGGTCTTCAAATGGGTGCACGATTGCCTGAGTGGGTCTGTGAGTGGCAGCATGAGTGTCACAGTGGGTCTGTGAACAGGCGCATGAGTTGCTGAGTGAGTCTGTGACTGGGTGCATGAGTACCTCAGTGGGCCCATGAGTTTCTACATGAGTCTGTCAGTGGGTGCATGAGTGTCTGAGTGACTCTGTGAGTGGATACATGAGCGTCTGACTGGGTCTCTGAGTGGGTGCATCAGTGTCAGTGTATGGGTCTGTGAGTGAGTGTATGAGTGCTTGACTGGGTCTGTGAGTGGGTGCATGAGTCCCTGACTGGATCTGTGAGTGAGTATATGGTGCTTTAGTATCTGACTGGGTGTGTGAGTGGAAGCAGGAGTCTCTTAGTGGATCTTTGAGTGGGTGCATGAGTGTTTGAGTGGGTCTGTGAGTGGGTGTATGAGTGTCTGAGTGGGTCTGTGAATGGGTGCATGAATCTCTGAATGATTCCCTGAGTGGGTGCATAAATGTCTGAGTGGGTGTACAAGTGGGTGTGTGAGTGTCTAAGTGAGACTGAGGGTTGATGTGTGAATATATATATATATTTTATTTTTTAGCCAATATTTGCAAATTTGTCACGCAGATATAGATATAGATATAGATAGAGATATAGCTATAGCTATAGATATAGATATAGATATTACCTACTGGCGGTTGCCAGTAGGTAGTTATAGTTTGGACCTATTTTCCATAGGAAATCCGCAGCATTCTATTCCCAATAAGTCTGGCGCCGGTTGACGAATCTTTGCGAAATTTTCCAAACTTTTGGCCAGCTCCGGCCCGCTTCTATCCTGAAAGTCTCGGGATGATTCGTCAAGCGGGGGCTGAGAAGAAAGGGGGGTCCCAAAACGTGTTTTCCCCATGGACCTTTAGCCGCAGCTACAGCCCGAACTGCTGAACGGAATTACACCAAATTTGGCAAAGAGGTAGTCCTCAGTTCAGACTCGTGCCTTTTGCTTAAATGGTGTCAATCTGTTGAGTAGCTCCTGAGAAAATTACAATTAAAAGTACATATATCTATGGCCTCGGAGGATCCGCGCACCCTATGTGCACCCTGAGCGCACCCTCTACGCACCCTGCGCGCACCCTCCCGATCACATGCTGAATGCTAATTGGCTGTCAAGTGGTGGTCAACATTCGAAACCTGGAACTGTTGGCAGCCATTTTGTGCCTCGGTAGAAGCGAGGCTGAAGAAGTCTGTGGAATAAGTGTGTAAAACATATAAAGGGGGCAGGGTAGAAATACTCTGACCCTCTAGACCTGCTTAGGGGGTCCCAGAAGGACTCCCAGGGCCTCTTTTTTTTTTTAAACGGCAAAATGCGCGCTGGGTGCGCGGATCTGGCCGTAAAAAAAAAAACGAAGCGCGGACTCCCGCGCTTCTTTAATAATTAGCCCCAGGGGGGCCAAATCCTGGGGGCAAAAATCGTAAAATTTAAGGGGGGGGCCAGGGGGGCCCCCAAGCCCCAGGGACCCCTACCCCCCGGGGCTTTATGTATTGAGGGAGAGGGGCTGCGTGACCCCCCTCCTGGAGCCCTCAAGGACCCTGGGGACCACCACCCCCCCAGGGCTGGCTCCTGCAGTGTCCTGGGGTGCCCATCCCAGGACACTGTTGTTTGCTACGAGAGGGCAGGATTCTCCCGCCCTCCCATAGCAAACTTTGTTTGGATTTTGAAAGAGAGAGCAGGGAAACCTGCTCTCTCTTTCAAAATCCAAACCATATTGCTTTTCCACATGGGGAGCCGCATGTCAGCAGCTCCCCATGTGGAAAAGCAATGCCGGCTCCCGAAGGACGCAGGGAGCCGGCTGGGACCATGGGGGCGTTGGGGCTACCCCCACAGTCCCCAATGTTTTTATGAGCCCCGGGGGATGGGGTCCCCGGGGATAATAAAAATTTGTGATAGGGGCTATTTTGTTTTTTACAGTATCATTAGAAGTCGCGCATCTTGCGCGGCTCTCAGCGCGGCCTCCTGGTGTGCACACGTTGGGTGCACGGCTCCTATCGCGTTGGGTGCACGATTCCGCTTGCAGTTCCTGGTGTGTACGTGTTGGGTGCACGATTCCTATCGCGTAGGGTGCACGATTCCTAATGCGTTGGGTGCGCGACTCCAAGCAAAATAAACATCATGCTTATGTGTTTCGAGCTTAAGTGGCTCTAAAAAGAGCCGTTGTGTTCATTGAGAGCTTTTGGTATAAGCTTATAAGTAAGTACCTATACAGAGTCTAAAGTTGTTGAGCAAGACTCTGTTACCCTCATCAGTAAAATGTACACCATCTCTCCTATAGATGCCTTGCATATTAAGACGCAGATTGTTGTTGTAAATGGACACCATTCTATAGTCTTGGAGAAAAGCAGAAACAGATTTATTCACATGTTTCCTAGCTTTCTCAATCTGTGGACAAAAATGATTGGACCAGTTCCATTTCTGCCTTTGGCATATGTTAGAATAGACAAAGGTAGTTTGGGGGAAAAGTGAAATCAATTCTGCAAAGGTGACCTTAATAAGCATTTCCAGACCTACCCCAGTCAAAGTGCCTAGGTCATTGCCACCACAGTGCACAATTATGAGGTCAGGGTGTTGGAGATGCAAAAAGGATTTTACCAATGGCATCAATTGGTGCCACTTTAACCCTCTCTGTCCATTCCATTTAATGTCTACATTTGGCAAACCTAGGTCTTTGTGAATGCCTTTGTTTTCTGCATACCTTTGGCTCCAGAAAATATAGCTGTGTCTCACAAGCCACACTCTAAGCATCTTGAAGGGAGGTCTGGATGCAGTCAGATGGTCTCCGTAAATGAAATGGCAGCTTGAAAAGTAAGATTTTTCTAAAATGGTGGATAAGATGCAGTTTTGAAAAAAGAAAAGAAATGATTGGTTGTTTGACAACATTCTACACTGAAAACTAGGATGCATGTTTCTGTTTTTTAAATGCATGATTCTTATTGGTTAACAAAAAGTGATTGAAAGGAACATTATATAGGATAAGCTGATATGTTGAAAAGTCAAGCACACTTGCTGTTTTGATTAGCAACATTGTGTGCTGAACTTGTGACCTGTGTGCTCAGTTAAGTGTTCCATGAACTGTTTCTATGGTAACAGGCAGAAGGCAGATTTGGGGTAGGGTTCAAATTTATGTCATTTGGAAAGGGTTGAAATGTGTAACCAATAGAAATGTCTTTTAGATTTTGAATAAATGTGGGAAGGAATGTGATTTGGTGTTTACATGTATATGTGTGCAAAATGAGAGGGAAACATTGCCATTCTTTGGTTTTGCTGACAGGTGCACAGTGCAGAGATTCTGTATAAGAAAATCTGGTGTGTGACTGGCATACTTCTTAATCTACAAAATAACTTGAAAGGTGAGTTTTTTAATTGTGAGGGGATGTATGTGGTCCATTTTGATTTTAATCAGACGAATGTGTTTCTCCTGCTAAAGTGTAGGGAGTACTTTTTTTGCCTAAAATCTTATTGTCAGTGTGTGTGCATTTAGAAACCATCCAGTGATAAGCATTTGTGTTTTTCATGTGTTTGCAGACAAATAACTGTGCTGTTTTCATGTTTTGGTAGAATTAGAAACCAGTCATTGTTTATGTATTTGCAAAATGAGTCAAGTTTCTACACTAAAATGCAGTACTCCTACTAGATTATGAAATGTGTTTTGGTAAAATGCAAGGGATAGTGTTGTTTGTCTAGAATCACACAGTGAGTCTGTGTGCATTTAGGAATCATTTTGAGAGATACATTTTGGTACTAATGTGTAGTAGAAAATGTTGCGCAATGGGTGCAGTCACCTTACATCTTGTACACTAGTAAATGTATTTTTGTAAAATGCAAGGGATAGTGTTGTTTGTTTAGAATCACACAGTGAGTCTGTGTGCATTTAGGAATCATTCTGACAGAAGCACTCTATACAAATGTGTAGTAGAAAGTTTTGTGGAATGTGTGCAGTCACCTTATGTCTTGTAGACTACTAAATGTGTTTTGGTAAAATGCAAGGGATAGTGTTGCTTGTCTATAATCACACTGTGAGTCTGTGTGCATTTGCGCAACCATTGTGAGAGAAGCATTTGGTTACATCGGGTATTTGCTGAGAGATATCTGTTTTAAAATCAGTCATGTTGTCAAGTTTTAGTAGTATTAGAAGCCAGTCATTGCTTATGCATTCACAAAATGAGTCAGGCTTTCACAGTAGTGTGCAGTATTGAAATATGTAGAATCTCTGCAGTCACTTCTCCCCTTCCACACTAGTGAATTTTGGTAAAGTACAAGGAATAGTGTTGTTTGTCTAGAATCACACTGTGAGTCTGTGTGCATTTGGGAACCAATGTGAGAGAAGCATTTGGGTGTTTCATGTTTTTGCAGACACATAAGTGCCTAAAAACCTATCCTGTTCTTACATTTTGAAAGAAATAGAAACCATTTATTGTTTATGTGTTTGTAAAATAAGTCAGGCTTATACACTAATGAGCAGTAGTAAAATATGTGGAATGTGTGCAGTCACATTACCTCTTCAAGAATAGTAAATGTGTTTTTGTAAAATACTGTGTGTTTTCTAGAATCACACTGTGAGTCTGTGTGCATTTAGAAACTACTGAGAGAAGGATTTGGGTATTTCATGTGTTTGCAGACACATAACTACTTAAAAACCTATCCTGTTCTCATACTTTGGTAGAATTAGAAACCAGTCATTGGTTAGGTATTTGTAAAAAGAGTCAGGGTTCTACAATAATGTGCAGTAGTACAATATGTGGATTGTGTGTACTCTGTTTACCAATTCCAGACAAGAAAATGTGATTTGCATAGGATAGTGTTTATTGTCTAGAATCACACTGAGAGTCTGTATGCATTTAGGAACCATTCAGAGAGAAGGTTTTGGTTACTTTATGTCTTTGCATACACATAACTGCTTAAAAAACTCTACTCATTCAGTCAGTACCCAAGTACTCATACACTGATCCAGGCCTTAGCACATGGATTGATTCAAACGCCTATCCACTACGCTTGCAGGCCTCTAACCACCTACACACTTGTCTTTCACACCTTCAATACCCCAGTCAGTATTCATACAGTTCCAACAAACACCCTGTCACTCCCCTTACACTCCTCCAGTTACTCATTCAGCACAATGTACTAATCCATTTACTGCGCCAAAAAACAAACACTTATAAATTCACCCAGGCACTCTCCTTGCAATACTCTAATCATTCAGTCAGTACCCAAGTACTAATGGAGTGAGGCAGGCCTTAGCACATGGATTGATTCAAACGTCTATCCACTATGCATGCAGGACTTTAACCACCTACACAATTGTCTTTCACAGCTTCAATTGCCTAGTCACTATCTATATACTCCAATAAACACCCTGTCACTCCCCTTGCACACCTCCAGTGACTCATCCAGCACCATGTACTAATCTTTTTACTGCGCCAAAAACCAAAAACTTAAAAGATTCACCCAGGCACTCTCCTTGCAGTACTCTAATGATTCAGTCAGTACCCAGGTACTCATGCAGTGAACCAGGCCTTAGCATATGGACTGCTTCAAACATCTATCTACTATGCATGCAGGCCTCTAACCACCTACACACTTGTCTTTCACACCTTCAATACCCCAGTCAGTATTCATACAGTTCCTGCAAACACCCTGTCACTCCCCTTACACTTCTCCAGTGACCCATTCAACATCATGTACTAATCCATTGACTGCACCAATACCCAACTACTTTTAAATTCACCCAGGCACTCTCCTTGCAGTACTCTAATCATTCAGGCAGTACCCAAGTACTCATGCACTGAGCGAGGCCTTAGCACATGGACTGCTTCAAACGCCTATCCACTATGCATGCAGTCCTCTAACCACCTACACACTTGTCTGTCACACCTTCAATTCCCCAGTCAGTATCCATACACTCCAGCAAACACCCTATCACTTCCCTTGAACTTCTCTAGTGACCCATTCAGCACCTTGTACTAATCCATTCACTGCACCAAAACCAAACCACTTATAAATTCACCCAGGCACTCTCCTTGCAGTACTCTAATCATTCAGTCAGTACCCAAGTACTCATCCAGTGACCCAGGCCTCAGCACATGGATTGCTTCAAACCCCTATCCACCATGCATGCAGTCCTCTAACCACCTACACACTTGTCTTTCACACCTTCAATTCCACAGTCAGTATCCATACACTTCCTGCAAACATCCTGTCACTTCCCTTACACCCCTCTAGTGACCCATTCATCACCATGTACTAATCCATTCACTGCGCCAAAACCCAAACATGTAACCAATGTCACACTTGTGCTTTAGGCCTACAATTCCCTAGTTACTAGACATACACTCCAGTTAACACAGTGTGACTGCTGTTGCAATCCCATAGTGACTCTTTCAGTACCATGCAATTAAACATTCAGTAAAGTAAAACTCAACCAATTATGAATTCACCTAGTGTGTCTCCTTATAGTACTGTAATCATACAGTCAGTATGCATGTACTCATGCCAGGCTTTAGGACATGGAGTGCTTCAAACTGCTATGCACTATGCATGAAGTGGTCTAATCACTTTTACACTTGTGCTTCAGGCCTATAATTTCTTAGTCAGTATTTATATAAAATGTGTTTGTATAGTAAAAGAAAGGTATAATTTATAAAGATATTAATATACATTTATTTATGATAAATTTTTACAGATACTGTTTATCACCATTAAAATAAAGTAATCATGCCGGACAAAGTAAGAAAAAGAAAGGAACAGAATAAGGACAGTTACTTGAAGAAAAATCAACCACAAGTATTGGATAAACAACATAATGTGGATAAAAAGAAAACATCTTCTGGTAAGATCACAAAGCAATTTAATAAAAATGTTTGTAGGACCAGACAGAATGTACAGAATGCTGAAACCACTGAGAATGCTTCAAATAGAAAAAATACTCAAAATAATAGGAAAAGAAAAAAAGCAAATGGACTGTTAAAGGACATGAAATATGGTAAAAGAAGACAAAATCAGTATAAAGAAATACGCACAAAATGATTTTACAAGAGAGCAGTACATAATTTGCTGAAAGATACGAAGAAATATAAAAAGAAAGCTCTATTTTATAAAAAGAAGAAGCATATTGAAACCATTGTTGAAAAGGCTTTTGAAGTAAAAAGGAAACTATTTATTGTATTATTAAGCAGAATTTGATCACTAGATAAACCAATCCATTTAATGAAGGCCAAAAGAAAGAGGAAAAAAGTAATTAACAGAACAAATTTTTGTGATTTTTTTTGGGTGAATGAAAACACAGTTCAAGTTCAGAGCCTTTCTTTAATGAAGAGAGTTATTTAAAGAGCAATAATTTATTGCATGCAGTTGACACCAGTGGTCAAGGTTATGAGGTTAGAAATGGTTGTTCAATTGACAAAGAGAAAATGGTTCCCAGAAATGCAGAAGAAGTGATAGCTGATGAAGTTCTAGGGAGACGTCCTAAAGACCCTGTGTACACTTGGGATTGCAGTAGTATTTGTAGTGTACGACAAGAATCTATTGATAAATTATGACATTTCTTACGAGCATATAGTAAAAAAAAGTGTTAAACAAAAGATTAAGGTGTTGCAAGGACTAGACCCTTGCAGAGTGAGAAAAAATACTGGTTTGCAAGGTCATTCTCTGGCTTGTCTTTCTAGGAAAGTTTTTCAAAGTGTTTTTCACCATTTCAGGATGTTAGCAGTACATCGTACTCAAATGCGGAAGTTAGTGAGAAGATTGTATTATGCAAAAAGTCCAGCACTAAAGTTAAATGAGTTGAACAGTGCTCGCGTGGGTCAGTATCAGATGTGAAGAAGGTTTGTGATGATATTGAGTTTTGTTACTTTGGTCCTCAGCAAGAGAGTGCAGAAACTGACACATTAATAGAACAAAATATTGAAGACAATGTAGAACCCATGATTACAAAAAATTTTGAAGATCAAATCACAAAGTTTAAGGTGATTTCAGGTGAAAGACCACATTTTTCTTGTATTTGTTGTCGGCGAACTCACTATAAAAATCAGACTAGGAGTGTCAATCTGTATTTAAAAAGTGAATCAGAAAATAATTATAAGTGGAAAGAATTTGCAACTTATTTGCTGGTAGAGGATTGTTTTGAATTGGGTTCTGACCAGCGTATTTGCAAATATTGTTATAACAAATTAGATGAGAATAAAATGCCTGCTAGAGCTGTTCATAATAATCTAGAGTTGGTTGCTATTCCTCCAGAGCTGATAGATTTAAATACCTATGAGTCTATTCTCATTCAATGTGTGCACCCATTTCAGGCTATTGGTCGTATGGAGCCTAAAACAGGTAAATTGCCTCCATCAGATTTACAAAGAGGGTTAAAAGGGAGAGTTGTGTATTTACCGTTAGATTTAAAGAAAAACATTGAAACTATTGGTGTAGGACGTGCAGAAAATGAACCACTAGTTATTCTAGTTAATGGTGTTCCTACTAAGAATAAGAAAATCTGGCAAGAGTCAGTGGATGTTAGAAAAGTGCAAAAGGCAACATAGTATCTGATAAAAAATAATGAGTACTATAAAAATGTGTTTGTAGGAGAAGAAGAAATAGATTTAGCAGAAGATACTGAAACATCAAGTGGACAAATTGAAAAAGTGGACAGGTCCAGATGTGAAGAAATCTATGAACATTACATTGTACATCCACTTCATTCCAAAGAAGTGAAGGGGAATACGATTGAGTTATTCCAAATCAAAAAGGCAAAAGGAAGTCCCATGAGTGTATGGGAAGAGAGCTTGGAAGCTCGTTGTTTCCCGCAGTTCTTTCCAACAGGAAAAGGTGGACGATATGATGAATGTCCTGTGCAGATTCCTGCATCTGAATATCGGACAACAAGATTATATGCAGAAGATCCAAGATTTCGACAATGTATCCCTTATGTTTCATCTTCTGTTTCAAAGTGACTTGTCTGGACTTTCATATGCAGTAAATCACATTTTAAAAACTGGAGTGTATCTGCAAAATGTAACTGCAAAGGATTTTATGGATAAAGTGCATCAGAGAGATGACCATTTAGAATCTCAGTTGATTAATCTTCTGTCAGCGTGGGACTAATGAATATTGGTACCATCATCATGGAGAACTGAAATGTATGCTACGGAACTTAGGAACTCCTACATGGTTCCTTACACTAAGTTGTGCTGAGTACACTTGGGATGATTTACTTGAATTTCTTCGAAAGGCAAATTCCAATAAAAAAATATAGAATACAAAATACCCGGAGAATTGTGCTCTTTGGATCCTGTTAATGTATGCAGATATTTCAATCATAGATTTGAAGCTATGATTTCTTTTATCTGCAATAAAAAGAATCCTCCTCTTGGAGAAGTTGTGGATTTCTTTTGGAGAAAGGAGTATCAAGCTAGAGGTGCTCCTCATATACATATGTTGTTATGGATCAAGGACGCTCCCAAATTTGGAACGGATTCAGATGATACTGTTTCGTATTTCATTGAAGAATATGCCACATGTGCTGTACCCAAAAGCAGAGAAGATAGATACTTAAAACAACAAGTCTTACGATTCCAAAGCCATAGATGTGGACGAAAGTACAAGTCTAAGGATAAGTTCTATACCAAATGTCGTTTTGCATTTCCACGTCCTGTATTATCCAAAGGAAGTGTAAACAGTTTTATGTCAGCTATGTGACATACCATCACAAGAAAGTCTCCGAAAATTACCTACAACTTAAGAAGAAGCGAAGAGTCAAAATACATAAATGATTACAATCCAGTTATTTTATCTATGTGGAACGCTAACATGGATATTCAGTATTTTGCGGACAATTCTATTGCTGTTGCTCGATATGTAACGTCCTACATTACTAAATCAGAAAAGACGGAATTGAAAGAAATGTGGGAAGAGATTTCTCACGAGAAGACTCTAAGTAAGAAATTATACAGTTTCAGTTTGAAGATGTTATCGCATCGAGAAATTGGAGCATATGAATACTCAGATCGGTTATCATCTGCAAGTCTATACTCCAAAAGTAGAAGAATCATTTGGGTGAGTCTAGATCTTGCAGCAATGCGAAATCGGGTACTGAAATCTGTTCAAGAAATTGAATATTTAGCAGAAAAAGAACCAGAAAGTACAGATATTTTGAAAACGAATATGTTGGACACATATTACCCAAACAGAAGTCATCATCTTGAGAACATGTGTCTCTATGAAGTGCTGCAAAACTACACTTTTAAACGGAATACTACAGAGAACGTCAATGATGGAAAATATGAAGTCATTGGTTGCGAAGGATGTTTGGTGAAACAAAGGAAAGTAAATTTGATTAATCACAGGAAGCTGAGTTGGAATACTGCTGATAAAAGGGAATTTTACTATTTAGCCCTTTTGCAAATGTTCAAACCGTGGCGTTCAGAACTGGAATTACTTGGAGATTGTCAGAGCTATGAAGATGAATTTAATGCTTGTAAAGATAGCATACAATGCAGTGCTTTTGCAAATTATGTGAAAATGTTGAATGATGAAATTGATCAAGAAGCTACAATTGCAGCTGAGCTTGCTAGAGACAGTTCTCAAGACAGTCAAAGTTCTGCTGCACTGAGTCAAGATCCACTAGAACAACCAATTGTTGAAAATGAAGCAGCAATTGCCATGAATGAGGTGGAAACAGCAATGCATCAAGCTCAAGGAGATGTAATGGAGTTAGCAAACTTGGAAGAACAACTAAATGTTGAACAGAAGCAAATATATCAGCAAGTGCGACAACAGATTGACCATGGATTACTTCATGAAAAGATAGAGTGCTCATGCACATCATTTCAACCTATTCAAATGTATGTGAGTGGACAAGCTGGAACAGGAAAAAGTTTCTTAATTAAAGTAATTGCAAGTTATCTACAAAAAACAACTGAGTCGCATTTGTCTTGTGTTGTCACTGCTCCAACTGGGTTGGCAGCACATAACATTAAAGGAATTACTTTACATCGTTTACTAATTCTACCAGTAGAGCATGAGAACAAATTGGAATACCACAAGCTATCTGGAGAGGCTTGTACGAAGTTTCAAGAGTCCTGAAGAAAATGAAACTTCTCATTATTGATGAGGTAAGCATGGTCTCAAACTTAATGCTTGCCTTTGTGCAATTAAGAATGGAGCAAATTCTTAAAACAGAGTATGATGTGTTATTTGGAGGAAAACACGTCATAGTTTTTGGAGATCTACTGCAACTGACTCCTGTAAAAGGACAACCAGTATTTAAAACACTTGCACATGAAGACTCCAGAAAGTCTCTGGGTAGTGCTGGAAACGTGAACATTTGGTCATATTTTGAATACAAAGAACTGACGAAAAATATGCGACAGGCAAATGATGCTGAATATGGAAGTATTCTTCAAGATATAAGATTTGGGCTTCTGACAGAACATGGCAAACAAGCTTTGCAGAATCGATTACTTTCCAATTTGTTTCCAAATGAAAATGTAGTTCCTGAGAAAATATACATGAAAATTGCAGAAAATAAATCTGTAATCTGCTTAATGCCAACACTGCGCGAGTGTTCTATATTCAACGAAGAATTATTGAAACTGGAAAATGAAGAAATTATAAAAATGGAAGCCATCGATAAAATAGAGCATGAAGGAATCACTATTATTTTGACGGGAAAATTGAAAACATAATTGGATTCTTTAGAAAAAAAGATATCTAAAACGGCTGGTTTAGAAAAGAATCTATATGCATGTATACACTGTTGGGGTATTTTAAGGCATAATTTGGATGTAGAAGAAGGTTTAGTTAATGGAGCAATGGGTAAAGCTGTGGATTTTGTTAATTATCAGAAAAAAGATGGAATTGAATTATTAAAAATTAAATTTGATAAGATTGAAGAAGTTAAAGAAATTGGTCGTTGTTCAGTTCGTTGTTTGCTTGTTAAAGATTTATATGTCCGTAGGAAACAATTTTCATATTCTCGGGCATACGCAGTGACTATTCATAAATCTCAAGGATTAAGTGTAGACAGTGCATTGGTGAACATTGGATCTACCATGTTTAAAGAGGGTATGGCATATGTTGCTTTGTCGCGAGTCAGAACATTATCTGGTTTGTTTTTAATTGATTTTGATGACACAACGTTTACTGCAGATGCAAACTGTGTAAAAGAGTATAATAGGTTAAGAGGAGCGTATGCTCCCAATTTAGGTCAATATCCTGTATTTCAAAAGCGTGTGGTTGGTCGAAAAAGAAGGTATGAGAATATCTGTACTGAAGGTGTAGTGAAGGTGAAAAAACAAGATAATGTTGTCATTGCAAGCAAAAAGAAAAAGGACATGTTGAAGAGATGTTGGTTATCAGTTTGAAAATAGTGCAGGTATCAACTGCTATGCTAATGTAGTGGTCAATGTTGTTTTTTATCTTGAAGGATTGCAACAGCAAATTATGGAGAATCGGAAAAAAAGATTTTGTTCCTTGTTGCATTCTGTTTATGAAAAATTGAGAACTGATACAAGTAAAATACAAACTGTTTTTGATGTTCGTAATCTTTTGGATGTATGTTCTGGTTCTACACAATTTACGCAAAATATCCAACAAGATGCTCAGGAATTTCTAATGTATATATGCTTACCGTTTTAGAAAATGAAGGTGTAGAAATAGAAAATATTTTTGGCCTTTGTTACAAATGGGAACATCATTGTGAAAATTGTATGTACACATCTAGTACTAATGTACACACTGAAAGATTTCTATATTTAACATTACTGTAAATCAGTGTCTTTCAATAAATTAGTTAAAGCTACAAATCAAAACATGGAGTGTAGCCAATGTAAATCAGAAATGTTATCAACATTATTTTTACAAAGATATGGACAATATATAATTTTAATGATGCAATGTTGTACAGCTGATGGAAGAAAATTGGACACTTTAATAAAACATTTTGTAGCAACTCAACTATCAATATCAGGAAGGACTTTTGTAGCAAGTGCAATAATTTTCCATGATGGTCCTTCCACAACATCTGGACATTACACTGCCTATCTAAAATGTGACAAAGGCAGGACACTTTGTAATGATGCCCAGTTGGTTTTCAAACAACGTTTGCCTAGTGAATTACCAAATTCCTACCTAATATTTTTAAAGCCAAAGTTTTAGGAAGATAATTCAGCCTCTGAGGAATTTATTATTATAATTTAATAGGATTATCATTGGACAATTTACATAAAGAACAGTGCAAAAATACCATCTGGCCTCAAGGAAAGGTATATGTTTGAATTATGGACTTTTTCTTATACATTGACTCGGTGTATATTTTAAAGCGACAACATTTACAGTGTTTATAAATGTAAGTTATAACATTTTCTTAGCAGTAAGCATTTTATATATGTGTGATTTGTATTTTCTGGTATTTTACTGAGAATAGATTGTTGGGTTTTTTAAACAAACTTTTTGATTGTTTTTTTTTGCCGGCTGTTATGTGATGAGTACGATTGAAATCACTATTTCTAGTGAAATTCAATATATTCTGAGAACAGCAAAAAAGGCAAACAAATTACTTTGTTTAAATTATGCTGTGTTGTTAAAAATGTATTACATGTTATAACTATTTTTTCTTTTCTTTCACAGATCCTAATTCTAAAATAAGCAATTTACCCCAATTTACATTACAAAAAACATCTGAAAAAATGTCTACCATTTTTTATTTCTATTACTGTGAAGGTAAGTTTAACTAAGTGTTAATATGCACAATGGGCAGATCTGCAAGAAGCTACAAAGTTTGAATACGTTTTTCAAAACACCCTGTTTATACCTATGTAGTTTTGGAATCTCCCTGTCATAGGATATCATGTGACCTGCAAAAAAAATGATTTGAGTGGTTCATAATATTTCTCATTGTACCTATTGAAGGACCGCAATCATTTCAATCATTCTTCTTTGAGCATCTTTGCAGACAAAACTCTGTGCTTACCTCCTATCATTCGCAAGCAATTTTCCAAACAGAAATATGTCACTTTTTGTAACATAGTTACAGCGCAAGACACTCTTTCATATTTACAAAGAGAGGAAAAGGCACTCTGTGTACCTTTTCTTCTCCATGTAAATACGACCTCATCATACACACCACTTTGTGTTGAAAGGGCGTTCTGTAAGTGTTGCTGTGTGTGATTGCACAGAATACTCATAGAACAAGACACATCTCCAGATTTATCAAAAATCATATATCTGGACATGTGTGTGAATGCTGCACCATCCTCCAATTGGTGTAGCAAGGCACAACAAGGAGAATTGTTTTCATTTCTCCTCATTTGTTATCTTTCAGTACATGCTACAATGCTCAGCATACATTGAAGGAGAAAAATGCCTTTACTGATTGTTTTTGTGCAGGAAGGTGTGTCTTCCTGCACAAAAACAAACTCCACATGACACAGATATCCTTGCACCATGGTGCAAGGGTGCCTGTGTCACCACATGGCTGCAGTTTAAGCAGCCATGCAGAGAGAAGCATAGACTTGCAACATATCTATGTACATATGTTGCATCCCTGTGCTTCGGAAGTACCACAGCACACTGCAGTTGAAGAGCTTACTGTGTGATGCTGCAACACTTCCTCATAGTTCTGCACTTATACATTCACCATACACTACTAATGCATTAGTTCAGTCAATTATGCACTACACATACATTCATCTAAACTTTCACACACTAACATACTAATATAGCTCTTTTTTAAACCAAAAAAGTTAGTTCTGACAAGAACTTTATTTTCTTCTTTTTGGTTTTATATATTTATTTTTGATTTTCTGAATAATTTTTAGATTGTTTTGGTTTTTCTTGAAAAAAGAAAAAAACAGAACTGGAGGAACAAAACAATGAACTTCAGGAAAAAAAAAATCTAACAACGATGGTTCTCGTGCAACTTGCAAATTAAATCAATAGACTGTTCCCCATAGCATAGGATTTTGTTACACTTCAAGCAGTGCACTTTCAGTGTTGCAAATTGAGGACGTTTATCCAGGTGTTGTTCAGAGGGATCCGTCCGAGAAGTACTTGGTTGTGAAGCTGCTGAAGGTGCTGGAAGAACTTGCATTCTTCGGCACTCTTCACGTGCCAGGTTTACCAGATGCAAAGTTTGGAGATGCTTCTTCATACTGGCTGTACCACATGAGTAATTCTTTGTTGGATCTCCACGGAACAGCACTCTCTGTCATATTTTGCATGTCACTTTGGTGGCATTTGTCCTCGTTTGTCCCTCTGGGAAAGCAACAAATTTCCAGACAACAGATGTATATCTTTCTGGGCGTGGTGGTTCAGCCAAAAACTCACCTTCTGATGAATGTTGAGATGGTGGTGAAGACTGCTGCCCTGAAGCCATTGTTTGTCACAAGAAGTTTGAACTAAGTGTCAACTTAGCCAAAAAAAGTTCTTCTAAGCACAGAGATGTTCCTCCAAAGAAGGTCTAAGAAGAATGATTAAAATGGGTGGGGTCTTTCAATAGTTAGAATAGGAAGTCTAATGAACCAATCAAATCTCTTTTTTCAGGTCACATGGGATCCGCACACCCTGCGCATAGGAAGCACACACCGAGCGCGAATTCGCGAAGTTGCATTTAAAAGTAATATACGTTATTAAAAGTAAAAATATATTAATTTTATGAGTAGCTTAGATTATGTCTTGCCTCAATATTTATATGAAATACATATATATATCTTTTTTGACATTTAAAATATTTCGCGGGAATCGCGCACCCACCGCGTCAAATACGTATATGACGTCACGCGGAAGCACGCGAGCGTCGCATAACGTACAATGTTTTTGACATGTATGCGCTTGAAGTTGCGTATGGATCGCATAGCAATCGTGCAGGTAAATACGTATTCATCGCACACCCTCCGCGGATCCTGAACAATAGTGGTAAATTGGCGGCTAGGTTCCGCGTATTGTTCGGGAACGGTACGCATTGGGTGCGCGAATTCCCCCCCCAAAACAATAATAATAAAATATTAACAATATAGTTTATAAAATATTTTTTTTTAAATAGAGTTATCATTTTTTTTACAAATATTTGTAAAAAATGTTTTCATTAAAAGCATGTAATATATATATATATATTTTTAAATATGTAAAAAAAGAACTTTAAAAAAATGAAGAAAAACAGTATAAAAAACGTTAATAAAGCAATTGATACTCTGAAAAAGAAAGATTTAGAAATCTATGAAATTCAGTAAAAAACCATAGGTTACAGATAAGTTATAGATAGGAATTAGCATTTAAAAAACCTTTGAAATTCACTTAAAAAACCATAGGTTTCAGGCACGTTACAGTTAGGAATTAACATTTAAAAAACCATAGAAATTGCCTTGAATCTCTGCAGGAAACAGAGAGACAACCTGAAACCTGTCAGGGAGGACCACAACGTTATAATCAAGCCCTCAGATAAGGGAGGAAACGTGCTTCTGTGGGATTTGAACAGCTATTGTAATGAAGCATACAGTCAGTTGGGCACAACTGACAGCTATTCAAGAACTACCCTTGAGGCCTACAATCAGGTGCTAAACAAATATCTTTTTGCCAATGTGAAGGGTCAGGGGGCTACTCGATATGGCAGAATGCCAGTTTCTGTTTGGCAAGCAGCCGGTGGCCTCCTGTTTCTACAAGCTACCAAAAATATATAAGAACAGGGAGAACCCACCTGGAATACTGTTATCTCAGCTAACAACAGTCTCCTTGAACACACCCCAATGTATCTTGATTTCTTTCTTCTACCCTCTTACTGCAGGGACTGCATCGATTTAATTACTACCATCCATAATGTCCCATGGCAGTCACACTATCTGCTTGTAACCATGGATGTAGTGTAGTTATACACCTGCATTGATCATGATTTAGGTAACCAGTCCTGTAGTTACTTCTTTTGGGATAGACCACTGTGCAGGTATGATCATTCTAAAATGCTTTTGGAAATGTTATGTTTCTGTTTGAGCAACAATTTCTTTTTATTTAATGACAACTGGTTTTTGCAGCTAGTCGGAACAGCGATGGTAAGTTGTTTTGCTCCTAGTAATGCCGGCATATGCATGGCCTGGTGGAAGGCTAACTGCTTGTGGGTTGAGGAAAATGAACGATGGACCAGGTACATCACACTTTGGACCAGATATATTGACAATCTTTTCATCATTTGGGAAGGTCCAAGACACGAGTTGTAGACATTTTTGAGACACATTGCCAGTAATAATCTTAACCTGGTTTTTACACACAAGATACACTCCACCAGTAAGGGCTTTTTGGACGTCTCAATTTAGATCATTGACAGTGAATTACATACAAGGCTGTACCTCAAAGTGACTGCTGGCAACAGCATTCTACATGTGGGTAGCCTTTCCTATGGGGGAGTTTCTTTGTGCCAGGTAAAACTGTAGTATGGACCAAGCATATGGAGAAGAAAGAGACAGGATGATTTTCAGGTACAGAGGCTGGGGCAATCCCGCTAAAGTTTTGTGAACAGCTGTTTTGAAGGCATCACAGACCACACGAGATACACTACTAAGTAGGAGAGAGAAGGAAACAGAAGAATAGAGCATGGTGAGATTGATCACATCATACAACAGTACAGTGAGAGCTTGGCTATCAGGAGAGTGATTGCCAAATACGGGCATTTGGTTAAGAATGATTCAGTGATAGGTAAGAAAGTGGCTCTCTTTCCTCAAGGGAGAAGAGCTTCACATACTCATCGGCTGATGTGGTAGTTTTCTGAAGTTATCTTGAGCTTCCATTCTGTCTGTCCCAGTATCTATGTCTTCCTTCTTAACTTTGATGATGATATTTTGTTTCTGTTTACACCTTATATCCCCATTACCTTTTGGCTATTTTTATATTCGGAAGATTCAGTGTTGATTGAGATAGACATTCCCCCTCTTTCACTACTTAAAAATCACTCATATGAACATGATTTTGTGTTATTATTATTTGGGTTTTATTAGTTTTTTCACATTTGCACACATACTTGCTCATGAGAGGTATAGGAGCTGGTTGATCATTTAGAAAGTTAGAGGGAGTGTACGTATATGTGACTTGAACAGGGCATAAATAGGCATGAGGTTGCAGTGTTAGAACTGGCATGTTATTATGATATATGTGACGTCGAGATGTCTCTTAGTCCTTGATTATAACATGATTTGAAGATTTGTTCTAATTTATTTTAACATATACTTCAGATGTCGAACAATACATTGGCCACTTTGTCGTCATTATGAAGAGGCACTAATTATGACATGAGACAAGGAGTGGGTTAGCCTGCATGATTTCACTTGTATTTTATACAACATTCATACAACAAGTTAAAGAATGACCTTTGTGTATCAGAATACCAGGCAAGTTTGTGATAATATGTGCACCCACAGTGCCACTTGGCAGCAATCTCTATACAAAATATTGCCAGAAGAGACCTACATCGTCTTTTGAGATGAACTTTGATTTTTGTTTGCACTGTTATGGTAAATTATAACATGCTCATACAAATGATTTTTTAAGTGTTTTAAATCAGAAAGATTTAAGAATGTAACACACGAGTTTAACTTCCAAAGCGGAACCTAGACCATGGTATTTTGTTCATTTTTTGCAATCTGTATTGTTTTTAAGGGTGATTAGGCACAACTTCTGAAATTAGGCCGTGACAAAGTCCTGTTTAGGTTGAAATGCATAGCAGATTAAATGACTTTTGAAGCTGATGTGATGTGTGCGTTTCATTCTTTGGTGGCAAGGAATACTTTATTTATGTAAAAACAGGACTCACCCCTGTTACGCCACACCAGTCCTGTAAGGTGGATAAGGCTGGTAGCAGTGCAGTACTCTTGTGAAGATATATATATATATTCACTGAAAACACCATAGGTTTCAGGGGCGTTATAGTTGGCTGGACATTTCCCTCGTACAAAACCATTGAAATTCCCCCAATCTACTGCTGACATCAGTGATGTCATGAGTGATGTCACTGACCATGTCATGAGTGATGTAATATGTGACGTCATCAGCAGTGGATTGCGGGCGCGCACGTTATAGTTAGCTGAACTAACTATAACGGGGAAATTTCATTGGTTTTTTACGAGTGAAATGTCCAGCTAACTATAACATGTGTGAAACCTATGGATTTTTTCAGTGAATTTGCAATGTTTTTTAAATGCTAATTCCTAACTATAACGTGTGTGAAACCTATGGTTTTTTCAGTGAATTTGCAAGGTTTTTTAAATGCTAATTTATGAATGTATTATTATATTTTTAAAATATTTATTTTACAATAAGCTACCTATATATATAGTTATAGATTAACTTTATCCTGTAATATGGAATGGCTCAGTTTTTTTTTGTTTTAATTTGGATAGAGTTGAACAGCATAGTTAATATCTTCTATAAACTTCTAAACACTTTCAAAAATGTTTTTTTTTTAAAGGGTTTTTGACCGTGCGCGCACGGTGAACGCAGGCGTACGTGCTCCGTGTGCGCATGCGTACGTGCTCCGTGTGCGCATGCGTACATCGTGCGTGCTCCATACGCGCATGCACGCGTGCGCATGCGTACGTGCTCCGTGTGCGCATGCATATGTCGTGCGTGCTCCGTATGCGCGTGCTCCGTACACGCATGCGTGCATGCTCCGTGCGCGCACGGCAAGTCATGTGATTTAGAAACAACACTTTTCATTGGTTCATAGTAGTTTCAGGTCATGTGATTAAGAAACAACACTTTTCATTGGTTTATAGTAGTTTCAGAACGCATGTGTACGTGCTCCGTGAGTGCATGCGTACGTGCTCCACGTGCGCATGCGTACGTCATGCGTGCTCCATACGCGCGTGCTCCGTATGCACATGCGTGCGTGCTCCGTGCGCGTACGTGCATGTGCGCGCACCCCGTACGCGCATGCGTGCGTGCTCCGTACGCGCATGTGCGCACGCCCCGTACGCGCATGCGTGCGTGCTCCGTGCGCGTACGCGCGTGCTCCGTACGCACATGCGTGCGTGCTCCGTGCGTGCACCGTGCGCGCACGGCAAGTCATGTGATTTAGAAACAACACTTTTCATTGGTTCATAGTAGTTTCAGGTCATGTGATTAAGAAACAACACTTTTCATTGGTTTATAGTAGTTTCAGAACGCATGTGTACGTGCTCTGTGAGCGCATGCGTACGTGCTCCACGTGCGCATGCGTACATCATGCGTGCTCCATACGCGCGTGCTCCGTACGCACATGCGTGCGTGCTCCATGCGCGTACGTGCATGTGCGCGCACCCGTACGCGCATGCGTGCATGCTCCGTATGCGTACGCGCATGTGCGCGCGCCCCATATGCGCATGCGTGCGTGCTCCGTGCGCGTACGCGCGTGCTCCGTACGCACATGCGTGCGTGCTCCGTGCGTGCTCCGTGCGTGCACTGTGCGTGCACGGCAAGTCATGTGATTTAGAAACAACACTTTTCATTGGTTTATAGTAGTTTCAGGTCATGTGATTTAGAAACAACACTTTTCATTTGTTTATAGTAGTTTCAGTTCCAGAAACTTCCAACACCACACCCACTCCCCTCATTATTACTTCTGATTCCCTGGGAGAAGGAGCTGAGCAGCTTTTCCAGTACTCCAGTACTTGAGAATGGCAGAGCAGCAGTCATCTTCTGGGAGTGAGCAGGAGACCCTTGTGAGACAGAGACAGAGGAAACAGAAAGACTATTTTATATGTCAATTTTTTACATTTCCACAGGGGCAGAAGAAGGTGAATGCTCCAAAAGTCACCTGCACTCTTTGTGATCGTGTCTTATCAAGAGGAGATCCTAAAAAGAAATACTCTTTTAGTATCTTCACTATGATCAGGCACGTTAGAGATGTACATCCTGTGGCTTATGCTCGAGCTGCTAGAGAAAACCCTCCAGCAGCTTAGCCGAGTACATCCGCAGCAGCTCAGCCGAGCACATCATCGGCAGCTCAGCCGAGCACTTCATCTGCGGCGGCAGCTTCACCTGCTTCTGTTCCTCTGGATATACACCCTCTGTTTAAGAGGGTGCATATACGGTGCAATGCGTGCAATGCTCTTCTCTCTTATGGGGACACCAGCATTCCCCTAATAGAGAGCAAGATACAGCAGCACACGTGCGGCACCCTATAATTTTTGCCATTTTTCTGTTCCTCTATTAACACAACGGCTCTTTTTAGAGCCACCTAACATCTAAACACTTAAATTTGATTTTTAATTCTATTTTTTTAATTTTTTTTCCGCCGTGCGTGCACCGTGCGCGAACCTCGCGATTTTTTAATACAAAATTAAATGTTTTTTCACCCTTCATGGTCCTTCAGGGACACCCTGTCAAAAGCTAGGGGGTCAGGAACTCTGTACCCTGCCCCCTTTTCACATTCTCCACCTTTCTTTTTCACTGTCACACACAAAATGGCGGACAACACTTCCTGATTTCGACCGATTCGAATGTTGACTGACATGTAACCACCAATCAGAATTACGCTCGCGCACGGTGCGCGGCTATAGATATTTATGTACTTTTAACTGCAATTTTCTCAGGAACTACTGAACAGATTGACACCATATATACAAAAGGCACATCCCTGACCTGAGGGTTACCTCTTTGCCAAATTTCAAGTAATTCTGTTCAGCCGTTCGGGCTGTACCTTCGACTAAAGGTCCTATGGGAAAAGGCATGGGGGAAAACGCATTTTGGGACCCCCTTTTTTCTCAGCCCCCGCTTGACGAATCACCCCGAGACTTCCAGGGTAGAAGCTGAGCGGAGCGCCCCATTAGTTTTGAAAATTTCGCGAGGATCCGTCAACCGGCGCCAAAGTTATTCAAAATAGAATTTTCAGGTTTCCTATGGAAACACGGTCCTCACTATAACTATCTACTGGCGACCGCCAGTAGATTATATATATATATATATTGGTTCATAACAAAAACCTAAATGACTTGTGCTACTATGTCATTGACTCTGTGAAAAAGAACATAAGAGGCGGTAACAGAGAAAAGCAGTTAAGACAATTGGAGTCTAAATACATCCTTTTGTTAGATACCAGAATTCCGAAGGGACTCAATACAGGAGAGGATCTCCATAATTTCTTATAATGTTATAATTCTTCGTTTTTTTATTCATGTGTTATGAACTTTATTCTAAAATGTGCATTTACGCATCTCTATACTACAATTCCAATCTATTAGAATATTATGAATTTATGGGGGCTTATTTCTGTAATTTTTGATGAATGATTATGTGATTATAATATTTTTAAGAGTATTATGTTTTAACATCTTAATCTGAATATTACAATACATACTTTAATCTAGGAACTGAAAATTTGAAGCATCGATCATTATATTGTTTACATATATTAATCTGTAATGTTTTTACATACCATTATCCCTTTTTTATGACAATTGGTATATTGGATGTGATATGAATATAATATCATTTTAAAGGGTGAATATTATTATTTTTTGCACTAATTTTTCGACACCATATGATTTTAGCACTAGCACTTTATCAGGTTTTAAGTTACAACGTGAATGGGAATTTTAATATGGACAAAATTCATAAAATGGAGCAATGATTTAGTCACTAGGCTAATATTATCCTCAGGATTTAGGCTTTTAAAGAACAGCTAATTTATTTAATACTAAAATTGTTTTATACATTACGAATTTCTACATTTTATATATATAACAATGATAATAATTTATTTATTAAGTTATTTATATATTTATGAATTTAACTTATACTTGTGAGAATATAAGTATTTTGTTTAGCTCCGTGTTTCAACCGTCACGTAACGTAACTTGAACATCCAATATGTCACCTTATATAAATCATGTGTTTCACCGGAGGGTCATGTGATCAAGGCTGTGGGTTCACAGCCGAAATGCGTCATGCTGACTATGGAAGAATAAACAAGCACGAAACTCTTTACGGCGCACTTTGTGGTCTGTACCTGTTGAAGTTGTATAGCTGTGCAAAGTGATACAGGACTGCTGATCATTTTTTATATATATATATATATATATATATATTTATATATATATATATTCACTGAAAAAACCATAGGTTTTAGGGGCGTTATAGTTAGCTGTTCATTTCCCTCGTACAAAACCCTAGAAATTCCCCCGTTATAGTTAGTTCAGCTAACTATAACTCGCGCCCCCGCAATGCACTGCTGATGACGTCACATATTACATCACTCATGACATGATCAGTGACATCACTGATGACATCACTGATGACATCTCAAATGACATCGCTGATGACATCACTGATGACAGCATCCAGTGAGTATGTGTTTCTTTACAGTTTTAATATGTTTAACATATATAGGGAAAGCTCTGTTGAAGAATGAGTGGGTGTACAAGTGTGTGAATGGATGATTTTCAGGGTGCGTAACTGACTCTATAAGTGAGTCATTAAATGTATCTTACTGCAGACTAGTGACTAAACTGTGTGAATGTCTGTATGGGTCTGTGTGTAGGTGTATAAGTGGCTGCATGGTTTTGTGAATGGCTATATGAGTGTCTATATGAGTTATTGATTGCTTGTCTCAGTATCTGTATGGGTTCCTGAGTGTTTGTGTGGGTAGGGTGTGTGTGACTCTGTGCATAGATGTGTGAGTGGGTGATTCTATGGGTGCATGGTTTTAAGAGTGCATCTGTGATGTACTGTATGGTTGGGTGAGTGTCTGTATGGGTGTGTTAGGGATTGAATGTATATCTCAGTGGTACATGTGTGACTAACTACATATGTGAAAGGCAGTATATATGTGTGTAAGAGTAAATAAGTGGGTATATGTGAGAGTGTGTGATTGTGAGAGTGGCTGTATGGATGAGTGTGGGCTTGTATCAATGATTGTATAAGAGCGTAAGAATATGGTACTATTTTTATGAGTAAGTGAACTTGAGTGTGTTTAACTGTATGGGTGAGTAAATTGGACTGTGGTTAATTACTTGCTCGACTGACTTGGTGTGTCAGTACCTCAATGGATGATTGGTGGTGTGTGAGTGTCTATATAGGTGTATAAATGCATAAGATAGTCTTGTACGGAGTGACTGTAAGTATGAGTGACTGTACAGGTGAGTGAGTGGAGGTGTATGTAGATCTAAGAGTTAATGAGTGGGTATGTAGTTATCGGTATTGGAGTATCTATGGGTTTCAAAATGGCCGTCTGAAATTTTGAGTCGGTGTATCAAAGGTTATATTAGGGTGTGAGAAGATGCACTAATTTATCACATGGATGATGTCATCAGTGATGTCATCAGTGATGTAATATGTGACGTCATCAGCAGTGCATTGCGGGGGCGCGAGTTATAGTTAGCTGAACTAACTATAACGGGGGAATTTCTAGGGTTTTGTACGAGGGAAATGTCCAGCTAACTAAAACGCCCTTGAAATCTATGGTTTTTTCAGTGAATTTCAACGTTTTTTTAAATGCCAATTCCTAACTATAACGTGCATGAAACCTATGGTTTTTTCAGTGAATTTCAAACGTTTTTTAAATGCTAATTCCTATCTATAACTTATCTCTAAAGATATTATGTTTATTGATTTTCATTGGATTTCTATATTTTTCGGAGGCAAGATGGCCGCCGACTGCCCGTAGGAAGCGGCAGCCCCTGGACCTGCTCCTGTTGATCTCTGCTTGAGATACACTGATGCGATGGAGCTTCGATTGGAAAGCTGGGGATCAAGGGAGAGTGAACTGATTGAACTGAGCGAGAGAAAGCGAGAGGATACGATATTGAAGAGATGCTATGGGAGTCGAATACCCTTATATCTTGGCTGATTTAAAGATTGGGTGAGAAGCAAACCACGCGAAGCAACTTGACGGTGCTGATAAAACTGGTGGCCAACTGTCTTTCAGATCACCGTCCAAAAAACAGAAGTGACCTCAGGCGTGACAGACGCAGTATGGCTCCGAAATTGCAGAGGGCTGTGAAGGAGGTTGCAGGAAGACAAGAGCTACTGGAGAGTGACTCTGACATACCAGCTGCTAACTTAAGAGCTAAAAATCATCGGAAGGGGCAAGCGCGAAAAGAGGCCGCAAGACAGCGCGAAGAGGAGCGCTTGGCAGCCAGCGAGAGGCGAAGACAGGATCGTGAGGTCGAGTGCAGGAGGAAGGCGGTGCCTGGGAAAGGAGCAGCTAATAGTGTCACGAGCGGCGAGAGGCAGAGACAGAAAGATAGCTCCTTTCGACAGTCAACACTGTATGAGTCTTTTACCTTGGTTCATCCGGAGTTAACCTCAGCAACTGCTCCTGTCAACGTCAACGTATTTCCAGAAGGGATGTTCCAGGAGAGATGTCGGCGGCAACAGAGGTAACGGCGGTAACGGCGGCTCAACTGGAGACACCAGCAGCGACTGTAGCAGTGGTGGAAGGTATGCTGGTGTCAGCAGCTGCTCCACTACTGACAGAAGTTACAGAGCTGGTCAATAACTCCCCTTTCATTGGAGCAGGCGGGGGTGACGTGATCGACGCGCGAGCTGTCAGCGCGCTGTCAGATTGGATGGATACCCAAGCACCGGCGCTGATACCAACAGATGCAGCGGTTGTCAGGGGGTCAGGAGAATCGCCTGGCGAGGTCAATTTATTAGATACAACAAAGACTTCGGAGGTGGAAATGAGCTTGTCGGAAGGTGGCCCCAGGCAAATAAATCCAAGTGAAGGAAGGAAAGAGGAGGCGGAGACGGAGACGGAGACAGAGGGCAGGAAGGAGGGAGCACCCGTCATAAATATTAACCAGTCTGGATATGAAGAGAATGGGGCAACACCTAAAAGGCAAGACGCACTGTTTAATTCTCATGAGAAGCGAAGGAAAGAGGATGACGATAAAAGCGGTAAAAACAGTAAAGACGGTGGGAGTAGTTGCGCTATGGCCGCGGTACAAGGAGATGTTCAAGCTGCTCAAGCTGTGAGTAGTTCTACATTTCACGATAAGTTAAATAATGGAGATTGCGTGATTAACCAAACACAGCCAGTAAGTGGTTGCGCATTAGCTACAAGGAGCAAGATTATGAGAGACACATATACAGGAAAGAAAGGTGGCAGAGATACTCAGCTGAGATCCACGGGCTCACCTAGCGACGAGTGCTTCTACACAGGGGTTGATGAAAAGGATGGGGGATTAGAGGATACGGGCTCTAGTTCTGATTCATCTACAGACTTTTCGGTGGAGAGCTGTTCAGAGGAGCTAGAATCAGAGGCCTCGGAGATGTTAGAGGCAATGGTGGGAAAAATCTCTGCTTCAGGGAAGATTCAAGCAGCAAAGTCGAAGTTAAAGGCAATTCCTAATAGATCAAGGGGTGGGCCATGAAGGAGAGCAAAAAAGTCAGGGTACCTGCCACAAGGAGGTACCGCAAAGAGGTTAGTGTGGGAGGCATCAGCTACCTCGCAGCCGATGTTGGAGGGGGCCTCAGGAGGGAACCAACTGCACCCAACCCAGGAAAAAGCCGGAGGGCAAACTGCTGGACAAATGGAGGGGCATGCAGATAAGTTTGAGCTGTTACTTACAACTCTGAAACAGATTCAGGGAGAGGCTCGTCTGGAGAGCAAAAGGGCAAAGCACGCGAATAAAAAAATCCAGTCTTCACTTTGTAAAGTTGACAAGTTATATGAAGAAGTAGCTAAAAGACTTGATGAGGTTGAAGAGAGAACGTGCAAGGTGGAGGAGGAGGTGGTGATTCTGCAAGAGTTTAGACAAAAGCAGGAGAAAACAGCATTGGATGTCCTCTGGAAGCTAGAAGATCTTGAGAACAGGCAGAGGCGAAATAATATAATAATCCTTGGTGTGGAAGAAGGGAGAGAAGAAGGAGATATGCGGGCTTTTGTGGTGGAGTTGTTGAAAGGTGCATTCCCGGAGATGGATAATTGGGATTGGGACAAGGAGGTACAGCGCGCGCATAGATTCCCGCTGGTTCAGAGGAAGAACAATTTAG
The DNA here is from genome assembly GCF_964204655.1 of Triturus cristatus. Classification (NCBI taxonomy): domain Eukaryota; kingdom Metazoa; phylum Chordata; class Amphibia; order Caudata; family Salamandridae; genus Triturus; species Triturus cristatus. The sequence goes on from NC_140585.1 coordinate 1,282,224,219, forward strand.
GAGTCAAATCGAGAGCCATATTAGTTTATGTGGGGAGCTACCTGCTGAGGGAAGAGATAATCATGAAAGCCAAACCAATGAAGAAGCGAACATATAAAGATATCTCCTTCTTTGCTCGCCCAGATTTTTGCCCCAAAACAGTTGAGAGAAGATGGCAAATGAGGCAACTTATTACACCGTTTCAGAACATTGGGTGTGAAGCGTATCTGATGTTCCCATCACGTCTTAAAGTTATCATTAACGGACAAACTAGAGTGTTCTACTCGGAAATTGTGGCACAGGAATATTTAACTTTTTTGAAGGAAGAGAAGGGGCGAAGGGGGGAAAGGGAACAAAGTAGGCAAAATGATCGAGGTGTAGCTATTAGAAACACAGAACGCCTAACATAGTGTCATTATTTGCGGTATAGTAATACTCCCCAAAAAAAAAAAAAAAAAAAAATGGGGTGTGAAGAGTAAAAAGAGTAAAAAGAAATGAAATGAAATGGAAAGAGGGAAGATTAGATTTGACTACAAAAAGGTGGGTTCATCGCATCAGCAATATGAAGGTTTATGAGGCATGAGCATGGGCAGGCTGGGGGTGCTTCCTTGGAGGGCCGGTCGTCACATTTAGGTCGGGATCGACCTAATTGCCGGTAAGGGGGGGGAGGGGAGAGTGGGTTGGGGCACTTAGGGGGGGACAAGGCACGGTGCGCATTGGACAGGTAGAGCTAGAGAAAGTGAGGCAAAACAGGCAAGGAGGATTTAATGAGAGGGTAAGAAAGGTGGCAGCAGGTTTAGTAGGCTCAAGTAAGTGGGAAAAGGCGGGTGTTTGTGTACAGAGGGAGGCTGATTTAAGGGAGGCAAGTCAGGAAGTAAAAAAAGATAATTCAAGGAATAAGAAAGAAATGGGAGAAGCTGCGAGTAACGATATCTATGGGTTCTTATGGGTTTTAGGTGCGTAACGTGGAATGTGTGTGGGCTAAATGATGCACAAAAAAGAATGAGAATCTCTATTGCTTTAAGGCAAATTAATGTTGATCTGGTTTTTATACAAGAGACACATATAATGGATACGCAGGTATACCTGTTGAACCAGCTGGGATTTCGCTTATTGGTGAGCTCCAAGCAGGGGGTGAAGAAGAGAGGCGTAGCTATTCTTGCTAGAAACAGGACTATTGTGGTAAGGAAGAAAGCGCAGGATCAGTGGGGAAGGTGGGCTATGGTAGAGTGTCTCTTGGATGGGGTTTGGACCACTCTCATATCGGTGTACGGTTCAACGGAAGATGATCCGGAAATCTTTCAATTTTTAGATGTGGAGATGGCTACCTGGGCCCCTAGAGTTATTATAGCAGGAGATTTTAATATTAATGGGTCAGATGGGCTAGGGCAAGGCTCTTTTGGTAAATATAAAGGAAGAAAGAAAAGAGTGAGTCGGGCATTGGAAAATCTAATTGTAAATAATGCCTTAATAGACGTTTGGGGGACTAAACGGGTGGCTGACAAGGGGTACACGTACTATTCGGCCCCGCACCAAGTGTGTGTCAGGCTGGATTATTTTTTGGTCCCTAGTTCAGACGTGTCGAATGTACAGATAGGTAAATTACCTAGGCTATTTAGCGACCACAACCCATTAATACTAACTTTTTTAAGTAAAACAAATGAGAGACAGCGTACTAATTGGACGTTCGAAAGGAGATTGTTAAAAAATGAGGGTTATGTAGAGCATATGACTAGGTGGATTAAAGATTTCTTTCTGAATAATAGAGGTAGCGCGGCAGAGGGAGTGGTCTGGGATGCCTTTAAGGTAGGAATCCGAGGCGAGACAATGAGTTTTAGCTCCTACAAACAGAAGCAAGAACGTTTGAGGGGCGAGGAGGTAAGGGGAAAGGTGATTGTAGCTGAGGCAGAACTAGAAGGTTGTCTCTTGAACGGTATCCAAATTGACAATGCATGGAATGAGCTGCTGAAAGTGAAAGGGGAGGCTGAAAGGGATGTGTCTATCAAAGCGGCAGAGTTGCTCACATCAAAAAGGGAGAAGTGTTATGAGTGTAGTGAAGCCGTAGGCAGGCACCTTGCTGTGCAAGCAAGACAACAAGAGTCTGAGGGTATAATAAGGGAGATAAGGGATACTGCGGGTAGGTTACATACGGATTCAGAGGAAATTCGGGACGTATTCAGGAGTTTTTATGAAAAGCTGTATACCGAGGATCTCGGGGATTTTGATAAACGGGCTTTTAATGAGTATTTTGAAGGGATGCCTGGGGCAGCACTGGAGGAGGAGGCTTCGGAGCGCTTAGAGGGGACATTGCAATTAGAAGAAATAAAAGAGGCAGTCTGGAACTTGCCGGCAAGCAAGGCAGCAGGACCGGATCAAATCCCGGTAGAATTTTATCGGGTCTATTGGGGGGCACTGAAGGAGGTTATAACAAACATAATGCAACAGGCGCAAACAGGATCCTCAATCCCTGCATCATGGGGGGGTGCGGTGATCGTGTTAATACTTAAAAAAGGGAAACCTCCGGAGGAGCCTGGGTCTTACAGACCAATCACTTTAATGAACTCCGACGCTAAAGTATTTTCTAAGGCATTGGCAACAAGACTAGCAGGAGTGATTGCGCACATTGTGAGTAGAATGCAGCATGGTTTTATTCCAGAAAGGGGGACAACTCACCATATTCGTAAAGTGATCACGCTATTTGATGCGATGGAAGTTGCAGGAGACCCGATGGCTGTTATGCTTTTGGATGCGGAAAAGGCATTTGATCGGGTCTCCTGGGGCTATTTATGGGGGGCTTTGGAAAGGTCCGGTGTAAAACAGGGATTTATCAAATCAATTAAGGCCTTGTATTTGAATCCTGTTGCTTCCATTCGGGTTAATACAGGGTGTACTAGACAATTCCAAATAAGTAGCGGAACAAGGCAGGGGTGTCCCTGCTCGCCATTGTTGTTTGCCATTTACATGGATCCATTTATTCGGCGAATCGAGGCATGTGGGTTGGTTAGCGCTCTCCCTACTTTAACTGGACAGTGTAAAGTGTTAGCTTATGCTGATGATGTGGCAGTGGTTACACCAACACCAACGGAGTCTATTAACCAAATTGAAATAGAGGCCACAAAATTTTATATATCGGGGTATAGGTTGAACGTGGGAAAAACACAAATAATTAAAAATAGATTCGCTATCTGTACTGATAATCGTGTTACTCGCTCAGGAACATATTTAGGAATCTCAATATCGGCTGATTTGGATTCCTTAGTGGAAAAGAATATTGCTCCATTAATGGGTAAAATAGAAAAAGACCTGGACAGATTGGAGAATCTGCATCTGAGCTTAGTGGGGAGGACAAATATAATCAAAATGCTAATTCTCCCTAAATTCTTATATTTATTTAGGGCAATCCCCTTACTGTTTGATGTTAGGTGGTTCAAAAAGATAGAAAACATGCTTAATAGATTCATTTGGGGAAAAGGGAAGACAAGAAGGGCACTTAGATTCATGACATTGCCAAAGGAAAGGGGAGGGTGGGCAGTGCCCGACTTGAAATTGTATTACTGGGCTGCAACGTTCCAAAATATGCTTGGGTTGGTGGGGGGTGCTGAGGCTGAAGGGGGTAGCGATTTAGGTACGGTTGCAATATACGGTTTGGTTCTGGGCATGGAGGTAGAGAATGTGTTACTAAAATTCATGGAGGCCAGCTATTATAAGCGTACAAAATTTAAGACTCTCATGGCAGCATTTGCAGTCTGGAAAGCATTTCGGAAAAGGGCAGGCTTGGGGAGGTTTAACCGCTATACTAGACTTAAAGATAATCCTAATATTCCTGAAGAGATCTTCGCGGATTCGGTGTCTTCAGAGTGGGTAGCTAAGGGGGTGAAGAGCATAGGGGATGTTATGGGGGACTCAAGTGTTTGCCAATTCTTTGAAATCCAGAATAGGTACAATTTGCAAAATAATCATTTCTTTAAGTTTTTGCAAATTAGGAGTTTCTTGATGAATAAAGTGGGTGGATCTTTGGGGTTTGATAAGGATTCGGTAATGGAATTGATACGGATAGGGAAAGAGTGTACGATTAAACGATTTTACTCTGAATTAATGAAGGGAAAGCAGGATGATTTAGTGAAGTGGAGTGATAAGTGGAAGGATAGTCTGAGTGTAAGTCAGGATTGTTTTGAATTATCCCTGGAAGAGGGGCATAGACTTCTGTGCTCTGCATCATTACAGGCACAGCATTATAAAACGCTATACCGTCTGTACTATACCCCATTTAAAATAGCTCAATGGGGAGGAACTGTAGGAACAAAATGTTTCAGATGTGGAAGCGATGAAGCAGATTTAGACCATGTGTTTGCTACGTGCTCTCATCTAGACATGCTAAAGAAGGACATTGCGAATTTCATAAAGACTGTACTAGGAATAAATAACTTCTCGTTAACTCCCCCAATTATTCTATTTGTCATAAATGAGGAGGAATGAGGGATGCAGTCAGGGGGGGAGTTTTTGTTTGTAGCGGTAGCAGTTCTTAGATTGTGCTTAGCCACTGCATGGCTAGACCCTCTACCGCCCACATATCATCAATGGCTTGCTAAACTGCTCTTCGTGTCTCATCTTGAGAAAGAGATATATGCTAGGAAAGGTAAAAATGGGAGGAAATTGGGCAGGGTAATCTGGGATCCCATCACTAGATGGAAAGAAGGGAATTTCTAATTTAGTTTAATGAATTAAATAGGCCTGCCAATATATACACATTCTCCTTGCTGCCCAGAAGTTGTACAGTTTGTATTTTGTTAGAGCGGGGGATACTGTGTATGGCAATTAATGAATGAATCTTTCTTTTGCCCTGTTTGTATTTGTTGTTGACCGGATATTTCACTGCTGTTTTCTCTCTTTTTTTGTAATAATGCACTGTGCCTTGTACATAAATGTCAAAATATTTAATAAAAAGAATTAAAAAAAAAAAAAGGATTTCTATATTTTTCAAATTCAGTGTGCCAATTTCATTAATTTTTTTTATACGTTTTTATCACCATTTTTTAAACTTATCTTTTCAATTAATTCTTTTAAAAATTAAAAAATATAATTTGTTTTTATTGGGTTTTTAAAAAATATTTTTTATATTTTTAAAACTATTTTTAAACTATATTTTCAAAACTTTATATTTTATTTTTTTTCTATTTTTTTGGGCTTCGCGCACCCTATGTGCACCGTTCTCGATCCCTACGCGAAAGCATCCGCGCACGGTATGCATTGGGTACGTGTTTCCAATACGACTGGTACGCGACTCCAAGCCTATACGCGACACGTTCGATGTACGTAACGCAACGTTTACGCGCTTCCGCGATGCGTCATCTGCGTCTATGACGCGGTAGGTGCGCGGATTCCGCAAAATATTTTACATTTAAAAAAACATATATATAAGTATTTCATGTGAATATTAATTGAAGACAAACTCTAAACTAGTCTTAAAAGTAATATATTTTTACATCTAATCCTATATTTCTTTTTAATTGAATTTCGCGGATGCGCGCTTGGTGCGTGATGCGTAAGCGCAATGTGCGTGGATCCCATTTGACCTGCAAAAAAGAGATTTGATTGGTTCATTACACTTCCTATTCTAACTATTGAAAGACCCCACCCATATCAATCATTCTTCTTTGAGCTTCTTTGGAGGAACATCTCACACCTTAGAACTAGAAGAAACTTTTTGGGGAAGATTTCCACAGCTGCAATTTTTCTGAAGACAATGGCTTCTGCACAGCAGCCACCATCAGAATCTGACCATTCGTCTGATGAGGAATTTGTTGTGGAACCTCCATGCACAGAAAGATACACCTCTGTGGTGTGGAAATTTTTTACCTTCCCAGAAGGACAAAATAAAACTAATTCAACGAAAGTGACATGTAAAATATGTCAAACAGTGCTTTCCAGAGGAGATCCATCAAAAAATACTCTTGTGGGACTGCGAGTATGTTAAAACACCTGAAGACTCTGCATCCCGTGAACCTTGCCAAGCAGGAATGCAGAAGACTCCGACAGCAGCCTCAGCCAGCAGTGGCAAGCACTTCTGCAGCATCACCATTGAGCACTCACCCGGACATACGTCCAGAATTTGGAAAACTAAAAATTAGTTGCATTAAATGCAACAAACTACTATGTTACGGCGAGCAGTCAATTGAACTAATCTGCCAAGCGCAGCAAAACCACAAGTGCTAAACTAGTGGTTTTTTTTTTTTTTGCAGAAGTTGACTGTTTTTTTCCTCCTGTTGTCTTTGTTTCCTTTTGAAAAAAACAGAAAAATCACAAAATTGTTCCAAAAAGTACAAAAAAATAAAAAAAAAAAGAAGAAAAAAAAAGTTCTTCTAAGAACTAACTTTCCTGGTTTTAAAAAAGAGCTATATTTGTTTGTCTGTCTGTGAAAATTTAGATGACTGTATGTGTAGCACAGAATTGACTGAACGAATGCATTAGTAGCGTATGGTGAATGTATGAGTGAGGAACTATGAGGAAGTGCTACAGCATCACACAGTAACCTCATTAACTACAGTGAGCTGTAGTAGTTCCGAAGCACAGGGATGCAACATATGTACATAAATATGTTGCAAACCTATGCTTCTCTCTGCACGGCTGCTTAAACTGCAGCCATGTGGTGACACAGGCACCCTTGCACCATAGTGCAAGGATATCTGTGTCATGTGCTGTTTGTTTTTGTGCAGGAAGACACACCTTCCTGCACAAAAACAATCAGTAAAGGCATTTTTCTCCTTCAATGTATGCTGAGCATTTTAGCATGCATTGAAGATGTAAAAATATGGATAAATGAAAACAATTCTCCCTGTTGTGCTTTCCTACACCAATTTTAGAATGGTGCAGCATTCACACACAAATCGAGTTTTATGATTTCTGACAAATCTAGACATGTGTCTTGTTCTATGAGTATTCAGTGCAATCATGCACAACAACACTTATAGACGACCCTTTCAACGCAAACTGGTGTGCAAGATGAGGTTGTATTTAGATGGAGTATAAAAAGTGCACAGAGTGCCTTTTCCTCTCTTTGTAAATATGAAAGAGTATCTTGCGCAATCACTATGTTACAAAAAGTGACATATTTCCAGTTTTAAAATTCCTTGCGAATGATAGAAGGTAAGCACAGAGTTTTGTCTGCAAAGATGTTCAAAGAAGAATGATTGAAATGATTGTGGTCCTTCAATAGGTACAATGGGAAATATTATGAACCCCTCAAATCTCTTTTTTTGCAGGTCACATGATATCTGATTAATGTCAGATTTCAAAACTACATAGGTATAAACAGAGTATTTTTAGAAACGTGTTTCAACTTTGTAGCTCCTTGCAGACCTCCTCATTCTGCATATTGAAACTTAGTTAAACTTACTTTCACAGTAATAGCAATAAAAAATGGTATAAAGTTTTGTCAGATTTTCATTGCAATCTAAATTCATATAAATTGCTTATTTTTAAATTTGGATCTGTGAAAGAAAAGAAAAAAAAAATTATAACATATAATAATACATTTTTTACAACACAGCATGGTTTCCACAAAGTAATTTGTTTGCCTTTTTTGCTGTTCTCAGAATATATTAAATTTCACTAAAAGTAGTGATTTCAATCGTACTCATCACTTAACAGCGGGCAAAAAAAAAAACAATCAAAAAGATTGTTAAAAAAAAAAACAACATGCTATTCTCAACAAAATACCACAAGATACAAATCACAGATATATAAAATGCTTACAGCTAACAAAATGTCATAAGTTTAACTTACAAAAACTGTAAATGTTGTCGCTTTAAAATATTCACAGAATCTAAGAATGAATTTTTGGAGGACGCACCACGCCCACAACGTTTTCCTTTAGTGGTGTGGAAATTTTTTACTTTTTCCGAGGGGCAAACAAAGATCAATGCCACCTTGGTCACGTGCAAGATATGCAAAAGAGTTCTGTTGCAAGGGGATCCTAACAAGAAATACTCGTACGGCACGGCAAGTATGATGAAACACCGAAGGACCCTTCATCCAATCAATCTTGCACGAGAAGAGTGCAAACAGATGAGAAACACTCCTGTTCTGTAGCTGTAAAAAAGAATCACAAATAAATGTATATTAATAACTTTCAAATGTATACTGTTCCATTACTGTACAAACACATTTTATATAAAAACTGACTAAGAAACTATAGTCCTGAACCACAAGTGTGACGATGGTTAAAACACTACATGCATAGTGCATACTACTTTGAAGCAGTTCATGCCCTAAAGCCTACCTCACTAAAAGACTACATGCTAACTGACTGAATGATTACAGTACTATAAGGAGACACACTGGGTGGGTGACAGGGTGTTTGCTAGAAGTGTATGAATACTGACTGGGGAATTGATGGTGTGAAAGACAACTGTGTAGGTGGTTAGAGACCTGCATGCATAGTGAATAGGCATTTGAAGCAGTCTATGTGCTAAGGCCTGGCCCACTGCATGAGTACTTGGGAACTGACGGAATGATTAGAGTACAGCAAGGAGAGTGCCTGGGTGAATTTATAAGTGGTTGGCTTTTGGCACAGTGAATGGATTAGTACTTGGTACTGAATGGGTCACTAGAGGAGTGCAAAGGGAGTGACAGGATGTTTGCTGGACTGTATGGATACTGACTAGGGAATTGAAGATGTGAAAGACAAGTGTATAGTATGTTAGAAGACTGCATGCATACTGCACAGATATTTGAAGCAGTCTATGTGGTAATGTATGGTTCACAACATGAATACTTGGAAACTGACTAAATCATCAGACTAATGCTAGGACAGTGCCTGGGTAAAACTTTTACATTTTCAGTTCTGGCACAGTGAAGAGAATAGTACATGGTACTGCACTTAGTGTCAAACCCTGACTCATTTTATCAATGCATAAGCAAAGACTAGCTTCTAATGCTACTAAAACTTGACAACATGACCGATTTTAAAACAGTTATCTGTCAGCAAATACACGATGTTACCGAACACTTCTATCACAATCCTTACACAAATGTACACAGACTCACAGTGTGATTTTAGACAAGCAACACTATCCCTAGCAGTTTACCAAAACTCATTCACTAGTCTAGAAGAGGTAAGGGTACTGCACACAATCTACATATTTAAGTACAGCACATTAGTTTCAAAGCATGACTCATTTAATCAACGCATAAGCAAAGATTGGCTTCTAATGCTACTAAAACTTGACAACATGACAGGTTTTAAAAGAGTTATCTGCCAGAAAATACACGATGTTACCAAAAGCTTCTCTCACAGTGGTTCCCAAATGCACACAGACTCACAGTGTGATTCTAGACAACAACCACTATCCCTAGGAATTTACCAAAAATCATTCACTACTGTGGAAGTGGTAAGGGAACTGCACACATTCTACATATTTCAGGACTGCACTATTGTGTCAAAGCCTGACTCATTTAATCAAAGCATAAGCAAAAACTGGCTTCTAATGCTACTATAACTTGACAACAAGACAGGTTTTAAAGCAATTATCTGTCAGCAAATACACGATGTTACCAAATGCTTCTCTCACAGTGGTTCCCAAATGCACACAGACTCACAGTGTGATTTTAGACAAGCAACACTATCCCTAGCAGCTTACCAAAACTCATTCACTACTGTGCAAGGGGTAAGGAGACTACACACAATCTACATATTTAAGTACAGCACATTAGTGTCAAAGAATGAATCATTTTATCAATGCATAAGCAAAGACTGGCTTCTAATGCTACTAAAACTTGACAACATGACAGGTTTTAAAAGAGTTATCTGTCACCAAATACACAATGTTACCAAATGCTTCTCTCACAGTGGTTCCCAAATGCACACAGACTCACAGTGTGATTCTAGACAACAACCACTATCCCTAGGAGGTTACCAAATATCATTCACTACTGTGGAAGTGGTAAGGGAACTGCACACAATCTACATATTTCAGGACTGCACTTTTGTGTCAAAGCCTAACTCGTTTAATCAACGCATAAGCAAAGACTGGCTTCTAATGCTACAAAACTTGACAACATGACAGGTTTTAAAACAGTTATCTGTCAGAAAATACACGATGTTACCAAATGCTTCTCTCACAGTGGTTCCCAAATGCACACAGACTCACAGTGTGAATCTAGACAAGCACCACTATCCCTAGGAGTTTACCAAAACTCATTCACTACAGTGGAAGTGGTAAGGGAACTGCACACAATCTACATATTTCAGGACTGCATTTTTGTGTCAAAGCCTGACTCATTTAATCAAAGCATAAGCAAAAACTGCCTTCTAATGCTACTAAAACTTGACAACATGACAGGTTTAAAAACAATTGTCTGTCAGCAAATACATGATGTTACCAAATGCTTCTCTCACAGTGGTTCCCAAATGCACACATACTCACTGTATGATTCTAGACAAACAACACTATCCCTTCCACTACACCAAAACACATTTCTTCATCTAGAAGGAGAACTACATTTTAATATAGAAACATAACTCATTTCACAACTTCATAAACAATGACTGGTTTCGAATTCTACCAAAATATAAAAACAACACAAATGCTTATCACAGAATGGTTTCTACATGCACACACACTGTCAATAAGATTGTAGAGAAAAAAAGTACTGCCTACACTTTAGCAGGAGAAATACATTAGTCTGATTAAAATCAAAATAGTCTACATACATCCCCTCACAATTAAATAACTCACCTTTCAAGTTGTTTTGTAGATTAAGAAGTATATCAGTCACACACCAGACTTTCTTTTACAGAATATCTGCACTGTGCACCTCTCAGCAAAAGCAAAGAATGGAAAAGTTCCCCTTTCATTTTCCAGACATATACATGTAAACATCAAATCATAATCCTTCACACATAAATTCAAAAGCAAACACACATTTCTATTGGTTAAACATTTCAACCCTTTCCAAATGAAATACATTTCAACCCTTCCCCCAATCTGCCTTCTGCCTGTTACCATAGAAACAGGTCATGGAACACTGCACTGAGCACACAGGTCACAAGTTCAGCACACAATGTTGCTAAACAAGACAGCAAGTGTGCTTGACTTTTCAACATATCAGCTTATCATATATAATGTTCCTTACAATCAGTTTTTGTTAACCAATAAGAATCATGCCTTTAAAAAACAGAAATATAAACCCTACCTTTCAGTGTAGAAAGTTGTCATACAACCAATGATTTCTTGTCTTTTTAAAAAAAAAAAATTCCTTGCATCCGCGCATCCAACGCGAGAGGATCCGTGAACCAAACGCGATAGAATGCGCGCACCGTGCGTGCATTCCGCTGTTTTTTTTAAAAAAAGGGTGCCCCAGGGGGTCCTCCGGGACCCCCTAAGCACCTCTACAGGGTCAGAGTATTTCCACTCTGCCCCCTTTATATGTTTTACACACGTATTCCCATTGCTTCTTCAGCCTCGCTTCTACCGAGGCAGAAAATGGCCGCCAACAGTTCCTGGTTTCGAATGTAGACAGACACTCGATAGCCAATTAGCATTCAGTGCGCGATCGGGAGGGTGCGTGCTTGGTTCGGGGAGGGTGCGCTTACAGTGCGGGTAGGGTACGCGGATCCTCTCTGGCCATAGATATATATGTACTTTTAATTCTAAATTTCTCAGGAACTACTGAACGGATTCACACCATTTATGCAAAAGGCGCGAGTCTGAACTGAGGACTACCTCTTTGCCAAATTTGGTGTAATTCCGTTCAGCGGTTCGGGCTGTAGCAGCGACAACAGATCCTATGGGAAATTGCATGGGGAAAACACGTTTTGGGACCCCCCTTGATGAATCACCACAAAACTTTCAGGTTAGGAGCGGAGCGAAGCTGGCCAAAAGTTTGGAAAATTTCGCAAAGATTTGTCAACCTGCGCCAGAATTATTGGGAATAGAATGTTGCGGATTTCCAATGGAAAATAGGTCCTAACTATAACTATCTACTGCCGCCAGTAGATAATATATATATACATATATCGCCACCACAATTCTTCACAAAGAAGTCACAACACACTCATGAGTAAGTTAGAGAATAATAATAATAATAATAATAATAATAATAATAAGGCATTTATTAAGTGTGCAGCTACCCAAACAGGGTGTCCCGGCGCTATAACAGACAGAGAGCGGGGCAAAGCAAGAGCAGTGCCTAATCCTGGCCACTGAATAGCCAGGTCTTGAGAGACTTACAAAATTCAAGTTCTGACTGAATCAGGCTCAAATGAAGGGGAAGTTTATTCCAACGTTGAGTGGCGCCCACCTCAAATGATTTCCCTCCTCATCTGGCTTTTTGAAACCTAGGGGTGACAAGCAGATGTTTAGTGTTAGACCGTAAGGATCTGGAATTACAATAAGGACGAAGTCTCCTCCTATGGTAGGCCGGCCCTAAACCTTTGCCTGCCCTTAAGGCTAGTGTCAGAGCCTTAAACTCAATTCGCTTGGCAATGGGTAGCCAGTGCAGTTGTCATAGAAAGGGGGAGATGTGTTGTCTGAGCGGAACACCACAGACGAAACGGGCCGCAGCGTTTTGTACCGTCTGAAGTCTGCGGAGCAAGCCTAAAGAAAGACCCAGATATAATTCATGCCCGTAGTCCAGGTGTGAAGTTATCAGAGCATGGACCACAGTTTTTCGAGTAGCATTAGGCAAATAGTTAATAAATCTTCTGATAGTTTTAATTTTGCCAAAACAGGCAGCAGAGACTGTTTGAACCTGCACGGCCAGGGATATATGTTTGTCCCATCTATAACATTAAAAAGAAGCGGGCTCAGGCCAGAGCCCTGCGGCACACCCCATTTAAGAGGTTTAACAGGAGACAAAAAGGGATAGGTCCAGACCTGTTGTTTGCGGGCGGAGAGAAAAGATGTTAACCAGTTCAATACAGTGTCCTGAACTCCAATGGACTTTAGACGGTTCAGGAGGATGGGATGGGAGACGGTGTCAAATGCTGCAGACAAGTCTAACAGCACTAACACCGCCTTAGAACCTCCATCTACTGCCCAGCGTATCGAGTCCGCCATTTGAATTAGGGCTGATTCCGTACTATATCCCGAACGAAACCTGGATTGTGAGTCATGGAGAAGGCCCTTTGTCTCAATGAAACCAACCAATTGCTGATAGACTAGCTTCTCTAAGACCTTCGCAGGAGCAGGTAATAGAGAGATGGGTTTATAAATACAGGGGGCTTCTGGATCTGCGTTGGCTTTCTTTAGAATGGGCAGAAATAGAGCATGTTTCCAAGCTGCCGGGTAAATACCCAGTCTAAGCGATAGATTCCAAATGGAGTTTAGTTGCGGATTAGGGAATCCCGCAAGGGCGTTATATTGTTTAGCTGGCCAAGGATCACTTGGGGAACCAGATTTGCACTTCTGCAATTCATGGAGTGAAGTTACCTCCGAAAATTCCGCAAACTCTGAGAGCACGGAGCAAGAAGCTTGCACCAGAGCACGGTCCTCAGAAGTCCGGGGATCTTTCTGTAGATCAGAGAAAGAGGCATAGATCGAGGCAATTTTATCCTCAAGGAACTCAGAGAGTTTGTCACACAAGCTCTGAGAGGGGGGATGAGGGTGAGTAAGGGCCAGTGGATTGGTGAAGTATTTAACAATTTTAAAAATCTCCCTGGACAAGTTTTTAGAATAATCTTTTATTTTCACTTTACAGTGACCAGTATATAAACACACATGAAAAGCAAGGGGGATGAAGTCCACTTGTGTCCTGAGGTCCTCAGGACACAAGAGGACCTCATCACCCCACCACCAGTGCGTCAAGAGGCGTGTTTGCAGAGTGGTGTAAAAAGGGGCGTGGCCTCAGACCACCTCTCTGCAACACAGCTCTGTGGCGCATACTGGAGGTAACTGGTGGCCTAGTTGGCCCCCAGCGACCCTCAGTAATGACAGGGGATTAATACCCCAACTTAGAACGCACCAGGGGGCACGTTTGCAGAGTGCTGCAGGGAGGGGGCGGGGCCTCTGGCGAGATGCCAGCTTTTTTTAAATTATATTTTTTAGAATGGGGACTGTGTGGCCCCCTTCTTTTACAATATTTGGGGATGACCCCTTTTTATCAGCATTTAAAAAAAAAGATCGGGAAGGTGCCCACGTGGCCCCCCCTTCCGTGGCCAATTTAGGCCCCGGAGACCCCATCCCCCGGGGCATGGCCTTTTATTGTTTTATGGAGGGGAGACGTGTGCCCCCCTCTTAAGGCCAATTATGGCCCTGGGGACCCCATCCCCCGGGGCCCTCTTTTCCTTATTTCCTTTTTTTTAATTATTGGGGAGGGGGGCCATGTGGCTCCCCTCTCAGGCCACTTCTGGCCCCGGGGACCCCATCCCCCAGGGCCTGGCCTCACTGTTGGGGACTGTGGGGGGAGAGCCAATGCCCCCACGGTCCCGCCGGCTCCCTACTCCTGCAGGAGGCATCGCTTTCGAGCAAGGGGAGCTGCTGACATGCAGCTTCTCTTGTTTAAAAGCAATCCTGCTTTGCTTCATTGAAGTGAGAGCAGGTTTTCCTGCTCTCACTTCAATGAAGCAAAGCAGAGTTTGCTATGGCAGGACGGGAGCCATAGCAAACAGCAATGTCCAGGGGGTGGGGACCCCGGGCCATTGCAGGAGCCGACCCTGGGGGATGGTGGTCCCCAGCCCATCGAAGGCTCCAGGAGGGGCCGCATGGCCCGCCTCCATCCATTTGCATAGCCCCGGGGAGGTGGTGGTCCCCGGGGCCGGGAGTCCGCAACGGACCACCATATTTAAATAGTCAATGCCCTGGAGAGGTGGAGGTCCCTGGGGCAGTGTGGGGAGGGGAAGGAGCCCCCCCACACACTTTTATTTTTAATTGCAGCCCTGGGAAGGTGGCAGTCTCTGGGGCTTGGGGGGCCAGCATGGCCCCCCTACGTTTACATTTGAATGCCCCAGGGAGGTGGCAGTCCCTGGGAAAGCGTGGGGGGTTGGGACCCCCCACACCTTTATAAACAAAGCCCCAGGGAGGTGGCGGTCCCCGGGTCCCCAAAAATTAATCACTGCTTGCCCCCAGGACCTGGCACACCTGGGGGATTTTTTAAAACGAAGCGCGGGAGCTTTTTTTATTTTCACGGTGGGATTTCCGTCCCCAACGTGAATTCTGCCATTTAAAAAACAGCTAATTAAATGCTTTTTTGGCCCTGGGGGTCCTTGTGGTACCCCGTGAGCGGCCTAGGTGGTCAGGGTGTTTCTACCCTGCCCCCTTTTCTTGTTTTTCAACCTTTTTTCCACTTTTTTCTTGTGACTTGGAGTGTTGGCATCATAGTGATCCACCCACAAGTAAATGTGTATGTAAGAATCTCCAAAAAAGAAGTATATCCCCCCACAGTGGTGGAGAGTACACACTAGTTGTTAAAATACCCCTCACACACCAAAATGGCCCTTGGTGTCATGCTTCATCATAGGGATCTTCCCGCCCCTCTACGGTGTTAAATGGTAGCGGCAGTTGCAGTCGATAACCTTTCAAGTATTGCCCGGCGGTAATCGCCTCTTATACCATTCGATGATAAATCAACAGAGAGGCAGGCGCCGGAGACTGGAAGGCAGGAAACAAAGTTTATTTCTCTCCGGAGGAGAACACATCAGGTCAGACAGCAAGGTATCGTCACGAGGTGCTCTACCCACATCTCTGAGGCCTGGCCTCTTATACACAGGTTTATGACTTTATTGCAGGTTTATCATACATGGCACATTCTTGAGATCGCTTTGATACATGAAAGAACATCCTCAGAATCCCCACTTCAAGCTCGTTCCCACACATATCTACAGTGGAAGTCCCCACCCCACCCACAGTAGGAGATGGCTATCACACAGCTGGACATTCCGCCAATTCCCGGGGGTGTGTGCGACTGGTCGGGTCTCAGGGGGTGGGGGAACCTTGATCTACGGTAATCCCTTTGATGTGGGGTGTTTCCCTTACAGTAGGGGCAAGAAACTGCATCCGCAGGGCTAGGTGATGGCCTGGGATCGGCCCGGACAATTGGGCGCAGAGGAAAGGGGTTATCAAAGAGATGTATGACCATGTATGGGATGTCGGTCAGGCGTGGGATGTGGTTCCATGGCAGGGTCGCGCAGAAGGAGAGGGTTTATGGCCCATGTATGAGAGAGCGGGGGTGGCCGGCGCGCGGGGGAGGTTTGCAGCGTCAGGGGGACGCGCTGGCGATCGGCAATGAGCAGGGAGAGAGACCAGGGTGCCTAAAATGGCTGCCGTGCGCTTTCCTGTGTGTCGCGCTGGAGAGAGACAAGATGGCGCAGATAATGTTCAGTTACGAGCTACTTTTCCACAGTCCTCCCTTTTAACATATCTCGCCAGCTTGTTTAGTTCGGATCTATCCCCATAATGCCGCAAACTTTTACCCTGTATAGAGCTTTCATATATTCTGCTTCAAAGTTCAGAGTTTTGGGGCGGACAGGAATAATCCGACACATTTGTACATAATTACATGTAGTTGATGGGATAGGTGAGGAGGAAGTGCATACAAAATTACGTCAGCTGCGTCATATGTGAGACCCGGAGATAGGAGGAGGAAAGCTCACTTGAACACAAACATGATACCGTAAAGTAATTAAAAAAAAATGTTCTGGCAAAACAAGGAATATTACGTACATTACTTAAGGCCTAGACTTCTTGTGGATCAAACTAGACAGCATAGTCATGTGCACGGCTGGTGTTATACAAGTGTCATCATATAAAATTAAAGTTTCTTAACTATCAGTGTACAGTTGGAAGTGACCGATGCAATATCATGAAAACTCGATTGGAAGATAGTCAATACGAAAGCGGTTGGGAGAGGAATTCAACTTAACAATGGTTACAGTCAGGGGGGGGGGGGTTCTTCTTTCCAGTGTCCTATTATAACGAGCCATCACTGGTAAGCTCTCATTGTTCTTCTTCTTTTGTTGGCACTGTTGAGCACCGGCGGTGGAGCTAAGGTCCAGCTCAAATCCAAGTTTTCACGTAGCAGGGTGTGACCATTTGTTGTTCTCGGATCACAGTCCTGTTCCCTAACTCATCTTATCATAGGTACCTTGAGTCGGGGTCCACGCATTTTGTTCTTCTGTTGACAAGTCAAATTCAAAATCCCATATAAACGAGAGGGGGGGGATAGGGGCGTGCATTGGGATGCCGAGGGAAGAGGGGGCGGAGTGGGGTCGGATCAAAAAGCGGACCAAGGAGAGCAGAATCTTTCAGCACTGGGCCCATCAATCGGGCCCGACGGGTTGGGACTTCAGGCACGTAGATCAGCGAGCAGGGGGCCTCGGGATAGCCCTTCGTTCTATTGCTTTTCATGTTGATAATGGTGCCTCGTCCCGTGCCCTTTTTGCCTCGTGGCTCCCCCTTGGTCGATGCCATAGGTGTTCCATGATCCGCAGCCAGGCTGTGCGTCACGTCCGACCCCTTCTCTTCCGATGACTGCATGTTATCTTTGAATGAGTACAAAAAACAAAGTCTTAGAGAGTTGGCAGGGAAGACATTTACGCACTTCATCCTCTCTCCCAACCACCGAGTAGTCGGGGAAATGTTTTGTCGGTCGCTCTATGATGGATGTCTATTAATTCTTATGTCGGTGTATGTTACTAACTTATTAATCATTGCTGTGGTGCATGTTTTGTGGGTGTTCTTGCAAATTTCCATCGTCTGGCCTGCTAGGTGTCCATTCCTGTACTTTATAATCGTTGCAGGAAGCCTGACATCTGTCAACGTTCTGGTCTATCAAAGTTCGAACCGGCTTCTCCGGTAGAAACTCGTTCTTCTAACACAAGCTCTGTTAATTCACATTTTTCTCCGAGGACTGCTAAGTTTATAAAAAATGCGAGGTGCCACTGTCATGGGTTCACAAATATCTATTTTGGGGAGGGAAACAAGCTAAAGACAATAGGTAACCCTTATTAGTTTAGGCAATGTGTCTTCAGAAAATAAAGTCATCAGCTGTATTGTTCGAAATACCCTGGGATGGCTAGTACCAAACTGGGGCTATTCTGGGAGGACGGGGTGTTTAGACGTTCCAGTTCTGAGCAATTAGGCGGGGCGATTCTGAGCGGTGGAGGGGTGTCGTTAGGAGCTTCAAAACGAAAACCACTGACATATAGTCCCCGTGATGAGGGCCAGATTGGGAGACATCAGTCGGTGTACCTGTCCTTTCTTTCTCAACCAGTGAAGTTCAACATTTTACAGAAAAGAGAGGTAGTAACGTGGTAAAGTACGGTCGTTTTTGTTTCTGTCAATTTGTTCGAACACTGTCGTGTTTGAGGCCAATTATACACATACTGAGGAGGTATAGTGTCGTTTATTTATTCAAAAAGAAAGAGGGCAAGGGGGGGGTGTTGGACCTTTTACTCCCCTCCCTTTGATCGATAGATAAGCACTTCAGTCATACGATGACGTTCTCTTCCAGCGACCCAAGCATATGAAATGCATACACATTCATACCGTATAATCGTCGCACATGCGCACAGTCATACCATACAGTTTTTCACGTTCCCAGTGGTGGTCTGCACTTCGCGCACTATCCCACAACGTTTGTCTATGTTTTTCCCTATATTGAGCACGGTGCGGTCCATGTTCACTCCATTCTCCAGTCGGAATTCCGATGTGGCCTATAGGGAAGAGAAGAAGGGGGGGGTGCGCAGCATTCAAAGTACATTAGCGCGCGTAGACACGAAAAAGTTCTACTTACCACGTACCAGGCTAGCCGCAGGAGTGGGTAATACCACAGACCTATTATTCTTTCTTTCGATTATACAAAGATGCTCTATTTCATTCATCTCCTAAATTCGGGTTCCCTAGTCGCACATTTATTTCTCAATCGTCGTATATTATGGTGCAAGATACCGTACCTTGCATTCGGCATATACCTTAAGCTACAGTCGACCATTTTCTGGCAACTCTTGGAAAAAGACAGGTGTGACAGGTACAAATTCCGTCAATCAAAAAAAATTCAGGCAAATAGGGTCTGCATTATCTGCTTTCTATTGCTTGGGAGTAACAATCATTTATTCAAAAACCTTTACCAACCTAGATGATTTGTCATGACGCTGATTCCGTAATTCCTTTAAGAAGCCCTTTATTTAAAACAATGTCAGTATACAAATACGGGCCTACAACCGCTACAGGCCGGCCACGGTGTGAGAGGCGTCGAGTATCATGAGCAACACTACTTTAGCATAAATTCAGTACCCTCCCCGTCCCTCCGACCATCATGTGTGGAAACATTGCATACATAAATGTCAAGTAACCGGGACGCCATAAGGAGTTGCAGGCCCCTCCTACATTGGCGCTATTTTGGGGCGAGGTCGGGTGGGTCCAGTGCACAGTCTAAGTTTTCCCACTAACTAGCTGCCGGACCAGAATCCCTTTCGGTAGTTCGAGAACTTTCGTTAGCGTCAGCTTGCGTCAGCATGGCGTCACCACGGTCTTGTAGCAATGCCGTGGTCCGTCCTTGGGGCGGGACAGCAGGCGGGTTCTTCCGCCGACGCCTTGAATCAGTCTTTCTTTTATGGCACCAAACGGAGGCAAGATGGCTGCCGCCCGGGGCAAAGACAGGTTAATGTGGAATAAGCAAGCAAATAGCGGCGGTTGTCCCCACCGGAAGTCCACGGGAGTCGAATGTCAATGACTCCCGCAGAATCTGCAAAGTTGAGAGGGTGTTTTTCAAGGGTGGGGCCCACGCCCGAGCAGACAAGCTTCCGAGTCCATGGCCGTCTTTCGGTGGGCCAGGCCTGAATCTGAAGAACCGACCGCCAGAGTCCAGAGGCAGCAGCAGCTCTTCGTTACAGCCACCGGGGTGGGTCCCCCGATCACTCGGCTGCGGGGGCCCACTTCTCGAGTCAAACGCTAATGGCAATCTTAGTGGACCCGTGCCTGAGTGGTTGCCCGGCAGGCAAGACGTGAATGGCTGTCCTGCTGCAGCTGGCCGGTGAGTGCAGGGGCACCTACTCATCTGGACGGCGAGTGAATCGGCTGGGTGCAACTCAGCTGGCCGGCGAGTGAAACGGCAGGGTGCAACTCAGCTGGCCGGCGAGTGAAACGGCAGGGGTGCCTTCTCTGCTGGCGAGCCTCCACCTGGGGAGGCGGGGGAGGCCCGTCCGCGTCGCTTTCCCCCTGCCAGGGCACCCTTCGCTGCCGGTCGAAGCAGAGAATGGGAAGACCAGTACAACGTGGTGGACTCCACCTTGGCGCTGCCAGGGCCTCGGCGCTGCGTGTAGCCTCCGGCCTATTCGCACAATCGTCCGCCACTGATGCCGCCTCACAGGCCGATGGATTTTGCAGGTCTTTTATAGCCCAAAGCCAACTAAAAGGACCGCCCAAAACAGGCCAATGTTGCTATTTCAAAGAAGGAGGGGCGAGGACTGTCATGTAAATAGTTGTTCAAAAACGTTTTTTTTTTTTTTTATGTGTTTTACCCTGTTGGAGTGTTGTTACACCTATAAGTTATAAAAATGTTATAATTATACTACTTTGTTTGGAGTGTTGTATATATTTGCAATCTGGCAACGAGCACGAGGATGTTACTGCGCAACCGGAAAATAACATAGCCCAATTGTGCGTGATGTAGCCCAGTTCGGTGACGTCGATGGTGGGTACCAGCAGGCTTCCGTTGGTGCAGGATTTCGTCGCGTTTACTAGGCGGGGTGGGCAGTAAGGCAGACATGTTTTTAGGCAGTGAGAGCGGCGGAGCCGAGCTACCTCGTGGCTACCTCGACCGTGGGCTTGGCTCCTCCTCCTAGTTTCATATTCCTCGTAAAGGGCTATTTCCTAGCGTTTCTTAAAAGAAAAAGGGTCCCATCAGTGGTCTACTGGTTTTCGGAGTCCTTCTTTGTATATTTATGTCATAGTTTGCTATAAGCTACAGCGACTAGTCCATATTTAGTAAACGTGTCCTTATTAGGGGTGCCTTCCAGTGGAGCCGGATGGTTCACCTCTAATAAGCGGTCCGGGCAGAACCAACTACCAATCAGTGGGGAGAAGACAGGCATGACGGGTTACAACGGGGACAAAAGTCTGCACTACCTATCTTTTCACTGCTTCAGACAATCAATCAATCAATGGTGAGAAAGAGATAGGCACGACGGGTTACAATGGGGACAAAAGTCTGCGTTACCTACCCTTCACTATTTGCAAAGACTAGACAGAATATTTCTATTCTACATTATTTGCAAACAGAGAATATCTCAAAGAGCACTATTCTTCAAAACAATCAATGTTCGGACAATCAATCAGTGGGGAGATAAAAATAGGCACGACGGGTTACAATGGGGACAAAAGTCTGCGTTACCTACCCTTCACTATCTGCAAAGGAAGAGAGAGTATTTCTACTCTTCCCCGTTTGTAGACAGCGAATATCTCAAGGAGAACAATCAATAAGTAATACTAGTATTTTCAATCAATCAATCAATCGTGTCGCAATTTGTCGTGTTTCACGACCTTACCCGGACCGCATGGACAGTTTCTCGTCTTCCGCCTCCAGCGCCCGATCGTCCTCTACTCTCCGTTATTGCCGCGGCACTCCTGATGGTTCCCAGTCAGGACCGTAGATCACTCGAGAGAGGTCTGTTCGGAACCAGTGAAGTTCGATGATCGGCTGCCAGACGAGGGTCTATCGGGCAGGAGCTCTCCCGATCGTTGCAGTTGTTCACTCTGTCGTCGGGACCTCTCCCACTGGATCCACGTGTCGCTGATGGGCCCCACGTTTGGGACGCCAATTGTTAAACGGTAGCGGCAGTTGCAGTCGATAACCTTTCAAGTATTGCCCGGCGGTAATCGCCTCTTATACCATTCGATGATAAATCAACAGAGAGGCAGGCGCCGGAGACTGGAAGGCAGGAAACAAAGTTTATTTCTCTCCGGAGGAGAACACATCAGGTCAGACAGCAAGGTATCGTCACGAGGTGCTCTAACCACATCTCTGAGGCCTGGCCTCTTATACACAGGTTTATGACTTTATTGCAGGTTTATCATACATGGCACATTCTTGAGATCGCTTTGATACATGAAAGAACATCCTTAGAATCCCCACTTCAAGCTCGTTCCCACACATATCTACAGTGGAAGTCCCCACCCCACCCACAGTAGGAGATGGCTATCACACAGCTGGACATTCCGCCAATTCCCGGGGGTGTGTGCGACTGGTCGGGTCTCAGGGGGTGGGGGAACCTTGATCTACGGTAATCCCTTTGATGTGGGGTGTTTTCCTTACAGTAGGGGCAATAAACTGCATCCGCAGGGCTAGGTGATGGCCTGGGATCGGCCCGGACAATTGGGCGCAGAGGAAGGGGGTTATCAAAGAGATGTATGACCATGTATGGGATGTCGGTCAGGCGTGGGATGTGGTTCCATGGCAGGGTCGCACAGAAGGAAAGGGTTTATGGCCCATGTATGAGAGAGCGGGGGTGGCCGGCGCGCGGGGGAGGTTCGCAGCGTCAGGGGGACGCGCTGGCGATCGGCAATGAGCAGGGAGAGAGACCAGGGTGCCTAAAATGGATGCCGTGCGCTTTCCTGTGTGTCACGCTGGGGAGAGACAAGATGGCGCAGATAATGTTCAGTTACGAGCTACTTTTCCACAACGGGACGGGGCGTGCTACGGCCTACGTTTGCGTGGGAGCACTGTTGTTAGGAGACAACTATGTGTTCTGTAGGGGTGTGAGAGGAAGGGTCTGGGGTGAATGGAAAAGTGAGATAAAAATTTCAAAGCGACTGCAAAGAACTGTCTACTCCTGTTTAATAGCTTTCACCCCCGCCACCTTAGAGAGAACCTACCGTACGGACAATTCCTACGCCTTCGGAGGAACTGTACCGAAGTGCGCGAATTTTAGAAACAGGCTTCTGATTTGCGTACCAAATTGATCAAACGAAACTATCCAGAGAGGGTGATTGACAAAGCCCTGAAGAGGGCAAGAAATAATAATAGGGAAGCCCTATTAGAAGAGAAAGTGGTCACACAGATTGAAGAGAGACCCATATGTGTTACTACATATAACACACATTCTAATCAGATCACAAAGATTGTGAACAAACACTGGCGACTTTTGAACAGTTGCAGTCTTAACATCGCGAAACCAATGTTTGCACACAAGAGGGGTAGGAACCTGAGAGACATGCTCGTCCGGACCAGACCGAGGAAAACGCCAAGTAATACCCCAGAAGGCATACTACCACCGGTACAGGGGCATCACCCATGCGGGAATTGCAGCACATATCATCTCACAAGCAGAAGCAGACATATTAAATTCAGTAATGGCAGTGAATGGGACCAAAGAAGCTTTACCAACTGCAATAGTAAAAACGTGGTGTACTTGATCACTTGCCCTTGTGGGTTAGAATATGTGGGCATGACTACCAGACCTGTTAAAATACGTATTGGAGAACACAGAAGCAATATCAGATGTGGTAGGAGTACCACGAAAATGTCCAATCACTACCTAACCAATACACACGGAGTGGAGGACTTGCAGTGGACGGTGATTGAACGACTTAATGGAGAAAATGGCCTCTTTGAGAAGGAACAACGGTGGGTGTTCCGTCTTGGAACACACATCCTGGGACTCAATGACGAGATACCATGGAATCAGTTCCACCCATGAATAGTAAGTGGACCATTACAACAACAATGACTCACGTTTATCTGCGTAACCTTACAGTTTGTAATGATGGGAAACTGGGTGTGTGGTTGATGATAACACTAGCTCGCACACCTCACTAATACCCATCCATCATTAACCGCCTATTGAGCATTTTGCAAGTGGTAGGGCCTTCATAAGGGATACCGTGCGTTCTACTATGGTGCCCTTGAAACCAGAGATACGTAAAACAATGGACTACTTTGCACCCAATGTAAAAGGGCATACGTAACTGTTTGCTCCCGTCTAAATGATCACCTAAAATAAGAATAGAATAGTTTCTCCGGACTACACCATATTGAATGTATGCTTCTACCTAAAATACTACGAGAGAAACATACATTTAGATATCGCACCTTCCAAACTCAGGACCGCCACTCTGCTATACAGTCCTTGACACTGGCAACCTAGTATTTACACACAGATGGGGTGTACGTGCAACAAGTAACTCTCTAAATACTATTATACTGGAGGGTCAGATTCGTTTTTCTCTATTCGAGTAGTTATTATCTATTCAGGGTGATCACCTTGGATTATTTACTTCCCACATCCACTTTTGTGCATAATTAACAGTGTGAACAGACTCTGTATAATAATCACTTTGAATCCTTTTCCGGGGGAATACCTTTGCGCAACTTCTTCGCCCGTATGACCCCCTTCCGGAGACTTCCGGTTCCGGGTCACAAATAGCAGAGCAAGCATGGAACAGTGCTACGCGCCACACACAGGTACAGCCACTCTACTTTGCGCGCTACCATGATTGAGCTCTGTATTTAAGCGTAACACGCACTCGCTCAGTTACACCAACGGAGCCGATAGGGGAGGTTATTCAGCAGGGCAGTGCACCCGGGAGTCGTAAGTACGGCATAGCCGATAGGGAAAATGTTCTCTCCCTACAGGTGGACTCTGTTAACCCTTGTTAACCTGCAACTGGCAAAAACTTTTTTTCCAACCCTTTAGATAGCCTATTAGGCACTCCAACCACCCGTTCAACAGGCTCATGACGCTTGTCATTTTGCAAACATCAAGTAGGTTGACCTTTGATGCTCAATTTCAACTACATAGACTTTGGATATTATGATCTTAGGAACTGGGTTCCTTTTTGCTTAGAGTGTGTGCTTTATGTTTTTTGTGCGTTTTGTTACATGTCATTGTCTTTTCACCCATCTTATTTCACGCCAGAGCACGTTATAACGTTAATATAGCGAAATAGGAAGATTACTATATCACTTTTTTACACGTCACTGAATGCTCACGATGGATTGAATCATCTAGCAACGCAAATATGCTTTTTATCTCCCCTGTTGTGTTTTCTTACAGGTATATTGACTACACTTACCTATTAAGGCATTATATATCCTCAGGAAGTCATTTCCTCTTGTTACACACCTTTTTTTCGTTTTCAAATATTTTATCATGTTATCACACGACACAGTGAGTATAGGAAGGGATCCTTAAGGTCCTGAAGAAGAAGCCTGGGGAGCTTCGAAACATGTCGGCAGACATAGGAGGCACAGCTCATTGAGGCATATACACCTCCTCCCCCCACCTTTTACTAATACCAGCTCAACGGTATATTAAATTTTTTTTATGACCAACGAGCCAGGTATTTTTTATCTCACTTTTCCATTCACCCCAGACCCTTCCTCTCACACCCCTACAGAACACATAGTTGTCTCATAACAACAGTACTCCCACGCAAACGTAGGTCGTAGCACGCCCCGTCCCGTAGAGGGGCGGGAAGACCCCTATGATGAAGCATGACACCAAGGGCCCTTTTGGTGTGTGAGGGGTATTTTAACAACTAGTGTGTACTCTCCACCACTGTGGGGAGATATACTTCTTTTTGGGAGATTCTTACATACACATTTACTTGTGGGTGGATCACTATGTTTACTGTTCTAAGCCTGGGAGGATGTATCCACCTCCACTACTCATCTTGAGTGGTACCTCTCTACTCCCCATTTTGTTCTTTTTCCAAATTGGAGTGTTGGCAGCCAATCAGAGTGAAGCTCGTGCCCGAGAGGGTTCGCGAACCCTCCTCGGTGCTCAGATCTCAATATTTTTCTTTTTTAAATTTCACAGGAACTACTGAACGGATTCATACCATTTAACAAAAAGTGCGCAGTCTAAACCAAGACCTACCTTTTTGCCAAATTTGGTGTAATTTCGTTCAGCAGTTCAGGCCCCAGCCTGTAATAAAGTTCCTATGGAAAATAACATGGAGAAAACGTGCTTTGGGACCCCCCTTTTTTCACGGCCCCCACTTGACGAATCACCCCGAAACTTTCAACACACAAACTTAGCGGTCCAGCCCTATTATTTTTTTTATTTCACCAAGATTCGTCTAACGGCGCCAAAGATATTGGAAAATCATAAAATGCTTTTCCTATGGAAACTAGGTCCTAACTATAACTACCTACTGGCGACCGCCAGTAGGTAAAATAAGTATATATATATTACCTACTGGCGGTCGCCAGTAGGTAGTTATAGTTAGGACCTATTATCCATAGGAAAATCGTAACATTCTTTTCCCAATAACTTTGGCGTCGGTTGACGAATCTTCGCAAACTTTTCAAAACTCGTGGGGCGCTCCAGTCAACTCCTATCTTAAAAGTTTCGGGGTAATTCGGCAAGCGGGGGCCGAGAAAAAAGGGGGTCCCAAAATGTGTTTTCTCTCTATGTTAATTCCCATAGGAAACTTTATAGACACGGCTACAGCCCGAACTGCTGAACGGAATTACACCAAATTTGGCGAAAAGGTAGCCCTTGGTTCAGAAGGATCCCTTTTTGTTAAATGGTGTAAATCCGTTCAGTAGTTTATGAGAAATTAGAAAAAGAAAAAGTTTCAATAACTGGGCGGAGCCTAACAACACATCTCATCATGAGATCTGATTGGCTGTCAGCACTTAATCCTGGAATTGCTGGCAGCCATCTTGGGACCAATATACCTGATAGTACCCTATTGAAATGCATTGTAGTGAATCGAAGATTTTCAGGGTTACCAAAAGGAAAACAATAATGGGTGATAACAGACTTTAGTTACATAAGAACTTATTTGTTGATGATACCATACTAATTTCAGGAATTGTGGTGTGTTCTAAGGTAATTTTACCCTGTGAAAAACCTTCTGCTGAGATATCATGAATCATGTTTGAGAGAAAACTGAAGCTAAAATGAGAGCATATTTTCTGTAAATTCACATTATCTTTCTCAGTCATGTGAGAATAAAGTCTGTCATTCTCAGTAAATCATGTACATCCAACAAGGGCAGAGACTGTCAGTTGATTCCTTTGTGTTCTACTGCAGGTTCCCAGAGTGTTCTAAAGAAGAACTAACAGCCTTACTTATGACAAAATTATGGCACACCTGAAGCCATCTTGATTGGAATAAACTGGTAACACCTAAAACAATTAATTTAAAAAGGAACAAAATGACGGGGTTCATTTTGTCATAGAAATTATGGTTACTGCTGTAGAAAGAAAAATTAGGACGTGTTTCAAGTGTGATCTCAAATATCTTCCTGTTATATTTCAATAGGAGCAGCCTGTCAGTTGATGCCTTTGTGTTCTACTGCAGCTTCCCAGAGGGTTCTAAAGAACAACTAGAGCGCTAACAGTCTTACTTATGACAAAATTATGGCACACCTGAAGCCATCTTGATTGGAATAAACTGGTAACACTTAAAACATTTAATTTAAAAGGAACAAAATGATGGGGTTAATTTTGTCATAGAAATTATGGTTACTGCTGTAGAAAGAAAAATTAGGATGTGTTTCAAGTGTGATCTCAAATATCTTCCTGTTATATTTCAATAGGAGCAGCCTGTCAGTTTATGCCTTTGTGTTCTACTGCAGCTTCCCGGAGTGTTCTAAAGAACAACTAGAGCGCTAACAGTCTTACTTATGACAAAATTATGGCACACCTGAAGCCATCTTGATTGGAATAAATTGGTAACTCTTAAAACATTTAATTTAAAAAGGAACAAAATGAGGGGGTTCATTTTGCCATAGAAATTATGGTTAGTGCTGTAGAACGAAAAATTAGGGCATGTTTTAAGTGAGATCTCAAATCCTCTTCTATTTCATTAGAAAATTCTGACATGCAGACTGAAACAAGCACCTTTAATACCAGCAGAAGACTTCCAGTTAACTCCCTGGTGAGCAGTAGGTTTACTACAGTGATCTAATGAACAACTAGTTCTAACATTCTGAATTTATGGCAAATGTGTGACACATCTGAATGCCTTCTTGATGGTATCAAAGTAAAAAACTGAAAGCATTTCCTAATGAGGAGACTGCAGTAAATGAGGAAATTAGGAAACTTCATAACAAATAAGTCTCCCAAGATGGCCACCAGAGAAAAAAGAGCCCAAATGTAGCACAAATATCACCCAGATGTAGCCCACATATAGCCCAATGACAGAAGTGTGCAAAACACTTTTTATGTTTAGTTTTTCTGCAGTTTTATATAGTGCAGACTGGTCAGGTATTGGAGCGTGACATCTTACTTGGACCCCTTATTGCGTATTTTGCACGAAGTACATGAGACTGATTTTGCGAAACATTGAACTTTGCGATTCTGTTAACCTGAAGTTGCTCTGAACCGGGCTTTGTAACACCCGTTTTTACCCACTGGTTTTAATTAATTCTCACTGTATTGTATTAAGAAAGAGGATTTACTGTTTTTATGTACACTTTTATGATCTATGTTTCTAAATCAGATCGAATAAGGTTTAATGAATTCTATGGCAGGACGGAGGCGAGGATTATGCATATCTTTCCTCACTTTATTTGCATAGCAGTTCAAAGAAAACGTAACACAACAATCATTAAACAAAAGACTACACAAACCATGAACCATTAGGGGGGTAGTCTCCAAGGCAACTATAGTCCAAACATATCACAGTCCATCATATATAATATCGCAACGTCCCTTTCACTTCCTCTTTCTTCACTGCTCGTCATTCCTTACATTCTTGGCTTAATCTGACGTTGTTGCTGTTTGTATAGCGGTTTCTTCTGCACGTTATTAGCATTATTGCCTTGGTATTGTTTCATACTCCCTGCGCAGCAGGTTCTTGCCCAAGAGCATTCTCCCCCTCGCAATTTCTCCCGCTGTGCGCTCTGCGCGCTGTGAGATCCTGTCAGGCGCGTCTGGTCTGAGCGAGGCAGCTCCGTCGAGCGCTCCCGCTGGTCTTTACGTGCGTTTGGGAATCCAGTCACTCCTTTAGTGTCCACTTGATTCCCAACCAACCCATGCCTAATTTTGACACCCCTACGCGGTGATTTACCCACATGGCCTCGTTAGTGACCAGCACCACCTGGTGGTGGTAATTGGTATTGCGCCTCAGTCTATTCTTATAACAGCTCCGGGGAAAGCCCAGCTGTTGGAGCACCGGCGAGTGGGCTGCCTTAAGGATTTTAAGGGCATTTGGTCTGTGCTCACACCCTCTGCTATCATGTCTTCTCCAGAAGACCATTTTTACTCCTCCTACCAGGAAGTGGAGGAGGAATGGCCCCCCAACTTCTCCCTCCAGCAGTGGACCAAGTCCTCTCTCTGGCTATTTCTAAGGCGCTGGCTCCTCTTAGGGATCAGGTTGATAAGCTGGTGAAAAGCATCCCTGGGGTGTTCAGTGACCCAGATCTGGTGGTGGCGGGTCCCATTAGCTCCCAGATGGGGAATAAAAGGGCTGTTAAGCATAACGCGGGGCACTTGGAAGGATTTGATAAACTTACGGAGACCTTCCTCAAGAGTGCGCGAACGCTAAAACATGCACCCTGCCGGGAGGAGGAGGAGTCCGGAGAAAATTGTCATGCTGTCTCCACTATTGTAGACCCCGACGGCAGGTTTCCCTTAGAAGGAGAGGGTGTATCGGAGGACGATTTCTCCTCCAATGAGGATAAGGACTCGGGGCGTCCCTGGTCCTCTCAGTCCCGGGTTGGGGATGGGGTCCACTCGGACACGTTCGAGCCTACCCAAATTTACCATCCTAGGTCAGTGGAGTGGACCCCTGACACCAAAGTGGCAAAGTATTTGGTGGGGAAAATCCATCCCGTCTTGAAAGGGAGGTCAGGAATAGGATGAGGGGAAAATGCCCCAGGCCATCACTGCAGGGGAAGGTGGCACACACGCCTGAAATTGATGGGAAACTATGTACCTTTTTCTCCAAGTATATGAGGGATCCCAAGAAAGGAATTGATAGGTCTTGGACGTGGTAGGGCCCTTGACCCAAATTATTCAATTGGCGGAGCGTTCAAAAGAGTCAGGATCCCCTTTGTCCACGGATATTGTGGCTGGTTGGGCGTACTACCCTAAACCCTAAAATACTATCCCCTCCACTACCCAAACACCACTGCACTACCCTAAACCCTAAAACACTACCCCCAGCATGACACCCTACACTACCCAAACATAACTACACTACCCTAATCCCTAAAACACTACCACCAGCATGACTCCCTACACTACCCAAACACCACTGCACTACCCTAACCCCTAAATCTACCCCAGCACAACCCCTACACTACACAAACACCACTGCAATACCCTAAACCCTAAAACACTACCCCAGCACGACCCCCTTCACTACACAAACACCACTGCACTGCCTTAAACCCTAAAACACGACCGCAGCACGACCCCCTACACTACACAAACACCACTGCACTACCCTAAACACTAAATCTACCCCCAGCACGACCCCCTTCACAACCCAAACACAACTGCATGACCCTAAACCCTAAACCACACCCCCTACACTACACAAACAACACAGCACTACCCTAAACCCTAAAACACTAGAACCCAGCACGACCCCCTACAGTACACAAACACCACTTCACTACCCTAAACCCTAAAACACTACCCCCACACCACACAAACACCACTGCACTACCCTAAACTCTAAAACACTACCCCCAGCACTACCCCCTACACTACACAAACACCACTGCACTACCCTAAACCCTAAAACACTACCCCAGCACTACCCCCTACACTACCCAAACACCACTCCACTACCATAAACCCTAAAACACTACCCCAGCACAACCCCCTACACTACACAAACACCACTGCACTACCCTAAACCCTAAAACACTACCACCAGCATGACCCCCTACACTACTGCAGTACCCTAAACCCTAAAACACTACCCCAGCCTGACCCCCTACACAACCCAAACACCACTGCACTACGCTAGACCCTAGGGAAAAAACCACCCCATACCCAATCCCCCTTACCTCTCACTCCTCGTGGTTCCTCTCTCCTCGTGGTTCCTGCTTCATGTCGTCTCTGAGGGGCGGTGCATGTCATTGTGAGGAAACGGAACAGCCTTTGTTTCCTTTCAACAACGTGGATCGTCTACATGTTTTTTAGAATGGATGGTCATTTACCATACATACCTTTACAACAAAATTTGTTGTAAAGGCATGCATGGTAAATGACCATGCGTTCTAAAAAAATGTGTAGTAATGACTTCGCAATGTACAACACATGCGTGGTAATGCATGCGTTGTAATGGTATCGCAAAGTAAAAAAGTCATTGTAAAGGCTGTTTATCGATCGAAGCTGGCCTCTGTTCTTCAGTGAGCCGTTTATTTGAATAATTAGGAGTAAGGAATGTGTTTTTTTTACTGAAAAGGGTATTCCCAGCTGTTGCATTGTGAAAGTAACCACGTGGCCTGGTTTCACTTCCGGTGACAAAGTGGAAGAGTCTGTTTGGATCTAAAGGAGTTCTGTTGTTGGACGGGGCCGGCGCGACACGTCATCAGAAAACATAGCTAATGGAAAGCGTCCTCCCTGAAGTGTGGAGCAGTGCCATGAGAGGTCAACGAGTGTGCATCCCACCGCAGTATGACCGTACTGCATGACCCATGTGCCGCCTCCAGGGTACAGGAGGCAGAAGTGGCATCGCAGGTCCTCTTGAAGACCATTGTAGCACTAATTCTACATTTTGGAACTAGAGCATTTTAACTTTGTTGTTCCTGCCAGATACAAAGAGAAGATCCTGACTCATTCAGTGCCTTCGTTACCTTTTTTGTGGGTTGTGGTGCTTGTCACTTCGCTGTCCCGCCGGTGCACACGACTTGGCACCCCACCTCGTGTGCCATCTGCATGGCCTCTGCCCTCGGATCACTGGTTTCGGTTTCTGGAGTGGCAACATAAACCGTTGCTCCCAAAGGACTAGCCTGAACACTTAGGTGACTATCCCCTGCACCAGCATTCCACGGAAATTCTTTCCTAGCTCTCCCATGTCGACGAGGATGTCATATTAGCACGGCTCCGCTCGCAACACCTTTTGACGTCATCGGACCCATAAGAGGACCTCGGCGGCGTGCTGACATCAGTTCCACCCATTTTTTCTGTGACACCGAGGCAAACAGGTGGACAGAGACATTTTCACATGTATACATAGTGTAATAAATATATATATTCACTGAAAAAACATAGGTTTCAGGCACGTTATAGTTAGAAATTAGCTCAGCTAACTATAACTCACGCTCCCGCAATGCACTGCTGATGAAGTCACATATTAAATCACTCATGACATGGTCAGTGACATCACTGATGACATCACTGATGACATCTCAAATGACATCACTGATGACATCACTGATGACATCATGCATGTGATAATCTGATGCACCTCCTCACACCCTAATAAAACCTTTTATACACGCACTCTAACAGACAGACTACCAATATCAAAACCATAGACAGACCAATAGCAGTTTGTACATACCCGC
This sequence comes from Triturus cristatus, assembly GCF_964204655.1. Taxonomy (NCBI): domain Eukaryota; kingdom Metazoa; phylum Chordata; class Amphibia; order Caudata; family Salamandridae; genus Triturus; species Triturus cristatus. Next base: position 1,282,256,615 of record NC_140585.1, read on the forward strand.
TCAGTGATTCCTAGGTCTACACACACACATCCACTCATTCACCCATACAGTAACTTATACATGCAGTCACTCATCAATACAGCCACTATCATATGCACTCATACACCTATACATACACTCACACACTGCCACTCATCTATAGATTTACTCACACACTTACTCAGTTATGTAAAGAATCAATCACACCCATTTACTCACCTATACAATTATACACGCAGCAACTCACTTATTCATACAGATAGTAACACATACTTCCTCTCTTATACAATCACTGATACAAGCACACACTCATCCATACAGCCACTCTCATAATCACTCACTCTCACATATAGTCATTTATATACTACAACACTCACATATACTGCTTTTCACATATGCAGTTACTCACACACATGTACCACTGAGACATCCATTCACTCACCAACATACCCATACACACACTCACCCACCTATACAGCCCTTCACGGATGCACTCTTGAACCCATACACCCAGTGAATCACCCACTCACACATCCATGCTGGGAGTTACACCCCCCACCCACTCACATGCAGCTGCATGGGTTGGTGAGTAGCTACATGAGTGTCTGTATGGGTTATTGATTTGTTATCTGAGTATCTGTATGAGTGCCTGAGTGTCTGTGTGGGTGGGTGGGGGGGGGTGGGGGGTGCATACATGTCTGAGCGGGTGATTCACTGGTTGTATGGATTCCAAAGTACATCTGGGAAGGGCTGTATGGGTGAGTTAGTGTGTGTATGGGTATGTTGGTGAGTGAATGAATGTCTCACTGGTATATGTGTGAGTAACTACTTATGTTTTAAGGCAGTATATGTGAGTGTTGGAGTATATAAATGACTATACGTGAGAGTACGTTATTTGAAGAGTGGGTGTATAAAAGAGTGTCTGCTTGTATCAGTGATTGTATAAGATAGTACGTATGTGTTAGTATCTGCATAAATAAGTGATGTGCTGTGTGTATAAATAACACAGTTGGTGTGTATAACTGTATACATGAGTAAATGAGTATGTGATTGATACTTTGCATGACTGACTAGGTGTGTGAGTAACTCTATGGATGAGTGGCGGACTGTATGTATAGGTGTATGAGTACATATTATAGTACTGTATTGATGAGTAACTGCATGTATAAGTGAGTGTAGACCTAGGAAATAGTGGGTGGTATGTAGTATCTGGCATTGTTGTGTGTATGGTTTCAAAAATAGTAGTCTGTATTTTAGAGTGCATGTATCAAAGTTTATATTAGGCCATCAGTATGTGCATCAGATTATCAGGTGGATGATGTCATCAGTGATGTCATTTGAGATGTCATCAGTGATGTCATCTGTGATGTCACTGACCATGTCATGAGTGATGTAATATGTGACGTCATCACCAGTGCATTGCAGGTGCGCGAGTTATAGTTAGCTCAACTAACTATAACGGGCGAATTTCTCTGGTTTTATATGAGTCAAATGTCCAACTAACTATAACATCCCTGAAACCTATGTTTTTTTTCAGTGAATTTCTAAGGTTTTTTTAAATGCTAATTCCTAGCTATAACGTCTGTAAAACCTATGGTTTTTTCAGTGAATTTCAAAGGTTTTTTAAATGTTAATTTCATATTTTAATATTTATAAAACCTATATTTTTTCTATTTTTTTTGTAAGATTTTGGAACTCTACTATGCTTTTTTTTTATTTGAAAAATATGTAATGTTTTATATCTTCAAAAAAAAGTATGTATATCGGTTTTTTGGGGGGGAGAAAACTGAAGTCCTGTACCGGTAGTGTACCAAGCTCCGTCAGCACACGAATCCTATCCGCCATATTGCTAAACTCGTAAAGGAAGTGCATTTCGTATCCGACGGATTCGTGGCACCACGTCCCGCATCCCGCGTAATATCATATACGTATGTGTTCGCGCCAGCTGCTACTTTGGTATGCGACGGGTACGCAGTACCAAGCCGCGCCTTACTTCATGTACATATGGGGTCATGCCCACTGCGCGTTGCGTATGCGACGACTGCACGCTGCCAGGTCCTGTGTTACATCATAGACATATGGTGTCACGCCGGGAACGCAATTCCCTCATTTTTTTTATCTCAAAACTATATCTAAATAAGTTTCAAGTGTATATGAGAACAAGTGATAATCTAAAATATTTTAAACATTTATATATTTCTAACTGTAATAAACTTATATTATGGTAAATATATTTTCGTAAAATCGCATTGGATGCGGCCTCCTTGCACACTCGGTGCGCGATTGCCATGTGACCTTAAAGAAAAGCATTTTATTGGTTCATAACATTTCCCATTGTAACAGTTGGAGGACCCCACCCATTTTAGTCATTCTCTCTACAGTGTTTGATGAGAGACTCCTCTTCTGCTTACAGAGCTTTTTTGAAAACCTTTTGCTATATACACATATCTGACACTACACACAACATGCAACCATCATCTTCATCAATGTTCATGCTCTGTAAAGTAGCCTTCCACCTGTGATAGCCATTCATGTTAAAGCTATATAACAGAACTTTTCCCCACTGCCAGAGGTAACATGGTTGCATACGCTGTCCACAGCACAATGTAATGTGGTACGGCCCAGGGGCAGTATCATGCATAGATAATGAACACACAGACACAGATGGATGGTGGCAGTGGGTACGGGCATGTGCGCTCAACTACTTTTTATCACCAGGATCACATATCCAGTAACGTCTGTGCTGAATGCGTGTCGGGTGAGTGTAAACCAGCCCTCGGGGAATGGTTGCTGCTAGCATCAACTACAACAGTAATCATTGGATCACACACAGAGATTCAATAGTTTGTGCTGCAGTAAGGTAGGAACACTAGATGTGAAATAATACAGAAAAGATTCTATCGTAAAAGAACCATAACTTGTGGTATACTGAGATACAGGCAGTAGATGTGAAATAATACACAAAAAGATTGTATCATAAAGGGTCCATCAGGTCTAGTGCACTCAGATAGCCACATCAAAAGCATTCAGCATGTGCACAGCCAGCGATAATGCGTGCTGCGGGCAGGCCGTGCTAGGAGTAATGTCTGTTGCCTACAATCCTACAACATCTGCAATAGCGACTCGATCTGAATTGTAAACACTGCTGTCTGCAGTGTAGGCCAGAGAGCGGTCAGCAAGGGCCCACAGCCACGTGGCGTTGACTTGAGCTGTCCTGTTTGCAGTACGCGAAGCAAGAAAAACCGTGTGCGGACCCTGCGATGATGCGTATGCGTGGCGCGGACAGAGAGCACTGGAGCAATGTCTTTTGCCTACAGGACTGCGTCATCTACAATAGCGACTCGATCTGAATTGTGAACACTGCTGTGTGCAGTGTAAATTGAAGGCAGTAGTGAGCACAGTCTTCCATGAATACTTTTTCTCATTTCCTCTTCACAAAATACAACAACATAAATTACACAAAACTCTGCAATAAATAAATCAAAACAATTCGAACTACGATCTCTGCTGTCCACTGCGTACACTGTTATTCAGTGTTCTTTACCACTACCAAGAAGAATTTGTTCATTGTACTAGACCTATAAGTCATCTTAAAAAACTTCTTCAACCAAGTATACTAAAAGGCTATTGTGTATATTTCAATAGATGTTGTAGTTAGTTGCCTACTGGATTCTGTAATTAAACAATCACCACTTGATCTGAATTGTGAGCCCTGCTGACCACAGTGTAGGCCAGAGGTAATGGTCATTAATGCCTCACAACCACATGCCGGATTCGGAAGCATGGAGTTGGTTGCACCTGATCGGAGGGGGTACACACAAATCATCGCAAACTTTGACTTCTGACATCCTCAATCACAGAATCAAGATCCCGCTTCACTGTTCCGACCTGCTGTACCACGGAGTACTCCACCTGCTGTAGTCAGCCAAGCCCAATAATCATGTGCAGCAGTTAGCTGCAGAAGCACAGAGTCCGATGCACCTCAACGGAGGGAGTTCTGTAAAAAACATCAAGTAGCAGGTAATATCGGACATCGTCCATTTTGGGATTACGACACCATTCCACTGTTGGGACCTAGAGTTGGTTGCACCTGGTCGAAGGGAGTACCTTCATCTCCACTCTTACATACAGTTCTAACACCGTCCATTGTGGAATAAAGACCCCGTTTCACTGTTCGGACCTGCTGTACCGCGGTGTACTCCACCGACTGCAGTCAGCGAACCCCAATAATCATGTGCAGCACTTAGCCATGGAAGCACAGAGTCTGATGCACCTCAACAGAGGGAGTTCTGTGAAAACCAAGCAGCACGTAGTATCGTACATCGTCCATTTTGGGATCAAGACACCGTTCCACTGTTGGGACCTAGAGTTGGTTACACCTGGTCGAAGGGAGTACCTTCCTATGCACTCTCAGATACAGTTCTAACATCGTCCATTCTGGGATCAAGACCCCATTCCACTGTTCAGACCTGCTGTACCGCGGTGTACTCCAGCGACTGCAGTCAGCCAAGCCCAATGATCATGTACAGCACTTAGCTACGGAAGTACAGAGTCTGATACACCTCAACGGAGAGAGTTCTGTGAAAACCCAGCAGCAGGTAATATCGTACATCGTACATTCTGGGATCAAGACACCATTCCACTGTTGGGACCTAGAGTTGCTTGCACCTGGTCGAAGGGAGTACCTTCATCTCCACTCTCAGATGTAGTTCTAACATCGTCCATTGTGGGATCAAGACACCGTTCCACTGTTGGAACCTACAGTTGGTTACAGCTGGTCGAAAGGAGTACCTTCATCTGCACTCTCAGATGCAGTTCTAACATCATCCATTGTGGGATCAAGACACCGTTCCATTGTTGTTGCCTGTTGGACTACTGTGTTAGTAGTATACAGAGCACTCCACAGTGCTGGGACTCAGGCTGGGCGTTGTCTGCCTGTGTCGCGGTGGTCAGCGTTGATCTCAGGAGCCTTCCCAGCTCGAAGACCTCGGCCTCGGAGCTTCCGCCGGCACGTGGTCGACCCTCTTTCACATACGGCGGTGTTGAAAGGTGAACTGTGGGGCATATGTGTGTTGCAGCGGCCATGACAGTTTCTGGGTACCAGCAGGCTGAGAGCATTATTCCTGCAGCCACCTTCGCTCACAGCGTCATGGCGGTGTAAGCTGCGCAGACCTGACAGACATGTTCGCCATTCCGGAAGAGAAGCACACCCAGAGAAATGTGCCTTTTATTTATACCCCTACTCAATGCTTCTAAGCTTACAGCCCCCAATCTTAAGTGATTTCTTAAAAGCACGCCAACTCCCACAATCAGACCAACATTCACACAGCTTTCTAATGGCAGTTATCTGCTTCTTAATAACATGGACTGCTACGCAATGTGAGCTGGCATACCGTATGTCCTTACTGTTTCAAACCGGATAACTTCCTCTGGCGATCTCTATTCCCACCCACACAAAGTAACTCCCAAAGTTCAACTTGGCCTTCAATACCTACTTTAAAAACAGATTTTATTAAACGGAGCAAACTGAAAGCACTTTTGTTTCAAACAGAAGTGTCCCTCACTTCTCCAAAAGCAATTTATGGACTGCAGATAGCATGAACTTCAAGTAAAATACACTCCCTTTTAAATACGAACCTCCCATTACACTTTGTTAATTGTTACACAATTTTCAACACATCTGACATTTAAGGTCCGACACACTTTTTTAACACTGTCTCTTCCGGCCTTCTCACAGGCTTTCAAACTGTTTTTAGTCTAATACCAGACTTCATTCATTCCATCATCTCTGGAATAACAGGAACAGTGCCCATAATTCTCGCTCTGTTTGCGGCCATTCTACTACTATTTTAGCTTGTTAAAAATGGCTGTGGTAACAAGCATGTCCGACAGAATACACTTCTACGTGAAGCTACATCAATACCGTGAAAAAATGAAACAACTTTTTGGCTGCCTGGCTCTATCTATTATCGGAGCCAGCTACAACATGACATTTATTTACACATATACAATCTGCGTGCAACCATCTTTTTATTGCAAAACTTGCCCAATCGACTGACGAATGGATCTATGCCTTGCAACATCCCAGAAAACTCTCCCGATATCCAGCAGGTAATGGAGTATCTTGAAAGCATGAACTTGATTGTTTGGGCAGTGAAGCAATGGCGGATGCAATGCAAAAAGGTATCCTGGCGGAATGGGATTTCTGCGCAGCCGCGAAAGATCTCCTGCAACGTGCGACCTTTGACAACATCGCAGATTGCCTGCCAATTCAAATTGCCGCTCCAACATTCGAGGAACATTACTGTCCCTTCGAGGATATGAATTGGATTGCTTTGCTTTTCTCTCACGATGGCAACAATCGCCTCTTGGAACATTACGCATCTCAAGCCGCTGAAGAACTTCTGGACTGCAATCTCCAAGACTTGTAAGAAATTTACTTTATTCTTGGATTGATTTTTTCCAATTCTTTTGGCTTTTTCCTATAATTTTTTTTAATACACTTAAATTGAACTATTTTCATATAATAACTTAATAAGTATGCTTAGGCATTTGAACTGTGTTTTCATTTTTGACCGTTACGTCTCCACACTAACCAGGGATGGATGATGTATGGCCTATGCAAATACACTATTAACTTGCTAAATTAGCCTAAACCCGACATCCATTTTGAAAACATATCTATTCTTTGTACACACATCTCTGCCTGCCTGTTATCCACGAAGCCCTTTCACACAAATTAGCTCATCCTCAGCCTCTGCTCACGAGCTGGCGAACAAGATCAAAAAACACGGCATTGTTTAGGAACTGATTGGCACAGTGTGGAAATCATATCCTATCTTTATTTTCATTCTACAATTTACAGTCATTCATGTCTAATAGGTATTGTTTATGTCACAGGGAACTGTAACTTGTAATGTGGAATTGACTGATGCAGAAGCTTAGGTTTGAATACAGCAGAAGCAGTTGGAGTTTGCCTCAGCTGGATGCCTTAGCTCTTGCACCAGTGGTTCCATTTATGGCACTTAAATAAAGACACTTTTTATATAACTTGCAGACTCCATTGCTTTATCCCACACAACCACTTTCTGAAACACACTGGATTTCACCATTTGTCATCTGCAGCATTGCAACCTTCTGCATTATATTCTTCATGATTATTTCTTCATTCTTGCTTGCTAAAACACTCCATTCGAGTCTTCAGACTGGTAAGGGTGAGTAGTTCGCTTCCCACTCCTGCTATAGTCTAAACCAATACTAACACCACTTGCACACCTATGCTACAGCGGCCAGTATGCTACAGCGCCCAGAGCAAATCAGTTTACAGCAATCAGCTCACGGTTTCATCCCCGAGTGTACCGGCACCTCACCTCAGCACCATCTCACTCTGGGTAAAACAGCACTTTCACTCCGCAAGGGGTGAATACTTCACTTCAAACTCTCTCTATAGCACACCCTAACCACCCCACAGAGCTCACAGCGCTATAGTCTAAACCCATACTAACACCACTTGCACAGCTATGCTACGGCAGCCAGTATGCTACAGCACCCAGAGCACATCAGTTTACAGCAATCAGCTCACGGTTTCATCCCCGAGTGTACCGGCACCTCACCTCAGCACCATCTGACTCTGGGCAAAACAACACTTTCACATCCCTAGGGGTGAATACTTTGTTTCACACTCCCTGTGTAGCACACCCTAACCACCCCACAGAGCTCACAGCGCTATAGTCTCAACCCATACTAACACCACTTGCACAGGTATGTTACAGCGCCCAGTATGCTACAGCGCCAGGAGCACATAAGTTTACAGCAATCAGCTCACGGTTTCATCCCCGAGTGTACTGGCACCTCACCTCAGCACCATCTCACTCTGGGTAAAACAGCACTTTCACACCAGTAGGGGTGAATACATCGCTTCACACTCCCTGTGTAGCACACCCTAACCACCACACAGACCTCACAAGGCTCCTACCCTCCTCTTTCCTACTCTTTTTGCCCTTTTTTCCCCTTACTCACTTCAACGGAATCACAAAATGGCTGCCAACACTTCCTAGTTGCAACCGCTGGCACCGCTCGCAGCCAATAAGCAACAAGCTTGTGCTCGTAACCCCTCAGCCAATCAGAAGGCAGAATTCCCAAATATCGATATCTGTAAATTTTGAAATTTCACCAAAACTACCAAACGGATTTATATCAAATAAACAAAAGCGTGCTTTCTAGACCAAGACCCTTCTCCCTGCCAAATTTGGGGTAATTCCGTTCACCCGTTCAACCTGTAGCCTTGTCTAAAGGTTCCTACGGAAATTATTACAGAGAAAACATGTTTTGGGACCCCCCTTTTTCCTCCGGCCCCCTTTATGAATCACCCCCAAACTTTCAAAATAGGAGCTGATATGAACAAAGAATTAGTTTGGAAAATTTCATGAAGATTCATCAAACGACGCCAAAGTTATAGCAAAACAAAAAATGCTCTTCCAATGGAAACTTGGCCTAACTATAACTACCTACTGGCGACCGCCAGTAGGTAATATATATCTATATATATATATATATTTACTGAAAAAACATAGGTTTCAGGGGCGTTATAGTTAGTTGGATATTTCACTCGTACAAAACCATTGAAATTCCCCTGTTATAGTTAGTTCAGCTAACTATAACTCGTGCGCCCGCAATGCACTGCTGATGACGTCACATATTACATCACTCATGACATGGTCAGTGACATCACTGATGACATCACTGATGACATCTCAAATGACATCACTGATGACATCACTAATGACATCATCCTGAAAATGATATATGTTTTATATATGTATATCTCAAGGTCGATGGAAGAATAAATGGGTATATAAGTGTCTAAATGGATGATTTTTTAATGAAAAATTGATTGTATAACTGACTGATTAAGTGTACCTTCGTGAATACCTGGGTAAGTGAGTAATGTTTAAATATGTAAATATCTGTATCAGTCTCTCACTTTGTGTATAAGTGGCTGCATGGGTTGGTGAGTAGCTACATGAGTGTCTAGCTTATTAGTTATTTTTTTGAGTATCAGTATGAATGCCTGAGTGTCTGTATGGTTCGGTGGGGGTATTACGTAGTGCATAGATGCATGAATGAGTGACTCACTGTTTGTATGTGTTGAAGACAGCATGTGTGCAGGACTGTATGGGTGGATGAGTGTCTCCTCCCTTCACCATTGTGTAAACGTGCCCTGTGGCCATTCTAAGTTGAGAGATTAGGTCCGCTTGAATCCAAAGGGTCCCTAGCGTCAAACTAGCCCACTAGGTACCTCCATTAAGTGCCACAGAGCTGCGTTGCAGAGAGGTGTAAAAAGGGGCGTGGCCCCAAAACACCTGTCTGCAATGCAGCTCCCTGGCACATACTGGAGATACCTGTTGGGCTTGTTGGCCCACAGGGACCCTCAGTATTGAAGGGGAATTAATTTCCCACCTTACAACTTGCCAGGGGGCGCGTTTGCACAATGGTGAAGTAAGGGGGTGTGGCCTGAGGTGACATGTCTGCAAACACCCTCTGCGGCGCGTTTTAAGTTGGAGAATTGATTCCTCCTCAATCCTGACGGTCCCTGTGGGCCAAGTATCCCACCAGGTACCTCCAGTATGCGCCAGAGAGCTGCGTTGCAGGGAGGTGTTCAGAGGCCATGCCCCTTTTTACAACACGCTGCAACGCAGCTCTGTGGCGCTTACTGGAGGGACCTGGTGGGCTAGTTGCCCCCCAGGGTCCCTCAGGATTGAAGAGGAATTAATTCCTCAACATAAAACGCACCACAAGACGTGTTTGCACACATGTCACCTCAGGCCCCACCCCCTCACTTTACCACTGTGAAAATGCACCCCGTGGCGCATTTTAAGTTGGGGGATTAACGTCCCACGGGAGCCGGGATTGCTTTTCCACATGGAAGATGCAGCTCCCCATGTGGAAAAGCAATTTGGTTTGAATTTTGACAAATATATTAAGCACTGGCAACCCCTTGGAATAGCATTCCAAATCAGTTTTCTTTGCCACCTGTTCCACTGGAGACAGAGGGCCTGATTAAGGGTTTGGCAGATGGGGTAAATTCAGATAGGGTGGTTGAAGACGTATCTGCCTTCTATCTGTCCGCCAAAATTAAGAGGTGCCTGCAGGCCCTGAGAACACCTCCATACATCTCCATAGGTTTCCTGCTCTCTCTTTCAAAATCCAAACCAAGTTTGCTATGGCAGGGCGGGAGCCGTGAGGCTCCCGCCCTGCCATAGCAAACTACGGTGTCCCAGGGGTGGGCACCCCGGGACACTGCAGGAGCTGGCCCTGGGGACCGCCACCCCCCCAGGTGACATGTCTCCAGGAGGGGGGCTGCGTGGCCCCCCTCCCACAATTTACAAAGTTCTGGGGGGTGGTGGTCCCTGGGGTGTGTGGGGGGCTTGAGCCCCCCACACAGGTTATTATTGTTTTTAAAAAGCCCCGGGGGTGGCGGTCCCCGGGGCTTGAGGGGGCCTTAGAGGCCCCCCCAACATTAACCTAAGAAGCCCCGGGGTGGCGGTTCCCGGGGCTGTAGGGGGCAGTGAGCCCCCCTCAATTATGTTTGAAAAGCCCCAGGGGTGGAGGTCCCCGGGGCTGAGGGCCCCTGTGGGCCCCACACCCAATACAATATTGCCCCCGGGATTTGGACCACCCGGGGGCTAAATATTAACTAAGCGTGGACTCATTTTTAAAAAATTTCAGCCAAAATTTGCGCTGGGTGCGCGAATCTTGCCGGTTTTGTTTTGAAAAAAAAGCTTTTTTGGGCCCTTGTGGTCCTTGTGGGACGCCCTGAGCAGGCCTAAGGGGTCAGGGTGTTTCTACCCTGCCCTCTTTTTGCGTTTGCGCATTACTTTTTCTGTTTTCTTGTGCCTCGGTTCTACTGAGGCACAAGATGACTGCCAACACTTCCTGGTTTGGAGTGTTCACATCCAATTAGCATAAAGCTCGTGATCGGGAGGGTGCGCGGATCCTGCGCGTCCATAGATATATATGTGTTTTTACTTTTGCTTTTCTGAGAAACTACTGAACGGATTTACACCATTTAACAAAAAGGGTTCTTTCTGAACCAAGAACTACCTCTTTGCCAAATTTGATGTAATTCAGTTCAGCAGTTCGGGCTGTAGTCGTGTCTAAAGTTTCCTATGGAAAATTGCAAGGGGAAAACACGTTTTGGGACCCCCCTTTTTTCTCGGCCCCCGTTCGACGAATCACCCCGAAACTTTCAAGATAGGAGTGGACCAGAGCGCCCCACGAGTTTTGAAACTTTCGCGAAGATTCGTCAATCGGCGCCAAAGTTATTGGGAATAGAATGTTGCGAATTTCCTATGGAAAATAGGTCCTAACTATAACTATCTACTGGCGATCGCCAGTAGATAATATATATATTTTACAGTAGGTAGTTACAGTTAGGACCTATTATCCATAGGAAATCCACAACATTCTATTTGGAATAACTTTGGCGCCGGTTGACGAATCTTCGCGAAATTTTCAAAACTGGTGGGGCCCACCGGTCCGCTCCTATCCTGAAAGTCTCCGGGTGATTTGTCAAGCGGGGGCCGAGAAAAAAGGGGGTCCCAAAACGTGTTTTCCCCATGCAATTTTCCATAGGAACCGTTAATCGCAGCTGCAGCCCGAACTGCTGAACGGAATTACACGAAATTTGGCAAAGAGGTAGCCCTTGGTTCACACTCGTGCCTTTTGGTTAAATGGTGTAAATACATTCAGTAGTTGCTGAGAAAATCAAAAGTAAACTCATAGATATATCTGGGTGGGGCCTAACCACACATCTCATCGTGAGATATGGTTGGCTGTCAGCACTTCATCCAAGAAGTGTTAGCAGCCATCTTGGGACCAATGTACATGATAGCACCTCATTGAAAAGCATTGCAGTTAATAGAAGGTTTTAAGACTTTAGTTACATTATAAATCATTTGTTGATGGTACCATACTCATTTTAGGAATTGTGGTGTGTCCCAAGGTGATTTTACCATGTGAAAAAGCCTTCTGCTGGTATATTTGAGAGAAAACTATTTTCTCATGCTTTTCTCACAGAGGTTTGGAAGGTAATCTATAAGCAATACTGAGAGCATATTTTCTGTAAATTCACATTATCTTTCTCAGTCATGTGAGAATGAAGTCTGACATTCTCAGTAAAACGTACATCCAACAAGGGCAGAGACTGTCAGTTGATTCCTTTGTGTACTACTGCAGCTTCCCAGAGTGTTCTAAAGAACAACTAGAGCGCTAACAGTCCTACTTATGACAAACGTATGGCACACCGGAAGCCATCTTGATTGGAATAAAGTGGTAACTCTTAAAACATTTAATTTAAAAAGGAATAAAATGAGGGGGTTCATCTTGCCATAGAAAGTATGATAGTGCTGCAGAAAGAAAGATTAGAGCACATTTTGAGTGACTTCTCAAATCCTCTTCTATTTCATTAAAAAATTCTGACAAGCAGACTGAAACATGCACTTTCAATAACAGCAGCAGACTTCCCTGGTGAACAATAGCTTTACTACAGTGATCTAATGAGCAACTAGAGTGCTAACATTCAGAATTTATGGCAAATGTGTGACACATCTGAATGCCTTCTTGATGGAACCAAAGTAAACAAGCATTGAAAATGCAATAGGTCTCGCCCTCGTTTAAGTTAAAGCAATTCTGTTTGTAATTAGGTGGCTTTTTAGCTTTGCTTTTATTAGTGTTTTTAAAACTTTCATGTACATAACATGTACATAATATGTATATGTATGCATGCATTTTATCTGTATTTATATAGATATGCAGATTATATATATGTTTATATATGGTGCGAGCATAAGTGTATTGCAGTCTACATTAAAGAAGGTATGAACTCCCAAGTGTGTTGGCGTCTTCACAAAGGCAACTTTGGTGTGTGAAGATTTAATGCGGCGTGCCTCGTCGCGAAGATGCCCCGCTGCTAACGCGGCCCGCAGTGCCTCTAATGTTGGGCTCTTGAAGGACTTGAGAGACCGAATTTTGTGGATAAACATTGCAGTGCAACAAACTGCTTCCCCGGAGGCAAACCCACTATGGATTTTAATATGCAAAGGAATCCTGACAGCACCCACTGTGGATATAAGACCAGAACTCCTAAGACCACAAGGCATTGGGGCACACAGCCCATCTGGGCGGGCCCACAGGATGCTTAAAAGATCTGCAAAGGCTGCTGGGATTTTCATTGCAGAGCCAGTGATCAAGGGCAACACGCCCGAAACGCGTATGGTGCCTTGCTGATGGTGCGAGCATAAGTGTATTGCAGTCTACATTAAAGAAGGTATGAACTCCCAAGTGTGTTGGCGTCTTCACAAAGGCAACTTTGGTGTGTGAGGATGTTTATATATGTATGTATATATACACATACATATATAAATGCATATGCATATATATGCATATATATGTGCATATGTGTGCGTGCAGAGAGAGGTAGAGAGAGGTAGAGGTGTGGAGGTAGAGGTCTAGAGGTAGAGAGGTAGAGGTAGAGAGGTAGAGGTAGAGAGTAGTAGAGAGAGAGGAAGAGAGAGGTAGAGAGTAGATGATGAGTAATAGAGAGTACAGAGTGAGAAGTAGAGAGTAGTAGATTGAGTAGAGTGAGTAGTAGCGAGTGAATAGTAGAGCATGAGTAGTAGAAAGTAGTAGAGAGTGAGTAGTAGAGAGTAGTAGAGAGTGAGTAGTAGAGAGTAAGTAGTAGAGTGAGTAGTAGAGAGTAGTAGAGAGTGAGTAGTAGAGAGTGAGTAGTAGAGAGTAGGAGAGAGGGAGTGGCAGAGAGAGAGTAGTAGAGAGTAGTAGAGAGCAGTAGAGAGTGAGTAGTAGAGTGAGTAGTAGAGTGAGTAGTAGAGAGTAGTAGTGAGAGAGTAGTAGAGAGTGAGTAGTAGAGAGTAGTACAGAGTGAGTAGTAGAGAGTGAGTAGTAGAGTGAGTAGTAGAGTGAGTAGTAGAGAGCAGTAGAGAGAGTAGTAGAGAGTGAGTAGTAGAGAGTGAGTAGTAGAGTGCAGCAGAGAGAAAGTAGTAGAGAGTGAGTAGTAGAGAGTGAGTAGTAGAGAGAGAGTTGTAGGGAGTAGTAGAGTAGTAGAGAGTGAGTAGTAGAGAGAAGTGGAGTAGTAGAGAGTGAGTAGTAGAGAGTAGTAGAGAGTGAGTAGTAGAGAGTGAGTAGTAGAGAGCAAGTGGTAGAGAGTGTGTAGTAGAGAGTGAGTAGTAGGGAGAATAGTAGAGAGTGAGTAGTAGAGAGTAATAAAATGAGCAGTAGAGAGTGAGTAGTAGAGAGAGAATAGTAGAGAGTAGTAGAGAGTGAGTAGTAGAGTAGTAGAGAGTGAGTAGTAGAAGGTAGTAGAGTGAGTGGTAGAGAGTAGTAGAGAGTGAGTAGTAGAGAGAGTAGTAGAGAGTAGTAGAGTAGTAGAGAGTGAGTAGTAGAGAGTGAGTAGTAGAGAGCAGTAGAGAGTGAGTAGTAGAGAGTGAATAGTAGAGAGAGAGTAGTAGAGAGTAGTAAAGAGTGAGTAGTAGAGAGTAGTAGAGAGTGGGTAGTAGAGAGTGAGTAGTAGAGAGTAGCAGAGAGTGAGTAGCAGAGAGAGAGTAGTAGAGAGTGTGTAGTAAAGTGAGTAGTAGAGTGAGTAGTAGAGAGTAGTAGGCAGAGTAGTAGAGAGTGAGTAGTAGAGAGTAGTAGAGAGTGAGTAGTAGAGAGAGAGTAGTAGAGAGTGAGTAGTAGAGAGCAGTAGAGAGTGAGTAGTAGAGAGTGAGTAGCAGAGGTTGAGTAGTAGAGAGAGTGTTGTAGGGAGTAGTAGAGAGTGAGTAGTAGAGAGTGAGTAGTTGAGAGTAGTGGTGTAGTAGAGAGTGAGTAGTAGAGAGTGAGTAGTAGAGTGAGTAGTATGGAGTAGTAGAGAGTGAGTAGTAGAGTGAGTAGTAAAGAGTAGTAGAGAGCGAGTAGTAGAGAGCAAATAGTAGAGAGTGTGTAGTAGAGAGTGAGTAATAGAGAGTAGTAGAGAGTGAGTAGTAGAGAGAGTAGTAGAGAGTAGTAGAGTAGTAGAAAGTGAGTAGTAGAGTGAGTAGTAGAGAGCGAGTAGTAGAGAGTAAGTAGTGGAGAGTGAGTAGTAGAGAGTAGTAGAGAGAGAGAAGTAGAGAATGAGTAGTAGAGAGTGAGTAGTAGAGAGTAGTAGAGAGTGAGTAGTAGAGAGTGAGTAGTAGAGTGAGTAGTAGAGAGTGAGTAGTAGAGAGACAGTAGTAGAGAGTGAGTAGTAGAGTAGTAGAGAGTGAGTGGTAGAGAGTAGTAGAGAGTAGTATAGTGAGTAGTAGAGAGTAGTAAAGAGTGAGTAGTAGAGAGAGTAGTAGAGAGTAGTAGAGTTGTAGAGAGTGACTAGTAGAGAGTGAGTAGTAGAGAGTAGTAGAGAGCGAGTAGTAGAGAGTGAGTAGTGGAGAGTGAGTAGTAGGGAGCAGTAGAGAGCGAGTAGTAGAGAGTGAGTAGTAGAGAGTGAATAGTAGAGAGAGAGTAGTAGAGAGTGAGTAGTAGAGAGAAGTAGAGTGAGTAGTAGAGAGGGAGTAGTAGAGAGAGAGTAGTAGAGAGAGTAGTAGTAGAGAGTAGTAGAGAGTAGTAGAGAGTACGAGAGAGTGAGTAGCAGAGAATAGTAGCGAATGAGTAGTAGAGAGTGAGTAGTTTAATTTAAAAGTAACACAATGAGGGGGTTCATTTTGCCATAGAAATTATGATTAGTGCTGAAAAAAAGAAAAATTAGGGCACCTTTTGAATGACTTCTCAAATCCTCTTCTATTTCAATAAAAAATTCTGACATGCAGACTGAGAGTGAGTAGTAGAGAGTAGTAGAGAGTGAGTAGTAGAGAGTGAGTATTAGAGAGAGAGTAGTAGAGAGTGAGCAGTAGAGTGCAGTAGAGAGAGAGTAGTAGAGAGTGGGTAGTAGAGAGTGAGTAGTAGAGAGAGAGTTGTATGGAGTAGTGGAGTAGTAGAGAGTGAGTAGTAGAGGGTAGTAGAGAGTGAGTAGTAGAGTGAGTAGTAGGGAGTAGTAGAGAGTGAGTAGTAGAGAGTAGTAGAGAGTGAGTAGTAGAGAGCAAGTAGTAGAGAGGGTGTAGTAGAGAGTGAGTAGTAGGGAGAGTAGTAGAGAGTGACTAGTAGAGAGAGAGTAGTAGAGAGTGAGTAGTAGTGTAGTGGAGAGTCAGTAGTAGAGAGTATTAGAGTGAGTGGTAGAGAGTAGTAGAGAGTGAGAAGTAGAGAGAGTAGTAGAGAGTAGTAGAGTAGTAGAGAGTGAGTAGTAGAGAGTGAGTAGTAGAGAGAGTAGTAGAGAGTAGTAGAGTAGTAGAGAGTGAGTAGTAGAGAGTAGTAGAGAGCGAGTAGTAGAGAGTGAGTAGTGGAGAGTGAGTAGTAGAGAGCAGTAGAGAGTGAGTAGTAGAGAGTGAGTAGTAGAGAGTGAATAGTAGAGAGAGTAGTAGAGATTGAGTAGTAGAGAGTAGTAAAGAGTGAGTAGTAGAGAGTAGTAGAAAGTGGGTAGTAGAGAGTGAGTAGTAGAGAGTAGTAGAGAGTGAGTAGCAGAGTGAGTAGTAGAGAGTAGTAGAGAGTGAGTAGTAGAGAGTAGCAGAGAGTGAGTAGCAGAGAGAGAGTAGTAGTGAGTGTGTAGTAAAGTGAATAGTAGAGTGAGTAGTAGAGAGAGTAGTACAGAGTAGTAGAGAGTGAGTAGTAGAGAGTGAGTAGCATCGTGAGTAGTAGAGTGAGTAGTAGAGAGTAGTAGGCAGAGTAGTAGAGAGTGAGTAGTAGAGAGTAGTAGAGAGCGAGTAGTAGAGAGTGAGTAGTGGAGAGTGAGTAGTAGAGAGCAGTAGAGAGTGAGTAGTAGAGAGTGAGTAGTAGAGAGTGAATAGTAGAGAGAGAGTAGTAGAGATTGAGTAGTAGAGAGTGAGTAGTAGAGAGTAGTAAAGAGTGAGTAGTAGAGAGTAGTAGAGAGTGAGTAGCAGAGTGAGTAGTAGAGAGTGAGTAGTAGAGAGTGAGTAGTAGAGAGTAGCAGAGAGTGAGTAGCAGAGAGAGAGTAGTAGAGAGTGTGTAGTAAAGTGAGTAGTAGAGTGAGTAGTAGAGAGAGTAGTACAGAGTGAGTAGTAGAGAGTGAGTAGTAGAGTGAGTAGTAGAGTGAGTAGTCGAGTGAGTAGTAGAGAGTAGTAGGCAGAGTAGTAGAGAATGGGTAGTAGAGAGTAGTAGAGAGTGAGTAGTAGAGAGTAAGTAATTGAGAGTGAGTAGTAGAGAGCAGTAGAGAGTGATTAGTAGAGAGTGAGTAGTAGAGAGTGAATAGTAGAGAGTGAATAGTAGAGAGTGAATAGTAGAGAGAGAGTAGTAGAGAGTGAGTAGTAGAGAGTAGTAGAGAGTGTAGTAGAGAGTAGTAGTAGAGAGTAGTAGAGAGTACGAGAGAGTAGGAGAGAGTAAGTAGTAGAGAATAGTAGCGAGTGAGTAGTAGATAGTGAGTAGTTTAATTTAAAAGGAACACAATGAGGGGGTTCATTTTGCCATAGAAATTATGATTAGTGCTGAAAAATTAGTGCACATTTTGAATGACTTCTCAAATCCTCTTCTATTTCAATAAAAAATTCTGACATGCAGACAGAAACATGCACTTTCAATACCAGCAGCAGACTTCCCTGGTGAGCAGTAGCTTTTACAGTGATCTAATAAGCAACTAGAGTGCTAACATTCCGAATTTATGGCAAATGTGTGACATATCTGAATGCCTTCTTGATGGAATCAAAGTAAAAAACTGAAAGTATTTCCTACTGAGGAGACTGTAGTAAATGAGGAAATTAGGAAACTTCATAACAAATAAGTCTCCCAAGATGGCCACCAGAGACAAAAGAGCTCAAATGTAACACACATATCACCCAGATGTAGCCCAAGTATAGCCCAATGACAGAATGTCCCAGAGTGTTCTAAAGAACAACTAGAGCGCTAACAGTCTTACTTATGAAAAAAGTATGGCACACCTAAGCCATCTTGATTGGAAAAAAGTGGTAACACTTAAAACATTTAATTTGCAAAGGAGCAAAATGAGGGGGATCATTTTGTCATAGAAATTATGATTAGTGCTGCAGAAAGAAAAATTAGGGCACATTTTGGCTTCTCAACTCCTCTTCTATTTCATTAAAAAATTCTGACATGCAGACTGAAACATGCACTTTGAATACCAGCAGCAGACTTCCCTGGGGAGCATAGCTTTACTAAAGTGATCTAATGAGCAACTAGAGTGCTAACATTCAGAATTTATGGCAAATGTATGACACATCTCAATGCCTTCTTGATGGAACTAAAGTAAACAAGCATTGAAAATGCAATAGGTCTCACCCTCGTTTAAGTTAAAGCAATTCTGTTTGCAATTAGGTGGCGTTTTAGCTTTGCTTGTATTAGTTTTTCAAACTTTGATGTGCATAACATGCATATGTATACATATATGTATATGTATGCATGCATTTATATTTGTATTTATATAGATATGCAGATTATATATATGTTTATATATGTGTGTGTGTATTACCTACTGGCGGTCGCCAGTAGGTAGTTATAGTTAGGACCGTGTTTCCATAGGAAATCTCAAAATTCTATTTTGAATAACTTTGGCGCCGGTTGACGAATCTTCGCAAAATTTTCAAAACTAATGGGGCGCTCCGCTCAGCTCCTACCCTGAAAGTCTCTGGGTGATTCGTCAAGCGGGGGCCGAGAAAAAAGGGGGGTCCCAAAACGCGTTTTCCCCATGCATTTTTCCATAGGGACTTTAGTCGCAGCTACAGCCCGAACGGCTGGACAGAATTATGTGAAATTTGGCAGAGAGGTAGCCATAAGGTCCATGAAGTGCCTTTTGCAGGTTTGGTGTAAATCTGTTCAGTATTTCCTGAGAAATTAGCATTTAAATCAATATATATATCTGTAAGCGCGCAGCGTGCGCGCACTGAGCAAGTCCTGTGCGCGCACCTTGCCGTGCGCGAGCGCACTTCTGATTGGTTGTTAGATGTCAGTAAACATTCGAATCGGTGGAAATCAGGAAGCGGCGGCCGCCATTTTGTCTCTCGCATAAAGAGGGGGTGATAAACAAAGGGGGAAAACGTGAAAAGGGGGCAGAGTGGGGAGATATTGACCCACTAGGCATTGTAAGGGGGTCACAGTAGGACCTTGTAGGGCAAAAAAAAAGATTTATATTTTGTAAAAAAATATCGCCGAGTGCGCGCACCCAGCGCGCACCCGAAAAATTTATAAAAACAAAAAAATAAAAAATAAATCGCAATTAAGATAAAAGATATAAGGTGGCTCTAAAAAGAGCCCTTGTGTTTATTGTGTGTTTTTCGGTACCTACAAGTAAGTACCGATGCAGAGTCTAAAGTTCAAGAGTAAGACTCTGTTGCCTTCATCAGTGAAGTGTACACCATCTCCTCTATAAATGTCTTGCATGTTCTAACGCAAGTTGTTGTGGTATATAGAACCCATACCAAAGTCTCTGAGGAAAGCAGAAATAGATTTGTTGACGTGCTTCCTTGCTTTGTCAATATGCGGACAAAATTGGTTGGACCAGTTCCACTTTTGCCTTTGGCATATGTTAGAATATACAAAGGCAGTTTGTGGAAAAAGCGAGATCAATTGCACAAAGGTGTCCTTAATAAGCATTTCCAGACCTACCCCAGTTAAAGTGCCTAGGTCATTTCCACCACAGTGCACAATAATAAGGTTAGGCTGTGGGAGATGTAGAAAGGTTTTCACCAAAGGCATTAATTGGTGCCACTTTAACCCTCTCTGACCAATCCATTTAATGTCTATATTTGGCAAAGCAAGGTCTCTCACCATACCTCTTTTTTCTGCAAACTTTTCACTCCAGAAGACATAGCTGTGACCTACAATCCACACTGTGAACATCTTCCAAGGAGATCTGGATGCAGGAGGTGTATTTCAGTAGAAAGGCAATATGAAATGAAAGACAGTTGTAAAATGGAGGCACACATACTTTTTTTTATAAAAAGAACTCATTGGCAGATTCAAACCATTTTACAGTTAAAACTAGGCTGTATGTTTAAATTTTTAAAAGCATGTTTTGTATTGGTGCAGAAAAATGTGTTACCACAGAACATTACTATGGATTTGCTGTTAGGTTTGAAAAGTCAAGCACTCTTGCTCTTTGGATATGAAACATTGTATGCTGAACTTCTGACCTCTCTCCTCACATCAGTGTTCCATGAGCTGTTGCTATGGTAGCAGGCAGGAGACAAGAAGGGGGAAGGGTACATTTGGAAAGGGGTTGAAGTTTTCAACCAATAGAAATGTGTGATTTCATTTGAAAAAAAGGGGGAAGCACTGAGATTTGAAATTAACATGTATATGTGTGAAAAAAGAGAGGGAAACATTGCCATTTACTGGTTCTGCAGAGAGGAGAGAGGTGTGGAGCTCTGATATTCTGACTCTGATAGTCTGCTGTTTGAGTGGCACATTTCTTAAACAACGAACTAATTTTAAAGGTGAGTTATGAGTTTGAGAGGGAAAGTATGTGGCGATTTTTGAGAAAAATATTAGAATTGTGAATCTTCTATAGATATTTAACTGTCTTGAACTTGAAAGAGATTAAGGACTATGTTTTCACCATAAGTTAATGTGCACTGGTAACAAAGAGGAATACTGTTGTGTGCCTACCATCAAACCATGAGTCTGTGTGCAGAGAAGAATTGTTGACAGAGATTTAATTTGTGTTGCTGTTGAAAAGTAAGACTTGCAGTTGAAAGAAAAGGACAGCTTGTTTTTAATTGAGATGGTTAGGATTTAGCAGAAATCACTTTGAAAGAAAAGAGAGGAAAATGGCAGCACATTTGAAATTAGCATTAGTTCTGTAAGAATTGGTGACCCAGGAAAGGGGCAGCCTGTGTTTTGTGCCTACCAACACAGTATGAGTCTGTGTGCATATAGGAATTGTTGTCTGAGATTTAATTTGTGAAGTTGTTGTTCTGTAAGGAATGCAGACCCAGGAAAGGGGCAGCCTGTGTTTTGTGCCTACCAACACAGAATGAGTCTGTGTGAATATAGGAATTGTGGCCAGAGATGTATTTTGTGTTGCAATTGTTTTGTAAAACATGCACTTGCAGGAAAGGGACAGCTTGTTTTCTTGAAATGTGGTGGTTAGCACTCAGCAGAAATCAGTTAATCGCAAATTGGAGGCAAAAGCTAAAAAATTTGAAACCAACAGGGTAGATTTCCCTTTCAAAATAGCAAAGGCACATGTAGATGCCATATGTTCAAAACTGAAAATAACCCTTAGCACACATGCACTGTTACATACATCCCTGCAGTCTTCATGCAGTTCTGGAAGTCTTTTTGCTCATCTGTCTTGCACCAGACAATACACAGTCTTCAGAAACACACTCTTGGCACACACGCAGCAGCTTCTCCAACACTCTCAAGTGTAGTACTCAGCTCTGTGTGCTGTTTCAGATAGCACTGTGTAATGCAAACACATTCAACGTCACCAAGGCCTCATTTAAATTGATCTAGTCTAATCACTCACCCTGTTACACATGGTCATGGTCTTAAGGAGCTGTTAGGACATGTGCTGTTTTCTGCTTCTATAAATGATAAGGGAAATGTGTCAGGGTGTAACAGTAATTTGGTACTATTCAGGAACACTGTTTTGTTTCAAAAAACATAGCATGAGTCTGTGTGTATACAGGAATTGTGGGCAGAGATTTAATTTATGAAGTTGTTGTTCTGAAAGAAATTCAGTCCTAGGAAAGGGGCAGCCTGTGTTATGTGCCTAAAATGATGGCATGACTCTGTGTGCGCACAGGAATTGTGGGCAGAGATTTAATTTGTGAAGTTGTTGTTCAGTAAGAAATGCAGTCCCAGGAAAGGGGCAGCCTGTGTTATGTGTCTAAAATGATGGCATGAGTCTGTGTGCGCACAGGAATTGTGGGCAGAGATTTAATTTGTGAAGATGTTGTTCAGTAAGAATTGCAGTCCCAGGAAAGGGGCAGCCTGTTGTGTTTACACAAATTATCCCTTAGCACACATGCATTGTTACATACATCCCTGCAGTCTTCATGCAGTTCTGGAAGTCTCTTTGCTCATCTGTCTTGCACCAGACAAAACACAGTCTCCAGAAACACACTCTTGGCACACACGCAGCAGCTTCTCCAACACTCCCATGTGTAGTACTCAGCTCTGTGTGCTGTTTCAGATAGCACTGTGTAATGCAAACACATTCAACGTCACCAAGGCCTCATTTAAATTGATCTAGTCTAATCACTCACCCTGTTACACATGGTCATGGTCTTAAGGAGCTGTTAGGACATGTGCTGTTTTCTGCTTCTGTAAATGATAAGGGAAATGTGTCAGGCTGTAACAGTAATTTGGTACTATTCAGGAACACTGTTTTGTTCCAAAAACATAGCATGAGTCTGTGTGTATACAGGAATTGTGGGCAGAGATTTAATTTATGAAGTTGTTGTTCTGAAAGAAATGCAGTCCTAGGAAAAGGGTCAGCCTGTGTTATGTGCCTAAAATGATGGCATGACTCTGTGTGCGCACAGGAATTGTGGGCAGAGATGTAATATGTGAAGTTGTTGTTCAGTAAGAAATGCAGTCCTAGGAAAGGGGCAGCCTGTGTTATGTGCCTAAAATGATGGCATGACTCTGTGTGCGCACAGGAATTGTGGGCAGAGATGTAATATGTGAAGTTGTTGTTCAGTAAGAAATGCAGTCCTAGGAAAGGGGCAGCCTGTGTTATGTGCCTAAAATGATGGCATGACTCTGTGTGCGCACAGGAATTGTGGGCAGAGATTTAATTTGTAAAGATGTTGTTCAGTAAGAATTGCAGTCCCAGGAAAGGGGCAGCCTGTTGTGTTTACACAAATTATCCCTTAGCACACATGCACTGTTACATACATCCCTGCAGTCTTCATGCAGTTTTGGAAGTCTCTTTGCTCATCTGTCTTGCACCAGACAATACACTGTATCTAGAAACACACTCTTGGCACACACGCAGCAGCTTCTCCAACACTCCCATGTGTAGTACTCAGCTCTGTGTGCTGTTTCAGATATCACTGTGTAATGCAAACACATTCAACGTTACCAAGGCCTCATTTAAATTGATCTAGTCTAATCACTCACCCTGTTACACATGGTCATGGTCTTAAGGAGCTGTTAGGACATGTACTGTTTTCTGCTTCTGTAAATGATAAGGGAAATGTGTCAGGCTGTAACAGTAATTTGGTACTATTCAGGAACACTGTTTTGTTCCAAAAAACATAGCATGAGTCTGTGTGTATACAGGAATTGTGGGCAGAGATTTAATTTATGAAGTTGTTGTTCTGAAAGAAATGCAGTCCTAGGAAAAGGGGCAGCCTGTGTTATGTGCCTAAAATGATGGCATGACTCTGTGTGCGCACAGGAATTGTGGGCAGAGATTTAATATGTGAAGTTGTTGTTCAGTAAGAAATGCAGTCCCAGGAAAGGGGCAGCCTGTGTTATGTGCCTAAAATGATGGCATGACTCTGTGTGCGCACAGGAATTGTGGGCAGAGATTTAATTTGTGAAGATGTTGTTCAGTAAGAATTGCAGTCCCAGGAAAGGGGCAGCCTGTTGTCTTTACACAAATTATCCCTTAGAACACATGCACTGTTACATACATCCCTGCAGTCTTCATGCAGTTCTGGAAATCTCCTTGCTCATCTCTCTTGCTGCTGACAATACATAGTATGCAGAAACACACTCTTGGCACACACGCAGCAGCTTCTCCAACACTCCCATGCATACTATTCAGGACTGTGTGTAATGCAAACACATTCAACGTCACCAAGGCCTCATTTTCTTTGCTCTACTCTAAACACTCACCCAGGTTGCAGATGCTTATGGTATGAAGTAGCTGTTATGAAATGTGCTCTTTTCTGCCTCTGTGATCTACAAGGAAAATGTGTAAGGCTGTAACAGCAATTATCACTTGATCTACCAGAGTAGTAAATGTGCTTTGAATTTGCCAATCAAATTCTGTTTTCTGCTTAGAAGCACACCATGAGGCTGTGTGCGCACAGGAATTGTGGCCACAGATATAATTTGTGTTGCAGTTGTTCTGTAAAACATGCACTTGCAGGAAAGGGGCAGCTTGTTTTTTTTCAACTGTGGTGGTTATCACTGTGCACAAATTAGTAAATCACAAATGAGAGACAAATGGAAATACATTTGAAATTAATGAAAAGTAAAAAAAAATATTTTAATGAATTATAATTACAAAAAGGATTTAATTTATGAAGTTGTTGTTCTGAAAGAAATGCAGTCCTAGGAAAAGGGTCAGCCTGTGTTATGTGCCTAAAATGATGGCATGACTCTGTGTGCGCACAGGAATTGTGGGCAGAGATTTAATATGTGAAGTTGTTGTTCAGTAAGAAATGCAGTCCCAGGAAAGGGGCAGCCTGTGTTATGTGCCTAAAATGATGGCATGACTCTGTGTGCGCACAGGAATTGTGGGCAGAGATTTAATTTGTGAAGATGTTGTTCAGTAAGAATTGCAGTCCCAGGAAAGGGGCAGCCTGTTGTCTTTACACAAATTATCCCTTAGAACACATGCACTGTTACATACATCCCTGCAGTCTTCATGCAGTTCTGGAAATCTCCTTGCTCATCTCTCTTGCTGCTGACAATACATAGTATGCAGAAACACACTCTTGGCACACACGCAGCAGCTTCTCCAACACTCCCATGCATACTATTCAGGACTGTGTGTAATGCAAACACATTCAACGTCACCAAGGCCTCATTTTCTTTGCTCTACTCTAAACACTCACTCAGGTTGCAGATGCTTATGGTATGAAGTAGCTGTTATGAAATGTGCTCTTTTCTGCCTCTGTGATCTACAAGGAAAATGTGTAAGGCTGTAACAGCAATTATCACTTGATCTACCAGAGTAGTAAATGTGCTTTGAATTTGCCAATCAAATTCTGTTTTCTGCTTAGAAGCACACCATGAGGCTGTGTGCGCACAGGAATTGTGGCCACAGATATAATTTGTGTTGCAGTTGTTCTGTAAAACATGCACTTGCAGGAAAGGGGCAGCTTGTTTTTTTTCAACTGTGGTGGTTAGCACTGTGCACAAATTAGTAAATCACAAATGAGAGACAAATGGAAATACATTTGAAATTAATGAAAAGTAAAAAAAAATATTTTAATGAATTATAATTACAAAAAGGATTTTTTTTTAAGTTCCTTGCAGGTATTGATGAGCAACAGTGAAAAAAAAATGCCTTTAAGGACAAGAAAGAGGAAAGAAAAGCAACAACAAGTATATCTGGACAAAACTGGGAAAAAAAAATAGGAGGAGAAGCTGGTGATGGCAAAAAGAAAAAGTCTACTGGTAAGCAGAGCAGAGATTTCTTAAAAAAGATTTTCAACAAATAAAAAAATGGCAAAAATAACTGTAAAACAAACAGTGTTTTATGTACAAAGCAACAACACAGTCAACAGCAAAAAAAAATCTAATTTACAATCAGAAGTATGTCAAAGTGATTTAACATGAAAATTAGATTTTAAAAACCTTCGTCGAAAAATGTTTCAGAGAAGAGTGATGTTAAATTTGCTAAAAGATGTGAAAAAATATAAGAAAAAAACAAAATTTATAAAGAAAAAAAAAATTATAGAAATATTGTAAGTAAGGCTTTGGAAATAAAAAGAAAACTTTTTATTCTAATTTTGAATAGTATGCGTAGATTAGATAAATTAGTGAATGTAATGAAGTCACAAAGCAAAAGGAAAAGAGAAGTGAAAAAAAGTAACTTTTGTAAAGTGTTCTTGGGAGAATGGAAGCACAGTTCAAGTACTGAACCCTTTTTTAATGAAGAGAGTTATCTTCAAAGTAATAGTTTGTTGCATGCAGTTGACGGTAGAGCATATGAAGTTAAGGATGGTTGTGTGATGGAAAAAGAGAAAATGGTCCCAAGAAATGAGGAAGAAGTAATGGCTGCTGAGGCTATGGGGAGACGTCCAAAAGCCCCAGTGTACACTTGGAAATGTAGTAGTATTTGTACTGTGCGTCAGGAATCTATTGATAAATTACGTGACTTTCTAAGAGAATATAGTAAAAAGAGTGTAAAACAGAAGATGAAGGTGCTTCAAACACTAGATCCATGCAGAGTGAGAGAAAATACTGGTTTGCAGGGACATTCTCTGGCTTGTCTATCTAGAAAAGTGTGTAAAAGTGTTTTTCATCATTTTAGGATGCTGGCTGTTCATCATACTGAAATGAGAAAGTTTGTGAGAACATTGTATTTTGCTAAAAGTCCAGCAGTAAAGTTGAATGAGTTGAATAATGCTCTGTTCCGTGGATCTGTATCAGATGTAGTGAAGGTTACTGATGAGATTCAGTTTTGTTACTTTTGTCCAGAACAAGAAAGTGCAGAAAAGGACACAGTAAATGAGGAAAATGAGGAACAGAATGTAGAACTCATAATTACTAAAAATTCTGAGGATGAAATGACAAAATTTACTATCACCTCTAATGAAAGACCAAATATTACTTGTATTTGTTGCCGCAGAAGTCATTATAAAATTCAAACAAGGAATGTTGATCTGTATAAAAAAAGTGAAAATGAAGATAATTATAAGTGGAAGGATTTTGCAACATATATATTTCTTGAAAATTGTTTTGAATTGGGTGAAGATCAGCGTATTTGTAAATACTGTTATAACAAGTTAGAAGAAAATAGAATGCCGACTAGAGCTGTACATAATAATTTAGAATTGGATGCTATTCCTGCCGAACTTTCTGAATTAAATACATATGAGTCTATACTCATTCAATGTGTTCATCCGTTCCAGACCATAGTACGTATGGAGCCCAAAACTGGTAAATTACCTCCTTCTGATTTACTGAGAGGTTTAAAAGGAAGAGTGGTGTATTTGCCCTTGGATTTGAAAAAAAATATGGAAACTATTGATGGAGATACTTTGGAAAGTGAACCGTTAGTAATTCTGGTTAATGGTGTACCTACAAAGAATAAGAAGATTTGGCAGGAGCTGGTAGATGTACGGAAAGTACAAAGAGCAAATTTATATTTGAAAAGGAATAATAAATGGTATGAATCAATTTATATAGATGAAGAAGAAGAAGATTTACAAGAAGACACAGAAACACCAACTGGTCAAATTGAAAAAGTGGACAAGTCAAAAGAAGAAGAAATTTATGAACATTTTAGCATACATCCTCTTCATTCAAAAGAAGTTATGGGAGACACTATTGAACTGTTTCAGATGAAGAAAGCAAAAGGAACTCCCGTGAGTGTATGGGAGAAGAGCTTGGAAGCTCGATGTTTTCCTCAGCTGTTTCCTACAGGAAAAGGTGGACGATACGATGAACGCCCAGAACAGATTCCAGCTTCTGAGTATCGGACTACAAGACTATATGCTGAAGATTCAAGATTTCGTCAAAGTATTCCTTATTTGTTTCATCTTTTATTTGAAAGCGACTTGTCTGCATTATCTTATGCAGTAAATCACATTTTAAAAAGTGGAGTACATCTACAAAATGTGTCTGCTAAGGATTTTATGGAGAAAGTGCAGCACCGAGATGATCATTTGGAAACACAACTGATCAATCTGATGGCTTGTCAGCGTGGGACAAATGAATATTGGTACCGACGCCATGGTGAATTAAAATGCATGTTACGGAATTTAGGAACTCCTACATGGTTTGTAACCCTAAGCTGTGCCGAGTACGCTTGGGATGATTTACTGGATTTTCTACGAGAGGCAAATTCAAACATTAAAAACATTGAATACAAGACAGCTGGAGAACTGTGCTCATTGGATCCAGTTAATGTTTGCAGATATTTCAATCATAGATTTGAGGCTATGATGTCCTTCATCTGCAATAAAAAAAATCCACCTCTTGGAGAAGTAATGGATTTCTTTTGGAGAAAAGAGTACCAGGCAAGAGGTGCTCCTCATATTCATATGCTGTTGTGGATCAAGGATGCCCCAAAGTTTGGAACAGATGATGATGAAGCAGTGTTATCTTTCATTGAAGAATATGCAACATGTGCTATACCTAAAAGCACAGAAGAGAAAAAGTTAAAAGAACAAGTTTTACGTTTCCAAAGTCATCGGTGTGGAAAATACTGTCGACGGAAGTACAAGACCAAAGATAAATTCTACACAAAGTGTCGATTTGGATTTCCTAGACCTGTTCTTTCAAAAGGAAGAGTCAACAGTTTTATGTCAGCTGTGCGACATACTATAACCAGAAAATCACCCAAAAATACATACAACCTAAGAAGAAAAGAAGAGTCAAAATTTATAAATGACTTCAACCCAGTCATTTTATCCATGTGGAATGCTAACATGGATATTCAGTATGTTGCAGACAATTCTATTGCTGTTGCTCGGTATGTCACATCTTACATCACTAAATCTGAGAAAACAGAATTGAAGGAAATGTGAGAAGAGATTTCTCACGAGAAGACTGTCAGTAAAAAACTGTACAGTTTCAGTTTAAAGATGTTATCGCATCGAGAAATTGGATCCTACGAATGCTCAGATAGGTTATCATCTGCAAGTCTTTACTCGAAATCCAGAAGAATAATTTGGGTAAGCTTAGGCCTTGCAGGCATGAGAAATCGGGTACTGAAATCTGTTGGAGAAATTGAATATTTGGCCGAGAACGACCCAGAAAGTACAGATATTTTGAAAACAAACATGTTGGACACATATTACCCAAACAGAAGTCATCATCTTGAGAACATGTGTCTCTATGAAGTGCTGCAGAACTACATTTATTCACGGAAAGCCACAGAAGACATCAACAATGGAAAATATAAAGTCATTGGTGAGGAAGGATGTTTGGTGAAGCAAACAAAAGGAAGTTTGATAAATCACAGGAAGCTGAGTTGCGACACTACTGACAAAAAGGAATTTTACTACTTGGCTCTTTTACAGCTGTTTAAACCATGGCGTTCAGAGGACGAACTACTGGGAGAATTTCAAAGCTATGAAGATTCCTTCAATGCTAGCAAAGACAGCATTGAATGCAGTACTTTCACAACTTATGTCCAAATGTTAAATGCAGAAAATGAACAGGAAGCAAACATTGCAGCTGAAGTAGCTAGAGACAGTTCTCAAGACAGCCAAAGTTCAGGAACACTTAGTCAAGATCCCCTAGGACAACCAATCATAGAAAATGAAGCTGCAGTAGCCATGACTGAAGTAGAAACGGCTATGAATCAAGCACAGGAAGATTCAATCGACTTACTAAATCTGGAACAACAACTGAATGAAGAACAAAAACAAACTTATGAAGAAGTCACCAAAAAAATTGATCATGGATTACTACATGAAAAAAAACAGTGCTCATGCACATCATTTGAACCAATCAGGATGTATGTGAGTGGACAAGCTGGAACTGGTAAAAGTTTCCTAATAAAAGTCATCAGAAGCTACCTACAGCAAAAAACAGCTTCAAATTTGTCTTGTGTGGTAACTGCTCCAACTGGGTTAGCAGCCTATAACATAAAAGGAATTACCTTACATCGCTTGCTAATGTTACCAGTGGAGCATGAGAACAAAATAGAATACCACAAGCTAACTGGAGAAGCATGCTTCGAAGTTTCAAGAGTGTTGAAGAAGATGCAAGTTCTCATTATTGATGAGGTGAGCATGGTTTCAAACTTAATGCTTGCCTTTGTGCATTTAAGAATGCAACAAATTCTTAAGAGAGACTATGACGTGTTATTTGGAGGTAAACACGTCATAGTTTTTGGAGATCTTTTACAGCTCACTCCAGTTAAAGGACAACCAGTGTTTAATACTGTGACACATGAAGACACGAAGAAGTCATTAGGAAGCATTGGTAATGCGAATATTTGGTCGTTCTTTGAGTACAAAGAACTCACTACCAATATGAGACAAGCAAACGACGAAGATTATGCAAGTATTCTGAAAGATATCAGAATTGGACTACTCACAGAAGTTGGCAAAAAAGCATTACAGAGTAGGATGCTACATAATTTATTTCCAAATGAAGAAATAGTTGCAGAGAAAATATACTAGAACATTGCTGAAAAAAATACTGTAATCTGCTTAATGCCAACACTACGTGAGTGCTCAATATTCAATGAGGAACTTTTGAAATTGGAAAAGGAAGAGATTAAGAAAATGGAAGCAGAGGACAAAATTCAGCATGAAAGAATTACTTTTACATTAACAGGCAAACTGAAAAATAAATTGGATTCACTAGAGAAGAACATTTCCAAAACAGCTGGATTAGAAAAAAATCTATATGTTTGCATGAATTGTCGAGTGATTTTAAGGAGAAATTTGGATGTTGAAAAAGGTTTAGTGAATGGAGCTATGGGAAGAGTTGTGGGTTTTATTAATTATCAGAAAAAAGAAGGAATTGAATGTTTAAAAATAAAATTTGATCAGATAGAAGAAGTTAAAGACATTTGTCGTTGTTCAGTTCGTTTCATGCTTGTGAAAGACTTATATGTGCGTAGAAAGCAGTTTCCATTTTCTCTAGCATATGCTGTAACTATTCACAAGTCTCAAGGATTGACTGTAGATAGTGCTTTTGTAAACATTGGTTCTACTGTGTTCAAAGAAGGTATGGCATATGTTGCTTTGTCACGAGTGAAAACATTATCTGGTTTATTTATGATAGACTTTGATGACTCAAAAGTTAGTGCTGATACAAACTGTGTAAAGGAGTATAATAGATTAAGAAGAACCTATGCTCCTCATTTAGGACAGTATCCTGTGATTGAAAAACATGTTGTTTCTCGGAAAAGGAGATTTGAAAATATCTGTAATGTGGATGAACAGAACAAAAAAAAAAGGACAGTGATGTGATAGCAAGGAAAAAGAAAAAGGACAGTGTTGAAGAGGTTGTTGGTTGCCATTTTGAAAATAGCTCTGGTGTCAACTGCTATGCAAATGTAGTGCTGAATGTTGTATTTTATCTTGAAAAGTTGCTAGAACAGATAATAGTAAATCATGGAAAAAGATTGTGTTCTCTGCTGAGTCTCCTTTATGAGAAGCTGAGTACTTATAAAACTGAAATAGAAAGTGCTACTGATGTTAGAAATCTTTTAGATGTATGTTGTGGTTCTACACAGTTTAAAGAAAATGTCCAGCAAGATGCACAGGAATTCTTAATATATATTTTGAGTGTACTTGAAGATGAAGGAGTAGAAGTAGAAAACTTATTTGGTGTCTCTTACAAATGGGAACATTGCTGTGAAAACTGTATGAACACATGTAGGTACCGAAAAACACACAATAAACACAAGGGCTCTTTTTATATCTTTTATCTTAATTTTTGGGGGTTTCGTTTTTAAGTGGCTCTTAAAAGAGCCCTTGAGTTAATGGAGGGAAACAGGAAGAGAAAAACGAAAAAAAAGAAAAAACATCTATGGCCTACTGCACTCATGCGCATCAAATTTTCTCTGAATGAGATCAAGACTGGTCTCACACACAGAAATAAGTGTGGACAACCTCGAAAAACAAGGTGGTCCAAAACGAGGTGTGGAAGAAGGCAAAGGCACCACTGCAGAAGAAGTGCTCGGCTGAGCTGCCGAAGATGTGCTCGGCTGAGCTGCTGCAGATGTCGTCGGTTGAGCAGGTGGAGGGTTTGCTCCAGAAGCTCGACGAAAAGTCACTGGATGCATTTTGTCAACATGCCTCAACATAGTGTGAATGCTAAAAGAATACTTCTTGTTAGGATTCCCACGTGACAAGACTTTTTGACAAAGTACACATGTAACTTTAGGTGCATTTACCTTTTTTTGTCCCTCTGGAAAAGTGAAAAACTGCCATATAAAGCTGTCTTTCTGCTTCCTGCTCCTAGGCCTCTCAAGAGTGTCCTGGTCACTGTCTGAAGATGGTTGCTGTTCAGCCATTGTATCTCAACAACAGAATAGCTCCTTCTCCAAAGGAATCAGAGATAATAATGAGGGGAATAGGTGTGGTTTGGGAAGAATCTGGAACTGAAAGTACTTCAAACCAATCAAAAGTGATGATTCTTGATCACATGACTTGCCATGAGGGGATTGGGTGTGGTGTTGAAACAATCAGAAACTGAAAGTAATGCTAACCAATAAGAAGTGTTGTTTTATTAAGCATATAACCCGAGGTGCGCGCACCGCGCAAGCTCCAAGCGCGCACCTCGTGATTACGCATGCGCGAACGCGTAGGAGCGCATGTGCATACGTCATATGCGCGTACGTAGCGCGCATACGTTGAACAAGCGTATACGCGAACGTTATTGCGCGTTATTTAAGCGTATGCGGAAGTGAACCGCGTGGAGCGCGTAGGACGCACGCTCCCAGCGCGCACTATGACGTATGTATGCGTACGTAAATAACGTACGACGGTATTCATATAAAACTTACGAAAACGTACTAGGTGCGCGCTCTGAGCGCGCACTCCAAGAATTTATATAAAAAAAAAAAAAGTGGAGAAAAATTATTTGCAAAAATTAAAAAAACTGTTCAACTTTATCATAATTTGAATTTAAGAAAAAAAAAAAAATACAGATAATATATAAATGAATACATAGGAATTTTATTTGTAATATTAAAAAAAAAAATTTAATTAAATAATTCAAAAATTAGCATTTAAAAAAACAGTACAAATTCACTGAAAAAACCAAAGGTTTCACACACGTTATAGTTAGGAATTAACATTTAAAAAACCTCGCAAATTCACTGAAAAAACCATAGGTTTCACACATGTTATAGTTAGCTGGACATTTCTCTCATACAAAACCAATGAAATTCCCCCGTTATAGATAATTCAGCTAACTATAACTCGCGCGCCCGCAATGCACTGCTGATGACGTCACATATTACATCACTCATGACATGGTCAGTGACATCACTCATGACATCACTGATGACATCTCAAATGACATCACTGATGACATCACTGATGACATCAACCTTGTGATAGAGTGGCAGACCTCCTCTCACCCTAATATAACCTTTGATACACACATTCAAAAATAGAGACTAAAATTTTCAAAACAATGGACATACCAATACCAATTACAACAACCTCTTCAGTAATTCTAAGATCCACATACACATCCACTCACTCACCAACAGTCCTGTACAGTCACTCATACATGTACTCACTCATCATATGTACTCATACACCTATACATTTTGTTACACAATGCTACTCATCCATAGAGTTACTGATACACATAGTCACTCATGAAAATAAAGAAACAAACATACATTTACTTGCATATAAAGTTATACACACACTACTACACTTACTTCTACGGGAACTTACACATACTTAGTCTTTTAAATAAACACTTATAGAAACACATACTTATTCATACAGAAACTCTTCCCATCTCTCACTCTCACATATACTCAGTTATATACACCAATACTCACACATACTAGTTTAAAACATATGTAGTTACTCATAGAGACACTATTGAGACAGTCATTCACTCACTAACACACCCATACACACACTCATCCACCCATACAGTCCTGCAGACATGCTGTCTTCAACACATACAAACAGTGAGTCACTCATTCATGCACCTATGCACTACGTAATACCCCCCACCGAACCATGCAGACACTCAGACTGATACTCAAAAAACCAACTAATAACCTATATAGACACCCATGTAGCTACTCACCAACCCATGCAGCCACTTATACACAAAGTGAGAGACTGATACAGATATTTACATATTTAAACATTACTCACTAAGCCATGTATTCACTATGATACACTTAATCAGTCAGTTACACAATCAATTTTTCAAAAACAAATCATCCATTTAGACACTTATATACCCATTTATTCTTCCATCGACCTTGAGATATACATATATAAAACATATTTGATTTTCAGAAAAACACACATTCACTGGATGATGTCATCAGTGATGTCATCAGTGATGTCATTTGAGATGTCATCAGTGATGTCATGAGTGATGTCACTGACCATGTCATGAGTGATGTAATATGTGACGTCATCAGCAGAGCATTGCGGGCGCGCGAGTTATAGTTAGCTGAACTAACTATAACGGGGGAATTTCATTGGTTTTGTATGAGAGAAATGTCCAGCTAACTATAACATGTGTGAAACCTATGGTTTTTTCAGTGAATTTGCAAGGTTTTTTAAATGCTAATTCCTAACTATAACGTGTGTGAAACCTTTGGTTTTTTCAGTGAATATATATATATATATATATATATATATATACACATACATATATATAAATGCACATGCATATATATATGTGCATATGTGTGCGTGTAGCGAGAGATAGAGAGAGGTAGAGAGCTAGAGGTGTAGAGGTAGAGGTGTAGAGGTAGAGGTGTAGAGGTAGAGGGGTAGAGGTAGAGAGGTAGAGAGGTAGAGGTGTAGAGAGGTAGAGGTGTAGAGAGGTAGAGAGCAGTAGAGAGAGAGGTAGAGAGAGGTAGAAAGGTAGAGAGTAGCAGAGAGTAGTAGAGAGTAGTAAAGTAGTAGAGAGTGAGTAGTAGAGAGTAGTAGAGAGTGAGTAGTAGAGAGTGAGTAGTAGAGAGTAGTAGAGAGTAGTAGAGAGTGAGTAGTAGAGTGAGTAGCAGAGTGAGTAGTAGAGAGTAGTAGAGAGTGAGTAGTAGAGAGTAGTAGAGAGTGAGTAATAGAGAGTGAGTAGTAGAGAGTGAGTAGAAGAGAGAGAGTAGTAGAGAGTAGTAGAGAGTGAGTAGTAGAGTGAGTAGTAGAGTAGTAGAGAGAGAGTAGTAGAGAGTAGTAGAGTGAGTAGTAGAGAGTGAGTAGTAGAGTGAGTAGTAGAGAGTGAGTAGTAGTATATGTATATGTATACATGCATTTATATTAGTATTTATATAGATATGCAGATTATATATATGTTTATATATGTATGTATATATATCTACACACATACATATATATAAATGCATATGCATATATATATGTGCATATGTGTGACTGTAGAGAGGTAGAGAGAGGTAGAGAGCTAGAGGTGTAGAGGTAGAGCTGTAGAGGTAGACGTGTAGAGGTAGAGAGGTAGAGCTAGAGGTAGAGAGGCAGCGGTGTAGAGGAGTAGAGAAGTAGAGGTGTAGAGAGGTAGGGAGTAGTAGAGAGAGAGGTAGAGAGAGGTAGAGAGTAGAGAGTGAGTAGTAGAGAGTAGTAGAGAGAGTAGCAGAGAGTGAGTAGTAGAGGGTAGTAGAGTGAGTAGTGGAGAGTGAGTAGTAGAGAGTGAGTAGTAGAGTAGTAGAGAAGTGAGAAGTAGAGAGTGAGTAGTAGAGAGTAGTCGAGAGTAGTAGAGAGTGAGTAGTAGAGAGTAGTAGAGAGTGAGTAGTAGAGAGTGAGTAGTAGAGAGTGAGTAGCAGAGAGAGAGTAGTAGAGAGTGAGTAGTAGAGTGAGTAGTAGAGAGTAGTAGAGAGAGTAGTAGAAAGTAGTAAAGTAAGTAGTAGAGAGTGAGTAGTAGACTGAGTAGCAGAGAGTGAGTAGTAGAGAGTAGTTAGAGAGTAGTAGAGAGTAGTAGAGAGAGAGTAGTAGAGAGTGAGTAGCAGAGAGTAGTAGAGAGTAAGTAGCAGAGAGTGAATAGTAGAGAATGAGTAGTAGAGAGAGAGTAGCAGAGAGTAGTAGAGTAGTAGAGAGTGAGTAGTAAAGAGTCCTGGAGTAGTAGATAGTGAGTAGTAGAGAGTAGTAGAGAGTGAGTAGTAGAGAGAGTAGTAGAGAGTAGTAGAGAGTGAGTAGTAGAGTGAGTAGTAGTGAGTACTAGAGAGCGAGTAGTAGAGAGCAAGTAGTAGAGAGTGTGTAGTAGAGAGTGAGTAGTAGAGAGTAGTAGAGAGTGAATAGTAGAGAGAGTAGTAGAGAGTGAGAAGTAGAGAGAGTAGTAGAGAGTAGTAGAGTAGTAGAAAGTGAGTAGTAGAGTGAGTAGTTGAGAGTGAGTAGTAGAGAGTGAGTTGTGGAGAGTGAGTAGTATAGAGTAGGATAGAGCGAGTAGTAGAGAGTGAGTAGTAGAGAGTAGTAGAGAGAGAGTAGTAGAGAGTGAGTAGTAGAGAGTGAGTAGTAGTGAGTAGTAGAAAGTGATTAGTAGAGAGAGAGTAGTAGAGAGTGAGTAGTAGAGTAGTAGAGAGTGAGTGGTAGAGAGAAGTAGAGAGTAGTAGAGTGAGTAGTAGAGAGTAGTACAGAGTGAGTAGTAGAGAGAGTAGTAGAGAGTATTAGAGTAGTAGAGGTGAGTAGTAGAGAGTGAGTAGTAGAGAGTAGTAGAGAGCGAGTAGTAGAGAGTGAGTAGTGGAGAGTGAGTAGTAGAGAGTAGTAGAGAGCGAGTAGTAGAGAGTGAGTAGTAGAGAGTGAGTAGTAGAGAGTAGTAGAGTGAGTGGTAGAGAGTGAGTAGTAGAGAGTGAGTAGTAGAGAGTAGTAGAGAGTGAGTAGTAGAGAGTGAGTAGTAGAGAGTGAGTAGTAGAGAGAGAATAGTAGAGAGCAGTAAAGAGTAGTAGAGAGTGAGTAGTAGAGAGTGAGTAGTAGAGAGTAGTAGAGAGTAGTAGAGAGAGTAGTAGAAAGAAGTAGAGAGAGAGGCGTAGAGAGTAGTAGAGTAGTAGAGAGTGAGTAGAAGAGAATAGTAGAAAGTGAGTAGTACAGAGTGAGTAGTAGAGAGAGAGTAGTAGAGAGTGAGTAGTAGAGTAGTAGAGAGTAGTCAGTCAATGTCAGTCTGTGTCAGTCAGTGTCAGTCAGTCAGTAAGTGTCAGTCACTGTCAGTCAGTCAGTGTCAGTCAGTCAGTCAGTGTCAGTCAATCAGTGTCAGCCAGTGTCAGTCAATCAGTGTCAGTCAGTGTCAGTCAGTCAGTCAGTCAGTGTCAGTCAGTCAGTGTCAGTCAATCAGTTTCAGTAAGTGTCAGTCAGTGTCAGTCAATCAGTGTCAGTGTCAATCAGTCAGTGTCAGTCATTCAGTGTCAGTCAGCTGACCTGGTTTCTCTCCCTCTAAAGCAGCTTTGCTGACATGGTTTCTCTGGCTCTAAAGAAGGTCTGCTGCCCTGGTTCTCTGGATCTAGAGCTGCTCTGCTGACCTAGTTCTTAGGCTACAGAGCACCTCTGCTCATCTGGTTCTCTGGCTCTACGACAGCTCTGCTGACCTGGTTCTCTGGCTCTAAAGCAGCTCTGCTGACCCGGTTCTCTGGCTCTAAAGCAGTTTTGCTGACATGGTTCTCTGGCTCTAGAGCAGCTCTGCTGACCTGGTTCTCTCCCTCTAGAGCAGCTCTGCTGACCTCGTTCTTTCCCTCTAAAACAGCTCTACTGACCTGGTTTCTCTGGCTCTACAGCAGCTCTACTGACCTGATTCTCTGGCTCTAGTGCAGCTCTGCTGACCTGGTTCTTAGGCTCTAGAGCAGCTCTGCTGACCTGGTTCTCTGGCTCTAAAGCAGCTCTGCTGACCTGGATCTCTGTCTCTAGAGCAGCTCTGCTGACCTGGTTCTCTGGCTCTAAAGCAGCTCTGCTGGCCTGGTTCTCTGGCTCTAAAGCAGCTCTGCTGACCTGGTTCTCTCCCTCTAAAGCAGCTCTGCTGACCTGGTTTCTCTGGCTCCACAGCAGCTCTGCTGACCTGGTTCTCTGGCTCTAGAGCAGCTCTGCTGACCTAGTTCTTAGGCTCTAGAGCAGCTCTGCTGACCTGGTTCTCTGGCTCTAGAGCAGCTCTGCTGGCCTGGTTCTCTGGCTCTAAAGCAGCTCTGCTGACCTGGTTCTCTCCCTCTAAAGCAGCTCTGCTGACCTGGTTCACTGGCTCTAGAGCAGCTCTGCTGACCTAGTTCTTAGGCTCTAGAGCAGCTCTGCTGACCTTGTTCTTTGGCTCTACAGCAGCTCTACTGACCTGGTTCTCTGGCTCTAAAGCAGCTCTGCTGACCCAGTTCTATGGCTCTAAAGCAGTTCTGCTGACCTGGTTCTCTGGCTCTAGAGCAGCTCTGCTGACCTGGTCCCTTGGCTCTTAAGCAGCTCTGCTGACCTGGTTCTCTCCCTCTAAAGCAGCTCTGCTGACCTGGTTCTCTCGCTCTAAAGCAGCTCTACTGACCTGGTTTCTCTGGCTCTACAGCAGCTCTGCTGACCTGGTTCTCTGGATCTAGAGCAGCTCTGCTGACCTGGTTCTTAGGCTCTAGAGCAGCTCTGCTGACCTGGTTTCCTGGCTCTAAAGCAGATCTGCTGACCTGGTTCTCTGGCTCTAGAGCAGCTTTGCTGACCTGGTTCTCTGGCTCTAAAGCAGCTCTGCTGACCTGGTTCTCTGGCTCCAAAGCAGCTCTGCTGACCTGGTTCTCTACCTCTAAAGCAGCTCTGCTGACCTGGTTTCTCTGGCTCTACAGCAGCTCTGCTGACCCGGTTCTCTGACTTTAGAGCAGCTCTGCTGACCTAGTTATTAGGCTCTAGAGAAGCTCTGCTGACCTGGTTCTCTGGCTCTAAAGAAGCTCTGCTGACCTGGTTCTCTCCCTCTAAATCAGCTCCACTGACCTGGTTCTCTGCCTCTAGAGCAGCTCTGCTGGCCTGGTTCTCTGGCTCTAGAGCAGCTCTGCTGACCTGGTTCTCTGGCTCTAAAGCAGCTCTGCTGACCTGGTTCTCTCCCTCAAAATCAGCTCTGCTGACCTGGTTCTCTGCCTCTAGAGCAGTTCTGCTGACCTGGTTCTCTCCCTCTTAAGCAGCTCTGCTGACCTGGTTTATCTGGCTCTACATGAGCTCTGCTGACCTGGTTCTCGGCCTCTAGAGCAGCTCTGCTGACCTGGGTCTCTGGCGCTAGAGCAGCTCTGCTGACCTGGGTCTCTGGTTCTAGAGCAGCTCTGCTAACCTGCTTCTTAGGCTCTTACACATACTTATTTATATACACCAACTCTCACATACAATGCCTTTTATTTTTTTACTTTGTTGAAGATGTACAACTAAAACATATATTCGCTCACCAACACATAAATAAATACACTCAGTCACCCAAACAACTGTTTCCACATGCACTCTTAAACCTATACACCTAGTCAATCAACCATTCACACATCTATGCATAGAGTTACACACACCCCATCCAACCACACACAAACTCAGTGTCCCATACAAATACTGACCCAACTAATCAATAACTAATATACACACTCATGTAGTTAGTGACCAACTGATGCAGCATGTTATACAACAACAGAGACAGTGAGGCACACATTCACATAGTTTAGTTACTAATCCATGTATTAAGTGAGACACTTTTAATTACTAACTTAAACAGACAGTCAGACAGCCACTAAATCCTCCATCCAGACAGTTATATATCCACTCAATCTTCAATACAGATTGGTATATATATAGATAATACATATTTAAATTGCAAACTAAACCACATTCACTGGATGATGTCATCAGTGATGTCATCAGTGATGTCATTTGAAATGTCATCAGTGATGTCGTCAGTGATGTTACTGACCATGTCATGAATGATGCAATATGTGACATCATCAGCGTGAGCGGGCGCGTGAGTTATAGTTAGCAGAACTAACTATAACGGAGGAATTTCTATGGTTTTGTACGAGTGAAATGGCCAGCTAACTATAACACCACAGAAACCTATGTTTTTTTCTGCGAATATATATATATATATATATATATCATATTTAAACTTTACAGAAACACACAGTCACTGGACGGTGTCATCAGTGATGTCATCAGTGATGTCATTTGAGATGTCATCAGTGATATTATTTGACATGTCAACAGTGATGTCATCAGTGATGTCACTGACCATGTCACGAATTATGTAATATGTGACATCAGCAGCAGTGCATTTCGGGGGCGCGAGTCACCTAACTATAACGGCTGGATTTTACTGTTTTTTTACAAGTGAAATGTCCATCTAACTATAACGCCCCTGACACCTGTGTTTTTTTCAGTGAATTTCTAAGGTCTAATGTTTTTTGCTAATTTCTAACTATAATGTCCCTGAAACCTATGGTTTTTTCAGAGAATATATATTTTTCTTATACCCTGCCAAGCAGGGGATAAAAAAAAGGCTAGACCTTGGTCCAGAAAGAGTGCTTTTTGTGTGTTGGTGTAAATCCATCCATTGCTTTTTGAGCAATTAATGCTAAAAAACATCGTATATCTAGGGATGCGAAGCCTCTGCGGATCCCTACTGATCTCAAGATGAGATCTGATTGGCTGCAACCACCTCCACCAGGAAGTGGTGGCAGCCATCTTGGGACTCTGTCCTGAGTCCTAAAAAAAGCTTTTTTTTAAAGAAATAAGTGGGCAGGACCCCATAGGCTTGGTAGTGGAGTCCCAGAGGGACCATGCCTTGGGCAAAAAACTTTTTTATTTAGCTGCTGCATTTTTTCTTAAAGTACAGACTCCCATGAATGTAAAAGTAACCCATCCCCTGGTGGGCCATGGCCATGCGGGAAGGTGTGGTATTAATTTGAGGGGGAGAAGGGCTTGTGGCCTCCCTCCCAAATCCTCCACAAGGCCTCAGAGAACCCATCCCTGGGGCCGGCAAGTTAATTAATAGTGAGAGAGATCCCAGCCCCCCTTTTTAAGCCATAGAGGCCCTAGGGACCCCATCTCCCAGGGCTAGCTCAGTGATGACTTCCTGTGGTCCTCAACCCCCGGGATTCTGTGTATTTTCCTTCCCATAAGTGCATACAGGAAAAATGCAAGGTTCTCCCACTGGGTGGGTGCACAAAGCTGCATTTCCCTGCCAGCCGTCTTGGGCAGGGTAATGCCTTTAATTGCTCCAGCCCTATCAGAGCAATTGGAACTTGCTCCCGCTGGGTCGGAGCGCTGCCGGCTCCTGCTGCACTCATGATGGGGCAAGCAGGGGAGCTGGTGGAGCTGCTGGGGCCTGGGCATCCCTCTTCAGCCACCAACAATGGACATGCTGTGGGGTGCATTGGGTGGGCACCGGGGCACCTCAGTAAAATAATTTAAAGTAATGGAGAAATTGGGCTCTGAACATCCCCCGCTGCCTCCAAAAATAATGAATGCTCTGGGGTGCCCCGGGTGGGAACCAGGACACCCCTTTTTTTTTTTAATGCACAAGTTGTGGTGTGCCTCAGGTGGGCGCCGGGGCACACCACTTTACCTAAAAGCATACTAGCTGCTTCAGGAGCAGAGAGCTAGCCTGGCCACAAGGGCGATGGGGCTCCCCTCGCAGTCCTTTGTAAAAAAAATAAAAACACAACAGTGGGTGTCCCAGGTAGGACTAGGGCACCCACAAACAAAATAAAACAATATAAAGTGAATAATAAGTGGCCACAGACGCTCATTTATTATTCACTGCTCCTTCAAGAAGCACCCTATAATGCTCTGGGAGAGCTATTTAGATATATTTTGTTTTTGTGGTGTCCCTAGAAGGGGCAGAAACATCACCCAAAAAAGGTTTTTGTGTTGCAGCGGGACTATAGGGAGTTCTGCAGCCCCTTCAGCAACACTAACAAAAAACATGTCTCCTAGGTCATTGAGACCATGACCCCAAGAGAACTTGGTATAGCTGGGAGTGCGGTGCCACCTAGGGGGTTGCTTGGCTGATTATAGTTTTATGTGGCACAGTATATCCCATAAAGTATAAAACCTGTATGTGCTTGTTTTTATTTTTAACATTTTTGGGGTATGAAATTTTAAAACGTGCTAGTAAGAGATTAGGGTTTTTATTTAGTTACTCTTAAAGAAAAATAATTTATATATCAGTATGCTTATTTTCACATTTTTTCCTCTGAAACTGTGATAATAAAAACCATGCAAAAAGAAAGAATCACACACTTGCAGTTTAATAACACTTTATTAAATATTTTTGAGTAATCAATAATGATAAACATTGTGTTGTGCCTATTATTGAAATATACGCAGCAACCTTGCTCTACAGAACCCCATGGCCCCGTGCCTCTTCTGCCACCACCATCGCAGACCTCATCGCACCCCACGCCATTGCTCCACGGACTACGTACTCATCGGAGACCTGAACGTCCACCTCGACAACCGCAGCTCCACTGCAGTCCTGGACAACCTCGCCAACCTCGGATTGAAGCAGCTCGTCACCACCCCCATCCAGAAGGCCAGACACATCCTCGACCCCATCTTCACAGGAGGGTCCAACATCCACTTCAGCCACAGCTCGCAGCCCCTCTGGACAGACCACCACTGTGCACACTTCTCCTTCAACATCACCTCCTGCCCCGCGCCCACCACGAAGGAACTGGAGCAAGGTCACGTAGGAGCACCTCAACTCCAACCTCATCCACGACCCCCCCACCGACACGACCGATGTCAACTCCGCAGCCAAAGAACTACACTGCTGGATCAGCAGCTGCGCAGACAAGCTCGCACCCCCCTGCCACCCCATCAGACCCGCCCCCCGAAGGCCGCCTGGTTCACCACCGACGTCCAAAAAGCCAGACACTCCTGCAAACGTCTCAAAAAATGTTGGAGAAACTGCAAACTACCGGAGACCAGAACACCTACAAGAACACCATGACTGAATACCACCAATGCATAGGAGCCGCCAAGAGGACCTTCACCCAGAACAAAATCCAAACCAATGCCAGTAACGCAAAGGAACTCTTTAACGTCATCCAGCAGTTCACCAGACCCCTAGCAAAGCCAGAGATGTCATGCCATCCCAGGACCTCTGCAAGAAGCTCCTGGGACCTGAAAATCAAAGCCCTCTATGACAACTTCAGCGAACAGACTCCAGAAACCACCCCCACCCCCATCAATGACAGCCATCCCACCATCACCACCTGAAGTCCGGTCACCACCAAAGATACCACCTCGACCATAAAGAGCACCCACTCAGGAGCCCCCATGGACCCCTGCCCGCCGCACATCTTCTACAGAGCTGCCGCCGCCATAGCACCCTTACTATGCTGCACCATCAATGACTCCTTCAAATCCCGCATTTTCCTCGATGACTGGAAGCGGCCCAGAGGTCAAGCCCCTTCTCAAGAAACCCTCGGCTGACCCGACGGACCTTAAAAACTACTGGCCCATTCCTCTCCTTCCCTTCGCAGCCAAAGTCACCGAGAGATTTGTCAATGCCCAGCTGACCACCTTCATCCGAGAGAACGCTATCCTCGACTCCTCCCAGTCTGGTTTCCACAGCAACCACAGCACCGAGACCGCCCTTCTCGCCGCCACTGATGACATCCAAATGCTACTCGACCAGGGCAATACTGCAGCCCTCATCCTGCTAGACCTCTCTGGATCTTTTGACACGTCTCCCACTGCACTCTTGCAGCCAGACTCCACGATGCCGGCATACGTGGTACCGCCCTCGACTGGGTCCACTCCTTTCTTGCCAGCAGAAACCAAAGGATAAGACTCTCACCCTTCCTCTCCGAACTGACAGAGATCAATTGCAGAGTACACCAAAGATCATCGCTCAGCCCCACGCTCTTCAACATCTACATGGCCCCCTTCACTGTCATCTTCAGACAGCATGGGCTCACTATAGTATCCTACGCCAATGACACCCAGCTCATCCTCTCCCTCATGAAGAACCCTGAAGACACCAGACTCAGCTTCCAGGAAGGAATGAAGGACGTCGCAGCCTGGAAGAGCAACAGCTGCCTAAAGCTCAACTCAGAGAAGACAGAGATCTTCGTCATTGGACCCTCCCCTTCCGCTTGGAACAACACCTGGTGGCCCTCCGCCCTCGGAGACCCACCCACGCTGACGGATCATGCCCTGAACCTCGGCATCATCCTAGACTCCTCCCTCACCATGACCCACCAGATCAACGCCATCGCTTCCACCTGCTTCAGTTCCCTCCACATCCTCCGCAAGACATTCAAGTGGATCCCCCCGAAGCCAGGACAACCGTCACCCATGCCCTCATAACCAGCAGACTGGACTATGGTAACGCCCTCTACGCCGGAATCAACAAATCCCTCCTTCACAAACTCCAGACCATCCAGAACACCGCGAACTGACTCATCCTCGAAACTCCACAACACGAGCACATAACCCAACACCAGCAAGACCTCCACTGGGTCCCCGTAGAGAAGAGAGTAACCTTCAAGCTACTCACCCATGCCTACAAAT
Organism: Triturus cristatus; assembly: GCF_964204655.1. Classification (NCBI taxonomy): domain Eukaryota; kingdom Metazoa; phylum Chordata; class Amphibia; order Caudata; family Salamandridae; genus Triturus; species Triturus cristatus. Next base: position 1,282,300,654 of record NC_140585.1, read on the forward strand.
CCCTCCACAACATCAGACCGAAATACCTCAACGAAAGAGTATCTTTCTACGTACCCAAAAGAAAACTCAGCTCCGCCGACCTCGCCCTAGCAGAAACACCACGCATCCTCAGAATCAGAGCAGGGGAAAGAGCCTTCTTCCACGTTGTGGCTAAGGCCTGAAACGAGCTCCCAGTCAACATCAGATGCTCCGCTACCCTGCACACCTTCAGGAAGAGCCTCAAGACCTTCTACTGATCCGGAGCTGCACCATCCCTCCCCTCCAGAGCTTTGAGACCCTCACGGGTGAGTATCGCACTTTTAAAAAAAACCTGATTGCTTGATTGATTAATTAAAATAATTGCTAATTTTTGGAGAAAGATTATAGATCTGCTTTATATATAGGGTGTTGCGTGGGGAGAAGGGAGTGGTTGGCTACAAGGCCTGGCTGCAAGCTTGGCCTTGTGGACAACTCCCCCCCCCCCCCCCGCTGCGCACAGGTGTGAGGCGGGAGTGTTGGGTTTATGTATGGTAATAAACTATCACTTTATCTTAAAAAACATTCGAAATTAACTGAAAAAAACAAAGGTTAAAGCAATGTTATTATTAGGTGAAAACATACCATTTCATACTCTAAAAACCACAGAGATTTACCAGTTATAGCTATCTCAAGTAACTATAACTCACGACCTCGCGCTGCACTTCTAGTTACCCCACATATTACATCACTCACAACAATCTTCTATGGCATCATCGATAATATCACTGCAACATTTGCAGAGAAATTATTGCTGAGAAAACTGTGTGCCTGATGGGGTGTGAGCAGGAGTTATAGTTACTTAAGATAAATATAACTGGTGAGTTTCTGTGTTTTTTAGAGTCTAAAACATTATGTTTTTCACCTAACTGGTACGTTACTTTAACATTTGTTTTTTCAGTGAATATATCAATATACATGTGCACTTCTTTGCTGGTATCTGTTTTTAATTATAAAATATGTTGTTTTAGGTTCAGCCAATGGGAGGCTTAGCTGTGCCACAAGAGGTGGATGTACTATTAATTCAGCCATGATAGGTGAGCTGTGATACATGACATGCTCTTGTTCTAATCAAATCCATGGTAGCTCAGCTGTGACTCAGAACATGTGCGAGCTGTTGTTTCAAGTTCATGATGGGCTCAGCTGTCACCCAAGATGTGAACAAATGTGTCATTGTTTCCAGCATATGGAGGGCTCCGCTGAACATGAACGTACTATAATGTTGAATCCATGATGGGCTCATCTGAGATATGGGATATGGACTTACTAGATATGGATGTGCCATTGTTTGCAGTTGTAGAGGAGGTCTGCTGTGACATGGAACGTGGACGTGCTTTCGATCCAAGCCCATGGATGTCTCGGCTGTGACGCAGTACATGGATGGGAGTGATAGTGTTTCCAGCCCTTGGTGGGGACAGCTGTGATGGAGAACATGGACATTGCGTTGGGGCTCACCTGAGACACAGGATATGGATGTGCTATCGTTTGCAGCTCATCAAGGGCTCAGCTGTGACACATGATGTGGACCGATGAGCTAATATTTCTTCGACACAGGATGTGGACGGATGTGCTAATATTTCTCTGACACAGGATATCAATGGATGTGTTGCTATTGCTTGCATACATGGTAAGATCAGCTGTGACACAGAACGTGAATGATCTATTGTTTCCAGCCCATTGAGGCTTCATCTGTGATACAGAACGTGGGCGTGCTTTTGTGTCCAGTCCATTGGGTGCTCATCGGCTCAGCTGTGACACAGGACGTGGACGTGCATTTGTTTCCAGCCCATTGGGGACTCAGCTGTGACACAGAACGTGAGCATGCTATTGTTTCCAGCCCATTGAGGGATAATCTGTAACACAGGACATGGAGGGACGTGTTATTGTTTTCTGCCCATTGAGGGCTCAGCTGTGACACCTGATATGGACGGGTGTGATAATGTTTCTCTGACAGGACGTTGATGGATATGCTGCTACTGTTTCCGGTAATGGGAAACTCAGCAGGGACACAGAGCGTGGAGGGTGTTCTAATGTTCCCAGCCAAATGAGGGCTGGAAGGGTGTAGTGTGAAAAAAACTATGTATTTAACCCAGAACTGTGACTGGAGGTGAATGTTTGATTAAGTCGGCATTCCGTCCATCTTCTGTTCTTTTTGCATTTGTCACACTAAGTGGGAAGGGTATGCCCAGACGTGGGTGCCGTGCTTGCTCCGCCACCATATACAAGCAAGCCTGGCTGATAAGAGGTGTTACCCCGAAACCGGTCCCAGGATGCTTGTTTCTGGTGCAGGGAGGACCTGGCCTGGCAGTTCGGGCTGGACTGTCCCCATGGGGAACAGGGTCAAAACTGATTTGCATATGGCTGGGTCTAAACTGAAATGGTGTGGCTTGCAAAAAACGATGGATTTAACCCAGATCTGTGACTGGGGGTGAATGTTTGATTAATTCTTCATTCTGTCTATCATCTGTTCTTTTTGCATTTGTTGTCCTGAGTGAGAAGGTTATGACCAGACGTGGGTCCCGTGCTCACTATGCCACCAGATTCAAGCTAGCCTGGCTGATTAGGGGTGTTACCCCAAAACCGGTCCCAGGATGCTTGTTTCTGGTCTAGGGAGGACCTGGCCTGGCAGTTTGGGCTGGACTGTTCCCATGGGGAACAGGGTTAAGGCTGATTTGCATATGGCTAGGTCTAAACTGGAATGGTGTGGCATGAAAAAAAATAGATGGATTTAAGCCAGATCTGTGACCAGGGGTGAATGTTTTAATAATTCAGCATTCCATCCATCATCTGTTCTTTTTGCATTCAGTGCTCAGCGGCTCAGCTGTGACACAGAACGTGGACGTGCTATTGTTTCCAGCCCGTTGAGGGCTCATCCTTGACACAGGACGTGGAGGGACGTGTCATTGTTTCCAGGGCTCAGCTGTGACACAGGATATGGACGGGTGGGCTAATGTTTCTCTGACAGGACCTGGACGGATTTGCTGCTACTATTTTCCGTCATGTGAAACTCAGCAGTGACACAGAACGTGGACGGGTGTTCTACTGTTCCCAGCCTATTGAGGGCTCAGCTGTGACTCAAGATGTGGAGGGACGTGGTATTCTTTCCAGCTCCTGGTGGGCTCAGCTGAGACAAGAGAAGCGATATGGACCTAGTATTGTTTCCAGTCTATTAGCTCCCCTAATACCTCTGTCATTACTCGGCTCTCTGCGGCGCATACAGTGTAATTGTTAGAGACGGCTCGGATTGCAGACTTCCTTTTACTTTTCTGCATCTAATTCACCCCAATTGACAGAGGCTCTTTCATGTGTGGAAGGCAACGTCTACGCGAGAGATGAAAAAGCTTGGGAATGACAGCATTTCTTTTGTTTCATTTGCAAAAAAACAGTCCAGAGCGCCAGTAAATTATACATGATCGAAATGTTCCGTGCGTAACGGCGATGACGCCTTCCCTACTGTAGGCTGCAGATTATTAGAGCAGCGGAAGGGGCTGTGAGGCCGCGCGGCTGAAGCGAAGACAGAGGCCTCTGTGCCCCGCGCAGGGCGGCGGTAAACACAGCGTCTCGCCGAGAGACATCTCTGAAAGCAGCTTAACGTGCACAGCGCTTTCGCGTCGCCTTTTAGAGAAGTCTCTCACTGACGTGGATAGCACTTGAAGGTCAGTCTTATATTGACTTGGATAGCTCTCACCAGAGGCGCAACTAGAGCCAAATTTCGGGGGGGGGCTAAGAAAAAATTTCGGGGGGGGCTGAAATTTAAGCAATAGGCAGAGTGGAGCTGCAGGGGCTCTTAGAAGGGGTGAGCAATAGGCAGAATGGAGCTGCAGGGGCACGTAGAAGGGGTGAAACAACAGCAAGGCCTCATTAACATGCAAATGGTCTTTTAAAGACCTGTGAAGTGCTCGGGTGCGGCTGTGTTTGTGCCCGGGAAGCTGTCTCATCCCGGGCTGCCACACACGAGGGGCGGAAGCCCTTCGAGTCCAATGGGTGTTGTGCGCCTGGCTCTCACTTTGGGCCTCATGTAGGTAGCATACCAGTTACCACTTCTTAAATACCGAACGTTACCGAATCGGTATTTAAGAAGTGGTAACTCGTATGTAGGTAATGAGTCGGTAATTTTTACCGATTCGTTACAATTCGGTAATTACCGAATCGGTATTTACCGATTCGGTAATGAGGCATACCTTCCCATTGAGGGGAAGGTATGCCTCATTACCGAATCGGTATCGGTGGAGAACATGCAAGGGTGGCAGGGTGTCACATTGACACCCTGTTGCACCCCTGATTCGGCCATGTGTGCACATGTGGCACACATACATGCCCTAAGGGCATGTATGTCTGCCACATTGCACACTGCTAAGCGCTGAAAAATGCTGATACACATACATTAATTATTTACCACCAACTATTAGTTGGTGGTAAATACCGACTCCTAAACACACCCACACACTCCCCCTACATCTCATTTTTGGATTCGGAATTTACCGAATCGGTATAATTACCGAATCGGAAAAATTACCGATTCGGTAACATTACCGATTCGGTAATTTTCCCGATTCGGTAATTTTACCGATTCGGTGAATTCCGAATCCAAAAATTGTCCCCCTACATACCAATAGCCAAAATACCGGTCGGTAACGGTATAATTACCGAAAATCGGCCGTTACCGACCGGTATTTGGCGACCTACATGAGGCCCTTTATGAGCTGAGCATTCTTATGCTGGTGAGGAGGACAGCAGCATGACGTCTTGGAGGGCACTCTGCCGATAACATTAAGGGCAGTGCCATGGAGCTTGGGCCCTGGAGAGCAGTCTTGTATAGACTTGAAGAGCAGTCTTGTGACTTCAAGAGCAGTCTTGTGACTTCAAGAGCAGTCTCATACTGGCTTGAAGAGCTGCCTTGTGGTGACTTGTAGAACATTGTCCAGGAGCAGTCTTACGACCCCTTGGAGGGCAGTCTCATGATGCTTTGAAGAGGTTTCAAGGTGACCTGCATTGTAGTCTCATGAGACTTTGGAGAGTAGTCTTAATCAGTCACGGAAGAGAGTCTTACAATGACCTGAAAAGTAGCCTTATGCTGACTGATTTGGGGGGGGGAGCGGAGATGGGTGTCTCAGAGGACAGTTCTATGACCCCTTGGAAAGCAGACTCATTAAGGAGTAGTCTCACGATGCCGCAAATGGGCAGGCTCGCGATGCCATCATGAACAGCAGTCTCGTGACGTGTTGCGAAACAACAGTCTCGTGACGTGTTGCGGAGCATCCTGATACTGACTTGGAGCTCCCTCGCATGATGCCCTTAAATGTCAGTCGAAGCATCCTTTCCGAGTCCTGATCTTCACCAACCTTGCGCTCTCGCACGGCAGGGCTAAAAATAGATTCTAATCTTCAACAGGGTGCTTTCGGTTTTTCTCAGCTCAGTAGCCCGCGCAGTAATGCAGTCTAACAGCTGGGTAATCCACAGTCCACAGCAATTAGCTTTAGAGCCATGCAGATGCACACATCCAGCAGAGTTGATTTTACAGGCCTTTAGTGGTGGCCTGGACCCAAAGGAAGTGTCCAAGTGGCAAGTGCTAAGTGGAGTCAGAGAAGCTGCAGAGGGCAGGCTGTCAAAGGCCGTGAGAGGACATTTACAAACTTTACAGTAGATAAGATGGTGTGATGTGCTGGAGAGGGTGGCCTATTTTGAGTAGAGATGTGTACAGGAATGTTGGAAGGTGCCAGTGGCAGGGATGATATATTTTTAAAACGTAAACGTGTGAAGCCATTCAAATGTACGTACAGATCCAGAGAAAAACTCGCCCTTACTAAATTAGTGAAGCTCAGAAACTGTGACTTTTACAGGTTACGCTTTTCAATCCAAATAAAATAGTTTAGGTGGTTGGGTGACTGCTGGGAAAACTACCTCCGGCCGCCCGAATCATATGTGTTGAACGTAACTTACTGTAAAGAGATAACATTTTAGTAAGTTGTAAACCTTTGGCATTAGTGAAAGGCTTAAACTTTTTTTTCTTTATATCACTGCCCTGATACTGCCTTTATTTTGTCCATTTTTAGATTTACCTGCATCTCAGTTGATAGCGCCACACACATCTTCAGCACTGAGCTTTGACTGCTAAAGCATGTGCATTTTTGTAGAGTTAATTATAAGACAACATAAAAGGTTAGGAACTTTCCAGTTGAATAAAAAGGCAGCTATGAATTGCAGAGCCAGAAACATCTCAGGTAAGAAACCTATCTCAGAACGTAATGAATCTAGAACGCAAAACCGCCGGTTTAAAGTAGAATGAGTAACTATGGAGGCAGGGCTTTAAGTGGGATGAAAAAACTGGGGAGGGGGGAGTCTCTCAAAGTGGCATGGCCAATGTAATTAAGGGCGTGGCTTAAAAACAAATAAGTAAAAAAATCTGTGCTTGGCATAGTGTGCCATTCAACTTGTATTTTGCTGTTTGTGTCATTGCCTCCAGATATATGGTACAACAAGTAACATCATACCTACAACAGGTCAGGACTATTGGCTTTGTCAATGGTTGTTGGTTGCATAAGATAAATAAGCAGCAACTGTGGCTTGTATATAATATTGACTAAGGAGCCGTTCGTAGTCAGAGGAGCCTGGTGTACTTCTGGATTGTGCCAATATCCTTTTGTCCCACACGCTGCTGTGAAGAAAGCGGAACTTTGGCCCTGAATACATATTGTGGAAGAACTTTTCCGACGGGACTGCGAGGACCAGCAGCCCCGTAACCTTGCTCAGCTGTGCCCTCTTCCCACCCCTCCTGCTGCCAGACCACTCTTAACGACTCACGGCCCCCGCTTCGCGGGAGCCGTTCGTAGTCAGAGGATCCTGATGTACTTCTGGATTGTGCCAATATCCTTTTGTCCCACACGCTGCTGTGAAGAAAGCGGAACTTTGGCCCTGAATACATATTGTGGAAAAACTTTTCCGACGGGACTGCGAGGACCAGCAGCCCCGTAACCTTGCTCAGCTGTGCCCTCTTCCCGCCCCTGCTGTTGCCAGACCACTCTTAACGACTCACGGCCCCCGCTTCGCGGGAGCCGTTCGTAGTCAGAGGAGCCTGGTGTACTTCTGGATTGTGCCAATATCCTTTTGCCCCACACGCTGCTGTGAATAAAGCGGAACTTTGGCCCTGAATACATATTGTGGAAGAACTTTTCCGACAGGACTGCGAGGACCAGCAGCCCCGTAACCTTGCTCAGCTGTGCCCTCTTCCCGCCACTGCTGCTGCCAGACCACTCTTAACGACTCACGGCCCCCGCTTCGCGGGAGCCGTTCGTAGTCAGAGGAGCCTGGTGTACTTCTGGATTGTGCCAATATCCTTTTTTCCTCACGCTGCTGTGAAGAAAGTGGAACTTTGGCCCTGAATACATATTGTGGAAGAACTTTTCCGATGGGACTGCGAGGACCAGCAGCCCCGTAACCTTGCTCAGCTGTGCCCTCTTCCCGCCCTTCCTTGTATAAAACTAATCAAGCAACCCGCTAAGCGGTCGCGCACGGTCGCGCGCCGGGAGAAGCCCGGGACAAGGGCGGGACCGTTTGTGGCCGTTAGTGGCCGGGAGAGGACGGGATGGGCCACTTCTATTGTCTGAGTATTTTCCGTTTTGTGCATTCTGTCCGTTCGAGACTTTGTGCCTCTATCGCTTGATTTGTAAATGGGCAAAACGGGCAAAGTAACTCCTGCAGTTTCTCCTCATGCCTTAAAACATAGAGCGTTGCCAAATCAATCATTACCTAGTCTGACAGCAATTGACCGCATGCTGCAGAAAACTATTGGAGTGGTGGCGACTGCCATAGAAAATACTGAACGCCGCCTCTCTCTTCCTGTTGGCATGTTGCCCCCTCTACATCCGGTCAATACTTCATCTGTCACTATTAATTCGCAGGACTCGATCTTGGCCCCATCTTTTGTTGCACTTCCAGGTACTTATCCTATTTTTCTAACTCAGGGTACAGCCCCCATTTTAGATAACGTATCCCCCCAACCCTTATCAGTTCCATCTAGGCTGTCGTTAACTCCTACTACTTTTACGACAGTGCCTCCCCCTGATTCTTTAGTTCAGTTAGGGGATCTTTCTGACAATTTCATTTGTCAGACACTTACATCTCCAATTTCGGTCTCCCCTTTGTCGCTATACTCGGATACGCATATTCCGAGGGTAACAACAAGAGGGCAGAAGGCTAGGAGCAGTTTAAAACAACCTAATAAAGATGGAGAAAATGTTAAAAATGTAAAAAAATCAAAACGACCCCATGGTGGTTGCACCTAAAAGAAATCTGTCTCTAAACCTCCCCTTCCAATAAGGAAAAATGCTGATAACAACCTACATAAGCCAGTTCCTACCTTAACCTGTGAAAATGGTTCCCGTGATCCACCTGTAGAGCAACCATCTAGTCTCTTGCCCGCTGTCTTACCTACTGACGGACTCTTTCAGAAAATCGAACACCTTTTGAAGTCCCTACTGGCCCCATTACAAGAAAGGGTAAGATGTATAGGAGAAAAAGTTGACAAAATGGAAACTGTTATCAAAGACTCTTTTGCTATTCAAGGGGACGTGTTAAACAGAGTACATTCAAAATGTCTTCTCATATCTCCAAATATCAGGCCCAAAATCATCCGATCCGATAATAATATAAAGTCGCCTACTGCCCCTAACCCTGTAATATCCATTACATCAGCGATTACTGATCCTAGCGCTAAGCCTTCTTCAAAGGCACCAGAGGTGTTTAAACCCTCGGACATAGTGGGGGGTGCTCTACATGGGGGTTCTGAACCTGTACATCAAATGATAGATACTCCAACCCCCCTTAAGGATCCCTCTACGTCAGCTGCCTCCAAGATGTCATTTCCATATATTGACTTACCACCACAATCACTACCATACACAATAGTGCTAGTTGGGGTTCCAGAGTTACCAATAGGGAAAATTGAGACCTTCCCCGAGTTAAGAAACAAAGTCGCATTTTGGCTAAATAAAAACAGGCCACTCCCGTTAAATATTTCTGGTGAGATATTGTTTTCTAGAAGGATAAGTTGGTTGGGTCGTACGAGAAAGGATATCTTGGGGGATTGTATCGTAGTTAACTTCAGGGATAGGCGAGTTGTTCGCAATATATGTAATCGTTCTCCCTATAGCGCTAACACTGACATCCAAGTCAGGGATTTGACCTTTTTTTATCCCCAATTATTGTCCTGCCGGCCATCCACTATCCCTAGGGGCTTACCAACTGGAAACTGGGAGAAAGGGATTGATTCACGATATAATATCCCGACTTTTAACCACTTTGAGCAGCTCTCTGAATTGGAGAGAGTGGATTGACTCCAGCTGGAGGTTTTGAAAACAAACACTGGTAGTATTCTACCAATCCCTGGTGTGCACCCAGATGACTTGCCCCGGGGTGGTGCTGTGATTGAAGATACTTCCCTACAAGTTATACAAATTTCTAGTTGTGAGGATCCTTCGGGTATAGCTTTGAAATTCCCGTTAAATAAGGACGACTTTTTAATTAAAATTCTTTTTTGGAACATGGCCGGCCTTCGATCAAAGGTCACTAACGATATCTGGCTTGCTTTTATACGCAATTTCGATGTTTTGTGTTTCCAGGAAACATGGGCTCTATCTGAATTACATCTTGAAGGTTTTAAGACTTACTTTTCTCCAGCACTACCTTCTTCCTTTGGCAGGGCAAAGGGAGGTATGTCTATATTCATATCAAATACTGTGCGATTTTCATCAATAGCAACACTAAAATTGGCCACAAATTTCCAAATTCTTATCCTTCACCTGAATCGAAATAGAGCTATAGCACTTGTGAACTTTTATAATAATATTTCCGTGGATGAATTTACGAAGGTAATGAATGAAATATACCAATGCCTCCAAGAATTATCCATAAAGATCCACAAGGAATTAGCCTTAATATGGGGTGGAGATTTTAACCAAAATTTATGTACTCAGGGTGTGAAATCAGTTTGTGGAATCGAGGATGAAAACGGCGATCCAATAACCCACTTTTCTCACACTTTACCTGGTCAATGTTTAAATGAGATATTGTGTGGTTTAGATCTCGCACTTGTAAATGATATGGTCAATCCTCCCATCCCTGTAGTTCCAACTTTTGTTGGCAGAGGCAGGCCAACCACTATCGATTTTATTTTCTCTTCCACTGCATGGGCTAAAAAACTATTCACTTGCAAAACCCACAACATCGCTATTAGCGACCACTATCCAATTAGTCTTACACTAAAATTGTCTAAGAAACACGAGAAGCTTGACATCGAGTTAGCTTTAACTCAAAACAAATTAACAATAGACAGACTAAATGGATATTCTCTAAGGTGGGAAAAAGTGGATCCGAAGGGAATTACAGCATCTATAGTTACTAGAATGACTTTAGCGATTAATAATTGCCTTGATTCTACTACTAGTCATGAGGGAATTATGGAAAATTTCGCACTGCTGCTGGTAGCTATAAAGGAATCTTTGTTTGTAGAGTTTAAAAATAGTAAGACCAACCCGACGGGCTGGTTCGACTCTTCCTGTACAAAAGCTTATCAGAGCTTGAAAGTAGCCCTCCACAATAAGCCAAGAGATAGAAAGGAGATTGTAGACCTTAGAAATGATTACAAGCAGGCTCTAAAGCGTCGGAAGGACGATTTGAAAAACGATCTCTGGGCCCAATTGCATAATTCATGTGTTTTTAGAGATAGTGCTGCCTTTTGGAAGGTGAAGTCCCCTTTTCTTACGGAACCATCTGTAAAACCCAGTGTTGAGGTGGCGATTGATGAACAAACATGGCTTGACTATTTTGAGCGAATTTTCAGCCTTCCTCCAACCACCACACTCTCAACTCCTCCTAGGTCAAACAAAGCTGCCTTTCCTTTGTCAATTAATATTTCCCATGAGGATGTGGAGCACGCCCTAACGGTTAGTAAAAATGGTAAAGCCCCGGGCCCCGACGGGGTCCCAGTTGATTTTTTCTTTTTTTTAATTTACTATGGACCTGTGGTCCCCAATATTGACCAGGGTCCTTCAAGCATCCTGTGTATTGGGGCCTATAGATTCTTGGTCCCAATCAACTCTTGTCCCTATTTTTAAAAAGGGGGACCGCCATTTGCCATCTTGCTACCGACCGATTTCCCTATTAGAGTCACTTGGGAAAGTCGCTGGGCGTATCATCCTGGAGCGGCTTCAGCTTTGGGCTTTTGACAACAAAGCCCTCTCTGATCTTCAGTTCGGGTTCCGTGAGGGTTTGGGTACTATCGAGCAGGCCCTCAATCTATCTTTAACAATAGGCAAATATGTTAGTGCAAAAGGGGGTGCACTCTATTTAGCATATGTGGACCTTTCTGAAGCATTTGACTGCGTTAATCATTCTAAGTTGTGGGATATTTTAGAAAGCATGGGTATAGAGACGCCTCTTGTAAGCTTTTTGCGCGAACTATACTCGGATGCCACAGCCCGTGTGAGATACGGACTGGGGGGTGAGGTGTCAAAGTCTTTTAGAGTGGAGCACGGAGTAAGGCATGGCTGTGTCCTGGCCCCTTTCTTATTCAATTTATATACCAACGGCTTGGAAAAAGCCATGTTAATGGGGGCTCAGGACATTCCCTGCATAAACAATCGTCCTATACCGGCATTACTCTACGCTGACGATGCCGTTATCCTAGCACGCACTCCCAATGAATTACAGCGTGCTCTCACGAAATATCATACTTTTATGGCTAACCTTGACCTAAGGATTAATACTAAAAAAACCTTTGTAATGTCCATAGGGTCAAGGAAAACGAAGAAAAAGACTTTTAACGTCGATAACCAAAAAGTAGAGAGCACTCTTCAATATCCATATTTGGGCATAGTATTCGATGATAAATGCTCATGGAAACGTGCCATCGAGTCTAGGAAACTTACCTTTATAAGAACCACAGCTGCACTGGTTAACTTTGCTAACAAGTTAGGCAGAAGGCCAACGGTTGAACTCCTGGAGATTTACAGGGCAAAATGTATAGCTAGTGTTAGCTATGGGGCTGGTATTTGGGGTTATGTAAAAGTCGAGGAACTTCAAAGGGTGGAGAATAGTTTTTTGAGATTTCTCCTAGCTGTCCCGCGGGCTACATCGACCTACGCTTGTCATTTAGAGTTGGGTCTGCCCTATCTCACAGACCTGATTAGGATTCAACCCCTTCTCTTATGGCATCGTATCTGGACATCGAACGCCACTACCTTTTCCCAGGGGTTCATCAAGGACTGTATAGCCTTAGACCATGCACATAAGATTGGTTGGATCTCCTCTATAAAGAGATTCCTCGATGATTTGGGTATGGCACGCTTTTTTCACTCTCCCCTGACAATAGCCGAATTACCGAGGAAACAACTTAAAAAGATGTGTATGGCTCATTTAGAATCCCTGAGAATGACTAATGAGTTCGTTAAGTCGACTGTACAACACTCGTTGCTGGTCCAAACAACCCTGTTAATTCAGCCCTATTTAACTTTCAAATGCACGGATTTTGAGAGATTCCTTCTAACAAAATTTAGATTTAACATCTTTCATCATTTGGTCACTTTCCCAAAGTCTAATATATGGGAAAATTCACTCCAACTTTGCCCTTGTGATGAGAGTTCCTCTCAATCTACGATCCATACAGTATTGTTCTGTAAGTTTTATCACGATTTGTGGAAATGTTGGCTTGGCCCGATTTTAAAGATCTGGGGTCTCCGCAGATGTCGCCCCGCCTTCTTGGCCCTCCAATTTTTGGACACTGAGTTATCTGTCAAATTGGTAGTCACCTTTTTGAAATTAGTCCTGAAGCATAGGCAGAATTTGTAGATTTCACTTATCCTACTTACCTCAACAACTGGAATTCTTGATGATGATTTAATATTTTTAAAACTTTTTTGAATAAGGGAGAGGCCTACTAGAGGTGCTTGTTTATCTCTTGGCTGTATTTAATATGTATTGTCATATTGTTTTATTCATCTTTTTACAGATTGTTTTGCTTTGTACTTTTATGGTTGTTTGCCTTCAGCCGAATAAAGTTTGTTTTGATTTGATTTGATTTGATTTGACTAAGCTTCCACTTAAGGCCCTGGTGACACCACGACAATGTTGCTGCTCCTGAGTTTCAAAAAGAGAAGGGAACTCCAGAGAGAAAATTACTCTCTTTAAAGGATTTCCCTTCCTCTACAAGGCTCACCTGGCATGACGTCATGCCATAACTGCTCTACTAGTGAGGAGTGAGCAGTGTGAGCACGCGCACATCCATGTGCCTGCTGTCCGGAAACAAGCATTGAAAATGCAACAGGTCTCGCCTTTGATTAAGTTAAAGCTATTTGCTTTGCTAATGGTATTGTATAGCAAAGCAAATGGCTTTAACTTAATGAAAGTTCTTAATCAGTTCTACTTTCCATCTTCTTCCTCACACACCCTGAGTTAGTTTTCTTTATTTACCACACACAGCACCAGCCCGCCCCCTCCTTATCTTCCTCACATAGAGCCTTTCCTCCTCTTCCTGATAGACACTCAAGCTCTTCCCTCCTTTGTCGCAGACTAGGACTCCCTCCCTCACACTCTTGTTTCACTTGCACCTTTGCCCCCCACACGGCCCCTACCTCTCTTCCCTCCAGATCCTCCTCCTACCTCCTTGTTGTACTCCAGCAGTGCCTTTTGCACCAGCTTCTGGTCTCCGGACTCCAGCTGGTCCAGGATAAGTCCTATGTCCATCCTGGGGTGAGGGTCAGGGGTCCTCGGGTGAACAATGTACCCAGTGGTGGCGGAGCGTAGGGAGCACGGGGCTGTTTAGAGGCTGTGCCCGAGCATAGCTAATGCAAAGGCCCTGTTTAAAGCTCATTCACTTACAGTGCGTGATCTCAGAGGGAAGAGGAGGAGGAACGAGTAGGGGGAAAGGAAAGAGGAGGGAACGGGAGGGTCGAGATTAGGAAGGCTCAAAGAGAGTAAAGAGGGCGATACCTGTGGTAGGCAGAGCAAGAGTTTATTATATATTTTTCTACAAGAGGAAGGAAGAAGACTGACATTCAACCGGTTGCAATGTGCTTGATTGGCGTGAGAATTCAGATACATATTTTTTATGTAAATACAAGGAATGGATAACGATCCAAGACATATGCGCTTGTTTACACGGTCATTGCAGCAGATAGGGGCCGCGCGCCAGCGCCCGACCGTCCCACATGTGCTGCGCCTGTTCCTACTGTCCGATACTGCCGATGATCCCAGCGTGCCTGCGAGGCATTACCCATCCCGGGCGACTAAAAAGAGCAATGCATACGAAAAAAGGCGACGGCGCAAGCAAGGAGTGACTCACTCTGTTTTCCATGAAGAGCGCCAGGGGCTTCCCGCGGAAAAGTTATTGTTACTTGGGGGTCATTGTTAGTCGGCGAAGGGCTTTGCTGAGTCGGACCCAGGCTCCCTGAAGTTCTGACTGCGTTTCAAACACATGGTGCTATTTTTAATTTTGCTGCGCTGCCAGCTGCGATTTCTAAGATGAGAACATTGCGCGGGTTTGCAGACAGCAACCGGATGTGGGGGTGTGCATGAAGCTGTGCAAATGTCAAGCACAGGAAACTTGATGGCAAAGATAGACAAGGAAACGTGCGTTAAGCCCTGAGGTGAGTGGTGGTGAGAGGCACCAATTTGTGTTGTGTGTGTGATGACGGCTTGGCTTTGCTTTGTCGCGCTTCCCATTTTCACTTGTGTTGGCTGCAGAACGTTAAGACTAAATGTTTGTTTTAGTAAAACTGCGGCCTTGCTGCTTACTTTTCACTAGCTGGGCAGGCAGAGGAGACATTGCTTGTGTAGTTAATTTTCTGAACATAACTTTTACTGTGTGCCTTTCCTTTGGCCCTGGAGTAAGCTCATCTTTACAAAGTGTTGCTAAAGGACCCAGATGACAGACTATAAAAACGTAGACATTTCTTAGTGAATTCAGTAAGTACTTTAGGGAGAAACCGCGTGCACCAGTATTAAGCCAATACGAATCGATGTTCTCTGAAGAAAGTCTAAACTACAGCCTGTCTTGTGCGCTACATTTTATTTTGTATCTCAGCTAGTAATGCGGATTCAACACCTACGAGATTGCAATTTGTTCAATTTACAAGCCGCGTCCAAAATGAGTTATATTTTTCTTTGAAATGTACAAACTTGTTTCCGAATTAATTACTTCCCATTTGAACAACAAGCAATTGTCGCGGGAAGCCTCGCGCCAGCTCCTGGGGTCGAGCGGTGGCTGCGCGCGCCGTGGCAGATTCCTCCGCACTGCCGCCATGAACACGTAGGGACAAAATAATGCGCGCGCGTGTGCACAAAGATGGCGTCAGGCTGTCCACATGCACGTGCATTTTTTTGTCCCTATGGGTGCATGTTTAGCTTTGCGGATGGCAAGAGCAGCCATCTTTGTTAATTTGGATGCGCGTGCATTCAGTTTTGGCTGAATTGATTCCAAAAGATTCTCTCCATGGCGAGGGTAGCGCATGCGCTGCTTTCGCCAGGTGAGACCTAAAAAACGGACCGCCTGTGCCAAGGCATAAAACAGAGCCTGACAGAGACCCGTTTTGAGGCCCTCTTTTAAAAACTGCAGGTGCTTAGCATTGAGGAGACCCGACCCACTATGGAAGTCATTTACAGTTTGGCGGCATGGTGCATCTGCATTTTCCATACTAGGGCTCCATGTCATGCATGACGATTCCAGGAACTGAAATCACAGTGGCCCACGTGCGTAAGGAGCAAACTTCCTGGGTCAAGGGACCATTGTTTTGTTCTGCAAGAACAAACTTCAACTTTGGGAGTTAGCTCCTCCAGAACAAATTACTTAGCTGAATGGGCACATGAGCCATGGTTCCACTCACCAAAGGACCAGTGTCTCTGGGGTGCTTCCACAGAGGCAGTTCCACCGAAGTCATAAAGAGCCCCGCTAGGCGGACAGCTACTCTGATGGACAGTACACTTGCAGCGGAGCAGAGACCATAGCCTTCTGACCAGGCGGTGCCGGCTGCTTGACTTTAAGTCAGGCCCTATGTCTGTTGAGGAACGCTTCCCTTTGTTAGTGCTTATGTTGGATAGCTTGCCCTGATCACATTTAAAAGCCATATCTAAAAGCTAATCTTATTGAAAGACACATGAAAGAGTAGGACATATGTAAAGCATTTGCTGATATGCGTCTAGCATTGATGCATTGTGAGATTCTTCTCAAATGCAATGTTCAAGTTTTTCTTTTCTGTTGTTGTTATGCTTTGTTGTCTAAGAACAAGTGAAGATGGCACTGAATGATGGCGATTAAAAAGAGATCAGTAATGAAAACCTTTGCTGATTAGAAAAGGGAAAAAAAGTTTTGTCTTCCGGCAGTTGGGACAGAAAAATATGTCAAAACTTACACTATTTATTTGTGAAAGAAATGGAAAATAGAGTTGGCTCACATAAGAGGCCTTTAATTCCCATAGGGACAGTAACCTTGTTAGACGCTCCATAAGGAAGCATGAGGTCTGCAAATTTACCGCGGGGCTGTCACGTTTCTCTCTGAGACTCTTCTAAAGCTGGGGTTGACTGTGGGGAAGAATGAGAAATTATAGGGCGAAAAAGACCTGGAATGAAGTATATCTTTAAAGACTCCGTATTCCACAGGGAGTTTCGTGGTGCAACCTGTAACCCCCGCTCTTTCTGCCCCCACAGAGTTAACAAGTCCATGGCCATATTTACTCTGAGGGTGTAGAATTGACACCCACCCACACAGAGACTCTTGCAATGGCTCAGAATATGAGACCAATGAAAAGAAATATGGTACCGGAAAAGTCTGTAGACCAGCATCAGCAGCAGTGTAAAGCAAATTATTTTTGATGTAAAAAGCAAACAAATTGGTCCTGCCTTGCTTGTTGTCTCTCTGCAGCCCCACAACACACCATAATTGTGAGTTCAGCCGTCTCTGCAGATGTTTGGAGCTCTTCCCACTAAAAGAACATTTTAGCATGAGCATTGACAAAGACAATCCATCTTGCTTTGACATTGTTTTGTGGTAGCCGTGATTGGCATAGACAATAGTGGATGGTTTAAAAAAGTGCTGACATTGGCAATATGGCCCCCTTGAAATTATTTTTTTATACCAAAAGACGGCTGCCACATTGCATAACCCAAGGTGATGCAGCATGACGCAGCACAATGTGGTGACATCTTAATAGTTGAGGAAATAGTGTTTCCATACTTTCAAGATGGCTGCCACTTTGCATCACATCAGGTTATGTTACTCAATGTAGCGACTAATTTGAAAGTATGAATACAATATTTTCCACACTTTCAAGATGGGCTGGCACTTTGTGTCAAACATCCATCTTGAAAGTCTAAAAAATAGACTTTCAAGATGGCCTATTACTACTTTTTGGTTTGTTAATGCTGGCACATTTCAGAAATAATATGTTATTAGCGAATCCAATAGCAGCATGTAGCAGGAGAGTGGTGGGGATGGCAGAGAAAGGTGTAAAGGTGGTGAAAGAAGCTGTAGACAGGAAGAGAGTCTGAGACGGAACTGCATCAGTGCATCAGTGTCAGATACCGGAAAAGGCATAATGACTGGGTGGTTGTGAAACAGAGATGGGAAGGGATTGGGGAGTGAGAGAAAACATGCTTGTGGTCAAAAGAATATAGAAACAAGCGTTTGCAATGCACCAGTCTCGCATTTGTGAAAGTTAGAGCTATTGGCGTTGTAAACGGAAATAATTTGTATCTTTTTTGTTTGTTTGCCATGTACTGGGGCTGAATGTTTTCTTTGTTCAGCATCCCGTCTAGCATTTGTTCCTTTTCCTGGAGTGATCATGCGGCAAAGGAATCTGCATTTCTGCAACCACGCCGGCGTTACTGAGCAATAACGAAAGCATACGGAAAATAAAACATGCTATGGTGTTTTGGGAAAGTAATATGAAAACAGCAATAATGTAAAGCAATAAAAAACGAACACAGTTTTTTCACATGCCACTGTCGAATTTTGCATTTTACTTTTAAAACCTTAATTTC
Source organism: Triturus cristatus (assembly GCF_964204655.1). NCBI lineage: Eukaryota > Metazoa > Chordata > Amphibia > Caudata > Salamandridae > Triturus > Triturus cristatus. Next base: position 1,282,318,696 of record NC_140585.1, read on the forward strand.
AGAAATAGTTGGTACAGCTGCAGGCAACTTTTTAATACTGTGCAGGTTAACAAATGTCCAGTGTATTTTGGAAACACATGCACTGTCAGCATCTCCCCCAGGAGTGGACTGTGAGTGAGTCTCTCAAAGTGTATCCATTTCTGAGGTGGGTGGGTCAGGAGGAGACAGAATCATTGGGCACACACACCGTGTACCATGGCCCCTTCAATCTTGTGCAATAAGCAAAAGCGATGGGTTTTGAAGAAGCACATGGTGAGAATGCTCTTGCTGGCTGAAAAAAAGTGACACAGGGGCGCTGCCCTTTGTAGCCCAGTGCCACCGCAAACACAAACCCTGCAGCGCCTCAGCTACAGTCACAGGGAGCGCAATGCAGTGGGGGCCAACCACCCTCATCAGAAATGCCTTCAGAGCCATCGAGGGAATATTTCTGGGACATCACCCTTATAATGGGCAGGAATCCCAATCACTCATAAAACATAAAGCGCAGCATGCTTCTAAAATCAAAGAAAGATTGTTTACACATTTTGTGTTCTTGAGCATAGCACAAGAAGAGGGACTGTTACGCTTAAGAGATGCAAATGCCATTGGAAACATGAGGGTGCCGTACTGATACACAAGCTGAAGCAAACAATAAATAAAAAAGAGTGCCCAAAGGAACCAAATATAAAAAAAAGATTAAGCTCACACTGAACAGGGCATTCTCTTGGAAGGGTTCGTAAAGACTAAAAGGCGGGACAAATTAAGCATACTGATCAAACAAAAACAGGCATTTATGAAGTGCAGGAACAGGAGCCAATGGATAAGATAGGAGGTGCTTGAAGCCCCTATTCCAGATACAGCATGCCTCGCAGACCAGCGCATTCACTGCCTAGGCTCGACCTAAAAACTAGAGGAAGGAGTAGGGGATGAGGGGTTAGAAGACAGAATGAGAGGGGGTCCGAAGTCAGAGAAAGAGTGCGAGCATAGTCCATGAGCAAAGAGTCGAACATTCGAACTATGGATTGCTGATGAGAAGTAAAAGAAAAACTAAAAGCTGTCCACATCTCAGATCCAGCAGTAAGTGAAAATGGACATTGAAACAGGTCCCTATTGTACCCTATATCTATATCCTGAACTTTAGAGGCAAAGAACCTTATGGATTTCTGAATAATGAATAAGAAAACATTACGGTAATTCAGATCAGTGATTTAATTCCTGTTTGTGTTTCACATATTTTTCTTAATTTTAATCTTTAGCTTTCAATCCATAAGAAGGATGATTGCTATTTCCAGGATGACGTGATTCTTTTTTTAAAGACTATTACTATTGCCTTAGAGCCCGCCGTAGCAGGCTCTACCGGCCATTATAGGCCCACTCCAATGTTAAAGGCCCGAGCCGAAGGTGAGGGCCTTTAACAAGGGAGTGGGCCTTTAATGGGCAGTAGAGGTCGCTATGGTGGGCTCTAAGGCTATTAGAACATTTTGCCTCTAGAAGGCAGAATATTCTAATTTGTAAAACAAAGGCCTTATGGAGCATGAGAGGATTAGAATCACCTCGGGCTCCATGTGGTCATTTGTTCTGATGTAGTGGAGTTTACCAGCTCTACACATTCATACACACAACACTCATTTGGGCCCATATACATTCATACACGCAAATGAGCTGACAAATATCCACTGGTCATCAATTTTATTTTACCCTAGGAAACCCTTTACACCAGTCTTTTTACCATTCCTGTCTCCTGAGTAAATGAACAATTTGATAAGATCTAGTAGTAGATTAGAATAGGGAGGAAATACGATAATGCATTTAACTTTATTAAAGAACCACAGACTCAGAAGGAGTTTTAAAAGTTTATCTGAATTAATAATTTTGTGAGTCAAATCAACATACACATGAATATACCAGAAGTCTCCATCAGGAAAAATAGTACAGTTAGCTTATAATCAGTTTGCATTAATAAATTCTTGCAATGACAGCACCTGAGGAGAGAAAGGACAGAGAGCAAGTACGGAACATTTACCCTACAGTTATATTTACCTAGAATGGTGTGAGGACCCCAACCTCAGAGAGTCAAGGATTCAGGACAGGTTCAGGACAGGGAAAGGTGACCTCTTCTAGTGTAACGCCAGCGTTACACCCCTCTCTGGTGCTACTCTCTCCGGCTTGGCTCGTCCGGACCCCTTGCTTGATGTGCCTCCTCGGTTGTTCCGCGAATTTCCCTAGTGTTGGATTCTTCAGTCAGATTGCAGCAAAATCGGGCAGCATCTCAGCATAACATAAGCATCTCAGCATCAAGTGTGTCTAACTATCTATACCTTACCACTGTTATCCCAATTGAAATGTACGATCCACCCCCAAAATGTTACAATTCCATGTTCACCCGCAGTTTGCTTGGGCCAAGCAGTGGGGTGAGGACATCACACCATACTAAGTGCAATCAATTTCTTTAGTCTATTGTCTAGTTTACCCGCCCCTTAATTTTAATACCCACAAGATTTATTCCCACAAGCATTTCATATGTGGATTTTACAATTTTGCTTCTCTTTCCTCTCGTACGGTCAACAGTTGGTTTCCCTTGCCCTTGCTGGGCTTAGGGTTTGGCAGCCAGTCAATTTAGTTCACTTGTTCAGAATAAGCAGACGTTTGCACAAGCGTAGAAGCCACAAGGAAACAGAGACGCGGTCACCCTCCAAGGCCCAAATGTGAACTATTAATAAAGTCAAAGAAAAACATGTTAGAATACAAACTTAAATGAATTCACTGTATACCACTTACTTCTACTCTAACCCCATTTACTTAATAAATCTTTTGCATTAATGGCTTAGTAGAACTTGCATAGGTTAGCTTCAGCACAGCATGTGCGTTAATGCGTTACTTTAAAGCGGCCATTTTAGAAGCTATTGCGCAGCTGCAAAGTTTTCCCCCCAAGCGATAGAAAACGTCATACTCTGTAGATGTAGTAGACGCATGCGCAGAAGAGTTCCCGCGTTTTCTGCGGCCATTTTAGGACACTCGGGTTATTTATTAGTGAAGCACATAGGAAAGCGTCCCCTAGATACAATATGTTGAATGTGGTGCATTGTTAATACTCACGGACAGATTGATTATAGTGTTACAGGTTATTTGAGAGGATTGCATACAAGCAAGTTTCTTTTTATGCGAAACCTTGCTCCATCAGTTCACAGCATTAGCTGTGAACAAACAATGGAATATTGGAGCTCTGGGCTTCTACCGACCATTAGAAGCCTGGAGCACTCTATTGTTTTCAATTGAGCTCCTAACATTCCAATGTTCTAATGTTGTAGAGCGCATTCTATGAAATGAGTTGGCTCAGGTTGTTTACCGCAAGCTACGATTGAGAACTCTGGAGTTGAGGCTGAAGGCAGTGCGAGTTTCACACAGTGCCTGTCAGTGGGCCAGAAAGATATTCACAATAGATGGTCATCCAATCCTTGGCCTCTCTGCAGAGCGCACAGCACAATGTTGGCTTTTTCCAGTTGCAATATTGATCCTTTGCAAATATGTGTCAAGGAGGTACAAATATGTCAAATCCACATTCTCATAATTAAAGCATTTTCATTATTAATTATTTACAACTAAATCATTGACAAAGCCAATAGTCCTGGCTGGTTTTAGGTGTATGTCAGTTGGTGTGTTCGATATATGGATACAATAACAGAAAGCTTATAGAGGAATCAAAATACTGTTCGAATGTGCACTATGGAAATCATGAAATTGTGTTTACGTCGTTCCCCTAATCACATAGACCGCACCACATTTAGAGACCCCTCCACTTATTTCATGCCACTTAAACCCAGCGAACAGCTGAAGCCATTTGTAGCAGGAATGCAAAAAAAGTTTTCTAATAAAGTCAGTCAATTTCATAGCTTCCATGCTGCTCTCACAAACTCAGCGTATAACTTGCTTATATTTATACAAAAGGCACATACAAAAGCACCTCTTAAGTTCTGTCTTTCGAAATAACAGAGAGTACTACTTTTCTGTTTACATGAATGTCTGATAAGTTGACAGTGTCTGCTATTTTATGCTATGCATTTACCATGCTTGTGAAAAAGAAACAGGTTCTTAAGAAACAGGGACTTTGAGCAAAAAAATAGTAAGAGGCATGTAGGTTCCTAAAATCAGGAGACTTGTAAGAAAATCAGGAGACTTGTTAAAATGGGTATTTGGCAGGCCCATTAAGCTCCTCCTCCTCCTTCTGGATTGGTCAGGGTCAATCGGCCTGGATCAGCCACAAGAATACTTTCTCTGACCTCACAAATGCCTCTCGGTGGCATTGGGATTAAAAAGCTACCACCTTTTACTCAAAACATTAAACAGAGCATTCAAGTTCCCCCAGTCCATAGTTGAGTAGCTCATCTGGTCCACGTTTTTTTTCTTTTTGAGACTTCAAGTGCTGTTTGTCCCATTGTAAAAAAGGGTCTATGCAGAAAGAACCACTGTTAGACCTGGCACCATTGGCGTGGGTCTCCCTTCCGTTTTTTTGCTGTTGCCTCATGTTTTTGCTGGTTATAGATGCTTTGGGCACTGTGCCACTGCTGTTCAGTGCCACAGTGCAAGTGCTTCCTATAGTAAATTAATATATGGATTAGTGACTCTATGATTGGCTTGATTGGTTTACTTGTCAGACCCTAATACAGTGCACTGCGTGTGCCTGGGGCTTGTCACCAATGCTGCTGGTGGGCTTGCAGCACTGATTGTGCCACCCCCTGAGCAGCTTGTAAAGTGTGTCTCAGGTCTGCCATTGCAGAGCTTGTGTGCAGTCTGGTACTGCCATGCTGACTGGGCAAGTGCACCCACTTGCCAGTCCCTGAACCTTCCCTTTTATACATATTAGTCACCCCTATGGTAGGTCCAAGGGCAGGGTGCATTGTAGGTAAAAGGTAGGACATGCCCTGGGTGTGAGTGGCATGTCCTAATAGTGAATTACAGCCATTTTCGTTTTTCACTATTGCAAGGCTACCTGTTCCCCATAGGCCAGAATGGGCAATTTGGTTATTTCGTTTTATAATCTTGACTGACTCAGGGAACATGGTAGAAATTCGAGTTTAGTATGCCTGAACTCAGAATGATAAAATACATCTTTTAGTGAAGTTGGTTTTAACATTCTGTGTTTGAAAATGCGACTTTTAGAAAGTAGGCCTTTTCTTGCCTAACCTTCCAAACCTGCCTCTGCTAGGTTGTGTATTCCTTGTCTGGAGTTTGAGTGACAGGGCTGGGGAATCCAGGAGACAGGGTGGGTCGGCCCAGTGGTGAATAGAGAGATCTGCATCTAGATGGGAGGGAGGAGTTGCACCTGGGACCTGAATAGGGCTGGGCCTTCCCTCCACAATGCTGGCTCCACCTCCTGTGGTGTGTCTGATGTCCCTGCCCTGCACTGTGAAAGGAAAGAAGGAGACATGTCAACAAAGTGCTCCAGGACTGACCAGAACTGGTTTGGACTAGGCAAAGGCCTCTCTGCCTTCAGAGAACAAAGGGAAAAGGAGTATAAATATTGGGACCCAGACCCAAGAACTTTAGATCACTTCTGGGAATCAAGACAAACCTTTGCTGAGGAGAAGAACCAGGAAGCTGAAGGAGGAGACTACCCCTGTGCTGTGTGTTTGGGGATTGGCCTGCAGTGGTTGCTTCATTGCCAAAGAGAGGAGAAAAGGACTGAGTGTGCTTTCTATCAACTTGAAGAACAATCTCCAACGGCTTGAACTAGAGCTTGCCTCCTGCCTGAAGTCTCAGGGATACAAGACTTCAACAACCAGCTCCCCCCTGAATTCCCTTGCTGGGAACTGAAGTGCCTGCTGTTGTGCTGGGCCTTCTGAGAGACTGCGTGTTGCTGGAAGCTGGAAGCGCGACGCAACAACGAGAAGCGTGACGCAACCGCAGCCGCTATCAACGCATCGCCGAGGAAGCGAGCCGCCGCTGCCGCTGTCATCATCGCATCGCCGAAGCGCGGCACATCGCCGGAGAAGCGGGGCGCTGCCACAGAGGCCATCGTCGCATCCCCAGAGAAGCGCGTCGCAGGGCCTGTCGCGGCTCCAAAGATCATCGAGTCGCCACACGGCCGTCGGGCGTATCACATCACACCAAAGTTGTCGCATCACAACCAAGACGCCATTTTGTCACATCACACTGGAGGAGAGTATCGCATCGAGGGGCCAGCATGTCGCATCAAACCGGAGAGCAGTAAGAAACCGACACATCAACTCCCCACACAGTGAGGAAGCGAGCATCAACTCCCCTGCACAGCAGTAAGGAACCGATGCATCCACTCCCCTGCGTGTAAGGAACCGACGCATCACCTTCCCTGCAACCCTTTTGTTTTCTTTGCACTACGCATCTAAGGTACATTGAGAGTAAAGTGTCTCATTTACAACTTGAGAGAACTGAGTTATTTTATAACATTTAAGAGACTATTTTTGAGTACAGTATGGTGGATGTTTGTCATCTGGTCTTGTGTTAAGTCTATATAAAAATACCTATTTTTATAATACAACTTGTGTGTTGTCCATTTGTAGAGTTGTCACTGTATTACTGTATGTGTTCACAAATGCTTTACACACTGCCTCTGAGATAAGTCTGCCTGCTCGTGCCTAGCTACCAAGGGGGTGAGCAGGGGTTATTTTAGGAGTGTAGCCCCTTACCCTGACTAGACGCAAGGGTCCCTATTTGTCACCGGTACCTACCTATGCCAACTAGAGACCCCCAAATCTAACAACCACCAAGCAAGAAGTGGGGGTGTTCTTCTGCTCTTTAGGGGCTAGGGGGAAGTGGGCATTTGTTTGCCTCTGTTCTGGTGCCCCAGGCAATTACTTAGAACAAACAGGAGATAAGCATGTCTTGCGTTTTTATAAGTATGGAGACTTCAATATGTACCTCTGAGGCCTTTATGCTTGACATAGCACTGAGCTGTGTGGTATCTTTCTATTGAACCAAGTAATTTTGCAAGTTGTTGTAGGAAGGTGGAATCTGACTGCATGGTTACCCCCACTTTTTTCCTGGTGTTTTGCTGGTTTTCAACTTAGTCTGACTGGGATACTGCTAATCAGGACCCCAGTCTATCTGCTTTCTCCCTAAATTGGTTGTGCTTGTACCTTAGGTACACTCCAGATTGGATTCTGGGGTACCGTAAACAGTCCCTAGTATATGGTATACTATGTACCCAGGGCATAGGTACCCCAGAGGCCTCTCAGAGGCTGCGGCATGTATTATGCGACCCCTGGGAGACCATTCAAAATGACACCATAGGCCTGCTACAGCAGCCTGTGTAAGGTGGTGCATGCACCCCTTACTTACATAAAGGTTCACTATATCTACTTCATATCACTGGACTTATAAACCTATCAGTCACCCTTATAGCAGGCCTTATCAATCCTTAAGGCAGGGTGCTGGGTTTTATGTGAGAGGGTGCACCTGCATGAGCAGAGCCCCTCTGCAGCCTTTGGAACCTATATTCCGGGGTTGTTTGTGATGCAGCCAACCATATATACTTAAGTGCATTATAACCTCACGGTAAATGCTAACTTTAAAACGGTTGCATGGAAACATGTCGTGTTTGGTGTCAAACACCTTGGAATCATACCTCCACACCAGTAGCTGGTGTGGGAGGTATGATTCCATCCTCCTAAAGGGACCTATGCGACACACCCGGTACCAGCTTTACAGAACCTGTCATCACAAAATGGATGCTGCCAGCCACAGAAATGAGTCTGCCCTCCTGCTGCTGGACGAAACTCTGGCAGGGGAAGGCTTGACAATTGGTTTCCTGTCAGAGGGAGTTGTGACCACCTCCCAGACAGACTTTAGTGTATTGGGGCTGGGTGGGTGCATTCTGAGAGTGCTTTGATGTTTGCACTGGGGGCACATTGTGTGTCCCTGTGTATAGTCCAGCTCAAACCAGTTGCAGGAGCCATTTGCTCCTGCTCTGGTGCGAAACTGGACAAAGGACATGGGTGGAGCCACCCCTCTGTCCTGACCCTCCCATAGGTGGGTCCCCAGAGTTTGTCCCACCCCTTCCTTGGGTATAAAGTAGGAACCCCTGACTACAGGCCTTTAGATTTTACCTGGACTAAACTCTGCTACAGAAACCAAGTACTTCGACAATCTGCAAGAACACTGGATGACTGAAGAATCTCCCTTGGAGTAAAGGAGTTACTCCCCTGCAAGGAGGGCACCTGAAATGCATCTGACCGGTTTGCATCTCCGAAGCTCCTGAGGACCCTGAATATTTCTGCAACACAGGAGGTGGGTTCCCAAGGTTTCTGAGGTTGATCTGTGCTCTCAGCAATTCTGAGGCCCGTATCCCTCGTGGGGACCGTGCAACTGCGTACATTTGCAGCAGCATATGCTTTTTGGTGACCCATGAGGCTATGCTTTGGGATACTTGTAGTCCTGACCTGAGCAGTATTTCCACAGAAGATTTCCAGCCTAAACTACACGAGTGTCCCGTGGGCTGGTACTTTGTGGCTCAGCTGGAGGTCCCTCCGCGATCCCTGGTCAGTCGACCTGTGGGTCCCTGTGAAGGTAACTTTGACTTTCCGTGGGCTTTCTTGGTTGCTCCAGATGTGCCCTGACTCTCCATAGCTTGGAGAGTCCCCAGGACCTTGCTGTTCCTCACCGAAGCATCTTTCCTCTGCTCGCAAGGGTTGCAGTTGCCAAGGCTTGTTTGTGTTCAATTCGGACACTAACCCCCCAGCACTCGACATCCTTTGCGGGACCACTCACCTCCGGACTTTGGTCATCATTGGCATCGCCTGGTCCCCGTGGCTGCAGAGTCAAGCTTCACCTCTTCTCACCTGAAACACCCGACATCGGTGGGCATTTGTCTATCGTGCCCCTGGTCACTGTGAAGTGACCCAGACTCTGTCCCCTCTGTTTTCAAGTTCTATTCAGCTCAAATCCAGGCTTGGATCACACCGGACACTTTTCATCTTCCCGGTAGCAGCACTTCTTCACATCACCGCATTGAAATCAACAAGTGTTTCCGACACCACTTGACCCCTATGCACCCGGCTCCTCTGGGATAGGTAACACGGATACCTCGGTACTCTCAAGGGTGCTGTCCTTAGAACCGTCTATGTTCCAAATGGTTTGCTTGAAGTCCTCTCCTAAGTGTCCTTAATCTTTAAATTCCAACCGCAACCTTCCCATAGAGTTGTACGGAGCTCGCGCCTGTGTTCACACACTGCACCTGTCCTCCGTGGGTCCCCTGTGTCACTACCTTGGGTGGTTCCTTGGGGTCCCAGCGTGTCTACGTGCTCTAGGCACTGTGTCTAGTCAAGTCGTGGTTGTTATACCACTTTCTTAGTACATGGTTCGGACTCCCCCTGGAGCCCACTGTGTATTGTACTATTTACTGGCGTTCTAGTGCTTTAATATAGTGTGCCTTGTTCTCTAATCTCATAAAGAGGTTAGTAGAAAGTGTTCAGTAATAAATACATATATTTTATATATCCCTTGTGTGGTTCTCCTTTCATGTGGTCATTCAGGAGGTTATAATCGGGTAAACCAAGCTGCTTTACATTCCTTCAACACTTAGCCTGAAGGCTGCTCTCCATAGCTAACACTAGGATAGCTTTCAATAAAAGTTGTCTTTAACCTAATCATCAATAAGGGTCCTTTGGACTGGTGCAAGGTGCCCACTTTAACTAGTGGGCAGCATATACCAGGCCAACTTCTCACAGTTGTTTTCTGACTGAAAAGAATACTGCCCAATACAGCTAGAGATGCGTGATGATATTATCAAATTCTGCTTCTTGCAATTCCATGAATTTCATTGGAATAAATACAATAACTCAGATCTTTAGGTCAAGCCTGGGCAGCGCATGCGCTGCTCTGCAAGGCATGCTGTATTTGAGTATGTACTTGAAGCTCCGCCCACTCTCCGCCCATATTTTTCATTGGCTTATTTTATTATCCTTTGTAAATGCTGGTTTACAATTCGTTAATAGGCTTATAAGTCCCTCTTGGTACCGCCTTGTCTTCATTTGTAACCTTTCATTTAGGACTGGCTCTTTAACTTCTGGTGTTACACAGTATTTCTTATTTAGTCTGTAAGCACTATTTTCTTTAATACATTTCTCCTACTGCAGGCACGACATGCTTTCCTGCAACATTCAGAGAGCCAAGCGCGCTTTCACTTTGCAAGCAGTCCAGGACAATGGCGGCTGATCTTTGGAATGAAATAGGTCTCGCATTTACAAGAGTTTGAGCTATTTCATTACAAATGACAATGCCTTTTATTTATGTGTTAATTATTCAAACAGATAAATAAAAGGCATAGCCATTTACAATGCCAATAGCTTAAACTCTTGCAAAAGCGAGACCTATTGCATTGCAAATGCTTGTTAAAATCTGCAAGTTAACAGAATGAAATATGTGAAAATCAGAATTTACAGTCACTAATTCAGCAAAATATTCATTTTCTGGTGAAGGTGGATGTGCCATTCTGCTTATTAATTTCTGGGAAAGATTATTCAGTTTGATTAGTTGATGGATACTATGGCAACAAGACTTCACAAACTTGCGAGAAGACTCCCAGTTTATTAACATCACTGTCGCGCCAGAAACAACATTGTCCTAGTGCGTAAAGCACCATTTTCATGCCAAATTAGACATGGTCTATGTATTTACAGCACATCTGTGGCAGAAACCAATTTTCCCCATTTAAGTGTAAACATTTGGATTATCCTGGTTTGCGCATCAAAATTAACAATCATTCCAAAATCCACAATGGCCACATATACAGGACACATAGGCGCACCAAATCCAAATTATACAGGTAAATATTGCGAGATTGGCAAGAACTCCTTTTCACTAGTGTCACTATTGTCAACATGCTGCCTCCTCCATTGCCTAACCCCATTTGCTCACCTCCTCTGCTAACCCTCCTGTGCACAGGAGTCTGGCAAGCAATGTATAAGAGGGGCTGCCTGTCTCTAGCTGCATGTCCATGGAGCTTTAGTAGGTGTCCACCCACAACTGTCCTAGCACCAACTGCTATACTGCTCAACGATAAGTAGGAGGCCATGCTTCTTTCTTCCTCTGCATTTCATGCTCACTACTTCTGGGATGCAAAGGGTATGCAGTTGCTAAAGGGGACGGGGAGAGACAGGTCTTTCTTCATGATGCCCTCACACACTCCAAAGGATGTCATGCTTCATCATTGGGCTTTGCTCCTTGTTGGGCCGGCGCTGCAATGCCCGATGGGCTCACCGTGAATGGGGCTCTTTGCCGGAGATCTTTTTGAAGAAGCCGTGGGGTGCGTGTGGGTAAGAGGGCAAGGCAAGTGTAGTGCACGGGAAGTGGATCTTTAAATAAGTCTGGATCAGGCCTATTCAGAAACAATTTTAATGGTTTAGATAGATCCGGCTTAATTAAAAAGAGTGTGGACGCCCTATGTGGATGCAATGTTCCTAGCGGGCTGTCGCAGTATAGTGTTTCGTGCCTTGGTCACTCCTAATGAGTCGTACGGCACTTCTTCAGGACCTAAATAGATGTATGGTGCACTACTAGTAATCTGGCTCCTAAAGTGTAGGTAGGTAACCAGACCTAGTAGAGTGGAGCCCTAGTAGATATATACTGGGCAGTCGAAGACCTGTGGGGGCGAGAAACAAGGAAGGGAGAGGGGACAAAAAGGAGGGGGGGAAGGGACAAATGCACAACAATGGAGGTTAAAAGCTGGCATGAGCAGGGGAACTCTCAGTTAAGTCACGCACTGCCTTAGGATCCACCTGTGAAAGCATGCTTGTGTTGTGGTATTTTGTAAATTTTGTAAACATGCCAACAATGGTGGTGTGAAGGTAGTACAGTATAAGCAGCAGTACTGGTTGTTAAAAAGCAAGGCAATTCGCCTCTAGACCTGTATAGATGCAGGCGACGTGAGGTCTGGTTAGGTCATGTTCAACTGTAGTGGAAACCTCTGTAACCAACATGCTTGTGTCTAAAATAGTGCCCAGAGTATAATGAGGACGATGAGAATATCCGTGAGTGGCCGGTGCCGCTATGCGCCATTGTAGTGGGGAACAGAGTGATATATACAGGTGTAAGGTTAAGGTACAAGTGAATTGCTTGGCAAGGTCTGGTTGAAAGAACTGGAATTATCCGTGAGTGGTTGGATCCTCTTAAGAATTAGTAATCGTGGTAATTACGGAGGCATGCACTGAACCACATTATACTTCGGGCCCAGGTATACGGGGAATAGACTTGTTGGTTCGAAAAAATGCAATATGGTGCATCGCATCGAAGGTGGGTCTCAATGCGTGCTGGCTTAGAGTGCCACATATACAATCACTGAAAAAACAAAGGTTGTAGGGACGTTACAGTTAGGTTCACATTTTACACATTCAAAACCATAGAAATTCCGCAGTTATAACTATACTTATCTGGGCACTTATAGCTATACTTATTAAAAGAGACTATAAATTGTGGCCTAAAGTTACTTTACAGCGCAAATTATAGTTTCTTCAGATAAGTATAACTATAAAGGCTCAGATAAGTATAACTATAACTTCTCAATTTCTATAGTTTCATCTGTGTAAAATGTGAACACAACTATAACGTCACTGTAACCTTTGTTTTTTTCAGTGAATTTCAATTTTTTATTTAACATAAAGTAATATTTAATTACCGGAAGTCAAAAAAGGTTGGACAGTGGAACCCTATAGGCCTCAGCACCTAACTTGCTATCCCTAATTTATATAGATATGATCTGGGACTATCCAGAAATGTGTGTACACACTGTCACAGTGTAGTTCCAATACAGGAATATAATAATTTAAAAACAACAGCAGAGGTGCACCACAATAGAGCTTAGACCAAGAATTTTATAAACTCCACATCAGAAAAGTATTCTTCCAAGTTTCTTCTTTATTGCAATGAAGTTGTTTTTTGAAAACATGATCAGGATGATCTACATACAGCCAACGCGTTTCGTCCTTATCAGAAGGACTTCTTCAGGGTGAGTTAAGTCTTTTATGCTGTCAGCATTTTGAAAGTAAACCACATGGTAAACCCACAAGTGGCATAACCAGATGCTTGCGTCCTATATATATTGAATTTTAAGATTTTGGTTAGCACCTTGATCTGACAGAGGACGGACGAGTGGGTGCGTGGTAACTCCCAATTAAAGTAATCCAAAGTCCCAGATCGGGGAACTAGGTGAAGTATGACAAAGGTTGCACAATTGCAACAGCCAACCAGAATCAGCCGGGGTATGCTTCAGACGGGTGCCGGGCCTGTGGCCAAACCCCAGCATGCAGCCAACCCCACGCTGTAAGTGAGTGTTTTTCATTGGGCTGAGGGTCTGCGGATCCTCTGTGCAGTTACATTGGGACCGCACTGAGCGTCGTGCTCGGTCCACGGATCGGCCCTCCAAAAATATTTTGGCAATTTCATGCCCATGAGGACTCCCTCCGAGACCTCTCCAAATGTCCTATGGGGTCAGGAGTCCTCTTCCTGCCCTTACATCGGGGGCTGTGCTGAGCATCGCGATGTGTCTGCAGATCGGCCCCCAAAAATATTTTAGCTATTTTATGCCCATGAGTGGTCCCTCAGAGACCTCTCCAAGTGTCCTATGGGGTCAGGATACATCTTTCCGGCCCCCTTATGTGAGTTTTTATTCATATTTTCTTACCAGGGCCAAGGTGAAAAACAAAATGGTGTCCGCAACTTTCCTTTCAGGTTGTGGCCAGCAAATCAGTGCCTTGCTTTTGCCCTCACAGGTGAATCTACGAGGTTTCCGCGTCCCTAGATATACAAATACTTATTTCAATGATAACTCCCAAACTGCTGAACAAATATACAAAAAATTACAAACAGGGGTCTTTCTTGACCAAGATCAACCTTTCTGCAAAAATTTGGGGTAATTCTGTTCAGCGGTTTGGGCTGTAGTCGTGTTCAAAATCCCGATCGAAAATTGCATGGGGAAACACGTTTTGGACCCCACCCTCCCTTTTTCTCAGCCTTCGCTTGACAAATCACTCCAAAACATTATGAGCAGTAGCTGAAGTGAGTAGCAAAGGCCGCAGGCCAGGCCTTGCGGTCAACCCCCCCGCCGTGCACTGCCGAAGGCCCGGCGTGGTGGACGTTAGATTAACGTATGGTAATTCAATATTACTTTATGTTTAGAAACATCATAAAAATTCACTAAAAAGAATTGAAGGTTACAGGGACGTTATAGTTAGGATATAAAATTTAGAATATATTAGAAATTTTAGGAAGCTGTGTTTTTTGTTGCAGTAACCCCGACCTTTTGCCTGGCCTCTGGTGCAACTTTGACTGCAAGTGTGCTGGGTTCCTGCTAACCAGGTTTGGAGCACCAGTGTCCTTTCCTTAAACTGTACGATTATTCTCCAATTGGACTTCCTTTAGGATCCCTGCAAGTCCCTAGTAAGTGGTACCCCTGGTACCTAGGGCCTTGGAACTAAAGAGTGTCACTAAGGGCTGCAGCACAAATTGTGCCACCCTAAGGGATCCCTCACCAAGCTCATGCAAACTGCCATTGCAGCCTGCCTATTTTGGTGCAGAGACAACTGAAGCGTGGCAATGGCAGACACCTCTGTGTGTCATGCCTGCCAGCACTAGATGTGGCATAGGTAAGACACCCCTACAACAGACCTTACAACCTAAGGCAGGGTGCACTATACTCCTGTGAGGGCATATCTGCAAGAGTGTATGTGTACCACGATATCTAAGTTCACCCTTAGATATTACCAGTGCACAGAGAAGCCGTAACGGGTACATGGGCTGGACACTCATCATTGAGAGTTCCCTAGCTAAATTATGGCTTTGCTATACCCCAAGGTGTTTAGTACTAAACACCTCATCCTAGCAAACCCACACTAATACCAGTACTGGATTAAATATAAATGCACACAGAGGGCACCTTCATGGTATGAAAACCTACTAAGTACTAGTGTGTTGACTGACTGATCTCGACCCCCTAGCCACCATAGACAGGTTTCTGACCTCCTGAAGTGAGAGCCTTTACTCTTGGAGGACAGGAACAAAGCCTGCTCTGGTCAGAGTTGTTTACAGCTCCTCCAAACAGGATTGACATTCAGTCAGCACTTGTTTATAACTACTAGGACGAACTACTGACCCATACTGGTCTGAAAGTTCTGGGGTACGGAAAATATGTGAGATAGTGTGTAGAGTCTCATGCTGCTAAGCTGTGCTGCTGCCGGACTGAGGGATGAAAGCGTGAGCCCAAACTGTGCGTCATATGCTGTGAAGTCATGTGCTCTGGCCGCTGTGCCACATCTGTGCAAGTAGTGTCAGCATGTAGTTATAGCTACTTGGAGGAACTTTTGTTTCGAACATTGTAACTTGTGTATGGTGCTTAGGGAGTGTTATATATGGAGTGCGAAGGTAAATTTGTGTGTATGAAATGAATTTGGTATTTGGAAAGTGGAAAGCACTGACTCCTACGGATCTGATGGCACTGGGGGCGTAAGGTGAGGTGCTGCTGGAGTTGGGAATAAAGCTGATGAACTACTGACCCCTAATGTGAACTTTGAATGTGCACGTGCTGTTGAATGTTTGATAAAATGTTGCAAAAGTATATTGTTAGGTTAAAAAAAATGAAGAACTTTTAACCTGCAGGTGTCGTAGAAGGTTCCAGAAAGTGTGGTGATAAAATAGGTTGAACTTGTGACCTGAATGTGGTGCAGAATAATAAGTAGCTTTTCGGAAGGAAAATTCAAAATTAACCAATGGAGGTAAGTTTTGGAGTGTCGTTGAAGGAATGAAGTATTCTGATTTGTTCTTTACATGTATTTATGTGTGGAGCGACAGAGAAATTGTGCCATTCCTTGTTTCATTCTTGATGAAGTCGGAGCTTTACATGTACTATGTGAGAAAGAGAGAATTGTATGTGTGTGTCATTTGAAATTTGGATAACAACTACAAAGGTGAGTTAGAAATGAACAAGGTGTGTTATGTGTTTTATAGTATTGATTAAGTATTTGAGGTGATGTTTTTAATTTTGAAAGTATTTTTTATTTCAAAGTAATATAGTGTTAGTAAAGTGTGGTGTTTGATATTGGTTACGAAATATGCATACAATTTGAGCTGTTGTTATATAAGAATTTTATATATGTTTAGGAATTTTTCCCAGAGAGGAAGTGTAGCTAGTCATCTTTATAGGACTGTATTGTTTTGAAAATGAGGTACAGCGTTAATTTGAGTTTGTAATGTATTTGGAGAGATAAAGAAAATGTTGCACGTTTGCAACTGATACTTTTTGTGGAAATAGTGGGGTGGGGGGTGTTAGTAGGAGACGTATGTGTTATTGAGTTAAAAGCGATAAATTGAAATGCAGAAATGTTATGTGGGAAGGTTGTGGTCTTATTTTTTACACTGAGAGGTAGGTTTGAATGTAAGTCAGGGTAGGTTGTACAGTGGGGCCGTGTACAGTGTTTTGAGATTACATGGAGAGGGGATGGAGATAGGAAAAGTGATACGTTCCTTTTATATGTACGCATAGTTTGAATCATGTGATCCTAAGTTGAGATAAATATGAATATGGTTTTTGGTTTGTATTTGGGTATAGTGAATAGTTTTTGTAGTTTCTGATTAGTGAATAATAAAAAGGTAGATATACTAAAATATATGGTAGTAAACGTATTAATTATTGTCTGTTCTTATGGAATAGAAGTAGTTGTGGAGTGCTTCTTTAGAAGAGATGTTTTATAAATGTGTGAGAGATAAAAAAAATGTAAATGTGCGGTTGTAGGAAGGGTCCAAGGTGAGAAAAAAATAAAATCCAAGTAAGAGATCAAAATATAGATTTATTCTGGAGTAAAGAAACCCACGGCTGATCCTGTGTGAGGACTGATAAAGTATGACATAGGCAAGTCAAAGAATTTAAAAGGATGAACTAGGCATTCTAATTACATCACAATACAAAGCATAGCAACTTAATTAATAAGAAAAACATACACATTTTTTCCACTTACCACACACCCCCATCCTATAACAGAGAAAAACTAACAAAAAAACCCATTTAATAATAAATAAAATCATCAGAGCGAAAAGGCAAAGTTCTCATGCGAGAACTGGTTCTTAATTGTTTACAATCACCAGAAGCATTTGAAAAGTTGAAATTATTGGAAGAAACATTGTAATCAATACAAACAGAGCTATCAGGATCACTAGTTACATTGTCTCCTCTATCCTGTGAAGAAGATGAGGAAGAAGCAACATTGTTTTCACGATTGACAAAAACAGCAGTCAACTCGTCTCAATCAAACCAATCTTTATCTGTCTGAGTCTTAAACTTGTTAAGTATGATTTTTGCCTGTTCATTGGTTAATTTGATCAAAGCATTACGATTCCACCAACCACGATCTTGTAAAAGAACAGCCATATGAGCAACTTTTATAACTTTAACAGGTTCTGTGAATTTAGGCTGTCCTTTTGTCACTTTAATAGGTTTCTTTATAAGAACCCACTCACCAGGGGACAAAGAAACTTCTTTTACATGTTTTCTTTCATCATAGTTTGTTTTATAACAGGCTTGCTCATGTTCAACATGCTTTCTGATTTTATGTAAATCTAAACTAGATGCATAATCAATTTTATCAGTCAACCAGGACGGATTGAGAGAAGAAATCGGTTTTCTATCTCTAAGTAGTACATAGGGTGAAACATCGGTGGTCGAGTGGGGAGTGGTGTTATAACTCCACACTTTTTGACTGATATATCTTGAAACTTCTAACTTGTTAGCAATTGCAGTTTGAACGCCCTCCTTTAACATTTTGTTAGCATGCTCAACCAAACCATTAGACGATGGGCTATATAGAGGTGCAAGAGTGTGATTGATCATGATTTCATCAAGAAAGTTCTCAAATTCATTTGAAACTAAATGGGTACCATTGTCAGTGACAATCTCTTTCGGCAAACCTTCAATCAAAAATACACGCTGCAAGAAGGCAATAACAGAACAAGAATCAGAATTTTCACAGACGCAAAATAAAGCCATTTAGAGAAATAATCAATCACAACAACTAAAATTTTTGTATCATTCCCTAATAAATTAAACGGACCTGAGAAATCCAAGCCCAACTTTTGCCAAG
Source organism: Triturus cristatus (assembly GCF_964204655.1). Lineage (NCBI taxonomy): Eukaryota > Metazoa > Chordata > Amphibia > Caudata > Salamandridae > Triturus > Triturus cristatus. The sequence continues at coordinate 1,282,336,770 of NC_140585.1, forward strand.
GACCTTTTGGCCACTCAACGGGACATAAAGGAGAAGTAGAAGAATGCCAATGTTTATCAGAACATAAGCACTCTGGACATTTGTCAATGTAAGACTTCACTTGAGTGTCAATGCCAGGCCACCAGTAAGTTTCTTTAATCTCACGAACAGTACAAGAGATACCTAAGTGACCTTGGTGAGCAAGCGAGATTAGTTTGTCCCTAATACCCTCTGGTGGAACAAATTTATCTTGTCTAACAAGTATATTGTTGACAATAGATAACTCATGAGCCACTTGAGAGAATGACCTGTCCTGTAAGGACATACGGCGATCACAAGGTCATCCGTGAACCAAGAATCTTTTGACTCTTTTTAAGCATAAGTCCTCATTATAGCATTTGATCCATTCCTCTCCAGAAAGTTTTGCCTCTTGCATTACATCAATCATGGAAAAGACGCAATCATAATCATCATTGTCAGATTGATCCTTAGCAAGATCATCATCCTCAACTGGTAAACGTGAAAGACAGTCCGCTCTTATATTTTTACCACCAGGAATGTACTTAATATTGAAATTAAATTCCTGCAACCTTGCAAGTAGTCTAATTAGCCTGGAGGAAGCGTTATTTGAAGTACTGTCGCCTAACATGTACATGAGTGGTTTGTGATCAGTATATAGTTGAAATTTTGATCCCCAAATATACATCCTAAATTTTTCCACCGCCCATGAGCATGCCAGGGCTTCACGCACGATAGTGCTATAATTTAGCTCAGCACCACTTAAAGTTCTGGAAGCAAATGCTACAGTAAATTCTTTCCCATCTATCATTTGACTGAGAACTGCTCCTAAACCCTTAGAACTGGCGTCCACGGTTATAATGCTCATACATCCATGCATGAAAGGTCTGATAGCAGGGGCCTCAAGAATGAACATTGAGTAACATCAGACCAAACATACTTCGCATTCTTTCTCAACAAGTCCCTAAATGGTTGTACAATAATAGCAAACCCCTGTACAAAATGTGCATAATACTCACTCAAAACTAAAAATGCCCTTAAGGAATCTTTATCAAGAGGTTTAGGAGCATTCTTTATTGCGTTTAGAAGAGATAATTTATGTTTTATGCCTTTGTTAGATATGTTGTGACCTAAGTAGTCTACCTGCTGTGTTATGAACTTACATTTGTTTTTATACACAGTCATGCCATACTTTTCTAGTTTCTGTAGCACTTCTTCAAGAAGAACATAATGGTCTGCTAGAGTCTTAGTATGAATCAAGATATCATCTTGGAATGCCTGGATTCCACTGTAACCAGCAAACATCTGATCCATTAATCGTTGGAAAACACTTGCCGCGGACGCTAATCCAAATGGCAAGCGTTTGTACATGTAAACCCCAAATGTGGTCACAAACGTAGTAAGATGCTGTGACTCTTCCGATAAAGGAATTTGATGATAAGCTGAACGCAAATCAATCGTGGTGGAAAACGTACTACCACCTAACTTGGCAAGCATCTCTTGGATTCTCAGCAAGGGATAGCAATCCACGATTATGTTACGGTTCAAAACTCTAAGATCAGCACACAGACGAATCTCACCTGAACTCTTGCGTGCAACTACAGCTACAGAAACCCATTCAGAAGACTCTATGGGTGTAATAATATCTTGAGAACACATCTCTTGAAGGAGTTTCTGTAAATCATCACGAGCAGAAAGGGGAATAGGTCTACACTTTTGAATAACTAGGATAACATTTTGTTTAAGTTTGATTGTGTGTTTGAAACCTTTGCATAGCCCTTTGCATAGACCTTATCAGAAAATACATTTGAGTATTTGGAACAAAGATTCATTAAAGCAGAATTCTCCTGAGGCTCAGGTTGTAATCAATTTGTAGGTTCTTGTAGAGTAGCAACAACAGGCAAATGTCCTAAAATAACGGGTTCTGCATGACCAGGTCTAAGAATCATGCCAAACTTTGCTTGATCTTGCCAGCCAAGAATGTCACGTCCATTGAGCGCTAAATAAATCTTGGTGTAAAGGAGTTGATCTTTAAATTTGACAGAATCGCTAAAATAACCAAACATCACAATGTCATACTCACCAAACGCTTTAGGATTCACATCGGTAGGTTTAAGGATAGATTTACACCAAAATGTATCAAACGTTTTTTTGTCTCAAATAGTTATTGGAGATCCAGAATCTGCCATAACATTAATTTCAATAGAACCAATCGAGACATTGCAAATGGGCCCTTTACACCTTTTGTTATCACTAAGTAAAACATTAATTTCAATTGAAGAAAGAAGATTACTCATGCCCTTACTCAGCGTATCCTCATCCACATTGAGGAAGTTAACCTTATTTTTTGGTTTAAAAGATTTGCATACAGTATAAAAATGCCCTATTTTTTTTACACGTATTGCATCTTTTACCTTGTGCGGGACAGTTCGCATAATTTCCTAAATGAAATTTAGATCCACAATGGTAACATGTACCTTTTTTCTCAAAAGGTCTATTTACCTTTGGTTTGCTGGTAATGGCATTAATGTCATCATTGTCAGTTGTGTATGCCCTAACTTTAGGATTTTCCAAAAGTTTGTGAGTATCTTGTGTGATAATTTTAGAACAGACAACAGATTGCTCAATACTTCGTGCAAAATCCATTACTTCATCAAGTGATGGATTTTTACAGGTTAAGATTCTTTCTTGGATCTTTTTGTTAAAACAATTAAATACAAGCTGGTCACGTAATGCAGTATCTAGATAATTACCAAACGGGCATTTAGAAGCAAGAACACGCAAGACTGCCAAATAGTCCTCAATTGATTCATCTTGCCCTTGCTTGCCTTTAAAAAACATATGTCGCTCAACCATAACAGAAGGTTCATCAACATATTGTTTACCCATTCTAGCAAGTGTCTCAGTAAATACATTCCAAGTTTCATCACCAGAGGGAGCAGGTACAACAGGTAAATTATCAAACACTTCCTGGCCAGCATTGCCTAGATGATTGAATAAAAGGGCTTTTTTCCTCGAAGCAGAATACTTTGAAGCATCTATAGCTTCCAAGTAATTCTCAAAATTTCTGTACCATTTGTGCCAGGGAGTGATGGGTTTACCAGCATTTTCTAAAAATGGGGGAGGTTGCATCACGTTGTTTGATGAAGAAGACATAATAAAATAAATAATAAACTAGCAATGAAAGAAAGCAGTAAATAAGTGCAATATACGGAAAATTATAAGAGTTATAAATAACTTCAGGCTTGAAAATGGATACCTCAAAGGCACATGTACATAGAGAGGTCACTAGAAATCTGAGTCAAAGTCAAAGTACTTAGTTAGCGATGAAAGGATCAATACACCGTTGGCGTGCGTATCGCCGTAGAATACCTTTGAATGAGGGTTGCGCTTTCACCAAAAACAAAATTCAATCTTCGCTCTGGAGAAAATCAGCAGATTACGAGTGCAGGGTTGCTGTAGTGATGAATTCAAGATGGCCGGCGAAACGTGAATGATGTGGTGACGAAAGGACGTTGATGCAGTGTGTTGTTTGCATGGTGTTTCTAGAGTCGCCGGGGCACATCAAAGAAGTAGACGCAAGGTTCGGAGAAAGAAGGACGAACAATGGCGTGCGCTGCCGAATCTCACTTGAATGATGCGAAGTAGCGCACACAGGAATCCAAGGCTACATTCAACGGAATATAGAAAGGCAACGGCAGAAGCAAAAACTGACAAAGAGGTAACTTACAGTTGAAGCGAGAATGCCGATTTGAATTACGCCCAGTTAAAGTTGCTGATAACGTGATCTGATAGAAGTATTCCAACCGTGAAAATAGCCAATTCCTTGACTGCGACAAGGTTCGCCTGAGAAATAGAGATGGCACAGTACCACGCCATATGCGTCTAGATGTTTCAATAAATCCAAATGTTCCATATCAAATAGGCACACAATTCCCTGCAGGAACGTAAATCAGGAAGCATGAAGCAATGCCAAAACGATGCGTAAACTCCAGTAATTCTTGATGAGCAGGAATCAAACCATTAAAAATTTATAAAATAGTAGGTCGGTGGGTTTCAAAGGACCAAAGAATCGTCGCCAATAAATGTAGGAAGGGTCCAAGGTGAGAAAAAAATAAAATCCAAGTAAGAGATCAAAATATAGATTTATTCAGGAGTAAAGAAACCCACGACTGATCCAGCGAGACGACTGACAAAGTATGACATAGGCAAGTACAAGAATTTAGAAGGATGAACTAGGCATTCTAATTACATCACAATACAAAGCATAGCAACTTCATTAATGAGAAAAACATACACATTTTTTCCACTTACCACAGCGGTAAATTTTCTGTATGAGTTTGTTGACATTAGAGAACTACATGTGATTATAAGTGATACTATTTGTCAGGCTATGTGGCTGTGGCAGATAAATGTAGGTGTTGAAGTGGTTTGTGTTTTACTGATGGTGAGCTTCACTATCCCTTTTGAGACACTCATCAATTTATTTATTCCATTGAATATCTTTAATATAGATACAATAAAGGGACTGTATATCAAAAGTTTGGGAATTAGAACTTTGTTTACTCTCCCCATGTCCTGCTATACACTCTACAGAGTGTTTAAACGACTTTTGTAACATATAGATGTCTAACTAGTAAAGGTGGTGTAGTTCGACTGGGCCCATTTATAAACCGTGCTATGGGATGGTTTATATTTTACACGCCAATTTGATTGTTTGAATACTTTTTGCTGATAAGTGTTCCGGCAGACACCTGTTAAAATTAACATCGTATATGGGTATAGTGGCGCTACTGGGAATGGTGGGGGTTTCTGTTTGATTTCGTACGGTTAAGCAAGGGCGGGGATGGGTGTGGGGGAGGTGGTTATGTTGCTGATTGAAACACAGAATATAGTAACATGCAGATGTCGAGCTACTAAAGGTGATCTAGTACCACTGGGAGAACTTATAAAGTGCCCTATGGCATGGGATCTGTTTTAGTGGAAAATTTGCATGTTTTAATACGTTTTGCTGATGAGCATTTCGGGAGACATCTGTTGAAATTAAGCCTCAGTTTGGCTATAGAGGCGCTTCTACGTTTGCTGGGGCTCTTTCTTTTATTGTGTAAAGGTAGGCAAGGGCGGGTGTTGAGGTGGTGTAGTGGTACTGTGACTATTTATAAACCGTCTTATGGTATGGTGTATGTTTGAGTTGCAAAATTGTACGTTTTAATAGCTTTTGCTGATGAGCGTTCCGGCAGACACCTGTTGACATTAAGTCAATCTATGGCTATAGTGGCGGTAACGGGAGTGCAGGGGCTCGTTGTTTGATTTCGTAAGGTTAAGCATGGGTATGGGTGGGAGTGGGGGACGTGCGTATGTTGCTGATTATAAGACGGACATTTGTAACGTGGGCATGTGTAGTTAGTAAAGGTAATGTAGTTTGAGTGGGCTCATTTATTAACCGCGCTATGGTATTGTTTATGTTTTTCCCGCGAATTTGCATGTTTGAATACTTTTTGTTGGTAAGTGTTCCGGCACACACCTGTTAAAATTAAGCCTGTGTATGGGTATAGTGGCGCTACTAGGAATGGTGGGGGTTTCTGTTTGATTTTGTACGGTTAAGGGAGGGCGAGGTGGGTGTGGGGGAGGTAGGTATGTTTCTGATTAAAACACAGAATTTAGTAACGTGCAGATGTTGAGCTACTGAAGGTGTTGTAGTACCACTGGGAGCACTTATAAAGTGCCCTATGGCATGATATATGTTTTACGCGCAAATTTGTATGTTTTAATATGCTTTGCTCATGAGCGTTACGGTAGACGTGGTTGAAATTAAGTTCTTGTATTGGTATAGTGTGTTTACTAGGTTTGGCTCTTTCTTTAATTTTGTAACGTTAAGGAAGGATGGGGAAAAGGGTGGTGCAGTGGCAGTGTGTCCATTTATGAATCACTTTATGGTATGGTATGTGTTTTTCTGGCAAATTCCCATGTTTTAATGCGTTTTGGTGATGAGTGTTCCAGAAGACAGGTACAGAAATTACACAACATTTCTGTGGATAAGACATCTTCGTGCTGATAGACACTCTTGTACTGTGGTAGAAGGCTGATAGCGTTGATGGAAAATTATGAAACTTGGTGCCATTGTAGATTTTAATGGAAGGTTACACTGTTTGTTTGTTACTATGGTGTAGTTAGAGTTCTAAGTGGGAGAAAAAAAAGTGGGGTGCTCTAAAAGGGGGGGCAAAGCTCTTAAAAGGGGTGTGGGCTATGCAAGTTGGGGCGTGGTCTAAATCAAGATAAGTATCATTGTGTACTTTAGAAAATCCTTTCCAATTATCGTATGTTCGGAAAAAAACATTGTTTAAAGGATTTCCCTTTCTTTTACAACGTGGGTAACCAGTTCTCAGTAGTGAGCAAAATAAACATGCGTACATCGGTGTGCATGCTGTCACTGCAGTGTAATAAAAAAAAAAAATTGACTATCTTTGAGAGGGCCGAAAATAGAGCCTGGTAGAAAGTCGTTTGGAGGCTGCCTGAAAATAAGTGCCGGTCCCCAGACCCGGCCCAATTAAAGCGCAGTATCCATGCATCTTAAGCACTGTGCCATTCAACCATCTTTTAATTGATGGATATATTCCTACCTATATATATACATACATCTGTTTGTCCGCTTATCTTAAGCATCTATGAGCGCACTCACCAATAGTAAGCACTGTGCCATTCATGCAGCGATATGTCTATATATGCATAGATATATCTGTCCCAGAATCAATCTTAAGCATTTATCAGCCCACCCGTCTATCGTAAGTACTGGTCTTTGCATTCATTCATCCTTCCATCCATCCATACATTGATACATTGATCTATGCATCTATCCATTGATGCATCTGGCCACGCATCCACTCACCCTTTATTCAACTATACGTCCTTATTTCCGTGCATCGTCCGCCCCAGATCTTAAATACGACGTATTATACTCATCCAGCTACCCTCTTAAGGCGTTGAAAAGGCTTGCGAAAAGCATTGACAGGCAGATTTTTTAATAAAGAATTACAAAGCTTTGAGTTACTCTTTGTGGAGCATACTTCAACACCCTTCTCTGGTGGTGTTTTAAACAAAGGTACATCTAGCGAAAGAAATGTAAAGGAGCTTTTAAGTGTAATACGTTAATTTAGAAACATAACGTTTTGTTGAGTTGTTTATAGGTACACTTTTTTAATGTGGCCGTGACTGACAGATACTGAATACCTGTACTTCTTATATTTGAGAAAGTACACCAGAGAGCTAATTTGGGGTGGTGAGAACCTTGAGTTCTATATTTCCATGTGTAGTACAGTATAGGAATATAAAAGTAATTGGAAAACTTTTATGTTCATATTAAAGAGGGGGTGTGAGAACTTAGTGAGGCAGACAAAGTGTGTGTCTTCGCAGCACTAAAACAAGACCGTGTGTAAGGTGAGAGCAGGTTCGTGCTGGAGTTGCCTTGTTGTGGTCGTTTGCAGAGGCACAACCAGAGGGCAATTTCAGGGGAGACTAATTCTTTCAGCAATAGGCAGAGTGGGCATGTAGGGATTGTAAAAAGGGGTGAAAAAGAGTCTTCTTTACAAAAAAATGAAGACCGGTGAAGTACTCGGGTGCGGCTCTGTGTGTGCGCCGGGGAAGCTGTGTCAGAGAGTCCGGGGCAATGGGCGTTGCGCGCATGGTGGTCTGTCTGCTAATCACCCCACGATGATGTTGCTGGTGCGTTGTAAAAAGAGAAGGGAAATACTGAGAGAAAATGGCTCTCTTTAAAGGATTTCCCTTCTCCTACAATGCGAGTCACTTGGCATGATGTCTGCACTTCTAAGTAGTGAGCACTGTGCATGCTCTCACAGTGTCACTGCAGTGCAATAAAGAAAAAAAAACGGATTACGTTTGTGAGGTCGGAAAATAGAGCCCTTTAAAGACCCATTTCGAGGCTCCCAAAAATAAAGTGCTGGTGGTCACATCCCCACAGACACCCCCTCCAGTTAAAGCCTGGGTGCAGTGTTGTGTTTGCAAAGTTGTTGATAAAATTGTTAGGTAATAATGGACATTTTTATGTGTGCTGTTTGGTTGATAATATCATTCTAAGTACATAGATTAAAACATTTTAAAATACTATTTATAAAGTTGTGTGCGGTGGGTTGCAGAAAAAGTGGTGTGGGGTGGTAGGGTGTGGCGGAGAGGTAAAAAGTATGAGGTAGTGCAGTTATATATAAATTGTAAAGGAGTATGTAAATAATTAAATAAATACTTGCTGTATGTTCTATGGCACTACTTGTCATCCTAGAGCTCATTTGTCGTGCTCCATCACGTTGCAGCACTGGGTCTGGAAGTTGTTAGCGGAAGTTTTGCAATTGTATGGTATTATTTTAACATAGTGAAGAAATGTGAAAAATAATTGAATCTATTTTTTGTTTTTCAGAAAATTATTTCGTTTGGATTGAAATTTGGAAATGCCTAGAAGAAGTGAAAAAAAAGAAAAGAGAAGAAACGAAAAGGAAAGATCTTGAAGTAGAAAAAAATGCGAGTAGTAGAGAAACTGCTTGTTCGAGCAAAAGCAAAAGACAATTTTTGAAGAAAATATTATGAATATTTAATGAGAAAAACATCACACAAAGCAAAATGAAGAATTTTTCAAGTAAGGTGAAGCAGAGTTCAATTTCAAATATGAAGAAAAGGAAAGATGATAAAGAAATAGTATCTGGTACTCGGAGACAAAAGCAATTTCAAGAAATTCGTCAGAGACTTTTTCGATCTAGAGTGATTCAGAATTTATTGAAAACATGCTGCAAATGTAAAAGAAGAATGTTCCAATTCAAAGAGAAGCAGCATATTAAAAGTATAGTGGATACTGCTTTCAATTTGAAACAGAAGGTGTTCATTTTGATTTTAAAGAGATTGAAAGTATTGGATAAAATAGTGAAAGTATTGAAAGACAAAAGTAGAAAAAAAGACTTGTGAACAGAACCAACTTTTGTAAAATCTTTAGTGGACATTGGAGACATACTTCTAGTACTGCGCCTTTTTTTAATGAGGAAAGTTACTTCCAGGAAAATAGTTTATCATTTGCAGTTGATACTGGAGGTCGTTGCTACGAAGTTCAGGATGGTGTTCCTCTTCCAAAGGAAGAAATGGCTGGTAAAAGTGCAGAAGAGTTAATAGCTGAAGAAGTGCAAGGGAAACGTCCACGAGCTCCTGTGTATAAGTGGAGTTGTAGTAGCATTTGTAGTATTTGACAGGAATCCATTGATAGAATGCGAAATGTGCTACGAGAATATACTCAGAAAAGGATAAAACAAAAGATTAAGTTGTTACAAGGACTAGATCCATGTAATGTAATAAAATATACTGAGAAGTATGGGCATTCTCTGGCTTGTCTTTCAAGAAAAGTTTGTAAAAGTGTTTTTCATCATTTGAGGATGTTAGCAGTACACCATTCAGAAATGCGGAACTTTGTAAAGAAACTGTACTATGTAAAAAGTCCTGCATTAAGTTTAAGTGAATTGAATGGAAGTCTTTTATATGGTTCTTTATCAGATGTTCAAAAAAAGTGTGATGATATTGAAATGCAATATTTTGGTTCAGAAGAGCAGTGCATAGAAAGTGAAAGTTTGACAATTACAGATGTTGGAGGAGATAAGAAAGTGATTAGCACTGATCAGTTTGAAGAAGAAATTGGAAAGTTTAATGTAGTGTGCTCTGAAATACCAAACTATGTTTGTGTTTGTTGTCGACGTACTCATTATAAAAGCCAAAGTTGGAATGTTGATTTGTATTTGAAAAGTGAAAAGGAGAACAATGGTAAGTGGGAAGAATTTACAACTTACTTGTTTGTTGAAGGTCGATTCGAGTTACGTAGTGATCAACGTATATGTAAATATTGTATCAACAAATTAGAAGAGAACAAAATGCCTGCTAGAGCAGTGCATAATAAGTTGCAGTTAGTAGCTATTCCGCAGGAGCTGGCCAAATTGAATACATGTGAGTCGGTTCTAATTCAATCTGTTCATCCTTTTCAAACTATAATTCGGATGGAGCCTAAAACAGGTAAACTGCCACCAACAGACTTGCAAAGAGGGCTGAAAGGAAGAGTGGTGTACTTACCTTTGGATATTAAGTAAAACATTGAAACTATTGCTGGAGAGAAAGAGGAAGATGAGGCAGTAGTTATTTTAGTAAATGGTGTACCCACAAGGAGTCGGAAAATATGGCAAGAATTTGTGGATGTTAATAAAGTTGAAAAGGCAACCTTGTATCTTATAAAGAACAATATTTATTAGAAAAATGTAACTGTGGATGAACAGGTAATACGTTTAGAAGATGATTTTGAAATTTCAAGTGGTCAAATAGAGAAAGTGGACAAGTCAAGGACTGAAAAGATTTATGAACATTATACATTATGTTCTTTGCATTCAAAAGAAGTGATAGGAAGTAGCATTGAGTTATTTCAAATGAAAAAAGCACTGGGAACTCCAATGAGTATATGGGAGAAAAGCATGGAAGCTCGTTGTTTTCCACAGTTGTTTCCTACTGGAGAAGGTGGACGATATGATGACCGACCTGTACGGATTCCAGCTTCAGAATATCGGTCAACAAGATTATATTCTGAAGATACTAGATTTTGACAGTGCATTCCAGACATATTTCACCTTTTGTTTGAAAGTGATCTGTCTTCTCTCTCGCATGCAGTGAATCATATACTTAAAACTAGAGTTCATAAATCACTTCTTTCTGTGAAACAGATGAAAATTTAGAAGCACAGTTAATCAATTTGATGGCATGTCAACGTGGAACAAATGAGTATTGGTATCGTCGTTATGGAGAACTCAAGTGTATGTTACGGAACTTAGGTACACCAACATGGTTTGTCACACTTAGCTGTACAGAGTATACATGGGAATGTTTGCTTGAGTTTTTAAGAGAAGCGAATTCTAATATAAAAAATGTTGAAATAAAGACTCCTGGTGAACTGTGTTCATTGGATCCTGTAAATGTGTGCAGATATTTTAATCATAAGTTTCAAGGTATGATGTCTTTTATCTGTAATAAAAAGAATCCATCTCTTGGAGAAGTTACCGATTTCTTTTGGAGAAAGGAGTACCAAGCAAGAGGTGCACCTCATATACATATGCTACTATGGGTCAAGGATGCACATAAATTTGGAACTGATTCTGATGAAACAGTATTGTCTTTCATCGAACAGTTTGTGACATGTGAGATTCCAAGAGAAGGAGGAGATAGAAGCTTGAAACAGCAAGTGTTACGTTTCCAAAGTCACCGTTGTGGAAAGTACTGCAGAAGAAAATACAAGTCTAAAGGAAAATTTTACACCAAATGTCGGTTTGGTTTTTCCCGTCCAGTCATTTGTAAAGGAAGAGTAAATCCTTTTTTTTCTTCTGTGAGGCACACAATAACTCGGAAATCTCCAAAGAATACCTACAACTTAAAAAGAACAGAAGTGTCAAAGTATATCAATGACTACAATCCAGTCATTTTAAAAATGTTGAATGTTAACATGGACATCCAGTATGTTGCGGATAACTCAATTGCTGTTGCACGTTATGTTACATCGTACATAACAAAATTTGAAAAGACAGAGATGAAACAAATGTGGGAAGAAATTGCACAAGAGAATAGTCTTAGCAAAAAATTGTACAGCTTTAGTTTGAAAATGCTTTCCCACCGAGAAATTGGATCGTATGAATGTTCAGACCGCTTGTGTTCTTCAAGTTTATATTCAAAGTCACAAGGAATCATTTGGGTAAGTTTAGGTCTTGCCTGCAAATGAAATAGAGTGTTGAAATCGTTGGAAGAAATTGAACAATTAGCAGCAAATGTGCCAGATAGTACAGACATTCTTAAAACTAATATGTTGTACACATACTATCCGAAAAGGAGTCAACAACTGGAACAGCTATGTCTGTCTGAAGTACTTCAACATTACAGCTTCAAAAGAGATGGTAAAGAGAATTTAAAAGAAGGAAAGTTTGCAGTAGTTGGGTGTCATGGTTGTTTAGTAAAACATGCAAAGGGTAATCTTATAAACCACAAGAAACTTAGTTGTGAAACTCCAGATAAGCGAGAATTTTACTATTTAGCACTTCTACAGCTGTTTAAACCATGGTGTAGCGAAAGTGAATTACTTGAAGAATTTGACTGCTACGAAGATTCTTTTAATGCTTGTAAAGATAGCATTCGATGTCCAGTTTTCCCTACATATTTAAAAATGTTGAATGATGAAGTTGAACAGGAAAAGACTATTACAGCTGAAATAGCTCATGAAAGTTCTCAAGATAGTCAAAGTAGTGGTCCAAGTAGTCAAGATCCTCTTGGACAACCAATGCTGGAAAATGAAGCAGTGATTGCTATGCATGAAGCCGAAATTGCAATGCAACAAGCACACGAGGAGAATATAACATTGGAAAAGTTAGAAGAACAAGTAAATGTTGAACAGAAAGAAATATATGTGCAAGTGAAAGAACGGATAGAACATGGTTTGTTGCATGGAAAAAAGAATGTCTGTGTTCATCTTTTAAACCGCTTCTGATGTACATCAGTGGTCAAGCTGGGACAGGTAAAAGTTATTAAATTAAAGTTTTGACCAGTTATCTTCAAAAAACTACTGGTTCACATTTATTTTGTGTGGTAACAGCTCCAACTGGATTAGCTGCACACAATGTTAAAGGAGTTACTTTGCATAGATTATTGATGTTACCACTGGAGCATGATAATAAATTAGAATATCAGAAGTTGTCTGGAGAAGCTTCTTATGAAGTGTCAAGAGTGCTGAAGAAAATGAAACTTTTAATTATTGATGAGGTGACCATGGTCTCAAACTTAATGCTTGCTTTTGTTCACTTAAGAATGCAACAGGTATTGAAAGCAGATTACGACATTCTCTTTGGAGGAAAACATTTAATTGTATTTGGAGATCTGCTACAACTAACCCCTGTAAAAAGAGAACCAGTGTTTAAAACTCTTCTACATGAAGACACAAAGAAATCTCTGGGAAGTATTGGAAATGTGAATCTGTGGTTAAAATCTGAATATAAAGAACTCACTCAGAATATGTGACAAGCAAGAGATGAAGATTATGCAAATATTCTAAAAGATGTAAGAATTGGTGTTCTAAGCAAACATGGTAAAGAAGCTTTTCAAAGTCGTCTACTAAAGAACTTGCTTACAAATGAAAACACACCAGCAGAAGTAATGTACAAGAAAATGAAGGAAAAAAAGTCTATAGTTTGCCTAATGCCTACAGTGGAAGAGTGTTATACATTTAATAGAGAGCTTATGAAATTGGAAAATCAAGAAATAATCCACATTGAAGCTATTGATAAAATAGAGCATCAAAGAATAACAATTGTTCTTTCAGAAAGACTACAGACTAAATTGGATTCTTTGGAAAAGTCTGTATCAAAAACTGCTGCCTTCCAAACATTTTTATATGTATGTTTAAACTGTCAGGTAATTTTGAAGCGTAATCTGAATGTGGAAGAAGGATTAGTGAATGGAGCAATGGGGAAAGTTGTTGATTTTGTGAAATATCAAAATAGAAATGGAATTGAATTTTTGAAAGTTAAATTTGATCAGATTGCAGAGGTAGAATATGCAATAACTATTCACAAATCACAAGGTTTAAGTGTAGATAATGCTTTGGTAAATGTTGGAAAAACTGTGTTTAAAGAGGGAATGGTATATGTTGCATTATCTCGAGTTAGAACGTTGTCTGGTTTGTATTTAATTGATTTTGATGAGAACAAGGTTAGTGCTGATGTTAATTGTGTAACAGAATATAATCTCTTGAAAAGGCTTTATGCTCCCCATTTACGTGAATACCCTATTTATGAGAAACGTGTTGTGTGTTCAAAATGCAAATATGTTGAAGAGTTAATCATGGTTGAAAAGCAGAAAGAAAATCAGCAGAAAAGAAAAGATGTAAAGAAGCAGAAATTACAAACAAGTGATGATGTAGGTGGATTCCAATTAGAAAATGCTTCTGGTGTCAACTGCTATGGTAATGTCATTCTAAATGTTATATTTTAACTCGAAGATGTTTGTGGTAAAATTATGGAAAGTCAGGAAAAAACTTTATGTTCTGCACTCTACACTTTATTTCAAGAATTCAGAACTGATAGAAGTAAGATTCATTCTGCTTCTGATATTCGCCAACTGTTGGATATATGTGCTGGATCTTTAATGTTCAGTGCTAATAGACAGCAAGATGCACAAGAATTTCTGATGGTTATGCTTGGAGTACTAGAAGATGAAGGAATTCAGATTGAGAGTTTATTTGGACTCAGTTACAAATGAAAACATAAATGTGAAGAGTGTTCGTTAACTTCAAGCACTATAGTTGACAGAGAACGATTTTTATATTTAACAATACCTGACTGCAAATCTGTATCATTTTCCAAATTAGTAAAAGAAGCTGATCATGAGATGATGTGTTCTCGTTGTAAATCAAGAATGCTATCTGCATTATGCCTACAAAGATATGGAAAATATTTGATTATAATGCTGCAACGCTGTCGACGAAACGGAAGAAAAGCGAAAACCAAAATTAACATTTTCGTTGCTAATCAAGTATCTATTTCTGGAAGAACGTTTGCAACAGTTGCTATTGTTTTCCATGCTGGAAGTACTACTAAGAGTGGACATTATACAGTTTATTTAAAGTTTATTAATGGTTGGAGTCACTGTAATGATACACACTTGGAAATGAAACCGAGATTGCCTTATGAATTACCCAACTCATACTTAATTTTTCTGAAACAAAGATTTTAGATACACTATTCGGCTTTAATGGGAAGGTGTATAGATCTTTAGGGAATTCATACTGGATGCTTTCAAAGTGAAATTTTTGATACATTATCTGGCGTATTGGGAAAATGTGCCGAGAAACTACGTAAGATCTTTAAGGAATTCATACTGGATACTTTCAAAGCAAAATTTTTGATACATTATCTGGTGTATTGGGAAAATTGTGCAGAGAAACTACGTAAGATCTTCATGGAATTCATACTGGATGCTTTCAAAGCAAAATTTTTGATACATTATCTGGCGTATTGGATACATTTGCAGACAATTTACGAAGTAAAGGTAAGCTTTAAATATTTGAAGTACTATTGGATGTGTTATTTGTGTTGATTTTGTATTATATTTGAGAGAATTAGGGTTTTGGTTTTTTTTAACAATCTAGTCGATTGTTTTTTTTCCCCCTGCTGTTTATGATGAAATTACACTGGCATCACTGTGAATAGTGAAGTTAAGTAGTAGCTGATGACAGCAAAAAAAGGGAGAAAAATTGTTATCTGAATGTTAAATTGTTTTGTATTATTTAAAAACTCATTGTAATTTGTGAAATGTATTACGTTACATAGTACTTTTGCAGTTTATTTTATGTAGTTGAAAAGTTGAAAAAAATAGTATTAATGACAAATACACAATAGTAGTTCGATATTTAAAAAACCTTTGAAAACCATAGGTTTCAGAGACGTTATACTTAGAAATTAGCATTTAAAAAACCTTTGAAATTCACTGAACAAACCATAGGTTTTACAGACGTTATAGTTAGGAATTAGCATTTAAAAACCTTAGAAATTCACTGAAAAAACCATAGGTTTCTGGGACGTTATAGTTAGTTGGACATTTGCCTGTTATAGTTAGTTGAGCTAACTATAACTCACGCGCCCGCAATGCACTGCTGATGATGTCACATATTACAACACTCATGACATGGGCCGTGACATCACTGATGACATTTCAAATGACATCACTCATGACATCCCTCATGACATCATCCAGTGAATGTGTGTTTCTATAAAATGTAAATATGTTTTATATATATATGCCAAGGTGTATTGAAGAATGAATGCATTTACAAGTGCCTAAAGGAATTATTTCGTATGTATGTGACTGACTGTATTAGTGAGTGATTGAACGTGTCTTACTGAATCCATGGGTTACTGACTAAACTGTGCAAAAGTCTGTATTAGTCTCTCCATTGGTGTGTAAGCAACTGCATGGGTTGCTGAATACCTACATGAGTGTCTATATAGGTTATTGATTTGTTGTCTGAGTATCTGTATGGGTCCCTGAGTGTCTGTGTGGGTGGGTGTATGAGTCTGTGCATAGATGTCTGAGTGGGTGATTCAGTGGTTGTATGGATTAAACAGTGCATCTGGAAAGGGCTGTATGGGTGAGTTAGTGTGTCTATGGGGGTGTTGGTGAGTGAATAAATGTCTCAGTGGTATATCTGTGTCTAACTACATATGTTTTAAGCCACTATATGCGAGTGTTGGAGTATACAAATGAGTATACATGAGACTAAGTTATTTCAAGAGTGGGTGTATAAATAAGTGTCTGCTTCTATCAGTGATTGTATAAGACAGTAAATATGTATTAGTATCTGTATAAATAAGTGATGTAGTATGTCTAAAAGTAATGAAGTTGGTGTGTATAACTGTATACATGATTAAGTGGGTATGTGATTCATTATTTGTATTACTGACTAGGCATGTGAGTAACTCTATGGATGAGTGGCAGCGTGTGACTACATGTATAGATGTATGAGTGCATATTATAGTCCTCTATTGATGAGTAACTACATGTATAAGTGACTGGATGTGTGTGTAGACTTAGGAAATAGTGAGTGCTATGTAGTATATGGCATTCTTCTGTGTATGGTTTCAAAAATCGTAGTCAGCATTTTAGAATGGGTGTATCAAAGTTTGTATTAGAGCATCAGTATGTGCATCAGATTGTCACGTGGATGATGTCATGAGTGATGTCATCATTGATGAAATTTGAGATGTCATCAGTGATGTCATCAGTGATGTCACTGACCATGTCATGAGTGATGTAATATGTGACATCATCAGCAGTGCATTGCAGGTGCGCAAGTTATAGTTAGCTCAACTAACTATAACAGGCAAATTTCTCTGGTTTTATATGAGTCAAATGTCCAACTAACTTTAATGTCTCTGAAACCTATGGTTTTTTCAGTGAATTTCTAAGGTTTTTTTAAAT
This sequence comes from Triturus cristatus, assembly GCF_964204655.1. Classification (NCBI taxonomy): domain Eukaryota; kingdom Metazoa; phylum Chordata; class Amphibia; order Caudata; family Salamandridae; genus Triturus; species Triturus cristatus. The sequence continues at coordinate 1,282,353,801 of NC_140585.1, forward strand.
GCTAATTCCTAACTATAACGTCTGTTAAACCTATGGTTTTTTTCAGTGAATATATATATATATATATATATATATATATATATATATATATATATATATTCACTGAAAAAACCATAGGTTTCACACATGTTATAGTTAGCGGAAATTTTACTGATAAAAAACCAATGAAATTCCCCCGTTATAGTTAGTGCAGGCAACTATAACTCACGCGACCGCAATCCTCTGCTGATGCTAATACTGTATTTAGACACTTATTTGCCCATGTGTTCTTCCATACATTTTTAGCTATACATATATTACAAATATTTTTTTTTCATAAAGACACATATGTCATCAGCAGAAGATTGCGGTCGCGTGAGTTATAGTTGCTTGCACTAACTATAACGGGGGAATTTCATTGGTTTTTTATCAGTAAAATTTCCGCTAACTATAACATGTGTGAAACCTATGGTTTTTTCAGTGAATTTGCAAGGTTTTTTAAATGCTAATTCCTAACTATAACGTGTGTGAAACCTATGGTTTTTTCAGTGAATTTGTACGGTTTTTTAAATGCTAAGTTACTTTACGCCATTCGTGGCGTGCGCGCCCACTTAACGCAGTTCGTTCCGTGCGCGCACCGTGCGCCCACTTTACGCAGTTAGTGCCGTGCACGCACGGTGGGCACGCGGTGCGCTACGCGCACCGCGTGCCCACGTTACGCTAGATGGGCCATGTACGCACGATGCGCTTCGCGCACCGTGCGCACATGGAGGACATATGATACACTTCGTTTTGAAAGGTAATATTTTAAATTTTCGTAATTTTTATAAGCCATGCACAAATGGTGCCCTTCGGGCACCATTTGCACACGGGGTGGACAGAGTGTGGATAATTTTTTTTTTTATTTCTTTTTTTTTAAATATTATAGTTTATCTCAAAGGTTAAAAGCCATGCACAATTGGTGGCCTTCGGCCACCAATTGCACACGGGGTGGGGAGAGTGTGGATAATTTTTTTTTTTATATCATTTTTTACCGTACGCGTACGGTAAGCGTAATCGGCGCAATTAGCGAAAAAAAAAAATTCCGTTTTTGCCCTTGGAGGATCTTTGGGGACTCCCTCAACATGGCTATGTGTGTGGGACCTGTCTAAACAGCCCCTTTACATGTTTTTGTGCTTTGTATTTTCATCATCACTCTCAGTGCGAGAGAGAAAATGGCGGCCGCCGCTTCCTGGTTTCGGCCGATTCGAATGTTTACTAAGATCTAAGAGCCAATCAGAATCGCGCTCGCGCACGCCACCGTACGCGTACGTAAGCGTACCGTAAGCGCACCGTAAGCTGGCTCAGATATATATATTGATTTAAAGGCTATTTTCTCAGAATCTACTGAACAGATTTACACCAAACCTACAAAAGGCACTTCCTTGACCTGAGGACTACCTCTCTGCCAAATTTCAAGTAATTCTGTTCAGCCGTTCGGGCTGTAGCCCTGTCTAAAGGTCCTATGGAAAAATGCATGGGAAAAACGCGTTTTGGGACCCCCCTTTTATCTCAGCCCCCGCTTGACGAATCCCCCCGAGACTTTCAGGGTAGGAGCGGAGCGTAGCGCCCCACCTATTTTGAAAAATTCGCGAGGATACGTCGACCGGTGCCAAAGTTATTCAAAATAGAATGTTGCGGATTTCCCATGGAAACGTGGTCCTAACTATAACTACCTACTGGCGACCGCCAGTAGGTAATATATATATATAGATACACATACATATATATATATATATGTGTGTATATATATATATATGTATGAATGAAAAAACGCCACTGCCAGTGCTTCGCTCGAACACAGAGACGAGAAGCGGACCCAAACGATTAGTGCCAATCAAAAGTGCTTTATTGGTTGTATATATATATTCACTGAAAAAACCATAGGTTTTAGGGGTGTTATAGTTAGCTGGACATTTCACTCGTACAAAACCATTCAAATTCCTCCGATATAGTTAGTTGTACTAACTATATCTCGTGCGCCCACAATCCACTGCTGATGATGTCACATATTACATCATTCATGACATGGTCAGTGACATTACTGATGACATTTCAAATGACATCACTGATGACATCACTGATGACATCATCCACGTGACAATCAGATACACCTCATCATACACTAGTATAACCTTTCATCACTCACTGTAAAATACAGAGCGCCATATTTGAATCCATTGACACACCAATACAAGTTTCTAAACACCCACTCAGTGATTCCTAGATCTATATACACATCTAATCACTTACCTATAGATTCACTCATACATGCTGTCAATGATCAATAAAACACTATCAAATAGACTTATACACCTATATCGACATTACACACCAGCACACATCCTAATTACTTATGAAGTCATCCTACTCACTTATGCAAACAATGGATCATACTTACATTTACTTAGCTACACACTTATACAAACAGCACTTCATCTATTCATATAGATAGTAACTCATACTTAGTGTGTTATAAAATCACTATTACAAGTATACAGTTATCCATACAGTCACTCATACAATCACTGAGTCTTATGCATACTTATTTATATACAACAACTGACACATACACTGGCTTTTATTTTTCTAGTTTGTTGGACATGTACCATTGAGACATATATTGGCTCATCACCACACCCATAAAGATATTCACTCACCCAAACAACTGTTATAATGTAGTTTTAACTTCACCTTTACCTACTTAATCAGCTATTTGCACATCTTTGGGCAGTCACCCCCCCCCACCGAACCACACACACATTCACTCTCCCATACAAATACTCAGTTAACTAATCAATAAATAATATAGACTTTCACATAGCTAGTAACCAACTGGAGAAGCAGTTAACACAAAAAATGACAAAGTGATACAGATATTCACACAGTTTAGTCACTATCCAATATATTTAGTGAGACACTATAAATTAGTCAAGTAAACAGTCAATCACACTGCTACTAAATCCTCCATCCAGATATTTATATTTATATATCCACTCATTCTTCAATGCAAATTGCTATATATATAATACATATTTAAATAACAAACCAAACCACATTCACTGGATGATGTCATCAGTGATGTCATTAGTGATGTCACTGACCATGTCATGAATGATGTAATATGTGACATCATCAGCAGTGGATTGCGGGCGCGCGAGATATAGTTAGTACAACTAACTATATCGGAGGAATTTGAATGGTTTTGTACGAGTGAAATGTCCAGCTAACTATAACACCCCTAAAACCTATGTTCTTTCAGTGAATTTCTAAGGTTTTTAAAATGCTAATTCCTAACTATATCAGGCCTGAAACCTATGTTTTTTTAGTGAATATATATATATATACATATATATATATATATATATATATATATATATATATATATATTCCAAAAGAGTTCCATTTACCGGGGGCTCCGACCCTGCAGGGCGGGCTCTCAAAGGCAGGAATGGAGATCCTGCCGCTTTAACAACACAAAACACGCCAGAGCCCAACTTCGTCTCACGGCAAGAAGCCGACTTTATTCGTCTCGAGCACTGCAGCTTGTGACACCCTTAAATACGCCGAAACGCGTCAGGACTATTTAAGGGTGTCACAAGCTGCAGTGCTCGAGACAAATAAAGTCGGCTTCTTGCCGTGAGACGAAGTTGGGCTCTGGCGTGTTTTGTGTTGTTAAAGCGGCAGGATCTCCATTCCTGCCTTTGAGAGCCCGCCCTGCAGGGTCGGAGCCCCCGGTAAATGGAACTCTTTTGGAATGCAAATGGAGGGGGATGATCCGCTTACAACAATGCCTGCCGTATCTGGACTTCCTTGGCTATCCGGCATTTTGTTGAAGAAAGGGAGAGGAGAGGGGCGTCGTCCTTTTCCTACAACTTCGCTGCTGAAGCGCATATTTTGGTGAACATTGCAGCATTAGCTTAAGCACTTGGCAAATACATTATGGCAACTGAGCAGCAGAAATTTTATTGCAACGTCAGGCTGGCAAAAGGATCAGCAGTACTGGGTGGAATAACGCTATTCAGCAGAATGACACAAACACAGTACCTACCTGGGATACCTACCTGATGCATGCTGGTACCCGTAGTTCAGCAACTGCGGGACCAAGCCCACTTGGGATTAATTAATGACACACCTACCTATGATTAAGGCGGATTCACGCCGAAACGCGTCAGGACTATTTAAGGGTGTCACAAGCTGCAGTGCTCGAGACGAATAAAGTCGGCTTCTTGCCGTGAGACGAAGTTGGGCTCTGGCGTGTTTTGTGTTGTTAAAGCGGCAGGATCTCCATTCCTGCCTTTGAGAGCCCGCCCTGCAGGGTCGGAGCCCCCGGTAAATGGAACTCTTTTGGAATGCAAATGGAGGGGGATGATCCACTTACAACAATGCCTGCCGTATCTGGACTTCCTTGGCTATCCGGCATTTTGTTGAAGAAAGGGAGAGGAGAGGGGCGTCGTCCTTTTCCTACAACTTCGCTGCTGAAGCGCATATTTTGGTGAACATTGCAGCATTGGCTTAAGCACTTGGCAAATACATTATGGCAACTGAGCAGCAGAAATTTTATTGCAACGTCAGGCTGGCAAAAGGATCAGCAGTACTGGGTGGAATAACGCTATTCAGCAGAATGACACAAACACAGTACCTACCTGGGATACCTACCTGATGCATGCTGGTACCCGTAGTTCAGCAACTGCGGGACCAAGCCCACTTGGGATTAATTAATGACACACCTACCTATGATTAAGGCGGATTCACGCCGAAACGCGTCAGGACTATTTAAGGGTGTCACAAGCTGCAGTGCTCGAGACGAATAAAGTCGGCTTCTTGCCGTGAGACGAAGTTGGGCTCTGGCGTGTTTTGTGTTGTTAAAGCGGCAGGATCTCCATTCCTGCCTTTGAGAGCCCGCCCTGCAGGGTCGGAGCCCCCGGTAAATGGAACTCTTTTGGAATGCAAATGGAGGGGGATGATCCGCTTACAACAATGCCTGCCGTATCTGGACTTCCTTGGCTATCCGGCATTTTGTTGAAGAAAGGGAGAGGAGAGGGGCGTCGTCCTTTTCCTACAACTTCGCTGCTGAAGCGCATATTTTGGTGAACATTGCAGCATTGGCTTAAGCACTTGGCAAATACATTATGGCAACTGAGCAGCAGAAATTTTATTGCAACGTCAGGCTGGCAAAAGGATCAGCAGTACTGGGTGGAATAACGCTATTCAGCAGAATGACACAAACACAGTACCTACCTGGGATACCTACCTGATGCATGCTGGTACCCGTAGTTCAGCAACTGCGGGACCAAGCCCACTTGGGATTAATTAATGACACACCTACCTATGATTAAGGCGGATTCACGCCGAAACGCGTCAGGACTATTTAAGGGTGTCACAAGCTGCAGTGCTCGAGACGAATAAAGTCGGCTTCTTGCCGTGAGACGAAGTTGGGCTCTGGCGTGTTTTGTGTTGATATATATATATATATATATATATATATATATATATATATATATATATATTACCTACTGGCGGTCGCCAGTAGGTAGTTATAGTTAGGACCCCTTTTCCATAGGAAATCCGCAACATTCTATTTTGAATAACTTTGGCACCGGTTGACGAATCCTCGCGAATTTCTCAAAATAGGTGGGGCGCTACGCTCCGCTCCTACCCTGAAAGTCTCGGGGTGATTTGTCAAGCGGGGGCTGAGATAAAAGGGGGGTCCCAAAACGCGTTTTTCCCATGCATTTTTCCATAGGACCTTTAGACAGGGCTACAGCCCGAATGGCTGAACAGAATTACTAGAAATTTGGCAGAGAGGTAGTCCCTAGGTCAAGGAAGTGCCTTTTGTAGGTTTGGTGTAAATCTGTTCAGTAGATTCTGAGAAAATAGCCTTTAAATCAATATATATATCTGAGCCAGCTTACGGTACGCTTACCGTAAGCTTACCGTACGCGTACGGTGGCGTGCGCGATCGCGATTCTGATTGGCTCTTAGATCTTAGTAAACATTCTAATCGGCCGAAACCAGGAAGCGGCGGCCGCCATTTTGTGTGTTTCACTCAGAAAAAAAAGAGTGATAACAAGAAAAGGGGGCAAGGAGGAGAGTTACAGACCCCCTTACATTTGTGAGGGGGTCAAAGAAGGACAGAAAAGTACAAAGAAAACATTTATTGATTTTTAAAAAAATCACGGGGTACGCGTACGGTAAGCTCACCGTACGCGTACGGTAAAAAAATAAAATAAAAGAAATGAAATGCAGATTTAAGTGTTTAGATATTAGGGGGCTCTAAAAAGAGCCGTTGTGTTTATGAAGTGATTTTTTATTGGTACCTACAAGTAAGTACCGATGCAGAGTCTAAGGTTCAAGAGGAAGACTCTGTTCCCTTCATCATTGAAGTGCACACCATCTCCTCTATAAATGTCTTGCATGTCATAACGCAAGTTGTTGTGGTAAATGGCACCCATACCATAGTCACGGAGGAAAGCAGAAACAGATTTGTTGACGTGCTTTCTTGCTTTGTCAATTTGCGGACAGAAATGATTGGACCAGTTCCATTTTTGCCTTTGGCATATGTTGGAAAACACAAAGGCAGTTTTAGGGAAAAGAGAAAACAGTTGTGCAAAGGTGTCCTTCATAAGCATTTCCAGACCTACCCCAGTCAAAGTGCCTAGGTCATTGCCACCACAGTGCACTATTATGAGGTCAGGGTGTTGGATTTGCATGAAGGATTTCACCAATGGCATCAATTGGTGCCACTTTAACCCTCTCTGACCAATCCATTTAATGTCTACATTTGGTAAAGCAAGGTCTCTCACCATATCTGTTTTCTCTGCATACTTTTCACTCCAGAAGACATAGCTGTGCCCTACAATCCACACTGTGAACATCTTTCAAGGAGATCGGGGTGCACTCAGGAGGTGTAATTCAGTAGAATGGTAAAAAGAAATGAAAAACAGTTTGGAAATGGAGGCATACATATTTTTTTATAAAAAAAAAGAACTGATTGGCTGTTTCATACCATTCTACACTAAAAACTAGGCTGTATGTGTAAATTTATAGAAGCATGTTTTGTATTGGTACAGAAAAATGTGTTACCAAAGAACAGTACTATGGATTTGCTGTAAGGTTTGAAAAGTCAAGCACTCTTGCTCTGTGGAATTGAAACATTGTTTGGCGAACTTCTGACCTAACTCCACACAGCAGTGTTCCATGAGCTGTTGCTATGGTAGCAGGCAGAAGTCAAGTTGGGGGAAGGGTACTTTAAGAAAAGGGTTGGTTTTCAACCAATAGAAATGTGTGATTACATTTGAAAAAAAGGGGGAAGCACTGAGATTTGAAACTTACATGTATATGTGTGGAAAAATAGAGGGAAACTTTGCCATTTTCTGGTTCTGCTGAGAGGAGAGAGGTGTAGAGAACAGAGATCCTGGCTCTGATAATCTGCTGTTTGAGTGCCACATTTCTTTCACAACTAACTAATTTTAAAGGTGAGTTATGAGTTTGAGAGGGGATGTATATGGTAAATTAAGAAATGAATAATAGAATTGGAATTCCTTTTGTTGAAGTTGTGTTTATTATTTTCTGTTTTGGGAGAAATTTAAATGTGAGGAACATGTAAAATAATATGGACTATTTTTTCATGATAAATTGAGGTGTACTGGTAAAAATAAGGAATACTTTAAGGGTTTGAGGTTGCAGTCAGTAATGCAAATACATTCAGCATCACTAAGGCTGGTTGCCCTTGCTGGAGTGTAGGCAGTCACCGAGGATACACATGGTGGTGGTCTGAAAAAGCAGTCTGGACATGGGCTTTTAAAAAAATCTGAAAAGTGGTTTCATAATGTGTCAGTCTGTAAAAGTGATTTTCACTTGCAAAAAAAAAGAGCAGTAAGTGTGCATTCAAATTGGCAAAGAAATTTCGTTTTGTGACTAATGTGAAAACATGACTCTGTGTGCAAATAGGAATTACAGGCAGAGATTTATTGCGTTTTGCTCTGGTGATTTCACAGTTGCATTAGTAGGAAAAAGGGGGAGCGATTTTTTGGGTGCAGAAGCAGACTCTTAGCACACACCCAGCTCCTTTCCATGTATAATCATGCACAGTATTTACAAGCGAGTGGGGTTTTGAGGTTTCAGTCTGTAATGCAAATACATTCAGCATCACTAAGGCTGGTTGCCCTTGCTGGAGTGTAGGCAGTCACCGAGGATACACATGGTGGTGGTCTGAAAAAGCAGTCTGGACATGGGCTTTTAAAAAAATCTGAAAAGTGGTTTCATAATGTGTCAGTCTGTAAAAGTGATTTTTACTTGCCAAAAAAAAAGAGCAGTAAGTGTGCATTCAAATTGGCAAAGAAATCTCGTTTTGTGACTAATGTGAAGACATGACTCTGTGTGCAAATAGGATTTACAGGCAGAGATTTATTGTGTTTTGCTCTGGTGATTTCACAGTTGCATTAGTAGGAAAAAGGGGGAGCGATTTTTTTGGAGCAGAAGCAGACTCTTAGCACACACCCAGCTCCTTTCCATGTATAATCATGCACAGTATTTACAAGCGAGTGGGGTTTTGAGGTTTCAGTCTGTAATGCAAATACATTCAGCATCACTAAGGCTGGTTGCCCTTGCTGGAGTGTAGGCAGTCACCGAGCATACACATGGTGGTGGTCTGAAAAAGCAGTCTGGACATGGGCTTTTAAAAAAATCTGAAAAGTGGTTTCATAATGTGTCAGTCTGTAAAAGTGATTTTCACTTGCCAAAAAAAAAGAGCAGTAAGTGTGCATTCAAATTGGCAAAGAAATTTCGTTTTGTGACTAATGTGAAAACATGACTCTGTGTGCAAATAGGAATTACAGGCAGAGATTTATTGCGTTTTGCTCTGGTGATTTCACAGTTGCATTAGTAGGAAAAAGGGGGAGCGATTTTTTTGGTGCAGAAGCAGACTCTTAGCACACACCCAGCTCCTTTCCATGTATAATCATGCACAGTATTTACAAGCGAGTGGGGTTTTGAGGTTTCAGTCTGTAATGCAAATACATTCAGCATCACTAAGGCTGGTTGCCCTTGCTGGAGTGTAGGCAGTCACCGAGGATGCACATGGTGGTGGTCTGAAAAAGCAGTCTGGACATGGGCTTTTTAAAAAAACTGAAAAGTGGTTTCATAAAGTGTCAGTCTGTAAAAGTGATTTTCACTTGCCAAAAAAAAAGAGCAGTAAGTGTGCATTCAAATTGGCAAAGAAATTTCGTTTTGTGACTAATGTGAAAACATGACTCTGTGTGCAAATAGGATTTACAGGCAGAGATTTATTGCGCTTTGCTCTGGTGATTTCACAGTTGCATTAGTAGGAAAAAGGGGGAGCGATTTTTTTGGTGCAGAAGCAGACTCTTAGCACACACCCAGCTCCTTTCCATGTATAATCATGCACAGTATTTACAAGCGAGTGGGGTTTTGAGGTTTCAGTCTGTAATGCAAATACATTCAGCATCACTAAGGCTGGTTGCCCTTGCTGGAGTGTAGGCAGTCACCGAGGATGCACATGGTGGTGGTCTGAAAAAGCAGTCTGGACATGGGCTTTTTAAAAAAACTGAAAAGTGGTTTCATAATGTGTCAGTCTGTAAAAGTGATTTTCACTTGCCAAAAAAAAAGAGCAGTAAGTGTGCATTCAAATTGGCAAAGAAATTTCGTTTTGTGACTAATGTGAAAACATGACTCTGTGTGCAAATAGGAATTACAGGCAGAGATTTATTGCGTTTTGCTCTGGTGATTTCACAGTTGCATTAGTAGGAAAAAGGGGGAGCGATTTTTTTGGTGCAGAAGCAGACTCTTAGCACACACCCAGCTCCTTTCCATGTATAATCATGCACAGTATTTACCAAGCGAGTGGGGTTTTGAGGTTTCAGTCTGTAATGCAAATACATTCAGCATCACTAAGGCTGGTTGCCCTTGCTGGAGTGTAGGCAGTCACCGAGGATACACATGGTGGTGGTCTGAAAAAGCAGTCTGGACATGGGCTTTTTAAAAAAACTGAAAAGTGGTTTCATAATGTGTCAGTCTGTAAAAGTGATTTTCACTTGCCAAAAAAAAAGAGCAGTAACTGTGCATTCAAATTGGCAAAGAAATTTCGTTTTGTGACTAATGTGAAAACATGACTCTGTGTGCAAATAGGAATTACAGGCAGAGATTTATTGCGTTTTGCTCTGGTGATTTCACAGTTGCATTAGTAGGAAAAAGGGGGAGCGATTTTTTTGGTGCAGAAGCAGACTCTTAGCACACACCCAGCTCCTTTCCATGTATAATCATGCACAGTATTTACAAGCGAGTGGGGTTTTGAGGTTTCAGTCTGTAATTCAAATACATTCAGCATCACTAAGGCTGGTTGCCCTTGCTGGAGTGTAGGCAGTCACCGAGGATACACATGGTGGTGGTCTGAAAAAGCAGTCTGGACATGGGCTTTTAAAAAAATCTGAAAAGTGGTTTCATAATGTGTCAGTCTGTAAAAGTGATTTTCACTTGCCAAAAAAAAGAGCAGTAACTGTGCATTCAAATTGGCAAAGAAATTTCGTTTTGTGACTAATGTGAAAACATGACTCTGTGTGCAAATAGGAATTACAGGCAGAGATTTATTGCGTTTTGCTCTGGTGATTTCACAGTTGCATTAGTAGGAAAAAGGGGGAGCGATTTTTTGGGTGCAGAAGCAGACTCTTAGCACACACCCAGCTCCTTTCCATGTATAATCATGCACAGTATTTACAAGCGAGTGGGGTTTTGAGGTTTCAGTCTGTAATGCAAATACATTCAGCATCACTAAGGCTGGTTGCCCTTGCTGGAGTGTAGGCAGTCACCGAGGATACACATGGTGGTGGTCTGAAAAAGCAGTCTGGACATGGGCTTTTAAAAAAATCTGAAAAGTGGTTTCATAATGTGTCAGTCTGTAAAAGTGATTTTCACTTGCCCAAAATAAAGAGCAGTAACTGTGCATTCAAATTGGCAAAGAAATTTCGTTTTGTGACTATTGTGAAAAGAAATGTAGTAATATATTTAAATTAAATAAAGGAATTTTTTTTTAGTTTTTTTCAGGTATTGCTGAAGAGCAGTGAACAAAATTTAAGATGCCTACAAAATCCAGAGTTCAAAAAACGCACAAAAAAAACCTATATTTGAAGACAACTAGAGGACCAAAGTTAGTAGAAGATGCTCATGTTGGGAAAAAGAAAAAATCTTCTGGTAAGCAGAAAAAACAATTTCTAAAAAATATATTCAAAAGAATGAAAAATGTACAAAATGTCTGTACTGGAAAGGATGTATTGAAAAGAAAAGGAGAGGAAAAAATTGAGAATTTAGTTAATGCAAATATACCTTCAGCAACTGAAAAGATTTATATAAATAGAAAAACAGCGTTTAAAGAGATACGTAGAAAAATGTTTCAGAGAAGAGTTATGTCCAATTTGATGAAGGATGCGAAGAAATATAAGAAAAAGACAAAGTTTTATAAAAGAAAAAAAGAAATTGAAGCCATTGCAGCAAAGGCATTAGATTAAAAAGGAAACTATTCATTTTAATTTTGAATAGGATGCGTACATTAGACAAAATGGTTAATGTACTGAAATCACATAGCAAAAGGAAAAGAGTAGTGAACAGAACAAACTTTTGTAAAGTGTTTTTAGGAAAGTGGATGCATAGTTCAAGTAGTGAACCTTTTTTTAATGAAGAGAGCTATTTTCAAAGTAATAGTTTGCTGCATGCAGTTGACACCAGAGGTCGTTCTTACGAAGTAAAAAATGGTTGCATAATGGAGAAGGAGATAATGGTTCCAAGAGATGAGGTACAAGTGATGGCAGATGAGGCTATGGGGAGACGTCCTAAAGCCCCAGTGTACATTTGGAATTGTAGTAGTATTTGCACTGTGCGTCAGGAATCTATTGACAAATTTCGAGAGTTTCTAAGAGAATATAGTAAAAAAAGTATAAAACAGAAGATTAAGGTGCTTCAAAGTCTGGATCCATGCAGAGTGAGAGAGAATACTGGTTTGCAGGGTCATTCTCTGGCTTGTCTATCTAGAAAAGTGTGTAATAGTGTTTTCCATCATTTTAGGATGCTGGCTGTTCATCATACTGAAATGAGAAAGTTTGTGAGACGGTTGTATTTTGCCAAAAGTCCAGCAATAAAGTTAAATGAATTGAATAGGGCTCTGTTCCGAGGAACGGTATCAGATGTAGAGAAGGTTGTTGATGAAATTCAGTTTTGTTACTTTGGTCCTGAACAAAACAGTGCAGAGAAGGACACAGTAAATGAGGAAGAAGTGGAAGAGAATGTAGAACCCTCTGTAAGTAACACATTTAATGATCACATAACAAAATTTGCAATAGTCTCTAATGAAAGACCAAATTTTACTTGTATTTGTTGCCGCAGAACTCATTATAGAAAACAAACTAGGAATGTTGATCTCTACAGAAAGAGTGAAAATGAAGATAATTATAAGTGGAAGGATTTTGCCACATATATATTTCTAGAAAATTGTTTTGATTTGGGTGAAGATCAGCGTATTTGTAAATACTGTTACAACAAGTTAGAGGAAAATAGAATGCCATCCAGAGCTGTACATAATAATTTAGAATTGGATGCTATTCCTGCTGAACTTTCTGAATTAAATACATATGAGTCTATACTCATTCAATGTGTTCATCCGTTCCAGACCATAGTACGTATGGAGCCAAAAACTGGTAAATTACCTCCTTCTGATTTACTGAGAGGTTTAAAAGGAAGAGTGGTGTATTTGCCCTTGGATTTGAAAAAAAATATGGAAACTATTGATGCGGATACTTTGGAAACTGAACCATTAGTTATTCTGGTTAATGGTGTACCTACAAAGAATAAGAAGATTTGGCAGGAGCTGGTAGATGTGCGGAAAGTACAAAGAGAAAATTTGTATTTGAAAAGGAATAACAAATGGTATGAATCAATTTATATAGAAGAAGAAGAAGAAGAAGATTTACAAGAAGACACAGAAACACCAACTGGCCAAATTGAAAAAGTGGACAAGTCAAAGGAAGAAGAAATTTATGAACATTTAAGCATACATCCTCTTCATTCAAAAGAAGTTATGGGAGACAATATTGATCTCTTTCAGATGAAGAAAGCAAAAGGAAGTCCCGTGACTGTATGGGAGGAGAGCTTGGAAGCTCGATGTTTTCCCCAGCTGTTTCCTAAAGGAAAAGGAGGACGATACAATGAACGTCCGGAACAGATTCCAGCTTCTGAGTATCGGACTACAAGACTATATGCTGAAGATCCCAGATTTCGACAAAGTATTCCTTATTTGTTCCATCTTTTATTTGAAAGCGACTTGTCTGCACTGTCTTATGCAGTAAATCACATTTTAAAAAGTGGAGTACATTTACAAAATGTGTCTGCTAAGGATTTTATGGAGACAGTGCAGCACCGAGATGATCATTTGGAAACACAACTGATCAATCTGATGGCTTGTCAGCGTGGGACAAATGAATATTGGTACCGACGTCATGGTGAATTAAACTGCATGTTACGGAATTTAGGAACACCAACATGGTTCCTTACCCTAAGCTGTGCCGAGTACGCTTGGGATGATTTACTGGATTTTCTACGAGAGGCAAATTCAAACATTAAAAACATCGAATACAAGACAGCAGGAGAACTGTGCTCATTGGATCCGGTTAATGTTTGCAGATATTTCAATCATAGATTTGAGGCTATGATGTCCTTCATCTGCAATAAAAAAAATCCACCTCTTGGAGAAGTAGTAGATTTCTTTTGGAGAAAAGAGTACCAGGCAAGAGGTGCTCCTCATATTCATATGCTGTTGTGGATCAAGGATGCCCCAAAGTTTGGAACAGATACTGATGAAGCAGTGTTATCTTTCATTGAAGAATATGCAACATGTGCTATACCAAAAAGCACAGAAGAGAAAAAGTTAAAGGAGCAAGTTTTACGTTTCCAAAGTCATCGGTGTGGAAAATACTGTCGACGGAAATACAAGAGCAAAGATAAATACTACACTAAATGTCGATTTGGATTTCCTAGACCTGTTCTTTCAAATGGAAGAGTCAACAGTTTTATGTCAGCTGTGAGACATACTATCACAAGAAAATCACCTAAGAATACCTACAACCTAAAAAGAAAAGAAGAATCAAAAAATATAAATGACTACAACCCAGTCATTTTATCCATGTGGAATGCTAACATGGATATACAGTATGTAGCTGACAATTCCATTGCTGTTGCTCGATATGTAACGTCTTACATTACGAAATCAGAAAAAACAGAATTGAAGGAAATGTGGGAAGAGATTTCTCACGAGAAGACTGTCAGTAAGAAGCTGTACAGTTTCAGTTTGAAGATGTTATCGCATCGAGAAATTGGATCCTACGAATGTTCAGATAGGTTATCTTCTGCAAGTCTCTACTCGAAGTCAAGAAGAATAATTTGGGCAAGTTTAGGCCTTGCAGCAATGAGAAATCGGGTACTGAAATCTGTTGGAGAAATTGAATATTTGGCCGAGAATGACCCAGAAAGTACAGATATTTTGAAATCAAACATGTTGGACACATATTATCCCAAGAGAAGTCAACATCTGGAGAACATGTGTCTCTATGAAGTGCTGCAGAACTACATTTATTCACGGAAAGCCGCAGAAGACATCAACAATGGAAAATATAAAGTCGTTGGTGAGGAAGGATGTTTGATGAAGCAAACAAAAGGAAGTTTGATAAATCACAGGAAGCTGAGTTGCGACACTACTGACAAGAAGGAATTTTACTACTTGGCTCTTTTACAGTTGTTTAAACCATGGCGTACAGAGGATGAACTACTGGGAGAATTTCAAAGCTATGAAGATTCTTTTAATGCTTGCAAAGACAGCATACAATGCAGTACATTCTCAAGTTATCTGCAAATGTTAAATGAAGAAATTGAACAGGAAACTACAATTGCAGCAGAAATAGCTAGAGACAGTTCTCAAGACAGCCAAAGTTCAGGAACACTCAGTCAAGATCCCCTAGGACAACCAATCGTTGAAAATGAAGCATCAATAGCCATGAATGAAGTGGAAACGGCTATGAATCAAGCTCAAGAAGAATTTATAGACTTACAAAATTTGGAAAGACAACTGAATCAAGAGCAGCAACAAATTTATGAAGAGATCAGAAGCAAAATTGATCACGGATTTCTACATGAAAAAAAAGAGTGCTCATGCACATCATTTCATCCAATCAGGATGTATGTAAGCGGACAAGCTGGAACTGGAAAAAGTTTCCTAATAAAAGTCATCAGAAGCTACCTACAGCAAAAAACGGATTCAACTTTGTCTTGTGTGGTTACTGCTCCAACTGGGTTAGCAGCATATAACATAAAAGGAATCACTTTACATCGTTTGCTAATGTTACCAGTGGAGCATGAGAACAAAATACAATACAACAAGCTAACTGGAGAAGCATCCTTGGAAGTTTCAAGAGTATTGAAGAAGATGCAAGTTCGCATTATTGATGAGGTGAGCATGGTATCAAACTTAATGCTTGCCTTTGTGCATTTAAGAATGCAGCAAATTTTGAAGACAGACTATGACATGTTATTTGGTGGAAAACACGTCATAGTTTTTGGAGATCTTTTGCAACTTACTCCAGTTAAAGGACAACCAGTGTTTAATACTGTCACACATGAAGACACGAAGAAGTCATTGGGAAGCATCGGAAATACAAATATTTGGTCCTTCTTTGAGTACAAGGAACTTACTACTAATATGAGGCAAGCAAGCGATGAAGAATATGGAAGTATTCTGAAAGATATCAGAATTGGACTACTCACAGAAGTTGGCAAAAAAGCATTACAGAGTCGGCTGCTACATAATTTATTTCCAAAGGAAGAAATAGTTGCAGAGAAGATATACAAGAACATTGCAGAAAACAAAAGTGTCATCTGCTTAATGCCAACTCTACGTGAATGCTCAATATTTAATGAGGAGCTTTTGAAATTGGAAAAGGAAGAGATCAGGAAATTGGAAGCAGTGGACAAAATTGAGGATGGAAGAATTACTGTCACAGTAACAGGCACACTGAAAAATAAATTGGATTCACTAGAGAAGAACATCTCCAAAACAGCGGGATTAGAAAAAAATCTATATGTTTGCATGAACTGTAGAGTATTTTTAAGGAGAAATTTGGATGTTGAAAAAGGTTTAGTTAATGGAGCTATGGGAAGAGTTGTGGGTTTTATTAATTATCAGAAAAAAGATGGAATTGAATGTTTAAAAATAAAATTTGATCAGATAGAAGAAGTTAAAGACATTTGTCGTTGTACAGTTCGTTTCATGCTTGTGAAAGACTTATATGTACGTAGGAAGCAGTTTCCGTTTTCGCTAGCATATGCTGTAACTATTCACAAGTCTCAAGGATTGACTGTAGATTGTGCATTTGTGAACATTGGTTCAACTGTGTTCAAAGAAGGTATGGCATATGTTGCTTTGTCACGAGTGAAAACATTATCAGGTTTATTCATGATAGACTTTGATGACTCAAAAGTTAGTGCTGATACAAATTGTGTAAATGAGTATAATAGATTAATAAGAAGCTATGCTCCTCATTTAGGTCAGTATCCTGTGTTGGAGAAATGTGTAGTTTCTCGTAAAAGGAGAAATGAGAATATCTGTGATGACGATGTAGAGAGGAGGAAAAAAAAGAGGAGTGATGTAATTGCAAGCAAAAAGAGTAAGGAAAAAGAAGAACAGGTTGTAGGATGTCATTTTGAAAATAGCTCTGGTGTCAACTGCTACGCAAATGTAGTGCTGAATGTTGCATTTTATCTGGAAAGTTTGCAAGAGCAGATAATAGTAAATCAGGGAAAAAGATTCTGTTCTGAGCTGAGTCTCCTTTTTCAAAAGCTGAGTAATGATAAAACTCAAATAGAAAGTGCTACTGAAATTAGAAAACTTTTAGATGTATGTTCAGGACGAACACAGTTTTCTCAAAATGAACAGCAAGATGCACACGAATTTTTGATGTATTTTCTTCAAGTACTGGAAGAAGAAGAAGTTGCAATTGATATTTTATTTGGTCTCTCTTATAAATGGGAACATAGTTGTGAAAACTGTTATAATATATGTGGCTCTAATGTTGATAATGAAAGGTTTATTTATTTGACATTGCCAGAGAGTAAAACAGTCACTTTTGCAAAATTAGTTAAAGATGCTAATCATAGCATGAAATGCGGTGAGTGTCAATCTGACATGTTTTCAACATTAATTTTAAAGGAATACGGACAGTATGTAATTTTAATGATGCAACGATGTAGAGCTGATGGTTCAAAATTGGATACTTTAATAAAGAAGTTTACAGGACAGCAATTATCAATTTCAGGAAAAACTTTTGTAACTGTTGCAATAATTTTCCATGAAGGACCTACTGTTACTTCTGGACATTACACAGTTTATCTTAAATGTGAAAAAGGCTGGACACTGTGTAATGATTCCCAATTGATTTTCAAACAACGTTTGCCTTTTGATTTAGCAAATTCCTATCTAATCTTCCTGAAACCTAAATTTTAGAGAGACTTGGCAAGATCTGGACAAAATAATTTTACCATTTTATTGGATTACCATTGGAATTTTCAAAAAAAAAGATTGTTTAAATTATCATTTGGCCTAATGGAAAGATAACCAATTGTAATGTGGACTTTTTTAATTTTTTATGAAACTTACAAAAACCAATAATTTAGAGAAAATCGGTAACATCTGCACAATTTAAATTTTGGAATGTTATTGGAGTGCCATTGGAAATTTTTTCAAAAAAGATTTTTAAAATTACTATTTGGCCATGCGGAAAAGTAACCAATTCTATTGTGGACTTAATAAATTATTAATACATTTTTCGGGAACCAAAATGTTACAGAGAATCGGTGAGATCTGGACAAATTAAACTTTAGAATTTTATTGGATTACCATTGTAAATTTAATCAAAAATTTTTTTTTAAATTACTATTTGGCCTAAAGGAAATGTAATCAGATGTATTGTGGAGTTATTTGAGATATAATATTGTGATTATACTTCTGTAACAAAAATATCAGACGGTATTTTAAAGAAATAAGTATTGTTTTTTGATGATATTTTTTTAGAATATTATGCATTTCTGTAATGTTAAGTTTAAGTGAGAAGAGATTCTGGGCTTTTTTAATACAATCTTTGAGATTGTTATTTTTTTTTTGCCCGCTGTTAAATGATGAATGCAATTGCTTTCACAATTTATAGTGAAATGCAATATATTCTGAAAACAGCAAAAATAAGGCAAAAATATTTTTGGGTAAATATGTAAATACGTGTACTGTATTTTAAAATGTTTGAAAAATATTAATATTTTTTTCTTTTTTTTCAGATTGATATAGAAAATTTTCGAAAACTAGAACCATTTTTAAAGCAATTTTTTTTTTTCAAAACAAATGAATAAATATTTTTTTGAGTGGGTATGGTAAGTCAATAATAATAATTGTAGTGTCTCAAAGACCTTGTAATGTGATAATTGATTTTTAGTGTTTTTTAAAAAAAATAAAATAAATTACGCGCACCGTACGCGTACGGTAAAAAAAAAAAAAAAAAAAGTTTTTAAAAACATATATAAAAAAAAGATGAAAGATAAGGTTGGCTCTTAAAAGAGCCGTTGTGTTCATGCAGGGAGAGAGGAAAGAAAGAATGGGAAAATTAGTCTCTGTGACAAGTGTGCTGATCTATTTTGAGGTTCACTAGGGAAACACTGGTCTCCCTATGACAAATTAGATCATGACAAGAGGCACATCGAATATCAACCCTCAGAAATCGAGGGTTAATTTCCAGAGGGCCAGCAAAAGGAGATGCTCCCCCCACAGATGAAGGGCTCACCTGACCTGCAGAAGAAGGAGTCAGCCCTGCAGATGATGGTCCAGGCTGAGCTGCTGTGGATGTGCTTGGATGACTTACTGAAGGGTTACCTCCAGTAAGTCGAGCATGTGTCCTTCTGTGTACATCCCTGAGGTGCCTCATCATGGTATGATTCCCAAAGGAATACTTCCTGTCAGGATTACCTCTTGAAAGTACACGCTTACACAGCTTACAAGTCAATAAGGGTGCATTTACCTTTTGCTGGCCTTCAGGAAAAGTAAAATAATCCCATACATAAGAGGTCTTTTGTTTCCTCGCTCTCTGCCTCAAGGTAGTGCTGCTAGTGCTAGCCTCACTCTCAGAAGAGCTCTGCTGTTCTGCCATCGTATCACAAAGACAACCCAGCTCCTTCTCCTAAGGGATCACAAGCAGAAATGAGGGGAATGGGTGTGGTGTAGGAGAGTTCTAGAACTGAAAGTAGTTTCAACCAATCAAAAGTTGTGTTTCATGATCACATGACCTACCGTACGCTTACGGTACGCTTACGGTACACTTACGGCAAAAGTACGCATGCGCGTAAAAAAGACACACGCTTGCGCGCATGCGCTTAACAGTCACTCCCCGACACTTCCGCGTAACGTGCGCGTGTAGCGTATACGCGTACACGACCCACGCATAGTACGCGCGGCTACGCAAATTGCGTAAATATACGCAAACAGCGTAGCTAAATTACGGACGTTGCGTTAACCGTACGCTTACCGTAAGCTTACGGTACGCGTACTAAAAAAAAAAAAAAAAAAAAAGGAAAAAATGTACTGCAAATAAATTTTACATGTTTATTATATGAAATATATTTAAAAAAACATATTAAAGAATTTTAAAAATTTAACCATAGTCTTTATAAAAGGTTAGCACATTAAATTAAAAATATGTTTAAAAAAATAGAAGAAAAAAAAAAAATTAGCATTTAAAAAACCTTGCAAATTCACTGAAAAAACCATGGGTTTCACACACGTTATAGTTAGGAATTAGCATTTAAAAAACCTTGCAAATTCACTGAAAAAACCATGGGTTTCACACACGTTATAGTTAGGAATTAGCATTTAAAAAACCTTAGAAATTCAGTGAAAAAACCATAGGTTTCACACACGTTATAGTTAGGAATTAGCATTTAAAAAACCTTAGAAATTCAGTGAAAAAACCATAGGTTTCACACATGTTATAGTTAGCTGGACATTTTACTCGTAAAAAACCATTGAAATTCCCCCGTTATAGTTAGTTCAGCTAACTATAACTCGCGCGCCCGCAATGCACTGCTGATGACGTCACATATTACATCACTCATGACATGGTCAGTGACATCACTCATGACATCACTGATGACATCTCAAATGACATCACTGATGACATCACTGATGACATCATCCTTGTGATAGAGTGGCAGACCTCCTCTCACCCTAATATAACCTTTGATACACACATTCAAAAATAGAGACTAAACTTTTCAAAACAATGGACATACCAATACCAGTTACAACAACCTATTCAGTAATTCTAAGATCCACATACACATCCATTCATTCACCAACAGTCCTATACAGTCACTCATACATGTACTCATTCATCATATGTACTCATACACCTATACATCCTGTTACACAATGCCACTCATCCATAGAGTTACTCACACACATAGTCACTCATGCTAATAAAGAATCAAACATACATTTACTTGCATATAGTTATACACACACCACCACACCTACTTCTACAAAAACTTACACATACTTAGTCTTTTAAACAATCACTTATAGAAACACATACTTATTCATACAGGAACTCTTTCAATCTCTCACTCTCACATATACTCACTTATATACACCAATAGTCACATATACTAGTTAAAAACATATGTAGTTACTCATAAAGACACTGTTGAGACAGTCATTCACTCACTAACACACCCATACACACACTCATCCACCCATGCAGTCCTGCACACATGCTGTCTTCAACACATACAAACAGTGAGTCACTCATTCATGCACCTATGCACTACGTAATACCCCCCACCGAACCATGCAGACACTCAGACTGATACTCAAAAAAACAACTAATAACCTATATAGACACTCATGTAGCTACTCACCAACCCATACAGCCACTTATACACAAAGTGAAAGACTGATACAGATATATACATATTTAAACATTACTCACTAAGCCATGTATTCACTATGATACACTTAATCAGTCAGTTACACAATCAATTTTTCAAAAACAAATCATCCATTTAGACACCTATTTACCCATTTATTCTTCCATCGACCTTGAGATATACATATATAAAACATAGGTAATTTTCAGAAACACACACATTCACTGGATGATGTCATCAGTGATGTCATCAGTGATGTCATGAGTGATGTCACTGACCATGTCATGAGTGATGTAATATGTGACGTCATCAGCAGTGCATTGCGGGCGCGCGAGTTATAGTTAGCTGAACTAACTATAACGGGGGAATTTCAATGGTTTTTTACGAGTAAAATGTCCAGCTAACTATAACATGTGTGAAACCTATGGTTTTTTCACTGAATTTCTAAGGTTTTTTAAATGCTAATTCCTAACTATAACGTGTGTGAAACCTATGGTTTTTTCACTGAATTTCTAAGGTTTTTTAAATGCTAATTCCTAACTATAACGTGTGTGAAACCCATGGTTTTTTCAGTGAATTTGCAAGGTTTTTTAAATGCTAATTCCTAACTATAACGTGTGTGAAACCCATGGTTTTTTCAGTGAATATATATATATATATATATATATATATATATATATATATATATATATATATATATATATATATATATATATATGTATATATATATTCACTGAAAAAACCATAGGTTTCACACACGTTATAGTTAGGAATTAGCATTTAAAAAACCATGCAAATTCACTGAAAAAACCATAGGTTTCACACATGTTATAGTTAGCGGAAATTTTACTGATAAAAAACCAATGAAATTCCCCCGTTATAGTTAGTGCAGGCAACTATAACTCACGCGACCGCAATCCTCTGCTGATGCTAATACTGTATTTAGACACTTATTTGCCCATGTCTTCTTCCATACATTTTTAGCTATACATATATTACAAATATTTTTTTTTCATAAAGACACATATGTCATCAGCAGAAGATTGCGGTCGCGTGAGTTATAGTTGCCTGCACTAACTATAACGGGGGAATTTCATTGGTTTTTTATCAGTAAAATTTCCGCTAACTATAACATGTGTGAAACCTATGGTTTTTTCAGTGAATTTGCATGGTTTTTTAAATGCTAATTCCTAACTATAACGTGTGTGAAACCTATGGTTTTTTCAGTGAATTTGTACGGTTTTTTAAATGCTAAGTTACTTTACGCCATTCGTGGCGTGCGCGCCCACTTAACGCAGTTCGTTCCGTGCGCGCACGGTGCGCTTCGCGCACCGTGCGCGCACAGTGAGCACGCGGTGCGCTCCGCGCACCGCGCGCCCACTTTACGCAGTTAGTGCCGTGCACGCACGGTGGGCACGCGGTGCGCTACGCGCACCGCGTGCCCACGTTACGCTAGATGGGCCATGTACGCACGATGCGCTTCGCGCACCGTGCGCACATGGAGGACATATGATGCACTTCGTTGTGAAAGGTAATATTTTAATTTTTCGTATATTTTATAAGCCATGCACAAATGGTGCCCTTCGGGCACCATTTGCACACGGGGTGGAGAGAGTGTGGATAATTTTTTTTTTATTTTTATTTTTTAAAATATTTTAGTTTATCTCATCTCTTATAAGCCATGCACTATTTGTGCCCTGCGGGCACCAATTGCACACGGGGTGGAGAGAGTGTGGAGAATTTTTTATTTTTTTTAAATCTAAAAAAATGACTTCATAAACACAACAGATCTTTTTAGAGCTCCCTAATATCTAAACTCTTAAATCTGCTTTTCATTTATTTTTTTTTATTTTTTTTACCGTACGCTTACCGTAAGCTTACCGTACGCGTACCCCGTGATTTTTTTAAAAATAAATAAATGTTTTTTTTGTACTTTTCTGTCCTTCTTTGACCCCCTTACAAATGTTAGGGGGTCTGTAACTCTCCTCATTGCCCCCTTTTCTTGTTTTCACTCTTTTTTTTCAGAGTGAAATACACAAAATGGCGGCCGCCGCTTCCTGGTTTCGGCCGATTCGAATGTTTACTAAGATCTAAGAGCCAATCAGAATCGCGCTCGAGCACGCCACCGTACGCTTACGGTAAGCGTACCGTAAGCGGGCTCAGATATATATATTGATTTAAAGGCTATTTTCTCAGAATCTACTGAACAGATTTACACCAAACCTACAAAAGGCACTTCCTTGACCTAGGGACTACCTCTCTGCCAAATTTCGAGTAATTCTGTTCAGCCGTTCGGGCTGTAGCTCGTTCTAAAGGTCCTATGGAAAAATGCATGGGAAAAACGCGTTTTGGGACCCCCCTTTTATCTCAGCCCCCGCTTGACGGATCCCCCCGAGACTTTCAGGGTAGGAGCGTAGCGTAGCACCCCACCTATTTTGAGAAATTCGCGAGGATTCATCGACCGGCGCCAAAGTTATTCAAAATAGAATGTTGAGGTTTTCCTATGGAAAAGGGGTCCTAACTATAACTACCTACTGGCGACCGCCAGTAGGTAATATATATATATATATATTTATTCACTGAAAAAACCATAGGTTTCAGGGGTGTTATAGTTAGCTGGACTTTTCACTTGTACAAAACCATTGAAATTCCCCCGTTATAGTTAGTTCAGCTAACTATAACTCGCGCGCCCACAATGCACTGCTGTTGATGTCACATATTACATCACTCATGACATGGTCAGTGACATCACTCATGACATCACTGATGACATCTCAAATGACATCACTGATGACATCACTGATGACATCATCCAGTGAATGTGTGTTTTTCTGAAAATTAAATATGTTTTATATGTATATCTCAAGGTCGATGGAAGAATAAATGGGTATATAAGTGTCTAAATGGATGATTTGTTTTTGAAAAATTGATTGTGTAACTGACTGATTAAGTGTATCATAGTGCATACATGGCTTAGTGAGTAATGTTTAAATATGTAAATATCTGTATCAGTCTCTCACTTTGTGTATAAGTGGCTGCATGGGTTGGTGAGTAGCTACATGGGTGTCTATATAGGTTATTAGTTGTTTTTTTGAGTATCAGTCTGAGTGTCTGCATGGTTCGGTGGGGGGTATTATGTAGTGCATAGGTGCATGAATGAGTGACTCACTGTTTGTATGTGTTGAAGACAGCATGTGTGCAGGACTGTAAGGGTGGATGAGTGTGTGTATGGGTGTGTTAGTGACTGAATGACTGTCTCAATAGTGTCTTTATGAGTAACTACATATGTTTTAAACTAGTATATGTGACTATTGGTGTATATAAGTGAGTATATGTGAGAGTGAGAGATTGAAAGAGTTCCTGTATGAATAAGTATGTGTTTCTATAAGTGATTGTTTAAGTTTCTGTAGAAGTAAGTGTGGTGGTGTGTGTATAACTGTATATGCAAGTAAATGTATGTTTGATTCTTAGCATGAGTGACTATGTGTGTGAGTAACTCTATGGATGAGTGGCATTGCGTAACAGGATGTATAGGTGTATGAGTACATATGATGAGTGAGTACATGTATGAGTGACTGTATAGGACTGTTGGTGAATGAGTGGATGTGTATGTGGATCTTAGAATTACTGAAGAGGTTGTTGTAACTGGTATTGGTATGTCCATTGTTTTGAAAATTTTAGTCACTATTTTTGAATGTGTGTATCAAAGGTTATATTAGGGTGAGAGGAGGTCTGCCACTCTATCACAAGGATGATGTCATCAGTGATGTCATTTGAGATGTCATCAGTGATGTCATGAGTGATGTCACTGACCATGTCATGAGTGAGGTAATATGTGACGTCATCAGCTGTGCATTGCGGGCGCGCGAGTTATAGTGAGCTGAACTAACTATAACGGGGAAATTTCAATGGTTTTGTACAAGTGAAAAGTCCAGCTAACTATAACACCCCTGAAACCTATGGTTTTTTCAGTGAATTTCTGAGGTTTTTTAAATGCTAATTCCTAACGATAACGTGCCTGAAACCTATGGTTTTTTTCTGTGAATTTCAAAGGTTTTTTAAAGGCTAATTTCTAACTATGCCTACAGAGATAGGACATGTGAAGAAAGAAGAAAAAATGCACAGAAAGAAAAAAAAGAAGTGCAGAAAGAAGCAACAGAAGTCCTCAAAGACGAAGAAAAGTGCAGGAAGAAGGATAACGTGCAGAAAGAACAAAAAGAAGAGCAGAAAGAAGCCTTGTTGCAAAATCATCCTGTACCCTCAACTTTTTCAGACGGATACTGGTGGTAACTGAGTCTGACTAACCAGTCCTAGAGCCAGTGCTATGTTAAAAGACACTTAGAATACAGTGAAAACACCTACATACACTAGGGAACATTATGCGTTGGGGTCCCCCTGTGATTAGCATGACCTCCTCTGTAGGCCCCTAGTATATAATAGGGCAGGGGGATTAAAACTACCTCTTAAAACAGGCCACAGAGTGTTTTTTACACACGTTAACTCAGGCCCCGTCCCCTCCCTTCACCACTGTGTAAACACGCCCTGTGTCCGTTTTTAGTTGGGAGATTAAGTCCATTTGAATCCTGAGGGTCCCTAGGGTCCAACTAGCCCACTAGGTACCTCCAGTAAGTGCCACAGAGCTGCGTTGCAGAGAGGTGTAAAAAGTTGCACGGCCTGGACCACCTCTCTGCAATGCAGCTCAGTTGCGCTTACTGGAAGCACTTGGTGGGCTAGTTAGCCCCCAGGGGCCCTCAGTATTGAAGGGAAATTATATCCCCAATTTAAAATGTGCCATAGTGCGTGTTTGCACACGTCACCTCAGGCCCCGTCCCCTCCCTTCACCACTGTGTAAACACGCCCTGTGGCTGTTCTAAGTTGAGAGATTAAGTCCCCTTGAATCCTAAGGGTCCCTAGGGTCAAACTAGACCACTAGGTACCTCCAGTAAGCGCCACAGAGCTGCGTTGCAGAGAGGTGTAAAAAGGGGCTTGGCCTCAGAACACCTGTCTGCAGCGCAGCTCCCTGGCGCATACTGGAGATGCTTGTTGGGCTAGTTGGCCCTCAGGGACCCTCAGTATTGAAGAGGAATTAATTCCCCAACTTACAATTCGCCAGGGGGCGCGTTTGCAGAGTGCTGCAAGGAGGGGGCGTCGCCTCCGGCACGATGCCAGTCTTTTATTTATTTTAATTTTTTAAGAAGGGGGGCTGTGTGGTTCCCCTTCTTATTCTAATTTATTGGCCCTGATGACCCCATCCCCCAGGGCCTGTCTCCTAATTATATTTTTTTTACCCCAATCCCCAGGTCCGGCCACTGATTTTTATTATTTTTAAAAAATATATATTTCTAGACACACCTAGGACATGCTGGACAAACCGTACATACCTATCACCATGACGATTTGCGTGATATTCATTAAAAGGCGACTATGCATACAATGAATCCACGTGGAATGTATTTACACCACTAGTGAAGCTCTGACATGTCTGATGCCCTACCGTGCCTAATCCCGGTAGACACCGTTGTCGTTTATTTATACAAACATGGGTAGCTATTGACGGGCACATTTAATACACATGCACACCAAGCCATTCAAAGGGGATTCGACAAAAATTCGACCAAAACTATGCAAGAAACCCCCCTCACGGTTAATAAAACACACATCCACTGCCGGATGTGTAATACTTTTTATTTTACTCTCTGGAAAGGGGGCGAACGTCACTTGAGAGTCACAGCGCGCTCCTGGCAGAGCCCAATGCTGTGTTACACCCACCATTGCTTGCTGAGTGCCACACACCTCTGTGTTGTATTCCACTAGCTAGTGCATATGCTATGACACTCTCTAGCCCATGTGCACTGTAACACCACCCCGTGAATATGTCATGCCACATTTGTCTTCGCACGGGTTATATTGCCCCATCTAACGTGCCTTCCTCGATGCCTATGTTATAACGCTCAGTGCTATGC
This sequence comes from Triturus cristatus, assembly GCF_964204655.1. Taxonomy (NCBI): domain Eukaryota; kingdom Metazoa; phylum Chordata; class Amphibia; order Caudata; family Salamandridae; genus Triturus; species Triturus cristatus. Next base: position 1,282,380,797 of record NC_140585.1, read on the forward strand.
CATACCTATTACAATCTGGGATCCATATCTTTGTCACAGTGCATATGCAACGTTACACTCCCCAGCACATATTTTATATTACAACTTTAGAGACTAGTTAGGTTACACAACACTGCCCTGTGCATATTACACTCCAAGGCGCATATCGCATAGCACGCGCTAGTGCCTGTGCTATCTCGTGCTCTCCAATGAATCTGTAATTGCGCACAATGTGTTGCATATTATATTTCACGCCCGGTTCATCTTATATCACACTTTATGGTGCATAGTTTATACCATACACTATATCTAGTTTTCATTTTCAATCGTGCTCTCAGGACTATGTTCTATATAACACTGTGTTCACCTACCCTTTTCACGGGCATTACATTTTGCGATAGGGGGTGGAGGGTCAAGGGGTGTTTCTGCCAAGTGAGCCCGGAGTCACAGTCACAAACGTCCTCTTCTTCCTGAATAAAAGTGAGATTATGCTGCATACTTGTTTATATTTTAAGTAGTTCGCACAGACACACGTTTTAAAAACAATAAAGTTCCTAATATCCGCCTTCTCTGAACAGTTAGCTTGCTGCCCCATCCCCCTCCTCCCTATCCTCTGTTGTGTGAATCCATGGACTAGCCTCCTCCCTCCTGCCATGCATGGTCTGATGTGCTGCCACTGCCCTCAATTTAGTATGATGTACCAGTCCACTCCTCCTGCCCTCCATTGCCCAATTCTATGCCCCATGATTGACCTCCTGCTTAAACTCTGTGCTTAGCTTGCTGCCCCTATTCTCCTCCCCCCTGCGCTCCGATGTCTTTGTGCATGCCCCTGCTCCATCCTTTTTGCCCACCATGTTCCATGGACCTGCCACTCCTATCTACTCTGAGTGTTCTCTTGAGCTGCCACTCCCCTCCCACCTGCCTAGCATTGTCAGATGACTGTAACCTGTCCCTGCCACCTCCACCCTGCCTGTCCACATGCCATGCCCCTGTCCTACATGGGCCATTGTACTGCCACACCCTTCTGCCCTCCCTGGCCTGTTGTGCTGCAACTGCTCCTCCTGCCTGCCCCGTGCGTTCTGTTGTGAGGCCCCTTCCCCTGAACTTTCTTGTCTGTGCACAGGTCCTGACCCTCCCTTCTATCCTCCATCGTCCTTTGTGCATGCCCCTGCACCCTCCTTCTTGCCCATCATAGCCATTGTGCTGCCACTAACCCTCCCACTTGCCATGCATGGTCTTCTGTGCTGCCATGACCCCTCCCACCTTCCCTGTGTGGTCAGTTAGCTGCCCCTGCCCCCTCCCACCTTCCCTCCATGGTCTGTGTGTATGCCATCACAGTCTCACTGTTGCTCTTCATGGTGTGTCTTGCTTCTAGTGCCCATCCTGCCTGACCTCCATGGCTATCTTGCTGCTCCTGCCCTGCCCCCTTTCCCCCAGCCCTCTGTTTACATGTGCAGACCCCTACTCCCTCCCTCCTGGCTTGTCTGTTCCATTGTAATGCCCCTGATCCGTCCCTCCTGCCCTTTATGGTCTGTTATGCTGCAGCTTTCTCTCCTGTCTGTCCATTATGGTCAGCTAGCTACCATTGCCTCTTGCCCCTCTGTTCTCTGTTGTCCATGTGCATGGTCCTGTCCCCTCCCTCTTGCTTTCTATGGATTGTTGTGCTGCACTCCCATCCTGCATGCCCTGTGTTGTGTATTGTGCTGCTGCAAACCCTGATGCCTGCCCTGCAGGGTCAGTTTGGTGCACCTCTCCATGTCCCTCCTGTCCTCTGTTATCCAAGTCCATGTCCCTACCCCATTTCCTTCCATGATCCAATGTACCATACTTGCGAACATTTTGAACTTGGTAAAAGGGAGATTTTGAAAAAAAACTGGGGTATTGATTTTCCCCTTTGAGTTACATTGAAAAATAGGAGATTGTAGACAGGAGACAGATCAAATAAAGCCAATTTGAGCTTAAAAACATTGGACGTTTCCTGGCTGAATCGGGTCTGTTGGCATGTATGGTTGTACTACCATTGCCTCTTCCTTCTGCCCACAATGGTCTATTAAATTGCCACAGCCTCTCTTGCAAGTCCTGTATTGTTGGTTTGTTGCCCCTGCCCCCCTTTCCACTGCCCTCCATAGTCTGTTGTGCTGCCACGGCCCTTCCTGCCTGCTCAGTGTGGTTAAATTGTTGCCTTTGCACCCTCCTACCTGCCTTCAATTCCGTGCCCCTGGTCTCTGCCTCTCAACAGTATCCTAATGAACAACTAGATTGCTAACATTCTATATTTATTACAAAAGTGTGGAACGCCTGATGTCATCTTGATGTAATCAAAACTGTAATACCTAGAGCATTTCCTTTAGAAATTACATATATGAGAGGGTCTTATTGGCATCAAAATTATGGTTAGTGCTCTAAAAGACTAAAATAAGGACATATTTTCTGAGTTTTCAAATAGCGACAAAGCACTTTTAAATTATTTGTTATCTTTATGTTTTTTTATCCAGTTGACCACTTGATTAAATGTTGCACTTAGGGGAGAGTATGTGGTGTTACTTCCAGAACTGCAGACTTTGCAACTGGGGAACCAGGTTGGAGTTTCTGCTTCAGCTCGACATTCTGTGATTCTGGTCAAATCACTTAGTCTCCCCATGTCTACAACCAAAATGAATTTGTTTTTGTGTGATGTAACCAATGCTCATGTAAAGCACTCCAATACCTGACAAGTCTGCACTATATAACACTGCAAAAACACAGAATAATAAGTGTTTTGCACACTTCTGTCATTGGGCTATATTTGGGCTACATCTGGGTGATTTTGGGCTACATTTGGGCTCTTTTGTCTCCGGTGGCCATCTTAGGAGATTTATTTGTTATGAAGTTTCCTAATTTCCTCATGTACTGCAGTCTCCTCAGTAGGAAATGCTTTCAGTTTTTTACTTTGATTCCATCATGAAGGTATTCAGATATGTCACACATTTGCCATAAATTCAGAATGTTAGCACTCTTTTTGCTCATTAGATCACTGTAGTAAAGCTACTGCTCACCAGGGAAAACTGATGCTGGTATTGAAAGTGCATGTTTCAGTCTGCATGTCAGAATTTTTTAATGAAATAGAAGAGGATTTGAGAAGTCACTCAAAATGTGCCCTAATTTTTCTTTCTGCAGCACTAATCATACTTTTTATGGAAAAATGAACCCCCTCATTTTGTTCCTTTTTAAATTAAATGTTTTAAGAGTTACCACTTTAATCCAAGCAAGATGGCTTCAGGTGTGCCATACGTTTATCATAAGTAGGACTGTTAGCGCTCTAGTTGTTCTTTGGAACACTCTGGGAAGCTGCAGTAGAACACAAAGGAATCAACTGACAGTCTCTGCCCTTGTTGGATGTACATGTTTTACTGAGAATGTCAGACTTGATTCTCACATGACTGAGAAAGATAATGTGAATTTACAGAAAATAAGCTCTCAGTTTAGCTTATAGATCACCTTCCAAACCTCTGTGGGAAAAGCATGAGAAAATATTTTTCTCTCAATCATGATATCCCAGCAGAAGGCTTTTTCACATGGTGAAATCACCTTAGAACATAGCACAATTCCTAAAATGAGTATGGTACCATCAACAAATGATTTATAATGTAACTAAAGTCTTAAAACCTTCTATGAACTGCAATGCTTTTTAATGAGGTGCTATCATGTATATTGGTCCCAAGATGGCTGCCAACACTTCTTGGATGAAGTGCTGACAGCCAATCAGATCTCAGGATGAGATGTGTGGTTAGGCTCCGCCCACATATGTATATGATTTTACTTTTGATTTTCTCAGGAACTACTGAACAGATTGACACCAGACCTGCAAAAGGCACTTTTCTGACCTGAGCACTACCTCTCTGCCAAATTTCAAGTAATTCTGTTCAGCCGTTCGGGCTGTACCTTCGACTAAAGGTCCTATGGAAAAATGCATGGGGAAAACGTGTTTTGGGACCACCCTTTTTTCTCGGCCCCCGCTTGACGAATCACCCCGAGACTTTCAGGGTAGGAGCGGAGCAGAGCGCACCACCTATTTTGAAAATTTTGCGAGGATTCGTCAACCGGCGCCAAACTTATTCCAAATAGAATGTTGCGGATTTCCTATGGAAACACGGTCCTAACTATAACTATCTACTGGCGACCGCCAGTAGATAATATATATGTGTATTATATATATATATATATATATATATCACTCCAACCTTTGCCCCAGATCTTAAAGACTCTACTCCACATGGAATGATTCACCTGAATCTTTATTCAAATCCGGACCAGTTCCTCCAATTAATCATTTTCTTGACGCGTTTCGGAGCGGTTGCTCCTTCTTCATGGGGAGATTCTGACCAACACGGAGGCGCTGTAACTTGGTTTCCACTTTTAAGCATGCACTCCCAGGTGAGTAGCATGTCGGGAGTTGTAGTGTGCTTTTTCCCCTCCAGTGGGGTCCGTGCTATTTTGGTCAAACTTATTTCATCCGATGTTAAAACAATGTTCGTGACCCTCCAGTGGCCGTCAGAGATACCAGTTTGGCTTTAATTTGAGAAATTACACATGCTGCTTCCAGGCCGAAAGGGTATCAGCCCGCAGACCCATACTTCATTTACACGGGCGGTGCATCTTTCACGGCCAGGACGCACCGTGTTAACATCACTCCAACCTTTGCCTCAGATCTTAAAGACGCTACTCCACTTGGAATGATTCATCTGAATCTTTATTCAAATCCGGACCAGTTCCTCCAATTAATCATTTTCCCGACGTGTTTCGGAGTGGCTGCTCCTTCTTTATGGGGAGATTCTGACCAACACGGAGGCGCTGCAACTTGGTTTCCGCTTTTAAACATGCACTCCCAGGTGAGTAGCATGTTGGGAGTTGTAGTGTGCTTTTTCCCCTCCAGTGGGGTCCGTGCTATTTTGGTCAAACTAATTTCATCCATATATATTACCTACCGGCAGTCGCCAGTAGGTAGTTATAGTTAGGACCAAGTTTCCATAGGAAAAGCATTGTTGATGTGCTTATAACTTTGGCATCGTTTGACGAATCTTTTCGAAATTCTCCCCAAACATCATTTTTTCAGATCAGCTCCTATCTTGAAAGATTGGGAGTGATTCGTCAAGGGGGGGCTGAGAAAAAAGGGGGTCCCAAAATGTGTTTTCTTCATGCAATTTCCATAGGAAACTTTAGACAAGGCTACATGTCAAACTGCTGAACGGAATCACGCCAAATTTGGCAGGGAGAAAGGTCTTGGTCCAGAAAGCATGCTTTTTTTTAAATGGGATAAATCCGTTCAGTAGTTTTTTAGAAATATCATATTTTACAGATATCGATATTTGAGAATTCTGACATCTGATTGATTGAGGCGTTACGAGCACGAGCTTGCGGCTCATTGGCCGTGAACTGTTGAAACTAGGAAGTGTTGGCAGCCATTTTGTGATTCAGTCCGTCAGCTCGCATCTCTCCCTCTACAAGCCATCGGGTCCGTAGTTCTACCTCTTGCAGGCAACACTGAAAATATACCGCAGCTCTGTCTGTGCAAGATACCCCTCTCACTCTTCCTCTCCCCACATCACTAGCTTGCAGCTATACCTTTAGAAGCCAGTCCATCGGCTCGGCCTGTAGCTCTCCCTCTGCGAGCCGAGCCCACGGGCCTCAGCTCTCCCTCTGAAAGCCTGGCTGTGAACTGTTAAAACTAGGAAGTGTTGGCAGCCATTTTGTGATTCAGTCTGTCAGCTCGCATCTGTACTTCTACAAGCCATCGAGTCCGTAGTTTTACCTCTGCAAGGCAACACTGAAAATATACTGCAGGTCTGTCTGTGCGAGATACCCCTTTTACTCTCCCTCTCCCCACATCACCAGCTTGCAGCTATGCCTTTAGAAGCCAGCCCGTCAGCTCGCAGGTCTGCGTCTGCAAGCCGTCGGGCCCACAGCTCTACCTCTGCTAGCCAGACCGTTAGCTCGCAGCTGTGTCTCTGCTAGCAGGCCCGTCAGCCCATTGCTCTCCCTCTGCGAGGCAGACCACAGCTCTCCCTCTGCGAGCCAGTATGCTGCTGTGCCTTTGCGAGCAGACAACCCGTAGCTCTCCCTCTGCGAGCCAAGCCCACGGACGCAAGAACTCCCTCTGCGAACCTGGCTGTGAATTGTTGAAACTAAGAAGTGTTGGCAGCCATTTTGTGGTTCAGTCCATCAGCTCTCATCTCTCCCTCTACAAGCCATCGGGTCCGTAGTTCTACTTCTGTGAGGCAACACTGAAAATATACCACAGCTCTGTCTGTACGAGATACCCCTTTCAAGCTCCCTCTCCCCACATCACCACCTCGCAGCTATGCCTTTAGAACCCAGTCTGTTGGCTCGGCCCGTAGCTCTCCCTCTGTGAGCCGAGCCCACGGGTCTCAGCTCTCCCTCTGCGAGCCTGGCTGCGAACTGTTGAAACTAGGAAGTGTTGGCAGCCATTTTGTGATTCAGTCAGTCAGCTCGCATCTCTCCCTCTACAAGCCATCGGGTCCGTAGTTCTACCTCTGCGAGGCAACACTGAAAATTTACCAAACCCTGTCTGTGCAAGATACCCCTTTCACGCTCCCTCTCCCCACATCACCAGCTCGCAGCTATGCCTTTAGAAGCCAGTCCTTCGGCTCGGCCCGTAGCTCTCCCTCTACGAGCTGAGCCCATGGGCCTCAGCTCTCCCTCTGAGAGCCTGGCTGTGAACTGTTGAAACTAGGAAGTGTTGGCAGCCATTTTGTGATTCAGTCTGTCAGCTCGCATCTCTCCCTCTACAAGCCATCGGGTCTGTAGTTCTACCTCTGCGAGGCAACACTGAAAATATACCGCAGCTGTGTCTGTGCGAGATACTCCTCTCACTCTTCCTCTCCCCACATCACCAGCTCGCAGCTATGCCTTTAGAAGCCATTCCGTCGGCTCGCAGCTCTGCGTCTGCGAGCCGTCTGGCCTGCAGCTCTACCCCTGCTAGCCAGCCCGTTAGCTCATAGCTGTGTCTCTGCTAGCAGGCCCGTCGGTCTGTTGCTCTCCGTCTGCGAGTCAGCCCGTCGGCTCGCAGCTCAGGCCCACAGCTTAAACCATTTAATGTCCACATTTTGTAAACCTAGGTCTAAGTCAATATGTCTCTGTTCTGCATACCTCTTGCACCAGAAAACATAGCTATGACCTACGATTCACACTAGCATTTTGAATGTATGGCTGGAAGATATGGATAGATGTCTGTAGCTCATACAGTCCGTTCGTAGAATAAGAGATATGTTTAAAGATGGGGAACTTCTTTTTTTTTACCATACAAAACGTTAATTGATTGGGAGATGAAAAGCATTGTTTCCTAAAAAGTAGGGTGCATATTAGTTTTGAGGAAAAGCATCTTTGTCATTGGTTAATAAAAAAGCAGTTTAAACGTGGAGTACAAATTATAGGATAAAATTTGCTCAGCTCAACCACACCTGCCAACTGCATTTGGAAGGTACTGTTCGAATTTTAAAGAATGGTGAACTTTTAGCCTGCACGTGCCGTTAAATGTTCGAGAAAATGTTGCAAAAAAAATGTCGTTAGGTTTAAAAGAAATTATGAACTTTTAACCTGCACGTGTCGTAGAATGTTTAAAAAGTATTTTTAGTAGAATACGTTGAACTTTTCACCTGTATGGAAAGTTAAAAAATAACCAATAGCGGGAAGTTTTGCAATCTAAAAAAATCAAGGAACTATTCTGATTTGTTCTTTACATGTATTTATGTGTGGAGCAACAGGGAAATTGTGCCATTACTGGTTCCATTCTTGATGAAAGCGCTGCATTACATGTACTGTGTGACAAAGAAAGAATTGCATGCGTTTGGGACATTTGAAATCTGCATACCAACTACGAAGGTAAGTTAAAAATAAAGAAGGTGTGTCATGTGTTCTGTAGTAGTGGTTAAGTATTTGAGGCGATATTTTTAACTTTGAAAGTATTTTTTATTTCTAAATAACATAGTGTTAGTAAAGTCTGGTGTTTTACATTGGTTCTAAAATATGCATAAAGTGTGACTAGTTGTTAAACAAGTACTTTATACATGTTTAGGAGTTTTTCACAAAGAAAAGGTGTAAATTGTCATCTATAAAAGACTGTATGGTTTTGAAAATTAGATGTAGCGTTGATTTGGATTTGTATATCTATTCTGGTGAGATAAACAGAATATCGCACGTTTGCAAATTATGCTTAGTCTGGAAATGGTGGGGAAGGGGTGAGAGTAGAAAATTCATGTGTTAGTAACTTAATAGAGATGGAACAAAAACCAGAAATGTTATGTGCACAGTTTGTGGTCTCATTTTTTACACTGAGAGGTAGATTTCAATATCAGTCAAGGCTGGTGAGGTACTGCGAGGCTTTGGATTTGGGTGTTCTTAGCAAACTAAGTTAGTGGGGAAAGTTTCTTTAGAAGACATTTTTTATAAATATGTGAGAGATACAAAATAAATGAAAATGTTCTCTGTATATTTTCTGTACGATTTTGTTCACAGTGCTGAAGTAAATGTGATTATTAGTGATAGTAATTGTCAGGGTGTGTTCCTCTGCTGAATATACGCAGGCCTCTAATTGGTCCGGGTCTTATCGGTACTGAGCTCCGCCACCCCTTTAAAACAGCCGCCAATTTTTTCTTCCCACTTTAAGCTGTTAATATACGTATAGCAAAGGGCCGATACATAAAAAGTTTGGGAATTACACCTTCATTTACTCTGTACACCTCCCACGACCATTTTGTGCCCCCAACAGTACTGTTTATAAAAATAATCTAATACAGCTTTATCTATTATAAAAATAGCACTTATAGGTTTATTGGCATATTGGTAGGATCTGTACTACATAGAGAATGTTGCAATCAGTGTCAATGGTATAAAACTGCACCTTATTATGTTGGAAATATTACATATGCACAGGTTGTGATGCCATTTTTTACACTGTGAGGTACATTTGAATATAAGTGAAGACAGGTGTTATACTACGAACCCGTTCACAATGTGCACAGAGTACATGGAGAGTAAATGGACAAAGTAAACGTGCACGTTGCTTTGTGTATGTATGCATGGTTTGAATCATTTGATGATACTTTAAGATATAATCTAAACACTGTTTCTGCTTTACAGTTGGGTACAGTGCACAGTGTTAGTAGTTAGTGACTAGATGCTGGTAAAGGGATTATTTATTGCTCGTTCGATTATAAGTGATGAAAATTGTTAGGGTGTGTCTCTGTGCTGAATATACGCAGGCCTTTAAGTGGGCCGGGTCTTACCAGTGCTGAACACTGCTACACCTATCAGACACCCGCCATTTTGTTCATCCCACTTAAAGCCATCAATAGACGTGTATTAAAGGAATGGTACAATAAAAGTTTAGGAATTACACCTCCGTTTACTCTCCTCATCTCCCAACCTCATTTTGTGCACCCAACAGTAGTGTTTATAAAAATTAAGTAAAAGAGCTTTATCTAGTATGAAAATAGCACTTATACCTTTATTGGCATGTTCATGGGATCTGTAGTGTAAAGAGAAGTTCGTAATCAGTTTCAATGGTACAAAAGTGACGTGACATATGTTTGAAAGATTACATGGATTTTGGAGTAAGGTATAGAGGTAACAAATAAGAAGTATAGTTTGTTCTGTTTAAACGAGTATGTAGTTTTGTAAATCAGGTACAGCGTTGATTTGTGTTGAGAAATAAATGTGGCCGAGATAAAGCAAATGTTGCACATTTGGAAATTATGGTTGGTCTGGAAATAGTGGTGAAGGGGGGGGTAGAATATTTATCTGTTATTAATTTAAGGCAGATAAAACAAAAAACAGATATATTATGTGTACAGCTTGTGGGCTCATTTTCCACACAGAGAGGTATATTTGAATATAAGCCAAGGGAGGTGTTGTACTGCAAGCACGTTTACAATGTGCAGACATTATATGGAGAGCAAATACACAAAGTAGATATGTACCTTCCTTTGTATATGTACGCATGGTTTGAATAATTTGATGATACTTTTAGTTATAATGTACAATGCCCGGTGATGCGGGGCAAGAGAGGGTGAAGGAGGTATTGAGTCAGCTGTGGTATAGTCTCAGTATTAGTTTGCAGAGGGATAGCTGCGGGCTGGTGATGTGTTGCGTTGCAGAGGTAGAGCTGCAGGCCCCACGGTTTGCAGAGGGAGAGCTGCGAGACGTTGTCTTGCATAGGGATAGCTGCGGGCTGTTGATGCGGGGCGAGGGAGGGCGAAGGGGGTATCTCGTAGAGGGAGAACTGCAGTATATTTTTAGTGATGGCTAGTAGATGTAGAGCTACGGACCCAATGGCTTGTACAGATAAACCTGCGGACCCGATGGCTTGCAGACGAAGAGTTGCAAGCCGAACGGTGGTTCGCAGAGGGCGAGTTGCGAGCCGGCGGGCTGGCTCGTATATGGAGAGCTGCGGCCCGTCGGCTCACAGAGGGAGAGCTGCGTGCCGGCTCACAGAAGAACAGCTGTGAGCCAACTGGTATAGGGAGTGGTGCAGGCCGTTGGCTTGCAAAGGGATAGCTGCGTGACAGTGATGTGGGGAGAGGGAGGGTGAGGGGGTATCTCGCAGAGAGAGAGCTGCAGTATATTTCCAGTGTTGGTTGCAGAGGTATAACTGCGGGCCGGAGGGCTCGCAGAGAGGGCTACCTCTGCAAGCCAACACTGGAAATATACTGTAGCTGCCCCTCTGCCAGATACCTCTTTCACCCTCCTTCACCCCACATCACCGGCCCGCAGCGGCCCGCATCTGTTCCTCTGCGAGCCGGCATGCAGCTCTCCTTCTGGAAATTGGCACAAAGCTGTTCCTCTGCAAGCCAACAGCTCGCAGTTCTCCCTCTATAAGACGTCTAGCCTGCAGTTCTACCTCTGCAAGCCAACACTGAAAATATACCACAGGTCTGTCTCTGTGAGATACTCCCTTCACCCTCCCTCGCCCCACTTCACCGGTCGCTGGTATCCTCTTGCAAGGCGATGGCCCACAGCTCTCCATATGCGAGTCAGCCCGCAGCTGTCCCTATGTGAGCCGGCCCGCAGCTCTCCCTCTGCAAGGCAGCCCGTCGGCTAGGAGCTCTCCGTCTGCGAGTCCTCAGGCCCGCAGCTCTACCTCTGCAAGCAAACACTGGAAATATACCGTAGTTGTCCCTCTGCGAGCCAGCCTGCCGGCTTGCAGCTCTTCATCTGCGAGCCGTCGGGCCCGCAGCACTACCTCTGCCAGCCAACACTGCAAATATACCGCAGCTCTCCCTGTACGAGCCAGCTGATCGGCTCACAGCTCTCCCTTTGTGATCCAGGCCGTCGACCGATGGCCCGCAGCTCTCCCTCGTTGAGCCAGGCCGTCGGCTTGCAGCTCTGCCTCTGCGAGGCAGCCTGTCCGCTCACAGCTCTCCCTTTGCCAGCTGTCGGGCCCGCAGCTGTACCTCTCTGAGCCAACACTGAAAATATACCGCAGCTCTACCTCTGCTGGATACCCCCCTTCACCCTCGTTCGCCCCATATCACCGGCCTGCAGCGGCCCGCAGCTGTTTCTGTGCGAGCCGGCCCGCAGCTCTCCCTCTGCGAATTGGCACCCAGCTGTTCCTCTGAAAGCTAACAGCTCGCAGTTCTTCCTCTAGAAGCCGTCGGGCCCGCAGTTCTACCTCTGCAAGCCAACACTGGAAATATACCGCAGCTTTCCATCTGCCAGATACTCCCTTCACCCTCCCTCACCCCACATCACCTGTCGCAGGTATCCTTTTGCAAGCCGACGGCCCGCAGCTCTCCCTATGTGAGTCGGCCCGTAGCTGTCCCTCAGCGAGCCGGCCCTCAGCTCTCCCTCTGCGAGCCGGCACGCAGCTGTCCCTCTAGGAGCCGATGGCCCACAGCTCCCCCTCTATGAGCCAGCCCGTGGGGGGGACATCTTACTCCCACTGTGTGCTATTCTTATACTAGATAAAGCTCTGTTTGTTTATTTTTATAACAGTATTCTCAGGGGCACAAAGTGTTGGTTACAGTACTAAAGGACACATAAATGTAATTTAACGTAATTACGAGGTTTTCTGCCGGTGTTAAAGCTCCGTACACAACTGGGCTGGCACAATACCAAAATGGGAATGACATCTTACTTAATCTCTCCCCCCTCTCCATCCCCATGTTGGTCATTTTTGTTGCTCTCTAACAGTTGATCTGTTTTTGGTTATGTACATCCACAATGAGATGTAAGCCTGTACCATATTTTTGTTAATATGGTGCAGTGTTATGCTTGCTAAGTTGCCGATAGAAGTGTTAAGCTAATAAGGGTAACGTTTACATGTGCCATTTAGTTGATAATATCATTCTAAGTATACAGATAACAATTTTTCAAAATAGTATCTACAAAGTTATCTGTAGTGGGTTGCAAAAGAAGTGCTGTGGGATGGTGGGGTGCTTGGGACGGTGGGGTGGGGCGGGGGAGGGGAAAAGTAGGAGGTAGTGGAATCACATATAAAATGGGAAGGTGATTCTAAATAATTAAAGAAATACGTGCTGTATGTCCGGTGACACTACCTACCACCCTACTATTGCCTTATTCTGCTCCACTACCATGCAGCATTCCCTCTGCCAGCCGCCAGTGGAACTCATCTAATTGTATGTGATTATTTAAACATATTGAACAGATATACCAAACAATTGCAACTTTTTTTACTTTCACAGAAAATTATTTTGTTTGGATTAAAAATTGAAAATGCCTAGAAGAACTGAAAAAAAAGGCAAGATAAAAAGGCAATCTACCTAAAGAAAAGTCCAAAATGCGGATTACAAGTAAATGAGAGTACTACGAAAAGACTTTCTTCTGGTAAAAACACTAGACAATTTTTTTTTAAAGTATTACGAACATTTAATGAAAATACCATCACACAAAGGAAAAAGAAGAATTTTTTAAGTAAGGAGAATCAGACTTCGACTTCAAATTGCAAGAAAAAAAATCATGATAAGGAAAGAGTATTTGTTACCCGTAGCCAAAAACAATTTCACGAAATTTGTCAAAGTCTTTTTCAAAATAAAGTAATTCAGAATTTAATAAAAGGATACCACAAATATAAAAGGAAAGTGCTGCAATTGAATCAGAAACAGTGTATTGAAAGCATAGTGGATACTGCTTTTAAGTTAAAACAAACAATATTCATTTTAATTTTGAAGAGGATCAAACTGTTGGATAAAACAATGAAGATTCCGAAAGACAAAAGTAAAAATAAAAGATTTGTGAACAGAAGCAACTTTTGTAATATCTTCAGTGGAAAATGGAAACATACGTCTACTAGTGAACCTTTTTTAATGAAGAGAGTTACTTGCAAGAAAATAGTTTCCCATTTGCAGTTGATACTGGAGGTCGTTGCTACAAAGTTCAGAATGGTTGTCCTGTTCCAAAAGAGGAAATAGTTGGTATTAGTGCAGAACATTTAATAGCTGAAGAAGTTCAAGGGAAACACACACAAGCTGCTGTGAATAAGTGGGGTTGTAGCAGTAGTTGTAGTATTCGACAGGAATCTATTGATATAATGCGAAATTTGTTACGAGAATATGCACAGAAAAGTGTTAAACAGAAGATTAGGTTGTTACAAGGACTAGATCCATGTAATGTAAGAAAATATACTGAGAAACATGGGCATTCTCTGGCTTGTCTTTCAAGAAAAGTGTGTAAAAGTTTTTTTCATCACTTGAGGATGTTAGCAGTACACCATTCAGAAATGCGAAGTTTGTAAGGAAATTGTACTATGTAAAACGTCCTGCATTATGTTTAAGTGAACTGAATACAGCTCTTTTACACGGTTCTTTATCAGATGTACAAAAAAAGTGTGATGATATTGAGTTGCTATATTTTGGTTCAGAAGAGCAGTGCATAGAAAGTGAAAGTTTGAGAATTACAGATGTTGAAGAAGATGGGGAAGTGATTAGGATTGATCAGTTTGAAGAAGAAATTGGAAATTTTAACATAGTGTGCTCTGAAATTCAAAACTATGTTTGTGTATGTTGTCGACGTACTAATTATAAAACTCAAACTAGGAATGTTGATTTGTATTTGAAATCTGAAAAGAAGAATAATGATAAATGGAAGGAATTTGCAACTTACTTGTTAGTGGAAGGTCAATTTGAGTTAGGCAGTGATCAACGTGTTTGTAAATATTGTTATAACAAATTAGAAGAGAGCAAAATGCCTGCTAGAGCAGTACATAATAAGTTAGAATTAGTAGCTATTCCGGAGGAACTGGCAGATTTGAATACATATGAGTCAGTTCTAATCCAATCTGTTCATCCATTTCAAACTATAATTCACATAGAACCTAAAACAGGTAAACTGCCACCAACAGACTTACAAAGAGGGCTGAAAGGAAGAGAGGTGTACTTACCTTTGGATTTTAAGAAAAATATTGAAATTGTTGGTGGAGAGAAAGAGGAATATGAAGCAGTAGTCATTCTAGTAAATTGAGTACCAACAAAGAGTCGGAAAATATGGCAAGACTTTGTGGATGTTAATAAACTTCAAAAGGCTACGTAATATCTTGTGGAGAACAATATTCATTATAAAAGTGTAAATGTAGAAGAACAGGTAATAAGTTTGGACGATGAATCTTAAATTTCAAGTGGTCAAATAGAGAAAGTGGACAAGTAAAGGAGTGAAGAGATTTATGAACATTACACAATATGTCCTCTACATTCAAAAGAAGTAATAGGAAACAGTATTGAGTTATTTCAAATGAAAAAAGCAAAGGGAACTCCAATGAGTGTATGGGAGAAAAGCTTGGAAGCTCGTTGTTTTCCACAGCTGGTTCCTACTGGAGAAGGTGGATGATATGATGAACGACCTGTACGGATTCCAGCTTCAGAATATCGCTCAACAAGATTATACTCTGAAGATCCTAGATTTCGACACTGTATTCCATATATATTTCACCTTTTGTTTGAAAGTGATCTGTCTTCTCAGACCTATGCAGTGAACCACATACTTAAAACTGGAGTTCATCAATCACTTCTTTCAGCAAAAGAATTTGTGGAAAAAGTTCAACAAACAGATGAAACTTTAGAAGCACAATTAATTAATTTGATGGCATGTCAATGAGGAACAAATGAGTATTGGTATCGTGTTCGTGGAGAACTGAAATGTATGTTACGGAACTTAGGTACACCAACATGGTTTGTGACACTTAGCTGTGCGGAGTATGCATGGGAAGATTTGCTTGAATTTCTACGAGAAGCAAATTCCAATATAAAAAATGTTGAAATGAAGACACCTGGAGAACTGTGTTCTCTGGATCCTGTAAATGTGTGCAGATATTTTAATCATAGGTTTCAAGCTACGATGTCTTTTATCTGCAATAAAAAGAATCCACCTCTTGGAGAAGTTACCGATTTCTTTTGGAGAAAGGAGTACCAAGCGAGAGGTGCTCCTCATATACATATGCTATTATGGATCAAGGATGCACTTAAATTTGGAACTGATTCCGATGAAATAGTATTGTCTTTCATTGAACAGTATGTGACATGTGAGATTCCAAGAGAAGGAGGAGACAGAAGCTTGAGACAGCAAGTTTTACGTTTCCAAAGTCACCGTTGTGGAAAGTACTGCAGACGAAAATACAAGTCTAGAGGAAAACTTTGTACCAAGTGTCAGTTTGGATTTCCACGTCCAGTATTTTCTAAAGGAAGAGTAAATTCTTTTTTTCTTCTGTAAGGCACACAATAACTCGCAAATCTCCAAAGAATACCTACAACTTAAAAAGAACAGAACTGATAAAGTATATTAATGACTACAATCCAGTTATTTTGAAGATGTGGAATGCAAACATGGACATCCAGTATGTTGCAGATAACTCAATTGCTGATGCACGCTATGTTACATCATATATAACAAAATCAGAAAAAAACGAGATGAAACAAATGTGGGCAGAAATTGCACAAGAGAAGAGCCTTAGCAAAAAATTGTACAGCTTTACTTTGAAAATGTTTTTCCACCAAGAAATTGGATCCTATGAATGCTCAGACCGCTTGTGCTCTTCAAGTTTATATTCAAAATCACGAGGAATCATTTGGGTAAGTTTAGGCCTTGCCCGCTCACGAAATAGAGTATTGAAATCATTAGAAGAAATTGAATACTTAGCAGCAAATGAACCAGACAGTACAGAAATTCTTAAACTAATATGTTGGATACATACTATCCGAAAAGGAGTCGACATCTGGAACAGCTATGTCTGTATGAAGTACTTCAATATTACAGCTTCAAAATAAATTTTAAACAGAATTTAAAAGAAGGAAAATATGCATTAGTTGGATGTCATGGATGCTTAGTAAAACATACAAAAGGTAACCTTATTAACCACAAGAAACTCAGTTGTGAAACCCCATATAAGCGAGAATTTTACTATTTAGCACTTCTCCAACTCTTCAAACCATGGCATAGCGAAAGTGAATTACTTGGAGATTTCGACTGCTACGAAGATTCTTTTAACGCATGTAAAGATAGCATTGCATGTACATTTTTCCCTACATATTTAAAAATGTTGAATGATGACACTGAGGAAATCTTTGGGAAGTATTGGAAATGTGAATCTCTGGTTACATTTTGAATATAAAGAACTCACTCAGAATATGCGACAAGCAAGTGATGAAGATTATGGAAATATTCTGAAAGATGTAAGAATTGGTGTTCTAAGCAAACATGGTAAACAAGCTTTACAAAGTCATCTACTAAAGAACTTGTTTACGGCTGAAAACACACCAGAAGTAGTAATGTACAAGAAAATTGGAGAACAAAAGTCTATAGTTTGCTAAATGCCTACAGTGGAAGAGGGTTATACATTTAATCAAGAGCTTCTGAAATTGAAAAATCAAGTAATAGTTCACATTGAAGCTATTGATAAAATCGAGCATCAAGGAATAGCAATTCTTCTTTCAAAGAAACTGCAGACTAAATTGGATTCTTTGGAAAAGTCTGTATCATAAACTGCTGGCTTGGAAAAAAATTAAATGTATGTATAAACTGTTGGGTAATTTTGAGGCGTAATTTGAATGTAGAAGAAGGTTTAGAGAATGGGGCAAGTTGTTGAATTTGTAAAATATCAAAACAAAAATGCAATTGAATTCTTGAAAATTAACTGTGATCAGATTACAGAGGTAAGACAGATTGCGCGTTGTGCTGTACTTTGTTTGCTGGTAAAAGACTTGTATGTTCGTAGAAAACAGTTTCCTTTCTGTTGAGCATATACAAACATAAATCTCAAGGTTTAAGTGTAGATAATTCTTTAGTAAATGTTGGAAGAACTGTGTTTAAAGAGGAAACGGCATATGTTGCATTATCTTGAGTGAGATTGCTGGAGTGAGGTTTTCCTTAAAATCTGTATACCTCCTCCATTTTATCATGTTAAAATTAAAACGAATAACTGATTAATATTAATAGTATTAATGGTTTGCTGTGTTTGAATAATCAACATTACTAATTAGAAAATACACGTGGGAATCGCATTTGCATGGCCTGATTGATACGTAAACTAATTTTCGTACGCATACTAATGTGAGATATTTAGAATTAGTATGTTATGTGTTGCTTTTGTGATGTGATTTGTGAATTGTGCTTGAAAATGTGAGTATAAACCGCAATGCGTGTTGCTTTTGCTAGATAAATACACACACATAAAGGGTTTAGTGAGGGAATAACATTTTAATAGTCACTTCCATGTATTAATTACGTTTTGTGTTTCTTTGCTTAAGTTGACCTTTCTGGAGTGGCCACAAAATGGCTGCCATCCCTATTTTGACGGACAGACGAGAAACAGAAGTCACTGAGTGAAGTGCGCCTGCGCTAAAAGATGAGCAACAATAACCTCGTCCTGACCCCATGCAGACTGTACTCGTGAAGGTGGCACCGGGAGGAGTGCCAATCTTCAGACAATGGACTTCCTTAAACTAAGAACTGTTATAATTGATGACACCATGGACACAAACCCGTATGAGAACCAAAATGCCCTGAATGGACAAGTAACTGTTGCAAATTATTAATAAAATGAGAATTACATCTGAAGTAACATCGAGCGCATGAGAATCAGGAAGAATGATCCTGGTTCAACCAATCAAATTTGTTTTAAAACACGTATTGTAACATTTTGTTGTTGATTTTACTATAAAAGAAGTAGACTAGAGAGGGTCAATAAGCTTGTTTCCTGACGTTATGCTGACGGAGAGGACGGTGACACTGCTGGACAGCTGCTTGCCAGAGACTCTGACGGACTGATCAGATGCCCAATTAATTTACGAACTGATTGATCGATTTATGGGCATAGAGACGAAAGATCTGAATTTGACATAGAGGACGCCATTTAGCCAGATTAGGTAAATATGTGAATCAAAATATTGAATGCTTTATGATTTTCTTATGCTTTATTTAGATAAACATTTCAATTCATTTAAGAACTGTGTCGGGTTATTATTTGAAGTGTATTGATGTATATTGTTTAGAAGGATTACGTGTCGCTTTTCCCAGCAACTCAGCTGATCCATGGCCTATCCATGGGAGGAATTGCTAGGTTAAAGGTATAGACCCTGGTGAGGTAGGGAGGAATAGGTGAACTCATTACTCATCGGGGATTTGTGCATTTTCCTCCCATTTCCAGCGCATGGAATAGAGAAAGGATTCCCCTCTCTCGAGGACCATTGATCTAAAGTAGAATGAATGATTGGTGTTATGGGCCCCACCAGTGAATGAGTGAATGAATGTGGTTGAAGAGATCTGTGGTCTGTGACGTAGAAAGGGGATTTTGGTATTCAGCGCTGGAGCAGTTTTTCTGGTAGCAGAATGATGGTTAGCTATTGTTTTGGGTTGAGTGACGATTGCTTGTAAATAGCTTGTAGATTATTGATTGGTATTGGTTTATGTACTAACACTCTATGTTGAGTCGCGTCGAGTTATATGTTGTTTGCACGGCTTCTGGGATGTAGGAAGTCGGAAGTTTGTAACAGTTCCGTAGTAGAGCAGAGGTAAGCGCTGCTCTTGAGAAAGACGGAATTGTTGTTGCCCTGTAGGTACACAGGGGAAACGTGTGACAAGTGAAGTTGCACGGCGCATTGTCTGGGTTCGATTCGGCGGCATCGTCGTGTGTTGCCATTATAAATATTCTCGGTGTGAGAGAAGTGTGTATGATAGCAAAGGGTTACCTGTGAAATTTTGGTCTTAGGTACCAGGAAACCAATTGGCATACCGCTAACGCTTATCACTGAAAAGGTAGCAGGTGTTCTCTGAGCTTGTTAGAAGGACAAAGTAGAGGGAAGCGCTGCTTTGTTAACAAATGGTATATTCTGCAGTAGGGCAGAGGTAAGCGCTGCTCTCGAGAAAGACAGAAGTCTGCATGAATGATCGACATTTTCCCTGTATGACAGTGTGTGTATGAAAAAGGCATTCTAATTAATGGCAAAACTCTAGTGTTATTTCATTCTAGAGAAGCGATTAGTTGATGCATGATAGAAGGGTGAAGTAGAGGGATGTGCTACTTTATCAACAAAAGTACTAATTCCGTAGTAGGACAGAGGTAAGCGCTGTTCTCGAGAAAGACGGAATCCTCGTGAGAAAGGTCTTTTGCTGTTCTTTGGTTAGCGAATCAGACAATGGAGATGTTTTAGTGTTGTTACTAACAGAATCGTAAAAGTTGCAGTAAGAGTTCACGGAGCGGTCTTGTAAAGGAGGGCTAGACGAGAGCAGAGCAGAGCTGCCACAGCGGCTGCTGACGTCAGAACGACTGCGCTGGGATTGGACAGTGGATTGGAGGCGTAAAACGCTCCGGATTGGTGCGTTAGTGTAAAGCCCCGCTAAGAGTGGAGGAATACAGAGTGACGTAAACGCTCCCTGATTGGAGTGTTAGTGTGAGTCGCGCTGAGATTGGAAGATTGTGATAGTGACGTAGACGCTCCTGATTGGTCGCGCTGTGAGGGGACAGAATAGCGGTACCATTGTAAGAAGACTAAACGGTACACGGAAATCGAGAAAATGTATTACCAACCACCAGAAAAGAAGAAATCGTGGTTTGGGAAAATTAAAAGGTGGTTCAAGAAAGATAAAGTAGTTGAGACTAGGGAAGGACAGTTACTTCCTCCACCGAAAACACCCGCATCTATAATGATTGCGAAATATGGGTATCATACTTGTATTTGGTTAGATAAGTGGGTAAAATACACCAAGGACGATGGAGTCCTGGCGTTTCCAGAACATGGTTCATTTAATTTGGCTGTTTTGAGAAATCTCTGAGACAAAATGATGGACTTAGAACCGAGACCTAGACCGACGCAGTTTGAGGCATTGACGGAATGGGAAGACGAAATGCATGAACGAGAAAAGCAGAGAAGTGGTAGGGATTACCGATACATGTTCGGTAGATCATACAGACATGAGACACATGATGACCGGATGAAAAGGTGGCGGAATGCAAGTATGACTGAGGGTATGTATTCTGTGAGAATGGTAGGAGAGAATAAAGGGAGAAAATGCACCGAGAAAAGGCGTAATGTGGATTTGAGTGGATATGAAGTGAATGAATCAGAAGATGATGTTCTTGATGAGGTGTTTTACAAAAACCCACCACCGTATCGACCAGAACCAGAAGCATTGTCACCAAGTGCCCCAATGAGAGAAACATTACGAATAATTAAAACAGAGACTATGTCACCAGAATTAGGGAAAAGTAACTCTGCAAGAGAGATAGAAAAACAGACAGAAAGTAGGGTAAATGGTGAGAATTCAGTAGAACTGGCCAAAACTACCCTAGAATTAACCGAGAAAATAAGAGAATTGACCAAAAATCTAGAAGCCGTAACAGTTCCAGTAACGATAGGTCCAGTAATGCCCATATTTGAGAAACAAACAGATACTGAACATTGTTTGACAGTGCCGTACAGAAGCCAAAATCTAATTGAAAATGCTGAACGGAGTCAAATTGAGAATCCGTGGGGACCGACAATAAATATGTTTGAACCGAGCGTTTCAAATAATCCATTTGTAAATCAAATTTATGCTGAAAAGAGCAGAATGACAGTGGAAACATTATTAGAACCACAAAAGGCCCCAGAACAAAATAATGTAGACAACCCAGTAGGGCCTTCAGTAGAAGAATTAAGCGAATGGCTCAGAGAGCTACAGAAAAAGGATCAAGAATCCCAGTCAATAGTTGTAGCCAAATTACGAATGGTATTAGAAGAATTAATAGTAGGAACTATCCCTACTGAAAAATCGAAGAACTATCAGGATGAGGAATTGTTGTTTCTCTGCAAGAGTGCAACATGGAGAGCGAAAAACTTGCATGAAAGATTAGAGGAAATTGCAAACGAAATGGGAATAGATTTTGACAAAATAAAAGCACTGCAAAAATCTTATTGAGTTAATTTCACTGAGAAGGATATAGAGAACATGAATACTACAGGAAGGATAGGTCAAATTAAGGATATAATTGGTTTTTTGAGAAAATGGGGAGATGTGGACAGATGGAGAAGTAAGTGGTGTAGAAGACGCGATAATATTACAGAAAAGACAGTTTCAGCATTTCCCGTTAGAGAGAAAGAAAAGGTAACAACAGAATACCCCATGAGAGAGATTCCAGGAGGAGGGTATGTACATGTTCCATGGACAAGACAGGACATTTTGTCTTTCACAAATGATTTCCGTCGACTACGCAAAAAGCCCGTTGAGTGGTACCGGCAGGTAGACAGATTTGTAAAATTGTCAAAGGTATTATGGATAGATTTGAATAGTCTATTCGATATAATAGTACCAGCAGATTTGTGGACAGAATGCAAGCTGATGATAAATTGGCCCACTCAGGAGTATCCTAGGGACCCTAAGACGGGAGCTCCCGACCCAGAAGTAATGAAGAAATATGAGCAGGTTATGGCATTTCTGAAAAATAAGGTACCCCCTGGAGAGACCGATTGGGTAAAAATTGACAGAACCCAACAGGAAAGCAAGGAGTCAGTACATGCATATTATGAGAGGCTAATTCAGGCTTTTAAACAGTTCAGTGGAGATGAGAACCTGAGTGATAAAGATTTGAGTCATTTCGTATACAGATTTGTATATGGTTTACGCCCAGAAATTGGTGATATGATAAAGCAGCATACAGTTGATTGGCAAAATAGGAAAATAGATGAAGTTTTGAGACATGCAAAATATTTCAGCGATGAGATTGAGGCAAACCAGCGAAAACTGAAAGAAAAGGCAATGTGGGCACAGGTAAAGGTAGCCGAATGACAGGAAGCTCAGTTGGTAGAACAAGCGAACAATCCAGGAGTAAGACCAAGATTTGGTTCAGGGAAAGGGAAAGGTAATATAGAAGAAGCTAAAAAGAAATTCCTATGTCACAATTGCGGTGAGTTAGGGCATTGGAAATCCGAGTGTAAGAACCCTCCAAATACTAATAATGAAAATCGATCGTGGAATCCACAGGTGCAGAAAGAGGTGGGTGGTCAACTGCAGCAACAGCAGCAGGTGGTTACCTCCCAGAATCAGGTGCCAAAACCCCCTTTTCCACAGAACAGAAACTCACAGAAGTATAGTAAGGAATCGGGATTCTACAATGAAGAACAGGTAAATAAACCATCACGCGCTCGCACTGTTTCGCAGTATTGGCTGCAACATGATGAGAGTGATTCAGAAATGGGTTATTGACGGTGCCGAAGGGAGGAAGAAGAGTGTGTACTTGGCGCAACTCTAGAAGTAGACCAGACAGGACCATTTGTAGATGGGAAGATTAATG
This sequence comes from Triturus cristatus, assembly GCF_964204655.1. NCBI lineage: Eukaryota > Metazoa > Chordata > Amphibia > Caudata > Salamandridae > Triturus > Triturus cristatus. The sequence continues at coordinate 1,282,403,544 of NC_140585.1, forward strand.
ATGATAACATTACTTTCCTAGTGGACACTGGCGCTACTCGATCTACTGTTAGATCAGCTGATGTTAAGAATCTTCCTCTTTTGGATGAAATGATCCAAGTAGTTGGTGTATCTAACCAACAGTTAAAAACATACCTTACAGAACCCGTAAAGGTTAGTATGGGGAAATTTTCTGAAATGCACCAATTTGTGGTGTGTGACACCAGTCCTGTGAACTTGCTAGGTAGGGACCTGTTGTGCAAGATGAATTACACTATATTTTGTACTCCAGATGGAATAGCTTTTGAAACACCAGATGAGGATGTATTGTATAAAATGACCATAGCTAACAGAGAATGTGAGAATATTGGAACATATGCAGTATTTAATCCAGATGAACTGCCTAAAGAATTGAAACTGTCTGTAAAAGCAGAGGTTTGGGATTTCACCGGAGAAGATGTAGGGCTAATGAGAAACGTAGACCCAGTAAAAATTACTGTAAAGGAAGGAGTAAGTTATCCGAACATTTCTCAGTATAGATTGACACCTGAAATATTTGAAGGAGTAACTCCAATAATTGAGAAGATGATCAAGCAAGGAATTCTGAGAGAAATAATGAGCAGTCCATGTAACTCACCCATAATGGGCCTGAAAAAGCCAAATGGGAAATTCAGAATAGTGCGAGAAAGACCTGAGAAAGGTGAACAAAATCGTTGTACCATGTTGTCCCATTGTACCAAATCCATCAGTGATTTTGTATCAGATTCCCCATGATGCAGAATGGTATACAGTGATTGATTTATGCCATGCGTTCTTTTCCATCCCATTGCATCACGACAGTCAGCAAATTTTTGCATTTCGGTTTGGAGACCGTATTTTGGCATGGTGCCGAGTCCCACAGGGGTATACAGAAAGCCCCTCAATATTTAATCAATTGTTGAAAAAGTAATTGGAAAGTCTGCAAATGCCCGAGAGTTCAGTATTAGTACAGTATATAGACGACCTCCTTGTGGCGTCGAAAACTCGTGAAGCTTGTGAAGTAGACACCATAGCCTTACTAAATCACCTGGCAGATGGAGGACTAAAAGTGTCCCCAGCCAAACTGCAGTATTGTAAGAAGGAAGTACAGTATTTGGAACATAACATTGAAAAAGGATTGAGGAAAATAACAATAGACAGAATCAGAATCATAAAAGGAATGAGAGCCCCCATGACTCAAAGAAAAGTGAGAATGTTTCTGGGAATGGTAGGGTACTGCCGCCAGTGGATCAGCAATTTTTCACTGATTGCAAAACCTCTGGTACGGCTAACAAGGAGTGATGTAAAAGATCCCCTTGAATTGAATAAGGAAGAATTAGCAGCATTCAAACGATTGAAAGATGGATTGTGTGAAGCCTCAGCATTGGGTATGCCTGATTATGAAAAGGAATTTGAGTTATATTGCAGTGAAAGAAATGGACGTGCACTTTCTGTGTTAATCCAGAAGCATGGAAGATTGAGGAGACCAATTGCATATTATTCATCGATGCTTGATCCAGTAACCGTAGGCTTACCTGGTTGTCTGAAAGCAGTAGCTGCAACATGTCGAAGTTTGGAGCAGAGTGAAGGAATCGTGATGGGATATCCTTTGAAAGTGTTTGTACCTCATGATGTGGCGATTCTTTTAACAAGGAGTCGTACTCAGTATATGACACACAGTCGGCTGACTAAGTATGAGAAAGTCATACTAGGTGCAACGAATGTGACCCTTGCGAGATGTTTGAATGTGAATCCAGCAACGTTGTTACCAGATGCTGAGAATGTGGAAGTGAGAGATGAAGCAGATCATGATTGTTTGGATGTGCTTGAGTATTGTACGAAACCGCGACCAGACATAAAAGATGTACCTTTGGCAAAAAATGATTATGTAATGTTTGTTGATGGGTCATGTTTGAGAACAGAAGAAGGGGTGTTGAGTGCAGCATATGCAGTGTGCACGGTTGCAGCAGTGATGGAAGCATCCTATCTAAAAGGAGTAAAATCTGCTCAAGTAGCAGAATTAGTGGCTCTGACTCGAGCATGCAAAATTGGGAAAGGTGTGAGAGTGACTGTGATAACTGACAGCCAGTATGGCTTCGGAGTTGTCCACGATTTTGGCCAGTTGTGGCTACAAAGAGGTTTCCTAACCTCAAGTGGAACTCCTATAAAGAATGCTGAAGTGGTTGGAAAGTTGATTGAGGTGATACAGCTGCCTAAACAATTGGCTGTGGTGAAATGTGCTGCCCATAACCAAGGTGAGGATTACGTTACTGTCGGCAACAGATATGCCAATGACATGGCACAGTACTGTGCCAGGAATCAATATTCAGTCAATCGGGCAAAGGAGAAAGAAATGACTTCCTATTCCTTAATGTTTACTAACGTTGTAGGGACATGGGAAGAAGTGAGACAATTGCAAGAGGAAGCAGGAGATGAGGAAACAAGGCAGTGGGTAAAAGCAGGATGTGCACCAAGGGAAAAGGATCAGGTGTGGGTCTATCGAGATGGAAGACCAGTCCTACCAGATAGCATGTTGTCTACCATGGCACGGATGTATCATGGCCAGGGACACATAGGGAGAGATGCTATGATCAGGTCGTTTAAACAGACCTGGTACAACCCAAAATTCAGAATTATATCAGAGAGCCTATGTCAGAGATGTCTAATTTGTCAGCAATACAATCCTGGGAGAAAGACAGTGCTGAGCCTAGGAACTATAGGCCGAGAAGGAGGGCCTTTTATCAGAATGCAGATAGATTTCATTGAGATGCCAACATGTAACAGATTGAGGTATGTTCTGGTCATAGTCTGCCTATTCTCCAGGTGGGTAGAAGCATACCCGACAAGGAGAAATGATGGATTGACAGTAGCAAAGCTGCTTTTGAGAGAATTCATCCCCAGGTTCGGGTTCCCAGTGACCCTTGAATCAGACAGAGGAGGGCATTTCTGTAATGAGATTGTAAAATTGGTCAGTGAAGCATTGAATGTACAACAGAAACTGCACTGTGCCTACCGACCAGAAGCTTCTGGTGTGGTTGAGCAAATGAATGGTACAATCAAAAACAGAATTGGAAAAATGTGTTTAGCCACAGGAATGAAATGGCCTGATGTCTTGCCTCTAGTTTTGATGACCATACGTGCAACCCCAGATAGAACTACAGGGTTAAGTCCTCATGAAATAATCATGGGACATGCAATGAGGCATGCTTAAATACCAGTCAACAAACTGATGACGATTTCTGATGACATGGTGTTGGAGTACTGTAAAGGCCTGGCTGACGCAGTTCATTCTGTGTTTCATCAGGTTGGAGCGGATGCCACCACCCTTGAAAAGAAGCCAGCCCATGATCTAAGCCCAGGAGATTGGGTGAGGATAAAGGTCCACAGAAGAAGAAACTATTTGGTTCCCAGGTGGGGAAAACCAAGACAAGTCATTCTGACCATGACAACAGCTGTGAAGTGTTCTGGACTGAAAAACTGGATCCATGCCAGCCATACCCTGAGAATACCCAATCCAGTGGATTGCAAGGAGAAAGAGTACTATGATGAATCAGAGTCAAGTACTGAATCAGACACCGAAGAACCAAAAACACGAGAAAATCCTGAAAGGAGGGAAAACGAACCAAAACAGATTCTAGTTCCCAGAAGTGTCTCTCTGAGAAGAAGACTGCAGATTTCGGACAGCTCAGATTCTGAAGACGAGCAAAGAAAGAAAGGACCTAGAAAAGAACCTAAAAAGAAGGAAGGAAAAGACAAAGAAGAAGCAGTCAAAGAAAGTCAAAGAAAACAAATCCCAGATGAAAAACTGAGAGAAATTCCACCTGAAATAATAGATTTGAATGAAGAAGGGACAGATACAGAGAGAGAGAGGGACAGATTGCAGGAGACCCCCGAGGAGGTGTAGGGAACTGCAACATCCAGCTAGGTGAAGGGACAAGTAGTCAGCAGGAAGATTGCGTGTCGGAGATCCGAGGAGGGAAAGAAGTAGGGAAACCAGAACAAGTGGTGGATAAAGAGACTGGTGAAAAGGAAAAGCAAGTTGGGACAGAGTCAGAAGAGAGTGAGAACGAAATACCTGCGGGTCGAGTTCTGAGAAGGAGAGCTTGGAGAGAAGAAAAGAATGAAAAGAATGTCAAAGAAAGTAAATTGAAAAGAGCTGTAAAACCAGAAGTTTGGCCGAACAAAATAAAGAGACTAAGATATCGATTGTCTCGAGTGAAATCACCAAGAGCTAAACAGGTGAATGAAGTCACGAGTCAGGAAAAATCAAAGGAGGATGAAACAGTTGTAACCAAAGAGTCCAGAAGAACAAGAAAACCTAACCAGAAGTATAAGTCGCCGAAATGGACGTATGTGGCCCTGCCTGAAGAAACCCAAGAGGCAGACAGTCAAGGAAATCCAGAGGAGGCTTTACTGAAAGTGGTTAAAGAAGAAGAAGAATCAGAAATCCTGAGAGTTCTCTTGTCCGACATTGGAGAAGAAGAAGCGGAGATTCAGGAAATTCTGTATCCTGATTGGGAGAAGGAGGCAAAGGACGATGAGATGCCAAACTGAATAAACAAAGAAGCTGTTGATGTGGAAAACGATAATAAAAGAGAAGAAGTAGAAAACTAGTGGAACCAAGTAGAAGCTTAGAAGCTTTGGGTTAGAAACTGGTCATAAAGTAGAAGAGGCTAAGTCAAAAGACACAGTCTATTTTAGTAAAGATGGCTAACATAGATGGTAGTAAAAGTAGATGTACATTCATGAAAAGATGGTGTAAAACATGTTGCTGTTGTACAGGATTATTAATGCTTTTATGGAGCATCCTAGCACTTGTAATATCATTTAAAGTCACAATAGATACAATAGAAGGACATGGTCAAAACAAAACTAACATAGGTAAAATTTCAAAGGTAGTACCGACTGTAGAAACAAAAATTCATTTGCATAAAGATAGGTCTATTAACGATTTCTCTAATAATGTATTTTCAAAATTATTGTATGAATATGTAAAGACTATGGATGTAAGGGACTGCTACGTCTGTATGCAGTTACCTGCTTCTGTGGCAGAGGGAGTGACTAATCATCACCTTCCAGCTACTTATGGAATAACATGTAGTGTAATAGCTAGCTTATTTTATGAGATAGGGAAATTAGAGTATTATTTTTCAGATGTAGATCACATTTTTGCATTAGTGCCTGCTAATAATAAGCTAAATAAGGTAAGACCTGCTAAAGTTTTAGGTGAATTTTTCTTAGAGACTAGTGAACTAACATTAGAAGTTGTGTTTAAATATAATTTGACATGCAGTTTGTAGAAAGAAGAAAAGACATTTTTGAATATGGTTGAGGAAAGAAGGCATAAGATGCACAAAAAGGCATCAGAAGGAAAGGTTGAGAAAACGGCTTGGGACATAGAAATGGAGAAACACCTGACAAAAGGAGAGTCAACACCAACAATAGCTTTAGATAGGCCTCAGAAAGGAAAATTTTGTATAAGAAGGAATCAAACTGCATATGATAATCTTTTTGTAGGTAATAGTGAGTGCCATGATACATACCGAATCATAAGTGGATGGGGATTTAAAGGTGGAAGAGATCCAGTATGTCCTGGAATATATTTTATCTGTGGGAACAGGGCATATTATCGTTTGCCAGACCATTGGTATGGCACATGTTATGTAGGCCTGGTATTTCCAAAAATCTTTCACATGGACAGAGAAGAGGGTGTAAATAGTTTAAATAGTCATTTAGTGCGTAGAAAGAGAGAATCTTGGGCAGAAATTGTGGGTGACATCTTTTGTGCATTGATACTAGCAGTGGGAATAACTCTGAATGCAAATAAAATTAGAAGATTGCCTACAGTAGTGGATCGCTTGTCAACAAACACTGCTAATGGATTCTTATTGGTTAATACTGAAATGGTTGCCATGCGTGCTATGGTAATGCAGAATCGACTTGCCCTTGATATTCTATTGGCAAAAGAGGGTGGAGTCTGTGGAATGCTGAAAGTTCAACATTGTTGCACTTACATTCCAGACGAAAGTAAAGATCTAAAAGTTTACATTAAAAATATTACTGAATTGCATGATGAACTTGTGCCACTGGAGGTTGAAGATGTATGGACAAGAATGGGAAAGAAAATAGCTGCTATTAAAAATTTCTTAGCTAAAATAGGTAGTACTGTTATAGGTAAAATGTTGTTTCCATTAACATGTGTGATAGTTGCATTATTAGTGATAAGACTAGGGTGTATGTGTTGCAGGAATAAGAAAACAAATAATAAAATAAAAAGAGATAAACTTAAGAGAAAAGGAAAAGATCCAAAAAAGGATTTAGCAGAAATAGCCTTAGATGAGTGGAAAGAAAGTATGTATAAAAAAGCAAAAAGAGATGAATATGAAGAAACTGAATTTTGAGCTATGAGTAAGAAGTCATTTCAAACTTCCGTAAAAGGGTACTAAATTTGGGTGTTTTGTGGTGATAAAATCACCAAAGGGGGGATTGCTGGAGTGAGGTTTTCCTTAAAATCTGTATACCGCCTCCATTTTATCATGTTAAAATTAAAACGAATAACTGATTAATATTAATAGTATTAATGGTTTGCTGTGTTTGAATAATCAACATTACTAATTAGAAAATACACGTGGGAATCGCATTTGCATGGCCTGATTGATACGTAAACTAATTTTCGTACGCATACTAATGTGCGATATTTAGAATTAAGCAACCTTTTCAAGGCAACTTTTACAATGCACTACCATTACAACGACACTTTTACAACGCAAGTGGATTTACAACGCATGCATTTACAACGCCAGCTTTTACAACGCAAGAACCTTTACAACGCAAATACCTTTACAACGCAAGTATTATGTTTTCTTTTTTTTTTTGTTAAAATATTATTATAAACATTATTAAAATATATTTGTGATTTTTTATATTTATTGTATTAAAAATATTTTTATTTAGTGAAGTTGTTTTATTAATATTTAAAATTATTAAATGGTAAAAATACTCCAGTAATGAGAAATAATACTTAGTATTATTAATAAAAAAAATAGTATTAATATTGACAAGTAAATTGAAAGTGTTATTTATTGAAACAAATAGTTTTAAGAGTGAGCAAATATATAAAAAGTATTGTTTAAAAACTCAGGTATTAAATAAAATTATATATATTTTAAAAAAAAATATCTTGAAGAAAAGAAAAAAATTGGGAATTAATACTGTAGTAGTTTTAAAAAAAAAAAGAAAATTTGAAAAATTTGAAAAATAAATTTTAATGTGGGAATAAGTAATTATTAAATTTTAAGGTAAAAAAATGCAGTGTAAAGGTAATATTTTAATAATTAGGTATTAAAATTAATATTTAAAAAATTTAAGAAACATAATAGAATTTTTAAATAATTATTACAATGTATTAAAAGAGAAATGTAAAATATATATATTTATTAAAAAATTAAGAAGTTGTAAAAATACCTTAAACTATTATTAAAAACAAAGTTCCCACGCGTTTCCATTGTTTTCAATGGGAAAAATTGTCCTTAATTTATTTCCATAGATGAAGCTGTTTCTCCCGCGGAACTGAAAAGGAAGGTGATAAAAAAGAAGAAAGGGGAGCTTTTGAAAGGAAATGGAATAAGCATCCAGGTAAGGATAAAATTACAACATTTTACAAGTTATAACATACAAAAAAGATGTATAGTTAAAAAAAATACATTAATAAAAATAATGTTTCACATAGTTTCGTACATTCTTTTTTTAATTTAAAAAAAATAGAAAAAAGGCATTTTTTATTTTGATATTTTCACATATTTTGCTAACTTTTTTTTAATGTAATATATAATTTAATTAAATACAATAAATAATTCAACAAATAATATAAATAAAAAGTCAGTTTTCAATCTTTGCAGCTTCAGATGACGTAAGCACGTAAACATGAACGTAAGCGGCCATTTTGAAGAGCATCGATGGAGGAAGCAGCTGGAAGCTGATCTACGTCCAGGTAGGAAACAATTTAAACTTTATTTATACATGTTAAGTTAAAAAAGTATACATATATTGTAAAGGAAGGATAAGGAGAGGTTGCGGTTTCAGAATGTAATGTTAAACTGGTAAAAAAGCATGTCGCCGATCGTGTTATTAGAGTATGCCTATGTCGGGTCTCAAAAAGTTAAAGTGAAAAGTTATTTGTGTTTAGAATTTGTTTCAAAAAAAGAAAAAGATTTGTAATATAAATGTTGTATACTACGTATTTGTTTACGAAAAGCTGAATTTAAAAATGCATTTTTGAGAAAATATCTTGCTGTTTATGATCTACAAAAAAAGTTTGAAATGTGGATTATAAAGTATGGAAAAAAGCTTCTTTGATTTATTACAGATATTTTGGTAAGAAACACTTTTAAGAAAAATATTTGTCATTGTTTGCGTTGTTTTTAAAAAGAATTATGGCAGACATAGTGAGAGTATGATTTGGAAGGAGGTAGTAATTGTTTAATTTTGACCTGGTTGGTCAGAAGAAATACAAAATTAGTTCTGGTGCAAAAAGGAAACTAGCAGAGGTTGACATAGGGAGAATATGCTTTGATAGGAGGTAGATTTGGATCTATTTAAAAAAAAGAAAGCACATTTCTGCATCAAATTGGTAAATAGCAAGGGTGACATAGTGAGAAAATGTTTTGCTAGGAGTTAGTACTTTATTTAGGATGCTATTATAGTACTGTCATATTTTTGCACTATGTATTTAAAAAGTAAAGAAGATGGATCTACATATTCAATCAACAAGGAGTGCAAAAGAGTTTGATTTTTCTTTATCGTGGTCTTCACCTGGATGCATATGGACAAGGATTTTTTGGGATTTCACAAATCTGAAGAATAAAGGATTTTTTGGATTTTTTCGTTTTCCAACTATGGTTTTTTTTTTAAAGAAGATTTTTGGGATTAAAAATACAAATTAGGAAAACATTTCCTCTTAGAAAAATTGTTAAAATACTTAGTAAGGAGAAGAAAAAGTTTAAGGACTGAGTCCAAAATGGATAGAAAAAAGATATGGTATTTTTGTTTTTACAAAATATACAAATAATGTTTTTAGAAAATATCTCTTCAGATATTTTTGCATTTCAAAGAAGATCACCTTTTGAAAAAAAATGTGTGCTTATAACCAAAATTAAGAAGAAACATACATGGTTATTAAAAGAAGCTTTTTTAAGATTATTTTTTTGAACAAAGACTAGAAGATAATATATATTTTTTTTTTAAATGCTTTTTATGGAAACAAAATATGCTTTCTGATGGTTGCAAAATTGCAATGGATTTTCACTGTTGCTGTTGTACAGGATTATTAATGCTTTTATGGAGCATCCTAGCACTTGTAATATCATTTAAAGTCACAATAGATACAATAGAAGGACATGGTCAAAACAAAACTAACATAGGTAAAATTTCAAAGGTAGTACCGACTGTAGAAACAAACATTCATTTGCATAAAGATAGGTCTATTAACGATTTCTCTAATAATGTATTTTCAAAATTATTGTATGAATATGTAAAGACTATGGATGTAAGGGACTGCTACGTCTGTATGCAGTTACCTGCTTCTGTGGCAGAGGGAGTGACTTATCATCACCTTCCAGCTACTTATGGAATAACATGTAGTGTAATAGCTAGCTTATTTTATGAGATAGGGAAATTAGAGTATTATTTTTCAGATGTAGATAACATTTTTGCATTAGTGCCTGCTAATAATAAGCTAAATAAGGTAAGACCTGCTAAAGTTTTAGGTGAATTTTTCTTAGAGACTAGTGAACTAACATTAGAAGTTGTGTTTAAATATAATTTGACATGCAGTTTGTAGAAAGAAGAAAAGACATTTTTGAATATGGTTGAGGAAAGAAGGCATAAGATGCACAAAAAGGCATCAGAAGGAAAGGTTGAGAAAACGGCTTGGGACATAGAAATGGAGAAACACCTGACAAAAGGAGAGTCAACACCAACAATAGCTTTAGATAGGCCTCAGAAAGGAAAATTTTGTATATGAAGGAATCAAACTGCATATGATAATCTTTTTGTAGGTAATAGTGAGTGCCATGATACATACCGAATCATAAGTGGATGGGGATTTAAAGGTGGAAGAGATCCAGTATGTCCTGGAATATATTTTATTTGTGGGAACAGGGCATATTATCGTTTGCCAGACCATTGGTATGGCACATGTTATGTAGGCCTGGTATTTCCAAAAATCTTTCACATGAACAGAGAAGAGGGTGTAAATAGTTTAAATAGTCATTCAGTGCGTAGAAAGAGAGAATCTTGGGCAGAAATTGTGGGTGACATCTTTTGTGCATTGATACTAGTAGTGGGAATAACTCTGAATGCAAATAAAATTAGAAGATTGCCTACAGTAGTGGATCGCTTGTCAACAAACACTGCTAATGGATTCTTATTGGTTAATACTGAAATGGTTGCCATGCATGCTATGGTAATGCAGAATCGACTTGCCCTTGACATTCTATTGGCAAAAGAGGGTGGAGTCTGTGGAATGCTGAAAGTTCAACATTGTTGCACTTACATTCCAGACGAAAGTAAAGATCTAAAAGTTTACATTAAAAATATTACTGAATTGCATGATGAACTTGTACCACTGGAGGTTGAAGATGTATGGACAAGAATGGGAAAGAAAATAGCTGCTATTAAAAATTTCTTAGCTAAAATAGGTAGTACTGTTATAGGTAAAATTTTGTTTCCATTAACATGTGTGATAGTTGCATTATTAGTGATAAGACTAGGGTGTATGTGTTGCAGGAATAAGAAAACAAATAATAAAATAAAAAGAGATAAACTTAAGAGAAAAGGAAAAGATCCAAAAAAAGGATTTAGAAGAAATAGCCTTAAATGAGTGGAAAGAAAGTATGTATAAAAAAGCAAAAAGAGATGAATATGAAGAAACTGAATTTTGAGCTATGAGTAAGAAGTCATTTCAAACTTCCGTAAAAGGGTACTAAATTTGGGTGTTTTGTGGTGATAAAATCACCAAAGGGGGGATTGCTGGAGTGAGGTTTTCCTTAAAATCTGTATACCTCCTCCATTTTATCATGTTAAAATTAAAACGAATAACTGATTAATATTAATAGTATTAATGGTTTGCTGTGTTTGAATAATCAACATTACTAATTAGAAAATACACGTGGGAATCGCATTTGCATGGCCTGATTGATACGTAAACTAATTTTCGTACGCATACTAATGTGCGATATTTAGAATTAAACAACCTTTACAACGCAACTTTTACAACACACTACCATTACAACGACACTTTTACAACGCAAGTGAATTTACAACGCATGCATTTACAACGCCAGCTTTTACAATGCAAGTACCTTTACAACGCAAATACCTTTACAACGCAAGTATTATGTTTTCTTTTTTTTTTTGTTAAAATATTATTATAAACATTATTAAAATATATTTGTGATTTTTTATATTTAGTGTATTAAACATATTTTTATTTAGTGAAGTTGTTTTATTAATATTTAAAATTATTAAATGGTAAAAATACTCCAGTAATGAGAAATAATACTTTAGTATTATTAATAAAAAAATAGTATTAATATTGACAAGTAAATTGAAAGTGTTATTTATTGAAACAAATAGTTTTAAGAGTGAGCAAATATATAAAAAGTATTGTTTAAAAACTCAGGTATTAAATAAAATTATATATATTTTAAAAAAAAATATCTTGAAGAAAAGAAAAAAATTGGGAATTAATACTGTAGTATTTTTTTTAAAAAAAGAAAATGTGAAAAATTTGAAAAATAAATTTCAATGTGGGAATAAGTAATTATTACATTTTAAGGTAAAAAATGCAGTGTAAAGGTATTATTTTAATAATTAGGTATTAAAATTAATATTAAAAAAATTTAAGAAACATAATAGAATTTTTAAATAATTATTACAATGTATTAAAAGAGAAATGTAAAATATATATATTTATTAAAAAATTAAGAAGTTGTAAATATACCTTAAACTATTATTAAAAACAAAGTTCCCACGCGTTTCCATTGTTTTCAATGGGAAAAATTGTCCTTCATTTATTTCCATAGATGAAGCTGTTTCTCCCGCGGAACTGAAAAGGAAGGTGATAAAAAAGAAGAAAGGGAAAGTTTTGAAAGGAAATGGAATGAGCATCCAGGTAAGGATAAAATTACAACATTTTAAAAGTTATAACATACAAAAAAGATGTATAGTTAAAAAAAATACATTAATAAAAATAATGTTTCACATAGTTTCGTACATTCTTTTTTTAATTTAAAAAAAATAGAAAAAAAGTATTTTTTATTTTGATATTTTCACATATTTTACTAATTTTTTTTAATGTAATATATAATTTAATTAAATACAATAAATAATTCAACAAATAATATAAATAAAAAGTCAGTTTTCAATCTTTGCTGCTTCAGATGACGTAAGCACGTAAACATGAACGTAAGTGGCCATTTTGAAGAGCATCGATGGAGGAAGCAGCTGGAAGCTGATCTACGTCCAGGTAGGAAACAATTTAAACTTTATTTATACATGTTAAGTTAAAAAAGTATACATATATTGTAAAGGAAGGATAAGGAGAGGTCGCGGTTTAAGAATGTAATGTTAAACTGGTAAAAAAGCATGTCGCCGATCGTGTTATTAGAGTATGCCTATGTCGGGTCTCAAAAAGTTAAAGTGAAAAGTTATTTGTGTTTAGAATTTGTTGCAAAAAAAGAAAAAGATTTGTAATATAAAGGTTTTATACTACGTATTTGTTTACGAAAAGCTGAATTTAAAAATGCATGTTTGAGAAAATATCTTGCTGTTTATGATCTACAAAAAAAGTCTGAAATGTGGATTATAAGGTATGGAAAAAAGATTCTTTGATTTATTACAGATATTTTGGTAAGAAACACTTTTAAGAAAAATATTTGTCATTGTTTGCGTTGTTTTTAAAAAGAATTATGGCAGACATAGTGAGAGTATGATTTGGAAGGAGGTAGTAATTGTTTAATTTTGACTTGGTTGGTCAGAAGAAATACAAAATTAGTTCTGGTGCAAAAAGGAAACTAGCAGAGGTTGACATAGGGAGAATATGCTTTGATAGGAGGTAGATTTGGATCTATTTTAACCCCTTCCATGCGGGGCGGATTCCCCCGCTGTGCTGACCGTTACCTGCGCGGGCGTGGTCATGACGGAACGGTTCCGTCATGAGCACAGCTCAACCGACGCTCATGACGGAAACGTTCCGTCATGAGCGTCGAAGGGGTTAAAAAAAAGGAAGCACATTTCTGCATCAAATTGGTAAATAGCAAGGGTGACATAGTGAGAAAATGTTTTGCTAGGAGTTAGTACTTTATTTAGGATGCTATTATAGTACTGTCATATTTTTGCACTATGTATTTAAAAAATAAAGAAGATGGATCTACATATTCAATCAACAAGGAGTGCAAAAGAGTTTGATTTTTCTTTATCGTGGTCTTCACCTGGATGCATATGGACAAGGATTTTTTTGGATTTTACAAATCTGAAGAATAAAGGATTTTTTGGATTTTTTCGTTTTCCAATTAAAGAAGATTTTTGGGATTAAAAATACAAATTAGGAAAACATTTCCTCTTAGAAAAATTGTTAAAATACTTAGTAAGGAGAAGAAAAAGTTTAAGGACTGAGTCCAAAATGGATAGAAAAAAGATATGGTATTTTTGTTTTTACAAAATATACAAATAATGTTTTTAGAAAATATCTCTTCAGATATTTTTGCATTTCAAAGAAGATCACCTTTTGAAAAAAAAATTGTGCTCATAACCAAAATTAAGAAGAAACATACATGGTTATTAAAAGAAGCTTTTTTAAGATTCTTTTTTTGAACAAAGACTAGAAGATAATATTTTTTTTTTTAAAAAATGCTTTTTATGGAAACAAAATATGCTTTCTGATGGTTGCAAAATTGCAATGGATTTTCACTTTTGGAAAAAAAAAATGTTTTTTATCTACTTTATACTTTGGATTGCTTGGGGTTTTTGGATGTTGCAAAAATGGGATTTATTATGGTGGAAAAAGAAAGAAGCCTACAAAAGGTAGGCAGACCCGACGTATATTTTGGAAAAAAAGTTTTGAAAAAATGTTATTGCCAATTGTAATTAGTGTTTGATTAAATTTAGGGCAAAGCAGGAAAGTAAGGAGAAAAAGTTATTTAGAAGCTTAGAATGTTAGCAACATTTTCAAGGTAGTCTAGAGCCACATACAACGAAAACTGTTGCATAATACCCAATAGTCTCTCAGACATTTCCTTTGTGTTTTTAGTAACTCGTGGGTTTAGACTACCAGTTAATGTTTGTGAAAGTCTCATTTCCTGATAACTTTGCTCCTTCTTCAAAGTTTCCAAAAAAGAGTAGAAATTAGGGTGTGGTTTGCCAATTGTATGGTTGAAGGAGTTATGCCATCCCTCAATGGCATTATTTGTTTTAGCTTCTCCCTCTAAACAGCTCGTGTAACAGTTCCACCACTCCACATGGAAACGTGGCTTCCTCCTGCGACCCGATCTGCTTAGGTGCCCAATCCATGTGTCTTCAAAATAATTAAGGATGGGTGCCAAATTGTCTTCATTTACATTGTAATAATCTGTTTCTGTAATGGCAGTGTCGTACTCGTCTACACTTTCGGGAGGAACAAAACAAAGAGCTGTTAATTTTTTTAGCTCAACTTGTAGTTTGCTATCTGTTGAGTATTCTGCAACCAGGGATGTTTTCTGTAACTTACGCCAGAATGCCTGGGATAAATGGAAAAAACACCCCTGAATTTGGGTATCCGTGTACGTTTTACTGATCACATTGATCATGCTCAATTCAAAATCGACAATTATTTTCCTAGGACTTTTTGATGTTGTATTTTTAATAACTGATAAAAGTTCAGTGTAGGTTGCAGAAGTCTTATCAGGCAGCAAACTATATACTAAGGGGATCACATTATGGTTAATTTTAGCGTGTATAGTGTAAATTTGAGTGAAAGGATGGGGTGTACTTTTAAACGTCCCATCCATCATCCAAATTTCACTATTTTCTAACTTAACAAGGTTGCGGGGTGTACTAAAAATTAGAATACGTTTTTGAGGGTTTTCATTGTCAAGGAGAAGGAAGGGTTCATCAGCAAAAGAAATAGTAAGTTCATGTGGAATAACAATGTCAGAAAAGGTATGAGGTGTTGTGGTTTGTATGTTACTTGCCTGCTTTTGTCTTTGTATAATTCGTCTCAAATTAGGAATTATAGGCATATTACTAGCAACATGACTGGGGACATGCTGTGCAACCTCTCTTAAAATGGATCCAGTAGAATCATTGGAGGTGCTTGCAAGTTCTTTCATCTCATTTAAGGTTTCCCTTACATCAATCTCCATTGCAGAGGAAGAGTGGTTATGATCTGTTGTTTTAAAAATGATATCATGAAGGGTAACTGCTCTTCCGCTGCAATGGGATGAGTAGTATTGCACACACCTCCAATGATTTCTAGGAAAACTTATCCTTTCTTTACAATATATGTATCCTGCATGCTTAAGTAATCTGTTTCCTTTTCTGGATTTTATGAAGGAAGCAGTTTCCTGAGTAGACATTATGGTGCCGATTACGATCCGGTAAAAAACATTCCCGTACGACTCGTATCCAGTCTTTTTACCGTACGAATCGTACAAGTGCCGTACAAACTGGCAAGTACGATTCGCATGGGAAAAAGTCCATACGAATCGCATTGGGAATTATTCCCCACACGTCCTCGGGTCGGAAAATGTGTCCGACACGTCCTCGGACGATTTACCGTACAAACGTGAAAAGCAAAGTCCGACCGTGCAAGTACGATCCGTCCCGGGTGTCCGATTGTACAACCGTATGGTTAAAAGACCGTCCGCACCGAACTCCTAACGTCCAAACAGGTGCCCGGTACACGCCGAACCCCCCCCAGCCCCCGTATGTATGTGTCGAACCCCCCCGTGTATGTACACCCGAGTACGTGTCGAACCCCCGTGTATGTACACCCGAGTACGTGTCGAACTGTACGTGTCGAACCCCCCCGTGTATGTACACCCGAGTACGTGTCGAACCCCCCCGTGTATGTACACCCGAGTACGTGTCGAACTGGGGGTACGCACCGTACATACACGGGTGGGGGTACGACTCGAACGTACACGGGGGGTTCGACACGTACAGTTCGACACGTACTCGGGTGTACATACACGGGGGTTCGACACGACACGTACAGTTCGACACGTTCTCGGGTGTACATACACGGGGGTTCGACACGTACATACGGGGGCTGGGGGGGTCGACTCGAACGTACGGGGGCTGGGGGGGGGTACGGCGCTTACCGGGCCACCTACTCTGGTCGTTTCGCGCCGTACTTCGCTTTCCGACACTTTTTGGGTGCCGTGAAAATATTGCCATCCGGACTGCTGTCGGTTTGAATCGTACTTCCTGGGTCGTGAAACGCTGCCTGGAAGCGTCCCGACGTCACGTCGCAGCATTCCCGGATCACATTCGTATGCATGTTTTCGTCGGTCGGTGTTTTGTACGATTCGTACGGGAATGCTGTTTCCGTGCGAATCGTAATTCCATGTTTGTAATGTTTTCCGACCGGGTACAAGTCGGACGGAGAATACGCTCCGACCGACGGTTCGTACCCGGTTTTTACCGGATCGTGATCGGCACCTATCTGTGAAGAAAAAATGTTTAATTTTACTATGTGGATTAAAATGACAAATAACAGAGAACAATATCATTAATTTTCCCTACTGCTGCACTTTCATAGAGTTAGAAAAGTAAATCCTGCCCTTACACTATCCTCCACTTTCCCTACTGTTCCACCTCCTTGGAGATAGAATAGTAAATCCTGCCCCTACACTATCCCACACTTTCCCTATTGCTTTACCTTCCTGGAGTTAGAATAGTAATTGTCATACCTACAGTATCCCACACTTTCCCTACTGCTGCACCTTCCTGGAGTTAGAATAGTAATTGTCATCCCTACAGTATCCCACACTTTCCCTACTGCTGCACCTTCCTGGAGTAAGAATAGTATTTGTTACCCCTACAGTATCCCACATATTCCCTACTGCTGCACCTTCCTGGAGTTAGAATAGTAATTGATACCTCTATACCATCCTACACTTTCCAAAATGCTGCACCAACCTGGAGTTAGAATAGTAATTGTTACCCCTACACTATCCCACACTTTCTGTATTGTTGCAGCTTTCTTGAATATGTTTTTTAAAGTTGTGCCTATTGATTTGTTTCCTAGTTTGGAGTGTTCATTTTAAATACCTTTTGATTTAGGTGTTTTCTTCTTGGTCTGGTTTCTGGTCTGGTTTCTCTTTTTTTGCTTGTCTTTTTTGTTGTCTGGTCTTCTGGGATTCGACTTTTGATTTGGTGTTGAGAAGATTTATGTGATTATCTGAAAAAATGAGAAAGTAATGGAAATTTAATTTTTTAATTTCAATGTTTGTGATACAGTTAAAAATGTATACAATTCGGTGCATAAGTGACATTTGACTTTACTGTACCTAAATACTATACTACATTTTCTCTGCCACTTCACCTTCCTAGAGTTAGAATAGTAATTATTACCCCTACAGCATCTTACAATTTCCCTACTGCTGCACCTTCCTGGAGTAAGATTAGTAATTGTTCCACCTACAGTATCCCTCACTATCCCTACTGCTGCACCTTCCTGGAGTAAGAATAGTAATTGTTACCCCTACAGTATCCTACATATTCTCTACTGCTGCACCTTCCTGGAGTTAGAATAGTAATTGATACCTCTATACCATCCTACACTTTCCAAAATGCTGCACCAACCTGGAGTTAGAATAGTAATTGTTACCCCTACACTATCCCACACTTTCTGTATTTTTGCAGCTTCCTTGAATATGTATTTTAAAGTTTTGCCTCTTGATTTGTTTCATAGTTTGGAGTGTTCATTTTAAATACCTTTTGATTTAGGTGTTTTCTTCTTGGTCTGGTTTCTGGTCTGTTTTCTCTTTTTTTGCTTGTCTTTTTTGTTGTCTGGTCTTCTGGGATTCGACTTTTGATTTCGTGTTGAGAAGATTTATGTGATTATCTGAAAAAATGAGAAAGTAATGGAAATTTAATTTTTTAATTTCAATGTTTGTGATACAGTTAAAAATGTATACAATTCTGTGCATAAGTGACATTTTACTTTACTGTACCTAAATACTATACTACATTTTCCCTGCCACTTCACCTTCCTAGAGTTAGAATAGTAATTGTTACCCCTACAGCATCTTACAATTTCCCTACTGCTGCACCTTCCTGGAGTAAGATTAGTAATTGTTCCCCCTACAGTATCCCTCACTTTCCCTACTGCTGCACCTTCCTGGAGTAAGAATAGTAATTGTTACCCCTACAGTATCCCACATATTCCCTACTGCTGCACCTTCCTGGAGTTAGAATAGTAATTGATACCTCTATACCATCCTACACTTTCCAAAATGCTGCACCAACCTGGAGTTAGAATAGTAATTGTTACCCCTACACTATCCCACACTTTCTGTATTTTTGCAGCTTTCTTGAATATGTATTTTAAAGTTTTGCCCATTGATTTGTTTCATAGTTTGGAGTGTTCTTTTTAAATACCTTTTGATTTAGGTGTTTTTTTCTTGGTCTGGTTTCTGGTCTGTTTTCTCTTTTTTTGCTTGTCTTTTTTGTTCTCTGGTCTTCTGGGATTCGACTTTTGATTTGGTGTTGAGAAGATTTATGTGATTATCAGAAAAAGTGAGAAAGTAATGGAAATGTAAGTTTTTTTATTTCAATGTTTGTGATACAGTTAAACTTGTATACAATTCTGTGCATAAGTGACATTTTACTTTACTGTACCTAAATACTATACTACACTTTCCCTGCCACTGCACCTTCCTGGAGTTAGAATAGTAATTTTTACCCCTACACCATCCCACACTTTCCCTACTGCTGCACCTTTCTGGAGTTAGAATAGTAATTGTTACCCCTACAGTACCCCACACATTCCCTACTGCTGCACCTTTCTGGAGTTAGAATAGTAATTGATACCGCTACACCATCCTACATTTTCCCTGCTGTTGCACCTTCCTGGAGTTAGAATAGTGATTGTTATCCCTACAGCATTCCACACTTTCCCTACTGTTGCATCTTCCTGGAGTTAGAAAAGTAATTGGTACCCCTACACTATCCCATACTTTCCCTATTGCTACACCTTCCTGGAGTTAGAATAGTAATTTTTAGCCCTACAGTATCCAACACTTTCTCTGCTGCTACACCTTCCTGGAATTAGAATAGTAATTGTTACCCCTAAAGTATCCCACACTTTCCCTGCTGCTGCACCTTCCTGGAGTTAGAATAGTAATTGATAACCCTACACCATACAACACTTTCCCTGCTGCTGCTCCTTCCTGGAGTTAGAATAGTAATTGTTACCCCTACAGTATCCTACACTTTCCCTTCTGCTGCACCTTCCTGGAGTTAGAATAGTAATTGTTCCCCCTACAGTATCCCTCACTTTCCCTACTGCTGCACCTTCCTGGAGTAAGAATAGTAATTGATACCCCTACACCATCCTACACTTTCCCTACTGTTGCACCTTCCTGGAGTTAGAATAGAAATTGATATCCCTACACCATCACACATTTTCCCTACTGCTGCAACTTCATGGAGTTACTTGAATTATTTTAACCTCTACACTTTCTAACACTTTCACAATCATTTTTTCATTAATGAAGACAGAAAAAAAATGCTGTTATTTTTTGTTTAAAATATTTACCTTCTTTAAAACTCGACGTTTGATTTTTCAAAGATGAAAGTAATTTTTTTTTTCGTTATTGAATTTCTGTGTGAAAAACAGATTAAATATGTGTGGATTAGAAAATGTTTTTTCGTTTTACTAATTTAGAATTAAGCTTATAAAAATTTAGAAAAATACCTTCAAATTATTCTTGATGAGGAGCATGGCTCCTTTTGAAAAACGCTATTTTTTATACGTTGTCTTTTTCGTCACACTTTATAGAAGTTCTATTTTAGAAAAAAATAAATCATTTTGTGATGTTTGAAAAATAATATATCTTCTTATTTATTTGACAATCCTTTTATTAAATAAACAATTTACTTTAGATCTTAGTCAGCTTAAAATATTTGCTGGCTTGTTTTAAATGATATATGTATCCATATCTATAGTAATTGCTTGGTGCTATTTTTTTTTTTTAAATTGAAAACTCAAACTTATTAGGTGCAGCGTTTTAAATGTTTCAAGTAAACATTTCTGTTATTCGTTTTAGAAACTTACTTGTATTTCGAAAAATAATGCTTCTTAAATGGATTCGGGTCTTATCTCGGTGAAGAGGTCAGAGAGTCAGCTTTTTACGTCTGGTCACTCTGGGAGTTGATAATCAACTGTTTTAAAAATGGTGTCTTGCTCGTATTTATAAGTTTTAATCAGTGTCATTGTTATTTTTAAGAAAGACAGCGTTGGTTAAATTATTTAAAAATCTTTTAATTACTGTGGAAACTTATAATTTAAAAAATAATCTTAAAATGTGTTGCTTTCACTTTTTAGTTCCGTTTTGGCATCCATTTTGACAGTAGTGTTGTGGTATTACTTTCATGGAAAGAGTTGTAGGACTATTTTTGGAACTACAATGTTTAAAATGGCGACTGAGGTGCCAATTACGATCCGGTAAAAAATGTCCCCGTCCGACTCAGTCCGGTCTTTTTACCGTACGAATCGTACAAGTGCCGTACAAACTGCCAAGTACGATTCGCATGGGAAAAAGTCCATACGAATCGCATTGGGAATTATTCCCCACACGTCCTCGGACGATTTACCGTACAAATGTGAATAGCGAAGTCCGACCGCGGAAGTACAATCCATCCCGTGCGTCCGATGTCACAACCGTATGGAAAAAACACCGTCCGCACCGAACTCCCATAGCAACCTTGGAGACATGTGCCGGCATATGCGCCCAATACTCCCCCCAGCCCCCGCATGTACGAGTCGAATCCCCACCCATGTATGTACACCCTTGTATGTATGAGACGTACCCCCACCCGTGAATGTATGGAGCGTACCCCCACCCCAACCGTGTATGTACGACACGTACCCTCACCCGCGTATGCATGGAGCGTACCCTCACCCCACCCGTGAATGTATGGAGCGTACCCCCACCCCAACCGTGTATGTACGAACTGTACCCCCACCCCAACCGTGTATGTACGACCCGTACCCTCTCCCGCGTACGTATGGAGCGCACCCCCACCCCAACCGTGTATGTACGGACCGTACCCCCACCCCAACCGTGTATGTACAACACGTACCCTCACCCGCGTACGTATGGAGCGCACCCCCACCCCAACCGTGTATGTACGGACCGTACCCCCACCCCAACCGTGTATGTACGACCCGTACCCTCACCCGCGTACGTATGGAGCGCACCTCCACCCCAACCGTGTATGTACGGACCGTACCCCCACCCCAACTGTGTATGTATGACACGTACCCTCACCTGCGTACGAATGGAGCGTACCCCCACCCCAACCGTGTATGTATGACCCGTACCCTCACCCGCGTACGTATGGAGCGCACCCCCACCCCAACCGTGTATGTACAGACCGTACCCCCACCCCAACCGTGTATGTATGACCCTTACCCTCTCCCGCGTATGTATGGAGCGCACCCCCACCCCAACCGTGTATGTACGACCCATACCCTCACCCACGTACGTATGGAGCGTACCCCCACCCCAACCGTGTATGTACGACACGTACCCTCACCCGCGTAAGAATGGAGCGTACCCCCACCCCAACCGTGCATGTACGACCCGTACCCTCACCCGCGTACGTATGGAGCGCACCCCCACCCCAACCGTGTATGTACAGACCGTACCCCCACCCCAACCGTGTATGTACGACCCGTACCCTCACCCGCGTATGTATGGAGCGCACCCCCACCCCAACCGTGTATGTACGGACCGTACCCCCACCCCAACCGTTTATGTACGACCCGTACCCCCACCCGCGTATGCATGGAGCGTACCCCCACCCCAACCGTGTATGTACGACCCGTACCCCCACCCTAACCGTGTATGCGACCCGTACCCACACCCGCGTACGTATGGAGCGCACCCCCACCCCAACCGTGTATGTACGGACCGTACCCCCACCCCAACCGTGTATGTACGACACGTACCCTCACCCGCGTACCTATGGAGCGCACCCCCACCCCAACCATGTATGTACGGACCGTACCCCCACCCCAACCGTGTATGTACGACCCGTACCCTCACCCGCGTACGTATGGAGTGCACCCCCACCCCAACCATGTATGTACGGACCGTACCCCCACCCCAACCGTGTATGTACGACACATACCCTCACCCGCGTAAGAATGGAGCGTACCCCCACCCCAACCATGTATGTACGACCCGTACCCTCACCCGCATACGTATGGAGCGCACCCCCACCCCAACCGTGTATGTACGGACCGTACCCCTACCCCAACCGTGTATGTACAACCCGTACCCTCACCCGCGTACGTATGGAGCGCACCCCCACCCCAACCGTGTATGTACGGACCGTACCCCCACCCCAACCGTGTATGTACGACACGTACCCTCACCCGCGTACGTATGGAGCGCACCCCCACCCCAACTGTGTATGTACGACCTATACCCTCACCCGCGTACGAATGGAGCGTACCCCCACCCCAACCGTGTATGTACGGACCATACCCCCACCCCAACCATGTATGTACGACCCATACCCCCACCCGCGTATGCATGGAGCATACCCCCACCCCAACCATGTATGTACGACCCGTACCCTCACCCGCGTATGCATGGAGCATACCCCCACCCCAACCGTGTATGTACAACACGTACCCTCACCCGCGTACGTATGGAGCGCACCCCCACCCAACCGTGTATGTACGGACCGTACCCCCACCCCAACATTCCAAGTACGGAGCGCACCCCAGGCCCCAACACCAGCACCTTCACCCAACATCGCGCATGTACGAGTCGTACCAAGCCAGACACAAGGACAGCACTGTACAACAAAATTCCCCAAGTACACACCGTACACACGCTAAAAACGCACGTACACAACCAGGACAAAGCAAAACAACACAAGAATACACCATTCGAATGGCACAAAGCCCCAAAACATGTCCAACAAGCACAAAAACAACACATTCACTGACCTGCAACTGCCAAAATCCAAAACAGATGCCCAAAACACAATCACTCCTCATAACACACCCACCCAAAGTTCAAACACAGCCACACCCACCAATGGACCAATAAAAAGGGCCCACACACACAAACCATGAGCCTTCACAAACACCCCCTCATCACATACACACACACACCTGCACAACCACACCCACACACCCACAACCATCCACACCCACACCCCCACAACCATCCACACCCACACCCCTCACCATGCCCACTAACAAGAATCCAAAGTTCACTAGCCAAGAGTTGGAGGTCCTTGTCGACGAAATCCTCAGAGTCGAGCCACACCTCTTTGGAACATTGGTCAGCAGACCAGCATTTCCGATAAAACAGCCATGTGGCACAGGATTGTCGATGCTGTGAATGCTGTTGCGGCCACCAGAAGGACCAGGCATGAATGCCGAGCCAGGTGGTACGATCTGCGGAGGAGGGTCCGAGCCAAAATGACCGACGACCACAACCAGGCCAACGTCACTGGAGGAGGGCCGCCCCGCAGACCCGTACACTACCATCCCTGGGAGGAGAGGGTGATGGCCATACTGCCGGTGGTGTCAGTGGACGGATTAGAAGGACTCCGAGACCCGGGTGAGTACACAAACAACTCACCTCACATGGGGGGAACGCCATCCACAACCAAACTCACAAACAGGCACACAACCACCCCAAGCTATCGCATGACTCAACCACACTCCATGAACACGCACATGCCACTGGCGCCACCATGCCCCATGCACCCAGCTGGACAATGCCAAGTCACAGGCCACAGAAAACACCAACACAAGACACGGTAAGCCGGATGGCGGGAGTGTGGGCCCCAAAAATCACATAGTGCAACTCAGAAGCTGACAACAATGCCCCCTGCCCATTTGGCCTAGGTCACAGGCAGACAAACAGTGTGTCCCCACACAGGAAAGACTTGCCAGCAAATGGCGCACGCCTTGCATCAACACATGGGGGTGACGGCACGTTTTTGCACATGACAGCAGCTAATGAGCAGCCAACACTGTGAAAGAGTGGCAGCACACACCACCACAGTAGCAGCGCAGACACAGACACTACACCCAATGGTGCCTGGAGATCAGAAACAAACTCACATCAACAAGCCAAGGGCCATTCAAAGATCTGCCAAAAGTGTGTGCCTAGGAAGCTGCGCTGAGGTGACAGAGGGTGACACACAGAGGGAGGGAGAGGGGGAGAGAGAGGGAGGGAGACACAGGGAGACGGACAGAGGGAGGAGGCTGACACACAGAGGGAGGGAGAGGGGGACAGAGAGGGAGTGAGAAAGGGACACACAGGGAGACCAATTCAGCCTTGGGGGGTGTGGGAATGTCTGCTCATCAGCAGGTAGACTGCGTGCATGTAGACAATGGTGGCCAGTGCCTCAATCCCCCTCTCTTCTCCATGGTAAAACACAGGGCCATGTCTCAACCTGTGCACGAGCACAATGCCAGCTACCTGCATTATCTAAGTGTGTGGAACAACTCCATGTGCCCACGTACAGTGCAACACGGAAGGCGCCAATGCATGGCTCGCCACACCTGCTCACTCCACTGCTGACTGCAGTCACAATTGACGCAGCAAGTAAGACTGTGCCACACATAGGTAAAGTCGCAAAAGCTGTGGCCAAGGGACACACCCATGCACAAGTGCACTGTGAGTGGAATGCAAGACATATCCAAATTCCCAGAGGAAATGTGCAAACTTATAAACGAATGAAACATGGATGTTGCATGGAACAAAATTAACATTGTCTCTCTCACACACAGGTCAACGTCGTGGATCACCCCCCAACACTGGGGGGGAAGACTCACAGGACCCGGCTCTGCGGGATGACGGACCCACCGGCAGCGACGACTCTCACCACTCTGTGGACGAACTCGACCCCGACCAACCTGGCCCCTCTGGTGTCCAACCACCTGCAGCACCTGCGTCAGGTACAACTGTGCCAACCACCACCCCCACTCATGCCACATCCCAGGAGACACCCAGGATCCCTGCCCCACCACCACAATGCAGCCAGGTTGGCCAGGAGGGACACGGTGTACCGGGCACCCAGGAGGAGGCAGGCGACAACGCCAATGCCACCCCTCAGGGGTCCCAGAGATCCGATGTGCCCACAAGGGCAGGCCAGGTGCAAGTGGGCAGGGGTGGTGGGAGTGGAGGACGGCGGAGGCGCGAGCCTGACCGGTTGGCTGCGGAACCGGTATATTCCCATGTCAGAAACATCTTGGACACATACCGGCAGGACACCACGGGCATGGCCCAGGTTGTGTCCATCCTCGAGGAGATCAAGACCCAGCAGGCCCAGCAACATGCGGAGCAACATGCCTGTCTACTGCGACACCAACGGCGGGTGGAGGACAGACAGGCTGAGCTCGTGACGGTGCTCACGGGAATTCACAGTACACTCTGTCAGATAGCCGACAACATGGGCAACCCTCCCTGTGCCAGCAGGCGTAGAACATTACCACCCACAGGGAGGGATGAGGAGGAGGAGGATACATCCGACGGAGCATCCCAAACATCATCATGGCCTGCTTCTGAGGGTCCCCGCAGGAGGGCGGGTCGTCCACGGAAAAGACCGTGAGGGTCAGCGCAACAGCACCATCTCCCAGGACACCTGGCGTGGCACCTGGCCCACTGGACCAACAGCAGCACAGCAGCAAAAGGCATTCTCTGCCACATGGACTTGCTGGTCACTGTCTGACCAATGTTGACAAAGACAGTGGCATGGACTCTGAGGATATCCAATGGCAAGGACACCAACTCCCCTAGTGAACTTTGGATTCCACACACCCGCAAAGCCCCTCATGTCATACCCCCCCCACGTACCCCAACCAAAATAAAAAGTTACACCATAAAGAGAAGATGCCTACATTTTGCTTTATTACCTTACATGTGTCTTGTAAAGTCTAACCATGCCTGAGTTCTCATTTGACTTCAACCATCCACAACCTGGGGCCTGAGTCTGGCACAGGACACACATGAGTCACATTGTATTAGGCAACACAGACATGGAGCACCATACACACCCGTGATGGGCCCAACCAGCTGAAGGGGTGGCCGCACAACCGTGCCGACAGACATATTGAGTACAGTGACAGCCATGCGCAGAGGTCAGGGATCATGTGGAGTGTCCTGTGGGGCACCCAGGTATGTGTGGACAGGTTGCAGGACCATGTCCTGCAAGCTTGAGTCAGGTGGATGCAGAGAATGGTGGCCTGGCCAACGTCGGATGCATGGGGATGGCACATGTTACAATACCCACACAGTCATGGACATCATGCACAATACACAGTCTAATCCCACACAAACAGCTAGCATCTTGCAACTTTACACATAGACACATAGCCACTATCACGGAAAACCATGCCAGACATGCCGGATGCACCGTGGCAACACACCAGCATTGACTGAGAAGAGGCACCTTGGAGGCATAGGGACACCTTTATTAGTCATGTATTCGGGAATGCAGAGGCAACTCGGAGTACACATGAACAGGTCATGTGGAGTAACATGTGGGTCCAACACTGGAACCCCCCTTCTGCAGCACAAATGCGTGATAGCCATGGAACTGGCACACAAGTGTCGGCTAACAGCTAAACACCCCCTGCTGCTCACGGAGAGGCTGCCATACACCATTTATCCTCTGATGTGGAAGTCCCACACCATGTCAAGCCATTGCAAACCGGATGTGTCCGAGGGCAGTGTAACACACATTGATGCCATCATCACAATCCACAATCCCATCACAGATGACTGTCAACAAGTCTGACCATCTATTCAGGTGTACCCAGCTGCATGTCATGTGTCCCATGGTGATGCGACATGTCTGCAGAGGAACCAAACATCGACAGGGGCAGTGTGCACACATCGTAAACAACTGCCACACCCAAAACACCCCTGATGCATCCCTTACCCTAAGGAGACTTCCAAGCTTGTCCGTGCGTGTAACGCTGAGTCAGCACACGATGATGTGTCCATGAGGAAAAGCAGTGCCACAACAATGCAACCAGCAGACGGCATGCGCAAGTACCTGGGGATGAGAGACACACAAGAAGTCAGCCACAAAAAGCACAGCCACTTGCATGTGCATGTACTCGACACATGTAAGGATGACAACATGCTAGGTCACAATTATGACTGGGGAAATACACTCATCACTGGCACCATCACTCCAGTGACACATCCACACACACCTCTGACTCACGTGGCATACATGCAGATGGACACACACATCGCAACACATGCCACACGGGGACCAATGCGTGCACACACAGACACTGGTACTCACCACTAAGCAAAGAAGTTGCGTATGAGCCGACTCCGGATGTCCTCTTGCGGAACCACATCCTCCACATCACTAGCCCCATTGCCAAGCCCTTCGTCCTCCACGGGTGGATGGTCCTGATCATCTTGATCCAGGATGAGTGACACAGCTTTCTCAACTGCCATGTTGTGCAGCATGCAGCAGACCATGAAGATTTTACAGACCTTCGCCGGGGCATATGGGAGGGCGCCGCCGGTCTTGTGGAGGCATCTGAGTCAGCTCTTCAGGAGGCTAAATGTCCTCTCTATCACTCGCCTTGTCCGGCCATGGGTGGTGTTGTAGCGGAGCTGGGCCGGCGTGATGGGGTTGCGGAGAGGTGTGATCAGCCGTGGCATGTTGGGATAGCCAGTGTCCCCTACATGGAAACCACATGGACATAAGTAGGACAGGAGAAGCAGTTGTGCTGGAAGTATATGCTAAATTCAGGACAGACAGAGTGTACCCACCAACAACACATGCTCGCTCGTTGCGCAGCTGCGTCATCATTTCAGGCACCCTGCTACGCCTCATGATGTAGGCATCGTGTGCTGATCCTGGAAAACGAGCACAGACATGTGAAATCACCATGTTGGACAGACGCACCACAAGGGCATTGATGGAGTGGTAGTGCTTGCGATTCCTGTACGCTACCTCCTGTGCCTGTGGTGGTACCAAAGCCACATGTGTCCCATCTATGGACCCAATGACATGGGGCATCCCTCCCAGGGCATAGAATCCACGCTTGACCCCAGTCAACTGTTCAGGAGTAGGGAAATGGATGAACTCATCCAGGTGAAGCAAAATGGCCTCTAAGAAATCATGCAGCACACGGCTGAACATGCTCTGGGACATGCCACCAACATGAGCTATGGTATATTGAAAGGTACCCGTGGCAAGAAAATGTAGGGCTGCCATTACCTTCAGCTTGGGTGTCAGTGCCGTAGGATACCTGTTCAGCGGTTGCAGGTGTGGTGCCAGCCTCGCCGTCAACTCCTCAATCAACTGTTGGGGGAAGCGGTAACACCGGATACAGTCATTCTCCCGCATGTCAGCCAAGTCCGGAATTGGTCGGGGAAGAGGCGGCGCTCTGCAGTAATTGGGAAGTGACAAGGAAGAGTGAGTGCACTACAACACCAATTTATTTGTACTGGGCACATGTTAATCTGTCAATACACATATGCGACATACGGAGTCAGGTATGTGCCACATGCCCTGGACACGTATGGCTGCCAGGTGACACTCCTACCAAGACCCAGCTACACACGGAGATTGGGAACCTCCACATGCCATGGCATGGGATTAGCTGTGTCCCAGTGTAAGTGAACAGCCAGACGCAACACAGGAGTGACATACATCAACACATCAGCAGAAGTAGGATGTCGATTTCAGAGACTGGTAGCGGAACACTAGAGCCACAGGTCACATGACATCACACTAGGACAGCCCACACACCTTGCCAATAAGGTGTACATGTAATGACTCACCACACATTCATTGAGAGGATGCAGACATGTCCTTGTGACGCTAATCTGTGTCCCATGCATACATACGCACCTCACATCCGATACCACATGTGGCCTGGTGTGCGTAACAGTGTGCCATGTCCATCTACACACAGACACATGTTGGTTGCTGCAACAGCTGATGCTTTTGAGGGAGCACCAACATCAAGCTAATGGGAACACCCCACACATACATGACATAGACACATCGTGCACCGTGGGTAGTCAAATGTCTGGTGTGGTAACCCCTGTAGCGGGCATCAGGGGACAGTTGCGTGTGTTGTTGACTGTGCCATGCCAGTGACGCTCATCCCAAGTGTGCAGTACGACATGCACACATGTCAAAGGAGTTAAGGGCATGCCTGGCACACATTGCACCGTCACACATGACATCTGTACACATCTCATCATACATCTGGTGCCTTCTCGACTCAGGAGTGATGTGCCACATCACCGCCTTTCACACCTGTGCCCCACACATGTAGTACTGCCCAGACAATGCCTTGATGTCCATCCATGGACAAGTATGTCAGCCCCATTCCTTCCTGTGTGCTGCCTGTCACCACTGTGATGTGTGAAAGGCACCGTACATTCGCTCAGAGGGCCTGTGTACGTTCCCTATCACTATGGGAGTGCTGCCGTATGTGTACCCATAGTGATAGTGAGCATACAGGCGTGTGTACGGTCGTACCACTATGGGTACGCATACGCGAGTACACCCATAGTGGTACGGACCGTACACACGCCTGTACGCTCACTATCACTATGGGTGTTCTCGCGTATGCGTACCTATAGTGGTACGGACCGTACACACGCCTGTACGCTCACTATCACTATGGGTACGCATACACGAGCACACCCATAGTGGTACGGACCGTACACACGCCTGTACGCTCACTATCACTATGGGTGTTCTCGCATATGCGTACCCATAGTGGTACGGACTGTACACACGCCTGTACGCTCACTATCACTATGGGTACGCATACGCGAGTACACCCATAGTGGTACGGACCGTACACACGCCTGTATGCTCACTATCACTATGGGTGTTCTCGTGTATGCGTACCCATAGTGGTATGGACCGTACACACGCCTGTACGCTCACTATCACTATGGGTACGCATACGCGAGCACACCCATAGTGGTACGGACCGTACACACGCCTGTACGCTCACTATCACTATGGGTGTTCTCGAGTAAGCGTACCCATAGTGGTACGGACCGTACACACGCCTGTACGCTCACTATCACTATGGGTACGCATACGCGAGTACACCCATAGTGATAGTGAGCGTACACGCGTGTGTACGGTCCGTACCACTATGGGTACGCATACGCGAGCACACCCATAGTGATACGGACCGTACACACGCCTGTACTGGCCGTTGCTATGCTTTTGGGGTACCCTAGGGCCCTGGTACGCACCGTACATGTGTGTGAAACTCCAAATTACATAGGGGACACATGAGGGACAAGTATAAAGGCCTACATGCATGCTGGTTGTCATGAAGACCAAGTTTAAAGTTTGAATTTGTTTAAGCAGGTGCACAGCAGAAGTCAGTTTGAATAAATCTACTTTGTTGCAATGTGGTTCTGGAGTTGACATCATGCTCAAGAAAAAAACACAATCAGAACACACTGACTGTGCTAGGTTTGAAGGGATTGGAGGAAACATAGGATGCACATGTGAGTGACCAATCACTCTGTACTCCTGTGCATGAAACAGGCCAGCAAGGCAGATATAAGGCAGCCAGGTCCTATGAGGGAGCACTTGCCTGCACATCTTTGGATTCTACGACCCAGCTGCTGCTACTGATTCCCTGGAACCATGTCAAGGGCTGTGGAGAGGTCACAGCCTTTCACCCTGGAGGAGAACCTGGCATTGCTGGATGTGATCCTCCCACAGTACCCCCTGCTGTATGGGCAACCAGGGTATCAGGTGAGTGCAGAGTCCACTAGCACAGACTGTGTCCCTTTTTTGTGACTGTGACTTCTGCCATTGTGTCCAGGTGTGACACACATGCAATGTACTGTAGGGGGGGTCCCAGGGGGGGGGAATGCCTGATGCCTCCCAGCCAGAGCATGCTGTGGTGCATGTCTGCCGTCCTCACTTGCATTGTGTTTACTGTGACAATCACTGCATGGTGCATGCCACATTCTGCCTGTCTCATCCTCCTGGGAATGTAGCCTCTACAGTCCTCATGTGATAATGTGGTCAGCCCAGTGTGACAGGTGACTGTACCCACAGATGTGTGTTAGTTCTGTGTACCTGTGCTGAGAGTGTCCACATGATGTGTTCGTACCCTGGACATGGGTGTGTGTGTAAGTCCCCTGTCATGTGGGTGGGTGCATATGTGGAGTGTAGCACCCAAGCTGCATGAGGGATGGATATACCCTGCCCATGTGATGTGAGCAGGGAGCAGTGCTGTGTGTCTGACGTGCAGAGCCAGCCCCACACCTGTGAGCCCCCCCCTCTAGTGGCACATGTGCAGAGTGAGGTTTGTAGCTGCATTTGGCAATGGCAGGTGAATGTCCTGTGCCTGTGTGTGTCTGTGTACTCTGCTGAGGTAGCGTCAGTGGCCTGTGGCATGTGACTGCTCTGAGGTGCTGCACATAATCCTGGTGTAGCTTGTGATGCACAGTGTGAGACTGGATCATTGATTGTGTCGTTGCCCTCATTCCACCTGTGTACTTTCAATGGCACGTACTGCTTTTGCCCTTCCCCAGAGGATCATGTCCCTATGACAAAGGTGCAATGCGTTGGATGCATACTATGCCTTGTTGTAAACAGCAAATTTGTTCTAATATGTGTCTCTGTGACATGTGCCAGGTGTATTGATGTAGTGTCACTTGTTCATCCTCACAGGTAGGCACCTCTGCCAAGAAGCAGATCTGGATGGACGCCGTCAGTGCCGTGAGGAGGACGGAGGGTCGCAAGCGGCGCCTGTCCCAGGTGAGGAAACGCTGGCAGGATATCCGGTGCTGGACGCGGAGGATCGCACGGGTCCTGCTGGGGGACTCACCTGAGACCCATAAGAACCGCGGGCGCCACCGACTGACCCACATCCACAAGCGTGTGCTGGCAGTGGTGTTTCCAGACTTGGAGAGGCGCCTACAGGAGAAGCAGCAGCAGGAAGGGGGTAGGTACATGTGTGTTTGTTGTGTGTCACCAGCATTTGTAAGTGCACAGTTGCATGGATACACTGCCAGGGTTTAAAGGTGCTGTGCAGATCCGGTTACCCACAGTATAGCGGTGCTCTCCTGCCTCCCTTCCCCTCCTTGTAATGTGTTCCCTGGTCTGTGTGTAGTCACTCCTTCACAAGGTTATGTAGGCTGGCACTTTATCCACATGAACAATGCCTGTAGCATCATGTGTGGGGGTGGTGTGTAACAGGTTTTTGGACCTTGCCTGTGCCCTGTCCAGTTCAGTACTTGTGGGTTCCATGTCAGTTGGCACTGATGCTGAGTCCAGACATGGGAGTTAGTCTCTCAAGTGTCATGCCTTACAGCACGCATGTCCTATGTTGTGGCCTGTGACATGATGTGCATGAGTGTGCGATACGCATAGTGCAGGGATGGTGGCGTGTGTTGCTGTCATTCCCATTCAGGACCATGGAGTTGTGTGGCCACTACTGTCCCCTGGGGCATATTTTCCTAGGTGTCATGTGTGTCATCACAAAATGTGGACACTCTCAGTGTCTACAGCATAGGTTGTGCTCTGTGCCATTGTCCCCTGGCACCATGTATATTGACGTAATATGTAGTACAAGTGTCCACTGTACAGCCTGACCTGATTTTCCTTGTTCATACTCACGGTGGCCAGTGCCTGTGTGTCTTGTTACAATCATCTGATGATGACCATTTGTACATGATTATTTGGACAGGCGCACCTTGGGTATTTGGTGTCCATTCTTGCATTTATGCAGCCCCTGTGTATTTCACCCAGACTAAGAGATGTAAGTGCTTCCTGTGTCTCAACAAATAGTCTCATGTAGGGGGTGGTTGGTGCGGGCAAAGCCTACATGTCATGACCTGATGTCTCCTTGCTAGGTCTGGCCAGTGTGTGATGTTTGTCTGGACATACACTCAAGGTGCAGTGAGCCAGTCATGGTGGGCATGTTTTCAGTATTACCTATGCAGCATGTGCCTCAAGTTCATGGATATGGTCCCTGCTCATCCACTGGCACGACAGAATATGAAGCTGACGGGTCCGAGGATGATCTCTCCGAGTGGGCGGAGGCTGCACCAGCAGCTGACAGCGGCACAACATCTGTCCCCCCCCTCCATTGCCATCAGCCGCCTCCCACTTGCTCGTGTCCCTTCCCAGCGTGCCCGGTCACCACATGTCTCCTTCCTGCCAGGCACCGCACCCCCTGCCCCTGTCTCCACTGCTGCCGCCAATGCCGAGTCTGTGGACATCCAGCGGCAGTTGCTGGTTGGTCAGGCTGCGATGCTTAATGTCCTCCATGGCCACAGCCAAGTGCTGACCAACATGGAGGCATACTTGGAGGGCATTTTCTCATCGCAGGCTGACCAACGCAACTTGCTGAGGTTCATTGACTCAACACTGACTGCAGGGTCTCCTGCAGCGCTACGTCCAACCCCCTACCCCTGACCCATC
Source organism: Triturus cristatus (assembly GCF_964204655.1). Taxonomy (NCBI): domain Eukaryota; kingdom Metazoa; phylum Chordata; class Amphibia; order Caudata; family Salamandridae; genus Triturus; species Triturus cristatus. The sequence goes on from NC_140585.1 coordinate 1,282,437,242, forward strand.
CACACTTCCCACTCCCATGCCTGTCCCACGTACACCCAGACGTCAGCATGCACCCACCACAACAGACACAGGCACCACACCAGCAGGGAAGGTCGTACGCACACCTCCTGGTACGCACACACGGGGTGAAGTAGGCACACCCACTGGGTCGGGAGGCAAACGTAAGACACACAGCCAGAGTGGGAGTCCGCATTCCACCCAATCCACTCCCTCCAAATCCCCTCCCCTCAGCTCTCCTGGCCACATATCCGGCAAAGACTCCTTCATGGCTACTCTGTCCCTGAGCCCCACTGTGACACCACCCCGCAAGCGGTCAAGGGAGTCCCCGGTCAGGGTGGTTGAGTCCCCCCCCTGTCCACACCCTCCCCCAGTGGCGCTGCGACCCATCCCTCCGCCCCCCCCCTCCTTGGGGCCTGTGGTTCCTTCGGGTGCAGGGGAGTCTCTGGAGGACCTTGCTAAGGTGTGCAGCGACATCCTGGCCTCCGCCTTTGGCCCTGCCCCACCCCCTGTGGTGGAGTCCTCCATCCCTGCCCCTACGACGCCTACCCTTCGCCCTCATGTGCCTGCGGTGCCTGGTCCTTCCCCCCCACATGATGCCCTCCCCGCTCTGGAAGACGAAGGAGTCTGACTGTGCAGGCAAGCTAGGGGACACGCGTCCCACTGTGTCCTCCACCTGGATTCGTCCTTTGGATTGCCCTATGGGCATTGTACATTTTGGACTTTCAAGGGACAAACTGATTTTTGGATGCTGAATAAAGCAATTTCTTTTTCCTTAGTACACTACTGTCTGTCTGGTACTGCTGTTGGTCGACCTGCCCCATTATTTTGGGTGGTGATAATGTGTTGGGTGTGTGGGAATTGTAGTCTTGTGCTGGTCATAGGGTGGATCCTGGTATCTGTGTGCCATCACAAGCTGTTGGCTACATAACTTTTAACAAATCCTTTTGGTTTTTGCCCGTGCTCTTTTGCTCCTTTTTCCCTTGTCACTCTTTTGTTGTTTAACTACATAACTTTGTTCATGTAAGCAGTTACTGCATGGTGACATCGTCCCAAGGTGTGTTCCTTCCTCTGTGTAACCTGACATCTTCCCTGCAGGGTGTTTCCACTATGTGGTGCTGAGCTGTGTCTACATCAGCTGGGGGTGTGACGGACTCCTTCAACTTTGCACATGCATGCTGTGCGATGTCTCCACCTGCATCATTTGTGGCATCCTTGGTGGTCACTGTACTTGTGTGTGTAGACTGTTGAGAAGACTTCATGTGGACATGTCCTCTTTTAGGCGCTATGCATGTGTGTACTCCCAGCCTCGCACACATGTGGTACATGTACTGCAGGGGCTTTGTGCACCTGACTGACATTTGTGGGCATTGTATCTGTGGGTACTCCACCCTTTGCGTTCCATGGGCACTGCTGGGAGGACTCTGCACACACCCCTCCTGTGTCTGGGCACTGCTGGGAGGACTCTGCACACACCCCTCCTGTGTCTGGGCACTGCTGGGAGGACTCTGCACCCACCCCTCCTGTGTCTGGGCACTGCTGGGAGGACTCTGCACCCACCCCTCCTGTGTCTGGGCACTGCTGGGAGGACTCTGCACACACCCCTCCTGTGTCTGGGCACTGCTGGGAGGACTCTGCACCCACCCCTCCTGTGTCTGGGCACTGCTGGGAGGACTCTGCACCCACCCCTCCTGTGCCTGGGCACTGCTGGGAGGACTCTGCACCCACCCCTCCTGTGTCTGGGCACTGCTGGGAGGGCTCTGCACCCACCCCTCCTGTGTCTGGGCACTGCTGGGAGGACTCTGCACCCACCCCTCCTGTGTCTGGGCACCCACCCCACTGCTGGGAGGACTCTGCACACACCCCTCCTGTGTCTGGGCACTGCTGGGAGGACTCTGCACACACCCCTCCTGTGTCTGGGCACTGCTGGGAGGGCTCTGCACCCACCCCTCCTGTGTCTGGGCACTGCTGGGAGGACTCTGCACCCACCCCTCCTGTGTCTGGGCACTGCTGGGAGGACTCTGCAACCACCCCTCCTGTGTCTGGGCACTGCTGGGAGGACTATGCACCCACCCCTCCAGTGTCTGGGCACTGCTGGGAGGACTCTGCACCCACCCCTCCTGTGTCTGGGCACTGCTGGGAGGACTCTGCACACACCCCTCCTGTGTCTGGGCACTGCTGGGAGGACTCTGCACCCAACCCTCCTATTTCAGGATATGTACGCTTAGAACATACAAGGGTGTGGGTTCGCTCCATGCATACGAAGTGGGGTTACGGTCCGTACGTACACTGTTGGCATGGGGGGTACGCTCCATGCATACGCAGGTGAGGGTACGGGCCGTACTTACACTGTTGGGGTGGGGGCTACGCTCCATACGTACGCGGGTGAGGGTACAGGTCGTACATACACGGTTGGGGTGGGGGTACGCTCCATACGTACGCGGGTGAGGGTATGGGTCGTACATACACGGTTGGGGTGGGGGTACGCTCCATGCATACGCGGGTGAGGGTACAGGTCATACTTACACTGTTGGGGTGGGAGTACGCTCCATATGTACGCGGGTGAGGGTACGGGTCGTACATACACGGTTGGGGTAGGGGTACGCTCCATGCATACGCGGGTGAGGGTACGGGTCGTACTTACACTGTTGGGGTGGGGGTACGCTCCATTCGTACGCGGGTGAGGGTAAGGGTCGTACATACACGGTTGGGGTGGGGGTACACTCCATGCATAAGCGGGTGAGGGTACGGGTCGTACTTACACTGTTGAGGTGGGGGTACGCTCCATACGTACGCGGGTGAGGGTACGGGTCGTACATACACGGTTGGGGTGGGGGTACGCTCCATGCATACGCGGGTGAGGGTATGGGTCGTACATACACGGTTGGGGTGGGGGTACGCTCCATGCATACGCGGGTGAGGGTACAGGTCATACTTACACTGTTGGGGTGGGAGTACGCTCCATATGTACGCGGGTGAGGGTACGGGTCGTACATACACGGTTGGGGTAGGGGTACGCTCCATGCATACACGGGTGAGGGTACGGGTCGTACTTACACTGTTGGGGTGGGGGTACGCTCCATTCGTATGCGGGTGAGGGTAAGGGTCGTACATACACGGTTGGGGTGGGGGTACACTCCATGCATAAGCGGGTGAGGGTACGGGTCGTACTTACACTGTTGAGGTGGGGGTACGCTCCATACGTACGCGGGTGAGGGTACAGGTCGTACATACACAGTTGGGGTGAGGGTACGCTCCATGCATATGCGGGTGAGGGTATGTGTCGTACTTACACTGTTGGGGTGGGGGGTATGCTCCATACGTACACGGGTGAGGGTACGGGTCGTACATACACGGTTGGGGTGGGGGTATGCTTCATACGTACGCGGGTGAGGGTACGGGTCGTACATACACGGTTGGGGTGAGGGTACGCTCCATGCATACGCGGGTGAGGGTACGGGTCGTACTTACACTGTTGGGGTGGGGGTACGCTCCATACGTACGCGGGTGAGGGTACGGGTCATACATACACGGTTGGGGTGGGGGTACGCTCCATGCATACGCGGGTGAGGGTACGGGTCGTACTTACACTGTTGGGGTGGGGGTATGCTCCATTCGTACGCGGGTGAGGGTACGGGTCATACATACACAGTTGGGGTGGGGGTACACTCCATGCATACGCGGGTGAGGGTACGGGTCGTACTTACACTGTTGGGGTGGGGGGTACGCTCCATATGTATGCGGGTGAGGGTACGGGTCATACATACACGGTTGGGGTGGGGGTACGCTCCATACGTACGCGGGTGAGGGTACGGGTCGTACATACACGGTTGGGGTGGGGGTACGCTCCATACGTACGCGGGTGAGGGTACGGGTCGTACTTACACTGTTGGGGTGGGGGTATGCTCCATACGTACGCGGGTTAGGGTACGGGTCGTACTTACACTGTTGGGGTGGGGGGTATGGTCCATACGTACGCGGGTGAGGGTACAGTCCGTACATATCCGTACCCACGCTATGGAATGCTTGTGCGGGCCGTACCCAGGCCTTTGCCACGTGGGTACAGCCGTCCCACCATTGTTGGTGTGACGTAGGGTGGGCGGGGTACGACTCGTACCCACGCTCTTAAGGTGTGGGTACGGGACGTACCTGTATTGCTGTGTTGCCGGTTCGCGTCGTCAAGCACTTCCGTTGTGGCGGACGCTGGCTTTGCTGGACACGACCCCACCCCCTTGTAGTGACCAGGGCCTGGGGGTCAGGTATGTCCAGGGCATGTGTGCTGTGTGACTTTGGTGGGGGTTTTGTGGCCTGCCCCTGGTCCTGCCCCCCCCTTTCCCCGCTCCCTTTGTTGTTATGACCTTCTGCAGCGTCTGCGTCGTAACCTGTAGAGGAGGTCGACTGCTATGAGGGCCGGGATGACACGTAGGTTCGGGTCCATGTCTGTCCGTCGCATACAGGTCCTCCTTGTTCGCGTCGTCCTGATTTCCCGGCAGTTTTTGGCTGCCGGAAAATATTGTCCGTGCGGGATGAGGTCGGTGCGAATCGTACTTCCTGGTTCGTGAATGGCAGGCTGCGTGCGTACCGACGTCACGTCGGCGCTTTCCCGGATCACATTTGTATGTTTATTTTCGTCGGTCGGGGCTTTGTACGAATCGTACGGAAATGGTATTTCCGTGCGAATCGTACTTCCATGTTTGTATATTTTGACGACCGGGTACGCGTGGGACGGAAAATATGCTCCGTCCGACGGTTCGTACCCGGTTTTTACCGGATCGTAATTGGCACCTATGTGTATGTAAAATGTTTGTTTTTACGACTAATTATTTTCTTAATTAGTAATATATTGTAAGTTTATTATATTTAATAATTCGTTGCCTGTTTTAAATTTTCAAAATTGAAAAACAATTGAGTATTTTTTTAATACTCGAGTATTAATGTTAATACCCGAGTATTAATTTTAATAAATGCTTTGCATTTCATTAAATTAACGTTCAGTTTTTCTCTACATTTTAAAGCACTTCCCCACCCAAAAACCCCTAATTTCCCTGCATCCCGTGCCAGGTTTTATTTTACAAAAAAAAAACAAAAAAAAACATTATTTATGCGTTGTAAAGGTATGCGTTATAATTGAATTTGTTGTAATAGCACTTTATAACTAATAACACTATCTCGCGTTGTAACAGTATTCGTTGTAAAAACTTGCGTTGTACAGGTATTTGCGTTGCAAAAAATGCATTGTAAAGCCATGCGTTGTAATAGTGTGCGTTGTAACGTCATACATCTGTGTTGCTTTTGTGATATGATTTGTGGATTGTGCTTTAAAATGTGAGTATAAACCGCAATGCGTGTTGCTTTTGCTAGATAAATACACACACATAAAGGGTTTAGTGAGGGAATAACATTTTAATAGTCACTTCCATGTTTTAATTACATTTTGTGTTTCTTTGCTTAAGTTGACCTTTCTGGAGTGGCCACAAAATGGCTGCCATCCCTATTTTGACGGACAGACGAGATACAGAAGTCACTGAGTGAAATGCGGCTGCGCTAAAAGATGAGCAACAATAACCTCGTCCTGACCCCAGGCAGACTGTACTCGTGAAGGTCGCACCGGGAGGAGTGCCAATCTTCAGACAATGGACTTCCTTAAACTAAGAACTGTTATAATTGATGACACCATGGACACAAACCCGTATGAGAACCAAAATGCCCTGAATGGACAAGTAACTGTTGCAAATTATTAATAAAATGAGAATTACATCTGAAGTAACATCGAGCGCATGAGAATCAGGAAGAATGATCCTGGTTCAACCAATCAAATTTGTTTTAAAACATGTATTGTAACATTTTGTTGTTGATTTTACTATAAAAGAAGTAGACTAGAGAGGGTCAATAAGCTTGTTTCCTGACGTTATGCTGACGGAGAGGACGGTGACACTGCTGGACAGCTGCTTGCCAGAGACTCTGACGGACTGATCAGATGCCCAATTAATTTACGAACTGATTGATCGATTTATGGGCATAGAGACGAAAGATCTGAATTTGACATAGAGCCCCCATTTTGCCAGATTAGGTAAATATGCAAATCAAAATATTGAATGCTTTATGATTTTCTTATGCTTTATTTAGATAAACATTTCAATTCATTTAAGAACTGTGTCGGGTTATTATTTGAAGTGTATTGATGTATATTGTTTAGAAGGATTAAGTGTCGCTTTTCCCAGCAACTCAGCTGATCCATGGCCTATCCATGGGAGGAATTGCTAGGTTAAAGGTATAGACCCTGGTGAGGTAGGGAGGAATAGGTGAACTCATTACTCATCGGGGATTTGTGCATTTTCCTCCCATTTCCAGCGCATGGAACTCCCCTCTCTCGAGGACAATTGATCTAAAGTAGAATGAATGATTGGTGTTATGGGCCCCACCAGTGAATGAGTGAATGAATGTGGTTGAAGAGATCTGTGGTCTGTGACGTAGAAAGGGGATTTTGGTATTCAGCGCTGGAGCAGGAACACTGCCTGGTTTGTTTTTAATTGATTTTGATGGAAACAAGGTTAGTGCTGATGTAAATTGTGTAAGAGAATATAATCTTTTAAGAAGGCTTTATGCACCAACTTTAGGTGAATATCCTATTTATGAAAAACGTGTTGTGTGTTCAAAACGCAATCATGTTGATGAATCAAGTGTGGTTGAAAAGCAGAAAAAAATCAAGAGAAAAGAAAAGATGTAAAGAAACAGAAAATACAAACAAGTGATGATGTTGTGGGATACCAATTAGAAAATGGTTCTGGTGTCAACTGCTATGGTAATGTTATTCTAAACATTATATTTTATCTAGAAGATCTTTATGGTGAAATTATGGAAAGTCAGGAAAAAAGATTATGTTCTGCACTTTATACTTTATTTCAACAATTGAGAACTGACAGAAGTAAGATCCATACTGCTTCTGGTATTCGCCAACTCTTGGATACATGTACTGGATCTTTAACGTTCAGCGCTAATATACAACAAGATGCACAAGAATTTCTAATGGTTGTGCTTGGAGTATTAGAACGAAGATGAAGGAATCCAGATTGAGAGTTTATTTGGACTCAGTTACAAATGGGATCATAAATGTGAACAGTGTTCATTAACTTCAAGCACTATAGTTGACAGCGAACGATTTCTATATTTAACAATACCTGACTGCAAATCTGTACCGTTTACGAAATTAGTAAAAGAAGCAAATCATGACATGAAATGTTCTTGTTGTCAATCAGAAATGTTATCTACATTATGCCTACAAAGATATGGAAAATATCTACTTTTAATGCTACAACGCTGTAGACCAAATAGAAGAAAAGTGGAAACGAAAATTAAAATTTTTGTTGCTAGTCAAGTATCTATTTCTGGAAGAACTTTCGCAACATTGGCTATTGTTTTCCATGCTGGAGCTACTACCACATGTGGACATTATACTGTATATTTAAAATGCAATAATGGTTGGAGTCACTGCAACGATTCACACTTGGAAATAAAACTGAGATTGCCTTACGAGTTACCGAACTCATACTTGATATTACTGAAACAAAAATTTTTGATAAATTATTCGGCCTAGTGGGAAAATGTAAGCATGCTTTAAGGAATTCATACTGGATGATTTCAAACAAAATTTTCAACGCATTATTCGGCCTAGTGGGAAAATGTGAACAGAAACTACAGAGTAAAGGTAAGATTTAAAAATTGGAAATAGTATTGGATGTGTTACTTGTATTGATTTCGTATTGTACTTGCAAGAATTAGCCATTTGTTTTTTTTTTAACAATCTAGTGGATTGTTTTTTCCCCCTGCTGTTTATGATGATACTACACTGATATCACTGTGAATAGTGAAGTTAAGTAGAATCTGATAACAGCAAAAAAAGGAGAAAAATATGTTTTCTGGATGTTAAATTATGTTGTATTATTTGAAAAGTAATACTGTAATTTGGGAAATATATTACATTACATAACAGTTTTACAGTTTATTTTCTTTTATGTAGTGGAAAATTTACAAAAAACAGTAGAAATGACAAATAGCAGAATAGTAATTTGATATTTAAAAAACCTTTGAAATTCACTGAAAAAACCATAGGTTTTACAGACGTTATAGTTAGAAATTACAATTTAAAAAACCTTTGAAATTCACTGAATAAACCATAGGTTTCATGGACTTTAAAGTTAGAAATTTGCATTTAAAAAATCTTTGAAATTCACTGAAAAAACCATAGGTTTCAGGAACGTTATAGTTAGTAATTAGCATTTAAAAAATCTTTGAAATTCACTGAAAAAACCACTCACCATTGGTGACATGCTTCATCATCTGGGTCTCCTCCTAGTAACACGCTAGTGTCACTAAGGGCTGCAACCCTTTCAAGAGGAAAGGGGAGCTCACGGATGTTTTTATGCTGTTCAAAGTTTAGCGATATAACACGCTGTGTATGATCCTACAGATGTGAGCAAACAGTTGTGTGGGAGTAATAAGTGCAGTGCAACATGATGACAAGTAGTGAATTAAAATTAAAGAGTGCGAGAGAAAAAGCTTTATTGGATATCTCCCATTGTCCAAGCTTAAAAACAGTGCAACAACATTCTCCAACAAATAACTTTCTATGAGTAGAAACTAGGGGTCAACATGTTTCAGCCAGAATAGATAAATTCATCCTCGGCTTTATTCAGGACCACGTTATTGCTACTGCATTAGTGAAAAAATCAATATAAGTGAAAAAAGGTTGGCTACAGATACAACCTAGTCACCTATTTTCAGGGATCTACGAATTGTCTGCAAGTGACGGTTCACTATTGGAATCCGTTTTGCGCGGCTCAGGAAAAGGAGGCACCGCTCTGTCCGTTGGTACCCCTTGCGGTTCACAAAGCCATATGGACAGAGCGGTGCCTCCCTTTCCTAAGCCATTGCCAGGCGAGGTGAGGTCTTTTTCTCATGCTTTTTTTTCACTAATGCAGTAGCAATAACGTGGTCCTGAAGAAAGCCGAGGATGAATGTATCCTTTCTGGCTGAATCATGTTGACCCTTAGTTTCTACTCATAGACAGTTATGTGTTGGAGACTGTTGTTGCAGTTTTTTTTAAGCTTGGGCAATGGGAGATATCCAATAAAGCTTTTTCTCTCTCACTGTTTAATTTTAATTCACTACTTGTCATCACTTTGCACTGCACCTATTACTCCCACACAACTGTTTGCTCACATCTGTAGGATCATACACAGCGTGTTCTATCGCTAAACTTTGAATAACATAAAAACATCCGTGAGCTCCCCTTTCCTCTTGAAGGGGTTGCAGCTCTTAGTGACACTAGCGTGTTACTAGGAGGAGACCCAGATGATGAAGCATGTCACCAATGGTGTGTGATGGGAATCCATCCTTTTTAAAGTTATTTCTTTATAGCCTAGCAAGAGGTGTATAGGTCCCAGGGTTCTTTAGGTCATCTGTAGGCTCTAACACACATCGTATCAGTAGGCTGTCTAATCAGACCCATGGATATTTTGGTTTGTATACAGTGGAGTGTTGACAACCAATCAAAATGAAGCTCGTGCTCGGGAGGGTTTGATAACCCTCCTCAGATATCAATATTTTTATTTTTTGAATTTCTCAGTAACTACTGAACGGATTTACACCATTGAAAAAAGGTCGCTTTCTGATTCTTTTTGCCATATTTGGTGTAATTCTGTTCAGCAGTTCAGGCTGTAGCTTTGTCTAAAGTTCCTACGGAAATTAATATGGGAAAAATGCGTTTAGGGACCCCGCTTGTCTCTCGGCTCCCGCTCCACGAATCACCCCGAAACTTTCAAGACAGAAACTGACCTGAGCGAACCATTAGTTATGAAAATTTCACGAAGATTCATCAAACAGCCCTAAAGATATTGCCTCTGTGTGTACAACAAATGCTAAGCACTACCCTCTAATCAGCCTAACTGCTTGCCCACACGACCACAAAAGAGAGCATTAGTATTATCTACTTTAGCCTCTGTTAACCAATTGAGGATCCACTGGACTCTTCGCACAGTGTACTTCTTTTTAGGACACTATATACAGAGCCATCTTCCTACAGAAATTCTCAAAAAAAACAAAGGTTACAGGGACATTATGGTTAGGTTCACATGCACAAAACCATAGAAATTCAGCATTTATAGTTATATCACGTAACCAAAGCTTGCGCCCTCGCCATGCACTGCTAATTCCCCACATATTATATCACTTATTACATATTCTATGACATCATTAATAATATCACTGCAACATTTGCTGTAAAATTATTGATGGGAAAGCTGTGTATGGCGGGAGTGCAAGTTATAGTTACCTTAGGGCACGATTTACAGTTACTTGAGATAACTCTAGCTATAACTGCTGATTTCTATGGTTTTGTGTGTGTAAAGTGTGACTCTAACTATAACGTCTGTGTAACATTTGGTTTTTTGGTGAATATATTTATATGTCTATAAATTATTTTCATTTTGCTATTATAAAAAAACTGTTTTTACCATTCCTTCTCACTCTGACTCATCCCAAATATTCTGAGTACTATAAAATCCCAAACATCCTTCTCAGTCTTTCATCTCTCCTTTCTAGCCAACCCACCTGTTAGACCTGGCACCTTGGCGTGGCTCTCCCTTCTATTTTTTTGCTGTTGCTTCATGTGTTTTTGCTGGTTATAGATGCTTTGGGCACTGTGCCACCGCTGTCCAGTGCCACAGTGCAAATGCTCCCTATGGTAAATTGATGTATGGATTAGTGACTCCATGATTGGCTGATTTGGTTTACTTGTCAGACCCTAGGACGGTGCACTGAGTGTGCCCAGGGCTTGTAAATCCAAATGCTGCTGGTGGGCTTGCAGCACTGGTTGTGCCACCCACAGAAGCAGACTTGTAAAGTGTGTCTCAGGTCTGCCATTGCAGAGTCTGTGTGCAGTATGGTACTGCCATGTTGATTGGGCAAGTGCACCCACGTGGGGGGGACAAGTGTAAACAGAGGGCGTTCCAAAGAGGGCCCCAAAGTAATTCCCAAGGGAACCAAGGGAAAGATACCCAGCCTTCCCCTGAGTGAAAGCACGGGGCCCCGACAGGTAACCCTGTTCCTAGGGGAACCCTGAGGTGCTACAAGTGTGGGGACGTGGGCCATAAGTCTAATGATCCCCGGTGCACACAGTTTGGAAAGGCAGCACCCCTGGTGCATCACCCCGGCCAATGGTGAGTGTAGCCCTGGGGGAGGAGAGGGGTGCCCAAGGTGGGTGGGGTCCCGCAGAGATGTCCCTTGTCTCTTTAGGAGACTGTGAGGTGGTCCCCAGGACCCAAAGGCCTGATAACACTAAGAAGTACAGGCAGTGGGTGACCATCAATGGCCATAGAGTGGAGGCTCTTCGAGACACAGGAGCCAGTGTTACAGCTGTCAAGTGTCACTTGGTATCTCAAGAGCAGGCTGTCCCCAATGCATTTTACCTAGCTGTTGCTGCTGACAACACAGAGAGCCACTGCAAGGTGGCTCAGGTTCCCTTTGAGTGGGGGGGGGTCTCTGGTTCTCTTCAAGTAGCTGTGAGGCCAGCCATGCCTGTTGACTGTTTGTTGGGGAACGATTTGGAGAGCTCACCTTGGGCAAAGGTGGAGCGAAGTGCTCATTTGGAGATGTTGGGTCTGCCTGACTGGGCGTGTGTGACCACACGGTCCATGGCAGCCAGTAAGGATGGTCAAGAGGACCTGGAGCCTGAGAGGGGGGCCAAGGGGCCTGCCTTAAAGAGAAGAGGCAGGGGGCGCAGGAAACCGGCCCCTGAAGTTCCCACGGTCCAGGAGGAGGCAGACCTTGAGGGGGATGCACTGGAGCCTACAGGGGAACAGGTAGCTGAAATGGGGGACCTGCCTGAGCAGACCCATTTGCAGCAAGAAGGGGGACCCTCCAGGGAAGAGTTCTGCAAGGAGCAGAAGGAATGCCCTTCTCTTGTGGGTTTGCGGCAGCAGGCTGCAGACCAGGCAGCAGATGATCAGTCTGGATCACATTAGATCTACTGGGAAAATTATCTCCTGCATACTGAGCCTAAGGTTGCTGAGCCTGGGTCAGCCCATGTGCTGGTGGTACCCCAGCACTTCAGAGCCTTCCTACTGGGGATGGCTCATCATGTGCCGTTAGCAGGACATTTGGGGCAGGACAGGACCTTTGAGAGGCTTGTCACCCACTTTTATTGGCCCCAAATGCGCAAGAGTTCAGACACTCATTGCAGGACATGTCAGACTTGCCAGGCAAGTAGAAAGAGTGGGAGGAAGCAGAAGGCTCCTCTCCAGCCATTCCCTGTGGTCAGCACCCCCTTTGAATGGGTGGGTATTGACATTGTGGGGCCACTGGACCCCAAGACAGCCAAGGGCAACAGGTTCATCCTGGTTCTGGTGGACCATGCCACCCAGTACCCGGAAGCCATACCTCTGAGGACAGTGACGGCCCCCGTGGTGGGACAGGCACTGATGGGAATTTTCTCCCGAGTGGGATTCCCTAGAGAGGTAGTGTCTGACTGAAGTACAAACTTCATTTCCAAGTATATGAAGTCCCTGTGGCAGGAGTGAGGGGTAACCTACAAGTTTAGCACTCCTTACCACCCCCAAGGAAATGGGTTGGTTGAGAGATTCAACCGAACCCTAAAAGGCATGATTATGGGTCTTGAGGAACCTATGAGGCGTAAGTGGGACGTCCTCTTACCATGCCTGCTGTTTGCATACTGTGAGGTGCCACAGAAATCTCTAGGGTTCAGTCCCTTTGAGCTTCTCTATGGTCACCCGGTGAGAGGACCTGTGAGTCTGGTCAAGGAAGGCTGGGAGCAATCTCCCAGGAAACCTCCCCAGGATGTATATAGCTACATGCTGGCCTTCAGGAACCAGACTAGGCGTTTCAGGCAACTCGCTCAGGCAAATCTAGAAGCCAGCCAGGAGGAGATGAAACGGTGGTACGACCACAATGCCACTTTGGCAGAGCTTCAGCCTGGTCAGAAAGTGTGGGTCATGGCCCCAGTGGAGCCCTGTGCACTCCAGGATAAGTGGACCAGACCATTTGAGGTGGTGGAGCGCAAAAGTTCTGTTACCTACTTGGTGGACTTGCGGTCTCCCAGGAACCCCTTGCGGGTCTTGCATGTCAACTGCCTGAAGCCCCACTTGCAGAGGTCCGAAGTGGGCATGCTCCTAGCGACAGATGATGGAATGGAGGAGGAGACTGAGCATTTTCCTGACCTACTGTCGGCGACAGAGCAAGATGGGTCAGTGGCTGGTGTAAACCTCTCTTCCACCCTGACCCCTGAGCAACAGAGTGACTGCCTCCAGTTTCTAGGACAGTATTCTGATCTGTTCTCCCTGTCACTGATTGATGCGTCCATGATGTGGACACTAGAGATAGTCCTCCTGTGAAACACAAAACTTACAGGGTGACTGACAGGGTGAGGGCTTGCATCAAGGAGGAGGTCTCCAAGATGCTTGCGTTACGTGTGATTGAGTCCTCTAACAGTCCTTGGGCCAGCCCAGTGGTCTTGGTCCCAAAGGGTGCCACACCGGGTGCCACGCCAGAACTCCGGTTGTGTGTGGACTACCGAGGGCTCAATTCAGTCACAAGGACTAACGTGCACCCCATTCCCAGAGCTGATGAGCTCATCGATTGGTTAGGGGCTACCCAGTACCTCAGCACGTTTGATCTAATGTCTGGGTACTGGCAGATCGCCTTGACTGATGGGGCAAGAGAGAGGTCAGCATTCTCCACACCAGATGGGCACTACCAGTTCCGGGTTATGCCCTTTGGGATGAAGAATGCCCCTGCCACCTTTCAGAGGTTGGTCAACCAGGTGTTGGCTGAACTGGAAGAGTTCAGTGCCGCCCACCTGGATGACATGGCAGTGTTCGGGGCCAGTTGGGAAGAACATCTGCGCCACTTCTGGGAAGTGTTGATGGCACTGCGGAGGTCAGGCCTCACGATCAAGGTGAGTAAGTGCCAGATCGGGTAGGATTCTGTGGTGTACTTGGGACACCAGGTGGGGAGCGGCCAGGTGGTGCCCCTACAGCCCAAGATTGAAACCATCCTGGCTTGGGAGCCCCCCAAAACCCAGACAGAGGTGAGAGCCTTTTTAGGACTCACTGGGTATTACAGGAGGTTTGTCAAGGGGTATGGCAGCATTGTAGCACCCTTGACAGAGCTGACTTCCAGGAAGCAGCCCAAGAAAGTGAATTGGACTGACACCTGTCAGAAAGCTTTTGAGGCCCTGAAAACTGCCATGTACACGGCGCCCATGCTCCTGGCACCCAACTTCTCCAGAGAGTTTATCGTTCAGACGGACGATTCAGAGCATGGTGTGGGGGCTGTTTTGTCACAGATAAATGAGGAGGGCCTAGATCAACCCGTAGTCTTCATCAGTAGGAGGTTACTTCCACGGAAACAGAGGTGGAGTGAGGTTGAGCGTGAGGCATTTCCTGTGGTCTGGGCACTGAAGAAGTTGAGACCATACCTGTTTGGGACTCACTTCAGGGTTCAGACAGACCACAGGCCCCTCCGAGGGTTGATGCAGATGAGGAGTGAGAATTCAAAGCTGTTGAGGTGGTCCATTTCCCTACAGGGGATGGATTTCACGATGGAACATTGCCCTGGTACAGAACACGCCAATGCAGATGGCCTGTCCAGATTTTTCTGCCTTAGTGATGAGAACTCCCAGGAGGTAGGGTAGTTCTCCCCACATTTCAGCTGGAGGGGACACGTGTTAAACCTGGCACCTTGGCGTGGGTTTCCCTTCCATTTTTTTGCTGTTGCCTCACGTGTTTTTGCTGGTTATAGGTGCTTTGGGCACTGTGCCACTGCTGTCCAGTGCCACAGTGCAAGTGCTCCCTATGGTAAATTGATGTATGGATTAGTGACTCCATGATTGGCTGATTTGGTTTACTTGTCAGACCCTAGTACAGTGCATTGAGTGTGCCTAGGGCTTGTACATCCAAATGCTGCTGGTGGGCTTGCAGCACTGGTTGTGCCACCCACAGAAGCAGCCTTGTAAAGTGTGTCTCAGGTCTGCCATTGCAGAGCCTGTGTGCAGTCTGGTACTGCCATGTTGACTGGGCAAGTGCACCCACTTGCCAGTCCCTAAACCTCCCCTTTTCTGCACATTAGACACCCCTATGGTAGGCCCAAGGGCAGGGTGCTTTGTAGGTAAAAGGTAGGACAAGCCCTGATGTGTGTGGCATGTCCTAATAGTGAATTACAGCCATTTTAGTTTTTCACTATTGCAAGGCTACCTGTTCCGCATAGGCCAGAATGGGCAGTTTGATTATTATATCTTATAATCCTAACTGATTCAGGGAACTAGGTAGAAATTCGAGTTTAGTATGCCTGAACTCAGAATGATAAAATGCATCTTTTAGTGAAGTTGGTTTTAACATTCTGTGTTTAAAAATACCACTTGTGGGGAGGAGCCTAGCGCCTGACCAAGATGGCCGCGTGAGCTTTGAGCTCCCGGGACCCAAGCACCCTCCGTCGATTATCCTGTCTTAAATCCTGTTTTATATGCACGGCATCTTGCAGATGACTCATTGCTGAGGCGATTGATGCTGCCCGGGCTCGGATCGCCCACCGGGAACCGGAGTTGTGCACGGCGGAAGATTGAGGCCTATCTCCGAGGGATGCCAGGGGCTGGCGTTGGCAGGATGCCCGGCCTCTAATTGAACAACAGCGGCCTGGCGAGGTGTGAACTGGCGGACGGAGAACGCCGTACTTTCACTTTCACTTTCTCGCCCTTTGTTTGCCTTGGCCCGGGAGTGCCTTCTGATGCTTTACTATCCTCTGGACGCCTTGCGCCCTACTCTGACTGGTTATTGCAGATCTGGCTTCTCCTGTTCCCTCTGACTGAGAGAGGGTCGTCTCTTTGCACCGGATTGCTCGGTGCCAGACATGTCGGGTAAAGCAGAGGTGGATAGGCTGAAACCCAAGGCTACCAGGCGGGGAGCCTATACCCAATCCAATAATATGGATCGCTATGCCCAGCGGAAGGGATCGCCTGGCGGATCGGGCCAGTCACTGGACGTACAGAAGGCTGCCTCATCCCCGACCTCGGAGCTCTCGTTGCAGGATGTCATGGGTGCGCTCGAGGGGATGCAGGCCTCGATTGGGAGACAGTTTGATGCCCTGGCGCATAAAGTGGATACTATCTTGGTGGATGTCAACCTGATCCGCGCGGATTTGGGCAAAACTAATGAGCGGGTTAAATCCCTTGATCTCAAGACCACAGGCCTCGCTGAAGATGTCTCGGAACTTCAGACCGAAGTTCGTAAGCTGCGGGCCGAGAACGACCTCTCCGCCCGCCGGCTGGAGGACTTTGAGGGCCGGGCCAGGCGCAACAACGTGCGCATTATTGGGGTCCCGGAATCCTCGGATGAGATCTCCGCAGATCTGCTCGTGGAGGACTTGGTGCTTAACCATCTGAAGCCTAAGGGCCTTGGAAAGTTTTTTGCAGTCGAGCGGGCTCACAGAGTTCCTGGCGGGAGGCCCAGGGCGGGAGCCCCTCCGAGACCGATTGTCGCCCGGCTCTTTCACTTCCGAGATCGGGACGCTATCCTGCAAGCATCGCGGGTGACGGGCCCGGTCCCTTTTCAGAACGCATCAGTGAGTTTCTATCCTGACTTCACCCAGCTGGTGCAAAAGCAAAGGCAGAGTTTCCTGGGGGTGAAGAGACGTCTTCGGGAGAGGGACCTGAAGTATGCTATGCTTTTCCCTGCCAGATTACGTGTGGTGTATGAGGACCGGACTTTCTTCTTTGAGTCGCCTGCTATGGCCGGAGACTGGTTGGACGCTCTGCCCCGACGACGGACTGGCGGGGATGCTGCCACAGACGTGGAGGGTGACCGGGATGGGCAGGGTTGATGCCTTTGGAGCCGGACTGACTTGCTTTGGTTCCGGACACTGACTTGAGCTGATTGCAGTAATACGGAGGGTTGCGGGAGGAAGATGGGAGCTCTTTCCTCCCTCAGGGTACTTTTTGTAGTTTTGTGTTATGGTGGGGCGACAGGCACACTGCAAGTTGGGGGGGCTTTGTAAGCTGCAGCAGGGGTGCAGGGTGGGGGGGAGTGTTGGGATTTTGGGGTTGTTGTTGGGGGGTTTGTTTTTGCAAGGCGTAGTAATGGTTGTCAGGGTTGTTCAATGGTGGCTCTTCGGGTGTGGGGTGGGCCTCTTTGTGTGTGGGGATGGGGGGTAGGGGCTTAAATATTATTAGCTGGAATGTTAATGGCTTGGGAGATCGTATTAAGCGGGGGATAGTCTTGCAGTTCTTGAAACGGTCTTTGCCGGATGTGGCCCTACTGCAGGAGACACACCTTATAGGTAATACTTGCTATGCTCTTAATAGAAAAGGTTACAAATTCATCGCTCACTCGGGATTCTCCTCAGGCTCCAGGGGTGTGGGCATCCTTGTTAGAGCTTCACTCCCTTTCGAGGTGGACTCCACCATTGTTGATGATAGGGGGAGGTTTGTGGCGGTGACGGGGAGGTGGGAGGGAAGAACGTTGGTTTTGGTTTCGGTTTATGTCCCTCCTGCCCTGCAGGCCTCCACGTTTGCAGATCTGGGTAGGGCCTTGCTGGACCTCCCGGAGGGTATGCTAGTGGTGGGGGGAGACTTTAATGCTGTCAGCTCTGGGTTGCTGGATAGGTACCCGCCCAGGGACACCGGGGGGGCTCAGAAGTGGCTTCCAGACTTTATAGATACACTCGGCTTGGTAGACTGCTGGAGGCTCCGGCACCCCACACAGAGCCAATATACCTTCCACTCCGGGACGCATGGTAGTCTCTCTCGGATTGATTACCTGCTCACTCTGGCTGCGCACGCCTCATTGGTATCTGAGGCTAGGCATATGGCGCGGGGCATATCTGATCATTCGCCAGTGTGGGTCCGGCTGGATGTCGGCCGCGAGGGAGGGGGCAGGGTGGCTCCTATTAACCCCTGGTACTTTTGTGATCCCAAGATGCGCAGTGCGCTGTTGAAGACAGTTGATCACTATTTTAAGGACAATCAGGGTTCCGTTGATTCGGCTGTGTCGTTGTGGGAAGCATTTAAGACCGTGTTGAGAGGGGAGGCCCTCTCCTTGGTAGTGGCCGCCAAGCGACGGAGAGATGGCGAGGTTATACAGGTTGAGGATGAGATCGCGGCTTTAGAGGTGGCCCTGGAGGGGGAGGTTACAGCGGCCTCACTGCATAATCTGAGCTTGAAGCAAGCGGAATATAGGGACCTGGTGGCGAATGCCGCCAAGACCCTCAGTAGGGAACAGCAGGGTCGCTTGTACGATGTTGGCGATAAGGCCGGGAAACTCCTAGCGTGGCTGGACAAAAAAAGAACGTGTTAATAGAGTGGTGCCGGAGCTGACGAGAGAGGGGGGAGAGGTGGTTGTTGATCCCGAGGGTATAGTACAGTGTTTTTCGGATTATTTCCGTATGGTTTACGCCTCGGTTTCGGATAGGCCAACTGAGGATTCGCGTGACCTCCTGCGTGACATCGCTCTGCCCTGCCTTTCTGACGTAGATAGAGATGACCTCGATGGAGATATAACGGTTGATGAGGTGGCGGGTGCTATCCGCGCGCTGAACTCGGGCAAGGCCTCAGGCCCAAATGGTTTGCCGATTGACTTGTATAAGCTGTTCCCGGCTAGGGTTGCCCCTCACCTGCGCGCCATGTTCGTGGAGGCGCGGGGGAGTGGGTCCCTTCCGTTGGACCAGCGACTGGCGACGATTGTTGTGATACATAAGGATGGTAAACCCCGGGACAAGTGTGCCTCCTATCGGCCAATATCACTCCTTAATGCTGAGCCGAAAATTCTGGCTAAAATTCTGGCGGGCCGCTTGGTCAGGGTGCTTGGAGACTTGATCCACCCGGATCAATCGGGTTTCATCCCGCACCGTAACACTGCGTTAAACCTTAGGCGTCTTCATGGAGTGATTGCCAGGGCGAACACGCTGCGAGAACCAGCTATTGTGGCGTCTCTTGATGCCACGATGGCTTTTGATACGGTGGAATGGGCATATCTGTGGGCTGTGCTTGCCAAGTTCGGCTTTGGCCCTGGTTTTGTGAGCTGGGTGAGGTTGCTTTATGAGGGTCCCCTTGCGAGTGTTGTGGTAAACGGGCGGGCGTCGACTCCGTTCCAGCTTGGGAGGGGCACCCGGCAGGGTTGCCCCCTGTCGCCTTTGTTGTTCGCCCTCGCCCTCGAGCCGCTGGCGGCGTGGATACGCTGGCACCTGGATATACGTGGACTTCGATGGTCGACCGATCACGAGGACCGTATTTCGCTCTATGCCGATGACATCCTGTTATATCTCGCCTCGCCCAAGAACTCGCTTAAAGTGGTTTGTGACGTTCTGACATCTTTTGGTAAGAACTCGGGTCTCGTCATCAATTGGAGTAAATCATATCTGTATGTTCTGAGCGGCGATGTTCCACCTGTCCCGCGAACTTGTTCGATCCAGATCGCCCAGCAGGGCTTTGTGTACCTGGGGATTTTTATCTCCACTGACTCCACTTTGCGGTATGAGAAGAACCTGCTCCCTCCCCTGGCGCGTTTGCGGCGGGATGTTGCGGGCTGGCGGAGGATGCCGCTCTTCCTCCTCGGGCGCGCCGCCTTGTTCAAAATGATGTCTCTTCCCCGGTTCCTCTACGCCTTGCAGAATACTCTTGATTGGGTACCGGCCAGTTACTTTCGGGAGGTCGAAAGCCTCCAACGATCGTTGTTGTGGTATGGGCGGCCGCGCATAGCGATTGCTAAGTTGACGCTTCCGTGGTACGACGGGGGTATTGCGCTTCCGGACATTCGACGCTATTACTGGGCCACCCAGTTGAGCGCGATTAATCATGGTTTCTATGGTCCGGCTCTAAGCCCCGGTTACGCCATGGACCGATGGTTGTTGCGCGGCGGTAATTATCACAGAGCGTTGTACTCGCGGTCGCTGGACTCGTCCCTCACAGGGCCCACTGGGGTGGCGGTGCGGGTGTGTAAGTTGGCGACTGACTCGCTGGGCTGGAAGGATAGGCTCACCCTTGCTACCCCGTTGTTTGACTCTGAAAAATTGGGGAAGCTTTGGCATACGAAAGGTTTTGAGAAATGGGACTTGATCGGTATCTCCAGGGTTGGAGATTTGCTGATTAAGGGGAGGGTGAAGTCCTTTGAAGAGCTGCAGAAGGAGTATGAGTTGGAGAAATCTGAGTTTTTCCGCTATGTTCAGGTGCGTCATGCCCTGCGGTCAGTCCTCGTAGAAGGAGAGAAGGTGCCTGAGTCCTCTCCATTGGAGGACCGGATCCTCGATGGCCATATGCCAGAGAGTACGGTCTCTCTTATCTATAAGAAATTGATTAATGTTCGGGCGGACCTGCTATTGGGGCTGCGGGACCAATGGACTAGGGACGGACTTGAGCTGGACGACGAGGACTGGCAGTTTGCGGTTTCCTCTCCTAAGGAGGTCGCGATCCCGTCGCGTCTGCGGCTGGTGCAGCTCAAAATACTCCACAGAGTCTATGTTACGGGGCCAAGGTTGGTTCATATGGGATTTTCTGAGGAGGGCTTATGTAGGAGGGGCTGTGGTATGGTGGGTACCTTCCTGCATATCATTTGGGAATGTGGCGTCATCATGGAATTTTGGAGGAGAGTCCATGCGGTAATGGGGGAGGTGACGGGCATTGTTATGCAGCCGGAGGCGCGGTGTTGTCTCCTGAATGTTTGGGGGCCTACTGATCACGATGAGGCACAGACCCAGTGGGTGACACTGGGTAACATGGTGGCTAAGCGAGACATAGCGCGCCTGTGGGGCTCCGCGGGACCCCCCACATTGGCTGCGTGGAAGGAAAACATGGACTGGAGTATGCTCAGGGAAAAGACGGTATATTGCGCTAGAGGGCGCCCTCGGAAGTGGCATGCCATTTGGGGGTGGTGGAACCAATATAGGGGGGGCATATGTCTTGCCCCTGATCTGGATCCCCCCGAGGAGCAGCTCTCTCCTTAGCATTCTTTCCAGCTCTGTAGATATATTTGATTGTTAATTGACTTCTTGGGTCTCTGCTTTTCCCCTTTTTCCTCTTATCACAGCACTGTGACTGATAGACGAGGGGGGTCCGGTCTCCCCTGAGGGGCATTCACCAGTTGTACTCAGTGTTTTTCGCCTTGCTTGGGTTTGGTGTGTGTTTGTGTTTATTTAAAATAGAACCTTTTTGCTTCTCCTTTTATGCACTGTGGACGCTTTTTTGTACTGCCGTTTTGAAGCTGCCGAACCTCCGGGTTGTCGGCTGAATAGCTGTGTCCCTGTTTTTTGATGAATAAAGGTTTTTAAAAAATAAAAAAAAATAAAAATAAAAAAAAATACCACTTTTAGAAATTAGGTATTTTCTTGTCTAACTATCCAAGCCTGCCTCTGCTAGGTTGTGTATTCCTTGTCTGGAGTTTGAGTGACAGGGGTTGGGGATTCCAGGAGACAGGGTGAGTCAGCACAGGGCTGAATAGAGAGATCTGCATGTAGATGGGTGGGAGGAGTTGCACCTGGGACCTGAATAGGGCTGTGCCTTCTCTCAACAATGCTGGCTCCACCTCCTGTGGTGCGTCTGATGTCTCTGCCCTGCACTGTGAAACGAAAGAAGGAGTCATGTAAACAGAGTGCTCCAGGACTGACCAGAACTGGTTTGGACTAGGCAAAGGCCTCTCTGCCTTCAGAGAACAAAGAGAAACTATGTATAAAAAGCATTTGCAATGCAAATAGGTCTCGCATTTGTGAGTTAGAGCTATTGACATTGTAAATGGCAATTTTTTTACCTACACATTTTATTTTTGAGTGAATGTATGTAGTGTGCAAAATCCCTGGGAAATGTCCTGCACTTCGTAATTAATATATTGAAAAAGACGCAAAGTGTGGATTGTGTCAACAATTGCTTGCCACGTACCTCATGGGTGAAGTGTCATCACACATGCACACCGTGGTGCTTTACTAATGCAAAACTCTTTAATAAAAGTAGTGCTTACAGACTAACCAACGCGATTGGGATCAGAGCATGTGGATGCGAATCTCGGTTTCTCTTTTATTTTCTAGACTATTTGACTCACTCTCCTACATCTTGGTTATCCCCTAAACACTGGGAGGCAATGAAGTTTGCCAAGGGGGCGAGGAGCAGGAGGGCTTCAGGGGTACATGAAAATGTATTCAATGCCAAGTTGTCAAAGGTCGCCCGGTGCTATTAGTTAAAAGTGTGCAGATTTCATAAATATAGTAAGAGTACTTTACTCGTATCTATGTGAAAATTGACATTAACTAAACAAAATGCCAGAATACGTGTCAGTTTTCACATTGTTATAGACAATACTGGTTGCTTAGTTTCATTGCATTAATATTTGTATTTACTCTTTTACACAGCATCCAAAGTAGGTTACCGAACCCCAAAGCCCTGAGTTGTTAAATGACCCATAGAAGGGAGTGTTTTACAGTTGAGCAAATGTGTCCAAATGTAATTTTGGTAGTGCCATGGAATGATCAGCCAATGAGGTACTCGATGAGCAGGTATTTAACTACACGTTCAAAACGTACAGTATTGTGGCTGTTGTTTGTTTATACACAACCACCTCTCTGAATGTGTTTATTAACACAGAGCTTCATCTACCAGACAGTGCTCACAGAGGGGCGACTAAAGCACAGAACAAAATGTATTCATTTATCCTGAGTGTGAAGGCACCCGGAAGGCTTAGGTGCCCTCCCGGAGATGCTAGGGATCCCAGCGCTTCTACAGACTCTGCCGTGCTCCTCTGCACCAGCAGGGCACAGCTCAGAATCTGCTGTTTCTGATAAGAATAGGTGAGGGGGATGTGGTTGGGTATGCGGGAGTTGCCGGCAGATTACCAGGTTATTGAAAGTGATGATTCTGATGTGAGACAATGGAGACTGACTTTTCTGTTTGTCTGCACCAGTCTATTTCTCTACCATCTACCGGGCTCACTGTCATGTATCCATTCATCTCTCTTTGTTAGAGTTGCGTGAGCCAATATATTAATTAACAGGTAGAGCCAGCCAGAGACAAGCCAAGCGTATACGAGCCAGTGGGCGAGCCGTGAAAATGATCGGCATGTTAATTATACAGTAAACATGATGTAAATGTGCGATAATGTCACTTCAGAATTAAAAAAAGTGTGTTTCTTTATCGCGTTACCTCAGTACACAAGATTATAGAACTGAATTGAGAGGAAGTTATTAGAAGTGCTTGTTTTAAGCATGAGTTAAAACACTGCCGCTCCTCCCGTCCGACAACAATGACATTTGTGAACTAAAAGGCGTCAGTAGCTATGCATACCCCGAATGTTGCCTAGAGTCTTATTATATTTAGAGTAACATTAAAATCTAGTTCTTTAAACACAAGAAGTTTTTGTACAGCACGCATCTTGAACTCGCATATTTCAAAGTGGCAATAATGAAGATGAACACGGAAGTGCCGGCAGGCAAGAAAACACGAACAGGGGTGGGGGGGCGTAGGAGGGTGAGAAGTCACAGACTGATGGAGGGGGCGGTGGGGTGGGATGGGGAGACAGGGAAGAAAATAGTGTTAGGAGTAAAGGGGCCAATAGCTGGGGAAGGATACAAATGATGAATGAGGAGGGACTAACAAGCCTCAAACCAATCAGAAGGCAACATTTAAGACAAAAGCCAATAGGCAGAGAGTGGGCGGAGCTTCCACAAAGCTTCAACACTACAGTATATACTGCATGTCTTGCAAATCGATGGCAGCTCATTCGCGCTGCAACACTAGGCAAGACCTAAAAGAAAATAGTGTCAGGAGTAAAGGGGCCAATAGCCTTGGAAGGATACAAATGATGAATGAGGAGGGACTAACAAGCCTCAAACCAATCGGAAGGCAGCATTTAAGACAAAAGCCAATGGGCAGAGAGTGGCGGAGTTTCCACGAAGCTTCCACACTACACTATATACTGCATGCCTCGCAAAGCGAAGGCAGCGCATTTGTGCTGCAACACTAGGCGAGACCTAAAAAGAGGGACCCAGACCCCAGAACTTTAGATCACTTTGGGAAACAAGAAGAACCTTTGCTGAGGAGAGGAACCAGAGAGACTGAGGAGAGACTATCCCTAAGCGTGAGGAATTGGCCTGCAGTGGTTGCCTGACTGCCAAAGAAAGGAGAAAGGAACTTTGTGTGTACTTTATTCAACTTGTGAAGGATCTCCAAGGGCTTGAGAAAGAGCTTGCCTCCTGCTGAAGTCTCAGGGACAACAGACTTCACCCAATAGCTCCCCAAGAGTTCTTTGGAAGTGCCTGCAATTGTGTTGGGCTTTCTGAGGGACTGCATGTCGCAAGGAGCTGGAAGCGCGATGCATGAAGAAGAAGCATGTCGCCGAACTGCCGCTGTCGCTTCACAATGCGAAATTGCCTCGTATCACCAGAGAAGAGGATTGACGTCGCATCAGACGCCGCCACACCATAGGAGAAGTGTGTTGCAGCCGCAGCCACTGTCGTCACATAGCTGGGAAAGTGTGTCCCCGCTGCAGTTGTCCCATCGTTGCCGAAGCACCTCGCATCGCCGGAGAAAAGGATCGACGTTGCATCAGACGCCCCCGCATCCCCGGGAAGTGTGTCGCAGGGCCTGTCGCGGCTCAGAAGAATTGTTGAGTCGCTGCACGGCCGTCGGGCGTGCACGCATCGTGTCGCATCAAGAAGAAGACGCCATCATTGTTTCAACGGACCGGATCTTCATTGCATCACGGCGTTGCAGGTCGCATCGCCACGTAAGCGCAGTAAGAAACCGACGCATCACCTCCCCTCGCAGAGAAGAACCGACGCATCTCCTACGCATCAGTAGGGACCCGGAGCATCACTGTTCTTGCGTGTAAGGAACCGACGCCTCACCTTCCCTGCAACACTTTCGTTGTATAGCGTTACGCATCCTAAGGTACATTGAACTCAAAGTGTCGCATTTAACGTCTTAAGAGAACTAAGCTAATTCTACCATTTTTAAAGTACAGTATTGTGGATTTTTGTCGTTTGTGATCTTGTGTTAAGTCTATATAAAAAACTTATTTTTATACTACAACTTGTGTGGTGTCCATCTGTAGTGTTGTCACTGCGTTACTGTATGTGTTCACAAATGCTTTACACACTGCCTCTGAGATAAGCCTGTCTGCTAGTGCCAAACTACCAAGGGGGTGAGCAGGGGTTATTTTAGGAGTGTACCCCTTACCCTGACTAGAAGCAAGGGTCCCTATTTGGTCAAAGGTACCTACCTCTGCCAACTAGAGACCCCCAGTTCTAACACCACCCAAGTAACAAGCACTCACGGCCATTACTTACAAAACTCAATACTTCCCCTTTTCAAATCCACTCCTCTCATTCTATCCTACCACAAACTCTACTAAACACACAAGAAATCAAGTTCACAATCTTAACACAACTAATGCACAGGAAATGCACAAAAAAATTGTACCAATCTACTAATTACAAATTACTAATCTTGGGTTCGGAATTAGAGTGCTACTCTCCGCAAAAAGTGCTTAAATGCCTCATCAGGGGTAATAAGCGTTATATAAATACATCCACAATTTAATTAATGGCAGCTCATCATGCCCTGAAAGCAGCCCCATGGTCTGCAGACAGCTGGAGGGAGAAATATTAGAGTGGCTGGCTTGGCAGTCCAGCCCTGGAAATGTTGAAAACACAGGAGAACTGAACCACCTCGAGAAATTTTGGGAAGTGTAGATTTCGCAGTGCTTGATAATACGGTTTGGTCCAGATGAAAAGTGGTCTGGATGGTGGTGAACTATTTATCACACCTTATAATTACCATCCTCACTGGGTGAGGTATTTACAGAGTGTGGAAAATATCTCATATTTCAAGTTTTACTGTTTTAAATGCAGCCTAACATTCGGAGTCAGAATTTAATGGACATCTGCATGTTTTGTCATTTTTTAGGGCCTTGCCTCCGATGCACAATTTGCAAATGCAGCCCTGAACTTGTAATCATGACTCCTGAACAGTAATAGTCTTACACAACAGCACAGGCATCAATTTTGTCATATGTTTAAGAGAAAATGGCTGGGAAATGTATCTAATACTAAAATGAAAGAGGAGTAATACAAGAGGAAGCTTTTAGGGAAGGAGAGAAAGTGCTAGTCCAGCTCTCCAAGATGATACTCATTAAAGCCTAGCATGTCATATGCTCTGCACTTCAATACACTTCAGTGCACTCCAGTACACTTCAATGCACTTCAGTTTGTACTGTCAAAAATGCCTCACGAATCACGCTAAAATAACTATAGCAATAGCTATAGCAATTACTTTTAAAGATAAACATCAAGAGGAAAAAAACAAATATTCAAAACACTGGATTCTTGCCACTTGCGTGAATGCCGTGGACAATACTTCATTTCTTAGGCCTGTGTGTTTGCAGAAAGATTGTGTTCACCCACGGTTAAATGCTAGCAGCACATCATATAAGACTGTAAAATCTACCAAATGTGCAAGATATCCTACCTTTTAATTTCAGTAACTGAAGCAGCTCTACTTTCAGGAAGTGATAGCAGTAGTACTAAAATAACCGAATAAATGTATTTTATTTTTTACAAAAAGATATAAGAGCACTCATATTCAGTCAACAAGTGAGCCTGTAGTAGTTTGTATTCTTTTGTGATTTAATTTTTCCAGGTACAAGCTAACAGCCACTACGTGTTTTGGCCAGTGGGGGCTGGTAAGGAACAGGGTGAGGCAGGAATACAAAAGCAATAAAACACTTACCTTTTCCGACAGCTGCATCTCTCCTCCACTTCTCTGCTCTGGAAGAAGCTGCAGGAAGCACCCATCGCACACAAGCTCCCCTGACCCAATCACTACACTGCATTGGTCTGAGCGCCATGAATCGGCGCTCAGATCACGACAGGGATCCTGTGCATAT
The DNA here is from genome assembly GCF_964204655.1 of Triturus cristatus. Classification (NCBI taxonomy): domain Eukaryota; kingdom Metazoa; phylum Chordata; class Amphibia; order Caudata; family Salamandridae; genus Triturus; species Triturus cristatus. The sequence goes on from NC_140585.1 coordinate 1,282,464,163, forward strand.
TTCCCACCAGGCTCTCCATTACAGCCTAGTGGGGAATATGCAAAGTGTGCATGACTGCTTGACCGGCCGAAAACGGCCGGCCAAGCAGTCATGCGCACTTAGGAGTCGATTACGATGCCATCCGGAAAGGCTTCAAACTGCATCCGATTCGGTCGAATACGATTCGGAAGCCATGTTTCAGACTGACTCAGACACATTTCGGAACGACTGATCATGATGTCCTGAAAGCGTTCGAACTGTCTGACTCGGTTCCGAATGGCATGCGGAGTAACAGTGTCATTCGAAGCCAACTCGTGCAGGTCTACAGGCAGCGTTTCCGGATGAGCGATTAGGATGTTGGATTCGGACAGCCTTTCCAAGTTGGTTGTTCCAACAAGGAGCGGCTGCCAGAATCTGAATTTGGGGTCCCGTAGCAGGCCCCCATCCACAGGGGGCCCTCCGAATCGGGCCTGTGGTGGTACCCATGGGTCCCCCTTTCCCTGCATGCACAGTGTGGCAGGCACCATTGGGTGCCTGCCACAGGGTGCAAGGTTTTCACCAACCACTCCTTTTCTCAATGGGGGCCTGTGCTCTTGGTCGGTACACAGGCTCACATGGAAGTCAATGGGAGTCTGACCGAATGGTGTTTGGACACAGCGTATTCGGTCGGTTGGACTCCCCGAACCTGAGTAGTTCAGAAAGCATTCCGAAACTGATTCAGTTGGACTGCTTTCCAGATGACATCGTAATTGGACCCTTAGTATGCAAAGTCCTCTCCTCCTCCCACCCTGAGACACCAGCCCTGCCCCCCTCTAAACCAGCTCGCAACAACCAAAAATAAAATGATAATAACCTTGTTATATCGTTTTATTTTTTCCCTTTTCACTGCTCTATAAGCAGTGGGGCAACGCTAGTCCGCCGTAGTGAAGGAGCCGCCACTGGTTTCGTCTGTTGGATTTTATCAAGGCTGTAACATAACCAAACAAATACCTAAATAACTATACATTATTGAACAACAAATGATTAACATAGTGTGATGATATATTAGTGTGGTTACGCACATTTGTGTGTCTAAACAATTTATCGAAAGGAGGCAATACAAGTGAAGAAGCATTCAGAGAATACACTAGAGTGACATACATGTGCGAGTACAAAAGTATAAAAAGGTAGTTATTTTTTCAGATATCACCCCACCATAGTGAAAGACAGTGGTAAGTATGTAAAAGGTAGCTTTAGATAGGTCTTTCATTAGATGACAGAAGTAATGATTTCTGTAACAAATAAAGTAAATTGAGTCAACTGGGAGACGCATACTAATCACTCAATTTAAGAAAATCTATTGATTTTGAGTGGTACTTATTTGTTAGAGGTAAAAGTAGCATTGTTGTTCATTTATGTGTTGTGATCATTATTTTGCGGGATACTGATGAGTGTATCCCATATTGGTAAAATACATTTGTTGTATTATACGAACATGGTATAAATGTTGGAAGATAATAATTATTTCCGAGTGTCCACTTTATTTAAGTGTACCCTCAATTTATGCACAACAATCAAAGGACAAAGTTGTAGCACACCACTTATAACAAGGCATAATTCAACACATGCCTTTTGCCAATGCAGGTTAATATAGCTTATTTTCTATGTTAATAATTGTTTCCCCAACTTATTACTGGTTTCAGAGGGTTTTTAAACAATCTTTTTTTCTAGACTACTTTTCCTGACATCTTGTGAAATTGTAGCCTCTTTGTATTAATCTCTCAACTGATGCAGAGCAGCTACTCATCTATATCCTGCAAATGAATTCATTACTTCTGAGATCTTACATACCTATCTGAAGGCACCTTTTACATACTTACCACACAACTTCCTTGTGGTGGGGTGATCTCTTAATGAACAGCTACTTTCCACCTCACCTCTCTTTCACTAATATAGCAATTAACTAATTCACACTTTGAGCTCTATTCTCCTGTTTAATCCATTGTTTTTCTGCTCTCCACTTTTGGACTTGGTAATATTTGATACATCCATTTGCTATACTGGCTTATTATACATGCGTACTCAGCACATGCAGATTACTCTGCTCTATTCTTTGGGTGCTACTTCCACCTATATTGCCCTCTTCTGATAAATTGTTTAGACATGCAAATTCAGGGGCGTCACACAGGCACCTGCATCCCCCGCGGCGCAGGGGGCCCAAGCTGCAGGAGGGCCCCTCAGCACAGTACTCAGGCCTGAGCCTCCGGATTAAATCCGGAGCATGCCCACGTGTACATTGCAGGGGGGCCCCTTGAATTTTCGTTACACCACTGTGAAAATGTGCTTTATCACACTACTATATCATCACTGTGTTAATCATTAATTGTTCAATTATCTATACTTATTTAAGGATTAATATGAATATAATACATGGGATTCTGTAATCCCTATAAAAATACCGGTCTCTATTTTTTTTTTAAACTGGTGACTACTTGTGACTCTCCTAGCCGCCGATTATAAAAAAAAGATGTCAGAACTCGACTATTATACGTTATTGCAGTCGAGTTCTGACATAACGAGCAGCTGAGGTGAAAGGCAGGTTAGGTCATGGAGTATAATTGATTCAGCTGTTTAAAGCAAGGAAAACTAAATTTTGTTTTTCTTTCTACCATCTATTTTTTAACTTACAACGAGAAGCAAAGAGAACACATTTATTTTTTGCACTCATTAGATATTTAGAGAAAAGCTACAATCTTTCTGCTTGTCTCTACACATTCCAAGCTAGTGCAGTATTTAAAAAACATTACTTTTATTGAACTGTTTTTACTATCTGTTTGCAACAAATAATTAACAGGTTTTTGATGTATTTAATTTTGAACTAGAGGTTTTATTTTTATTCTTTGCGTTTACAAGCATACCTGTTCTTTCATATAAAAGAGATATGCACCAAGTTTTTAAGTAGTTTGTGGGAAAGGTGATGGTGTGACCATATATCATATGGGATAAAGTAAAGTCTTACGTACATGATAAGGATATTGCACGTCACTTCAGAGTTCCACAACCTTATAAAGGAACTCGTCCTTTGGCCTATTTCGTCTATATGGTTATGGAACTCCTCAGTGACTTGCAATATCCTATAATGTGTGGCAGGGGGGCTTTATCCCTTATATGTTACAGCCTTGATAAAGTCCAACGTCTGAAACACATGTCGGCTTTTATCCTATACCTGGAACAAAGAAATCACAAAAGGATTTTTTTTTTAAAACAACAATCTCACTCATTGAATGTTTTATTCTTCATACAATTGAATTTGTGTGCTCCTATATCTTTTTAAATACAGTTTTTGTAACAAATTCGCTGGTGGATGTTACAACCACACCTGGTGGTAGCATGGTATCAGATATTGTTGTCGCTCCTTTTGTCAACTAAGATGTTTGCATCATGAAACTTAGCCTACTGTGTATAACTGGCAATTGCAGCAGTTTCTTCCACTGCTATGCTTGTAATAATGAAACAATTTATTTTATGTTCATATTTTCTTAAACTTAATCAAAAACAAGGATGTTCACTTTTTTCCACAAATTCAATCATATACAGCCAATCTTAAAAAGCCATAAAATATAGAAATACATTTGAAAACAAAAGAGATTGCAATTATATTTTCTATCTTGGATATAAAAGTGTTGAATGACAGTGAGAGAATCTTATGGAGCATTTTTCACACCAATCATTTGAATTTAAAAACCATGTGTAAATCACAGAGGTCATGACAGGAATATAAATAAAGCACAGTACTTCGACAGCAGAATGAAACTAAGGTGGAATCTCACTTGTAAATACATGGGGGATCATTTTGAGTTTGGTGTGTATGGGAAATCTGCCCCAAAACAGTAGAGAACCTGCACACCAAACTCTTAGTTTCTCTGCCTCATTTGGGGTCAGAGGAACCAGAGGCTTTGTGGCAGTAAAGCCTTCAATCAATCAATCAATATGTATACAGTGCAAGACTATCACCCTTGGGGTTATCTTGTTGCTGAGGTTTCTGAGTCTGCATCGAAGAGTCAGGTCTTAAGTCGCTTTCTGAAATCTGCCAGGGAGGGTGTTGTTCAGAATTGGAGGTTGTTCCAGGTTTTGGCTGAGATGTAGGAGAAGGGGAAGCCCTCATTGTGGCTGTGATGGATGCGGGGGGTGTGAGAGAGGCAGAGCCCTGAAATTAGGGTCCTTTGGCCATTAGACCAGAACCACAGTGCCCTTCTCAAGGTCCTTCCACCATTGAACCAGGACCATAGTGCTCTCCTTAAAACAGGGCAAGGGTCACTGGATTTTCCTACCTGGGGCAGTCCCAGACCGGGAAATATCTTCACTGTGAGTGTGGGTGACTATCTCTTTTTCTGAAACAAACTCCAGCTTTGAGGATATGATTTAGATGAACATAATAGTTTGCCATGCTTGGCCAAAAAACATTGCACATGCTATGCAAATTATGGAGTCTATCATGCTACACAGCAAAGTCCACGCCAGGAAGAGGAGGATCTCAAAGAATGTCGGTAAGTATTATGCCAAGGAAATCTGTTACGCAGAGATAACAAAAACTCCTTAGTTCTAGATAACATCTATGTTATGTTATGTTATGTTATGTTATGTTATGTTATGTTATGTTATGTTATACAGTTTTATAGAGTGCGGCTAATACCCGAAGGTGTCCTGGCGCTATTACGAAGAAGCACGCCTGCAACATATCTTTCTTTAAAGATCACAGTTTAGTTATTTATTGTTGTTGTGTTTTCTATGACACTGAAACATACTCCCAAGAGGTCACTTCACTGTGCAATAAATAGGTTAGAGCACACTCATAGAAGATATATCTAGTAGAAATGCTTCTGATCAGGCATTTGTTCAAGATAAAGTTTTGAATTTGCAGTTCAGCTAGATCAGCTACTGGAGGAAAATAATGTATCAGTTTTGTGTGCTACCAAAAACGTTATCAGTTCTTAATTGTTCTCACTTCAAATTATAAGCCCTAGATTGCAAGTGTGATCTGTGGAAATTGTGGACTCAGGAACTGGAAGTGGAACATACTGAAAGGAGGATGAGGGAGAGAAAGAGTTAGCTGTAAGTTGTCTTCAGTAAGAGGTCCTGAAAACCTTGGTTTCAACAACTTGCCGAAAGCAAGAAGAATTGGTCCTGTTCTGAGAGCTCAGTGTGGAGCAGTCCACAGCTTTGGAACTAGCAATCTGCTCCCATATCATTTTGTTGAAACTGGTATATCGGTTCAGAGAACTAACTCCCTACTTGGTGTATAATGAAGAAAAAAACCTTAAAAACACAATTGTCACATGTTCTAGAGCACCCAAAGCATGGTGCAAGTTACTTTGCATTTAATTCTGGCTCCCACTGGCAGGGTGCCCTAAGTGCATACTCAATGTAGGTTAATTTTAATCAGCTTGCATTCCAGTGCGGCTGCTTCATTATTTTAAACACAATTATATTGATTTTCAATAAGTAGAAAAGGTATTTAAGTCAGTGTATTCAGCTCCACAGTCCCACCTAAACCCACGCACATTAGTGCAATACATGAACGTCAATCCACCAAAACGCATGGGGCAGTAGAAGTGGCCCTACACACTCGTTTTGATCTCAATGACATCACAGGAAGTGATATCATATGTGCGTTTACCCTGAATCCCAAAACATTATGCAAAAATACCTTTATCCTAATGAAATCATAATAATAAAACATCACTGAAGCCTAATGTATACCTCAAAGAGAATAAATAAAGCTAAATCCCAGGAAGATGCACAAAAAAGAGATTTTAAAAACAGGAGTGGTCAGGCCCGCACATATTTTTTCATAGGGACTATAAATTGCATATGAACTATGTTGTGGGGTTGATTTACTCCTTTTTATTGTTAATATGTTTTGAGAACATCGCGTGTGAGGAACTATCACACTTGCGTTGCGTAGAAGTGACAGTTCTATTAAAAATATATATTTTTCACATATTCACAATACTAGACTGCGGCAATAATTTTAAAACAGGTATTTTTCATTTGTATAATTTCATTTTGTATTATAAAGAGTGTGCATTACACTTTATTTTTAACATAAAGTGTAATGTCTCAGTGAGATCTAGAGAAAGTAAACAGTGTTCATCAGGACACTGTTTACCTTCTGTGCTTGGCAGTGCTTTTGCCACCTCTGAAGCCAGGGACCGCAAAAGCAGTGCTAGGGGTCGAAAGAAGGAAATCATGAGTCGCAGTTACGATCCCTGGGGACCCCTAAATGACATCCATGGTGCAACATGCAATCTAGGAATACATATGATGAGGTGGAGGACAGGGGCCCCACCAAAAGGAAGAACACATAGTAAGAGGATGGGAGTTTCAATCTAATCACCCTGCTAAGGGGTTGTAGTTTGTGGGGGATACATAAGTGTGCTGGAAATCCCACTCAAAATATAAAATTAACCTAAAATAAAACCACCTGCTACAGTGGGTGTAGTACTTAGAGCAAGCATATTTGGGGGTATAGTGGCATTGACCATGTCATGTATTCTAGAAGGTCGGGCATCATGGGGAAGGTCTTTGGGGTCGGCTATACGGACATATATTTGTGACTAGGGGGTGAACATTTAGTCTGAGTATTCCTCCTTACTCCCTGGCAAGTTTTGGAGTTTTCCAGAACTGGCCATCTGGTGGCAGTCCTGCAAAATGCATCTCACGTGTTCTGGCTGCTTCATTTTGAAAATATGTTTTTGGTTAAGATGCTGCATAGGCTTTCCCCAGTGCTTAATTTGTACTAAAAACAAAAAAATAAAAATAAAATCAATGTTTTCTCAGCAATTGGTTGTTGGCACTGCTTAATGCTGTGGGTTGTGAATACGAAGGCTGCTTAGTCTTGATTCCTACTCATACCTCCTTCTTCCACCACCTTCCACTTCCTGTCTCTTTATTTCAGTCTTTCAGATTGTACAACTGAATATCGACAGCAACAATATCAGGGGGAGAGTGTCACAAAGTGTCTATTGCATGTTCTTTTGTAGGTTCCTGGGCATATTGGTGAACAAAGTCAACCAATATATCTCATTCCCCAATAACCCACAATTATTGTAACAAACCAAATCGATGTTCTACAGGGCAGCACAGTTCCCCAATGCCATTGGCTGTGTTCATGGCACACATGTTGCCATACGTCCCTCCTCAGCAACTAAATACATATACAGGAACAGGAAAAGCTCACGCTCACTCGATGTGCAGGCAGTGTCTGATGCCTCCTGTATAATAGTAGACTTTGTGGCCAGATTCCCAGACAGCACCCATGACTCGTTCATGTTTCACCACAGTGGAATACAAAACTGACTGGCACAGAGTGAATGTGGAAATGGTTTCCTACTAGGTAAAAGAATCACAGACTCAATTAATACAGTGGCCAGGATGGTGTGTGTAATGTGGCCAAATGGTTTTCCTTCTCATGCTCTTAAAGTTACAGTGACTATGCCTTACATCCCTGGTTACTCACACCGTACCTGACTCCGAGGACAAGAAGTGAGAGGCAGTACAACAGGGCACAAAGGACAATGCATTCAATAATAGAGAGGACCTTCGGAAACTGAAGTTCTTGCTTTCACTGCCTCCACAAGACTGGCAGGGCACCACTGTACAGTTAATCGCCACATGCACCATTCTGCACAATATTGCAACAACATCCCCATAGAGCCTCATTCCAACTCTGATGATGAGCTACCACCACTACAGGTGGAGCAGAAGGGCACATGGCCAGGAGAAGGACATGCACGATACACATAGATCACCAACAACTATTTCTGAGGTAAGAAATATGTAAACATCCAATAATGAGACAACAAACATCATGGTAATGCTTGGTGCATAACTTGATGACCACCTTTTATTCAGGGAGCTACAACATTGTTGCAAGCAAGCTATCATCTCCTGCATGATAACTATGTACAAGGTTCATTCCCGACGTCATCCTAAGACCGACAATGGCACAGCAAGGTAGAACCCCTGGGGATACCTTCGGGTATATAAACATCAAATCTTGCTGAGATAGGCAGAGGAGAACAAAAGTTCCATGCCAACACACTGACGCGAGACACTGAGATTCCTGCATGCAGACACTCCAGCTCGCAGTGGTCTGAACATCCCTTGCAGGGTGTCCAACTCGAGACCAAGACGGGGTCCCACAGTCTCTCACATCAGGTAACGGGGATGACGTTATCCTAGAGGGATTCTTGGCTTTAACACCTACACACATGCTAGGTACACTTAGGTACATCTAGTTAGGATTGCATCATTGGAATATGCATTTTATTGTCATGTATTTTACATACTTGCCTGTATTCATGATTATAGCAAAATGGTAGAGATCTACCATCCTTTCACGTTTGTAGTGCTTATAATCATTTACATTTGTTACTGTCTGATGATTGTTTCAGCACACCTATTTTACACTAGAATGACGAATGTTCAATAAATACCTATTAAAAAACGTCCATATTGTTTATTCTGTGTACATATCTGAGACTAAGTAAGCATGAGTGACTGAGTGAAAAGTATTGCACTGTTTACACGATTCTGAGGGATCTCTCCTCGATAAGAGGAGATTCTAGTGGCACTGTGAGCTAGCTGGTATACAGGCCAACATACACGTGGGGGTGTCTGGAATCAGTTCAGACACCAAGCCCGCACTGTATGTTGTCTAAATGTGCAGATCTGATACAGATTTATAAGAATTACACGTCAACTTCTCAGTGTGTTCTGTCAATTGATGGAACAAACTTCAGGAACACTCATTAACAATCTCTTGTGACAGCCTTGCCTTATGCATGGTGGCGTCCAAACTGTTCAGGGAATTTGTAACGAAAACAGCTTTGGCTTGCTACCTTCCATGGCCTTGTGTCATCCGAAGAGTTTATGATCCATCTGGACATTAAAGCAGGTGCAAAACAGATAGAGACAGAACATCATCACACCCCAAACAGGTGTATGAGATCTGTTTTCATTCGTCACCCAGCTCCGGTCTCTATGCAGGAGACTAAAACTTATGATCGACAATGGATGCACTTTTTCCATTATGTTTCATTGTGCTAGGATGATACCAATACCTGTGCTACATCAATATGTGTGTAATCTAAAGGACCAACTGTAATCAAAGGCTTATAGTGGAGGAACTTTGCTGAGAGCATCCTTGAACATATGGAAAAACTCTGAATATTTTGTAGGACAGCTGACTTGTTTTGGCTGTGTCTTTGAAGTCAAGGCAGTAGTTGTGGTCCAATAGTTCAACACAATGTTGCACTTGCTGAACTTGATCATGATCTTAGCTCTAAACAGGGCTTGAAGAGCCACCCTCTGCTTGACAAGGTTGCTCTTTCAGTTGGAACTGTTAAGTTGTACAGGTAGGTGAAAGCAGCCGCGGCCAATGCAGGTCAGAGCGGTTGGGCGGGGTAGGGGGGATTTCGAGAGACGACCACAAGAGAAAATTCATTATTTATTTGTCTTATGTAACTTTTTCTATACACTTAAGTACAACAGTATGATTTATTGTCTCTGTATGTGTGTTTAATGTAAAGTGCTCTGACACCCTACACTGGTATGCGAGGCACTGTAAAATAAATGAAATGCATGTGAGAGTGGAGCTATGGAGAGATGAGAGGCACTGTTGGAGGGTGATATTGAGGGAATGAATCCTTGAGGAGCCCCAACAAAGACTGTGGTATCCTGGTGCACTGTAAGGTCATAATTTACTATGCTTTAAAAGCTAATGCATTTGAATATATAATGAAAAATTGTTGTAGAATGCATCATTATTGCCATTTTCCCCAAAACTTTTCTGGGGGAGAACCACCCTCTGGTAGTGGTCACTCTCGCTCACAATGCATCCAATGGGAGCTGATCTGACAAAATTTGCCAGGGCTGCTTTGGATTCCCAGTCCGGCCCTGGACGTGGGACAGGGAGGTACCACGTTTGTGAACTCAGGGGGAGTAACGTGTCGTGACAGAGCGTAAAATAATGTCATTTAATGAAGCAGGATTTATAGCCCAAAGTTCACTCGTGTAATTTTGTTGAAAGTTCGTAAATGGTGAGGTTGCGGTTGGGGGGCATTATCGTAATTCTCCAGCAACCTGACACGTTTTTCCCTTGCGACATTGTTGAGTAAAACACGCTGTGCCAGTTTGCCTTAAATTGCTCCTTTCTACGTGTGGGATTCGACTGCCAACAATTGTTGAGATTGTGTGCACAGCTTTTCATGAGCGCTTATGGTATGGCATTTTAATAACTGGAATTAGCATTCATTAGCAGAGCGCGCGCGAGCATGCCCCCAGCTCACCTTTACAGTCATTCCCCCCCTTCCCCATTCAAAGACATAAATGCTGCACGCGCAGTGGTGGAAAAGTCTCGCGGTTCTGTTGTCTGAGTGATTGCCAGCTGCACTTAAATTATTTACAGCGTACAATGTAGGCAGGGTAATTTAAAACACCTCTTAGTGCAAGCCGCAATCTCGCTGTGAATTAATTGAAGGATATGATTTGAGCTTTGCATTCCTTGCGGTATCGCGCAGAGAGGGATAATTTAATAAACACACGACTTGTTTACGTACATGCAAAGTGCGTGGTTTGCAGCTTTCTCGAGCAGCAGTGCCCTTCATTACAGATGCGCTAATGTTATTGATTGTATGTCAAAAGGTTAAATGTGGTGGAAAGGCATCCTTGAATTCGTGACATATTTAGGAGAAAGTGCCCCAAATGAAGCATGCAAGGCGTTCTCCACACCACGATTTATTCACCGCAGACAAATGCGAAATCATTCCAGTTTACGTTCTCATTTTAATAGCAGCTGCATCAAGCTGTATTAACTGGCCGAGGATGGGGGTAGTCACGAGAGAAAATAACAAATATTCATTTCTGTCTCCGTTGCCTTCGCCATATAAAACGGTTATTCACACACCATTGACCACCGAGGAATCCAAATGTTAAATAGGAACAAACCATCAGCAGAGGGAAGGGAACCGATTGATTTGAAATCAAAATACGTTTTCTCGTTTTAGTTAATTGACATAGATTCATTCCACAATAAACCCCGTAGATGACTAAAGAAAGAAGGGTTTCTCGATGTTTTAGGGGAATTTAGTGTGGAGTTCATAATTTCCCTGGTCCTTCCAATGAGCTATCCACTATTTTCGCGTTTTATTATTACAATTTATTGGGGTGCTTCAGACCTCTCCCCCCCCACCCGCTTTTAACCTTGGGAGGGGTTCTAATTGAGTTTCAGCGCCACAGGAGTTTTCTTTCCTACACTTTACTTTATTTGCAGCATTGCATTATGTCATTAAAAACATTATTTTTAAAGAATGGAAAGACACTGATGAGGCTGGTTTTGTATTTGACGCTCTCTGTGGACCGAGTATGCCCAAACGTCGGCCCAGGGCTCACTGTACCACTGCACCAAGCGATACCTGGCTGAAGAGCCCAATAAGAGTGAAGCCAGTCCTAGGTTGCTTGTGTTCCAGTTCATGGAGGACCGGCTTCGCAGTTCGGGCTGGACTGTTCCAATGAGGCGCAGCAGCAGGTTCAAGACTGATTTGTCTATGGCTGGGTCCAAACTGAGGTGGCATGGTGGGCAAAAAACGATGGATTGGGATGTGGCCCAGAGCGATTGCCAGTGGCTGAGATTAATTCAAGCATTCTATCCATCACCCTGTTGTTTTTGTATTTGACTGATATGGCTAGCATTCGTCGTTTTCCTAAATAAAAAGCGCCTGATTAAGAGATTTTGAAGAGCATGTTCTACAAACCCCTAAAGTGAATATCATTTTATCTTCAATGTATCATCCTCCTTCCTGGCCTTAGAGAACTCTACCCTTCTGGGACCAAGGTCAAAGATGATTATGTGAAGGTGGGAGGAACCTGAATGGGACCAGTTGGTGCAGGACGCTTGGGTGCTTTCCACTGTGAAAGAGAGCTACTGGGTGCAGTTCAAATGGCCACCTCTGACACAGTGGACATAACACAGAGGGAAGCAATGCTTCAAGGTGTGCTAGCTCTCCTTCAAAAAGGGGTGATAATTCCAGTACTCGATGAGCAGAGAGGACAAGGGTTTTATTCAATCCCTTTTCTAATTCCAAAGCAGGATAGAAGATTTTGTCCGGCATTAGACCTGAAGGCTGTGAACAAGTTCCTGTTAATCGATTGTTTTCAAATGATATCCCTGTAAGCGAGTATCCATCTAATAACGAAGTGTGATTCCTTTGGCGACAATAGATCCGCAAGACGCATACTGTAGAAATCCACCTTTTCTGCATGGTCACCCTGTTTCGGCTTTCGCTTGACCATATATTTTTGTGGCGTTTTGAGCTCTGTTATCTTTACCCCTGCTAACAAGTAGTAAAGTGTCTTTGCACTCCCTTTAATAGGCATACTCCGAATTGCTATGTCTAATTTACCCATAAATCCCTTGTATATGTTACATGGAGTTCCAAGAGCCTGGAAGGTAAATGCCGCTAGTGGTCTGCAGCACCCATTGTGCCATCACTACAGTGGTAGTGCAAACATGGCTTCAGGCCTTTCCTGTGTGGACTAACTGTAGCAGTGTAAAATCTTCAATTCGACATGTCAAATTAAACACTTCTGGCAGGTCAAAACCTCCTTCTGAAATATGAATAAGTCACCCTAAGTAGACTTTGTAGCCCACAAGGGAGGATTGGCATTTAAAGGAGGGCTGGGCGGAGCTCGCAGAGTTTCACTCTGTGGAATTCCGCGGAGATACTGAAAAACTCCTCCAAATTCTGTGGCGTTCCACGAGTGGGTGGAGTTAGAAAAGCAACAATACATCCTTGGGGCAACATCCAGCAGGAGTCATGCTTTTGTAATCCTAACCTATTTACAAACTCCTAATAGTGGTACCTCCACCAAGTATGGAGCGCACATGATCACACTTGCAGAACACTAGCTAAACAGCGCTCAAATATTGAAAAGTCTGACTTAAAAACAGCCCACCCAACCATCAGTGGCACGAGAGCATGCCTTATACTAGAAGTATTACTCTTCAAAATCATCGAGTGGTTTGGGCTGGAGCATTTGTCCAGAGAAGCAAGCCTGGAGGCTATGTTGTGGCAGGAAATATCTTCCAGTCACCCGGGATGTTCACACCATCGTTACCTAGATGACGCCTTACAACTTTTGGAGGCAAAAGAAATCTGGAGCACCAGCCCATCCCATCCAGCTCTTAAAACGTACATCAAAATCAGCATTCGCTCTTGGCCCTTTCATTCAGATAGAGCGCAACTTGCACAGCGTAAGCATGCATGGTCGATCATATCGGGATTTAAGCCAGGGATGGCTGTTCCATACCTGTCGTGCCCCTACACAGTGTTCTGAAAACAAATATTTCTAGCTCTTAGGTTGGTGGACTGGCCGTTCCTGCACCACCTGCCTGGCTGGTGCCGCATTAATGATAATACGACGTTCAGGGGGTGCGGGAGCAGCAAGGAATCGTTGGAGCATGTAGTTTGCCTATGACCTGCTCTCTTCAACGACCGAAGGATGTTGTTATGAAGCACCTGCAGCTAAGCTATCCTTGCATCTATGAACCCAGAGAACCCGATGCTGAATATTCGGTTTACCAAGCTTGTCACAAGAACAGCAAAAGAGTTCACCCAGAGGGAGAGCCAATGAGCCAACACTCACCAACTTGCAGTAGGCCTCCCTTGCAACTCTAGTGGGACCATAAGCAATGATACCGACCTAAATGTCCCCGAGATCTGGGTCCTGGGCCTTCTCTAGGAATAGGCTTACGAGGGCCCGGCAAGAGAGGACTTTTATTTCCAGCTGTGTTGAGGAAACCATCTGCCATAAAAGTTGGCCGTGTCAATCACTCCACCTTTTCCACAGCTTGCAACGCTACCACTGTAGGACAGGGTCTGCACGTTAAGTGGAACATATTAACCTGCAGCAAGAACTCCTCTGTTGAAGCCAAGTTTGTCTTCACCCACAAAAAAAACGTCATTGGCTGACTGAATATTGGTTTCTTTAAACGTGCCCCGTCTGGACTGTATTTGGATAGCTTCTGAGCAAAAACAAGCCTGCAAAAAAGTTCTCACTCAAGCGTCGCTCATAGACCTGTCACCTTACAACAGGCTGTGTTTAGCGTATTTTGCACATCGTTCTTTAATCCAAGTAAAAAAACATAATATTATATATTAATTTCTCCTTTTTGCATTCTCTAGATCGTCTTTTCACAACAGGTTGGTGTTTTGGCTGCCGGGTCTCTTGGCTCAGTGGACTAAAGCAGCCGCTGCAGGGGCATGTGTTCAACCTCATGGTCACGGGTCCACTCAGCTTTTCGTCCATCTGAGGTTGATAAAATGAGTACCATTGAGTTGGGTAACAGTAAACATCTGTTATTCAGCGCTAGGACACCTACGGGTAATCGTGCGCTTTACAAATCCACCTGTTATGTTTTGTGTATTTTTTCACACTGTCTAACTCTCATGTGCCAAAGCCTGGTTAGCTATGTGTCAAGACTGCCTCTTATTTTAACGGTTCAACTGAACTCTCTCTGCTGGTATTTAGCGATGTCGTTTCTATCACATGGTTTTACCATTGGTCACTATACACTTGTAATTTTTTTAAAGGTTTTAATTAACCAAACAATAAACAGATTGATTGCTACTAGAAATATTACACCCACAGTCCACATGTCAGGTATGAAATGCGCTAAATTCCCCAGAAAAGTAGTGAGTAGCACTAAAATGATATTCCAGTCGCATGTAGGTATTTATTTCTACTTATACAATTCGATTTGGAGCGAATGTTAGTAAATGATCATACTGAGTCCTAAAAAATGTTATGCATGATTATAAACATAGGGGCAGATTTATGTTCCCTGGCGCATCCCTGCAAATCAGCATGGATGCGCCAGGGAAGAAGCGTACCGCAAGTTTACCCTTGCGCCACAATAGATGCGCCGCATTTACAATGCAGCGCATCGTGGCGCAAGGATAAACAGATGCGTGACGCATCTGATGGCGGAAGGGCGTCGCATTGCTGGAGTTGCGTCGCAAGCGCGACGCAGCTCCAGCAAGGCTCGGGGGTGCCCCATCGGTACAATGCTGCGTCAATCCTTACGCCTGCTTCAAACAGGCGCAGGAATTTGACGCAGCATGGCCAGAAAAGTGACTGAGTGAAATCTTGTAGATTTCACTCAGCCACTTTTCGGAGGCGTTCCTGCGCCGGAACGTTCCCCCCTGTGAAGGTACGCCCACATGTGGCGCAAGCTTTACAACGTGACGCATCTCCCTAGATGCGTCACGTTGTAAATCTGCCGCAGCATGGCGCTGGCTTTGCGCCGCCGCTGCGCCACAAAAGTGACACAACGGCGGCGCAAAAGTGACGCACAGGGCTTATAAATCTGCCCCCAAGTGATGTTTGTGTACATATGTGCTTTTATAGTTATTGCAGTAACCAAATAAAGTGTCGTTGACTTGTGCACATAGCAACAGAGACAGCTACAGTAACTCCGCAATATCACCTTTACACAAGCACTAGGAAGTACTGTGTATTCAACTAATGTTTGCAAACAAAGGCCTCTAGCAGCCTGCACTAGGAGCTGCAGCCCTGCAGAAACCAGAAGGACATCCTCTACTCCACGAGATAGTATGAGTCAAATAGTTGTGTGTGTACATTGCCATTGTCAGTAAGCAAAAAACACAAGTATTTAATACCTAATAATTCGGTGCAAAGGTTTATCTACACTGTCACAAGAGCACACAGGCTTGTAAATAGCAACAGTCGTTAAGCTGCTAGTTCTCTTACCTTGTTTCACCTCGGGCAGTTGTCTAAAGTGCAAAACACTGGGGGAACTTCCCTCCTGGTCTTCGCGATGCTCTGCCACCTCAGAGGCCAGGGGTGCACCCAGAGCAGCTTCTCCTTTCTCTAGATTTTACTCCTTTTGTGGCTCCACCTCCTCTGCCACCGAACCTACATCCTCTTCCACCGCACCCTCCTCCTCGCCTTCTATTATTGTGATCCAGCCCTCCAACTCCCTGCCTAGTGGTCGTTCGTACCCCAATGCTTCTACCAATCTATCTTATCTCAACCTCCGTCATACTTCTGATTCAAATCTTTCCAGTCTAGACTTTTCATGATGCCACAGTATTCAGTGCCACTGAACAGTCCTTAACTCTCTCAGCACTTTTATATTTCATTGGTCATATCTGTGGGATGGAATTAAGCCTTTTTTTCTCTGGCTCAGAGGTTCCTTCATTTTCCGTACAGTAATTGATGTAGAAAAAAGGATTTTAGTAATTGAATTTTAGCTGTCCAATGGAGACTATTACATCTTTGAAGCAAGTTGTCGTCTGGAAATAGAAATAGGACAACTAAGAGGTACCCATACCGGGCCAGTTGGAAAACTTTTTTTTCCAACAAAGAAGTTTAACCTGCATTTATAAGTGTGAGCGTGCTGGTAAACTCTGCTCCACTGGTGATTGGTGGAGTTTTTGCTGAACTTTGCTCTCTAAGCATAGTACGGAGTAACAAAACTCTGTGAACTCCGCCAGCGGAGCGGATTTTACAGTCCACCTCTAATTTAAAGATGGAACATGTAGAAATTTAAGGTTAACATGTCCTTACAGTGACTAGCACCCAATAGCTATTATTCACTGTGGTAGACCAAGCTGTCCTATAGAACCCCAGAGTACAGACTAACATCCTAATGCTACGCGGGAATGGGACCAACTAAAAACATAACTACACAACTAATTTAATAGTATTAAAAATACAATTCAGTGGTGAATGTTAGTAAATATTTAGGAAAGGTATTTTTTAGAAAGTTATCTTTTAACTGCCTAAAATTCTTGTAGGATAAATTTGTATTTGCTCTTGCACTTCTGCCAGCCAGTTAATTAGTATTTGAATAGGTTTGAAAAAAGTGCAAAATGCCTCTCAGGAGCAAACAGTGGCCTTACTTGAATAGGCAAAAATGACTCCTCTGAACCTCCCAGAATATGCAGAGTGGGCCTGTGAGCATCCGTTTTGGGATTACAGTGTCAAATCCTGCTTGAGAGATCTGCTGTATTTACATATAACACTGGGGACATACTAGAAAAGGAAGGGAAACAGAATGTCAAACAGTTCTTGCGCACTCACTGTCTGGTGTAGACCTCTGTCTCTGGGTTTATTGGGGGGTACAGTAGCTGTCTCATCTGGAATTTGCTGTTAGATGTGGGAGGACACTAGGATTACCACTGTACAATTCCCACTCAAACCCCAAGCACTTAGAGCCCAAGTTTAATGTAGCCAAAGACTTTTGCCATCTTGAATATGCCCAAAGTGGGTAGGGTCGGCCCTGGAAACTTTTAAAAGAAGAACAGAAGAGGACTGGACATGCTGTTTGCGACTTGAGAGGAGCCCTGAAGTATTGAACCTGCTCCCTCTTATACCCAGAACAAAGACGTGAACTCCAAAGATCATATGGCTGACCTCATCTTCAAGCTATAGGGATACAATCAGCTACAAGAGGCCTTTGCTGAACTATCCTGCTGATCAGTGGCAATTGGACCTGGACAGGCCCAGCTGTTGACCTCTGCATGGCACCCTGGGAGTCTCTCAATGCTTCTCCTGAGTCCCTGGGGAGCTTAAGAAGTGTATCCCTGTTGTGGATTGGGACTAAAAGGAATAAATCAGAAGGTAAAATCTTTAAAAACCAGAATGAACCTTGTTGGTCCATCCGACCTGTGCTCCATCGGGGTCAGGGTCAAATTGTACCTTGGATCCGAACTACTGCATCCATTGGCTATCATTGGCTCTGTGTGTTTTTTGGCACTATTTCAATTTTTTTCTGTAGGAGGGTCGGGGACCCCTATTTACGGGTGATATCTCACTTGGCCACCAATGTCACCGCCTCAATGAAAATACACTCCATCCTAGGGCCGCACACATCCTCCAACACTAGGTTATTCTATTATACTTAATAAATGATAATATCAGTCTGGGAGCAGATAGATCAATACTTCTTCCACTCATTTGAAATGTAATAAAAAAATCCTCTTTAATGGTAAAACCTGTTTTTTTTTTTACATTACTATTCTGAAAATGCCACTTTTAGAATGTTGGCATTATTCTACCTTAACAAAATGTGCTTTTTGGCAGTGTGGAGGGTCTCCTAAGGTGAGATGTGTATTACGTCTGGATAGGGAACAAAAAGATTTTGGGTGGAGGGAAGGGTGTTCCTCTCCTGAGCAGGATGGCCTGCGGGTTATGCTCAGCCCTTCCTGAGCAGCAAAGGGTAGCCTGAGGGCTGTGGTCATGACCTTCCTGACTTCCGAAGCTGCCTGCTCTATCACTGGCAACTGCAGCTGACACCTGGGCCTGCCTGCCCTTTCATACCATAGACAGTTTGGAGCCAAAACCAGGGGAAGAAGCAGAACTGACCAGAACCAGTTTTGGGGTTGACAATAAGAAGAGAGGGACTCTCACACACAGGCTGGCACTGGGTATAAACAATCTCTCATCAGAACATTCCTGGACCCCTAGAAGATTCATAAGAAATACTGCCATGCTGTCTGAAGAAGGAATACAAGACATGCTTGCCTTGAACCCAGGAAGCCAGAGTGACTCCAAGGTCAGTTGGCTGCCTCCCTGCTTGAGCTACAAGAACACAAGGAGCTTCCATATGCCTACCCTGTAATTGCCCAGCTGACAGCACCAAATGGACCAGCCAGATCTCTCACCAGGTCCTGGACCCTTGGCTGGTGTCAGAGTGTACTATTCCAGCTTCACATGTGTAAGAACTGAACTCTAGGTGAAAATCAAATGGTTTTGGGCCTTCGTGACCACAAACAACCGCATACCATCACCCGCCAAATTCATAGCTCAGCGACCACCACTCCTCCCACTAACTCAAAGGTCCAAGCAGACTGCTTTTTGTACCAACAGCAACCTGCAGAGTCTCTTGCCAATGCAAAGTTCCAGTGACAACCTGCTCTTTGTGCCAAGAACGATCTGAGAAGGTAAGCTCTTCACCAAGGCGATCCTGGTCCCTGTATCCAACCCATGCTGTCATCCTGAGCTTGTGATTTTGACCTGGTCCAGCATGACCAGATAGCCACAAGTGGGGCTTTGTGCTTCTTGGTGCTATTTTTACCTAAACTTCAGAAATTCATAACACAAATTCTACATATTGGATTTCTGTAGTTTTGGTGTCATTTTAGGGCCAGATGTACTAAATTAGGAATACCAATTTCCTAATTGCGCTTATTACCTAATCGCAATTAGGAAATTAATATAACTAATCTATGAAACTCATTGAGTTGGTGTTCTATGCTATTTTGTTTTCCCGCAGGGAAATTTGTAGACTTTGGGTTTTTCCTGACCCCCGACAGACTTGCCTTGGATTAGAGCTATGAGAGCTATAGGTAAATTGGACATGGCAGCTCCCCATAAAAAGAAGTATAGATTTTGGACTCTATTTTTTTAGTGTTATGGGTGATGGGTAGGGTTATAAGAAGTTTAAATTTTGGTTATTGTAAAGATGGAAAATAATGGTCCTATGATTAAGTTGCTTCGAATCTCTTGGAGGATGTTTGCTTGTTTTGGAAGGCTTGGGTTAAGATATGGCATCCCCCTTCCCCTCCGCCTTCTAGTAAGCGAGAATCTTTCGTATATGAGACGAATAACACCCTAGGGCGCTACAAAGAGAGAAAGGGTGGGAAGTGGCATATGAGGACTAAGAGAAAAAAAAAAGAAACTCATTGAGTTTAATTTAGAGATTCCTTGTGGGTCACAAATCAACCTGCCTCAGGGATATTTAGGAGGTAGGTCGCAATTTGCGACCCATTAGTTATCAAACCAATCACAGAGATAGTGACCTGCTGAGGTCAGAAGACCACCATGTCTGTGATTGTTTTTAAATAAAACAATCTCTTTTTTTTGTTTGAAATATAGTCCGTTTAAAAAAAAAAAATGAAACCTTGAAGTTTTATTTTCTAAGAGTAGGCAGTGGTCCGTGAGACCACTGCCTGCTCTTAAAAAATATTATTATTTACATTCTCAAAGGGGAAGTGGTCCCTTGGGGACACCTTTCCCTTTGTCAATGGGTTACCACCAGTTTTAAACAGGTGGTAAAGTATTACTGTTTTGCAACTAGAAATCGGTAGCAAAACAGTAATGCATACCATACCGATTCAGTATTTGGAAGGGACACCCTAATCACGCCCCTTCCAAATACTGAATAGCAAATGCAAAACGCTTTTCTGTAATAAGTTACCAAATCACATTGTTAATTTTGTACATTTGAAAAACCCTTTTTCCAGTTGCAAATGGCCTGATTCTGCATATTGGGTCATTTGTGACCGGAAAAATGCTTTGTACATCTGGCCCTTATTTTTTAAAATGTAATCTATTTTTCGAAAGTGGTTTGGTAAATGTCTTGTGTTGTGCTTCACACTATTGCTGTTTGTGGGCTGCATAAATACTTTACACATTGCTCCTAACTGACTACTTTTACGGCAAGCTACCAGAGGGTTAAGCACAGGTTTATTTAGTGACTTCTGTGGTTCACAATGACAAAGATTGTGTATATTACTTGAGCAGATCTCTCACCCCTGGCAACTAATAACCCACAATCTCCAATTGGAGCAGATAAATCTGGGTGTGAGAACAGACAACCAAGTAAAGAGGCAGTACCTGAATGGGCAGAGAGCAGGGAAAATAAGAAGGCAACACAAAAGATCTGTTGTTGGGCACTATTGCATCTGGAAGCACTGAGGGCGATTTACGTCCAGGGGAAGCTGAATTTTCAAGCGGACAATCTAAGCCGCAACATCACATCTTCAGTAACCTTTCATATATCACGCCTCCACTTCAACCAGATTTTCCCAATTCAGGGTTCCCTGGATTCTTCTATTTGCTTCACTCCACAATGCAATGCTCCAAGAATTGTGTACTGAGGCATAGTATCCCCAAACTTGAACAGTAGATTCTTTGTTGTTTCCATGGTCCCAGGTGATATTATACGCATTCCTTCCAATTACCCTCTTCCAGAATATGCTACAGAAGATTTACGGGGCGAAGTGGGCCATACTCTTGTTGGCACCATATTGATCAAGATGACCTTGGTTTCCTCAATTGATGGAGATGTCAGTGGATGATCATTATCACCTCCCCTAAATCCTACCTCACTTGAATATCTGACATTGTTGACGGAGAAGCTGCAGCAATTTAGGTTGATGCTTCGGAGTTATGAGGGGACTCAGATGTTTGCGGGTGTTCAAAACAAGAAGCCTTAGATATTCAGGCATCAAGGAAACCATCCTCACTCACATCTTACAACAAGTACTGGAGATGTTTTCAAAGATGGTGTTAAATTAAAAACAATGCAACCCAGCATTTATGGATCCCTTCCAGCAGCTAATAAGGGTAAGAACAATTTGACCTCCACTCTAAGTAGATGGGTGTTGCAAGGAATAGCTCAATCATACCGGTCAGCGGAATAAGGCCTTTCAGAGAATACTCAAAGATAATCGAAGAGAACAGTATGAGCATTCTGAGCTGAGCTTACAAGAGATCCTTAGGATAGTGACATGGTCGACTCCTTAAACATTTGTGAAACATTAAAGGCTTGACGTGGGTTGATCCACAGGTGAAAACGTTGGTTCTATTACTATTCAATCAACAATGCAGTAATTGTGGTGAAGATAACATAAATTACTTTTTGTGCATCCCTTCGATGGTCAGTGCAAACTTTATGCTAGGTACACCCTCAATACCATATCTTCCTCCAAACGTTTTACCTGCTTACCTCCTCTTTTTGATTTGTCTTTTTGTTTTGGGCCTTAGGACTCTGAGCACTCTACCACTGCTGACCAGTGCTAAGTTGCATGTGCTTCTACCCTAAACATTGTGACATTGGTGTATACCCAACTTACATATTTAGTTTACTTGTAAACTGGGGGCCTGTAACCTAAATGCTACTAGTGGGCCTGCAGCACTGATTGTGTCACCCACACAAGTAGCCTTTCACATCTGTCTCAGGCCTTCCATTGCAAGGCCTGTGTGTGCATTTTACTGCCACTTTGGATTGCCATTTGAAACCACTTGCCAAGCCTTAAAATTCTCATATTTCACATACCTCACCCCTAAGGTAGGCCCTAGATAGCATTTAGGCCAGGGTGCTGTGTATATAAAAGGTAGGACTTTTACCTTCAAGTCTTACATATCCTTGTAGTGACAGACACCCAAATTGGCTTTTCACTACTTTGAGGCCTACTCCTCTTCTAGGTTAACATTGGAAATTCCTTAAACAACTTTTTTAGCTGTAATTCCGGATTAGAAAGAAGTAGCTACGTCATGTTTTATATCCTTGGAATGGTAATAATAATTCCTCTTAATTAGTAAAATTGGATTTAACATAACTACTTTAGAAATGTCACTTTAAGAAAGTAGACATTTCTCTGCTCTCACTGCTCTGTGTGCCTTACAGCCTGTCTTCAATACACGTCTTGGGTAGGTGACAGCTACAAACACAGGAAGGGTGGATGTGACAGAGAACACATCTGCATCCTTATAGCTCTTCTTGGGAAGAAGAGAGGCAGGAGCTGACACTTACACCAGAGTGGGCTGTGTCCTATTTCCCACACAAATAAAACAAATTCCTTTGTGCGCGCTGCATCGCAAAACGAAATTTGTTTTACTTATTTAAATGTGTACTTATCTCAGTTCATCCATATTCCGGTGTTTACATTTCCCCACCCTGCCCCTCCCCCGCCCCGCCTCACTGCCCCACCGTCACTCCCTCCACGGACCGCTACTGGTGGTGAGGATAGGACTTGTGTTTGTGCAATACCATATAGTGACTCGTTGTTCACAACAACTCTATACTAAGACCATTTCAATTTTTTCCCATTCTCCCACATTAGCCTTTTCATTTGTCCTGCTAAATCATGTCTCACCATGGAGAAGCAGCACCTGCAGGAAGTGATTTTGAGTTGGATAGGTTACAGGTCTACACTGTGCCTCACTTTAGCAATTCTGCAAGGATTTTCAAGTTTCCATAAGAGGCTTCGCCAGGAAGGTGGAGCTGCAGAAAGCCTTGAGAGCCTGGGCAGAGACCCAGGTTGCAGGGGCTCACAATCTAGAGGAGAAAGAGCAGGAAACTCTAGAGGCTAAGAAGGGCCTGATTCTTGAGTCTGATGCAGCTCTGTAACTGCCTGCGGAGGGGCCAACAATGGGCGTGAAGCTGTGGTGATTCCCAGACCAGGGATCAGTGTCTCCTCCATGATCCTGTTCCCAGACTAACTGGCAGACAGGAGGGAGAAAAGGAATTAAAGCTGGAGCTTACCAAATTGAAGTTAAAGCTGGAAAAGAAACATGCCAAACAGAAATGTGAAAAGAACAAGCTCTAGAGGAGAGGAGGTTGGCTCTGGAGGAGTGGAAACTAACCCAGCAGCTAAATCTCAGAGAGCTGTATATCAGAACACTACAAGTGGAGTCCAGCAACAGCAATGGTGGCAGCATACCTGCAGTGTCCATTGGCAAGTCAAGTAAGGATTTCAAAGGGCTGTGATGCTCAATTATGTGGTGGGGGATGACATAGGCAAATGGTTTGCAGCCTAGGAAGTGGCTCTAAGAGTGTACAAAGTCCCAGAGGAGTTCTGGGGTGGTAGTTTATGGAAGTGTATGTTCACAGTGGGAAGGGAATAACTCCTTACACTAGAAATAGAGGATCAGACATGCTACACTTCTATTAAGCCCATCCTAGTCATTATGTTTGGACTGACCGCGGAGAGGTATAGGCTCAGATTCAGCGGCAGCCACAAGATCTCATCACAAACATGAGTAGATTTCCTGGATTATGCCAGCAAGGCCCTGAAGGGCTGGGTAAGAGGCAGCAAGGTTGAATATTATCCAGGGCTGTATAACCTAATTTTAAGGGCACACATGCTTGATATTTGTTTTCCAGAGCTGCACCAACACCTAGTTGATAGCAAGGGAACTGACCCCGGAAACTTGCTAAGGAGGCTGACATCTGGGTCAACATCAGAGTGACCAAGAAGGCATCTAGGGAGGGGGGTGAATGGGGGGTTACAAAAAGAATTGGGGTCAGGGTTCCCACCCAAAAAATGAGTGGGTAGATAAAAAGACAGATTTTTCTAAAGGCCCCCAAAACAACTCACTGAGGAAAGGCTTTCATTCCCAATCTAGCCACTAAAGGAAAAACTACCCTGATGAAAGTCAGCGCCCAAGACTCCCAAGTGCTATGACTGCTTTGAGTATAGACACTACAAAGGTGAACCCAAGTGTCCAAAAAAAGCACCACCTCCCACTGGAGGAACAACTCTAGGGATGGCTATTGTATTGCTGGGGGAGACATTTGCCCCAGTTAATGAGGGAGAGTTAGTGGGCTTACCCTAGTGTCACTGGGTGACAATGAGATGGTTCCTAAGATCCACGTGGCCTCAAATATTACCAAGTATAGGTAACAGGTCAAAATCAATGGACAAGGTGTTGCTACTCTGAGTGATACATAGGCCTGGGCAAAAATTTAGTTCCGTTCGCGGAAATTGCGATAATTTGACATTTTCGCGTTCCGCGGAGAGCGCGAAAATGTCAAAATTTCCGCTTTCCGCAGCTTGGCGATAATTTGTTTCTTGCTCGCGCTGTAAAATAATACATTCTCGCGCGCACGCGATCGCCTTACCTGAATCCCTGCGTTCGCCGACAAGTTTTCTTGATCCGGTCGCGTTCTCCATGAGATGTTGGATTGTTTTTAGCCATTTGCGCTGTCTCGCAACAGTTCGCGCCCGCAGTGACATCATGCGTCGCGCGATCACGTCTTTCTTCTCGCGATCATGCACCGCGAGACAACTCAAAACAAGATGGCCGCGCCCGCGAGCAACCACATGGGTATGTTGGCAACCCGCAACCATGCAGAAAATCTCGCGAACATGCGGGAAAAAAAATTCCGCATCTTCGCGATATTTCCGCTTGTTTGCGATAATTTTAAACATTTTCGCGATAATTTGCGAAAGTGGATTTCGCAAATTTCGCCCACCCCTAGTGATACAGGTGCCTGCATGACTATGGTAAGGAGTCAACTGGTGTCCTCATAGCAGGTAGTTCTCAATGCATTCCACCAGGTTGTAGTGGCTGACAACAGAGATGGTCACTATCCTGTGGCCCTTGTTCCATTTGAGTGGGGGGATCAGGTCTTCCGAAAGTTGCTGTGAGCCCTGCGATGCCTGTAGACTGTTTGCATGGTAATGAACCTAAGCACACTACCTGGATGGAAGTGGAGCTCAGGGCTCATCTGGAGATGTTGGGTTTACATGGGTGGATCTGTGCTTCCACATGGTCCATGACTGTGCAGGATGGGAGGCAAAATGGTCTGGAGCCTGGAACAATGGCCCAGCCAGCTGCTAAGTAGGGCAAAAGGCAGATGGCGTGGGAAACCAGCCCTTGAATTTACTCCCAGTGAGATTGAAGGGACACCTACGGTGGCCGCCAATGGGTTCACTGAGGAGGGTATTGCTGCCCTTGGTGACCTGTCCATTCTTGCTGGATGGAATGTAGAAGGAGGACCCACCAAGTAGAAGTTCTGTAGGGCACAAAGGGAGTGTCCAACAGTTGTGGGACTGAGGCAACAGGCTGAAGCCCAAGCAGCAGGTGATGCCTCTGGGAGTAATCTGATTTACTGGGAGTACAATCTACTTTACAGTGAGCCTAAGGCTCCTGTACATGGGACAACAAGGGCCCTGGTGGTCCCCAATGCTAGATGACCTTCCTACTGGAGCTGGCTCATGAAATTCCCCTGACAGAACACCTGGGCCAAGGCAAGACCTTTGCAAGGATTGTCCCACACTTTTGTTGGCCTAGGGTCCAGAGTTTCTCAGATGCATTCTGTAGAGTATGTGTAACCTGCCAGGCCAGTGGGAAGATTAGGCAGCTAAAAGCCCCCCTAAATCCCTTGCCTGTCATTGGCACACCCTTTGAGCAGGTGGGCAACATCCCCAGATGGCATCAGGCAACAGCTTTATCCTGCTTCTGGTGGATCATGCCACTAGGTACCAATAGGCAATCCATCTGAGGATCATGACTTCGCCTGCAGTGGCAAAAACCCTGATGGGGAATTTTACCAGAGTGGGTTTCCCCAAGGAAGTTGTTTCTGACAGGGACACACACTTCATGTCTACATACATGCAGTACATTTGGAAGGAGTGTGGGGTAACCTATGAGTTCTCCACTCCTTACCACCCCCAAACAAATGGATTTGCTGAGAGATTCAATAAGACCCTGAAGAGTATGATTAGAGGCCTGCCTGAAACCATGAGGAATAATTGGGTCATCCGCTTGCCATGCCTGTTGCTTGCCTACAGAGCTGTACCACAAAGGAGAGTGGGCTTCAACCCCTTTAAGCTTCTGTATTGGTACTCTGTTAGAGGGGTAGGAGTATGCTCCCAGGAAGCTCCGCAGGATGTAGTGAGCTATATGCTGGCCTCCAGAACCCAAATGGCTAAATTGTCGATGCAAGCTTCTGACAACTTGAAAGCCAGCCAGGAGGTCATGAAGCAGTGGTATGACAAAGTTCTACCATTGTTGAATGGACTCCTGGACGGTGGGTGATGGAACAGGTTGAGCCTAGGGCCCTTCAGGACCGTTGGACTGGGCCCTATGAAATGATTGAGAGAAAGGATAAGGTCACCTACCTGGTAGCCGTAAAGATCTCCAGGCAGCCCTACAGGGTGCTCCATATCAATCACCTCAACCCCCAATTTGAGAGGTCAGTGCTCACTATGCAGTTGGTGACAGATGGACAAAAAGGGGAGGAGAGCGAACTTCTCCCTGGCCTCTTAGACTCCAATACATACAATGAATAACAAAATTAATAATTGTGCTTTTTTTTATTTGAAACGCACATCTAAATAGACAGCATACATAATTAAAGATGCAGACAGTACATGATGAATAAAACATCAATAAGCAAGGTGTTTCCATAGTCTAATGGCATAAGGACATGTGATTGGACCACATGTTTGAATTCTTCATCAGGTATGAAAGGCTAGATGCAAAGTAGGAGTCTTATTTGGTACAGTGTTCCCTTTGTGTGTTTTTCAAGGTTGAAATTGTGATCCAGAATGAAGCCTGATAACATGTCGCTGTCAATGTTGGAAAGGAAGTTTAGAATATTTAGCAATGTGTCTACCAGGAATGAGAAATTACAAAGACAGATGAGTAAAACTCCACATTTTAATTTGAAACGGTGATTGGTCACCCAAGATTGCATTTCCTTCAGAATCCAAGACAGTGATGTCATCTGGTGAAGCTACTTTAAGGATACATATGTCATAAGTGTTGTGGAAGTGGCAGGATATGTTTGAGTTTTTATTTTCAGAGGAGATCCAAGGAACTGATGTACAAATTGATTTGTCTGAACAGTAGAAAAGAACAGAGCCTTGAGGTACACCTAATATTAAGGATGATGAGTAAGAACATGAGCTAGAGGCTTTTAAGAATTCACAGAGGTTCTCCGGGTATGAGAACGAAGTGAGGACCACTTTTAATCTCATTCTCCTACTGAGGATGCTTGAAGTGGGAATGGGTGACTGTTAGACCTGACATCCTTGGCATGGTAATCTTCCAAATATTTTTGCCCTCACCCCTCTTGTTTTGCTGAATTTGTTTTTGTCGGCTTTAGGACTCTGTGCAATTTACTGCTGCTAACTAGTGCTAAAGTGCTCATGCTCTCTCCTGCAATCATGGTAAAATTGCCCTGCACCTAATTGGCATATTTATTATACTTGTAAAGGGTACTACATGCACCTAGAACCTGCAATTTAAATGCTACAAGTCTGTCTGCAGCACTCATTGTGCCAGCCACTAAAGTACCCTTTTAAAACATGTCTCAGGCCTGTCACTACAGCCTGTAGCACAGTTTTAAACTGCCATTTGAACTGGCAAAATACACCTTTTGCCAGGCCTAACCCATCCATTTTAATACATTTAAATCACCCTTAAGGTAGGCCCTAAAGCCTCATAGGGTGGGGGGTGTTGTATTTTAAAAGTAGGAAATATGTGTACTTAGGTTTTTCATGTTGTGGCAGTGAAAAATCCCTACATTAGTTTTTCACTGTTGTAAGGCCTACTCTCTCATTCACTAACACTATATTACCTTATTTCATTTAATAAGTGATAACTTGGGATTAGGAGCGTGTGTAGATATGCTGTTTACACTCACATTTTGGAAAGCTGGTATTTTCTTGTCCCAACTATTTGTGCCTTCTGCCAATGTCCGTGTCACATTACTGTGAATGGCTCTACTGTTGTGCTTTGTGTATAGCTTCCAGAAAGTAACCCATTTCGAGTTTAGGTGTGGACAGGATGGGCCATCCTGGCAGGATGATTGGGGAGGAGCTGTACCCAGACCCACTCATACTTCAAAGGGCTTCACCTCATGCACACACAAAGGAATCTGACACCAGGCCTGTCCTGCCTTTTGTCACCCCAGATAGTTGGAGCCTTGATATGAGAAGAACTTTCCAGAACCAGATGTGGGGGTAGGGCGGTGAGTCCCCCAACATGAAGGCTGGCATCAGGTATTAATATTGGACCTCCATAGCAACTCTCTGAACACTCCTGGACCTGTGGAAGTTACAGACTCTGCCTTGCTGTCGGAGACAGAAGACTGGACCTGCTTGCCTTCACCCCAGGGTAACCAGAGTAAATCCAAGGGTCAGTTGGTTGACCTCCTGTGTGAGCTACAGGGACTCACCAAGGTTCAGAGTTGTTTCTGCAACTGCTCAGCTGACCTGCTGCAATTGGACCGACCTGAGCTTTGCTGGCCTCTGCTGGAGTGAGTTCCTGAGGCCCAAGTGGTCCTTGACCCTTGGCTGGCATCAGTGTGTACTCTTCCTAAAGAAAAGGTAAAAATTCAGAAGTTTGGGGTTCTCGCAACTGCGAACAGGCCCGTTTGCGACGACCGCCAATGTGAAGTTCCGGTGAGGCCTCCTCTTTGTGTCGACAGTGAGCATCAGTGACGACTGGCAACTTAAGAACTGCACATGATGCAACAGCAACGACAGCTTGAGAAAATTGCAGACTCCAAGCTACAGCAACAACCATATGCAACACTTGTCCGCGATTTGCGCTACAGCAATGACCGACTGTGATGCTCAGCCTTCTCCTTGTGGCCTCCTCCACCACGAATGGAACTTTTCACGCCAGACTTAGAAGGTAACTTTCTCAGCAGGACTAACCTAATCCCTGTATTCACCCTGCGATCCATCTTGGTTGGCCTGAACATGTGACTTTCCATTGGTCTAGAGTGACCAGATGAACGCGAGTGACGATTTGTGCTTATAGGTGCTATTTTCACTAAAAACATTGAAATTGAATATCTCTGGTTGTACTGATTGGATTTTTGTCAATCTGGTATCATTTTATTTATTTAAATTTACACTATTGTTAAATTGGTTTGGGATTTTCTCTTGTGTTGTGTTTTCACTCTGTTACTGTTTGTGTGCTACATAAATACTCTCAGCTTAATTTAGTGACTTTTGTGGTTGTTGCCTGAGCCGGGCATCCAACCCCCATAACCAATAACCTAATTTCTTACAGTGACTGTGTCAGATGCATCAGAAAGATGTATTAGACTGAGAATACTGAAACCTCCTTTATCAAGATAAGTAGAGCATCATTTTCTATTTGAACGATTGCGGTCTTCGTATTGCATCCTGACCTAAAACATGAGTGGTATTCATCAAGAAGACTGTTTTCAGCTGTGAAACATTTGAGTTGATCCTCAATGTGCTTTCCAGGACTTTGACCAAGAAGGGTTTGTTCAAAACTGGCAAATAGCTTTTAAAGTCTTTGTGCTCAGCAAATGCTTTTACAGAACAGGAATTGCTAGGCTGATTTTTAGTCCGTCTGGAATATCACTTTGAGCCAGTGAAGTTTTTAAAATTATTTTCATTGAGATTTTCTTCAACATATAATACAGAAGTATGATACATAACACATCACCATTAGAAGTACAAGACACTTGGTAGAGTCGTCATGAGACATAGAGTTAACGGAGTAGGAATATGAGTCCATAGTGCCGGTAAGTAATCAGTTCCGTTTCAATGTTGTACTGGGTTATGCAGAATATAGCTAGGTCATTGTGGTAACAATGGCACTCTGTACAGAAAATTAAGTAACAGAAACTGGTAAAAGCAACATAGGATGCATAAAAAGACTTAGGGGCATATTTATCAAACGATTTTGTATTCACAAACGCTGCGATGCGCAAAAAAACAGCGTTTGCGAATACAAAATCGCAAAATTACATGTATGAGCCGTTTTAACATCGCATTATTAAGGAATCGCTAATTTAGCGATTTCTTAATTTTGCGTAAGCATTTAACGAATCGCAAATTGCGATTCCTTAAATGCTATGTAACACGCACCCAAGTTGTGCGATTTCTCCTTAAGAAATCGCAAATTACCACCAAATTCAAGTTGTGGGTAATTTGCGATTTCTTTGAAAAATGCACTTTTTGGCATTTTTCAAAGTGCCATGTGGCGCACATACATGCCCTTAGGGCATGTATGTGCGCCATATGCGCACACATGCTAATTTCAGGGGTGCATCAGGGTGTCATCATGACACCCTTGCACCTTTGAAATTATTCTCAATTTGCGATTAGCAAATTGCGATTCGCAATTTGAGAATGACTTTCCATTCAGTGCTATGGGCCTCCTGGCCCATAGGAATGAATGGGAAGGTATTCCTTAATTGTGATTTCGCAATTTGCTAATCGCAATTAAGGAATATTAAGAATTCGCAAAATATGTGCAAATTTTTAAATACATCCCGTTTTGCAATTCTCAAATAGCGATTCTCCAAAAATCGCTATTTGAGATTCGCAAATGGAGATTTTGATACATATGGCCCTTGGAGCCTTGGGGGAGGGGCTCGATGATCTTGGCTGTGGGGAGGCGACCTACAGGGCAATGGAACCATCTGGTAAGGTGTAGCATTCATACTCAGGTCAAGGTGATATCCTTTGTGAAGAATCGCACACAGAGATACAATCCACCACAGTTCTATTGATGAGTGCAGAGGAGTGAGTATCGAGGAGGGATCTGTGCCCCGGTGGGGAACTTGTTATTGGTTAATGTCGCCAGGTGACAGAAGATTATTAGTCTTGGAAGAGGCCACATGTTCAGGGTGGGTCCATGTAATTTCTTATGAGGCCTTGGAAAACAATGAGCAGTGCTTCCCATCCCTGTGCAAGGGCATACTTTCACTGACCCATGGCTTCTTCCTGTAATAGAGCAGTATGTTCAGCTCTGGACCACACAACAACCCATTGACACCAGGCAGTCATCTGGGGCGACACCGCTGAATTCTAGTGCTTGGTCACTTGTTGTTTCACTAATATGAGGGCAAGGTCTACAAAATGAGTCTGGAGTGTATGTTTGACCCTGCTCCCAGGCAGGTCGCTCCCCACGCTACTGCACTGCCCTTGTCGGTATTTGGCCATCGCTCTGCTGCCGCATTGTGGTGAATTAAATTGCAATTGTACTTGTCTGCTGTGCTGTGATTCTCAGTTTAACTTGCTTCTTCCCCTCTTGTTATTTTCTTAATTATCACTCCCCACGCTACGGTGCTGCCCTTGTTGGTATTTGCCCATTGCTCCGCTGCCGCATTGTAGTGAATTAAATTGTAATTGTACTTGCCTGCTGTGCTGTGTTTCTCCATTTAACTTGCTTCCTCCCCTCTTGTTATTTTCTTAATTTTCACTGTGCCCTGTCCCTGCCTCCTGTTTCCCCTGCCGTCCTCATCCGCTCTTACCCGCCTCTGCGTCCCTGCGGCCCCGCCCCCCCTTCTGCCCATTTAAAGCCCTGCTCCCGCCTCCCAGCTGCTCCTCCCTCCCACCTCCCCTTATATGGAGGCCACACAGTGGTGAAAGGAGCGACCTTTGACCTTGCTCCCAGGCAGGTCGCTCCCCACGCTACTGCGCTGCCCTTGTCGGTATTTACCCATCGCTCTGCTGCCGCATTATGGTGAATTAAATTGTAATTGTACTTGTCTGCTGTGCTGTGTTTCTCCGTTAGACTTGCTTCTTCCCCTCTTGTTATTTTCTTAATTTTCACTCCTCACTATACTGCGCTGCCCTTGTCGGTATTTGCCCATTGCTCTGCTGCCGCATTGTGATGAATTAAATTGTAATTGTACTTGTCTGCTGTGCTGTGTTTCTCCGTTTAACTTGCTTCTTCCCCTCTTGTTATTTTCTTAATTTTCACTGTACCCTGTCTCTGCCTCCTGTTTCCCCCGCTGTCCTCACCCGCTCTTTCCCGCTGCTTCATCCCTGCAGCCCCGCCCCCGCTACCCATTCAAAGCCCCGCTCCTGCCTCCCAGCTGCTCCTCCCTCCCACCTCCCCTTATATGGAGGCCGCGCAGCGGTGAAAGGGGCGACCTTTGACCCTGCTCCCAGGCAGGTCGCTCCCCACGCTACTGCGCTGCCCTTGTCGGTATTTGCCCATCGCTCTGCTGCCGCATTGTGGTGAATTAAATTGTAATTGTACTTGTCTGCTGTGCTGTGTTTCTCCGTTTGACTTGCTTCTTCCCCTGTTGTTATTTTCTTAATTTTCACTCCCCACGCTACTGCGCTGCCCTTGTCGGTATTTGCCCATTGCTCTTCTGCCGCATTGTGGTGAATTAAATTGTAATTGTACTTGTCTGCTGTGCTGTGTTTCTCCGTTTAACTTGCTTCTTCCCCTCTTGTTATTTTCATAATTTTCACTGTGCCCTGTCTCTGCCTCCTGTTTCCCCCCGCCGTCCTCACCTGTTCTTTCCCACTGCTGCATTTCTGCAGCTCTGTAACGCCCTGAACGTCTCAGGATCGTTTAACAGACACGATAATGAGAACGCAACCACTTGTGAAGGTTTAGTTATTTTAATGAAGGCAAAAATAATACAAGGAATAAACAAAGGTTATAGTCACTGGAATCCTCCAGGCTAAGTACGTTACCAGCCCACAGCACGGATGGTCCTAACCGTCCTCTGCATATACGCCGATCCCGGCGTATGCCAACAGAGGGCAGAAATGAAATGGCCGACAATGCCAATCGGTAGGCTGTGAGGGGCACGAAGAGTGTTGGGGAGAATCGAGGAGTCAGGGAAACACCCAGCCGGGGTCTCTACCTGAAGGGAGCAGCCGCTCAACCTCTTCCTCAGACTGCACCGGGACGCGGAGTCACCTCCTGGTGATGCGTCACCGATACCCCAATCACAAGCAAAGAAGACTGAACCGAGAGCAGCCGCTCGATCGATCCCGTGGACTTCCGAGTCTGTAACGCGGCAAACACCTCCTGGTGTGCGTTACAGCTGGCAGTCCCTGTATCTCTGGTCGGGCTGGGAGTTACGACTCCAACCAGCAAAAGCGCCACTGCGCTTTGACTCAGCCGAGTCAAAAAGCGAAGCTCAATGGTTATCCGGTAGAGCTTCCGGGTCCTTCACAGGTGACGATGGGGCAAGACACGGCCCAGGGAGTAACGACTCGACCTACCTCCGTTCTTGCCTTACTGGAGCACCACTCCGGAACACTGCTCTTCACTAAGCAGGTACGTCGGTGTAAACAGAATATCCGACAGCGTTGTACCTCCCGGTTCCTCCCTTTATAGGGCGTGTTTTCCTTGAGTTATGTAACAGCTCTCCTGTTTACATAAGGGCGTGTTTTCCTTGAGTTATGTAACAGCTCTCCTGTTTACATAAGGGCGTGTTTTCCTTGAGTTATGTAACAGCTCTCCTGTTTACATAAGGGCGTGTTTTCCTTGAGTTATGTAACAGCTCTCCTGTTTACATAACCTCTCAACCGCTAAGCATCCTGGGAGATGTAGTCCGTTTTCGCTGGTTACCGTTTTCCTCCCCTCGCATGACAGGAATTCTTGACAAGCTCAAACCCCCCTGCTGCCCATTCGCCGCCCCGCTCCCACCTCCCAGCTGCTCCTCCCTCCCACCTCCCCTTATATGGAGGCCGCCCAGCAG
This sequence comes from Triturus cristatus, assembly GCF_964204655.1. Taxonomy (NCBI): domain Eukaryota; kingdom Metazoa; phylum Chordata; class Amphibia; order Caudata; family Salamandridae; genus Triturus; species Triturus cristatus. The sequence continues at coordinate 1,282,498,169 of NC_140585.1, forward strand.
ACACACGCAGTGGACGCGCCACTGGTGCGCCGAAGGTGCGCCTAAGGCAAGCCCGTCTGCGCCCGTCCGCACCTGGACCGCGCTCAGTGCCAGGACCCCTGGACCCCATGAACACCACGATGCCTGCCTCTGCTACGTCTCCAGCACCCTTCACGCACTCAACGCCGGACGATCACGCACCTGCTGCCTGGCCACCTCGCAGTGTACCCAAGGACCCTTCTCCTGCCGGAACTGTAGCTTCACCAGCATCCGGCCCGCCAACCCACCTACCAAAGAACCCAAATACCTCAGATGCATCCTCCTCAACACCCGCTCCGCACGCAAATACGCAGAGGAACTCTGGGACCTACTGAACTCCAACACCCCAGACGTCGCCTTCCTGACCGAGACCTGGCTGAACCCCTCCTTAGCACCCGACATCGCCATAGCCATCCCGGAAGGCTATAAGATCACCCGCAGGGACCGCACCAATGGAGTAGGAGGAATTGCCATTGTCCACAGGAACACTCTCAAAGTCTCAACCAACACTGACGACACCCTCAGCAAGGCCGAACACCTGAACTTTCAGATTCACACCAATCCCAACACCACCCTCAGAGGAACCCTCGTCTACAGAACCCCCGGACCCCGAGCACAGTTCAGCGACTCCATCACCGACCTCGTCAGCACACACGCCCTCGCCTCCACAAACTACATACTCCTCGGGGACCTGAACTTCCACCTCGAGAACAACAACGACACCAACTCCATCACCCTGATCGACAACCTCGCCAACCTCAGACTCAGACAACTCGTCACTACACCCACCCACTCCTCCGGCCACACGCTTGACCCTATCTTCTCCGCAAGCTCCCACATCTCCTTCAACCACACCACCGAGCTCCATTGGACCGATCACCGCTGCATCCACTTCACCTTCCGGAAACCCAGCACGCACCACCGCACCCAACAGATGCCGTGCCACTGTTGGAGCAAAGTCACCGAAGACCAGCTTTCCACCACCCTCGCCGGGAGCCCACCCGCAGACCCGACCGACCCCTACACCGCTGCTCGCAACCTCAGACAGTGGATCAACGACTGCACCAACACCCTCGCCCCGCTCAAGAAGCCCTCCAACACCCACACCAGCAAGAAAGCCAGCTGGTTCACTGAAGACCTCCAGACCTCTAAGCGAACCTGCCGAAAACTCAAAAAAACCTGGATCCGTGAACGAACTCCGGAAAGCTACACAGCCCACAAGAACGCCACCCGCAGACACCACCACCTCATCAGATCTGCCAAAAGGACCTCCTTCAAAGACCGCCTAGACAACAACGCACACAACAGCAAAGAGCTCTTCTACATCGTGAAGGAACTCTCCAACCCCAGCGCCAACACCAACGACATCCCAACTTCACAAGACCTGTGCGACTCGCTGGCCACCTTCTTCCATCGCAAGATCGCAGACATCCACAACAGCTTCAACGCCGTCACCACCCCGGCAACCTCGGAGACCCCCGCTCCCACGACCACCACCCGCACCAACCGCCTGCTCGCCTGGACCAACATCAATGACGACGACACCATCAAGGTCATGAACACCGTCCACTCCGGATCCCCGGAAGACCCCTGCCCACACCACATCTTCAACAAAGCCAGCAGCACCATTGCACCCCATCTCCGGAAAACCATCAACATCTCCTTCGAGACAGCGACCTTCCCGGAGAGCTGGAAACACACAGAGATCAACGCCTTAGTCAAGAAACCCAAGGCGGACCCCAAGGACCTCAAGAACTCCAGACCCATCTCCCTGCTCCCGTTCCCGGCGAAGGTCATCGAAAAGGCCGTCAACAAACAACTGTTCAGCTTCCTCAAGGAGAACAGCATCCTGGACCCGTCCCAGTCTGGGTTCCGCAGCAGCCACAGCACCAAAACTGCCCTCATCGCTGCCACCAATGACATCAGGACCCTGCTAGACAATGGAGAAACCGCGGCCCTCATCCTCCTGGACCTGTCAGCCGCCTTCGACACGGTCTGCCACCGCACACTACAAACACGCCTGTTCGATGCCGGAATCCAAGAGAAGGCCCTGGACTGGACCTCCTCCTTCCTCTCCGGCAGACGAGCGTCTGCCTCCCCCTCTTCCGCTCCGAAGCCATCGGGATCATCTGCGGCGTACCCCAAGACTCATCCCTCAGCCCAACATTGTTCAAAGTCTACATGGCACCGCTCGCCCACATCGCACGATGGCACGACCTCAACATCATCTCCTACGCTGATGACACCCAGCTGATCCTCTCCCTTACCAAGGACCCCCACACCTCAAAAACCAACCTCCACGAAGGAATGAGGGCCGTCGCCGACTGGATGAGGAACAGCTGACTGAAGCTGAACTCGCACAAGACGGAGGTCCTCATCCTCGGATCCACACCTTCGGCCTGGGACGACTCCTGGTGGCCGACTGCACTATGATCACCCCCAACACCCACCGACCACGTATGCAACCTAGGGGTCATCCTTGACTCTACCCTCTCCATGACGAAGCAGGTCAACACTGTCTCCTCCTACTGCTTCAACACCCACCGCTTGCTTCACAGGATCTTCAAGTGGATCCCCACTGAAACGAGAAGGACGGTCACCCAGGCCCTCGTCAGCAGCAGACTGGATAACAGAAACGTACTCTACGCAGGAGCCCCGGCCAAACTCCTGAAATGGCTCCAACGCATCCAGAACGCCTCTGCACGCCCGATCCTCGACATTCCTCACCGCAGCCACATCACACCCCACCTGAGAGACCTGCACTGGCTCCCTGTCAACAAGAGGATAACCTTCAAACTCCTCACCCACGCACACAAGGCAGTCCACAACACCGGACCAGCGTACCTCAACAGCCGACTCAGCCTCTACACCCCCACCCGCCAGGTCCGCTCCACAGACCATGCCCTCGCCACCGTCCCCCGCATCCAAAGAGTGATCGCCGGCAGCAGATCATTCTCCCACCTCGCCGCCAAGACATGGAACACCCTCCCCATTAGCCTACGGCAGACCGAAGACCTTCTGACCTTCAGGAAACTTCTCAAGACCTGGCTCTTCGAACAGTAGCAGCTTCCCCCCGCCAGCGCCTTGAGACCCTCACGGGTATGTAGTGCGCTTTACAAATGCTATGATTGATTGATTGAATTCTTGGATCAGCGAAAGAGCCCTAATGCACCAACCTTCCAAATATGTTGGTAACATTGTTGGTGAGGTGGACAAGGTGGGATGTGATAAGGTGTCGGTCAGATGCAAGGAATGGACAGGACCACATCATATGGGGCATTTTAACACCATGTGCTTTGCATCTGGGCACTTGGCCAGGAAGAATACATTCAGTTTAGCAAGTGTGAGGTAAGCCTTGTGGAGTATAAAAAATCTGACTAGTTTTAAACAGGCATTTCTAGACACTTTAGCAGGCTATGCTAATATCCATTGCTATTCCTTCTCAGGTAGTGCCCTGTCGAAATCAGGTTAGTGAGGGGCAGCCAGGTGTAATTGCTGATTCTGGCAAACCATCATATGAGATGTCTGCTCTACCTCAAAACGTATAGGTACTGAAGTACCACATGTTGATGAGGGGGTTCCTCCAATGTGATGTCCCAGTCTGCTTTAAGCACTCCCATCAGGGCATTGTAAGTAAGGAAGTGGCCTGGGGGTATTTTATGATCATCTATAATCTCTGTGAAAGGGATGAGATTACCATTGTTAAATAGATCCTTTAGGGATGCCACGCTGGTGACAGTCCATTGACGTAGGATGGGAGCCGCCAGTGCGGTTTCGCCCCTAGTCAGTTTGTGGTGAGATATGGCCGGCACTTAAGGGACTGTTGAAGACGTAAGTCTCAGGCCACTCTTAAAGATTCATGTCCCATGCTTAGTAGGTGGGCTTGGGGCAGTCATGGTTTACTCTGGGGTGAGAAATGACCTGTATTGTATCCAGGCACAATGGTGCCATTGACATAGTCACATCCACTAAATGGAGCTCAGTAAGCCAGGGGCAGATACATTGTAGCTGATGTGCTAAATAATAATATTCTCAGTTTGGAGCTCCTACTCCTCCATGATCCGACAGGCGCCATAGTTTTCTTAGCTTCACCTGGTGAAGGACATTATCGCAAATCAATTCGCCCAGTAACCAATGCAGAGTGTCGAAGAATAAGAAGGGAAGAAGCAGAGTCAAATTTAGGAAATATTTTTGAATTATAATGGAAAGGAGCGGAGTAATATTACATAATATAAACAAATAAATGTTGTAGTACAACAAATAAATTTATATTATTTGTTTTTATTTCTCATTCTTTATATTTCTTAATATTGTTCCTTCCTGATTTTTTCAAATATTCAATCATTAAATAGTATTCCAATCAACTAATACATTGGTTTTCATCTAAACCTATACATGTACAACTGTTACATTAATTCCAACTAACAATATTCAAAATTTCAAACAATATAATAAATCCGTTGAGTGAATATTGCTCAATGTACATAGCCATACAGCCGACGCGTTTCGTCCTGTCTAGGACATCATTAGGGCTGTAATGAAGGAGAAAAGAAAAAAGAATATCGTATCACTCTCCATTATTCCATGTATGATTCTTACTAAGTACCTATACAAGGAAGAAATGGATCCCTAGTATACAGAATATACCTATTGAACAATACAATCATTAAAATAAAAATCAAAAATATCCATTTATGATCGAACAGTGTTAACAATTATTATCCATTCTAGTGATGAGCTAATCGCTACTTTGACCCCTGATTTTCCAGTTGTGCCCTTGGTCCCACCCATGGCCGTATTATTCCTTTCACGTGTTCCATTACAGAGAGGATAACCCACAACATCCTGCCTATAATATAACTGTTTACAAAATCAACCTTCATTTAAGAACTCACAATTTATTATCAAACTTAAAGATATAAGCTCCAATTCAATATTATATTTTCCAAAAATTGACCCTTTTGTCATAAAACCACTCTACCTCTCCCCTCCTGCTAATAATATCCAAAAGCTTGCATTTCTCTAATAATTATTTCTCACCTTCATACTACATGGAACAATCCTTGCACAACTATGCTTTCCTTTACTTTAATTCACCTCTTAGTTTTCCGTTGCTTTGTTTATTGTCACCAAAAATGTTTTTTTTTTTTTTTTATCCCAATCAATCCTTCTGTATACGATTGATTAATCTAAAATATATAACAAAAGATACATTAGTAATAACAATCCTTTCCATCCTTCCATTAGTAAGTTGACACGTCCAATTTCCTTATCGTACCTATAATCTTATGTCCTCACAACTCCCACATCTGATCCAATGATCCCGCTCAGTTGCTTATAATCGCCATTATCCATTTGAAACCTCCAAGCTTCCATCAATATTATTGCAAATTCAACTTGTTTGTTATCCTCCTGTTCACTGACTATTTAACTGTAAAGTAACCAAAAGACACCACATTAATATCACTACTATCAATCCTCCAAAATTAAAATAAAACGCCCTATTACAAACACGTACCTTGCAACAGAAAACCCTCGGGACTTGCAGCCGGTCCGATAGCCTAGCTCTGTAGCCTGATACCGCTAACTCTCCTTTTGAAGGATTCAAGCACCAATCATTTTCTCCGATTTCCAAACCTCATTACCATATCTCTCCGGGTGTTTCCATTCTGGTCCACCCGTTTGAACCTCCAATCAAATCACGTTTAACTACATCAAATTCCAAGCAATGTCTGAATATCTTTCAAACATTGCCGACCAATCATTTTCTCAGTTTTTCCAAACCACGTAACCAGGGTGTTTCCATTCTGGTCCACCAGTGTGAACTTCCAATCAAATCACGTCAACTACATCAAATTTCAAGCCATGTCTAAGTATCGTTCCAAACATTACCGACCAATCATTATCTCCAATTTCTAAGTCCCGTTACCATGTCCCATTTGGGTGTTGCCATTCTAGTCCACCAGTTTAAACCTCCAATCAAATCACGTTTAACCACATCAAATTTCTAGCAATATCTGCATATCTTTCTAAACGTTACCGATCAATTATTATTTCTGGTTTCAAAGCCTCATTTACACAAGGGCTCAAATAACTCTCTCTCTGGTCCGATTACCCTCACCCAACGTCCGTGAAGAACAAAAATAAAAATAAATAAAAATATATAAGGACGCCTATTCCTGTTCGCTAATACTGTTATTGACAATGTCAAGCTAATTATTGTTCCTAGTTACTACGCCTCATTCACATTTGGGCTCAGATAGTTCCCTATCCGACCCATTTAGCCTCACCCAACATCCATGAAGGACAAAGATAAGGGAACACCTATTCAATTCATCAACAGACCAGTATCTAGAAAGGATCCTTACAACAATTAGTATTGTGTATTCCTGGACAGATCCCTAATTTTACAAAATTGGTTAACACTGAAGAATCATACCTGGCAAACGCCCTCTGTCACCATTACCGGCCGCAATCTATTGCGATTCCTGCTAGAAATTCCACCTCATAATCAAATCACAACCCATCTACATTAGCAATACTGCAGAGGATACCACTGGAATTATTTTATTCCCAAAAATAGTGGAGCTCAGAATCGCTGTTTAAAACCAGCTCCACTGTTCTACACCTACTAATCCATTGTGCTTCCTCCTGTCTGATCTTTAGTTCCCAGTTACCTCCTCTACGTCCTTGTTCTATTTTCCGTATACCATGGAACCTTACATCTTTACTCAGTGGATGTACCTCCTTAATATGCTGAAACAGTGGTGACCTGATATCCAAATTATTAATTGACCGTTTATGTTCCTGTATTCGCAATTTTAAATTGCGCTTTGTACTACCAATATACACTTTTCCGCATGCACAAATTATAACATAAATGACCCCCGTACTGTTACAGTTTATAAATTCCCTGATGAGATATTTCCTCTTTATGTTATATGAAAACTCCTTAATCTTATTAATACCCATATTGCATACATTGCAGGTGCCACAAGTGTAGAAACCATTCGGAGGTGGTGGTAGCCACGTCCTACCCCCACCAGTAATTGGTTCTATATAATTTCTAGTCACCATTTCCTTAATGGTAGGACTGCGTTTAAATACAATCCCCGGCTTGTCTCCAATTACATTCATCAAGCCTGTCACTCCTTTTAAGAGACCCCAATTCTTTCCTAGAGCCCTGTAAATTTGATTTTGTTGGGAACAGTACGTGGTCACAAATGCAATTCTCCCAGTAGACTGAATTTTCTTTTTCTGTTTCAAAGTATTCATTCTGTCTACCCTCAAAATTCTCTGTCTAGCCTTTACCAAATTATTTTGCTGATATCCTCTGTTTATTAGGCGTTTCTCAAGATTCTCTAATTCCTTAATAAAGTCCACTTCGGTGCTACAATTCCTCCGAATCCTTACCATTTCACCATAAGGAATTCCCCTTGTCACTGAGCCCGCATGTGCACTTTCTGCTCTCAATATCGAATTAGTAGCTGTATTTTCTCTAAATAATCTGCTGTTAATGGTGTCCCCATCAACAAACAGTTCCACATCCAAGAACTTTAATTTTTCAAAATCATGTTTCATAGTGAAATTAATATTGAAATTGTTCGAGTTCAAATACTGCAAGTAGTCATTCAATTCACCTGAATTACCTCTCCAAATCATTAAAACGTCATCAATAAAACGAACCCAGCATAAAATATGATCTGTCCATTGTGCCGCATTCCTACCCCAGGCATGCTCCCTCTCATACCATCCCATAAATAGATTGGCATAAGAGGGAGCAAACCTGGAGCCCATCGCGGTTCCCCTGATCTGATGGAACCACGTATCCTCAAAAAGAAAAGAATTGTTCTTTAAAATCAATTGACTCATTTCTACTAACATCTTAGAATGTTCTCTCAAACTTGCACTGCGACTACTCAAAAAATGATTCAATGCCTGCACACCCTTATCATGTTCAATACATGTATATAAGCCTACCACATCTAGTGTTACTAAACTCATATTTGATTCCCATTTCAAGTCCTGTAGTTTATTGAGTACATCCATGGTGTCTCTTATGTAAGAAGGCAAATTAGTGACTAAGGGTTTCAGAAATATATCAACAAATTCTGACATATGTTCTGTCATACTGCCTATACCAGAGACTATTGGTCTGCCAGGTGGGTTGAGTCTGGACTTATGCACTTTAGGCAAAGTGTAAATAAAGGGGTGTGTTGGATGTTCTACATATAAATATCTAAATTCTGCATTATCTATTAATTCCTCCTCATTCCACACAGATAGTCTCTCTAAAATATGTTTATTTGCTAATGCCAAGGGATTCATTTGTAATTTCACATAACAGCTGGAATCATTTAATTGCCTATTGATTTCCGCACAGTAATCCATTCTATTTATCACCACAATGTTTCCGCCCTTATCGGCCTCCCGAATAACAATATTCTTATCAATTTTCAAACTTTTAAGTGCTACTCGTTGTTTCCATGTTAAGTTGTCCTTAATTTGAAAATGCCAACCATCCCTTTGTTTCTGATCCTCCAATTTATGAAATTCTTCTTTTGTTAGTTTAACATACATATCAATAGCAGCAAATTGGGTACCCTGTGGAATGAATTTAGATTTCGTTTTCAGTCCACTGGTACAACTGTAATCCGTTTGTATATTCAACATTGAGGCGACATCATCTATTCCAAACCTCTCACCCTCAGTCAGTGACAAAAGCAATTGAAAATTACACAGCTCTGCAGTAGTCATTTCTGATCCTTTAATGTCTGATTTGACAATAACATTCCTTTCAAGTATAGAAAAAAAACTTTTCAATTTCAATAATCGTGAAAATTTGAATAGGTCTATCTCCAAATCAGTATAGTTACATTCATTTTTGGGACAAAATGACAGACCCTGCTTAAGTACACTCAACTCATCTGATTTCAAGTTTCTTGTGGGAAGATTGATAACCTCCAATTCCTCAACTTCCTTATTGATGTTAATTAAATCTTCATTTAATGCCATACCTACTTCCTGTTCTTGTCCTGACTGCGGGTCCCAATTCTTGTATTTCCTGTGTTTCCTCCCCCTTCTTTTCCTATAATGGCTTTTGTTTTTCCCCTTTTTATCCTCATGATTTCCTCGGAAAAAAAAGAATTTGTGGTGGGTATACCCCCCACTTCTCCTTCTAATAATGGTTCATCAGTAGATGAGATACTCGAACTGCTATAATGAACCAAACTCAATTCGCCTTGGTCTAAATTGTCTTTTGTTTGCTTTGGTTTTGGAGCTTCATCATAGCCCTTAGCAAATGTAAAAACTCTACCCTGATTATAGTCTCTGTCGTCTCTGCGTAATATGCTCAGTTTCTTATCTTTAATTTGAAGTTGATGTCTATTAATAACATCTTTCAGAATAACATAATTTTTGTCAGTTAGTTCCGGTAAATTCATTTCCTTAATTTCTTTTTCCAAATCAATAATTTGCTGTTTCAATTTCTCAACTTTTCTCTCTGCATTTTTAACCAATATGCCCATCATTGTAAAGGATGATGCATATAGATTCTCCTCCCACTCCTTCCAATGGTCATCCTCAAGGTCGTCAAAAGTAGGAAAAATTAAAATCCTAAGCCCTCTAGGAAGTCTTTTTTGGTCCAGATAATTTTTGAGTGTCACCCCATCCCACCATTTGGATAGTTCTAATTTTTTCAATTTTTCCAATTTTAGAAACTTATCCCTTAAACTGATCTTGGATACATCCTTCCTCATAGTTGACTTTAATAACTTGCCCTGTTGGAATACTTCTGCAGCTAGTTTCTCCCGATCATCTTCCATTTTTAATTTCCCCACTCTACTCCTGTGCTACAACCCCTATAAATCTGATATAATGAATGTAACGATGAGGGTTACAACTAGGCCTGGGCCAAAATTCCGTTCCGTTCGCGGAAATTGCGATATTTTGGCATTTTCACGTTCCGTGGAAAGCGCGAAAATGTCAAAATTTCCGCATTCCGCAGCTTAGCGATAATTTGTTTCTTGCTCGCGCTGCAAAAAAAATACATTCTCGCGTTTGCGCGATCGCCTTACCTGAATCCCCGCGTTCGCCGACAAGTTTTCCCGACCCGGTCGCGTTCTCCACGAGATGTTGGATTGTTGGTAGCCATTTTGCGCTGTCTCGCGACAGTTCGCGGCCGCATTAACGTCATTTGTCGCGCGATCACGTCATTTGTCGCGCGATCACGTCTTTCTTCTCGCGATCATGCACCGCGCGAGTATGAGAAGATTGAGATCTCGAACACGTCATTCTACATCACGAGCCAGAGGGTGAGGACGCGGGCACGTCTAATCGAACGCGAACAGGAGAAAGAGACCCCGAACACGTCATATCCAACGCGACAGGGACAAAGAGAACGCGATCATGTCATTTTCGACATGCCGGCGGAAGTAATGTGAAGCTCGAGAACTCGAACATGTAAAATTTTCAATTTGGAGAGGAATATCAGCTCTAGCAGCATGAAACCTTCTGCAAATGCTGATTTTGGATGAAAACAACTCCTTACATTGACATGTGGCTGTCCTTTTTTGTGCAAGGAGTCCTTTTTTTAAAAGGTGGAGAGAGGGAGGAAGTGACACAATCTCCAACTTCCTGTTCCTGTCCAGCAGGCTCCTCCCAGTGCTTTGTCCATCTCCTGCTCATTCTGCCTTTGGATTTGGAGCTGGAAAGATCACTCTTTTTGTCTGCTGCATCATTGCAATTGGATTTGAGGATTTTTGGAATAGGATATTTTACAAGTAAGTGGTTGTTGTGTCTGTTTGATTGTGAGCATTGCAGTTGTTGTAACTACAATTTATTTTTGATAATTAATTTTCATCATTCCATTTTTTTATGTTTTAATTTTGTGGGTAGTAGTAGTAGGCCCGAGCTAGCCATGGGCATGGCCTCATGGGTGTGTGCATGATGAAGCAACTGTTCCTTTTGTTGTTTTTTGAATGTATTTCATTTTTAAGCACATTTAGGGCATGGATGGCATTGGATTGAGTTGGGAAAGTGTGTTTTTTGGGGGTGGCCTTTGTGATGTTGTTGTGCCTGGCCATGTGGCTGGTGGCCATTTTGAAGCCTAGGCCTGCAAGCTTGCCTGGCCTTGTCTGCCAACAGGCCTGCTTTTTCATCCACTAGGATCAGAGCAGGTAGCCACAGCTTTATTAATCAAGTGTTTTCTGAGTGATCTGTTGAATTTAGACATCATTTAGGGCATGGATGGCATTGGATTGAGTTGGGGAAGTGTGTTTTTTGTGGTGGCCTTTCTGATGTTGGTTGTCTTAAAGACATGCTTTTGTTGTATGTGTCTGGTGTGTTGGTGTGCAATGCATGCACCCTGCAGACCTTTTTGGGGCCTGTGAATGTTCGTATTTCCATTTTGTTGCATTAAAAAGGCAGAGCTTTAGCATGCATCCTTTACCTGGCTTTTATAGGCCTTTTGTCAGCTCCTGGTGTTTCCCAGGCCCCCGGCGTGATTTGTGAGTGTCCATGTGGGTGGTGGCCTTTTTTGGTGTTTGGACTGTGAGTTATTAGTGTCCTGCTTTTGCCATAGGCCTGCATGGTTTTCCTATTGGCTATTTGGCTTACTGCTTCCATCCATCCACCCCCTTTGCCAGCAGCAGCTCCATGGATGCTGAGATGCTCAAATAATTTAATGGTCCACTCCACTTTCATTACATTTTTATTTTGGTGGTTATTATTAACTTTCCTATCCTTCCTGAGAGTGTAGTGTGTGGCTGTACACAGTAGTATAACATAGCTCTAGTTAAAAAAAAAAGTCATAAATGGCTAGACTATCTTTTGTTTGCACTAGTACAGTACTAAGTAACTGAACCACAACAACAAATGCAACATTTCACTGATGTTCTTCTCCTGTCTTATTTGCTTTTAGGTGCACAAAAGACAGAGTAGGAGGTGTCATCAGCATCACCCGGCTACCCGTTGTACTGCCAGCCAGCCAGAAGTCCTGCTGCGCATCACGTCCACGTGTGACCAGAACTTGTTGTGCATCTGCATCCTGCCTGACATCTGAAGAAGATGGCCCCAAAGAAAGGTACCAGGTCCAGTACCAAGAAAGTTGCCGGTGAGAAGAAGGAACAGAAAAAGGAAGTGCCATTAACCACGACTGGTGATGTGCCGGCCAATGTTTTTTTTGGCACCAAAGCATTGTCCGGGAACCAAGCTGGGAGCAGCACAGCGGTCCAACCCCACCAACCTAGGCCCCAGGGCTTTAGTGTCGCAGAGGTAGCCAGTCTACTAACAAGCAGCGATGTTGAAGAAATGTCATTACCGCAAAGTAGTACACAATCAAGTTCAACGCAGGCACAAACTCAGCAGATCAGTGTGCAGCCGCCGCAACAAGAACAGCAGCAGCCGCCGCAACAAGAACAGCTGCAGCCGCCGCAACAAGAACAGCAGCAGCTGCCGCAACAGCCCACCATAGTAGTTGTTGCTCCTGACGTAGGGGCATTTCAGGAAATCGAGCTTCCTGCAGAGAAAGTGGAGCAAAGTCAAACCACTGTTTCAGAAGATCTATTGTCTTCCAGACCACCAGCAAGGAAAAGGAGGCTTAGTCCATCATCTTCTTCTTCAAGCCCCGCTTCTGATGATCGTGATGACACTTGGGTCCCACCAGCTCGGTCTGAGAGTGATATACGCCACAAGACAATGCTTCTGAAAAGGAAGGTCCCAGAAAAACTTAGAGTTATGGAGGTAGATGTAGAAGAGGGGGGTGATGATGTTGATGAAGACGGGCCAGTCATCACGCACATTACTCCCGCCCCAAAGGGATTGGAGACCAACATTCTCACCCTATCCAGAAAGGCTGCTACTGAGCGGGATGTAGCACGGATCTCACCAACACAGGTTACACCACCACTACCTCCAGCTGCCATATTTTCCAAGGCCCGGCAGGGACCTACATCCAGCTCAACCATCTCAGTAGGTAGTGGTAGTAAAAGTCACAGTGTAGGTGCACAGGGGCACATATTTTCAAACACCCCCTCAAGTTCATCTGATGTTGAAAGTGGCACATCCAGCAGTGCCAGAAAGTTCTCCTCCCCAGTTTGGGACTTCTTTTCTGTTAGCGCCAAGGAGGAGAATGTTGCTATATGCTCAATTTGTCGGCAAGGTGTTCGGCGTGGTAAGCTTGGTACAAACTATGGTACCGGAGGACAAGCAAGTCATCTAAAAATACACCACACTATCGTGTGTGAGGATCACCTACTTAAGTTAAAAGAAAGTAGAAAAACTCAACCCATTGAAGTTGGTCTGGATGAATCAGAGAGCGATATTATTGTGGTGGCAGGTGAAGAAGAGGGAGGCATTTCTAGCCCTGTCCCCAGTAGTGCAGTAACGCCCACATCCTCCTCAGTAACATCAGAGTGGCACCGCAGTAAGAGCCATATTCAGAGTCTGGGTGAGACACCAAGGCGACCGGCGAGTACCTCAATGAGACAATCTGTGTTGTTGAGCCGTAGTGGGTTAATGAAAACAGCACCACTAAGGATAGTAAGCCAGCCTACCATTGAGAGCATGTTTAGGTTGGAGGGGCAGTTCCAACGCAACCACCCAACGGCACGATTGTACAATGCGAAGCTGGCTAAAATGTTAGCGCTGGACCTTCTTCCTTTTTCATTTGTGGAAGGGGTGGGTTTCCTTGAATTTGTGTCTGCCATCTGCCCGAAATGGAAAGTTCCCAGCCGGTCCTATTTCGCAAGAATTGCTGTTCCGGCACTACATCATGATGTGCTGGAATTGGTTGGACAAGCTTTGCAGAAGAGTGCTGTGCACAATATCCACCTGACAACAGACATGTGGAGCAGTTGCCAAGCCACAGATTACATGTGCATCACTGCACACTGGATCTCTTTTGTGGGGGTTAAAGATAAACTATCTGCACGAGGTGTTGTTGACACAGCTGCGATTTTTTAAGGTACTCGGAAACATGCAACTGTAGCCATGTTCGCCATGGAGAAATCTCATACGGCTCAAAACATTTTACACGAGTTTCGCACCAAGGTTTTGGAATGGCTGCGGCCCAGACGGCTTCGTATTGGTTTTGTTGCCACAGACAATGACAGTAATGTACTTAAGGCCATGGAACTTGGTTTCTATTTCAGGGTTCCGTGATTGGCGCACTGCATAAACATTATAGTTCAAGACTTTCTGAAAAAAGAACCCATAGTCAGCAATTTACTGGCCATCTGCCGAAGAATATGCACTCATTTCAGCCATTCTTTTAAAGCTCGGAAGCAGCTGAGGATCATCCAACGTGAACTTAGGATGCCAGTCAAGGCACTCATCCAGGAGATGGCAACACGTTGGAACTCAACTTATTACATGCTTGATCGTCTGTTCGAACAGCACAGGTCACTCCATGAATATGTCTGGTACAGAAGCAGGGATGCTAGTGTTAAAGGCATGAACCTTGAGAGGGATCAATGGACCCTAATTAAATGCCTGACTGAGATGCTGTCTCCTTTTGAGGTCTTCACACGTGAAGTCAGCAAGGAGGACTGTACAATGGGCCAAGCTATCCCATTATTGCAAATGCTAGATTATGAGCTGAATAATGTGTCTGAATCATACAAAGGTGTAGAGGACAGAAGGCAAGCCCATGACTTGGTGGAGAGCTTATCCCGGCGCTTAACTGAAAATGTAAGGTTACAAAATACATTTTTGTCACAAGAACATTACATTTGTGCCACAATTCTGGATCCACGTGCAAAATTGGGACTACTGAAGACATTCCTTGCTTTTTCCGACAATGATGTTGCCCGCTACAAAAGTTGTATAGCTGAAGCAGCCAGTAAGTGCGAAAACGAATGGCTGCTAATTAAAAGCCCGCAAGATCAACCCACAACAAGTACTGATACTGAAGCAGGCCATGCAGAATCAAGTGCAACTTCGTCGGCTGAGGGCAGTGCGCTTGGCTCACAATCACAACACTCACCATCACTATCGACTACAGAAACAATAACTGGATCATTAGGCCGAGTACAATCATTATCATTACAGGATTGGTATGTAAAGATGGGCCTTTGTAAGCACAGTGCTGATGCACAGAAAAAACTGTACAAAAGCTTACCAGCAGCAATCCTGAACATTGAGCGGATGGTCCAGGCCTATCTGGACGACCCAACAGAGGTGTACGCTGATCAAAACCCATTGCAGTATTGGTATAGGAAAAGGTCTGAATGGCCACAGCTCAGCAGGCTGGCGATAAGCTATCTGGCTTGCCCTGTCGCAAGTGTCTCTTCCGAACGTGTTTTCAGTGCTGCTGGTTCCATTGTAACATTGAGAAGGACCAGTCTATCTCTAAAAAACGTGGAGAGGTTAACAATGATCAAAATGAATCAGCACTTCATACCACCGAATTACACAATACATGAATCAACGGAGGAAGATGAGGACAGCGGCTCAGGTGACGGAAGTATTGTGTCAGATGATTACCTACTACTGGCTGAAACCCCAGAGTTTGAGGACGAGCTATACTTCCCTGATAATTAGGCTCGCACTTACTGTCTTCCTACCTTTTTTCCCCCTTTGTTTATGTGTCTGTTGTTCCGGTTATAAACTTGTGAATCACAACAAATCCATTACCACCATCTTTTACTCTTCTAATTTAATATACAAGTTTCAGGTGTCTGCTATTTGACAGTACAGTCCTCCGAATCCAGCTCCTCCGCTCCATCATACTGAATCTCCTGCTCAATTCCATTTCCTCATGAATGATGATTGGATGATGGTAACAACATATTCTAACTTTCCTAGTCCTTCCAAAAGAAGTGGACCATGAATCAGATGACTACTATAGCTATCCTCCTTTCAGAGCCGAGAGAGACTGGCCATTAACTGAAAATAAGATGGAACAGGTAATGATTGATGCCATGCATTGGACGCAGAGTCGCAGACTGAATGATTTAGATTTTGTTGTGTTTGTTGTGCATGAATTTATGTAATTGTGCACTGCCACTAATCAACTTTCTACAGAACACACTAATTTCCCCCTTCTTGCAAATAAGAAATTGGTACTTCTCCTGCAGCTTGGTGACCCATTGCTTTTAATTCAATACAGGAAGGGGACTCACTCAATCTGCTCAATGAGTATGATTGACACAACAGCACCGTCCATCATGATGATGGCGAAATAGACGGCCCGTTAACTTAAGATGAGAAGGAACAGGTAATGATGACAATTAATGGCATGCATTGGACACCTGACTCTAAGCTATTGGTCTTTGTGTTTGCGTTGTTTGTTTGTTGTGCACAAAGTGATGTCAAAGTGTACTAGTAATCTATCTTTCTGTACACAATAAAGAATGACTCAAGTCAGTAATATTTATATTTCTACTCTTGTTGTGTCACAAAAATGTTACTTATACTGCAGGCCGATCTTCACAGTCAGTCAGTAAAAGTATCAGAGATAATGATGATTAAGTCATGACTCGGGAGGACGTTTCATGAGTGGCATAAACGGAAAAGCCAAAAGGTAAACACGTCAACAACAACAACCACAGCAGACCCAAATGTCTGTGTAGAAGTTGAATAGAGTGTAGCGGTGGGATGACTGCAGTGCATTGATTTTACTAACTTAAACTGTAAAATGCTATGTTTGGAATGGATAATGTGCTTTGCGTTTGTCCAACTCTTTGAGAGAAAAAAAAAGAATTTTAAGTGTTAACGTAGGATGTGCTAAATGCTAAGCACTGTGGGCCTGCTCTCTCCTGTTACTGTTGAAGGTCAATGCTGGAAACAGACTAGAGTAGAGATGATGCATAGATGCCACCTCGGAAAGTGTTCTTGTTGCACTACACTATCACTTGTGCATTTGTTTTAACTTTCTTTCTCAATATCCCCTTTGGTTTTCAATCTACAATTACAGGCCAGGCCTTGCCCGAAACTTTGTAAAACATTACAATGCATATTAATTACCTTACCAATCAATCACCTTTTTTTTTCCAGCCGGGCAGTGGCGAGTGGCGAGGCGACACACCCAAGATTGATGGACGAGAGGAGCAAGAGGAATGCCGGGATGCAAAAATCCAGTCCACATTTTTGACCAGGATAAGACAGTAACAGTATCCACTTTTATCTTCTTTTAAATAATTTGATTAATATCTTGTATACAATCTTTACAACAGTGTGTTCTTGGAGTTGTTATTATCAATCATCATTAGGTTTGCTCTGTGTAATTACTATTCTTCCCTACCAATATTTAAAATTTCTATTTGCTATCTGTTAAAGTATTAAGGCCGGCACAACAGAACAAGAACTAGAAGTGTATGTAATACGGGTCTCTCATCATCATGCATGCATTGCCTTTTTCTCCCTTAACATATGGATATGGTAGTCTTCAATGATTGTCGTTTGTTTGTCTATGTATGCATACTGTTTTTCTATGTCAAACCTTTCCCAAAAACCCCCTTCCCATCCATTCAACAAACCCTAACCCTCTTCCCCGGGCTGTGTGACTTATTGTCGAGGCGTAACTAAATTAAATGTACACCAATACTTAATCACACACTTGCTGGGGCGGATGTGGTGAAAGCAACACTACTTCAATTTTAAGGCAGAGCGATGATCTTCTTTTGCTTGGCCACCCATGAGTAGGATATTTCAGAGGTTATTTTTTTTAACAAAGGAACATATACCTCAGCATGAATTGCCGGCATTGATTGGATTTGTTTCTTGTCATTCCTCATATACAGCACTAACTGTTAGGCTGTAGGCCTAGTCAAGTGACTCGACACAACTATAGTTTGCAACTCTGTCTAGTAGGCTATCCTCCTAACCACCATTCTGTTTTTTTGTCAAATATTTGAGCATATTATTGTTGCTCGGTAAGTTCTGTACTGTACTTCATTCAACTACTCCTAACAGTCTCTCAAAGGCGATTGACTGTCTCCTTCTCTTTTTTTGCAAATGCTGCCGCCCTGCCAGTGTCTACTACTACTACTATGCTGCTACCACCACCACCACCACCCCAATCATGGCTTGTATGAAAAAGGAAACCATCTTCACCATGCAGCCAGTGCTGTGCCACAGTTGGACATAAACATCAAGCATCGGTAAGAGAGAAGTTTGGGGGAGGCAGAAATATTAATGGACATGTTGTCAATGATTTCATTTTCACACACCACTCCAAAGAATGCATAGACTACAGGACAGACTGAAAGTACTAGAAGGACCAGTCAATGAGTGAGGTGTGTCGCATCTATCTGTTTGTGTCTTATACAGTCAGCCAATTATTGAAATCAAACACAGGCTATGGGCGGCCATGCACCAGCAAGGCAACAGTGTGATGTAAAACAGTTACCCCACCTACAAAACATTAACAACATTGCATGTAACATAGAAAAATATATTTAATTTACCCTAACAAAAATAAACTAAACCCACAAAAGCTGATCCACCCCCTCCCTAACCCCAACCAATGTCCATAGAAGTCCGTAACACCCAAACAAGTTCCCAGCCACCCACCCTAACAAGAATTAAAAAAGGGGCAGAACAGGATGACAGGGACTAAGTGGTGGGGCAGGACTGAAGGAGGACACGCATGTGGCGCATCTCGTCCTCTAAACGGGCGACGTGGCGTCTAAGGCCGCGGCAGTTGCAGCCACAGTGGGGGGGGCACCGGAGATGGCACGGTGGCGGCGGGCAGCCGCCAGACGGTGGCGCCGTACCACTGGAGGGCGGTGGCTGGGGCCCGGGGCACTGGAGGAGGCTTGAACAATTGCTGCCGCAGTCTCCTCCTCCTCCTCGGCTAGGACCACCAGCCGCCGGTATTCCCGCTGGATTGCCTCCAGCTTCTGGCGCCGTGCCTTGGCGGCCAACTCCTTCCGGTTGAGTTTTGGAGTAGCCGTGTATCAAAAAGAAAAAAACAAGACAATTGTAAAATATACTCTTAGTAAAACAGTAGGACAAGGTAATTATTTATACACATAGTGGCATGGTAGAGTAGCACTATAAAATAAAGCACAGTAGTACATAACATTTTAAATGTCGCCCGTCCTTCTTCCTTCCACCCGTCTTTCACTTTTTAGTTGAACAGTGCACCAGGTGCACTTCTCCATAAAACTTTCAAAGCGGAGTTGAAATCAGATAGATGAGGCCATTGGTTACTCAATACTCCGGCTCCTAGTCCTATGCCAATTAAAGGGAATTCTAGTCTTCTAGTCCACTCTTCAAACGTCCCCAACAACTCATACTTACTTACGACATCGGATAGCGGGCGGACTTTGTCCACCCGCCATCCTCATGCTAAAAAGGGTGGGGGTCCCTTGGGGACAATTAATTAGGATGATGCGCCCGGCACAGTGGCGGGCGCATCCTGTTTTTTTTTTACATTCTGGTTGGCTTTGCTGAAAGCAATGCTAAAATGTTGTGCTGCTTTTCCAAGCACAACATGACGGGCCCCGCACGGAGCCTGTCATGTTTTGCTTTGAAAGGCGGGGGGGTACCATAGCATAGGTAGGTACCCTACATGGGGGCCCCCAAGCATACTCTGCAATGTCTGCATGCCTTTCCGTGGCGGACGGCAATGCCGCCACGCAAAGGCATTCCAAAATGCAGATTATATGGCTGGCGGTGTGTTCAGAGAGACACCACCGCCATATTGAACCCTTTTCCGCCTGGTCGACATGTGGGGGGTCTGAATATTTTCTACAGGGATGGCGGGAGGTTTGCCCCTGCGGTGTCGGCAGTGAATTCCAGAAGCCCGGCGGGGGCAATACGCCCACCATCCTAATGGGGCCCTAAGTCACAACTGTACAGTATACATATACATACAGTACACCCTTGCAGTGAGTGTACTGTCAAGTTCAACAATAGTTAAGGATTATGAATCTAACTTACCACCGCCTGCCACTGGTGCTGCCACTCCCCCTACCGCTCCATCGTTGGTATTGGCAGCAACTGCTGCATCCTCGCCCTCCACGTCGCCTTGTTCGCTGGCCCCGGCAATGGTGGTCGGTAGTGCGCCTAGAAAACATTACACATTTATTAGGCGTCATATACACCTCCCCCCTATCGATCAGTAGCAAGGTTGAAACATGAGTTAATACTAACATACATCACTAGTACAAATCAGGTAGTAGTAGAGTAGACACTAATAGTTATATATGATCATTGTAGCCTTTGCTTAATTAGCCCTAGCCATGCTACCATTTTACCTTTGTGTCTTTTATTTTTGCACATGTGACGTTACCTTGCAGCTTCTTGTATAAGACACCTTTGAGCCCACATGACCTGCCTCACACTGCTACTGTCTAGTCTACGCACTGCGTACAAGCGGTCAACAAACATTAACAAGCCACTTTTTTAGGAAGTACTGGTGTACTACTGTTACTGTTAGTCCATATTGCTGATCCATAAATGCTACACTTTTTGGCACGGCTGAGAAATGCTTGCAGGTTGCAATATACTAACGCACACCATTTCATTTTTCGCATTACGGACGCGAGATTCCCTTCTACGAACCAGAGCTTCTGAATGATGCAACAACTACCAGTACTAGGTTCTTCTAAGGTGAGGGGTCCCTTCACTCACATCTTCATTTATGAATTTATATAAACTAAATTGCTATGGGATGGTGGTGCTGCCTTCCACCACTGTTCAGTTATCATGATTTAATTCCCAACTGTATAAGTGTAACAATGTATATTGTTTTAATGTTATTGATTTTCCGGTTGGTGCTGCATTTATAAGAAAACAGTGTACAGACCTTCTCAAATTGAAATAAACATTTTGAACTTACATAGACTTGGTGGTATTTGGTGTGGACTAACTTACACGAGTGAGCAAATTAAAGTAAGGGTGTGCATGTGAATTGCTTCCACGACTGAGAGGTTGGGTGTGTTATGTTCTGGGTTGTCTACTTGTTGGGTATCTTGGGGGGAGGGTTCCGAGACCTAATAGTTATGACAAGACAGTACTATAGTCAAGCAGTGGAATTGTGGTGGGTGCGGAATTTCTGATTGAGGTGTGCAAGGAAGGTCCAACCTACCATCACCAACATCCTATTTTCTGGTGCAAAGTCTGTGTATGTGCAAGATCCCTACAACAGTAGTATGTCCTATAGGGTATCATATCAAAATAGTAATAAATCTGGTAGGGCTGTTGCTGTGAATTTTCAAAGCCTCAAGATCTATAAGAGTAAAAGTAGTACAAGACAACGACCCAACGGATTGGACTCAATGGCTCGAGCTACTGGTGAATATGAGTTTTATATTACAACCTTTCACAAAGAGTGGCACTGGCCAACTGTGCAAGACTAGCTACTACAGTACAGACAGACTGATAGTATGTAGTAGTACTCAGAGTCATCATAGCGGAGGCAGGGATAAGATTTTTGAAACCGTACAGATCGAAGGATAATTGGTGGTAAAAAAATAGCATTTGGAAACAAACTATAGTTCGGGAAAAATATGGGGCAGTACAAGTTATGGAATAAGAAATATTATTAAAAACAAGAAGACTTACTGGGGCCAGCAGAGGAGCCCTCAGCGGTGTCCTCCTGGTGGTGTTCTGTGTGTCCCGCCGACTGCCCAGTCCCTGTCGGTCTGCCCCTGGGTGCTGATGAACAGGAAAGATATAAGAAAGAGACAAACATTGATGGATGGTGTCAAACAAATACAATATTTTTCAACAACGGTCAAAAAACACTTATGTAAACAACAATTGCAATAACTAAATTGACCGATCTCATCTGGTCAACAAGTAATATCGGGGGATTCGCAGTTCGACTACTTAAGTTACTATTTATCAACAGTAATTCAGTCTTCCATTCTGATTCCAGAATACCAAGTTACAACTAAGCCTAAGTACAACGTACCACCCAACCTAGCCCACCTATTCCAGGCATGCCAATTGTACATTAAGTATGCATTTCCACTGTATTCCTCAACAATGCATATGGTCAAATCATGGAGGACACATGAACATGACTACATGTTTTGTATACACCAAATTTGGGTTTGATTGATTGATGCTGATCTGCTAGTGCTAAGTAACTGCTAAGCCCACCACCACTCATTGAACAAACTAGAAAAGGTTCTAATAAAGACAGCCGTACTACCAGCACGTCACGTAACTGAGTGAGGGGGCATCACGCATACCACTAACAAATTAAAGCTCATACAAAGTACCTAAACCGAAGTATCAATCCGCCCCTATCTATTAGTGACAGGACAAAGTAAGGAGTGGACTAGAGTCACTGTAGCATTACGTAACTTAATTTCTCTAAAATAAACTCGTAAAGAATCACGCTAAGCAAGCGCAAACGCAAAGCTGCAAACAAGTAAGATTAGCGCAGAAGAGCACCTGTGTCAAAAAAATCACAGACTTTTAAACGTAATTAACCTGGAATGTAAGCAGCAACATTCTAGCTGGTTGGAAGAAAAAAAAGATATTCGCAATATATAACACAGAGCAGAAGAACAGACACAAAGTAGTAATAATTAAATAGGTGCTCCCCAAGCCCCGGGACCTCCACTCCCAGCAGGTCCTGCTCACGGTCCAAGATGTCGGACCACCGGTGCGTCAGCTGCGCCTGGGTGCGCCGAACACCAGAGAAGCGTGACACTGCCCGGCGCACCTTCCCCCACCGCTGCCAGGGTTGAGGGGAGGTGGCGCTGCACAAAGAAAATTAGTGCAGCCAACTCCACCTCCCCAAATAAGGCCCGTGCCTGCACCCCTTGTGGGCGCCGCCTTCCGCGCCGGCGAACAGCCCTACCCTTGGACATGGTTCTGGGGACGGGGCGTGAAAGAAAAGGTAAAATAAATAAAGGAGTAAAGGAAATAAATAGCAGGCAATAGAAAGAGAAAAAGTAGCTAAAAAACCAAAA
Organism: Triturus cristatus; assembly: GCF_964204655.1. Lineage (NCBI taxonomy): Eukaryota > Metazoa > Chordata > Amphibia > Caudata > Salamandridae > Triturus > Triturus cristatus. The sequence goes on from NC_140585.1 coordinate 1,282,521,064, forward strand.
AAAAGTAGACAAAACCCAAAAATATAGAGGCAGGAAAATAGTTAGAGAAATAATAAGTAATAAAGATCCAAATAAAGTGGCTATAAACAAAGAATTGAAAAGATTTTGGGAGGATTCAAAATCAGGCCCCAGAACCATGCAATAGAGTGAAAAACAAGATGGCCGCGCCCATTGCGACCATGTGCGCAAGTTCGCGTGATATTTTCTCCCGAGCAAGCAAAAAGCAACGCGATCAAGTAAAAGCGGTCGCGAACAGGAAATATCGACCGCGAACGGGCGCGAACATGCATTGCGTGACCCGGAACAGGAAGTAAGCATCGCGAGAGGGCGGGACAAGTGAAAACAAGATGGCCGCGCCCGTGAGCAACCGCATGGGTAAGTTGGCGACCCGCAATCACGCAAAAAATACCGCGAACAAGCGGGAAAAAAACTTCCGCGTCTTCGCGATATTTCCGGCGTGTTTGCGGAGATTTTCAGCATTTTCGCGATAGTTTTCGAAAGTTAATTTCTCAAATTCCGCCCACCCCTAGTTACAACTATGTGTGCACCAGAGAGTAATATCTAGTAGATAGTTATTAACTTGCAATTAATAGTCTCCTGCTCACTTCCTAGCGGTGGGCCACTAGGAAGTGAGCAGGAGACTATTAATTGCAAGTTAATAACTATCTACTAGATATTACTCTCTGGTGCACACATAGTTGTAACCCTCATCGTTACATTCATTATATCAAATTTAGGAAATAATATAAGAGTCATAGCAGCATAACCATTTTCGAAAGCTTAACTAACGGAAAGAGGAAGAGCCCTCCAAAAGACTACCTGGCCCCTGAGCACTGTGACCGATCTAGTGATATTGCTGTCAAGAAGGTCTCAATCCGCATGATCGATCCTAATCTATCAGAGTTATGGAAGGTGAAGAAGCAACCAAGATACGCAGCCGACAATTGTTCAGTGGATGAAATACATGTATTGATAGAAGAAGCCGAAGACCTCCGAGCTGCAAAGGCTAAGAGAAAAAACAGGGAAAGCTAAAAAGGGGGACATTCAGGGGGATATTCTCAACAATCGGCGAAAACTATCGCTAACCTCAGTTAGCGTGCGTTTTCTTATCGCTGTGTACCGTGTGATATTATCACCGTGTTAGTGGCGTATTCACAACACGCCGCTAACAGGCGATAGTTTCAGGGAGCGGCGGTTAAAACTGCCGCTAACATCAGCGCGAAGGCAATAGGAAATCCGGCGTTAGCAGGCGAAAACTATCAATAGGCCCATTAGCGGCAAAAAAACCTCACGTTAGCTAGCCCAACGTGAGTTTTTTTTGTCTCTAATGCAAAAAATAGCTAATCAGTAAACACCCAATAGAAAATAAGTATAAAAACAAAAAAATGCAGAATGGAGCAGCCTGGGCCAAGTGCAGCACACATAAACAACCCCTGCAAGCCACCCAACATCCAGGATGACCAGGACGAGAGCTAAGATGCCTCGCAGGACCTGCGTCTGGAGCCTGGATGCCTCGCTGGACCTGCGTCTGGAGCCTGGATGCCTCGCTGGACCTGTGTCTGGAGCGTGGATTCCTCGCTGGACCTGTGTCTGGAGCTTGGAGAGGGATGCGGAGGAGCTGTGGAGTCGATGAGCCATGGCGATAAAAATTGAGGCGTGACGAGCGCCCGTACCTGGTGGTGAAGTCTGGCAGGTCACATTGAGACACGTTGCTGACCTGTGTGAGAAGAGCACTCCTGCGCCCTAACGTAGGGAGGTCTGCATTGCATACTACGATCCACCACTACACCGGGGTGCACGGAGGGGATTACCAACAGTGGGTGCCACCTCTCTGCATCACAGGCCAGATGATGTTGGGCTGGCCAGACGCTGTGGAAGGTGAGGCTCCAGAGCTGCGCCAAACTTGTGTGGTGGGAGGGCTACAACTTCACGCCTAAGGAGGCCCTGCTGCATCAACTGCATCGGGAGGTTCACCAGCAGACTTGGCGGCGACTGCTGTACCCAGGCATATGAAATCCCACCTGGCTGAGGCTCCTGCTGGCTGAGTCACAGATTTGGAGAGAGTGCAGCGGATTGCGCCACTGTGTCAATGTCCTGATAAGGAGAAGGTGGTATGCATAGTACAGGACGCCTGGGGGTCGAGTGGCCCAGGCCTAGCACACGTAGATGACGCACCCCCAGTGGCGGATCATCCGCTATGCTGGAAGAGCGTCGCCCCAGTTCTTTTAAGCACTGCAGAGGAGGAACAATCATCACATGTTGATACCTTACTGATGTAACCATGCTATCACGGGTGGGAAGGTGGGTAGGACTGCTCCAAGCACAGGGCAAGGCATGGGCAGATTGGCATGCCCAGTCAAGTGCGCAATGACTGTTTGTTCGGCCCACTCAGGCCACCCAAAGCAGTCATGCGCACTTCCCTGTTTGCAATGCAGGCTGCATTACAGCCTGCATGGAGAACATGCCCACCCCTCCAGCCCCTCGCTGCATGCCTTGTCCCATTGCCAATTACCAATCCCACCGCCGCATCGCAGCGTTGTGATTGGCTCAGGGGAGGGAGCCTGGCTGCCTACTTCCTGTTCCTGGAAGCTGACGCAGAAAAGCAGGAGCAACGAAGACACAGGACCCGGCTTCAAGGTAAGACTTCCCTTATTAAAATATTTGCAACACCCGCTCACACACACATCCCCGCATCCACGCCACATCCAGTGTTCTTTCCAGCATTTACCACCTCACAGCTGTCCTGCCCCCTCAGCACTTCTCAATGGCGGCCGCTGTGTGCCCATGCACAGCAGGCATACCACCCGGGCTGCCAAATCACCTGCCAGGACCAAACTCTGCTCTGGACCAGACATCGCCATCGCCATCGCCATCACTGACGGCTGCAGTATCACCCGCAAGGAGAACCCCAACCATCACCTACAGAAGCACACTCCTACTGACCACGCACTCTATTGACCCAAGGGTGACCATGGACCACCTCAACTCCCAGATCCAGACCAAGCCCAAGCACATCCTCTGCAGCACCCTCATGTGCAGGCCCCCTGGGCCATGGCCCCCCATTCTCCAATACCATTGTAGACCTCATTGCACCCCAGTGTCTCCCATACACCGACAACATCCTACTCGGTGAACCCAAGTTCCACCTGGACAACCCCAGTGACCAGGACACAACCCCCTCCTCAGTGACCAGGACACCACTCCCTCCTGGGGAAGGTCCCTTACATCAGACGCAAGTAGCAAGTCACCTCAACCAGCCACATAGCAGGACACACAGTCAAGCATGTCACCTCCACCAGCGGGAACTTCAACTACAGCCACAACATCGGGCTCTCCTGGACCAACCATCATTGGTAACATCAAGTCTTCACCTTGCCCACCGGCCACCACCACCATCATCGCACCTCCTCGCAGCTGGATCAAGGCCACCCAAGAACGTCTCGTCAACTCCCTCCGCACCAACACTCCACCAATGCTTCCAAATGATGACACCGCAGCGCGCAACCACCACTGATGGATCTCCAACAGCGCCAACATTCGGGCACCCCTCATGAACGGCACTGCGTCAGTACCTTCCGTCTGCCTGATGGCAGGCGTGTGGGTGATGCAGTGCCACAGGGATAGGCAGGCCCCATGCATTGATGGGGTTGCGCCATGGTTGTGACAAGAATGCAGCAATGCGTGACTTTAGCGCAGACAGATACGTCAGGATTCCTGCGGTATCTGTCATTACTTGCGTCATGGAGCGCTGTCTAGTGATTACAGTGCATCTATGCTGTCGCAAGAAGGGCAGAGTGAGTAGTGTTGCGACGCTGCCTTGTCGTAGCGATGCAACACTTTTCATGACTGGGGCCCAGGAATGGGCACTATCTTATTGATGGGGCGCATTCCTGCCCTGCAGTTTTGTCGCAGGGCAGCGCTGCAACATTGCTTGCAGCGCTGTCCAGCACCAAAACCTGCTGAGATGAGGCCCCAAGTGTTATCCCCATTTTTAAGACCAGATATTTTCTGGACTTAAGTAACTGGCTGTAACTGCAGTTAGAGACAGTTTATTTGGACTTCAGGACTTCAAAGATCTCCTTGTGGATATGGAGTAGTGGGCTTTGCGGCCGTTTTTGCACGGGAACGCCTCTCCTGCATATAATTAATGCTAACAGAAGTAGCAATCTTTATTTTGGACGTGTTTGCCTCAAAACTGTCGCTAACAGCTGTTAGCTACAGCTTGAGAATATGGCGATTAAAATATCGCCGCATTAGCGTCAGAAAAGTGCAGCTAACAAGCTCCCCACACTAAGCAGTACCCCAACTACTAGCTTGGGGGGCCACTATTGATACATCTTCAACCCACGAGGCCAATCAGCACAGTTGTCCAACTGAGCATGTAATGGTTATGGTTTGTAGTGCCTTGTGAGTTAGAGATGACTGGACCCTTTCCGTTTCTTACGGCTTCAGTAGAACAGGAACATAAGTGCTTCAGCATGGGTAATAGAATTCCTGATGTAGAATGTTGATTTAATTGTAACACACTGAGGAATAAAGATGTGTAGTGCCCATCTCCAAGTGTGGTGTGATCATTTACATGTACCCGGGCTGGGGAGGACGCTACAACTGGCGATGAGATAGAGGATTACATAAACGCTGTGGCCCGAAGAACCATGAGTGCTCTCCCGAGGAGTTTGCCGTGGTCCAGCAAATTGCTCATGCAGGCCATGTGTACCTCTATTGAAGGGAAAATCAACGGTTGTCCTATGTGGAGTCAAAGTGCCACTCCTGCCAGTGCAAGGCCTGTGATTAAAGTGAAGGCTTTACAGAAAGTGTGTTTTTCGTCTGCTAGAAAGTTGCTGGTAAAGTCAAGACAAGGAATACTGCGTCACAGCAAAAGACAGCAATGTCATTCATATAGTACAACAACGCTAAAGTGAGCAACAATCAAGGACAGAGATGCGTCAAAGACAGTGATCACCAAGTGCAAGGAAATTCTAAAAGTGTAAATATTTCTATCACAAAGAAACACTAAAGACAATGACAATCCTGTATGGAAAGTGCAACAAGCGGCAACCGCCAGATGCACAAGAACGCTGTGAGTAGAAGCAGAGAAATGCAGAGAAACATCAAAGGCACTGATAACGAGATATAAAGAGAATACAATCATGTTTACCAGAATCTGAGTAAAGAGAGTCATCATACCACAGCATTTGGGCAAAACAACCCAAGTATAAGCCCAGTGGTTGTGAACATGAAGCCGGTGATCCCTGAAGTGGACATCACAAACGGTGTTGGGTGCATTATGCACAACTTGAAAGTCCTTCAGAAGTTGAAAGGCTCCAATTGCAATGCGAAAAGAAGCCATACATTCTCAGATTGGCAATAACGGCCCTGAAGCAAGCATGTTGGAAAGAATTACAGATGGTCTGAGGGATGCAGGTCCAGGTGAACAACATATACTCTCGTCAGGAAGGGCTATAATGAGTTTAGATACGGCTGAATTCCTGAAATCACTGCTTCCATTAGATGCAGCCAAAAAACTAAATATTGGTGACCTTTGGACTGCCTGGATTGAAACCTTAGATGATGTCATTGATGTGCTGGAAGAAGCAAATTACAAGCATATGTTTGAGTATCTGAATAATGTGTCGGGCAAAGGAGTCAAAGAAGTGATAAAGAAAATACCACACAGTGGTGAAGTGACGTACCGTCAAATTAAAGTGGCATTAAACACCAAGTTCAATCCAATGCCAAATGTTGTTTGTTAAAGGCACATTTTCAAACATAAAAGGAAGAAAGTCGGCAAAATACTGGATGAGTTTGTAGAAAGATTTGATTAGCTCATCAAACAGTGAAAGTTCAACTAGCTCAATGATGAAAAAGCATGTGTCTCAGAGTAAAAGATAGTTGTCCCTCCGCTTCCTCCAGATGACGAATGTTTAAAGAGACACTCAGCTTGGAGTGAGTACTCATGACTGATAGAGTGGTGAAAAGAGCTGACAGACATGCAACTGACATGGAGGCCAGAACAGCCCAAAATTAATCAGCGCTGAGTGTGAAAAGCAAGCTGAAACATAAAGTAGAAGGCCATAAAGTAATGGCTCCAAAGAAAAAGAAAGGATTTACCTTTCCACGTGAAGGTCAATGTCCCGCTATTGGGCAAATCTGCAACGGTTGCAGGAAAGACAACCATTTTGCAATGGTCTGCAAAGCAAAGGAAAGATCTAGCGTGTCACATCGAGAAAGCAAAATAGATGCCAGAAAGCTCCAACACCATTCCAATCACACCCACAAGACCAAGCTGCAACATCAGTTGATTCAAGCAGAAACTGAATGACATCAACTGACATTATTAATACTAGCAGCTCTAAGCCTTTTCTTTGTCCACAGCCAGCTCGAGTCCCCCATTTGCCCAGCTAACCTATCAGGAGTATATTGATTACATAACCACAAGAGCGAGTGTGTTATATTATTACCATTGCATCAAAAACATTCCTTAATAGTTAAAACACCCTGACTGCCCCCATGCGCGACATTTATGTTAGCAGGGGAAAGGTGCAATTACCAGTGGCTGTTGTGCCAGAGGCATTTAAGATTCAATGTATTGACTCAAACACTCACAACCCTGGGTGGCTTTCCTGCTCAACTGATACCATAACGTTACTATCCTGGTGTGGAGCAGGAGTAAGAGCCAAAATAACTGACCCAGAATGGGACACCTTTATAGACCTAAAAAAAGAGGGGCCCCTTTTGTATAACTAGCTCTCGTGGAATATGAATACGAAAGTTAAAAGGTTCTATGGATGCACTATCACAAATGCACGCACTTCAAACACCGCTAAAGGGATATTTATAAACACTGATCAACGTCTTCTACATTCTACATTTCTACATTTATTAGCACAATCAAATATTTAACATTACATAGAATCTAGATCTTTGAGACCATGCTCCCCACAGTTTCCCAAATAATACACTTATGCAGATAAAAAAATATGTTCTTGCAATGTTTTGGACCAATTCTGGACAACAGTTAAAAACTGTTCATTAAATCATTTCACAAGACAATTTAAAAAGAACAATATTTTCAGAAAGATTTTTACAAAAACAATTAATTGACCAAGTACTGTCAATGCACTGTTTTGGTGGTACTTGACATGGTTCACCCCACCTTCTTCAGGTCACAATATTAAAAACATAAACAATATCTTAAATGCAAGTGATTTAAGTCCTCTTCCATGCACTATTCACTTGTTTGTTTCACCCCGTCTGATTTTCAAGGGAATCATAATGCTCTTATTTAGGATAGTAGGGATGTTGGCTTGCTGTTGTTATCCCCCACGACCCAATTTATAGTCCAAATCCCAGTTTATTTGCGATTTTATATTATGATTATTTGCTCTGCTACATACACCATTACTGCTTCGATCACCACTGACACTTTTTCAATTCAAACATTAGTTGTGGAGTGACCAAAGTTCCTTTTTTTCACCCTTCTGTCATTTGTTCAATCCGTGGGAGTCAAACTTCTGTGTGTCTGCTCTGCCTTCCTGACGTGACCTAGTCCGATCTAGAGGACGGAGCATAAATGTGAAAGTTTGACTCCAAAGTTCCTTCCTTAGTTACACCCTTGCACCATTTGTTCAGTCCATGTGAGTCATACCATTGCGTGTATGCTCTGTCCTCTCGATCGGACTAGATCCAATCAAGAAGACGGAGCATACACGCTAAAGTGTGATATAAATTTGGTATAAAGAAGCTGAATCCAACACAGTAACTGGTCACCTAAGCCAGATCTGCAGAGGACCTCAAACTTAAAGGGCCATATTATCCGAACTTTGCTGTCGAAGACCCTGTTTTGCCTCTGCAGCTCAGCATTCTTCCGTCTCTCCCGCACAAAAGCTTCCTTCAAGTCCACGGGCAGATCCAATTTGTACATGTCGAAATGAACGGCGAGAGCAGTCTAGTAATCCCTGATAGAGGTACTACTGCGGGATGGAGGATCTATGCAGGAACATCATCCTGTTTACTAGTCTTTCAGAAAACCCTGAGCAAGCAACTAGCACATTTGGGCCACACCGTGTGATTTCTGACCGCTGGAAAGGAAGGAATGAAGAACAACTGATGGACATAACCTTCCCTCAGAAACAACAAGTCCTTGAGAGAATGAGGTTAGAAGAAGAGGAACGTCAGAGAGCAGCATATTGGGATCAACAACATGTACAAGCTACCAGGGCAATGCTGCTTATTGAAAGACAGCAAAAGCGACAGGAAAAGGAACTCGGCAAAGCTCAGGATCATTTGAATATGCACCTCTCCCAAGCACACAAAGAACAGAAGGAATACCTTAATAAAGAGGTTTACCGCAGTGCTCCGGCAGAGGAATATTTTTCACAGTTTAACAAAAGAAGTAGATGAGATTGTTAATATTCCTTCGTTTAAAACATCACGCAGGAAGATGAACATTAAAATGAGATTCACACAGTGCTCAGTGCAGTCCTCTAGAAATGATTGTGTTGTTTTTCTTCTCACTAAATGCTTATGAGCGTAACAAATCCAACTTGTAGGTCAATAAAGATGCACCTCTCCCATTCTCAAAAAAAAGAAAGTTCATCAAAAACCCGTGACTGTTCAGTATTGGGTGCATATATGCTTCCTAAGATGATCGCGGTATTATCTAAGGGGCCGCACACTGGTACGTACCGACCTACGGGGTCAAGAAGGAAGCCTCTAGGCACAACTGGATGTCTGCCCATATCAAAATCAGGGCTCCTTAAGAGATGGCTGAGTAGGCAATGACAAACACCTGTCCACGCATGCGTGGCGGCAGCCACTGCACTTTGGGATGAGTAAAGTGTGTGTCTTGAAGCATTGTAATACAGGCGTGTCTACTTTTAAGGTAGGCAAAGACAGAATAGCACATGCCCTGAATGTTTCACAAAAGCGCATTAACCTCCACCCGAGGGCATGGCACCTTCAAAATCAGATGCCTATTAGGGGACATCTATGTTTCCAAGCGTTGGAGTAGCTAACCCCAAGTGAAATAGCGCTGCCCCATAATCCCCTTCCAGAACTGGCAATGAGAACAGGAAGCCAGCTATCACCCCCAGCCATATGAAAAATGTAAGAGGTTTGTAAACAAGAGCAGGAAGCAAATGGCTCCCTGTCCAAACGACGTACAGTCAGGGAAGGCCAAACCATAGGTAATATCCAGGATGATAGCTTAGAGCTCTATAGCAGAAGCGAACGTCTTGGGATGGAATCTGGCAGCCAAAGTTGAGAACCGTTTAATTGACACCAGTTCTGCATGAGGATGTGAAAGGGGGATGCAGCAGTGTGGGAGGAAGGGCTCAGTCCTGCAGAAAAGGTTAGAAAACATTGTCTGCCATCTGTGGTGTTATCATGGAAGGTTCATATCCCTCTATGGTTCAAAGATGGGGAGTAGCAGAGTCAATCTCACAGTAAGAATCTTTTGGGATCCCCGTAAAGTGGTCCAATGGTAGTGGAAGGCGGCGGCAGTAGCCAGTGCAGAATTCAGGCCCTCTATTGCTTGATGGGTCATAGGGAGTCTCACTGCTGTTTGATGGGTCATAGAGGGGCTCACCTTGTGGGGGTGAGTAGCATGGTGGCGAAGGCGGTGATAGCATGCGCGCAGTGGAAGTCACTCACAATCTGCCGGTACCGCTTCCCCAGTCGAGGGCACCCTCTGTTCGGCCCAGTCCTATGCCTCCGTTGGGTTTTCAAAGAAGTGGGTGGTGTGTGCATCAATGACCTTCAGTTTGGCTGGGAACAATAAAGAAAATTGCAGTTCCACCTCCTGTGATTAGTGTTTCACACCAAGAAAAGAAGAGAGCTGGTGCTGAACGGTGATTGACTAGTGAGGGAACAGCAGACCTCAGTGGATGTCTACGTCCAGCAAAGGGAGTGCTCAGGCTTCACAGAGGATTTTGTCATGGTCTTTAAAATGAAGAATCTTGGCAACCATTGAGTGGGGTACTTGGTCAGGTCAAGGTCAGAGTGTTGGGACCCTGTCGGTCCTCTCAATAGAGAAGAAAGAGGTAAGTTTGTGCAAAGGCATGAAACTTTGAATCCAGTTTTGGAGATAAGTTATTGGGTTTTTACTCTCAGCACCCTCTGGGAGGCCCACAATCTGGAGGTTGCTACTGCAGGCACAACTTTCAGTGTACACTGCTCTTCCCTTAGTATTCTCACCCTGTCTATGAGGTCTAGGAGGGTAGTATGTACTTCCGTTAGAGAAAATGTCAGTCAGAGAGCTTCAATCAAGGCCTTGCGAGAGACATGTTCAGCAAACTTGCAGTGGTCATCACAGAGTAGTGTGAGTTCAAGAGATATCGAGTCTATTTTCCTTCCCTGTGTGGAGTGGGTCCCTACAAAGGCAGCAAGGATAGAGTCCAGTTGAAGTAGGAGCTGGCAGGGTGGGGTTCAGAGTTGAAGTGCCCCAAGATGGAGGGGCCGTACGAGTGGACACCCTGGCGCATGTCTTGCTCTTGTTGGAGTCTGGAGTATGGCAGTCTATGCAGCACCAGAGCAGTGTGGTCTTAGGTGGCACTTCCAGTATGCGGTCCTGCTTGTGGGTGTCCAAGCCTCACATCAGAGATGGGGAAGGGGAAGGCGACAGGGGGCGCCCTCAGCATGAGCAGCCACAACCACAGATGCGGCCCATTGCAGATACTTGTGTACTATCTCACTGCAGAGCTGATGGGGATGGCCTGAAAGAGAGGGGCAGCCGAGAAAAGTTTGCAGGTGTAAATGTCACCCATTCCCTCACATCCACAACAACAGTGCACCCCAGGCCGACCAATGTGAAGTGAGATGGGGAGCAATGCCTGGTCAAATCCGAAAGTTGCTACTGGAGGGCTCAAGAGGCTTTTAGATTCCCCCTACGCACCTTGTAAAGTGCTTTTGTTCAAAGATGTCGGTCAATACAGGGACAGAAAAAGCATCTGTCAGCAAGGGGGCCACAAGTCAATGCCCCCTAGAGCATCAGTGTATTAAAGACATAGTGGATTTGATGGACAGCAAGATGTGAAATCTGGCAAGGCAGCAAAGATTGGCCTTTCCACTGTTATGTGTGTGTTTTACTTCACGCCGGTTGGGTGGATGTCCTGGTGAAAGGCCACCATCAGGAGCCTGCAGCTAAGTCGTGGAGGAGCGGGTCTTGGTCCTCCAGCTACCTGCTATAAAGGTGGGGGAGGGCCTGCAAGCTCCCATAATTACACCGAGCCCATTGGTCAAAAGGCAGAGGTTCTCCCATCCTCGGGGTCAGCGACGTTGAGGCCCTTGGTGGAGGTAAGGAGTCTGGCGTACACCATAGAGCGCTTTGTCCAGAGAGGTGCCGCCAGGATCAGATAGGTCCCCCCATGGAGTCAGCGGCACCCTTGGTGTGATCACTAGAAGAAGGTGGCTCCAGTTGACATCAGTCAGCAAGAACAACCGCAAGAGGCAGCCCGGGCCGATGAAGACCTGAGGAGTTTTGTGGCCCAGTCTGGGAAAATATTCTGCTCCAAGCAGGCCTCAAGGGTCGAGTCCAGTGTCCTGTCTCACAGAGGATCTGCTCAATGGCACCTAGGCAGGGTGGTAAAACCAGGATAAAGGGCCTCAGATGGCGAAGCAGTCAGGCTAGGCATCCGTCATCTTGTCTCGCATGGCCATGTTCCCCCTGGAGCCATTAATGTGTTTATCAAGTTTAGATACAAAAGAGTGAGAAATGTGCTGATTTCGTTGGTGATCGAGGGTGGAATGGAATCTGTAATGGAAAAGGAGGGTGGTAAATTGGTTTGGTGATTTTATTTAATTATGCTTGTGAGGTTTCTTTGAATTTGCACTAGGTTGAAGAGGTTATGTTTTTTTGTAGTGGCTTTATGATAATATGGGTAGGAGTGGGATTCTGGACAAATAACAAATGATAATCTCCCGATGTAACAAGGCCCAAGTTAATAAATTGTTATGCATGGATATCGGTGGTGAAGTTGATGATTGATTGTCAAGGTCAAATGCCTTTTGGGGATGCCTCCTGATGATGCATGCCCCTTTCAGTCTAATCCCTGCCCCTTAATGGTCATGTTGCCTCCACTAAATTGACCACACTCAAATTTACAAGTTCACTGATCATGCCCCTCCAGGCCATGCCTTCTCTCACTCCATCCATCCCATTCTAGAATATTCACTAGCCACCAATATGGGTGTTATGGGTAGTTTCTGTTTGTCATACCAATTTCGGGAAATACTCAACAAAAATAGTGACAATGCATGGGCCCGTGGGAAGGGGCCAAATTGGAAGAAGCACAAGAGCTGAGCATAATCAGCAAGTCTGGCAGTGTTTGAGGAAATGCATGATCCAGCATAGCATCATAATCTTGGGACAGCAGGTTTTAGGGTGAAGTGGGGATGTGCAGATTTCATCATTCACAGGTGTATGCTTTGATTGGTGATTTTTAGAGTACAAGTAATGGTCATTCTCTTAGAGAGAATCTTATATCTTCATCTGTACCCACATTGGTAAGCAACTATTGACATCATGTAATTACAGAGTGCAGGTGGTGGTGAAATGCTTTAGCCTCTTAGGTGCAGGCAATATCAGCCAAGTGCATCATGCCCGACTTTCCCAGCCATCTCCCCATACACATCGTACTCATTCTCCTTTTCCAGAGATTCCTTTATGCGCACACTGCATATGCTCTTCAGAATCATATCATTAGACTCACACTGTAGCCTCTGACCATTGTCTGTCCAAAACCCAGCACATCCTGGCTGACTGCCAATAGTTTGATCTACAGCTTGCACCCTTGAGCACACCAAGGCTTGGGCACATGGCATGATGATATGGCACAGTGAGCTTTAGACATAGGTTGAAACCTTCCACAGTGGCCTGTGCTCATTTCCGTTTTTTTACTCAACCATTTGCCTATCAGCATCTACTGCCCGTGCCGTCTACAGACACTGTAGCCTATGGACATGGTCTCTGTCGTGGCACTAAGGCACTCATAGTATATTTTTCCAGAACCCATGGCACACAGCCTCCATCTGCTTCCTGCCAGGCAAGTGGTGTTCTATCACAATGTACTGTGCCCAGCGCGCAATATGCAGAGGACTCGGTGAACTGGGGACACCAAACATGGCGATAGAACACAGTAGGTTCCTAGCACAGTGGTAGGCTTTGTCAGCGGCCTCGACCATTTATCATATTTGGAGAACTATTGCCCTACATCCACTCCTCAGCACCTTACATGGATGCTCTGTCCTAACAACCTTCCCTGTGCCAGATCTCACAGCGCCTGCATACAGCCCATAGCCTTCGGGAGATCACCTTATCCTTAAATATTTTTACAGTATCTCAATAATCTGAATTTTGAGTCAAAATCTTTATTTCAAAATGCTGATTTCATTCTGAAATAGAGATTTTGAAATGCGAATGTTGCTGTTTTACATGGTGCAAAACTGCTTTACACATTGCTATTGTGTCCCCCCACATTACCAAAAATTTACATAACAAAATAGTTATTATGGCTCAAATTCAGGTGACAGATTCTTGATTTTTCAACTATATTATTGCTTTAAAAATTAGAATAGTGACATTTTTTCGTAGTGCTAGAACACGATTTCCACATGTCTCGATTCTGCACCCCTCCCCTTATAGTCAGGTCACACCATGAGGAGTCTCAGATTCCTAATAATTGTATTTCCATAGGGTCAAAATCTTTCCATTGACTCAAAATTGTGATTTCACGATGCCAGGAAAAAGCGAAGACTTTAACTTACCAATAACCAATCACATCTGTCAATTCAAATGTTATCTGGCAGCACAAGTTTCTAATCACAATCCCAAATCTAGATCAGACCGTTTGAGTTCATTGACCCCCAAGTTTCAGCCTTTTTTACAAAAACAGTTGGATACAAATGTGACAAATGAAGGATCGCTATGCACCTTATCTAAGTTTTAATGAAAAACTGTCCAGAAAATGTTCCTCTGCTTGTAACTATTTTTTTGCCATGCAAATAGGCATGGTGAAAATCACTTTTTGCCCTCTATTTATAATTTTTTCCCCTTGACAAGTCTGTGCACAACTCTCCAATAATTGACTGCATATGCTATAGTATGATAGTGGTGTTCAAAGGATATCTCAAGTGGCAGAACATCACCAAACCACTGCAAATTAGATTAATCAATTTCTGAGAGTTATTATCCGGGACCTTAACGAATTCTTGGGTGACAGGTTAAGAACCTCTGCACATCATGTGTTAAATACAACAGTGAAAATAGAAGCTTTTTATAGTATTGGAAGAAGTGGCTAGAGACATGACAGAGATCTAGAGGAATGGACTGTGCTTAAGTCATCCATGATGCAAGCCAATATTGTAAAAAGTGAACACATATGCTTAAAAACATCCAGTCAAGAGGCTGGCAAGTATGACTGCAGGGATGGACTATATTAAAGTAAATCTAAATACAAGCCTTTAGAGTGGAGAGAGTTTATGATTGCAGTCCTAGTGATCAATTCCAGGTCTGTTTGTGCATTAGTTGAATATTGTTAGGGAAATGGGTTCTGATCGGTGAAAACTCAAATTTTTTCCTTTCTGAATTATAGTACTGGTCTCTTAATATAAGAGCAACTGCACATGGACTGCTAGGTTATCGACTCTAGGTGAGTTGCAGGGGACATGAATAGAGAGTGATTGTGCACTGTGCATGTGGTGTGTGGATTAGTGGATCACTATCTACACATCAATTCACGGCCACCAGTACTGATTTTCCTTTCTTTTTCGCAATTATTCCCAGGTGACCTCCATGATTAATGGGCAGAATGTTATTCCTGAACACCACTGGTGGCACCACCCTGATACCTCTCATCAAAAACAAGCATCCTCCCAAGAGAGTTCATCTCTTATTTCCCAATAGTATTTGATTTCTTCATTGACATCCTTATTCAACGGCCATACCAATCTCCATATAGATTCGCACGTGGATTAGAAAGGGATCAGTCTTGTAACCTTCTTTCTGATCTAATCTTGAGTGCCTTTCCTCTCCAAATTGTCAAGTCTGGCTACCACTTACCCATCACAAACATCCTCCTTGGGAGAAGTCTGCGATTGAAGAGGGGGCCTGCTTAAAATATTTGCAGCACAAGTCTTAACCCAGGCTGGTATTTTATATTGTAATTGCAGGTTAGCAGTTATAATCACAAGCCAACTAATATGGGGGTCGAATTTACTAAGCCAGCAAGTAATAAGTATTTTTATGACGGGTTGATGATCTGTATGGTTAAAAAAATGCGAGCCCCACTCATGCTGCCTAAGCATTCTTATATCTCACATGCAAGCCAACATCTCAATTTCTTTTGTAGATTATTTTTCTGCAGCGGTCAGTAAACATGAGGCAAAGAAAACGGTCGATTCTACCCCCTCTGTGCTAATTTGGGTCAACACAGCTCCTTACCCTTTTCCACTAGTGTCTGTGGCTATGACAGTTTTATCCAAAGAGTCAAATCCTTGAAGAGGAATTGCATTACAAATATTGAGTCTAATGCTTTCAAAGCTATTTTGATGGATACCATCTCACACAAACATAATATTTATCTTCAATAATTGCCTTAATTCAAAGGTCTTTGTAGCAAATTCCTTCACAAATTTTTAATAAAATTCCGCTAGGCCCAAAAAAGACCTGACATCATCCTTAGAAGAAGCTGAGGTGGCATTGTGAATCGCCTCCAACAATTCTGCCTTATGAAAAATACTCTCCCCACTTCCTTTATGTTCCAGATATGTTTCTGCGGTCACCTCAGTTTTACAGTTTTTACTCTCTGCACTCAACCCATTCTCACTCAAAATGTATAACACTTCCTTAAGACTGTCATCATGTTCAAGTCTATTTTTCCCATAACCAATAGGTCATCCGGAAAGAAAATTACACCAGGTAGTTTCTTAAACAACTGATACATTATGGGTTGTAATACTGTGGTGTTAATGCAAAGTCAAAAGGCATACAGTTGAACTGAAAACATGCATATGGTGTACTAAAGGCAGGGAGATGTTTACCTTTGGGGTGTAATAGAACTTGGTGATATGCCTCGGCCAAATCTAATGATGTGAACCATTTGATACTGTTTGTCATAGCAAGCATTTTACTAATTTTTGGAAGGGGAAATGTGTCCATCAGGATAAATAGCTTGGGTCAATATATAATATGATTTTCCCATTGGCCTTCCTTGCTACCAACAAGGGAACTAACCACTCACTGGACTCTAACTCCTCAATGATTCCCATTCCCACAAACCTGGCCAATTCTTGTTTTACCTCATCTCTGATACTAAAGTGAATGTTACTGACTTTGTGGGCAACAGTTTTGTGTTTGTTTCATAATTATCGTGTGCTGTAAACCCTTGAAACTTCCCACAGTACCAAAAAACATAGGGAATTAAACATATAAAGACTGTGAAAAAGAATCTTACACCTGTAACACTTGTTCTGGATCATTGGGATTAAGAGTGATTCCTAAGGTTTGCTGATCCCACCACCCAAGTACTGAAGGGTCCCTGTCTGCCATGTACAGTTTTCCTTTAGCCTTCCTACACTTAGATTCAAATGTAAGGTTGCAGCATCCCGACATAGGTATGGATTCTCCTATGAAACTCGCAGGAGGTACATCAGGGGGTAACAAATAACAAGATATTGCCTGAAGTTTTTTCAATTTATCAATCCATACAGGGTGATTCATTATAGTATATGGTGAGCGAAAGTCAGCAACAATTTCAGTTCGAACACGTCCAAGACAATAGCACAAAGCATTTTTTCTTCTTTTTTTACCATCCATCCCAAGCGCAGCACAGTTGATACATAAGACACAATGTGCATTATCTTCCTCTTGTTTAGAGGAGTCATAATTCAAAACACACTTTACTGAAAAAGATGTTCCTTACCTACGGCAGACTCTTGCAAAGTGGACCACTATGCCACAATTTGAGCATTGTTCCTTCTCCATAGGACAGTTCTTAGCATATGCAAAATGGTCCTACTCCCACATCTGTGACATTCTCTAGCGTAGTTATAGTTTTCATGCCAGCAGCTTTTTCTATAACCTTCATAGATTTTCTGTTGACTTCACTACATAAACAAACTGTATTCTCCACTTTAACTAGAGCTGCTCTGGGATATAGTTTAGAGAGTTCAGCTTTCTTAACAATGGCTATGGCTTCCTTCAATGTAGTATTTCCGCTGTCCCATCATCGTTCCTGGACATGTGCAATATTGGTGTGCATAGCTAATTGATCTCTAATGAGATTATCATGTAAATTTCCAATATTACAAGGTATAACCAGCTTTTTGAAGGCATCTACAAAACCATCAATAGACTCCTGGCTTCCATGATGGCATTGAAATAAATTGAATTGATCAACAGAAATGCACATGGAAGGCATGAAAAAATTATCTAAGTCCTCTAAAACATGGGCCAACACAACTGTTTCATCACCAGCTCTAACCTTTTATTCATTTTTTCATATAGTCTCAAGCCTTCTGGAATAAGAGTATTCAACACAATTTTCCTCTTCCTTTCGGCTGTAAATTCCTCCCTATTGACTTTTTCCAAAGTAGAAATGTAATTAAGAAAATATGCTTTCCACTGAGGCCATTTCATTAAGGGTTCCCTGGAAGCTGTCAAAAATGCATGTGGATGTGGTAGTGTTAAGGTTTGCATACACAGTGTAATTTCCAAATAGCCTGGTGTCTCGAATTCTTGTTATATGAAAGCATCGATAGTGCAATACAGGTGCAGCACCCAAATACAGAAAGACATAAGAAGTGGTAATAAAAGGGTTGCCTTTCAAATAAAGCCACTCACCATGCAAAAATGCCAGTAAATTACACGAGATATCTATTGATGCTGGCTCGTAATAAATCTAGAGCTCCACAAAATGTAAATGCGTAGTGTCACGGTACAAAGGAGGTTGTATGATACACACTGATTGACCTACCTTGATTGTTACTCCTGAGTAACAATCCAAGGAATTATGGGGCGGAGCTGGCGAGGCCAGAGCTCACGCTGCACCTATTGCACAATCTTCTCTCTCCCAGCAGCCATCGGCTGCCCGACAATGCAGCCATTATATAAATATTTAAATTTAAAAGACGACTCTTAGAAACCAAGGAGAGTTGATATGGAATAACCCCAACCACAGGGAGAGTGTTCTCCGTTTCCTCTATCTTCCCTTGCCTCAACGCTCTGCCCTTGCATTCCTGGAACACACTCATAACAACATTCCAGGATTATTGGGCACAATCACATACATTCCAATCCAACATTCATGCTACAAGGGTGGAGTTTATTCACCATTCTGTAACTGGAAGAGCGCTGATACAAAAAGATGGGAGAGCCATCCTAAGATTGGTCAAATGCATCAGTCAATGTAGCAGCAGGATGAAGTGTGGAGCAATGGGTTCTCCTGCACTTGCACGGTATTACTCACCAGTTTATGAGACGGTTTAGACTGTGGTTATGGCAGTGTGGTAAATTTCTGTACCACAAGACTCTTTGAGTTAATTAATGGAGATTGACGATTGAGAATGTGCAACCCACATGAAGGTGGTGTGGTAGTTGGATGACGAAGTCCTGAGGAGACCCCCTCAAATACTTTGGGGTTGAAACGTCAAAAAACATCCCCCCATGACATCTACATCTAATAAGAAGGGATTGCAAATTTATTGGAACATCTCTATGCCTTTTCTGTGCCAAAGAGTTCATACAACAATTGGGGATTGTATAGTGTCTATGTGTGTCAATTTTTGTAAATAGGATCACCATGTGAGCACGGTGCTGTCTGCACTACATATTCACATATTTCACACCATTTTAAATATGTATGAATACAATACATATATGACGGATATTCATACTTTGTACAGTATTGTATTTTCTGTAGTAATGTTTCCACTCAATCAAGTTGATATTGAATGATCTTAAATAGATGAAAGAGTGCGCATGCCTACGGATGAGCTTTCTACTTTTGAATGAATCCCACAAGACATTTTGAGAAGATTTATAAATACATATTTACCTGTGCCTCTTGGGCATGTAGGGTTAGCCTTGTTATAGATTTTTTTTTTAAAGGTGAGGAATAGCATGGCCTTTATCAGCATTTTATTCTAAAGCGGATTTGGTGTCTTGGAGGGGCAGCAGTGTGGTGCTGATTGGTTGAACTGGGGGAAATTATATTTGCTTTTTATGCATAGCGAAATGTATCATGCCTTACTATACATTTCTGGCTTGTTGATTTATTCACATCTAATCACCAGGATACAAGGAAGTGCGTAATCATGCTCATTAAAGACTCAATTCTTGTCCTTCCACCCAAGGATATTCATCTAATGTTTGTGCTAAGTGCTCTGCCTGACTGCACTGGAAACATGATATTAATGATTTCATATTTCATACCATTCTTTCCTAGTGCAATTTAATGTGTCCTTGGATTACAATGTGTTGCTGTTCTGAAAAAAATAATTTCAGTCCAGAAGTGTAAGATAATAGTGTTTACTATGTAGTATCAAGGTTTTGCATTCTTAAGCTGATTTTTTTTAATTGATAGTCATATATTATAAATGTTTTAATATATATTGTTCTTTTAGAAATCTGATGATGTTAGCACCAGAAAAAGAGGATGCTAACGGAAAAACACACAGAAACTATTTTCTCCATACCGTCTCTCCATCTGAAATCGCACTGGGTTTTTCATCTATTAAGAATAGCATTTCCAAGCAATATTAATTATAAATCAATGAATAAAAGCTCTAAATCAATTAATACAGTTCTTCTAAAAGAAAGCAACCATTTCTGAACAGTTAATCCTGGCCTTGGCCTGCCCGAGGCTGGGGGAGAAGGAGGGGCGTAGTCCTTGTCTGTAAACCCAGAGCGAAGCTGACAGGCAGCTTAAGGAGAAACAAGCAAATCCTTTCATCCCCTGCTCTCAAGGCTTCCTGTTTTCTGAGAAAGAGAAATTCTTTTAAAAAGAACGATTACCAAAGATAAAGGCTGCTCGAGGGTCACAATATGGCTGCGATTGATGCCCTCTCCCACCCTCATAAGAGCATAAGCACAGAAGTATTATCACTTTAAAAAAAAAAGCAAATATTTGGTTTATTTAGTGAAAATTTACCTTAAAATGCTACAACCTTTATTTTAAAATGTCATCATTTTGAATCATTTATTATAATATCTGTTTTCCATTTTTGTTTGGAAAAGATACGTGACTTACAACAGGTATAACTAGTTTTAAATGTTCTTTTCACATTTCTTTGTGTGATAATAGCCAATGGATCATTATTGTCTGGCGACAACACAACCCTTAACAGATCATAATTTGATCACAAACCTTTGCAATCCTTTCTTGTATAACTTCATTCTTTCGGACTTTCTTTGATGCTTTAAAAATAACTTATGCCTTGATGAATTCCAAATAAAATGATATAATCATTGCTTCTTTTATATGCATTGCTTCTTAACATAATTTTTGCATTCCTCAGTGTTTGACTTATTGCATGGCCGGTCATGGCCAGTATGATCAAACGTTTACAAAAGTAAGGCATTATTTTTTTTAATTGAAATTCACATAGTGTCCACAGCAGTTAAAGCTTTGCTGTGGCAGGGAAAAAGTAAACAGATATAAATTGTGTGGTTCCTGTATGGATAAGCACATTATTGTAAAGTAATATGGCTATACGTGTGTATATCTACATATGTATTCACTGAAAAAATTGGTGTTTGGAGCACTGCAGGTGGGATAAGTTATGGTCTGTGTTGTGTGTGTTAGTAATCGTACCTGGTACATTTCAGTGTTTTTTAGCATTTGAGCCACAACCCCCCTACCTCATTTTCTGAGTTTTTTTCATAACGTGTAAATGTTTTTTCCATGTACCTAATTTCTAACCCTCACTGTCAATGGCCATAGGCAGTGCACAGTGGGGGTTAGCAGGAGGTCTACTCTTGCACGTAACTATAGGCCAACACCCGGTACCAACATTGAAGGGTTGGTCAGCAGAGAATTACTTGCGTCCAGGCCCTGTGCCAAACCTGACATGGACACCCATGCCCTGTGCCTAACCCGATATGGGTAGCCTCCCCTTGCAAAGCATTGCTGTGCTTACGGATTAGCCCATAGAGCATTGCATTTGGACTTTTGTGCTTTTTAAAAATATTTTTATATTTGCAAATCCTACTTTCGTATCTGAATTGTGAACAAAGTTCAAGTTTCGTTGGACCATGGTTCTCCATCACGGCTTTTGCATTCTGCATCCATTACAGTAAATCCCCGAATCATAATACATGAGTTGGTGAAGCTTGCCCAAGGTTCATGGTACTCAGAAGAGAAGCTTGCCCTGCTTCTGTATCCTCTTCTGGATTTTTAGTACCCGCCACCTATAATTGTACTGATGGTTCACAGTATCAGTGCTGGTAGCGACCACAGATATGTGTATCATGGTTCAGCAAATCCCACAAAGGATATGCAAGTCATGCAACTTTTCCACTATGGCCTAGTAGGTCAGTTGTTCCTATCTTTTGTCCATTTTTGTCTTTTTCATTTTTTCTTAAAGACACAGGAATCACTCAGTTTCATTGTCTCACCTCTGAAGCCACAGATCTGAAAGGGATGATAGGAGAAAAGGCTTTATCATCCAATATGATTCCTTTTTTCATTTGAATTTCTGGCTTCACAAAGGATTTGTGAATCGGAAACAAAACAACACAGTTATGCAAAAGTAATAACTCTTTAAAGCCAGCACAGTTACCAACTTAAATACTTATATTTCAAAAACTAATAAATGAATTTACACCAAACCAACAAAAGCACACTTTCTGAGTCAAGTTCTACTTTCATGCCACATTTGATGTAAATCCATTCTGAGGTTTGGACTGTAGACACAAGCAAAATATCCTGGGGGAGTTAAAATAGGAACATTCATAATTTTTCACCCACCTTACCTTTATTTTAATCCTGTACAGATGTACACAAAAAGCATAATTTCCTATGCAGACGGCATTCAACCCACCCTCTCAGTCACTGACGACATACCACCACCAGAACCAACTTCCACAGATGCATGACAATCATCAGCAACTGGATGAAGAACAACTGCCTGCAGCTCAACACAGACAAGACAGAAGTGCTGATATTTAGCAACAGCAGCGACATATGGAACACCTCCTGGTGGTCATCAGACCTAGGACCCTCACCCACTCTCTCCAACCATGCAGATACCTCAGAATCATCATTGACAACACCCTCACCACGAAATCACTGATCAACGCTGTCTCCTCTGCCTGCTTCCTTACTCTGCGCATGTTAAGTAAGATCTTCAAGTGGTTACCCCTGCCCTCGTCACTAGCCAAATGGACTATGGCAACGCCCTCTAAGTAGGAATCATCGCACACCTCCTACAGAGACTTCAGATCATACAGAATGCGACAGCCAGAGTCATCCTTGACCTTCCATGATGAACCACCATCACACCCACTCAGGCAACTCTACTAGCTCCCTGTACAGAAGAGATGCCAATTCAAGCTGCTAACCCACGCACACAAACCTCTACGCAACCAATGACCAGCCTACATTAACCACAGCCTGAACTTCCACCAACCATCGAGAAGATTGCGATGTGCCTCCTTTTCACTTGCCCATACTCCCTGCATTTACCGAAGCAGAAGTGCAGGTTGCTTCTTCTCCCACATCACAGCAAAGACCTAAAACAGCCTCCCCATGCAACTCCACATCATCATCTCACTTCTGGGATTCCAAAGGGCCCTCAAGACCTGGCTGTTCGAATGAGCCTCTGTGACCTGCAAGCACCTGGATACTCTATTGGGTGATTAGACACTCTGTATAAATCGTGATTGATTGATTTCCTGCATTTATGTGGTTGGACAGTCTATTGTCACTGATGAATGTTAAACACCTAGCACACTCTCCATACCTACCATCCTCAGACAACTCTGTTAACATTTACCATTTAGCTAACTATGCTGAAGAGATAAAGATGTGAATTTATGCAGATCCACATTACAATACAAAACCTCAGACATGACACTCATAGTGTAAGGCAAACAGTAAATAACTATGTATATTATACATATAATAGGTCCATAACACAATTGTACTTATATTTACTCATTTATCTAACACTTTTTTTTAGTCTATGTACATTGTCTTCCTCCTGTATGCAGCGCCTTCGCCCTGTGAGCAGAGCTTCTATGCACTCAGGGCATAGACTCTGGCTCAGGGCGGAGATCTCCAACTACTTCGACTAAACAGAAAATGACATATAGCAGTGATGCTCATATTATGGCCAACGGGCTGCTTGCGGCCCTCCTGACCTTCACATGCGGCCCCCTGATGAACAACCGCACAGGGCTGCTGTTTACTTAAGAGAGCACTAACTTTCAGAAAGAAGATAACTAAAAGGTCAAGCGTTTATTTACAAAATGATGGAAGTAAAGAAAAGAAGCAAAAGAAAAAGTATCCTGCACAACTTAACTTTAGAAGCACATTCATTTATAAGACATCTTGCAAAATCATGTATAAAAATGACAGTCTCTTCAAAGTTCAAAATATGTATTAATTAACAGGCAGAAGCAACTCACCTTTAGTACATCAGAATATATAAGTGTGTTGAGAAGTATATTTTAAAAGTGATAGTTTTAAAAAATGAGTGTAGAAATATTCATGCCTCCTCAAACTCTGACAATAAAGCCGATAGTGAACTAGAGGCAAGTCAGTTGTCTCGTCGAAACCTCTGGGTGGCCTGGGTTTTTATTATACATGGGCAACATTGTAGTTTATTAAGTGAAACACAATAGAAGGTTTTGTACAGTGCATATCCTGGACACATATATTTGAAGGTGCTCTTTAAATTTAAATGAAGAAAAGGGAGGCAAAGTGAAATAATACAATTGCCTAGGATCGCGCAAATAGGCCAAGTGGGGAAGGCGGTATTGATCCCATGTTTTTTCGTTTCACATTGTTCAATTCTTTTTCTTTCCAATTCAATAATGAAGTTACTTTTTTTTACCCTTGACTCCCTTGAGGTACTGATAGCAATTAGAGAAGGCAAGTAGAGGGATCGTGATTCTGATACTGTCACGATTGCTGGTCCCGCTACGTTGAGTAAGAGGGCTACGGCAGAGGAGTAGATTCTCCTCTGATCCAGTACTGGAACACTTCGCGTTCTAGTGTTTCGGAATCCTGACCAACCACTTCCTGGTCACTTATTTGAAGTCCTTCTGGTTTCTCAACGGGATCCTGGTGTCTCTCGTCAGGTGTCGTCGCTTCTCCAACTCTAATTTCCAGCTTTCTGGTCTTGGTCCGTCGGTGGGGTCCTAGCGTTTCTTGTAGGGTGTCATCATCGATCTCTGAATCAGCGTCACAAACTCGAACTTCCTGATTTCAGCAAATAAAGGAAAAACAAAGAACAATCACCAGTCACTCAGTATTCACAGTGACAGCGCGGAATGAGCTACCATAGACTCTAGTATCAGTAATTTTCTCTTATACTTATCTGAATTTGAGACCACCTTCCTTGGAGATCTGTGTTTTTTCTTTTCCTTTTTGTTCGTGTTGGATTCATTCAGCAAAGTGTGGTTCTACAATATAAGGAATACCATATTAGTGCTCTCTGAAGTTAAGGGGGAATTAAATATAGCTATTATACAAATTATGTTATTTGATGGCACTAGCAAGTTGCTTGGGGATTAGTTTCTGCTTCAGGTCTCCTAATGACATAAGCCATACCCAGTTGTCCTTAAGTGAGTGTTACTGAGCTTCTCTGTTCTTGTCTTTCTACTCTAGCCTGTTTCGTATCCCGATTGATGCCCTTCTTTTCATACCCTGTAGACGATAACCTCAGATCTCTCCCAGACAGTGTTTTTGATACATAGAGGAAGAAGGGAATTACTAAGGTAGATTAGAGAAATTCAATTACCTCTATATTATCACTTCCATACAGCACCTTTCTACATACTAATGTATTCTGTTTCTTCTATTAGGAATCCTTCTGGCTGTCTGGTCCTGTCCTAGAGTGGAAAACGTCCTGGGACACTTTTTTCTCCCCCCCCCCCCCTTGTTTTTCTCTTCTTCCCCTAGTTTACTATAGTTACTTTGACTCTGTTGGGTATGATAAGTAAACAGAGGAAGTTGGGACCTCTCATTTTGCATGTCGTTCCTGTGGAAAAGTAGGCAAGAGCCTGACAGATACTGCATAACATAGTGTTGTCAAATCTATGACTCTTCTAGAGAGACTAGGTGATTAATTTAGGGGGCAGGATGGAATGAAGCCCTCCAACTAACCTTCAAATAACCCTATGACTCACTGACCACACCATTACATGCTTTGCTTCCCCAATGCTCACCTTACCCCCCCCATCCTGCTGGCATCAATGCAGCCCTCAGACATACCTCTTGATTATATTTTGTGGCCCCTGGGAAAATGTTTGTGAGTACCCATGACTTGTAGGAAGAGGAAGAAGGGCATTTTCTTTTCATTCTGAGCCATCAGAGAAGCATCCTCCTCCATCTTACTGCTTTTTTGGGGTGTTTAGACATAATATTGCAAAAAAGGTTGTGATACAAAAATATAATTACAGGAATATTGTGATATTGTGGAAATAATCGACGGTCAGTATAACATTTTTAATCTTGTTTTGAATATAGTTGTAAAATATATTGTTTACTAAAATATTGTTGCATATAATGTTGTTATTTTCACGATATTCTTGTTAAATGATTGTGCTAGTTTGAAATTTATTGTATGTAGTTATTTAATAATAGATTGATGTAATGTATATTTATTTTAGCAAGTAATCATAATGTTATTGTATTTAACTATAACATATATTTTGTAGGTCTCGCTAGCATTGCAGCGCGAATGCGCTGCATCGCTTTGCGAGGCATGCACTATACACTATAGTGTGGAAGCTTCATGGGGGCTCCGCCCACTCTCCAGCCCATCTTCTTTATTGGCTTAGGTTATAAATGTTGCCTTCTGATTGGTTTTAGGCTTGTTAGTCCCTCCCCATGACAGCCATGTCAGTCATTTGTATCCTTCCATGGCTATTGGCCTCTTTACTGCACTGACTACTTTCTTTCTGTCCCTTCCTAAACCCCCCCTCCCAAAGTCCGTGACATCTTGGGGCCCCGCCCCCTCCCGCGCACTCCTGGTCGTGCTCGTGCCTTCTCGCGACCGCCCACACTCACGTTTTCAATGAAATAGGTCTCTTGTTAATGCGAGTCTTGTTGCATTGCCAATGCTTGTTTGGTGTCTGACATTCCTCTTCTCCACTCACAACCAGCTGCACTGTCAACCAACTGTGGCGGCCGCTGCCCGCAAGCGGTTGGACCATTACTTCCGGGGCCTTGGATTAGTAATACCGTGCTCTGCTGCGTTTACTGCTAATAAACCGCACTTCAAGGGGACACTGCGAAGAGCGCGGCTGCAGGCACGAGACCCCGTGCATGCAGGGCATCCGGATGTGGGGCCGTTAGAATCAAACACCTGCAGAGTCACTTACTGTATGCACACTCTCAGCTGCAGAGAGACAAATACACAGGCAGCAATATGCATTTAGGCAATACTATAGCATGTATTCTTGTAGGAGTTTGCTGTAGGTCTCATTTCTGGTCGCTAACCTGTGCCATCGCGTATAAGTGAGTGTCTCTCCTTATAACATTGCATTTTAGGAGACCAGAGTTAAAAAGGAAACATTCTAATAGAGACCGCAATGCACTGCAGCAGTCATTATTTTAGAGTGTGTGTGTGTGTGTGTGTGTGTGTGTGGTAAAATGACTATGAGGCACAGTGCTTGTTCGAGTGATACACTGCACGTATTTCATTGCAGCAGCACGCCCTACTTTGGCAGCCTGGCGCCCTTCGAGTCACTGCCTGTAAATTGTTTTGGAAAATAGAGGCCAGCTGCATGACGTCACCACTTTGGATGTAAGAGGAAACCACTAGCGTCAGACCCAAAACATTGGATGTTCACCAATGTTGAAGGAACCACCGCGGGCCGAAGTAAACATGGTTAAATGCAACATTTTAAATCTATCCCAGAGAAATGGCCAGTTCCGCACAGATTACTACAAATTTAAAAATCGAATTCCTAAATATTCACTCATTCTGCCCAAAACTTTTGCTTTAGGTCTTACTTCCCAGTAGTCGTTTGCTGGAGGGCTCTATCCGTGCAAAAGAAGAAAAATAACTGTGCTGCATTTAGTTTTGTGCAATGAGATTGGACACATTTGATGCCCAAAAATACCCGAGTGCCCCTACTAAATTTTACATCGCCTGGCACTCCCGGTCAGCCACAGGAATTTCTGGTATAAATATACGCCAAAGGACTTGCTCAAAACGTAGACGTTGATATATCATTTTCATTACAGAATTAGGTAAAGCGCAGCATGATTATTCAGTTTTATTTTTAGTTATTTATACAATTGCGCTAAGTATTTAAAACAATGTATTCTGTGCATACGAGCTCTTGAAAAATGACTGCTAAATAGCGTGTAATGTCACTCAAAGGGGGCAATAAGCAATAACGGCTTAAAAAAAAAATAGCGTCACTGAAGCGGATGCTTTGCATCAACAATGAGCCCACTATATAAAGAGTATGAGAATCCTCACACTGGGAGAGCTAACAACGTGAGGGTGTAGAGGTGGTCTGAAGAGCTGTGCTCAGTTCCAATAAAGGCTATTTTAACAATCATTGGCAAAGTCAATAGGTCTCGTTAATCCAAGAGCTATAGACGTTGGCAATGTAAATGCATTTGTGTATGGCTGTAGGGCTGTTATTATTTATATACACAAATACATTAACATTGCAGCGCTTAGATTGCAGAGACCTATTGCCTTTGCCAATGCTTGTTTAAATTAGAAGCCGACATTACATCAAGCTACTGCTGCTAGTTCTCGAGCAGCATTCTTTGGAGCAGGGTCGCGATAGAGGAGTCCCAGCAGAAACATCCCTCATCTGTTTCATTCAAGAGTCTGTGAATCCGGTTCTTCGCATCAAGGGGCATATTAACAATGCGGCGATAACAAATTATCGCCGCTTTTGCGGCCGTTTTCGGCCGAAAAGCTGTGATACTTTTATCGCCTTATCAGCAAAGACACGCTATTGCGTGTTTTGCTGATATTGCTCCCGTTTCCAGCACGCCTAACTTTGCATCGCTTATGAGATGCAAAGTAGGCGTGTCTGTGGAAACAACATGGGTAAATATCACGAAGGCAGCTTCGTGATATTTACAATGCGGGAAAGCGATTATTTAAATTGCACTAAGTATGCCTTAACGCAGGAATTTAACGTCTGTTAAATTCCTGACTAAGGCATACTTAACATGGGGGGTGGATTGTGTGGCTAAAACCACAGGCCCCTATTATCAAGGGTATCGCCGTTTTCCATGGAACATCGCTGGAAAACCAGCGATGTTCCATGGAAATCATCGCTATTGCTAGGATAATTATCGCCATTGCGCTGAGCGTTGTTAATACAACGCTAGCATGGCGATAATTATCTGCGATAGCCGGCATTACACATGTTAACGCTAAGAGCGGCCAGCGATAATTATCGCTGGCCATTGATGATATGCCCCCAAGTCTCAAGACTATTGTCACTAATATGGTATACATATGTTTATCATGCAATGCCGGTTTAAATAATTGTGGCAGCTTGGGGCACTTAACTGGGAAAAGTGTACTAATGAACATACACATTTATTACCACAATGTAAATAAAAGGTCAGGGAAAGCATTCCCTTTTGTCACACAAAAAGTATTTTTAATTCCTTCAAAGGGTAAAACAAATCTGCTCATAAGGTCTAATTAGTATGATTGCATCTCAATGCATAGATTTAAGCCATGTATATCTCTGATCTATTTAAATATCTGTTTATTTTCAAATACTTGTATTGCTTTTAACAAGTGATACATGCTGTCGCCTACGCCCAGCGAGGTGCACTTTCAATTGTCTGAACCCTTTGTCCTTCCCACGTCCCACATAGATGCCACACAATAAATAGCATTTTATGTGGGCTATTGTTTTAGACATTTTGGATTGAGTCCAAGAGGCTCATCTGTTCGATTTGTGGCACTGTCTGGGATCGTTTTTGAGGTATATGATAGAGAGATCTGAAGTATGTGGTTTGATGCAATTCTCAGAAGTCGTGGACTAGGTAGGTTTGACGTTTGAGATAAATGGGGGCTAATCAGTTTCTTATGCTTTAAGACGTCATTCAGTGGATTGCATTATTCTTTCCAGGGCTGGGGTGCCCCACATCCTGCCAATCCGAACGAGAGGGAGGGTCTTTTTTGTTTGCTCCATGCATGGCCTGGAGAGCAACTCCCAATCCTATGGCTATCTGGATGCCTCTCATTGATATTTATATGTTCTCTCCCTTCCAGAATTGGGAAGCACTACAACACATTGTGCCCCGGTTCCTCAGAAAAGAGACTTTAAAGACTTCCCCCAATTCTTCGAACTCCCCTACCAGTATTTTTCCAGCTTCAGGCAGCACCACAAAAGGTGAGACAAAGAACCCTTAGCCCCACATCCCATCTAACAAGTGTCCTTTTGTTTCGTCCCATTCCGCTATTTTGTGCAGTGTTCTGTACCAGTATGTTAGTACTTTATATTGTTTTCCTTTCATTTTACCGCTCTGTGCTTTAACCCATCCGCTGTCATACAGTCTTTCACACAGAGTGGGGGAGGGGTGGCAGGTGGGCAGGGGCTGCTCACGGTAACACCGCTGCCGTTTGTTCCTCCTTTGTTCACCTCCGTACTGTTTGGCCAACGTATGATTTTCCGACTTTTGTCTGGTGTGTCTTCTCATAGGGCCGAGAGCGTGGACTGCTTCGACAAGCTTTTATTTCTTAATTGTGCATTCTGTTATACTTTCACATGCAGTAACATTTTCTACATTCCTAACTTGAGGTGGCTGATTCAACAAAATAACAAGGATAGAGCTGAGCCAGGGATCTGGCTTGGCTCTAGTCCTAGAGACTGCACGAGCCGAGCCTTGACAAGGTTCAGAATGGTAATCATGCAGCAAACAATATGTAAAAATAGGATATAGTCCCTTGAAAATTAAAATATGTGTGTTTAACGCGAGGAAACGTTTCACCTTAGTACATCACATTAAATTACAGCAGTGAGAGGTACTTACTAAAAGTTGTAGTTTTTAAAAATGAACTTAGAAGTATTCCTGCCACCCGCCCTGGTCCCCATCCTGATGGCAAAGCCATTAGTGAAGAAGCAAGTCTAATTGTGGCCCAGATTCTTATTATATATGGCGGAACGTTATAGTCTAGCAAATCAACTGTGAAACAAGTCCTAGGGAGTGAAGTTTACCACAGAGGGCTCCATCTCGAGGTACCGGAAGTGGTATTCACCAGAGGAAACTGCTCCAGGCAACTATAGTTGTCCCAGATGTCCGGACTTAGAATTATTCAATCCACCTGGGGTGTAGCAGAACAGGATTTCTCCAGCTGAACTAAAAGGAGAACTTCCAATCTAAGCCCTCACAAGCCAAAGAAATAGCCCCTCCAACCATTTAGCACTTGCTCTAAACAGGTGGTAACAGTGAGCTTGTAATGGGAGCCCTCGTCAACATCTACTTTATGTTCGGGATAGAAAACAAAAACGGGTCCATTTAATTTATGCTGATTAAAGTGTGCAACTGAAATCAAAACACATGTGCTAAACACCAACATTTCTAGTTCAGGGTTTTCATTTCCCAATTAAATGCACTCCGGCATTTACAGTTGTTGTTTGATTTGTTTGACCCAATTCAACTAAAGCAGTTCACAAAAGTGATTATAATAGGAAATCTCACTGCTGGGAAATGTTGCTAGTTGCCCATGGAGCATTCTGGTAGCCCTGACTGTGGCAAACTCTAGTTGCAAAGACATGCAGGTGCTGAATTCAAATTGACAAGTAAAGTGCACTATATTCAAAGAGGCCAAGGATGTAATGGGCATTCGATGTGCACCTAGTTCTTAACTATAGGAAAAGATGATATGTTGATCAAACCTTTCCACCAACCAGTGCAACTGTTTTCTCCAAGGAGATGCCAAAGTCTGAATGGGCATTGATACTCTCCTACTTTCTCCACTTTCAAACGTGATCTCCTCGGCAGACGGGTTAGATATTAAGTGGACACAAAGCCTGGATCCCACCAGAACTAGTTAAGTGTACCCTCTTCTGGCCAAAGTCCAGCTGTCTCTGCTGTCAAGTCAAATATTTATTTCTTCAAGATTAAATTACAACTACGCTAAGGGCCTGCAGCATGGAATGTAACAGTAGGTAAAGCTTGCTAGCTCCATCATTTACTGCATGCTCTTGAGTCATTGGCTTTACACGGTCTTCAGATTTGCCTTTGTTGTCTCACTCCTATTTTCCCACCTAAGTTTATACAGGCACTTGTAAAAATAAATGTTTTTTTTCTTCCTCTTCACCACTTCCACCCCTTGAAAGTAACACCCATTCACTTCCCATTCAGTGCAAATAAGTTTCACAGTAAGACCTGAGGCTTCTGTTCTTATTGTGTTGTCGGGTTCTGGTACACATTGCAATGCAAACAAGCTCAAGATTGACTTATTTCGACCAGTGTTGCTTTTCACAATCTAAACGCCACTCACACCCGTACTCCAGGAAGCTTGAGGAGCATCCAACCCCCCTGTCATGAGCATGGCGGCACCAGGGTGATTCTTGTAATGCAAAGTGCTCAGTACTTAGCTGAGTCCAGCGTCTTAGAACATGTCGCCTGACAATGTGAGAAGCACTTATACCTCTACAGCTCACATAGGGCCGCCCAATGCAGGAGCAATTCAATGCATATTTTAAAAATAAGTACGTTGTTCGTAAGATGTCATATATGTGTTGAATGGCTAAACACTTATAAGGTCCAAAAGGCGAGACCGATTGCATTGCAAATGCTTGTTTAAACAGTTTTTAATTAAAATATACATAAAAACATTATTTAGCTGTGGGATGATAGGTTTGTAGGCAAAATTGCTGGGGAGAGTTTGTTTAAGTTTGTAGTTTATGTTTTATTGAATTTTTATTAACATTTTTCAATAAGCAATTTTTAGTTTAGAAATTCTACATTTTACTAATGTATATGTAAAGTTTAAAATTGTTTTTGTTGTTTTTGGTAATATGTGGATTGTCTTCATTAATTTAACTACAGAAAAATTGTATATCTATTTTAAATGTATTTGTTATAATTTGTTATTACTTTTATTTATGTTTATTTAATGCATATTTTGTTAAGGTTTAATAAACTTCTAAATTTGTAAATGTGTTTACTTGTTTATTTTAAATTTTGCATTTACTTTGTATTTTTTATAAATGTTATTTTTTGTGATAATTACATATGAGTATTTGTTAAATATTTGGGCAAATTCTATTTTAATTGATTTAATTTTTGGATTTCTTTAAATAAATAAAAATGATTAATAATATTTTAATTAGCAGTATGCTGGGTTTAGAGAGGAAGACGGTGGGGACATTTTTATAGTATTAACAATTTCATTTTTATTTATTTGCATATTTATATTTTATTGCAATAATTGTGTTTGTAGCGTTTTGCTTTGAAATTTAAAAAAATTGAAATGTAATATGTCAATACTGAAAATTGTTTTTGTGTTTTATGATTGTTACATTATTAGTACTTTTTTTTACTAAATTACTAAATAATTTTTTTTAATGTGATGATTTAAAAGTTACTTTTTAAAAAATGTTCAGTTGTTTGTAGTTGTTATATTATGTATCGAGAAATGAGTTGCAGGCGTTAAACTCAGCTACAAAAGGTTGAGCTTTTGTGAGGAGCGTAAGCGCGCAGTCTAGTTACCGGTGTGGCTTGTGCAGTTGGAGCTCCCTAAAGAGATCTTGGCCCTCAGCTTCCTTGTCACACGCCCTTGGACTGTGAATTCTTGGCCCCTTAGCTTCAGCTGTTGCTTTTGGCCAGGCTCTTTGAAGTCTTTTCGAAGTGTCCAGTTAATTTAATTAACCCAGTCATTCCAGCTAAGCCAGTAAGGCTAGTGTTGCCCTGTAATTAGTACTGGTACACTTTCAGGTGTGCAGCCCACTGCAGCAAGGCTTTTTTGCAGCCCTGCTTCGCCCTGCTCTGGGGCTTCAACTTCAGTGCCCCCCCGCCAGTCCTTAATGCATTGTGGGAACGGGGGACATTGCGTGAAGTGGGAATGTGGCAAACCAGAGCCAAAACCAGGCTACGGAACAGTCGGTCCTCTTCAACTTGCAAGAGTGGAGCAACGGATTCTATTAACAATTACTTTAAATAGTACTCCAACAATGCAACACAGATAAAATCCATGGAGGTAGACCACTACTTTAAAGTCAAAAGAACAAGTACCCCAATTCACCAAAATTGATACAATTGGACTAACGAGCGGTCCTAGATGCTTACACGGCAGCATGCTCCTCAGGGCAGGACAGACTGCCTCTGTTGCCAATTGGCTCTGTGATTTCTCTGGCCAGTGGTAATGGATTGGTACAGCCTGCTCCCACCGTAGAGGAGTTCAACTGGAGGGGGTCCATCTTCACTTAGCTCCAGAACTGGTGCCAGTTTCAGACCCAAGTCATTAGAATCTCTCTAGGCAGCGTGGGATTGCCAGGCATCATGCTACAGAACCACAGGAAACTGCCACCACTCATGATACACCCTGAATAAAGTAAGGCCCTACGTCAGCCCATGGCACCAATCACGTTAGGGGGCACACAAGGTTCAGATGGTGCTGAATCAGAAAACACATACTTGTTGGAAAACAGAAGCTCTGCATATGGTAAGAAGCTCTTAGTACAGGCTGAAATCCCAGGGCACTGTACCTCAAGATTCTCTGCTGATAAAGCTTCTGGAGAAAAACCAAAAGGAATACTACAACTGTGTCCTGTCACAGGAGCAAGTGGGGTTGAGCAAAAACAATTTGATCGGCATGTTTCACGTTGCAATTTAGGGGTCCTATATTTTGGGCACCACCGAAATCAGTACCAAAGTGCCTCTAAATCCAAAATGGCATAAAACAAATGCTGGTAAACTAAGGTATACATGCAAAGCAGGCACCATCTGGGTGCCTTCCCCGGTGTATAGCTATGGAAAGGCGACTCCATATACCAACATGGACATAGATAATTCAAGAACCAAGAATCCTATACATGGTCATGAATCACCCAGAGAAGTAGAAGGGTCTTATCCCATACAAGCCAATAGACACGATTCAGGCCTCTACTTCAATAGAAGTGAATGGGATGAATACATTTTCCTGATTATTTTTTTAACATCTTTCTGAAAATATGGCGTATATGTTATCCCATAACAATGCCTCTACCTCCAAATGAAAGTCCAGTTGCCAATGTACCTACAAATGATCTGTTGACATCTACCAATAACTCCATGGGGCTCTTCTGACCACTACAGTTGATGCACTAAATATTCAATCATGAAAAATGGACACTTGAACAGATATTTTAATAAAAATTGCTCTCCATCTGCAGGAAATTGATAAAAAAAACTACTCCAGTTCGGATCCTCTTTAAATAATGCAACTAATCCAGCCAATCATTATTTTTGTAACAACATAATCAACAAACTGGGTTCTTTACGTACTGTACTCTATACAATGATCTCCTCCTAGAAAAAGATCCAATATGAAATGTTGGCAAGGCTACCGTTGAACCTCACTATGGAAAAGGTCATCCTCGTCGATCTAAAAGAGGGTGCTGTGATCCCTCCCACACTCCAGCAGCGCTAAGCAAAGCCCCCAATTCAGAAACGTCACTGTTGCCTGAGGGGTCCCCTGAGCAACAATTGAGAAATCAGTAAGTTGAGACTCTGGCAAAAGTTGTAAATTCAATCACACCTCCCTCTAAGGGCGGTAACATGCCTGAAACTAGAACTAGAACTGACTCAAACTTGTGTTTGTGAAAGAAATCAGGTCAACTGGAGAGATTCCAAACACCTGTCTGAAAAAAAAAGTTTAAAAAATGAATGAAGTGAAAACAAAAAATATTCCAAACCTTTTTGTTCTAACTCTTAACAAAACATCAACCTAGCCAGCCGTGACAAAGTAGACTGTGAATGGAACACCACCCATAAAGGACCCAGCCCAAGTTGCGGCAAAGTTTGCAATCCCAAACATCGGATATGATTTGTCACTGAAAGACAATGAGGTGAAGTAGAGTCAACCAGTGACCAAAGCATTAATGAAGTCCCAGTGAGAAAATCCATGGTAACTCAAGAAGCCCAGTGTGACTTGTTTAAGGAGGGCTTAGTCGAGCAGCCGCAAATGCGTTAAACACACAGACTTACCTGATGGATGTATGGCAGAGGGCCTAAATGCAGCTGCCAGGATGTCCCCTAACAACCTATCTGATGATTTTCTCACAGGGCTTTTTAATGACAGAGGTCGACAGGAAAGAGATTCATGCATATTGGAATAGGTCACTGTAAGTCAAACAAGAAGATGATAGGTACAAGTTTGAACACATTTATTTTGAATGCCACACCAAATGTTATTAGACGGTCTTCAACAAAGCCATACATACAGGAAATTACTACCCATTGATTGACAAATAACATATATAAATTAAAAACAATACTAACAAGTGACAAAACAATCTGCCATTTTGAGTTTTGGATTGTGAGATAAAATACAAACAGTTAGCATGTGAGGAATAAAGTCAAGAATTTGAGATTTATAAATAAAGAGCTGATTTAGAATTTACCAGTCCCTACCATCCATATACTATGTGGTGCTAGTCCTGGTGTGATGGTGCTGCTAAGAGCAGTAGTCGCTCTAGTGGCAGATGGTATATGGGATAACATAACAGGTTCTTATAAAATAAAAAAGTAAACATTAGTAAATATTGGCGCAGCAGTGTAGGTGTCAAGGTAATGTTTGGTTCGACTATAAATGCATGTATACACATATTTTAACATTTATATTTTGGTTTGTCAGAAAACACACATCTTGTTAGCATAGATACTTGCAGGTTCTTGTTGTTAGCAGTTGCTAGACCAGCACTGTGGGTTGACCTGCTGCAGTTACACTAACTTCTGCCTCAGTTGAAGGATTCACTCAGGCTGTAATAGGAATAAAACAATGAAGTTAACTCAACATTTAAATCAAGATTAAAAGTAACATTACAGGGTGCTTATGAGTTGTGTATAAATAATCTGTGTAACAAGCAATTCAGGTACGAGTGAAGCACAGAGCCGAATACATGTTTGCATCTTTAGTTATAGAAATTAAGAGTCATGGCTGCCACATTTTCAAGGTCCATGCATTAATAACTCAGCCATTTTCAGATTTCTGCTTACAATTCTGAAACTAATTGAAACTATGAAATCTCTACCAGAAGTCACATTATGCATAAAAAAACATGAACTGTGTTACCCAGTCAAACATGAAACAGAGAAAGATTAAAGTTATTAAGAATATAGGGGCATGGCCGAGCCAGCGACCAAGATGGCCGCTTGACTCCGAAGCTCCGGAGCCGTCGTCTACAATAATCCGCCCGTTGCCCCTTTTACGGCAACAGCAGCACTCGCTTGCACAGGAGCCGATGATGTTGACGAGCAGCTGAGGGATGAGCCGCTCGTAAGATTGAGTGGTGCCAGCGGCGCTGAGAATGATCCGGCACGCTCTAGGGCCTGGCGCGGCCCTTGGAGGCCCCGAGACGACAGGGGTCTCGGGTGAGCCTGAGGGCGGAGCCTGAGGAGCGCAAAGTGGGCCGATGACTAGCTCCACCACTGCACCTACTTGATGGAGCGCAGAACTACCTAGGCAGAGGGGTGAACAAGCTAAGACAATTTGCTGCGGCCGCTAACGTCCCAATGTGAGTGCAGATGCTGCGGAGAGTCTGTGGGGCAGGGGGCGCCCAGCGATCCCGGAAATTTTTTAAATCTACGGCGGTGCCTTCCCAACAGAGCTGGGCCGCATTGCCCTCCCCCAGAGCCTCTGTCTTCTCCAACACGGGACAAAGGGCACCGCAAATGCTTACAGCCTGGAACTCTGCACTTGCCGCATGATACAAGACACCATGCGCCTCTTACCTGCCCAACAAAATCCAAGGGCCAT
This sequence comes from Triturus cristatus, assembly GCF_964204655.1. NCBI lineage: Eukaryota > Metazoa > Chordata > Amphibia > Caudata > Salamandridae > Triturus > Triturus cristatus. Next base: position 1,282,558,192 of record NC_140585.1, read on the forward strand.
TATTCATTGCAACCGCTAGTCAATATATCTGCAGCGAGTGCCCCCACCATTGAGCGATTAGGCGGCAATGGGCGCCTTGAAGATTAACTGCACTGTGATCCATGCACGAGGAGCGAATCGGCGCAAAACGCCGGGGCACACCGCCCATTGAGGCTTGCCTTGATTGGTTTTGCATGTCCACTTGCACATAGTCGACTACAATGGGGCGCACCAACCCCAAACTACGCCAATTGAACTTCGAATACGGGAAGACTCCTAGACGCAAAGAGACCGAGGGCACCACTGAGACGGAACCGCACCAGCTGGAGGGCACCGCCGCAATCATGGCCGAGTTGTATGGCAGTTTTCAGGCCATTGACGCCAGCCTGGACACCCTCACCACCCGATTAGATGACATTCATGGGCTCCTGGAGGCACAAGACACCTGCATCGGAGGGGCCGAGCAACAAATTTCCGCCTTGGAGGACGGCCACCCTACCATTCAGAAGCCTCTGGAAACAGTTGAGAACCTGCTTAAAACACTTGCCACTAAGGCGGAAGACTTAGAGGCGCGCTCGCGCTGAAATAATATTTGAGTCCACGAATACGGGCCACATGGCTAAATTTGTAGAAACAGTCCTCATAGATATCTTTGGCAAGGACGCCTTTTCTGAAACCTTTGCAGTGGAAAGAGCACATCGGAATCTGGGGGCCATCCCGGTGCCGGGGGCGGCTCCAAGACTGATCATAGCTAAAATCCTCAATTATCAGGACTGGGACACTGTGTTGCAGCTGGCCCGGGGCAATCACCAAGGGTCCGACATCGCGATCTGCCCAGACTTTACACCATGGTGCAAGAAGTGCAACGCAAGTACATTGATATCAAGTGAACCCTACAAAAAGCGAATGTCAAGTATGCAATGTCATACCCAGCTCGCCGCCACATCCAAATCGTTAGTAAAGCCCACATCTTTGACACCTCCGACGATGCTGCGAAGTTCTGGAAGCAGCACCAGAAAACGAACAAGCTTCATAAACATGATGGAGGACAAGACCCCAGCTCCTAACACCTAGTAACTGCCCCATGGTTCTTTGTGTGGGCAGAACGGCCTATTCGCCCGACAGGACGCAGCAGGGTCCCGCGAACAGTATTTGCTACAATGGAGGAACACTGTACATGGTTTGAGAATCGTGCACATATCACTAGGAAATGCACCACCTCGAATGCTCCTGCGTAACAGTTATACATAAAGCGGAACTGAACCAGCTTGTTATGCCTACTTTACATAGACGGCTCCCTTGGAGTGTTGCCTACCCCTCAGGATGTTCTCCTACACTCTTTTTTTCCTCTCCCTCCCCCTCTCTCCCTTCTTTCTCCTTTCCGACTGATTTCAATTGAGATTCACCGGATGCTTCTTTTTGTGTATCTGATGTAGGTGGGGGGCGAGGGTGGGAATGTTCTTAATAGTTAATTGTTTTGTTTACTTTTGGCACAGAGTAATGTTTCTTTATGCTGCTGATGGTTTGGCTCTTACACATTTGCATGATGCTGTGAACTGATGCTTTGTTTATATGACCTCCCCAGGTGCGCGCAGCGCCGGTCTGCATCTTAAATGTCTATCCTGGAATGTGAGAGGACTTTCTAACCCCAGGAAGGGATGTCAGGTCTTAGTTTATCTGTCCAGATACACTATCCAACTTGCCTTCCTTCAAGAGACACACTACGCCCCACTCCTGGTGCATGGAATTGCATTGTCATGGGGCAGCCACTGTTTATTTTCCTGCTATAGCACATACTCCCGCGGAGTATGCATCTTGGTCTATTGCTCTCTCTCTTTTCAGGTCTCAGAAGTGGTAACAGATGACGAAGGCTGGTATATCTTGGTGTCGGGTTCTCTGGGAGGGGAACCACTTCTCTTAACGTATTCGCGCCAAACATAGACACAACTGACTTCTTCCTCAAGCTTGCTGCATATGTTAAATGGCTTAACACAGACAACATACTAATGGGGGGGACTTCAATCTCAGATTGGACCGCATGACGGACACAACAGGCCCGGGACTTACCACTAAGCTGATCAATACACAGGGACTTACCACACTTTTGAGGTCCGCGTTGCTTGCGGATCCCTGGCATACACGACACTCAATGGACTGGAACTACTCATTTTACTCGGCCCCACATGAATCCTAGTGTAGAATCGATCACTGGTACCTCACACCACGACTTTTATTGGAAGTCCAGATGATTGATTACTTTCCTTGCTCATTGTCTGATCACGCTCCTGTTCTCCTCACACAGAAATTCCCCATGATTCCAAAACCTCGACCTTTGTGGAGGTTCCCTGTCTCGGCTCGGCTCGACTCGGCTTTCCACACTGAGGTGGGTGATGCCATTAGGGAATACTGGAATACTTTCAGATAAACGAGGGGACAGTGACTTTACATTCCACCTTGTGGGGCGCCTTCAAGGCATATATACGTGCGGTCTGCATTTCTAAGCATGCCGGTGTGTTGCGCTCCATACGGAGAGATTTGGAGGTTGTGAAGGGGAAACTAAGAGATACGGACATAGCTGCCCAGATGACCGCTTCCTCCCAGACACTATATGACCGGGCGACACTGCTGACTGGGTTCGCTGACTTGGCCACCCGAGAAGTAAAGTACTTAGGCAAATACGTGAGGGCCCGAGCGTCGGGGAGTTCGAGAGGCTCTGGCAGGACACTTGCTCAGCTACTCCGGCTTCAATATCAATTGCAGTATATCACGCATCTAGATGTGGACACTGGTACCACACTGATGAGGGGGACAGACATCACTACTGCTTTTGTTTCTTTATTTAAAAAAAAAAGAAAAGCTATTAAGCATATGGGAGATGAGGCATACATTCTTACCTGGCACCACATTGGTGTTAACTGAAAGAGGCAGCCGTATAGCATGTGAGGTTGCTTGTTGGAGAAAAACGTCCTTCTCGAGGGGGTTAAGACGGAGAAGGGCTCCTGTTGGTCCTCCAGGAAGAAGTCTAGCAAGCTCATTCCAGGAGAACTTCTCCTTGGCCCGCCTCCATTCATCTTGCCAGAGAGCAGTAGGAGGCAAATGTCTTTGGAGGAAAGAAACAGATCCTAGGTTTTGGCCAATATATATGTAGTTGCAAGTAAATGCATGTTTGGTGTGCCTGATTGATTTTAGGTGTTCCTCGATTGCAAATTGGCGCAGTGTCTCTTACCAGTTGTAAAAAACGCTCATAAGTTAGATGTTGTAACTTTACGACTGTTGTTTACAACTATCGAGACCCCAGCCCCTCAATGGGGTGGAGACATGCAAGTTACGCTTTTGTAGTAAATTTAAACTCAGAGTTTGGGAATATCGAAAGTAGTAAGCTTACTCCAAAGTGTGAACTGACTCAAAAGTGTAAATTTACCTTTGTGAATGAGGGCCTTAATTACACCTGCCTAAAAAAAAGGAATCTGACCTTGTGCAGTGTTATTTGGTGAATGCAAAAACAACAATTGATGGACAGAATGCAGAACAATGTCTTACATTCACCCCAGTACAGAGATCTGGGCCTAAATCCATCGTTTTTTTGCTCACCATGCCATTCCAGTTTGAACCCAGCCATATGCAAATCAGTCTTGACCCTGTGCCCCATGGGAACAGTCCAGCCCGAACTGCCAAGCCAGGTCCTCCCTGGACTGGAAACAAGCATCCTAGGACCGGTTTCGGGCTTTCAGCCCTCGTCAGCCAGGATAGCTTGATTCCAGTGGCATGGAGAGCAAGGGACTCACGTCTGAGCATACCCTTCCCACTCGGGGTGACAAATGCAAAAACAACAATTGATGGACAGAATGCAGAACAATGTCATACATTCACCCCAGTACAGAGATCTGGGCCTAAATCCATCGTTTTTTTGCTCACCATGCCATTCCAGTTTGAACCCAGCCATATGCAAATCAGTCTTGACCCTGTGCCCCATGGGAACAGTCCAGCCCGAACTGCCAAGCCAGGTCCTCCCTGGACTGGAAACAAGCATCCTAGGACCGGTTTCGGGCTTTCAGCCCTCGTCAGCCAGGATAGCTTGATTCCAGTGGCATGGAGAGCAAAGGACTCACGTCTGAGCATACCCTTCCCACTCGGGGTGACAAATGCAAAAACAACAATTGATGGACAGAATGCAGAACAATGTCATACATTCACCCCAGTACAGAGATCTGGGCCTAAAGCCATCGTTTTTTTGCTCACCATGCCATTCCAGTTTGAACCCAGCCATATGCAAATCAGTCTTGACCCTGTGCCCCATGGGAACAGTCCAGCCCGAACTGCCAAGCCAGGTCCTCCCTGGACTGGAAACAAGCATCCTAGGACCGGTTTCGGGCTTTCAGCCCTCGTCAGCCAGGATAGCTTGATTCCAGTGGCATGGAGAGCAAGGGACTCACGTCTGAGCATACCCTTCCCACTCGGGGTGACAAATGCAAAAACAATTGATGGACAGAATGCAGAACAATGTCATACATTCACCCCAGTACAGAGATCTGGGCCTAAATCCATCGTTTTTTTGCTCACCATGCCATTCCAGTTTGAACCCAGCCATATGCAAATCAGTCTTGACCCTGTGCCCCATGGGAACAGTCCAGCCCGAACTGCCAAGCCAGGTCCTCCCTGGACTGGAAACAAGCATCCTAGGACCGGTTTCGGGCTTTCAGCCCTCGTCAGCCAGGATAGCTTGATTCCAGTGGCATGGAGAGCAAGGGACTCACGTCTGAGCATACCCTTCCCACTCGGGGTGACAAATGCAAAAACAACAATTGATGGACAGAATGCAGAACAATGTCATACATTCACCCCAGTACAGAGATCTGGGCCTAAATCCATCGTTTTTTTGCTCACCATGCCATTCCAGTTTGAACTCAGCCATATGCAAATCAGTCTTGACCCTGTGCCCCATGGGAACAGTCCAGCCCGAACTGCCAAGCCAGGTCCTCCCTGGACTGGAAACAAGCATCCTAGGACCGGTTTCGGGCTTTCAGCCCTCGTCAGCCAGGATAGCTTGATTCCAGTGGCATGGAGAGCAAGGGACTCACGTCTGAGCATACCCTTGGTGTTCATGTAGCGCACTCTAATGCGCTTGGCCCACGCGTGTGCTAATTATAAACTACAGGGAAGGAAAAATGCAGAAAAGTAAACTGGCACTTAGGGCCATATTTATGGCAAAGTCACCCGGCTGCACTGTGTGACATGGAAAGGGCAGGAATGCACCATATTTAAAAGAATACATTGCATTCCTGCCTTTATCCCTGCGCTGGTGCCATGTTGGCTGCCTAGTGGCAATGCAGGCACCCTTGAATCAAAGGTAACTGCTTTGTAAGGAGGATTATTTTTGTGCATGAAGGTGCACCTTCCTGTACAAAAAGAATTCCCTTATGCATTTGCCTCTCTCTAATCACACATACAAAGAGGAAGTAACACAGAAAAATTAAGATATTCCTCATTGTTACGCCTCACCTGGGAAGGCGTAGCTTTTTGACGCATTCCCAGATCTATCACTATTGGTAAATCTGGGTCAAATCCAAAGCTGTTGCATGGAAACACTCACACAACACCCATGGAATGCCCCCCTGGCGCAGAGTAACACAACGTAGCGATTTGTGCTGTGTTGCATTACTCTGGATTTATGAAGCCACTCAGGACCGCACAAGGTGGCCTTGTGTGGCTTCATAAATCACATTTTGGGTGCAATGCAACCCCACTCATACATATGACCTTGATGCTTTAGTTCTATGTGTGTTCTGCTGGTCACTAGTTCAAGTACTTGCATGACAGCAAAGAGGGTTAATAGAAATCCATGTGTACCCTCCAAGCCTGTACAAATCTCAGAGAGTAAATGTATTAATTACAGAGAATTTAGTGCATCCTTCAGGCCGGAGATTCTGATCCTAATGGGAAACTCATTGGATTAATGCTACCTAGAGACATTTGTCACAGGTTCCACTAATATTCATCGGAATAATTGAGCTAGACCTACTGTTTGGCACAGGTCCAAGTGCTTTTAGGATAGCTCCCATCCAAACAATGAGCTATGGAACATTCTGTAACTGTGAATAAAAAAGTCCAGCCTCTAACATTTTGCACATTTACGCATAGACTAACTAAGCTTTCTAAATAAATTAAAAGCATCTGTAGCTCTCAGTGTGAAGTGGATCAAATGATGTATATGCAGTTATTTGCTAGCGAAATGCCACGTAAATAGTTAGAGAATAATTTGCACTATTTACTGACAAAATCTGACCAATTCTGAATGAGCCCATCACTGCTGAGCTAGACGACTGCTGGATCTTTGCTCACCCTCTGCTGGCAAGCACCCAGTTGGCAGGGTAAGAAGAATGTGAATTGTGTACCCTTGAGTGGATGATAGCCTCCCATGAAACGTGCAACTTGAATTAAATGCTTAGCCCTGATTATTTCTGCCTCCGTGTATTCAATTACCACCTTCAAAGGCTCTTCGCAAAGGCACCCTTTAGTGGGAAAACGGCATTTCCATAACCTCAATCCTTCTGTTCGTGCTTTAAATGACTGCTAATAATGATGTTGAAACATGTATCATTACAGCTAAAATATTGGAAAGAAAGAGCTAATCAGCGGCCTAAGAGCAGAGACTGAATTATGGCAGCGGGCTTTTAATCTGCCACTGCTCGTTGTGGTTCAGAGTGCCAGTGCCGGAGGCACTCATGTCGCCTCTGCCTGCAGCGGCCGGACTGCCAGCACCGGATGTGCCCCATCCCTCGTCACACTCGGCAGTGCCAGCACCGGACGTGGCCCTCCCCTCGTCACACCCAGCAGTGCCAGTAATGGAGCAGGGGAAATACAAAATGTTTTGTACCCCCCTTCGAAGTTAATGACCTCATAACCTTAAAAATACTAACTGTTTGAATTCATGAACTAATCGACAAAAGCACCTTAATTAGACACTACACGCGGGAAACTAAATGGCATTGCAAAAATCTAATTTATTTACAAATGTGAAGTTAAATTAACATAGGTTTGTGATTCGTGTAGAAAGTAGACGTAAATTGCATTTATTTCTTATATAGTAAAATTATCTTGTGGCAAAGAATGCTGATGGTAAGTAAAATGGCTTTAAATGTCGCTTATGCTAGGTAACACCTAGCACGGGTCTTTAGAAGGGTGGGTGGTAAACAGTAGGGCTTATTTTCTATGTCTAATTTCTGCTATGTTGTTTTCATATTAGTTCCGTTTGGGCCTGCTAGGCCTCGCTGAGAAAATGGCCGCTGTCGAGAGACGTGATTGCGTGCGCAGAATAAAGATAGCCCCCGCGCATTATCAGAAGTGAATTTTACAGTCACGAGTGTGTGGCCTATGCCCAGAGTGAGAGATGTCAAGGCCAGTCTGGCCTAGGATAAGAGTTGTGCCAAATTTTCTGCGTGAATGCCTGGGAACGGATGGAAGACTCGAACTCCAGAAGATGAACAAGCTCATGGAAATCGGATAATGTTGCAAATATATTAACAAATTAAAAAAGTACTCTTGGACTTGATGAATCACAAGATTTTACATGAATGGATTATTTGCAGAACCAGTTCAGGCAAGGAGGACAATGAGGTGACCATTACCACCCCTCCAATGGGCTAATCAGAATGAATGTAGCTCCTAAAAAGGTTTCAATTTTGGGTATAGCAAGTTGGTGAAAGGGAATAAAAGAGTTGTGCTTACAATGACGTGGTCGCACTTGCTTATTCTACATCGATCTATTCAACACGACACGCTGTCTGTTGAGAAGATTTTCCTTCTGATGCTAAAAAGACTTTGATAATTTTGGACTTCGAACTTTGATGGGGAAAAGGAACGAGACCGTCGCGCGATTCTGTCCTGGGAGGGAATACGTCTGAGGAGGGTAGAGGGACAGTCAGTCAGTTTGGGAACCTATCCTGTGATCTTCGGTTCATGTTCTGATGAACCATTCTCGTCATTGTCCTAAGGCCAAGGGTAATGAGTATTTTCCGTTTTCTATTTCAATCTTTACTTAAATGCTTGTGAAAATAATGTCTAGAATATTTGTCTAATAAAACTTTACTTATTCAATTTTTCAATGAATCTAGATAAAATTCATGTTAACTTCAAACTGAGTCTGTGGTTATTAGTATTAAAGTTATGATCAATAATTGTTAAAGGTTTTAATTGCGATTGAGCTGGACTTAATCGCCATCAACTGATTCCTACTAGTTGGTCCATCGACCAAAATAGAGGAGTACCTTGATGTTTAGAACCGAAAATTCCAGAGTCAAATGTATATAATGTATACAGTTATTATTTAGGTTAAATATTAATAAGGTACCCCGTATGTCTTGAAGCTCGTCTACTTATCACTGATCCAGAAAACGGAGTGAATGTGTGTATCGGTGTCATGGGCCCCACCGATGAATAAAATGGTGTAAGGGATTTTCTGGGTTGGTGTCATAAGGGAAGGTTTTTATAATAGCCGCGCTGCATCACCAGCACTGGATGTGCCCCTCCCCTCATCATACCCGGCAGTGTCAGCACTGATTGTGTCCCTCTCCTCGTCACACCCGGCAGTGTCAGCACTGGATGTGTTCCTCCCCTCGTCACACCCGGCATTGTCAATACTGGATGTGTCCCTCCCCTCATCACACCCGGCAGTGCGAGCACTGGATGTGCCCCTACCCTCGTCACACCAGGCAGTGCCAGGAATGGAGAAGTGTCCCTCATCTTGGGCCTCATTTACAAACCTTGGATGCAGCGGAAGCAGCAGGTCTTCCTGCTGCGCTGCCGTGCAGGAATGCTTCATATCTACGAGATGTGGCGCATTCATGTCCTTCTGCACTGCACCGGCACACAAACAGCAGCTGTGCGCCAGCGCAGACACATGTGTGTCATGTTGAAAGGGGGTCTGCATTGCGGAGATGATTGTTATTGTGAAGGAAGGGTCATATTCCTGCACAAAACAATCATTGATGGCATTTTCCTCTTTCTATGCAAAGGGGAAAAATGAGGAGAAATAAAAGTATTTCTCCTCGTTGCACTACTCCTAAGTCTCCCCTGGGGAGTCGTAGGATTCTGACGCATTACCAGGTTTAATATTCCTCATAAATCTGGGAATGCATCAGATTCCATGGGTGTTGCGTGGGAACACCCACAGCAACACCTATGGAACACCCCGCTCACACAGTGTTCTGCGTGAAAGGGGCACATATTTACAACACCATGAAAGCCAAGTAAAGTGGCTTCGCATGGCCTTGTAAATATGCTTCTGCCCAGTTCTGCCACCCGAGTGTCACAAAAGTGATGCTCTGCCAGCTCAAAAGTGCTGCTAGGACCTTGTAAATGAGGCCCCTTGTCTTCACCAGCAGTGCCAAGGATGGAGAGGTGGAGCTCATCATGTTACTGTCCACTGAGCTGCAATGACAGGGCTGAAGAGATAAGTATACAAAACAGAGATAGATGGCAGAACTAGACTGGGAACCCAAAGCAACCCTGGTAAAAGATTTCGGACCAACCCCCGGGATAGGAAGACGGGAGTGGGGGGTGCAAGTGTAAAGCACTGCTACTTTTGTTATTGGGGACCGATATTGCAGCACTGCTGCAAAACTGGAACCCAGTAACAAAACCGGCCCCCACCACTGTCAAACCAGCCTCCACCATTCAGACTCCTGGGGGAATGGCCAATACATGTTATGGCCAGTCTGGCCCTGATCAATGGAATGCATGAAATAATCTGAAGTAATCATTCAGGCGACATCTCAATCCATCGTTATTTTGCAAACCATGCCACCTCAGTTTGGACCCAACTATATGCAAATCAGTCTTGACCCTTCTCCAATAAGAACAGTCCAGCCCGAACTGCCAAGCCAGGTCCTCCCTGCACTGGAAGACAAGCAACCCAGGACCAGTTTCGCCCGTTATAGGCTTATCAGCTGGGTACAGCTTGGTTCCAATGACACAGTGTGCACAGGACCCACATCTGAACATACCCCTCCCACTAAGAGTGACATATGAAAAAATACAAAAGGTGACGGATGGAGTGCTTAAATTTCATACAGGCACTAGTAATTACTTGGGACGTATCCCAGTGCATTGTTATTTTGCACACCATGCCACCTCAGTTCGGATCTAGCTATATGAAAACCTGGCTCCAATGCGTACAGTCAAGACCAAACTGCTAAGCCAGGTCCTCCCTGAACTGGAAGAAAAGCAATTCAGAACCAGTTTTACACTAGGTATGTACTCAGCAGCCAGGTACAGCTTGTTTCCAGTAACACAGTGCGCATGGGACCCACGTCTGGGCATACCCAGCTGGAAAGATGGCACTCATCTCGTCTTTTGTGGCGGCAACAACTATGCCAGGGCTAGACAAATTTCATTCTCTCATCACTTCTGCCAGCAGCCACATTGTCAGAACGGAAGAGATAGCTCTGATCTCATCACTTCCAGCTGCAACCTACAGTGCCAGGAGTAGAAATCTGGCAATTATCACTGCCAATGTATAATTACTGACACCTGGAGGCTGTTGGGGACTTCGTGTCCCAAGACTCTGTGCTGTTGGCGGCATAGGGCAGGGCTGCCTTCCCGGCATTATGCTATTAAGCGCTTCTCTTCTCCTGCTGCGCGGGACGCATGGTGGCTGTTGGCTGTTGGGGATTTCGTGACCCAGGCCAAGGAGGGGCTCGTCCGTGCCTGTCATTGCATGGAAGAGGCCGGGCTTGGCCACCCGTCTGATATCTGCCACTCGAAGATCTGCTTCATGAGCCACGAGGCTGGAAAGGGACACCAAAGGTACAGAGCTCTGTACTGTGCTGTAACCTGCCATCTTAAGTAAAGTGAAAATTAAGTGTTATGGTTTTTGTTTGGCCCTAGGGTCGAGCATTATTGTGGGCTGTACGTCCGTAATTAGTATTAAATGGATTTAGTGGTTATTGCCAAGTCCAAGCACTTTGTAATAATGGGGAAACGGACATGCCACTCCAAACAGCAAGCCTTGCCTGTGTAGCCTGCCCCATCAGCGCCTCCAACTTCAATTGATAAGATTTTATAAGGGGCCATTGTCTGGTGACTAACGAAATTTAACTTACTGAAAGGCGGCTGTCCCTAACCTCTGATCTTTAGTTTTCTGTGACTGATATGGACTCCCCTTCAACCACCCTTGCCCCGGAACCCAACCCTCACATGACAAAGCTTGCTAACTGTTCAAAGGTGAGCGACGTGCCAAAAACCAACCCGCACAAAGTGTTGACGACATAGGTCCTGCCAAAATTGGAAAACAAACAAGATTCTAGGGTGGGGGCAAAGCGAAACAAACCTAATGATGGGTCACCCGACAATGGAGGGAATCTGGATGACCTGGCCACGAACCTGAGTACCATAGGCAGCGCACAAGCAACTTTGGACCACCCAGCATGGGTGATGAACTTGGTGGTGGACTTGCAGGCCCAGGTTAGAACTATTGTTAAAGATGAGCTCAGTTCCCTGGTTGTACGGGTAGACAATGTGGCAGAATTGTTTCTATCTATGGTTGGAAGCCTAGCCTGTAAGTCGGGGGGAGGGCAGATGTTAGCTGCCTGGCTGATATTGATATTTCAACATCTCGAATAAGGTCTGAACCCCACTCTGCCCAAAACCTCATTCCGACCAATGTTACTAATAGAGCTAATTATGAGATCAGGAGCGGAGACATGGTACATTCTAACTGGGCAACCACGCAAGTACAGATGGGTGGCGGTTGGAAATGAGCCCAGTATCGAGGTCAGGGAAGAGAGAAACGTTCTGCCCTCCATCAATCTACCTACCGCCTCATACCCGTACATCAATATCTTAGCAGGTGTACCTGAGCACATTTCGAACTTAAAAATAAATGTTTGTTTTGGTTGGCCAGTGAGAGACAATTCGCCTACGAAGACGCTGGAGAGATTCTCATGACACGTAGGGTCAGCTGGGTGTGAAAGAGACCGAAAGATGTGGAAGGGGACTGCATAGTGATCAATTTAAAAAAAAACAATGATTGTTCAAAAAGCCTTTTATGTTTAAAGCATCACAGGCCAGTGGAAGGAATAAGGCTTTTACCGCTAGAATACTTGTATGTTCCATGTTTAGCACCAGCAACCAGAAAGCACATTTGTCAAGGGCAGGGGGCTCGCAAACAGAGCTACCAGCATACAAGACACTGGTTTCAACCTCCCCAGATCCTTGCTATATAATTTACCCTTAGCGAACAGATTTGGGGGTCTTAGAAGAGGTTGACTGACTCAAAGTAACCCAGCACCTACAACAGTCAACCAACTGTCAAGAGGAATCCCCAGAGTGGGCTATCTCAAACAAAGGGCACTGATATCCAAGTACCACACCTGGCCTGGGGGTGGGTGGACTAAAGGAGCCCCCTCACACAACACAACTTGGTAGGAACAACCGTGTAAATTTTGTTGGCTACACTAATGTGGGGGTGGCGCTCATTGACACTCCAACATGCTCACCAATAGGACTGCCACCAACAGTGGCTCAGGCCAAAGCCCCAGTAATTGTAGCGGATTACATTCCTCCAGTGCCCATAGTTGACAGTAGTGAGGTCCTTTCTAGAATTCTGATGACTAGATCAACTGACTCACTGATAGGAACCAGGCCACCTAATGTGAATTACTACCCATCCATACCAGTTAAACATACAGATTCAACCAAGCCGAGGGTTTTGTTGTGGAATATTGCTGGCCTTAGAAAAAAACTGGATCACCCCGATTGGGGGCCTTTTGTGGACCAATATGATGTCTGCATGTTCCAGGAAACCTGGCCGGGGGGATATACAGTGGTTGGGCTTTACGATCTTTAGTATAGACGCAACCACCAGAGGTAAGGGCAGGCCATTTGGTGGTCTTTGTATATGGGTGGGGTCCCATTTTGGGCTGTACAGCCAAGCAGCTGGAGCTCTCATCAAATGACATCCAGTGCATTCTCCTGACTTTCAAACTTAAGATCTGAATTGCTCTGGTCAATGCCTATTCCAGGCCTGTAAGCAGCAGCCAAAAATCATCGACTATTGATCAACTGGCTGCTTCCATATCTACCATCCCTAAAAACCATTGGATAGTTATCGGTGGCGATTTTAACTGCCAGCTTGAACCCTTGAATGGTCTTAATGGTGGAATTTCCAGTGAAGAAGATCTTCACTGGGCAATTCCAGAGGCAAACATTCCACCAACCAGGGCTTAGACTCCGCTGGTGCTTCAGATCAAATCTTTCACCTTAAAAGATTCCCTAAGGGCATGCAATGGCTGAACTAAATAAGACACACCAGGGAAGCATACATTTAATCATTTGGGCAATCTTCCATTTTAGAGTACATCCTGGTAGATATCAGAATATGACATTGGGTGGTGGACTTTGTTGTTATGACTAGATTTGAGAGTGATCACAACGCCCTGATCTTGGAGGTAGAACTGCCAGTCCCGGAGGAAGTTTCTGGTACAAACATATTGCCTGATTGTTAGAAATGGGGGTCTCTAGTTGGCAGAGGTAAGTACCTTTGTCCAAATAGGGACCCTTGCTTCTAGTCAGGATAAGGGGGATACACTTCTAAAATAACCCCTTGGTAGCTTGGCACTAGCAGACAGGCTTATCTCAGAGGCAGTGAGTAAAGCATTTGCGAACACATACAGTAATACAGTGAAAACACTACAAATGGACACCACACCAGTTTAGAAAAATAAGTCATCTTTATCTAAACAAAAACAAGACTAAATGACAAAAATCCACAATACAGTAATAAAAATATGACTTTTAGATGGTAGACATAGTTCAGTTCAAAGCAAATTGCAGATGCAACACTTTATACACAAAGTAACTGGGATGCGTCACACAAACAAACAAAACGGGCTGCAGGGAAGGTGATGCGTTGGTTTCTTACAATCAGAGAAGGTGATGCGTTGGTTCCTTGCTCTGGGGGAGGTGATGCGTCGGTTCCTTACTGTTATGCAGGGGAGGTGATGCGTCAGTTCCTTACCGTAGAGGAGGTGATGTGTTGGTTTCTTACTGCGTGGGGAGGTGATGGGTCGATTTCTTAATGCGTCCCCCAACGATGCGACAAACTTAGCGCCTCGATGCAATGGGACAATATGTGGATTCTTCCAGCTCCCAGCAGAAAGCAGTTTCTAGAGGTTCAAAACAAGAGCAGGCACCCCTTTGCAGGTCAGAACTCCCAGCAAGGAAGTTCTGGGGAGCTGGTGGTGAAGTCTTTGTGTCCCTGAGACTTCAGAACAGGAGGCAAGCTCAGTTTCAAGCTCTTGGAGATCTTCCTCAAGCAGGGGACACAGCAAACAGCAAAGTCATTTTCTCCTTTCCATGGCAGCAAGTAGCCACTGCAGGCCAACCCCAGGCAGCAAACAGCACAGGGGCAGTATTCGTTCTCAGCTTCTCCGGCTCTTCTCCTTGGCAAGTCTCCTCTTGATTTCCCAGAAGTGATCTAAAAGTTTGGGGTCTGGGCCCCTGTTTTTATATACAAAAATCCTTTGTTTTCTGAAGGGAGAGAGTGTCTGTACCCAGCCAAAACCAGTCCTTTGGAGCACTTTGCAAGTGCACAACAACCTCCATTGTCAATGTGAGCCCTGGCTCCAGACACACAACAGGGGCGGAGCCATCATTGTGGAAGACAGGCACAGCCCTATTCAAGTGCAGGTGCTACTCCTCCCACCACTCCAAATGCAGACCAGGCCTATTCAGCCCAGCCCTGCCTCATCAGGTTCTCTAGAGTCACTGCTCCTCCCCAGCCCCTGACACGCCAAAGCCAGACATGCAATACACAAACCCAGCAGAGGCATACTGGATGGTACAGAAAGAACATACCTACTTTCTAAAAGTGGTATTTTCAAACACTGAATGTAAAAATCACCCTCACCAAAAGACGCATTTTAACATTCTGAGTTCAGGCTTATCAAACTTTATTTTACTACCTTGTTCCCAGAGGCAGTTATGTTTATAAGATGTTATAAACAAACTCCCCATTCTATCCTATGGGAGCAGGTAGCCTTGCAATTGTGAAAAATGAAATTGGCAGTATTTCACTATCAGGACATGCCACACATATCAGGCCACACATACATCAGGGCATGTCCTACCTTTCATATACCATGCACCCTGCACCCTGCCCACATGGGTACCTTGAGCCTACCTTAGGGGTGACTAACATAAAAGAAAAGGGAATGTTAGGGACTGGCAAGTGTGTGCACTTGCCAAGTTGACATGGCAGTACCAGACTGCACACGGGCTCTGCAATGGCAGGCCAGAGTTTTCATTTAAAGGCTGCTTATGTGGGTGGCACAATCAGTGCTGCAGCCCACTAGCAGCATTTGATTTACAAGCCCTGGGCACACACAGTGCGCTGTACTAGGGTCTGACTAGTAAATCAAAAATGCCAATAATTGAATCACCAATCCATAACAACAATTTACAAAGGGAGCACTTGCACTTTGGCACTAAACAGCAGTGGCAAAGTGCCCAAAACATCTAGACCAGCAAAACAAAGTCCAACATGCAGCAAAAACACAGGAGGCAAAATGCAAAAATACAGGGGAAACCAACGCTAATGGTGCCAGGTCTAATACTGATGATAGATTAATACTTACCAACAATAGAAGAAGAGTTTGGTGGTCAATAATACAGCAATCCTGTGATAGGCTGGCCTCCTTCTATGATTCCGTTATTTCGTGTCAATTGGCAGCGGTACAGTCTATTTCCAGTGCATTTACCTCCCTTATGCGAGTTGCCGAGACGTATGAAGTGCTGACTTCCAGCCTAGCTGATAAATTTATTCCATCAAAACACTCAAGTGGGTATAAAAAGGCAGATCATACCTGGTCAAGGATAGGCGTCGGATGGCCAAATTGCTCAGCTAGAGGCAAGTAAAACCGAAGATAGACCCCAAATTAGAGAAAAGAGGGCGCTCTACAGTGCTAGTATCACTTAAGCTAAGAAATCGCGGGAGATGGACAAGTGGGCTGCTCTGAAACAGGCCCGATCTACCCACAATTTGAAGGCTTTCTGGTGTATTGTCCACACAGGTAGCAGTGAAGGGAAGCAGGCTGCAGAACCCAACATAGCAGCAGATCCCTGGATACAACATTTTGCGGCCCTTTATTCTAGGCTGGAGGTTGTGGATACTTGCATAGCCGAACATCAATCCTTATCGCAGGACTTCTGTTTCGATGCCCCTGCGATTACACTTTCTGAAATATAAAGCACCCTAAGCAAGATAGCCCCCTTAAAAGCTCCAGGACTTGACAAGATTCCAGGGGACCTCTTTCGCACTGAGCCAACTGTTTGGGGCCCCTACTTGTGGCTCTTGTTTAATGCTATATTGTAGGTAATGGCCATCCCTGCAACATGGGCTGGTTCAGAAATCCTCTGGGTTCATAAAAAGGGTTCACCACTTCTTCCCTCTAATTATAGACCTATAAGTTTAATTGATGTTAGCCAGAACATCTTTACTCGGTTATCGCTGGTTCGTCTTCAGATCTGGGTAGACTAATTTAAAATATTAAGCCCATACCAAGTCGGCTTTAGGAGCAATACGTTCATCATGGACCAAATATTCAGGCTTCAACTCTTGTATTGGAAAATAGTGACCATAGAGAATGGCAGCCTCCTTCTGATCTTCGTGGACCTAAAATCCACGTTTGATATGGTACCAAGAGACAAACTGTGGGCTGTTTTAAGTGATCTAGGGGTCCCGCCCTATCTTTGTTGAGGCGATTGCATGAAGGAAATTATGCCCAAATTAGGTTCAGTAAATATGGAGAACTTACCACACCTATAGCTATAGATAGAGGGGTAAGACAGGGCTGTGTGCTTGCGCCCACCCTTTATAGTCTATTTATTAATGCACTTGTAGAGTCATTGAACATGGGTAAGAATATTGATGCGCCCAAGATAGTGAATAGTAAAGTACCGGTAATGATGTTTGCCAACAACACTTTACTGCTCTCAAAGTCACCCATGGGCATCCAGAGGATCCTTGACAACTTCAATGACTTCAATGACTTTTGTAAAAGTAGGGGTCTTGAGATTAATAGCCAAAAGACCAAATATATGGTCTTTAATTCAACCAGCTCAACCCGCCCAAATCCCTGCCTATATGGCACTCCGTTAGAGAGGGTGTCCGTTTTTTAATACTTGGGGGTCACTTTGACCGAAAACATGGACGGGGGTTTAAATTAATAAAACTAGCACAGACAACAGGGGTGTTGACCAAGTTATTTTGGAATTCCTTCCACAAACCTATAGGACCGCTCCTGGAAATATATAAAGTGCAAACAAGGGGCGCTGCAATTCATGGGGCCGAACTGTGGGGGCATTGCTCTGTGCGAAATCACACTAGGTCCGAGAACACTTTTGCAAGGCAGTTTATGTTCTCCCCCTCAGCTCTTCCCTCATAACACTTCGTTTGTACTTGGGGGAAGGCCATTAGCCGAAGAAATTGCTCTCAGACCTCTAACATTCTGGTGTCCGCTTTGGGTAACCCCGGAACTGGTAGCTTACACGGCTGAACTAAAGGAGGTTTTAGGCTTGCAGGGTGTTAGGAAACTATTGTGGCTATCCCATTTGAGGGATTCATTTATGGATATGGGCAGACCAAGCTTATGGCTTAACCCTGAGGAAGCTTGCCCTACTGTCTCCAGAAAGGAACTGGCTTGGAGCTATAGGGCGGTTAGATTTGCCTTCCTTCGGGTGTGCCCATCAATAGGTCCACTAACCGTTGTGTTGTTGCAAATTAAAGACCGGTACATCCTAGAATCTGCCTTGGATGAGACACAGCCCGCGTTAGCGAGGAAACTGTATATTGAATTTAGGTACGGAGTTCTTCCGCTGGAGTCTTCTCCAATAAATGGGCTGGGACAACCTCTCTAGGCTGTCCGGCCTGAAGCGATGAAGAAGAGAAAGAGCTACATGTATTTTTCTTTTGTCCAGGTACAGAACACCAAGGCATCATTGGTTAATCCAACAATGTAGAAATCTTGGTACCAAACATTGTGCAGAGGCTTTTAGGCTGTTAAAATACAGTACTCACTCGTCAACTGTATTTGCGGTATCACGCTTTTTACTTTCCACGTGGTGTGGTGTTAAAAAACAATGTACAGGACTAAGTTGATAAAACTCTTTTATATTTTTAAAAAAACATGCTCTATTTTTAATCAGTAGTATATTTGTGATTTTATAGAGTGTTTATTTAATGTTTTACCAACATGAAATGTATTAGTGTCTTCTCTGACCAATTATTGAATATTTTAGCAATAGGGCACTTTGTCGTATTGTCATGTATTTTTGTTTATTTATTAAGGTGTTGGACCATAGTTAGCAATTGTAATAGGACCCTAGGGTCCAGAGTTTAAGTACTGTAGGATTATTTTAATGTATTGTAAACGTATTGCATCTGCACTTTTATGGTCTAATGACCGCAATAAAATATTGGATTGATAATTATTGAATATTGTGAAATATACAGCAAAAATGTGTCAGAGCACAACCCTGTTACTCATTTTCATGCATAATGTGCACCAACTAGTTGGACCAGGAGCAGTGTAGTTCCTAACTGACTTTGTTTCTCCCCTATTAATGGGCCTGTCTCTACTTTATTACATCTCATACATTATAGTACAGCTGAAAACATGTCTCAATAAGAATGAT
Organism: Triturus cristatus; assembly: GCF_964204655.1. NCBI lineage: Eukaryota > Metazoa > Chordata > Amphibia > Caudata > Salamandridae > Triturus > Triturus cristatus. Next base: position 1,282,576,861 of record NC_140585.1, read on the forward strand.
CCAGCACTGGGCCAACCTCTTACCACTGGTTATCCGATAGGTCTTTCTTTGCAACTTAGAGGTGAAGGGAGTTAGCACTTGGTAAAACACATATAATTAACAGTGTACGCCATTTGGTTACACAATAAGGACCAGGAATCAGTAACTAAAGTCAATAAGTTGTATTGCAAGTTATCAGTTAGATTAATGTAAATCAATCTCAATATCATGCTGCAAATACACAGAATAACAAATGGATAGCCAAACCTCCTAAAGAAGTTCAGGCGCATCAGTATGAGACAAGAAGTTCAGTCTAGTTTAGAATCAAAACTTGTTAAGGGCGATTAATCTAAAAGAGTCTCAAAAAGTCGGGGAAATGCAAAAAAAGAGAAAATTGTGGGAAGTATGCAGGAAGGTGTCAGCATTTCGGAAGCTCAGTCAAGAGTCTTCTAGGGGTATGTGATGTTATGTTAATAAGGAAATATGTGTTAGCCTAAGCCACATTTAGTAAAGAAACATAGGGATAAGCATAGAGGTCTGTACATCTCAAAGTCCCAAGGAAAAGTGGCCAACATCAACCTGTGCGAACACTAGATAATACAAGAATCATCTGGGTAACACCCTTAGATCTCACCATCAGGGTTTCCATTGTCCTTTCCATTCTCAAGTTGTGAGCTGCAACAGTAGCAGACTCTCCCAGGCCAGTCCTGAGAACGACATCGTCCTTGGGTACCTGCGACACTTCTATACATTACTGCAATTAACGCTCAGACTCTCCATGTTCTTTGTCAAGGTCTTCTTCTCAGACTCTCTATTGCTAGTACAGAGTTACATTTATTTTCCAACTAACAAACCAAGTGAACGTACCTGCAAGGAAAAAGACACGCAAGCAGAAATGGAAAAAATTATTTTTGCAAAAGAATTACAGGTCTACTTCAGTCAATTTAAGCATATTAGTCATTGGTGCACATTAATACGAGTTGTTTGTGCCCACACAATAACAGATGAATGACATATGTAAGTACATATATTCAGCATTAGATTCACGTTGTACCTTAATTAAATGTAAAGCAACTTTGAATAAAAGTGTGACTAAGAACTGAATTATGAATACCAATTTTTTTTAAATATATTTATTGTTTCCAAACAATCACATCCAAACATATTCAGGATATAAAGGCTAACAGGAGCCCATTAATCAATAACAGTCTCTGCTCACAACAAAATGCTAGTTACATTTTCGCAGTTAACAGGTTTGTGCGCCAATTCTAGGCTAGCAGTTCCCGGTGGTAACCAAATGAATGAGGGAGGACCATCACAGCAACATTCAATAAACAATGAGCGACATAAGAGCAATGTCATAGCCACAGGGCAGAATAACCAAAAAACAGAAAAAACAAAACAATCCTAACCCCCCCACCCTCTTATCCCTCCCCTTCCCCGGCATGTCACACTAAGCAATCGTTGCAATAACATCAAGATAGGGCATGGATGTTCGCAAATCATGTAACATGGGATACATATTAAGGAACACTGCAACCACAAAGGTAAGTACAAGTGGAGATATGAGAGGTACAGGCAGCCAGGCATGGAATTCACATTGGTCAGGGCGAAATAGCCGGGTCACCAGCCGCAGAAACTCCATCTAGATCAGCATCCGGGGCTTTTAGAAAGATCACCAGTGCTTCCAAGGTCCTTGCGGCTCCCAAAGCTTTGTCGCTATTCGCTCGACAAGCTAGTTGCAATCTAACTGTGCCCTCACACTCCACCCATTTAAGGAGGTCAGCCCTCCACCTCCGGACGCTGGGGCCCTGCCTAGACTTCCAGTGTGCTGTGATATCTCTTTTGGCCAGGAGAAGACCCAGATCCCAAAACTTACTAGGGATCTTGGTCTTGAATGTGTGGGGAAACCAGTGCAGCAAGCAAGGGCCTATAGCGGCTTCTATTTCATGTTCAGTTATATCACACAATAGCGAAACCAATTCCTCCAAATACGTTCCAAGCTTGGGGCAGTTTCACATCATATGACAGAAATCCGCACACTCCGTGTTGCATCGCTGGCACTGCGCTGTGTCTGTGTTGAAGTATGTATTTATTTTGGCCGGGGTGAGGTATGCCCTATGCAGTATGAAGAAGTGCACTAGCTGGAAATGAGCATTTCTAGTACTTTTTCACCCCCTCTCAACCAATTCCGCCCACACCTTCTCAGGGATTTCTTTGCCTAGATCTTCCTCCCACTTCTGCTGGAGTGACCGCAACGGAGTCAGCGCTTCGCCTGTCATAAGTCTATAGAGGCAATTAACGGCTTTAATGGTCCCCGCCACCATTACAACATACTGACAAGCCATGGAGGTCCGTGGCTCAGACAACCCTTCTCTCCAGTGCTTTTGGAGGGCCGAGACCAAAGCTGAGTGAAGCAGAAAATCCCCCAGAGAAAGGTCATACCTGTCCCGCAACGCATCAAAGGGAAGAAGGGTACCATCCTCATATAAATCCCCTACCATATAAAGACCCCTCACCCTCAATCAGTTAGCGCGGCCCAGTTGCCCCCATGCGGTAGTGCAGTACACATGGCTAATGGGATTCCGGCACACAGGGATGCACAATCTGCACCCTATGTGACTCCTATTCCAGCAAAGCTGAAACGTTCATAACTCATTAGTTAGTGCCTGGAGCCGTAGTGGTAGCTGTAAAAGAATACAAGACAACATCCAGTCTTGGAACCCGGTATCCACTGCAACTGGGCTGCCAAATAGTATGTCTCAAAGTCAGGCACCACCAGGCCACCATCCGCCTTTGGCCTTGATAGAGTTTTCAGCGCCACCCGTCGCCTGCCAGTTGCCCAGAGAAAACCCGTAATCATTGATTGGAGTTGTTTAAAAAACGATGTGGGAATCCAGACTTAAAGGGTTCGGAAATAATACAGTAATCGGGGGAGAGCCACCATTTTAAGAAGGGCCACCCGGCCCACGACCAAGAGAGGTAAGGTCCCCTAAAAATCCAGGTTGCATTTAAGTCTCCAGATAGCCCCTCCCACATTGCTGTCCAGTAGGTCAGCCTGGTTGCGATAAATGCGGGTCCCAAGATACATCAAGCAACGATACTCCCATTGCACACCGTTAGTAAATAGGGGCCCCCCTCCCAAGGAGCAGTGGGAATAGGCATTACTTTGCCCAATTCACCTTGAGTCCCGCCACAGTCTCAAGATCTTGGAGTAAGCTCTTCGCTCCGACGAGAGCATCAGTCGGATTTGCTAGAAACATGAGCAAGTCATCAGCGTAAAGCGCAATGTAATGAGTATTGCCACGTACGTTGAGCCCCGGGTAACGCTGCCCGGTCTGGGCCAGGGCCGCAAGCGTCTCTATGGCCAGGGCAAACGGCAGGGGGGAGAGCGGACATCCCTGCCACGTCCCACGGCTCACAGCACAAGCATCCGAGATCAGGCCCCCTGTCTTAATCCGAGCAGTGGAATATTTGTATAACAATGCCGTCCAAGCCACAAAAGAATCGGCCAAACCAAAGTTGCGCATGACATGAAATAAGTAGGGCCATTCTAGGCTGTCAAACGCTTTTTCTATGTCGACAGATAAAATGGCAGCGGTGGTCGTCGTGTGGGAATCAGATTCCAATATATGTAATAGGCGCCTCACATTCATAGCTGTGTTCTGCGTCGGGATGAAACCCGCCTGGTTCCTGTGCACCAGTTGAACAATGTGCGGGAGCAAACGAGTCGCTAGGATCCGACTCAAAATTTTGAAATCAGTAGTGAGCATAGATATCAGTCAGTAAGCGGTCTTATCTGAAGGAGACTTCCCTGGCTTCAGTAGTGGGATAATAATGGCTTCTCGGGTAGTGACAGGCAGTGCACCCGCCCCCTTCGCCTCATTATAAAGAGACACTAGTGTAGGAGCTAACAGGTCAGGTAAAACTCGATCGGCAGACCATCAGACCCAGGGGTCTTTTTCCGTGCCATATGTTTTATCACCCCCCGAACTTCGCCTAATGTTATATCCTGGCCCAGGAGTTCGGCTTGCTCCCTATCTAGGCGTGGAAGGTCAGCCATGGCTAAAAACTCCCCAAGGACCTCATCCGCCAGCGTCACCTTACTCTGATAAAGATCTGTATGGTAGGCCAGGAACTGCTCATTAATCCCCTGCTGGGTATAAAAAAGTTCCCCCGTCGGGCTACGCAATTCCAAGATGACCGTCCCTTATCGGGCGGGGTTGGCCAGCCATGCCAACAACGCGCCGGATTTATCACGTTCTGCGTGTGCGCGCGCTATATATCTTTTATAGTCAAAACAGTGCAGCCGCTCCACCTGCACCGCAACCGCCTCCCTCGTCACCAGCAGGTCCTGCTGCCCATTGGGCTGCTCGGGCCGAGCACGTTCCATTGTGCGCAAGCGGTGATCTGCAGACTCTATATCCTGCAATAATGTCTCTTACGCACCCCCGCCATGTTAGCAATACAGTGTCCCCTTAACACGGTCTTAAAGGCATCCCATTCCACAACAGTCGAAGACGCCGTGCCTGTTTTCTCATGGAAATATTGGGTAATCAAATTCCCCACCACCTCCCGAGAGACCTGATCCTCTAGGAGCTCCGGTTTTAAGCGCCAAGTTGGGATCACAGGACGGGCCTTGGACCACTGAACCCGGAGGTTTAGCGGATTATGATCTGGCAATGTTCTAGTGAGGTAGTCACTATGTTTACCCACTGCATGTATTTCAAGGGAGCACAGTATTGCATCTAATCTAACATGGAGCTCGTGTAGCACTGAAAATAAAGAATAATCACGTTCCCCTGGGTGGATCACCCGCCAGGTGTCAACCAATCCCGACAGGAGCTGCCAATCCCTCCTGCCCCTAGAGACCTTATGAATAGGGGCATCTGGGAGAGGTGGATGCGACCTATCTAAGGAAATGTCAGGGATAGAGTTGAAATCCCCACCCATAATCACTGACCCAGTCAGGTAAGACGCCAGTTTCCCACACAGATGTGTGAAAAAGGCAGGTTGTTCTACATTGGGGGCATAAATACTGCTCAGCACCACATCCATGCCATTAAGGCGACCTGCAACCACCACATATATTCCCTCCGGGTCTACTAGCTGTTGCACCGGCTGGAAAGGCACCCCCGCCCTAACCCAAATCAGCACTCCCCGCGCGAAAGCAGAGTACGTTGTACAAAAAATCTAACCTCTCCATCTACACTGCAGGGCGAAGCCCTCATGGCGTGTAATATGCGTCTCCAGGAGGAAAGCGATTTGAACCCCTCTACGCACTAATTAAGCATGTATCTTATGTCGCCGCACCATTGTATGTATACCCCTGAAATTCCATGATAAACATTTCAGTTCAAGTAATGACCCCATGATTCATTGTATAGCACACAGGTAGAAACCCAATTGTGACACTCCGAGGCCCCCAAACACCCCAAAACAAAGAAGAAAGAGAACCCCCAACACACCCACCCCAGAACAGGCACTAAAACACTAGTCCCCATCCAAACTAGCTAATCACACTATACCCTCTAGTAACTACAGAGGATTAAGGGGGAGGCAGCTGTGAACCGGCAACAACCCGCTATGAAATCCCTAACAGTGCAGCGCCATGCCCCAATCAGTGCAGAATGCCTCGCATCAGAGGGCGAACCAACTCTATCATAAGGCACCCCAACACCCCCTCCAGCCCATCAGTGCAAAAAATGGCATTGCAATATCAGCATATCAATGAGGCGGACCGGAGCCCAGGCCTCAGGCACCCTCCACAGCGCTCCGCCACACAGCCCAGTCGTAACCAAAGTCCAGCCACTCCTCAAATCGGAGGGACACGGGGGGGATCCCCGCAGCCAGGTAAAAAGAGGATTAAGCTATTTGAAAAAAGAATAAGGAGGGGTGAGGGTAAATGGTTGTTAAAAACTGGAGTAAAACTGTAGGGAGACTATAGAAACACAAAAGGCGAATGACGGAATCCTGAACATTGTCAAACATCCACCCCCAGTCACAGATCTGGGTCAAATCCATCATTTGTTTGCTCACCATGCCATCCCAGTTTGGACTCAACCATATGCAAATCAGTCTTGACCCTGCTACCCATAGGAACAGTCTAGCCAGAAGTGCCGGGTCAAGTCCTCCCTGGACCGAAAACAAGCATCCTGGGTCAGATGTGTTAAATAACCCAACATTTGTTAAATTTAGGTAGGTCTACCGTGCTGAAATGTAACAGGGGGAAGGTGTATGGTATTTACCATACCATGCTGATTTCAGTGTGTTAAAACCCCAAATTCTCATGTTATTTCCCAATAACTCATAATAGGTGCAATTTATCACACCTCATAAATAACTAACCCTTTGGTATTTTTTTACCTGTGGCCATATTACACAAAATGCCCTGGGGCAACACAAGCATTTGCACCCACTTTATGCACCCAAGGGGCACTTTGGTATTGCAGAATGGGCCGCCTGTGTGGTCCCTTCTGCAATACGGAAAACGCTTGTGCATGTACAGCGCCAGCTCTTTCTCAAGAGAGCATTAACTCATTTGCATGGGGGCGTGGCCCCATGCAAACGTGGGAATCCCTTTGCCTCTGTGCCCGCACTGCATTATAGATGCAGGTGAAGAGGCAGAGAAGCTATCAGAGGTCTGCACTGTCAGTGCGCCCCTTGGTATCATCCCTCTGGAGGGTCAAGGGGTCCTATGGACCCTTCAGACATCCCCTTGCAGGTGTGTGTCAGTGCAGCCACCTGCAAGGGGATCTCTAATCCCCTTTAAACCTGCCTGCACAGTGAAACACAGACCAGCTGTTTCAAAGCGCTCAGTTTTTCATCTGAATGCGAGCTCGCGGCTGCCTTTGGGGCAGCACATTCTATGTAATAGGGCACACTTTCCATGTTTGCGCCCGGCGCACCTGTATTAAGATGCACCGGGCGCAAACAGGGAATGTGCGCCCTATACATAATAGGGCTTCAGGTGCGATTAATTGCACCTTTACTAATCAGGCCCTTATTGTGCATTTATCTCACTCTTGCAATTTATTTGTACTACTGCTTCCTTCCTTTGTCACTGTAATTCTGCCTTTCCATCCAGCCTGATTTCCTCCTTTTTCCCTTTCTGTCTCTTGGGTTAAAGTCTGATGCTGAAAAGTAAGCCCATGTTCACAAAACAGAGTAACATGCAACATTGCAACTAGGTGAAACAAGCAATGTTTAATTTGTAAAATGTTTGTGAGATAGAGTAGGAATGGTGAGGGACAAATAGAGAGTCCTGAGCACTCAAAATGGAATCATCACATTTCTGAAGTGTCAAAGGTTCAATTATTCTTTATTCTCAAGTATTTTTATTTCATATCCATCCAATAGCTCATGAGGCATTGATATAAGAACAAGCAGCCAACAAATGTTTCGTCATATGGCGACTTCCACAGGGCTGCAAAATTGAACTGCCTAGAGTAGGTTTGTGCAAGGCCAGTAAATCCAATCGTAATTCCCTTGATTAATCTGTTCCTTCAAGATCTATTAGTGTGCGCAGCAGTTTTGCTCTTAAGTGGTAGTGTGCATGCGGTTATTTCCTGCATGGAGTACTCTACGGCAGAGTATGCTAGTGGACGGGATGTAATTTGGACACTGAAAGTGGTATAAACACTCTACCGTGGGTTAATTTCTAACTGGGTACTATCCCGGCACTCTAGTGTAAGATCACAGTATCACAAAGTATAGTGAGAAAAAAAATTTAACACAGCAGTATTTGTACTCACAATCCTGACTGTCCCCCAATGTTCAAAATAAACAATACCGTACCAACAAATTTCGGTCATAACACATAGTTAATTTAATTAGCACGTAATTCTGAATTCCAATGTTTACAATATAAGTAAATAGTCCCTTTACAGTGCACCAGTTTCTACTATCGTGAAGACATTGTGATCATAACACATGTTGTTCAATGCCTACATAGTTCATAATTACAGTATACTGTTTGTAATCAACACCGATGCACACATAGTTCAAACTTACAATATTCTGATAACAAAGATGCATAAATAGTCCCTATGCAATGCACCAGTTCCTCGTACAGTAAGAACAAACAATAACGTATTCAAAGTTGAGTAGAATGGTTATCCAAGAACAGCCGACACGTGTTTCGTTACCGATGTAACTTTTTCAAGGCTGTTGAAGTAAGGTTATAGAACATTTAAAACTAATCAACATGTACAAATTAGATCACAAAAGTGGTTCAAAAGTACCACGATGCTCATTTGTGTTAGTTCCAGTCACATATAAGAAAAAGTGACCGAGCAGAAAATATCGATTTCGAAAAGTAGTGAAGTTTCCATACATTCATTGGTACAGTGATATTCACCATAAACCCAATAGCTAGGCAAACCAGAAGGCAGGAAAAATAGACCCCAGACCCAAAGACACAAACCAAACAATGTGAAATAAGCCAATAGTCAAGGAAGTGAGGTGGATGGAAAAGGACCCAAGAAGCCCAAAAAAATCATAGTGACATTCTAGAATACTAAATCAAGATGTGCAAAGTCTTGCAGTTTTACCTTCTTAAAATCATAGATTAGTACAAAAATTGTACCATGACACAACAGTCCCAAGGAATATTCCTCTGCTGGGCCAGGATATGTGCCGAAAGCCTGTAGGTAAGTTCTTTCCAATCAGTCCCTGTTCTGAAATAGATACGTATGCGTGAGCCACTTAAGAAAAACAAAATAATTCTGTGTCTATACTCTGCCCATCTCTTGGGACTGGCCCATCCACAAAGTAGTCCCTGACACCCCGTTACCTTTTATACGAAATCCCTGTATTGAGAATGACGAGAAAATTCCGTGGTCCCAAAAATCCAGGGTATGAAAATCCGGGCCCTGGTGGGAATAATTAGCAGGATTCTGAAGTAATCCAAGCAAACGCCTGACAAGAAAAGGGGTAAACAAAAGAAACGATTTTTATCTATTGCTAAATTTTATCTGTCGAGCTAAGTTTGCACTCAACGTATTGAAGGAATAGCCAATAATACGCGTTTTAGAAAAGGTCAGTAGTATTGTTTATGATAAAACTTACTATAGTCAACTCATTAACAGGACCCCTCCTGCTTGATGGTATGCGTTATGGCAGTAAACTCAAGAGTATCAAAAAGGGACCTGAGGACAAAAGCCAAGGAGAACCAGCAATTACCTGGCCACCAAAATATGGAAACAAGTAATATCAAACGTATTTGGTTAGCATATCCGTTCTTACCCACAAGGAAATTGTGTTCAAACGTGGTAAGGTGGGTGTCTGAAATTCGAAGTCGCGCTATTCGAACACTACCAAGTATAAGGTATGGACGGTATTAGGAGGAAAAAACACTTAGTTCTTCCCATAAGTAAAAGATACACCTATAAAACAAGAAACCCAATGTCACCGAGTAACTAAAGACAAACAGTCACAAATTAGCCAAAAGTCAGGTTACTCAAAGTAGTGAAACGCCCGAGCGCACATATAAAGGCAAATGTGAAGTGTTGCAAATTCCAATAATCCAAAATATTCCTGGTAAGCCAAGACAAAAAAAACATTGATCTTACTTATAAGTTCTTAAGTTGACCGTGTAGCAGAATGTTCTGCCGAAAAGCACTATGGTAGGTGCCTGCAAAAAAATGGTATTACATGTTAAGTACATTGCGGCGCTATTCCACGACAGACGTAAAGTCCAACCCGAAACTAATCTCATTAACAACAGTCTGCGCGGTCTCTCCCATGTTTACTTACTGGAAGCATACCATCAAGCAGGAGGGTTCCTGTTAATGAGTTGACTATAGTAAGTTTTATCATAAACAATACTACTGACCTTTTCTAAAACGCGTATTATTGGCTATTCCTTCAATACGTTGAGTGCAAACTTAGCTCGACAGATAAAATTTAGCAATAGATACAAATCATTTCTTTTGTTTACCCCTTTTCTTGTCAGGCGTTTGCTTGGATTACTTCAGAATCCTGCTAATTATTCCCACCAGGGCCCGGATTTTCATACCCTGGATTTTTGGGACCACGGAATTTTCTCGTCATTCTCAATACAGGGATTTCGTACAAAAGGTAACGGGGTGTCAGGGACTACTTTGTGGATGGGCCAGTCCCAAGAGACGGGCAGAGTATAGACACAAAATTCTTTTGTTTTTCTTAAGTGGCTCACGCATACGTATCTATTTCAGAACAGGGACTGATTGGAAAGAACTTACCTACAGGCTTTCGGCACATATCCTGGCCCAGCAGAGGAATATTCCTTGGGACTGTTGTGTCATGGTACAATTTGTGTACTAATCTATGATTTGAAGAAGGTAAAACTGCAAGACTTTGCACATCTTGATTTAGTATTCTAGAACGTCACTATGATTTTTTGGGCTTCTTGGGTCCTTTTCCATCCACCTCACTTCCTTGACTATTGGCTTATTTCACATTGTTTGGTTTGTGTCTTTGGGTCTGGGGTCTATTTTTCCTGCCTTCTGGTTTGCCTAGTTATTGGGTTTATGGTGAATATCACTGTACCAATGAATGTATGGAAACTTCACTACTTTCGAAATCGATATTTTCTGCTCGGTCACTTTTTCTTATATGTGACTGGAACGAACACAAATGAGCATCGTGGTACTTTTGAACCACTTTTGTGATCTAATTTGTACATGTTGATTAGTTTTAAATGTTCTATAACCTTACTTCAACAGCCTTGAAAAAGTTACATCGGTAACGAAACACGTGTCGGCTGTTCTTGGATAACCATTCTACTCAACTTTGAATACGTTATTGTTTGTTCTTACTGTACGAGGAACTGGTGCATTGCATAGGGACTATTTATGCATCTTTGTTATCAGAATATTGTAAGTTTGAACTACGTGTGCATCAGTGTTGATTACAAACAGTATACTGTAATTATGAACTATGGAGGCATTGAACAACATGTGTTATGATCACAATGTCTTCACGATAGTAGAAACTGGTGCACTGTAAAGGGACTATTTACTTATATTGTAAACATTGGAATTCAGAATTACGTGCTAATTAAATTAACTATGTGTTATGACCGAAATTTGTTGGTATGGTATTGTTTATTTTGAACATTGGGGGACAGTCAGGATTGTGAGTACAAATACTGCTGTGTTACATTTTTTTTCTCACTATACTTTGTGATACTGTGATCTTACACTAGAGTGCCGGGATAGTACCCAGTTAGAAATTACGTTACAACCACAAGTGCCCTTCTCCCGGGCCTTGTGGCCAGTCACATCCTGGGTAGTGGGATGTTTTTCTATCCGGATGGGCACCATAAACTGTTCTAGCTACTAGGGAACAGATGTGCGACTGACAGTTCCATCACTACCATATTCTAGTTTGATGTAAATCTTTTGTGGAGGTCTGCACTCTTTTCTTTGCATTGCGCTCGTTTCAAAAAGTAACTCTTTGTCCCCTCATTACTGATTACTGTAATTAACATGGCAAACTTTGATGACGAAAGAGACAGAATCTTTCTTGAACTCTGCTCGGGTGAAATAACCACTAATCCCAAAGAAAGGGCAACCATTGAGCAGGAAGGACTCAGATCCAAATTTATCAAGTTAGAGAGACTAAAAAAACAGGAGTTATCAAGGTGGTGGGATGCCACCACTTTGAAACGATACATAGATATAAGACAAATTCCCAGAGGTCTCCGAGTTATAATTTTTCCTTCATTTGAGGATTTGGACCCGGACCTCTAAAAAGGAATGGGAAGAACTCATCACCTCATCCTTCTATAAAATGATGGATGTTCTCATCCGACATGCAGATCGTAAACTGAACAAATTGCTGAATGATATTGCAATACTAGAATTGGAAATCAAAAACCTTAATCTACCGGAGCCCACTGAAAAAAACTATCAGATTCTGAAAGAGATTCTTAATGGCCATCAAAGATATATTAAAGATAAAAAGATGAGAAAATTCAAACGAGACGAGACCGACTATAGAAATGGCAGAGTATTTACATTCGTGAAAAAAAAAATTTGATGAGGACAGAACTACAAAAGTTGTTAGAAACACGGCAGCTACCAGCGTACCTAATGTACCTTCCACTAGTGGATCGGACATTTCCAGCATCTGCAGTGAGACTAGTCACACTACAGAACCAGAACCCGTTATTCAGGGCAACCACCCGGACCCCACTACAAGCTCTTCTTTTTTAGAAGAGCTGAATCGTTACCGAAAGGGGACACGGAACACATACAATCGAGACATCTCAAAAAAACTAGAAGGAGCAGGAGGTGGAAACGCGGGGAGAGAGGGGGCCACAAATACCAGATCCTCGGCCCGCAATGTAAAGAATTGATGCAGACGATCCCCAACAAGCTATATACGGAGACTGCTTTGGCAGAATCTCCTGACCATGTACAAATTGTCAATTTGTCTAACTGCAAGCTAACAAGATGTGAGGAAACGGCTCTTATGAAAGGGCTGAGCTTTTGTCCTACTAGTAAACCGGATTTTGTCAATATCCATGTGGACCTTTATAAATTTGTGAGAAAGGTAAAACTTAAAAAACATTTTGAGGAGAATCAGACTCCTTTGTCCTGTCCTGACCCGGTGACCTTACCGTGTAATAAAACCATTAGTGAGATTGCAAATGTACATTTATTGTCTTCTTTGAACGATGATTCTATTTCTATGTCGAATGTTTTGGGAGATCTGGGCATAGAAATGAATTCAAATTTGGACAGTGGGCTTAAGATTACCTCACACTTTGTGCCACGATTACCAGCAGACAACATGATCGATGCCTTCCACAGAGCTGTAACAAAAGACCTATATGCTCTTGAAGATAAACTAAGGCATGCACACAAACACTACAGATACAATCTAACTAAATCTGAATACCTGTCCCTTAAAAAGCTATCGGTAAATACACGGGTAATAGTGAAAGAAGCAGACAAGGGTGGCAATATTGTCCTAATGCAACAGAATGACTATGATAGGGAAATCATCAGACAATTATCAGACCACCGAGCATATATTAAGTTACCAGCCAATCCCTTGAAAACCATCAATTCTTTGATTGAATCCAAACTTACTACATGGCAGGGACAGGGTCTAATTAGTGATGGAGAAGCAAGATATCTCTTTAACTCCACACCTAAAGCCCCATGTTTTTACATACTTCCTAAAGTACATAAGCCAGCGGTGTTTCCCCCGGGCAGACCAATAGTCTCTGGCCTGGGCTCTCCTACAGAGCACATTTCGGAATATATTGATCACTTTTTACAACCTTTTGTATTGAACCTTCCATCTTATCTGAGGGACACGGGTGACCTGCTTAACAAATTGGAGGACATTGAGTGGCTACCCGATATGTCTTTTGCCACATTAGATGTGTGTGCTTTATACACGAGTATCCCATGGGAAGCAGGCTTACGGGCCTTAAAAGATACTCTGTTTCAGAGAGAGGCCACACTCTATGGACATACGATGATGCTGTTAGACATGACCAAATTAGTCTTGGAAAATAATGTGTTTGTTTATAGAGGGGAATGGTACCAACAAGCAATGGGAGTAGCCATGGGGTGTAAATTTTCACCATCTATAGCAAACATTTACATGGGCATGTTTGAAAAGCAACATCTTTGGTTGAATGGTCCACCAGAACTTACTACACACATCATGTACTGGGGACGATACATTGATGATATCTTCATTATTTGGACAGGAAGTCAATCACAATTCACTTATTTAACCAAATTTCTTAATGACAACAGTTTTAATCTCAAATTCACCTCTAACTTTAGCACTACACATGCTGCTTTCTTAGATATCACGTTGTATGTAAAGGACAATGAAATCATGTCCAGATTATACAGAAAGAAAACAGCATGCAACTCAGTCTTGCATGCTGATAGTGCACACCCTTTGGCCCAAATCAATGCCATTCCTCTTGGAGAAATGTTCCGTCTACGTAGGAACTGCAGTGAGGATGAGGTTTTTATGCAGGAATTACACCACCTACAGGAACGCTTCACGCATAGGGGATATTCATCAGAGGTCCTAAAAACCGCCAAGAAACGAGTCCTTTCCACACCTAGAGACTCACTCCTAAAAAAGAGTGAGAACATGGTAATTAAAAGACGCACCAACACCAAAGAAATAGGTCTCATTACTGACTTTCATGTAGAGAGTAAGGCAATTTACAAGATAATGTCGAAGCATTGGCATTTGCTACTACTTGACAAATCAGTGGAAAAATGCCTAACTGGCAAACCTAAGATTTTACATAGGAGGAACAAAACTTTGAGGGACATATTAGGCAGAAGCTATCTCCCACCGATGCCAAAGACGCTTTCTTGGTTACCTTCCAAACCTAAAGGATTCTATAAATGCACACATTGTAACATGTGCCCCCTGGCGATGAATGGTATTAAGGAATTCAGTTATAACACCTCCACTGTTCATTGTATCAAGGATTTCATGAACTGTGATTCTAAATACATAGTCTACTGCATACAATGTACCTGTAACCTAATTTATATTGGCAGCACCATCCGTACGCTTAAAGAGAGGATTCAGGAACATATGAGGGCTATTCGGAAAAATGATCAGAGCTATCCTCTGGCAGTACACTTTAATACTATGCACTCAGATAACTCACTCCTTAATATCAGATTTCACGGAATTACTCAGGCATACAATCACCCCAGGGGGGGTGATCGGACACTGACCCTCAGAAAGCTGGAGGCGCAATGGATTATTCGCCTACGGGCTGTAGAACAGGGCATCAATTATGATAGGGAGTTACAAGTTTTTCTTAAAGATTAGATGTCCTTATACCTGAATGCATCTATACATGAACGTGTTGCAACTTCTGAGATGTCAATTGGAAATGATACGGAATACACTGTGTTTGTTAACCCTCACAGATCTTCCTCTGTCTATGCTTAACTTCTTTCATGATTTTCCCCCTTTTCCCTTTCTGTTTACCGGTTCTATATGGCATTTTATTTCTTTTTCCACTGGTCTCTGTGCAACCGATTTTTGGAATGGATAGAAGGCTCTTTCAAGGGCTGAGAGAGGACAAACTCTGCCTTTTGTGGACAAGATCACAACTGATGTTTTATTTGGGAAGGGTGACATTAGGACACTTTGATATTTCTCTTACTCTCCCCAGCCTGAACGCACATGAGGGGGCTTCCAACTTATTTCCAGCAACCACTAACCGCATCTACTGTTAGTGGTTTGCCGATATATTCAACACATAGCCATCCCCTCTTATGCTAAAATCTCCACTCTAATATGGCGGATATATTTGTACGAAACAGAGTCCTGTCTTTCTGAATCTCGGAACAGGAAGTCCACCTTTGACATGGAGTCCTTTTACTCTTTCTATCTTTGTATACTAATAGAGGTGACGGTACCGTCAGAGACCGCCTTTACGGACGCCGCCTGCTCGACTCGATGAACTATTGCAGTGTCCTTCCAGTAAGTAAACATGGGAGAGACCGCGCAGACTGTTGTTAATGAGATTAGTTTTGGGTTGGACTTTACGTCTGTCGTGGAATAGCGCCGCAATGTACTTAACATGTAATACCATTTTTTTGCAGGCACCTACCATAGTGCTTTTCGGCAGAACATTCTGCTACACGGTCAACTTAAGAACTTATAAGTAAGATCAATGTTTTTTTTGTCTTGGCTTACCAGGAATATTTTGGATTATTGGAATTTGCAACACTTCACATTTGCCTTTATATGTGCGCTCGGGCGTTTCACTACTTTGAGTAACCTGACTTTTGGCTAATTTGTGACTGTTTGTCTTTAGTTACTCGGTGACATTGGGTTTCTTGTTTTATAGGTGTATCTTTTACTTATGGGAAGAACTAAGTGTTTTTTCCTCCTAATACCGTCCATACCTTATACTTGGTAGTGTTCGAATAGCGCGACTTCGAATTTCAGACACCCACCTTACCACGTTTGAACACAATTTCCTTGTGGGTAAGAACGGATATGCTAACCAAATACGTTTGATATTACTTGTTTCCATATTTTGGTGGCCAGGTAATTACTGGTTCTCCTTGGCTTATGTCCTCAGATCCCTTTTTGATACTCTCGAGTTTACTGCCATAACGCATACCATCAAGCAGGAGGGGTCCTGTTAATGAGTTGACTATAGTAAGTTTTATCATAAACAATACTACTGAGCTTTTCTAAAACGCGTATTATTGGCTATTCCTTCAATACGTTGAGTACAAACTTAGCTCGACAGATAAAATTTAGCAATAGATACAAATCGTTTCTTTTGTTTACCCCTTTTCTTGTCAGGCGTTTGCTTGGATTACTTCAGAATCCTGCTAATTATTCCCACCAGGGCCCGGATTTTCATACCCTGGATTTTTGGGACCACGGAATTTTCTCGTCATTCTCAATACAGGGATTTCGTACAAAAGGTAACGGGGTGTCAGGGACTACTTTGTGGATGGGCCAGTCCCAAGAGACGGGCAGAGTATAGACACAAAATTAGTTTGTTTTTCTTAAGTGGCTCACGCATACGTATCTATTTCAGAACAGGGACTGATTGGAAAGAACTTACCTATAGGCTTTCGGCACATATCCTGGCCCAGCAGAGGAATATTCCTTGGGACTGTTGTGTCATGGTACAATTTTTGTACTAATCTATGATTTGAAGAAGGTAAAACTGCAAGACTTTGCACATCTTGATTTAGTATTCTAGAACGTCACTATGATTTTTTTGGGCTTCTTGGGTCCTTTTCCATCCACCTCACTTCCTTGACTATTGGCTTATTTCACATTGTTTGGTTTGTGTCTTTGGGTCTGGGGTCTATTTTTCCTGCCTTCTGGTTTGCCTAGCTATTGGGTTTATGGTGAATATCACTGTACCAATGAATGTATGGAAACTTCACTACTTTTCGAAATCGATATTTTCTGCTCGGTCACTTTTTCTTATATGTGACTGGAACTAACACAAATGAGCATCGTGGTACTTTTGAACCACTTTTGTGATCTAATTTGTACATGTTGATTAGTTTTAAATGTTCTATAACCTTACTTCAACAGCCTTGAAAAAGTTACATCGGTAACGAAACACGTGTCGGCTGTTCTTGGATAACCATTCTACTCAACTTTGAATACGTTATTGTTTGTTCTTACTGTACGAGGAACTGGTGCATTGCATAGGGACTATTTATGCATCTTTGTTATCAGAATATTGTAAGTTTGAACTACGTGTGCATCGGTGTTGATTACAAACAGTATACTGTAATTATGAACTATGTAGGCATTGAACAACATGTGTTATGATCACAATGTCTTCACGATAGTAGAAACTGGTGCACTGTAAAGGGACTATTTACTTATATTGTAAACATTGGAATTCAGAATTACGTGCTAATTAAATTAACTATGTGTTATGACCGAAATTTGTTGGTACGGTATTGTTTATTTTGAACATTGGGGGACAGTCAGGATTGTGAGTACAAATACTGCTGTGTTACATTTTTTTTCTCACTATACTTTGTGATACTGTGATCTTACACTAGAGTGCCGGGATAGTACCCAGTTAGAAATTACGTTACAACCACAAGTGCCCTTCTCCCGGGCCTTGTGGCCAGTCACATCCTGGGTAGTGGGATGTTTTTCTATCCGGATGGGCACCATAAACTGTTCTAGCTACTAGGGAACAGATGTGCGACTGACAGTTCCATCACTACCATATTCTAGTTTGATGTAAAACTCTACCGTGGGTTCCCTGCTCGTAACTGAAGACCTACACGAGCTTGAACTGTATCGCAATGCTCAGAGCATTTCTTCCCAATGCGGACACGTGAAGTGTAAACCGACACGAACTTTGAATGGTTTTACTGCTTAGAATTAGTCATCTCATTGTTGTTACTTCTTGTTACTTTCAGATTATGTCTTATTATATGCAATGTTACCCTTTTGAATGTGTTCACTGTGTGCCTTGTGTAAAACGCTCTGATACCCTATCTTGGGTCTGGTTCACGCTCTATAAAACTTTAAAAATAAATAAATAAATAGCACTTTTTCATGGAGCATTCCCATTTCAACAACATTTAAGAATCGGGTACATTTTATGGCACATGTAATACGAGTTAGGAATACATACATTATTCATTAGTATACCGTTTTGTTTATCAAACACCTTACTATGGTTGGCCTCAATTACAAATTCACATTGTCAAGGATTTATTGGGCCCAGTATATAGCTCCTTGTTCTATTACGTTTTGTCCCATTGCTGAGTTTTGACTACCACACTGACATCTGCATGATTTTGTACTTCCAAACAATGTCTTTGCAGGCTTAGAGTGCAAATCTAAGCTGGCAAGGGCAGTGTTTTGAGTTATGGGCCTCATTAAGATGCCAGTCAGATGAGCATCCAACTGGCATCATGTCGGAAATTGGACCACCCGCCAAGGAGTCGGTGGTCCCGCTGCCCAAAGTAGGCTGCGACTGCCTTCACTGTGATCAGAAAGTGTATACTTCCTATTGCGGCTTGTGCTGCGGGCTACAGCACAAGCCACAATAGGAAAAAAAAACGGTTTAAACATCCACACGATGGATGGATGTTTGGGGGCAACCACAGGTGCCCCCCCGGACTCATAGCAGAGACTGCAGGGAGACAGGGGCCCTGCTTGGGGCCCCCAAAGTCAATTTCCGACAGCCTTTCTATAGCGATGGAACAACCATACAAAGGCTCTCTGAAAGGAGCATCCTAATCCCTACGGCGGTGCCTGAGTAGGCACTGCCCCTATTGTAGGGTATTACATTCAGACTGACTGTCGGATAGGCTCCTTGAGCCTGTTGGAAACATCAGTCAGTCCCTCCACCCCCTGCCTCGGACGAGATGTCGGAGGACCGCACATGACAGCCTGGTGGTTGCGATCCAACCGACATCGTAATGAGGCCTAATATTGGGTGTTGCTTCTCTGAGGAGTTCTAACAAGAGAGAAACATGCTGTTACTTATTCCAGGTTTGCATGGATGGTATATCAACAATCCTAAATGAACTAAACATTCACCCCAGTCGAGAGATCTGGGTTAAACTCATCGTTCCTTTGCTCAGTACGTCACCCCAGTTTGGCCCCAGCCATATGCAAACCAGTCTTGACCCTTCTTCTCATTGGAACAGTCCAGCCCAAACTGCCAAGTCGGGTCCTCCCTGGACCGGAAACAAGCATCCTGGAACTGGTTTCGGGGTAACACCCCTCTTCAGCCAGGCTAGCTTGAATCCAGTGGCACAGTGAGCAAGGGACCCACATCTGGGCATACCCATCCCACTTGGGGTGAAAAGTGCTGAGGCAACAAATGATGGACGGAATGCTGAACGAATCAAACATTCACCCCCAGTCAAGAAATCTGGGTAAAATCCATTGTTCTTTTGCTCACTACGCCACCTCAATTTCGACTCATCCAAATGCAAATCAGTCTTGACCCTGCTCCTCATGGGAACAGTCCAGCCCGAACTGCCAAGCCAGGTCCTCCCTGGACTGGAAACAAGCATCCTGGGACCGATTTCAGGGTATAGCACCCCTCATCAGCCAGGCTAGCTTGAATTCAGTGGCACAGTGAGAAAGTGACTCACGTCTGAGCATAGCCATCCCACTTAGGGAAGAAAGTGCTGTGGGAAACAAATGATGGACAGAATGCTGAATGAATCAAACATTCACCCCATCAAGAGATCTGGGTATAATCTATTGTTCTTTTGCTCACTACTCCACCCTAGTTTGGACCAAGCTATATGCAAATCAGTCTTGACCCTGCTCCTCATGGGAACAGTCAAGCCCAAACTTCCAAGCCAAGTCCTCCCTAGACCGGAAACGAGCATCTTGGGACCAATTTTGGGGTAGCACCCCTCATTAGCCAGGCTAGCTTGAATTCAGTGACACAGCGAGCTAGTGACCCATGTCTGGACATACCCATCCCATTTAGGGCAAAACGTGCAGTGGAAACAAATGATGGACGGAATGCTGAATGAATCAAACTTTCACCCCCAGTCAAGAGATCTGTGTTAAATCCATCGTTCTTTTGCTCACTACCCCACCCCAGGTTGAACCCAGCCATATGCTAATCAGTCTTGACCCTGCTCCTCATGGGAAAAGTCCAGCCTGTACTGTGAAGCCAGGTCCTTCCTGGACCAGAAACAAGCATCATGGGACTGGTTTCGGGGTAGTAACCCTCATCAACCAAGATAGCTTGATTCCAGTGGCACAGAGGGTAAGGGACCCAAAGTCTGGACATACACATCCCACTTAGGGCAAAAAGTGCTGCAGCAACAAATGGTCGGAATGCTGATATAATCAAACAATCACCCCATCAAGAGATCCTGCTCCTCATGAGAACAGTCCAAAGGATTAGGGTTCTCAACCAAAGCATGTGCCTCTGCATTTTCATTCACACTTGCGAACCGAACCTTTCAGACACCTTTTTTAACTGGTCCTGTAGCAGATGCAACAACAGAAAAGCTTGGCCCATCACACTGCCCTCCTTGCTGACTTCCCATGTGAAAACCTGAAAAGGAAGTATCTTCAGTGGCAGGCATTTGACTAGGCCCAATTTGTCCACCTTCATGGTCATGCTTTTCCCAGTTGTATTTCCACCTCTTTTTATGACACAGTCATTGATCAGTTCGTACTGCTCAAATAGACATTGTAACATGTAATAGGTTGAGTTCCAACGTGCTTGCACCTCATGTATGAGGAATTTAACTGGTACTCTATGAGCATGCTGAATGATTCTCAACTGCTTCAGGTCTTTAAAAAAATGACTGAAATGAGAGCAGATTCTTCGGTAGGTGGTCAGTATGTGACTGACTATGTCCTCTTTTTTTCTTTGCACAATCATTTTGATGCTATGTGCCAAACACGGGAACCTGAAATAGTCACCTTATGCCATGGCCTTAACTATATTTCTTATTCTCAACTGGCCCAGATAGTTGCTCTGGCTGTAGCACCAACTGACTGGCTTAGTGCGTTTAGCTTGCCTGTGCCATCTAGTACAAGAATTTTAGAGACAGGTGGTTGTTGACATAACGAGGACCACAAATTTGAACATAGTCCTTTACCTTTGGTGTTGTCTTTTAGGTTACATTAAGTGACCAAAGGCAGGAAGATGCCATACAAATTCTTATAGCTAGTGTTAGTCTTAGCAAGACGTAGGGTGGCTATCACCTGGATGGGGTAAAGGATACCCGACATTACACTCGTACAAAAATGTGTTGGAGTGGACTTTGGCAGATGAGACCCACATGAAGTGACCTCCAGTACCATAGTGTGAACCGGGCTTACCTCGACAAGCACTTGTGCAGCAAATGGAGCATATTGCAATATTATCCTACTGTTTGCTGATCGTAAAGAAGTCCCAAACTGAGGAGGTGACCCTTTTCAGTGTGACACTGATGCCACTGCCAATGCCCAAAGAACTTGAGGTAAGCGGGTGTGTTGACTACTGCCTCTGCACTGTGTACTTTGACTGAGGTGGTAGTGGTGGACCCAGGTCACAGCAGGTGCCTTATAAATATAGAAGCTGGTAGTGGTGGGGATGGTGGTACCAGTGCCACATCCCTCAGAACAGGTTAAATAGGATGGTTAATGGTGGTGTCCTCTGAGCCAGTTTCTCTGACAATGACTGGCTCATCATCATCAACCCCTTCCATAATTGTAATATTTTCAGGAACTTTTCTTATCCCTTGCCTCTCCTGGCATGTCTTGGGTTCAGCTGGGGTCCAATCCATGCCCAGATTATCAGAAGGGGGGCTGGGAGAAAATGGTGGAGCACCCTTCCTTTTTCTTGCTAGAGATCTGGAAGAAAAGGTTCCAATAAAGGAGATTTTTGCTCAGCAGGAAGCTCAACCTCCTGTTCTGCACCAACTTCAGGAAGATGTACTATTACTGGCTGCAGCTGTTGTCCACTTTGCTCAG
This sequence comes from Triturus cristatus, assembly GCF_964204655.1. Taxonomy (NCBI): domain Eukaryota; kingdom Metazoa; phylum Chordata; class Amphibia; order Caudata; family Salamandridae; genus Triturus; species Triturus cristatus. Next base: position 1,282,598,788 of record NC_140585.1, read on the forward strand.
TTTCTGCAAAGATTGGGTACTACTTTGTGAAAGAGACAAATCCAAATCATAGTCACTACGGTGTTGCAATGATTGCAGTAGCTGCTTTGCTGAGAGTCATGGGTTTGGGCTTTTGTTGGGGTGGTACCATTGATGCAAGAAGTGCTGCTCCCAACTTGCTCCACGGAGGCGGGTGCTGCACGCAAAAGTATGTAAAAAGGATTTGGTCGGCATGCCAGTGGTGGACATCTGCTTCTTCTTCTCCTCACACACCACTTTCTTGACAGCACCTTTCTTTGGGGCCATCTTTAATCTGTCATTTGGCAGTGGCACTTAGCTGCACAAGAGGAAGAGATTGGAGGATTCACATCTTGTGTGGTCATGTCACTTTGTGCAGATCCTCTGTCTGGCAGTACAAGCAGGAAAAACATTTAGTGAAACATGGCATTGTTGCATTTTGAATTAGTACTGACAAAGACAATATCATTTAGTATGGTTACTTAAGTTATTTTCATAAATAATCAACAACAATAGTGTATTCATTCCAAAGTCAAACCACACCACCACCATAGCATAATGTTTAATTTTCAATCAGGATAACAATCTACAGATGTAACTGTTTGCTTTATGTACATCTAAAAGAGATACCCGTGGCAGTCGAGGAAGTACAGGGGAAAATTGAATAATCTTTAAAAAATCAATGCTGCTGTGTGTCTATGTCAGGCAAATGGGTCCATGGGGAAACTTAACAAGCCTTAAAAAATTAATGCTGGTGTGCATGCACCTATGACAGGCATGGGGTCCAGGGGGTTATGCAATAATCCTTAAAAAATAAATGACCGCTGGTGTGTGCACTGTGCACTTATGGCAGAGAGGGGGTCCAGAGGAAAATGGAATAATAGTACTTAAAAATTGAATGCTGGTGTTTGGCTGTGCACTTATGGCAGGCAGGGGGTGGATGGATGGAGAAAAATGTAAAAAACGAAATTTAAAAATAAATAAATGTAAAACAAAATATAAATAAATACATGATAAATAAAAAACACATTTGCTGGTGTCCTAGGGGACTATGAGAAACACGTTGGGGAGGCAAGGAAGTGCATGGAAAAAATGCAAACAAAGTGTATAAAATATGAAATACTGTTCCTAATATACATATACTACAATGATCCTTAAGCAGAAAATTAAACTGATATGAGAGCAAAGTAAAAAGAATTAACAAAAACCATAAGGCACAGCCCTCTGCTATCAATTTCCCTAGAAAATGGCTTTGATAACTGGAAAAAGGGTGGCTGCACAAAATGGCCATGGCCACATGGTCAACCAACAACAACGGGCAAGGAGGCATGGCCACAACCAAGAACACATGAGTGACTATGTCAAAAGCACACTGGCTGGCTAGACAAAATTGCCACCAGCCACATAGTCAAACAACAACAGCAAGCAGGGAGGCATGGCCACAGCAAAGAACACATGCAGGTCTATGGAAAAAGTAAATGGGCTGGCTGGCTAAACAAAATGACCCCTGACCACATGGTCAAACAGCAATAGCAAACAAGGAGAAATGGCCATAACAAAGAAAGTATGCAGGCCTATAGCAAAAGCACACTGGCTGGCCGGTTACACAATGTGGTCACCGACCACATGGTCAAACAACAACAGCAAGTAAGGAGGCATGGCCACAACAACGGACACATGCAGGCCTATGGCAAAAGCACACTGGAGTTCATCTGGAAACTTAAACTGCGGGTCTTCTTTAAAGATAAAGAACGACCAGAAGATATGCGAACTGATACTGGACTACGGGTAAAATCTACGTTCACCCCCCCGACTCTACCCTACCGGTCGAACTTCTTTCCTTTGAAAAGGCAGTCATGAAAGAAGTGGAGGCCATTCCATCACAGGACAACACGTTTTTCCAGAATACATCCAAAGAGGAGAAGGAGGCGATACATCAACTTACAACAAATAGTGAGATAGTCATCAAGTCAGCGGACAAAGGTGGGGCCATTGTTATCCAGTCCACCACGGCCTACGACAAGGAATGTAGGAGACTTTTGGAAGACCGAAGGTACTACGGGATCCTGCTTGATGACCCTACCGAATCAATAGGAATCCGGATAGCCTCAATGGTAGAGGAAGTGGTTTGCCATGATTGGGTTTCCAAGAAGGAAGCATAATTTCTCACAAAGGAGTCGTCTAGATTAGAACTCCCTACTTTTACACCATCCCCAAGATTCACAAGAATCTTGAGCCACCACCTGGCCGCCCCATAGTACCGGGCATAGACTCGATTTTTGAACCGCTACCAAAATTCGCGGACACTTTTCTACACCCTCTGGTACAAAAGACAGGAACCTAACTAAAAGACACACAGGCAGTCCTGCAGCTCCTTCAGGACATACCTTTTGATCCACAGAAACATCTCCTGATGGGATTGGACGTGGAGAGCCTCTACACGAGCCTTCCACACAATGAGACATTGAACATTATTGAAGAGATCCTATTCACCACCACATGGGAATATGCCACACCACGTAACGTGGTCATGGAATGTGTTTCTTTAGCACTTACAATTTTTTTTTCGCATATGAGGACACACTCTACATTCAAAGGCACGGCACTAGCATGGGCAGTTCATCCGCCTCCGGAGGAACTGTACGGAACTGTGGGACTTCAAAACACAAGCAGCTGACCTACAAAAGAAACTACAAAAATGGAACTACTCCACGGCAATCATAGATAAGGCTATGAAAAGAGCCCGCAATAACCATAGGGAGGCTCTGCTGGAGGATAGAACTCCAAAAGAACAAGAGGAGAGACGCATATGTGTTACAACGTTTAACACTAATTCCAATCAGGTATCTAAGATCATAAACAAACACTGGAGACTTCTCACATGTTGTAACCTTGAATTCCCAAAACCCATGTTTGCATACAAAAGGGGAAGACATTTAGAAGACATGCTAGTGCATACGAGACCACAACGTGAAACACCAAGGGACACTGGCAGTACACTTCTACCACTGGTCCAGGGCCACCACCAGTGTGGCAACTGCAGTACCTGCTACCTAACCAAAAAAGCAGATGGATTAATTTCTGTAATGGAACGGAGTTGGAACAGAGGTGTTTCACCAATTGCAGAAGTAAGAAAGTGGTGTATATGATAACCTGCCCCTGTAAATTGTAGTACGTCGGTATGACGACGAGACCGGTTAAAAATGCGTATTGGTGGTGAGCACAGGAGTAATGTGCGTTGCAAGAAAAGCACGACAAAAATGGCAACCCATTGCTTATCTTGTGAACACAGTGGATGAATTGCAATGGACAGTGATTGAACAATTGAGTAGCAAAATTGGTCTGATTCAGAAAGAACAGCGGTGGGTGTTCCGTCTGGGGACACACATCAATGGATTAAACGATGATATCCCATTGGGGGCAATTCACCTGATAGGCTATATGGGGACTTTTCAAGAATAATAGGAAGGTTTCTGCCATCCGCATAGATTAATCGTCAAGAGCAGACTACAATTGTGCTCTATGAAACCACGACTCTTCCTTAGAAATGTATATATTTTTCCAGACCCCCAGTATAGAACTTTTTAGAATTACCTGCTTCATCTTTGGGTATTAGAATACGCATGTATTGATAACCTAAAACCTAAGGTGCCTAGCAACATCTTTGAACTGTGGTTGTACCACACCGGGAGAGTGTTATCAGTGAAGTGCACAATCCTTAGGCAGGGAAGTCGAGTCGAGCAGCAACCTCGAACCATGGTCTTTCTCACCGGGATGGTGGTTTCTCAGAAGTGGAGTGCGTATCCCGCGGTGGGTGAGCAGTCTAGTTCTTTTTAGTCTAGACGGACGGTGCTCTACTTACATGCAAGACCGTGTTTTAAGAAAAACAGTAGTCACCTGTAAGGTACTTCACAGGAGCCATGTCTTCTATTCTTTTTGTAAAATTGGAACAGTATATTCAAGTGACTATTCTTAAACAAGTAAAGGGGCAAAACCGGAAGGGGATCCGTTTTTTCCGATATGACAGCTTTAAAGGCGTTGCGCAGTCTGGTTCTAATTATTCCATCAATCACAGCTTTGGTGGCATTTAGTACCAATTAAACAGGGTACTTAAGGAGGCTTCCACCGTGGACACACCGTTCAACGGAGCCGCGGGGAGGCCACAGCAAGGAGAGGCACTGATATTGATGATGTGAGTACAGCCTAGCCTCTCTAATTTCCACGGGACGCTACGATGCAAGGCAGGACACTTTTTTTCCCTTAACCATCACTTCTCCTTTTTTCCAATCTAGTGTGTGACTATAGACACTCCTTCCCACCCCGTTCAGAGGCTCATGGGGCATTTTTTCCTTTTTTAAAAAGTATGTGCTCTAAACTTACTATTACCATCTCTTTGCAATTGCGGTTTGATCCACCTGCAACTACAGATGTTTGCCATTTAGCGGCATTTAGCACCCGGGAACCGCATCCTGTGGTTTTTTGTCAACATAAAGTGTGTGTTTTATGTTAAATGTGTGTTTGTCTTCTGTATTGTCCTTTTTCCACGACGATGCTGATTTATCAAGAAAGATAGTGATAGTGGCTATATATCACGATTAACTTTCACTTTCTCTACAGATTCCCACATATTGTGAAGGATGATGCATATGTGTGTTGTAATTTTTTAATGTTTCATTTTTCTCTTCCAGATTTATTTAATTAACATACCTATTGAGGTATTGTATTGATGCATGCTTATTATTTGACATGTTTTTCACGTAGTAGTATCTACTTGTAAATACACGACCTGTACTCTTTGGTTGAACATAATTTGAGTGTAGAAGGGATCCTTTGGTCCTGACGAAGAAGCCAGGGGAGGGCTTTGAAACATGTTGACGACAAAGGAGAAACAGCTCATTATAGCTATGTATCTCCACCTCATTCCTCCCTTTTAACAACACCAGCCCCACGGAATATTAAAATGTTCTCTTCCATAAGGGCCAGGTGTTTTTTAACTTATAATCACTCTTCACTCACTTCTGACCCTTCCACTCACATTCCACACTACACATAGTTTTCTTTCACCAAAATCAGAGCTCCCGCGTAGTCGCAGGTTGTAGCACGCCCCGTCCCGCAGCGGGACGGGAAGACCCCTATGATGAAGCATGACAAAAAGGGCCCTTTTGGTGTGTGAGGGGTATTTTAACAAAGCTGTGTGCTTCCCACCACTGTAGACAACACACTTGATCTGGTAGAACACTTTTTTACATCTCTGGGGTGGTTCCTTTTTGTTTCAAACATGCACATAATGGGCACCTGCTAAAGGACGAATAACAACAGCAAGCAAGGAGGCATGGCCACAGCAAAGAACAAATGCAGAACTATGACAAGAGCCCACTAGCTGGCTGGCTACACAAAATGGCCACTGACCACATGGTCAAACAACAGAGGAAGTAAGGAGGCATGTCCACAACAAAGATCGCATGGAAGCCTATGGAAACTGACTATACAAAACGGCCCCTGGCCGCCTGGCATGAAGAACAAACACAAATGGTGGCCTATGGCAAACGCGCACACTGGTGAGACAAAGCAGTCATGGTAACAAGAAAACGCTACAATTAATTCAGTAATGCCAAAAACAAAAATTATGTGAGCTATAAAAATTTGACAACATACATCCTCCCAAGGCAACAAATATTACCCCACCAAAACACACTATTTGCAGAAAACAATGGGAAATTAAGAAAAAAGAAACCCCACATTTTTATTTTATCCAATGACATCCCTGCTCTAAATGATGTTTTGAAACAACATATACCACAGAAACACTTGTTCCATGTACTCAAGACAAGTACTGGGCTACTGGCTGGATGGCCCTGAGGAAACTAGACTATATAGCCAAATAAATTAATAGCGCTAATTTAACAAACATGGAGAAAATGTACTGAACTATGGAACCTGTTTCCTTTATGAAAGATACAAAAATTAAATTAAAATAAATAACTAGGTCCCTAATGAAACTCCAGGCCACCCACCACAATAACATTTAAAAATGGAATAAAAGTTCAAATAAATACTGGTGCATGCCCTGTATCAAACAAACAACATCTTTATGCAACAGTTTATGAACTTACTTGTGATAGCAAAAACAAAGTCTTTATATTCAATGTTATATATGCAGCAGCCAAAGATAGTGATCGTTCCACCTTGAAATCCAAATGAAAAGTGACCAGGAGATGGAAAAAGCACTGAGAGGAGCCTGCTGGATGGGATCAGGAAGTTGGAGTCTCTGAGGCACTTACTTTTTGTTGAAAAAAAGCAAAATAAAAATAGGCTTCTTGTTCTAAAAAAATAACTTGGTACGTTAGATTGTAATTTTAGCACAAAAACATATTTTCAAGTAGATTTAGCTGATTCTCGAGTAGAGAATGTGTTTGAGGTGCATCCGCTGTCACTTGCGCTCGCCAGCATCATGAGAATGGTGCCCTAAGGCGCCGCTGTGACTGGAAACTGCGTTAGCGTTTGGCAAATCGTGCCTGTGCTCACGAGCAGCCGGCAAATCTTGTAGTGCTAGCCAGCGCACACCCAAACAAACCTTACATGCACCAATGGAAAAAGAATTCCCCAAGTGCCAGGTGGCAGAATTTAGCATGAACTCCGTGTTATATGCATAGCACAGAGCTTGCAAATTCCTCTGACTCCAGAAGCGAAGTGAATTTTTTCAACCAGGCCTAGTGCCATTCTGCCCGGTCCTCCACTCCTCTCGACACCGTCCTCACCAACCTATTGAGTACACCCTCCCCAACAGGATACAGTAGTTTACACTGGCATGGCAAACAGTCATGTTGGGCAAGTGGGTGTCACAGACTGTGCAGCAGAGTTACACACTTAAATTTCTCATGACACTACCACCAATGCCTCCATCTGTAGATGGTTGTCAGAGGTCATGTGTCCATGTTGCCCCAGAAAGTGCAGGCTCTTTTGGCAAATGGACCCATTGAGGAGGGCTCCTACACCAGAAATAGGTGGTGGTTGATACTTCTGCTACTTTCTGGTGCAGAAAAAGGATGGAGGTCTCTGTCCTATTCTGAATCTCCACCCTCTCAACGCCTTTCTAAAAAAGGACAGGTTAAAGGTGCTCACCCTTGTCCAGGTCCTGCCTGCCCTGGATCCTGGACACAGGATGATAGCATTGGATCTGCAGAACGCTTGTTTTCATATCCCCATCTTGCAGACCCACAGACATAACCTGTGGCTCATGATGGGCTCGGAGCACTTCCAGTTTGCTGTGCTTCCTTTTGGCTTCACCAGTGCTCCTCAGTTGTTCCCAAAAGTGGCAGTGGTTGCTGCTCACATTCTGAGCTTGGAGATTCTAGATTTACCCTACCTCAATGATTGGATGTTGAAGGCGGCTCACCCCAGGCGGTTGTCACCCACCTCCAGACTGTGGCGAGCTATCTTCATTCATTGGGGTTCACTCTCAACATGTCAAAGTCACACCTGACTCTTTCCCAAAGGCTCCCTTCTAACTGAGGTATTTTGTAACAGTTTCGGTATGGAGAGTTCAAGACATTCAAGCTGGGATCCTGATGTTTCAGCCCATTGCCAGAATTTTGTGAGACTGACCCTGAGGATACTGGGTCTGCTGTCCTCCGTCATCCTGCTGGTTAAAAAATGAGATAGCATACGTGGTATCTGTAGTGGGATCTGTCCCAGTGGGAGCAACAACATGGGAATCTCTCGGACCAGGTCCAGATTTCAGACAAGAGATCTGCAGTGATGACTACTGAACTGCTACCAACTCAGCTGCAGACCCCTCACCCTTCACCTTCCAGAGTGGACAGTGGTGACAGATGCACCACATCTGGGAGAGGTGAAGATCAGGAGTCTCTGGTCTCCAGCAGAATCCCATCCACACATCAACTTGCTGAAGTTGCATTGAAAGTCTTCCTGCCATCCATTAAAGGCATGCTGGTTCAAGTGTTCATGGACAACACCACCACCGTATGGTACTGAAACAAGTGGGGCGGGATGGGATTGTGAACCCTTGTGCCAGGAGGACTTACACCTCTAAAAATGACTGGAACATCAGTGCATCTTCCTGGTCGTCCAACACCTGGCAGGATCTCTGAACTCAAAAGCAGACAAAGTTAGCATCACATGGAGTTTGAAACCGGAGGTGGTGCAGTCTCTTCCACAAATGGGTAAAACCTTAGCTTGACCACTGACAGAGAATGTGCAGTGTCAGCAATTCTGCAGGCTGGAGTTTCCAAATTGGCTCTTGCTAAGTGCCTTATTCCACTTGGAGTGGAAAATGGGACTCCTGTACACATTTCTGCCAATTACACTTGTTCCCCAGGTCTTCAAGAAGGTTATCACTGACCAGGCCCAAGTCATTCTAGTGGCTCTGGATAGGGCACAGAGCCATTGGTATCCAAAACTCCTGGGCCTAATCATCCATCCTCTGATCAAGCTGCCCCTTTGGGAATCTCCTGCTCCAGCAATTGGGTCAGGTTCTACACCCCAACCTGCACATGCTCCATCTTCATGCTTGGAGATTGACCGGCTGCAACTGACTACCTTTGAACTTCCTTCCGGGTCATAGTAGATGATATTCTGGCAGCCACAGCCAGGAATACCTCAACAAAGTCAGAATACTCCTGCCGTTGGGACAAATTTGTGGTTTGGTGTTCAGGCAAGTGCACTGACCCTCTTCATGCCCATCCGTCTGAAGTACTGCAGTTTGTGTTCTCCTTGACCCAGCAAGGCCTGGTGGTTGGCACTGTTGAAGGATACTTGGCATGTATTTCTGCTTTTTTAGGTTTCCAAATCAGCCGTCCCTGTTTAAGTCACCTTTTGAAAGGTTTGTAACACATGTTTCGGCGCTCTCCTTTCATTATATCCCAGTGGGAGTTGAATCTGGGCCTCAACTTTCTGATGGTCTTTCCTTTTGAGCACATGCACAGCTATCCGCTCAGGCTTCTGACCCTCGAAACGGTCTTCTTGGTGGCCATATCGGCCTGGAGGGTGAGCGAGCTTCAGGCTCCTTCGGTTCAACCGTTGTCTACTACATTCTTCAAAGACAAACTGTTTCTCCGAACGCATGCCTTCATTCTACCCAAGGTGGTGACCCCCTTCCATGTTGATCAAGCAAATTCCCTGCTTTCTTTCTTTACTCTGTCTCAGCTTTCTAAGGAGGAGGAGAGGCTTCATTGTTTGGATCTAAAGAAGGCCCTTATTGATCATACCAAGGATCACGAACTGTACAATCAGCTTTTCATTGTATTCGCCTGAGTAAAAAATAGTAAAGATCTGCTAAAGACGACCACCTCTCAATGGATTAGTCTGCATAAACACCTGCCTCACAAGCAGCCTCCAGAAGGCTTGAAGGCTTACTCCACCAGAGTCAAGACTGCAACTACTGCATTATCGTGCAGGGTTCCTGTCCTTGGTATTTGCCTGACACATAGCTGCCAAGGTTTCAGATTGCTATGTGTGACATTTTCTTAACTTCAGTGTAATTATGAGTGACATTTCAATGACTATGAGGGACACTTTCTCACAAGGAAAATCAAGCAATGCAGACGAGGGAAACAAATATCAGAAATTACACCCATGTGAGAAACAAGAAACTCTAAGAAGTTCTTAAAACTGCAGAGCATCACAGCAACAGTGTGGACACCAGGGCATCTCTGTCCCACGTGGGACCAAGCCCAAACAGTATTTGAAGCCCCAACAACATTCTTTTCTCAGCCTTCTAGTAGTGTTGCAGAGCAGACTGGCAAAAAAACAATAACATGGATTCCTCCTTTAGCAAGCCTTTGCCTACTGGGCCCCTGGATCCTTCTAGTGGCAATCAATCAAATCAGATGCGCATCACTCAGTGGACCCCAGCCCACTCTCTGTCCCAAGTGGGACGCAGGCCAGGATGTGAGGCCTCAACAACACGGATCTCTCTGTCTTCTCAGCTGCAGTGCCTAATTAAAATTACAAGTCAGTCAACACATTTAGCTGACTAGACGGGGACAATGGGCATCGGCATGCCTCAGGCTGTGCCACATAGTCATGTCACATAGCTCACTGCCAGCAGCCACGGCGATGTATTGCTCGAAGTGGTTCCAGGCGGTGTGCCACTACTCGCTCTAGCCCTGAAGTCAGCAGCACAGATATGCTCTTAGCTTAGCTGCCTAAGTATTGTAATTATTAAGAGTCTAGCTGTCAGCACACAGAGTCTGTATTACCCGCTGACTGAATCTACAGCGGCACCACCAGGCTGCATTGATTGGGCAAGCCTCAGGCTAAGGCACTACAGTGCAGCAAGTGCTTTATTATTTCAAAAAGTACGTCTTCGTGTGGCTCGTCCCTGAACTGCACAGTGTATGACCTGAGTCTAGACAGAATGAGACTCTGTCTCACTGTGTGTGACTGCAGAGAACTTCAGCTGTGTAAACCAGCAGGGCTGGCAGCTGATGCAGACTGCAGGCCAAATTTACAAAGCAAATATTATTAGCAATCAGTGACATGATTTGGCTGCTCTTTAACACTCACTTATATTTGCAAGGTGGAGGGTGAGTCAGTCCGGGCAATTTGGTTTTTGGGCCACCTACAGCCCTGGCAGTTAAGTGGCCGCAACGAATCATCCCACGACAAACGCGCAGCCCAGGCTTGATTCTAGAAAGTCAGGCTCACCACACAGAAGCAGCCGCACACAGTCAGCGATGTGACTGCTGCTCCGGGCTCCAGCAGCCGCTGTGGTCCATGGGTTAGGTCCCATTTGCGGTGGACAATGTTGATTTTAAAATTTGTCTGCGGCGGTTCAAGCAGCACTGCCATTTGCAGTTATACTCACCCCAGCTTGCCACAGGTGGCAGCAGCAGAACGTAGCATATGCACTGCCTATCAAAGGATGTGTGTCACAACCTAAGACTCCTGATCATGTCTCGGTAGTAGCCATGGGGCACTGCTGTTCCATCCTCCTGACGTCAGCAGAATCAAGTAATGAGGCGCCATGATGCCGAATCGTTACATTGTAACACCAGGTAGAGCTCAGCCAGCTAGCCGGGAGACCCAAGCCTGCAGGGAGCAGCGTGCACACCACGGTCTGCTGCCAACTCCAGCTATGAGCTTTAACTTTCAGCCATCATTGGAATTAGAAGCACTATCGCTTGACAGCCGAGGCAGACTTTATGCGTGACTTTGCCTTTCAGTGCGGGTATGTGGACCACACTGAAATGTGTAAGTCTAACGCCTGATGCGTGGTACATGGCAGGGCCGCAGACAGTCACATGGGCATCGCTTCATACCTTCATGAAACACTACTGCCTGGCTAGTCAGTTCCATCAAGAGGAGCACTTTACCTACACGGTCCTGCAGGATTTCTTAATTCAATTTCGTTTGCAGCTGGACTGCCGGGGTGGTTACTGTTGTGGTATCTATTATTAGATAATGAATCTGCAGTGAGAGGTTTCTTCCAGAAGAGCAAGTTGCATACCTTCAGCAATGCCTTTCCTTGTATAGACCCTATCTAACCACAGATTCCTTAAGGACCCTCCCTTCTTTCCCGCTCTGCAAACTGCACTTCCTCAAATGGAAGGTTCTCTTAGACACAGCACACTGGTAACACATGTTCTGAAATGGCTTGTCACATCCAGTGCAGATGATGTCGACCATGTGCACCATCTACCGGCATGCAGAGGTACTGCTCAAGATTTTCCAGATCCAGTCTGACTCCTGGAGATCATTCTAAGGTTAGGATTCGGTGGGTAGTTAGAGTCTCTACCAGAAAAGGTGTTACAGAAGGTAAGTAACTTGCTCTTCTTGTACTACTCTGACCTCAATTTCTGCTGAGATCTCTTCCAGTCAATCAAGGGATTATGCTGATGTGTTTTCTGGTATAGATTATTTTGGAACACTGTCCGGCATTCAGCTTTCTAGATCCCCTTGCACTAAGGACTTTGTCAATGTGCCAACCCCAGACAGAAAGCCAGTTGGGCTGCAACCATTTTATAACCCACTGAGCAGTATTTGAGTTAGATGAGTTTCAGGTAACAATTGTTGCTAGGAGACATCACAGGAATAGTAATTGGAATCCAAACCCTCTTTCGTTAAGGAAGGGCACTGCAAAGAACACTAGGAAACAATAGATTATATTTTAAAGATTTATTTTAAAATCTAAATTCTATCCTAGTTCACATGATGTGAATTGTAACTACAGGAAAGATTAACAGAATGGAATTGTTTTCCAAAACTGTGAATGACCTCAACATATTGGCAGTATTACTTTATAGTAATCCCACCGTCATACTTTTTTTTAACAAAACTGATTTTAGCACCAAAAAGAAAGCCTAATTTGAGTTTCATAGATGGTTCACACCGTCACACCTGTTTAAACAATAAGGCTTTATGTTCAATATAATAGCAGAGTCTGCTATTCTCATCTCTGCTGGCAGCCGGGCTGATAAGCTCTGCAAGTGGAGGCAGAATGCCTCTCTTTGGACTACAGCAAAAGTAGGTGATAGAATTCTGCATGGCCTGTCTTGTCTGGGTCACCTGGCACAAAGTTACCATCTAACCATTCCTACCCATTACTTAGCTTATATAACAATATTTAGTCGTTGGTGAATCTTTCAGGATAGACAATCAGCAGAAAGCAATGGGAAATTAAGAAAAAAGAAACCCCATATTTTTATTTTATCCAATGACATCCCTGCTCTAAATGATGTTTTGAAACAACATATACCACAGAAACACTTGTTCCATGTACTCAAGACAAGTACTGGGCTACTGGCTGGATGGCCCTGAGGAAACTAGACTATATAGCCAAATAAATTAATAGCGCTAATTTAACAAACATGGAGAAAATGTACTGAACTATGGAACCTGTTTCCTTTATGAAAGATACAAAAATTAAATTAAAATAAATAACTAGGTCCCTAATGAAACTCCAGGCCACCCACCACAATAACATTTAAAAATGGAATAAAAGTTCAAATAAATACTGGTGCATGCCCTGTATCAAACAAACAACATCTTTATGCAACAGTTTATGAACTTACTTGTGATAGCAAAAACAAAGTCTTTATATTCAATGTTATATATGCAGCAGCCAAAGATAGTGATCGTTCCACCTTGAAATCCAAATGAAAAGTGACCAGGAGATGGAAAAAGCACTGAGAGGAGCCTGCTGGATGGGATCAGGAAGTTGGAGTCTCTGAGGCACTTACTTTTTGTTGAAAAAAAGCAAAATAAAAATAGGCTTCTTGTTCTAAAAAAACAACTTGGTACGTTAGATTGTAATTTTAGCACAAAAACATATTTTCAAGTAGATTTAGCTGATTCTCGAGTAGAGAATGTGTTTGAGGTGCATCCGCTGTCACTTGCGCTCGCCAGCATCATGAGAATGGTGCCCTAAGGCGCCGCTGTGACTGGAAACTGCGTTAGCGTTTGGCAAATCGTGCCTGTGCTCACGAGCAGCCGGCAAATCTTGTAGTGCTAGCCAGCGCACACCCAAACAAACCTTACATGCACCAATGGAAAAAGAATTCCCCAAGTGCCAGGTGGCAGAATTTAGCATGAACTCCGTGTTATATGCATAGCACAGAGCTTGCAAATTCCTCTGACTCCAGAAGCGAAGTGAATTTTTTCAACCAGGCCTAGTGCCATTCTGCCCGGTCCTCCACTCCTCTCGACACCGTCCCCACCAACCTATTGAGTACACCCTCCCCAACAGGATACAGTAGTTTACACTGGCATGGCAAACAGTCATGTTGGGCAAGTGGGTGTCACAGACTGTGCAGCAGAGTTACACACTTAAATTTCTCATGACACTACCACCAATGCCTCCATCTGTAGATGGTTGTCAGAGGTCATGTGTCCATGTTGCCCCAGAAAGTGCAGGCTCTTTTGGCAAATGGACCCATTGAGGAGGGCTCCTACACCAGAAATAGGTGGTGGTTGATACTTCTGCTACTTTCTGGTGCAGAAAAAGGATGGAGGTCTCTGTCCTATTCTGAATCTCCACCCTCTCAACGCCTTTCTAAAAAAGGACAGGTTAAAGGTGCTCACCCTTGTCCAGGTCCTGCCTGCCCTGGATCCTGGACACAGGATGATAGCATTGGATCTGCAGAACGCTTGTTTTAATATCCCCATCTTGCAGACCCACAGACATAACCTGTGGCTCATGATGGGCTCGGAGCACTTCCAGTTTGCTGTGCTTCCTTTTGGCTTCACCAGTGCTCCTCAGTTGTTCCCAAAAGTGGCAGTGGTTGCTGCTCACATTCTGAGCTTGGAGATTCTAGATTTACCCTACCTCAATGATTGGATGTTGAAGGCGGCTCACCCCAGGCGGTTGTCACCCACCTCCAGACTGTGGCGAGCTATCTTCATTCATTGGGGTTCACTCTCAAAATGTCAAAGTCACACCTGACTCTTTCCCAAAGGCTCCCTTCTAACTGAGGTATTTTGTAACAGTTTCGGTATGGAGAGTTCAAGACATTCAAGCTGGGATCCTGATGTTTCAGCCCATTGCCAGAATTTTGTGAGACTGACCCTGAGGATACTGGGTCTGCTGTCCTCCGTCATCCTGCTGGTGTAAAAAATGAGATAGCATACGTGGTATCTGTAGTGGGATCTGTCCCAGTGGGAGCAACAACATGGGAATCTCTCGGACCAGGTCCAGATTTCAGACAAGAGATCTGCAGTGATGACTACTGAACTGCCACCAACTCAGCTGCAGACCCCTCACCCTTCACCTTCCAGAGTGGACAGTGGTGACAGATGCACCACATCTGGGAGAGGTGAAGATCAGGAGTCTCTGGTCTCCAGCAGAATCCCATCCACACATCAACTTGCTGAAGTTGCATTGAAAGTCTTCCTGCCATCCATTAAAGGCATGCTGGTTCAAGTGTTCATGGACAACACCACCACCGTATGGTACTGAAACAAGTGGGGCGGGATGGGATTGTGAACCCTTGTGCCAGGAGGACTTACACCTCTAAAAATGACTGGAACATCAGTGCATCTTCCTGGTCGTCCAACACCTGGCAGGATCTCTGAACTCAAAAGCAGACAAAGTTAGCATCACATGGAGTTTGAAACCGGAGGTGGTGCAGTCTCTTCCACAAATGGGTAAAACCTTAGCTTGACCACTGACAGAGAATGTGCAGTGTCAGCAATTCTGCAGGCTGGAGTTTCCAAATTGGCTCTTGCTAAGTGCCTTATTCCACTTGGAGTGGAAAATGGGACTCCTGTACACATTTCTGCCAATTACACTTGTTCCCCAGGTCTTCAAGAAGGTTATCACTGACCAGGCCCAAGTCATTCTAGTGGCTCTGGATAGGGCACAGAGCCATTGGTATCCAAAACTCCTGGGCCTAATCATCCATCCTCTGATCAAGCTGCCCCTTTGGGAATCTCCTGCTCCAGCAATTGGGTCAGGTTCTACACCCCAACCTGCACATGCTCCATCTTCATGCTTGGAGATTGACCGGCTGCAACTGACTACCTTTGAACTTCCTCCCGGGTCATAGTAGATGATATTCTGGCAGCCACAGCCAGGCATACCTCAACAAAGTCAGAATACTCCTGCCGTTGGGACAAATTTGTGGTTTGGTGTTCAGGCAAGTGCACTGACCCTCTTCATGCCCATCCGTCTGAAGTACTGCAGTTTGTGTTCTCCTTGACCCAGCAAGGCCTGGTGGTTGGCACTGTTAAAGGATACTTGGCATGTATTTCTGCTTTTTTAGGTTTCCAAATCAGCCGTCCCTGTTTAAGTCACCTTTTGAAAGGTTTGTAACACATGTTTCGGCGCTCTCCTTTCATTATATCCCAGTGGGAGTTGAATCTGGGCCTCAACTTTCTGATGGTCTTTCCTTTTGAGCACATGCACAGCTATCCGCTCAGGCTTCTGACCCTCGAAACGGTCTTCTTGGTGGCCATATCGGCCTGGAGGGTGAGCGAGCTTCAGGCTCCTTCGGTTCAACCGTTGTCTACTACATTCTTCAAAGACAAACTGTTTCTCCGAACGCATGCCTTCATTCTACCCAAGGTGGTGACCCCCTTCCATGTTGATCAAGCAAATTCCCTGCTTTCTTTCTTTACTCTGTCTCAGCTTTCTAAGGAGGAGGAGAGGCTTCATTGTTTGGATCTAAAGAAGGCCCTTATTGATCATACCAAGGATCACCAACTGTACAATCAGCTTTTCATTGTATTCGCCTGAGTAAAAAATAGTAAAGATCTGCTAAAGACGACCGCCTCTCAATGGATTAGTCTGCATAAACACCTGCCTCACAAGCAGCCTCCAGAAGGCTAGAGGGCTTACTCCACCATAGTCAAGACTGCAACTACTGCATTATCGTGCAGGGTTCCTGTCCTTGGTATTTGCCAGACACATAGCTGCCAAGGTTTCAGATTGCTATGTGTGACATTTTCTTAACTTCAGTGTAATTATGAGTGACATTTCAATGACTATGAGGGACACTTTCTCACAAGGAAAATCAAGCAATGCAGACGAGGGAAACAAATATCAGAAATTACACCCATGTGAGAAACAAGAAACTCTAAGAAGTTCATAAAACTGCAGAGCATCACAGCAACAGTGTGGACACCAGGGCATCTCTGTCCCACGTGGGACCAAGCCCAAACAGTATTTGAAGCCCCAACAACATTCTTTTCTCAGCCTTCTAGTAGTGTTGCAGAGCAGACTGGCAAAAAAACAATAACATGGATTCCTCCTTTAGCAAGCCTTTGCCTACTGGGCCCCTGGATCCTTCTAGTGGCAATCAATCAAATCAGATGCGCATCACTCAGTGGACCCCAGCCCACTCTCTGTCCCAAGTGGGACGCAGGCCAGGATGTGAGGCCTCAACAACACGGATCTCTCTGTCTTCTCAGCTGCAGTGCCTAATTAAAATTACAAGTCAGTCAACACATTTAGCTGACTAGACGGGGACAATGGGCATCGGCATGCCTCAGGCTGTGCCACATAGTCATGTCACATAGCTCACTGCCAGCAGCCACGGCGATGTATTGCTCGAAGTGGTTCCAGGCGGTGTGCCACTACTCGCTCTAGCCCTGAAGTCAGCAGCACAGATATGCTCTTAGCTTAGCTGCCTAAGTATTGTAATTATTAAGAGTCTAGCTGTCAGCACACAGAGTCTGTATTACCCGCTGACTGAATCTACAGCGGCACCACCAGGCTGCATTGATTGGGCAAGCCTCAGGCTAAGGCACTACAGTGCAGCAAGTGCTTTATTATTTCAAAAAGTACGTCTTCGTGTGGCTCGTCCCTGAACTGCACAGTGTATGACCTGAGTCTAGACAGAATGAGACTCTGTCTCACTGTGTGTGACTGCAGAGAACTTCAGCTGTGTAAACCAGCAGGGCTGGCAGCTGATGCAGACTGCAGGCCAAATTTACAAAGCAAATATTATTAGCAATCAGTGACATGATTTGGCTGCTCTTTAACACTCACACTCACTTATATTTGCAAGGTGGAGGGTGAGTCAGTCCGGGCAATTTGGTTTTTGGGCCACCTACAGCCCTGGCAGTTAAGTGGCCGCAACGAATCATCCCACGACAAACGCGCAGCCCAGGCTTGATTCTAGAAAGTCAGGCTCACCACACAGAAGCAGCCGCACACAGTCAGCGATGTGACTGCTGCTCCGGGCTCCAGCAGCCGCTGTGGTCCATGGGTTAGGTCCCATTTGCGGTGGACAATGTTGATTTTAAAATTTGTCTGCGGCGGTTCAAGCAGCACTGCCATTTGCAGTTATACTCACCCCAGCTTGCCACAGGTGGCAGCAGCAGAACGTAGCATATGCACTGCCTATTAAAGGATGTGTGTCACAACCTAAGACTCCTGATCATGTCTCGGTAGTAGCCATGGGGCACTGCTGTTCCATCCTCCTGACGTCAGCAGAATCAAGTAATGAGGCGCCATGATGCCGAATCGTTACATTGTAACACCAGGTAGAGCTCAGCCTGCTAGCCGGGAGACCCAAGCCTGCAGGGAGCAGCGTGCACACCACGGTCTGCTGCCAACTCCAGCTATGAGCTTTAACTTTCAGCCATCATTGGAATTAGAAGCACTATCGCTTGACAGCCGAGGCAGACTTTATGCGTGACTTTGCCTTTCAGTGCGGGTATGTGGACCACACTGAAATGTGTAAGTCTAACGCCTGATGCGTGGTACATGGCAGGGCCGCAGACAGTCACATGGGCATCGCTTCATACCTTCATGAAACACTACTGCCTGGCTGGTCAGTTCCATCAAGAGGAGCACTTTACCTACATGGTCCTGCAGGATTTCTTAATTCAATTTCGTTTGCAGCTGGTCTGCCGGGGTGGTTACTGTTGTGGTATCTATTATTAGATAATGAATCTGCAGTGAGAGGTTTCTTCCAGAAGAGCAAGTTGCATACCTTCAGCAACGCCTTTCCTGGTATAGACCCTGTCTAACCACAGATTCCTTAAGGACCCTCCCTTCTTTCCCGCTCTGCAAACTGCACTTCCTCAAATGGAAGGTTCTCTTAGACACAGCACACTGGTAACACATGTTCTGAAATGGCTTGTCACATCCAGTGCAGATGATGTCGACCATGTGCACCATCTACCGGCGTGCAGAGGTACTGCTCAAGATTTTCCAGATCCAGTCTGACTCCTGGAGATCATTCTAAGGTTAGGATTCGGCGGGTAGTTAGAGTCTCTACCAGAAAAGGTGTTACAGAAGGTAAGTAACTTGCTCTTCTTGTACTACTCTGACCTCAATTTCTGCTGAGATCTCTTCCAGTCAATCAAGGGATTATGCTGATGTGTTTTCTGGTATAGATTATTTTGGAACACTGTCCGGCATTCAGCTTTCTAGATCCCCTTGCACTAAGGACTTTGTCAATGTGCCAACCCCAGACAGAAAGCCAGTTGGGCTGCAACCATTTTATAACCCACTGAGCATTATTTGAGTTAGATGAGTTTCAGGTAACAATTGTTGCTAGGAGACATCACAGGAATAGTAAGTGGAATCCAAACCCTCTTTCGTTAAGGAAGGGCACTGCAAAGAACACTAGGAAACAATAGATTATATTTTAAAGATTTATTTTAAAATCTAAATTCTATCCTAGTTCACATGATGTGAATTGTAACTACAGGAAAGATTAACAGAATGGAATTGTTTTCCAAAACTGTGAATGACCTCAACATATTGGCAGTATTACTTTATAGTAATCCCACCGTCATACTTTTTTTTAACAAAACTGATTTTAGCACCAAAAAGAAAGCCTAATTTGAGTTTCATAGATGGTTCACACCGTCACACCTGTTTAAACAATAAGGCTTTATGTTCAATATAATAGCAGAGTCTGCTATTCTCATCTCTGCTGGCAGCCGGGCTGATAAGCTCTGCAAGTGGAGGCAGAATGCCTCTCTTTGGACTACAGCAAAAGTAGGTGATAGAATTCTGCATGGCCTGTCTTGTCTGGGTCACCTGGCACAAAGTTACCATCTAACCATTCCTACCCATTACTTAGCTTATATAACAATATTTAGTCGTTGGTGAATCTTTCAGGATAGACAATCAGCAGAAAGCACCTAACGAAAAAAGTAGTTCTCAGCTCTCCGCGAAACTTTGTTCACAATAATTTAGATTTAAAGAAAACAGTCAACACAATCAATCAATCAACCTCTTTATTCGATCCGTTTAAAAGTACAGATCATAAAAGTACAAAAGGAAAAATAAGAAGACGTGTTAAAATCTACAACAAATTGCCACATATTACATTCAGTTACAACTGAGACTGATTGCAGAGTTCTCAAGTTAGTTGTATTAATACATTATGGAGCTAAGATGATTCAAACACCCTAATAAGTTAATAGAGCGAATAAAATCAGAATCATCTCAGGTCCCAACGACCAATTAAAAACTAGTAAATATCTAGTAAATATCCCGTAAAAATATGTCAGAGGAAATAAGAATGTGGGAATAATAAAAAAGAGATAGAGAAACAACAACTTCATACCTCCCTCATACAAAATCTTAGGATAACAAGTCATTTTAAGCAATATAAATGCGGCCTGATCACCCTTCATGGACGCTAAGGTCATCAGATTTCCTCCTCCTTAAACACGCCAATAAAAAAAAAAACTAACGAAAAGCATATAAATGGATCAGGAAGTTTCTTAAGATACAATATAACAGGGCGGCAACGCCTAATTTTAAGTCTTTTTTAAAATTGGGAGTACAAATCTAGATTTATTTTCTCATAGAGGCCACAGAAAAAAGTATATGAAGATGAGACTACTCTTTTCGGTGATTGCATGGACAGGACAGGTCAGTACGTCTGAACCTCTTCGCAGGGACACCCAACATCAGCGTGATTAAATTCAGATGGTATCTCATCAAAATATATCTATGCTGTGAGTTTCCAATACTCTCGAAGTATGAATAATCCCCCTCTAATATAGGCGGTGACAAATTGTACAAAATCCCTGATTTATTTGGACGATTATCTTCTTGGCGCTCATAGGCTGCCCACCTTAGATAGAAAGATAGACTTCAGTTTTTCTTCGAAATCTTTTTATATGCAGTGGAGGTAGTGAATAATTCCACCAGCCCCAGTGCAGTCAGAGTTGATCTCACGGACTGGAGCCAGAGAATTTTTTGTGTGTTGTCCAGATCTAGGTAGTTTTTAATTATAGTCTGGGTTACATTTACTGTGTCCCTATGCCATAAAGAGTGCCACAGGTGTAGAGGAGCAACCTTAATAATATGTGTCACATTAGGTAGTCCCAATTCAAGATGATAAATGTTGTTTGAGCATGAGCTGGGGAGGGAAAGTAATTTCTTATAAAATCTATCCTCCAATATTTGCAGTTGAGTTACCGAGGCCATGTCCCAGACATCTGCCCTGTAAATTGATGCTGATCATGTCTTTCCTTGGTATACCTTCTTTATTGTTGTAAGAGGTTTTGAACCCAGCCTTTTGGCAAAGACCATGATGGCTTCCATACTCGTCTCCATCACTAGGGCTCTGTAATTCACCATATTTGCCCAAGACTGTTTTTTATCAAAGTAGACCCCTAGGTACGGGAAGGAGTCTACAACCTCTAATCTCTGTCAGCCTATCTCAAAGTGTGGTATTCTGTTGAACACAGGCATCCCTGCCATGAGAACGAAGGACTCAGTTTTATTAATCCTCAATCCCAGTGAGGACAGGAAGGAGGCATAGGCAGTTATTAGTCGATGAAGGGCCAACCCCGTTCTGGCAATTAATACCATATCATCAGCATATGCAGGTATCGATACACTTTAAAGACTCAAAAGCAGGGACATCTGGAGTTGCTCCTGCTAGGGCTGTTTCAACACCACTAGTGTATAGGGAAAATAAAAATGGAGCAAGGATACACCCCCTCCTATTGCCCCTTCGAATTTTAAATGTGCATGTACACTCCCTGTCTTTACCATGTCTAACGCCAGCGGTGGCGTTAGAATACAGTTGAGAGATTAAAGTAGTTATTGCTGGATCCACCCCATCCTCTCCATTATATCCCAAAGTTGAGAGTGGGTCATGCAGTCAAATGCTGCTCTTAAATCCATAAACACCATATCTTAAAGATCTGGCCGGGCTTGGCTCTAATATATTTGTCGATAGTCAGAGTTAGATTGAGGCACTGGTTTATTGTACCTCTACCGCTTTGGAAACCATCCTGCGCTTGCATCAAGATGTTCTTCTCATTTGCCCACTCTTCCAACCTATTTAGCAATAAGTGCCCAATGAGCTTTGCCATAGTGTCCAGCAATGTGATTGGTCTATAATTCTGGGGTTTATCTTTATCATCCTTTTAATGAATAGGTACAATAATACTGATTTTCCATGCGTCTAATGAAGTGGATTTTACCATTGCATTAAAAACCTTAGTTAATAATGGGGCACATAAATCTTGGTGTTCAAGAAATAGATCAATGGGAACCCCATCTGGACCCGGGGCATTTCCACTGGTACACTTTCCCAATGGAATTATAACCTCCTGTACTGAGAATGTCAGGTGCTCAGTCAATGCATGCTCTGGGGTCGAAAAGTCGATCCCAGTGGTGTCGTTGGAGGCAGAAATCCGCTCAAAATGGGCCACCCATAGATCTACACTAACAGAAGAATCTAGAGTGGGTTCAGTACTATTTTTGAAGAAGGGGACATTGATCACCTTCCAGAAATCTTTACAGTTCTTACAGGCTGCTGCTATCTCTAGATTTTCCCACGCTTCTCTTAATACTCTTTGCCTTGCCTTCCTAGCCACCGCATACGCCTTTCGAAGCAACTTAATCTGGTCCCTGTCTCTGTGTTGTTCTTTAAGGGCCCTGTGCAATTTTTATTTTGTGATTTGGAGGATGCATGGTTGAACCATCACGTCACTGGTGATTTTAACCTAGATTTAGGATGCGTAAGAGCAGTTTTAACTTCTTCAAGTAGGTTCTAAAAAAGAGAAGGTAAAAGTTCAGGGTTGCACTTGGGTTCCAGGCATTTTAAGACCGAGCAGCCTATACTCGGCTACGATTTGAGGGACCATTTTCACCTTATCTATTTGGGTCTATTTTAATTGATAACGGTTTTTTCTTGCCAAGATTGGTTTCTCAATTTTTTGTACTATCTTTTTATTTTTTACCTCTACTGACATCGTAATAAAAAGGATTGCATGATCACTAAAAGTTGAGAATTGGGTGTCTATTTGCGCAATTCTTCCCCGCATGATACCAGATGCTATTACATAGTCGATAATAGGCTCATACTCATTACGGGTAAAAGTCTTATAGAATTCTCCTTTGCTAATGTTAGATCTGGCACCATTGGCAATTGTCTTCCCTGCATTTTTTCCTTTGCCGCCTGTGTTTTTGCTGTGTGATGGACTTCGTTTTGCTGGTCTAGAGTCTTTGAGCACTTTGCCACTGCTGTTCAGTGCCAAAGTGCAAGTGCTCCCTTTGTAAATTGACTGTTATGGACTGGTGATTACATGATTGGCTATTTGATTTACTAGTCAGTCACTAGTACAGTGCACAGTGTGTGCCCTGGGCCTGTAAATCAAATGATGCTGGTGGGCTTGAAGCACTGATTGTGCCACCCACAAAAACAGCCTGTAAAAGTAACACTGGCCTGCCATTGCAGGGCCTGTCTGCACTCTGGTACTGCCATGTTGACTTGGCAAGTGCACACACTTGCCAGGCCATAACATTCCCTTTTCTTACATGTCAGGCACCCCTAAGGTAGGCCCAAGGTACCCCTGTGGGCAGGGTGCAGTGTATGTGAAAAGTAGGCATGCCCTGATAGTGAATTACTGCCAATTTCGTTTTTCACTATTGCAAGGCTACCTGTTCCTTTTTTTTTTTTTTTTTTAGCACATCCAAAAATGTTTTACAGAGCACAATTGATACCCACAAAGAGATATATAATACACAAATCAAACATTAGAGTTAGAAAAAGATACAGCTTCCAAAAAAAAATGTATACATTTTATCCATGAGACATTTATGAGGTGCTGAATATCCCTCCTGCATGTGGCTTCATCCTACCCCAATTTCATCCTCATACCACTCTGCTAAAATACCACCATATTTCCCTCCCTCTCTTTTTAGATCTTACTCCTTTACAAGCATAAAGAGCCTTTTCCTGATTGTATATGCCAAGCAGTCTTGTCAGCCACATCTGAAATGTTGGAGATTCCAGGTCCTTCCAACATGAGGCTATCAATATCCTGTATACCGCCACACCCATAAAAACACTATAAGCCTGTTTATTACTCAAACCCAAAGTGCAATCATAACCCAAAATAAAAACCGTTGGGTTAAAATCTATACAGGGGCCAAATAATTGTTGAAAAAACCTAAAAATATCCCTTCTCAACGGTACAAGCTTGTCGCATTCTTAGAACATGTGTTTCATATCGGCCGGCCCTTCCCCGCACCTCGGACATTGATCATCCACCCGCATCCCCCACTTATATAATTTAGATGGTGTATAATACAGGCTAAAAATGGTTTTATATAACTGGGCTTTCAAATTAGTACTTATAAAAACCTGATCGAGCATTGAGAGACTCATACACACGTCTACTTCAGGGTCCACAAGTTTGCCCGACCACGACGCCTCTACCTTTTCCAGATCATCAGAGATTTTCTTCAATAAAAGAGCATAGAACCCTCTTATTCTAGACGAGACCCTACCAAAATCCTCCAGCATGGGGATCTTGCTCCAATTAAACCTAGGTCGTATGCCTGCTATAGAGCTCTTAATTTGAAGATATTTCATATAATCCACTCCTGACATACCATAGATTAGTTGTAGTTCACTAAACAAAAGAACCCCCTCCTCACTGCCAATATCCCCAAATGTTCTTATTCCCCATTGCTCCCATCTACCTCCGGCTCTGTCGAGTGTTAACGCCGGAAATAATGGCGATCGCCACAGGGGGGTATAGCGATTTATCTTGGGGATAGCCAACATTTTGATGACAGACCTCCACACCTTCCCTACTCCCTGTATAGTTTTAAAACGCACCTTATTATAATATCCCTTCTCAGTTTGCCGAAGGCAAAGTCCAAGTGCCTCATTGCCCAGGGTCAATTCATAGCAAGATGGAATCCTCCTTTTTAAATCTCCTGATCTAGATGGTACAAACAACGGAATCATCTGCTGTAGCAGTGCAGCATAATAATACAACCTAATATTTGGGACTAAAAGCCCCCCTCTGTCTAGAGGGAGTGATAATAGTTTCAATGACCGCCTGACTTTCCTAAATTGCCACATAAACCCTGAAAAGATAGACTCCAGTCGTTTTAGAGCTACTTCCTCCAATGCCAAAGGGATAGACCTGAACAGGTTTCCTTTCCAATCTTCATTTGCTGGCTGTATTACTTGGGCACTTCCTCGGGACCTGGGCTGAAACTCCCATAGTCCACCCGCCGCCGCAGTTTCATCAGGACGCGGTCGCTGTGTGGAGGACTACATCTCCCAGGGTATCCAGCGGCAGGAGCCGCCCACGCGATCAGCTGCGGCCGAAGGCGCTTTAAATCCCGCGTCCTTCCGGCGGAGCTGGTGTTTCCTTTCCAATCTTCATTTGCTGGCTGTATTACTTGGGCACTTCCTCGGGACCTGGGCTGAAACTCCCGTAGTCCACCTGCCGCCGCAGTTTCATCAGGACGCGGTCGTTGTGTGGAGGACTACATCTCCCAGGGTATCCAGCGGCAGGAGCCTCCCACGCGATCAGCTGCGGCCGAAGGCGCTTTAAATCCCGCATTCTACCCGCGTCACGGGACAGCGCGCGGACTGCGCCGGACAAAGGGCGGACAGTCTGTGACAGTCCGGGACAGGTTGGGACTGTGCTGTGCCAGGAACCCTGATCATTGTACTTGTTGTACTTCTGTGTGTTCCAAATAGGGAGACTTGTATTGTGGTATTTCCGCCCATTGAGTCTTTTTTTCTTTCAACCAAATTTGTCACATACTGGTTGGTACAAACAGCATAGAGTAATAGTGTGGCATTAGCTAGTTAATTTTGTGGGATATGTCTAAACAAAAGGTTTCCTCTGTGTCTAACACCATGGACAATTATCTGGTGCAGGTTGTAAGCAAAATTAATAATGAGAGAAGGGCGTCATTGGGGTTGAGTTGTTCTTCT
Organism: Triturus cristatus; assembly: GCF_964204655.1. NCBI lineage: Eukaryota > Metazoa > Chordata > Amphibia > Caudata > Salamandridae > Triturus > Triturus cristatus. Next base: position 1,282,624,419 of record NC_140585.1, read on the forward strand.
ATTTCCCCTACGATGAGATCTTTGTCAGAAGCCTTGCTAGAATCTTCATTGCAGGTTAATAGTAGTGTCGTTCCTGACGTCGAGGTTCTAGCTAGTGACATCTTCGAACAAAGTGCGTCCTCTGTCGTCAACCTGCAAATTAATCTCGAAGTAGACGTAGATCCAGACATTGAAGTAGACATTGAAGTAGAGAAATCCCCGCCTCCCGTCCCCGTGCCTGTAACTAGAGCAGTCAGAGCGTGTAGATAAGCCCAGTGCAGAAGTGGTGGGTCACGTTCTGGTAGAAAAAAGACAACCTCTGCACCCAAAAGCTTGGACTAGGTTGAGGCAAATGGGTTACATGGTGACAAGGACAACGAGGATGAGCAAATCAAAAAAATAGCTAGCATGATCGATTTAAAGATTAAGTGTATTATTAAACCGTTGGCGGCCAAAATTGATCAGCTCATGGCAGAGGGAACAAGACTGAGTGTTCTTCTAAATAAGACAGTGGAGGAGGTGGGTAGTATATCAACCCTGGTGTTAAGTAGAGCCGCACTAAATGTGGAGCACCCTAGGTGTGGGGCAGGGGCTGAAGAAAATGTGACATTGAACCCTCCCCTCATTCAACCCATAGTAGGTAAGGACGGTCAGAATGTAGCTAAAGAAGATCCCCCATCAAGACCTACTGCATCGCATCAAGAGAGAGACCCATTCCAATGTATCGTCGAGGCTTTCCCCCTCCTATTAGTCCTTGCTAACGCACCCACCCTGTCGCCTGGCAAAGTGGAATCTACATCCTCTTTGATTAGTAAATCGTTGCATTGGATGTTAAATAATATGAAGATGTCTCCTTGGGGTGAACAACAATAGGCAGGGGAAATTATCATGGCAAGAAGAGTAGCATGGTTAGGGAACAACCCGAAAAAATTTGCGGGAGACTACATAGTTCTCAATTTCTCAAGTTCAGGTGTACTCCCTAACGTCCTGGCAAATATACTCCCCCCACAACGAAGGGGTACCGCTATAATCCCACTAACGCTAGAATATTTCTATCGTAAGGGAGGAAGTGAAGTGAATCCGATGAGATTAAGATCAAAGCGGATTCCTGTCTCTAACAAATGGGGTAAGAGTGACTTAAATAGCGATTGGGGAATCAGCTTGGAAAATAGGTTTGGGGTCTTGTCTGATCTGAATGACTGTGATTGACTTGAAAGGGATGGTAGACTGGAGAAAAAGAACCAAGCCAAGTTTGATAGACTGTGTGCTCCTATAGTGCAGAGATTAATCTCATCTAATGTTGATCTTATCCCCCGACCAGAAATGATGGGAGTATCCAACTACCTAGAGAGACAGCCTGAGAAAACTGACCTAGTCCAACCGATTTACTCTAACCCTTTAGATAAATGTGATAGTCTAGGATCTGAGGTATTAACAATAAAGCCACTCGGCAGCTCATTTACTAATGTTGAGCATGAGTCTGAGACGGAGGGTGAGATTCAAAGTTTGTTAACAATACAAGACCCCTCTTGTTTCTCAGCAGTTGAGGCAGGGTTGACTTTTCTTTCTAGGAACCTTGCTGAAATCGGTAATAAGTTAACGTCTCCTGAATGGGGTAGCTTTGTTGACCAGTTCGACATCATCCTTTTTCAGGAATCCTGGTCATTGGTTCCAGTACATCGTTTGGGGTTCCTTAATTTTCAGGCACCTGCTATCAAAAAAACCAAAGGTCGGCCATCAGGGGGCTTGATAATTTGGATCCGCCAATCACTATGCTGCAAAATTAAGCAACATAGCTCTCTACCAAATGACATCTTGTCAGTGAATATCACATGGGCCCCTGGCCATGGAGTGGCAATTTTTAACATTTATGCTAGAGGGATGGTTGGGGGACAAACATCCAATGTAATCACTGCTCTCGACCTCCAGCTTGAAGCACTTCCAACCCAGCTGTCTATTATTGTGGGAGGTGATGTTAATACTACATTTGAGCCACTTGGACATGAGGACCAATTTCTTGCAGCTGAGGAGGATAGTAAATGGGGTGTCCCTCAGTTGGAACTTCCCGTAGTTAAAAGATGGTCAGCAGTAGCTATTCAACTCAAAGCTTTATGTTTAGAGAGAGGGCTCAGAGCAGCCAATGGGCGTACCCCGTCTGATCGCCAGGGAGTAAAAACATTCGATAATGGTAGGTCCTCCAGTCGCATAGATTACTTCCTGGTGGATATTAGAGAATGGTATAGGTTGATTGATATGACCCTAAAATCTAGGGTGGAAAGTGACCACAACCCTCTCTGCATGGAATTCCAAGCACTTAAGGGGTTTAGAGAACCTAAATTAGTGGGGGGGAATCACCTTGGATATTGTAGCCTCGAATAATATGCGCCACGTTAAATGGGGCAGATTTATTGAGAACCCAGAGAAGTTGGAGGATCTTAATGGTGATAGATGAAGTGGCTAACATAAACATTCAATCTGCCAATCAAAACTTCCCCCAAGCTATGCTTGAAGCCCATACCCACTTCTTTATTAAACTTCAAGGGTTCTTTATGAAGACCACAAAAGCAGATAAGGCCAATAAAATAAAAATATCTGAGGCGGGATGGTACAATAAAGCTTGCAAAGTAGCCCGCCAGAACCTTAGTGCTGAACTTAGAACTAGAAATATTCCAGGTGTGAGAAAGGCTAGAGAGATATACAGGCACACACAGAAAGTGGCCAAGAAACAGTGGGATGAGGAACAGTGGCGTGATCTGAAATCTGCTTGTGTAGCTAAAGATCAAAAGCAATTTTGGGCCATAGCCAAGTGGGACAGAGGAGGGACAGCTCAACCACCCCAAAATAATGTTGCCAAACACCAGTGGGTTGATTTTTTTAGACCACAATACGCCTGTAATCCATCTGAAGGAGAGTGTTCACTTCCCCCCACTATCTTCTATCAAAGTCAGCTATTTACGACCAAAGATGTCAACCTAGCACTGGACTGCGTGACTGGGGGTAGAGCCCCAGGAATGGATGGCATTCCAGCCGATGTGTTTTTAAGTGATAGATTATCTTGGTGTCAGTATTTTGAATGGTTAGCTAATTCTGTGGCTAAGGGTGCGCCTATCCCCACCTCATGGAAAGGTGCGGAAATAATTCCGTTTTTTAAAAAGGGTGACAAATCACTACCCAGTAATTATAGACCTATCAGTCTTATAGATTCAGCCCAAAAACTTATAGGTCGACTAGTGCAAAATAAACTGCAATCTTGGGTAGAAGAAAATGATATTTTGTCCCCATATCAAGCTGGTTTTCGACCCTGTACTAGTTCTGTTGATCAGGTTTTTTATTTTTTAGCACTTTATTGGAGGAACGTGACCTTAACCAATGGGACACTTTATGCGGTCTTTGTAGACCTGAAATCTTCTTGTCCGCTTGCATGAGAACAACTACGCAAGAATCAGGTGGGGGGCACAGGGTGAGGTGACTGACTCATTTCCTGTCGAGCGTGGTGTCCGACAGGGGTGTGTTTTGGCACCCACGTTGTTTTCTTTATACATCAACGGCATAGTAGATCACCTTAGCTGTTCCCCCACGGATGCCCCGGTATTAGCAGTGGCTCGCGTGCCAGTCCTCATGTTTGCGGACGACACGCTGATAGTTTCCCGGACTCCGAGTGGGCTCCAGAAGGCAATAAACGCGTTTGGAGATTTCTGTCAAACGCGTGGACTTGAGATAAACACCTCCAAAACCAAGTTCATGTCCCTGAATCAGCGGAAAACATTCAAAGGTGTAATCAATTTTAATGGTACCCCATTGGAACAGGTTGAGGCATTCACGTATTTAGGAATATCTCTCCAGAGTAACATGAGCTGGAAAAGTCACATTGATATGGCTGTTTTAAAATTTCACCAGCTGGCGGGTGTAATTGCTTCTAAGCATAAATCTTCTTTAACCAAGCCTATTACTCCTGCCCTAGAAATCTACAATATGAAGGTCATAAGTGCCTCTTTGTACGGTTCGGAACTGTGGGGTTTTACTAACTTGAAACAATTAACATTGGCAGAGAACAAGTTTATACGCTGTTTAGTTGGGGTTCCCCAAAGTACCCCCACCGTTCCGCTTGCATACGATCTTGGCAGGAAAAAAATAGAGGATTTAGCACGGTTACGTCCCCTACTTTACTGCAGACGGAATATGACAACTCCCGAACTAGCCCACTATGCTACTGCCCTGAAGGATATCACCAGGGCAGATCGTTTACATTCCATTCTATGGCTTAAGGAAATTAGGGGTTTGTTAACAAAGTTGGAACTAGACCACCTATGGGTCGACCCAAATGGTTCAAGCTTCCCATCAAAGTCAACTTTGAAAAAAATGTACTGGGATATGATTTTGATGTCTGCCCATAGTTTTGGTTCAAATGCTAAGCTAACGGATCGCTTTCTTGACATTAAACCCCTACCATCTTGTGAGGCTTATTGGGATATCATAGAAAGGCTCCATGATAGAAAACTGTATTTCCAGTTCAGAATTGGGACTCTTCCTGTAAAAGCGTTCACCCATAAATGGTCATCTACTCGGGACATCAAGTGTCACTGTTGTAAAGATCTGACTGAGGATATAGGCCATCTGCTGTTTGTATGTCCCCTGTACACTAGCCCTCGTCGCAAGTGGCTAAAACCAGTGTGTATAAATCTGGGGACACGTAGGTACACAGAGGCTTTAAGAATACTTGAATCAGACTGCACACCCTGTATGGCAATTGCTGTCGCAAAATATTTAGGGTGGGCCTGGATTATACGCACTCGCACTTTATAGCCTCCAGAAGCTAGCCAATGAACTTTATGACATCGAATAATGTATGATTAACTTTTAAAATTATGTTTTTTTCTGAATTGTTTTAATCCATTGTTGCTTACATTTTTTTTAATCTTTGTAATTGACAGCACCATGGTTTAATGAGTTTTAAAAAAAAAAATGAATTCCATTTTGTAGTATTTATAGTGTTGTGTTAGGATGTATACTTGCTTTTATGACATGCCGTCGAATAAAGCTTTGAAATTTGATTTGTTATAACAATTTAGGCAATACATTCATCTTCAGGTAATTACCCCGCCCTATTACCGTAAGATGAAGCTTATTAACTCGGCGCAAGTCCCCTGTTATAGATTCCAGTAGAGGATCATAGTTTAAATTATTAATCTTGCCGATATCCGAGGTAATTCTTACCCCCAGATAAACTGCGGAATCAGCTTGCCTGGGATCCATACAAACAGTACTTTCCGAACAGACCACTACTGTCTTCCCCTTATTTAATAAGTAGCCTGATAAAAGCCCATATTCCTCAGCGATACGCTCAACCTCCTTGATTGCTTCTACCGGGTTTGTTGCGATTACGGCTACATCGTCCGCATATGCGAGAACTTTAGTCTCGAAGCTATTAGTCCCAGCTGGGATAATTTTATCACTCCCCATAATCAGAGACAACAGGGGGTCTATATAAAGGGCAAAAAGTATAGGGGAACAGGGGCACCCCTGCCTAGTTCCCCTATAAATAGATATGGTCCCAGACTCCAACCCCATCAATTGAATCCGAGCCTTTGGTTTAAAATACATGGCTCTTATTGACCCAGTTATATTTGGGCCGAATCCCTTAAGCTGAAGAACACCCCATAGGAACGCCCAAGATACCCTGTCAAATGCCTTCTTGGCATCCAGAAGGATCATAGCCACCGGACCCCCCGTGACAGCCATGATGTCAAATAGGCTTATTACCCTACGGATATGATCCGTAGTGTCCCGTCCTGGAATAAACCCATGCTGCCACGGGGAGACCAATGAAGCTACAACCCTCCTGAGCTTCACTGGCAAGGCTACCTGTTCCAATGGGACAAAATGGGGAGTTTGTTTATCACATCTTATGAACATAACTGGCCCTGGGAATGAGGTAGGAAAATAAAGTTTAGTATGCCTGAACACAGAATGTTAAAGTGCGTCTTTCAGAGAGGGTGATTTTTACATTCTGTGTTTGAAAATATCACTTTTAGAAAGTAGGTATTTTCTTGCCTAACCATTCAGTGTGTCTCTGTTAGGTTTGTGTATTTGCACGTCTAGCTTTTGGATGACAGGAGTTGGAGAGGGGCAGTGGCTCCAGAAGTCTGATGAGTCAGGGCTGGGCTGAATAGACCTGGGCTGCATATAGAGTAGGGGAGGAGATTTCCTTTCACTTGAATGGGCCGGGTCTGCCTTCAACAATGCTGTCTCCACCTCCTGCCAGGAAGCTGCACCGGCGAGGACAGAACTGGTGTTGGCTGGGTACAGACACTCTCTGCCTTCAGAGAACAAACGATTTTTGTGTATATAAAGAGCGACCTAGACCCCAGACTTTTAGATCACTTCTGGGAAATCAAGAGGAACCTTTGCAAAGGAGAAGAGTCGGTGAAGCTGAGGAATACTGCCCCAGTGCTGTTTGCTGTCTGGGGTTGGCCTGCAGTGGCTACTTGCTGCCAAGGACAGGAGAAAAGGACTTTGTTGCTTGCTTTGTCCCCTGCTTGAAGAAAAGATCTCCAAGGGCTTGAAACTGAGCTTGCTCCCTGTTCTAGAGGTCTCAGGAACAGCAAAGACCTCACCCTGTCTGTGGGCACCGTCTCTGATTATCTCCACAGAAGAAAAGGGTAACCGACTCTGTCAGCAAGTCCGTTGCAGGATTCCGTGTCCTGAAAGCACCGCCGAGAGCAACTCCATCCCTGCCTGACCCGAACACCGCCCGCTTCCGTCGCCGCACCGTGACTTGCCAGCACCGCAGCGAGCACCATCTCACCCTTCAATGCAACCCCTGTTCTCACCAACTCTGTCAACGAGCCGCTGCCTGCACCACATCATGAGGACATCGCCCGCCGCAACGCTCCGCTTTACAACACGACCGCAACGTTTTCCCCAGCCGACTCGCACTGACATGTTGGTCGCAGCAAGAAAGATACTGTGTCCAAGTCTGTTGACACTTTAGCTGGCCCGTATTGACGCGGTCGGCTGGAATTGTTAGAATCTGTCATATTCAGTATTGCCGTAGCCCCAGGAGGAGCTACAGAGTCAGAAGAACTGTGTTTTATTGATTTTCCTGCAATTTAAAGGTTATTTTGCACAAGTACTAAATTTCAAGAGTGTTGCATGTTGACCGTTTTTGGTCTTTTTTGTTTGGATAAAGATTTAATATTGGTGTGGTGTCCTTTTGTAGTGTTTTCACTGTATTACTGTATGGGTTCACAAATGCTTTCAATCAATCAATCAATCCATATTTGTAAAGCGCAAACTACTCACCCTTATGGGTCTCAAGGAGCTGGGGCCGTCGTGGAAATTAAGTGAGCTATTGCCCAGAGTCACATGGTGCTAAGCTGAGCTGCAGCCGGAGATCGAACCGTGAACCCTGTGCTCCGAAGTCAGCTGCCCTGGCCGCTGCACCACACATCTCCACACCACACCTCTCCACACCTTTACACACTGCCTCTGAGATAAGCCTGCCTGCTCTTGCCAAGCTACCCAGGGGGTGAGCAAGGGTTATTTTAGGAGTGTATCCCCCTTACCCTGACTAGAAGCAAGGGTCCCTATTTGGACAAAGGTACCTACCTCTGCCAAGTAGAGACCCCCATTTCTAACAGCTCACATCCACCCCGTTAATGATTTGCACATTTCTTGCATAAAGCAATCTGTTTAAACTATTTCCGTAATCAAGGTGTGTGAAATGGTAGATTGGCTCTCCCTGCATATCTTCTTGGCCACAGATTTTATTCAGTTTATATTTGCATGGATGCGCATTGAAGTCGCCCAACCACACTAAATTGATGGCTTTCTTCCCATGAGCTCTAATAATTTTGTTTAGCTCTTAGTCTAGAGAGCTCACCACTGACTGTAGATCACCAAAGTGGTTATTATAGAAGTTTATTAAAAGCCAATCCTGGTCGGTGTCCCCCTCTACCAATAAAACATGAAATTGTGGACTTTGGGTCACAAATTGTTTAATTTTAATTGGGAGGGTGTTCAAAATTAGGGTTAGCAAACCTCCTCTTGCTCTGCCTGCAGGATACGGGACTGCTTTTGTTTGATGTGAATGGAATCCATGTATAAAAATGTGTTCAGGCGACCAAGTCTCCTAAAAACATAGAATGTCCTGATTTTGCCAAAATGCTAGCCAGAGGGTGTTCTCCAATTTTGTGCCAATACCTGCCAAGTTCCAGGAAGCTAATATTAAACCAAGTTTACGATCCCCACTCCGATGGTTAGGGAGGGGTTAGAACTTTCTTGTTTGGATACCAGGGGTCTCCTCCTGTGTCTCTTGGTTTAAATCTGGAGTGGGCAGTCAGTCGCAAGCCTCAAGATCTGGAGCAGGGCAAATCTGTTTCCCACACTTACTCCTGGCCTGCCTAAGTTGCTCATATTGGCCGTGTAAGTCAATTTTGGATTTACAAGAAACCATACAGGTATAAAAGTGCTCCAAGAATGAAACAAAAATCTGTGTTCAGGGTGGGGTGGGTTCATAGAGCTGGTCCAAAAGAAGCCTACTTACTAGTTTATTATTAAAGTTTACTACAACACAGTCACCGGGGTACGCTTTACATGAGGGGGCCCACCCCCACCCGCTTTACATGAGGGAACCCACCCACCCTACTCTCCTAGCCATGATAATGTGGCTGGACAAATCCCTGGGCCTTCTATCACAGTTCCTAAGGTGAGTGCTTAGCCAATGTAGGGATTTGTCCATAAGCTGTAATGTTGACTCCCTTTGGCCATTTCTTAATACCAGGACATTTACAAGGACCAGGGTGAGTGGGGAAGCTGCTTGGGGAAGATACAAGGACTGGTATATGAGAGTGTTTGCCCTACTTCACCTACAAATGGATCTGTTGGGCCTGATGGTGGATGCCCCCCATCCCACCACACCCGACAATGAGTCCCCTTTAGGGCCACTGGGAGGCTGCGGCTTGAATGTCAATCTCATGTCTGATTTATTCTTCCCCTCTATCCTGCTCCCGTGGTACATCTGGGCACTGATCCGTGGATTCTGGCTGATGGTTGGAGTATCGTTCTGGCTCCCCTGGCTCCCCTTCCTCCATTCTCTCTTGTATTTCTGAGCTCCCCTCCATGGTCAAAATGACCTACAAGACCTCTCCCGATTTGTCAATTTTTGTCCTGGATATGAAGGCATTCTTCAATTTTAGTACATCTTTGCAAAATGGGCTGGAGTAAACTAGAGACCATTTTCTCTAGCTTTTGCTACACAGCATCATCTTTCAACAAATAAAAACAGGAATCAGGGGAGGTTGTCACTATAAGCTTCAGCGGTTCTGTGAGTTTAGATGCTCTCGATGCCATGGTGACATTCATGGGCTTGTGCTTCAGATTCCTCCCACCTCATTTCCTTTTGGCTGCAGACTGTGTACCTGAAGTGGATAAAGGGAAGGGGGCAGGTTCTGTTAAGGTCACAGGTCTACTGCTTGGTGGGATAGGAGGCGATTCTTTCTGAGTCCTTACGGGTAACTCAGTAGGTGGCCCAGTCAGGGATAAGGTGGGTTCAGTACTATGTCTCCCCTCTTCCAGAGGAAGTCGATGCTTAGTAAACTCAATCTCCTGTGACAAGACGTTTGCCGCCCTTGATAGAAAAGTATCCAAAGCATTAACTATCCCACCCCACCCCCCCACTTGCTCGGCACCTGTTTTTCACGTACCCATTCTTTTATGTTCAGTTGTCCTCAGGGGCAATAAGCGGTATGTTGCTTTCCGAACCACTTGTCAGGGGGGGGGGCCCAGCCGGCCTCCTTCGGGCTCCGACGGGCGTAGAAGGGGCCGCCCTTGGCCACTGGGCTTTTATGCGTGAGTCCAGCAGCAAGGGGGTGATGGGAGGTGTAGTCCCTCCCCAGCAATGCAGTTCAGTGATGCACGCATCTCCTCCCAGGTGAATTTTGTCAAGCGAGTACACTCTCCGCGGGGCCACATCTCGCTTTTTTGCACGATTCCAGCAGCAGGGGGTGATGGGCGATGTAGTCCCTCCCCAGCAATGTAGTTCAGTGATACATGGCTCTCCTCCCAGGCAAATTTTGTCAAATATGTAGTTAACTCAGATTAAATACAGAGAATGAATATTTAAACAGACTTGATTATTACTTTGCAGTGAAAAATGACATAAAATGAATGTGTATTCTATATTATTAGCTAGTTTTCTTGTCTAAACGATTAACTTTTGTAACCTAAAAGGGGAATACCTAGAAGAGAAAAAACATATTATTCCTAACAAGGTTGACGTTTTCGCGATGTACCCAATATGAGGAATTGATAAGATGAACTTCGATAGTTTTGCAATGCCCCAAGTATGTGGCCATAATTAAACCTTTTGTCCCTTTAAACACTTCATCTGAAGTAAGAGGAGTGCCATCAATCCTTCTAATAGGTTTTGGGATGTCTGTAGGCTGTGTTTGGATGTGATCTGGATCAGCAAGTTTGATAGCTAAGAAACAACCAACAGCTCCTGACTCTACCAAAGTCCAGTATTCTACTAGGCCCAAAGAAGCTTCTGACGTTACTTTCAGCAAGCAATGAGTCCTGCACTTTGCAGATGCATGAATCACAGTTTCACCACAGTCTTGGTCTGCTGATTACCACCAGGCTTGTTCATTTCCCTGCAGCTGTGGACAATTTCTTCCAAAAGCTCCAGTTTGTCTGCAGTACATACATAGTTTCATTACCTTTCTTAGGTTCCTATCTAATTCTGTATGTAATTTTCGCATGTTGCCTATTTGTATAGGCTCTTCTGAGGGCAGCTGATGAAGAGATTCTAAAGGTTTGCTTGGTGTCCACCAAGAAGGTGCTGTTCTTTTTTATTGTTTCCTCTCCTTTTGTTGATGATCAGTTTAAAGAATTAAGTCAATTAATGCATCAGTAGTAATGCGGATGATTAACAACCTATGATAAACTGCCCTTTCACTATTCTCGTAGTCCACTGTAAAATGTGGAGGTGAATGCTTCATCTTCCTATGCTGTCTCTGGTTTCAGTTGACTGAATAAACTGATACAGGAGATGATGTATTTAAATCCTTGTCGGAGAGATAGGAGTCCCTGGACTGATTTTATGGTCTGTCTTCAACTAAAAACAGCCTTAAAATGCCCAATGGATACGTCATATTGGTGTAGACAAGCGCTTTTGATTTTAATCAGAAGTGAGGACCATATAAGTGCTCTTTAGTTAAATATGAAAGTATGTATGCAGTTTTCACTGAGTCGGTCGAAAACTGCTAAGGCTGTGTAATAAAAAGCAAACTACATTGGGTAAAAATGATTGGCAGTATCACAGATCCTGGTACCAAAAAGTGGAGTTCCTATACCTTGTAATTTCAAGGGGCGCCATAAGATCGCAGAAAATTCAGTACCAACTGGGGAAGAGGTGGAGGTAGTTGCCTCTTCTGCAGCAGAGAAAGCAATTTAAGCAATTCAACAAGTAAGCCTGCCATCTAAAAGCAGTTTTAAGATCTTCTTGAATGTCTGAGATGGCTTGCAACTCAGGATTGCCTGGTGATGTACAACAGATTCAGATGGCAATCCACCACCCTCTCCAGAATGTAGGACAGCCCGAACCAAAGAAAACGTTCCAGGGAGGACTAAATTCCAGACTTACAGGGGAAAGTGAAGCAGAGAGAGAGAAAGAGAGAGGGAGAAACAAATAATACACCAAGGTCATTTGTGGCACCACTCTATCTTGTCTCTGTGGTATGCAAGTAATGTATTTGGTAAAACTTCTGAACATTATTTGGAAAATTAAGTTCCTACCTCCTCCTCGTTATTTAGCCACTCTACAGTCTCATGTCTAGAATCACAAAGATGTTATCGACCAATATATTCTGGTAAGAGTTTGTCTCAGCTCAAGACTGTGTACCATGGTGTACCTAAGCCAAACTGAAGGAAGTAACTAAGAAAGCCAAATCAAAGTCTAAGAGCCAATTCAGGAATGCAGGCAAATGTTGGGGACAAGTTGGTGAATTAATTCTAGGGCAGGCCGAGGGCCAATGCAACAAGGTGCCACACAGCATTCATTTGCCTAATTAGTGTTTAAATAGTGCAAGTGCCTGCCTTGACCTTGAAGTCCTGTCCCTTAACCATAGATTCTTTGCACTGGCGTAAGGAAACTTGAGGGGGCCTCCCTGCAAGGCACGTGCAGGGGGCCCCCTCCGGGCTCAATCAGGAGCTCTTCAGCCAGAGTGCTGTGCTGAGGGTCCCCCTGGGGCTTGGGGGCCCCCGCACCGGGGGGGCTGCTGTGGCCTGTGTTGTGCCCCTGATTCTTTGTCAGTGAGAGAGAGAGAGAGATAGAGAGAGAGAGAGAGAGACATCAGAGCATGTAACACTGCAATTCAGCCATCGCACTAGACTCATTACACAAAATAGCTGAATAGTGGTATCTCACATCACACAAGAAATGGGAATGGCAAGAGGTTGTGATGAAGATGGCGTCTCTAAGTCTAGGTCCTCAGACTCCCAACCGATGTGATTCTAGGCGTTTCTAGCCCCCAAACATTTCCCTTACAGTCTAAGAAGGATAAGATGATGTCACTAATGCTTTGTGCTGTCAAACAAGCAGCAACTGCCCTTTGTGGTAAACACAGAGTACCAGACTTTGGAGATTGGTTACCACGCTTGGGGCACATTTTAGGGATGGAAAAAATTGCTGTCTTCCTTGCAGGCACATAAAAACTCTTTGAGACACCGGGTACCATTATTGTAGTTTTTATCCTCTGGAATGAAACAACTCATCTGTTCAAAATATTTCTGAGCATTGAGAATATTACCTGTTGACTTTGCTTCCCTGTACAATAATGTTGATATAAATCTCCCATGGAGGTATTTTAGTTGTCTATGGCTTGTAAGCTAGCATTAGTGTAGAGGAGGTTAATAAAGTCTTATATTTACACATTGCCGTCCAGAAGGTAATTGGCTAGAATACGTGTTTATTTTGAAATTGTTATAGTAAAAACTTTTGAACAATAAAAGTATGTTTTAAAAATTATATTACTAAATATGAATTCAAATGCAATTACTGAACTGTCAATTTTAAAATAGCATAATTAATACATTAATCAGTTAATCTGACTTTTCAGATATTTCAGTTAGAAAAAGTATCCACCAAATCCCACAAGAAACCCCACAACCCATATTTAAAATGAAATTCATATTTTATAGAATATTTAATATTAAGTATACAAATAACTGCTAAATTTAGGTATAAAATAACATATAAACCAATTAGCAATAATTCATATATAGTTAAAAACAGTGCCCACCCAATACCCCAATAACCTCAGCATACCAAATTTAAAACAATTAAAGAAATAGTTAACGTTTAAAAAATAAAATGTAATTAACACATTAATTAATTAAAATAATTGAAAAACTAAATACAAACAAAAACACTATTTATCCAATCCTCCAAAAACCCCAGAAACCTGGCATCAAAATGCAATATATAATTTAAAAATGCATTAAACATTTAAACAAATAAGTGAGAAAGAAAGCTGCAATAAAAAGAACAAATTAATTAGCATCAAATAAATTATACATTTAATAAACACTATCAGCAAATCCTCAAATAAATCCAATAACTCAAAATTGATACATTACAATAATATGTTTTTTAAGTAATTTAAAAATAACATTTTAAATAAACAAAATGCAACTCAATAAAACAGCACAATAAAAACAATATTAAAGCAAACAGTATTTTAATCTTCAATATTATAGCAAACATTTTTTTAAACTATTTTCTAAACTTTTATATTTTGAAACAAAAAGGTGTTTGCAGTCACAATATTTTGACCATGATTATATCGTCAAACGATGTTTTTGAATTGATACGTTTTTGGAATACCTCATGTACAAATCATTGCTTTCAAGAGTGTTTGTCTAATTAGTTTAGTGGCACCAGGGCAAAACTGCAACATCTGGATGCGTTAGGTGATCACACAAAAGTTCAGGGCTAGAAAAAGTGTTCATAATAACATGGAAGAAGGTGATCACACTATGGCAGTGACTTCCTTTGGATAGGTAAAGTCATGTAAAAAATGGTGTGGTACCAATGTATCAACTTTTAAATATCAAACTGCAACAATATTAACTACAACCAGGACCACTGGATTTATTTAATTGTGGAGCATGGGGTATTTCGTATAATTATGGATTTGCTGCATAATCCATCACCTGCTGAATAATCTGCAGATTTTAACAAAACCAAAATTTGTTTCTAGCTGAAAAGATTCAAAAGTTACTAAGAATACAGCAACAGATGTTGCTTCTCACCTTTCTATTCGTTATTGCGTTATTTTGGGTGTTAAACTGGTTCTAATGAAGTGCAACCTATGACCAGAAAGTGGTAAAAATGAGAAAATAATTAATTAAGTAAGTAAACTTTATTTGCATCAGTTAATTAAAACCTTGCAATAGATATGTGCAAGCATTCGGGTAATAAAAGACCAGTTTAAAGAATAGATAACACTAATTGCAAAAAGGATGCAGAGTTGTCCGTAGATACAACCGACAACAAAGATTACTCACAACATGAGTTCAGGTGGCCCAGCTTTATAAAGTGCTCTTTTTGAGTCAAGTGGAACTAGGACAGCCTGTGGGTATGGTGTGAATTCTCTGCCAGGCTAGCAGCCTGGCCCCAGCCCGCTAAGTGGATTGATAACATAATGGGTGCAGGTATACAACCTGTATAAAGCGATCTTGTAAAGTCAAAATCATGTGGAGCCAGTATAGCCTGAGTGTATGGCGTGGATCCACTTACAGGCCAGCAACCTGGAACTATGATTTTGAATTTCTAAATAACAGATTAATAGCAACATGAGCGTAAGCACAGTAGCTTCCTTAAACAGTCTTGTAGCAATATATTAAGATATAATTGGCTTGAGGGTGTGACATAAATCCACTACCTGACTAACAGCCTAGCCCCCGGAAAATTTAGGGCGAAAAAAGCAAACACAAGGTGATGAGGGATGGAGCACTGAAGCTTTTCAGACACTCAACCCCAGTCACAGATCTGGGTTGAATCCATCATTCTTCTTTACCTCAGTTCAAAACTCCAGTTTAGACCCAGCCATATGCAAATCAGTCTTGGCCCTGTTGCTCATGGGAACAGTCTAGCCCGAACTGCCAAGCCAGGTCTTCCCTGGACCGGAACCAAGCATCCTTGGACCGGTTTCGCTGTAACACCCCTCATCAGCCAGACTAGCTTCCATCTAGTGCAAAGTGAGCAAGGGAAACCACGTCCGGACACACCTTGTCAAATTAGGGCAAACAAAGAAAAATCAAGGAGATGATTGACGTAGTGCTGAAACTTTTCAGACACTCAACCCCAGTCACAGATCTGGGTTGAATCCATCATCGTTATTTAGCTCCCTACGCCACCCCAGTTCAGAACCAGCCATATGCAAATCAGTTAGGACCCTGTTCCTCATGGGAGCAGTCCAGCCAGAACTGCCAAGCCAGGTCTTTCCTAGACTGGAAACAAGCATCCTTGGATGAGTTTTTGGGTAACACCCCTCATCAGCCAGGCTAGCTTGAATCCAGTGGCAAAGTGAGCATGAGAATCCACATCTGGCATACTCTGCCAACTTAGGGCGGACAAAGAAAACACAAGGAGAAGATGGATGGAGCACTGAAACTTTTCAGACACACCCTTCATTACAAATCTGGGTTGAATCCATCATCGTTCTTTACCTCACTTCGCCACCACATTTCAGACCGAGCCATATTCAAATAGGAACAGTCCAGCCAGAACTGCCAAGCCAGGTCTTCCTAGGGCCGTAAGCAAGCACCCTGGGACTGGTTTCGTGGAGACACCCCTCATCAGCCAGCTAGCTTGAATCCAGTAGCAAAGTGAGCAAGGGAACCCACGTCTGGGCATACCCTGCCAACTTAGGTCAACCAAAGCAAACACAAGAAGACGATGGACGGAGCGCTGAAACTTTTCAGACACTCACCCCAGTCACAGATCTGGGTTTAATCCATCATCATTCTTTAACTCACTTCACCACCCCAGTTCAGACCCAGCCATATGCAAATCAGTCTAGACTCTGTTCCTCACGGGAACAATCGAGACCGAACTGCCAAGCCAGGTCTTCCCTGGACTGGAAACAAGCATCCTGGGAACAGTTTTGAGGTAATCCCCCTCATCAGCCAGGCTAGCTTGAATCTTGTAGCAAAGTGAACAAGGAAACCCATGTCTGGGCATACCCTGCCAACTTAGGGTGAACAAAGCAAACACAAGGAGATGATGGACGGAGCACTGAAACTTATAAGACACTCACCCCCAGTCACAGATCTGGGTTGAATCCATCATCATTCTGTAGCTCACTTCGCCACACTAGTTCAGACCCAGCCATATGTAAATCAGTCTTGACCCTGTTCCTCATGGCAACAGACCAGCCCAAACTGCCAAGCCAGGTCTTCCCTGGACCGGAAACAAGCATCCTGGGACCAGTTTTGGGGGAAATCCCTCATCAGCCAGGCTAGCTTGAATCCAGTAGCAAAGTGAGCTAGTGAACCCACGTCTGGGCATACCCTGCCAACATAGAGCAAACAAAGCAAACACGAGGAGACGATGGACGGAGCGCTGAAACTTATCAGACACTCACCTACAGTCACAGATCTGGACTGAATCCATCATCTTTCTTCAGCTCAATTCACCTCCCCAGTTCAGACCCAGCCATATGCAAATCACTCTTGACCCTGCTCCTCATGAGATCAGACCAGCCTGAACTGCCAAGACAGGTCTTTACTAGACTGGAAACAAGCATCCTGGGACCGGTTTCAGGAAAAACACGTGCATCAGCCAGGCTAGCTTGAATCCAGTGGCAAAGTGACCAATGGAACCCACGTCTGGGCATCCCTGCCTACTAAGGGCGAACAAAGCAAATGCAAGGAGACAATGGACAGAGCGCTGAAACCTTTCAGACACTCACCCCCAGTCATAGTTCTTTGTTGAATCCATCACCGTTCTTTAACTCACTTCACCACCCCAGTTCATAACCAGCCATATGCAAATCAGTCTAGACTCTGTTCCTCATGGGAACAGTCCAGCCCGAAATTCGCTGCCAGGTCTTCCCTGGATAGGAAACAAGCATCCTGGGACTGGTTTTGGGGTAACACCCCTCATCAGCCAGGCTAGCTTGCCTCCAGTAGCAAAGTGAGCAAGGGAACCCACATCTGAGCATACCCTGCCAACTTAGCGTGAACAGAGCAAACACAAGGAACCAATGGATGGAGCGCTGAAAATTATCAGACACTCACCACCAGTCACAGATCAAGGTTGAATCCATCATCATTCTGTAGCTCACTTCGGCACCCCAGTTCAGACCAAGCCATATCCAAATCAGTCTTGACCCTGTCCCTCATGGGAACAGACCAGCCCAAACTGCCAAGCCAGGTCTTCCCTGGACTGGAAACAAGCATCCTGGGACCGCTTTCGGGGTAATACCTCTCATCAGCCAGGCTAGCTTTAATCCAGTGGCAAAGTGAGAAATGGAACCCACGTCTGGGCATACCCTGCCAACTAAGGGCGAACAAAGCAAATGCAAGGAGACGATGGACAGAGCGCTGAAACCTTTCAGACACTCACACCCAGTTACAGATCTGGATTGAATCCATCATCGTTCTTTAGCTCCCTATGCCACCTCAGTTCCGAACCAGCCATAAGCAAATCAATCAAACCCCTGTTCCTTATGGGAACAGTCCAGCCCGAATTGCCAAGCCAGGTCTTCCGTCAACTGGAAACAAGCATCCTGGGAACAGTTTCAAGGTAACCCCCCTCGTCAGGCAGGCTAGCTTCAATCTTGTAGCAAAGTGAGCAAGGAAACCCATGTCTGGGCATACACTGCCAACTTAGGGCGAACAAAGCAAACACAAGGAGATGATGGACTGAGCATTGAAACTTATCAGACACTCACCCCCAGTCACAAATCTGGGTTGAATCTATCATCATTCTGTAGCTCACTTTGCCTCCCCAGTTCAGACCCAGCCATATGTAAATCAGTCTTGACCCTGTTCCTTATGGGAACAGTCCAGCCCAAACTGCCAAGCCAGGTTTTCCCTGGACCGGAAAGAAGCATCCTGGGAACAGTTTTGGGGAAAACCCCTCATCAGCCAGGCTAGCTTGAATCCAGTAGCAAAGTGAGCTAGTGAACCCACGTCGGGGCATACCCTGCCAACTTAGGGTGAACAAAGCAAACACAAGGAGACGATGGACTGAGCGCTGAAACTCTTCAGACACTCGCCCCCAGTCACAGTTCTTTGTTGAATTCATCACCGTTCTTGAACTCACTTCACCACCCCAGTTCAGACCCAGCCATATGCAAATCAGTCTAGACTCTGTTCCTCATGGGGACAGTCCAGCCCAAAATGCACTTCCAGGTATTCCCTGGATCAGAAACAAGCATCCTGGGACTGGTTTGGGGGTAACACCCCTTATCAGCCAGGCTAGCTTGCCTCCAGCAGCAGAGTAAGCAAGGGAACCCACATCTGTGCATACCCTGCCAACTTAGCATCAACAGAGCAAACACAAGGAAACAATGGATGGAGCGCTGAAACTTATCAGACACTCACTCCCAGTCACAGATCGGGGTTGAATCCATCACCATTCTGTAACTCAATTCGCCAACCCAGTTCTGACCCAGCCATATCCAAATCAGTCTTGACCCTGTTCCTCATGGGAACAGACCAGTCCAAACTGCCAAGCCAGGTCTGCCCTGGACTAGAAACAAGCATCCTGCGACTGGTTTTGGGATAACATCCCTCATCAGCCAGGCTAGCTTGAATCCAGTAGCAAAGTGGAAAGGGAACCCACGTCTGGGCATACCCTGCCAACTTAAGGCAAACAAAGCAGACACAAGATAATGGCTGGAGCTCAGAAACCTATCAGACACGCAGCCCCAGTCAAAGATCTGGGTTGAATCCATCATCATTCTTTAGCTCACTTTCCCAACCCAGTTCAGACCCAGCCATATGCAAATCAGTCTTGACTCTGTTCCTCATATGGACAGTCAAGCCTGAACCTCAAAGCCAGGCATTCCCTGGCTGGAAACAAGCATCCTGGGACCAGTTTAAGGGAAAGAACCCTCATCAGCCAGGTTAGCTTGAATCCAGTAGCAAAGTGAGCAAGGGAACACATGTCTGGGCATACACTGCTAACTTAGGGTGAACAAAGCCAACACAAAGAGACGATGGGCAGAGCGCTGACACCTTTCAGACACTCACCCTCAGTCATAGATCTGGTTGGAATCCATCATCATTCTTTAACTCACTTTGCCACCCCAGCTAAGTCCCAGCCATATGCAAATCAGTCTTGACCCTGTTTCTCTTGGGAACAGTCCAGCCTGAACTGCCAAGCCAGGTTTTTCCTGGATTGGAAGCAAGCATCGTTGGACCGGTTCTGGGGTAACACCACTCATCAGCCAGGCTAGCTGGAATTCAATAGCAAAGTGAGCAAGGGAACCCACGTCTGGGCATACCCAGCCAACTAAGGGTGAACAAAGCAAACACAAGGAGACGACGGATGGAGCGCTGAAACTTTTCAGACACCCCCTAGTTACAAATATGGTTTGAATCCATCATCGTTCTTTAGCTCACTTCGCCACCCTAGTTCAGACCAAGCCATATTCAAATCAGTCTTGCCCTGTTCCTGATGGGAAGAGTCCATCCCGAACTGCGAAGCCAGGTCTTACCTGGACCAGAAACAAGCATCCTGGGACCGCTTTTGGGGTAACACCCCTCATCAGCCAGGCCAGCTTGAATCCAGTAGCAAAGTGAGCAAGGGAACCCACGTCTGGGCATACCCTGCCAACCTGCCAACTTAGGGCGAACAAAGCAAACACAAGGAGACAATGGATGGTGCGCTGAAACTTTTCAGACACACCTCAAGTCACAGATCTGGGTTGAATCCATTTTTGTTCTATTGCTGAATTTGTTAACCCAGTTCAGATCCAGCCACATACAAATCAGTCCTGACCCTGTTCCTCATGGGAACAGTCCAGCCCGATCTGCCAAGCCTGGTCTTCTCTGGACCGGAAACAAGCAACCTGGGACCAGTTTTAGGGTAACACCCCTCATAAGCCAGGCTAGCTTAAATTCAGTTCCTAAATGTGCAAGGGAACCCACTTCTGGGCATACCCTCCCAACTTAGGGCGAACAAAGGAAACACAAGGAGACGATGGACGGAGCGCTGATACTTTTCAGACACACCCCCAGTCACAGATCTGGGTTGAATCCATTATTGTTCTTTAACTCACTTCACCACCCCAGTTCAGACCCAGCCATATGCAAATCAGTCTAGACTCTGTTCCTCATGGGAACAATCCAGCCCGAAATGTGCTGCCAGGTCTTCCCTGGATCTAAAACTAGCATCCTGGGACGGGTTTCGGGGTAACACCCCTCATCAGCCAGGCTAGCTTGAATCCAGTTGCAAAGTGAGCAAGGGAACCCACATCTGGGCGTACCTTGCCAACTTAGAGCATACAAAGCAAACACAAGGAGACAAATGATGGAGCTCTGAAACTTTTCAGACACTCACCCCCAGTCACAGATCTGGATTAAATCCATCATATTTGTTTAGCTCACTTTGCCTCCCCAGTTCAGAACCAGCCATATGCAACTCACACTTGACCATGATCCTCATGGGAACAGACCAGCCCAAACTGCAAAGCCAGGTCTTTCCTGGACTGGAAACAAGCATCCTGGGGCCGGTTTCGGGGTAACACCCCTCATCAGCAAGTCTAGCTTGAATCCAATGGCAAAGTGAGCAATGGAACCAACGTTTGGGCATACCCTGCCAACTTAGGGCGAACAGAGCAAACGCATGGCGACAATGGACGGAGTGCTGAAACTTTTCAGACACTCACCCACAGTCACAGATCTGGATTCAATCCATCATCATTCTTTAGCTCACTTTGCCACCCCAGTTCAGACCCAGCCATATGCAAATCAGTCTTGACTCTGTTCCTCATGGCAACAGTCCAGCCCGAACTGCCAAGCCAGGTCTTCCCTGGACCGGATAAAAAGCATCCTGGGACCAGTTTTGGGGTAATACACCTCATCAGCCAGGAATCCAATATCAAAGTGAGCAAGGGATCCCACGTCTGGGCATTCCCTGCCAACTTAGGGTGAACAAAGCCAACACAAGGAGACGATGGGCGGAGGGCTGAAATGTTTCAGACACTCACCCTTAGTCATATATATGGTTAGAATTCATCATCGTTCTTTAACTCACTTCGCCACCCCAGCTCCGACCCAGCCATATGCAAATCAGTCTTGACCCTGCTCCTCTTGTCAACAGTCCAGCCCGAACTGCCAAGCCACGTCTTCCCTGGACTGGAAACAAGCAGCAAAAGGGTAAGCCGTCCAGGGAACCTGGATCATATCGGCCAATTATGCTCATAAACTGCGACGCTAAGATTTTGTGAAATGCTGTGGCGACCAGATTAAATACCATCATAGGGAAGGCAATCCACCCGTGTCAGCATGGGTTCATACCAGGGAGGGGGCCCACCCAGCATATACGTCGGGTAATAACACTGTTCGATGCAGCAGAAGTCTCAGGGGACCCTATGGCTCTGTTGCTTTTGGATGCAGAGAAAGCCTTCGATAGGGTCTCCTGGGATTATCTATGGGAGGCATTGAATTTGTTTGTTATCGGGCAGGGGTTTATTAAAGCTATTCGAGCTATGTATAGAGCACCAACTGCCCGCTTGAGTATAAACAGTAAATATACTCTGCTTTGCGATCAAATGGGGCACCAGGCAGGGTTGCCCGTGCTCACCCCTATTATTTGCTATATATAGGCCCTTTAATTCGCTGATTGGATGCCTGCCGAGAAATTGAGCCTATTATTTACCACGGGGTTGTAACAAAAGTCCTTTCATATGCGGACAATGTCGCCTTAGTCACCCCCAACCCACTTGCAGCAACAGTGGCAGTCGAGGAGATAGCTTTAACATTCGGCGGGATTTCCGGATATGCCCTAAACAGGCAGAAGACGCAGATAGTTACGAATGGGGGGGATCAGTCTTTCTGATCTGGGGGTGACAGATTCTGCGGTTTATCTGGGTATCGCTATAACCCCGGTTTTAAGCGATTTGGTGGCTATAAATATTGATCCTGTAATCCGAAAGGCTAATAAAGATTTTGATAAATTTCACAATCTGCATCTGTCATTGGTGGGCCGCTGCAACGTGGTTAAAATGGTATTCTTACCAAAAATACTCTACTTGTTCGGGGAAATACCCCTAGAATTTGGGAAGCAATTGTTTGCTGCACTGGAGAACCTGGTAATCCGGTTTGTTTGGGCTTTACATTATATGACACTGCCCCAGGAAAGAGGCAGCTGGGCGGTCCCAGATTTTAAACTCTATTATTGGGCAGCGGCTCTTCAATATATGTGTGGGTTGCTTGGTGGGCGATCCGAAGACCCCAGTGCTGAAGATAGGTTGCCAGACGCATATAGGTTATTGGTGGGTGAGGATGCAGTGAAATTTGCTTTATGAAATTTAGTGAGCCTAGTTATTATAAAAAAAACAAAGTTCAAAACTATGCAGGCAGCCTTTAAAATCTGAGCTGCCCTTAAGAAGAAGACGGGACTTGGCAGAATGAACTTTTATACCCAGCTGTTTGGAAACCCCACGCTGCCAGAAAGCTGATCTGATCAAATCATGGCGGAGTGGGCGAGGCGTGGTCTTTTGAAAGTTGGGGACTTAATGAGTTCTGAGGGAATTTATCAATTTAAGGATATTGAGGACAAATTTGGTATTGGTACTAGGAACTTCTTTAAATATCTCCAGCTTAGAAGCTTCCTGAGCAAAAAGATGGGCAGGCTTAATGGCTTTGGTAAAGTTAAAGCTGTAGACGTTATAAGAAGCGGTGAGGGCTGCACTATAAAAGGAATTTATCTTGAACTTACATCACTCAAGCAGGATGATCTAGAAAAACACAGTGATAGACTGGGTATCAATCCAGATAACTATTTTGAATCTTTAGAGCTGGGGCAGACAGTTTTATGCTCTACTGGGCTTCAGGCTCAGCATTTGTTCTGCTTGGGTTTTCGGATCGGGTGGAACCCGCTCTACAGAGCCCTTCTGACCCAAAACAGAACGTTACCCCCCTCCCTAGGGTCTTTTTACACCCAAATAACCACATATATACGTACCACCTAAGGACAGGGAATTCCTATTATATATACCTATATATATATATCAAGACCTCACAGCCTCGCAATCTCAGCAACCACAGTCTCGCGGCCTTAGGCAGACCCAGAATCTCCTACCCATTCGGCAGCGACACACACACGATCTCGCGACCTCAGTCAGGTCCAGAATCTCCTACCCATTCGGCAGCGACACACAAAGTCTCGCGACCTCAGTCAGGTCCAGAATCTCCTACCCATTCGGCAGCGACACACACACGATCTCGCGGCCTCAGTCAGACCCAGAATCTCCTACCCATCCGGTAGCAACACACAAAGTCTCGCGACCTCAGTCAGGTCCAGAATCTCCTACCCATTCGGCAGCGACACACACGATCTCGCGGCCTCAGTCAGACCCAGAATCTCCTACCCATCCGGTAGCAACACACAAAGTCTCGCGACCTCCGTCAGGTCCAGAATCTCCTACCCATTCGGCAGCGACACACACACGATCTCGCGGCCTCAGTCAGACCCAGAATCTCCTACCTACACGGCAGCCTTAGCACGAGCTCATCCTATTATTACTGCGGTACACAACAGGGGAATCGGGGTTACCATATATCAGATCACACAAAGACTATTAGTTGAGCACAACCTGTTCTCTAGTTCGAGGGGCTTGTTTTCCCCCTCATCCAGTTACCACTTACCTGACCAGGATTAACCTCTGTTCATTTTAAGGCAACTCTGACTAAAGAATAGGCTATCCTCCTATACAAAAGTACACAACACATGCTAACGTACAACAAGCTAAATGCTTTATTTAAATGCCACATGCACATTCGCAGAATACATTATATATATAGACAACCTGCAAGGAAAGTGAAAGGTTAAGTTGTATACTCTAAAGAAAAAGGGGTCGACTTCACCTTTATGGTACGTAGCCCGTGCTCAATGGTCATCTAGGTTCCCTTCTCGTCTATGCCTCGGCTTAGCCTGGAAGTCACCCCTCTGCAGTTGTGGGTCTGCTCCCTTCTCCCTCTCCGAGTCACTGGAACCTCGTCCTTATCGGCTACTCTCTCCTCTTTGGATTCAAGTTCGTCATCAGCCTTCCCTGGAATAAGTAATAGCTCTTCTGCTAACGGCCAGATGCCGCCTATGGTCTAGAAGCAAGTGCCCTTATCTCACTCAGACTTTCACTAATATAGAAGTGCATTCCCTCATGGAAATTTCCAGCTCGAAACCTGCCGCCCACCAAATTCCTGTACCTCCCCGTACCAAGGACACTTTCCCAGCCGGCCGGCCTGATGTAGTGTCTTCGGCATGAAGAAAAATACAATCCTTCGATAAGGGCCGGCCTGAACCGGTTCTCTCCGAGCGAATAACACCTCATAACTAAAACATCCCCCTCCCTCTGGAAAGGTCCCGGGCTGCCGGAGCAGAAAGAAAGATGGAGTCTCTCCCGTTTGAGGCCTACCAGGCCTGAATTCAACACAGCTCCATGAAACAACCTCACTATAGGGCAAATTATCCTCAAGGCTAACGAATCTATCCCCTAGGCTATGTGTGTAGGCCCTGAGCTAAGGGTAGGAGCACGGGATGGTGTCACAAGTGTCTAATAGATAGGCCCTACTCACTACTCCAGTCCTTAGACTCGGATGGAAAGAGACTGAAGTCATATGGATTGCCCTGCAACACCGGAAGGCCGGGAAAATCGAGCAGTACATTCCACCCTTGACTTCAGTCTATTATATATATACTAAATGGAACTAACATCTGTGGAAGAATAATATGAAACAAAACTAACTGATCTATGTCTAGTACCAGATGTGCAGAATTGAAGCAGTGAAGGGATACACTGAATAAAACAACAGATAGAAATTAAAACAACAAGAGCAATCAAAATACCACCTAATGTGTGGCGTAGCATATTCATGTCTGGCAACCAGTTAAAGAGCCAGTCAAACCAGCTCTGATCAATGTGTTTCCTAACTTCATTAGTTAGGTCATGCAATTTATCTATGTGTGCACGAATGGATTGTGTATGATCAGATAAGTTAAAACAGCAGAGGCCTTCAAAGTCCGAGCAGCCATGTCCATGTTTAAGCAGAAGATAATCAATGGCTGCTCTATTTTGCAAGATGGCTCTACGTTCACCCTGGGCGTCTAATAGTAAGTCAGATAAGACTGTGGAAGTATGATTAATAGATTTGACCATCCAGCAAGCCATTTTCCCAATGGATTTAGCATTATAAACCGCCAAAGCAGGGACACCAATAATTGAAACAGCTAGACTAAGGTATTCAGACTTGGAATATAAATGCAAAGATGAGTCACAATCCTCCTGTAACGTAGTTGTATCTCGGAGCACACGAGAGTTGGCATTTGGATGTGATGAGAACATAAGTAAACTGAGTCTAGTAATGGCACACGGGCCTCCGGAAATGTTCGCAGGGACATAGGGCCAGGAAGTATTACCACATGAGAAAAGCCATCCGGCAGGTAGCAATATTGCACGATAGTGACTGGGAGTAACTACCAAACTATTGCAAGTCATATTGTTCTGGACTGAAACACATGTGGTCGGTGTCCTCTGGAAACACAGAGTTCGTTCATGAGATGTGAGAACAGTGGCGCCTCTTAACTTGAGACGTAGACATTCAGAAATTGCATTAGGATTACATGTGAGGAAAAAGCATAGATCACCTTGTGTAATGTTATACGTAGTTATTTGGGATTGGATGGGAAGTTGCTCATTCGGCAGTTCAGTACATAAAGGACAATATGCATGGGTAGCAAAATCACCCAGAATAATATTCGGACGAGCCTTTGAAACGTTAAAGATGCTTATTAACGTCTCCAGCGAGGCGGGGACAGCAACTAGGCACGTCGCTAAGATATCGTGCACAGATCTCATCGGTGTCAAACAGAAGTGAGGGGCATCAGTTACTCTTTTCGCCAGCAGTGTCCAAAAGTTCGATGACGAGTCCCACGCATTGAAGGAACGCAACACTCTGGTTCCCAATTCATCCCGGGTTAATGGGATCCCTTCTCTCTCTCCGAAGTAGACCGAACGGTGTCCAGTACCGACACATCCTGCAGCAACAATCCAAAGAATGATCTGAAAAAGAACCAAACACAGGCATTAATCATTCTCGTAAATAACATTTATTAGCTGGGACAGCTTCCCAGCTATCTTTCCCTGGCCTCATAACCAAAATGGTATTATCCTGACCGGTGGCAATAACCTCTGCTTGTTCAGGGGGATTCTTAGGCGATTGCACCCAAATCTTGGCTCCAGGGTTATCCGTAGAGCCAAAGCCTTTCTGGCCTCGTACAGTTAGCAAGGTTGGGGCAGTGCCTTTCATTATTTCACCACTGAAAACAGGCATAATGAGTAATTGAGCCACTCGGTCGGTGCGGTGTATCAGCAAGTCATTCTCACTGCTATTTAGCAGAAGTACCTTAATCTCTCCCTGATAGTCGCTGTCAATTACCCCTCCAAGTACCTGGATGCCTTTTACAGCCAGCCCCGATCTAGGGCGATCAATCCAAAATTCCCCGGTGGTATATGAATACCAACACCGGTAGCAATGATGACCCGATTTTTGCTTTCCAGAACGGTGTCATCCATAGCATGCAAATCTAAGCCTGCCGACCCTGGGGTCGCTCTGCATGGAGCCAGAGCTCCGGAAGTAATTTCCCAATACATCACAGTTTCATTAATTACATTAGGCATAGTCTCAACCTTTGGGGGGAACAAACGCATAAGTGGAGATTCAGCATTTAAAAAAGGACGATTATTCAGGATTAATAGTGCTTGGGGTAAAAAGTCTCGCCAATTTTTATACTTGTCATCTGTTAATTTGCGTAGCTGATCCTTTAACAGGCCATTCAATCTCTCCACCAGGCCCGAGGCCTGCGGGTAGTAAGGTATATGAAAGATCCATTCAATATTGTTTTCCACACAGAATTCCTGTACCAATCTTCCACGAAAATGGGATGCATTATCAGATTGAATTTGGAATGGCACACCATAATACATCATAATCAATTCTAATGTTTTAATGGTATTCAATTGGGTGGCTTGCTTACATGGAAAAGCTACCAGCAAACCACTATATGTATCGACAATTGTGCAAACATATTGACAATTTCTGCTCATGGGAAGGGGTCCGATGTAATCAATCTGCCAGATTTGAGCGGGCAATTTCCCGCGATGTAAATGACCTCTAACAATTTGGGGTACTTTACGCTGTCTGATATGCTGACAGACGGGACAATGTAGAATAACATTTTTGATTAGGTCCAGGGGAATATAAATTCCTCTATCAGCAGCCCACCTGCTAGTGGCCTTCTCTCCAAAGTGTCCTGCCTTCTGGTGTGCCCATTTCGCCAATCCCGCAATATCAGGATCTTGTCTGTCCACCACTGCCTCAGCAATTTTAGATTTCTCATCTGCAATGTTATGAAAAAATTTATCAAGAGAATCTATGGGGGTGTGAGCATCCACATGGAAGATGGTAACAGTACTCTGTGGGAGCATTTCCCAAATCTCTTGCCATAACTCTTTTCCCCATAATTCTTTGGAGTGTAACCTCCAATTATGGGAATGCCAGGTCGGTAACCAAACGGCCAGTCCATTGGCAGTGGACCAGGAGTCGGTGAAAATATGGCATACACCAGGTAACTCCTGTTTCAAAACTTGATAAACGGCATAGAGCTCTGCCAACTGACTACTCTTCCCTTCACCAGTTGTGCTCAACAGTTTCTGTGTGATCGGATTATAAGACACCGCCTTCCAGTGCCGTGTAGTTCCAATGAATTTTGCTGACCCATCTGTGAACCACACATGGTTCCTGTCCTCGACGGACAAATCATCAAAAGGTTTACCCCACTTGACAGGAGACTCCTGTTCTAAAGGTACAGAACACTCACTCTCAGTCTCAGTCGATGGTGCTTGCGCCACTTGCTCATGTAAAGACGCAACTCCTTTCGGACCCACACGTGCCCTGTCTTGTATGTACCATTTCCATTTAATCACACTCGCCTCCTGAGCATGCCCAATTCGATGAGTTTTTGGTGAACTCAAAACCCACTGCATAATAGGAATTTCAGGACGCAAGAATATGTCATGTCCCAATGTTAATTGCTCGGTATCCACCAAAGCCCAATAACAAGCAAGTAGCTGTTTCTCAAAGGGTGTATAACGCTCACCAGCATCAGGTAGCTTTTTGGTCCAAAACCCTAATGGTACTTTGCACCTGCCTTGTTTCTGCCACAGACTCCAGTTTGCATAAGGGCCTTGCACAGACACATTCAAATCCACATCACCATCACGTACAGGCCAAAGATCCATAGCATGTTGAATTGCCTCTTTCGCTAGACTAAATGCATCTTGTTGTTGCTTACCCCATTCAAATGCATTCTTTTTACGTGTAACACGGTACAACGGGGCCAATATTTGACTCAAATGAGGAATATGCTGGCGCCAAAAACCAAATAAACCAATGAAGCTCTGGGCTTCCTTCCTATTCCTCGGAACCGAAAAATCAAGAATCTTCTGTTTAACTTGAGGGATCACCTCGCGGTGTCCCTCATGCCAATTAATACCTAAAAATTTTACAGCTTGGGACGGACCTTGTAATTTGTCCGGATTGATCTCCCAACCCTTCCCACGCAGACACTCAATGACTCTATCTAATTGTGTCTGAACATCCTCTTGTGTTTCGCCTTGGATCAAAACATCATCAATATAATGACATATCTGAATTTTGGGATGAACTGGTACCTCAGTCAAGTGTTCTGCCACCAGCCGGTGACAGATCGTAGGGCTATGCACATAGCCCTGAGGAAGACTTCTGAACGTCATCTGACGCCCGTTCCACGTAAAACTGAACTGTTCCTGACACTCAGGGGCAAGTGGAATAGAAAAGAAAGCATTAGCAATATCGATGGACGCATACCATGTACCTGGATGTGTTTGGATTCTTTCAATCAGGGTAAGAACATCCGGTACTGCAGCC
Source organism: Triturus cristatus (assembly GCF_964204655.1). Taxonomy (NCBI): domain Eukaryota; kingdom Metazoa; phylum Chordata; class Amphibia; order Caudata; family Salamandridae; genus Triturus; species Triturus cristatus. Next base: position 1,282,653,603 of record NC_140585.1, read on the forward strand.
GTCAAAGAGGGCGTGTGTTTGTTCAATTCTCGATAATCAACAGTCATGCGCCAAGAGTTATCACTTTTACGCACCGGCCAAACAGGATTATTCCAAGCGGAAGTAATTGGAGTTATAACGCCTGCATCAACCAACTCCTGAATGGTGGTACTAATCTCTGCATGGCCACCCGGAATACGATACTGCTTCTGACAAACCACTTTGGTCGCCTGGGGAACTTGTATGGGGGGCATCTTTAAACGACCAACCCGTACAGGTCTGGACGAGATATAATGCGTCGTTCCAAATTGGTAACACCCATCATCGAGATGCAACGTCATTCCCTTCAAAATATCAATTCCAATTATGAGTTCTAGAAGTGGCACCACTAATACAGAATATTCCTTTCTAGGGATTCTACCTATTCTCATTTCAAGCAAAGTTTGAACTGCGGGGGTTTCTTTTCCTCCTAATCCGGTAATAGTAAAAGGCTGCCCTGTAAATTTCTTTGATTTTCCATGAATAAGAGTGGCCTCCGCTCCTGTATCAACTAATGCTCGGGCCCTTTGGATATTACGATGTCTCCAATAAATATCAATATCTACATAGGGTCTATTATCTCTGTGAGCCCATCTGTGTACCGGAGCTTGACCTATTTCCTAGTCATTCTTACTGCATTCTGTGTACCAGGACAAATCAGGATAAAGACTCTCACGTTTCTTAGGTATCGGTACCTCCTGTTCATATCCATCTCTATTACGAAATGGATTCCTGTCCTCTACATTGCACTGCGAGTTTCGATCGGCCAAACTGTATCGATCCTCCCTCCTTCTCAATTCAGGGGATTGATCCCTATCATCTCTACGTCTGCTGTAAGCATGATCATTTCTCCCCCTTTCCTTTTCCCCCTCTCTCTCCCTGTCCCGCTCTCGACGAGGGGACAGATCACGTACAGGACGCCGATCATCACGACGATCAAAGCGCCCACGGCGATCATCATCACCGCTACCATCAGAACAACCACGATCACACTCAGTCGTCCGAACACGCCGGGCACCCTCCTTCCGGTCCAAGCCCCGTTTGCGAAACATTTCCCACAAACGAGCAGTAGTCTCACCATCAATATCCTCCCGACGCACACCATCAGCCAAAAGACCAGTAAAGATATCACGTCTAGTAAATTTATATTCACCAGGAGTACGAGTGTCAGACCGGGACTGACGTTCAGGTTTAAACCACTCACCCAACTCACCGAGTTGGCGTACCGACTCCAACACCGTAGATAGTACATTACCAGTCTGGTTAATCAACAAAGTCATCATGACCTGCTTGTAGGCAACAGGAGAAGAGCGAATGATACGATTCCGCACCGAAGAAGTCAACAACCCATCAAGCAACCTGTCAGCAGTGCCCAGAAAAATAGCCGTTTTCATCACTTCCTCCTTAAGACGTTGCGCAGCATCACGCAAGGTATACCACGGCTTGTCATTGACAGGCCAGTCAGATTCAGTAGGATACTTCAAATTGCAACCTTCAGTCGCCAATTGGAGCAAAGAAATTTGACCACCACCATTATAGTTACGAAAATGATCTTGCACAGTAGAATCCAAACTCAAAGAACAAAACTTCAAACAATCGCCAGTATCCAACATAATACCAGCAGCGCCTAGTTCATAAAGGCGCACCATCCACGTGAGCAAAGCCTCACCAGTCCGCTGCCGAAAGCGTTGCAAAATATCACTAATTTCTTGCTGGGTAAAATCTTCCAAACAGTCCAAAGAAACACCCTGCGGAGCATTGGGAGACTGCTGCAACTTCCGACGAAAAACCGGGTGCGCAGAAACAACGGGACGAGCATTACAAGGAGCCCGAGCAGTACGAGTAGAGGGACAGTCAGTGTGAAAAGTATCAATCCCGCCCGAAGAACGAGCGCAATCACGGGGTGCACCATCAGAGGTGCGAGAAGTAGACTTACTTTCAGGACGGGAACGAGAAAGCTCATGCATAGCACATTCCTCACCCGAGGAACAAGACGTAGTCGAGTCCCAGATATTACCATCCCATTCATCAGGATTCCAATCCAGTCCAGCTTTTGCCACGACCAGACGCACTTTACGCGACGAAACACGACCACGCTTGTTCTTGTACTTATAACGAGCAATCCGCACAGCCGCCCTTTCGGCAACCGTTTGGTAAGTGTCAAGTTTGTCGGAAAGCAACTTATTTTGACACCGCAATAAAGTGTTAGAATTCTGAATCTCAACAAGGTGTGATTCCGCATCCTTAAAAGAGACCTGCAATTTCAGCAACCTCTCATGCAGAATCCGATACGCAGACAGAATAACAGGTGCCGTCTGCAAACAAGTAATCACGTCAGCCGGTTCCGCCGACTCCAAAGAAGAATTCCAATTTTCACTCAGACCAGTAGAATCAGCCCACTCTCGGGCCAAGGCACCATAAGGCGTTGAATCCCATCCGGGAATATCAACGGACAATTTAAGAGTAGATTTCGATTTCCTAGAAAACATCGCGAAAAAGAAAGAAAAAGAAACGCAGAGAAAAGAAAGGAAGAGAGAAAGAAAGAGAAAGAAAAAGTATACACGCAAATATACAAAAAAGAAAATCACGCACACGCCGAAAGCAAACACAAGACAACCACAACGCACACAGGTTACGTAAACAGTTCGTGACGCCAAATGTTCTGCTTGGGTTTTCGGATCGGGTGGAACCCGCTCTACAGAGCCCTTCTGACCCAAAACAGAACGTTACCCCCCTCCCTAGGGTCTTTTTACACCCAAATAACCACATATATACGTACCACCTAAGGACAGGGAATTCCTATTATATATACCTATATATATATATCAAGACCTCACAGCCTCGCAATCTCAGCAACCACAGTCTCGCGGCCTTAGGCAGACCCAGAATCTCCTACCCATTCGGCAGCGACACACACACGATCTCGCGACCTCAGTCAGGTCCAGAATCTCCTACCCATTCGGCAGCGACACACAAAGTCTCGCGACCTCAGTCAGGTCCAGAATCTCCTACCCATTCGGCAGCGACACACACACGATCTCGCGGCCTCAGTCAGACCCAGAATCTCCTACCCATCCGGTAGCAACACACAAAGTCTCGCGACCTCAGTCAGGTCCAGAATCTCATACCCATTCGGCAGCGACACACACGATCTCGCGGCCTCAGTCAGACCCAGAATCTCCTACCCATCCGGCAGCCTTAGCACGAGCTCATCCTATTATTACTGCGGTACACAACAGGGGAATCGGGGTTACCATATATCAGATCACACAAAGACTATTAGTTGAGCACAACCTGTTCTCTAGTTCGAGGGGCTTGTTTTCCCCCTCATCCAGTTACCACTTACCTGACCAGGATTAACCTCTGTTCATTTTAAGGCAACTCTGACTAAAGAATAGGCTATCCTCCTATACAAAAGTACACAACACATGCTAACGTACAACAAGCTAAATGCTTTATTTAAATGCCACATGCACATTCGCAGAATACATTATATATATAGACAACCTGCAAGGAAAGTGAAAGGTTAAGTTGTATACTCTAAAGAAAAAGGGGTCGACTTCACCTTTATGGTACGTAGCCCGTGCTCAATGGTCATCTAGGTTCCCTTCTCGTCTATGCCTCGGCTTAGCCTGGAAGTCACCCCTCTGCAGTTGTGGGTCTGCTCCCTTCTCCCTCTCCGAGTCACTGGAACCTCGTCCTTATCGGCTACTCTCTCCTCTTTGGATTCAAGTTCGTCATCAGCCTTCCCTGGAATAAGTAATAGCTCTTCTGCTAACGGCCAGATGCCGCCTATGGTCTAGAAGCAAGTGCCCTTATCTCACTCAGACTTTCACTAATATAGAAGTGCATTCCCTCATGGAAATTTCCAGCTCGAAACCTGCCGCCCACCAAATTCCTGTACCTCCCCGTACCAAGGACACTTTCCCAGCCGGCCGGCCTGATGTAGTGTCTTCGGCATGAAGAAAAATACAATCCTTCGATAAGGGCCGGCCTGAACCGGTTCTCTCCGAGCGAATAACACCTCATAACTAAAACATCCCCCTCCCTCGGAAAGGTCCCGGGCTGCCGGAGCAGAAAGAAAGATGGAGTCTCTCCCGTTTGAGGCCTACCAGGCCTGAATTCAACACAGCTCCATGAAACAACCTCACTATAGGGCAAATTATCCTCAAGGCTAACGAATCTATCCCCTAGGCTATGTGTGTAGGCCCTGAGCTAAGGGTAGGAGCACGGGATGGTGTCACAAGTGTCTAATAGATAGGCCCTACTCACTACTCCAGTCCTTAGACTCGGATGGAAAGAGACTGAAGTCATATGGATTGCCCTGCAACACCGGAAGGCCGGGAAAATCGAGCAGTACAGCATTATATGACAATTTTCTCACTCTATTATACCCCGGCAAGGATAGCACAGTGGACAGGGCAGGAGGGGAACTAGGTGTTCCCGGTGTGATTTTCCAAGTGCTGACTTAGTCCATATGTTTTCCACCTGTCCGCGTCTTGACATGTTAAAATCCTCAATTAGGACGTTCTGTGAACATACCCTGGATCTTAAAGTTAAGCTAACTCCAGCATTAATGCTTCTCGGGGTTGACAACAGCCAGGGGCAAGTTATGTCTCACCGCTTTCTTTTTCTTGCTATGGCAGTGTTACTAATTTGTGTTGCTTCAGCCTGGCTTGATCAAGCCGCCCCAACTTTGCAGCATTGGCTTGCCAGGCTACTCCCGGTATTTAATTTGGAGAGGGGAATTTATGAAAGGAAGGCTAAGAGAGGGAAAACTCTTGGTAGACATTTATGGGCACCTATTTATAGCTGGAAGGAATCGCAGACTCATAATGGGCCCTAGACATCTGAAAAAGATTGGCAAGTAATTATTGTCATGGTTTATCCCCTCTGTTTATTTGTTTGATGGAATTTTATCTAATAGGATATTTGTTCGAGCTCCCTTTTTAGCCGCGGATAACTCTTAGCTCACTTACTCGTCTATCTCCCAATTTGAGCTTACTGAAAGAAGTGTGTAAAAGAGTGTTTTTTTAAATGCCCCCATTGGGCACAGGGTCAAGACTGATTTGCATAAGGCTGGGTCCAAACTGGAATGGCATGGTGAGCAAAAAAACAATGGATTTAGGCCCAGATCTCTGTACTGGGGTGAATGTATGACATTGTTCTGCATTCTGTCCATCAATAGTTCTTTTTGCATTTGTCACCCCGAGTGGGACGGGTATGCTCAGATGTGAGTCCCGTGCTCTCCATGCCACTGGAATCAAGCTATCCTGGCTGAAGAGGGGTGAAACCCCGAAACCGGTCCTAGGATGCTTGTTTCCAGTCCAGGGAGGACCTGGCCTGGCAGTTCGGACTGGACTGTTCCCATTGGGCACAGGGTCAAGACTGATTTGCATATGGCTGGGTCCAAACTGGAATGGCATGGTGAGCAAAAAAACAATGGATTTAGGCCCAGATCTCTGTACTGGAGTGAATGTATGACATTGTTCTGCATTCTGTCCATCAATAGTTCTTTTTGCATGCATATAAAAGATGGCATGATTAATCCTCATACGTTAAGGAAATGTATATACAAAATTGGTGCTGTTTATATATATAATAAAGAAAAAAATGGAAACAAGCATCATGGGATCAATTTTGGGGTAACATCCCTCATCAGCCAAGCTGGCTTGACTCCAGTAGCAAAGTGAGCAAGGGAACCCACGTCTGGGCATACCCTGCCAACTTAGGGCAAACAAAGCAAACACAATAAGACAATGGATGGAGCACTGAAACTTATCAGACACTCACCCCAGTCACAGATGTGGGTTGAATCCATCATCATTCTTTAGTTCACTTCGCCACCCCAGTTCAGACCCAGCCATATGCAAATCAGTCTTGACCCTGTTCCTCTTGGGAACAGTCCAGCCCGAACTGCCAAGCTAGGTCTTCCCTGGACTGGAAACAAGCTTCCTGGGACCAGTTTCAGGGTAACACTCCTCATCAGCCAGCCCGAACTGCCAAGCCAGGTCTTCCCTAGACCGGAAAATGCACCCTGGGACCTGTTTTGGGTTAATACCCCTCATCAGCCAGGTTAGTGTGAATCCAGTAGCAAAGTGAGCAAGTGGACCCACGTCTGGGCATACCCTGCCAAATTCGGGTGAACAAAGCAAACTCAAGGAGACGATGGTCGGAGCGCTGAAACTTTTCAGACACTCACCCTCAGTCATAGATCTGGTTGGAATCCATCATTGTTCTTTAACTCACTTCGCCACCCCAGCTCAGACCCAGCCATATGCAACTCAGTCTTGACCCTGTTCCTCTTGGGAACAGTCCAGCCCAAACTGCCAAGCTAGGTCTTCCCTGGACTGGAAACAAGCTTCCTGGGACCAGTTTCAGGGTAACACTCCTCATCAGCCAGGCTAGCTTGAATACAGTGGCAAGGTGAGCAAGGCAACCCACTTCTGGGCATACCCTTCCAACTTGGGGAAAACAAAGAAAACACAAGGAGACAATGGACAGAGCACTGAAACTTTTCAGACACTCACCTCCAGTCACAGATCTGGTTTGAATCCATCATCATTCTTTAGCTCACTTGGCTCTTGGACCTGAAAAAAGCATCCTGGCGCTGTTTCGGGGAATCGCCCCTCATCAGACAGGCTACATGAATCCAGTAAGCAAGAGATCCCACATCTGTGCATACCATGCCAACTTGAGGTGAACAAAGAAAACACAAGGAGACGATGGACAGAGTGTTGAAATTTGCCAAGCACTCACCCCTAGTCACAGATCTGGGTTGAATCCATCATCCTTCTTTAGTTCACTTCGTCACCCCAGTTCAGACCCAGCCATATGCAAATCAATCTTAACCCTGTTCTTCATGGGAACAATGCAGCCTGAACTGGTATGCCCAGACGTGGGTCCCATGCTCTCCATGTCACTGGAATTAAGCGTACCTGGCTGATGAGGAGTGAAAACCCACAACCGGTCCTAGGATGCTTGTTTCCAGTCCAGGGAGGACCTGACCTGGCAATTCAGGCTGGGCTGTTCTCATGGGGAACAGGGTCGGGTCTGATTTGCATACGGCTGGGTCTAAACATAATGGCATGGGGAGCAACAAAATGATGGATGTAGGCCCAGGTCTTTGTACTGGGGTGAATTTATGACATTTTTCAGAATTCTATCCACCAATCATACTTTTCGCATTTGGCCCCTGGAATAGGCACAGAATTATTGTTCTCTATTAGTCACTGGGTCACTGGGCAATGCTTCACACATTTTCAAGTTCAGTTATTTTTTTGTTCAAAACTGATTAGGTTTTTCGCAAAACAATTCATTATAGGGTCGTCAGGTTGTAGGCAGGCTATAACGGCCTGCCTGCATGTGCAGATTCTTTATTTTTCAGCGTGTGTTTAGATGGATCCTTTCAGTGGCCATTTTAGGACAGGTGCATATGAAATTCGCAAGATCTTCCATGCCTAAGGCACACAGACGAGAGTCTCTTTAGCCAGTGTCCTACCATGATGGTTTTTCCGCTAGGGTCAGGATAGAACCCAAGCAATACTGTAGCAGTTTTAACTATAGATGTAGCAGTAATGTGCAGGCAAGGTATTTTGCCTGCTTCAACTGAGAACAGCTATTATTCACCATCCAGGCATGAGATCTTTTTGCAAGTTCATCTTTATCCTTCAGTGTGAAGTGCTTGGACATCGCAGTATCAACTGATTTCATAAACATGTTATATGTAACTGGCAGCTCGCATAGATTTTCAAATAGTAAGTTTATTGAAGGCTGGTCTAAATACTCTTTAAACTGCTGCTGTTACAACTGCCATGTTGTAGGTGAATCAAAAGATGTGATTTTAAATATTGGCATCAGAATGATTTAGCTTTAAAGCAGCATTTAACAGTTGGACCCTGCCTGCTAATTGATTGCCTTCAGAGTCCAAACTTCAAGTGAACCTGGGAGGGGAAGGGGGTCTGGGGTAGGCCAAAGAATCAACGGTATATCCTTACTTAAAGTTATCCATCAGGACAGTGTCACAGTCATCAAGGGCCTTGCTGCCGTACGTTAGAGTTAGCAGAACCTTTGCTGTCATTATCCTAGTAATGGATTAAGACTTGGGCCTTTCAATCTTTTATATAGGGTATTGAGGGTCATGGTTAGGGTGCAACTTTTTTTGGTGATTGCTCGCAGTTGTTGCTTGAAAGTTCTCTTTTCATCTACCAAAACTCCTGTGGGTGCGTACTTAAGTGTCAGCATGCACGCTTAAGTGCCAAGATGCGTTCTTCTTGACTGTGTTGCTGACCATCACCACCTTCGTTTTGTTTTTGTTGATGACTAAGGGCCTGATTACAATCTTGGCGGATAGGATGCTATGTCACAAATGTGGCGGATATCCTGTCCGCCGTATTACAAGTTCCATAGGATATAATGGATTTCTAATTTGGCAGACAGGATATCTGTCATGTTTGTGACAGAGTATCCCATCCGCCAAGATCTTAATCAGGCCCTAAGTCATTATGCATAGCGTGCAGTTGTAGGGTGTTTATCAGCCTTTGCAGGCCTACTTTGGTTCAACTGCACAAAACCACGTTGTCTACTTAAAGTAAATGGTGCCTTGCAAATGTTCCAAGGTGGGGAGCATGACCTTTGGTTGCATCAAGAGATGGGGAGAGGTCAGCCATAAAGAGGTTGAAGAGATATGGTGCCAACACACATACCTGCTTTAAGCCTGATGAGTAAAAATGCGTCTTGACAGAATAGAGCCATTTCCAACCTTAATAAGCACCCAGGTATGGCTATAAAGTGACTGCATCATTCTTAGCACATGGGGCAGAATATTCCAAACCCTAAGCTTTCTCCAGAGTTTCGCACAGTTTACACAGTCAAAAGCCGCCTTATAGTCGACAAACTAAAGATAAGTTGGGTGGTGCTACTTTTTCATCTGCTCAGATAGCATTGACACCCAGAATGTTTGCAAGCATTCCATAGCCTCTTCTGAAGCCAGTGTGAGTTATTGGAATTATCCATTTTGACTGTGCCCATGCAGTCAGGTCCTGAAGTAATACTATCACATAATGTGCCGCATTAAGCTGCATAATTAGCTTTTCTTGCCGCATAATTTACTTAAGCCTGATGCATAATTTGAATCTCCCCTGACTACAAAATCCCTACTTACATAATATTGGTATGGTGGGTAGATAGGGAGCTAAAATAGATTCTCCTATGTATGCTTACCTTTGAGATATTTTGCAAGTCGATGTCTTGTAGTCTATATTGTTGCAATTCAGATTTAAAAAGAAAATGTTTTGACATACAACCCTCATATATTCATTTTTTGAGCCACCCTAAAGAGGAGAATGTGCTAGTAAGGTAACGGATGCCTTTTGTAGGTCTTTAAGACTTGTTGATTTTAGCTCTAAAGTAAATCATGTTACTGGTCATGGACAGCACCGTTTCAACACCCCTTGGCATTTTAGGGTCATTGCCTCCCCCACTAATTGAGCCTTCCCCTGCCTTACCTGCAGAGGTCACCTCGGGCACTGCATGCGCGGGGGCCGCTTGACCCACCGCTGTTCAAGGCGCATTCGTTGCTGTCTCTTGTGCCTTACTTAATAGCGCCACCTGTTTGCCCAGCTCTGTTAGGACCGCACCCCCCGCCTGTGGAACCCATGGCGCGGTCGCTGTATTGGTTGCTGCCGGGGCTCCCAGCTGTGACAACAATGTTGCCACGGTTGCCAGAATACTAGAGTGAGCAGTCTGACCGCCTCCCCCCAACGCACTAGGCACTTGCGCCCCCACTACCTCAGCTTGTCCAACTGGTATCACTGCTGGTGGTGAACACACCACCGGAACTTCCGGCACGGGGGGGGCAAGGGTACTCGCGGGCGGCGCTAAGGTCTTGAGAGCTCCTCTAATTTCCGCCAAAATCAAGCCAATATCATCCCTAGCTAGCCCTGCCCCCTCTTGTGTGGCCCCTACGGGCTCAGGGGTGACCGGAGGTGGCGCAGGTGGTAGTATAGGAGCCAGGGGGGGTACTACAAGAGCGGGGGGCGCAGGTGCGGGCGGGGAGGCTAAAGGGGTAGGGAGCACGGCTGGCGCAGGTTCTACTGGCAGCTGCGGCGCATCCGGATGCAAATCTATCCTCTCTGGAATAGCCCCCTCACTCCCCTTCGTCACCTTCCTCCTCTTGCCCCCTTTCGCCTTCTTCACCAATGGCGGGAAGGCCGCCTTCGGTGGAACCATCGTCCTTCGTGGGCGCTCGGGCGCTACTGGCGCTGCCTCCCCTTCGCTATCTGTCTCGGGCGCCACACCCCCTTCATCGTCCGCCTCACTGTCCTCATCCCTACTCATCTTTGCTAGCACCAATTTCAACAATTGTGCTATTTCTGAATCCCCCCCTTTTCTCTTCTGGTTCCTTTTGGGGGGCATATTGCAGCAAATGGATCTGGCTGGCTCAACCCCTGGCAGCTCAACGTCGCTAGCCCCCTCACCCGACCCAGAGGATATGGATGCACAATAGCCGTCCTCCCCCAGCACCCTGTAGCAAATTGAATGAGTCGTGCCTACACCCCCGAGCTCACAGTAACCTTTAACTCACTGTGCCGATATAACCCCCGGGCTCCACGTGCGCGCGCCGACCGAGGTCTTCAATCACCAAGCCCTCAAGTCCACGAGTCCACCTTCCCACCTGGTGACCAGCCCACGCACCGCCAAAAAACCCTCACTTCAGCGTTTTACAAAGGCAGCTCTCCCCCGGTCAGACAGCAGGCGCGGGTAAAACACCACCTATACCCCCGTTCGCACAGCCAGCAATACTGTAATACCCTACAGTACGGTCAATAGCGGAAGCCGGACAACACTATTCACGCCCCAACCACACAATGCGTAACACGAGTCGCCCGCGAACTCTTCGCGCCCCAAATTACCGCCGTTTTCAAGACAGGAAGATACGCTGCCCCTCACTGCACCGTTAACCCCCAACCTCTCCTCATACGATGCACGAACGCACGCGCCTCAAACCGCACACAGATGCTCAGGGGAGCAGGCCCGCAAGACGCCCAGAGCCCCGTGGGAGCAGCAAACAAATATACGCTGCCACCCGCAGAACCCCGGCGGCCAAGCCCGAGTCCACACCCCCCAAGCACCTTACCTGGCAACAGCCCTTCGAAAAGAACGCCCGAAGCTCCGAGTCCCCACCAGCATGCACCCAGCAGCACAGCAACCGACAAACAGCAGTCCCGACGACCGGCAAAGTTCCAGACCCAGCCCCGACGTCTCGCCAACGAACGCCTACACCGCTGCAATCAATAGATCCCGAAGAAGATTCCGAAGAGATTCTGAGGTCGTCGTTGTCCCCGTAGGAAGAGAGGATGAGTGAGGGTGAAACACGGGCCTAAATAGCCCCTATGCCCCACCTCCACTCATCCCTACCGGAAATGCACGTTCGTTCAACGCAGCTCTGACCCGGAAGGACACCCGCCGCCCGGCAACCAATTAGGCTGCCGGCCAGGCTGACGCCCCCTAAGGGGGTGTGTCGCACGGGGCGGGGGGGAGCCGGGTCCTAAGGGCGCGCTTCCGGATGGTCGCGCTTGGCAAATCATGTTACTGGTCTGAATAAAATAAATCATGCCAAACCTCATCATGTCTTTATTCTGTCAGACATTTTGTGAAACTGAATAGACTGAAAAAACATGAGATAGATAGACATCTGTGATTCAGTCTGAGCCATTGCTAAATTAACCAAGGCAGATATCATTCTTAATTGTTTTAGTCCATCTGTGCTATTACACACAGAGAACAAACATTAGCAACTCAGCCTTCCTCCTGGCCCAAAAGATGTAGTAAAACCCAAACTATTAGCTGACATGCTCTCTCAGCAGCCACATAAGCATTTGAACATGGTGCTCAATTGCTAAATCGCAGTCAAAAAAGATAAAATCTGTGTGTTTATGTCTGTGTATGTGTATATATATATATGCACTGAGCAGCCATCCTGAGATTTTGAAGTGGAGCATCCCCTACTGGGAGTTACTTTTTGCGAATAGAAATTGCAGCACAGAAGCAGGCTTCCTGAAAGAGCAAACGAACATGATCAAAAGATTTAAGGACAGGGGTTACCCTACATGGGTTCTCAAGAAAGCAATAGAGAGAACCAAACTGGTCAGTAGAGATGACATTTTGAGGGACCCACCATATACAGAGGACAAAAGTTCAGACATAGAAACACACATGATATTGACCTATAATGGAAATTCTGAACAAATTCACAAGAGTATAACACATAACTGGAGTTTACTCAGATACAATCCAGTTATAGGGAACACGCTACCACCAAATCCCATGATTACATACAGAAGGGGACGCAATCTTAAAGATCTGTTAGTCCACAGTGATCTACCTGACAACGCGGGGGAAGGAGATTAGACCTTCAGGGTTTCTTTTCCTGTGGCCACTGCAAGGAACTGTGGGAACAGTCGTATGCATAAGGAATTTTGGAATACTACGACCAAGAAAATGGTCAGTATAAAACAATTCCTCACCTGTAGCAGTACTTTTGTGGTGTATGTCCTAGAATGCCCGTGCAATTTAAGGTACGTGGGGTGCGCAACACATATGGCAAAAAAAAGAGTCCTTGAGCACATGAGGGCAATAACCAACAGGGATCAGCAATATCCAATTGCACGCCATTTTGAGACCAATCACTTCTCTGATTGTAAAAACTTTCATACTATGCAATAGAACAGGTCACCAACAGCAGGAAAGGGGGCAACCGGACCCTCAAACTGAGACGGAGGGAATCCAGACACATCATAGGGATGGGAACACACCAACCAAACGGGCACAATGTAGATGAGGAAATGGGAGTACAGCTGCATGAGGGAAAGGGTGAGCATTATGTGTCTGTTGAAAATGTTAATCTTTTAAATCCACACAGGCAGCGTTATCCGTCTCACTGTATATAGTTTACACTGTTTTTTTTCCTTTTATCTTCCACAGGAGGAAAAGGAAGGGACTATGTCTGAGACCCGTGACACAAAGATCCCTACCCTTTTCTTCGGCTGCATCCAAGAGATAGATAAGATCTCACTCAAATTTTAGCACATTATGAATTGTATTGTATTTACACATCAGTATGGGTAAATGGGTGACAGGGGACAAAAACACTAAGGGTGAAGCACATAGATATCAACCTCACATGCCACATGAGAGTGTCCGGTTTAAAGCCAGCTTTTCACTCCATCCCAGCTCACTGACATGCTGCAAATTGTATGCGCGTGGGGTTCTAACAAGTCTCTCTCAAACAGGATATCTGCAAGCACATGCCATACCCGCAGACACGTGTGGACCTAGTACCTTTGACCCACTATGGGGCAGGAACTACCATGTGAATGGAATAAGCGCGCAAGCACTTAGACGCATAACACACAGGATCACCTCGTGGTAAAGTTCCCAATTTGTGTTACACACTTTGTTGCCATGGAGGCATTTGTAAAGCCTAGTCACAAACATAGGTCCACCCAGCACTATGCTTGGGACGCATACACAACCATTACGGGGATACAACAGTACTTGCACAAATGGAGAGAATTTTGAACTATCAAGACCACAATGCACCACACGCAACGGAACTGTTTGCAAACACAACACAAGGCAGAATCCTTAGACATACTGGGATCTAAACCTACACAAGCAAAGGGAGACAATGGGAGAATAGATGGGCGACAAGCAAACACTGTGTAAGATTGATATGACCACACAGACCATGTCACTTTTCACTCTCAAAGATGGCGCTGACATATGTTATGCATGATGTTTCTAACGATGGACCGCAGTCCACTTTCTATGTACATGACTTATGAGGACATGTTTGTAAAAGCTTCACTCACTGTGTATCCCTTGAGGGTGAAACGCGTCACGGCGGGTTTATGAAAATAAGAAACCCCCTATTTGATGAAACCTGGACTTGGTGAGAATTTTTGCTCCGAGAGCGCGATTGGAACTTCGTTCGCTAAAGCAATATATATATATGTATATATATTCACTGAAAAAACCATAGGTTTTCACACATGTTATAGTTAGGAATTAGCATTTAAAAAACCTTGCAAATTCACTTAAAAAACCATAGGTTTCACACATGTTATAGTTAGCTGGAAATTTCACTCGTGAAAAACCATTGAAATTCCCCCGTTATAGTTAGTGCAGGCAACTATAACTCACGCGACCGCAATCCTCTGCTGATGACGTCAGATATTACATCACAGTATTTAGACACTTATTTACCCATGTCTTCTTCCATTAATTTTTAGCTATACATATATTACAAATATTTTTTTTTCAGAAAGACACATATGTCATCAGTGATGTAATATCTGACGTCATCAGCAGAGGATTGCGGTCGCGTGAGTTATAGTTGCCTGCACTAACTATAACGGGGGAACTTCAATGGTTTTTCACGAGTGAAATGTCCAGCTAACTATAACATGTGTGAAACCTATGGTTTTTTAAGTGAATTTTCAAGGTTTTTTAAATGCTAATTCTTAACTATAATGTGTGTGAAACCTATGGTTTTTTCAGTGAATTTGTACGGTTTTTTAAATGCTAAGTTATGTATTTATTTTTTTAAGGTTTTTCACCGTGCGTGTACCGTACGCGCACGGTGGGCACGTGGTGCGCTTAGCGCACCGCGCGCCCACGTTACGCATTTCGCGGAATTTTTCCGTTTCTATCGTACGCGCATGCGACGTGTACTCCGCAATTTTTCGCAAAAAAATTAAAGGAAATTTTGGCACTTGGGGGACCTTCTGGGACCCCCTGACAAAGGATAGGGGGTCAGGAACTGTCCACCCTGCCCCCTTTTCACGTTCTCCACCTTTGTTTTTCACCCCCTCAGACTGCGAGAGACAAAATGGCGGCCGACACTTCCTGGTTCCTGGCACGGAGCGCGCATATAGATATATATATGCTTTTAAATGCTATTTTCCCAGGAAATACTGAACAGATTTACACCAGACCTGCAAAAGGCACATCCCTGACCTGAGGACTGCCTCTCTGCCAAATTTCAAGTAATTCTGTTCAGCCGTTCGGGCTGTAGCTTGGACTAAAGGTCCTATGGAAAAATGCATGGGGAAAACGCGTTTTGGGACCCCCCTTTTCTCAGCCCCCGCTTGACGAATCCCCCCAAGACTTTCAGGGAAGGAGCGGAGCGGAGCGCCCCACCTATTTTGAAAAGTTCGCGAGGATTCGTCAATCGGCGCCAAAGTTATTCCAAATAGAATGTTGCGAATTTCCTATGGAAACACGATCCTAACTATAACTATCTACTGGCGACCGCCAGTAGATAATATATATATATATATATATATTCACTGAAAAAACCATAGGTTTCACACATGTTATAGTTAGCGGAAATTTTACTGATAAAAAACCAATGAAATTGCCCCGTTATAGTTAGTGCTGGCAACTATAACTCACGCGACCGCAATCCTCTGCTGATGCTAATACTGTATTTAGACACTTATTTGCCCATGTCTTCTTCCATACATTTTTAGCTATACATATATTACAAATATTTTTTTTTATAAAGACACATATGTCATCAGCAGAAGATTGCGGTCGCGTGAGTTATAGTTGCCAGCACTAACTATAACGGGGCAATTTCATTGGTTTTTTATCAGTAAAATTTCCGCTAACTATAACATGTGTGAAACCTATGGTTTTTTCAGTGAATTTGCAAGGTTTTTTAAATGCTAATTCCTAACTATAACGTGTGTGAAACCTATGGTTTTTTCAGTGAATTTGTACGGTTTTTTAAATGCTAAGTTACTTTACGCCATTCGAGGCGTGCGCGCCCACTTAACACAGTGCGTTCCGTGCACGGTTTTTATCAACTTTAATAAGCCCTGTACATTTGGTGGCCTTCGGCCACCAAAAGCACAGGGGGTGGGGTCAATGTGGATAGTGTTTTTTTTATTTCGATTTTATAATTTCATGTTGCCAAAATATAGTTTTTTTACTGATGTACTAAGCCCTGTACATTTGGTGGCCTACGGCCACCAAAAGCACAGGGGGTGGGGTAAGTGTGGATAGTGTTTTTTTTATTTCTATTTTTTACCGTACGCTTACGGTAAGCGTACGGTAAGCGTACTCGGCGAAATTGCCGGAAAAAAAATAAAACCGTTTTTGCTCTTGGGGGATGTTTGGGGACTCCCTCAACATGACTATGTGGGAGGGAGTTGTCAAAACAGCCCCGTAACATGTTTTTGGGCATCATGTTTGATAAATAACACTCAGTGCGAGAGACAAAATGGCGGACGCCGCTTCCTGGTTTCGGCCGATTCGAATGTTTACTAAGATCTAAGAGCCAATCAGAATCGCGCTCGCGCACGCCACCGTACGCGTACGGTAAGCGTACGGTAAGCGTACCGTAAGTGGGCTCAGATATATATATTGATTTAAAGGCTATTTTCTCAGAATCTACTGAACAGATTTACACCAAACCTACAAAAGGCACTTCCTTGACATAGGGACTACCTCTCTGCCAAATTTCTAGTAATTCTGTTCAGCCGTTCGGGCTGTAGCTCTGTCTAAAGGTCCTATGGAAAAATGCATGGGAAAAATGCGTTTTGGGACCCCCCTTTTATCTCAGCCCCCGCTTGACGAATCCCCCCGAGACTTTCAGGGTAGGAGCGGAGCGTAGCGCCCCACCTATTTTGAGAAATTTGCGAGGATTCATCGACCGGCGCCAAAGTTATTCAAAATAGAATGTTGCGGATTTCCTATGGAAAAGGGGTCCTAACTATAACTACCTACTGGCGACCGCCAGTAGGTAATATATATATATATATATATATATATATATATATATATATACCAAGAGAAATACGGGTCCTTCCGAGATCAGTCCCTTCGCCAGGTGATGCGTCGACCGGCAGAAACCCAAGCCGGTAAATAAGTATCAAAAAGTTTCTTCAAATGACGATGCACACTCAGGAGTCCATTGCATCCACAGGTATTTATTTCAAACAAGCGATTGTTTGAAATAAATACCTGTGGATGCAATGGACTCCTGAGTGTGCATCGTCATTTGAAGAAACTTTTTGATATATATATATATATATATAAATATATATCCAAAATCCAATTTGCGGTAAACTGGCGTGCTGCCAGAACGCTGGTGGTGCTTGAAAAATGGCGCTACCGCTAGCGCCAGTTATCTACAAAACGAATTCCCCAACCTCCATGTGATTGAAGATTTAGCCCTCGTTTTCATGGGGTTTCTCCCGTTTAATGCCTCTGTTACATCATACACTCGAACATTACAGGGACGCGTTTCAGCAGTCTCTCTGCCTTTCTCAACCTGTTTATGCGCCATTGTGGTGCTTCTTTTAAAGTTCACAAAGTAATAAAAATAGAGGATGCACTTCCTTCCACAGTGATAAGGTATGCACTTGTATGCAGGGATATTAGTATATAAATACACAAACTTATCTGCAATTAAATTAAGGAAAATCACAACTGAGTAATGTCCTGCAAGTTCCCTTGCTTCAAGATTATTTACTAGCTGTGTTTAAACAGATATGTCCATCAGTTCGTTTTTTATCTTAAAAAGTCCCATCATGCATTTTCATGTTACCTGCAAAACCTGGACTGGATTTATTAAAGTCCTTGAACTGTGGAACAGCATCACAACGAAGTTTTAATTTAACACCAAAAGTCACGCATTTCTGTCCATTTAGACAAAATTACTCTCAGCTTTGACGCTTTCTGTGTAGTTTTCTTTGCTCCTTCCACATACCTGCGTTTCCGATAACAACTTGCTTTCTCACGCAGAAATGACTCATTAATGGATATCAAATATCCAAATTAAAGGAAGGAGAACTCACTGTGGCGACTTATAGATGTGTGTATATATATATATGTATATATATCATCTACTGGCGGTCGCCAGTTGATAGTTATAGTTAGGACCGTGTTTCCATAGGAAATCTGCAACATTCTATTTGGAATAACTTTGGCGCCGGTTGACGAATCCTCGCGAACTTTTCAAAATAGGTGGGGCGCTCCGCTCCGCTCCTACCCTGAAAGTCTCGGGGGGATTCGTCAAGCAGGGGCTGAGAAAAAAGGGGGGTCCCAAAACGCATTTTCCCCATGCAATTTTCCATAGGGACCTTTAGTCCAAGGTACAGCCCGAACGGCTAAACAGAATTACTTGAAATTTGGCAGAGAGGTAGTCCTCAGCTCAGGGAAGTGCCTTTTGCAGGTCTGGTGTCAATCTGTTCAGTAGTTCCTGAGAAAATCAAAAGTAAAATCATATATATATGTGGGCGGAGCCTAACCACACATCTCATCCTGAGATCTGATTGGCTGTCAGCACTTCATCCAAGAAGTGTTGGCAGCCATCTTGGGACCAATATACATGATAGCACATCATTAAAAAGCATTGCAGTTAATAGAAGGTTTTAAGACTTTAGTTACATTATAAATCATTTGTTGATGGTACCATACTCATTTTAGGAATTGTGGTATGCTCTAAGGTGATTTCACCATGTGAAAAAGCCTTCTGCTGGGATATCATGATTGAGAGAAAAATATTTTCTTATGCTTTTCCCACAGAGGTTTGGAAGGTGATCTATAAGCTAAACTGAGAGCTTATTTTCTGTAAATTCACATTATCTTTCTCAGTCATGTGAGAATGAAGTCTGACATTCTCAGTAAAACATGTACATCCAACACGGGCAGAGACTGTCAGTTGATTCCTTTGTGTTCTACTGCAGCTTCCCAGAGTGTTCCAAAGAACAACTAGAGCGCTAACAGTCCTACTTATGATAAACGTATGGCACACCTGAAGCCATCTTGCTTGGATTAAAGTGGTAACTCTTAAAACATTTAATTTAAAAAGGAACAAAATGAGGGGGTTCATTTTTCCATAACAAGTATGATTAGTGCTGCAGAAAGAAAAACTAGGGCACATTTTGACTTCTGAAATCCTCTTTTATTTCATTAAAAAATTCTGACATGCAGACTGAAACATGCACTTTCAATACCAGCAGCAGTTTTCCCTGGTGAGCAGTAGCTTTACTACAGTGATCTAATGAGCAAAAAGAGTGCTAACATTCTGAATTTATGGCAAATGTGTGACACATCTGAATGTCTTCTTGATGGAATCAAAGTAAAAAACTGAAAGTATTTCCTACTGAGGAGACTGCAGTAAATGAGGAAATTAGGAAACTTCATAACAAATAAGTCTCCCAAGATGGCCACCAGAGACAAAAGAGCCCAAATGTAGCCCAAATATCACCCAGATGTAGCCCAAGTATAGCCCAATGACAGAATGTCCCAGAGTGTTCTTAAAAACAACTAGAGCGCTTACTGTCTTCATTATGACAAAAGTATGGCACACCTGAAGCCATCTTGATTGGAATAAACTGGTAACACTTAAAACATTTAATTTAAAAAGGAACACAATGAGGGGGTTCATTTTGCCATAGAAATTATGATTAATGCTGAAGAAAGAAAATGAGGGCACATTTTGAGTGACTTCTCAAATCCTCTTCTATTTCATTAAAAAATTCTGACATGCAGACTGAAACATGTACTTTTAATACCAAGAGCAGACTTCCATGGTGAACAGTAGTTTTACTACAGTGATCTAATGAGCAACTAGAGTGCTAACTTTCAGAATTTATGGCAAATGTGTGACATATCTGAATACCTTCATGATGGAATCAAAGTAAAAAACTGAAAGCATTTCCTACTGAGGAGACTGCAGTACATGAGGAAATTAGGAAACTTCATAACAAATAAATCTCCCAAGATGGCCACCGGAGACAAAAGAGCCCAAATGTAGCCCAAAATCACCCAGATGTAGCCCAAATATAGCCCAATGACAGAAGTGTGCAAAACACTTATTAATTTGTGTTTTTGCAGTGTTATATAGTGCAGACTTGTCAGGTATTGGAGTGCTTTACATGAGCATTGGATACATCACACAAGAACAAATTCATTTTGGTTGTAGACATGGGGAGACTAAGTGATTTGACCAGAATCACAGAATGTCGAGCTGAAGCAGAAACTCCAACCTGGTTCCCCAGTTGCAAAGTCTGCAGTTCTGGAAGTAACACCACATCCTCTCCCCTAAGTGCAACATTTAATCAAGTGGTCAAATGGATAAAAAAACATAAAGATAACAAATAATTTAAAAGTGCTTTGTCGCTATTTGAAAACTCAGAAAATATGTCCTTATTTTAGTCTTTTAGAGCACTAACCATAATTTTGATGCCAATAAGACCCTCTCCTATATGTAATTTCTAAAGGAAATGCTCTAGGTATTACAGTTTTGATTACATCAAGATGACGTCAGGCGTTCCACACTTTTTTAATAAATATAGAATGTTAGCAATCTAGTTGTTCATTAGGATACTGTTGAGAGGCAGAGGCCAGGGGCACGGACTCTGAAAATTGAAGGCAGGTAGGAGGGTGCAAAGGCAACAATTTAACCACACTGAGCAGGCAGGAAGGGCCGTGGCAGCACAATAGACTATGGTGGGCAGTGGAAAGGGGGGCAGGGGCAACACACCAACAATACAGGACTTGCAAGAGAGGCTGTGGCAATGTAATAGACCATTGTGGGCAGAAGGAAGAGGCAATGGTAGTACAACCATACATGCCAACAGACCCGATTTAGCCAGGAAACGTCCAATGTTTTTAAGCTCAAATGGGCTTTATTTGATCTGTCTCCTGTCTACAATCTCCTCTTTTTCAATGTAACTCAAAGGGGAAAATCAATACCCCAGTTTTTTTCAAAATCTCCCTCTTACCAAGTTCAAAATGTTCGCAAGTATGGTACATTGGATCATGGAAGGAAATGGGGTAGGGACATGGACTTGGATAACAGAGGACAGGAGGGACATGGAGAGGTGCACCAAACTGACCCTGCAGGGCAGGCATCTGGGTTTGCAGCAGCACAATACACCACACAGGGCATGCGGGACGGGAGTGCAGCACAACAATCCATAGAAAGCAAGAGGGAGGGGACAGGACCATGCACATGGACAACAGAGAACAGAGGGGCAAGAGGCAATGGTAGCTAGCTGACCATAATGGACAGACAGGAGAGAAAGCTGCAGCATAACAGACCATAAAGGGCAGGAGGGACGGATCAGGGGCATTACAATTGAACAGACAAGCCAGGAGGGAGGGAGTAGGGGTCTGCACATGTAAACAGAGGGCTGGGGGCAAGGGGGCAGGGCAGGAGCAGCAAGATAGCCATGGAGGTCAGGCAGGATGGGCACTAGAAGCAAGACACACCATGAAGAGCAACAGTGAGACTGTGATGGCATACACACAGACCATGGAGGGAAGGTGGGAGGGGGTCAGGGGCAGCTAACTGACCACACAGGGAAGGTGGGAGGGGCCATGGCAGCACAGAAGACCATGCATGGCAAGTGGGAGGGTTAGTGGCAGCACAATGGCTATGATGGGCAAGAAGGAGGGTGCAGGGGCATGCACAAAGGACGATGGAGGATAGAAGGGAGGGTCAGGACCTGTGCACAGACAAGAAAGTTCAGGGGAAGGGGCCTCACAACAGACCGCACGGGGCAGGCAGGAGGAGCAGTTGCAGCACAACAGACCAGGGAGGGCAGAAGGGTGTGGCAGTACAATGGACCATGTAGGACAGGAGGAAGAGGATAGGGGCATGGCATGTGGACAGGCAGGGTGGAGGTGGCTGGGACAGGTTACAGTCATCTGACAATGCTAGGCAGGTGGGAGGGGAGTGGCAGCTCAACAGAACACTCAGAGTAGATAGGAGTGGCAGGTCCATGGAACATGGTGGGCAAAAAGGATGGAGCAGGGGCATGCACAAAGACATCAGAGGGTAGGGGGAAGGAGAATAGGGGCAGCAAGCTAAGCACAGAGTTTAAGCAGGAGGTCAATGATGGGGCATAGAATTGGGCAATGGAGGGCAGGTAGGAGGGGACTGGTACATCATACTAAATTGAGGGCAGTGGCAGCACATCAGACCATGCATGGCAGGAGGGAGGAGGCTAGTCTGTGCGAACTACTTAAAATATGAACAAGTATGCAGCATAATCTCACTTTTATTCAGGAAGAAGAGGACGTTTGTGACTGTGACTCCGGGCTCACTTGGCAGAAACACCCCCTGACCCTCCACCTCCTATCGCAAAATGTAATGCCCGTGAAAAGGGTAGGTGAACACAGTGTTATATAGAACATAGTCCTGAGAGCACGATTGAAAATGAAAACTAGATATAGTGTATGGTATAAACTATGCACCAAAAAGTGTGATATAAGATGAACGAGGCGTGAAATATAATATGCAATACATTGTGCGCAATGACAGATTCATTGGAGAGCGCGAGATAGCACAGGCACTAGCGCGTGCTATGCGATGTGCGCCTAGGAGTGTAATATGCACAGGGTAGTGTTGTGTAACCTAACTAGTCTCTAAAGTTGTAATATAAAATATGTGCTGGGGAGTGTAACGTTGCATATGCACTGTGACAAAGATATGGATCCCAGATTGTAATATGTATGGTATAGCACTGTGCGTTATAACATAGGCATCGAGGAAGGCACGTTAGATGGGGCAATATAACCCGTGCGAAGACAAGTGTGGCATGACATATTCACGGGGTGGTGTTACAGTGCACATGGGCTAGAGAGTGTCATAGCATATGCACTAGCTGGTGGAATACAACACAGAGGTGTGTGGCACTCGGCAGGCAATGGTGGGTGTAACACAGCATTGGGCTCTGCCAGGAGCGCGCTGTGACTCTCAAGTGATGTTCGTCCCCTTTCCAGAGAGTAAAATAAAAAGTATTACACATCCGGCAGTGGATGTGTGTTTTATTAACCGTGAGGGGGTTTTCTTGCATAGTTTTGGTCGAATTTTTGTCGAATCCCCTTTGAATGCCTTGGTGTGCATGTGTATTAAATGTGCCCGTCAATAGCTACCCATGTTTGTATAAATAAACGACAAGGGTGTCTACCGGGATTAGGCACGGTAGGGCATCAGACATGTCAGAGCTTCACTAGTGGTGTAAATACATTCCACGTGGATTCATTGTATGCATAGTCGCCTTTTAATGAATATCACTCAAATCGTCATGGTGATAGGTACGTACGGTTTGTCCAGCATGTCCTAGGTGTGTCTATCAATATATATTTTTTTAAAATAATAAAAAACAGTGGCCGGCCCTGGGGATTGGGGTCAAAAAAATATAATTAGGAGACAGGCCCTGGGGGATGGGGTCATCAGGGCCAATACATTAGAATAAGAAGGGGAACCACACAGCCCCCCTTCTTAAAAAATTAAAATAAATAAAAGACTGGCATCGTGCCGGAGGCCACGCCCCCTCCTTGCAGCACTCTGCAAACGCGCCCCCTGGCGAGTTGTAAGTTGGGGAATTAATTCCTCTTCAATACTGAGGGCCAACTAGCCCAACAGGCATCTCCAGTATGCGCCAGGGAGCTGCACTGCAGACAGGTGTTCTGAGGCCAAGCCCCTTTTTACACCTCTCTGCAACGCAGCTCTGTGGCGCTTACTGGAGGTACCTAGTGGTCTAGTTTGACCCTAGGGACCCTTAGGATTCAAGGGGACTTAATCTCTCAACTTAGAACAGCCACAGGGCGCGTTTACACAGTGGTGAAGGGAGGGGACGGGGCCTGAGGTGACGTGTGCAAACACGCACTATGGCACGTTTTAAATTGGGGATATAATTTCCCTTCAATACTGAGGGCCCCTGGGGGCTAACTAGCCCACCAAGTGCTTCCAGTAAGCGCCACTGAGCTGCATTGCAGAGAGGTGGTCCAGGCTGTGCCACTTTTTACACCTCTCTGCAACGCAGCTCTGTGGCACTTACTGGAGGTACCTAGTGGGCTAGTTGGACCCTAGGGACCCTCAGGATTCAAATGAACTTAATTTCCCAACTAAAAACGGACACAGGGTGTGTTTACACAGTGGTGAAGGGAGGGGACGGGGCCTGAGTTAACGTGTGCAAAAACGCCCTGTGGCCTGTTTTAAGAGGTAGTTTTAATCCCCCTGCCCTATTATATACTAGGGGCTTACAGAGGAGGTCATGCTAATCACAGGGGGACCCCAACGCATAATGTTCCCTAGTGTATGTAGGTGTTTTCACTGTATTCTAAGTGTCTTTTAACATAGCACTGGTTCTAGGACTGGTTAGTCAGACTCAGTTACCACCAGTATCCGTCTGAAAAAGTTGAGGGTACAGGATGATTTTGCAACAAGGATTCTTTCTGCTCTTCTTTTTGTTCTTTCTGCACGTTATCCTTCTTCCTGCACTTTTCTTCGTCTATGAGGACTTCTGTTGCTTCTTTCTGCACTTCTTTTTTTTCTTTCTGTGCATTTTTTCTACTTTCTTCACATGTCCTATCTCTGTAGGCATAGTTAGAAATTAGCATTTAAAAAACCTTTGAAATTCACAGAAAAAACCATAGGTTTCAGGCACGTTATAGTTAGGAATTAGCATTTAAAAAACCTCAGAAATTCACTGAAAAAAACATAGGTTTCAGGGGTGTTATAGTTAGCTGGACTTTTCACTTGTACAAAACCATTGAAATTCCCCTGTTATAGTTAGTTCAGCTAACTATAACTCGCGCGCCCGCAATGCACTGCTGATGACGTCACATATTACATCACTCATGACATGGTCAGTGACATCACTCATGACATCACTGATGACATCTCAAATGACATCACTGATGACATCATCCTTGTGATAGAGTGGCAGACCTCCTCTCACCCTAATATAACCTTTGATACACACATTCAAAAATAGAGACTATAATTTTCAAAACAATGGACATACCAATACCAGTTACAACAACCTCTTCAGTAATTCTAAGATCCACATACACATCCACTCATTCACCAACAGTCCTATACAGTCACTCATACATGTACTCACTCATCATATGTACTCATACACCTATACATCCTGTTACACAATGCCACTCATCCATAGAGTTACTCACACACATAGTCACTCATGCTAATAAAGAATTAAACATACATTTACTTGCATATACAGTTATACACACACCACCACACTTACTTCTACGGAAACTTACACATACTTAGTCTTTTAAACAATCACTTATAGAAACACATACTTATTCATACAGGAACTCTTTCAATCTCTCACTCTCACATATACTCACTTATATGAGACAGTCATTCACTCACTAACACACCCATACACACACTCATCCTCCCATACAGTCCTGCACACATGATGTCTTCAACACATACAAACAGTGAGTCACTCATTCATGCACCTATGCACTACGTAATACCCCCCACCGAACCATGCAGACACTCAGACTGATACTCAAAAAAACAACTAATAACCTATATAGACACCCATGTAGCTACTCACCAACCCATGCAGCCACTTATACACAAAGTAAGAGACAAATACAGATATTTACATATTTAAACATTACTCACTAAGCCATGTATTCACTATGATACACTTAATCAGTCAGTTACACAATCAATTTTTCAAAAACAAATCATCCATTTAGACACTTATATACCCATTTATTCTTCCATCGACCTTGAGATATACATATATGAAACATATTTAATTTTCAGAAAAACAGACATTCACTGGATGATGTCATCAGTGATGTCATCAGTGATGTCATTTGAGATGTCATCAGTGATGTCATGAGTGATGTCACTGACCATGTCATGAGTGATGTAATATGTGACGTCATCAGCAGTGCATTGCGGGCGCGCAAGTTATAGTTAGCTGAACTAACTATAACGGGGGAATTTCAATGGTTTTGTACAAGTGAAAAGTCCAGCTAACTATAAAACCCCTGAAACCTATGGTTTTTTCAGTGAATATATATGTATAATTCACTTAAAAAACCATAGGTTTCACACATTTTATAGTTAGGTGGACATTTCACTCGTAAAAAACCAATGAAATTCCCCCGTTATAGTTAGGTCAGATAACTATAACTCGCGCGACCGCAATCCACTGCTCATGACGTCACATATTTCATCACTCATGACATGGTCAGTGGCATCACTCATGACATCACTGATGACATCATCCTTGTGATAGAGTGGCGGTCGCGCGAGTTATAGTTATCTGACCTAACTATAACGGGGGAATTTCATTGTTTGTTTATGAGTGAAATGTCCACCTAACTATAACATGTGTGAAACCTATGGTTTTTTAAGTGAATTTGCAAGGTTTTTGAAATGCTAATTCCTAACTATAACGTGCGTGAAACCTATGGTTTTTTAAGTGAATTTGTACGGTTTTTTAAATGCAATTTTTTTAAATTTATTATTATTTTTTTAATGGTTTTTCACCGTGCGCGCACGGTGCGCACCGGTGCGCGCCCCCGAGATTTTTTTCAAAAGAAAATAAAATGTTTTTTCACCCTTCGGGGTCCTTTAGGGACTCCCTGACAAAGGCTAGGGGGTCAGGAACTCTCTACCCTGCCCCCTTTTCACGTTTGCCACCTCTCTTTTTCACTCTCGCACCCACAACAAACAAAATGGCGGCCGACACTTCCTGATTTCGACCGATTCGAATGTTGACTGACATGTAACCACCAATCAGAATTACGCTCGCGCACGTTAGGGTGCGCGCACGGTGCGCGCACGGTGCGCGGCTTTAGATATGTATGTGCTTTTAAATGCAATTTTCTCAGGAACTACTGAACAGATTGACTCCATATATGCAAAAGGCACTTCCCTGACCTGTGGACTACATCTCTGGCAAATTTCAAGTAATTCTGTTCAGCCGTTCGGGCTGTACCTTTGACTAAAGGTCCTATGGGAGAATGCATGGGGACCCCCCCTTTTTTCTCGACCCCCGCTTGACGAATCACCCCGAGACTTTCAGGGTAGGAGCTGAGCGGAGCGCCCCATTAGTTTCGAAAATTTCGCAAGGATTCGTCAACCGGCGCCAACGTTATTCAAAATAGAATTTTCAGATTTCCTATGGAAACACGGTCCTAACTATAACTATCTACTGGCGACCTCCAGTAGATAATATATATATATATATATATATATATATATATATATATATATATATATATATATATATATATATATAAGATTCTCCATTCCATCTTAAAGAATGAGCACAGATGCGGATATTAGAGCTTAAGTTTATTTAGGCAGAAAGCAAGCAAAGTGTTGCGGTCGCACCTTGCAACTTTGTTCACGATACAGGCGCTATCTTTGTTTTAACTATAAATACTATACTAGGTCAGTTTATATATTACATTTCATTGGCCTGAAAACAAACTTCAAATTAACCCAAATATGACATTGACCATGCATTTGGCATGAAAACATGGCATTATTATTCAATCCACTTACATTTCTCCATCGTATTGTTAACTGTCAATGTCTTAGCAAATTTCTTATACAAAACATTAAAAAAAAAATAATAATTTGTGACAATTGCCCTAATGACAGCAAAAAACAGTAATATTATTATATGGACCATTTTCATTAATATATTGTCATGCAAAATGCATGTTTATGATTATCATGAAATTTACTAAATTTATCCTTTGAAATGCAACAATATAGATAAATAAAATCTTAGTATATTCATTTTGCCCCAGTGGACAGTTCATTCAGGGTTGATATACGTGATAAACACAAATTCTTCTATCTGATCCGTGAAATCACAACATAGGATTCAAGTGTCATCAGCTAATCATTCCAGAATTCTGGTTATGGGTACATATCAATATACCATATTGGCATCACTTCTACATAGTCATTATACCCCAGTGGGCTACTGTAATATGAACTCATTGCCATAATTAGGTAAAATGTCTTAAACAATAACTAGGATAAACGAAGAGACACTAACACAAAGGCCCTAAATCACTGGCTAAAATCTAGGGCATGTGCCCACATAAGAAAGCAATGTGCTATACAAAATCACACTAATTTAGGATGAATATTCTTATGATCGTATCAACTCCCCCGTTAGATTATCCGTGACAGTTGTCCTAAACCTGTATAAAGTCCTTCGTCCATATTGAGACCCTGCAGTTCCTTGCTGTCCATTTCCAAAAAGTATCTGGTTTCCAATGTTCTTAATTCTCTCTCCTTGTCGCCACCTTTTACATCTTAAGGGATTTGTGCTAAACATATATATTCCATCAGGGACTCATCACTTTCATTGTGGCTTTCAAAATGTCTGGCCCCTGGGTAGCTCCTATCTTTATTTCTGGAGAATGCATCTATATACTGGAAGTGTAGTGCTGCCTAAGTAAACACTGGGACAGGGACATTAAAGTAAATATACAATGAGCTTGCCTTTACACGTAAGCCTTCCTCTTACTCTGATATTTTTACTGAAAGGTGCCTTGATGTAAGTAATGTTTATCCTTTGTTCGCATGCCTTACATTTGTAGCATTTTGTAAATGCCTCTTTGGGTGTTAACCATGTAGTTTTCTCACCTTTGGATATAATGTCACTCCTCACTAACTGATCTCTCGTTGATTTAGCATATATAAAACTATCTGTGGGTAACTCTGTACTCCCTGCCCAATAATGGTGTCCTCCCTAATGAGGTGCCAATATTTCTTTAGGGCATGTGTTACTTTCATGAGTGCTTTCTTATAGATGGTGACAGATCTATGCACTTTGCTACTCTGCTCATCCTTTTTATGTGCAAATAGGGCCTTTTCTCTTTTAGAAAGCCTGGCTCTCTTGATTGCCACCTCTAAGATGCTATTAGGCTAACCTCTGGATTTAAATCTTGCTTTAATCTGTTTTTCTACCTTCAAATATTCATCTTATGTACTGCACACTCTTTTGGCTCTGAAGAATTCCACAAATAGAATGCTCTTAATGAGCGTAGTGGGATGGAAACTTTGTGCGTGCAGAATACTGTTGCCCACTGTGGGATTTCTGCATATGATGGTAACCAACTTATTTCCTTCTACTTTCACTAACAGATACAGAAATTCTATTTATTTACTGCTTATCTTACTAGTGAACGACAGGTTAAAATTATTCTTATTCAGTTCTTCTGCAAATTGTTGTATTACAACAACGGATCCTTTCCAAAATATAACCAAGTCACCAATAATCCTGACCCATAAAGGGATGTGTTCTGCCTATTTTTCCATTGTACTGCCTCCGACCACCTACTACTCCCACCAGCCCATATGCAAATTCGCGGTGCTGGGGGCGAATGCAGGTACCCATGGCTGTCCTCCTGTGTAGTTGTAAGATTTCCTAATTTAACTTTAAGATATTTTTTGATAGGCACCATTCATTGATAGTGAGTAACATCTTATTGTGTTCCAAAACATTGATGTATCTCACTCTCAAAAAATACTTTGCCACGGCAAGCCCAATGAATGCTAGTATATAGCAAATTCACATCAAGAGTCATGAGCAACATATCCTCCTGCCACCTAATATCAAAAATCCTATGTAAAAAATCAGCAGTGTCCTGGATTTAATGCGGTAGGGTAGCTAATACTGGTCCTAGAAGACAATCAATGTATTTGGACAAATTTTCAAATATACTGCTCTGTCCTGCTATAATAGAGTGCCCATTGGGGTCCTTCTTGCTATTATGTACCTTGGGAATCAAATAAAATATGGGTATTTTGAGGTGATTTTGTTTCAAAAAAACATATTCATCCCAGCTCAGTAAACCTTGTTCTCACCAAACATTCAGCCTACAGGTAAACTTCTCTTTAACTTGCAAATAATCAGTCATGGTGATCCTTCTATAGCATTCGTCAATATTCAAATGTTTATATGCTTTTTGAATGTACATTTTCTTATCCCATAAGACCAAGTTACTACCTTTTTCAGAAGGTTCATCCACCAAATTATCAAACTTTGTATAGTTTTACTGTATGTTATGTTCCTTTGTTGTTTAAACCCTCTTTTGCTAGAGGAATAAAGTTGTATGTCTCTCAACTCTTTTATCATTGCCTCAGAAAAGATAGCAATGTTATTAAGTGGTATCTGTGGGATATACCTTGACTTGGGTCAGAAATGTGTTGCCCCATCTTCCTTTGTGTCCAAGAGGTATAGTTCTTCCCACAACACTGCCTCAATTTCAAATGGTATCTCTCTGCGTTCTCCTTCTAGTTCTACGAGATCTTTCATCAAATCAATGACAGAGACTAACAGATTTGTAGTTTGATCTCAGTTTGAGCCCTCATTTCAATATTCCACTCTTCACTTTTGTGTATTAAGGACAGTTTCATTTTCCTTATAAATTTGTACATATCAACTCTGCTCTGTGAGTAACTGAAGTTGGAATCTTGACAATAAGATAGGCCCATGATATGATCAGTGTATCCACAGCCGGGAGAGCCTCATCAGTGAGAATTATTATTGTTAGAGTTTTGGGGATTATTTCTTGCTGTTTCTAGTTGTTCTCCCAGGTACTTCTTCCTGATACCCTCTTCCCTTTGCCCCTCCCTCCTCTGCCTTCTTCTCCTTTTGGCTTGCTAGCCCTTTTCTGGGCCTGTGATCTGTCCTTTGGTCCAATCTCAAAAAACAATATGTGTCTACTACTGATGTACGATTAGTTGTGTTCTCTTTTCTCACAAATCCATCCTGTTCCACCTCCGACCTTGTATCAGAGTTCAAATCATTGAATGTGAGATCTTGTTGTGTCTTGTTGAAGCCCTGAATCCTTTGTCTTCTAATTGAGTTGAATCTTTTGGCAAATTTATAAATCTGCCTCCTTTCCTAGTCAAGTCGATCTCTTTGAACTTTGCTTGCTTTCCTTAATGTTATGCTCTCATATTTAGTCTCTCCTTTAACTCAATACTAAACTTAGACTTTCTCTTTATTTTTTACTTCGTCAATTGTCTCATTCAGTTCTTTAATTTTGTGTAACAGATCAGTTCTTTCAATATCTGCATATTTTATAAATATGTTTAACATTCCAAGGGAACTAAGAGCGTTGAGTTCCATTCATTCATTCAGTAGATCTGGATGAGTGTTTGTCATAGGTGGGTGTAATCATTATTCGTTACCCTACCAGTACTCTCTCCACTTCCACATACTTTTTAATTGAGGAGTTCTCCCACCATCTTGAGAGTGTGCATTTTTATAAACTCTCCAGCGGTTGCAAGTTTTTCCATAAAGTACTTCCAGTATTAGAATGAGTTGCTTCTCCCCCAAATTAACTTTACCATTACCACTCTACGTGAACAGCTCTATAGCTGCCTGCTGTCTAGCTGAGCCATCTTCTTCAGCCATAATAATATAACCATTTGGTAAAATTCAGCAGAATCCGCTGTTTACACTTAATCCTTTGATGGGTCCAAAATGCTCAGTCAGACTCCCGCTACGCGGAGTGTGCAAGACTAATCCGGGGGAGCTAGCCGTGACGATGGGTGTCCTCCAACTCCCACATCATGGTCCACAACCTCCGTAGTTAGATGATGCTTGTCCTCGAGTTGGCAGGGACTCGCCAGCCGTATTCTTTGCAGCAATGGTCGCGGGTGGTGGCGTGCTTTCCGATCATCAATGGTGCTTGTGTAGTCAACTCGCCCGCTAGTGTACTATAAATATTAAATTTCTCCTTTCCATCTTAAAGAACAAGCACATCACTCCAAATGCTGATATAAAAGCTTACATTTATTCAGGCTGAAAACAACCAACTCGTCTCGGTCGCTCCTTGCAAACTAGTTCACCATACAAGCACAATCTTTGTTTTAACTGTGAATACTATACCACTAACCAGTGACATTGTTGAAGGACTATAATGTACAGTGCATCTTAGTCGCCATTTTGTAACATTGGTCAGTTTATTTATTGCAATTCATTTACCTCAAAATAAACCCCAAATTAGATCCCAAATATGACATTAGCCATGTATTCGGCATGAAAACATTGTATTGCTATTCAACCCACTTACATTTCTCGTATTGTTAAACATCTATGTCTTAGCAATTTCAAAATAATATATAAAAAGTCCATGGTAGCAGTGGAGTAGATTGTAGAAGAAGTTTAAGATTTGGTTACAAGTCAAGATAGTGAGTTTCAGGTAAGTAAATAAGTATATGGAAGATAGGAAGTTTAGCGGATTAGCCCCACCAGGACCAGCCTCCCTGCTGCTCAACCTGCACACTCCAACTGACACTCAGCACACCACCAGGCACCCATGCATCATGTGACATCACCAAGCATTCACCATTCCACTCATCACCAAGAACTCCAGCACTCAACCTGGCTGAGCAGTAGGGAAGCTGAGCTAAGGAAAAGGTATGGCAACATTTTAGCCACAACACATCTCCTTTCCTTAGGAAAACAATTGACAGAAATAATGCAAAAGCAAAAACACAACATTCACAAATAATTGATAGAATATTCCTATTTCATAAATGCATTAAAATCACGAAAATAATTGATATAATATTCCTAAAGCAAATAATACTTCCTAAAGCAATAAATATATTAAAGTCCCACCCATCACCTTTCATGAGGGAACATACAGATACAAGCATACCATCACCAGAAAGGACTTGGAGTTAGATACAACACTCACTATACCTCTGACCCAACAAGAATCCCAGGCAATGCACTTCACACTGACCTGAATACACCAACCTACAAAACAGCACTCAGGCAGTCCAACTCAGCACTGGGGTATATCCAACCCCACAACTCAGTACTAGGTCACTCACCCTATATACCCTACTAAAGCACACAACCTAGCACTGAGGTACATCCAATTCCACAACTCAGTATTGGGGTACACCCAACCCCACAACACAGAACTATAGCACTCAACCCTACACATCGCACTATGGTACAACCAACCCTACAACTCAGATCCAGGGTACACACAACCCTACAACTCAGCACTAGGGTAAGTCCAACCCTACAACTCGGCACTAGGGTGTACACAACCCTGCAACTAAAAAACAGAATTCACGGCCTCACCACACGCACACAATTATTAAACACATGATACCGCAAGACAGAGCACAAGACTATAATCATTGAGAAAGAGTAAATTCAAACTCGCATTTAGCATAAACTTAAGCAGGCAAAACAGAGCAACATACCCCCCTATACACCACCATATAGGGTAAACAATGAACATCCACACCAAATAATCAGTGTAGCACACATCAACATAAACAGAAACTGCTTATGGCATGAAATAAACATTGCAGCATAACGCCCACAGAAATAAAAAAAAAACATAATAGAACAACAATTAAAAAAGCCATTGCAAGTTCCCCTGGTGAACGTACTCTCACCCAAAAGAATATTAACCACTCGTCATAACCAATTCCATAAGCAGCATCTAAGTAGTGTAGAAGACCGTTAACATTCTCTTATGAACATTGGGGAAGCGCATGTAAAGGTTACCAAATCATTATGTCGACTTGCAGATAAAGATGAAGCACGCCGAATATCAGACCTTTACTCCCTCTCATGCTTCCGATGCATTATGAAAACCACTTCCTGTTTCCCTATTGCAAGGAGTGGGCGGAAGATCCCAGTCTATCTGGCAACGTCCCAGCAGTCAACTCTGTGGCTACGTGTTTCCTTCAGTGTCCCGCAACTCCACAAAATATGAAGGTCGCTGCCAAATGGCGCTTATTGCCGGTTCGTGCAGAGTGCGTCACAGTGCACGCAGTGAAGACTCTGGATGGCAGCTGGAGAGAACACAGCCATGACGCAGGGCAGCTCATGTGGGCATTTTCAAATGCCACATCACGCCCTGGTAAGTGGACACGAGCCATAGATCCATTACGGTTTTGCGGCCCATTTGAATCCTGCGTAAACCCAATGATAGAAGGGCACACACTACTACAAACATGTTAATGTCAAAGTTGAAATGCCGCCACAGCATTGCAAAACTCACCCGCACTATTGATTTCCAATGTACCTTTACGGTTGGTAATGCAGCGGTTGAGCAGGTCATTTTTCAATCAACACGCCAGGTATTGGTTAACACTGCCAGTTCCTTTACAATATTTGCACAGTTAACTCAGTAAGCAGGCTCTGTGTGCATATGTAGCAACATCAAGGGCCAAGAGCTTTACCACTTATATAACTCTTTTCAGAAAATCAGGGCACACAGGCAAGCAGGCTGGTTGTCATTACTGCATACAGTTCATTGACATCAAGAAGGACTGCAGACTGTCCAGGTGATGAGGGAAACTGGTGGGGCTGACCAGGGCGTTGCTTTTCCTTCAAGTTTGAGTTTGCTTAGTTCCAGTTTCTTCAGTAGATTCCTTAGTTCCAGTTTCTTCAGCAGGTTCATATGCAGTCTATCTTCCTCAACACTTAGGTTCTTTCCTCAAATTGTCGCCATTGTAATAATGTATACAAAGTTCATGATAGCCATAGAGTAGATTGTAGAAGATGGTTGATTAAGATTTAGTTACAAGTCAAGATGGTATGTTTCAGGTAAGTAAGTAAGTATATGGATGATAGGGAGTTTAGCAGATTAGCACTAGCAGGACCAGCCTCCCTGCTGCTCAACCTGCAAACTCCAACTGACACTCAGCACATCACCAGGCACCCATGCATCCTGTGACATCACCAAGCATTCAGCATTCCACTCATCACCAAGAACTCCAGCACTCACCCTGGCTGAGCAGTAGGGAAGATGAGCTAAGGAAAAGGTATGGCAACACTTATGTCACAACACAATTCCCTATACAAAACATAAAGCACATTAAATCAGTTTGTGACAATTGCCATACTCACAGTATAAAACCGTAATATTATCATATTAACCTTCATCCTCAATATAGTGTCATACAAAATGCATGTTTATGATTATCACATCATTTATTAAATTGATCCTTTGAATTGTAACATTATAGGTCAATAAAATCTTTGTATATTCATTGTTCCCCAGTGAGTTCATTCAGAGTTTATATACGTGACAAACAGATTCTTCTATCTGATCTGTTAAAGCACAACATATGATTAAATTGTCAACAGCTAATCATTACCGAATTCTGGTTACAGGTATATACATATATATCATATCTACATCACTTGTACATAGTCTCATATATATATATATATATATATATATATATATATATATATATATATATATATATATATATATATATATATATATATATATTACCTACTGCCGTTTGCCAGTAGGTAGTTATAGTCAGGACCAAGTTTCCATAGGACGAGCATTTTTTGTTTTGCTTATAACTTTGGCGTCGTCGTTTGATGAATCTTCATGAAATGTTCCAAACTAATTCTTTGTTCATTTCAGCTCCTATGTGGGAAGTCTGGGGGTGATTCATCAAGGGGGGGGCTGAGAAAAAAGGGGGGCCCAAAACGTGTTTTCTCCATGTTAATTTCCATAGGAAATATGGGACAAGGCTACAGGTCAAACGGGTGAACGGAATTACCCCAAATTTGGCAGGAAGAAGGGTCTTGGTCTAGAAAGCATGCTTTTGTTTATTTGGTATAAATCCGTTCAGTAGTTTTTGAGAAATATCGAAATTTACAGATATCGATATTTGGGAATTCTGCCATCTGATTGGCTGAGGCGTTATGAGCACGAGCTTGCTGCTTATTGTTTGTGAGCGCTGCGAGCGGTTGCAACTAGGAAGTGTTGGCCGCCATTTTGTGATTCCGTTGAAGCGAGTAAGGAGAAAAGAGTAGGAAAGAGGAGGGTAGGAGCGCTGTGAGGTCTGTGGGGTGGTTAGGGTGTGCTACACAGGGAGTGTGAAGCGAAGTATTCACCCCTACTGGTGTGAAAGTGCTGTTTTGCCCAGAGTGAGATGGTGCTGAGGTGAGGTGCCGGTACACTCGGGGATGAAACCGTGAGCTGATTGCTGTAAACTGATGTGCTCTGGGTGCTGTAGGATACTGGCCACTGTAGCATAGCTGTGCAAGTGGTGTTAGTATGGGTTTAGAGTATACCGGTGTGAGCTCTGTGGAGTGGTTAGAGTGTGCTATACAGGGAGTGTGAACTGAAGTATTCACCCCTAGCGGTGGGAAAGTGCTGTTTTGACCAGAGTGAGATGGTGCTGAGGTGAGGTGCCAGTACACTCGGGGATGAAACCGTGAGCTGATTGCTGTAAACTGATGTGCTCCTGGTGCTGTAGCATACTGGCCGCTGTAGCATAGCTCTGCAAGTGGTGTTGGTATGGGTTTAGACTATAGCGGGAGTGGGAAGCAAACTACTCACCCCTACCGGTCTGAAGACTCGAATGGAGTGTTTTTGCAAGCAGGAATAAAGAAATAATCATGAAGAATATAATGCAGAATGTTGCAAAGCCACAGAAGACAAATGGTGAAATCAGGTGTGTTTAAGAAAGTGGCTGTGTGGGATAAAGCGATGGAGTCTGAAAGTTATATAAAAAGTGTCTTTATGTAAGTGCCATAAATTGAACCACTGGTGCAAGAGCTAAAGCATCCAGCTGAGGCAAACTCCAACCGCTTCTGCTGTATTCAAAGCTAAGCTTCTGCATCAGTCAATTCCACATTACATGTTACAGTTCCATGTGACATAACCAATACCTATTAGACATGAATGACTGTAAATGTTAGAATGAAAATAAAGGTAGGATATGATTACCACACTGTGCCAACCAGTTCCTAAACAATGCCGTGTTTTTTGATTTTGATCGCCAGTTCGTGAGCAGAGGCTGAGAATGAGCTAATTTGTGTGAAAGGGCTTCGTGGATAAGAGGCAGGCAGAGAGACGTGTGTACAAAGAATAGATATGGTTTCAAAATGGATGTCGGGTTTAGTCTAATTTAGCAAGTAAATAGTGTATTTGCATAGGCCATACATCATCCATCCCTGGTTAGTGTGGAGAGGTAAGGGCCAATAACGAACACAGAGTTCAAATGCCTAAGCATACTTAGAAAGTTATTATATGAAAATAGTTCAATTGAAGTGCATTAACAAAATGTAATAGGAAAAAGTAAAAAAAGTTGGAAAAAATCAATCCAAGAATAAAGTGAATTTCTTACAAGTCTTGGAGATTGCAGTCTGGAAGTTCTTCAGCGGCTTGAGATGCGTAATGTTCAAAGAGGCAATTGTTGCCATCATGTGAGAAAAGCGAAGCGATCCAATTCATATCCTCAAAGGGACAGTAATGTTCCTCGAATGTTGGAGCAGCAATTTGAATTGGCAGGCAATCTGCGATGTTGTCAAAGGTCGCACGTTGCAGGAGATCTTTCGCGGCTGCGCAGAAATGCCATTCCGCCAGGAAACCTTTTTGCATTGCATCCGCCATTGCTCCACTGCCCGAACAATCAAGTTCAGGGTTTTCAAGATACTCCATTACCTGCTGGACATCGGGAGCGTTTGCTGGGATGTTGGCAAGGCATAGATCCATTCGCCAGTCGATTGGGCAAGTTTTGCAATAAATAAATGGTTGCGCGCAGATTGTATATGCGTAAATAAATGTCATGTTGTAGCTGGCTCCGATAATAGATAGAGGCAGGCAGCCGAAAAGTTTTTCCATTTTTTCATGGTATTGATGTAGGTTTGCATAGAGGTGTATTATGGCGGACATGCTTGTTACCACAGGGAGCGTAGCCATTTTTAACAAGCTAAAGTAGTAGTAGGATGGCCGAAAACAGAGAGAGAATTATGGGCACTGTTGCTGTTATTCCAGAGATGATCGAATGAATGAAGTCTGGTATTAGACTAAAAACTGTTTGAAAGCCTGTGAGAAGGCCGGAGGAGACAATGTTAAAAAAGTGTGCTAGACCTTAAATGTCAGATGTGTCGAAAATTGTGTAACAATTCACAAAGTGTAATGGGAGGTTCGTATTTAAAAGGGAGTGTATTTTACTTGAAGTTCGTGCTATCTGCAGTCGATAAATTGCTTTTGGAGAAAGTGAGGGACACTTCTGTTTGAAACAAAAGCGCTTTCAGTTTGCTCCGTTTAATAAAATCTGTTTTCAAAGTAGGTATTGAAGGCCAAGTTGAACTTTGGGAGTTACTTTGTGTGGGTGGAAATAGAGATTGCTAGAGGAAGTTATCTGGTTTGAAACAGTAAGGACATACGGTATGCCAGCAAACATTGCGTAGCAGTCCATGTTATTAAGAAGCAGATAACTGCCGTTAGAAAGCTGTGTGAATGTTGGTCTGATTGTGGGAGTTGGCGTGCTCTTAAGAAACCACGCACGATTGGGGGCTGTAAGCTTAGACGCGTCGTGCAGTTGGACATTCTTGCATAGTAATGAATGATTGCCATTGTGGTCCCACTTTTCACCTGTAGGAAAAACTTCGGTATCCTCTTTAAGACAGCAATATGTAAATGGGAGAAACCACTGCTCGTGAATAAACGTGCTACCTTATATAATCACATACAACATGACAAACAACATGCACACCTAGAAGACACAACAACACTACGTACTGTGGGAACCGTGGCTAGCCATGTACACAAACCAAACATGGCATGGCACCTCTGCCACGCAATGCAGAATGCGGGGAGAGATGGGAGCAAAGTATGTGCGAAGGTGGCAAGTGATTCTCGATTATAAAAGTATACAATACAAAGTGTTGAGGGGATGTGCCGGACAGACTTGAGTATGCAGAGCACAGACATTTACATGTCAACATACACTGATGGTCTATTGAGTGGAGTCGACAGTGGATGCCACCATGATAGTACAGTTAGTAGGTAAGATTACGAAAACATAGCGCGTACGTGCCCCCTCCCTCCAAAATCTTTAGCGTAGTGTGCTGGCTCGGCGTACACAAGGCTAGCGTAGGAGTATGAATAAAAAGCATGCTTCTCTGGGTGTGGTTCTCTTCCGAAATGGCGAAGATGTCTGTCAGGTCTGCGAAGCTTACACCGCCATGAGGCTGACGCCGTGAGCGAAGGTGGCTGTGGGAATAATGCTCTGAGCCTGCTGGTACCCAGAAACCGTCATGGCCACTGCTACACACATATGCCCCACAGTTCACCTTTCGACACCGTCGTATGTGAAAGAGGGCCCACCACATGCCAGCGGAAGCTTTTGGACCGAGGTCTGTGAGCTGGGTAGGCTCCTGAGATCAATGCTGGCTACCGCGACACAGGCAGACAGTGCCCAGCCTGAGGCCCAGCACCGTGAAGTGCTCTGTATACTACTAACACAGTAGTTGAAGAGGTACCAACAGTGGAACGGTGTCTTGATCCCACAATGGACGATGTTAGAACTGCATCTGAGAGTACAGATGAAGGTACACCTTTCGACCAGCTGTAACCAACTCTAGGTCCCAACAGTGGAACAGTGTCTTGATCCCACAATGGACGATGTTAGAACTACATCTGAGAGTGGAGATGAAGGTACTCCCTTCGACCAGGTGCAAGCAACTCTAGGTCCCAACAGTGGAACGGTGTCTTGGTCCCACAATGGACGATGTCCGATATTAGCTGCTGCTTGTGAGTTTTCACAGAAGTCCCTGCGTTGACGTGCATCAGACTCTATACTTCCGTAGCTAAGTGCTACACATTATTATTGTGCTTGGTTGACACCAGTCGGTGGAGTACACTGTGGTACAGCAGGTCAGAACAGTTGAACGGGGTCTTGATCCCAGAATGGACAATGGTAGAACTGCATCTGAGAGTGCAGATGAAGGTACTCCCTTTGACCAGGTGTAACCAACTCTAGGTTCCAACAGTGGAACGGTGTCTTGATCCCAAAATGGACGATGTATGATATTACGTGCTGCTTGGTTATCATAGAACTCCCTCCGCTGAGGTGCATCAGACTCTGTGCTTCCGTAGCTAAGTGCTGCACATGATCATTGGGTTTGGCTGAGTGCAGTCGCTGGAGTACACCGCAGTACAGCAGGTCCGAAGAGTGAAACGGGGTCTTGATCCTACAATGGACGATGTTAGAACTGCATCTGAGAGTGGAGATGAAGGTACTCCCTGCGACCAGGTGCAAGCAACTCTAGGTCCCAACAGTGGAACGGTGACTTGATCCCACAATGGACAATGTTAGAACTGTATCTGAGAGTGGAGATGAAGGTAGTCCCTTCGACCAGGTGCAACCAACTCTAGGTCCCAACAGTGGAACGGTGTCTTGATCCCAAAAGGGATGATGTCCGATATTACTTGCTGCTTGGTTTTGACAGAACTCCCTAAGCTTCTGCATCAGTCAATTCCACATTACATGTTACAGTTCCTTGTGACATAAACAATACCTATTAGACATGAATGACTGTAAATTGTAGAATGAAAATAAAGGTAGGATATGATTACCACACTGTGCCAACCAGTTCCTAAACAATGCCGTGTTTTTTGATCTTGATCGCCAGTTCGTGAGCAGAGGCTGAGAATGAGCTAATTTGTGTGAAAGGGCTTCGTGGATAAGAGGCAGGCAGAGAGACGTGTGTACAAAGAATAGATATGGTTTCAAAATGGATGTCGGGTTTAGTCTAATTTAGCAAGTAAATAGTGTATTTGCATAGGCCATACATCATCCATCCCTGGTTAGTGTGGAGAGGTAAGGGCCAATAACGAACACAGAGTTCAAATGCCTAAGCATACTTAGAAAGTTATTATATGAAAATAGTTCAATTGAAGGGCATTAAAAAATGTAATAGGAAAAAGTAAAAAAGTTGGAAAAAATCAATCCAAGAATAAAGTGAATTTCTTACAAGTCTTGGAGATTGCAGTCCGGAAGTTCTTCAGCGGCTTGAGATGCGTAATGTTCAAAGAGGCAATTGTTGCCATCATGTGAGAAAAGCGAAGCGATCCAATTCATATCCTCAAAGGGACAGCAATGTTCCTCGAATGTTGGAGCAGCAATTTGAATTGGCAGGCAATCTGCGATGTTGTCAAAGGTCGCACGTTGCAGGAGATCTTTCGCGGCTGCGCAGAAATGCCATTCCGCCAGGAAACCTTTTTGCATTGCATCCGCCATTGCTCCACTGCCCGAACAATCAAGTTCAGGGTTTTCAAGATACTCCATTACCT
This sequence comes from Triturus cristatus, assembly GCF_964204655.1. NCBI lineage: Eukaryota > Metazoa > Chordata > Amphibia > Caudata > Salamandridae > Triturus > Triturus cristatus. The sequence continues at coordinate 1,282,694,568 of NC_140585.1, forward strand.
GCTGGATATCGGGAGCGTTTGCTGGGATGTTGGCAAGGCATAGATCCATTTGCCAGTCGATTGGGCAAGTTTTGCAATAAATAAATGGTTGCGCGCAGATTGTATATGCGTAAATAAATGTCATGTTGTAGCTGGCTCCGATAATAGATAGAGGCAGGCAGCCGAAAAGTTTTTCCATTTTTTCATGGTATTGATGTAGGTTCGCATAGAGGTGTATTATGGCGGACATGCTTGTTACCACAGGGAGCGTAGCCATTTTTAACAAGCTAAAGTATTAGTAGGATGTCCGAAAACAGAGCTAGAATGATGGGCACTGTTGCTGTTATTCCAGAGATGATCGAATGAATGAAGTCTGGTATTAGACTAAAAACTGTTTGAAAGCCTGTGAGAAGGCCGGAGGAGACAATGTTAAAAAAGTGTGCTAGACCTTAAATGTCAGATGTGTCGAAAATTGTGTAACAATTCACAAAGTGTAATGGGAGGTTCGTATTGAAAAGGGAGTGTATTTTACTTGAAGTTCGTGCTATCTGCACTTGATAAATTGCTTTTGGAGAAAGTGAGGGACACTCTGTTTGAAACAAAAGCGCTTTCAGTTTGCTCCGTTTAATAAAATCTGTTTTCGAAGTAGGTATTGAAGGCCAAGTTGAACTTTGGGAGTTACTTTGTGTGGGTGGAAATAGAGATTGCCAGAGGAAGTTATCTGGTTTGAAACAGTAAGGACAAACGGTATGCCAGCAAACATTGCGTAGCAGTCCATGTTATTAAGAAGCAGATAACTGCCGTTAGAAAGCTGTGTGAATGTTGGTCTGATTGTGGGAGTTGGCGTGCTCTTAAGAAACCACGCACGATTGGGGGCTGTAAGCTTAGACGCTTCGTGCAGTTGGACATTCTTGCATAGTAATGAATGATTGCCATTGTGGTCCCACTTTTCACCTGTAGGAAAAACTTCGGTATCCTCTTTAAGACAGCAATATGTAAATGGGTGAAACCACTGCTCGTGAATAAACGTGCTAATTTATATAATCACATATAATCACAGTGGAGAAGTGTGGCTCACTGGTTAGAGTAGGCAGACCTGGAAGCAGAGGTCAGCCCGGGACCAGGGTTCAATTCCCGGCTCGGCTGGGTCTTGAGTCCATAAATTGACCATGGACTCAATAATTCTCGCTCCAGTGCATACTCGATTCATGGGTTCACACTCTGCGACTCTGGGCAATAGCTTGCTTAATCTCCACAATTGCCCCTCGCGGCGGGATGCCTGGCTTTCACCTTGTGGATGCCCTGCTGGGTTATCTCACAGGGGAATACCAGGACGGGTTCCCTAAGCAAGCGCTTAGAGACCGGTTGGTGATTTGCGCTATATAAATATCTGCACATTTACATTTACATACAACATGACAAACAACATGTACACCTAGAAGACACAACAACACTACGTACTGTGGGAACCGTGGCTAGCCATGTACACAAACCAAACATGGTATGGCACCTCTGCCACGCAATGCAGAATGCGGGGAGAGATGGGAGCAAAGTATGTGCGAAGGTGGCAAGTGATTCTCGATTATAAAAGTATACAATACAAAGTGTTGAGGGGATGTGCCGGACAGACTTGAGTATGCAGAGCACAGACATTTACATGTCAACATACACTGATGGTCTATTGAGTGGAGTCGACAGTGGATGCCACCATGATAGTACAGTTAGTAGGTAAGATTACGAAAACATAGCGCGTACGTGCCCCCTCCCTCCAAAATCTTTAGCGTAGTGTGCTGGCTCGGCGTACACAAGGCTAGCGTAGGAGTATGAATAAAAGGCATGTTTCTCTGGGTGTGGTTCTCTTCCGAAATGGCGAAGATGTCTGTCAGGTCTGCGAAGCTTACACCGCCATGAGGCTGACGCCGTGAGCGAAGGTGGCTGTGGGAATAATGCTCTGAGCCTGTTGTTCTGCTTGGGTTTTCGGATCGGGTGGAACCCGCTCTACAGAGCCCTTCTGACCCAAAACAGAACGTTACCCCCTCCCTAGGGTCTTTTTACACCCAAATAACCACATATATACGTACCACCTAAGGACAGGGAATTCCTATTATATATATATATCGCAATCTCAGCAACCACAGTCTCGCGGCCTTAGGCAGACCCAGAATCTCCTACCCATTCGGCAGCGACACACACACACGATCTCGCGACCTCAGTCAGGTCCAGAATCTCCTACCCATTCGGCAGCGACACACAAAGTCTCGCGACCTCAGTCAGGTCCAGAATCTCCTACCCATTCGGCAGCAACACACAAAGTCTCGCGACCTCAGTCAGGTCCAGAATCTCCTACCCATTCGGCAGCGACACACACACGATCTCGCGGCCTCAGTCAGACCCAGAATCTCCTACCCATCCGGTAGCAACACACAAAGTCTCGCGACCTCAGTCAGGTCCAGAATCTCCTACCCATTCGGCAGCGACACACACGATCTCGCGGCCTCAGTCAGACCCAGAATCTCCTACCCATCCGGTAGCAACACACAAAGTCTCGCGACCTCAGTCAGGTCCAGAATCTCCTACCCATTCGGCAGCGACACACACACGATCTCGCGGCCTCAGTCAGACCCAGAATCTCCTACCTACACGGCAGCCTTGGCACGAGCTCATCCTATTATCACTGTAGTACCCGACAGGGGAATTGGGATTACTATATATCAGATCACACAAAGACCATTAGCGGAGCACAACCTGTTCTCTAGTTCGAGGGGCTTGTTTTCCCCCTCATCCAGTTACCACTTACCTGACCAGGATTAACCTCTGTTCATTTTAAGGCAACTCTGACTAAAGAATAGGCTATCCTCCTATACAAAAGTACACAACACATGCTAACGTACAACAAGCTAAATACTTTATTTAAATGCCACATGCACATTCGCAGAATACATTATATATATAGACAACCTGCAAGGAAAGTGAAAGGTTAAGTTGTATACTCTAAAGAAAAAGGGGTCGACTTCACCTTTATGGTACGTAGCCCGTGCTCAATGGTCATCTAGGTTCCCTTCTCGTCTATGCCTCGGCTTAGCCTGGAAGTCACCCCTCTGCAGTTGTGGGTCTGCTCCCTTCTCCCTCTCCGAGTCACTGGAACCTCGTCCTTATCGGCTACTCTCCCCTCTTTGGATTCAAGTTCATCATCAGTCTTCCCTGGAATAAGTAATAGCTCTTCTGCTAACGGCCAGATGCCACCTATGGTCTAGAAGCAAGTGCCCTTATCTCACTCAGACTTTCACTAATATAGAAGTGCATTCCCTCATGGAAATTTCCAGCTCGAAACCTGCCGCCCACCAAATTCCTGTACCTCCCCGTACCAAGGACACTTTCCCAGCCGGCCGGCCTGATGTAGTGTCTTCGGCATGAAGAAAAATACAATCCTTCGATAAGGGCCGGCCTGAACCGGTTCTCTCCGAGCGAATAACACCTCATAACTAAAACATCCCCCTCCCTCTGGAAAGGTCCCGGGCTGCCGGAGCAGAAAGAAAGATGGAGTCTCTCCCGTTTGAGGCCTACCAGGCCTGAATTCAACACAGCTCCATGAAACAACCTCACTATAGGGCAAATTATCCTCAAGGCTAACGAATCTATCCCCTAGGCTATGTGTGTAGGCCCTGAGCTAAGGGTAGGAGCACGGGATGGTGTCACAAGTGTCTAATAGATAGGCCCTACTTACTACTCCAGTCCTTAGACTCGGATGGAAAGAGACTGAAGTCATATGGATTGCTCTGCAACACCGGAAGGCCGGGAAAATCGAGCAGTACATTCCACCCTTGACTTCAGTCTATTATATATATACTAAATGGAACTAACATCTGTGGAAGAATAATATGAAACAAAACTAACTGATCTATGTCTAGTACCAGATGTGCAGAATTGAAGCAGTGAAGGGATACACTGAATAAAACAACAGATAGAAATTAAAACAACAAGAGCAATCAAAATGCCACCTAATGTGTGGCGTAGCATATTCATGTCTGGCAACCAGTTAAAGAGCCAGTCAAACCAGCTCTGATCAATGTGTTTCCTAACTTCATTAGTTAGGTCATGCAATTTATCTATGTGTGCACGAATGGATTGTGTATGATCAGATAAGTTAAAACAGCAGAGGCCTTCAAAGTCCGAGCAGCCATGTCCATGTTTAAGCAGAAGATAATCAATGGCTGCTCTATTTTGCAAGATGGCTCTACGTTCACCCTGGGCGTCTAATAGTAAGTCAGATAAGACTGTGGAAGTATGATTAATAGATTTGACCATCCAGCAAGCCATTTTCCCAATGGATTTAGCATTATAAACCGCCAAAGCAGGGACACCAATAATTGAAACAGCTAGACTAAGGTATTCAGACTTGGAATATAAATGCAAAGATGAGTCACAATCCTCCTGTAACGTAGTTGTATCTCGGAGCACACGAGAATTGGCATTTGGATGTGATGAGAACATAAGTAAACTGAGTCTAGTAATGGCACACGGGCCTCCGGAAATGTTCGGAGGGACATAGGGCCAGGAAGTATTACCACATGAGAAAAGCCATCCGGCAGGTAGCAATATTGCACGATAGTGACTGGGAGTAACTACCAAACTATTGCAAGTCATATTGTTCTGGACTGAAACACATGTGGTCGGTGTCCTCTGGAAACACAGAGTTCGTTCATGAGATGTGAGAACAGTGGCGCCTCTTAACTTGAGACGTAGACATTCAGAAATTGCAGTAGGATTACATGTGAGGAAAAAGCATAGATCACCTTGTGTAATGTTATACGTAGTTATTTGGGATTGGATGGGAAGTTGCTCATTCGGCAGTTCAGTACATAAAGGACAATATGCATGGGTAGCAAAATCACCCAGAATAATATTCGGACGAGCCTTTGAAACGTTAAAGATGCTTATTAACGTCTCCAGCGAGGCGGGGACAGCAACTAGGCACGTCGCTAAGATATCGTGCACAGATCTCATCGGTGTCAAACAGAAGTGAGGGGCATCAGTTACTCTTTTCGCCAGCAGTGTCCAAAAGTTCGATGACGAGTCCCACGCATTGAAGGAACGCAACACTCTGGTTCCCAATTCATCCCGGGTTAATGGGATCCCTTCTCTCTCTCCGAAGTAGACCGAACGGTGTCCAGTACCGACACATCCTGCAGCAACAATCCAAAGAATGATCTGAAAAAGAACCAAACACAGGCATTAATCATTCTCGTAAGTAACATTTATCAGCTGGGACAGCTTCCCAGCTATCTTTCCCTGGCCTCATAACCAAAATGGTATTATCCTGACCGGTGGCAATAACCTCTGCTTGTTCAGGGGGATTCTTAGGCGATTGCACCCAAATCTTGGCTCCAGGGTTATCCGTAGAGCCAAAGCCTTTCTGGCCTCGTACAGTTAGCAAAGTTGGGGCAGTGCCTTTCATTATTTCACCACTGAAAACAGGCATAATGAGTAATTGAGCCACTCGGTCGGTGCGGTGTATCAGCAAGTCATTCTCACTGCTATTTAGCAGAAGTACTTTAATCTCTCCCTGATAGTCGCTGTCAATTACCCCTCCAAGTACCTGGATGCCTTTTACAGCCAGCCCCGATCTAGGGGCGATCAATCCAAAATTACCCAGTGGTATATGAATACCAACACCGGTAGCAATGATGACCCGATTTTTGCTTTTTAGAACGGTGTCATCCATGGCATGCAAATCTAAGCCTGCCGACCCTGGGGTCGCTCTGCATGGAGCCAGAGCTCCGGAAGTAATTTCCCAATACATCACAGTTTCATTAATTACATTAGGCATAGTCTCAACCTTTGGGGGGAACAAACGCATAAGTGGAGATTCAGCATTTAAAAAAGGACGATTATTCAGGATTAATAGTGCTTGGGGTAAAAAGTCTCGCCAATTTTTATACTTGTCATCTGTTAATTTGCGTAGCTGATCCTTTAACAGGCCATTCAATCTCTCCACCAGGCCCGAGGCCTGCGGGTAGTAAGGTATATGAAAGATCCAGTCAATATTGTTTTCCACACAGAATTCCTGTACCAATCTTCCACGAAAATGGGATGCATTATCAGATTGAATTTGGAATGGCACACCATAATACATCATAATCAATTCTAATGTTTTAATGGTATTCAATTGGGTGGCTTGCTTACATGGAAAAGCTACCAGCAAACCACTATATGTATCGACAATTGTGCAAACATATTGACAATTTCTGCTCATGGGAAGGGGTCCGATGTAATCAATCTGCCAGATTTGAGCGGGCAATTTCCCGCGATGTAAATGACCTCTAACAATTTGGGGTACTTTACGCTGTCTGATATGCTGACAGACGGGACAATGTAGAAAAACATTTTTGATTAGGTCCAGGGGAATATAAATTCCTCTATCAGCAGCCCACCTGCTAGTGGCCTTCTCTCCAAAGTGTCCTGCCTTTTGGTGTGCCCATTTCGCCAATCCCGCAATATCAGGATCTTGTCTGTCCACCACTGCCTCGGCAATTTTAGATTTCTCATCTGCAATGTTATGAAAAAATTTGTCAAGAGAATCTATTGGGGTGTGAGCATCCACATGGAAGATGGTAACAGTACTCTGTGGGAGCATTTCCCAAATCTCTTGCCATAACTCTTTTCCCCATAACTCTTTGGAGTGTAACCTCCAATTATGGGAATGCCAGGTCGGTAACCAAACGGCCAGTCCATTGGCAGTGGACCAGGAGTCGGTGAAAATATGGCATACACCAAGTAACTCCTGTTTCAAAACTTGATAAACGGCATAGAGCTCTGCGAACTGACTACTCTTCCCTTCACCAGTTGTGCTCAACAGTTTCTGTGTGATCGGATTATAAGACACCGCCTTCCAGTGCCGTGTAGTTCCAATAAATTTTGCTGACCCATCTGTGAACCACACATGGTTCCTGTCCTCGACGGACAAATCATCAAAAGGTTTACCCCACTTGACAGGAGACTCCTGTTCTAAAGGTACAGAACACTCACTCTCAGTCTCAGTCGATGGTGCTTGCGCCACTTGCTCATGTAAAGACGCAACTCCTTTCGGACCCACACGTGCCCTGTCTTGTATGTACCATTTCCATTTAATCACACTCGCCTCCTGAGCATGCCCAATTCGATGAGTTTTTGGTGAACTCAAAACCCACTGCATAATAGGAATTTCAGGACGCAAGAATATGTCATGTCCCAATGTTAATTGCTCGGTATCCACCAAAGCCCAATAACAAGCAAGTAGCTGTTTCTCAAAGGGTGTATAACGCTCACCAGCATCAGGTAGCTTTTTGGTCCAAAACCCTAATGGTACTTTGCATCTGCCTTGTTTCTGCCACAGACTCCAGTTTGCATAAGGGCCTTGCACAGACACATTCAAATCCACATCACCATCACGTACAGGCCAAAGATCCATAGCATGTTGAATTGCCTCTTTCGCTAGACTAAATGCATCTTGTTGTTGCTTACCCCATTCAAATGCATTCTTTTTACGTGTAACACGGTACAACGGGGCCAATATTTGACTCAAATGAGGAATATGCTGGCGCCAAAAACCGAATAAACCAATGAATCTTTGGGCTTCCTTCCTATTCCTCGGAACCGAAAAATCAAGAATTTTCTGTTTAACTTGAGGGATCACCTCGCGGTGTCCCTCATGCCAATTAATACCTAAAAATTTTACAGCTTGAGACGGACCTTGTAATTTGTCCGGGTTGATCTCCCAACCTTTCCCACGCAGACACTCAATGATTCTATCTAATTGTGTCTGAACATCCTCTTGTGTTTCGCCTTGGATCAAAACATCATCAATATAATGACATATCTGGATTTTGGGATGAACTGGTACCTCAATCAAGTGTTCTGCCACCAGCCGGTGACAAATCGTAGGACTATGCACATAGCCCTGAGGAAGACTTCTGAACGTCATCTGACGCCCATTCCACGTAAAACTGAACTGTTCCTGACACTCAGGGGCAATTGGAATAGAAAAGAAAGCATTAGCAATATCGATGGACGCATACCATGTACCTGGATGTGTTTGGATTCTTTCAATCAGGGTGATAACATCCGGTACTGCAGCAGTCAAAGAGGGCGTGTGTTTGTTCAATTCTCGATAATCAACAGTCATGCGCCAAGAATTATCACTTTTACGCACCGGCCAAACAGGATTATTCCAAGCAGAAGTAACTGGAGTTATAACGCCTGCATCAACCAACTCCTGGATGGTGGTACTAATCTCTTCATGACCACCCGGAATACGATACTGCTTCTGACAAACCACTTTGGTCGCCTGGGGAACTTGTATGGGGGGCATCCTTAAACGACCAACCCGTATAGGTCTGGACGAGATATAATGCGTCGTTCCAAATTGGTAACACCCATCATCAAGATGCAATGTCATTCCCTTCAAAATATCAATTCCAATTATGAATTCTAGAAGTGGCACCACTAATACAGAATATTCCTTTCTAGGGATTCTACCTATCCTCATTTCAAGCAAAGTTTGAACTGCAGGGGTTTCCTTTCCTCCTAATCCGGTAATAGTGAAAGGCTGCCCTGTAAATTTCTTTGATTTTCCATGAATAAGAGTGGCCTCTGCTCCTGTATCAACTAATGCTCGGGCCCTTTGGATATTACGATGTCTCCAAAAAATATCAATATCTACATAGGGTCTATTATCTCTGTGAGCCCATCTGTGTACCGGAGCTTGACCTATTTCCTAGTCATTCTTACTGCATTCTGTGTACCAGGACAAATCAGGATAAAGACTCTCACGTTTCTTAGGTATCGGTACCTCCTGTTCATATCCATCTCTATTACGAAATGGATTCCTGTCCTCTACATTGCACTGCGAGTTTCGATCGGCCAAACTGTATCGATCCTCCCTCCTTCTCAATTCAGGGGATTGATCCCTATCATCTCTACGTCTGCTGTAAGCATGATCATTTCTCCCCCTTTCCTTTTCCCCCTCTCTCTCCCTGTCCCGCTCTTGACGAGGGGACAGATCACGTACAGGACGCCGATCATCACGACGATCAAAGCGCCCACGGCGATCATCATCACCGCTACCATCAGAACAACCACGATCACACTCAGTCGTCCGAACACGCCGGGCACCCTCCTTCCGGTCCAAGCCCCGTTTGCGAAACATTTCCCACAACCGAGCAGTAGTCTCACCATCAATATCCTCCCGACGCACACCATCAGCCAAAAGACCAGTAAAGATATCACGTCTAGTAAATTTATATTCACCAGGAGTACGAGTGTCAGACCGGGACTGACGTTCAGGTTTAAACCACTCACCCAACTCACCGAGTTGGCGTACCGACTCCAACACCGTAGATAGTACATTACCAGTCTGGTTAATCAACAAAGTCATCATGACCTGCTTGTAGGCAACAGGAGAAGAGCGAATGATACGATTCCGCACCGAAGAAATCAACAACCCATCAAGCAACCTGTCAGCAGTGCCCAGAAAAATAGCCGTTTTCATCACTTCCTCCTTAAGACGTTGCGCAGCATCACGCAAGGTATACCACGGCTTGTCATTGACAGGCCAGTCAGATTCAGTAGGATACTTCAAATTGCAACCTTCAGTCGCCAATTGGAGCAAAGAAATTTGACCACCACCATTATAGTTACGAAAATGATCTTGCACAGTAGAATCCAAACTCAAAGAACAAAACTTCAAACAATCGCCATTATCCAACATAATACCAGCAGCGCCTAGTTCATAAAGGCGCACCATCCACGTGAGCAAAGCCTCACCAGTCCGCTGCCGAAAGCGTTGCAAAATATCACTAATTTCTTGCTGGGTAAAATCTTCCAAACAGTCCAAAGAAACACCCTGCGGAGCATTGGGAGACTGCTGCAACTTCCGACGAAAAACCGGGTGCGCAGAAACAACGGGACGAGCATCACAAGGAGCCCGAGCAGTACGAGTAGAGGGACAGTCAGTGTGAAAAGTATCAATCCCGCCCGAAGAACGAGCGCAATCACGGGGCGCACCATCAGAGGTGCGAGAAGTAGACTTACTGTCAGGACGGGAACGAGAAAGCTCATGCATAGCACATTCCTCACCTGAGGAACAAGACGTAGTCGAGTCCCAGATATTACCATCCCATTCATCAGGATTCCAATCCAGTCCAGCTTTCGCCACGACCAGACGCACTTTACGCGACGAAACACGACCACGCCTGTTCTTGTACTTATAACGAGCAATCCGCACAGCCGCCCTTTCGGCAACCGTTTGGTAAGTGTCAAGTTTGTCGGAAAGCAACTTATTTTGACACCGCAATAAAGTGTTAGAATTCTGAATCTCAACAAGGTGTGATTCCGCATCCTTAAAAGAGACCTGCAATTTCAGCAACCTCTCATGCAGAATCCGATACGCAGACAGAATAACCCAACCTCTGCGCCCCAAAGCGGGAACCTCCTCACCCTTCAAGACAGGTGCCGTCTGCAAACAAGTAATCACGTCAGCCGGTTCCGCCGACTCCAAAGAAGAATTCCAATTTTCACTCAGACCAGTAGAATCAGCCCACTCTCGGGCCAAGGCACCATAAGGCGTTGAATCCCATCCGGGAATATCAACGGACAATTTAAGAGTAGATTTCGATTTCCTAGAAAACATCGCGAAAAAGAAAGAAAAAGAAACGCAGAGAAAAGAAAGGAAGAGAGAAAGAAAGAGAAAGAAAAAGTATACACGCAAATATACAAAAAAAAAAAAAAAGAAAATCACGCACACGCCGAAAGCAAACACAAGACAACCACAACGCACACAGGTTACGTAAACAGTTCGTGACGCCAAATGTTCTGCTTGGGTTTTCGGATCGGGTGGAACCCGCTCTACAGAGCCCTTCTGACCCAAAACAGAACGTTACCCCCTCCCTAGGGTCTTTTTACACCCAAATAACCACATATATACGTACCACCTAAGGACAGGGAATTCCTATTATATATATATATCGCAATCTCAGCAACCACAGTCTCGCGGCCTTAGGCAGACCCAGAATCTCCTACCCATTCGGCAGCGACACACAAACACGATCTCGCGACCTCAGTCAGGTCCAGAATCTCCTACCCATTCGGCAGCGACACACAAAGTCTCGCGACCTCAGTCAGGTCCAGAATCTCCTACCCATTCGGCAGCAACACACAAAGTCTCGCGACCTCAGTCAGGTCCAGAATCTCCTACCCATTCGGCAGCGACACACACACGATCTCGCGGCCTCAGTCAGACCCAGAATCTCCTACCCATCCGGTAGCAACACACAAAGTCTCGCGACCTCAGTCAGGTCCAGAATCTCCTACCCATTCGGCAGCGACACACACGATCTTGCGGCCTCAGTCAGACCCAGAATCTCCTACCCATCCGGTAGCAACACACAAAGTCTCGCGACCTCAGTCAGGTCCAGAATCTCCTACCCATTCGGCAGCGACACACACACGATCTCGCGGCCTCAGTCAGACCCAGAATCTCCTACCTACACGGCAGCCTTGGCACGAGCTCATCCTATTATCACTGTAGTACCCAACAGGGGAATTGGGATTACTATATATCAGATCACACAAAGACCATTAGCGGAGCACAACCTGTTCTCTAGTTCGAGGGGCTTGTTTTCCCCCTCATCCAGTTACCACTTACCTGACCAGGATTAACCTCTGTTCATTTTAAGGCAACTCTGACTAAAGAATAGGCTATCCTCCTATACAAAAGTACACAACACATGCTAACGTACAACAAGCTAAATACTTTATTTAAATGCCACATGCACATTCGCAGAATACATTATATATATAGACAACCTGCAAGGAAAGTGAAAGGTTAAGTTGTATACTCTAAAGAAAAAGGGGTCGACTTCACCTTTATGGTACGTAGCCCGTGCTCAATGGTCATCTAGGTTCCCTTCTCGTCTATGCCTCGGCTTAGCCTGGAAGTCACCCCTCTGCAGTTGTGGGTCTGCTCCCTTCTCCCTCTCCGAGTCACTGGAACCTCGTCCTTATCGGCTACTCTCCCCTCTTTGGATTCAAGTTCATCATCAGTCTTCCCTGGAATAAGTAATAGCTCTTCTGCTAACGGCCAGATGCCGCCTATGGTCTAGAAGCAAGTGCCCTTATCTCACTCAGACTTTCACTAATATAGAAGTGCATTCCCTCATGGAAATTTCCAGCTCGAAACCTGCCGCCCACCAAATTCCTGTACCTCCCCGTACCAAGGACACTTTCCCAGCCGGCCGGCCTGATGTAGTGTCTTCGGCATGAAGAAAAATACAATCCTTCGATAAGGGCCGGCCTGAACCGGTTCTCTCCGAGCGAATAACACCTCATAACTAAAACATCCCCCTCCCTCTGGAAAGGTCCCGGGCTGCCGGAGCAGAAAGAAAGATGGAGTCTCTCCCGTTTGAGGCCTACCAGGCCTGAATTCAACACAGCTCCATGAAACAACCTCACTATAGGGCAAATTATCCTCAAGGCTAACGAATCTATCCCCTAGGCTATGTGTGTAGGCCCTGAGCTAAGGGTAGGAGCACGGGATGGTGTCACAAGTGTCTAATAGATAGGCCCTACTCACTACTCCAGTCCTTAGACTCGGATGGAAAGAGACTGAAGTCATATGGATTGCTCTGCAACACCGGAAGGCCGGGAAAATCGAGCAGTACACCTGTGTACTGCTCGATTTTCCCGGCCTTCCGGTGTTATAGAGCGATCCATATGACTTCAGTCTCTTTCCATCCAAGTCTAAGGACTGGAGTAGTGAATAGGGCCTGTCTATTAGACACTTTTGACACAATCCCGTGCTCCTACCCATAGCTCAGGGCCTACACACATAGCCTAGGGGATAGATTCGGTAGCCTTGAGGATAACTTGCCCTATAGTGAGGGTATTTCATAGAGCTGTGTTGAATTCAGGCCTGGTAGGCCTTAAACGGGAGAGATATTATTCACTTCGACATGATCCTGTGTCCTTCCCCATAGATTAGGGTTTGCATACATATCCTAGGGGATAGATCCGTTAGCATTAGGGGTAATCTGTTCTGTAGTGAGGGTATCTAATGGAGCTGTGCTGCATTCAGGCCTGGTTGGCCTTAAACGGGAGAGACTCCATCTTTCCTCCTGCTCTGGCAGCTTGGGAAGTTTCTAGGTCATAGGCAGTGTTTTAGTTATGAGGTGTTATTCGCTCGGAGAGAACCGGTTCAGGCCGGCCCTTATCGAAGGATTGTATTTTTCTTCATGCCGAAGACACTACATCAGGCCGGCCGGCTGGGAAAGTGTCCTTGGTGCGGGGAGGTACAGGAATTTGGTGGGCGGCAGGTTTCGAGCTGGAAATTTCCATGAGAGAATGCACATCTATATTAGTGAAAGTCTGAGGCAGACACTTGCACTTGCTTCTAGACCATAGGCGGCATCTGGCCGTTAGCAGAAAAGCTATTACTTATTCCAGGGAAGACGGATGACGAACTCGAATCTAAAGAGGACAGAGTAGCCGACAGGGAAGAGGTTCCAGTGACTCGGAGAGGGAGAAGGGAGCAGACCCACAACTGTAGAGGGGTGACTTCCAGGCGAAGCCGAGGCATAGACGAGAAGGGAACCTAGATGACCATTGAGCACGGGCTACGTACCATAAAGGTGAAGTCGACCCCTTTTTCTTTAGAGTATACAACTTAACCTTTCACTTTCCTTGCAGGTTGTCTATATATATAATGTATTCTGCGAATGTGCATGTGGCATTTAAATAAAGTATTTAGCTTGTTGTACGTTAGCATGTGTTGTGTACTTTTGTATAGGAGGATAGCCTATTCTTTAGTCAGAGTTGCCTTAAAATGAACAGAGGTTAATCCTGGTCAGGTAAGTGGTAACTGGATGAGGGGGAAAACAAGCCCCTCGAACTAGAGAACAGGTTGTGCTCAACTAATAGTCTTTGTGTGATCTGATATATGGTAATCCCGATTCCCCTGTTGTGTCCCACAGTAATAATAGGATGAGCTCGTGCTAAGGCTGCCGTGTAGGTAGGAGATTCTGGACCTGACTGAGGTCGCGAGACTGTGTGTGTTGCTGCCGAATGGGTAGGAGATTCTGGACCTGACTGAGGTCGCGAGACTGTATGTAGCTGCCGAATGGGTAGGAGATTCTGGACCTGACTGAGGTCGCGAGACTGTGTGTGTTGCTGCCGAATGGGTAGGAGATTCTGGACCTGACTGAGGTCGCGAGACTGTGTGTGTTGCTGCCGAATGGGTAGGAGATTCTGGACCTGACTGAGGTCGCGAGACTGTGTGTGTTGCTGCCGAATAGGTAGGAGATTCTGGACCTGACAGAGGTCGCGAGACTGTGTGTGTTGCTACCGGATGGGTAGGAGATTCTGGGCCTGACTGAGGCCGCGAGATCGTGTGTGTCGCTACCGGATGGGTAGGAGATTCTGGACCTGACTGAGGTCGCGAGACTGTGGGTGCTGAGATTGCGAGGCTGTGAGGTCTTGATATATATATATAATAGGAATTCTCTGTCCTTAGGTGGTACATATATATATGCTTATTTAGGTGTAAAAAGGCCCTAGGGAGGGGGTAACGTTCTGTTTTGGGTCAGAAGGGCTCTGTAGAGCAGGTTCTACCCAATCCAAAAACCAAAGCAGAACATTTGGCGTCACAAACTGTTTACGTAACCTGTGTGCGTTGTGGTTGTCTTGTGTTTGCTTTCGGCGTGTGCGTGATTTTCTTTTTTTGTATATTTGCGTGTATACTTTTTCTTTCTCTTTCTTTCTCTCTTCCTTTCTTTTCTCTGCGTTTCTTTTTCTTTCTTTTTCGCGATGTTTTCTAGGAAATCGAAATCTACTCTTAAATTGTCCGTTGATATTCCCGGATGGGATTCAACGCCTTATGGTGCCTTGGCCCGAGAGTGGGCTGATTCTACTGGTCTGAGTGAAAATTGGAATTCTTCTTTGGAGTCGGCGGAACCGGCTGACGTGATTGCTTGTTTGCAGACGGCACCTGTCTTGAAGGGTGAGGAGGTTCCCGCTTTGGGGCGCAGAGGTTGGGTTATTCTGTCTGCGTATCGGATTCTGCATGAGAGGTTGCTGAAATTGCAGGTCTCTTTTAAGGATGCGGAATCACACCTTGTTGAGATTCAGAATTCTAACACTTTATTGCGGTGTCAAAATAAGTTGCTTTCCGACAAACTTGACACTTACCAAACGGTTGCCGAAAGGGCGGCTGTGCGGATTGCTCGTTATAAGTACAAGAACAGGCGTGGTCGTGTTTCGTCGCGTAAAGTGCGTCTGGTCGTGGCGAAAGCTGGACTGGATTGGAATCCTGATGAATGGGATGGTAATATCTGGGACTCGACTACGTCTTGTTCCTCGGGTGAGGAATGTGCTATGCATGAGCTTTCTCGTTCCCGTCCTCACAGTAAGTCTACTTCTCGCACCTCTGATGGTGCGCCCCGTGATTGCGCTCGTTCTTCGGGCGGGATTGATACTTTTCACACTGACTGTCCCTCTACTCGTACTGCTCGGGCTCCTTGTGATGCTCGTCCCGTTGTTTCTGCGCACCCGGTTTTTCGTCGGAAGTTGCAGCAGTCTCCCAATGCTCCGCAGGGTGTTTCTTTGGACTGTTTGGAAGATTTTACCCAGCAAGAAATTAGTGATATTTTGCAACGCTTTCGGCAGCGGACTGGTGAGGCTTTGCTCACGTGGATGGTGCGCCTTTATGAACTAGGCGCTGCTGGTATTATGTTGGATACTGGCGATTGTTTGAAGTTTTGTTCTTTGAGTTTGGATTCTACTGTGCAAGATCATTTTCGTAACTATAATGGTGGTGGTCAAATTTCTTTGCTCCAATTGGCGACTGAAGGTTGCAATTTGAAGTATCCTACTGAATCTGACTGGCCTGTCAATGACAAGCCGTGGTATACCTTGCGTGATGCTGCGCAACGTCTTAAGGAGGAAGTGATGAAAACGGCTATTTTTCTGGGCACTGCTGACAGGTTGCTTGATGGGTTGTTGACTTCTTCGGTGCGGAATCGTATCATTCGCTCTTCTCCTGTTGCCTACAAGCAGGTCATGATGACTTTGTTGATTAACCAGACTGGTAATGTACTATCTACGGTGTTGGAGTCGGTACGCCAACTCGGTGAGTTGGGTGAGTGGTTTAAACCTGAACGTCAGTCCCGGTCTGACACTCGTACTCCTGGTGAATATAAATTTACTAGACGTGATATCTTTACTGGTCTTTTGGCTGATGGTGTGCGTCGGGAGGATATTGATGGTGAGACTACTGCTCGTTTGTGGGAAATGTTTCGCAAACGGGGCTTGGACCGGAAGGAGGGTGCCCGGCGTGTTCGGACGACTGAGTGTGATCGTGGTTGTTCTGATGGTAGCGGTGATGATGATCGCCGTGGGCGCTTTGATCGTCGTGATGATCGGCGTCCTGTACGTGATCTGTCCACTCGTCGAGAGCGGGACAGGGAGAGAGAGGGGGAAAAGGAAAGGGGGAGAAATGATCATGCTTACAGCAGACGTAGAGATGATAGGGATCAATCCCCTGAATTGAGAAGGAGGGAGGATCGATACAGTTTGGCCGATCGAAACTCGCAGTGCAATGTAGAGGACAGGAATCCATTTCGTAATAGAGATGGATATGAACAGGAGGTACCGATACCTAAGAAACGTGAGAGTCTTTATCCTGATTTGTCCTGGTACACAGAATGCAGTAAGAATGACTAGGAAATAGGTCAAGCTCCGGTACACAGATGGGCTCACAGAGATAATAGACCCTATGTAGATATTGATATTTTTTGGAGACATCGTAATATCCAAAGGGCCCGAGCATTAGTTGATACAGGAGCGGAGGCCACTCTTATTCATGGAAAATCAAAGAAATTTACAGGGCAGCCTTTCACTATTACCGGATTAGGAGGAAAGGAAACCCCTGCAGTTCAAACTTTGCTTGAAATGAGAATAGGTAGAATCCCTAGAAAGGAATATTCTGTATTAGTGGTGCCACTTCTAGAATTCATAATTGGAATTGATATTTTGAAGGGAATGACATTGCATCTTGATGATGGGTGTTACCAATTTGGAACGACGCATTATATCTCGTCCAGACCTATACGGGTTGGTCGTTTAAGGATGCCCCCCATACAAGTTCCCCAGGCGACCAAAGTGGTTTGTCAGAAGCAGTATCGTATTCCGGGTGGTCATGAAGAGATTAGTACCACCATTCAGGAGTTGGTTGATGCAGGCGTTATAACTCCAGTTACTTCTGCTTGGAATAATCCTGTTTGGCCGGTGCGTAAAAGTGATAATTCTTGGCGCATGACTGTTGATTATCGAGAATTGAACAAACCCACGCCCTCTTTGACTGCTGCAGTACCGGATGTTATCACCCTGATTGAAAGAATCCAAACACATCCAGGTACATGGTATGCGTCCATCGATATTGCTAATGCTTTCTTTTCTATTCCAATTGCCCCTGAGTGTCAGGAACAGTTCAGTTTTACGTGGAATGGGCGTCAGATGACGTTCAGAAGTCTTCCTCAGGGCTATGTGCATAGTCCTACGATTTGTCACCGGCTGGTGGCAGAACACTTGATTGAGGTACCAGTTCATCCCAAAATCCAGATATGTCATTATATTGATGATGTTTTGATCCAAGGCGAAACACAAGAGGATGTTCAGACACAATTAGATAGAGTCATTGAGTGTCTGCGTGGGAAAGGTTGGGAGATCAACCCGGACAAATTACAAGGTCCGTCTCAAGCTGTAAAATTTTTAGGTATTAATTGGCATGAGGGACACCGCGAGGTGATCCCTCAAGTTAAACAGAAAATTCTTGATTTTTCGGTTCCGAGGAATAGGAAGGAAGCCCAAAGATTCATTGGTTTATTCGGTTTTTGGCGCCAGCATATTCCTCATTTGAGTCAAATATTGGCCCCTTTGTACCGAGTTACACGTAAAAAGAATGCATTTGAATGGGGTAAGCAACAGCAAGATGCATTTAGTCTGGCGAAAGAGGCAATTCAACATGCTATGGATCTCTGGCCTGTACGTGATGGTGATGTGGATTTGAATGTGTCTGTGCAAGGCCCTTATGCAAACTGGAGTCTGTGGCAGAAACAAGGCAGGTGTAAAGTACCATTAGGGTTTTGGACCAAAAAGCTACCTGATGCTGGTGAGCGTTATACACCCTTTGAGAAGCAGCTACTTGCTTGTTATTGGGCTTTAGTGGATACCGAGCAATTGACTTTGGGACATGACATATTCTTGCGTCCTGAAATTCCTATTATGCAGTGGGTTTTGAGTTCACCAAAAACTCATCGAATTGGGCATGCTCAGGAGGCGAGTGTGATTAAATGGAAATGGTACATACAAGACAGGGCACGTGTGGGTCCGAAAGGAGTTGCGTCTTTACATGAGCAAGTGGCACAAGCACCATCGACTGAGACTGAGAGTGAGTGTTCCGTACCTTTAGAACAGGAGTCTCCTGTCAAGTGGGGTAGACCTTTTGATGATTTATCCGTCGAGGACAGGAACCATGTGTGGTTCACAGATGGGTCAGCAAAGTTTATTGGAACGACACGGCACTGGAAGGCGGTGTCTTATAATCCGATCACACAAAAACTGTTGAGCACAACTGGTGAAGGGAAGAGTAGTCAGTTTGCCGAGCTCTATGCCGTTTACCAAGTTTTGAAACAGGAGTTACCTGGCGTATGCCACATTTTCACCGATTCCTGGTCCACTGCCAATGGACTGGCTGTTTGGTTGCCGACCTGGCATTCCCATAATTGGAGGTTACACTCCAAAGAGTTATGGGGAAAAGAGTTATGGCAAGAGATTTGGGAAATGCTCCCACAGAGTACTGTTACCATCTTCCATGTGGATGCTCACACCCCAATAGACTCTCTTGACAAATTTTTTCATAATATTGCAGATGAGAAATCTAAAATTGCTGAGGCAGTGGTGGACAGACAAGATCCTGATATTGCGGGATTGGCGAAATGGGCACACCAGAAGGCAGGACACTTTGGAGAGAAGGCCACTAGCAGGTGGGCTGCTGATAGAGGAATTTATATTCCCCTGGATCTAATCAAAAATGTTATTCTACATTGTCCCGTCTGTCAGCATATCAGACAGCGTAAAGTACCTCAAATTGTTAGAGGTCATTTACATCGTGGGAAACTGCCCGCTCAAATTTGGCAGATTGATTACATTGGACCCCTTCCCATGAGTAGAAATTGTCAATATGTTTGTACAATTGTCGATACATATAGTGGTTTGCTGGTAGCTTTTCCATGTAAGCAAGCCACCCAGTTGAATACCATAAAGACATTAGAATTGATTATGATGTATTATGGTGTGCCATTCCAAATTCAATCTGATAACGCATCCCATTTCCGTGGAAGATTGGTACAGGAATTCTGTGTGGAAAATAATATTGAATGGATATTTCATATACCTTACTACCCGCAGGCCTCAGGCCTGGTGGAGAGATTGAATGGCCTGCTAAAGGATCAACTGCGTAAATTAACAGATGACAAGTATAAAAATTGGCGAGACTTTTTACCCCAAGCACTATTGATTCTGAATAATCGTCCTTTTTTAAATGCTGAATCTCCACTTATGCGTTTGTTTCCCCCAAAGGTTGAGACTATGCCTAATGTAATCAATGAAACTGTGATGTATTGGGAGATTACTTCCGGAGCTCTGGCTCCATGCAGAGCGACCCCAGGGTCGGCAGGCTTAGATTTGCATGCTATGGATGACACCGTTCTGGAAAGTAAAAATCGGGTCATCATTGCTACCGGTGTTGGTATTCATATACCACCGGGGAATTTTGGATTGATCGCCCCTAGATCGGGGCTGGCTGTAAAAGGCATCCAGGTACTTGGAGGGGTCATTGACAGCGACTATCAGGGAGAGATTAAGGTACTTCTGCTAAATAGCAGTGAGAATGACTTGCTGATACACCGCACCGACCGGGTGGCTCAATTACTCATTATGCCTGTTTTCAGTGGTGAAATAATGAAAGGCACTGCCCCAATTTTGCTAACTGTACGAGGCCAGAAAGGCTTTGGCTCTACGGATAACCCTGGGGCCAAGGTTTGGGTGCAATCGCCTAAGAATCCCCCTGAACAAGCAGAGGTTATTGCCACCGGTCAGGATAATACCATTTTGGTTATGAGGCCAGGGAAAGATAGCTGGGAAGCTGTCCCAGCTGATAAATGTTATTTACGAGAATGATTAATGCCTGTATTTGGTTCTTTTTCAGATCATTCTTTGGATTGTTGCTGCAGGATGTGTCGGTACTGGACACCGTTCGGACTACTTCGGAGAGAGAGAAGGGATCCCATCAACCCGGGATGAATTGGGAACTAGAGTGTTGCATTCCTTCAATGCGTGGGATTCGTCATCGAACTTTTGGACGCTCCTGGCGAAAAGAGTGACTGATGCCCCTCACTTCTGTTTGACACCGATGAGATCTGTGCACGATATCCTGGCGACCTGCCTAGTTGCTGTCCCCGCCTCGCTGGATACTTTAATAAGCATCTTCAACATTTCAAAGGCTCGTCCGAATATTATTCTGGGTGATTTTGCTACCCATGCATATTGTCCTTTGTGTACTGAACTGCCGAATGAGCAACTTCCCATCCAATCCCAAATAACTACGTATAATATTACACAAGGCGACCTATGTTTTTTCCTCACATGTAATCCTAATGCAATTTCTGAATGTCTACGTCTCAAGTTAAGAGGCGCCACCTCTCTCACATCTCATGAACGAACTTTGTGTTTCCAGAGGACACCGACGAAATGTATCTCCGTCCAGAACAATATGACTTGCAATAGTTTAGTAGTTACCCCCAGTCACTATCGTGCGATGTTGCTACCTGCCGGATGGCTTTTCTCATGTGGTAATACTTCCTGGCCCTATGTCCCCGCAAACATTTCCGGCGGCCCGTGTGCCATTACTAGGTTAAGTTTGTTGATGTTTTCTTCACATCCAAATGCCAACTCTCGTGTGCTTCGAGATACAGTACTGTTACAGGAGGATTGTGACTCATCTTTGCATTTATATTCCAAGTCTGAATATCTTAGTCTAGCTGTTTCAATTATTGGTGTCCCCGCCTTGGCGGTTTACAATGCCAAATCCATTGGGAAAATGGCTTGCTGGATGGTCAAATCTATTAATCATACTTCTACAGTCTTATCTGACTTGCTATTAGACGCCCAGGGTGAACGTAGAGCCATCTTGCAAAATAGAGCAGCCATTGATTATCTTCTGCTTAAACATGGACATGGCTGCTCTGACTTTGAAGGTCTCTGTTGTTTTAACTTATCTGATCATACACAATCCATTCGTGCACATTTAGATAAATTGCATGATTTAACTAATGAAGTTAGGAAACACATTGATCAGGGCTGGTTTGACTGGCTCTTTAATTGGTTGCCGGACATGCATATGCTACGCCACACATTAGGTGGCATTTTGATTGCTCTTGCTGTTTTAATTTCTATCTGTTGTTTTATTCAGTGTATCCCTTCACTGCTTCAATTCTGCACATCTGGTACTAGACATAGATCGGTTAGTTTTGTTTCATATTATTCTTCCACAGATGTTAATTCCATTTAGTATGTATAATAGACTGAAGTCAAGGGTGGAATGTACTGCTCGATTTTCCCGGCCTTCCGGTGTTATAGAGCGATCCATATGACTTCAGTCTCTTTCCATCCAAGTCTAAGGACTGGAGTAGTGAATAGGGCCTGTCTATTAGACACTTTTGACACAATCCCGTGCTCCTACCCATAGCTCAGGGCCTACACACATAGCCTAGGGGATAGATTCGGTAGCCTTGAGGATAACTTGCCCTATAGTGAGGGTATTTCATAGAGCTGTGTTGAATTCAGGCCTGGTAGGCCTTAAACGGGAGAGATATTATTCACTTCGACATGATCCTGTGTCCTTCCCCATAGATTAGGGTTTGCATACATATCCTAGGGGATAGATCCGTTAGCATTAGGGGTAATCTGTTCTGTAGTGAGGGTATCTAATGGAGCTGTGCTGCATTCAGGCCTGGTAGGCCTTAAACGGGAGAGACTCCATCTTTCCTCCTGCTCTGGCAGCTTGGGAAGTTTCTAGGTCATAGGCAGTGTTTTAGTTATGAGGTGTTATTCGCTCGGAGAGAACCGGTTCAGGCCGGCCCTTATCGAAGGATTGTATTTTTCTTCATGCCGAAGACACTACATCAGGCCGGCCGGCTGGGAAAGTGTCCTTGGTGCGGGGAGGTACAGGAATTTGGTGGGCGGCAGGTTTCGAGCTGGAAATTTCCATGAGAGAATGCACATCTATATTAGTGAAAGTCTGAGGCAGACACTTGCACTTGCTTCTAGACCATAGGCGGCATCTGGCCGTTAGCAGAAAAGCTATTACTTATTCCAGGGAAGACGGATGACGAACTCGAATCTAAAGAGGACAGAGTAGCCGACAGGGAAGAGGTTCCAGTGACTCGGAGAGGGAGAAGGGAGCAGACCCACAACTGTAGAGGGGTGACTTCCAGGCGAAGCCGAGGCATAGACGAGAAGGGAACCTAGATGACCATTGAGCACGGGCTACGTACCATAAAGGTGAAGTCGACCCCTTTTTCTTTAGAGTATACAACTTAACCTTTCACTTTCCTTGCAGGTTGTCTATATATATAATGTATTCTGCGAATGTGCATGTGGCATTTAAATAAAGTATTTAGCTTGTTGTACGTTAGCATGTGTTGTGTACTTTTGTATAGGAGGATAGCCTATTCTTTAGTCAGAGTTGCCTTAAAATGAACAGAGGTTAATCCTGGTCAGGTAAGTGGTAACTGGATGAGGGGGAAAACAAGCCCCTCGAACTAGAGAACAGGTTGTGCTCAACTAATAGTCTTTGTGTGATCTGATATATGGTAATCCCGATTCCCCTGTTGTGTCCCACAGTAATAATAGGATGAGCTCGTGCTAAGGCTGCCGTGTAGGTAGGAGATTCTGGACCTGACTGAGGTCGCGAGACTGTGTGTGTTGCTGCCAAATGGGTAGGAGATTCTGGACCTGACTGAGGTCGCGAGACTGTATGTAGCTGCCGAATGGGTAGGAGATTCTGGACCTGACTGAGGTCGCGAGACTGTGTGTGTTGCTGCCGAATGGGTAGGAGATTCTGGACCTGACTGAGGTCGCGAGACTGTGTGTGTTGCTGCCGAATGGGTAGGAGATTCTGGACCTGACTGAGGTCGCGAGACTGTGTGTGTTGCTGCCGAATAGGTAGGAGATTCTGGACCTGACTGAGGTCGCGAGACTGTGTGTGTTGCTACCGGATGGGTAGGAGATTCTGGGCCTGACTGAGGCCGCGAGATCGTGTGTGTCGCTACCGGATGGGTAGGAGATTCTGGACCTGACTGAGGTCGCGAGACTGTGGGTGCTGAGATTGCGAGGCTGTGAGGTCTTGATATATATATATAATAGGAATTCTCTGTCCTTAGGTGGTACATATATATATGCTTATTTAGGTGTAAAAAGGCCCTAGGGAGGGGGTAACGTTCTGTTTTGGGTCAGAAGGGCTCTGTAGAGCAGGTTCTACCCAATCCAAAAACCAAAGCAGAACAGCCTGCTGGTACCCAGAAACCGTCATGGCCACTGCTACACACATATGCCCCACAGTTCACCTTTCGACACCGTCGTATGTGAAAGAGGGCCCACCACATGCCAGCGGAAGCTTTTGGACCGAGGTCTGTGAGCTGGGTAGGCTCCTGAGATCAATGCTGGCTACCGCGACACAGGCAGACAGTGCCCAGCCTGAGGCCCAGCACCGTGAAGTGCTCTGTATACTACTAACACAGTAGTCGAAGAGGTACCAACAGTGGAACGGTGTCTTGATCCCACAATGGACGATGTTAGAACTGCATCTGAGAGTACAGATGAAGGTACACCTTTCGACCAGCTGTAACCAACTCTAGGTCCCAACAGTGGAACAGTGTCTTGATCCCACAATGGACGATGTTAGAACTACATCTGAGAGTGGAGATGAAGGTACTCCCTTCGACCAGGTGCAAGCAACTCTAGGTCCCAACAGTGGAACGGTGTCTTGGTCCCACAATGGACGATGTCCGATATTAGCTGCTGCTTGTGAATTTTCACAGAAGTCCCTGCGTTGACGTGCATCAGACTCTGTACTTCCGTAGCTAAGTGCTACACATTATTATTGTGCTTGGTTGACACCAGTCGGTGGAGTACACTGTGGTACAGCAGGTCAGAACAGTTGAACGGGGTCTTGATCCCAGAATGGACAATGGTAGAACTGCATCTGAGAGTGCAGATGAAGGTACTCCCTTTGACCAGGTGTAACCAACTCTAGGTTCCAACAGTGGAACGGTGTCTTGATCCCAAAATGGACGATGTATGATATTACGTGCTGCTTGGTTATCATAGAACTCCCTCCGCTGAGGTGCATCAGACTCTGTGCTTCCGTAGCTAAGTGCTGCACATGATCATTGGGTTTGGCTGAGTGCAGTCGCTGGAGTACACCGCAGTACAGCAGGTCCGAAGAGTGAAACGGGGTCTTGATCCTACAATGGACGATGTTAGAACTGCATCTGAGAGTGGAGATGAAGGTACTCCCTGCGACCAGGTGCAAGCAACTCTAGGTCCCAACAGTGGAACGGTGACTTGATCCCACAATGGACAATGTTAGAACTGTATCTGAGAGTGGAGATGAAGGTAGTCCCTTCGACCAGGTGCAACCAACTCTAGGTCCCAACAGTGGAACGGTGTCTTGATCCCAAAAGGGATGATGTCCGATATTACTTGCTGCTTGGTTTTGACAGAACTCCCTAAGCTTCTGCATCAGTCAATTCCACATTACATGTTACAGTTCCTTGTGACATAAACAATACCTATTAGACATGAATGACTGTAAATTGTAGAATGAAAATAAAGGTAGGATATGATTACCACACTGTGCCAACCAGTTCCTAAACAATGCCGTGTTTTTTGATCTTGATCGCCAGTTCGTGAGCAGAGGCTGAGAATGAGCTAATTTGTGTGAAAGGGCTTCGTGGATAAGAGGCAGGCAGAGAGACGTGTGTACAAAGAATAGATATGGTTTCAAAATGGATGTCGGGTTTAGTCTAATTTAGCAAGTAAATAGTGTATTTGCATAGGCCATACATCATCCATCCCTGGTTAGTGTGGAGAGGTAAGGGCCAATAACGAACACAGAGTTCAAATGCCTAAGCATACTTAGAAAGTTATTATATGAAAATAGTTCAATTGAAGGGCATTAAAAAATGTAATAGGAAAAAGTAAAAAAGTTGGAAAAAATCAATCCAAGAATAAAGTGAATTTCTTACAAGTCTTGGAGATTGCAGTCCGGAAGTTCTTCAGCGGCTTGAGATGCGTAATGTTCAAAGAGGCAATTGTTGTCATCATGTGAGAAAAGCGAAGCGATCCAATTCATATCCTCAAAGGGACAGTAATGTTCCTCGAATGTTGGAGCAGCAATTTGAATTGGCAGGCAATCTGCGATGTTGTCAAAGGTCGCACGTTGCAGGAGATCTTTCGCGGCTGCGCAGAAATGCCATTCCGCCAGGAAACCTTTTTGCATTGCATCCGCCATTGCTCCACTGCCCGAACAATCAAGTTCAGGGTTTTCAAGATACTCCATTACCTGCTGGATATCGGGAGCGTTTGCTGGGATGTTGGCAAGGCATAGATCCATTCGCCAGTCGATTGGGCAAGTTTTGCAATAAATAAATGGTTGCGCGCAGATTGTATATGCGTAAATAAATGTCATGTTGTAGCTGGCTCCGATAATAGATAGAGGCAGGCAGCCGAAAAGTTTTTCCATTTTTTCATGGTATTGATGTAGGTTCGCATAGAGGTGTATTATGGCGGACATGCTTGTTACCACAGGGAGCGTAGCCATTTTTAACAAGCTAAAGTATTAGTAGGATGTCCGAAAACAGAGCTAGAATGATGGGCACTGTTGCTGTTATTCCAGAGATGATCGAATGAATGAAGTCTGGTATTAGACTAAAAACTGTTTGAAAGCCTGTGAGAAGGCCGGAGGAGACAATGTTAAAAAAGTGTGCTAGACCTTAAATGTCAGATGTGTCGAAAATTGTGTAACAATTCACAAAGTGTAATGGGAGGTTCGTATTGAAAAGGGAGTGTATTTTACTTGAAGTTCGTGCTATCTGCACTTGATAAATTGCTTTTGGAGAAAGTGAGGGACACTTCTGTTTGAAACAAAAGCGCTTTCAGTTTGCTCCGTTTAATAAAATCTGTTTTCAAAGTAGGTATTGAAGGCCAAGTTGAACTTTGGGAGTTACTTTGTGTGGGTGGAAATAGAGATTGCCAGAGGAAGTTATCTGGTTTGAAACAGTAAGGACAAACGGTATGCCAGCAAACATTGCGTAGCAGTCCATGTTATTAAGAAGCAGATAACTGCCGTTAGAAAGCTGTGTGAATGTTGGTCTGATTGTGGGAGTTGGCGTGCTCTTAAGAAACCACGCACGATTGGGGGCTGTAAGCTTAGACGCTTCGTGCAGTTGGACATTCTTGCATAGTAATGAATGATTGCCATTGTGGTCCCACTTTTCACCTGTAGGAAAAACTTCGGTATCCTCTTTAAGACAGCAATATGTAAATGGGTGAAACCACTGCTCGTGAATAAACGTGCTAATTTATATAATCACATATAATCACAGTGGAGAAGTGTGGCTCACTGGTTAGAGTAGGCAGACCTGGAAGCAGAGGTCAGCCCGGGACCAGGGTTCAATTCCCGGCTCGGCTGGGTCTTGAGTCCATAAATTGACCATGGACTCGATAATTCTCGCTCCAGTGCATACTCGATTCATGGGTTCACACTCTGCGACTCTGGGCAATAGCTTGCTTAATCTCCACAATGGCCCCTCGCGGCGGGATGCCTGGCTTTCACCTTGTGGATGCCCTGCTGGGTTATCTCACAGGGGAATACCAGGACGGGTTCCCTAAGCAAGCGCTTAGAGACCGGTTGGTGATTTGCGCTATATAAATATCTGCACATTTACATTTACATACAACATGACAAACAACATGTACACCTAGAAGACACAACAACACTACGTACTGTGGGAACCGTGGCTAGCCATGTACACAAACCAAACATGGTATGGCACCTCTGCCACGCAATGCAGAATGCGGGGAGAGATGGGAGCAAAGTATGTGCGAAGGTGGCAAGTGATTCTCGATTATAAAAGTATACAATACAAAGTGTTGAGGGGATGTGCCGGACAGACTTGAGTATGCAGAGCACAGACATTTACATGTCAACATACACTGATGGTCTATTGAGTGGAGTCGACAGTGGATGCCACCATGATAGTACAGTTAGTAGGTAAGATTACGAAAACATAGCGCGTATGTGCCCCCTCCCCCCAAAATTTTTAGCGTAGTGTGCTGGCTCGGCGTACACAAGGCTAGCGTAGGAGTATGAATAAAAGGCATGTTTCTCTGGGTGTGGTTCTCTTCCGAAATGGCGAAGATGTCTGTCAGGTCTGCGAAGCTTACACCGCCATGAGGCTGACGCCGTGAGCGAAGGTGGCTGCGGGAATAATGCTCTGAGCCTGCTGGTACTCAGAAACCGTCATGGCCACTGCGACGCACATATGCCCCACAGTTCACCTTTCGACACCGTCGTATGTGAAAGAGGGCCCACCACATGCCGGCGGAAGCTTTTGGACCGAGGTCTGTGAGCTAGGTAGGCTCCTGAGATCAATGCTGGCTACCGCAACACAGGCAGACAGCGCCCAGCCTGAGGCCCAGCACCGTGAAGTGCTCTGTATACTACTAACACAGTAGTCGAAGAGGTACCAACAGTGGAACGGTGTCTTGATCCCACAATGGACGATGTTAGAACTGCATCTGAGAGTACAGATGAAGGTACACCTTTCGACCAGCTGTAACCAACTCTAGGTCCCAACAGTGGAACAGTGTCTTGATCCCACAATGGACGATGTTAGAACCACATCTGAGAGTGGAGATGAAGGTACTCCCTTCGACCAGGTGCAAGCAACTCTAGGTCCCAACCGTGGAACGGTGTCTTGGTCCCACAATGGACGATGTCCGATATTAGCTGCTGCTTGTGAGTTTTCACAGAAGTCCCTGCGTTGACGTGCATCAGACTCTGTGCTTCCGTAGCTAAGTGCTGCACATTATTATTGTGCTTGGTTGACATCAGTCGGTGGAGTACACTGTGGTACAGCAGGTCAGAACAGTGGAACGGGGTCTTGATCCCAGAATGGACGATGGTAGAACTGCATCTGAGAGTGCAGATGAAGGTACTGCCTTTGACCAGGTGTAACCAACTCTAGGTTCCAACAGTGGAACAGTGTCTTGATCCCAGAATGGACAATGTCCGATATTACCTGCTGCTTGTGTGTTTTCACAGATGTCCCTCCGTTGAGGTGCATCAGACTCTGTGCTTCTGTAGCTAAGTGCTGCACATGATCATTGGGTTTGGCTGAGTGCAGTCGCTGGAGTACACCGCGGTACAGCAGGTCCGAAGAGTGAAACGGGGTCTTGATCCTACAATGGACGATGTTAGAACTGCATCTGAGAGTGGAGATGAAGGTACTCCCTTCGAACAGGTGCAACCAACTCTACGTCCCAACAGTGGAACGGTGTCTTGATCCCAAAATGGACGATGTATGATATTACGCGCTGCTTGGTTATCACAGAACTCCCTCCCCTGAGGTGCATCAAACTCTGTGCTTCCGTAGCTAATTGCTGCACATGATTATTGGGGTTGGGTGACTGCAGTCGGTGGATTACACCACGATACAGCAGGTCTGAACAGTGGAACGGGGTCTTGATCCCACAATGGATGATGTTAGAACTGTATCTGAGAGTGGAGATGAAGGTACTCCCTGCGACCAGGTGCAAGCAACTCTAGGTCCCAACAGTGGAACGGTGACTTGATCCCACAATGGACGATGTTAGAACTGTATCTGAGAGTGGAGATGAAGGTATTCCCTTCGACCAGGTGCAACCAACTCTAGGTCCCAACAGTGGAACGGTGTCTTGATCCCAAAAGGGATGATGGCCGATATTACTTGCTGCTTGGTTTTGACAGAACTCCCTCCGCTGAGGTGCATCAGGCTCTGTGCTTCCGTAGCTAACTGCTGCACATGATTATTGGGCATGGTTGACTACAGTCGGCGGAGTACACCGTGGTACAGCAGGTCAGAACAGTGAAGCGGGGTCTTGATTCTGTGATTGAGAATGTCAGAAGTTAAAGTTTATGATGATTTCTGTGTGCTTCCGAATCCAACGGCACGTGGCTGTGAGGTGTTAATGACCACTGCCTCTGGCCTACAGTGCAGTCAGCAGGGCTCACAATTGAGTGGTGATTGTTTAATTACAGAATCCAGTAGACAGCTAACTACAACATCTATTTAAATATACACAATAGCCTTTTAGTATACTTGCTTGAACTAGTTTTTTAAGATGACTTATAGGTCTAGTACAATGACCAAATTCTTCTTGGTAGTGGTAAAGAACACTGAATAACAGTGTACACAGTGGACAGCAGAGATCGCAATTTGAATTGTTTTGATCTATTTATTGCAGAGTTTTGTGTAATTTATGTTGGTGTATTTTGTGAAGAGGACGTGAGAAAAAGTATTCATGGAAGACTGTGCTCACTACTGCCTTCAATTTACACTGCAGACAGCAGTGTTCACAATTCAGATCGAGTCGTTATTGTAGATGACGCAGTCCTGTAGGCAAAAGACATTGCTCCAGTGTGCTCTGTCCGCACCACGCATACGCATTGGTTACATCATGTATTTGCTGACAGATAACTGCTTTAAAACCTGTCAAGTTTTAGTAGCATTAGAAGCCAGTCATTGGTTATGCAATCGCAAAATGAGTCACTAAAGTGCAGTACTGAAATATGTAGAATGTGTGCAGATATCTTACCCCTTCCAGACTAGTGAATGTGTTTTGGTAAAGTCCAAGGGATAGTGTTGCTTGTCTAGTATCAAACTGTGAGTCTGTGTGCATTTGGGCAACCATTGTGAGAGCAGCATTTGGGTGCTTCATGTCTTTGTATACACATAACTGCTTAAAAACCTATCCTGTTCACACGTTTTGGTAGAATTAGAAGTCAGTCATTGCTTATGCATTCGGAAAATAAGTCGGGCTTTGACACTAAAGTGCAGTACTGAAATATGTAGAATGTGTGCAGTTACCTTACCCCTTCCGGAGTAGTGAATGTGTTTTGGTAAAGTCCAAGGGATAGTGTTGCTTGTCTAGAATCAAACTGTGAGTCTGTGTGCATTTGGGCAACCATTGTGAGAAAAACATTTGTTTACATCATGTATTTGCTGACAGAGAACTGCTTTAAAACCTGTCATGTTGTCAAGTTTTACTAGCATTAGAAGCCAGTCATTGGTTATGCAATCGCAAAATGAGTCAGGCTTTCACAGTAGTGTGCAGTATTGAAATATGTAGAACGTGTGCAGTCACCTTACCCCTTCCAGACTAATGAATGTGTCTTGGTAAAGTACAAGTCTGTCTGCATTTAGTAACCATTGTGAGAGAAGCATTTGGGTACTTCATGTCTTTGCATATACATAACGGCTTAAAAACCTTTCCTGTTCTCAAGTTTTGGTAAAATTAGAAGCCAGTCATTGCTTATGCATTTGGAAAATGAGTCAGGCTTTGACACTAAAGTGCAGTACTGAAATATGTAGAATGTGTGCAGTCACCTTACCCCTTCCAGACTAGCGAATGTGTTTTGGTAAAGTCCAAGGGATAGTGTTGCTTGTCTAGAATCACACTGTGAGTCTGTGTGCATTTGGGCAACCATTGTGAGAGCAGCATTTGGGTGCTTCATGTCTTTGTATACACATAACTGCTTAAAAACTTATCCTGTTCTCACATTTTGGTAGAATTAGAAGTCAGTCATTGCTTATGCATTCGGAAAATGAGTCAGGCTTTGACACTAAAGTGCAGTACTGAAATATGTAGAATGTGTGCAGTTACCTTACCCCTTCCAGACTAGTGAATGTATTTTGGTACAGTCCAAGGGATAGTGTTGCTTGTCTAGAATCACACTGTGAGTCTGTGTGCATTTGCGCAACCATTGTTAGAGAAGCATTTGGTTACATGAGGTATTTGCTGACAGATAACTGCTTTAAAACCTGTCATGTTGTGAAGTTTTAGTAGCGCTAGAAGCCAGTCATTGGTTATGCAATCGCAAAATAAGTCAGGCTTTCACAGTAGTGTGCAGTACTGAAATATGTAGAATGTGTGCAGTCACCTTACCCCTTCCAGACTAGTAATTGTGTTTTGGTAAAGTCCAAGGGTTAGTGTTGCTTGTCTAGAATCACACTGTGAGTCTGAGTGCATTTGGGAACCATTGTGAGAGAAGCATTTGGGTACTTCATGTCTTTGCAGATAAATAACTGCTTAAAAACCTATCCCAATGTCAAGTTTTGGTAGAATTAGAAGCCAGTCAAGCTTATGCATTCGCAGAATGAGTCAGGCATACACAGTAGCAGTGCTGTAGTGAACTTTGTAGAATGTATGCAGCCACCTAACCCCTTCCAGACTAGTGAGTCTCTTCTACTAAAGTCCATGGAATAGTCTTGCTTGTCTAGATTCACACTGTGAGTGTGTGTGCATTTGGGCAACCATTGTGAGAGACGCATTTGGTAACTTCATGTCTCCTTGTACTATTCTAATCATTCAGTCAGTACCCAAGTACTCATGCAGTGATCCAGGGCCTTAGCACATGGACTGCTTCAAACTCCTAAGCACTATGCATGTAGTCCTCTAACCACCTACACATGTGTGTTTTAGTCCTACAATTCCCCAGTCATTATCCATACACTCCTGCAAACACCCTATTTCTCATCTTGCAATCCATTAGTGACCCATTCAACACCATGTACTAATCCATTTAGTGCTTTCAAATACAACCAATTATAAATTCACCCAGTGTTTCTCGTTGTAGTATTCTAATCATTCAGTCAGTATCCAAGTACTTATGCAGTGAGCCAGGCCTTAGCACATGGACTGCTTCAAACCCATATCCAATATGCATGCAGTCCTCTAACCACCTACACACCTGTCTTTCACACCTTCAATTCCCCAGTCAGTATACATAAACTCCAGCAAACACCCTGTCATTCCCATTGTAGTCCTATAATGACTCATCCAGAACATATACTAATCAATTCACTGCGGCAAAACCCAACCACTTATACATTCACCCAGACATTCTCCTTGCAGGACTGTAATCATTTAGTCAGTGCCTAAGTACTCATATAATGTCCCAGGGCTTAACACAAACACTGGTACAAACCTTTGTCCATTACACATGCAGACCTGTAATCACCTATACAGTTATGTGTACACCTTGAATTACAATTTCAATTAGTGATGAGAAAAGAAAGTGGTTAAATGTTTTTATATAGAATGTGTTTGTATAATAATTGAAAAGTATATTTTATAAATGTATTAAATTCCATGTATTTATTTATGTTTATTTTTTACAGATATTGTTTATCATCATTAAAATAAAGTTATCATGCCTGAAAAATCAAGAAAGAGAAAAGAACAGTTAAAGGACACTTATTCGAAGAAAATTCAACAAGTATTGGATGACCAACATCATGTGGGTAAAAAGAAAAAGTCTTCCGGGAAGACAACAAAAGCATTCATTAAACAACTTACAAAGCCTAGAAGCAGTGTGCAGAATGTGCAAACTACTGAGAATGGTTCGACCACAAAATAGTATGAATCACAGGAAAGGAAAAAAAGAAAATTCAAATTCAAAAGATTCGATGTATGGTAAAAGAAGTCAAAATCAGTCTAAAGGAATCCATAAAAATATTTTTTTATAACAGAGTGGTTTTTAACTTGCTCAAAGATGTGAAAAAATATAGAAAAAGAGCACTATTTTATAAAAAGAAGAAGCATATTGAATCCATTGTTCAAAAGGCTTTTGAAGTAAAAAAGAAACTATTCATTTTAGTTTTAAACAGAATTCGATCATTGGATAAACCAATCCATTTAATGAAGGCCAAAAGTAAGAGGAAAAGAGTAATTAACAGAACTAATTTTTGTGATTTTTTTTGGGTGAATGGAAACACAGTTCAAGTTCAGAGCATTTCTTTAATGAAGAGAGTTATTTTCAGACCAATAATTTATTGCATGCAGTTGATACCAGTGGTCGAGCTTATGAGGTTAGAAATGGTTGTCCAATTGAGAAAGAGAAGATGGTTCCCAGAAATGTAGAAGAAGTGTTAGCTGATGAAGTTCTAGGGAGACGTCCTAAAGCCTCAGTGTACACTTGGGATTGCAGCAGTATTTGTAGTGTACGACAAGAATCTATTGATATTTTACGCAATTGCTTATGAGAATATAGTAAAAAAAGTGTTAAACAAAAGATTAAGATGTTGCAAGGACTAGACCCATGCTGAGTGAGAAAAAATACTGGTTTGCAAGGTCATTCTCTGGCTTGGTTTTCTAGGAAAGTATGTCAAAGTGTTTTTCACCATTTTAGGATTTTAGCAGTACATTATTCTCAAATGCGGAAATTAGTCAGAAGATTGTATTATGCAAAATTTCAGCACTAATGTTAAATGAGATGAACCGTGCTCTTTTGCGTGGATCAGTATCAGATGTGAAGAAGGTTTGTGATGAAATTGAGTTTTGTTACTTTGGACCTGAACAAGAGAGTGCAGAAACTGACACATTAATAGAAGAAAATGTTGAAGAGAATCTGCAAGAAATTTTGAAGAACAAATTACAAAGTTTAAGGTGATTTCAGGTGAAAGGCCAAATTATTCTTGTATTTGTTGTCGGCGAACTCACTCTAAAAATCAGACTAGGACTGTTGATCTATATTTAAAAAGTGAAAGAGAAAATAATGATAAGTGGAAGGAATTTGCAACTTATTTGTTGGTAGAGAATTGTTTTGATTTGGGTTCTGATCAGCGTATTTGTAAATATTGTTTTAATAAATTAAATGAGAACAAAATGCCTGCTACAGCTGTGCATAATAATCTAGAGTCGGTAACTATTCCTCCAGAACTGATAGATTTAAATACCTATGAGTCTATTTTCATTCAATGTGTGCACCCATTTCAGGGTTCGTATTGTTCGTAGGGAGCCTAAAACAGGTAAATTGCCTCCTTCAGATTTACAGAGAGGATTAAAAGGAAGAGTTGTATATTTACCTCTAGATTTAAAGAAAAATATTGAAACTATTGGTGTAGAGAATGTAGAAAATGAACCACTAGTTATTCTAGTTAATGGCGTTCCTACTAAAGGGTCGATTCCGGTCCAGGTCGGACAGCTCTCCGAGAGCTGTCTGTGTGACCGACACGTACTCGTAGCCAGTCCGTCCTGTAGATGAAGTACGATGCGCATAACTGCCAAAAACATGACCGACACGTAGGCTGTGATTCAAGCTTCATTCTCCGTCCGAGCCGTAACCCCGAACGCCGAACCAAGTCGCCCGGAAGCACTATCCATAGCAGTTTCCGCCCTGACAAGTACGATGCGTACTTCCTACGCGCCGGACGAGTCGCCACGTACGGCACGTCACAGCATCTGGAAAACAAGCATATCAGCTACGATTCGCGCCACAACTCAACCCACGGCTACGAGACGGACCAGCTTGCAATGGGTACGAGACGGAGCAACAAGCAGCGTGTACGACACGAACACATCATAAATCCCATCGCGCAGGTCATACCAGTACTCTACATCTATGAACGGATCAGGAACCAACGCCGATGGCGCAGACGGTAAGTCAGACACCTATCACACAAACAAACGACACATACACGCAAAATGGCACACACACACAAGGGATCCACATCCTGGCCACTAACAACAGGCCACCATAGGGGTTGTATGGCCAGCACCACTACCACCCCCACTCATAGGGGACCTGTTGCCCATCACCCCTGCCACCCCCACTCATAGGGGACCTGTTGCCCAGCACTACTGCCACCCCCACCCCTAGGGCTTATGTTGCCCATCACCCCTGCCACTCCCACTCATAGGGGACCTGTTGCCCAGCACTACTGCCATCCCCACCCATAGGGCTTATGTTGCCCATCACCCCTGCCACCCCCACTCATAGGGGACCTGTTGCCCAGCACTGCTGCCACCCCCACCCATAGGGGACCTGTTGCCCATCACTACTGCCACCTCCACCCCTAGGGCTTATGTTGAAATGAAATGAAATGAAATGAAACGTGGATTTATAAAGCGCGAATTGCTGCCCTGAGGCGTCCAAGCGCTGCCTGATGAGAATAGTCATTTGTCAGAGGCGGTCAGCAAGGGTTAGTTAAGAACATTAAAAAGGAAGGTCTTTAGTTGTTTATGAAAAGAAAGCAGGTTAGGGTTAGATCTAAGTTGAAGGGGGAGGAGGTTCCACAGCTTGGCGGCGTTGTACGAGAACATCCTGCCCCCTGCTCTGGCTCTCCTGATTCTGGGAACTGTTGCTAAGAAGGCCTGGCCAGAGCGAAGATGTTTCCTAGGGTGGTGCTGTGTGATCAATTCACGGCTGGTTGCCGGTCCTTTGTCCTAGAAGGCTTGATGGGAAATACACATTGACTTAAAGGTAATTCTTTGTTGGACCGGAAGCCAGTGCAGGCTCCTAAGTCCAGGTTTGGCTGATAGTCTCCGTGGCAGCTGAAGCAATGTTCGAGCAGCGCAGTTTTGGACAGTCTGCAACTTGCGTAGTGTGTAGTCGGGGGCACCGAGGTATAGGGAGTTGCAAAAGTCCAGTCGGGACTGGGTCAGGCCTTGAACAGCAACCTGCTTGGCCTCTACAGGTAGAAGTGGGAGCACTTTCCTCAGCATCCTGAGGAGGCCAAAACAGGTCGCAGACAGCCTGATAGCCTGGGTGTCAAAGGTTAAGGCTTTGTCCAGCCAGACCCCCAGGCTTTTTATGTTGTCCTTAGGTGCAGGCGAGATGCCTAGGCATGGAGGCCAAAGGGAATCAAAAAGCGTTGGAGCAGCGGGGCCCATGAGCATCAACTCAGTTTTATCCCCATTGAGTTTGAGGGAGGACCTCGTCATCCAGTCTTTCACTTCCTCCAGACATTTCCTTAGTCCCATTTGTGCAGATCGGCCGTTCTTCTGTGCCAAGGATACCACCAGCTGAGTGTCGTCCGCATAGGAAATGATCTTAATGCCGAACAGACGAACAACCTCAGCCGGTGGTCTCATATAGATGTTAAATAGCGCAGGGCTTAGCGAAGAGCCCTGCGGGACCCCGCAGCTCAAGGGTTTGCTGGAGGAGACTGTATTTCCCTCAAAGATCTGAAAGGACCTGTTACTCAGAAAGGATTTGAGCCAGCGTAGTGCCCTGCCTGAGACTCCAACTTCAGAAATGCGACACAGCAGTACATCGTCACTGACCGTGTCAAATGCTGCGCTCAAATCAAGGAGGACCACTGCCACTGATCCACCTTGATCCAAAATCCTTCTGGTTTCCTCGGTGACCGCTAGTAAAGCAGTCTCCGTCCCATGTCTGGGTCGAAAACCCGTTTGGGTGGCATCCAACAGCTGGTTGTTCTCCAGAAAGTCCATCAGCTGCATGTTGATGTGCTTCTCTAGAATTTTGCTCACCCAAGGGAGCAGGGAGATGGGGCGGTAGTTACTAAAGTCATCCGGGTCCAGGTTGGGTTTCTTCAGTAGGGCACGCACCATAGCCTGCTTCCAAGGAAGGGAGACTATGTCGGAGGTAATAGAGGCATTGAGGAGGTTCTTGATGGTGGGAAGGACCACCTGAATTACCGGGATCATAACTTCTGTAGGGGCTGGGTCACATGGTGACCCTGATTTCACTTGCCGTGCTAGAGAATCCAGGGAGTCCAGTTCTAACTAGGGAAAGTGTTCCAAAATGGCCGCGGGTTGGGGGGAGCCTCCACCGGGCTAGGCCATGTATGGGTAGCGGGGTGAGAGTCCTTGGCAGGAAAAGAGGAGTAGATTCGGAGAACTTTTTGATGGAAATAAACTGCCAAGTTGTTGCAGTGAGCTAACGTTTTACCTGGGAGCGTGGAGGGTGGTGAAGGTAATTTTACGAAGGGGGAGTGTGGCCTCTAGAGAGTGCGAGATCCACTCTTCAAAGTCTTGGTTGGCAGCGCCGGGATCCGCGTTAGGGGGAGGTCGGGAGGTGATAAGACTGTTGGACCAAGGCTCCACAAGGAGTCTAGCCCAATTTCTAACGTGTTTTACACTGGGAGTTAAGAGGGGTGGCTTGCGAATAGACCATGTAAGGGGGACAAGAGAATGGTCAGTCCACGGAAGACAGATAGGTCGTCTAGCCTTAAGCTCAGAACAATTACTGAACACGGGGTCCAAGAGATGGCCCTTGATGTGGGTGGCTGAGTCGACCAGCTGATCCAGTTGTAAAGCCGCTAAGTCATTCGCCAACTCAGTGGCGATATGATCACAGGCGGCATCAAAGTGGAGATTAAGATCACCTAGCAGTGTGTAGTTCGAAAGAGTTATGACTGACTTAGCCAAGGACGATGGAAGAGTCTTGTGAAACTGCTTAGGGGGGCCTGGAGGTTGATATATCAGTCGATATGTTGCCCAGCACTACTGCCACCCCCACACATAGGGCTTATGTTGCCCATCAACCCTGCCACCACCACTCATGGGGGACCAGTTACCCATCACCCCTGCCACCCCCACTCATAGGGGACCTGTTGCCCAGCACTACTGCCACCCCCACCCATAGGGGACCTGTTGCCTATCACCCCTGCCACCCCCACCACTAGGGCTTATGTTGCCCATCACCCCTGCCACCCCCACTCATAGAGGACCTGTTGCCCAGCACTACTGCCACCCCACACATAGGGCTTATGTTGCCCATCACCCCTGCCACTCCCACTCATAGGGGACCTGTTGCCCATTGCCCCTGCCACCCCCACCCATAGGGGACCTGTTGCCCAGCACTACTGCCACCCCCACACCTAGGGCTTATAATGCCCATCACCCATGCCACCCCCACTCATAGGGGACCTGTTGCCCAGCACTACTGCCACCCCCACCCATAGGGACCTTTTGCCCATCACTACTGCCACCCCCACTCCTAGGGTTTATGTTGACCATCACCCCTGCCACCCCCACACATAGGGGACCTGTTGCCCAGCACTACTGCCACCCCCACACATAGGGCTTATGTTGCCCATCACCCCTGCCACCCCCACTCATAGGGGACCTGTTGCCCATCACCCCTGCCACCCCCACTCATAGGGGAACTGTTGCCCACCACTACTGCCACCCCCACCCATAGGGGACCTGTTGCCCATCACCCCTGCCACCCCCACCCCTAGGGCTTATGTTGCCCATCACCCCTGCCACCCCCACTCATAGGGGACCTGTTGCCCAGCACTACTGCCACCCCACACATAGGGCTTATGTTGCCGAACACGCCCTGCCACCCCCACTCATAGGGGACCTGTTGCCCATCACCCCTTCCACCCCCACCCATAGGGGGCATGTTGTCCAGCACTACTGCCACACCCACCCCTAGGGCTTATGTTGCCCATCACCCCTGCCACCCCCACTCATAGGGGACCTGTTGCCCAGCACTACTGCCAACCCCACACATAGGGCTTATATTGCCCATTACCCCTGCCACCCCCACTCATAGGGGACCTGTTGCCCATCACTACTGCCACCCCCACCCATAGGGGACCTGTTGCCCAGCACTACTGCCACCCCCACCCCTAGGGATTCCTGTTGCCCAGCACTACTGCCACCCCCACCCCTAGGGCTTATGTTGCCCACCATCCCTGCCACCCCCACTCCTAGGGGACCTGTTGCCCAGCACTACTGCCACCCCCACCCCTAGGGCTTATGTTGCCCATCACCCCTGCCACCCCCACTCATAGGGGACCAGTTGCCCATCACCCCTGCCACCCCCACTCATAGGGGACCTGTTGCCCAGCAATACTGCCACCCCCACCCATAGGGGACCTGTTGCCCAGCACTACTGCCACCCCCACCCATAGGGCTTATATTGCCCATCACCCCTGCCACCCCCACTCATAGGGGACCTGTTGCCCAGCACTACTGCCACCCCCACCCATAGGGGACTTGTTGCCCATCACTACTGCCACCCCCACCCCTAGGGCTTATGTTGCCCATCACCCCTGCCACCCCCACTCATAGGGGACCTGTTGCCCATCACTACTGCCAACCCCACCCATAGGGGACCTGTTGCCCAGCACTACTGCCACCCCCACCCATAGGGCTTATGTTGCCCATCACCCCTGCCACCCCCACTCATAGGGGACCTGTTGCCCAGCCCTACTGCCACCCCCACCCATAGGGGACCTTTTGCCCATCACTACTGCCACCCCCACTCATAGGGGATCTGTTGCCCAGCACTACTGTCACCTCCACCCCTAGGGCTTATGCTGCCCATCACCCCTGCCACCCCCACTCATAGGGGACCTGTTGCCCATCACTACTGCCACCCCCACCCATAGGGGACCTGTTGCCCAGCACTACTGCCACCCCCACCCATAGGATGGGTAATGCGCCACACATCCATCATACTCCAACATTATGTATGTCAGCAAAATACATCCCCCCTAACATCATGACAACAGTGTGTAGTCTGTGACAAATGCCCACAACAGTGATTATGACTTTGAACATACAATGTAACTAACAGCACATGTGTGACCAACAAATGACTGTGCCCTACTCAAGGCAAGCATCACTATAGCACTGTGTCAATATAAAACTAACACCCCCTCACTGTGTAGAACAAAAGTTAAGTGTGGGGTCCAAACTGCAGCAGATGTTGAGCATTGTGGTGATGGGGTCTAAACCCCCCTCAACACAGTTACCAAAAGGTAAGTGTCATCATGGTCAAAGCTGCAATTAACAAACAGCATGTATGGCCCCTGCTCCCAACACATTAAACATTTCTGGGGCAAACTAGTGGTTGTGTCCCATACCCACAGAGATGTGGTGAGGCTAACAGTGCAGTGAAAACAAAACATACTCGCGGCCATGTGCAGACAAGCACCACACATGAGGGCTGACAATGCATACAGTGTACAATGACACAAGAGCAGAAGTGACCATCACAAAGCATACACACATCTCGAAAATAGACAAACCAATCAAAACAACCTGTGTAGACTGTAGGTGTCAGCTCACAAACTCCCATTCCATGCCAGCAATGGCACCTAACAACCAGGATGAATGTGCACAATGATGTGATATGACTCACAGGGACTGCAGGGAATATCACAGAAACAGCATCCAGACAATGGCCCACAACAGCAATAACAATGCACTGATGCAGATGCACAAACACAAACAGGCAACCTCACACTGCACATTTGACACAACATGCGTGTGTGTGTGTATGTCTCAGTATCCCCAGTCAAATACACAACACATGAGGGGGGCTGAACCACAGTGACACAGATGTGGACACAGTGCCATACAAAAGTAAACCATCATTGGGACACCCTTAGTGGGCAATCAGGCATTGTGAGATGAGAGGGAGCACAACAGACACATGTGACACAAGCTGGAATGAACACCAACTAACATAGCAAGAGACTTACACACAACAGCACTACCCCCAGGAACCAGATATTGGGGTGACACAAGCATGCCTGACACCACCACTGTAATGATAAAGGTAGATGTTTTACAAACTGGGAAACCAGACATGTGTCCTGTGCCACAAACGTACATCACACCTACAAAAACACAAATCACTCAGCATGGCCTGTCATCCATGGACAAACGGGAGTTAGGGGCACATCCATGCAAACATTTACTTCAGTCCACCCTCAACACCACACGCCCTGAACTGCAGCAATGTGCATTTGTGAAGCCAACATGGACAGGTGACATGGGTGCATGTGACATTGCACATGCACCCATGACAAACACAGGAAAGTTGGGATGAACTAAGGTGCACAGACTCATCACACAAGGACAGTTTACAACCCTGGTGAATGACAGACATACTGTACAGTATGCGGTACATGGCCATGACGTCAAAGCACACATA
This sequence comes from Triturus cristatus, assembly GCF_964204655.1. Lineage (NCBI taxonomy): Eukaryota > Metazoa > Chordata > Amphibia > Caudata > Salamandridae > Triturus > Triturus cristatus. The sequence goes on from NC_140585.1 coordinate 1,282,735,663, forward strand.
ACCTTCCGAATACCTGCCACAGTCCCAGGGCAATGCAGAACCCAAGGAGAACCACAAAGCACACATGCTGACACCTGCAAACATTACAGCCCTGAACCCGACAAGTGGGAGCAGTCACACACACACATACACATGTCTCAATGACTGAAAGGTACCACCTAGGGACAACTACATGATATTGTGAACAAACAAGTGCCTTGGGGAACCCTGACTGTGTCCCATCTGCGTCTGACCACATCATCACCACTCAGAACAGACAAATCCTAATGATGAAACACCAATTAACAGTAGTGTGTCATGCACCCACACATCTGGTAGCCCATGGCAATGTTGTGGGATGAACACAGTACCACTCAGCAAGCATCAACAATAGGAACATATCAATGGAACACTGCCTGTGTATGAAAAGGGATGTGGACACACACACACATGCTCAAACAACACACACCATGGGCCCAGGCTATGTCACGGGACAACACATCCATGACATAGCCTGAGGGGACCCAACTCCTGTGTAAGTCCAGCTGTGCCAAACATAGTCACAGCACGTCCCACTCATGTCAGCAGAACACTTGGTCAGTCAACCATCAGTTACCACACAATGAAGGCTCTGGTCACAACAGTCTGGGTACGTGAGTCTCCCCTAAGTCATCTGCACATACTCAACACATATGTACAGCAAGTTGCGCAGAGGACCCAGTTGCTCCTATACCAATGATGCCCACACCTGTCCAGTGGAGATGCGTCCAAAGTCAGGGAAATAGACAAATTGGACAATGGGAGCACATCATATGTGTATGGGTGCAAGCCACAGATTTGACCATGCAAATGAAATGTTCACAGAGATGTTCTCAAATTGTTAATCATGACACACCCAGTTAGCTGCAAAGGAAGACATGGATACTGACCAGAATAGGATACATATCTCATGGACCACATGGAGTACCTCACATCAACACCTCAGCATTCAACATTGGAAACCAAGTATTACAGGTGCAAGGGCATGCTAAACATCATCAACCTAATGTACAGCTAAATCAAGTTCACAAGGATAAAGAAAAAAGCTTTATTCAGCAGATGAAAATTGAAACGTCCGTTCAAACAAAAGGCCAATGGCCAGTCCATCATCAAATTACAAGGATTGAACTTGAGTGACAACTGTCACACGTTGCTTGCTTGCACTGGAAGGACAGGGGACATCACCTCGGAGGGGCATACATGGGGGCAGGCCAGGCACCGCAGGGACAGGATCAGGGCGCAGCAGAAGGAGGCAGTGAAGGGGTGGTGGATGCAGGAGAGTCACTTGCAACTGCAGTGGAGCTGACTGAAGTGGTGGGTGCAGTCACAACTGTGGGGCACAAGTCAGATGGGGTGGGTGCCGGCACAACTTCAGTGGGAAGGTCAGATGGAGTGGATTGAGTCCCCACTGCAGTGCCCAAATCAGATGGGGTGGTCGTGGACTCCACTGCAGTACCTAAATCCATGTGAGCGGAATGGGGTGCAGGTGAAGTCAGCAGGACAGAGGGGGGGACACGGTCCCCACATCAGTGGCACTAACCGTCTGACCGGGTGTGGAGGAGCAAGTGGTAGGGGGGAGGGCCTCAGCATTTTGGGGATGGTGTATCTGTGGGTGGGGGAACCTGGGGCAGGGTGTGGCCGGGGAACCTCTGGAGTGGTGGCCTGGGGGATGGAGGATGGAGACTTCGCCTTGGAGCTGCGTGGCGGCGGTGGGGTCTTGCTCTTCTGGCTCCGGGGGGACTTGCGGGTGGGGGTCTCAGTCTGACTGCGCCTAGGGGAGGGTGTCCGGGTATGAGGGGCACTCCCCTCTGTGTGTGGGGACTTCCTCTTCCCCTTGTAATCTGGATCTGCTGGGTCGTTGGGGAAGAGGCCAAGGTCACAGAGGAAGAGCTTCCTGGGAGATGGGGTTGCAGGTGAGGAATGGGAAGGGGGCTGGGAGGGAGAGGCTTCGGAGGACTGTGGAGTGGTTGTGGATGACTGTGTGTGTGTCTGCAAACCATCCCCTGTGAGTGTGGTATCAGTCCTATGCGCTTGCTTGTGTGCACGTCTAGCCCTTGGTTTGGGTGTTTGTGTGCTGCCCGTGTCTGTGGCTTTGTGAGAATGTGCAGGTGTGTGTGCTTGGGATAGGTAGGCTGCTAGGAATCATGGGTGGTGCAGGGGTAGAAGGGGTGCGGGACTGTTAAAGGAGGGACACTATTGCCGTCAGGGAGGAGGCCACAGACTGATTGGTCCTCTGTAGGGCAGACATGTCCGATGAAATGCCCTCCATGAACGACACCAGTTGCGTCAACAGAGTTTTGTGTGCATTGAGGACACTCAGCATCGATGCCTGCCCTACATGGATCTTTCTAAGTAAGTCCACATACTTCTCACTCAGGGCAACAGGGGACACAGGGGCAGGGGGTGCGGTGCCTGGCACAAAGGAGACATGCTCCCGAACACGGGAGCCTACATGGACCTCTGGGATGGGAGCCGATGGGAGGGTGGTGATAGTGGTGGTAGGGGTGGTGGTGGGGACAGCCTCACTAGCTGGGGTTTGGTGGCTGCTGACACCCGCCTCCACAAGGGAGTCATCCTCAGAGCTGATGTGGCCCTCAGCTGGGGGGGGGGTGGTGCTGACGACTCCTCGGTGTGGCTCCACTCGCCCTCCGTGCCACTGGGTCTCCCCGACTCCTCTCCTTCTGTCCCTGTCAGGCTCTGTAGCTCCTCCTGGTTCGTGGAGCTGTCCCCTCCTGTGGGCGTGGATGTATCTGGATAGGAATAGGAAGAAAGAGAACAACATCAGTCACCTGCACTGACTGCACACACCACAGTAAGTACATCACATCACAGGGCAAGCCTGGCATCATCAGCTGAACACTGCTCAAAGTGCCAACACTGTTTAGAATAAGCCAATTGTCATTCTCAACATCAACCATGGCACACATATCCCTCCTTGACTTGCACCCATATGTCTGTTGCATGATGGATGCTAATACCCCAATGTCCCGACATGTACCACCCACACATCAGTTGGACATGCAAGTGAACATGTAGGAGTATGTCACTATACACACAGCACATCTCTTGCCACTGACTCAGTACAGGTGTCTGGATGAAGGGATGGGCAGAGACTCATTTCACATGCTTGTGATGCATGCCAGCAACAAACACTATGATGTTCTCATGTCCTGATAGTCAATGCCACAATGGGGTGCATGGTGCACACTTGAACACAATGCAGGATCACTCATAGCAAATTAAATGCCATGGCACTGGCATGCCTGGAAATTCAGTCAACACTGTTTCCTGTCATAGGGGCAGGGCATCCAGACAACAACAATATGCACTGTGTCACTATCATAGCTCAGGGGTAAAGCAAACTCTGCAGCTGACAAGTGCACTTGCCCATCCCCTGCAAACAACATATCCAGGACCCAGAAGACCCCACATCATGCAAATCAGACATATGAGTCTCTACACACACAACTCCATGTACATTAGCACATCACAGTCTTCAGTGCATGTAACCCAGCTGCCTGAAGTGCACAGTTACATACACCATTGTGCACTGTCAGATGATCACACACCTATATGTCACACAGGTCTTGTCTCACACAGTCACATCTCAGATGTCCTGCTGACCCTCAAAATCATGGACACCCCAGTTGTACGTAACAGGAAGCCACACCATAATGACACAGGCAGACACCTGAAGGCACATGTCCCGAAGCACAACCTGTAAGTTGATACACAGGAGTGGGATTACAGAATGTTTCTAAATGCCCTTGAGGAGGCATGACTGCCCAGGTCTATGTGAAACAGTGTTTGGCCCTGGACAGTAGTCAGGTGGCTAAGCAAGTGTGACATACTTGATATACATACTCCTGAGGCCCACAAATTGGAGTCCCCTGCTGCATGATTTTGTTTGAAATACCCCAGCCACATGTGGCGAGTCAGACCAGCAATTGGAACACATATCAAGGGCACACACAGATCACATGTCAGATAACAGGCATTGGGCAAACAATTGAACCACCCATGAAACACAAAACAGAGTCACGGGGACAGATGCTGTCTGGTAGCTGAAGCATAGCTGACTGCAGGGACACAGTGCCCTAGTGACACAAGCAACAGACTGTAGGGGCCACACCTGTGGAACAGATGAGGAGGGTGCATCACACAATTGAGGGACCTGAGTATTGGACTACAAGACCTACGTAATGTGGAAGTGTGACCAGGCCAAAAAACTGCAATTCTCTTGTCAGACATAGTACACAGATTAGGCATGGAAATACCCCCTTCTTGCTGCTGTCTGGCCTTCAGATGCCTATCCAGGTCCGGGACGACCACCGCCAGGATCCGGAGCATGTGGGGGGTCAGGGTCCGGTGTCCGCCCCTCCTGCGTGGAGGTAACAGCTTCAGCTAGACTCTAGCTATCCTCCGGGTCCAGCCCCGAAGGTCCTGCCACCTCTTCTGGCAGTTGCGGATCCGGCGCTTGTAGAGCCCCACCGAACAAACTGCCCGGGCGATGGTCAGCCATATCTCCTGCTTCTGGTGGGCATCAACCTGTGAGGATGACAAAGTAAAAAGTACATTAACACACATGCCCCGGTCCAGGGAAGACATGGCTTGGCAGTTCGGGCTGGACTGTTCCCATGAGGCACAGGGTCAGACTGATTTGCATATGGCCATGTCTGAACTGGGGTGGCAGAGTGGGCTAAAGAAGGGTGATGGATTAAACCCAGATCAGTTGACTGGGGGTGAGTGCTTGCAATGTTCAACACTCCGTCCATCACTTCCTTTGGTTTTGCCATATTTGTGCTTCACACATTTGGATATACATGTCATCATCACAAAGGGAAATGAGTTACACAGGTAGTGCAACCATGGGGAAGGACAAATCACCTGCATGTCTGACATGTTAACAATGCCTGGGAAGTTTAAGCTTACAATAATGTACTTTAGCAGCAGAACACCTGTTCATTACATGTCCCTACACACTTTGAGGGATGAAAGTAGTCAGTGAGAATGCTTGCCACTGGTGCACATACTGCTACTACTGCTAGTCAGACAACATGCACAATTAGGAAGGCAGTGGACTGCACACTCACCTGCTCCCGTAGTTTCCCATACAGCTTGCTGTACTGTGAAAGGAGCCCGTCCAGCAGGGCCTGGTTCTCCTCCTCAGTGAAGGGTGGGGCCCTCTCCAGAGTACGTGCCATAGCAGGAGCCAGAGGATGCAGAGACAGCAGTAGCTGTAGCAGGGATGTGGTCCAGGAGCATGTACTGCAGGTAAGTGAGCTCCCTGGGGGCCAGCCAGCCTTATATCTGTGCTGCAGAGGCAGAATTTGTGCCATGTGTCCCAAGTGATAGGTCCATCACGGTTGCATTCTATGAATCTGGCCAATCCATGGAAATGTACGACTCGTACACGCCTTCCGCATCGTTCAAATCTTCACTTTCATGACACACTAGTAATTGCAACATTGTTGTAGGCATCCAACTGAATTTCCAGCGCACAACTCGTACAAGTTTTAAATCCGCATCCGTCTCCATGACAGTCAAGAGCCAATGGGTGCGCCCGGCTCGGTCAACTGACAGTACAACGCGTTTTTTGAAAATACACATGCACCCGTCTCCATATGATTCAATGACCAAGGTGTACACCTGTCTCTGGACCATGCCTGCCCGATGCGTATGCATGATACTCACCCGCGTCGGACCTCATTGCAGTCAATGGCAAAGCATACGCATGGTTTGGTCGTGAACCGTGCAATGCGTACGCATTGTCACCCACGTCGGACCTCATTGCAGTCAATGGCAAAGCCAACGCACGGCTCGGTCATGAACCGTGCAATGCGTACGCATTGTCATGCGCGTCGGACCTCATTGCAGTCAATGGTAAAGCATACGCATGGCTCGGTCATGAACCATGCAATGCGTACGCATTGTCCCCCGCGTCGGACCTCATTGCAGTCAATGGCAAAGCGTATGCACGGCTCGGTCATGAACCGTGCAATGCGTACGCATTGTCACCCGCGTCGGACCTCATTGGTGTGACTATTCGACAGATTCAACACACAATTACTTGCCAGGGACACCTGTGCACACCTACCTCACTACAGCATTGGCCACACAGTATCCCATGGCATGTAAGGCTGCATTCCCTATGTGTTGGGGGGGGCACATTTGGTTTGTTGGGTGGCACTTTTGTTCAGACACTCCCAGGCTGTGCACATGTACATGGGGGCAGAATCCTTTGTGTGTTGTGCACATTACCACTGTGATGTGCAAATGTACAGTAATGGGCATGAGTCACGGACACAGTTTCATATTGGATCTGTTTAGGACATGTCACATACACCCTGAGTCCTGGGGGGGATGGCATGTACATCACAGTGAGACCTGTAGCCACAATTCTGATGTGCACCCACAGTCTGTGTGCATGTTGTGTCTCAGATGTGGCTGATCAAATGTGCCCAATGGGAGACAGTCTCCACATCCATGTGGTATATGCATCTACCTTGATGGTGTGTGTGTGTGTCTAAGGGACGTACATGTAGGGCCTGCAGGGACAATAGTGGCCACTACCTGTGAGACTCACGCTTGCCTTGTGGTGTGTACGTGATATGCCATGTCCATTGCATTGTCGATGTGGCAATACAGGGCTGGGTTTCTGCATGGCAAAGATCTGTGATGCCTGGGAGACATCAGGCCTCACTTGTCACTGTGGTGTGTGTTTATAACGTCACAGCAGTATATAGGTCGGGTGACACAGCCAGATAATTGGCCATTGCACTACATGGGACTCATGTGGACATGTGGAATTGAGATGTGAGGTGATGGTCATGTAGGTGACATATGTGTCCATGCCCAACAGCACACACCTCAGTGCATTGTGTAATGTCATGATCTATCATGTGATATTGAGCCTGGTCATGGCCACATGGGTGGATGAACGAACAATCTTCCTTTGTTCATCTCTGTTCTGCAGGTCACCAGCTGTCCATCGACTGTTCCCAGACCTTGCAACCATGTAGGAATGTGACTGCATCCGACGGTACTGCTTCACCAGGCCACTGATTGAGGAGTTGGCGGAGCAGTTGGCGCCACATCTGCTACCTGGCCGGACATACCCTACAGCACTGACCCCAGAGGTGAAGGTGATGGCAGCCCTGCACTTCTTTGCTACTGATACCTTCCAGTACACTGTGGCTACAGCAGGTGGTATGTCGCAAACTATGTTTAGTCGGGTGCTACACGATCTCTTGGATGGGATGTTGCATTTCCTTGACCTGTACATCAAGTTCCCTAGCCCAGCTGAACTCCCTGAAATAAAGGATGCCTTTTCTACACTGGGGAGGATGCCGAACGTCATTGGATCTATTGATGGGACACATGTGGCCCTGATACCACCACAGGCACATGAGCAGGCACACTGGAACAGGAAACATTTCAACTCGATCAATGCTCTGGTGGCATTTCTTGCAGACATGTCTATCACACATGTGTGTGCACGGTTCCCTGGTTCTGCGCACAATGCCTACATAATGAGCAGTAGTCGCATTGCAACGCTGATGTCACAGATGCCAGCTCAGCATGCCTGGCTTGTCGGTGTGTACTGACTGTTTATCATTGTGTGTATTTGTCAATGTTGCATTCTGCCCTCCTACAAAACTCAGCTACTTGTTCATTTTGTGTGTGCGTAGGTGACTCAGGATACCCCAACATGCTGTGGTTGCTGACACCCTTCCGGAACCCTGTGACACCAGCCGAGATTCGTCACAATGAAGCACATGGTCGGAGCAGGAGGGTAATTGAGCTGACATTCAGCCTCCTGAAAAGCCGCCTGGGCCAAGATGCCAGTGATGATGAGGATGAGGGTGACGTCTGCTCACAGCTCATCAACAACTTCTTCACCTGAATGTGAGTTTCCAGGGTTGTTATGTCAATGTATGAAGTTAGCCTGGAATGTGGCTGCTCTGTTGCTGTCTGAGTGTGTCTGTGTGTCACTTGACTGGATGCGTGCCAGTTGGGGGTCATCATGCAGTCCAGACCCCTCTGCAAGGCGCGCCCTCTGCCTCCCACCCCTCCCAGCACCCCTATCCACATGGGCAGGACCAGCGGCGGGACGCACAGGTGACACTGGGACCCCTTGGGTGGTGTTGATGGTGGTGTTTGCTGTATCTTCCAGGGTGTCCTGTGTCCCTGTGCTGTGGGTGTTCAGTGGCCTTGGTCTGTCCGTGTTGGCGGGGGTGCCTTGTCAGTGTCCAGATGCTGGATGCGTGGGTTCAGGGGGTGCAGATGTTGATGCTGCTGGTGCTGCATGATGACTCACACCGGAGGGGCCAGGTTGGTTGTCGTCATCTGAAGAGGACAGAGACAGAGTCAAACCAGAGAGCTGAGTGTCCACCAGAGTCTGGGCCTGGGAATCCTCTTCATTTGGTGCTGGGTCCCCAGCACCACCTGTGTTTGGAAGAGACACACAATGTGAGTTCTATTTCTACAGGCATCAATGGTTCACAAACATGACATTTTCTACTGTACGAACAGATGCCTGCCTGTACACTCCTTTTTTCCAGCTTGTCACGGAAAGAGTTCGAGATTGTTGTTGCCCATTTCCTAGCAGGGCCTTGTACTCCCACAACACAGCACAGTGTCAGACATCTTGTCAGTCCCTTCCCACTCCCTGTGAGGCGAGCATGGTTCAGTGTATGCTTGCTGGCCCATGTGGGTGGGTGTAGATTGTCTGTGACTGCGACTCCCATCATGCTCTTGGCTACACCCCCCTTCCCAGCAAGCCCATACTTCCTCCCTCTTGACTCTGCTTCCCTGTGAGGGGGTGTGATGGCAATGGCAAGATGGCTGACTGTGAAATCCTGTTGTTTGCTTGGCTACAAGTCCAAAGAGAGCCCCTGTGCTTCACACATCAGCACCCAGTACGGGGTATCTTTTGATGATATTTCACTGAGGTGTGGGTCAATGCATTCTACCCGGTGAGTTGTGTGGAGTTTGTGTTAAGGGGGGTGTGTCTCCACATGCTGGTAAGTATGGTCAGAGCTGTCAGTCCTCCTTCCCACCCGGCCAGACTTCCCATCATGAAACGTGCTTCCATTGGAGGGCGTGCAAGTTGTCTTTCAGGATGTCAGTTAGTGGTGTCCTGCTTCTGATTTGCGCACATGCCCTACCAGGGCCTTGTGCTCCCCACAGCAGGACCCAGTGTCAGCCATCTTGTCAGTCATTTTTCACTCCCTGTGATGTGAGCATGTTTCAGAGAGGTCTTGATGGGCCAATCAGGAGGGGGAGCATTATCTGTGACTACAGACCCCATCATGTTTTTGGATACACTCACTTCACCTGCATCCCCACTATTCCTTCCTGTCAGTCAGCTGTACTGTGAGGTAGTGTGTTTGTGGTGGCAAACTGTCTGGCAGTTTCGATTTAGCTTTGTGCCACTGCTTTGCTCTATGTGTTTGTAGGTTGGTGCATGTCATGACACAGTTCCAAGTCACTATGAGATGGCAGGTATTGTGTTTGTCTGACTGGCATACACATCTTGGGATGATTATCTATTGGTTACTGTGGCTTTGCTGGCGGTGCATGGTTTCACTGTTCCCTTGTCACACAATATTGGGTATGTTGTTTGTGTACTCACCAGGCTCTGGTATGTCTGTTAGACCATGGACGCTCTCTGGTAGTAGGATGTCCCGCACCTTCTCCTCCCAGGTCCTGAAGTAGACTGGTTTGGCAGGCGGGCCACCGCCGGTGCATTGACTCAGGGCATGATCTTTTTTGATGAGTTTCTTGACCCTCCTGCACACGTCATACCACCTGTTCTGGATATCGTCCTTTGTGCGCCTTGCTGGTGCTTGAGCGTTCACCTTGTCCACAATCCTCGCCCACATCTTGGTTTTCTGTGACATGGGGGTCCTTTGGACCAATGTACCAAACAAATGTGGCTCTACTCTGATAATCTCGTCTACCAGCACTTCTAACTCACTATCTGTGAACTTTGGATTCTTCTTTGGGGGCATGGTGATGGGTGGTGGTGGTGAGGGATGTGTGTGTGAGAGTGCAAGTAACGGTGGGTTGGTGTTGGTTCTGGTGGCTGTATGTGTGTGTGCTTTTGGATGAGGTGCTGATGGTGTGTGAGTAGTGTTATGGGTGAGTTGTGAGTGTGTCTGTGGTTGCTGTGTAATGGTGTTTGCTGCTGGCTGTGTCTCCTGTTTGCAAGGGATCATGGTAGTGACTGTAGTCCTTTATATAGTTGGAGTTGTGGGTGTGTCTTTGTCCCAGGTTTTTTTAATTTGATATTTATTGGCATTGTCATTGCTTGTTTGGTCCTTTTTTTGTCTTTTTTCCTTTGGGTTTGGTAGGCATGAAGGAGACGTTCATCTGACGGAAACGGACGCTGATGTTGTTTCGTGCGGGCTTCTCTGCCTCGTTCACGCTGCCTATCTTCTGTGTTTCATACGCGTCGGTAGCGGAGATCTCTAGTACGTGTGGGCCCAGTTTTCTGTGTGTGTCGGTCATGCGGCTTGTTCTCCAGGCGAGTTGGTCTGGTTTTACATGCATTGCATCGTATTGCGCGGGTCGGACATCGCGGGTATGGGTTGGCCGGGTTAATTCCAGGTTTGTGTCGGTCAGTGAAAATCGCGTCGGTTTTCCAGCTGGATCACTATTTTCCCTACGGCTCGGTTGTACGGCTTGTATTCCATACGTGTCGGTTGTAATTCACACGCATTGCATCGTACTGCACGGGTCGTACGACGCCGGTCCGTGTCGGTCGGTCTCCGGTCCGGGTCTGTGTCCGTGTCGGTCGGTACGTTTTGCGGCCGGAATCCGAATCGGCCCCTAAGAGTAAGAAAATCTGGCAAGAATTAGTGGATGTTAGCAAAGTGCAGAAGGCAACATTGTATCTGATTAAAAACAATGAGTACTATAAAAATGTGTATGTGGGAGAAGAATAAATACTTTCAGCAGAAGATACTGAAACGTCAAGTGGACAAATTGAAAAAGTGGACATGTCCAGAAGTGAAGAAATCTATGAACATTACAGTGTACATCCACTTCATTCCAAAGAAGTGATGGGGAATATTATTGAGTTATTCCAAATGGTAAAAGCAAAGGGAACTCCCATGAGTGTGTGGGAAAAAAGCTTGGAAGCTCGTTGGTTTCCGCAGTTGTTCCCAACAGGTAAAGGTGGACGATATGATGAACGACCTGTGCAGATTCCTGCATCTGAATATCGCACAACAAGATTGTATGCAGAAGATCCAAGATTTCGACAATGTATCCCATATATATTTCATCTTTTGTTCGAGAGTGACTTGTCTGGACTTTCATATGCAGTGAATCACATATTGAAAACAGGAGTACATCTTCAAAATGTTTCTGCAAAGGAATTTATTGATAAAGTACATCAGAGAGATGATCATTTAGAATCTCAGCTGATTAATCTGATGGCATGTCAGCGTGGCACTAATAAGTATTGGTACCGTCATCATGGAGAACTTAAATGTATGCTAAGGAACTTAGGAACTCCTACGTGGTTCCTTACCCTAAGCTGTGCTGAATACGCTCGGGATGATTTACTTGAATTTCTTCGAGAGGCAAATTCAAATATAAAAATATTGAATACAAGACACCTGGAGAATTGTGCTCTTTGGATCCTGTTAATGTATGCAGGTATTTCAATCATAGATTTGAAGCTATGATGTCTTTTCTCTGCAACAAAAAAAATCCTCCTCTTGGAGAAGTTGTGGATTTCTTTTGGAGAAAGGAGTATCAAGCTTGAGGTGCTCAACACATACATATGCTCACATGGATCAAAGATGCCCCCAAATTCGGAACTGATTCCGATGATATTGTTTTGTCTTTCATTGAAGAATATGCCACATGTGCCATACCCAAAAGCACAGAAGAAAACAACTTAAGACAACAAGTCTTACGATTCCAAAGCCATCGATGTGGAAAATACTGTCGACGAAAGTACAAGTCTAAGGAAAAGTTTTATACCAAATGTCGTTTTGGATTTCCACGTCCTGTAATATCAAAAGGAAGAGTAAACAGTTTTATATCAGCTATGAGACATACTGTTGGACCTGCGATGGGCAAGCCCAGCACAAAGGGGGGTAGCTTGGCTCGAGTGACAAGGCAGTAGAAGGCTGTTGTGTTAAGCCGGCTATGACCAAATAATAACTCCCTGCACACCACATAAAAAGAAGGACACCACACCACTGTTATAGATAAATACGTTTCGTTTATGTAAAAGTTCTCTGGGTTGGAAGAAGTTCAATTAGTTAATCACATTCACCTTTCTTACATGGGTTTGATTAGCTGTGTACTGGTTGCGTAGGAATAAATGGTTGGACTCTTCAGTTCACTAGTCCTCAGACCGTTGAACGGGCTGCCGGAGGGGTCAAACTACCTGCACGCACAGTTCAAAATTGGAGCCGCACCTCAGTCCCGGAACAATGCGGCAACTTCAGAGGAAGAGACGGTCCCACCTCACTTTAGCTGCGCCGGTAAGCGCTCCAGTCGGTATGGCCCTTCTCCCAAGGGCGAAGGGGGGTCCCAGGGGCTCCGCGATCCTCCCTCCGATCTCACTCACGGGGGGGGGGGCTCCCGCCCACAACAACAGTCCCCAAGTCACTCGGGCAGGGCAGAGACGGTACTCTCGCCCAAATGAAGGCCAGCCTTTCCCCGCCCCAGCGCAGCACCTCACCTTCTGTCCACGATCAGCGCTTCGACGGCGGTGGGTTCGGAGACGTCCGAACGCCCGCCAGGAGGCACTTAAGTTGAAGGGGCCCTGTCAAGGGTCGCAGTCGCGATCTCACCACTGGGGGAGGCGGGGAGGCTCTAACTATGGCCAAAGTCTCTGAGGGGCAATTGGGCACTTGCTGGCCAGGCGCTGAAGGCGAGAGGTCACTGCTCGCGCTTCTGACTGGAACGCCAGTCAGGGTCCACGCCAACAACCTCGGCTGTACTTCTGCCTGCGCTATCAGCTGCCTCAGGGGGGGAACAGGGCAGGTGTCAATCTGGTGTCAAGTCCTCTTCTATGTTTCTTCTCTTCTCCACTTTTTCTCATCATGGCCGCAGGGACTGGGCCTTTTATAGCCAGTGCCCTGGGGTGCCAGCACGAGCCAGAAGGTTCTAGAACCTTCCCTGGCTGTGTCAATGACATGGCCCTTCCAAGGTGTCTTTTTGGTCATTAGGAGCCACCATACTGGGCTTCCTAAGGCAGCCATTTTGTGTACTTGTAACTTCTGAGGGGATTCCTGTCAGGTTTGCAGGTTACACAAAGTGCGCCAAAACCTCCAAAGGGTCAGAGGTCAGAAGGACTCCAATGGGAGTCACTCTCATAGGGGACAATGGTGTCCACCATTTTAGGGTTGACAACCTCAGTGTGTAATGCCACCGGTTCCGTCAGGCGCCTTGTACATAGGTGCCAGGAACTTGGTGAGCAACTGAGCGTCAAGGAGCATCTAACCCCATGGGACAACACACAAAAAGGTCCTGGTAGACAAATAAAAAGCGACAAATTTTAGGAGGCACGGGGGAACAAAATAAATCATGGTGTGAGGGGACTCTCAGAAGCAGACAGGTCTAACACATACCATCACTAGAAAGTCTCCCAAAAAATTCCTACAATTTGAGAAGATGTGAAGAATCAAAATACATAAATGATTACAATCCGTTTTTTCTCTCTATGTGGAATGCTAACATGGATATTCAGTACGTAGTGGATAATTCCATTGGTGTCGCTCGGTACGTAACATCCTACATTACAAAATCAGAAAAGACGGAATTGAAAGAAATGTGGGAAGAGATTTCTCACGAGAAGAGTCTAAGTAAGAAATTATAGAGTTTCAGTTTGAAGATGTTAGCCCATCGAGAAATTGGAGCGTATGAATGCTCAGTTCGGTTATCATCTGCAAGTTTGTACTCCAAATCTAGAACAATCATTTGGGTGAGTCTAGGTCTTGCTGCACCACGAAATCGAGTACTTAAATCTGTACAAGAAATTGAATGTTTAGCATTAAATGAACCAGAAAGTACAGATATTCTGAAAACAAATATGTTGGACACATATTATCCAAATAGAAGTCATCATCTTGAGAACATATGTCTCTATGAAGTGCTGCAAAACTACACTTTTAAACAGAATACTACAGAAAACATCAATGATGGAAAATATGCAGTGATTGGTTCCGAAGGATGTTTGGTGAAAAAAAGGAAAGGAAATGTAATTAATCACAGGAAACTGAGTTGCGACTCTCCTGATAAAAGGGAATTTTACTATTTAGCACTTTTGCAACTGTTCAAACCGTGGCGTTCAGAATTGGAATTACTTGGAGATTTTCACAGCTATGAAGATTCCTTCAATGCTTGTAAAGATACCATAGAATGTACTGTTTTTGCAAATTATGTGAAAATGTTGAACGATGAAATTGATCAAGAAGCTACTATTGCAGCTGAGATTGCTAGAGACAGTTCTCAAGACCGTCAAAGCTCTGCTCCACTGAATCAAGATCCACTAGGACAACCAATTGTTGAAAATGAAGCAGCAATCGCCATGAATGAGGTGGAAACAGCAATGCATCAAGCTCAAGAAGATATTATGGACTTAGCCCACTTGAAAGAACAACTAAATGTTGAACAGAAAGAAATATATCAGCACGTGAGACAACAGATTGACCATGGATTTCTTCATGAAAAGAAAGAATGCACATGCACCTCATTTCAACCTACACGAATGTATGTGAGTGGACAAGCTGGAACAGGAAAAGGTTTCTTAATTAAAGTAATCACCAGTTATCTGCAGAAAACAACGGACTCACATTTGTCTTGTGTTGTAACTGCTCCAACTGGTTTGGCAGCACACAACATTAAAGAAATTACATTGCATCATTTACTTATGCTACCTGTGGAGCATGAAAACAAATTGGAATATCACAAGCTATCTGGAGAAGCTTGTTATGAAGTTTCAAGAGTGCTAAAGAAAATGAAACTTCTGATTATTGATGAGGTAAGCATGGTCTCAAACTTAATGCTTGCTTTTGTGCATTTAAGAATGCAGCAAATTCTTGAAACAGAGTACGATGTCTTATTTGGAGCAAAACATGTCATAGTTTTTGGAGATCTACTGCAACTTACTCCCGTGAAAGGACAACCAGTATTTAAAACACTTGCGCATGAAGAAACCAGAAAGTCCTTGGGAAGTGTTGGAAACGTTAACATTTGGTCATATTTTGAGTACAAAGAACTAAAAATAGGCGACAGGCAAATGATGCTGAATATGGAAGTATTCTTCAAGATATAAGAATTGGAGTACTGACAGAACATAGCAAACAAGCTTTGCAAAGTCAACTACTTCCAAACTTGTTTCCAAATGAAATTATAGTTCCTGAAGAAGTGAAACAAATTGCAAAGTGAAACAAATTGCTCGTTGTTCTGCTCGTTTTTTGCTTGTTAAAGATTTGTATGTACGTAGAAAGCAGTTTCCTCTTTCTTTGGCATATGCCGTGACTATTCATAAATCTAAAGTATTACGTGTAGACAGTGCTTTGGTAAACATTGGAAGTACCATGTTTAAAGAGGGTATGGCATATGTTGCTTGGTCCCGAGTCAGAACTTTATCTAGTTTGTTTTTGATTGATTTTGATGAGTCAAAGATTACTGCAGATTCAAACTGTGTAAAAGAGTTTAATAGGTTAAGAAGAGCGTATGCTCCCAATTTAGGTCAATATTCTGTATTTGAAAAGCGTGTGGTAGGTCGAAAAAGAAGATATGAGAATATCTGTAGTGAAGTTATAGAGAAGGTAAAAAATCAAGATAATGTTGAGATTGTAAGCAAAAAGAAAAAGGACATTGTTGAAGAGATTGTTGGTTATCAGTTTGAAAATAGTTCAGGTATCAACTGCTATGCTAATGTAGTGTTACTGAGGATGTAGTTTTTGTGGAATGTTCAAAAATTCATTGGATATATGATAAATATGTTAGCTATAGTTTTTTTTTTAAACAATCTAATTGATTGGGTTTTTTTGCCCGCTGTTATGTGATGAGTACGATTGAAATCACTGTTTGTAGTGAAATGCAATATATTCTGAGAACAGCAAAAAAGGCAAAGAAAATAATTTATAAAATGTTAAAATTATGTTGTGTTGTAAAAAATATATTATTATATATTATAACTGTATTTTTCTTCTCTTTCACAGATACTAATTCTAAAATTTGAAATTTTCAGAAAACACGCACTCGCACACAAAAGCTAGGAGTAGTAGCCACAGAAATAGAACGCACTGAACGGCGCCTTTCTATCACCCCAAATCTCGAGCAACTTACACAAGCCTCTGATTCTTTAACTTCCACACGATCATTAGACATAGAGCCCCCCAAAGTTCACTCTCCAATTGAGGTGATACAAATCCTAGACCCCCCAAGTGAGCAGGCTCCTCGTTGTCCTGGTCGTAAATGTAAAGAAAAAATTAAACACACTTCGAAACCACCCTCTAGAAAAATAAAGGGACAGATCTTGCCCAAGGAGAAGGGGAACCAAGGGAGGCCCAATGAGGCTGATATTGTAATTACAAATGATCAACCTGAATGGGTCACTTTACTGATGACGAATCTGCATCAGCAGATAAGACTCATCATTAAAGAGGAACTAACTCCCGTATTAGCAAGGCTGGATAGCCTGTCTTCAATGTGGAATAAACGGGTACAAAATAAAGAATTGCCCATAGATACAAATAAAGAACGGAGTAGGGAGAATGTCCCGGTTCTAATGAGTAATCAGCAACCCGGGTCCATTATAGTAACCAAGGACTCCTCTGATGTGACCCTACAGGGACAAATTGTCACTAATGTGGGATGTAGTTTGGCCTCAACCAACTTGGCACCACAGATCCGACCGCAAAAACAACCAGAAGTTACCCGTAGTCGGGGGCCGGCTGTTTCTCTCCCGAATCAGGACTATAATGATTTTGAACAAAAACACCAAACACAGGGTCCCCCAACTATAAATTTACCACCTGAGTCTGCTCCTTATGTTTTTATTTTAGCAGGAACTCCAGCCTTAAGAGAGGGTACATTTGAATCCCATGAAGAGCTAAAACACAAAACCATTCATTGGCTTGCTAATCATAGCGATTTTAGCTACGAGAACACCCATGAGATCTTGACCACTAGAAGGGTAGGATGGATTGGTAAACATCATAAGGACATACATGGGGACTGTGTATTAATTAATTTTAGAAATTCATGTATCATTGAGCACATTTTAGCGACAGAACACGGAAAAAACAGGGGGTCTATTATTCTTCTTCCCTTGGGATACTTCTATCCCCCAATAAGGTTACACTATCAAGAGCAACCATTCCAGTGGAAAAGGAGAGCTCCAAATATAAAGGTGGCTCCCCTTAAGCCGGTTCACTTGTTTTATAACCATCCAATTTTTAATATCCCCACCAGCAATAGGTACAGCCCACTTGAGGGTGTGGATTGACAGGGGGGCTCAGATACTACTTTTAATGAGGTATCAGATATGACACCACCTGATTTAGGGTTAAAGGACAGGAATGAAGGGATGTTTTCTAAGTCTGCAGAAGAACTAGTTAGAGGGTGTCAGATTGGCACCAGTAGTTTTAGTTTTAGCTATTCTTCTTTGTGTCCCGAGCTTCCTGAACCCATAGATCATTTGGTACACGTGGTCTGTAAACCTAATGGTAGTGTTGAACCATCAAATGCTTCCATTAATTATAAAATAGCTGTGACCCCGTATAAGAACTCATCTATGCCCGAAATAACAAGGGTTTTATCTTGGAATATTGCGGGATTGACCAGCAAACAAGACGATCCTGAATGGGGAAGGTTTATTGACGGGTTTGAAATTTGCATGTTCCAAGAAACTTGGGCAAGAAAAGAGGTTCTTAAACTAGGATATGCCAATTTTAACATCCTGGCATCCTCGAGGGGAAAAGGGAGACCTTCTGGGGGTCTTATAATTTGGGTACGCTCCCACTTGGGGTGTTCTGCAACCGAAATTGATACAGGTTCCAACGACATTTTATGTGTCATGTTACAGTTTTCGGCAAAGCCACCTGTTGTACTAATAAATGTATATTCACGCCCATCGCCAAAAGGTAATGAATCTAACACTCTGGAGGAAATAACAGCCTTCCTCGGTACCATTGACACCAACCAATTGATTATATTAGGTGGGGATTTTAATTGCCAATTTGAACCGCTGGAAGGTTTACCATTGGATGGTCTGTATGATGAGGACCAGTTCTTAAACATTCCAGAGTCAAGCTGTCCTAAAGTTAAAATTTGGTCCCCATTGGCGATCCAGATGAGCTGCCTCACCATGAGGCATTCTCTTCGTGCCTGCAATGGGAGAGCAGTATCTGAGACATCGAATAGTTACACATTTTTTAGTAAGAATAAGGGGTCCATATTAGACCACATCTTAATTAATTCTCATTTTTGGGATAGGATGCTGGATTTTAAGATAATTCCCCGTACCGATAGTGATCATTCTGCTCTTGCGGTGGAACTTAAAGCGTTGAACACAGGGAGTCCGCTGGATACGGATAATCCCCCTGACCCTAGGCTTGTGGTTACGCATTGCAGAAAGAGAGTGAAATGGACTAATTTTATTCAATCAGAAACTAAAATGGCCAGCTTATATGATGCCTTGCTTCCCGTTTTTATAGATGCATCCAATTTCCCCAATTCGACTAAAGAGGGTTTAGACCTACAGCAGGCCCAATTGAACTTTGATAAACTAGGAAAAATCACCTATGATTTCTTTTTCCCGACAAAAAAACTGAAAAAAGATAAGCGGCCTATCCATCCCTGGTATAATAGCTCTTGCCGCAAGGCTAAAAAGGTATTGGTAGCGGCCATTAAAGCTAAAGATCGCTTTTTAATAAGGACGGCTAGAGCTTGTTATAAAGTAGTTATAAATAAGACAAAACAGAGCTGGGAAGTTGAAAATTGGGCCACTATGAAAATCGCGTTGGGTGATAGAGACATGAGGACCTTCTGGGGAATAGCCAATTCTGGCACAACTACTTTACGTAGCGCGGTCGAACCAAATCTAGATGAACAAACCTGGCGGACCCACTTTGAAACTCTATATGCCAAGGAACCAGGATTTGTTCATGCTCTTGGCTGCGATTCACCAGTTTTGGGTTCATTGACTAATGAAGATTTAAACCCTTTATTCGAAGATGATTCTACAGTGAGCATCTCTATAAAAGAAATAAACACCGCACTGGCCAGAATAGCCTCGGGCAAAGCCCCAGGGCTGGATAAGATACCCGGTGATTTATTTAAAAGTGAACCAGCTATTTGGGCTCCTTATCTTCGGATGCTTTTTAATTCAATTATGCAATGAATGAAGATCCCTATCAGCTGGCTTGGTGCGGAAATAATTCCGATTTTTAAAAAGGGTTCCCCACTTCTCCCGACCAACTACAGACCCATAAGTCTAATAGATATCTCCCAAAAATTTTTTGCTAGAGTTCTCCTCCTCAGACTACAGTCTTTGATGGAAGAGAGGGACATTTTGTCTGTCCTCCAGGCTGGGTTTAGAGAAAAACTATCAACTCTGGACCAAGTCCTAAGACTGCAACTACTGTATTGGAAAACTGTTTGTTTACAGGGGGGTAGTCTCTTTTTAATATTTGTTGATCTAAGATCAGCATTTGACTTAGTCCCTAGGGAGAAACTATGGTCTGTTCTTGGTGGGATGGGGGTTCCCGCTTATTTAATTCAGCTTTTTAAACGTTTGCATGAATGTAATTATGCCCAAATTAGATTTGGGAAGGACGGCAATCTCACAGCACCTATACCGATTAACCGTGGAGTTCGACAGGGTTGTGTACTTGCACCAACCCTGTTCAGTCTCTACATTAATGGCCTAATTGAGACCTTGTCAGCAGCAAAAGACCTAGATGCCCCTAAGCTAGCTTCTCGTAGAATTTCGGCTATGATGTTTGCCGACGACACCCTTTTGGTTGCTAAATCACCTATGGGGATTCAAAAAGTTTTGGATAAATTTGAGGAGTTTTGCAGGGATAGAGGTTTAGAAATAAATCTCCAAAAAACTAAATTCATGGCATTTAATTGTCCAAAAAGTACACGCCCTAACCGATCCCTAAATGGTAGACCCCTCGAAAGGGTGTCATCCTTTGTTTACTTGGGCTTTACAATAACCAAGTCTATGGATTGGGGGGCCTATATCACAAAAACCACGCTAAGACTAGCACAAACTTCAGGAGGCATCATGAAGGTTTTTAATAAGTCCAGCAAAAGAATTGTTAGTCCAGCTGTGGAAATATACAGGGCTCAGGCAAGAGGTGGAGCCTTGTATGGTGCAGAGCTATGGGGCCACCTAAATACGTCAAAAGGTGGAGAATCAATACCTTAGACAGTTATTTAAATTGCCTCGTAGTACCCCCCTGGTCCCGCTACGCATGGATACAGGCATAACATCAATTGCTGAAGTAGCGGGACTTAATCCCATAATGTATTGGCGTCGCTTGTGGACTACCCCCGAGCTAATTCCATATAGGGAGGAGCTCTCAGAGGTATTAAAGTCTTGTGGTTCTTTAAAAATCCCATGGATTGACCATATAAGGCTTCTTTTAACTAGCATGGGCCTTGGTGATTGCTGGCTTGATCCTGAGTTTGCTTGTTTGTTAACGGCAAAGGGTCAAATGAAGGCATGCTATAGTGAATACAGACTATTACAACTTAACAATTCTTCAGGGACTGGGAAATGCACTAGTGCCTTTTTAGAAATTAAGGCACTTTCTTATTTTGAACCGGCAATAGATCTCATTACCCCACCTGCAGCCAGGAAGCTCTTTTTACAATTTAGACACGGGGTACTCCCACTGCGTTGTTTTACATCTAAATGGAGAAATCAAAACCTGACCCATTGTCCAATGTGCGATTACCCCGAGGAAACAGAGCTTCATGTTTTTTTCTGTTGCTCTGGTCACCAGAAGACAAGGAGTCGCTGGTTGGCTCAGATCTGCAGGAATCTTGGTACCAGGTCTTGTCTTGAAGCATTTAGGGTACTGAAATCTGACACAGGTATTCCTATAGTTTACTCAGTGGCCGGTTTTTTATTCTCAGTATGGTGCACTAGAAGGGCCCATTTGAGAACCCAGAATGAAAATTGATTGTTCTTAGTCAATGTTGTAAATCTATTTGCCATTTATTCATTCATGCACTAGTTTTAAATATAGGAACTCTAGATTTCCTATTTTTATTGAGGATCTAATTTTAGTTTAATTTATATATTTATTATTCCATGAACTCTCCAACCAATTGTGTTATTTCTGTCCAGATTTTATGCCCTAGGGTCTATGAATTTCTGAATTTGCAACTGTACGTACAATTGTATTGCTCTTGTAATTGTTGTTTTATAATGTACTTTTTAGGACATTTTGTCCGAAATAAAGTTTTTTTGACTTGACTTGAAATTATAAAAAACAACTGAAGAAAATGTGTAGCATTTTTTATTTCTATTACTGTGAAGGTAAGTTTAACTAAGTATTAATATGCACAATGGGCTGTGTTTGCACACTGGTGAAGAGAGGGGGGATGGACGGAGTAGATATGTGTGGAAAGATGCTCAGTGGGCGTTTTAAGTTACAGGATAAAGTTAACATGAATACTGAGTGTCCCTGGGGCCAACTAACCCACCAGATATGTGCAGAAAGTGCCAAAGACTTGCATTGGAGAGAGGTATAAAATGGGACATGGTTTCAGAGCACCTCAGTGCAATGCAGCTGTATGGTGTTCAGTAGAGAGACATAGTGGGGTAGTAGGGCCAAGGAACTTTCAGGATTAAAAGACACTAAATTCCTCAACTTAAAACACGTCGAAGAGTGTGCTTGCAGATGTCACATCAGGCTCCATCCCTTCCCTTCACCACTCTAAAAACATGTCCTATCACTTTGCCAAAACCAAAGTACTTATAAATGTATCTTGTTCTCTCTTTGCAGTACTGAAATTACTCTATTTATTAGTCATATAGTTAAGGATTGGCATAGCCATTAACCCTAGTACAAGTTAATTTCTTTATATACTATTGAAGCAGATCTGCAAGAAGCTACAAAGTATTAATACAGTCTTCAAAACACCCAGTTTATGTCATTTGAGATGTCATCAGTGATGTCATCAGTGATATCAATGACCATGTCATGAATGATGTAATATGTGACATCATCAGCAGTGGATTGCGGGCGCGCGAGTTATAGTTAGCAGAACTAACTATAACGGAGGAATTTCAATGGTTTTGTACGAGTGAAATGTCCAGCTAACTATAACACCCTTAAAACTTATGGTTTTTTCAGTGAATTTCGAAGGTTTTTTAAATGCTAATTCCTAACTATAGCATACCTGAAACCAATGGTTTTTTCAGTGAATATATATATATATATATATATATATATATATAAAACGCGCAGCAGCCTTCTTCAAAGAAGGACTCGCGCTCAGAATGAAACCAGAGTTTATTCAGGAAGGTTACGCGTTTCGACAGCCAAGCTGTGTGGTGTGATCAAGGGTGTGATCAAGACAGCTTGGCTGTCGAAACGCGTAACCTTCCTGAATAAACTCTGGTTTCATTGTGAGCGCGAGTCCTTCTTTGAAGAAGATTGCTGTGCATTTTAAATTTGCCGGGAGACCTTCCCGGCGTGACTCGCCACCTGTCAAAGGGCCACGGACTTCGGTAATCTTGGTCGTTTGTGAGGAGATTTATTATCTACTGGCGTTCGCCAGTAGATAGTTATAGTTAGGACCGTGTTTCCATAGGAAATCCGCAACATTCTATTTGGAATAACTTTGGCGCCGGTTGACGAATCCTCGCGAAATTTTCAAAATAGGTGGGGCGCTCCGCTCCGCTCCTACCCTGAAAGTCTCGGGGGGATTCGTCAAGCGGGGGCTGAGAAAAAAGGGGGGTCCGAAAACGCGTTTTCCCCATGCAATTTTCCATAGGGACCTTTAGTCCAAGGTACAGCCCGTTACTTGAAATTTGGCAGAGAGGTAGTCCTCAGCTCAGGGAAGTGCCTTTTGCAGGTCTGGTGTCAATCTGTTCAGTAGTTCCTGAGAAAATCAAAAGTAAAATCATATATATATGTGGGCGGAGCCTAACCACACATCTCATCCTGAGATCTGATTGGCTGTCAGCACTTCATCCAAGAAGTGTTGGCAGCCATCTTGGGACCAATATACATGATAGCACCTCATTAAAAAGCATTGCAGTTAATAGAAGGTTTTAAGACTTTAGTTACATTATAAATCATTTGTTGATGGTACCATACTCATTTTAGGAATTGTGGTATGTTCTAATGTGATTTCACCATGTGAAAAAGCCTTCTGCTGGGATATCATGATTGAGAGAAAAATATTTTCTCATGCTTTTCCCACAGAGGTTTGGAAGGTGATCTATAAGCTAAACTGAGAGCTTATTTTCTGTAAATTCACATTATCTTTCTCAGCCATGGGAGAATGAAGTCTGGCATTCTCAGTAAAACATGTACATCCAACAAGGGCAGAGACTGTCAGTTGATTCCTTTGTGTTCTACTGCAGCTTCCCAGAGTGTTCCAAAGAACAACTAGAGCGCTAACAGTCCTACTTATGATAAACGTATGGCACACCTGAAGCCATCTTGCTTGGATTAAAGTGGTAACTCTTAAAACATTTAATTTAAAAAGGAACAAAATGAGGGGGTTCATTTTTCCATAACAAGTATGATTAGTGCTGCAGAAAGAAAAACTAGTGCACATTTTGACTTCTGAAATCCTCTTTTATTTCATTAAAAAATTCTGACATGCAGACTGAAACATGCACTTTCAATACCAGCAGCAGTTTTCCCTGGTGAGCAGTAGCTTTACTACAGTGATCTAATGAGCAAAGAGAGTGCTAACATTCTGAATTTATGGCAAATGTGTGACACATCTGAATGCCTTCTTGATGGAATCAAAGTAAAAAACTGAAAGTATTTCCTACTGAGGAGACTGCAGTAAATGAGGAAATTAGGAAACTTCATAACAAATAAGTCTCCCAAGATGGCCACCAGAGACAAAAGAGCCCAAATGTAGCCCAAATATCACCCAGATGTAGCCCAAGTATAGCCCAATGACAGAATGTCCCAGAGTGTTCTTAAAAACAACTAGAGCGCTTACTGTCTTCATTATGACAAAAGTATGGCACACCTGAAGCCATCTTGATTGGAATAAACTGGTAACACTTAAAACATTTAATTTAAAAAGGAACACAATGAGGGGGTTCATTTTGCCATAGAAATTATGATTAATGCTATAGAAAGAAAATGAGGGCACATTTTGAGTGACTTCTCAAATCCTCGTCTATTTCATTAAAAAATTCTGACATGCAGACTGAAACATGCACTTTTAATACCAGGAGCAGACTTCCATGGTGAACAGTAGTTTTACTACAGTGATCTAATGAGCAACTAGAGTGCTAACTTTCAGAATTTATGGCAAATGTGTGACATATCTGAATAACTTCATGATGGAATCAAAGTAAAAAACTGAAAGCATTTCCTACTGAGGAGACTGCAGTACATGAGGAAATTAGGAAACTTCATAACAAATAAATCTCCCAAGATGGCCACCGGAGACAAAAGAGCCCAAATGTAGCCCAAAATCACCCAGATATAGCCCAAATATAGCCCAATGACAGAAGTGTGCAAAACACTTATTATTTTGTGTTTTTGCAGTGTTATATAGTGCAGACTTGTCAGGTATTGGAGTGCTTTACATGAGCATTGGTTACATCACACAAGAACAAATTCATTTTGGTTGTAGACATGGGGAGACTAAGTGATTTGACCAGAATCACAGAATGTCGAGCTGAAGCAGAAACTCCAACCTGGTTCCCCAGTCTGCAGTTCTGGAAGTAACACCACATCCTCCCCCCTAAGTGCAACATTTAATCAAGTGGTCAACTGGATAAAAAAACATAAAGATAACAAATAATTTAAAAGTGCTTTGTCGCTATTTGAAAACTCAGAAAATATGTCCTTATTTTAGTCTTTTAGAGCACTAACCATAATTTTGATGCCAATAAGACCCTCTCATATATGTAATTTCTAAAGGAAATGCTCTAGGTATTACAGTTTTGATTACATCAAGATGACGTCAGGCGTTCCACACTTTTGTAATAAATATAGAATGTTAGCAATCTAGTTGTTCATTAGGATACTGTTGAGAGGCAGAGGCCAGGGGCACGGACTCTGAAAATTGAAGGCAGGTAGGAGGGTGCAAAGGCAACAATTTAACCACACTGAGCAGGCAGGAAGGGCTGTGGCAGCACAACAGACTATGGAGGGCAGTGGAAAGGGGGGCAGGGGCAACAAACCAACAATACAGGACTTGCAAGAGAGGCTGTGGCAATGTAATAGACCATTGTGGGCAGAAGGAAGAGGCAATGGTAGTACAACCATACATGCCAACAGACCCGATTCAGCCAGGAAACGTCCAATGTTTTTAAGCTCAAATGGGCTTTATTTGATCTGTCTCCTGTCTACAATCTCCTCTTTTTCAATGTAACTCAAAGGGGAAAACCAATACCCCAGTTTTTTTTCAAAATCTCCCTCTTACCATGTTCAAAATGTTCGCAAGTATGGTACATTGGATCATGGAAGGAAATGGGGTAGGGACATGGACTTAGATAACAGAGGACAGGAGGGACATGGAGAGGTGCACCAAACTGACCCTGCAGGGCAGGCATCAGGGTTTGCAGCAGCACAATACACTACACAGGGCATGCGGGACGGGAGTGCAGCACAACAATCCATAGAAAGCAAGAGGGAGGGGACAGGACCATGCACATGGACAACAGAGAACAGAGGGGCAAGAGGAAAGGGAAGCTAGCTGACCATAATGGACAGACAGGAGAGAAAGCTGCAGCATAACAGACCATAAAGGGCAGGAGGGGCGGATCAGGGGCATTACAATGGAACAGACAAGCCAGGAGGGAGGGAATAGGGGTCTGCACATGTAAACAGAGGGATGGGGGCAAGGGGGCAGGGCAGGAGCAGCAAGATAGCCATGGAGGTCAGGCAGGATGGGCACTAGAAGCAAGACACACCATGAAGAGCAACAGTGAGACTGTGATGACATACACACAGACCATGGAGGGAAGATGGGAGGGGGTCAGGGGCAGCTAACTGACCACACAGGGAAGGTGGGAGGGGCCATGGCAGCACAGAAGACCATGCATGGCAAGTGGGAGGGTTAGTGGCAGCACAATGGCTTTGATGGGCAAGAAGGAGGGTGCAGGGGCATGCAAAAAGGACGATGGAGGATAGAAGGGAGGGTCAGGACCTGTGCACAGACAAGAAAGTTCAGGGGAAGGGGCCTCACAACAGACCGCACGGGGCAGGCAGGAGGAGCAGTTGCAGCACAACAGACCAGGGAGGGCAGAAGGGTGTGGCAGTATAATGGACCATGTAGGACAGGAGGAAGAGGATAGGGGCATGGCATGTGGACAGGCAGGGTGGAGGTGGCAGGGACAGGTTACAGTCATCTGACAATGCTAGGCAGGTGGGAGGGGAGTGGCAGCTCAACAGAACACTCAGATAGGAGTGGCAGGTCCATGGAACATGGTGGGCAAAAAGGATGGAGCAGGGGCATGCACAAAGACATCGGAGGGCAGGGGGAAGGAGAATAGGGGCAGCAAGCTAAGCACAGAGTTTAAGCAGGAGTTCAATGATGGGGCATAGAATTGGGCAATGGAGGGCAGGAGGAGGGGACTGGTACATCATACTAAATTGAGGGCAGTGGCAGCACATCAGACCATGCATGGCAGGAGGGAGGGGGCTAGTCCATGGATTCACACAACAGAGGATAGGGAGGAGGGGGATGGGGCAGCAAGCTAACTGTTCAGAGAAGGCGGGTATTGTTTTTAAAACGTGTGTCTGTGCGAACTACTTAAAATATGAACAAGTATGCAGCATAATCTCACTTTTATTCAGGAAAAGAGGACGTTTGTGACTGTGACTCCGGTCTCACTTGGCAGAAACACCCCCTGACCCTCCACCCCCTATCGCAAAATGTAATGCCCGTGAAAAGGGTAGGTGAACACAGTGTTATATAGAACATAGTCCTGAGAGCACGATTGAAAATGAAAACTAGATATAGTGTATGGTATAAACTATGCACCAAAAAGTGTGATATAAGATGAACCGGGCTTGAAATATAATATGCAATACATTGTGCGCAATGACAGATTCATTGTAGAGCGCGAGATAGCACAGGCACTAGCACGTGCTATGCGATGTGCGCCTTGGAGTGTAATATGCACAGGGCAGTGTTGTGTAACCTAACTAGTCTCTAAAGTTGTAATATAAAATATGTGCTGGGGAGTGTAACGTTGCATATGCACTGTGACAAAGATATGGATCCCAGATTGTAATATGTATGGCATAGCACTGTGCGTTATAACATAGGCATCGAGGAAGGCACGTTAGATGGGGCAATATAACCCGTGCGAAGACAAGTGTGGCATGACATATTCACGGGGTGGTGTTACAGTGCACATGGGCTAGAGAGTGTCATGGCATATGCACTAGCTGGTGGAATACAACACAGAGGTGTGTGGCACTCGGCAGGCAATGGTGGGTGTAACACAGCATTGGGCTCTGCCAGGAGCGCGCTGTGACTCTCAAGTGATGTTCGTCCCCTTTCCAGAGAGTAAAATAAAAAGTATTACACATCCGGCAGTGGATGTGTGTTTTATTAACCGTGAGGGGGGTTTCTTACATAGTTTTGGTCGAATTTTTGTCGAATCCCCTTTGAATGGCTTGGTGTGCATGTGTAATAAATGTGCCCGTCAATAGCTACCCATGTTTGTAAAAATAAACGACAAGGGTGTCTATCGGGATTAGGCACGGTAGGGCATCAGACATGTCAGAGCTTCACTAGTGGTGTAAATACATTCCACGTGGATTCATTGTATGCATAGTCGCCTTTTAATGAATATCACTCAAATCATCATGGTGATAGGTACGTACGGTTTGTCCAGCATGTCCTAGGTGTGTCTATAAATATATATTTTTTAAAAATAATAAAAAACAGTGGCCGGCCCTTGGGATTGGGGTCAAAAAAATATAATTAGGAGACAGGCCCTGGGGGATGGGGTCATCAGGGCCAATAAATTAGAATAAGAAGGGGAACCACACAGCCCCCCTTCTTAAAAAATTAAAATAAATAAAAGACTGGCATCGTGCCGGAGGCCACGCCCCCTCCTTGCAGCACTCTGCAAACGCGCCCCCTGGCGAGTTGTAAGTTGGGGAATTAATTCCTCTTCAATACTGAGGGTCCCTGAGGGCCAACTAGCCCAACAGGCATCTCCAGCATGCGTCAGGGAGCTGCGCTGCAGACAGGTGTTCTGAGGCCAAGCCCCTTTTTACGCCTCTCTGCAACGCAGCTCTGTGGCGCTTACTGGAGGTACCTAGTGGTCTAGTTTGACCCTTAGGATTCAAGGGGACTTAATCTCTCAACTTAGAACAGCCACAGGGCGCGTTTACACAGTGGTGAAGGGAGGGGACGGGGCCTGAGGTGATGTGTGCAAACACGCACTATGGCACGTTTTAAATTGGGGATATAATTTCCCTTCAATACTGAGGGCCCCTGGGGGCTAACTAGCCCACCAAGTGCTTCCAGTAAGCGCCACTGAGCTGCATTGCAGAGAGGTGGTCCAGGCTGTGCCACATTTTACACCTCTCTGCAACGCAGCTCTGTGGCACTTACTGGAGGTACCTAGTGGGCTAGTTGGACCCTAGGGACCCTCAGGATTCAAATGAACTTAATCTCCCAACTAAAAACGGACACAGAGCGTGTTTACACAGTGGTGAAGGGAGGGGACGGGGCCTGAGTTAACGTGTGCAAAAACGCCCTGTGGCCTGTTTTAAGAGGTAGTTTGAATCCCCCTGCCCTATTATATACTAGGGGCTTACAGAGGAGGTCATGCTAATCACAGGGGGACCCCAACGCATAATGTTCCCTAGTGTATGTAGGTGTTTTCACTGTATTCTAAGTGTCTTTTAACATAGCACTGGCTCTAGGACTGGTTAGTCAGACTCAGTTACCACCAGTATCCATCTGAAAAAGTTGAGGGTACAGGATGATTTTGCAACAAGGATTCTTTCTGCTCTTCTTTTTGTTCTTTCTGCAAGTTATCCTTCTTCCTGCACTTTTCTTCGTCTTTGAGGACTTCTGTTGCTTCTTTCTGCACTTCTTTTTTTTCTTTCTGTGCATTTTTTCTTATTTCTTCACATGTCCTATCTCTGTAGGCATAGTTAGAAATTAGCATTTAAAAAACCTTTAAAATTCACAGAAAAAACCATAGGTTTCAGGCACGTTATAGTTAGGAATTAGCATTTAAAAAACCTCAGAAATTCACTGAAAAAAACATAGGTTTCAGGGGTGTTATAGTTAGCTGGACTTTTCACTTGGACAAAACCATTGAAATTCCCTCGTTATAGTTAGTTCATCTAACTATAACTCGCGCGCCCGCAATGCACTGCTGGTGACGTCACATATTACATCACTCATGACATGGTCAGTGACATCACTCATGACATCACTGATGACATCTCAAATGACATCACTGATGACATCACTGATGACATCATCCTTGTGATAGAGTGGCAGACCTCCTCTCACGCTAATATAACCTTTGATACACACATTCAAAAATAGAGACTAAAATTTTCAAAACAATGGACATACCAATACCAGTTACAACAACCTCTTCAGTAATTCTAAGATCCACATACACATCCACTCATTCACCAACAGTCATATACAGTCACTCATACATGTACTCACTCATCATATGTACTCATACACCTATACATCCTGTTACACAATGCTACTCATCCATAGAGTTACTCACACACATAGTCACTCATGCTAATAAAGAATCAAACATACATTTACTTGCATATACAGTTATACACACACCACCACACTTACTTCTACGGATGAGTGAGTACATGTATGAGTGACTGGGCTAGTTAGCCCCCAGGGGCCCTCAGGATTGAAGGGGAATTATTTCCCCAACTTAAAACGCGCCATAGGGTGTGTTTGCACACGTCACCTCAGGCCCCCTCCCCTCCCTTCCCCAATGTGTAAACACGCCCTGTGGACATTTTTTAAGTTGGGAGATTAAGTCCCCTTGAATCCTGAGGGTCCCTAGGGGCAAAATAGCCCACTAGGTATGTCCAGTAAGCGCCATTGCAGAGAGGTGTAAAAAGGGGCACGGCCTGCACCACCTCTCTGCAACGCAGAGCAGTGGCGCTTATGGAAGCACCTGGTGGGCTAGTTGGCCCCCAGGGTCCCTCAGGATTGAAAGGGAATTATTTCCCCAACTTAAAACGCGCCACAGGGCGTGTTTGCACACGTCACCTCAGGCCCCGTCCCCTCCCTTCACCACTGTGTAAAAGCGCCCTGTGGCCGTTCTAAGTTGAGAGATTAAGTCCCCTTGAATCCTAAGGGTCCCTAGGGTCAAACTAGCCCACTAGGTACCTCCAGTAAGCGCCACAGAGCTGCGTTGCATAGAGGTGTAAAAAGGGGCGTGGCTTCAGAACACCTGTCTGCAACGCAGCTCTCTGGCGCATACTGGAGATACCTGTTGGGCTAGTTGGCCCTCAGGGATCCTCAGTATTGAAGAAGAATTAATTCCCCAACTTACAACTGGCCAGGGGGGCGTTTGCAGAGTGCTGCAAGGAGGGGGCGTGGCCTCCGGCATGATGCCGGCCTTTTATTTATTTTATTTTTTTAAGAAGGAGGGCTGTGTGGTCCCCCTTCTTTTTCTAATTTATTGGCCCTGGGGACCCCATCCCCCTGGTCATGGCCTTTTTTTTTTTATTCTTTAGGAAGGGGGCTGCGTTGCCCCCCTCCTCAGGCCACTTATGGCCCCGGGGACCCCATCCCCCGAGGCCGGCCTTTGTTTTTTATTATTTTTTTTTACATATATTTATAGAAACACCTAGGACATGCTGGACAAACCGTATGTACCTATCACCATGACGATTTGCGTGATATTCATTAAAAGGCGACTATGCATACAATGAATCCA
Organism: Triturus cristatus; assembly: GCF_964204655.1. NCBI lineage: Eukaryota > Metazoa > Chordata > Amphibia > Caudata > Salamandridae > Triturus > Triturus cristatus. Next base: position 1,282,766,801 of record NC_140585.1, read on the forward strand.
CGTGGAATGTATTTACACCGCTAGTGAAGCTCTGACGTGTCTGATGCCCTCCCGTGCCTAATCCCGGCACCCCGCCGGTGGGTACTCTCCAAGTAGACACCCTTGTCGTTTATTTATACAAACATGGGTAGCTATTGACGGGCACATTTAATACACACGCACACCAAGCCATTCAAAGGGGATTCGACAAAAATTCGACCAAACTATGCAAGAACCCCCCCTCACGGTTAATAAAACACACATCCACCGCCGGATGTGTAATACTTTTTATTTTACTCTCTGGAAAGGAGACGAACCTCACTTGAGAGTCACAGCGTGCTCCTTGCTGAGCCCAATGCTGTGTTACACTCACCAGTGCCCGCCGAGTGCCACACACCTCTGTGTTGTATTCCACCAGCTAGTGCATATGCTATGACATTCTCTAGCCCATGTGCACTGTAACACCACCCCGTGAATATGTCATGCCACACTTACCTTCGCACAGGTTATATTGCCCCATCTAACGTGCCTTCCTCGATGCCTATGTTATAACGCACAGCGCTATGCCATACATATTACAATCTGGGATCCATATATTTGTCACAGTGCATATGCAACGTTACACTCCCCAACACATATTTTATATTACAACTTTAGAGACTAGTTAGGTTACACAACACTGCCCTGTGCATATTACACCCCAAGGCGCATATCACATAGCACGCGCCAGTGCCTGTGCTATCTCGCGCTCTCCAATGAATCTGTCATTGCGCACAATGTATTGCATATTATATTTCACGCCCCGGTTCATCTTATATCACACTTTTTGGTGCATAGTTTATACCATATACTATATCTAGTTTTCATTTTCAATCGTTCTCTCAGGACTATGTTCTATATAACACTGCGTCCACCTACCCTTTTCACGGGCATTACATTTTGTGATGGGGGTGGAGGGTCAGGGGGTGTTTCTGCCAAGTGAGCCTGGAGTCACAGTCACAAACGTCCTCTTCTTCCTGAATAAAAGTGAGATTATGCTGCATACTTGTTCATATTTTAAGTAGTTCGCACAGACACACATTTTAAAGATAATAAAGTTCCTAATACCCACCTTCTCTGAACAGTTAGCTTGCCGCCCCATCCACCTCCTCCCTATCCTCTGTTGTCTGAATCCATGGACTAGCCTCCTCCCTCCTGCCATGCATGGTCTGATGTGCTGCCACTGTCCTCCATTTAGCATGATGTACTAGTCCACTCCTCCTGCCCCCCATTGCCCAATTCTATGGCCCATCATTGACCTCCTGCTTAGCCTCTGTGCTTAGCTTGCTGCCCCTATTCTCCTTCCCCCTGCCCTCCGATGTCTTTGTGCATGCCCCTGCTCCATCCTTTTTGCCCACCATGTTCCATGGACCTGCCACTCCTATCTACTCTGAGTGTTCTGTTGAGCTGCCACTCCCCTCCCACCTGCCTGGCATTGTCAGATGACTGTAACCTGTCCCTGCCACCTCCACCCTGCCTGTCCACATGCCATGCCCCTATCCCCTTCCTCCTGTACTCCATGGTCCATTTTACTGCCACACCCTTCTGCCCTCCCTGGTCTGTTGTGCTGCAACTGCTCCTCCTGCCTGCCCCGCGTGGTCTGTTGTGAGGCCCCTTCCCCTGAACTCTCTTGTCTGTGCTCAGGTCCTGTCCCTCCCTTCTATCCTCCATGGTCCTTTGTGCATGCCCCTGCACCCTCCTTCTTGCCAATCATAGCCATTGTGCTGCCACTAACCCTCCCGCTTGTCATGCAATGGTCTTCTGTGCTGCCATGGTCCCTCCCACCTTCCCTGTGTGGTCAGCTAGCTGCCCCTGACCCCCTCCCACCTTCCCTCCATGGTCTGTGTGTATGCCATCATAGTATCATTGTTGCTCTCCATGGTGTGTCTTGTTTCTAGTGCCCATTCTGCCTGACCTCCATGGTCATCTTGCTGCTCCTGCCCCCTTGCCCCCAGCCCTCTGTTTCCATGTGCAGACCCCTATTCCCTCCCTCCTGGCTTGTCTGTTCCATTGTAATGCCCCTGATCTGTCCCTCCTGCCCTTTATGGTCTGTTATGCTGCAGCGTTCTCTCCTGTGTGTCCATTATGGTCAGCTAGGTACCATTGCCTCTTTCCCCTCTGTTCTCTGTTGTCCATGTGCATGGTCCTGTCCCCTCCCTATTGCTTTCTATGGATTGTTGTGCTGCACTCCCATCCCGCATGCCCTGTGTGGTGTATTGTGCTGCTGCAAACCCTGATGCTTGCCCTGTAGGGTCAGTTTGGTGCACCTCTCCATGTCCCTCCTGTCCTCTGTTATCCGAGTCCATGTCCCTACCCCAATTCCTCCTGCCTACCATGATCCAATGTACCATATTTGCGAACATTTTGAACTTGGTAACTGGGGTATTGATTTTCCCCTTTGAGTTACATTGAAAAAGAGGAGATTGTAGACAGGAATCAGATCAAACAAAGCCCATTTGAGCTTAAAAACATTGGACGTTTCCTGGCTGAAATGGGTCTGTTGGCATGTATAGTTGTACTACCACTGCCTCTTCCTTCTGCCCACAGTGGTCTATTATATTGCCACAGCCTCTCTTGCCAGTCCAGTATTGTTGGTTTCTTGCCCCTTCCCCCCTATCCACTGCCCTCCATAGTCTGTTGTGCTGCCACTGCCCTTCCTGCCTTCCCAGTGTGGTCAAATTGTTGCCTCTGCACTCTCCTACCTGCTTTCAATTTTCAGAGTCTGTGCCCCTGGCCTCTACCTCTCAACAGTATCCCAATGAACAACTAGATTGCTAACATTCTATATTTATTACAAAAGTGTGGAACGCCTGACATCATATTGATAGAATCAAAACGGTAATACCTAGAGCATTTCCTTTAGAAATTACATATATGAGAGGGTCTTATTTGCATCAAAATTATGGTTAGTGCTCTAAAAAACTAAAATGAGGACATATTTTCCGAGTTTTCAAATAGCGACAAAGAACTTTTAAATTATTTGTAATCTTTATGTTTTTTTATCCAGTTGACCACTTGATTAAATGTTGCACCTAGGGGAGAGGATGTGGTGTTACTTCCAGAGCTGCAGACTTTGCAACTGGGGAACCAGGTTGGAGTTTCTGCTTCAGCTCAACATTCTGTGATTCTGGTCAAATCACTTCTTGGGAGATTTATCTGTTATGCAGTTTCCTAATTTCATCATTTACTGCAGTCTCCTCAGTAGGAATTGCTTTCAGTTTTTTACTTTGATTTCATCAAGAAGGTATTCAGATATGTCACACATTTGCCATAAATTCTGAATGTTAGCACTCTAGTTGCTCATTAGATCACTGCAGTAAAGCTACTGCTCACCACGGAAGTCTGCTGCTGGTATTAAAAGTGCATGTTTCAGTCTGCATATCAGAATTTTTTAATGAAATGGAAGAGGATTTGAGAAGTCACTCAAAATGTGCCCTAATTTTTCTTTCTTCAGCACTAATCATAATTTCTATGGCAAAATGAACCCCCTCATTGTGTTCCTTTGTAAATTAAATGTTTTAAGTGTTACCACTTTTTTTCCAATCAAGATGGCTTCAGGTGTGCCATACTTTTGTCATAAGTAAGACTGTTAGCACTCTAGTTGTTCGTTAGAGCACTCTGGGACATTCTGTCATTGGGCTGTACTTGGGCTACATCTGGGTGATATTTGGGCTACATTTGGGCTCTTTTGTCTCTGGTGGCCATTTTGGGAGACTTCTTTGTTATGAAGTTTCCTAACTTCCTCATTTGCTACAGTCTCCTCAGTAGGAAATTGTTCTGCTCGATTTTCCCGGCCTTCTTGTGTGGCACAATGATGGAATGTGACTTCAGTCTCTTATCATTCAAGTCTAAGGGTTAGAGTAGTGAATGGAGCCTATTTACTAGGCACTTCGACATGATTCTGTGCTCTTCCCCATAGATCAGGGCTCGCACACATAGCCTAGGGGATAGATTCGTTAGTATTAGGGATAACCTGTCCTGTAGTGAGGGTATTTCATGGAGCCGTGCTGAATTCAGGCCTGGTAGGCCTCAAACGGGAGAGACTCCATCTTTCTTTCTGCTCCGGCAGCTTGGGATGCTTCTAGGTCAAATGTAATGTTTTAGTTATGAGGTGTTATTCGCTTGGAGAGAACCGGTTCAGGCCGGCCCTTATCGAAGGATTGTATTTTTCTTCATGCCGAAGACACTACATCAGGCCGGACGGCTGGGAACGTGTCCTTGGTACGGGGAGGTACAAGAATTTGGTGGGCGGCAGGTTACGGGCTGGAATTTTCCATGAGGAAACGCACCTCTATATTAGTGAAAGTCTGAGGCAGTTACATGTTCAGTCCGTAGGCGGCATCTAGCCGTTAGCAGTAAAGCTATTACTTATTCCAGGGAAGACAGACGCCATCTTGAAGGCGGAGAAGAACCGAGAGACAGATGCTCTTATAGCCAGAGAGGAGAGAGTAGCCGATAAGGAAGAGGTCCCAGTGACTCGGAGAAGGGTGATTCCAGGCGAGCCGAGGCACAGACGAGAAGGGAACCTAGATGACCACTGAGTGCAGGCTACATACTACTAAGGTGATGTCGACCCTTTCTTATTAGAGTGTACAACTTAATCTTTCACTTTTCTTTGCAGGTTATGTGTTATATCGTAATGTTATGTGATTGTGTATGTAATGAGTAATAAAGTACCCAGTTTGTAGTGAATCAACATGTGCTGCGTGTTCTTGTATGAGAGGGTAGCCTATTCTTCTAGTCAGCTGCGGCTACATGAACAGATGTTAACCCTGATCAGGTAAGTGGTAACTGAATAAGGGAAAGAGGAGCCCCTCGAACCTGAGAACAGGCTAGGCTCGAACTGGCAATCCTTGTGTGATCTGATGAATAGTGAGACCCTTTTTTGTATGTTATGGTGATCATAGGATGAACTGTCGTATGAGACTGCCGTCTAGGTAGAGAGGTCTGGATTCGTATAGGATCGCGAGGCCGCCACTTGTGATACTGTCGTATGGGCAGAGAGGTCTGGATTCGTAGGGGATCGCGAGGCCGCCGATTGTGCTGAGACTGCCGTCTGGGTAGAGAGGTCTGGATTCGTATGGAATCGCGAGGCCGCCACTTGTGCTGAGACTGCCGTCTGGGTAGAGAGGTCTGGATTCGTGTGGGATCGCGAGGCCGCCACTTGTGATACTGTCATATGGGCAGAGAGGTCTGGATTCGTATGGAATCGCGAGGCCGCCACTTGTGCTGAGACTGCCGTCTGGTTAGAGAGGTCTGGATTCGTGTGGGATCGCGAGGCCGCCACTTGTGCTGAGACTGCCGTCTGGGTAGAGAGGTCTGGATTCGTGTGGGATCGCGAGGCCGCCACTTGTGATACTGTCGTATGGGCAGAGAGGTCTGTATTCGTAGGGGATCGCGAGGCCGCCGATTGTGCTGAGACTGCCGTCTGGGTAGAGAGGTCTGGATTCGTGTGGGATCGCGAGGCCGCCACTTGTGATACTGTCGTATGGGCAGAGAGGTCTGGATTCGTAGGGGATCGCGAGGCCGCCGATTGTGCTGAGACTGCCGTCTGGGTAGAGAGGTCTGGATTCGTGTGGGATCGCGAGGCCGCCACTTGTGATACTGTCGTATGGGCAGAGAGGTCTGGATTTGTGTGGGATCGCGAGGCCGCCACTTGTGAGACTGCCGTCTGGGTAGAGAGGTCTGGATTCGTGTGGGATCGCGAGGCCGCCACTTGTGATACTGTCGTATGGGCAGAGAGGTCTGGATCCGTATGGGATCGCGAGGCCGCCGATTATAAGAGGTCTTGGTATGTGTATAGTAGGAATTCCCTGTCCTTAGGTGATAGATATATGTGGTTGCACTATTGTAAATAGGTTCTAGGGAGGGGGTAACGTTCTGGCTGGGTTAGTGAGGCTCTGATGAGCGGGTTCTATCTGATCCGAAAACCCAAGCAGAACATTTGGCGTCACGAACCGTTTACGAAACCTGTGTGCGTTGTGGTTGTATCGTGTTTGCTTTCGGCGCGTGCGTGGTTTCGTTTGAATATTATTCGTATATAATTGTGTGTAGTTTTCTTTTCTCTTTCTTCTTTTTCTTTTTCTCTTTTTCTTTCTTTTCCGAGATGTTTTCTAGAAAGTCGAAATCTACTTTTAAGTTGCCCGTTGATATTCCCGGTTGGGATTCAACGCCTTATGAAGCCTTAGCCCGTGAGTGGGCTGATTCTACTGGTTTGAGTGAGAATTGGAATTCTTTTTTGGAGCTGGCGGAGCCGGCTAATGTGATTACTTGTTTACAGAAGGCGCCGGTATCTAAGGGTGATGAGCTTCCCGTTTTGGGGCGCAGAGGTTGGATTGTTCTGTCTGCGTACAGAATTCTGCATGAGAGGTTGTTGAAGTTACAGAACTTGCATAAGGATTTGGAAGCGAACTTTGTTGAGATTCAGAATGCTCATACTTTGTTGCGGTGTCAGAATAAGTTGCTTGCTGACAAACTTGAGACGTACCAAACTATTGCCGAAAGGGCGACTGTGCGAATTGCTCGTTATAAATACAAGAATCGGCGTGGTCGGGTTTCGACGCGAAAGGTGCGTCTGGTCGTGGCGAAAGCCGGACTGGATTGGAATCCTGATGAATGGGATGGTAATATCTGGAACTCAAGTGATTCTCCTTCCTCGGGTGAGGAGTATGCCAAGCGCGAGTCCTCTCGCTCCGGCCGTGATTGTAAGTCTGCTTCTTGCGCCTCTGATGGTGCACCCCGTGATTGCGCTCGTCCTTCGAGCGGGGTCGATGCTTCTTCCACTGATTGTTCCTCTACGTGTACTGGTCGAGCTCCTTGTGATGCTCGTCCCGCGGTCTCGGTGCATCCGGTTTTTCGGCGGAAGGTGCAGCAGGCTCCCGGTGCTCCGAATGGTATTGCTTTAGACTCTTTGGAGGATTTTACTCAACAAGAAATTAGTGATATTTTGCAGCGATTTCGGCAGCGAGCTGGTGAGACCTTACTCACATGGATGGTGCGCCTTTATAAACTGGGCGTTGCTGGCATTATGTTGGATGCTGGCGATTGTTTGAAGTTTTGTTCCTTGAGTTCGGATTCTACTGTACAGGATCATTTGTGTAACTTTAATGCTGGTGGTCAAATTTCTTTGCTTCAATTGGCGACTGAGGGTTGTAATCAAAAATATCCTACTGAGTCTGACTGGCCTGTGAATGACAAACCGTGGTATACTTTGCGCGATGCTGCACAACGTCTCAAAGAGGAGGTGATGAAAACGGCAATTTTTCTGAATACTGCTGACAGGTTGCTTGATGGTTTCTTGACATCTTCTGTGCGGAATCGTATTATTCGTTCTTCCCCTGTTGCTTATAAGCAGGTCATGATGACTTTATTGGTTAATCAGACTGGTAACATGTTATCTGTGGTGCTGGAATCCGTACGCCAACTCAGTGAGTTGGGTGAGTGGTTTAAACCTGAACGGCAGTCCCGGCCTGACACTCGTACTCCTGGTGACAATAAACTTACTAGACGTGATATGTTTTTTGGTCTTATGGCCGATGGTGTGCGGAAGGAGGACATTGATGGTGAGACTACTTCTCGTTTGTGGGAAATGTTTCGCAAACGTGGCTTGGATCGAAAGGAGGGTGCCCGGCGTGTTCGGACAACTGAGTGTGATCGTGGTTTTTCTGACGGTAGCGGTGATGACGACCGCCGTGGGCGCTCTGATCGTCGTGATGATCGACGTTATGTACGTGATTTGTCCCCCCGTCGTGAGAGAGACAGGGAGAGAGAGGGGGAAAGAGAGAGGGGGAGAGATGATTATGTTAACAGCAGACGTAGAGATGATAGGGATCAATCCCCTGAGTTGAGAAGGAGAGAGGATCGACACATATTGGCCGATCGAAACCCGCAGTACAATGCAGAGAACAGTAATCCATTTCGTAATGGAGATGGATATGAACAGGAGGTATCGATACCTGGGAAACGTGAGAGTCTTTATCCTGATTTATCCTGGTACACAGAACGCAGTAAAAAGGACTAGGAAATAGGTCAAGCTCCAGTACACAGATGGGCTCACAGAGATAATAGACCCTATGTAGATATTGATATTTATTGGAGACATCGTAATATCCAAAGGGCCCGAGCATTGGTAGATACAGGAGCGGAGGCCACTCTTATCCATGGAAAATCAAAGAAGTTTAAAGGTCAGCCTTTTACAATTACCGGATTAGGTGGAAAGGAAACTCCCGCAGTTCAAACTTTACTTGAAATGAGAATAGGTAGAATTCCTAGAAAAGAATACTCTGTATTAGTGGTGCCACTCTTAGAATTCATAATTGGAATTGATATTTTGAAAGGAATGACTTTGCACTTAGATGATGGATGTTACCAATTTGGAACTAAACATTATATATCGTCCAGGCCTGTACGGGTTGGTCGTTTAAGAATGCCCCCCATAAAAGTTCCCCAGGCGACAAAAGTGGTTCGTCAGAAGCAGTATCGTATTCCAGGTGGTCATGAAGAGATTAGTACCACTATTCAGGAGTTGGTGGATGCAGGAGTTATAACCCCAGTTACTTCTGCTTGGAATAATCCTGTTTGGCCTGTACGTAAGAGTGATAATTCTTGGCGCATGACTGTTGATTATCGAGAATTGAATAGACACACACCCTCTTTGACTGTTGCAGTACCGGATGTTATTACCCTAATTGAAAGAATCCAAAAACATCCAGGTACATGGTATGCGTCCATTGATATTGCTAATGCTTTCTTTTCGATTCCGATTGCCCCTGAGTGTCAGGAACAATTCAGTTTTACGTGGAACGGGCGTCAGATGACGTTTAGAAGTCTTCCCCAGGGCTATGTGCATAGTCCTACGATATGTCACCGGCTGGTGGCAGAGCATCTGGCTGAGGTACCGGTTCATCCGCAAATTCAGATATGTCACTATATTGATGATATTTTGATCCAAGGCGAATCACAAGAGGAAGTTCAGACCCAATTAGATAGAGTCATTGAGTGCTTGCGTGAGAAAGGTTGGGAAATCAACCCGGATAAATTACAAGGTCCGTCCCAGGCTGTGAAATTTTTGGGCATTAATTGGCATGAAGGGCACCGAGAAGTGATCCCTCAGGTTAAACAGAAAATTCTTGATTTTGCAGTTCCGAGAAATAGGAAAGAAGCCCAAAGCTTCATTGGTTTGTTTGGTTTTTGGCGCCAGCATATTCCTCATTTGAGTCAAATATTGGCCCCTTTGTACCAGGTCACTCGTAAAAAGAATGCATTTGAATGGGGTAAACCACAGCAAGATGCGTTTAGTCTGGCAAAAGAAGCAATTCAGCATGCTCTGGATTTATGGCCTGTATGTGATGGTGATGTGGATTTGAATGTGTCTGTACAAGGCCTTTATGCGAATTGGAGTTTGTGCAGAAACAAGGCAAGAGTAGAGTACCGTTAGGTTTCTGGACTAAAAAGTTACCTGATGCTGGTGAGCGTTATACACCTTTTGAGAAACAGTTACTTGCATGTTATTGGGCTCTGGTGGATACCGAGCAATTGACTTTGGGACATGATATAGTTTTGCGACCTGAAATTCCTATCATGCAGTGGGTTATGAGTTCGCCGAAAACTCACCGAATTGGACACGCTCAAGAGGCGAGTGTGATTAAATGGAAATGGTATATACAAGACAGGGCACGTGTGGGACAAAAAGGAGTTGCATCTTTGCATGAGCAGGTGGCACGGGCGCCATCAACTGAGACTGAGAGTGAATGTTCCGTACCTTTAGTACAGGAGTCTCCTGTTAAGTGGGGTAGACCTTTTGATGATTTGTCCGCAGAGGACAGAAACCATGTCTGGTTTACGGATGGTTCAGCAAGGTTCATAGGGACGAAACGGCATTGGAAGCCAGTGTCCTATAATCCGATCACACAAAAATTGCTGAGTACAACTGGTGAGGGTAAGAGCAGTCAATTTGCTGAACTCTATGCTGTTTATCAAGTTCTGAAACAAGAGTTACCTGGCACATGTCATATTTTTACCGATTCTTGGTCTACTGCCAATGGACTGGCAGTTTGGTTACCGACTTGGCATTCCCATAGTTGGAAAATCCATTCAAAAGAACTGTGGGGAAAAGAATTATGGCAGGAGATTTGGGAAATGCTCCCACAGAGTACTGTTACAATCTTCCATGTGGATGCTCATACCCCGATAGACTCTCTTGACAAATTCTTTCATAATATTGCAGATGAGAAATCTAAAATTGCTGAGGCAGTGGTGGACACGCAAGATTCTGATATTGCGGGATTGGCGAAATGGGCCCACCAGAAAGCAGGTCACTTTGGAGAGAAAGCCACTAGCAGGTGGGCTGCTGATCGAGGAATTTATATTCCCCTAGATTTAATCAAAAATGTTATTCTACATTGTCCCATTTGTCAGCATATCAGGCAGCGCAAAGTACCCCAAATTGTTAAAGGTCATTTACATCGCGGGAAATTGCCCGCTCAAATTTGGCAGATTGATTACATTGGTCCACTTCCTATGAGTAGGAATTGTCAATATGTTTGCACTATTGTTGATACATACAGTGGCCTGTTGGTGGCCCTTCCCTGTAAGCAAGCTACCCAATTGAATACTATTAAAACATTGGAATTGATTATGATGTATTATGGTGTGCCATTCCAAATTCAATCTGATAATGCATCCCATTTTCGTGGAAGATTGGTACAGGAATTCTGTGTGGAAAACAATATTGAATGGGTGTTTCATATACCATATTATCCACAGGCCTCGGGTCTTGTGGAGAGGTTGAATGGCCTGCTGAAAGACCAATTACGCAAATTAACAGATGACAAGTATAAGAATTGGCGAGACTTTTTGCCTCAAGCGTTATTGATTTTGAATAACCGTCCTTTTCTAAATGCTGAATCCCCACTTATGCGTTTGTTTCCTCCGAATGTTGATGCTAAGCCCAATGAAATCAGAGAGACTGTGATGTACTGGGAGATTACTCCCGGAGCTTTGGCTCCATGTAGAGCGACCCCAGGGTCGGCAGGTTTAGACTTGCATGCCATGGATGACACCGTTATAAAAAGTAAGGATCGAGTCATCATTGAAACTGGTGTTGGTGTTCATATACCAACTGGAAATTTCGGATTAATCGCCCCTAGATCGGGGCTGGCTGTAAAAGGCATTCAGGTGCTTGGAGGAATCATTGATAGTGATTATCAGGGAGAGATTAAGGTGCTCCTGCTGAATAGCAGTGAGGTTGACTTACTGATACATCAAACTGACCGAGTGGCTCAATTGCTAATAATGCCTGTTTTCAGTGGTGAGATCACAAAAGGCACTGCCCCAACGTTGCTAACTGTACGAGGCCAGAAAGGTTTTGGCTCCACAGATAATCCTGGGGCCAGAGTTTGGGTGCAGTCGCCTAAGAATCCCCCTGAACAAGCAGAAGTCATTGCAACCGGTCAAGACAACACCATTTTAGTTATGAGACCAGGGAAAGATAGCTGGGAAGCAGTCCCGGCTGACAAATGTTACTTACGAGAATGAATAATGCCTGTATTTGATTCTCTTTCAGATCATTCTTTGGACTGTTGCTGCAGGATGTGTCGGCGTTGGACTCCTTTTGGGCTGGTACGACGAGAGAGGAGGGATCCCATCAACCCGGGCTGAGTTGAGAACCCGAGTGTCGCGTTCCTTCGCTGCGTGGGATTCGTCATCGAACTTTTGGATTACATTGGCCAAGTAAGTGACTAAAGCCCCTCATTTCTGCTTGACACCGATGAGATCGGTGACGGACATTCTGGCGACTTGTTTAGTTGCTGTCCCTGCTTCATTGGAGACTTTGACTCATATTTTTAATATATCAAATGCTCGCCCCAATGTTCTTCTGGGCGATTTCGCTGCCCATGAGTATTGCCCCTTGTCTACTGTACTGTCAGACCCGATACCGCCCATCCAGTCCCAAATAGTTACCTATAATATCACACAGGGTGATTTATGTTTTTTCCTTACTTGTGATCCTAGTGTGATTTCTGAATGTATGCGTTTAAGATTGAAAGGTGCCACTTCATTCACCGCTCATGAACGAACTTTGTGCACATTGATAAACTACATGACTTGACAGAAGAAGTTAGAAAACACATTGACCAGGGCTGGTTTGACTGGCTCTTTAATTGGTTACCTAATTTGCATATGTTACGTCAGATATTAGGAGGTATTCTGATTACTATCGGCATTTTGATTTCTATCTGTTGCTTTATTCAGTGTATTCCTTCACTACTTCAATTCTGTACACCTGGTACTAGACATAGATCAGTTAGTCTTGTTTCATATTATTCTTCCACAGATATTAGTTCTGTTTAATGAATGTATAATAGACTGAAGTCAAGGGTGAAATGTTCTGCTCGATTTTCCCGGCCTTCTTGTGTGGCACAATGATGGAATGTGACTTCAGTCTCTTATCATTCAAGTCTAAGGGTTAGAGTAGTGAATGGAGCCTATTTACTAGGCACTTCGACATGATTCTGTGCTCTTCCCCATAGATCAGGGCTCGCACACATAGCCTAGGGGATAGATTCGTTAGTATTAGGGATAACCTGTCCTGTAGTGAGGGTATTTCATGGAGCCGTGCTGAATTCAGGCCTGGTAGGCCTCAAACGGGAGAGACTCCATCTTTCTTTCTGCTCCGGCAGCTTGGGATGCTTCTAGGTCAAATGTAATGTTTTAGTTATGAGGTGTTATTCGCTTGGAGAGAACCGGTTCAGGCCGGCCCTTATCGAAGGATTGTATTTTTCTTCATGCCGAAGACACTACTTCAGGCCGGACGGCTGGGAACGTGTCCTTGGTACGGGGAGGTACAAGAATTTGGTGGGCGGCAGGTTACGGGACGGAATTTTCCATGAGGAAACGCACCTCTATATTAGTGAAAGTCTGAGGCAGTTACATGTTCAGTCCGTAGGCGGCATCTAGCCGTTAGCAGTAAAGCTATTACTTATTCCAGGGAAGACAGACGCCATCTTGAAGGCGGAGAAGAACCGAGAGACAGATGCTCTTATAGCCAGAGAGGAGAGAGTAGCCGATAAGGAAGAGGTCCCAGTGACTCGGAGAAGGGTGATTCCAGGCGAGCCGAGGCACAGACGAGAAGGGAACCTAGATGACCACTGAGTGCAGGCTACATACTACTAAGGTGATGTCGACCCTTTCTTATTAGAGTGTACAACTTAATCTTTCACTTTTCTTTGCAGGTTATGTGTTATATCGTAATGTTATGTGATTGTGTATGTAATGAGTAATAAAGTACCCAGTTTGTAGTGAATCAACATGTGCTGCGTGTTCTTGTATGAGAGGGTAGCCTATTCTTCTAGTCAGCTGCGGCTACATGAACAGATGTTAACCCTGATCAGGTAAGTGGTAACTGAATAAGGGAAAGAGGAGCCCCTCGAACCTGAGAACAGGCTAGGCTCGAACTGGCAATCCTTGTGTGATCTGATGAATAGTGAGACTGATTCCCTTTTTTGTATGTTATGGTGATCATAGGATGAACTGTCGTATGAGACTGCCGTCTAGGTAGAGAGGTCTGGATTCGTATAGGATCGCGAGGCCGCCACTTGTGATACTGTCGTATGGGCAGAGAGGTCTGGATTCGTAGGGGATCGCGAGGCCGCCGATTGTGCTGAGACTGCCGTCTGGGTAGAGAGGTCTGGATTCGTATGGAATCGCGAGGCCGCCACTTGTGCTGAGACTGCCGTCTGGGTAGAGAGGTCTGGATTCGTGTGGGATCGCGAGGCCGCCACTTGTGATACTGTCGTATGGGCAGAGAGGTCTGGATTCGTATGGAATCGCGAGGCCGCCACTTGTGCTGAGACTGCCGTCTGGGTAGAGAGGTCTGGATTCGTGTGGGATCGCGAGGCCGCCACTTGTGCTGAGACTGCCGTCTGGGTAGAGAGGTCTGGATTCGTGTGGGATCGCGAGGCCGCCACTTGTGATACTGTCGTATGGGCAGAGCGGTCTGGATTCGTAGGGGATCGCGAGGCCGCCGATTGTGCTGAGACTGCCGTCTGGGTAGAGAGGTCTGGATTCGTGTGGGATCGCGAGGCCGCCACTCGTGATACTGTCGTATGGGCAGAGAGGTCTGGATTCGTAGGGGATCGCGAGGCCGCCGATTGTGCTGAGACTGCCGTCTGGGTAGAGAGGTCTGGATTCGTGTGGGATCGCGAGGCCGCCACTTGTGATACTGTCGTATGGGCAGAGAGGTCTGGATTTGTGTGGGATCGCGAGGCCCCACTTGTGAGACTGCCGTCTGGGTAGAGAGGTCTGGATTCGTGTGGGATCGCGAGGCCGCCACTTGTGATACTGTCGTATGGGCAGAGAGGTCTGGATCCGTATGGGATCGCGAGGCCGCCGATTATAAGAGGTCTTGGTATGTATAGTAGGAATTCCCTGTCCTTAGGTGATAGATATATGTGGTTGCACTATTGTAAATAGGTTCTAGGGAGGGGGTAACGTTCTGGCTGGGTTAGTGAGGCTCTGATGAGCGGGTTCTATCTGATCCGAAAACCCAAGCAGAACAGAAATACTTTCAGTTTTTTACTTTGATTCCATCAAGAAGGCATTCAGATGTGTCACACATTTGCCATAAATTCAAAATGTTAGCACTCTAGTTGCTTATTAGATCACTGTAGTAAAGCTACTGCTCACCAGGGAAGTCTGCTGCTGGTATTGAAAGTGCATGTTTCAGTCTGCATGTCAGAATTTTTTTATGAAATAGAAGAGGATTTGAGAAGTCGCTCAAAATGTGCCCTAATTTTTCTTTTGCAGCACTTATCATACTTTCTATGGCAAAATGAACCCCCTCATTTTGTTCCTTTTTGAATTAAATATTTTAAGAGTTACCAATTTATTCCAATCAAGATGGCTTCAGGTGTGCAATACGTTTGTCATTAGTAGGACTGTTAGCGCTCTAGTTGTTCTTTAGAACACTCTGGGAAGCTGCAGTAGAACACAAAGGAATCAACTGACAGTCTCTGCCCTTGTTGGATGTACATGTTTTACTGAGAATGTCAGACTTCATTCTCACATGACTGAGAAAGATAATGTGAATTTACAGAAAATATCCTCTCAGTTTAGCTTATAGATCACCTTCCAAGCCTCTGTGGGAAAAGCATGAGAAAATAGTTTTCTCTCAAACATGATTCATGATATCACAGCAGAAGGCTTATTCACATGGTAAAATCACCTTAGAACACACCACAATTCCTAAAATGAGTATGGTACCATCAACAAATGATTTATAAGGTAACTAATGCCTTAAAACCTTCTCTTAACTACAATGCTTTTTAATGAGGTGCTATCATGTATATTGGTCCAAAGATGGCTGCCAACACTTCTTGGATGAAGTACTGACAGCCAATCAGATCTCACGATGAGATGTGTGGTTAGGCTCCGCCCATCTTTTTAACTCTAATTTTCTCAGGAACTACTGAACGGATTTGCACTATTTAAGCAAAAGGCACGAGTCTGAACTATGGACTACCTCTTTGCCAAATTTGGTGTAATTCCGTTCAGCAGTTCGGGCTGTAGCTGCGTCAACAGGTCCTATTGGAAAATGCATGGGAAAACGTGTTTTGGGACCCCCATTTTTTCTCTGCCCCCGCTTGACGAATCACCGTTAAATTTTTTAGGATAGAAGCGGACCGGAGCTGGCCAAAAGTTTGGAAAATTTCGCGAAGATTCGTCAATCGGCGCCAACGTTATTCCAAATAGAATGTTGTGGATTTCCTATGGAAAATAAGTCCTAACTGTAACTACCTACTGGCGACTGCCAGTAGGTAATAAATATATATATATTATTGCAAGATAATATATATAATTTTTGTATGTCAATATTTCAGTCGATGCAGCGACAAACAACCATTCAGGCATGTTCCAACTATACAGGACCTTACTGATGAGCCTGAGATTCACGTCTGATGTTATCTGGGCCACTTAGTAGCTAGGAACACAGCACAAAAGTTATGAATGGAAACAATTAAATCGCAGTGATAATTACTCTTTCCACATTTCATTCCGAATGTTCTTAGATTGACCGTTCTGTTACAGACAATATATAAAATCACTCTTGAACCAGCCCCAAAGGTAAACATCCAGCCTGAACTGCAAGGCAACTTCTTCAACTTGTACACAAATAGCCCAGCGATGTTTCAACCTTAAGTTCTCATCGGTGAATAACAATTTGTGCTTCTTTACATGTACTGACACTTGGTATTACAACCTCTCCTACAGCAGATGATGTTTTGGTACCTCCTGTCCTAACTTTTGATTTTGATTCTGCTCCTCTCACACCTGTTGCCCTGATGCTTGTGTCCTCACTTCTGTAGCCGCAGACCCAGGGCTGATTGAAGTAACATCAATCAATAGCTATTCAATGCTAATTGAGACCAGAGAGTATGACAGTCAAGTGGGGAGGGCTGGTCAAAGTACAAGAGAGCCGTATCAGCGAGGATATCAGAAGTGGACACCACATTGTGCTAAGCATTAGGGATAAAAAAAGATTTTTACAGTGAGAGGCCATGCGCCCTGTAGGCCAGGAATGCTTAGACTTAAGTTGATGGGCAGGAAGTGAGAAGGATTGAGTAAAGATTCCAATGGTATGGGTGGCTCTCTTATGACTCCTCTGCCACCGCATGGTCTCCTTCTGTGTGAGATTTGTGACTTTGCAGATAGTCTTAGTGTATCAATAGTGGAATTGTATGACAGTAGGGCAGCAGGAATATAATTTGAAGGTTTTTGTAGTACATTGATTTCTGAAGCAGTAGATTTGTTTGACCGTTAATTTTTACTTTCATTTACAGTTTTCAGTAGTACCAACCGGTTTCTCCTTTTTCTTTCCTTCTTTCAGGAGAACCAAAAAAGAGCAAGGACAAAGGCAAAAAAGCTGGGAAAACACAAGACAAACACCAGAGCTACTGTCTCATCAACGATTATCAACCTCTGTGCCTGCTGGTTGTAAAGTCATTTTTATTATTCTTCCTTGACTGTACAAAAATAAATCTCACCTATTTCTATAGTTTATTGCCTTCTATATTTTCTTTGTGTTTTTAAATGTGTCTATTGGTTTTTAAGAAAAAGCAACAACTTCCTTTATGTTATAGCTTATTATCAATGTCACAGAAAGTGATACTTTGCATGGCTTTCAAACTACCATGTTATATTTTCTTCGTTGTGATTCTTTTTATAACTTCCCTTTTAATATATTTTGGTGTCTGTTAACCCTGTATGCCTCCTTTTGTTTCCTATTACATTCTCTTTTTTTCTCGCCCTGTTTCCTCCTTTCTCCTTTATTTTTTTCATTTTATTTTCTCCCTGTTTGTTTTACCTGAACCTTCTCCCCAACCCCTCATTTCATATGTCCTCTACATTCCCCGCTTCTTTTCCTCCTAATTATTTTCCTGATTCTCTCCTAGCTATTTTTAACATTTTTAAAGTTTTTTTTTGCTTTGGAGTTTTGACTACTTAAGTGTTTAATATATAGAAATAAAACTTATAAAAAGTGATACTCTGACTCGCAATAGTTTATACTTTTTAGGTATGTACATTTTTTTAATGGTACAGTTACCCCAGTTGGAAATGTCTTTTATTCTAGTGTCAAGGCACAAGGAGGAGGACTTCCACAATCAGAACCTGAGGGGGACATTAAGTGGCTGCACTAGTGAATGGCAAGTCAGGCTATGTTCTTAACAACAACTGTGGCATTTTTTTAACTCAATCCAGTATTCCTTCTTTGCCCCTAAGCCCAGAGTCCCCAACTCTTTCTTACCACTTTATTGTTTCTGATCCTCAGCCATTTAATAGATAGAAGAAGGTGTATTGCTCACCAATACCTACCACTACCCATCACGGCACATGCCACTCTTCTCACACAAACTTTTCCTGGGTTTCTTGTTGTTCTATCCCTCCATCTTCCATCTTCTACATCCCATTTACCTAACCCATCCATAATCAAACCTAAACCATGCCCAAGCCATAGCCTACAGCGAAACGTACCTGATACCATCTGCTCCCTAACCCAGGAAAATTTTTAGTTGTACTGATTATTTATTACAAGGGTATGTGTTGTGAGTAGGGAGTAGAGTAAGAGAAGGGCAGGGCCACTGAAAAGATTATGTAGTAATAATTGCCCAAACAGTCATGCATCCAGTTTTGTTCAAATAATTTGGTGGCATAAAAAGTTAGATAATGTTTTTAAACCCACACTAATATTGTCTGGTTACACTGCATCAATCCAATTTTTATTTTATGTTAAAAGTTCATCCATTTTAACAAACAGCCTTTTTAATTATGCAAGTTGTGGATTAATTAATAGCAAATAACGTACATTGTAATTATGTGTTAAAAATCTCAGATAGGCAGAATCACATAATTGTAGTTGCCCTCTGAAGAAGAAACCACAACATTGTGTGTTATTATGCAAACACATGTTTGATGTGGGTACTTCAAATCAGGGACCTTTCTGTCTTTCCATAAACCGCCCTGTAGACGGTCCAGGCAATTGTGGCATTTTAAAGGTTTTGTTTTTATTAGGGGGTGTGAGTCTGTTTAAAAGTGCTATGGTATGCTGAGTTGGGGAAGGGGTACTTTAGGTTTGTGGATTTTAGGGTAGGAAGGTGGGCCATTCTTCTGCAGGTGGTGAGAGTAAGATGAGCTGGAGAAGGGGACGTGTTGGGAATTTTAGGGATTAAGCCTGGGGTAGGTCTGTTTCAGGTGGTGTGGGTAATATGAGATGTAGAAGGGGTAGTTTAGGTTTGTGTACGGTGGTGTAGGAGAAGGAAGTTAGGAAATGGAAGTTTGTTGTATTAGTTTAGGGTTTACGGAGAGGCAGGGCCTGTTTAGACTGCGATATATGGCTGTTTTTTTTTATTTTAAATTCATATTTTTGTTTTATGCATGATGGCCTTATCCTTTAATACTTTAGTGGTTTGCTTTACAATTTGTTAATTATTAGTATCAAGAGTAAACCAGGGAAGGTGCACTTATTTACCTACAAAATTACTGAACCATCAAAAAGAACAAAGAAGGTCTATCGTGCTCTCATTAACTCTCTCTGCATAAGCCTCCGTACTCCTGAAATCAATGTTGGAAATTTACCAATGCCCATGTACCCCTTTCATGGCTTATCACTTTAATCCCTTCCATTAGTATCAGCTGTGCACCGCCTTCCACTTTGAAATCACCACTAAGTTGTAGTACCAATAAACTGCTGGACAAACCAGATGCTTCCTAATTAACACTGAAAAATGTTTCTTCCACTTTATGCAAATGGGCAGTGGAGTACCTTGGATCATAGTGGAATCTTTCTTGCTCAACGTCCACCATCCAAAAATCCTAAAGGATGCGAGCATTGCGATTTAACACTCTATTACCCCTCACTTTTCAACAACTGTTGACATGACTTTGGCAGTTGTATGTCTTCACCTTTAGCACATAATGATGACATCAGAATGTTTGATGCAATGGCTTAAAAAGTTAAAAGTTCCTTGGAGAACTTTGGCTGCATGCCATCAAATACATTTAAAAGCATCTCTGCTGGAGGCACTGAGCAATTGCTTTGCCTTAACTGCCTTAAAGTAGACCTAATATGTTGTAATGCATATGTAGTGTATAGCCTGACAACCAATCCGCATTTCTGTGGTAGGAAGCATACACTACTCATTGCTGTCCTTCATTGCCTTAGCACCCAGTTCTAAAACCTCATACTACAGCTATGGCACAGCAATAGTTGAACAATAGATCTAGCTTGAAACCTTTCATTTTGGACATAAAGCACCCAGAAATTCAAGAAACCCTCCTACTTCCACCAAAGAAAAGGGAACAAGGTTAACCACTAACATTTTTGTCATTTTCCTATTGTGTAAATAGTCCATATTATGGGTTCAGTGGTCTGGTGTATCCTTGCTTAACAAAGCCGCTAGTGCTCTGTTTTTTTGTGTCGAAGTTGATGATGATGATGACTATCCCACCTGACCTGAGTTCCTGGGAGGTAGGCTGCTTGGACACTTTGGGATGACTATGATATTCCTCACTCCCTAGTACCAGCAGAGGTTACTATTGGTGCTGGATAGACACTAAGAGGCTACTCAAACTAAGGGAAAAATAAGGAAATTGGACGACCAGGGCACATCCTCCTAAAACATAAATCTAAACTACCTGAGTACCCAAGGAGGGAAGGCCTGAAAGGAGAACAAAAGACAATGTCTCTTCTTGAAATTTTTCTTTTGAAAAAGGTTGATAGTCCTCACCCGCCCAAAGGTGGCTTGCTTTATCAAAGGGAACCTCCTCACATTCCTAGTGAAGCTACCTATGTGGGCTACAACCCTGAAAACCGGGGGCACCCTTTAATTGGAAAATCATGGACGACATCGAGAAAATTGGCTGCTTACCCTTAGGTCTTTTTCAACCGCCCCAAAATGGCTATTGCCCTTTTACTCCTATCTCATAATATCCACAGGAGCATGCCCTGCTTCCCCTATTACAAATTTCAAATGAAAAAAACAACAAATGTTCTGCAAATTACTAAACTGAATTTACTTTGATTTTCCCAAAAATACAAAAATGTATGCGATAGCAGAGATTGTACTGAAAGGATGAGTGATGCTCTCTTTCACGAATCCACTTCCACAATGAACAAGGACAGAACAAACATCAATGATGAGTCTCTGGACAGGAAAAGGAAGTTGCTTCTCTATCCACAGTAGCCTCTCTCTGTATGGCACTTCCCCTGAATATAAAATTACTTTTGTGCTAAAGAAACATTATTGCGTAAATGGTGCTCTTGTGTAAAAAAACTGAAATCAAAAGGACTTTTGCTCGATAATCAGTGCCTGGAAACAAACAACTAAAGCATGCAAAATAGTTATAGATGGAATGTTCGAATTATTCTGAGCCACTGATAATTACTTGAGGCCGCAACCCAGTTCATTATGATTTTGCACTCTCTGCCACCTCAGTTTGGACCCAGCCATATGTAAATCTGTCTTCACCCTGCTCCAGTCCAGTCCAGCATGAACTGCCATGCCAGGTCCTCCCTGAACCCAAATGCAAGCAACCCATAGGCAGTTTTGCTCAAGTTAAGGCTCATTAGCCAGCTATAGCATAGTTCCAGTGGCACAGTGAGCACGGGACCCCCGTCTTCGCATACCTGACACACAGAATTCCGCTGAGTTACAGAAAACTCTGTGAGAGTCCAGGAAGTTCTGCCAATGGGCGGAAAATATGCAGCTCCCACTATTCGCTCTGCAATTTAGCACCGGTAGCGTGAGCAGCACTGAAAATCAGTGCAAATGGCACCATGCGTTAGTCAAGAGCATGCAGGAACTCGAGTTTATTTTGGTGATGCTTGAGTAGAAAATCTACTCGGGCTGCAGCAATCTACTTGAATGGTAGCCCTGTGATTGCTTGTTAACGCTGGTGACTGCATGCGTTAGGAAATTGCACTAGGGAATGCCAAAACTCGCGGGCATATTCTGGAGACTTGCGGAAGAAAAATTCTGCCACTATTGGCGGAATTGGCCAGAACTCCGTGTTAAAGAGTAACACAGAGTGACCAAAATTCCACCAATTCCATTGGCGGAACAGGATATTTCACCCACCCCTTGAAATAACCTCAGCCACTGATAAATACTCTGGCTGCATCTCTGTGCATCATTATTTTGCACACCACGCCACCTCAGCTTGGACCCAGCCATATGCAATTCAGTCTTGACCCTGCTCCAATGCAAACAGTCCAACCCGAACAGCCAGGCCAGGTTCTCCCTAAATCGGAGCACAAGCACAGAATTATGTCTCATCAACCCTAGTTATGGCTCATCAGCCAGGTATAGTTTGGTTCCATTGACAAAGTGTGCATGAGACACATGTCTGGGCATACCCGTCCCTCTTAGGGCGACACACCTTAAAATATACCAAAAAAGTGATGGAAGGTATGCTTGAATTGATCTCAGTCACTGGTATTTACTCAAGGCCGCATTCCAGTCCATCGTTAGTTTGCACATCATGCTACCTTAGTTTCGACCCAGTCATATGCAAATTAGTCTTTATCTTGGTTCAGTGGCAGCAGTCTAGCCGAAACTGCCAGGCCGGGTCCTCCTTTAACTGGAACGCAAGCATACCAGGACTGGTTTCGCACATGCAACTTCCTAAAGGTACAACTGCCTCAGTACCACCATCTCAGCTGCCATGACTTCAGTCAAATAAGTTGTCTATATAATACAAGCAAATCAGGACCAGTTTCCTCCTAGTTAGGGCTCATCAGTTGTGTATATCTAGGTTCCAGTTGCATCATTTGCACCGGAGCCACATCTGGGTGCACCCATTTCACTTAGGGCGACACACTAAAGTACACAAAAAAAGTGATGGATGGAATGCTTGAATTAATCTCAGCCATAGGTAATTACTCAGGCCTGCATCCCAATCCAATGATATTTTGCACACTATGCTACCTAAGTTTGGACCCAGTCGTATTCCAATCAGTCTTGACCCTACTATAATAGGAACAGTCCAATTCGAACTGCCAATCCAGGTCCTCCCTGAAACAGAACACAAGCAACCCAGGATCGAGTTTGCCCATGTTATTGCCTAAAGTTACAACTGCTTCAGTACCACCACCTCAGCTGCTAAGACATCATTCAAATAAGTTTTCTATATCTTTTACAACTACTTCAAATCCACTAGTCAGCCTTACAACTAGATTGATTTTTTTATTAAAGTAAAATTGTTTAAATAAATGACTATTAATTTACATTAAAGTAATCTACATTAAATGATTAGTCTTCAGACTAATATTGAACCAAACCCTTAAATATTTTAGAATATTTTAAATTACATTAATTACTTATGCACTTAATTCCAGCGAACCAATCTGGTTTTTGAAAGGGTCAGTCGACAACTACTCATTTGCTTGCTCTGAGGTTGATGATTGAGAATGCAATACTCAGGAAGAAAAAACGTTATATCTGTTTTGTCGACCTAAAACCAGCATTCGACTCAGTTGCTAGAGTTTTGTTATGGAAAAAGTTAGCTGCATCGGGAATGCCGCCAAGATTACTTGACGTCATCGTCCTTCTTTATACGAACACTTGGGTGCAAATTAAGTTTGGTGATGGAACCTGCCTTACACGGAGTATTGAAACATCTTAGTGCTTAAAACAAGGCTGTGTGCTTGTCCCGTGTTTATTTTATCTTCTCACAGCAGATTTTAAACAATATCTGGAAGCAACAAATTCCCATTTTCACAAATTCCCCTAAAATATCTACAATATGCTGATGATACCTTTCTGCTCAGCCAGACACCTATGGGTCTACAGCGCTTAATCAGTTCCTTTGACTAATATATATACCTTAATCTCCTTGAGGTTAAAATCAAGAAAACCAAGATTTTGGCACTGGGGCAAGTGCAACAAGATCACAAGCCTGGTGTGCAGGAGGACAGCCAATCAAATTAGTTAAGATCTATAAATACCTTGGTATTTTGTTTGATAATAAGATCGCTTTTAGAGGTAATTTTGATCTATTAAGAGCCAAAACAGCTTCTTTTATTTTTGCCTTGAAATCCCTTCGAGACAAACTAATATGCCCCGCTTACGATCATCTTGCAAAAATTATGTCTGCAAAGTAAATTCCAGCATTAGCTATAACAAATTCACCTTCAGTGGTAATGACACTAAATTATTGGACCTGCTGTAAATCAAGGCTGTACAATCCATTTTTAGGATTCCAAAGAATATTGGCCAGGTTGAAATACAAATAGGGACCGATTCTGATCCGGGTCGGAAAGCACTCCGACCGAGCCAGATCCGGAGTGTTTTCCGACCAAGCCGGAGTCCTGCAGTCCGACCGAGCGAGTATGATGCGGCCGTATGCTGTCGGACTCGGTTCGGTCGAACTCCCATAGAAGTCAATGGGAGCCGGTCGTACGACGCGTACATGGGCTCCCATTGACTGAATGGGTATGTTGCGGACAAGTGCGCCTCATACAGTGAGTACGCGTCGGTGCCATCCGCACCGTACATGCCTGTGTTGGGGAGACCCATGGGTCTCCCCTTGTGTCCGAGTAGTAGGGCTGCGGGTGACTTGGGGTCCGCCGCAGACCCCCAAAGGCAACCACCCGGACGATTTACGAGCCGGACACTCCGGCTCGCACAGGCTGTCCGACGCGTGCATAGTACTGGCTCGGTCGTGAATCGCATCCATTGCACGCCATGGTTAGCTTCCGACCGAGATGTACGGAGCGGTTCGGACCCGGAAACGAGTCGGTCGGTGAATTTCATGTAGCTCGCATCGTACTTGCTCGCTCGTACAGCTGTACGGGTCGGGCGGAAAACACACGTACGGCGCATAGTTTTTCCAGCCGGATCGCGTTCGGTGCCCTTCCAACCCGGATCGGAATCGGCCCCTTAGAGTTTGGCCTCCCAGGGCAGGCTCTAGTGAGATACGGTGCCTTTTTTAAATGTTTACACTCTCTGTTTTAACCCCTTCGATGCTGCGCAGATTCCGCCGCTGTGCTGACGGAATCTTGCGCGGGCGTGGTCATGACGGAATGGTTCCGTCATGAGCACAGCTCAACCGTGGGTCATGACGGAACCATTCCGTCATGAGCACCGAAGGGGTTAATATGAACCTGGTTCCGTTGTAAATATGTGTTGGGAGGAAATTAGTAAATCTTCATGAACTAGTACTACTCATCAGAGTCTCATCAAAGCCTTGGAATATAGCCTTCTATGCCTCTAGAGATGAATGCAGTGTGATATAAACACTTTTTGAACCAAGCAATAATACTGTTTTTGCTTAATGTAGATAAAAATGCACCATAAGTAAAAAATCATGCCTGGACAGCACTAAAACTTTATAGAACTTTGGCATCCAGACTTAGATGACTGTCTCTTTTTTTCAATTACACCTACGGGATGGATTTTTGAAGTTAAGACTTAGCCTATATCCAACTAAGGACTGGACACCAAAATGGCTCTAAGAATGGCTAAGTAGGAGTTGCGGGCCTTGTGGCTATCCACAGAGAGCAGAGCAAAACCAAAGGAAATGATGAACGGAGTGTTGAACATTGCAAGCACTCACCCCCAGTCAACTGATCTGGGTTTAATCCACCACCGTTCTTTAGCCCACTCTGCCACCCCAGTTCAGACATGGCCATATGCAAATCAGTCTGACCCTGTGCCTCATGGGAACAGTCCAGCCCAAACTGCCAAGCCATGTCTTCCCTGGACCGGAAACAAGCTTCCTAGGACCGGTTTCTGGCATTTCAGCCGTCTTCAGCCAGGCTTGCTTGAATCCAGTGGCAAAGTGAGCAAGGGACTCACGTCTGAGCATACCCTGCCAACTTATGGCGAACAAAGCAAAACCAAAGGAAATGATGAACGGAGTGTTGAACATTGCAAGCACTCACCCCCAGTCAACTGAACTGGGTTTAATCCACCACTGTTCTTTAGCCCACTCTGCCACCCCAGTTCAGACATGGCCATATGCAAATCAGTCTGACCCTGTGCCTAATGGGAACAGTCCAGCCCGAACTGCCAAGCCATGTCTTCCCTAGACCGGAAACAAGCTTCCTAGGACCGGTTTCTGGCATTTCAGCCGTCTTCAGCCAGGCTTGCTTGAATCCAGTGGCAAAGTGAGCAAGGGACTCACGTCTGAGCATACCCTGCCAACTTATGGCGAACAAAGCAAAACCAAAGGAAATGATGGACGGAGTGTTGAACATTGCAAGCACTCACCCCCAGTCAACTGATCTGGGTTTAATCCATCACCGTTCTTTAGCCCACTCTGCCACCCCAGTTCAGACATGGCCATATGCAAATCAGTCTGACCCTGTGCCTCATGGGAACAGTCCAGCCCGAACTGCCAAGCCATGTCTTCCCTGGACCGGAAAAAAGCTTCCTAGGACCGGTTTCTGGCATTTCAGCCGTCTTCAGCCAGGCTTGCTTGAATCCAGTGGCAAAGTGAGCAAGGGACTCACGTCTGAGCATACCCTGCCAACTTATGACGAACAAAGCAAAACCACAGAAAACACTATTACATATAGTATTGCCTGCCCAAGCATAATGTGTGCTAGCCGAATTTTTTGAAAAAATGTGTTTTCAAAAGCGGGGTAAGAACATGCCGGGTTATTCAGTCATTTTTCTTCAAACATCAGTTTATGAGTTCTGAAAATATTAACATTTTATCTTGGATGCACACTCTCAAATCTGGTCTACATATATTTATTCAGCCAAGCAAACACTTCTCATTTTGGAGGCTGGGCTGGGTATAGGAGAGCTACTTTCAGGTACCTAGAGAGCTTTCTGCAACTAGGGAGCTACTCCTCCGAGAGGCCTGAATCATAATGAGGGTCTTACAGTCATCTTGGCGCTGGAGAAAAGATGTGGTCTAATGACTAGAGCTGCCCACTTCGTAAGGTAGGAACTATGCTTGATTCTCAGCCTCGGCTCAACTTCCTGTGATCCTGAGCAAATCACTTAATCACTCTGTGCCCAAAAGAAAAGAAAACATGTTTAATGTCAGGTTCTCTTGGAAAGATCTGCAATGCCAGGTTTGCGCAATAAAAAATGAAAAAAACACTTTATATTAAAAAAGAGAAGGACCATCCATTGTCTGTTGCTATTTGCATAATTAATGTTGCAGTTTAGTTTGAGCAATGGACCATTGCGTGATCAAAGCCTTAAGCCAATTTTAATCATCTCAAATCACAGTATGTCTTATTAAGTGCACAGATTGCAGGAAAAACATTGTAATGTAATTATTAACAGCATATGTCTCCGAAAGAACAGACATTTCGTTATCTTATTGCGGGTTTTCATTAACATTAAGCGAAGATAGTGTTCCACACTTAATCCAGAATATATAATGCATTTTAATTCAGATAAATGCTCTGATGAAAATAGGGTATCAAGATATACGCTGGCTGACAATATACACAATAGGGGCAATAGTTAATTAAATGCACTTCTCACTGAAGCTACATCTGCACATGACAGCAAAAGAAATTAACTTAAATGCAAAATGCAAATGAACTAAAAGTTGGAGGCAGCATATTGCTGGCATCACATCTTAAATAGCAGCACATGTAGCTAACTACTCCCCCACAATTGTTGCTATAGGAAGCAGATGGCTAGAAACCATGCAGAATCCACAAGACCTACTAAGAAAAACATGGAGTGTTCTGGTGATACTGAGAGGAAGGTAGGAGGGGAATAAAGTACCAGTTGGAACCAGCTTGGAGTGACCCTTGCAGGTATAGTCAATCCATCCTGGAAATGGAAGAAATACTATGGGTGCTTAACATTGTGCAGTCGTGGAGGAGAGGCAGGGAACAGAGATAAACAGGTCTTGCTGACAAGCAGCAGTGGAATATTCTCCAGGGTCCTCACGTGTCACCACTAGGTTGGTTCAGGTGTATCTGAACAAGCAGACATACTTTGAATGTTCTACCACTGCTATAAATTTCACGAGTGTTACAGTACAAATGTCAAGTTATGGAATCTGCAGGCACGGTCAGACTGGCCTATTGGGCAGTCAGGCAATCCCTGATGGACCGGTCTGATAGGTCAGTGTGTGTGCAAGTGTCTTAGCTGTTTGTGGGGCTGTTTTATGGACTGGTGGGCTAGTTTGTACTGTTGATTTCGGTGGTATTAAAACAAACATTGTCTGCAACAAGTGTACATCCATGCTCTCTTCCACATCTTGCAAGACACTTAAACAGTGTGTTTTTACAAGTTCAAAACTGCCCTAATTTGGAAACATTGGCCACTTTTTTAGTTTTAGAAATCACTTATCGGGTCACTTTTATTTTGTGGCCTGAGCCTATTTTCTGTCCCAGTCTGACAGTGACTGCTGAGCAGAGTTGAGATCAGCACACTGGACACAGTGTGGTTCTGATTTTCTTAGTCTGGGTATGTGGTCAGAAGATAAAGTGTGTAAATATTTGGAGTGCATTTAACCAGACTTTCTGTTTACTAAAATATTTTAACCATGAAATAATCTTTATTTATTCAAATGTATTTAAATGTTTTAACATAAATTAATTTTATGTGTATATTTAAAATGCCAAATAAGGTAATTAAATGTACCATCATTTCTCATGGGGTTGTATTTTAAGTACTTGCTTCATTATTTTCTGTGACAGGGTGTTGCAGAATCAGTGGTTAACAATGTGTAGTGCTGGACTACTGCTCCTTTTTGGCTGTAGTAACTTACAGTAATAAATTTGACTATAACCCTCCATTACAGAGACACATAGATTTACACTTTTGAATACTTTGCACCTGTAAATGGTGTTGGACTTGACATCCTTGGTGTGGTTTTTTCCCAGCTTTTTGTCTTCAACACCAATTATTTTTTGCTGACCTTCGGACTCTGCACACTTTACCACTGCTAACCGATGCTAAATTGCTTGTGCTCTCTCCCTAAAACATAGTAACATTGGCTTATACACAATTGGCACATTTAATTTAGTGCAAGTCATTAGTAAAGTGCTACTACTTGTACCCAGGGTCTGTAAATGAAATAGTACTAGTGGGCCATGTAAGATTATCGGCGGCAGTCATGTTGTATTGAATGGGCATTCATCCTAACCAAGATGTGGATTGATCTGACATATTAAGTACGATTTGAACTGATCCTTTGGATTGAACTCGCATATTAAGTACCAATTTACCACTACTCTACACTGGGTCCTGAAGATCGTCTCGCAGAGCGACGTTGCCTGTTGAGACCGAAACGTTGACTGCTTTCCTCTCTAACAGAAATTACATTGCATCGGTTGTTTTTCTGAGTTCTTCAACATAATTACATCATGAGAAGGTAACTCAAATGCACTCTATATTTTGAGTGCCTATGAAGTTAGGAGGATCTTTATGCTACTTTGGATCCTTAAAAAAACTGGAGTAATATAGAGATTAGGATTTAAAGGAAGCGTTGGTATGTGCATTGTACTTATTATTGTTTTACAGTTTTTTGTACTGCTCATTCAAATCTAATGTCAATTGAGATTCTGTCTCTCAAAAATCAAGTTTATGAACTATGAATTGACTATTTTTCTATAAAAAAAACATAGCTGTACTAATAAGTATTACATAATTTATACATAAAAGTACTTGGCAAAAAAACCTTTTGCCAGGCCTCAACCATCCTTTGTTATACATGGAGAGTCATCCCCAGGGACGTCCCTAAACATCCAGTGGTAGGGTGCAGTGTATTTAAAAAGTTGGACATTTACTTTTAACTTTTACATGCCCTGGTAGTGAAAAACACACTTTCATTTTTCACTACTGCAAGGGTTGCCTCTTCCATAGGATAACATTTGGTTACCTTATTACATTTAATAAGTGATAACCTTTAATTGGGAACAAGTAGAAATGTAGAGTGTAGCGCCTACAAAATTGTCATATAAAACCCTCTTTAATGGTAAAGTTGGATTTTAAGTTTCAATTCTGAAAATGCCACTTTTAGAAAGTTGGAATCTCCTTGCCCTAACCATTTAGTTCCTGCAGCCTGTATCCAAAATCACATAACTAGTTGTAGCTGGCAGGTGGTCTTTGACTGTTGCTCTCAGACAGTGAGACAAAGAGGGAACAGGTGTTGGCAGGATGGTCCATCTTGGATGGAGCTGTCACATACCACACTTGCACATCACAAAGGCTCTGACACAGCACACTCAAAAAGCGTTTCATACTAATCTTTTGGGCCAACAGCCAAGCTGGGGCCATGGCAGGTAAGCAGGAAATTCCAGACACCTCTCTATAGGGAGGACTCTATAAGCTTATCCTACTCTTATATGGACACCAGGTATCAATGATGGATCCTCAGACCCAACTCTTCAGGTCACTTCTGAATCAGTGGCCTCTGCCAGGAAGAAGAACTGCCCAACTGTAAAGTCTGCCCTTCTGATCTGCTTACTGACCAATGAACTGCTTTGCTGCAAAGGCCTGTTGTTGCTGCACCAGGAATCTTCTGGTATGTGAGTTGCACTGCTGAATCCAGCCTGCCTGTGTGGACCCAGAAGTCCAGGAAATCTCCGAGGGTCAGTTGGCTGGCCCTGTGTTGAAGACCACATACAGGCTTCTTTGACATTGATGCATCTCCACACATCTCGATGGAGTATGGCGCAGCCCGCCATTGACTCAGGCGCAGCACGATGCAGCTTATCTCTGATGTCTCTCGTCACAAATGCTTGCAAGCAAAATGGTGGTCTCTTTGATGTCGATGCAGCCCGACGCCTACACTGGCCTAGTGTGACACATCTCATTCCCTGCGCTGAAGCATCAAAGTGTGTGCCTACACAAGCCCCACCCGCTTCCTCGACAATGAGGTGGAACCTCGCATCTCAGCTCTTCATCGAAGGTCATTGACTCAGTAGATGCGCAACACATCTCGACGCTGGATCTCGCATTGCAGTTCCCTGTCGACAGCTCCTCTGGACTGGTTCGTGCATCTTGGCACAAGGACTTTGCATCTCGACTTCCTAGGCCCACAAGGTACTTTCTCAGTGGACTGTACTCATTCCTATATACGGCCCGCACTCCATCGCCTGAACTTATGACTTGGACCCAGCCTTCCGTAACAGATAATCACAGTTGGTGCTGTTTGCTTCTAAGAGCTTGACTTTTACAAAATCTTTAAAATTGCAGATATTTGATTATACTAATTGGATTTTTGCACCTTTGGTCTCAAATAATTTATAACATATTATTCTATTTTTCTAAATTTGCGTGGTATTTTTCTTGTGTTGTGTTTTCACTTTATTATTGTTTGTGTGCTACATAAATACGTTTCCATTGCCTCTAAGTTAAGCCTGACAGCTGTTGTGCCAAGCTACCAGAGGGTTAAGCACAAGTTAATTTGGGGTTTTCTTGTGTTTCACCCTCACAATCTTTGTGCTTGCTGCTTGAGTAAGGTTCCGCCCTCTTCAAACAGTAAACAAATTTCCTACAAATAGTAAACAGGCAAACGTAGTAAAGGTACTCAAAAGTGTAGGAGTAAATATAGACATGTAACTTACAGGTGTGAGCTATCTTTGTGAATAGCTGCGTCTAAGTATAATATCAGCACTGATGCAAAACTTGTAACATACAGTATCAGCTTGTCTTAGCAGGGCAGCTTGCCTTACTCTGGGTACTACCAGTTTTCCTCAGCAAATCTACTAACCTAGCAATTGAACAGTGACAGCACTTTTGTGCATGACCACTAAACGTTTAATTAGACGTTAACAGCATTTGTCTGCTAGATTCCCAAACCTTTAGCAGGACTAGGAGTTTTGGTAGTTTTTTAGAAGGTAAGTAGAGTTTCTTGTAAATTCTAAATATTAGCCTTCATGTAGTTCAGGCAGTTACCATGATTCCCTTATGTCTATTTTTGGTAGGATGGCCAATGATGCTAAAAAGAATTGGAAACTATTCTTATTTTACATACAGTACTAACTTCATTTTAATGTCCTGTTGACTTCTCTCTCATGTTCCCTCCTTCCCTCTGGAAGTGCCTTCTGTAAATACCAAAATGAGTAAGTGCACTTACTCATTTTGGTATTCACAGAGGGCACTTACTCATCAATGAGTAAGTGCCTTTTGTGAATACCAAAATGAGTAAGTGCCTTTTGTGAATACCAAAATAAGTAAATGGTAGTAAGTTTAGGATTTTGTCTGAAGTTAGTTCTGTTAAACGGGCCCCATCTGCGGTCGCATCGTAATTGCGGCTGACATCCCACTGACATCCTAATCAGGCCCTAAGGATTTTGAGCCAAAGCCAAGACTCAAACCTGGTTTCCCAGATCTAAAGTGGATGCAAAACAAAATTCATAGGATTGTGGATGCCTGTGTGGGCTCTGGAAAACCTCTATATTCTTACACCCCAAAAAGATACCTGAATAACACGCCCATGGGTGAATGGGTCAGGACCAGTTTTAAACTTCATTTTCATGCGGCAATATGGCCCAAGACGAGGCACCACACATCATATCGCAAATACAGTCAGTTAAGTAAAGACAGGCTCAATAATTAATTTTTAGGGTAGAATCAGAACATTTTAAAAGATTTATTACAAAATTTCAATAGGGTACAATACAGAAATTGGAAGGAGCAGAGGCAAAAGTAATTGCCATGAGGTCTCTTGGTAATAGGGCAATAAAGAATAGTAAGAAAAATCTGAAAAATTCTATTTCGCAAAAGAACAGAAAAATATATGAAAAATCGGACAGCATCCTTAGAAGCATCTGGGACCGTATTACACTAAGTGCCTCGGGGCGCAACAGCTGTTTGTGCCCGCTTTGCATGCATGCGGGGCATTTTGGTATTACAGAAGGGGCCACAGATGCTTTTGCATCCCCTTCTGTAATACTGAAAGCGCTGGTGTACATTCAGGACCAGCGCTTTCTCAAGAGGGTGTTCCCTCGTTTGCATTGGGTCGTGCCCCATGCAAATGAGGGACTACCTTTGCCTCTGCACCCAGGCCATATTACAGACACGGGCACAGAGGCAAAGAGTCTCTCAGGAGGTGCACTGACTGGAGGGGGGACCCCCCAGACATCCCCTTGTAGGCGGGTACAGCCACTGATTGCACCCGCCTGCAAGGGGATTTCTAATCCCCTATACAAGTGCAGACAGGTTGCTGTCTGCCCAGTGAAACACGGAGCGGCTGCTGCAAAGACAATCTGTTTTTCACATAAATGCACTGCCCTGGGGCAGTGCATTCTATGTAATAGGGTGCACTTTCTTTGTTTGCTCCCAGCGCACCTGTTCTAAGGTGCACCAGGGCACAAACAGGTTACGTGTGCCCTATACATAATAGGACCCCTGAAAGTCTTCTGGCTCACCCCCAAATTTTAGAGTGTTTATAAAGAGAATCTTTTCATAGAACATAAATTAAATTGCAAAAGTTTCATGGTATGAGCAAAGGAATTATAATTTCTGGAAATCAGTGCATAGTGTTTTTCAAACATCACATTGCCATACCATCTAAGCACTAGCCCACTACATGAATATTGATTTAATCCTTCTACACTCTTTTCATCCGGAGATGGCAGGACAAACTAGTTACAAAACAACTGTGAAATATACAGACCTTACAGTAAATTAGCGTAAGAGTCGTTAAATGATCACAGCATTACTGAGCTCATGTTGCAAAGTTTTCTTTGAGAACAGCAGGAACAGTGTGAATGTTAACATACAAACCCCACTTCACTTGAATATGTGCTGCAGAAGTGATAAACAATGAGGTGCCGATTACGATCCGGTAAAAAATATCCCCGTGCGACTCGTATCCGGTCTTTTTACCGTACGAATCGTACAAGTGCCGTACGAACTGGCAATCACGATTCGCATGGTAAAAAGTCCATACGAACCGCATTGGGAATCATTCCCCACACGTCCTCGGGTCGGAAAATGTGTCCGACACGTCCTCGTACGATTTACCGTACAAATGTGAAAGGTGAAGTCCGACCGAGGAATCACGATCCATCCCGTGCGTCCGAGGTTACAACCGTATGGAAAAAACACCGTCCGCACCGAACTCCCATAGCAACCATGGAGACGTGCCCGCATACGTGCCAACCCCCCCCAGCCCCCGTACGTACGCGCCGACCCCCCCAGCCCCCGTACGTACGCGCCGACCCCCCCCCCAGCCCCCGTACGTACGCGCCGAACCCCCCTGTATGTACACCCGTGTACGTTCGAGTCGAACCACCCGTGTACGTTCGAGTCGCACCCCCCCCGTGTACGTTCGAGTCATACCCCCCGTGTGCGTTCGAGTCAAACCCCCCCGTGTACGTTCGAGTCGAACCCCCCGTGTACGTTCGAGTCGAACCCCCCGTGTATGTATACCCGTGTACGTTCGAGTCGTACCCCCACCCGTGTATGTACGGTGCATACCCCCAGCGCTACGCACCGTACATACACGGGTGGGGGTACGACTCGAACGTACACGGGTGTACATACACGGGGGGGTTCGACTCGAACGTACACGGGGGGTACGACTCGAACGTACACGGGGGGGTACGACTCGAACGTACACAAGGGGGTTCGACTCAAACGTACACGGGGGGGGGGTACGACTCGAACGTACACGGGGGGTTCGACTCGAACGTACACGGGGGGGTTCGACACATACACGGGTGTACATACACGGGGGGGTTCGACTCGAACGTACACGGGGGGTTCGACTCGAACGTACACGGGGGGGTTCGACTCGAACGTACACGGGGGGTTCGACTCGAACGTACACGGGGGGTACGACTCGAACGTACACGGGGGGATACGACTCGAACGTACATGGGGGGGTTCGACTCGAACGTACACGGGGGGTACGACTCGAACGTACACGGGGGGGTACGACTCGAACGTACACGGGGGGGGTTCGACTCGAACGTACACGGGGGGTACGACTCGAACATACACGGGGGGTTCGACTCGAACGTACACAGGGGGGTTCGACACGTACACGGGTGTACATACACGGGGGGGTTCGACTCGAACGTACACGGGGGGGTTCGACTCGAACGTACACGGGGGGTTCGACTCGAACGTACACGGGGGGGTACGACTCGAACGTACACGGGGGGGTACGACTCAAACGTACACGGGGGGGTTCGACTCAAACGTACATGGGGGGTACGACTCAAACGTACACGGGGGGTTCGACACGTACACGGGTGTACATACACGGGGGTTCGGCGCGTACGTACGGGGGCTGGGGGGGGGTTCGGCGCATACGTACGGGGGCGGGGGGGGTACGGTGCGTACCGGGCAACCTACTCTGGTCGATTCGCGCCGTACTTCGCTTTTCCGGCACTTTTTGGGTGCCGTGAAAATATTGCCGTCCGGACTGCTGTCGGTTCGAATCGTAATTCCAGGGTCGTGAAACGCTGCCTGAAAGCGTCCCGACGTCACGTCGCAGCATTCCCGGATCACATTCGTATGTATATTTTCGTCGGTCGGTGTTTTTTACGATTCGTACGGAAATGGTGTTTCCGTGCGAATCGTAATTCCATGTTTGTAAAGTTTTACGACCGGGTACGAGTCGGACGGGGAAAACGCTTCGACCGACGGTTCGTACCCAGTTTTTACCGGATCGTAATCGGCACCTGAATGTGCAGGGTGAGACATCCGTTTTGGACAAAATGGCGATGAGGGCTAATAAAAGCCAGGAAATGCCACTTTCATGTGCCACAATAAATTCATTCCAAAGCAATAGCATTTGGTAAATTCGGATGTAAATCGATATTCTACACAACGTTACTGATGCACGATTTTATAAATGCACAAAAACTGCCACACCTGTGCTGTGTTCGAAAATGGAGTAAGTTCTTCTTCACATATAATCAATTTCTCGTGAATTAATTGAATTGAAGAATATGGGTGTCACCTACAGAGTTTTTTCACTTTTTAGAAACTTTTGCACTTTGTTTCTTGCTGGGTGAGTTGGGAATGATCGGAATGCATGAAGGACATGGCAGGTTCATGTGAGGTTTAAGGAAAAATAAATCACTTGTGCATTTTATTGCACTGGATTAGGCTGCTGGATAGTCAGGGATATATTTCTCGTCTTCATGGCATTTGTATCAAAGTTATTGTTTTATCCTGGTATGTGTGAAGCTTGTAGAGTACACGCCTCCATTTTCCCTGTCTCTCTACTAATATCTTGGCTATACATGCGGTATGGATGGGCCTAGATATTTTTTCAAAATGTGGAGGAATTTTTATGAAGTTATTCATGTCATGGGGTGCCCTAGTGCATGCCTTTGGCATATACCATGTTTTTTTGTCTTCATAAAATTGGGGCTGGGCTATGCATTTGTTTGGTCAATCTAGTATGCATGTGTGCATGCATGTGTGTTTGCGTAATGATGTAACACATCAAGATATCACCCAAGACACTTGATAGGCCTCCTCAATGTGTGTGTTTCTGTATGCGTTTGAAGCTGGTCAAGATAAAATATGCGAGGTGCCTACTTTACAAAAATGGGATAAATTCACCTGCAATCTATAAATCATTCAACACACTTGAGGAATAGTACATTATAAACCCACTGTGCTATTCTCGTTTTATTTACTTTTCACCCACACCTGAAACCAGCTCAGCTCACTGATTAGGTTTTAGTGCCTTGGCTCACTTACCTAAATAAACTATTAAATCAATGGACATTGAGGAAAATACTTTTCAGATTCAGTGTGTATATATATATATATATATGTACTTTAAGGAAACATGAGATAAATCTTGCCTTAAGAAAATCAAGCAAATTATTTACATCTCTAAATTCTCTTATAATTCTGCAACTTAATTCAACGCAAGACATTCGCATAAACAAAGTTGGCTAATCCTTATTAGCAGTTTTAAATGATAAAGACATGCTTCTTATAAGGATGTAATTCGTTTTTTAAAGTTAAGACGTGAACGGCAGTTTCAAGGAAATAAGAGTTAAATTAACTCCAAAAATGCTGGTAAGAAAATTGAAAATATGTCTTTTTTTGGAGGCTAGCGAATTCCCTTTCTCCAAGATGACGTTTCACATCACTCTGTAGCCTGTGACGCAGAAGAGGACTGTGCGGTGATAATGTTGAGGAAGAGCATGACATCTGTGATGGGGCAATGGGCCCTGAATCAAGGCCTAGAAGAAAAAACAGGTGGCATAAAATCTTAATTTCACGACACAAGTAAAAACCATAAGTGACGTAATGGCTCCATATAGCTGTAATTATAGCTATGTATGAGCGAAATCAATTACTATGTTAGAAATACTGGGGGGCAGGTTTACAAGCCCCTTGCGACAATTTTGTGCTGCCCTTGTGTCACTTTTGTGATGCCACGGCGGCATTAAAAATGCGCCAAATTTACAGTGTGATGCATCTAGAGAGATGCGTCACGTTGTAAAGCCCTGCGTGACATTATACCTTTGTCAGGTATAATGTATGAAGGGTAGGCGTTCCCACGCAGGAAAGCCTCGTAAAAGTGACGTAGTGAAATCTACAAGATTCCACCGCGTGACTTTGCTGGAGCAGAGTTTTCTGTTGAAAATTTATCGTGTTTTAAGCTCCAGTTTCGTTTATATGGTTTAACTAAAATTATTAATTTTAAAATCACTAATTCATAGTTTGTTTTGTTGAAGTCGGACTTACTAACACTACTAATGAGAGAAAACTACACGTGGGAATGAATATATGTTGCTTAATAATAATGTGCAGTTTTAATTAAATGAATGTCGCAAAGTGCTATTTGTTTGGAGCACAAAACGCTTTTGAAATAACGTGTATTAATGCTTTATTGTGTTGCAAGAGGCTAGATAATTACATACACATAAGGGTATTAGTGGGAATTAACACTGTTCTATCATTATGCTGTGGTAACGTTGTTTTGTGTTTCTTTTAATTAAGATGGTCCGTTTTGGCCTAAACCAAGATGGCTGCCTTTTACAGCCTGCGCTCGAGTGAGTGAATTTTGATGGGAGGCCTTGCTGAATATGGTCGAGAGTCACCTGACCGTAGCTTTTGCCTGGTTAGAAAATCTTCCGTGAGGATGGCAGCTCCGGGCGTGATTCCAGCTGGCCTTGGACAAGGATAAAAGTACAATGAACATTGTCCAGATTGCGGTGACTCTGCTAAGTTATCAAGAAAGAACATTTACGAAAGTAACATTTGCAAACTCGAGTTTCCTTCTTCCGTCTTTTTATTTTTGTGATTTTTCCTGAGCGGAGATTTTCTAAATGTAACCGAGAGACTTCCTTTCCTGTTCGCTCTGCTCAGCGGCTCAACGGATATCTAATTTTTGTTTGTTACTTTCGTTTGCAACATAACCTATAAAAATGTTAGACTAGAGAGGGTCCGTGTTCATTACGTTCTTTGGTTCCATCGCGTTCAGTGCGTTCATCGCGTTTTGGACTTCTTCCTGAACCTATGCTGAGGACGGCATCTCGAGAGACTTTACTGAGAGACCTGTCCTGACCCTTTTAGCTAGAATAGGTAACTATGAGAATAATGATTTCGCTAATGATTGATTTCCATTTTGAATTAATTTAGATAAATAAGCATTGATTGAATTAAGTTGTTGGGTGTTTATTTCTTGTCATTTATTGAAGTTTCCAAATGTTTTTCTTATGTTTAAAATCATGACTCAGGACAATATAATTCAGGTCGCATTGACCTCATTGTAGATGCAGATTGGTTCTCCTATATTTAGTGTGGATAGAGTAAATAGTGTGAATTTAGTGTGATGGGCCCTAGCGTATGATGTATGTATGTGCGTGTGACTGTAGGTTTACTCTGTCCGTGGAAGCAGGGAGAATTTGTATACGCCGATCTGCAGCAGTTTCCTGGTAGCAGAGGATGGTTTCGATTCACCCTTTCGAGGAGGTGTAGGGAACATTCCTGTTGAGCTAGGTGAAGGGACAAGTAGACAGCAAGAAGATTGCGTGTCGGAGACCCGAGGAGGGAAAGAATTAGGGAAATCTCAATCAGTAGTGGTAAAAACTGTGGAGCAGAAGAAACCTGTTGATGAACAAGAGGCAAATGAGACAGAATCAGATGAGAGTGAAAGTGAGAAATCAGAGGGTCGAGTTCTGAGAAAGAGAACTTGGATTGGAGAAAGGAATAATAAAGAAGTGAGACCGAAGAGAGTTGTAAGAGGAGATCTTTGGCCTAACAACAGGATAAAGAGGCTGAGATATAGACTGACACAAGTAAATTCATCGAAAGCTGAACAGGTGAACGAAGTGTCGAGTCAGAATCAAGCAAAGGGTGAAAAACAAAAGATCACAAAAGAACCAGAGGAAATCAAGAGAATCAGAAAATCTAACCAGAAGTATAGGTCACCGGAATGGACGTATGTGGCACTGTCTGAAGGTGAAGAGGCAGAAAGTCACGGAAATCCAAAGGGGACCGTACGGGAAGTGGTTGAGGAGAAGACTGTTGGAATACTGAAAGTAATCTTGACTGACATTGGAGAAGAGTCAGATGCACAGGATGTTGTTGATGATCTGATACAATTTGATGTTGCTGAAGAAGAAGTGAAAAGTGATGAGAATCCAAACTGAGTGAACTAAAGGAGTCACTTGGAGAAGTGAAAAGAGAAAATCTGAAATTAGCTGTTTGAAATAATCTAGTGTTCTAAGTCTCAGTAGTGGAGTAGAAGAGGCTAAGTCAAAAGACACTGCCAAAGTAGTAAAATGGCTAACACAGAAAATAATCAAAGTAGATGTGCCTTCTTAAAAAGATGGTGTAGAATGTGCTGCTGCTGTACTGGATTATTAATGCTATTATGGGGTGTACTAGCTTTACTAGTTACTTTTAGAGTTACAATAGATACTTTTGGAATACACACTGAGAATGTGACTAATGTAGAGAAAAGTTCACAAAAAGTAGTTCCAACTAGAATTAGTAACATTTACATACAGAAAGATAGGTCAATTAATGATTTTTCTAGCAATGTTTTTTCAAAATTGTTATATGAATTCGTAAAGACAATGGAAGTTAGGGATTGCTACGTCTGCATGCAATTACCTGCATCCGTTTCAGAGGGTGTTACTTATCACCATTTACCAGCTACATATGGAATTTCATGTAGTGTGTTGAGTAGTGTTTTTATTTGTTAGGGAAAATAGATTATGAGATGTCTAACAAAGATAGTATTTTTGGGCAATTGCCTATGAAGCAAAAGTTGAATCCAGCTAAAGAAGCTAACATTTTTGGTGAGATTTTTATTGAGAAAGAAGAATTAACATTAGATTACATTTTTACGAACAATTTAACTTGCAGTTTCAAAGAAGAGGAGAAAGCTTTCCTAAACATGGTAGAGGAAAGGAGAATGAGCATGCATGAGAAGGCAGGGAAATATAAAGTGAGTGAGACAATTTGGGACATTGAAATGGGAAAGGAGTTGAAGAATGGAGCTAGTCCAACTTTAGCTTTAGATGCACCACAGAAGGGTAAACTATGCATTACCAGAAAAAAGTCTCAATATGATACATATTTTGTTGGGACTAGTGAGTGTCATGATACATACTTCATTGCAACCGGATGGGGTTTTAAAGGTGGAGAAGATCCAGTTTTCCCAGGAGTGTATTATGTTTGTGGGAACAAGGCTTATTACAAGTTGCCTGACCATTGGTATGGCACATGTTATGTGGGCTTGGTTTTTCCAAAGATTTTTCATATAGATAGGATAGAAGATGTAGAACACATTAATTTACTAACACATTTTAAGAGAGAAACTTGGTCAGAGATAGTGGGTGATATTTTTGGTGCTTTAATTCCAGCAGTGGGAATTTCTTTAAATGCATATGGGATTCGGAAACTGTCAACAGTGGTGGATCGCTTATCGACAAGTACCGCTGGAGGGTTTCTTTTGGTGAATACGGAAATGATTGCCGTACGTGCCATGTCTATGCAAAATCGACTTGCCCTTGATATTTTATTGGCCAAGGAGGGTGGAGTTTGTGGAATGCTGAAAGTTCAACATTGTTGCACTTACATTCCTGATGAAAGTAAAGACCTAAAGGTCTATATCAAAAATATTACTGATTTGCATGAAGAATTAGTACCACTGGAAGCTGAAAGTGTCTGGACTAAAATAGCTAATAAGATAGTTGCTGTTAAGAGTTTTATTGCTAAGATAGGTAGTACCTTTATTGGTAAAATATTGTTTCCTTTGACATGTGTAATTGTTGCTTTATTGATTCTAAGATTGGGGTGTTTGTGTTGTAAAAACAGGGGAGGGAAAAAGAGATTAATTAGAGAAAAGGCAGAAAAGAAACAAAAAAGATCAAGGAGAGATCCACGAGAAATAGAATTAGAAGAGTTGAGGGAGAGTGTTTATTTGGAGACAAAGAGGGATGATGTGAGGGAGTCTGGTGTTTAATGTTGTTTAATGTTGTGTTGAGAAAAAGACATTTTCGATTTCTCCTAAAAAATTGGGACTTAAATTTTTTTTTTTTTTTTTTTTTGGGGTTGGTTTTTGTGGTGATAAGATATCACCAAAGGGGGGATTGCTGGAGCAGAGTTTTCTGTTGAAAATTTATCGTGTTTTAAGCTCCAGTTTCGTTTATATGGTTTAACTAAAATTATTAATTTTAAAATCACTCATTCATAGTTTGTTTTGTTGAAGTCGGACTTACCAACACTACTAATGAGAGAAAACTACACGTGGGAATGCATATATGTTGCTTAATAATAATGTGCAGTTTTAATTAAATGAATGTCGCAAAGTGCTATTTGTTTGGAGCACAAAGCGCTTTTGAAATAACGTGTATTAATGCTTTATTGTGTTGCAAGAGGCTAGATAATTACATACACATAAGGGTATTAGTGGGAATTAACACTGTTCTATCATTATGCTGTGGTAACGTTGTTTTGTGTTTCTTTTAATTAAGATGGTCCGTTTTGGCCTAAACCAAGATGGCTGCCTTTTACAGCCTGCGCTCGAGTGAGTGAATTTTGATGGGAGGCCTTGCTGAATATGGTCGAGAGTCACCTGACCGTAGCTTTTGCCTGGTTAGAAAATCTTCCGTGAGGATTGCAGCTCCGGGCGTGATTCCAGCTGGCCTTGGACAAGGATAAAAGTACAATGAACATTGTCCAGATTGCGGTGACTCTGCTAAGTTATCAAGAAAGAACATTTACGAAAGTAACATTTGCAAACTCGAGTTTCCTTCTTCCGTCTTTTTATTTTTGTGATTTTTCCTGAGCGGAGATTTTCTAAATGTAACCGAGAGACTTCCTTTCCTGTTCGCTCTGCTCAGCGGCTCAACGGATATCTAATTTTTGTTTGTTACTTTCGTTTGCAACATAACCTATAAAAATGTTAGACTAGAGAGGGTCCGTGTTCATTACGTTCTTTGGTTCCATCGCGTTCAGTGCGTTCATCGCGTTTTGGACTTCTTCCTGAACCTATGCTGAGGACGGCATCTCGAGAGACTTTACTGAGAGACCTGTCCTGACCCTTTTAGCTAGAATAGGTAACTATGAGAATAATGATTTCGCTAATGATTGATTTCCATTTTGAATTAATTTAGATAAATAAGCATTGATTGAATTAAGTTGTTGGGTGTTTATTTCTTGTCATTTATTGAAGTTTCCAAATGTATTTCTTATGTTTAAAATCATGACTCAGGACAATATAATTCAGGTCGCATTGACCTCATTGTAGATGCAGATTGGTTCTCCTATATTTAGTGTGGATAGAGTAAATAGTGTGAATTTAGTGTGATGGGCCCTAGCGTATGATGTATGTATGTGCGTGTGACTGTAGGTTTACTCTGTCCGTGGAAGCAGGGAGAATTTGTATACGCCGATCTGCAGCAACTTTAAGGACGTCACTGTGTCAAAACCTTAAAAATCTTGTGCCTGCTTGAAGCAGGCATAAGGAGTGATGCAGTGTATTGGGAATAGGCCGCAACACGCAACACGCATTGCTGGATTTGCGTCGTGCTTGCGACACGACTCCAGCAATATGTGACTTTTCCGCCAACAGATGCGCCAGAATTTCTGATGCATCTGTCCATCCTTGCACCATAGTGCACCATATTGTAAATACGGTGCATCTATGGTAGCGCAAGGGTTTTACTGACGCATCTATACAGATCCGTCAGTTTTTTGTAAATCTGCCCCTGGGTCTCCAGTTTCATCCCCATTGCACTCAAGTTTGCAAGCAAATTAAGCAGCCATTTAGCAAACGTTCTCAGGTAGGAGGAGGCAGAGGGTGCACGTCTTTAAGAAAGACTTTTGCTAGGGCACCAACAATCTGGACAGCAAAACCCCAAAACTCATAAACATCTGTATTTCTTTTTTTCCATATTACGAACATCAGCCCTTGGTGACCATAACAGGACTGTTGTTAATGCCATTAGATAACACTCACACTGAGAGAGCGACACTTCAACTCTACGACAGTCACAACAAATATTGAGAAGGCAAATCCCACATCGATATAGAAATATACCCAGATCACTGTGGTAAAAGACCATGAGTATAGCAACGGTTAGCCGTACAGATACGAGGTGCCAAACACAGTGTACAACATATACACCCACTAAAGGTAGACCCTCAAGCTCCAGCTAATAAAACATCTGAATTAGCTGTGTCTGAACTGGATTCAAGCTAGCCTGGCTGATGAGGGCTGTTAGCCCGAAACTGGTCCCAGGATGCTTGTTTCCAGTCCATGGAAGACATGGCTTGGCAGTTCGGGCTAGACTGTTCCCATGAGGCACAGGGTCAAGACTAATTTGCATATAGCTGTGTCTGAACTGGGGTGGCGAAGTGAGCTAAAGAACGATGATGGATTCAACCCAGATCTGTGACTGAGGGTGAGTGTCTGAAAAGTTTCAGCGCTCCATCCATCATCCCTTGTGTTTGCTTTGTTTGCCCTAAGTTGGCAGGGTATGCCCAGACGTGTGTCCCTTGCTCACTTTGCCACTGGATTCAAGCTAGCCTGGCTGATGAGGGCTGTTAACCCCAAAACCGGTCCCAGGATGCTTGTTTCAGGTCCAGGGAAGATATGGCTTGGCAGTTAGGGCTGGACTGTTCCCATGAGGCACAGGGTCAAGACTGATTTGCATATAGCTGTGTCTGAACTGGGGTGGAGAAGTGAGCTAAAGAACGATGGTGGATTCAACACAGATCTGTGACTGGGGGTGAGTGTCTGAAAAGTTTCAGTGCTCCGTCCATCATCTCCTTGTGTTTGCTTTGTTCGCCCTGAGTTGGCAGCGTATGCCCAGACATGGGTCCCTTCCTCACTTTGCCACTGGTTTCAAGCTAGCCTGGCAGATGAGGGCTGTCATACCAAAACTGGCCCAGGATGCTTGTTTCCAGTCCAGGGAATACATGGCTTGGCAGTTCAGGCCGGACTCTTCCCATGAGGCATAGGGTCAAGACTGATTTTCATATAGCTGTGTCTGAACTGGGGTGGTGAAGTGAGCTAAAGAATGATGATGGATTCAACCCAGATCTGTGACTGGGGGTCTGAAAAGTGTCAGCGCTCCATCCATCATCTCCTTGTGTTTGCTATGACAACGGTTAGCCATACAGATATGAGGTGCCAAATACAGTGTACACCAAA
This sequence comes from Triturus cristatus, assembly GCF_964204655.1. Classification (NCBI taxonomy): domain Eukaryota; kingdom Metazoa; phylum Chordata; class Amphibia; order Caudata; family Salamandridae; genus Triturus; species Triturus cristatus. The sequence continues at coordinate 1,282,810,901 of NC_140585.1, forward strand.
TACACCCACTAAAGTTAGACCCTCAAACATCTGAATTTACAATTCATGCTGTTCTGAGACTCAATCTGGTGCACTAAATGGGTTTTATCCTTTCAGAGACGCTGAGACAAGAGGAAAATAGCTATGCAAAAGTGATCATATAAAGAATGTCCTTTGGGATATGAAATTGTAAATATCTTGATTAAAGGGGTGGGGAAGTGCTGACATGCTAATCAAGACAAGCAAGGAATAATAAGTCTAAATGTAAATCACTGTTAAAAATGGGGGTCTCTATTTGGCAGTGGTATGCACCCTATCCAAGTAGAGGTCCTTCCTTCTAGCCAGGTGTTCTGCTTGGGTTTTCGGATCAGGTGGAACCCGCTCAACAGAGCCTTTCTAACCCAAACCAGAACGTTACCCCCTCCCTAGGGCCTTTTTACATCTAAATAACCACATATATATGTACCACCTAAGGACAGGGAATTCCTATTATATATATATATATCAAGACCTCACAGCCTCGCGATCTCAGACAGACCCAGAACCTCCTACCCAGACGGCAGCCACAGTCTCGCGGTCTCAGACAGACCCAGAACTTCCTACCCAGACGGCAGCCACAGTCTCGCGGTCTCAGACAGACCCAGAACTTCCTACCCAGACGGCAGCCACAGTCTCGCGATCTCAGACAGACCCAGAACTTCCTACCCAGACGGCAGCCACAGTCTCGCGGTCTCAGACAGACCCAGAACTTCCTACCCAGACGGCAGCCACAGTCTCGCGGTCTCAGACAGACCCAGAACTTCCTACCCAGACGGCAGCCACAGTCTCGCAGTCTCAGACCTCACAGCCTCGCGGTCTCAGACAGACCCAGAACTTCCTACCCAGACGGCAGCCACAGTCTCGCGGTCTCAGACAGACCCAGAACTTCCTACCCAGACGGCAGCCACAGTCTCGCGGTCTCAGACAGACCCAGAACTTCCTACCCAGACGGCAGCCTTAGCCTCGCGGTCTCGAACAGACCCAGTACTTCCTACCCAGACGGCAGCCTTAGCATGAGCTCATCCTATTATCACCGTAGTACACGATAGGGGAATCGGGGTTACTATGTATCAGATCACACAAAGACTATTAGTTGAGCACAACCTGTTCTTTAGTTCGAGGGGCTCTTTTCTCCCTCATTCAGTTACCACCTACCTGATCAGGATTAACATCTGTTCATGTCAAGTTGAATCTGACTAGAAGAATAGGCTATCCTCCTATACAAGGATACACAACACATGCTGACTCACAACAAGCTAAATACTTTATTTAATTGCTACATGCACACTCACAGAATACATCATATATACAACCTGCAAGGAAAGTAAAAGGTTAAGTTATACACTTCAATAAAAAGGGGTCGACATCACCTTAGTCGTATGTAGCCTGTGCTCAATGGTCATCTAGGTTCCCTTCTCGTCTGTGCCTCGGCTTCGCCTGGAAGTCACACCTCCGCAGTCGCGGATCTACTCCCTTCTCCCTCTCCGAGTCACTGGAACCTCTTCCTCATCGGCTACTCTCTCCTCTTTAGATTCAAGTTCATCATCTGTCTTCCCTGAAATAAGTAGTAGCTTTTCTGCTAACGGCCAGGTGCCGCCTATGGACTAGAAGCAAGTGCAAATATCTAACTCAGACTTTCACTAATATAGAGGTGCATTCTCTCATGGAAAATTCCAGCTTGAAACCTGCCGCCCACCAAATTCCTGTACCTCCCCGTGCCAAGGACACGTTCCCAGCCGGCCGGCCTGATGTAGTGTCTTCGGCAGGGGAAAAATACACTCCTTCGATAAGGGCCGGCCTGAACCGGTTCTCTCCGAGCGAATAACACCTCATAACTAAAATATCACCCTTCACCTAAAAATGTCCCAAGCTGCCGGGGCAGAAAGAAAGATGGAGTCTCTCCTGTCTGAGGCCTACCAGGCCTGAATTCAGCACGACTCCATGAAATACCCTCACTATAGGGCAGGTTATCCTTAATACTAACGAATCTATCCCCTAGGCTATGTATGTAAGCCCTGATCTATGGGGAGGAGCACAGGATCGTGTCAAAGTGTCTAGTAAATAGGCTCTATTCACTACTCTAATCCTTAGACTTGGATGGAAAGAGACTGAAGTCATATTAATCGCTCTACAACACAAGAAGGCCGGGAAAATCGAGCAGTACACCAGGGTAAGAGAGTTACATACACAAGATAACCTCTGCTCAGCCCTGGGTAGCTTGGCACGAGCAGTCAGGGTTATCTCAGAGGCAATGTGTAAAGTATTTGTACATAACACACATAGTAACACAGTCAAAACACTACAAATGGACACCACACCAGTTAAGAAAAATAAGCAATCTTTCTTTAAACCAAACAAGCCCAAAAAAACAGACATCCAACATACATAACTCAAAATTTCCCCTTTAAAAGGTTTAACTAATTATGTCTATAGAACTCTATGGATGCAGTGATTTAAGCACAAAGTACCTTCGATGTGTCAAAATCCACAAGGAAAAACAGCCACAGAGGAGGGAAGCGTCGGAAAACAGCAATGCATTGGTTCTTGAGTCCCTGGGGAAGCAATGCTTTAGTTCTACTGCATGCAGGAGGAGTGTTGCATCGGATCTGGACTGTAAGGAGAAGTGATGCATTGAAATCTAAAGACCGTCTGGTCAACGGGTGATGAGGTTGAAAACTTGGCACACAGGTGAAATGCGTGGAAATCCGGATGCATTGGAGATCGAGGTGGGGCAGCAAACAGGCGCTGCATGGATTCTTTCAGCCGGCGTTGCTTGGAAACATTTGCTGTATGGTGGTGATGCGTAGGAAAAACAGGTGCTGGAAGAGTGGTGTGTCGATTTTGCAGTCTTTTGCAGCAGGAACAACCTCCAAGGGCCCAGAACTGGAATTGGCACCACTTGGCAGGTCAGGACTTGAAGCTTTGGAGCGCTGGGATGATACAGCTGAAGTCTTTGATAGCCATGAGACTTCCAACAGGAGATAAGCACACACAAGCCCTTGGAGAACCTTGGATTCAAAAGCTAAGTCCAGTTCTCTCCCAGCCCAGATACAAAAGCAGCAACTGCAAGCCAACCTAGCAAAGCAGCACACAGAAAAGGGGCAGTACTCTTCCTGGCAGCTGTTCTTCTTGGCAGAGTCCTCAATCCAGAAGTGTTCTAAAAGTCTGGGGTTTTAGGTCCAATACTTATAACCCTTTTGGCATTTGAAGTGGGCATAGTTCAAAGGGCAGTCTTTGTAGTGCACAAATTCTGCCTTGCCCTGTCTTGGCCCCAGACACTCTACAGGGAGGTGGAGACAGCATTGTGAGAGGCCAGGCACAGTCCTATTCAAGTGTCAGTGACAAATTCTCCCACTGCTCTAGCTCAGGAAGACCCATCAGCCTGGTGGTGAGCCATAAGGATATGCAGGACACACATCAGCACCCTTTGTGTGACTGTCTAGAGTGAATGCACAAACAATCCAGTCAAAACCAGACCTTGATTCCACAGGCAGGCAGAGGTACAGGGTGGTAAACCTAAAATATGTATTTTTAAATTCTAAGCTCAGAGAGCCCAAACTCCAAATCTCTAGCTTTTTCCAATTGAAAGTTACACTTGTAAAATGTTATAAGGCAGCTCCAATGATAACCTATGGAAGAGCTAGTCCTTGCAATAGTGAAAAACTAAATTGGCAGTATTTTAGTACAAGGACATGTAGAACACACCGGTACATATTCTACCTTTCACATACACTTCACCCTGCCCATAGGGGTAATTTGGGCCTACCTTAGGGGTGCCTTACATGTAGTAAAAGGAAAGGTGTGGGCCGGGCACATGGGTGCATTTGTCAGGTTGACATGGCAGCTCAACACTGCACTCACAGACACTGCAAGGGCTGGACTGAGGCATCTTTACAGGGCTACTCATGCGGGTGGTACGACCAGTGCTGTAGGCCCACTAGTAGCATTTGATATACAGGTAAATAAAATAAATAAAATAAAATGAAAGCTAAATAGAATGCTTACTTTTAACATAGAATTAAATTCACCTTTGCCCTATTGGTGCATTATGTTGGGTTATGTTAATTTCATTATATAACACAACAAAGATTCTTTGCACTTTAGGACAACAGTATAATACTTCCTCAACATTAAAATATTAAAATGAATAAAATCTACTAAAAACCTAAAAGGAGACTGACAAAAATTCTTAGGATATAGCAACGAAAGTGAACACAAGATGGTACAAGGATTACTGGAAGGGGAAAGATTTGTGCTGAAAGAAATCCTAGAGAAAAATTGTATCCTGGTTCAAGTAACTTATAAGACATACGTGAGATCACCAGAGTCTGAGCAGGGTCGTACTGCCCTATAGGGCAGTCAGGCAGTGCCCAATAGGCTGGTTTGACATGTCAGTGTGTAGGCAGGTTTTTCTGGCTGTTTGGGGGTCTGTTTTATGGTCTGCTATGCCAGTTTTTACTGCTGATTTCCCTGCTATTGAAACAATCATTGTAGGCAGTAGTCTCAAATTCATGTAGTCTTCCATACTTTGAAAAACATTTATACAGCATGTCGTTACAAGTTAAAAAATTTCCTTGTTTACACACATGGGGCACTTTCTAACTAGCTAACTCCACAAATGGGGGTCCATTTTTAGGTAACGCTTTGGCAGCGCAAATGCGCTTTCTGCAAGTCATGCTGTATTCAGTCTATGGGCGTTAATCACGCCCACGTATTGCTGTTAGATCTTTGTTGTGCTTGTCTTTAATGCCTCCTTTGTGTATTGGTGCATTTTTCTAAATGTCCATCCTTTGTGTGCTTAGTTTCCTCCCCAGCAATTTCAGTAAGAGAGCATTTTTGTTGGCCATCACACTGTTACAGCTTGTGATGGCCCCTCCGCCTGTCTAGGCATTGCAGCCTTAGTGTTCTTTTGGTTGTCCATAGCTGGTGCAAAAAACAAAGCAAACAACAGAGTTTCTGTGCATGCTTGCAGACTCTAACCTAAAGCATTATCAGAACAAGGGAAGTGCTCAGCGTGGAATGGGCACTCAATTTAATTATGTTTGTTTATGCCTGATCCGCATTCCCCTTCTTAACGGTAGGCAAACAAACTGCCTTAGCGACCGAGGCCCTTGCTTAAAGGATGACCCCACAAATAAATTGATTGCTGTAGGTACCAGAGCGCTTTACATGCACATCAATTACATTACCTACGTGCACATTCATTTATTGGGGGGATAACGTGTTACCTTCCTCAAGCTCAATGTGTCATTTTGAAGCTCTGTGTGCTTATCTGCACCAAAGTGCTCCACTTTACTGTTCCTTTCTGTTTTTGAGGGCACTTGGGGCTTCCTGCTGTTGTAGCATGGGGGCTGTGTGCATGGCTGCTACTGGGGCTGTGCCTGCTGCTGCAACTGCTCTGCGCTTGGCACATAGGTATCGGAGTTGGACTGCTGCCTTCCTCAGCTACCAGGACACCCGGACCTCCACGGGACCCCGGCAGCCCCAGTCTGCCCCCCCCCCCGCCCTTGCAGTTTTGTTTGTTTGCTTAGGGTCTGCTTTGGGTCATGTTTGTACTTGCTGTGATTCACTCATCCTTAACAAAAGACGTTAAATTGGACAGAATTTGTGTTGCATTTTGATTTTTGAAGGTATCAGAGCGCCTTACATGTGCACCAAATACATGACCTAAGTACACATCCATTTGTTACTTTGAAGCTCCGTATGCTTCTCTGCACCCCAGCTCTCCACATTACTGTTTACCATTTTTGAGGGTGGGGGGGGGCTTCCTGCTGCAGGAGTCAGGGCACGGGGGTTGTGTCCATGGTTGTGACCTGGACAATGAGCTGCAGCCCGGGGCTCTAATTGCCGCTGTTACTGCTCTGCAGCAACCACACAGGGAGTGGAACTGGGCAGCTGCCTTCCACAGCTACCAGTAAGTGCAGGACACCCTGACCTCCATGGGACACCGGCAGATCCAGTTTGCTGCCCCCCTTTCCTTGCTTTCAGGTAAAACATGTTTACGACAACATTTATTTTTGCACCGATTTATATAGCACTTTTCGTGCGTGGCAATCACATTACCTAAGTTTATGTGATTTGCCAGGTGGATATTGTGTGTTTTGCAGTGGCTTCCCTTGTATGCTTCCCTTCATCGTGCCTTCTGTGTCACTTTGAAGCACCGCGTGCTTCTCTGCACCCCGGCGCTCCACTTTACTGTTCCCATCTGTTTTTGCTCCCGCCATAATTCTCCCACACCCGTACATCCTATTACCCTGTGTGATTCTTTTTGTCTCTAGTATTCCTGGCTTGTATGTGGGCTTCTCCTTCTCTGCCACTTTGCTTCAAACCCTCGCCCGACACATCCATTTTACAGTTAAAACTTTGCCAAAAAAATACATAACAAAGTGTATCTGGAAACGTATCCTTACTCTGGGTTGCTTTGCTCACATGTTTCTTTTCACTGAAGTATGGCTAGGGTACACAAGGCTGCTTAACATAAAAGGGCATTTAGGATTATTCACAGCAGAATTCTGCACAGGCACAAAAAAAGTATTTAGGTGTGCTTGCTACAAAGATGAAACATTTGATGCCCTTAAAAAGGCCCTTCATTATAGATGACCGTATTGCCCTTATAGTCATCAACACCGATTATTTTCTAAAAATTACTACTCATAGTAGCCCTCTACAGCACACAGCACTTTTTCCGCTTCTCGCTGGGGCTTCGATCCCCATTAGACTTCGCGGCAGGGGCCACCAACACGCTGGACTCTGGCCTGGAGGCGCATAAAATCTAGGGGCTTCAATCCCCATTAGACTTCGCGGCAGGGGCCACCAACGTGCCGGTCTCGCACCTGGAGGAGCATTAAAGCTGCTAAACGCTCCCGCAGCACGGGCTGCATGCGCAAGAGTGGGCCCATCAGAGCCCAGAAGAGGCTGGGCCACCCCTTTGACAATTGCAGCGCAAGGATCAAGAAGCATTATTTAAGGTAATGTGTGTTACGGCTGTGCAATTTTTAACTATCCTGGTTGTTTGGGCTTAATAATGGGAAAATGTAATCCAGGAGACATTGCGAACCATGATCACAACATTAAGAAATCAACAAAATCAGGCTCAGCTAAGCATGGGGCGAGAACAGGGGCTGCTGGTCATGATCAAACCACATTGGCAGATATTGACACATTAATTGGTGAGGTTGAGCAGTTGCTTACATCAAGTAATACTAGAGGTAAGGTAAAACGGTGAAAGTTCCGGCTATGTTCAAGGCATTAAGTGCCCCTAGGGCTCCCATTTCGGTATCAACCTTAGTTGAGAGCCCTTGTACATCCAGTGCTCCAAGCCATTGGGCCTGCTCCTGTTTTAGACCAGGCCCTTACAGTACTTCAGCCTGCTGATACAGCCACTGTTAATCACCTCAACAAGACCCCATGCTCTCTACATCCAATCATTACAGTGATCCCGAATGTGCCCTGTTCCAACCGATTTGTTCCTATTGAACCTACGGATGAACCAGTGGGAGTTGAAACATCACAATCCCCAGTACAGGTTATTCCCCCTCACTGCTTTGTCGACAAGACCGCAAAGTGCACACACAACTATGATGAGCAATCAAGTGGACAATTGTTCTGCTTTGGTTTTCCCTCCAGATAGAACCTGCTCCACAGAGCCTTTCTAACCCAAACCAGAACGTTACCCCCTCCCTAGGGCCTTTTTACACCTAAATAACCACATATATATGTACCACCTAAGGACAGGGAATTCCTATTATATATATATATATCAAGACCTCACAGCCTCGCGATCTCAGCACCCACAGTCTCGCGGCCTCAAGCAGACCCAGAATCTCCTACCAGACGGCAGCAACACACATAGTCTCGCGGCCTCAGGCAGACCCAGAATCTCCTACCACACGGCAGTAACACACATAGTCTCGCGGCCTCAGGCAGACCCAGAATCTCCTACCACACGGCAGCAACACACATAGTCTCGCGGCCTCAGGCAGACCCAGAATCTCCTACCACACGGCAGCAACACACATAGTCTCGCGGCCTCAGGCAGACCCAGAATCTCCTACCACACGGCAGCAACACACATAGTCTCGCGGCCTCAGGCAGACCCAGAATCTCCTACCACACGGCAGCAACACACATAGTCTCGCGGCCTCAGGCAGACCCAGAATCTCCTACCACACGGCAGCAACACACATAGTCTCGCGGCCTCAGGCAGACCCAGAATCTCCTACCACACGGCAGCAACACACATAGTCTCGCGGCCTCAGGCAGACCCAGAATCTCCTACCACACGGCAGCAACACACATAGTCTCGCGGCCTCAGGCAGACCCAGAATCTCCTACCACACGGCAGCAACACACATAGTCTCGCGGCCTCAGGCAGACCCAGAATCTCCTACCACACGGCAGCAACACACATAGTCTCGCGGCCTCAGGCAGACCCAGAATCTCCTACCACACGGCAGCAACACACATAGTCTCGCGGCCTCAGGCAGACCCAGAATCTCCTACCACACAGCAGCAACACACATAGTCTCGCGGCCTCAGGCAGACCCAGAATCTCCTACCACACGGCAGCCTTAGCACGAGCTCATCCTATTATTACCGTAGTAATCGGGATTACTATATATATCAGATCACACAAAGACTATTAGTTGAGCACAACCTGTTCTCTAGTTTGAGGGGCTCGTTTCCCCCTCATCCAGTTATCACTTACCTGACCAGGATTAACCTCTGTTCATGCTGCGTTAACTCTGACTGAAAGAATAGGCTATCCTCCTATATAAAGACACACAACACATGCTAACTCACGACAAGCTAAATACTTTATTTAAATGCCACATGCACATTTGCAAAATACATCATATATACAACCTGCAAGGAAAGTGAAAGGTTAAGTTATACACTCTAATAGTAAGGGGTTGACGTCACCTTGGTTATATGTAGCCTGTACTCAAAGGTCATCTAGGTTCCCTTCCCATCTGCGCCTCGGCTTCGCCTGGAAGTCACACCTCTGCAGTCACAGATCTACTCCCTTCTCTTTTTCTCCGAGTCACTGGAACCTCTTCCTCATCGGCTACTCTCTCCTCTTTAGATTCAGGTTTGTCATCTGTCTTCCCTGGAATAAGTAGTAGCTTTACTGCTAACGGCCAGATGCCGCCTATAGTCTAGAAGCAAGTGCCAGTGTCTGCCTCAGACTTTCACTAATATAGATGTGCATTCTCTCATGGAAATTTCCAGCTCGAAACCTGCCGCCCACCAAATTCCTGTACCTCCCCGTGCCAAGGACACGTTCCCAGCCGGCCGGCCTGTTGTAGTGTCTTCGGCATGAAGGAGAATACAATCCTTCGATAAGGGCCGGCCTGAACCGGTTCTCTCCAAGCGAATAACACCTCCTAACTAAAACACTGCCTATGACCTTGAAGCTTCCCAAGCTGCCAGGGCAGGAGGAAAGATGGAGTCTCTCCCGTTTAAGGCCTACCAGGCCTGAATTCAGCACAGCTCCATGAAATACCCTTACTACAGAACAGATTACCCCTAATGCTAACGAATCTATCCCCTAGGATATGTATGCAAACCCTGATCTATGGGGAAGAACACAGGATCATGTTGAAGTGCCTAATAAATAGGCTCTATACGCTACTCTAACCCTTAGACTTGAATGGAAAGAGACTGAAGTCACATTAGGCCTCCCTTAACACGGAAAGGCCGGGAAAATCGAGCAGTACATTCCACCCTTGACTTCAGTCTATTATACATTCATTAAACAAGACTAACATCGGTGGAAGAATAATATCTCTCCCGTTTAAGGCCTACCAGGCCTGAATTCAGCTCCATGAAATACCCCTACTACAGAACAGATTACCCCTAATGCTAACGAATCTATCCCCTAGGATATGTATGCAAACCCTGATCTATGGGGAAGAACACAGGATCATGTTGAAGTGCCTAATAAATAGGCTCTATACGCTACTCTAACCCTTAGACTTGAATGGAAAGAGACTGAAGTCACATCAATAGCAGTACAACACAATAAGGCCGGAAAGATCGAGCAATACATTCCACCCTTGACTTCAGTCTATTATACAGAACACAGGATCATGTTGAAGTGCCTAATAAATAGGCTTTATACACTACTCTAACCCCTAGACTTGAATGGAAAGAGACTGAAGTCACATCAATCGCTCTACAACACAATAAGGCCGGAAAGATCGAGCAATACATTCCACCCTTGACTTCAGTCTATTATACCTAATATGAAACAAAACGAACTGATCTATGTCTAGTACCAAGTGTGCAGAATTGGAGCATTGAAGGAATACACGTGAATAAAGCAACAGATAGAAATCAAAATGCCGATGATAATCAGAATACCTAACAATCGTGTCCATGTTTAAGCAAAAGATAATCAATGGCCGCTCGATTTTGCAAAATGGTCCTACGTTCACCCTGGGCGTCCAATAGCATGTCAGACAGGGCTGTAGAAGTATTATTAATGGATTTCACCATCCAGCAGGCCATTTTCTCAATAGATTTGGCATTATAGACTGCCAAAGCAGGAACACCAATAATTCTCATCCACACAACTTACACACACAGAGAAGTTTGAAGCAAGGTAGAGTCAAAAGGCAGAATCACATTAGACCACGTCAAAGCCAATAGGTCAAAATCATAATTCACCTAACCCAAATAACATTATACGCTAAATCCCTCAGTATACAACATTGAGCACATGTGTGCACCACCACCCACAAGACTGCACCTCAACATACCATACCTTCTATTCTTGGAAAGACTATTCCACTAAAAGGCAGAACACACTTAAGTCAGTACAGAATGGTGGTGGTTGAGGGTCACCATAGAGTGTCAGACCACAAGCGGCTGATTCACTACATTGCACCCCATGACCCTTGATCATCACCATTCACATATGTCAAGAACAAAATCTAGCAAATAGCAACTGTATTACATAACTGAAAAGCAAAACGATCATTAAAGTACTGCATATCGCAATTGAAAGCAAAAACCATTGAAAACCACATGTCTAAATTAAAAGTCACAACTACTAAAAAGCACATGTTGAAACAGCAACTCATATTTTGAAGTTGCCACACAAAAATACATAATTCAAAACAAAGCATGACTAAAAAGCAAAAAAAAAAAAAAACTCATCAAAGGTATGTGATAATCATTTTAGAGCAAATAAAGTCCGCATTCTCCAAACACATGTAGTAGCCACAACTCAGGTGCAGCTAGAAATAGCTCATAGACATCCGGATACATGTTGAATGGATACAGAAAATAAATCAATCAAGCTTTTGAACGCTCCTAATGCTTCTAATGATTAAACTGGAGACTCCACTGTCAAACTCAGATATAGTAGCAACAGCTACAAGTTATTACTGTTCACTAACTTAGAAAATATCTACTCTGAGCACTGCAAAGCGTCTCTATTGATCTCCATCCCAAAAAAAAAACCAGTCCTTCAGTATGAAAAAACACACAGCCGTCATGCAAATAAAGTTGGCCGCACGTGAAGGAAACAGTTCCACACTTTGCTGATCCCATTTCGCTTGGAAAGAAGCAGGCCATCATGCTCTCCGGTATACATCAGCAGCTGTATCTTCTTGATAAGGGAGGACCCCATCCAGTCCGGATAGCCACCGGCATCAGCCGCCACCGTCTCGTCTGGTGATCACTCCAGGCTTGGGGGGGGGGAAGGGAAGGGAAGGGGGGAGGGGGGGGGGGAGAGGGAGGGCCCCACTCACACGGGAGAAGGGAGTCCCACTCACACGCGGAGAACTGGGCGAATCTGAAAAAGAAACAAGCATCATTTTTCTTGCAAAGAACATTTTCAAAAGTACAATATTTTAATTTCTGTCTATATAGGTCTCCTCCAGCTCTGGGGAATCGTGTAATAATACTACTAACGCTTTAGCCTCTAAAGTCTTGATAAAATCCCTCTGTTTCAATACAGAGCAAGAAGGGCTGGGGCAGTCTCCTTCTCTCACTTCTCTCACTGCACCCCTCACAGGTGCTGCCCCCCTTCACAACTCTCCGCGGACAATAAATGGCCCCTTGCCAAATATAACAAGCAGAGGCTTCTCCGGCTGTCTGTAGCTCACACCTTATCTCCTTCAAGGTCGGAGAGAACTGCACGCCTGCCAACTGTCTTGGACTGTCTGCGACTCTCCTCATGGGGGGGGGGGCCTGCGCCTGTGCAAGCCTCCCAGACATCTATGTCCAGGAAGCTGTCCCTGCCTACGGAGGAGAGGAGCTGAGATGAGATGACCCCTCCCGTAGGAATTCCTTCTCGGACTTCACAGAAAGCCCGAGCCCTGCCCAGCGTTGCTGGATGATCTCACTGCAAGACTCCCAGACAGCAATCTGAATTCAAAAGCGACCTATTATTTCCCTGCACTTTCCTGTAACTAAAAAGGGCACATTGCTCTAGAAGTAACTCACGAAATAAATGTTCATGTTAATGAAGTGGCCACATATCAGACGTATTGTACACAATCAGCTGTTCACATCCAAAATCACATAGCTGCAATTCTCTTTTAAAGCAAAATGTATCATACACTGTCATGTCTAATTTATGTCCGCAACCAGTGATCGTGAAGCCCAAAACATTAGTCTGTTTACTTTCATGCACATTCCATTCAGGCTGAGAAAGCTCCTTAGAGGAATTAATTAAAACCGCCTGTGTAGCTCATAGCCTGCCTGCATTCTCTGTTACACTTATCACACCTGAATCATTTCGGCATGGCAGAGGGAACAACTTCACAGCCTGGTACACGTTTAATTTTGTCTTCAAAGATATATTAGCAAACTGGGCATCAACCAGCTCTGTTTACAACTCACCACGTTCTCATTGCAAATGCCCACATGTGTAATGCATGTTAACCAACACTTGAAAATAACACCGCTGTCTCTCTCCAAAATGTCATTAATCACCTGCTGAATAACACCCGTCCTTGCAACTACGGAGACTGGAATTTCAAGGGAGTCCCACGTTTCAGAGCCATGCTCTGAGATCTTACATGCACTTTACAACTGAAAACATTAGATATGCATTCCTTAACTAACACTTGAAAGGGATCCAGCCCTCTCTGCCTCACGTAGCAAGCTATTTATAAGCACTCTTTAGAAGACACGCTGAAACACACACATACCAATTCTAAATCAGCACAGGTAGCTCACTTCACGAGCCAGCACATCATACGGTCTGCCCCCATGCAAATAAAGCAAGTGATATGTAACAGTCTGCTTCCAATTACTCAGCCCACTCACGGGCTAAGGCTTCACAAGGCATTGAATCCCAGCCGGGAATATCAACGGGCAACTTAAGAGTAGAGTAACATTGTCTAGAACAGATCGCGAAAAAGAGAGAAGAAGAGAAAGAAAAGAAAGAAGAAGAAAGGCTAGACACACCAGTATATCACAAAGAACATACAAACAAAGTCACGCACACGCCGGCAGCAAACACGGGACAACACAACGCACACAGAATACGTAAACGGTTCACGACGCCAAATGTTCTGCTTTGGTTTTCCCTCCAGATAGAACCTGCTCCACAGAGCCTTTCTAACCCAAACCAGAACGTTACCCCCTCCCTAGGGCCTTTTTACACCTAAATAACCACATATATATGTACCACCTAAGGACAGGGAATTCCTATTATATATATATATATATCAAGACCTCACAGCCTCGCGATCTCAGCACCCACAGTCTCGCGGCCTCAAGCAGACCCAGAATCTCCTACCAGACGGCAGCAACACACATAGTCTCGCGGCCTCAGGCAGACCCAGAATCTCCTACCACACGGCAGCAACACACATAGTCTCGCGGCCTCAGGCAGACCCAGAATCTCCTACCACACGGCAGCAACACACATAGTCTCGCGGCCTCAGGCAGACCCAGAATCTCCTACCACACGGCAGCAACACACATAGTCTCGCGGCCTCAGGCAGACCCAGAATCTCCTACCACACGGCAGCAACACACATAGTCTCGCGGCCTCAGGCAGACCCAGAATCTCCTACCACACGGCAGCAACACACATAGTCTCGCGGCCTCAGGCAGACCCAGAATCTCCTACCACACGGCAGCAACACACATAGTCTCGCGGCCTCAGGCAGACCCAGAATCTCCTACCACACGGCAGCAACACACATAGTCTCGCGGCCTCAGGCAGACCCAGAATCTCCTACCACACGGCAGCAACACACATAGTCTCGCGGCCTCAGGCAGACCCAGAATCTCCTACCACACGGCAGCAACACACATAGTCTCGCGGCCTCAGGCAGACCCAGAATCTCCTACCACACGGCAGCCTTAGCACGAGCTCATCCTATTATTACCGTAGTAATCGGGATTACTATATATATCAGATCACACAAAGACTATTAGTTGAGCACAACCTGTTCTCTAGTTTGAGGGGCTCGTTTCCCCCTCATCCAGTTATCACTTACCTGACCAGGATTAACCTCTGTTCATGCTGCGTTAACTCTGACTGAAAGAATAGGCTATCCTCCTATATAAAGACACACAACACATGCTAACTCACGACAAGCTAAATACTTTATTTAAATGCCACATGCACATTTGCAAAATACATCATATATACAACCTGCAAGGAAAGTGAAAGGTTAAGTTATACACTCTAATAGTAAGGGGTTGACGTCACCTTGGTTATATGTAGCCTGTACTCAAAGGTCATCTAGGTTCCCTTCCCGTCTGCGCCTCGGCTTCGCCTGGAAGTCACACCTCTGCAGTCACAGATCTACTCCCTTCTCTTTTTCTCCGAGTCACTGGAACCTCTTCCTCATCGGCTACTCTCTCCTCTTTAGATTCAGGTTCGTCATCTGTCTTCCCTGGAATAAGTAGTAGCTTTACTGCTAACGGCCAGATGCCGCCTATGGTCTAGAAGCAAGTGCCAGTGTCTGCCTCAGACTTTCACTAATATAGATGTGCATTCTCTCATGGAATTTTCCAGCTCGAAACCTGCCGCCCACCAAATTCCTGTACCTCCCCGTGCCAAGGACACGTTCCCAGCCGGCCGGCCTGTTGTAGTGTCTTCGGCATGAAGGAGAATACAATCCTTCGATAAGGGCCGGCCTGAACCGGTTCTCTCCAAGCGAATAACACCTCCTAACTAAAACACTGCCTATGACCTTGAAGCTTCCCAAGCTGCCAGGGCAGGAGGAAAGATGGAGTCTCTCCCGTTTAAGGCCTACCAGGCCTGAATTCAGCACAGCTCCATGAAATACCCTTACTACAGAACAGATTACCCCTAATGCTAACGAATCTATCCCCTAGGATATGTATGCAAACCCTGATCTATGGGGAAGAACACAGGATCATGTTGAAGTGCCTAATAAATAGGCTCTATACGCTACTCTAACCCTTAGACTTGAATGGAAAGAGACTGAAGTCACATTAGGCCTCCCTTAACACGGAAAGGCCGGGAAAATCGAGCAGTACAACAATGAACTGTTGTAAAGTAAAATGAACGAGCTTTGCACCCAACTTGGGCTACTATCGGTGAATGTACTGACTCTTAAATCTAAGCTTTCGTGTAGTTGTTGTTGCAGTTGTAGGAGCTTTAGGAAGTTGCACACTGGGGAGACTCCTCTGTCTGGGGTGGTCAGCGATACAGAGTTGGCTCCTGTTTCTATCATAAGGGGCAAGGAGAAACGTTGCACTGAGGGCCCTACTGGTCCTAGTACCCTTAATAACAACATGTACTCAACGTCTGTAAAACAGAATGGGCATAGGGAATCACTTCCCACAGGTGTGATTTCCAAACCTGTATTTGCGAATCCCCCTACACTTCTGCCCCAGTAGGTCACCAACTAGATGACAGCGAGCAAGTTTTCCACTAGAAGACCATCACATCATTGTGTCTCACATGGGGTTCCCTCCCCCTATACTATGTCTACTGGTTCTGCTCTCTGTCCTCCTACAAGGAGTTTTCCCCTGACGTCTGTTCCCCAACCATCTAGAGAAAAAAAGAAACCCAATAGGTCCATATACATGGTACGGGTTTCCAAATTGAACACAGGCGCCAGGGAGGATACTGAGGCACTGATCAACAAGGTGATCTATTGGTTAAGACATGAGCGAAACTGTCTATCTGTAATAAGATCCGATATTGTATTTGCAAAAAGGCTTTGAACTCCATCCTCACATTATGACCACATTCATATTGTCCTATGTTCCAATCTTTTGGTTGAAAATGTAATTCATTTTGAATTACGTACCTGTGATTATGCTGGTAAAAAACAAACAAGAATACAACTAAAAGCACTTTCCCCGTTATTAAGGGATGAGATGGGTCAATGGAATGAGGGTTCTGTCAACGTAACTGATGTTTTCAATGTCTCTAATTCTCATTCCCCTGCTCTACTATCTCCCATGAACACATTGAATTGACTGTGTATAAGGCATGTGTCTCTAAGTAACAGTACGGGTCGTTAAAGAATTGGGGCAACGGGGATGTAATGATTAATTGTGGTTCAATTCATGCTGATGTACAATTGTCCCCTTCAGGCATTAACAATAACAAAGCTCGCTCACAAGATAAGACCCAAAGTGTACCTGAAATACATGATAATGGTGATTAACATACTTTATGGTCCTCTGTTGAATATACAAGACCACAAAGCCTCTCAGAGCTTAATTTTAACACTAAATCAGTTGATGGTTCTGATACTCTATCATTGTTAAATTTACTGTCCTGGACTGTAGCAGATATAAATCTGAAATGATGTGGCCATGACTGGTTAAGGTATATTACGAGTTTTGATGTGTTTCTGCTTCAGGAGACATGGGCTAAAGAGAAAGTCTATATAGATGAGTATAATACATCCCTGAGTGTAGACGCTAAACCTGCACTGCACTTTGGCAGAGCTAGTGGAGGACTTTTAACTTTGTTAAAGAATGGGCGCTTCAGCACTTTAACTGCCTTGGAAATAGATTTCCCAGACCTAATGGGGACATTAGTTACCCTCCCTTTTGGTCTCTCCCTGGCAATATTTAATATCTATGTCAGATCAGTTAAACACAATGATACATCCACTATTTTAGCATTACTAGGTACTATATTGGATGAGTTATCCTCTGATACGAGAATAATAGTAGCAAGAGATTTTAATACCCCCTTTGAACCATGCTCCTTTTTAACAGAGATCACAGCAGAGGAAGTTGAGTAATGGGGAATTCCCAAAATTGACAGCGCCCCAAGAAAAAGCCTTACCTCCTGTGCACTATAATTAGTCTCGCTGGTCACTGGTAGAGGTCTGAGAGCCGTTAATTGTCGCACCACCTCTGAACCCCGGCGTGCTTCAACATTTAAGAGAGGTATATGGGACAGTGTCATTGATTACATATTAACTGATGTGAGAATGTGGCCCCTACTATCTGATGTGAACATTTAAAAATGGTCTGATAGTGATCATAATTCACTTGAGGTGACATTTTCTGGAGAGCCTTTGGGACAAGGGTATGCTCTCTTGCAGACGGTGGTCCCCGCACCTCCAGTAACTAACAACCGTTGTTCTGTCAAATGGCCCAAAGTTATGGCAATTCCAGAAATCTATTCAGAACTCTACAAACAGTTTGTTGCCTCCTTTGACCAATATGAGGGGATAGACCCATCTAGAATACCTATTTTATCAGTTTGTAACCAGTTGTTTGGTGAACTTCTAAAGATCTTTTATAAAGAGGTGACTGTTACGAATTTGTCACATCCTAGGTATAATGTTTGGTTTGACGCTGCATGTAAAACAACAAAGAATTCATTAAAATGTGCAATTATCGAGGGTGATAGAGCCAACATTCGTACTGCCAGAGGAATTTACAAATCCCAACTTAGACAGGCTAAAAGATATTGGGAAGATAAGTACTGGCAGGACTTACTTGTAGCGACTAAAACCAAGGACAGTAGATCCTTTTTTTCTGAAATTAGTAGCGCAAAACCACCATGAAATTGCGAAGTACCCGAGTTTTAATATATCACCAGAAAACTGGGTGGCCCATTTTTCATCACTTTATTGGATAAAGAAGGCCGATGACTCAGTCAGTGTGACTAATTCAGCCAAAGACACAACTATACCTCCCATAGAGCAAAAGTCGCATAACACTTCTATCCTGTTTAGCCTTGAAGAGACAAATAGTGCAATACATTCTCTTAAATTAGCTAAGGCACCTGGGCCTGATAACATTCTGGGTGACCTTTTTAAGTCAGAGCAACTTATCTGGTCAGTTTATTTTAACCTTTTATCGAATGCTATCTTGGCAGGGGAAGCTGTCGCTGATTCATGGAGGGGGTCCGAGATAATAACTATATTTAAAAAGGGAGATGCTAATAATCCAGCCAACTATAGGACAATAAGCCTTTTAGATAATGCCCAAAAAAATTCAGTCGGCAAGTCTTGAATAAACTAACAGAATGAATGGATGAAAAACAAATTCTCTCCCCCTTGCAAGCCGGTTTTAGAAAAAAAAATAGTGCTATTAACCAGATTTTTTGATTCACACTATTGCACTGGAAAACCATGCATTTACGTCAGGGTACGCTGTATGTTGCGTTTATAGATCTTAGAGCTGCCTTTGACCTCATCCCCCGTTCTAACTTGTGGCAGGTCCTACTCAACACAGGTGCCCCCAGCAACCTTGTACATCTACTGAGTAAGTTACCCTAGAATAATTATGCCCAGGTACCCTGGGGAACAAGTGGTGAACTGACTGAACGCATTCCAATTGAGCGGGGAGTTAGGCAGCGCTGTGTTCTCTCTCCTACATTTTTTCTCTCTACCTAAATGATGTGATCAAGGTTTTGGAAAATATTGTTAATGACTCCTCAATGCTGAATAACAAGAAGGTACCGATCTTATTATTTGCCAACGATTCACTACTCATTTCAAAGTCTCCCATGGTTCTGCAGACCCTGGTAAACAATTTCTTTTACTTTTGCAATGAGAGGGGACTCAAGCTCAATGTTAATAAAACTAAATTTATGATGTTGGGCAAGGGGGCCAAGAAAGGCAAAACAACTATTTGGGTGGGCGATGAGGTCCTCGAGAGGGTTGACAATTTTGATTATTTAGGAGTATGATTCATGGACAGTTTTTAGTGGCTAGACCAGATTACGAAAAGTAAACTCCTCATTGAGCATAGGTCAAATGCCATTCTGAGGAGGCAAAAGAGAACAGTGTCTCATGTAGTATCCCCTGTTCTGGAGATTTACCATACCAAGGCGCAAGGGGCTGCTCTCTAAGGGGCTGAAGTTTGGGGTTATGTTGATGCTCCACCCTTGGCACAGGTAGAAAATAGCTTTGTTAGGAAAGTATTATGTCTTCCTCATAGTACACCCCTTATCCCATTGTATCTAGAACTGGGACTAAAAAGAGTAACTGATTTGGTGGCCTTGA
Source organism: Triturus cristatus (assembly GCF_964204655.1). NCBI lineage: Eukaryota > Metazoa > Chordata > Amphibia > Caudata > Salamandridae > Triturus > Triturus cristatus. Next base: position 1,282,830,349 of record NC_140585.1, read on the forward strand.
AAATATTGGTTTACTGGGTCCATCTCTGGTGTATACCAGAGCTTGCTGACTACAGGGATTCCCTGAGTAAAGTTATAATCTACCAGGTGCTAGATCTCTTCCATGGATCAAACATATGTTTTCATGGATGGGAAAGTTAGGTCTCTAAAGATTTTGGGCTGATCCTCCCAAATTAAGGAAAAATGATGTACAACTTCTCAAAACCACATACTGGGATTTTATCAATGAAATTATTTTAAGTAGACGTTCTGTAGGATCTTTGACCAATACATTTCTTGACTTTAAATCTTTCCCATAACTAGAGGAATACCTGGATTTTATACCCTCCGCTTTTCCTAAAAGCTTTTATAGGGGTTTGTCTGGGGACACTACCTGTAAGATCATTTACCCACAAATGGAATATAGCACAGTCAACACTGTCTTGTCCAATGTGTAATCAGTGTGTCGAAAATTAACCTCATCTATTATTTTTCTGCCCAGAGTACTCCTCCCCTCGTAGGAGGTAGATTATTGCTATTTGTCGAGAACTGGGGATTACACATTATCAAATAGCCCAAGGCTCTTAAAGACTGATCTCTCTCCCAGAACTGTTGTAACTGTTAGTAAATTTCTAGAGGCAGTTAGGTACAAATGCAATGCAATTTTTAAAACTAAACCAGTGTAAAGATTATGAGCTCTATTTTATCACTTTTTTGTTATAATGACCTGTCTTTCAGAAGAAAGATCTTATGGCATTTTTATTGGAGCCTAGTTTTATATACAGATTTTGAAGCACTTGGCACTTTAAAACCTGGGTATGGCCCTGATGTGGGCAGATACTATATACAGCTACTATCACTGTATATATACAGTTGTTTTACCTATGCTCTATTTTGTAATGCTTAGTATGTCACTGATGAGGGTAGATACTATATGTTGCTGCAATCACTGTATATATACATTTGTTTTATTTATGCTTTTTTTTATTACTTAGTTTTTTAACACTATTGCAAATCTTGTATTGGAAGTGGCACTTGAAACGATTTATATTCTGCCTGTGCTGGGGGTGCTTACAGTTTTAGCCTTGACTGATAATGGTGCATGTGGCAAGATTTTGATCCATGTCTGTTTATTGTAAGTTCTAAAGTTTTGGTTGTTATGCTGAACACTTTGAAGGTTGTAATAACTGAATAAAGTAAATTAAAATTAAAATTAAAGTCAATTACTACTACTCATAGTTGTCCATTTACGACAGCGGTTAAAGTACTGACAGATTTTGTGCAATGCTTCTCTGTTTACCCTAAGGGTTTGATTTAGTTTTACTTAAGAATTGTGAAAAGGAACTTACTATGTGCCAACCCCACCAGCCCTTCTAAGAAACATTGTTGCCCATATTGTAAACAGTATTTCATTTTTCTTTGGATTTTAATCATTCATTAAAACACGCTTCCCTAATTGAAAACGTATTACATTATAATAACACCTAATCTGGCACTGTTAACACACAACCGTAAAAAAAATATTAAAATTTCGCCGCCAGAATAGTAGGACAATAATCACAAAGCTAGAAGACATTTTGTATGTTAATTCTTTTTTAGGTCTCGCCTAGACAGCGCTTGCGCTGTCTCTCCGAGACATGCAGTATACACTTTAGTGTAGAAGCTTCATGGAAGCTCCGCCCACTCTCCGCCCATCGATTCCATTGGTTTAGGTCAGTAAATGCTGACTTCCCATTGGTATAAGGCTTGTTAGTCCCGCCTCGTGACGATTATGTCGTCATTTGTATCCTTCCAAGGCTACCGGCCCCTTTACTCACGGCACTTTTTTCTGGCCTGCAGCCTAATTACAACAGCGTGCACGCAATGACGTGCTCTCTTCCTGGACGGCTTTACGGAATGCAGAGGGCGAGCCTAACTGGAGCAGAGTAGAATTTGCATTTGCAATGCGTCGGTCTCGCGTTTGTGATCTGCATTAACCCTGCCTGGCAGCAAGTCGCCATGTCTGCCAGCGAGTCACCATATTCGGGGCTACTTTCCTCCGTCTTCTAAAGTTGTTTTGCGATCACCTCCCTGAGAAGCAGCTGCTTGAAAATCGCTCTGCGCGGCCAGACTTGGGTTGCGGGCGGCCCCTCCGCGCCAGCACAGACTCCCCAAGTCCTGCCTGGTGCCCCCTCCCTCACCTGTGCTCCTCATCCAGGGGTAGATGCGTAGGCTGCTGCCTCCCTTCAGCTCCTGCTCCCGGCTCGGGTGCTCCTTGGCGCTGCCGCCCTGCTTCGAGGGGTCACCTGCCGGGCACATCATGGGCAGGTTCTGGTCAAAAGGAGAGCACTGCATGTTGAAGGATGCCTCCTCCAGGTCGTAGCTGGCCGGGTAGAGCCCCGGGGTGCTGTGGGGTTGCAGGCTGTTCCCATTGCTTTAAAGTCCCGAGATGTAAGCGCCCTACGAGGCCGGCGCATAAGCCCCCGGCCGCTGGGGGTTAGAGGCAAAGGCGCAAGAAGTTGCTCGGGGAAGACCCCGGACGGGAAGACAGACCCGGTAGCCTGGTATTTGGAGAACAGGACATTGGCATAATACAGGCATAATACAGTTAACTCATAATCCAGCCGGATGATTTGTGGGCCGGGACGTGTTGGTGTCAGTTTTACGAGGTACCGTGATATATTACGGAATTAAGAGTTCAGATTTACACCAAAAAGGACCCCCTTTTTCCTTCCGGACCATGTAACTCTGGGGCACGTGACCAGCCCGGGTCCAATCAGGGCTCAGCTTCCCACTGCTCCTGTAATGTTTTTTAGTTGCAGGCAAGCGCGTGAGCGTAACATTGACACAGTTGAAATGTTTTTTTTTCACTTTAAGGCAAACACGCATTTCGAAAAACTTCTAACGTTTGAGCTTATGCAGAGTGGGTTTCCAGGCACGTAATCTTGTTTTACATATTAGTATTAAAGCCTCGAGCATCTGGGAACACTAGGAGCCATGTAGGGATCCGGCATAGAATTAGCTTTTTTGTTCGCTGCCAGATGCACGTAGACACACTCACTGGCGACTCTGCAGACTGCAGTGCCGGATTGTTTTAAGCCTGACCCAAAGATGCCCGTCGTTAGCAATGTGGATCCTCCCTGATGCGGGACTGCACAGGCGCAGTGTACTGTGTGCTGCCTCCTCCCCCGCCAGCCCCACCTCCCCCTCCCAGGTGGCTATCAGAGGGATACACTCCGCCAATTAGAACGCGGCTTGTTTTGGCGCCGGCCTTGAAGGTGGTCAGTGCAAGAGCAGGCTGATACTGGTGTTCCCTCACAGCCACACAGACAGTCATGCCCCCCTCCCCCTTTACAGTTAAAGTGATCACAGTGGAGGTGTCTAGGAAGTCAAGGGGACGCAGCTGTTGACCGAAGGTGAGTAGATATCTGGGACAATGGAGACGAGAGCCGTGACGTAGATAGGCATACCTGGATGGCCGATCGGCAGTGCTGTGATGGGGTCCCTTAAAGCTTGCATCCGACTGTGAAGGTGAGAGGACTATGCGAGAGCTACGGCTCCCGATGCTTGATCCCGGCTGGGGGTTAGTAGTCTGGGATGCGCAGCTCCCCACGAGAAGCTGGGGGCCGCAGACGCTGCTCCGGACCGGGGTTGTTTCACTGTATTCCCCTCTGGCGGTGCAACTGTCATGTCGAGACAATCAACAAGTGGCACTGCTCGCTTTTGGTCATGCCCGAGGAAACCTATTGCTGCAGCCTCGAGGAGCTGCTACTGGATACCAACCAGCTGCGGGAGCTGCTGAAGGTGAGGGGGTGAAGAGGGCCTCTGGACCCAGGGTCAGTCACCTGGGGAGGCGTGCGAGTTGTCACCTGTGTCCCGTCGTGGGCACACTGCATCAGGACCCCATGGGGGGGAGGGAATCGCGGGCTGCACCCAGGAACTCGATGCTGGCAATGGAATGACTGCATACTGCAGCGTGTTCCCCACTTTCCTCCTGCACTGTGGGCTGTGGCACAAATGCAGCCTTTTGTGGACAGCTGTGACATGTTAAGCCAGCTCCAAGCAGGCTTATTCTTCCCGATGGACAGAAACTGCTCTAGAGCTCTTCATGAGTGAATCATGAAGAGCAGCACACTCTGGTCGCGGCTGTGCTCAGCAGTGCAGCAGTTGACCGCTGGCGGGGAGTGGTGCAGAGTAAATATTTTGACTTGTTCAATTACGTGGGAAAAGAGCCAAAAGGTATTGACTCGCAGCTTCATGTCGTCTTTTAAATATGTTGATATGCGTTGCTGCTTTTGTTCTAAAACATGAGCACAGTTTGGATTCAAATTTAGTATTAATACGTGTTAACCAGAAATAGATTCCCACGCGCATAATCATAAACTGCTTACTGGGTGAAGAGAATTTGTTAATGACCAAGTGTGCACCAAAAGTACAACTTTTAGTTGCATTTTCCATTGTGGTTAGTTTTAATGTAACCAGGTATGTTTTTTTAGCGTGAAAAAATATTTTTGCAATAAGGTCTTTCAAGCTCTGTTATAGTTTATAAGTCCCTTACTTTCTTTTCAGTGATCTACTTTTATTTTGGAAGAAGTTGAAACCTATTTATTTTTCAAGTAGCACTATTGCCAGTTTTATTCCAACATACAACTGTTTTGGGCAGCTGTCCCTGTTTGATATGTTGGTTTCGGCTGGCACAATTCTGAGCTACACTTCTTGTGGTTTGTGACAAGTTTTGCAAACTGAGTAAAGTACGGAAGGTACTGGAGATTGAAAAACACTCTGAAGTCCCCGGACTGGCTTATGACAGATGTTACGTTCTTCAGAGAAAGTTACAATGCTAGGCCTTCTTCACTAGATTGCTTTTTGGTATTAGATCATCATGGTTTCATATGGACAAATTACATCTGCTGTACGTAATCTATTTAAGGCATTATCACATTTTTGCTTTCAAATCTTGTATTTTCAATGAACTAACCACCCGAAGGCCCTGATTTTATAGCAAAAACAGAGCTTTGGACTATACCATTTCCCGTTGAAAGGCAATACTTCTCTCCATGTGTTCCCATACCTGGCTTGTCACCCAATTTGGTGCTTACTTTCCCTCCATATTAAACACTAGTAGATGTTTCAGCACCCAGGCTAACGTGCTGCATAGCTAAATGCATATAAGGTTCCAAAGGCGAGACCGATGCATTGCAAATGCTTGTTTAATAGGGTCGTTCAGCTGTGTATAATGTCTTCTTGGTTTTATAAAAAGGGTAACAAAAATGCTTATAACACTTTTTCATTATACATTTTCAACATGCTACACAGCAGCCACGGTGCTCTACAACATAGTGCAAAAAAAATGGTAGCGCCAATAGCTCTGGCTATGACTTTTATAAGCTCCCAAAGGCGAGACTTATTGGCTATGCCTATGCTTGTTAGTTTGTGCCAGGACACTTTTCTGTTCCAGTCCAACCCTGAGCCAGAGTAAGGAAAATATAGGCTTTGCAGTCACTTCAAGCAAACGGCGCAATAGATTCAAAATGCTGTTAACCACCCAAAACTGAAGTTATATCTTATTTTAGAAGTGAATGGCATTCGGGGAAAAAAAGAACGTCAAAGAAAGTTCTCCCTAATAATATTGGTTCTAAATTTGAGGCAAATCCAATTATCACCTAAACTGAATCAGTCATGGGAAAATATATATATACTGTTGATATTTTCTCCTTAGAGTTCGATTTGATTCCACACAAGAAATAAATAATAGAATTTGAATAGATTCTGCTGTTATCACCTTTAGAAGAGGTCATCTGCGAAAATAACTTCAAACGTTTAAATCAAACTTGATTAAAAAATCAAATGCGGGTTGACAGTTTTGAGTGAGGGACAGTGTGCACCCCGAATTCCCCTGTTTAAGGTCATACTTAAGTTCTAGGTCTACTTAACAAAAAAGATCTTCTTGTGGTCGCAAATCGTGTTACTGTGTGACTCTCTGGCTTTCACACAATAAAATGGCTTAGTACATCAAGCACCCGCTTATAATAAATTCGATGAAAAGTGGTTTGAGACTCATGTGATTAAGATGAGTGATACACTTTCTGGACCTTTATAAAGTGTTGGTGGGAAATCTTTTGTAGCTGAAGGAAGGCCAGTCTTAGAATTGATGAATGGGGGTGCACAGGTTGCAAACACCCACCATGGTAGACCTGCAAAATGATGCATTTGCTTTGTTAGGGAGTGGCATGCTGCAGTACATTTCAAACATTACTAATTTTGTAAATGATATCTTATGGAACCTATCATCCCATTGCCTGTCCAAAAACATACACCACCGGCTTGATTTAGAAGTGGGGAGTAAATTAAACTCCTCAGAAGTGGGGAGTAAAGTAAACTCCATAGATGTCTGATTGATGGACTAAAACTACTAATGGTAGGATTATCGCCTGTGGGATTACCACCAGCAGCATTACTACAGCTTTACTGCAGAATGGTAGCAGTAAATCCGTGATTGGTAATCCCACTGATGTAGGGTGACCAGATTCTCAAAACAAAAAAACCGGGACAGGTGTCATAGACATAGAAGTAGGACGGACAGAAGTACCCATGGCTTTAAGTGGGATGAAAAAACGGGGGGGGGGGGGGAGGTCTCTCAAGGAGCGTGCCGATGTAATTAAGGATGTGGCTTAAAACACATAAACTAAGAAAATCTGTACATACCATACATAGCGTCCCGCCCGAAAAATGTGCTGCTTCTGTCATTGTATCCATATAAATAATATAACGAGTAACATCACACCTAGAACAAGTCTGGACTATTAGCTTTGTCAACAATAAAACGAGTAACATCACACCTAGAACAAGCCTAGACTATTGTCTTTGAATGAATGAATGAATGAATGAATGAATAAATGAATGAATGAATGAAATAGCATTTATAGAGCGCATGGTCACCCGGAGGCATCCCAGCGCTAGGGTCGAACCGCAATAGGCTAAGGTAATCAGTGTGGAAAGAGCCAGGTCTTGAGCCTCTTACGAAAAATGGAGTGGTCTGATTCTTTTCGCAAATGCAGCGGCAGGGAATTGCAGAGTTTGGAAGCATTATAGGAGAAAAGCCTGCCGCCGCTTCTGGACCTCCTAATTCTGGGAACTGACGCTAAATGAAGATCATTTGAGCGTAACTGTCTATGGACTTTGTGGGGTCGGACAAAAGATGAAATAATATCAGGTCCCTTACCCTCAAGCATCTTGTGGGTGGTGCACAGAGCTTTAAAATAGACCCTTTCCTGAATAGGAAGCCAATGTAGGGATCTAAGGGCAAGTTTATCTTATTGACGGCTGGGGACACCCTCAAAAATACGGACGGCGCAATTTTGCATCATTTGAAGTTTTTTAAGAACCGCAACGGGGTACCAAGATAAAGAGCATTACCATAGTCCAGGCGAGATAAAATGAGTGCCTGGACTACAAGCTTCCTTGCTAGAGGGGGAAGCAGTGGCAGCAGCCGTGGTCAGTAGTAGGAGTAACTGCAGGGCAGTGATGTGGGGAGGGGGAGGGGCAGGGTGGGGGGTAGTAAACTATGGATTACGGAGGTTTACAGGTAAATTAACATATAAATTAATTTTTTTTTTTAATTCGTTGCGTGCACTGCATCGCATTAGGGGATGCAGTGCACGCTACAAAATTTGTTTTATTAATTTTTATGTTAACTTAGCTGTAAACCTCCGTAATCCATAGTTTACTACCCCCACCCTGCTCCTCCCCACGTCACCGCCCTGCAGTTACTCCTACTTCCGACCGCGGATGAGTGGCAGCACTTTACGCAACAGTTTTAAAATGCCAAAACAAGAGGCAACTGCCTTCCTGGCTTGTGTCTTAAAGTTAAACTCAGAGTCAAGCCAGAAACCCAAACTCTTTATTTCCGATTTGGGGGCCGGCGGAGGACCCATACATGCTGGCCAGATGGAAACCACCTTGAGGGGGGAGAGATTACCAAGCAGCATAAGTTTGGTTTTGTCATTTTAAGATGGGACTGGCACATCCATCTCATCACCTCCTCTAGGCAGGGGCCAAGGCAGGTTGAAGAGCCACTTTTATGATTGAATGCCGCCACTAATTGGGTGTCATCGGCATACGTAATTATATGCACCCCAAATGGCAAGACACTCCCTGCTAGGGGGGCCATATAGGCATTAAAAAGAGTGGGGCTCAGGGAAGACCCCTGAGGCACTCCACAATGCAGAGGTCTAGGACTAGAAATGGCCTCACCCACAAAAACCTGGTAAGATCTCTCCTCCAGAAAGGAGCATAACCAGTCCAGCGCTGTTCCTGTTACACCCAGCTCCTTAAGTCGGTGGATTAAGATACGGTATCGAATGCCGCGCTGAGGTCTAACACTATCAAGGCTAAGGCGCCCCCTGCATCGAGGATTCGTCTTGAGTCCTCTATGACGGCCAGTAAGGCAGTCTCAGTCCCTTGCAAGGTGTGGAATCCGGTTTGAGTTGGATGTAGGAGTTTACCTACTTCCAGATGTTTAGAGAGAGCCATGTTGACAGACTTCTCGCAATTTTGCTAACCCAAGGTAGAAGTGAGATGGGGCGATAGTTAGCAAGACAGTCTGGATCTAAGCCGGGTTTCTTCAATAGTGCTTTTACCAATGCCTTCTTCCATGATGAAGGGACCATTCCAGAAGACAGAGAGGAGTTAATCATGTCTATAAGAAATGGGCCACCGAACCGACTACGGATCTTAGAATTTTAGGGGAGGACCGGGATCTCAAGGTGATCCACTCTTAACCAGGGCGGAAATGGTGAGGAATGTGTCTTTGTTCAAGGGAGGAAATGCTTCCAATAGGTGAGTCTTCCTCGTGGCAGAAGTTGCTTCGGAAAAGGAGTTTAAGTCAGGTTTGGCGAACAAAATGCGGATAGATTGAATTTTGTTATGAAAATAATCCACAAGCTCATTACAATGTTCATCAGTAGGCTCAAGAGTGTCAGGGGCAGCTGAGCCTTGTGTAAGTTCCTTGACAATACAGAAGGTTTCACGGCAAGAATTTGCTGCACAAGAAATGTTTTCACCATAATAACAGGCTTGGGCTTTTTTAATTTCCATCTTATAAACTTTGATAGTGTCTCTATATTCCTTTTTCCTAGATGGAGAGAAGTCATTCCTCCACACTCTCTCTGCCTTTTTTCAAATCTGTTTTAGTTTTCTTAGTGGAGGAGTGTACCAAGGAGATTTATTGGGGCCTACCTTCACTATATAAGTCTTTTTAGGGAGAACTATATCTAGAGTATCTTCCATTCAGTGATTAAATTGGTCGTTGGCCGCTCCCGGGTTTGAATTAATTAAGGGTACACTGCCATCTAAGGCGAAAGCCCATTGTTCTAGCTGCGCGGTCGCTGCATCGGCCATTTTATCCCCCTTGTCAACAATATAACGAGTAACACCACACCTAGAACAAGCCTGGAGCGAGACAGTATTTAAAAACCGGGACATTTATCTGTTTAACCCAGACAATACACAAAAACAGCAAAGTGTCGGGTCACCGAGACTCTGTTCCAAAAACCGGGACCGTCTGGGGAAAACCGGGACGTCTGGTCACCCTACACTGATGTCTGATTTACTCAATCTGCTGGGAATCTCTGGATGTCACATTACTGCAAGTATCTAAATCAGGTGCATCCAATGGTTTTCATAGGAGTAAGGGAAGCAGATTGTAGAAATATTCTTCCAAAGCAATTTGGTACCTGATCCTACAATCTTTGTTTACAAAAATTATGAAACCCCTCCTGCACCAACAGCCAAGTATCCAGGTAAAAGTTACTTCTAAATTGTGACAAAAAAAGAGATTTTCAGAAACACACATGCAAATAAACAATCACATATTACATTAATCTACATCAAGCATATCTTACAATACTGGTCGTATGTTCCCGGGTGATGCACAGACGTCCCATGTCCCTAAGCTGATTTCTACCATTTGGTGTGGAAGTGCTCCAAAATAGTGACGCTTTGGGAAGCGGCAACTGTAGTACTGGCTGAACTACTGAATAAACTACTTACCATGGAAACCATCATGTGCCTGCTGGGGGTTATGCAACAGACAAAAAAGAAAACATCTAATGTGAAAGTCCTTGATCTCGCATACATCTTGTAAAAAAGCATTGGCATAGCCAATAGGGCTCGCCTTTAGGACCTTCTAAGTATTTAGCCATGCAACACATTATCCCGGGTGCTATAACATCTACTGTTACTTCATGATGCTGCAAAAATGTGGTCGTGTAAGAAGCCTTAGAAAAGCTTGCAGGGCTGGGGCAGAGTGCTTAGCAGATCAATCTGCAGCTGTAACAACTTTTTAGTCACCACATCGAATTCCAAAGCAAAGGAAAAACTAGAATTTGATGTTCAGGTGTTCGCGTTACACAATTCATTGGTATTTATTTTACCGACCTAATAAGAATGAAAGGCTGCGTACGCCCCGCTGGTTTTCAAGCCTGTGTCCCACAGATGACGTAAATGCAAGTGCTCCAATACACTGCACAGTTCAAGACTCCTTGCTCACTGGAAGTGTTGGGTGCTCAGAGGAATTACATGGCTCCCGAGAGAGCCCCGCCCCCCTTAGATGCACCTCTCATTACTGTTGTTGATTCTTAAGTGTGCCAAATACAAGAAACTCGCAGCAAAAACACGTCATGTCTAGGGGGCCACCTGATCGGTTTTCTACAGGCCTAATTTTAGTGTTGTGTGTATTGGATTAAAAGCCCCAGCGTGCAGCGCACTCCTGGCTACATAAAACTTACAAATACTCAATAAACGTTAGTATTTTCGTTTTTTAAAAGTCTTGGCATTGGTGCATTTAGTTTAGCACAATTTACATTTTTTAATATTTATGACGAACAAAAAACAAAATGCAGACGGGCGGAGGGTGGTCGGAGAGTTGACGAAGAGGAGTCACCGAGCGATGGGAGCGCGCGCAGGACAAGTGGAGGGTCACATGGGGTGAAGAGACGGGGATAGAGAGGGAAAAACTAACAAGAGAGGGGAGACTCGGGAGAGGCTGAGAGAGTGACACTAGACAAGCCAGGCCGCGATGATAACGAGAGACAAACAGGGAGCCTCTGCAGACAAGAGGGAGGCAGAGACAGCACGGACTGAGGGTTCGAAAGAATCTGGAAATGACAGGCCATAGAAGAGAGGCAGAGAGACCCTGGGACGCATGCGCAAACACATCAGAAACGAGCACCGCAGCATCGGAGGAGGAAGTCAAAGTCAGGAGTGTGGGGAGATGAAGTGACCGCTAAGAACGTGTTGCAGAGACACACACAGCAAAGCAAAGGCAAGATGAGAGAGATGGGCAAATGTGATATAAACAGGCTGAGGGTTAGCATGCGTGGGGTGTGGGCTGGGTGAGTGAAAGACTAAGGAAGATGATCGATGGTAAAGGGAAAAAGCCAGTGCAGAGGGACACGCGCACATTACGCCACCCTAATATGAGAACAGGGTGTAGCACAACTGGCACAAAGACTGGTTCACTACCACCACTGGGAGGCGGACAACGTTAAATTTCTTCCAGCCAGCACAGGCAGCAAAAAAACAGCTGCTCGAAAAAGAGGTCTGGGTTGACAGAATTTCAGCAATTTGTGAAACACGAATTAGAATCTACAATACATTAGGAAAAGCAATGACTACATGATTAAACAAGCGTTGGCCGCCCGCGAGCGGCCGGAGACGCAAAATGTGGTCAGGGGGAGGGGGAGAAGCGGGAGTTGTGTGCGCGCGTGCGTCATCGCGATCGCTCTGAAAGCGAAAGCGATCGCGATGACGCACACGAGTTTTCCAAGTGCTGCTGGCGGCCGGCTGCGCGCGTGCACGATCGCGTGAACGCAAGCGTTAGGCCAGCCAGCAGCACTTTGAAAATCCCACATACAAAATGTCTCTTCAAGCCAGCGCAAGTGCTGGGGCTCAGCGAGACCTAAACAGTCAAATCACATTAACAAGCACCTGGTTCAAATGTAGGCACCTTCTTTATCACACATACAGGAGCAAGGTGTATACATGTACGCCTCCATGTCTGTAAAGTAATACCTATCAGTACAGATAAGGCTGCTAGGAAGAATCAAAAGAAAATAAAGAAAAGATACAGCTAGGGCCTGAATTAGAGTTTGGTGGTAAGGAAAATTAATACCAGTGGATTCTCCTTTGTTCCTTGCAAGATTATTCATTGTCATCCAACTCTAAATCATTCCTTTCATTTACAAGAACATTTGCTTGTGTCTTATTATAAACAAAAGGTTTTTTTTTCCTTTAATGTCAGCCCATCTTCCTTCTGTAGACCAGGAAAGGAATGATGCAGAAATGGCAATAGCGCCAGGAGGCAAGTGGGCGGAGCTCTCTGAGAAAGGTTGAGTGAACACCCAGCTCTTTAGATTTTTCTTGACATTGATTAAAGATCAAATAGAGCTAAGACAAGAACACAAATAAGATGTATTTAGCTACATTTTGGTATCCTCACGGAATTATGTTAATTTCCAGGTCATTATCAATCTTTTTCTGTGTAATATCACAATTTTGTGGAAATGATTAGTGTCTCCCTGTCACAGGAAAGAGAAGAGGGGAGGGAGAAAGAAAAAGAGAAACCGAGAGGGATAGAGAAAAAGTTGTGAAAGAGGGAGAGATAGATGGAGAAAGAAAGAGTGAGAGGGAGAGAGAGAGAGAGAGAGAGAGAAATGGCCAGACGAAAAATGAGAGGTTCTGGCATATTGTGCTTATCTCCGGAATTTACACTTAAAGTACTGTACCATGTTAGGTTGTGGGCAGCCTCTGAAACTACCTCTTAGGAACTGTGTCAGTGTATTCGATTTCAGTACCAGAGGCTAAATGAATGAATGAATGAATGAAGTGGGTTTTTAGAGGGCGCATTACCTGAGGGTGTCTTAGCGGTAGGCGGATCAAGAGCCGAATAAGAAAAAGGCAGCAGGCTGATTTGAGTCCAATCTGGAGTATTTCCTCGAGCCCTAGAAATCGAATCTCAAGTGGTGTGGCTCATTTTGAAGGAGGCCATATCTTCAGAAGGGGAAAGGCAGGCAGTCCAGAGGAGGCCACCAAAATAGCGCCTGGTCTGAAACTACAGCACACACGAGGAGCGATAGCTACAGGAGACAGACAATACGAAGAAAAATAGAGCAAGAGAGAGGCAGGGACAATCGTAAAGCTACATAAATAGAGAGATGGGAGAGATAGAAAGATGAGAGAGAGCACGAAATAGGAGAGAGACAAGGAGATGAGAGAGAAGGTAAAAGAGGGAGACGAGAGAGATTAAGAAGAGAAAGAAATATGGAGACGCAGCTAAATAGAAAGAGAGGGGAGAGAAAGAGAGAATATGAGAGACAGAGCAGTAGTGATAGATAGAGATAGAAGGAGAAAGAGCGAGATAGAATGGGAGAGTTAGAAGGGCAGAAAGAAAGAAATGCTGTACGAGGCAGAGAACGAGAAATGTAAGAACCTAAACTAATGTGCTCAGGAAGATAGGCGAAAAAAGGTTTAGAATACAAGCATTCAATTTACAAGGTGAGAAATACAAGAAGATAGATCATTTAAATGAATTTCAGAAAAAAACAGAAAGTTTGACACCGTGTCGGATCATGGGGGAGGGGGAGAAGCGGGAGTTGTGTGTGCGCGTGCATCATCGCGATCGCTCTGAAAGCGAAAGTGATCGCGATGACGCACACGAGTTTTCAAAGTGCTGCTGGCGGCCAGCTGCGCGCGTGCACGATCGCGTGAATGCAAGCGTTAGGCCAGCCCAGCAGCACTTTGAAAATCCCACATACAAAATGTCTCTTCGAGCCAGCGCAAGCGCTGGGGATCAGCGAGACCTAAAAAGGGGGATAGCGATGGCATGGAAATCGTCGGTGACCCATCATATTCATGCCTAGTTGTGTGATCGTAAGACATGGGCAATTAAGGAAATGGAAGCATGGTGGTTCCTGCGCAATTGAGATGTGAGGGGGCCCCTGGAGGGACCGTGCAACACATATATTGCGGTCCTTGAGGCCAAGTCTGATGCCAGGCCCCTTGAGTTTTCCGACCAAGCAGATAAGGTATAGACATGATAGGAGAAGGTACAGGGAATACAAGAAAAAATAGATACACTAGCAAAGAAAAATCTCCTCAAGGTTCAGGGGTACATGTGGACTTTTTCCCGCTCCCAAGCTACCTCTTTGCTTCCACCCCTTATGCCAACCTGCACCCATGCTATACACACTGATTCGGACATGATTTGTTTTGATTTATCAATTTATAAAGCGCAGCGAATGCCTGAGGGCGTCTTGGCGCCCGAGGGCGACTGGTCGTGGGTGTTTAGGGGGAAGAAGAGGCAGGGATTACCAGCTGCAGCTGGACACCCCCTTGAGGGATGGGCGGTATGGATATTGGCACCACTACATGGGAACACACAATGTTCAATGTTATAACTTTTCATGTGGTTGCATGTTACAAACTTCAATTATTTCCCACAACGATTCATAGAACAAGCAGTGCGAGACCCATAATACAGCTACAGATTGTAAACTTATTTCATACGTGGATTGTGAACTATGGCATACTAGTTAGATGTTTTGGAAAATTCAATAAAGGAATACTTGGAAAAAAGCAACATACATAGAATACAATATGACACTTAAATAATCTAAAGAGTTCTTTTATTTGGACATTATGTTTAAAAAAAATATTACCAATACAAAATCCCAACTTTGAAAAGTACATCAAAAGTGTTCCACTACAATAGTGTCACATATTTCAGATAAATTCTTCAGTAACAAAATAGATCATGCTCTGGCATGAGTGACGTCTTCATGTCATGTGTTAATTAATGTCCACAACAATATAAATCAATCAATGTAAATAGATACACAGCCGAAGCGGTTTCACAAGCTAAACCTGCTTTGCCATGGCTTATGTGTTTCTGAAACTGATGCTGTTGTCAGAGGTAAAGTCAGATTAAGTTAAGGTTGTGCCTTGGAAAATATTGTCACTTACATCTCCCTCGTGGTTGGATTGGAAGGTTCAAATAATAAATCAGAGCCATGATAGGTTTCTAGTCCATATTCCCGAGCTGTGATACTATAAAGGATGCAGTTGATAAATCCTCAGTATGCGCTCAAACACTTAGCATTTGTGTACTGACTCACATCAGCGAGTATCTGATGCTTCAGTGTTGGATCCCGTCACTGGTCCTTAAAACCTAACTATGCCACAAATGATGCACTTCCAAACCTAATTTTAAAATACAAATTGATCACAGTCACTCGCACAGTCACGAAAGCAGGGGGCACACGTTACTTTTTGCCACCAGGCAGAAGGATAGTTTCTCTAACAGGCACTCTCAACGACAATAAAGACAGTTAGTGCCTTAATAATTTTAAACCACTGAAATAATTTTAAAAGTGGAGAATATTCATATGCATTTGAAAAGAGACTGTCTTGCTGCACCTACATTCGCAACTGGCTGCACAGAGCACCCTGACCTGGCCCCTCCTCTATTCCCTATCTCAAAGTCCAGATAGCCAGCACACTTGACAACACAATCTACTTTTGCTCTCTACTGTGCCAGATTAAGAAAGAACTTTCAATATAGAAGGACTACTGCCTCTCGTGGCTTGACCATATTGCAGGCCTGAAAATGACTGTACTCGCTAGGGTCATTTACCTATTCCAAGCACTGTCGCTCACACCCCACCAGACACACTCAAGGTGCCTCAAGCGGAACTCCTGCACTTTGTCTAGAATGGTCAACGCCCACGCATGCACCACTTCCTGGCCTGCTGCCCTGCAGAGGACGGTGGCCTAGGGGTCCCCAATCTAATTAAATGCCATCAGGCTGCGCAGCATTGTTTCTTGGTGGAATGACACCAGAGCTGAGATCCCCCTGCAGGAGGTTGCAGTTACTGAATGCGCCCACCTGCAGAGGTTGTTTGGGAGGTCAATTGGATCCCTTTCCTTCTTTGTCAGAGAACACCCTCGGGGGAGGGGACACTGGCTTTTATTCTCTTTTTTGTATGCATGCAATGAAGTGCTTGTATAACTGCACTCCTGGATGCCATTCTGACATATATTTTCTTTTTAAAGTTTAAAAAAAGGTAGGTTTATTAAAGTGAGTAATACAACATAATATCATACAAAGACATGTGGTTATAATATCAAGGAAAGGAGAAAGGAAGATACATAAGGATAAACAAAGTCTGGTAGCCCATACAAAATTATAACCATATATATCTGAGAAACATATGTGAATATTTATAATTATAAAATTCGGAATGTCAAGGAGGCTTTAAAACTTATTGTTCCATGGGAGTATGCATAAAAGAACATTTTGTATTGATATCAATAAACTTTGTGATAGGGGACCATAACAATAGGCGTTTCGTAACAAGAGAAACAGGATGTACATAAGCTGTGTCTAATCTATGATTATGACAAACTGCATACCACCAGGCTTAAAAAGATAGTTTAGAGAAATCTTTCCAATGCTTAGTGATTTGTTGAAATGCTACTGCTATAAGCAAGTCTAAAATGTGTACATTTGAGGTACAGTTGTCCCAATCATCTGATAGAGTGCCTAGAAAAATATTAGTAGAGGAAAAAGGTGCTGTAAAATCAAACATTTAGGTAATCTAATTCCAAACACATTTCCAAAACTCATGAACAAAAGAACACATAAAAAGTAAATGTTTTAAGTCAGCATGTATTAAGGAGCAAGACCAACATGCATCCAATACATCAATGTTCATCTTATGTAATTTTGTTGAGAGAGAAGAAGCATATTATAAAAAAAGAGTGTCTGTGTTGTGTTAGCTGCGCTAGATGTTTTTCTGATTTTAGTCCAGATTTTATTCCAGGTGTGAATGGACCATTGCCTATCCAAATCCTGTTCCCAGCTTAACTCTACATTAGTTTTGTCTCCAATGATACTGGAAATTCGCAAATAAGAGTATATGGTGGAAGCCTTAGGGCTCGTTTTGAAGAGATTATGGATTTGATTGACGATTGTGGAGGTAGGGAGAGGAGATTAATTGAATTGGGCAAAAGCAATAATTGATCTGTTCCGAAAGGAGGAAGGGAGGTCACATAGAAAGTGAGCATGGGAGAAAGACATCACAGTATTATTTTTGAATAATTGACTCACCCAAGTGTTCTGCTTGGGTTTTCGGATCGGGTGGAACCCGCTTTACAGAGCCCTTCTGACCCAAAACAGAACGTTACCCCCTCCCTAGGGTCTTTTTACACCCAAATAACCACATATATACGTACCACCTAAGGACAGGGAATTCCTATTATATATATATATCAAGACCTCACAGCCTCGCAATCTCAGCAACCACAGTCTCGCGGCCTTAGGCAGACCCAGAATCTCCTACCCATTCGGCAGCGACACACACACGATCTCGCGACCTCAGTCAGGTCCAGAATCTCCTACCCATTCGGCAGCGACACACACGATCTCGCGACCTCAGTCAGGTCCAGAATCTCCTACCCATTCGGCAGCGACACACAAAGTCTCGCGACCTGGGTCAGGTCCAGAATCTCCTACCCATTCGGCAGCGACGCACTCACGATCTCGCGGCCTCAGTCAGACCCAGAATCTCCTACCCATTCGGTAGCAACACACAAAGTCTCGCGACCTAGGTCAGGTCCAGAATCTCCTACCCATTCGGTAGCAACACACAAAGTCTCGCGACCTGGGTCAGGTCCAGAATCTCCTACCCATTCGGCAGCGACACACTCACGATCTCGCGGCCTCAGTCAGACCCAGAATCTCCTACCCATTCGGTAGCAACACACAAAGTCTCGCGACCTAGGTCAGGTCCAGAATCTCCTACCCATTCGGCAGCGACACACACACGATCTCGCGGCCTCAGTCAGACCCAGAATCTCCTACCTACACGGCAGCCTTAGCACGAGCTCATCCTATTAGTACACGACAGGGGAATTGGGACTATATATCCGATCACACAAAGACTATTAGTTGAGCACAACCTGTTCTCTAGTTCGAGGGGCTTGTTTTCCCCCTCATCCAGTTACCACTTACCTGACCAGGATTAACCTCTGTTCATTTCTAAGGCAACTCTGACTAAAGAATAGGCTATCCTCCTATACAAAAGTACACAACACATGCTAACGTACAATAAGCTAAATACTTTATTTAAATGCCACATGCACATTTACGGAACACATCATACATATATAACCTGCAAGGAAAGTAAAAGATTAAGTTATACACTTCAAAGAAAAAGGGATCGACTTCACCTTGAGGGTACGTCGCCTGTACTCAATGGTCATCTAGGTTCCCTTCTCGTCTATGCCTCGGCTTAGCCTGGAAGTCACCCCTCTGCAGTTGTGGGTCTGCTCCCTTCTCCCTCTCCGAGTCACTGGAACCTCGTCCTTATCGGCTACTCTCTCCTCTTTGGATTCAAGTTCATCATCAGTCTTCCCTGGAATAAGTAATAGCTCTTCTGCTAACGGCCAGATGCCGCCTATGGTCTAGAAGCAAGTGCCCTTATCTCACTCAGACTTTCACTAATATAGAAGTGCATTCCCTCATGGAAATTTCCAGCTCGAAACCTGCCGCCCACCAAATTCCTGTACCTCCCCGTACCAAGGACACTTTCCCAGCCGGCCGGCCTGATGTAGTGTCTTCGGCATGAAGAAAAATACAATCCTTCGATAAGGGCCGGCCTGAACCGGTTCTCTCCGAGCGAATAACACCTCATAACTAAAACATCCCCCTCCCTCTGGAGAGGTCCCGGGCTGCCGGAGCAGAAAGAAAGATGGAGTCTCTCCCGTTTGAGGCCTACCAGGCCTGAATTCAACACAGCTCCATGAAACAACCTCACTATAGGGCAAATTATCCTCAAGGCTAACGAATCTATCCCCTAGGCTATGTGTGTAGGCCCTGAGCTAAGGGTAGGAGCACGGGATGGTGTCACAAATGTCTAATAGATAGGCCCTACTCACTACTCCAGTCCTTAGACTCGGATGGAAAGAGACTGAAGTCATATGGATTGCTCTGCAACACCGGAAGGCCGGGAAAATCGAGCAGTACATTCCACCCTTGACTTCAGTCTATTATATATATATTAAACGGAACTAACATCTGTGGAAGAATAATATGAAACAAAACTAACTGATCTATGTCTAGTACCAGATGTGCAGAATTGAAGCAGTGAAGGGATACACTGAATAAAACAACAGATAGAAATTAAAACAACAAGAGCAATCAAAATGCCACCTAATGTGTGGCGTAGCATATTCATGTCTGGCAACCAGTTAAAGAGCCAGTCAAACCAGCTCTGATCAATGTGTTTCCTAACTTCATTAGTTAGGTCATGCAATTTATCTATGTGTGCACGAATGGATTGTGTATGATCAGATAAGTTAAAACAGCAGAGACCTTCGAAATCTGAACAACCATGTCCATGTTTAAGCAAAAGATAATCAATGGCTGCTCTATTTTGCAAAATGGCCCTACGTTCACCCTGGGCGTCTAATAGCAAGTCAGACAAGACTGTAGAAGTATGATTAATAGATTTGACCATCCAGCAAGCCATTTTCCCAATGGATTTAGCATTATAAACCGCCAAAGCAGGGACACCAATGATTGAAACAGCTAGACTAAGGTATTCAGACTTGGAATATAAATGCAAAGATGAGTCACAATCCTCCTGTAACGTAGTTGTATCTCGGAGCACACGAGAGTTGGCATTTGGATGTGATGAGAACATAAGTAAACTGAGTCTAGTAATGGCACACGGGCCTCCGGAAATGTTCGCAGGGACATAGGGCCAGGAAGTATTACCACATGAGAAAAGCCATTTGGCAGGTAGCAATATTGCACGATAGTGACTGGGAGTAACTACCAAACTATTGCAAGTCATATTGTTCTGGACTGAAGCACATGTGGTCGGTGTCCTCTGGAAACACAGAGTTCGTTCATGAGATGTGAGAACAGTGGCGCCTCTTAACTTGAGACGTAGACATTCAGAAATTGCATTAGGATTACATGTGAGGAAAAAGCATAGATCACCTTGTGTAATGTTATACGTAGTTATTTGGGATTGGATGGGAAGTTGCTCATTCGGCAGTTCAGTACATAGAGGACAATATGCATGGGTAGCAAAATCACCCAGAATAATATTCGGACGAGCCTTTGAAACGTTAAAGATGCTTATTAACGTCTCCAGCGAAGCGGGGACAGCAACTAGGCACGTCGCTAAGATATCGTGCACAGATCTCATCGGTGTCAAACAGAAGTGAGGGGCATCAGTTACTCTTTTCGCCAGCAGTGTCCAAAAGTTCGATGACGAGTCCCACGCATTGAAGGAACGCAACACTCTGGTTCCCAATTCATCCCGGGTTAATGGGATCCCTTCTCTCTCTCCGAAGTAGACCGAACGGTGTCCAGTACCGACACATCCTGCAGCAACAATCCAAAGAATGATCTGAAAAAGAACCAAACACAGGCATTAATCATTCTCGTAAATAACATTTATCAGCTGGGACAGCTTCCCAGCTATCTTTCCCTGGCCTCATAACCAAAATGGTATTATCCTGACCGGTGGCAATAACCTCTGCTTGTTCAGGGGGATTCTTAGGCGATTGCACCCAAATCTTGGCTCCAGGGTTATCCGTAGAGCCAAAGCCTTTCTGGCCTCGTACAGTTAGCAAAGTTGGGGCAGTGCCTTTCATTATTTTACCACTGAAAACAGGCATAATGAGTAATTGAGCCACTCGGTCGGTGCGGTGTATCAGCAAGTCATTCTCACTGCTATTTAGCAGAAGTACCTTAATCTCTCCCTGATAGTCGCTGTCAATTACCCCTCCAAGTACCTGGATGCCTTTTACAGCCAGCCCCGATCTAGGGGCGATCAATCCAAAATTCCCCGGTGGTATATGAATACCAACACCGGTAGCAATGATGACCCGATTTTTGCTTTCCAGAACGGTGTCATCCATAGCATGCAAATCTAAGCCTGCCGACCCTGGGGTCGCTCTGCATGGAGCCAGAGCTCCGGAAGTAATTTCCCAATACATCACAGTTTCATTAATTACATTAGGCATAGTCTCAACCTTTGGGGGGAACAAACGCATAAGTGGAGATTCAGCATTTAAAAAAGGACGATTATTCAGGATTAATAATGCTTGGGGTAAAAAGTCTCGCCAATTTTTATACTTGTCATCTGTTAATTTACGTAGTTGATCCTTTAACAGGCCATTCAATCTCTCCACCAGGCCCGAGGCCTGCGGGTAGTAAGGTATATGAAAGATCCACTCAATATTGTTTTCCACACAGAATTCCTGTACCAATCTTCCACGAAAATGGGATGCATTATCAGATTGAATTTGGAATGGCACACCATAATACATCATAATCAATTCTAATGTTTTAATGGTATTCAATTGGGTGGCTTGCTTACATGGAAAAGCTACCAGCAAACCACTATATGTATCGACAATTGTGCAAACATATTGACAATTTCTGCTCATGGGAAGGGGTCCGATGTAATCAATCTGCCAGATTTGAGCGGGCAATTTCCCGCGATGTAAATGACCTCTAACAATTTGGGGTACTTTACGCTGTCTGATATGCTGACAGACGGGACAATGTAGAATAACATTTTTGATTAGGTCCAGGGGAATATAAATTCCTCTATCAGCAGCCCACCTGCTAGTGGCCTTCTCTCCAAAGTGTCCTGCCTTCTGGTGTGCCCATTTCGCCAATCCCGCAATATCAGGATCTTGTCTGTCCACCACTGCCTCAGCAATTTTAGATTTCTCATCTGTAATGTTATGAAAAAATTTGTCAAGAGAATCTATGGGGGTGTGAGCATCCACATGGAAGATGGTAACAGTACTCTGTGGGAGCATTTCCCAAATCTCTTGCCATAACTCTTTTCCCCATAACTCTTTGGAGTGTAACCTCCAATTATGGGAATGCCAGGTCGGTAACCAAACGGCCAGTCCATTGGCAGTGGACCAGGAGTCGGTGAAAATATGGCATACACCAGGTAACTCCTGTTTCAAAACTTGATAAACGGCATAGAGCTCTGCGAACTGACTACTCTTCCCTTCACCAGTTGTGCTCAACAGTTTCTGTGTGATCGGATTATAAGACACCGCCTTCCAGTGCCGTGTAGTTCCAATAAATTTTGCTGACCCATCTGTGAACCACACATGGTTCCTGTCCTCGACGGACAAATCATCAAAAGGTTTACCCCACTTGACAGGAGACTCCTGTTCTAAAGGTACAGAACACTCACTCTCAGTCTCAGTCGATGGTGCTTGCGCCACTTGCTCATGTAAAGACGCAACTCCTTTCGGACCCACACGTGCCCTGTCTTGTATGTACCATTTCCATTTAATCACACTCGCCTCCTGAGCATGCCCAATTCGATGAGTTTTTGGTGAACTCAAAACCCACTGCATAATAGGAATTTCAGGACGCAAGAATATGTCATGTCCCAATGTTAATTGCTCGGTATCCACCAAAGCCCAATAACAAGCAAGTAGCTGTTTCTCAAAGGGTGTATAACGCTCACCAGCATCAGGTAGCTTTTTGGTCCAAAACCCTAATGGTACTTTGCACCTGCCTTGCTTCTGCCACAGACTCCAGTTTGCATAAGGGCCTTGCACAGACACATTCAAATCCACATCACCATCACGTACAGGCCAAAGATCCATAGCATGTTGAATTGCCTCTTTCGCTAGACTAAATGCATCTTGTTGTTGCTTACCCCATTCAAATGCATTCTTTTTACGTGTAACACGGTACAACGGGGCCAATATTTGACTCAAATGAGGAATATGCTGGCGCCAAAAACCAAATAAACCAATGAAGCTCTGGGCTTCCTTCCTATTCCTCGGAACCGAAAAATCAAGAATTTTCTGTTTAACTTGAGGGATCACCTCGCGGTGTCCCTCATGCCAATTAATACCTAAAAATTTTACAGCTTGAGACGGACCTTGTAATTTGTCCGGATTGATCTCCCAACCTTTCCCACGCAGACACTCAATGACTCTATCTAATTGTGTCTGAACATCCTCTTGTGTTTCGCCTTGGATCAAAACATCATCAATATAATGACATATCTGAATTTTGGGATGAACTGGTACCTCAGTCAAGTGTTCTGCCACCAGCCGGTGACAGATCGTAGGGCTATGCACATAGCCCTGAGGAAGACTTCTGAACGTCATCTGACGCCCGTTCCACGTAAAACTGAACTGTTCCTGACACTCAGGGGCAATTGGAATAGAAAAGAAAGCATTAGCAATATCGATGGACGCATACCATGTACCTGGATGTGTTTGGATTCTTTCAATCAGGGTGATAACATCCGGTACTGCAGCAGTCAAAGAGGGCGTGTGTTTGTTCAATTCTCGATAATCAACAGTCATGCGCCAAGAATTATCACTTTTACGCACCGGCCAAACAGGATTATTCCAAGCAGAAGTAACTGGAGTTATAACGCCTGCATCAACCAACTCCTGAATGGTGGTACTAATCTCTTCATGACCACCCGGAATACGATACTGCTTCTGACAAACCACTTTGGTCGCCTGGGGAACTTGTATGGGGGGCATCCTTAAACGACCAACCCGTATAGGTCTGGACGAGATATAATGCGTCGTTCCAAATTGGTAACACCCATCATCAAGATGCAATGTCATTCCCTTCAAAATATCAATTCCAATTATGAATTCTAGAAGTGGCACCACTAATACAGAATATTCCTTTCTAGGGATTCTACCTATTCTCATTTCAAGCAAAGTTTGAACTGCAGGGGTTTCCTTTCCTCCTAATCCGGTAATAGTGAAAGGCTGCCCTGTAAATTTCTTTGATTTTCCATGAATAAGAGTGGCCTCCGCTCCTGTATCAACTAATGCTCGGGCCCTTTGGATATTACGATGTCTCCAAAAAATATCAATATCTACATAGGGTCTATTATCTCTGTGAGCCCATCTGTGTACCGGAGCTTGACCTATTTCCTAGTCATTCTTACTGCATTCTGTGTACCAGGACAAATCAGGATAAAGACTCTCACGTTTCTTAGGTATCGATACCTCCTGTTCATATCCATCTCTATTACGAAATGGATTCCTGTCCTCTGCATTGCACTGCGAGTTTCGATCGGCCAAACTATATCTATCCTCCCTCCTTCTCAGCTCAGGGGATTGATCCCTATCATCTCTACGTCCGCTGTAAGCATGATCATTTCTCCCCCTTTCCTTTTCCCCCTCTCTCTCCCTGTCCCGCTCTCGACGAGGGGACAGATCACGTACAGGACGCCGATCATCACGACGATCAAAGCGCCCACGGCGATCATCATCACCGCTACCATCAGAACAACCACGATCACACTCAGTCGTCCGAACACGCCGGGCACCCTCCTTCCGGTCCAAGCCCCGTTTGCGAAACATTTCCCACAAACGAGCAGTAGTCTCACCATCAATGTCCTCCCGACGCACACCATCAGCCAAAAGACCAGTAAAGATATCACTTCTAGTAAATTTATATTCACCAGGAGTACGAGTGTCAGGCCGGGACTGACGTTCAGGTTTAAACCACTCACCCAACTCACCGAGTTGGCGTACCGACTCCAACACCGTAGATAGTACATTACCAGTCTGGTTAATCAACAAAGTCATCATGACCTGCTTGTAGGCAACAGGAGAAGAGCGAATGATACGATTCCGCACCGAAGAAGTCAACATCCCATCAAGCAATCTGTCAGCAGTGCCCAGAAAAATAGCCGTTTTCATCACTTCCTCCTTAAGACGTTGCGCAGCATCACGCAAGGTATACCACGGCTTGTCATTGACAGGCCAGTCAGATTCCGTAGGATACTTCAAATTGCAACCTTCAGTCGCCAATTGGAGCAAAGAAATTTGACCACCACCATTATAGTTACGAAAATGATCTTGCACAGTAGAATCCAAACTCAAAGAACAAAACTTCAAACAATCGCCATTATCCAACATAATACCAGCAGCGCCTAGTTCATAAAGGCGCACCATCCACGTGAGCAAAGCCTCACCAGTCCGCTGCCGAAAGCGTTGCAAAATATCACTAATTTCTTGCTGGGTAAAATCTTCCAAACAATCCAAAGAAATACCCTGCGGAGCATTGGGAGACTGCTGCAACTTCCGACGAAAAACTGGGTGCGCAGAAACAACGGGACGAGCATCACAAGGAGCCCGAGCAGTACAAGTAGAGGGACAGTCAGTGTGAAAAGTATCAATCCCGCCCGAAGAACGAGCGCAATCACGGGGTGCACCATCAGAGGTGCGAGAAGTAGACTTACTTTCAGGACGGGAACGAGAAAGCTCATGCATAGCACATTCCTCACCCGAGGAACAAGACGTAGTCGAGTCCCCGATATTACCATCCCATTCATCAGGATTCCAATCCAGTCCAGCTTTCGCCACGACCAGACGCACTTTACGCGACGAAACACGACCACGCCTGTTCTTGTACTTATAACGAGCAATCCGCACAGCCGCCCTTTCGGCAACCGTTTGGTAAGTGTCAAGTTTGTCGGAAAGCAACTTATTTTGACACCGCAATAAAGTGTTAGAATTCTGAATCTCAACAAGGTGTGATTCCGCATCCTTAAAAGAGACCTGCAATTTCAGCAACCTCTCATGCAGAATCCGATACGCAGACAGAATAACCCAACCTCTGCGCCCCAAAGCGGGAACCTCCTCACCCTTCAAGACAGGTGCCGTCTGCAAACAAGTAATCACGTCAGCCGGTTCCGCCGACTCCAAAGAAGAATTCCAATTTTCACTCAGACCAGTAGAATCAGCCCACTCTCGGGCCAAGGCACCATAAGGCGTTGAATCCCATCCGGGAATATCAACGGACAATTTAAGAGTAGATTTCGATTTCCTAGAAAACATCGCGAAAAAGAAAGGAAAAGAAACGCAGAGAAAAGAAAGGAAGAGAGAAAGAAAGAGAAAGAAAAAGTATACACGCAAATATACAAAAAAGAAAATCACGCACACGCCGAAAGCAAACACAAGACAACCACAACGCACACAGGTTACGTAAACAGTTCGTGACGCCAAATGTTCTGCTTGGGTTTTCGGATCGGGTGGAACCCGCTTTACAGAGCCCTTCTGACCCAAAACAGAACGTTACCCCCTCCCTAGGGTCTTTTTACACCCAAATAACCACATATATACGTACCACCTAAGGACAGGGAATTCCTATTATATATATATATCAAGACCTCACAGCCTCGCAATCTCAGCAACCACAGTCTCGCGGCCTTAGGCAGACCCAGAATCTCCTACCCATTCGGCAGCGACACACACACGATCTCGCGACCTCAGTCAGGTCCAGAATCTCCTACCCATTCGGCAGTGACACACACGATCTCGCGACCTCAGTCAGGTCCAGAATCTCCTACCCATTCGGCAGCGACACACAAAGTCTCGCGACCTGGGTCAGGTCCAGAATCTCCTACCCATTCGGCAGCGACGCACTCACGATCTCGCGGCCTCAGTCAGACCCAGAATCTCCTACCCATTCGTTAGCAACACACAAAGTCTCGCGACCTAGGTCAGGTCCAGAATCTCCTACCCATTCGGTAGCAACACACAAAGTCTCGCGACCTGGGTCAGGTCCAGAATCTCCTACCCATTCGGCAGCGACACACTCACGATCTCGCGGCCTCAGTCAGACCCAGAATCTCCTACCCATTCGGTAGCAACACACAAAGTCTCGCGACCTAGGTCAGGTCCAGAATCTCCTACCCATTCGGCAGCGACACACACACGATCTCGCGGCCTCAGTCAGACCCAGAATCTCCTACCTACACGGCAGCCTTAGCACGAGCTCATCCTATTAGTACACGACAGGGGAATTGGGACTATATATCCGATCACACAAAGACTATTAGTTGAGCACAACCTGTTCTCTAGTTCGAGGGGCTTGTTTTCCCCCTCATCCAGTTACCACTTACCTGACCAGGATTAACCTCTGTTCATTTCTAAGGCAACTCTGACTAAAGAATAGGCTATCCTCCTATACAAAAGTACACAACACATGCTAACGTACAATAAGCTAAATACTTTATTTAAATGCCACATGCACATTTACGGAACACATCATACATATATAACCTGCAAGGAAAGTAAAAGATTAAGTTATACACTTCAAAGAAAAAGGGATCGACTTCACCTTGAGGGTACGTCGCCTGTACTCAATGGTCATCTAGGTTCCCTTCTCGTCTATGCCTCGGCTTAGCCTGGAAGTCACCCCTCTGCAGTTGTGGGTCTGCTCCCTTCTCCCTCTCCGAGTCACTGGAACCTCGTCCTTATCGGCTACTCTCTCCTCTTTGGATTCAAGTTCATCATCAGTCTTCCCTGGAATAAGTAATAGCTCTTCTGCTAACGGCCAGATGCCGCCTATGGTCTAGAAGCAAGTGCCCTTATCTCACTCAGACTTTCACTAATATAGAAGTGCATTCCCTCATGGAAATTTCCAGCTCGAAACCTGCCGCCCACCAAATTCCTGTACCTCCCCGTACCAAGGACACTTTCCCAGCCGGCCGGCCTGATGTAGTGTCTTCGGCATGAAGAAAAATACAATCCTTCGATAAGGGCCGGCCTGAACCGGTTCTCTCCGAGCGAATAACACCTCATAACTAAAACATCCCCCTCCCTCTGGAGAGGTCCCGGGCTGCCGGAGCAGAAAGAAAGATGGAGTCTCTCCCGTTTGAGGCCTACCAGGCCTGAATTCAACACAGCTCCATGAAACAACCTCACTATAGGGCAAATTATCCTCAAGGCTAACGAATCTATCCCCTAGGCTATGTGTGTAGGCCCTGAGCTAAGGGTAGGAGCACGGGATGGTGTCACAAATGTCTAATAGATAGGCCCTACTCACTACTCCAGTCCTTAGACTCGGATGGAAAGAGACTGAAGTCATATGGATTGCTCTGCAACACCGGAAGGCCGGGAAAATCGAGCAGTACACCAAGTTAGACCTTTTTGTCTCTAGGCTTTCCAATAGAAATGTTTACCTTTCATCAGTGTGAATTTGTTGTGCCATATAGTGGATTTAAGAAATGTTTCGGAATCTATAGGCAGACACGGCCGAACCGATTCTAATAGTTTACTCAAATGTTTACAAATGGGATAAATGTTGGGGTTTACGAGTGAAAGACAAATACTCTTGTAAAGAAAAAGGAAGGAGGTAAGATTCTTCAAGTGAAACCCAGAGTGGAGAAACCAATGAAGAATCTGAGATCCACTTAGACAATTGACGTAGCAGAAACGCTTTATGATAGTTAGAAAAATCAGGGAAACGTACTCCCCCTTCTAGTTTTGGGTGGCATGAGCTTTAGTAAAGACATGCAAGCTCTTTTTTTGCCCCAGAGAAAAGAAAATAGTATGAAATTGATTTTCTTAAAGACTTAGAAGGTATAGCAATTGGTATATAATGGATTATATAAAGTATGATAGGGGATAACATTATCTTGATAGTATCGAAGCAGTCCCACCAGGAAAGATAAAGAGGGTGCCATTTATCAGTTAAGGCAGACAACTTTAGTAAACTCTTTTCTATGTTTATAGAAATGGATGTTTTAATTGATGAGGTAAAATATAACCCCGAATATTTTATATGCTGAGAGTTCCAGACAAAGTTGGACATAGCAAAATCATCTTTAAGCATAAATCTGGTAAAGGGTAATATCTCACACTTATCATTGTTTAATTTATAGCCAAAGACAAAGGAATATGAAGTTACTTCTTGTAGTAAAACAGGGAGGGAGGATTGGGGTTTCGAAAAAAATAATAGAATATCATCAGCATATGCTCCTAATTTAACTTGTAAATTATAAGATTTGAACACATGGATTTCTAGATTTTGACGTATTTTAGACAAAAAGGTCCCAGTGCTAGATTAAAAGGAAAAGGAGACAAGGGACATCCTTGTCTGACACCTCTACCTAAAGTAAAATACGAGGATGTTAGGCCATTAACAAAAATTGCTGCTTTAGGGTTCAAATAAAGAAGAGAGATCAAAGATGTAATTTTTGGAACAAATCTGAACCATTTAAGTGACTAAAAAAGAAAAGGCTAATGGACCCTATCAAATGTTTGATCTGCGTCTAGTGCAATTGCGGCTATGGAATCAGATTTGTGGGAAGGTTTGGATGATATGTCAAAAAATAAACTGGTATTATCTGTGATGAAATGTCCCTTAACAAAACCAGTATGTTCCCTACCAAGAAGATCAGGAAGGAAAGATTCCATCCACAAGGCCAAAGTTTTGGGAAAAAAATTATAATCAATATTTACTAAAGAGATGGGTCTATAGTTTCTACATTAATGACGGTCTTTACCTTCTTTGGGAATTAGCCAGATTAAAGCATCCAGAAAGGATCCAGAAGATTTGCCAGTATGTAAAAAGGAAGATATGAGAACAGTGAATTTTGGGAGGAGCAATTGAGAAAAGTGTACGAAAAATTCTACAGTTAACCCATCTGGGCCTAGAGCTTTGTCTTTTTCGAGTGTATGTAATGCTGTGTGTAATTCGTCATGTGAAACATTGAGCTCTAATGGGTCAAGGTTTAGCTGTGTGACGAAGGATGTCTTTATAGTGGAAAGATAATCTATAATTTCAGTGTCCGAAGGTGAGGTATCCGGAGTATATAAAGATTTTTAAAAATAATAAAACTCCTCTAAGATCTCTGAATCTTTATATTTGGGAATCTGTTGAGTATCTATAATTGATTCAATATTAAGTTTATTGTGTTTGACCTTGTTAAATAATTTGCTAATAATTTGCCCGATTCATTCTGACCTCTTTCGAATTTTGCGCTAGATTTTAATAAATATAATGAAGCATTGTCAGTTGATTCTTTATCAAATTTACATTTAGTTGCTATGAGTTCAGACAAGCATTCTTTTGACTTAAAAGTGTAATAGGAATGCTCTAATCTCTTTAGATAGATAGATAATGACTTTATTTCGGATATTTTTCAATCCATAAAAGTACACAACAATAGACAATTCATATTAAAAACATCACATTAATTACAAAATCAATCACAATAACATACAACACATAAGTTCCTTAAAAGAGTGCAAAGGCAAAACAGTACAAAAAAAGTGCTTTAGTGCAATGGGCTACTGATAATTCATAGTAAATTACAGTTACTCATCTAAACATTTTCTAAATCTCAAGGTCAATTTTAAGAATTCTAGCACCTGGAGGACACTATCCGAGTGCAGCAGCTGTAGATACATAAAGGCAGGTCTAATTTGTTTAAAATTTAATTTCTTTAAAAGAGTAACAAGATATCGCCTACGGGGATATTCATAAAATGTACATAAAAACATAAAATGCAGCATATCCTGTGGAGACTTCCCGTCGCAGCCACAGGGAGCTGCAGGTTTCTTAAAAATATCCGACGTGGGTCTAATTAAAAAATGATGAAAGATGTTAAACCTAAATCGGGTCAGCAAAAATTTCTCGTGGGAGGTAAAGGAGCATGTTAGATACTTTTCCATGGAATCACAAGTACTCAACATTATATACTTTCTAACATTAGGTTTCAAAAGCTCAACTTCATCTCTTAGAGCAGTACAGTTCAAGGAAAAAACTTTCTTAATTGCTGCAACATCACCCTTAACTATATCCCTCGGTTTATCAAACAGATTCAGGCGGCCAAGCTTCAAAAATTGGGACTTCAAATATTTAAGCCAAGGTACACACATGGCATGATCAAGTGATATAAGATCTTCCACTATCAAATGTGTTCAAGGTATTTCATCACTTAACCATAGTTTTACCCAGCATAGCAGTGGTTTTAAACCAACAATGTCGGATAAATACAGGCAACCAAGTTCTTCATGTACAATTAAATTCGAGGTGCTACCTGGGACACATAACAGACGCTTTAAGAAATTATTTTCAACTATTTGTAGTTGTTCGCCATTTATGTAGCCCCATATCTCGCTACCATATACTACAGTGGCTATGGATTTAGAGTTATATAATTTCATCATAGCCACATTTGGCTTATTCCCCAATTTAGAGACAATATTGAAGATGGAGGCATTGACTCTGGTCATTTCCCCCTTTTTCTTGGCCAAATGTGGGGCCCAACTGAGTTTCGTATCAAATAAGACACCCAGATATGAGAATGTCTGGGTGATGGGGATCAAAACATCATTCAATTTAAAATTGAACTTCTTTTTTGGTTGGCGGCCAACATGCATTATATAAGATTTCGAATTGTTGACCATAAGGTCCCTATCAGACATAAAATTATTAAAAGCATTCAAAAGTGCCTGAAGACCTAATTCTGTTCGGGAAATTAAAACCGCATCGTCGGCATATAAAAGTAAAGGAATACCCCTCGCACCAGCTCTAGGACAGTCTGATTTTACCTCTTGTAGAACAGCCTCTAGATCATTTATATAAAAATTAAAAAGAAAAGGGGCCAGGATACACCCCTGACGTACTCCTTTATTAATACTAAAACTTCCTGTAGTTTCCCCGGTCGATGAAAACCTCACATTAGCTCTTGTGTCATTATGCAGATCCGCTAGGAACTCCACAATCCCCTTATCAATACCTTTATCCATCATGGTCTGCCACAGCCTCCCTCTGTTGACACAGTCGAAGGCTGAAGACAGATCCATGAAGGCAAGGTGAATTGTTCCTTTATGCACAACAGTATATTTATTCAGTATAAGAAACAGGTTAAGACATTGAGTTATAGTAGAACGCCCCTCACAAAATCCATATTGAGAGGTCGACAAGATGTTATTTTCATTCGTCCAGCTTGTTAGGCGTTGGAGTATAACTCTCCCCATGATCTTCACCATCGAGTCGATTAGGGATATTGGTCGATAGCAAAGAGCACTTCCCCTGTCTCCCTTCTTAAAGACAGGAACTATTGTTGAGAGACCCCATGTCCCCGGACAACCCAATATGGCCGCAGCATTAAAAACAGCAGCCAGAATGGGAGCCCAGAAATCTGGATCAGATTTATAAAGATCCGGCGGTATTCCGTCAGGGCCTGGCGCTTTGTTGGCAGTAAGACCCATTATAGCGACCGAGACCTCATTTTTATCAAAAATAATAGCAGTACTGTCCCTATCAAAGGGGACAGTGACCATGGTTCCATCGGCCTCTGAATAATACAGACTTTTGAAATGACTCTCCCATTCCTCTTTGGTTATACAACAAACCAGTCCATCTCCCGGGTCCTCAGTCAGAAAAGGTTTCTTTACCAGGGCCCAAAATTTGGTGCTGCTATTCAAGGTGGAGGGATCAAGCAGTTCCTCCCAGGCCTCTTTCCTCAGAAACTCCTTGCGGGCAACAGTAATAGCCTTATATTCCTTTCTACAGAGTTTTACAACCTCCCTGTTCCTCGGGGATGCTGACAAGGCGACCCTCAAATTACGGGCAGCTAGAGTGCAGTCATGACTGAACCATCTCGGACCTATATTGGGTCGGGGTTTATTAGGGACCGATAAAAACGCTGAAACCTTCTCCGAAGTATTTTGGTAAGCTTCTAGAACCAGCCTAGGTTCACCCCCCCCCATTCGTACAGACTTTAATATCCTCTGCACACCCTGCAGAGATATTCTTGTAGAGGACATCCGCAGAAACCATAGACCATTTTAACCGCCTCTTCCCATCTGTTGTACCCAATCTACCTTGCTTAATGATCGTATTACCTTTTTTAAACCAAGGACATTTTAAACAGATTATAAGAGGGTTATGGTCACTAAATTCACTAAAAACAATGCAAAAGGAATCCACAAAAATTTGCATCATCCGCGAAACAAGTATATGGTCTATAAAGGTACCCCTTCCATGCCCTTTAAAAGTAGGGGTATCAAAACGAAATAGCGGGTCTTTTAATGACATAGCCAAAGAGAGGTCATAGTCATTCAAAAAGTCATTACACAATTCCCCCTCCTTTGTGTGCTCCATATGGAGACAATCTGCACGATCACACACCATTTCTGGTAAACACTTATGCAATGGGTCTATACAAGGATGCAGATTAAAGTCCCCCATAATCAAGAGGTTATGGCCCACATTTTCCATAAAATAAGAAACAAAGGAATTTAAAAAATAAATATGATTCCTGCCTACACTATCATAAACAGCATTATAGAAATTCCCCAGCCCTACACTGACATTACCTCCAGTTAGAGTTAAGCCCATTACACCTGTATGGTGTGCTCCAATTCTTCGAACTTCACAGGGTATTAATATAGATACATAAATTACAAGACCCCCCTTGGGCCTACCCCGCACAGATGGCAAGGCTGGCACAAAGAAGGCCTTATACCCTTCTAAGAAGAGGTTACAGCCCAATTCCCAGGTCTCTTGTAAACAGATAATCGAAAATTGCTTAATGTAGGTCACCCAATTTACATCAGACATTTTAGCAGCAAGACCCGCAATATTCCAGGAGACAGCAAGACATCCTGGCATTTTGCCTACCTGGTTATCGTGATTAATAGGTTCACCTGAAGCCCTGATATCCTGAGCTGCAGGTGCCCCCGTCAATCGCACAGCTCAAGACCGGATAACACTTCATACCTATTCTGTGTGTATAGGTTCGACCCATATTGATAGTGTCCAGCACTGACGCTCCTATTAAACGCACCAATGGGTCCACCTACACCACAGAGATTAGTAATATTATGAAGAAGTTGAGTCTCTTGCACAGGAGTATAAGGTTCAAGCCCCCACCTGGTTAAACTCTGTTGCGGTCGTGATTTGCACAAATGTGCATAAAAGTAACCCAAGGGGCGTACACAGATACTATTCGTATTATATACCAGTGCAGAAGCTCTCAAAAGTACAGTTGCTACATGCTGGGGGTGTTTAAAATTTACGACTATACAATCCCCAGACCCAGACTTTTTGGACGGCCCCACCCAATTTACACGCCTTACTGTCAATATCTGGTCAAAATATGAAATCGGAAAACCGCAGTTTTTGTTAAGCCAAGACACTGTCTTATTTTTCAGAGAGATAGGAGATTCATCATAAGGAGATGCAGGGTGGGTACCACAAGGGGGCACATTAGTCAGTACTACCACAAACGGAGCACAGTCCGGTGGTAAATTAAGATGGCAGTTGTGCCTCGCAGATCTGGGAGCTCTACTGCTATTGGGGTTTATAGATAATTGTTGCTGCGAAACAGTTTCCACAGGAATATCCGAATGAATAGATGTTACAAATCCTGGGACAACTGCAACAGCAGAATCCCCCCTCCCCTTGTTCTGTATATCATTAAGTTCAGCAATATCTCTCCTTTTCCCGCCAGAGTGTACAATTCCACTAGGCAGAGCAATCTCCCGAGATAATAACAGACCACCCAGCCTTGTCACTTCCTTGGCTAGATTATCAATCTTAATGGTTAATGGTTTAATGAGCTCCTCCATTTTTACTATAAAAGAAGCTTCTAAGTTTTTTATAAGTGAGGCAATCAGATCCGAGTTTAGATTTACTCCATTACCAATACCATTACCAATACCATTGGAGGCCGTGAATACAAAAGGGGTTGCTATAGCAGGACTGGTAATTGACTTACCAACCTTCTTTTTTGGCTTATAATTATTATGTTTCCCATTCTCCCTTTGAGACCGTGTTCTACATGATCTCATATGTCTGATTTCAGGTTGGGTCTCATTCAGCACACCAATGTCAGGACTTAACAACACCCGGGAGTCAGAATGAACCTCCACCTCTACTGAAATGGGGGCTGGAAGGTCAGTAGGGATGACATCGCTCGAATTGATTTCAAAATCTTGGGGCTGACTAATAGAAACATTTTCTGATAGTGTATCTTCTATCACGGTGCCTTTCCCCAGAGATACACGTCTATCATTATTAATCTGTGTTACTTTCCTGACCAGGAAATTATCTAGGGTAGCTGGACCCACCATCACTTTATCGGTTTTTGATTTAACCATTTTGTCCAGTTATAAGGTTAAACTTCCACCCAGGTACCCTGAAATCTACCTACGCACTCACTAACAGGTCAACGAAAACAAAATCATACCAATATATCAAGTGTCTTACATGCTCAAAGCACGTTAGGAGTCCGATCAACACAGTGTAAAGTACTTGGCCCAGTCCAGTCTCTTCAGGCCTCTGAGGGCCACAGAGGGCCCGCCCTTTGCCCGGGCTTAGCCCGGCGCTGCCCGCGCGCGTCCTGCGATGCGGAGGGAGCCGTTCGAATTTAGCGCCTCCGGGCGCGGAAGTGCCTGCGGGTGGGGGCGGAGTCTCTAGTAATCCTGGGAGCCGTAGTCCTGTGCTCCCAACGTGTGGCGGCAAACTAGCAGTGGCAGCGCCGGGCGGAAAAACGAGCAGCAACCGCCCCTGCACACAGAACAGAGCGTCTGACCCCACTGCCTCCTCTGCGTTGTCCAGGTAAGGAGCCTACACCCTCGCGCTGAAATTTACAAAGTTCTCCCGCTCCCCCAAGGGAGCCGTTCGAATTTAGCGCCTCCGGGCGCGGAAGTGCCTGCGGGTGGGGGCGGAGTCTCCAGTAATCCTGGGAGCCGTAGTCCTGTGCTCCCAACGTGTGGCGGCAAACTAGCAGTGGCAGCGGCGGGCGGAAAAACGAGCATCAACCGCCCCTGCACACAGAACAGAGCGTCTGACCCCACTGCCTCCTCTGCGTTGTCCAGGTAAGGAGCCTGCACCCTCGCGCTGAAATTTACAAAGTTCTCCCACTTTATTTTTGTGAAAAGTTCAGTGGCAAGTTTGCAGGCATTGTGTCTTTTTTTTAAAGACATAATTGATAATGATGTCCCGAGCAGCCACCTTAAAAGTGTCCCAAATAGTTCAAAAAGATAAATCATCCGATTCATTAAAGTGAAAAGTATTCATTAAAAAAAGAGGTAAAGGCGGAAGTAAATGTCGGGTCCAAGAGTAGAGAGTTGTTAAAATGCTAACGCTTAGATAAATGTAGTTTGTTAAGCACGTCTAGTAAAATGGAAACTGGGGCATGGTCAGAAATTAGTATAGAATCAATGTCAGCAGATTGTAAGGACTGTGAAACATAATCAATATGTGACAGGGTCTGGTGTACCGGGGAGAAATATGTAAATTCTCTTAGGGTGGGGTTGCAGAGTCTCTAGGCATCCAATAGTTTTCGCTGCTTGATGATGTGTACAAATAACTTATGGGCTTTATTGGGTGTGAAGGAGGCTAAGGAGTTACGATCAATAAAGGGATCTGTAATCTGATTACAATCACCCACTAGAATTTGGTTATCATGAGAGCACTGTAGAAGACTTTTTGTAAGGTTAGACCAAAACAAAGAATCACCAGAAGTTGGGGCATAAATGTTAAATAGAGAAAGTAGAACTTTTCCAATCAACAATTCAGTAAACAGCCAGCAGCCCACATCATCAAATTCCTGGGAAACTAGCTTAACACAGAGAGATTTATGACATAAAGTAACAACTCCATTTCTTTTACCATCTACTGGAGAAAAACAAACTGTACCTACCCAATCTCTTTTTAATTTGAAAGATTCACTTGCCGTAAGATGCGTCTCTTTTATTAGAGCTATTTCAGCTTCTAACTAAGCTAAATGTGTTAGAACATGCCGTCTTTGAATAGGAGAATTCAAGCATCGTACATTCCATGAAATAGAGAAAGAGGAAAACACATACCCAAAAATTCTGAAAAGGAAAGGGGGGTGAAACCACATGGATAGATGGCACATCCAGACTCTGCAGAAGGAACACACGGACGACCGCAGTCTATGTGATATGAGACAATGACAAGCACATACAGTAGGATATCTAAAAGGGATAAAAGAAGAAAGAGATCACTTATTAAAAGTTAACAACAATATAGAGAACGAAGCATCAGAGACATTACGCAAATGCATAATAACACAATACATAAGATTCAAAAGAAGAACCTTCCTGGAAGTCAATGGGACTGTGAAATTTTTAACTAGAGTGAGGTGCTGAAGATCCAGAGGTGTCCATATTTTCCATCTTGCAAAAGTTTATGAAGTGCCTCAATTTAGTAGGATCTTCATAGGTGGTCGTATTATTTCTGTAGGTAACCTTGAAGAGGCAAGGGTGAAAAAGACCAATACGAGCAGCCAAAGAGCGAAGATCTTGCCTCATGCTTAGGAATTCTCTGCGCCTGTCAACCGTACTCTTGGCATAGTCCTGTGGAAAAACACAAAGCATGACCTGACTAGGAAATATGGTTTATTGACTTGGCCACTGAAAGGACTTTGAGGAGATCTGTATACTCCAAAAAATACAGGATTACACCCCTTGGACATCTTGAATAAGAACCAGCAACTGGTGCATGCCCCTGTCTGTGTGCACGTTGAATATATAAAGAGGTACCTTCGGGTAGCTTTAAAAATTCAGGAGCAAAATGTTTAGAAAGAAGGTGAGCGGATCTAATCCCTCCGTGTTCTCTGGCAGGCCATAAATTCGCAAGTTATTTCTTCTGTTTCTGTTTTCCAACTCATCAACTTGCTTTTGCAGAGAGAAGACTTGAGCTTGAAGAGAGTTAACTTTACTTTCAGTTACGCCATAAGATGAGATGAGATGTTCTGCTCTACTGCAAGCAAACGTTCATCCATTTGGGACAACCTATCAGTAAGATGGTGAAGCTTAGTATTAGTTTCTTCCATGAAAGGGCGTAAAGCACAAATTTCTTAAAGCAGTAGGTCCAAAGAGGCAGGAGGAGGTGATTTTGTAGGAGAAGGCGGCTCTTTTTTATAGTTTCGTGGGGGCTTTCCCAGAAGTCGCAGGGGTGGAGGTTTTGTTTGTAGAGTCATTATTCTTTGACAGAGATGCTAAAGATGCTTCCATGATTGCAAATCTCGTAAAAACCATAGAATTTTTAACAAATCTTTGGTTTGAGGGCATAGCAAAAGAATCAGCTCTCTTCAGTCTTCCCATATTTCAAGCATCAAGACTTAAAGGCCTTCCAAGGCAGGTAAGATTAAGGCTGGGTTTGTTCAGTAGCGCCATCACCATGGCGTGTTTCCACAGTGGCGTTACTAGTCCTGTCGAGTTGGAGGAGTTAATCAGCTTCAGTAACACCGGGAAGACTACTTCCCCAGCCTTACTTAGAAATTGAGGGGATGCCGGGTCACTTGGAGAGCAGGATTTTACTGAGACACAGATGTTCACTAGAGTGTCCATACCCATCTGGGGAATTTCGTTGAGAGAATGCTCATCGGGCACGGAGTCCTCCATGAACGGCGGATTAACAGTGGAGGTGGGGGGAAGCAATTGTAGATATCCTTGATTTTATTAGAAAAAATCTCTGCCAGTTCATCACACCGTGCATGAGAACCCTCAAGGGGGGCATCCCTAACCGGTAGTTTTAGAAGATGCTTTGCAATCAATGAAAAGTTCACGGATGATTTTGAGACTGAATTAATTCTTTCTTCATAGTAGGATGCTTGGGCATCCTTTACTTTCGATTGACACATTTTTATGGGGTCCCTATATTTCCATTTACTTGTTGCATCATAGTCTCTTCTCCATTTCCTCTCAAGTCTCTTGCAAGTATGTTTGTACTCATGCAGTTTGGGGCAGTACCACGGAGAGGGGTTATACTTAACTTTTTTATGAATGTATTTCCTAGGTATGACT
This sequence comes from Triturus cristatus, assembly GCF_964204655.1. NCBI lineage: Eukaryota > Metazoa > Chordata > Amphibia > Caudata > Salamandridae > Triturus > Triturus cristatus. The sequence continues at coordinate 1,282,868,988 of NC_140585.1, forward strand.
AGGTCCAGGGAGGAACCGGTCCAATGGTTACATTTGTCATTCACTGCAGTGGGATAGGAATCTAAAGTAGGTATGGAGTTTTTCAGAGCTGATTTCCACGAGTCCAACGGAAGGTTGGACCAAGACTGTTTCCAGCTACTGGTCGTGCCGGTGATGAGGGGGGGTTTCGGGAAATCCCAGGAGAAGGGGACCAGAAAGCGGTCTGACCATGGCACTGGGACCGGGTCTCCTAATAAAAGTTCCCTACAATTGGTAAACATAGGATCTAGGAGGTGCCCTATTTCATGGGTGGGGCTAGTGACATTTTACTTCATCTGAATAGCTATGAGATTCTGGATTAGGTCAGTCACTACTGAGACCGAGGGATCATCAAAATACAAGTTGAGATCCCCTAGTACACATTTTTCTTACACCCGCTTAGCATGTATCATGAGGCAATGTGTCAGCCCACCTCAGCTATTGTCTGACTTCACTATCAGCTACAGCATGCTGCCCTTGCACACAAAACATATCCATGCACATAGTTCCCTTCAGTGCCAGGAACTACTATGGTACTGTGTGCTCTTTTGAGAGCAAAACAGTATTTTGCCTTTAGCAAATGTTTCTTTTAGATTGATGAGGGTCCAGCAGAACAAAACAAGAATTGTCAAAGCCAAAAGACTGGTTTTGCCAATTCTTGTTTGTATTTGCACTGTTTAAAGCAAATATATGTAACTTGGATATTTTCAAGTTATTGCATGAACTACAGATGGCATAGCTTACAAACTAGAGAAAAAGTTATCTCTGCTCACAGTCTCCTACCTGTGTTATCTACAGTTCAAGCATTAACTCAGTGAAATTCTGAGTTATGTCTATGCACTTTAGACACTACAAAAACATAAAAACTGTCCCTCTTCACTGTACCGAGCCAATGCTCCTGTTTGTGACATGGCACCTTGAGTGCCCACACAACTAAAAATCCAGGATTACTAGCATAGCCTTCTGCTCTTCAGGTATTCCGCATTCCCTTTTAAATCTAATGAGCTAGACCACAAAACATTTTTCACTAGTGCTATTTCATATCCTTCATGGTATGTTAAGGCAGTGCTAGGTACAAGCACCTCGTATGATCGTATTAAGAAAGCAGGTTTCTGGAGGTGGTAAACAGGCACAAGAATACTTTTATATATTTGTTATGCAGCTTTTTTTGCGATGGTTCTGTTGTGGTTTTTTTGTGTTAAAATATTTTTATGGTGCAGTATTGCAATGTAATGGTTTGTGTTTTACTGTGGTTGTTGTAGTGTTTTCTGTTTTTACTCTTTAGTTGTGTTGTTTCCTGTTATGTTTTATTGTTTCATTATGTTACCTTGTGTATTTCATTGTGTTATCGATTTGTCAACAAATGCTGCTGTATTTCCAGCCAAAACTAGAACATGCCATGAAAGCTCCTGTGCAAAAAGAAAAGTTCCTGTGACAAGTAACCATTTACTGCTCTCTAAGATAGTAAAATACACTACCTAGCTCTTCTACTTCTTAAGACACTAGTAAGCTCAAAACTGAGAAAGAGACTGTGAGGTAGATCACAAAACAATTCTAACTTGCAACTATTTCATGTCCTTGGTGTTAGGTGAGAGCATGCAGGGCCTGCTCCAAACACATTTTACCACCACATTTTGAAAACTGGATTTTGAAGGTGGTAATGCTCGAGGAAAACGTCTGTGTACAGTTTCAGAGTGGAATCGTGTTGTCGTGATTATGTGTTCTGTTTTTTGTGCTGCTGTATTCTCGTGCTGCATTATTGCAATGTGATTTTGTTGTGTGGCAATGTGGCCGTTGTGTTGTGTTCTGTTTTGATAACTTTCTTGTGAGGTGTTGTGTTTGAATTGTGTTGTGATATTGCTTCGTGCGTGTTATTGTGGTATGTTCTGTTGCTTTCTTTAATATGTCAAGAAATGCTGCTAGAATTTACAGGCAAAACCAGCGCAAGTCTTTACATTTCCTGTGATAAGCAACCATATCCTACTGTTCAAAGTATTAAAATAGTGCTGCTCCAGCTGTTCAATTTTTTAAGATTCCAGTCAGCCGAGAGACAGGGTCTTAACTCAGGGCTCCCCATGCTTATTGTAGTTGATATGGCCTCAGCCAACCCTAAACGGTGGCAGAGACCGTGTCTTACATAAGCACTCCCGGTACTCACTTTATGTTATTACACCCATGCTACGGTAAATAGGTGCTCTCTTCCTCCGTTGAAAATCTCATCATTTTGTGCGATCCCCCTCCCCTTTCAGAGGCATTCCTTGTATAATTACCAAATCTTATAAAATCAAAAACAAATTAATAATTGAAAACAATTACTGAATGCGTTCATTGGCTGTGTCTCTACAACCTTCTGCCTTTTATTCCAATTCTCTCTTTAAGATGACTCATATTCCAATATTTTCACAGGCTAAACATTTTCTACAGTGAAAAAATAAAATCAAATATAATAATTAATGAGATTGATTCCTATATGGATTTATGTTATTTTACTCCAAGTTGATGCAGTATATCGTATTTTTGAATTTAGTTATAGCTTTGGTTATCACAAAAAAACAGCGCTGAGACAATGGTATTCAATAACTTCATGAAATATAGATGGCTACCGTGCAAGTTTATTTGGGAGGTTAGGAGGTAGCAGTTATAAATATCACAGTCATGTGTTGTTGTGGGCGAGGAGGAGTGGTTGACATTTCACCGCAACAGCAGTCTTGGATGGTTGTTAAAGTGTGTTTTAAAGCACTTCTGTTGTATTAAATCAAGAGCTATGTTATTCCACTTTTATTATTAGATTTGCAGAAGTCCTACCCTACCTCTATTCAGTTAAAAAAAAGTAGGTATTTTGCCACATTATACTGTGATGATGCCGATGTTTAGTGCTAGACACAGGCATGGCTCACACACTCATACCACCAAAGTTCTAGACTCTGTAGCAGTGCTTATTGTGCCGGAGGTATTTCCCAGGAGGCCACTGCAGCTTACACCTCCCACTTCCCCTGCCAGCTCTGCTAAACGCCAGTACCAACAGCACAATCATAAAAGTGTCACAATGTGGACTGTTCCAGGTCACCCACAGCTGTAAGAATAGATTAGACATGCTGGTAGTATTCTTTTAATGATATATTGAATTGTTCAACAATCCACTGATCTGCTTACAAATAGACAGCACCATCATGTGATGGACTGTTATAAATGTGTGCTGTGTAAGAATTAAGGTCCAGCTGCACTAACATTAGGAATACTGATTTCCTAATTGCAATTCTCTCCGAATCGCAATAAAGAAGTTGGAACTCCTAATGCATGAAACTCTTTTGAGCTTCATTAGCCATTCCTAGTGGGTCGCAAATAGACACCTCATGCATATTAATGAGGTAGATCTTAATTTCTGACCCGTTAGGACTCAAGGCCATCGCAGGGATGGTGGCCTGCTCTTAAAAAATATTTGTTTTCCATTCTCAAAGGGGAAGGGGTCCCCTGGGGGCCTCTTCTCATTTGTGAATTGGTTATCACCTCCTTCAAGGAGTCGGTAAAATATGAATGTTTTGTGTCCGTAATTCGTTTGGAAAACATTCATACATACCATTTAGATTCGGTATTTATAAGGGATGCCCTGAACACGCCCCTCCGAATTCCGAATCACAAACACAAATTGCGATTCAGTAATGTCACAGAATAGCAATTTGTGATTCATACATATATATGTAAAAGTATTTTTGAGGTTGGAAATGGACCCATCTGCCGTTTCTGACCTAAAAAATGCTTAGTACATGTGGCCCTAAATGCCAATGCTGAGCCTAAATTAAACACTGTTACACACACCCTGCCAGTGCTTTTTGTATCACAATGTGCATAATATAGGTGGAATTGGATGCAGCTCACATGTATGCTGCATACCATTTCTAATGGGTGAACTGACAAATCTGACCCCAATCACAAGCACACCAAGCAGCAAAAACACATAACTAGAAAAATGTTTATTAGCATAAACAATCCTAAAGAAAAATAAATAAACAACAGCTAATGATCCCTTTCTAAATCCATCTGCATTTACTCTCTTCTTTGCTCCTCAACATGGCTATACCAAAGTAAGTACCCTACATTTTCCATTCGAACGGTATCTAGCATGCTTGGGGGCCCTCTTTTTTTACCACAAGAATTATGAAAAACAACTTTTACGAGCAAAGGTTTTTTTGAGCCGAAGGTGTCCACCAGGGCAGCATTAATTGGCATTTTGTAACGTAACTCAAAATTACTGCTAATGCATGCAAATTGGGTGTTATGAGGCAGGAACTGTGCAATTACCCCAAGTCCCTCCTGTCCTCATCTCATTCATGACTTATGGAGATAACCATCTCCCAGACAGAAAAAAGAACAAAAGGAAAGTTGGGACCCTCTACACCACCCCCTCAACTGGGAGTACTTAACCAGTACTTTCCCAGCATTCTTTCTGTTCTTTTTTTCTGTCTGTTGACAGAATGGGACATGGTGTGCTGGTAGCTGCTCCTGCTGGGCAGGAATGGCCGTTTTCTCTGGTGTGCCCGTCGGTCTGCTGGGCTCTCCTGGACAGTGCTTTGATGTGCCCCCCAGCCTGCCGGGCTTGCCAGGAGGCATGGATGTTGACTGCTAGCCCTTTGTGGTTGGTGCGCCGTGTTTGCAGGGCCATTCCGAGTTGCAGCAGCGTGTCTTCCTGGTGGCTGGGCCGGGTGGAAGATGCATTGCGGTGGCATGTTTCTGATTGCCGGTGAGGTGTGTGCTGGGTTCCAAGTGCTCTGGCAGGTGGTGCATGCCTGGACTGGCTTGAGGGGCATTTTCATGGAACTCACCCATGGCCTGCCTCATCCTCATCCTTGTGCGGATACAGCTGGGGGCCGCCGGTGCCCGTGAGCCTGCACCTGTCCCCCCAGCATGCCCCCCTCCCAGGCAGGTGGGCTTCTTCTGCTGGCACCCGTGGCTTTCAATGACCCATACAGCTTGTGTGGTGATCTGCTGTTCGTGGTTTCTGTGTTTGCCAGCCCAGGGGGGAAAATACTGCATAGCAGTTTTCTGGTTCTCCCTTGGGGGTTCATCCATTTTGCCTCTTTTTCAAAACTGCTGGTTGCTCCTTTCTGGTTCCGATTTCTGGTATTGGGCTGGGAGGGGGCATTCTTTCACTGCCCTTTCTGACATTCCAGCATGGGTGTTGGTTGGTAGGGTACGGATCGTCCTGTCTCTTGTGGGGCGGGGACGTAGCTGGTGGTGTCTGTGTTGTGGCACAGGATGGTTTGGGGGCTTGGGGCTCTTCCGGCTTGTTGGCATTTCTTTTCCCCGTTGGGTCTTTGGTTGCCCTGCTGGTGCTGTGACTGCGAGGGTACGATGGGTGGTGCTGTTACTCTCTCAGCCTCTCTTTGCTCAGTGGGTTCGAGCAGAGGGGTATCCTGCGGCCTCGGACTTCCTAGGTTGGGGATTCCAGTCTGGTTCCTGGGGCTTTGGCTTCTGCCTCCATTTTCTGTGGCCTCAATTGTTTATGTTTGGGCTCTTTTTGGGTTGGGCTGAGCCGTTCATGTTGGGTGGGCGTTCTCTGCGCTTTTCACCTAGTTTTGTGTACTTCCTGGCTTAAGGGAGGTTTGCCTCTAGGGGGAGAGTCCGGTCCTTTCCTTCGGGGGCTTTGGCGCCTTGGGGGGTCAACCTTTGGGTGTTTGCCTTGGTGTCCCTGTGCCACTCTTTCTGGGACTGTGGGGGTGCCATGTTGGAGGCCTCCTATATCCAATTCTGGGGGCAGTTGTGTCAGCCTTTTGGTGGCGGTTCTTCTGCTTCTGGCCTTTTTGGCCTTGCCAGGGCCATCTGTGTCAGATCCTTTGTTTCCAGGGGCAGATGGTTGTGGCCGTACTGCTGGGTTGGGTGTTGCCTGCTGTGCACCTTCATGTGGGTCTCTGGTTTTTCTTTTTCTGGGCTGGGGTCACTGACCTGGGTAATGCATGCTGTTGGTTGTAGCTCACCGGCTGCTTCGGCCTTCCTGTCTCAGTGCCTGGCTGTCTGGTGTCCGGTAGGGGGGTTCCTCCTCCTGTGTTTCCTGGCTGCTGTATGGTGTGATCAGCTGGCTTGTCGGGTGCCTCTGCCGACATCGGCGGTGTTGGGCTGTTGCCCGCCCTGCTTGTCTGGTGTGCTTTCTGGCTTCCCTATGCTTGTGGTTGTGGCATGGTGCTTGTTTCCTGAAAGTGTTTGGCCTGGAGCTCTGGTGCCTGTGGCTGTCTGCGTCTCCTGTTGCTTTGTGTCTGTTGTAGGGCATTGTGTTGGTCCTTCTCCGGCTAGTGTTGGGACTCACTTGGGGTGGTTCCTTTGTGTTGTCCTTTGCCCTCCGGGACAGTTGGTCAGCTTGTTGTTTGGTTGGGGGTTTCCTTCTTCTCGGTTTGGGCTAGATGGCCTCATGTCCCACTGCCCTTGTCCCGGCTGTTGGGTCAAGGGTGTGCTGTGGTTGGTCACTGTTGGTGTTGTTTGGTGTGTGGCTCATCTCCAGCAGTTTCTGGGTTTTTCTTTCTCCAGGGCTGTTTATCGGCCTTGGCTCGACCCCCAGGGGTGTTATCCTTGGAGGGTGCTGTTTGAGGTGGGTTCTTCCCTGGAGTTCCTGTTTGGTCGTTGGGTTCACCTGGTCTCCTGGCCTTGGGGTTTGCCTCCCTCCGCCCTTGGTCCTCTCTTGTTATTGGGTCCTAGTCCTGCTGCATTGGTGATCGTCCTGTGTTGGCGCAGGTGGTTGGTGCTGTACATCCTTCCTGTGAGGCCTGGTCCTCCTCTGGGTTTTTCAGTGGCAGTGGTGTTATCTGAGTTCTCTGGTGGGTGTGTCTGTCAAGTTAGTAGGTGATTACTCCCTGGTGGATGCTTCCTCCCTTCCTGGTTTTGTCTTTTTCACTTGTTTCCCAGTTTTCTGTTTGCGGTTCATGTGCAGGCATCTGGAGTGTGGCTGTACTGTCCATTCCATGTCTGGTCCACTGGGTGAGTGCTTTGGCTCTGGCGGTGGGCCCTTCCCACCTTTTTTGGGCTGGTCTGCTGTGGGTCTCCCCAGTGGTGGTGGGGTTTGTCCCATTGTTGGCCCTGTCTCTCTTCATTTCCTGGTTGGGGCATTTGGTTTTTGGGTGTGCCCTTGCTTCCCCTCGGCTCTCTTCTGAGTTTTGTTGTGAGGGCTTTTGGCATTGTTTAACTTACCTTCAGTTCTCTGCTTTGGAATGCTCTCTGTTGGTTCTGCTGCAATGTCTCTGGGATGGGTTGAAGGGCTCTAGGGGTTGGCGGACTTGTGGCCCTGTGGGAGCCTTTTCAGACTTTTCATGTCCTGTGGGATGCTAGGTCTGTTATGGTCCTCTTTTGTGCCTGTTGTTGTGGTGGTGTGTTTGCTTCACCAACTGTTACCCCTCTAGGGATTTGTCTTTGGGCTTGAGGTCTCTTTTGTGTGCCTCCATTACGGCCTTAGGAATTGGTTGCCGTTGCCTTGTCGCCTTCGTGGTGGTGTTCTGGCTGGCTCCCTCCACTCTGCAGTTTAGGGGTTTGGTGGCTCTGGGGACCAGGGTGCCCTGCTTGTTCTTTTTCTGTATTTGAATACCTCCTTTTTGCCCGTGCTGGCTTCTCCTTTCCATTTGTCTCTGCGGCTGGTATTTCTGGCTGTGGTGTTGGGTCCTGGCTCTACCGGTACTTTGATTGTGTCCCTGTTGGTCTGCCCCCGGCTTTGCTGGTGTTTCTGTCTGCTATGGGTCTTCTTCTGTCTGTGGTGTCCTTCAGTTGATGGCAGTCTCTTGTGCTTCCTTTGGAGGGTGCTCCTCCTTCGGTGTAGTTACAGGGGCGTTCCTGGTGTGAGTTGACTGCCCCTGGGTTGTGTGCCATAGGGTGTCCTCCGCTGAGGTTGTGTGGCAGCGCTGTGGACTTGCTGTTCTGCTTTTTTGTTTGCCTTGGTCGTCTCCTGCTTGTTCTCGGTGGTGAGGCCCTTTTTTGATTGGGAGCGTTGCGGGCTGTGTGCTCCTGCCTGTTTTTTCCTGTGGTTCTTCCATTTGCTTCACTTGGGATGCTACTTTCGGTGTGGTGTCCTGGTTGTTCTTTGGGAGTTCAGAAGGCCGTTTTTTTTTGCTTTGGTATGCTCCATAACTCATGAATGGGACAAGGACAGGAGGGACCTGGGGGTAATGCACTATTACTTACCAATAATCTTCATTACTCCTGGTCCTGTTGTCCTCATCCCATTCATGATGCCCCTCCCTCCCTCCCGGATGGCCGGCCTTCCTGTTAGTGGCTTGGTAGTTCAGGAAGAATGCTGGTTAAGTACTGGTTAAGTACTCCCAATGGGATGAGGTGGGGTAGAGGGTCCCATCATTCCTTTTGTTCTTTTTTCTGTCTGGGAGATGGTTATCTCTATAAGTCATGAATGGGACGAGGACAATGGGACCAGCAGTAATGAAGAATACCGGTAAGTAATAGGGCAATACCCACTGGAGTCAATGTAACCCTTGTACCTACTACACGCATACAAAATAGCAGAAGAATAGTAGCACAATTAAAGTGGATGATGGAGCCTGGCATGTGTTCTTCCACATTAGCATCTGAAATGTATGCCACATGCAGCTATATAGCAAGACTACTCATATGTCTCATGCCAAGACTTTCTGCACACAACTCATATCCATGTGCTAATCTACACTTTTTTTAGCAACCCCCTGTTATGCCCTCAGGTAATGTGACCGCATCAAGGTATTCACACATTGTAAATTCAAGCATTTCAATCTTGTGTGGAGCCTGTAAAAGTTAAAAATGATGGGCCCGATTCACAGAACTAACTTAAGACAAAATCCTAAACTTACTACAATTTTGGTATTCACAGAAGGCACTTACTCATTTTAGTATTCACAGAAGGCACTTACTCATCAATGAGTAAGTGCCTCCTGTGAATACCAAAATGAGTACGTTACTGAAAATGAGTAAGTTACTCAAAATGAGTAAGTAAATGCCTTCTGTGAATACCAAAATGGTAGTAGGTTTAGGATTTTGTCTTAAGTTAGTTCTGTGAATCGGGCCCCATAGCATTGCTTTAAAAACAGCATTGTATAACATCAGCAGGGATTCTGAGCAGGATGGACATAGGATCCTCAGTATTAGCTTTTGCAAAATTAAAAACATGTTGTACGAAATGAAATGGCAGTAGCTGTTACAAGGTGCGAAAATTAGATTTAGGGTGAAGACGAGCTAAATCTGCACAGAATTAAAATGTAAAAAGTAACAAAATACTGCTTGCCAAATTGATAGTTTATCAAACGTTTTTAAATATCTCACAAACCTGCATATGAAATAATTTTATGAAGCAAGTAAGTGCTGATTCTACTTGTAGCATTTGAGACAGTCATGTTGAACTAAATAGTTGTGGGATTATGTAATACATATTTTCATTTAGAACAATTTGGACTAAATGAGAATAGTCCCCTACTGTGTCAAACTAATCAACTTAATGTCAGCTGGGAGAGGGGGGCAGAGCCTGACACTTATTTAGAAGGGTGAAGTACAGTGGCTATGATATGGATGGTAAAATTGATGGAGGTGAAAAATATGAAGTTGGGAGAGATGGGAGGTATAGGGAAAAAACTGGAGAACAGTCCCAGAGAAGATGAGGCAGGTGAGCTCCCTGTGCTAGGCAACATGCACCTCCTTCAGGACAGCAAACCCCTTCTAAATTGCCTGCAAGACTGTCTACTGTCTACTGTGTGATCGCCGCTGGCTCAGGTGAAACCATGGGTAGGACTGATGTTGGGAAGGCACATGAGGGCTCAGGGTTGTCTGGGGCAAAATGCACCCTCAATCGCTTGTTCCCTGTTGGTCAGGCACTGCTTGTGGAAGGAGGAGTGACAAGAAAGATGGGCTCTGGGTGTGGTGTTATGGTGCACTATTCCTCAAACGCCAGTGGCTCTTCCTGGCCAGGCCAAGTACATTCTTCACTGTCCTCCTGCCATGTGGTCGTTTCCAGATTCAACACTTGTTCCCTAAATGCCACCTTCCAGAGACATTTTGCAGATTATCTTATGGTCTCCGTTGGAAGGAGGAAACATGTGTTTCCGCAGCTAATCAGGTGACTCCTCCTCCTACACCATTGTATTGGAGGTGGGTACCTAGTTTGCGTTTGATGTTCTTCACTGTTTCTGATGGCCTTACCCTGCCTGCTCTGCAAAGACTCGTCAGTTTGGTTGTGTATGTCATTATGTGATTCACATGATAACAAATGATGCTCTGATAATGCCTGATGTCCTCTTCAATGTGGGGTAAAACACCACAAAAGCTGTATATTAGACTACATCTCAAAGATAGACAGCTCACAAGCTTCATGGGCACAGGGGACACACTGTCCAATGGAGGACTAGTACTCTGTTGAACATGTAACTATCTCTCTGCTACAATAGATGCTTACAACAATATGGGTGCCACACTCAATTGTCAAAAAACGATTGTTTCACTTACTGAAGGCACTTGCCAGTACCATTTGTGGAAGTTATGTGCATTTGTATATGTTGACTGAGAGGAAACACATCATGTCATCATGCAAATGTGTCTCATGCCTATGTTACTGTATGCTATAAATAATAATTAAACAATAAAATAGCATGGAGTTCGACACATCATAAAATCGCAGAGCATGGCATGTACATTGGTACACTTGATATTATAAAGCAAAGATACTCACTGCAATGGTCGCTTAGCTGAACACTGCCATCTGCCAGGCCTTCAAGTTGGGTGAGCTGGGAGATGTTCTTCATTCTGAACAAAGTGAACTTCCCTAGATCATCCATGGCTTTGATTCTGGTCCAGTCTCAGGGTACCTCCCAGTGCTTTCTAATATCCTTGGCCTTTCAGCTGGCAACCCACACAGTAGTGCACCTCCTTGTGATATATGCCTAGATCACCAGGTGCCTTTTACGTCTGAGTTGGATCTAGGCCCCGCTGATTTTGGGGACCATCACAGAAGGAACAGCTGCAGGATATAGATGGATATTGTCATGCTTGGTTGGGTATCTCATGAGTGGCCAATTTGCACTTTAACTGTGTCCACCTCTGGATACGCACACCTAACATAATAGACAACGCTAAACAGGACATACTAATTATTAGAGAATAGGAACAATGACAAAACATGTGATGGTATGAGGGAGAGGTACACAACAGTCCTTTAGGCATTGAGAAGTCCCTGTAGCTGCCATACTGACTAGTTAACTTGCTACCTCTGTAATATCCATAGAAAAACATAATTCAGAATGTCACACCGAGTAGACATTAGCCGCGGTCCATACAGCTAACAGTGATGGGGCCGGGTGGGGGGGTGTTTCGAGGGACGATGTAAAGGGAAAATGAATTATTTATTTAATTTTCCCTCTGCATCGTCCCTCAAAATCGCCCCCACCTGGTCCTACCACTGTTACCAGGGCCGGACTGGGAACCAAAACCGGCCCTGGCAAAGTGTTCGGCCGCCCCCCCCGGAGGCTTGGGGGTGTTGCCGAGCTCTTTGCCAGGGCGGGTTTTTGGACGATTTTGTTACAGGGCCGATTTTGCAGCTACACTGCAAAAACGGCCCTGTAACAAAAACGGCCCCCAGGGGGCCAAAACCAGCCCCCACCCGTGCGGCCCACCGGGGGATTGCCTGGTGCCCACTACGGCCAGTCCGGCCCTGACTGTTACCTGCACGGACCGCAGCTGGTAGACATGTGTATGCTCGATGGGTGTAATATTCCACTCACGTCAAATGGGAAATGGAGGATATAACATACTCATCACAGTAGCTTCATTCAAAATGGCGCTGGGCATGAACAATTTGGTCTTTAGTCTAGGCTTCTTCACATGGCTCTAGCCTGCTGTTCCATCATGATGAAGCTGAGACCAGTGTCTCAGGATGCTATCTGTGGATAGCGGTATGTTCCACATTTTCTCATTGACTGATCATTGTCCACCCACTGCGATACAGCAATCCGATGGGCTCATGTGATGTGTGAGACAATGATTTGGTTGCACACATGCAGACCTTATTCGCTTGGAAATTGGTCAGCTTAACTGCTTGGATTGGGCTAAAGACAGTATGTGGGAATGGATGTAAATGCCCAAAAATGCAAAACATCGGTAGTTTTAACACACCATTCCTATAATTCATGTTAGCACAGAGCACATCACATTTACCTCGACATTAAAAACTTTTTGCACACTTTTATCACGATTGTAATACATGCACTTGTTTCACTTAGTGGATAGCTATTTTGTAAATAGGATATTTTAACATGATTTCATTAGATACAATTGTTTCCATTTACGGATAAATATTTCTGCAGGCTGATTTACTCTTTTGTAGGAGCGTCAATAGATGTGCACTGTCCTACAGTATCCATCTTCATTATCCTGTTACTACTTCCATTTTTGAGAAGTTAATCTCTGTTTTGGAGTGCAATCTCCTGAGCATACCCACATGAACCCCTTGGGAGTATTTCTGTGTGGCATACATGTAAACCGGCATATGGCAGGCTGCAACTGCGCAGAGTTTCCAAATGGGTTTTTAGGTCTCGCCTGACCCAGCGCATGCGCTGGTCTGACGAGACTTATTAAGAGGGCTCCAAAAAGTGCTACCAGGCCAGCCTAGAGGTACAGTGCATGTGCGCGGGAGCGCGCGCCGCGCTTTACCGCTATTACTTTCACTTTCGCGGCCGTACGGCCGCTTCGATGTTTGATCGTGATTGCGATTGCGATCACTTTCACTTTCGCGGCCGCATGCCCGCTTTGCATAGCCAATAGGTTTCGCTTTTGGGACCTTATAAGTATTTAGTTATGCAACTGTTGCATAGCTAAACACTTATAAGGTCCCAAAGGCGAGACCTATTGGCTATGCCAATGCTTGTTGTAAATTGCCATTTGACTAGGCTGCATAAGTGTCCAAGTTTGCAAATGACTTTACGAATCAAATCCACATAGTTGAATTCCTACAGCACAAGACATCAGTGTAACAATGTCTCACCTGCATTCAGCTCGCACTGCCATATAGGGCAATCAGGCAGTGCCCAATGGGCTGCTCTGACAAGCCAGTTTATGGGCCGCTTTTTAGGGTCGAGCTTGCAAGAGCAAGAGTTAGCTCATATTTCTCACTTACGAGACACTGTTGTTAACAGAAAAAGCTAGGAGCCCACCCGTTGCTTACCCGTTTGTTGGCTTGCGTGGCATTCTTCTTTACAGCCTCGTACTTCGTCAAGGCAGGCCTAACATTAATTCTGTCCTTCTCTGTGGAGCAGGCACACAAGCACTCATTGATTCAACTTAATCAGTGCCAGTCCGCTGCTCCCAATGTGCTTGAGGTACTACTTTGTTCTGTTTAAATTTCGGTCTCCTACAAATAGAAGTACGCGACAGGTAAAACGTGCCCAGCAGGACAAATTAAATTGCAAAGATTTATTTTCTCAACTTAACTTTCTTTTATTTGCAAAGTCTTCTTTTCTCACTTTTCTTTTGTTTTTGCTCATCAAAAGATGAGGATTATTTTATTACAAAGCGGCATTGTTTCTTTCTGTGTAATTTCTGAAATGATGCTTTAACACATTCTCGTGCAGTACACCCCAATCCACCCCACTCCAATCTGCCCCATTCCAATCCTTCCCACGTCACCCCACATCAACCCGCTCCACTCACTCCAATCCACCCAAGACCAATCCAATCCACCCCACTCCAATTCCAAACCACCCACCGCAATCCAATCCACCACACTCCAATCCTTCCAAACCATTTTGCTCCAATCTGCCCCACTTCAATTAGGACCACTCCAATCCAAAACAATCTGCCACACTCTAATCCAAAACATTCTGCCCCAGTCCAATCTTCCGCACTCCAATCTGCCCCACTCCAATCTAAACCAATTTGCCCCACTTCATTCTGCCTCATTCAAATACACCCCACTCCAATCCAAAACAATCTTTCCCTCTCAATCCAAAACAATCTGCCCAACTCCAATCTGCCCCGGTCCAATCGAAAACAATGTGTCCCACAACAATCTGCCTCACTTTAACCCAAACCAATCTGCCCCACTCCAATCTGCCCAACTCCAATCTGCCCCACTCCAATCCAAAACAATCTGCCCTACTCCAATCTGCCCCACTCCTATCTGCTTCACTCCAATCCCAAAACTCTGCCCTACTCAAATCTGCCTCATCCCAATCCAAAACAATATTCCACTCCAATCAACACAATCTGCCCCACTCCAATCCAAAATAATCTGCCACACTCCAATATGCCCCATTCTAGTCTGCCCCACTCCAGTCCAAAACAGTCTGCCCCACTCTAATCGGCCACACAACAACCTGCCCACTCCAACCGACCCTACTCCAATCCATCCCACTTCAATCTTCCTCAAAATCCAATCAAAAACAATCTGCCCCACTTCATTCTGCCTCAGTCCAATCTGCCCCACTCCAATTCAAAACAATCTCCCCAACTCAAATCCAGTCCACCTCAACCAATTCCACCCACTCATCCCAATTCACCCCACTCCAATCCATCACAATCAACCTCACACCAATGCAATCCACCCCACACCAATTCAATCCACCCAAATCCAGCACAGACAAATCTACCCTACTCCAATCCAATCCAATCCACCTCACCCCAATCCAATGCACCCCACTACCTCTTCACTTGCCCCGCTCCAAAACAATATGCCCCACTCAATCCAAACCAATCTGTCCAACTCCTATCTATCCCATTCCAACCCAAAACAATCTGCCCAACACCAATCCAAAACAATCTGCCCCACTCCAATCCAAAACAATCTGCCCGATTCCAATCTACGCCTCTGAAATCCACAACAACCTGCCCCACTCCGAAATAATCTTCCCCACTCCAATCCAAAACAATCTACCCCACTCCAATCAGCCCCACCTCAATCCCAAACAATCTGCCCACTCAAATCTGCCCTACTCCAATCCAAATTAATCTTCCCCCTCCAATCCAAAACAATCCACCCCACTCCAATCTAATCCACCTCACTCCAGTCCAATCCACCTCACCCCAAACCAATCCTATCCACTTCAGGCCAATCCACCTCACTCCAATCAATCCACCCCACTCCAATTCCCCCCTCCATTCCAGGCCAATCCACCTGTGCTGTTCCACCACTCCAATCCACTCCGCCCAATCCATTCTACCCCACCTCAAACCAATCTAATCCACCCCAACCCAATCCATCTCTACCCATTTCAATCTAGCCCACTCCAATCCAATCCATCCTATCCAGTCCACCCACTTCAATCCACCCCACTCCACTCAATCCATCCCAATCTGTCCCAATCCAATCCACTCCAATCTACTCCAATCCAATCCACCCCACTACTTCAATCCACTGCAATCCACTCCAACCCACTCCACCCTATTCCACCCCACTCCAGTCCACTCTACACCAATCCACTCTACGACACTGCATTCTATGACACTGCACGCTACAACCCTCTCTGTCACTGAACTCTACTCCCCTCTATTCAGCTCTACAACACTCTACTCTCTACTTCACGACACTCTACTTCAACAAATCTAGTCTACGACACTCTACTGCCCCCTCTTCTCTCTAGGACATTCCACACCACTAACTTTTAGCCATGCTGAACAGCAGCCACACTGTTTCACAACATGGCAATCCACATTGCAAAACCAATAGCTCTTGCATAAGTGAGAACTATTGGCTTAGCCAATGCTTGTTTTGGCAGTCTGTGGGCCTGTTTTCTGGTCTGCTGAGCCTTGTCTTTATTGTTGATTTCCCTGATACTAAAACGAACTTTGTATGCAGCAAGCTCAAATCAACGCAGTCTTGCATACTTTGCAAAACACTTACACAGCTGCCTTTTCAAGTTCAAAACTGCCTTATTTGCTAACATGGGCCACTATTTTTTAGCTTTCTATTTCACTAATGGGGGTCACTTTTATGTTGGTGCTGGGTCCGACCCTGTCTGTATTTTGGCTCCTACCCTCCACGTCCACTGCCGAACTGCAACTGCTTAAGAGCAGATCGATATTCTTAATTCTGCATTATCAATGCTGTCCAGATAATTACAAAATACACATTCATTTATAATGGACCAGCACCCGGGGACTAATCCGGGCGATTGAAACCAAAGAAAATCAGTAGGTTGTATTATTCTTCTCCTCCAGGCAAACAACAAATCAAACCACATGCACAAACAAAGTCATTAATGAAGTGAAAATCCCCACGAAGATTTGAAAGATGGCGCCGTGGGATTTAAGATGCGTTAGGAGAGCAAGGAATCCAGAGATGTGCTATATAATGCTGCCGCGGGAGCTCAGGCGGACAGGAAACAAGGGACACGCCACAACGCTGCAGAAAGGGCAAGTCTCTTTGGCAGCGGCATGGGCTGATTGGGTTCAAGCCACCGCTCCAATTGTCCTGGCTCCTCTTTGCACCCTCTGCACCACAAGGGGCAAAGACACCGGAAATATGGGGCATATCAACAACAACCGGCGATAATTATCTCTAAGCGCACTTAGCGCTAGGATAATTATCGCCGGCTAGCGTGAATTTTTATCGCTGAGATAGCGTGCTATTAGCAACGCTTATCTCAATAGCGATAAAAATCCTCACGCTAACAGGCTAACATGAGATTAGCGATAATCTCACGTTACCTTGTTGATAGGGACAGACAAATTTAGCCATGATATCCTCCTTCCATAGGATATCATGGCTAAATCAGAAAAATACCAGACGTAAAAAAGCAGCGTTAAGCGCGGTTAGCGCTGCTTTTTTTGTCTCTAACAGGGTTAGCGACATTCTTGATAATAGGAGAAATGTCGCTTAGCGACATTTCTCCTATTATTTTACTCTGGAACGCCTCCTTTGCATCTCATTAGAGATGCAAGGGTAAGCGTAGAGTAAAAGGGTGCTAACATGCCAATTTGCATGTTAGCACCCTGTTGTTGATAGGGCGCTAGTTTTATCTCTCCTTTTTTGGCTTTTAAAGCCAAAAAAGCAGAGATAAAGCCCTTGTTGATATGCCCCTATATATGTGGCCAAGCCCTTTTTACTGCAAAACAGCAATTGGTTGAGGCAATGTTTGCTCAAAATGTTTAAATTTTACCTTTTACGTGTGAGTTTACATGGTTATACCTTCACACACACACACATTCTCTTACACACACCCACACACACCCACACACACACACACACACTCTCACACACCCACACTCCCATGGCTATGACGATATTCAGCTATATTCCAATATACGTGTATATGTATATGCACATACATGTATGCATGAGAGAAAAGTGTTGATGGCTGCCTGTTTAGGTGGCGCCAGAGGTTTTATCTGTGGCCTACTATGTGCCCACCCTAACAATTACTTACAGGGACACCACTAAATTAGTAGGGGCTGGGTGCGCTTCAAGCAAGCTATGTGCCCCTCTGCTGAATAGGGGGCTAGGTTGGCCATGAAGCAAATTGATGCGTCAATGTCCTGCAGCACCTCCTTTAACTATGCACAACAAGGAGGCTGAAATCTCACACACTGCAAAATATTAGTAGCTTTTTACACCTTCAGGGCCCCAAATCAGAACCTAAAAAAATGCCAATGCTTACGTGGTAAAGCTGTTTACATAAAATGGAATTCTGTTGTTCATTGTTATCCAAAGGGAGACTCTATTGAAAAGCCAATTTACCTTATTGAATAGTACATGGCCCATAATTCAGTATGGATGTGCCACAGGAATATACTCTTTTTCACTGTCTCTTCTATTGAAGGCTTTAAGGCTTTTTCCACACGATGAAATGAAATATTGATGTTCTTTGCACTGTCTTTTTGTACTGAGGGTCTTTTTAATGCAACCATTTCTCATGTTACCTCCCTCGCATCTCTAACGATCCTTCTGCATGCTGTATCTCGGGACTGGGTTAAAGAAGTACACCCACCTCACCACACATAAATATATTGGTTCTCCCTACACTCCAGCATCCCCAGCATGTGGTTTCATAGAAAAATAAAACTCTAGAATCCAAAGCGTTGAAAAATGGCTTGTGAAAAAGATCAGAAATATAAAAAAAATGAACATATGCCAAAAAAAACTGTTTAATAAATAAGACATGGTAAAGCCAAAAGGTCTGACATTAAGGCGCTAACACACACAAACACCATTTGGGCATGACTGTGTTTGTAAATGTTTGCACACTGCAGCAAAACCCATTGGTTTTCCCAGTGCTTGTTTTAGGAATGGCGTCCTGCTTTTTGGGTTCAAGGGCAGTGTGGGTGTTCAGTGCAGGGCTTTTGGATTTGTACAAAATTAACAAATGAGTGGGTTATGCAAGGGCCCTCGAGGCCAGATGTACGACCCGTTTTCGCATGCAGAAACAGGTTTGCGAACCCGTTTGCGCATGCAAAAACAGATTGGGCCATGTACATAGCCTAGCTAGCGAGTCGCAATAATTTTGCGACTCGCTAAATAGTTTTGCGACTTGCTATTTACAAAGGGAGTTCCCTTCCAAATAGCGGGTCTCAAAACAATGTACTAATGTTTTGCGACCGCAATTGTGGCCGTAAAACACTCGCAATTACCACCTACTGCAAGTAGGTGGTAATGCATTTGCAAATGGGAAGGAGTCCCCAGGGGGCCCCTTCCCCTTTGCAAATGCATGCAAAATAACTTTTTAAGGGCAGGCAGTGGTCCCAGGGACTACTGCCTGCCCTTAAAAAATTAAACGAAAATGTTTCATTTTTAAAAAAAATTGCATTGCGTTTTCCTTTAAGGAAAACGGGCTGCATTTTTTTTTAAAAAGCAGCTTTATTAAAAAGCAGTCCCAGACATGGTGGACTGCTGAGCCCAGCAGGCCACCATCCCTGGGAGAGCTGGCATTCACAATGGGCTCATAAATTGCGAGAGGCTCATTAATATTAATGAGCCTCGCAATTTGCAACCCCATTGGGAATCACAAAACAGTTTAAACACACTGTTGTACATTTAATTTAGCACCTCGCAATTTGCGACTCGCAATGTGTCGCAAATTGCGAGGCGCTAAATAAAAGGGTCGTACGTATGGCCCTTGGTCCTGTCCATAGGGCAGATGGTTCAGAGAGTATAGGGCAAAACATTCTTCAGAAAATTCAGTTTTTTGGCTTGCTGCAGCTGTTAAGCAAGGCCTATTTATTGATAAAACATAAAGATATAAAGCTATCCAAATATTCTACAAATATCAATAATCTACAAGCTTTCAACCGAAAGTACAAAGGGTTTTAGCATTCGCGAACCCTCCGAATCGGTAAATCAGAGGGTTTGAAAATGCTAAAACTCTTTTTCTTATATACTACACGAGGGGTCTCCAACCTTTTCTGCAATAAGAGCTACATATGTTCAATGGAGAATGAGTGAATTTCTTTATTCTATATAAATAAATATATTACAATAATAAACCAGCATAAAAGGATAAAACAGATGTAAATAGTGGAACAAAACAACCCATGCTCAGCTAAGGCTACAGCAACTACAGGCCAAATGTACGACCATTCAAAATTGTGAGTCGCAAATTGCGCCATGTTGTGACTCGCAATTTGTGACTCACAAAATGAAACCTACATATCTAACAGGTACCAAGATTGTGAGTCACTAATGACTCGCATCGTAATTTAGCGTAGTGGCTATTTGCGAGTCGGTAAGTGCTCGCAAATAGCGTCCACGGGTGGAAAGGACCTTTAGCGTGCACAAATAGCAAGATCAACCAAAACAACCCCATTTAGCGCATGCAAATTGCAACCGCAATTACAAAGAAGGCAAAACACTTCCTGGGACCGCAGAAGGACCCCAAAACAGGAAGTGGTGTTCCTGGAGATTCCTGGTCAGAATTGCAAGCACACGGTTAGGTGCAGCAGCCTAGCTCAACACTGCAGGCAGGCTCTCTGAAAAATAAAACATGAGCAACAAGGCCAGTGACAAGACAGGAAAGGAGGTTCTGCGCAAGCTAAAATTTTCAGAAAAGGAAATTGGCATCATCATTGAGGAATGCCGCAACAACCATGAGCAGCTGTTTAGGAGAGCATCACACAGTGTCCCAGAAGTGGGCAAACGCAAGATATGGCCAGAAAGGCAGCAGCGCATTAATGCCCTGGGTGTGGCACACAGGTCCCTGGACAACATTAAAAATAGGTGGTACGATCTGCGCTCCAGGGCCAAGAAGAGGGTGGCAGCACGTCTGCGAGAAGTCCAAGGAACAGGAGGAGAGCCATCCACCATATTGGCACCATCCACAGCAGAGGCCATGGTGGAGAGTCCCCTAGAGAGAGACGCAGTCATTGGATTTGGGACCCTCGATACATCTCAGCCTCCACCAAACCCTGGTAAATGTGACATGTGCAAGATATTTTCAGTTCACCCCAAAGCCTGCTCTCTGCATGCATGCAAATCATCCACACCTAAATAGTCCATCGACACATAACGAAAATCCCTAGTGGTGCATTATGGGCAACATAGTCAGTGACATAAACAGTGTAGTTACAAACTGACATGAGCTAAAAAACATTGCAACGCCACTGGGATAGTGACTCACATAATTTTTATTTTCCTTACATCTTTTGCCACATAGATACACCTCTGGGAGGAGAGCAAGGTGCAGATGACACAGGAAATCCAGGATCAGGTGCAGATGGAGGAAGGTCAGGATGGGGGACCATGAAGTGGGCCTAGTTGTCCTGAGGTCCTGGACACTGCTGCATCGACCTCAACACAGGCTCCTGTCAGTGCAATAAAAGCATCATGGCAGCCAGCACCATCATGACGCACTCCTGTCATCAGGGTCCGACTGGTGCGTCCAACCCAGCTGTCAGGAAGGCAGATGCAAGTAAGTCTGCACCCACCCTGCTGGAGCAGCCAATTGGGAGGTTAGCGCAGGCAACCACCCAACACACTAAGCGCACCCTGGGTCTTCTGGTGGAGATGGGCTACTACAGTGGTGATGTGGCACGAAGGCTGCAACAAATCACAGCAGCAGGGGAGGTACTGCAAACTAACACATATGCCAGTGGGGGTGCAACAGAGGGTGCATAGCAAGGTTTCAAGCCGCAGTAGTATACCTGCTGCAGACACACCAATGCTGTGGAGAAGCAGCAGCCGCCAGGCTCGAATTCCAACTGACAGCTCTACCTATGCTGAAAGTAGAGGCAGGAAGTGACTTGTGAACACTAACATTACAGTCATTGGCCAAAATTATTTGCCAAATTTGTGGTGCTGTAACCCCATTACATGTATGCTTTTGTTAATTTCTGAGTTTTGAGATGGGCAGGGTGTCCAGATTTTGTTTGTGCAAGCTTGCACAGGAAATTTAAAGATTCATAGTTGAAATCACATTTTGTATTGTCTTTTGTAGAGGGTAGTGTGTTGTTGGTTTGGACGTACCATGCAAAATAATTGTTGGATTCCTGATCCCTGCACCTTCTCACCTCTGCTGAAGAGCTTCCCTTCCTTTGCTGTTGGGCAGGTGGTCCTCAGATTCTGATTCGGACACATCCATCGGTAACCCACCCCTGCAGGCCATGTTGTGGAGCATGGCATATGTTGCCACTATTTTGCAGACAGTCTCAGGTGCATACTGTAAGGCTCTGCCACTCTCGTGAAGTCACCTGAAGCGCAATTTTAGAAGGCCAAATATGCACTCAATCACTGATCTGGTGCGCTTATGTGCTATGTTGTTCCGCCTCTCATTTGGGTTGTTTGGCAACAGGTACGTTGTGAGTATTCATGGCTGCAGGGTCACCTGGTAAGGTAAATATGATGGTGAGACAATGTGCAGACGGACATGAAAGTGCCAATACATTTCAGTGTAGACATGAAATATCAGTACCTAGTAGGTCACCTCTTTCTAATTTATGGTATAGGCCACTGTGTCTGAAGATGTATGAGTCATGGGTTCTCCCAATATGTTTGGCCACAATGTCTGTGACGATGTTGTTTGCATCACAGACAACTTGGATTTTAAGGGAATGTGTGCTTTTTCTATTACGGAATATGTATCTATGCGAGATAGTGGAAATATGGGCACTTTGGTATCATCTATGCATCCAATGACCTGTGGAAACCTTGCTATTCTGTAGAATTGCAGTTTTGTATTTTCGAGTTCCACATCATCCCTGGGCAGGTAGATGTGTTGATGTATGTGGTGGAGCATGGTATCTAGGAAATTGTGCAAGAAACGCTAAAGGGCACCCTGCGACACAACTCCAGCCACTGCAATGACATCTTGGTAACTACCAATAGCCAATAGGTAGATGGAGCACAACATCAGCACATGTGTGGGGATTGTATAGCTACGCAGGGTTCTGCTTTCCAGTTGTGGCTTCGAGGTGTCTATTAGATCTAGGATGGCAGTGCTACTCATCCTGTACTGGTCATATTTCTCCTCCTCTGTCTTCTCAAACAAGATTAGCCTGACTCTGGATATCCTCTCCTGTCTCCACCTCCTCTGCTGAGCATCCAGTATCCACATCCTCCTCGCTATCACATACAGAGCAGCCATTGTGGAAAGATCTCTGATGCATTCTGGGCCTGTTTTTATAGGTTGAGTCTGTTCACCACCTGTTTCTGTTTAATTGTAAATTCCAAGCGCAGATGGGCCATTTTGTTCATGGTCACTATTTGCAATTGGTCTGTACATTGTGATTAGCGACTCATAATTTGCAAGTCGATATTTTTTAAACGCAAATAACGGTCGCTTTTATTGTGGGTCGCTATTCATTCGCATCGCAAAATTTGGTTGTGTGAGTGCCTGTCGTAAATTGTGTATGAACGTTTGCGACTGATTTTGCACCTGCAAATTGGTTGTACATCTGGCCCTAAGAGTTAAAATCAGACCCTCATTCGTTTATCATGGAATAAGTTAAGTCCAGGTATTTGGTAAGCTTTGTTACAAAGACGTAGGTTTTCACTGCCTCTTGAATTGTTTAAGTGTTGTCCTTATAACCACAGAGTCTACAGTCTCATGATTCCTAAGATCCGTCGAGCTGTTGTAGTGGGATATGCATGAACCTGAATCACATATACTTAATTATTTGTGGTTTTAAAGCAGAAGCTAGATATTCCTGAGTACCAGAGATGTACGAATCAAATAGTAACTCTGTGTGTTTATGTTTTAAGGATGCACACAGTTACTAAACTGATTATGCTCCTTCAAGGTGTTCCTATTTGTTTTTTATGTGAAGACTGCCTTGTTATACGGATGATGTGACTTAAGTAGGACTGTGTATCTGGACAACATAACGGTCAGAATATGGGGACTGAGTCCACACATATCATCAGAGTATGTTGTCCTAATTCCTAGCTAGGCCACAGTGCACCATCTGAACCCCTAACCATACCAAGGCACAAGATGGCATCTGCAACCTCAGAACATGACCACTCTAATTCCCCAAGTAAATTGTGGAAACAGATCTACCCTTTCATTGCCTACTTTCGCATGCCCAAGGTAAACACAAGAAAGATATGAGTTAGCTTTTCAAACATTTATTGAAACAATTGTATTCTTGTATAGAAAGCGTGAGCTGCAATTTTTAGAAGGATGAAACAAAGCATTGTAACCACCATTACAAGAATGGTGAAAAAGATGAACAGATCAACCACAATCACAACCATTACAGTGTGATTGTGATTATATTTATACTTCTATCTAATACTACATACACTATCGAGAGCATAGTGGGAGTTCTGTCTGCCAGATCCCTTGGAACAGTTTGTCCCTGAAACCCTATTGGAATCAAATGTGACTTGCAATCTTTGGTGTCTTAACTTGTTAATGGCGTGTCACACTTCTTTTACCATTTTCTTGTTGTGAGTAGGATGAAAAGAGTAACATCCCTTAGAAGCCTCACATTGGCCTCCAAATTCACTGGGAGAAAGGTGAAGAGACAGGATTGAAGGCACTACGATAGGTGCGCAAGAGGGCAGCAACAATGTAGAGGTGCCTAAGAGAGGAAAAAGCAAACAAGCAGCAGAATACAACTTTTGGAAAATCTACAAGCAAAGTTAGAAAAAAATCAAATATAAAAACAAAATCCTAACATAAATAACAAGGGAACAAAGTGCATTTGGCAAAGAACACACAAACAACAGATCCTTGAATAGTGAGAGGCATGGAGGATCAAATGTTGAGCCCTTTTATAGGAAACCAGTGCTGACACCACTTTCAAAGACCCAGGAAGCATAATATTGCTATCCAGCATTTGCAAGACATATTGACATTATTTTCTCTGTTCCCGAGAACCATCTTTGTGTCTTTCAACCATTGGAGGTCCAAATCCTTATTAATACACCAGTTGTAAACCTCTTTCCCTTTTTCCACTGCTCAAAAGAGTGGGCATCAATAAATAGGACAACCACATGCATGTATGTGTAACTCTTTTCCCCAAAATCTTGTATTAGTTACCAGTGTTTCTGGCAGGCATGTGGGATCCACAAATCCTGCTGCTCAATGCAATTGAATGGCATCTGTGAAAACATGCTGTTAAATAATGCTTTGGAATTAGCTATGGTAGCCTTGGTGGCTGATTCAAAAGTGGGTATTGGAGAATATGATTGTGTTGACAACCGGCTGTTGGACTATCTTTTATAATGGATGCTTGTATCAGTTGACCGTATATTTTCATGAGTGCAACAATTTCTTCTGCAGCCAAGTACAGGTGTTTATTTGTGTGGAATGGGTATTGCTGGCTTTTTATTGTAAAAGATATATGCATAGCCTGAAACACTCAGAACCACTCATGAAACTAAATGTCATTTACTATTACTGGTTTGCAAATGTTTTGTTACTTGCATTTTCTGCCTCCGGTTCTTTTAATAAATAATGTTTATATGTGCGGTATCATGTCCAGTCTTTTTCTGAAAAGGTAGGTGGTATTAGCTGGTACATGGGGTTATCCCTCTGAATGCAATGTGTCATATATATGTGGTAAAAATGTTAAAAATCCAGTCTTTTCCAGGACCCTTCAATGGAAAGTTCCTGTAACTTTGGGGTATGCTATTTTGTATTTTATTTAATTGATTTCCTGGTAGAGTCTGTCTACCTGGTAAAAATGCTCATCATCTTTGTTGGTTATGTCATTGCCATATAATATGAAACCACTTCTGGGTCTCCTTGTAGGAGTGTCGTAATTTCAAAGGTGAACACACCTGGACTGTTCTGTTATCCCTTCAATGAATGGGTAAAAGTAAAATCAGAGCATGCAGATGTGAAAGCAGTCAAATATTGAGGTTCTTGATCTGTAGACCGGTTGAATAAACTATTTGCCATGTCTAAAGTTATTATGTATTTTTTTGTGGGCTGGAATTAGTCATCAGCCCTGTGCTGTATGCAATCTGCACAGCATGTGATCTGTTATGACTTTTACGTTTTTATAATGCAATAACAAAAATGTGTCTCCCTTTTTGCTTGGAAAGTGGCAACTGTGTCTTCATTGTGGAAGAATGACAGAGAATTAATGCTCCTTGATATTGGAACTCTGTTGATATTTTTTCACATCCCATTTAGTCTGCTTCTTAAGGAGGTATTGTAGCTGAGCTTAAGGTTCCTATTGTGTATTAGTTGCTCGACCATTCCAACCTGTATAGTTTTTTATACGGAGAATAGACATTTTTATGTGCCCATTTGCATGCAAATAAACAACCCAGTTCCATGAACACAAGAACTTACAGGAGGTACCAGGAGGCCTTCTTGTCCCCCAAGGACTCTCAGGAGTAAAGTGGACTTCATCCTCCAACCACTAATGACCTAGGAGGCACATTTGCAGAGTGGTAGAGAAAGGGGGGCGTGGCCTCTGAAGACCTCTCAGCAAATCCACTGTGTGGAACTTACTGGAGGTAACAGGATGGGTAGTTGGCCCCCAAGGACGTCCTTGGGGGCCAACTACCCCCCCTATTACCTCCAGTAAGTCCCACACAGAAGTATTGCTGAGTTCTGATAGCAGGCCACACCCCCTTTGCCCACCACTTTGCAAAAGCACCTCCGGGAGTTCTCCTGGTTGGGTGATGAAGTCCCATATGCTGCTGGCATCCTTAGGGGACAACTAGCCTACCTGTTACCTCCAGTAAGCCCCACACAATAGGATTGCTGAGAGGTGGTCGCAGGGCACACCCCCTTTCTCCACCACTCTGCAAACGAGCCTCCTGGTACGCTCTTTGCTGGGGGTTGAAGTCCCCTTGCCTCTTGATGGTCCCTGGGGGCCAACAAGCCTTCCTGTTACCACCAGTAAGCCTCACACAGTTGGATTGCTGAGAGGTTGTCAGAGACCACACTCCCTTTCTCCACCACTCTGCAAATGTGCCTGCTGGTGCACTGCTGCTTGGAGGATGAAGTCTACTTTACTCCTGAGGCACTCAAGAGGCAAGAGGACCTCATCACCCCACCAGCAATGTGCCAAATCCTGCTATCGGTAACTCTGGGTGACCGATCTAAATGCCCAAAAATTCAGCTGCCGAATGAGGCAATACATGTGCCATTGCAGTAAAAGACAGGAAACAGGTGCCTACAACAAAATGGAAAACCTCTTACTAAGTCATCCATACATGAATGACACTGAAAGCTATCAGTCTATTTGCTTCATATTACAGCAAGTTCCTAACCTGGGTGCCTTTATGTCAAAAAGAAAAAATGTTTAATAATCCAAATACTGAGAGGGACTAAAATTCTGCACTGGGAATGATCTTGTTGTATGTGCTTAAGATAATGCTTTGTATGTTTTATTTTTACTGGAAAACCTCATATATTAATACTACCCCAAAATCACCAGCTTGATCTAAACAAACAAAGTCACATGGCAGAAAAAATGGAAAGTGAAGAGGGTCTTAAAATCCTACCTTGATGTGCCTTAACAAGCATCCTAGGATCGAGACGACGTGGCGATCTATTGCTCTAGCTCACAGTGCCAAGTGACCAGCAACAATGAAAGCAGATCATTTACAAATAAAGACCTGATGTTAGCACAGACTGCCTGTCTTAAAAAAACAAAGAATGACCTGTATACTCCACTAAAACAGGGTGAATAAACCATCCTTGACCTTGAAAACTTCGGCTACAAAGTAATTTCATGTGATGTAGCTACAACAGGGTATAGAAACGAGAAGGAATCCCCTAAAAGTTTGCAAAAATGTGATGCTTTGAACTGTCTTAGAAAGAAAACCTGAAAATGAAGCAAAATCGTGGGCTACAACAATATGGGAGATAGAAGTAGTGTCAATTTCCCAAGCCGACTGCATCAGGAAAGGTAAGCTGTGCCCATGAGGAGGAGGGTCATAAAAAGGAGTCAGAAGTAAAATAATACATGGAAGGCACTTTTGTTTAAACGTCTACCCAAAGTAATCCCCTTCTGAGAAAATTTGCACCAACAGTGGAAGTAATTTTGTATTGATAAAAAAAACACACTGGTGAAAATTTGGAACCCAAAAACAAATAAAAAAATGCTTTGAGCGAGACGTTGGTTATTGGACCAGGGATAGGGCCCCACTGTCTCCCTTAATCTGAGGCTAATAGTAGTGCAAGCGCGCTATCTTTACTAGCATGGATACAGCTAGGCACTGTGTATTTAAGTGTAGATTTTATCCTAATATCTAACTTCATTTGAAGGGGAAGAACAGTAGTATTGTCTTTTGGGATTTCATGTTTTTCCTAGGATTGATTCTATCTGTTTTACTGCATGTGTTTCTGTATATTTGAAGTTTATTGAGTGTATTCTAGGAGTACATTTGATCAAAATTAATTATTTAAAATGAAAAGAAGGAAAGGCTATATTACTCAAGTGTTTTGCATTTAGGGATGTTTGAATACAAAGAAAATTTGCTGGACATAACAGTGAATAGTTGTACTAGGTACTGGTGACAAGTGGGGGAAAAGCATGTACAAAGATCAAGTATATGTGAAAACAAGCAAAGGACAAGGTGCTAGACCCCTCACTACCTGCATTCATTTACAAGAAAAGGATGACCAGAAATTTGGTGCGAATGCAGAATTTGCATAAAAATGCTAGAGTACATGTGTGAGACATAAATAATAAATAATTTTCTAGTTAGAGAGTGCTGCAAGGTAACATAATTGTGCTCATTAGTGCTGAGAAGCACTTTTGGATTTACAAAAGTATTGTTATTTTGTTGGCAACAACTAAAGTGGAACAGGCAGGAAAGTAATTCTTGGTATATCTCAAAGAAATGTAATAAATTGTTTTTTAGGCTAATTGGTTTGGCTTGTTATTTATTTTGTTTTAGCAGTTGTTAACATCCTATATAGATAAAGTTGTTTGAAAGGATGCAGGTTGCATTTTTTTTGTTCTGCAATTGTTATGTGGTTTGACGTATTCATGGTGGGCATTGCTTTTCGAGTAGAACATTTTCAGAAAAAGGGACATTTCAGAAAGGCAATTGAAAAGTGTTATGAAAGAACAGGTGGTTAGATAGAGTAGCATTATTCGCTGAGGCCAATATATATGCATAAATGCATATCATTAAAAAAGAGTGTTGACAATTTGTGTGAAGTGGTATGTAGATGTGCTACTTGTAATAAAATAGAAACGCTTTGCTTTATCCAAAAGTACTGGGGAATAGAATGGATGTTTAGTATGTTTAAAAAGGTTACTCTTAGTGGAAAGTGTATGGTGTGCATGTAAGGGAAATATGTAAGGAAGGCTGATTGTATTTACTAGTTTTTATTAGCAAGATAACTGTATTGCTTGGTTACCAACAACTTGCCTATACATTGGAACAAACACAAAAGGCTATTATTTTAAAGTGCATCTTTAAGAAAGCATATGTGCACACATGCCTTTACTTTTTGAAGAAAAAACATAACGTGTTAGAACGACTGCAAAGTAAAACAAATGAGCATGCAAGGGTGATTAGTGAATAACATTGTGTATTTTCAACAGGTTAATACTTCCATGTCCTACACCAAACAACCATAAATCACAATTAAATGGTGTTGTGATGACAAAGTAAATACATCAATGAACACATACTGGCTCTCAATTGTCATGTTACATCAGCAGAATAAAACCATGAGTACTTGATGCTTCATCGCCAAAGCCCAATGCAAACACAATTGGGAAAATGTAATTATCCACAAAATGCCATGGCCTTGATGGGCATTCCATCCACGCAATGCAAAACCATAGAAACCACAATAAAGCCAATGGCTGAAGGGGGTTGTCCTAAAGCTCATTCTCTCTTTGCGCTTCTTAACAGACCTAAAAAGTGATCTGGTAGTAAAAAAAAAAGTTCAGCAGTGGCTCCTCCGTTATGGTGGAGGAGAGTCACCCAGAGCGAGGGCAAGCAGCAGGGCTGATTAGTGCAATTGCACTATTACTTCAGCTCCAGTCAGGGCGCAAGTCAGATTGGCCAGCTGTCTAGAGCTGGCCAATCTGACATGCGCACTTCCGAGCTTGCAATCCCAGGGTTGAGAAAACACCCACAAAATGAGCTCTGGGTTTGCCTGTTCCAACTCTTCCTGGAGTTGTGCTGCAACTCCAGCATTGGTTGGTTTTGCGTTGCACAAGGGAGCAAGTCCTTCCCTTTCCGTCCGAGTCACCGCTGAGGAGAGCACCAGGACAAAGAGAGAGACAGCAACCAGAACCTGCGTGCCAGCAAGTGCAACATATATGGTGAGTTTTTTTGGGGGGGGCTCACCATATTTTAATGTTGCTGGCCGCCACTGCAAAGGTTACTGTTATCACAGTGTAATACAATTTATCAAAAAAAAGAAATTAGAGAAAAGTTCAGATTTATTGATTTCTGAGCCGCGGAGCCTCCATGAAACCTTGGAGGCTGACCTGCCACAGATAAGAATTAATAACGGTGGAAAGGCTGCTTATTAAAACTTGTCACCTTTTCAAGTGAATTTAATGGTTTTCATGGAAAATGTGCTATGTGCAGAGGAAGAAAAATGGATGCTTGATACTTTCTAATTATTATCGATGATTTGAATATGTTCTTTCGAATTAAAATGATGCCATTTTATAAAATACCTTTGAATGTGTAGTACACACACCACCAAACCAACAGTGCAGCATTATGTACGAGCGGCAGTAGTGTAATTTTACGTTACGAGGAAAGTGTAAAAATATTCCGTGACCCTCAAATTGCTTACGTTTCAAGTGGACGAGGTGTGAATGAACATGCAATAGGTGTGACATGGGTGCACCCAGCCAGATGGTTAGTTTTCCACAAAGATTTAACTGAGTGTGAGCAGGCCACACAACCTGAATGCGAAGTGCGCCATAGTCAGTCTGTGTTTGAGACTTAAAACTAATTTCCAGGCATTGTGAGGTTCATTAAACAAGTCTGGTGTGTAAGATTAAAAGACGAAGGGCCATATTATCAAGGAACGGCGATAATGGGCTTGATAATATGCCCTTGTGAACTCCCATAGAAGCCCAGGTTCTGGTGTGAACCTAGGCATCTATGGGAATTCCCAAGGGCATATTATCAAGCCCATTATCAACGCTTTAGCGTCCGTTTCCTGCCGCTAAAGCGGCGATAATGTTATCGCAGTTCCTTGATAATATGGCCAGAAGTTATCTGACACCCAGCAATCCAATGGACGCCACCTCAGACTGATAATCACTGATGTACGGGAAGATACAAAACACACAATTCAGCGAGACAACCATACTTGAAACAAAGAAAAACTCAATGACAACCAATCACGGTATGTGATGTGTAAACTACACAGTACAGACATTGCAAACTACCAACAGCATAGAGAGGCTGCACGCACCCGCCACAAGCTGCCCTAGAAAACAAATATTGTGCCTCGTAATCAGTGGCAAGACAAAAACTGGTCCCCCGCCCCTCAACATTTACGAGGACAAAACCCTACTGCGTGTGGGCACTGAAACGACATTCTATAAGCACATTGGGAGAAAGCACAAAGGCCCTCATTGTGCGTGGCGTGAAATAATCCTCCGAAATTTCCATTACTAGGTGGTCCCATAATTCCAGGAGGGGGAAATAACAGGGATTACACATTTTTCTAGCAGGGATTTTGCCTTCTTGCAGCAGGTGAAGCGCCTGGTACAATAGTACAGAGTTCCTTAAAGCCTGCAAAAAATATAATTCTGTTTGGAGCATTTACTCCAGTTATCGCTGACATCGGAATTATTGGGCCACTCTTAATGAGGGCCGCATTTACAAGTACATCTTGGCCCACGCACAGTTAAGAGTAGGCTTGCTCCACACTAGCGCTGGCAGAATTTGAATTATAACATGCACATCTTCTTCTCTGAGCAGCTTAAAAGACAAACAGCATTTGAAGACACGCATTTATGCTGCCTTCCCAAACACTGCAACTCTCAGAGTTAAGCAAAGCATTTCCTTTTA
This sequence comes from Triturus cristatus, assembly GCF_964204655.1. Lineage (NCBI taxonomy): Eukaryota > Metazoa > Chordata > Amphibia > Caudata > Salamandridae > Triturus > Triturus cristatus. The sequence continues at coordinate 1,282,900,345 of NC_140585.1, forward strand.
TAGGTAAACACAGCTTAGTAGAAGTCACAGTAGCTACTCTTGTCATCTTGCCTGCGGATGCCCCTGCCTCTCCCATTGGTCAACGGACCATCAACTGGTGAAACTTGGCATATTTGGAGCAAGGCAGCTAAATACTATAAAAAAAAAAAAGAGGAGGGCTCTCCACAGCAGGCCTGGCTCCAGAATTCCTGATCTGAGAGGGCCATGCAGACACATGGGAGGGCCATGAAGACTCATGTAACAGGGCCACCAAGATACATGGGAGGGCCATGAAGACACAAGAGTGGGCCATGAAGATTCATGGGAGGGCCATGAAGACACACATAACAGGGCCACAACGATACATGGGAGGGCCATGAAGACTCACGTAAGAGGGCCACGAAGATACACTGGAAAGCCATGAAGACACGCATAAGAGGGCCATGAAGATACATGAGAGGGCCATGAAGACACAAGAGTGGGCCATGAAGATACATGGGCGGGCCATGAAGACACATGAGAGGGCCATGTAGACACATGTAACAGGGTTACAAAGATACATGGCAGGGCCATGAAGTCAAAAGAGTGGGCCATGAAGATTCATGAGAGGGCCATGAAGACACATGGGTGGGCAATGAAGATGCACGTGCAGCAGGCGATAGTAGAATAGGTGATTCTGGGAGACATCTTTGACATCTGTGTAATGCTAAGAAGTTGCATATCTTAGTAATGTTGGGTGTAATAGAGCGAACCATCGATCATGTTCTGGGCCCCGGGCACAATTTGTACTCAGGGCAGGGATAATGCCTGGATGGAATGGATACAGACGAGGACTTCTGCCCAGTGTGCACAGCTGCAGATTCCTAGCGGGTAGTGGCGGGAGGGTACAGGCACAGTGCCTGGGCTCCAGCCATTACTTGTACCCAGTGCCCATTGGGCATGGTTGTGCCTTGCCATTACTTCAGGTTATGAGCTGTGAGTTCTGTGCCACTATTGCTCCATTCCTAGCTCCAACTGTGATAATCAGTAAGTTTAAGTTTTGAAGCATAATTATGATGTCCTTTCAATTTTGGTTTGAAACCCCATATTTCACAGAAGCTATGCCAAAGCTATGAATTATTTATTTTCAACAATTTTTAGAAAAACACTAACATTGTGAAGAACAGATTTCGAAGAACTAAAAGGCTAGATAGTACTATAGTGCACTACAGCATACAGAGATACGGTGCAGTCATTTTTAAATGTGTATTTTCCTATTTTATGATAAACGGTTAGATAAAAAATAATAACACTTAAAATGTTATGGCCTTCTGCTCTCATTTACTAACTACTCCGCCACATGGATAATTGTCGAGTCTAAAGAACCCACGTTGGCATTATTGAAATAGCGTTGTGTAAATTCTAAACTTTGCTAATTTAGTTTCCCACTGCAAACCTGGCTGCATGAAAGTGTATATACTGCTGCCACTCAGGACTAAGTGTCACCAGGTACAGACAACAGCCTCCACCTGGCAAGATCCATGCTTTCCCTTCACAGCTGCCAGACATTTAAAGAAGGGAATATAGGCAGCTTGCCCAAACCCAAACAAATATGAGTCAAGCAGCATGCTTCCGACTATGTGTGGCAGTGGAAATGTCCCCTTTTTCAGTTCTGTTCATTTTTAGGTCGAGTCTGGGCAGCACATGCACTGCACTGCGAGGTATGCTGTATTCGAGTATCAACTTGAGGCTCCGCCACTCTCCGCCCATATTTTTCATTGGCTTGTGTCATTGTCCATTGTAAATGCCAGCTTCTGACTCGTTAATAGGCTTGTTAGTCCCTCCTTAGTACTGCCTTGTCTTCATTTGAACTACTGTTGTTTTACTTCTGTTGTTACACGGTATGTCTTATTCAGTCTGTAATCACTATTTTCTTTAATGAGTTTCTCCCACTGCAGGCACAACATGCTTTCCTGTAACATTCATTGTGCATACGCGCTTTCACTTTGCAAGCAGCCTGGGACAATGGCGGCCGCTTCTTTGACATGAAATAGGTCTCGCATTTACAAGAGTTTGAGCTATTGGCAATGTAAATAACAATGCCTTTTATCTATGTGTTAATTATAAAAACAGATAAATATGAGGCATTGTCATTTACAACGCCAACAGCTGAAAATCTCGCAAATGCGAGACCTATTGCATTGCAAATGCTTGTTTAAAATGCAACTGGTGAATAATATAAAAATGCAAAGTGCAAAGCTTCAGAACTTTGCACACCAATATATACAAACATGATGCACAGTTGCTCATTTATCCTATATCTCTACAGCCATGTGGAGCTTATAGTGGCACAGTAGTGCAGCACTAACACTGTAGATAAGACGAACTTATACTTTCCAAGGGTAGGTCAAAATCCACTTTTTGCCAATCTTTTACAATTTTTTATTAAAGTTCTCTAGATTTCAAATAGCCTGCTCGAATGGATGTGCGGCAACACATGCACAGTTTGGTGGCCTCAGAACAAGGCATCGTATTTTGAAAGATGATTTTTTTAAAGTCCATTTTTGAGCAGTATTCTAATATGGTTTCTTCATAGATAACATAGTAGTAGGACTTTGCTTCCCTGAATCACAGAGCGCCACAAGGATCTTCATTATCTCTATTTTATTTAATGCATACAAAGCCCAGCTGGAGACACTGATATGGCAGTTTGGCTTGATCTCTTTTGCGCAGGTAGACAACACACATTTTGGTGCATCTAGATGATTCTGAAGCCAAAGTCAACCGTAACTTTGAAGCATGGCCTTCAGCTCTAGTAGACCCAATGCCAGCAAAATCATTAAAATGAAACTTTGAGGAGACCGAGGAGCTTGTAATACAGTGACCGTACCTCAGCCAGCACCTCTGCTCAGTGGCCGCCAAACTCTTACTGGTACCCATGCTCGCGAACACAGTGCAAAACCAATGTATTATGTTAGATACACGTTTGACTATTACTCACCAGATAAGTAAGCTGACCTATGTCTTTTTCCTCCACCTGGGAATGTTGATAAAAATTCTCTTATTTCTTCACATGGATCACAAAAGAACTGTTACTCAGGTGATTAGTTGTATCATCAGTAGGCTTCAGATAGTCCTGAATATGGTAGTTTGACTTCTGCAAAACCAATATCTTGTCATCTGGCAAAGCAGCACTGGTTCCCAGTTACCATGAGAATCTCTTTCAGAGCATTAAGAATGATTTATAAAGGCATCCTGTAGCTAAAGTATCTTCAGAAAAAATTATTTCTTAATACCCACAATAAGGTTTTCTAAACGTTCCATGTTTCAGATGCCTCTGTTAAGGTGGTGTTGTGTAGTTCCTAAAGTACCCATGCAGGACCTGCACGTTTGGATAACATAAACTGTAGAATTGGTGGCAGACTAACTCTGAGCACCCGCACCACGTATGTTAGCCAGTTTTTGCATTAGCTAGCTCACAGTGCCACTAGTGTCTCCTCTTATCGGAGAGAGATCCTTTTCTGGCAGCCTCAGAACATGACAACCCTGATCCCTCAAGATCGTGGAAACAATGTACTACTTTTCGCTCAGTCACTCATGCTTGTTTAGTTTATCTCAGAGATACACAGAATAAACAGTCTGGGCGTCTCAATTAAAGGTTTTTTGAACAGTTGTTATTCTCGTGTAGAATATATGAGCTGTAACCACCATTAGACAGTAGCAGAGCTATATTATTAGCAGTACTATGACTATAAGCGGAGAGTACAGTTCTACCATTGTGCAACCAGCATGAACAAATACATGAATATAAATTGCATGATAAAAGTGCGCGTACTCTTATGATGCCTATCTAGATGTACCTAAGTGTACCTAGCTTATGAGTAGCTGTAAAAGCCAAGAATCCCTCTAGGATTTAGTTGAACCCCATCATTGAAGTATGAGAAATGTCAGAGCCCTTCTTGGTCTCGAGTTGGACACCCCACAAGGGATGTTCAGACCACTGTCAGCTGGAGCGTCTGCATGCAGGAGTCTCTGCGTCTCTAGTCAGTGTGTCGGCCTGGAAGTTTCAGTTCCCTCTGCCTTAACTTGGCAGGATGTGGTGTATTTATACCCGAAAGTATGTTTTGTATGGGTCATTGTCGGACTGAGGAAGATGTAAGGGATGAACCTTGTACATAAATATTATGCAGGTGATGTAGTTTCTGCTTCGTTTCCAAGAACCCTCATGAATGCTCATACATAATGTATGAGCCCATCGGAGATGTTATAGGAGGCCTTTGTTTTTTCAATGTTGTCCAGGATGTGGGTCAATAGATTATGCAGGAATATTAGGACATTTACATGGTTCTGTGCCACGTTTTTTAGGTTTCGTCTGAAAGCGTTTGCACTGTGCTTGTGAAATCTCTTGTATTTAATATATCTTAAAAGGGGGCTCTTATCAGTTCCCAATGCCGAATTACTGTGTTAATTCGCTTTTGTGTGGAACCTTTTTTTTGTTAACTTCCCCTGGCTGCACTCATTTATGATACTTCTATTAAAGGTGTTCACACTGTTTAAGCCCCATTCGTGCCAAGATAAGAACTCTTCCCACAGAAAAGGCAGACAGCTTCTAGTGGTATGCTGGAATGTTTGCTTTTTATTACTTAGTTGGGTAAAGCAGATGCTTTAGCCTCGGAACATTTGTGGCATTTCTTATTCATTCTTCATGACCTTTCTTTGCACTTTGCAAGAACTATCAGATTTATTTTTCAACTTAATCTATTTGATCATTATGATCAAATTCTGAATATTGTAATAAACAGTGCACACTAAAAATAACGTTAATATACAAGAGCTATGCTATATTTTACTTCTTAACAAGCAACCACAGGTGCAGTTACCTTGAATGCAACTGGGTCATGATTTGATTGGCGCAACAGGTTCAGTAGCACCGTGCCCAAAAGTTGTCAGAACTCCTCTAAACACATAATATTGCTATATTTGACTACTAAACAGGCAGTCACAATTACAGTTACCTTGCAGCAAAAAGGTACTTGATTCGAATGGTGCAACAGGTGCAGTGGCACTGGATCCATAACCTCTAGAGACCCCACTAAACCCAGATTATTGCTAACATTAAAAACTAAACAGGCAGTCACAAGTGCACTTACCCTGCAGACAACAGAGTAATGATTTCAATGGTCCAGCAGGTGCAGTGACACCAGTATCAAAAGCTCTAGGCAGTCAACTAAACACCTAAAATTGCTATATTTTACTACTAAACAAGCAGTCACAAGTGCAGTTACCTTGCAGACAACAGGGTCATGATTTGAATGGTGCAGCAGGGGCAGTGGCACTGGGCCCACATTTGTCAAAAATCCTCTAAACAGCTAATATTGCTATATTTTGCTACTATACAGGCAGTCACAATTACAGTTACCTTGCAGTAGAAAAGGGTAGCAGGTGCAGTGGTACTGGGGCCAAAAGTTGTCATAACTCCACTAAACACCAAATATTGCTATATTTGACTACGAAACAGTCAGGTACAAGTGCAGTTATCTTTCAGGCACAAGGGTCATTATTTGAATGGTGCAGCAGGTGATGGGGCACCGGGCCCAATGGTTATCAGACCTCCTCTAAACTAGGGGTGGGCGGAATTTGCGAAATTAACTTTCGCAAATGATCGCGAAAATGTTTAAAATTATCGCAAACAAGCGGAAATATCACGAAGAGGCGGAAGTTTTTTACCGGCATGTTCGCGAGATTTTCTGCATGGTTGCGGCTCGCCAATTTACCCATGTGGTTGCTTGCGGGCGCGGCCATCTTGTTTTGAGTTGTCTCGTGGTGCATGATCGCGAGAAGAAAGACGTGATCGTGCAACGCATGACGTCACTGCGGGCGCGAACTTTCGTGAGACAGCGCAAATGGCTAAAAACAATACAACATCTCATGGAGAACGCAACCGGGTCAAGAAAACTTGTCAGCGAACGCAGGGATTCAGGTAAGGCGATCGGTGGCGGGCGCGAGAATGTATTATTTTACAGCGCGAGCAAGAAACAAATTATCGCCAAGCTGCGGAAACCAGAAATTTTGACATTTTCGCGCTCTCCGCGGAACGCGAAAATGTCAAATTATCGCAATTTCCGCGAACGGAACGAAATTTTCGCCCAGGCCTACTCTAAACACCAAATATTGCTATACTTTTCAACTAAACAGGCAGTCACAAGTGCAGTTATCTAGCAAGGGCTAGGGTCATGATCTCAATAGTTCTGCTTCGTTTCCAAGAACCCTCATGAATGCTCATACATAATGTATCAGCCCATCGGAGATGTTATAGGAGGCCTTTGTTCAGGGAAAAACCCTCCTTCTGCACCCAGAACTGAAACTAGATAAGGTTCAATGCTCAGAGATCGCTATTGTGTAGTGTAGGGAACTGATGTAGGTGAAAGATCATGCCTATATAAGGTCATCTAGAATCATGCCTTTATAAGGGCATCTAGAATCATGCCTATATTAGGACATCTAGAGTCATGCCCATATTAGGGCCTCTATATAAGACATAACACCCACTCCTCTTCCGAACCGGATGACAATGATAAATGCTAGGAAACCAATATTATTCAGGTGACTAGTGCACAATAAAAATTAGATTTTTTAAAACCATTTTAAAAGTATAATAGTGTTTTAAAATTAAAAGAAAAGGTTCTGATCTGTTGGATTGCCACTTGGGCAAAAAGTCAAATTTGTTCATTTATAGAAGTTGCATTACTACGAGCAGAAGAAGGCCATGTCTTTCCAATTGAAAGTGTCAATTTAGGAAATGTTCCAAATTTCGTGCGTTTTGTTTGTGCGAAGAAGGAAGAAGCCAAATTCTTTCTCAGCAGACGATGAGCCAATTCGAGATTAGATGTTCTGGCTGGGAGATGTAACAGTATTGGTGCTTGTAGCAGCAGATGACGAGTCTAACACCTCACAGAGGACGTCAGTTGCACATAGATGATATTCAGTACTGCCAACAGCCGGTGCTGGGGCAGCTTGTGCAGCAGCTGTTACCTGTGTGACTGGGGAGGAGTCACCACCTAACCCAGCAGGAGCAAACAGCACCTGTGGATTCTCGAGGAATGCAGTCACCAGAATAGGAATACACTGGGGACAACGCATAGCATGGGCCTTTACGGGATCCAGCATAGCATCCAAGTCCAAAGGTGTAGCTGATGAATATGTCTGACAGAGATCCAACGTGCATTTGTCTCTGCAAAACAGGCATCGAAGAACAGGTAAGATGCAGTCCATCCAGACTGGTCTAAATGACAAGAACCGAGAGGGGCTCAGTTCTCGTAGGCGAGGTACGCCCAGATGCTGTACCATGCGTTCACGGTATTTCCGCTCCAGGAGCGCTTTTGCCATCTTGTTGGTGATTGGGCTGTCCATTGCGTAGCAGGTAAATCACAATCAGGATTCCAGCTATTGAAAGCAGGATCAGAGGCAGACCTCCAAAAATGCTTCCAAATACGGAGTGTATAACGTTTGGAATAACTCAGAGGATTGCCTGAAAGGTGCTAAGAAATCCTGACTCTATGGTCTTAAATACGCGTACAATACCCCTCATAAGAGACATATTAAAGATACGACCCACCATTTCTGCAAAATGAATTGGGCAGTTTGTACGTATAAGTGCCTGTATCTCAGTCGAGGTCCTTGCTATTTGAATATCAAAGGTCTCTCGAGCGGAGGTTAAGGGTACAGTTTGCTGTAAAAGAATGGCTTTCAGTCTGCTCAAAGTATCAAATCGTATAAAATAAATCTTCAACAAAGGCCATAACAGCGCCTCCCTGACTGTACTTGTTGGGGGAAACAATACTTGTATACAGCATGTGACACTGGAGTTCACAGTGACCAGATAGGCAATGCCCGGAAGCATACCACAGCAACCTTGATCGTTTAGCATCAAGTAACTCCGATTCGAGAGTAGCATGAACACCTGTTTAATCACGGCAGCTGGAGTTCCTTTAATGTGGCAGTGAATATATGAGCTGTAACAACCATTAGACAGTAGCAGAGATATATGATTAGCAGTACTGTGAATATAAATGGATAGTACAGTTCTAACATTGTGCAATCAGGATGAACAAATACATGAATATAAAATGCATGATAAAAGTGCGCATACTCCTACGATGCCTATCTAGATGTACCTAACTGTACCTAGCATATGAGTAGGTGTAAAAGCCAACAATCCCTCTAGGATTTAGTTGAACCCCATTACCTGTAGTATGACAAATGTAGGAACCCTTCTTGGTCTTGAGTTGGAAACCCCGCAAGGGATGTTCAGACCACTGTCAGCTGGAGCATCTGCATACAGGAGCCTCAGCGTCTCTGGTCAGTGTGTCGTTATTTTGTATGGGTCATTGTCAGACTGAGGAAGACATAAGGGATGAACCTTGTACATAGATATTATGCAGGTGATGTAGTTTCTGCTTCGTTTCCAAGAACCCTCATGAATGCTCATACATAATGTATGAGCCCATCGGAGATGTTATAGGACGCCTTTGTTCAGAGAAAAAACTCTCCTTCTGCACCCAGAACTGAAAGTAGACACGGTTCAATCCTCAGAGCTCGTTATTGTGAAGTGTAGGGAACTAATGCAGGTGAAAGATCATGCCTATATAAGGGCATCTAGAATCATGCCTATATTAGGACATCTAGAGTCATGCCTATATTGGGCCTCTATATAAGACATAACAGTGGCTCCACCTGATCGTACAAATAGGAGACTTAACGGATCTCGCTCCCCCTTTTTTTGCACCTAAATCAAGCTCTCCCCTAATTTTACAAGGAACTAACTACCAATATTTTTAGAATTTAAAGGCTTCACTGTTAGAAGGTGGATCCCACTGGCAAGCTAACATATTTACTTTTAAATTTAAATCAAATTCCTTCATAGGTTTCCTAAAAGTACTCAATTCTCAAAGCTGTTTCCATCACTGTTCACAAAACTTGTCATGCACTTATAATCTATTTGACTCATGTGCACCTTGATAAATGTTAAACACTGCCTAATCAATGTGAGAAAAACACTTTAAATGTGTTTAAGGCTCATGTATAGTGTTGTTGTGTGGGGAGAAAAACTAATTTATATAATGTATCTAAAAACATATGGTGAGCAGTGCTCCATCATTCCACTACTAATGCAAAATTGACAAGTTCAGTAATTATAGAGGCAAAATGAAATGAGTATTCTTATATGAATCTCGCACAAAGTAGGCTAACACAAGGAAGAACAACTTTATTTTAAACAAATGTAAATTTCAACCAGCGGAGTACAACCGAACCTACAATTGTAAAAGTGCATCGAAGAATACATGTTTAAATCAATGGATAAAAATTCTCAAAAACAAGTCTACATTTGTACAGCGTCCGTAAACCAAAATTTTTACAAGATTCAACTTACCATATAACAAGAGGAACTTACCAAAAAAAAACTATAGATTTATGAAACATTGCTATATAGCTCTGCTTAGACATCATTATTTGGTTACCAGGAGGTAAGGTTACAGTGGGTGCAAGCTACAGCCCTTAAAATATATATCTCAAAGATGCTAAATATAACAGTTAAGTTGCTTTGGGGAAAAAGAAACTTAATAGTGCTATACAAATCTGAAACTAAATCTAAACGATTTTGAATGTTGTCAAGGATGTGGGTCAATAGATTATGCAGGAATATTTAGGACATTTACATGGTTCTGTGCCACGTTTTTTAGGTTTCATCTGAAAGCGTTTGCACTGTGCTTGTGAAATCTCTTGTATTTAATATATTTTAAAAGGGGGCTCTTATCAGTTCCCAATGCCGAATTACTGTGTTAATTCGCTTTTGTGCGGAACCTTTTTTTTGTTAACTTCCCCTGGCTGCACTCATTTATGATACTTCTATTAAAGGTGTTCACACTGTTTAAGCCCCATTCGTGCCAAGATAAGAACTCTTCTCACAGAAAAGGCAGACAGCTTCTAGTGGTATGCTGGAATGTTTGCTTTTTATTACTTAGTTGGGTAAAGCAGATGCTTTAGCCTTGGAACATTTGTGGCATTTCTTATTCATTCTTCATGACCTTTCTTTGCACTTTGCAAGAACTAACAGATTTTTTTTTCAACTTAATCTATTTGATCATTATGATCAAATTCTGAATATTGTAATAAACATTGCAGACTAAAAATAACGTTAATATACAAGAGCTATGCTATATTTTACTTCTTAACAAGCAACCACAGGTGCAGTTACCTTGCATGCAACTGGGTCATGATTTGATTGTTGCAACAGGTTCAGTAGCACCGTGCCCAAAAGTAGTCAGAAATCCTCTAAACACATAATATTGCTATATTTGACTACTAAACAGGCAGTCACAATTACAGTTACCTTGCAGCAAAAAGGTACTTGATTCGAATGGCGCAACAGGTGAAGTGGCACTGGATCCATAACCTCTAGAGACCCCACTAAACCCAGATTATTGCTAACATTAAAAACTAAACAGGCAGTCACAAGTGCACTTACCCTGCAGACAACAGAGTAATGATTTCAATGGTCCAGCAGGTGCAGTGACACCAGTATCAAAAGCTCTAGGCAGTCAACTAAACACCTAAAATTGCTATATTTGACTACTAAACAAGCAGTCACAAGTGCAGTTACCTTGCAGACAACAGGGTCATGATTTGAATGGTGCAGCAGGGTCAGTTGCACTGGGCCCACATTTGTCAAAAATCCTCTAAACAGCTAATATTGCTATATTTTGCTACTATACAGGTAGTCACAATTACAGTTACCTTGCAGTAGAAAAGGGTAGCAGGTGCAGTGGTACCGGGGCCAAAAGTTGTCATAACTCCACTAAACACCAAATATTGCTATATTTGACTACGAAACAGTCATGTACAAGTGCAGTTACCTTTCAGGCACAAGGGTCATTATTTGAATGGTGCAGCAGGTGATGGGGCACCGGGCCCAAAAGTTATCAGACCTCCTCTAGACACCAAATATTGCTATACTTTTCAACTAAACAGGCAGTCACAAGTGCAGTTATCTAGCAAAGGCTAGGGTCATGATCTCAATAGTTCAGCAGTTGCAGTGGCACAGGGACCAAAAACTCCAGGCACCCCACTAAACACCTAATATTGCTATATTTTATTCCTAAACAGGCAAGCACAAGTGCAGTTACTTGCAGACAACAGGGTCCTGATTTGAAAAATGCAGCAGGTGCAGTAGCACCGGGCCCAAAAGTTGTCAGAATTCCTCTAAACACATAATACTGCTATATTTGACTACTAAACAGTCAGTCACAATTGTAGTTACCTTGCAGCTAAAAGTGACTTGATTTGAATGGTTCAGCAGGTGCACTGGGGCCAAAAGCTCTAGAGACCCCCACTAAACCCAGATTATTGCTACATTTTACTACTAAACAAGACAGTCACATATACATTTATCTAGCAGGCAATAGGATCATAATTGGAATGGTGCAGCAGGTGTAGTAGCACCAGGACAAAAAACTCTAGGCATCCCATTAAAGACCTAATATTGCTATGTTTTACTGCTACACAGGCAGTCACAAGGGCACTTACCTTATAGACAACGGGGTAATGATTTAAATGGTGCAGCACGTGAAGTGGCTCCAGGCGTAAACATTTTCATGAACTCCTCGAAACATCTAATATTGCTCTATTTTACTACTATACAATTAAAGTTACCTTGCAATTAAAAGGGGCTTGATTTGAATGGTGCAGTGCACCTGGCCCAATAGATCTAGGGCACCCACTAAACACAGAATATTGTGAAACTTTACTACTAAACAAGCAGTCACAAGTGCAGCTATCTAGCAGGCACTACAGCCATGATTTCAATGGTGCTGCAGGTGCAGTGCACCGGGGCCAAAGGTTGTCAGAACTCCTCTAAACACCAAATGTTGGTTTATTTAACTACTAAATAAGCAGTCACAAGTGTAGTTACTTTGCAGGCACTAGGGTCATGATTTTATTGGTGCAGCAGGAGAAGTGACACCCAGGCCAAAAGCTCTAGGAACCCCTCTGAACACCAAATTTTGTAATATTTTACTACTTAATAGTCAGTCACAAGTATTGTTACCTTACAGGCAATAGGGTCATGATTTGAATGGTGCAACAGGTGCACTGGCACCGGGCCTAAAAGTTGTCATAACTCCTTTAAACACATAATATTGTTATTATATCAATTAATTTTATTATTTCCCTCTTTCGTTTTATTTTTCAAAATGTTGCTATTGCTGACCCGCACTATACCACTAGTAACAGCACAATATGTTGCCGTTTTGTACATAAGCAAGTCATAACACTTTAACAGACTTTCTGTAACTTATATTGTACAACTACTCAGCAAGCTAATACTTACAACAAAAAAATAGCTTCTTATTAATCACATAGGCGAAACCTAATGTATTTACCAATGTTTGTTTTAAAAGCAGCTTACCTGATATGTTTCACTAATTATGAGATATGTTTTATTATGTGTTTTTGCGTACACCCATCGAAACGTTAACCTCTACTGATACCTTTTTTGTTTATTCATTAAACAAAAATATAATTATTTTCTACTGTGTGGTGCTTGCTCCAGTGTATTTCACTGGTTGTTACCAATATGAATGAAAAGTGCTCACGCTGATTAACTTAGTGATACCCATTTTATAATTCTCAGAAGGATGAAATCCTGATATACCCTTACAGGGATTCATGGCAGTGTTCTCCATTTCCATACAGGTCACTGCAGAATGCACAGTGCTGGCATTTAATACCCATTTACATATACCCATTGGTACAATGTGAATGGGTTGAATGATCCATCAAAAGTTGTTTATGTAACCCAATATTTGAATGTAGCATTTTCTTTATTTGATTTTCCTTTCAACAAAGTAAGCTCTCCTTCCTTCCAAAGTGGGTATATTTAGTGCCATAAATTGTATATTCCTGATCATCCTTCCACCGCATCGAGTACACTTCCTGTTACTCTGCATTCCCGGAAGCTCCGGCTATCTCCACACGGCCGGTCCAGCACCGAAGGCTCTGCTTCACTCCCATTCGGAACGCACGGCGCGGATCGCAGCACCCTACTTCACCCGCATGGTTCTCCATTCCCCTGCAAGGTAAGGACAGCCTTGTCCGCCACCCCCGCTCCGCGTCCTCATACCACCACTCGACTTGGTTGGAACGTCCCGTCTGCCACCCCTGCCCGCGCCATTATGCCGCTACGCTACTAGCCCTCTTTTCTCCTTCTCCCTAGCAGCAGAGGCCCTCTTCAATTACCGCGCCTGGCACTTATCTCCGTATCTCCGTGTCCAGACGCTGACAGAGCGTTCGCGTAACCTCGCCCTGACTTCGGACCGCCAGTGCTGCATCTTACCGCAATTGTCACTCCCGCAGTCTTCCGGCTACCACGTAAGTCCTATTACTGCACCACGGCTCTTCCTCCCCACCCTTTCCTATCTGTTCCCCCCCTCTCTTCCCCCTCCCGCCCCACACCGCCCGGGCGGACTGCTTTATCTGTCGCATCCTTGCTTCCCTTTTTTCCTCCACTTGTGCTCTTTCGCCCCTTCGGCATCCACACACCTTTTACCCATCCCCCACTTCTCTCTTAATCCCCTTCCTGTCGCTCCCATCACCCTTCCAATTATCCACACACTTTATCCCTTCTCCATTTTCATCACCCTTCTTCTTTACCCTTCCCTTTCCCCCCCCTTTTTTCGCATTTACAGGCACTCTTGTTCTATTCTCTCATCCTTATCAGGCCTTCCACATACGCCATTCCCCTCTTACAGTTGATCTATTCCCCTCACCTTCCTACAATCCTCTCTTATACTCCTGTCCCCCTCTCCTCTATTCCTCCCTCTCTATTTTCCTTCCTTATCCTGCAACTACCCTTTTAACCAAAACCCCTCCCCCCAACCTCCCCCCTTCCCCCCTTCCTCCCCTCCCCTTCCCCACCCCTTTCTTTTCCCTCCTACCCAGGCTCCTTCCCAGGCACCCCTACCATCGTCTTGTCCTGAAGAGATTCCACTATTCGTACGGGGATCGAAACGTCGTCGACCGTCGTCTCTAAACTCAATTCTGTACTATATATTTGTTATTTGAGTATGAGATGCTGATCTGACTTTTATGTATTCTCACCTTTCACCAAAAGTCACTTTTTAAGTCACCGGCCTGGGTTAAGGAAATCGGCTGATTTCCCTTTTAACCTCCGCACGGCTAGTTCACTTATTGTTTTGTTCATTATGTTTTGCGAATTTTCATCCTAAATATTTCCTTCATAAAACTGCATTGATTGCTCCTTTGTATTCCAGTCTCTCATTTTAGAAATTGTGATAACCTTTTTACCACTCTTGCATGGGACCTCTGTTCCTTTAAAATAAATTGTATATTAGTAGCCTTTGTCATGTTGACATCCCTTCCAACTGGCAAGTGTGGTATTTAGTCCTATATATTAGAGAAATTATTTTTTATTTAACTTATTTTTGTACTGAGCGGCAAGTTAGGAGTAGCCTTGCAGCAGAATATAATAAAAGAAACCACTACTAAAAAATGTATGTTTTAATTATATGTACATGGGACTGGACTGGCCAAAGCGGGCATTGGGCGTTTCCTCTGAAGGCTGGAAGGGTGGGCGCTGGTTTCGCAGCGGGGGCAGTCTATTTTTACTGGGGGTCGGTTTTGCACGATGCTGCAATATCTGCCCCCAGTAACAAAGCTTCACACTTGCACTACCCCCACTCCCCCTAAGGGGGCTGGTCTAATAATAATGATCAGACTGCTTTGGATTCCTAGTCCAGTCCTGTCATACATGTTAATTTGTTTTTTTTTTAGTAAGGCAAAATCCTTTCCAAACATTTGTATTCGTTTAACTGTTTTTTTGTCTTTAGCTTGTGAGGGGGTACAGTCTCTTTTGTAATAGTGGAAGTGTTGCAGCATAACATGGCGATTCATTTGTGCCTGAAATAGGCTGCTTCCACGCCTGTCCACAGTCTCTAAAAACAACTCAATCCTTGCTTGCTTCCCACTGCCCCACCCCCCACCCTCTACCACCAGCCCAACCTCTCAATATGCCCCACATTGGGAGCCACAGCAGCAACTCTCCTTCGCTGCAGTTTCACCGCATTGGCTACGGCAGCTTAGATCAAGAAGCAACCAGTCTTCCGCAGCAACAGCGGCTGCACACACTCTCTCTAATAGGCTGCAGTTCCTCCAGCCCACTCCTTTGCGCGGGTGAAGCCTGTTTCTTTCCTCATCAGCAGGCTCCTGTTAACTTGCAGGAGCAATCTGTACTCTCTTTGGTTCATTGGCATCTCAGATTCGTTAGCCTTATTAAGTCTATTGTCCTCACTTTAGAAGGTACATTAAACATGTTTATTGTCTAAGGTGACAGTTACAGGTTACCCTCAGTATCCATTCAGCAAGGAACAGCACTCTGAGCTTCATCAACTGACATCTGGCAGAATCCTTTCACTCCAGCACTCTCCCACATCCTACATACAGGCGCGTGAGACCCATTAGGCTGAAAGGGCTTTAGCCCCCATGCATCTTCAGTAGACCTGGTTGTGGAGGGCACAAGCAGTTCATCAGCCGCCGTGGGCTGGAGCTGGGCAAGGGCTGATGACTCAGACTCGGCCTTGTCCAAAGTACTTTGCAGGTCTTCAAAAGGCCATTTATCAGTTCACGGGTCTTTGTGTATTTTAATTGCTACCGCTCCCCTCCCCTGCTGTCCCCACTCTTGTTATGGACTGTTGCTGCCAGAGTGGGAGAAAGGATGAAAGGATTTCTTTTACAATACAAAAGTGGCCATGTAGCACAATAATATAAAGTGCCCACCCATTGCTGGTTTACCTATAAGCTCTAAAATAGGAATTGAACACTTTAAGTGGTATGTCATTCATCATTTAAAAATCTGACAAAGACTCACATTTCAAAAAGTATATTTCTTTAACTTGAAATGTTTCACTCAAGTACACTAAAATGAATTTCTGCATTGACTCACATTTATCAGGATTCACAGTTACCAAGCATAAACTTTGAAACATTCATGCCTGCAATGACGATGCTATTAGCAGGGCCACTGGAATTATGCAATTCGAGCGTTTTTTGAATAATATTAGTTTTGCAACATTTTCCACACAATCCTTTGTCTGCTGCATAATCTTTAGATTCTAACCCCAAAAATAGTTTCTAGCTCAAATGGATCAAATTGTACTAAAAACATGGCAATACATGTTTCTGAACTCTGGACAGCCCTTCGCAAAGGTTGAATGGTCATATTTCAATTGCTTATTGCCGTTTTCAGATGGTAAATTGGTATTGATAAGGTGAAATCTTTCAGAGACAATGTTACCATGTGTAAAAATGACAAATTAATGAGGTAATACTATCATAAAATGTTTCTCATTACGCTGCATAATTTGTTTTTTCTTGGCACATAATTTAGTCAACACTGCTGCATAATTTGATCCTCTTCTACCAGTTGTCATGTTAACCACTCTTAGAGTTTTAGAGGTATTCTTAAAAGAGACGATAGAAGACATGGAGGCACAGTGAAATAAGGTAATTGCTTAGGGTCAAATAGATTTTGTCTAGCAGGTGAACTTTGTTTGAAACCGGGTTTCCTGGTTTTACGGTGCACACTTTAGCCACTAGGGCTCTCATGTATCAACGTATTTCACCATAGACACAGAATGGGCAAAACCCTTTGATACATCAGGCCCTTTATGAAGGGGAAGTGACTTTGTGATTGATATAAGGGAGTGGGTGGCAGAATCCACACGAAGTCTTGGCACGAAGTTCCAAGAGGTCTTTTCCCACAGCCAGAGCTCAGCATCTGGATCTTGCCTCCCACAACTTTTCCAGCTGGAGAAAAATAACTTTCAGAATATCCAAAAGGCTGACATTTTGTGGCAGGATTGCCTTCAACAACCATGTTTCAAATTACACCTGTTTCCCCACTTGCAAACAGAGAAGTATAGGGTGAATTACTTAGAGTGTCTAGGGATACATCATCCTGCATTCACACAGCTCACACTACACTCACAGAGGTTCACAAGTCATCCTCTGCTCACACAGACTCACCTTTTTCTCTCCCCATCCACTCACAAGAGCACGCTGGTCACCGAGTTCTCATAGGGGCACAGCCTCACCCTGAACTCATACCTCTCACCGTGTACTTACACAGGCATTCCTTTCCCCCTGCACCCACACTGCGTCACCTGCACTTAAACAACTCACCGCCACTCAACTCTTCCAGACCACACCTGTAACACAGCACACATTAGACTACCGTACAATTGTGAACATGCGCAAGTCTCCAAAGACAGTGACAGAAAATCTGTCCTTATCGCAGTACTAGATGATTATTCAGTTCCATCTGTAACTACAGATGTAATGTAATGTAATGTTTTGCATGTCGCTAATGAAAATGGGGGAAAAAATGAAAACAAGCTGAGTTGCCTCTGCGTTATCATGCTGGACATAGCAACCATGTTGGATGAGGGAAATCCCTTGTTGGGAAGCTCTATTAACCAATACTTCTACCAGTTATACTGTTGGTGGCTCACAGAGTAATATTCTTAGCCAATACTATCATATCATTGTGGAGGGGTCTTCTTTTTGTACACTGGCTCTAGGGGCGGTACCCTCACATGGGTGCTGGAGCTCCGCCCCTTTTGTTTCCTTCCCAAAATAGCTTTTTCTTATTGAAATTTTTTTCAAATCCACTATCCCAAAATAAAAGATTTTCTGTAGGGCAGTACTGAAAATAACTCGCCGTCAGACAAAACTCCTCGAGCAGTCCTCTGCTGCACCTGCGCAGCTAACGCAGTAAGGCGTGCATCAAATTACCATTTGATGGGTGGATGAGCTCAAAGCCGAGGCCTGTGAGGTCACAAGCTCGTCAAAATGATTACCTGCCGCACTTAGCTCCACCCCCTGACAACATAGGTGGAAAGTTTGTCCCTGGGCGTTTCTGGCTGAAGCCATGCAGCTCCAGGGGCTTCATGTCCATCAGGGTCACGTCACTGGATGGGGTGTGAGCAAGCATCACTGAACTTATCTTGTGACGATTTGTGAGAGTGGGTGGGTGGGGTTAGATGATGGAGACAGCAAGCTAAATTCTGTAATCTAGCCACTGGCGCTGTTTATTTTCTACAGATAAGTGTGAATTTGTGGCTTGTTATCTGCACAATCTCTCTAAATGCAGAGCAACTTCTGCAGCACCGATCAGCCTTTCCAAGTGAGCTTGATCGATATCTTGCAGTTGTAAGTCCAGACAGGATACTGTGGCACACTTGTATCAGCGACTCCTGGCACGTACCTTTAGTAGGGTGCCCACATGTGCGCATTTAATTACGTGTTTCCAAAGTGACTTCACACCAGCCACAATGTCTGTTTTCCCTCTTTGACTTCATGGTGCTGCTGTACGCTAACATTTATTCTAGTAAGGATTTAATTTTGACAGTGAAATGGGTTTCAAAACTTAAAAACAGATGCACTGCTGAAGTGGCACTGCGTGGTGCATGCAGCCTGCTATTTCCTTTAGCCACCTGAGGAGGTGCATTAGAAGAGCCAGGAGTGCAGCGAGGAATCTCAACACCAACCATAAGAGAAGGTTTGGAATTGTCCGACCGACTGCAGAACCTTTTGACTGTCTCTTTGTGCTTGGCTGAAAGTCAACATATGCAGGCCCTGGTGAGCTTTTCCTTTGCAGTTTAAAAGATTTTTGGCATTGCCCTGGCTGAAATGTTAAATGGATGCGTGTGTGTGTTTTCTAATGACGTGATTGAAAGTCGTTCTTCTCATCGCTTTGCAGAGCAACATAGTGGAACTGGGTTAAACAAGACATATGAAGTGTAAAATTATGTTCCTTTGTGAATAATTTTAAAGAGCTAGCTATGACACACATTTTTGTCCTGTTGATCTGTCAAGAGTAATGCGCTGGTAGACCTATAAAACGTATCATATAAGTACCCAGCACCAAGCTTCTTTGACAGTTTCTCTTTTGTTTTATAAAACTGTTGATTTCAGTCTACACTATTGGTACCAGACTTATCCTGTCCAGTCAACAAAATACCATGCCTCCTTTCAAGACCTAGCCTCTCTTTCAGAAAACGCTACAGCCTTCAAACCTCTTTAGCTTATGCCTACTCATATTTGCTCACTAATCGAAAAATGGTGTCTTCTTTTATTAATAAAATGTATCAAATTTTATGATTAACACTGATTATGATATCACCGAATATGACAAAAGAAAAGTAGGTGCCACACATTTCTATTGCCAATGCTTCTGTGAAACTTATAGAGAATGTACTTCACACATATATCAATCTTATTTGTTTGAAACAGAATCTTAAACGTATAATCTGAAAGGTATTTAAATGTTGATACTTACAAAATTTACAAGTACCCTATACTGACATGTATTATTTGTAATTATACTATCAATCAATAACTCTTTATTCCGCCAATAAAGGCCATAAAATTACATAATAACACCCACAAGTCAGGTCCTGTCACAACTGTACATACAGACATAGATAGACATAGAATACAAACAAATATATAAAACATGATTGTGGCATTTATTTATTTATTTAAAACGTTTTATATAGCGCAAACATGACCCTAGAGGGTTTTTTTTAACGAAAGAGGAAGGTGCACCAGTAAGAAGTCCAAACATGATAGGAAGTCCTTAAAGTTTCTTTAATTCTTGTATGTATTCTTAAAAACAGACATCAGCCAACGCGTTTCGTTCTAAAAGGCAAGAACTTCTTCAGGGCTGAAACAAGTAACAAACAAATATACAGACATAACTACATTTATATAAAACATATATAGTCATACACAATATTGCAAACAACAATAAACACATAGGACCATACTCAACGACTTTGATATATACACAAATGTTTATAAGACTAGAACGCCTTAAAAAAGCGGAATTAAGCAGATGGTGGGATGGCGTAACCCTCCAACAATATATAGAAAATGGCAAAGTGCCTAGAGGGTTACGCATCCTGATTTTCCCGACATTTGAGGATTTAAGTGATGCTTTACTTCAGGAATGGGAATGCAATCTGGAGGGGGCATCACAGATTATGATGAAAATTTTGGTGAGGCATGCGAATGAAAAGGGGGAAAAGTTGCAGGAGGAGATTGCAGTGATTGAAAAGCAGATCAATGATATGGGTGAGAAGGATCTAGTTGAGAAAAATTATAACATCTTGAAACAGGTTATAGATAATCACCAGACATATCTGAGAGATAAAAAACTTAGAAAGATCAAGAGGGACGACCGAGACTACCGTGATGGTAGAATTTATACTTTCCACAAGAAGTTTGACAATGTACAAGGGTTTGAGGACAAGAAAAGGAACAGAGATGACAAGGGAGAGAGTGATGATACTGGATCAACTAGTAATATATCTATCTCATCACAAGGAAGTACTGCATCAACCTCTGTAGCGCAAGAAATCCCTTTAGGGGAAGGGGCCTCGCCCTTTCAAAAAGAACTTGCGAAATTACGCATTTCCAACAGACTACAACAAAAGCAGGAACAGTTAAGATCAGGCGCGGTGGGAGGAGGTCCAAAAGGAAACACCAAGGCTACAACAGGCAAGGGGGATACATCGACCAAGGCCAAAAAGGGAAACATGATTTAATATCTGTTGATATTATTGCTAGTGATGATGAGCATACTTTGAAAATTGTCAATCTCTCCAATAAAGTACTTGATGACGATGAGACTCGTATTCTAAGTAAAGGTTTGAATTTTTGTCCTACTCAATGTGGTGATTTGGTTAACATACATGTGGACCTATATAAGTTTGTACGAAATCTGAAACTTCGTGATTACTTTTCGAACAAACCACATGAACAGGACACTAATGTAACAACTAGTGAGTCAAGTTCTCATACAATTGCGGACATTAAGAATATCCAATGTCTTTTGTCTATTTGTGATGATTCTCCAAGTGATATACCCTTTCTGTTGAATGAATTTAATGTTTGTCAAGATGTCCATAATGATAGCGGTTTGCGCCCTAAATCTAAATTTGTACCTACATTTGGATATGATCCAAATATAGATATCTTCTATAAAAAAATGACTGAAGAATTCTATGCACTTGAAACACCTAACAAATACAAACCACTCAAAACGCAGAACATTTCCCTTAAAAGAAAGACAGGCTCTACAGCGTTTAAAAGATGATAATACCATAGTTATACGCGAAGCAGACAAAGGGGGAAACGTAGTCATTATGAACCGTACACAATATCTTGATGAAATCAACAGACAACTAAATGACAACACATGTTATAGGCAGGTTACAAATAATCCAATACCTGCTCTCTCTACTATGATCAATTCCACACTGGTTGAATGGAGGGATATTTCATTATATCAGAGGATGAATATAGATTTTTGAAGGTTGAATGTCCATCTTTCCCTTGTATATATATTCTACCAAAAATACACAAAGGGGGGCCATTCCCCCCAGGAAGACCTATTATTTCGGGGATTGGTTCACCCACTGAAAAACTCTCACACTTTGTAGATCTTCAAATACGTAAATATGTATTGGACTTACCATCTTATGTCAAGGATAGTAAAGACATTCTTGTCAAACTCAAAGACTTTCAATGGTCTGAGGAACTGCTTTTTGTGACATTTGATGTTGAAAGTCTTTACACGTGTATTGACCAAAAATTTGGTATAATGGCCCTACGTTCATTTTTGGACCGGGAAGGTGCTGAGCACTACGAACATAATGAAATGGTCATTGAGATGGTCAATATTATACTCATGAATAACTATTTCCTACATGATAACTGCTGGTATCAACAGATCAAGGGCGCTGCGATGGGTTCCAGGTTTGCTCCTTTGTATGCCTGCCTCTTTATGGGGTGGTACGAGAAGGAGCATGCCTGGGCCCGATGTGCCTCCCCCTGGACCAAATACATTGTATTCTGGGGGAGGTACATAGACGATATCATCTGTCTCTGGTCCGGTTCTGTTGAGAAATTGGAGCAATATTACACGTATCTAAATGATAATGTGTTCAATGTAAAACTGACTATGTCCTATCATAACAGCAGTATTAATTTTCTTGACATCAACTTTTATGTTGAAAATGATAAGATCCAAAGTAAACTCCATAGAAAGGAGACTGCATGCAATTCAGTTTTACATGCTTCTAGTGCCCATGCAAGTTCAGTCATCAATAACATCCCCTTTGGGGAATTTGTACGCATTAGAAGGAATTGCAGTGAGGAGAATAATTTTCTCTCAAATGTCAGTGAAACTAAAAAAAGATTTCAAGCCAGAGGCTACAATAAGAAGATTCTAGATAACGCTGAAAAAAGAATTTTGTCTTCAAACAGGGATGCGACACTACTAGATAAGTCCAAAACCGGTGACAAATCTAATAACATGGCAAGATTTATTACTCAATATACTACACATAGTGATGGTATATTTAGAGCTCTAAGGAAGAATTGGCATCTTCTGACTTCCATTGTTGGACTCAAAGATTGTATTTCCATAACGCCTACTATTACATACAAAAAAGGCGTTTCCTTGAGAAATGAACTGTGTCCCAGTTATATTACCACTCCACATACAAGTGGTAATTGGCTCCCCAAAAAACCTAAAGGTTTTTTTGTCTGTGGTAGCTGTAATGTTTGCCCCATGGGTAAAAATAAAACTAAAACTTTTTCTTACAATTGTATACAAACATTTAACATTAACCAATTCATCAATTGTAATACTACCCATGTTGTATATATCCTGGGATGTGATTGCGACATCATTTACGTGGGTAGTACCATTCGCCCCTTAAAAACACGTATACAAGAACATAGGAGAGCCCTATTAAATAATGATACAAGATATCCCATTACTGAGCATTACAGGATTAAACATACAGACTGCCCCTCTTTTTGGTTCCATGGAATTGAACATATTCCTGTGGGCAAAAGAGGACAAAATAGAGAATTGATACTGAGACAATGTGAATCTAAATGGATTTGTCGCCTACGAGCTGTCACCTTGGGACATAATTCTGATACTGAGATGCATTATTTTTTATAATGATTGAATTGTACAATTTTTCATCCAAGCTGAGCCTCTATTTTATATTTGGGTTGATACACTGTCATGATTAATACTCGTACTAAATCATCTAGATATGATCTGGGATCAGTTCATACCTTTCTCACTTGTTCTCTATATATATTTTTTAACTTTACCCTTCTTTCATG
The DNA here is from genome assembly GCF_964204655.1 of Triturus cristatus. Classification (NCBI taxonomy): domain Eukaryota; kingdom Metazoa; phylum Chordata; class Amphibia; order Caudata; family Salamandridae; genus Triturus; species Triturus cristatus. The sequence goes on from NC_140585.1 coordinate 1,282,923,586, forward strand.
TATGTCCATAGTGCAATATTCTTTTATTAATATCAGGCATTTTCCTCTTTATGTACTTTGCTTTTTCACTTCGTTTATATTTTTTTCTATGTGGCTATATATTGGCCTCTATATTTAGTAGTTAGTGTTATATTTATCTTTTTTCTCATGGACTCATGTAGATACTGTCCATATGCAATATGTATATCTATACTTCTATTTTTTTGCTTTGATCAGGACGCGACTTGTAATACCTGTGTTGGCCTTTTGTCAGCTGTACCTATTTTTGTTTTGTTCATTTCTTCACGTTTTGTATACATTTGGGATGTGGTATATATTTTTTATAATTATATACATCTCTTCAATATAGGTGGGGATGTATTACCTCCCTTCTATTAAGATATACATATCACCATCATTGCTCTTCCAGCTTCGAATATATTACATCTGTTTCTTTAGATGCTGCATATGCAACAATGTCCGTTCCTTACACCATTTAAATATGGCGCATTTCGCTCGACTTTACGCTATATGGGCATGTGTCTCCAGATATCCGGTAAATTATTATTATTTCGGTTTTGCGATTCACCTTTAATATTGTGATGTAGTTTAGTTATTTCTCCGAGCCCTGGATACATATTGGACGTGATATATATATATATATATATCTTCTCGCTTTATATTTATATGTTTCTTTTTTATACGGGCAGGACGTAGTATCTTATTGATAATTTCACGTAACTTTTGAGTATTATCTTTCCATGTTCAAATTATATTCCAAATCGTTTTTCGATGCTTTATATACATCGATGCTTGTTATACACACCATTCAAATATGGCGTCTGTGTTTACCTGCTCCTCTACTAACATTTGGGGAGGTGTCACCACATTTCCGGTGATTGATTTAAATAGCGGCTTCGCGGTTACCTTTGAAAATACAGGTGTGCTGTCTGACCCCGTTACTCTCCGCTTTTCGTATTTGGAAAAGGTAAGCCGTTTTTACCTGTCGTACGGGTTTAGACAATCACTGGTTTTCTTTTGATTAGGTTTTGGTAACTCTGTTGAATTTACCTCTTTCCCGCAATTCTGGCAAGATACTAATACGGATTGATAGGTAGAAGCGTTTTTAAGTCTTGAGTTTGTCTTGTGACTTAGTGCTTTAGCAATGTTTGGAGACAAGTTTATATCATGCCTCATGAGGATTAATGCCATTTGAGAATATTAGCATTGTGGATATTCAAACTTTTATACTTACAGTTACTTATTCTAGTATGAGTATTATTTTTCTGTTTTCTCGTTTATTGCTGTTTTTCTACTCTCTTGCGCTTTCCCTTCGTTCACCCCTTTCCTTGTGCTCTGTTTACATTTTAGCGTGTTGGAATGTTCACATACTACTAAGATAAATGCCACTTGGCGTCTTGACTAGAAGGACATATTCGTATCTCATACCGACGGTCTTATTTATATCTTTCCACTGAACTTCCAAATGATTTAGGTGAGAGATTATCTTATTTTATGGTTCAGTATGACTATAAACGTTCAAATTAATTGGATATCTCTTTCAAAATATATGTGTTTTTGGAATGTTTTATATAAATTGCGTCGCCGTTTGTGTCTTTGACGTAACTTATGTCAGTCTTGTTGCTCATTATTTTTTGTTGTTTATTGACAACAATATTGTTGAATACTCTTAAGCAAACGTTATTGTTTTTGTCTATTTTCGTACTTACGTTGTTTTATAAGAAAACTTTCTTTTTTTCGTTTACTATATGACAGACCTGTGAAAGACATCTTTATTACTTGTTTGAATTCACATCGTTGAATTCTATACTGAATCGTGTGATAATATCTGATCTATTGATCGTGCGGAACCAGATTGATAATCGCAGGTATCCCACATCGTCAAAGTAGAGGTGAGATTCCTTTACTAAAAACTCCCCCCCATTTTTTATATTTATTTTTGGGGCTCATTCGATAGGCCGTTTACTAATTAGACCTATGGATATCGATTCTACTATATATACTCTTGAAAAATATAAATATATGAGTGTTCAAAATGGTTTAGTAGTATTCACAATGTACTTCATTTTCTGAATTAATGTCTTCTATTAGATTTTATATTAGTCTTGGTATTTGAATGTATTTTCATGTTTTTATATTACAACGGCCTGATGTGCATTTGTATATATATATATGTATTGTATTAATATTTGTGTATATATCAAAGTCGTTGAGTATGTTCCGATGTGTTTATTGTTGTTTGCAATATTGTGTATGACTATATATGTTTTATATAAATGTAGTTATGTCTGTATATTTGTTTGTTACTTGTTTCAGCCCTGAAGAAGTTCTTGCCTTTTAGAACGAAACGCGTTGGCTGATGTCTGTTTTTAAGAATACATACAAGAATTAAAGAAACTTTAAGGACTTCCTATCATGTTTGGACTTCTTACTGGTGCACCTTCCTCTTTCGTTAAAAAAGTTTTTCCATCTGTTAATCAGTGAAGTCCTTCTGCGGCGGACTTTTGGAAGAATTGTGCACAGGATTTGTATTTTTTGTATACACTAAGATTGAGGTGCAGAACCAGTGGTCAGCCGTGGTGGTGCTTTGTGTTAAGTATGACCCTAGAGGGTATCAGAGCGCTTTACAGATGAGTTTCGGTACACATAAGGTAGACAATTGTGGGCGAAAAGCAGCAATATATACAAATAACAACAGGTACATAGTGCCACCCTAGAGGCAAGTAATAGCACCCAATATTTGCCCAGAAGCAAAAGTAAACGGCGGTGCATGAAAGGAAGAAAGAAGACATGTGAGTAGAATAAAACAAGAAGAGTCATTAAGAGACTAGATGAGGAGGGGCAAGCCTCGGGCTCAGAGGAGCCACCAGATCAGACTGGAAGGTCAGAAGCTTCTAACCTCAGTGATATGCTCGGAGGAGCCACTGGAGCAGTTCGGAAAGACAGAAGCTTCTAACTCCATGAGGTGGTCATTAGTAAAGCTTTCACTTCTTTTTGGAAGGAAAAAGTTGATGGAATCAGTCTAGTTTCCGGCCGTAGGGAGTTCCAAATTCTCAGGACAATAGTCGAGAATGAACGATTGTACGTTTTCATTTTTTTACATTTCTTAGGTTTGAGCAGCAAGGTACTTGCGCTCCTTGAAGAACGGGCACTGCAGGAGAATTCTAGCTTATTTGCAAGGTACAGCGGAGTGTTGAAGAGCAGTGCTTTATGTGTCATACATGCAAGTTTTAGTTGAATCCTTGCCTCAAAAGGAAGTCAGTTTAGAGATTTCAGGTCCGGATAGATGTGGTCGAATTTCTTGGAGCCTGTGGTGAGCCTAGCAGCTTCATTCAGTGAAGCCCTGAGAGAGGCTAAACTGTATCTCAGTAGGCCGCAAAGGGTTGCACTGCCGTATTCCAGCCGTGAGATGACTAACGCTTGCACAGCAGATTTGAAGTCATCATGTGGAGGAAATGGTTTAATTTCTTCAGGATGCTGAGTTGGAAGTTTGCTCCTTTGGAAGACGTGCTGATGTGATCCTGCATGTTTAAGTTCTTATCCAGCATTATTCCCAGCGATTTCCTAGAGTCTATGATGAGGGGTATGTAGTTGAGAGCGGAGAGATTTTCAAAACTTTCTCCACGATAAGATAAAACAATTACAAATTCCTTACTAATATACATTACATACCTTGATGATATGTGCTAAAGCACAAGTTAAAATAAGAGACATCTTTAAGTAGGGAAGAAATGGTTGTAAATGAACAGTGAGAGGCTCATCCTAATAAAACCTAATAAACAAAGACCTCAATATTAGGGGCTGCTATGTTAGAAAGAAATAATGGCGGCCACCTAAGAGCATTAATCTAATCATCACCATCATAAATCTCTTTATACAATTTGCGTAAGAAATCCAAAAAAGCTTATCATTAAGAAAACGTATTAATAAAATAATGCTATAACACAGAATTAATGATATTTTAACAAATTATAAAAAATACACTCCTGCCAAAAACCAGGATAAAAAGCAGCAGACTTTAGGTGACTCTAATAATTGCAGGCACAGTTAGGCTGGTCTCACTTGATTACAATTCAAAGACACAAAGAGATGATGAACATACTTTTCTCTTAAGGCTGACCAGTTAGGATAAATAAAAAGAAATGTCTAAAGTGACTAGTGCAGTAATCATATCACATGTGCAAAAAAGGAGAGCTGATTGTTTATGCCACCTATCAACAACTGGGGAAACAGGTTTAAACAAAAGTACAATAACAGTCTTCTGTGCTGGACTGACATTTCCAGAGTTAAATACATCTCCATTTTATTAGTGGATTTCACCATCATAATATGCTTATAACTGTCTTTATGTTAAGCCGCTTGGAACCTTACTTCTCTTGTGGTTAGCCTAAAGGCCTCTTTGACCCAAGCTATGTCTGATTTGCAGATCAACTCGGGGGTACTGTAGAGTTAGGGTTTGCCCAACACGCCTAGAGTTGACTTAACATATGTATGCGATGGCTCAGATCCATATTCATACAGTCAATCACAATCTTTCTATTAAATTCTAACCCACTCTTAAGCCATATAGAGCAGTGGTTCCCAAACTGGGGTCCGGGGACCCCTGGGGGTCCCCGAAGCCTCCTCAGGGGGTCCGCGACTACTTTGAAAATCTAATAATATTAACAGATCAATAAAGTGTAGATATATAAAGAGGCTAAATGTACAATTGAACATTTTAAAACATACTGTAAATGTGAAGGAATTTGAAACTGGAGGCTAAAAATTAAATTAGTATCCTCAGATTGATTTGCGGGAGCAGTGCAAGTGCATCAAACTGAACATAGTATGGATGATGAGCGGCCTCAATTGAATTTAGAAAAGCTCCAACCATTCTATTAAAATTACATTTTGATTTCTTCTTTATTTATATGTTTTCTAATTAAATAAAATGTGTTATTCGTGTATTTGTTTGATGAATGTTTTTTTGTATTTTTGTGTATTGTTTTGTAGTTCAAATAATCAACATTGCTTAGGCCGGGGTCCCCGACTTCCAGTAATGAATAGTGGGGGGGCCCTGGATTCGAATAATGTTTCAGTTGGTGTCCCCCGGGTTCCAGTAATGATTAAGTGGGGGTCCCCAGAAGTCAAAAGTTTGGGAATCACTGATATAGAGAACCAAAGAAGTATTGGGTGGAGATGAATAAAATCAGAAATAAAATCTGCTCCCATCTCTTCATGAACAATTTCCTCTGGAACACTCTGGATGATTCATAGTAATCATCCTGAATGACCCTAAGTGCATCAGATGTTATGCTAAAATCCAGACATTTTCATGTTCTCTTATGAATGTATGCCTATAATTCTATATATTCTGCGTTATAGTAGCCTAAATTAATATGGGCCTGAAAGCAAAATGTGGAGTTTTCTACCTTGCTAAGCTCACTGTTCGGGAGAGAATTCCTCAGTATAACAAATTATGTGCAACAGTGTTTTCTTTTCTGGGATCCCACATACTGTACGAACGATTTGTTACATCTTTGTTACCATTTCAGGACATCTGCCTGGGAAACTGTCCTCTTGAACTCTCTCCTGCGCTCTAGCTAAAAGAGCATTGCTCTAACATTTCACATACTGGATGGCTTAAGGACTGCGTAATTGTCCCACCTAATTCTCTGCATTTTGTGCCGTCTTTATTTTGCTAGACACACACTCCATACGAACTGACCACTGGACTGAGTGGTCTGACTAGATGAGGTGATTTCAGAAAATGTCACCCGAGGAAACGCTAAGAATATAATATTGTCTGATTTAACGGATTGACGGCAGTTGATGGAGAGCGATTTTTCAGTTACTGAGTTGGCGATTTGCATATATGCATCTTAATGGTGACGAACGACTGCTTTTCTGCATACATGTTGACTAAGGACTGCTTATGGAGATTTGGCGCAGTAACCTGGCAATTTAAATTGCCCGATGCTGTCTCATCTGATTTCTTTCCCAAACTGATGCTTATGCTAAATGGGCTTAGTGGAATCTTCCGTCGGGGACAACTCGAACCGGCAAATTCATGTCCCTTTTTTAACTCTTGAGCTTTGGTACTTATTAATTTGTTTTAAACAGATTTTAAAGGGGTTTTGCATACATACTTCATAACAATGATACATTTACTGCATATCATCCAGAAAAAGCATTATAATGTCATTGTAATACCCACTTCATCCAACATTGTTAACATTCCCAACCCACCCTCCCCCATCGCCCTTGAGTCGATTCCGGCTTCTGCTTGTCAGCCTATGTGTACACTTTGGAGGTTGCTGCGCGGTGGTGCGTTTAAGATATATATATAAGAGGGACCGTGCGGTCTGATCAAAGCGGTGGTGCTAGTTGTGCGACCTGGCCCATTCTATCTCCTCCCTGCTCTGGCGATGAAGGCCGTGAGGGCAATGCCGCTGTAGCATCTGAATCCATTGCTATTAATTCATCACTAGCCCTACCCTGGCTGTGTCTAGTGTGCTTATGCCACATCCGTCTTCCTTCAGAAGTGTTCTCCCTACAAAACTCGCCCATTTTTCCAGTTCGCTCCTCCATGTCACTACCCTCGGCCCTCCTGTCGATATCCAGTTCCTGGTATTTCCTGTTTGGCCAGGACTTATGCAAGATATTGTAATTTTCCTGTCACTTTGGTTTTAGCTGTGTGCAAGAACTATCCCAGTAGGCAATGACTCGGCGTGTGAGGTATCTCCCTGTCTGTAACAGTTTCAACTATATTTATGATCTCCTCCCCAAAGGCGCTCAGATTGGGGCACTCCCAGAACATATTAGGATATATGTTTCCCTTTCCCCACATTGGGGGCAAGCCGCTTCCTCTGACTGGGAATATCTTCCTATTCTCACCGGGGTAAGGTGCATCCTATTCAGGTTATAGAGTTAATTAACTTAAAATACGCATTTCGCGAAACCTCAGGTCCTCTTCCCATTGCAGTCGCAATTGCAATCGCTCCATTGGTCATTGGAGATCATAACATATTGCTTTGTAAAGACATGAGGCTGTTTTGATTGTGCCTGCTGACATAGCCACATATCAACAGCAGCTCAGCGCCCATGGTCCTGTGGACCCAGCACCCTAGTGCTTCCTGAACACAGTTACACAACTTAATTTGCATCAGGGACCGGGGTGGCTCTCTGCACATGGTATATGAGTGAGAGCTTAGAGCCCAAATCAAAAAGTGTGATATAAGTGAGACAGTCATCACTAAGAACATTCTCAGTCCAACGGCATGATCAGGCAATGTTATTTTTCCTTAAATGAATATGGCTTGTCTTACAGGTTTTTCACTAGATATATGTTTCCTTGACTCTTATAAATATGCTATTTTGTGGATACTAAACACGTGCATATGTATATCTCAATGTATAATCATTGATGGAAATATACATTATTTTAGATCACTGTCTATCTCGACAGATGTGTTCTCTTCTTCACAAGAATAATGAGTTGGTAGCAAAGAAAGCTGACTGGAGCAAGTAACGTCAACACTTATTGCGACCTGGAGGCTGCCGTGCTCAAGGGAGACCTGCCCTATATCCTGGAATGCTTATCTATAGGCTGTAGATGTAAGAGTAGCCACAAACTCTTAACAAATGGCAACATGTTTGAATAGAGAGAGCAGGTGAGGGGCCGTTAGACCTGATGAGAGGCCTCAAGGTCACAAGCAACAGCTCTACTAGAAGAATTCAGAGGAAAAGGTCCATCAGCCATAATACCTTAAGTGGTAGTACCTTAGAACATCCTGATTTCGTGGCAGTACCTCTGCATGCCTTCTCACCACTGGCCCTTGCTGTATGGAGGATAAATCTGCATTACATCTCACCTACCAAATTGTTGCATCCCTTTCCCCTGTTCAACCACAAATCCAGAAGCTCAATTCAGTTTACCAGATAACAAAACAGAACAACATCTACAGTCACTCACCTGTAATTTCATCAATGATTCATCAGTCCTTCATCAATATTACAAATGCCTGTGGGCCAGCAGAATTGCCTACAGACTCATGCCAATGACTAGCTCTGCAGCCAATCCAGTCAGAACAGTCAACAACTCATTGAATATAGGTATTGTCCCAAAGGAACTCTAAAAGCCTTGCATAAAACCCTCCCTAAACCAAACAGACTTTGAGTCAAGAGATACTTCTCACTGTTGACCAATAACAGACTGTTTTTAGTCAAAAAGATAGAATGATCTAAAGATCTGTCTCAAAACATATACCTACATTCAAAGAAAATAACCTCCTTTAAGATTAGTAAAACAGATTCTAGTATGCCTGCGGCACAGAAGGAGCAGTAAATTCCACATAGGCTGATTTTAAAACAACAGTGGACTAAAACCGGAGTACCGGCATGCATATTACTTGAAGTCTCCCTTGCCTTTGATACTGTTCACCATCCCAAGCTTCTACAGAGACTTGACAACATCACAGCATAACTGAAGCAGATTGCATCTTTTCTATCAGACAGATCATCATCTCACTGGCCCCTTCATGTCAGCTCCATTTATTCACAACTAATGTACCACACAGCCTTACCGCCTCTTTAACATTTACCTTAGCTCTATATTGCACCCAATCTGCTTGTTCAATTTCAAGTTTTACTGTTAGGCAGATAATAGAGGAATCATACTTAAGTACGAAACTTATCTGACTGTGACTCATACTCAATCTGAAAATACCTCAAAGTCAAATAATAGATGATATCTAACCACAGCAAAATAAACATGTCAGAAATTGAAATATCGATATGCACTAAATGGATCAAGCACAGCCAATCAACAATATGGCCTCATCAAGTAGGCTAGCCACCAAACAACTGAGCCTAAGTGAAGAATCTAAGGATAAATATGGACTACAGTCTGTGACTCCTAATAAGATTGTGCTTGACTCATACATTTAAACTGCAGTTTGGCACTTCTTTCCCTCATATTGGCTATTAAGATATCTGTACCCACATTGCTTGAAATGCTTGTCCTGCCCGATTGGCTGAAGGGTTAGCCTCCTGCCCCCCTCCCCCCAAAAATTCTGGTCTAGTTTCGCCCATGGTACACACCAACTACACAAGGAAGTGACGTCAAAGCACAGAGGCACAATTAAAGAGGCAACAGATGACCGGACAAAGGACTAAAGGCTAAGGCCAATGTGCAACCAACCTGTATGCGAGGTATGCCATTACCAAACAGTGTGGGAGATAGGCAGCCGTGGGCCTGGGTGTGAGGTACACCACTGTCAGCCTGTGTGTGAGATAGGCCGCAATGGGCCTGTGTGTGAGATAGGCCGCAATGGGCCTGTGTGTGAGACAGGCCGCATTGAGCCAGGCACTGCATAATTGCTGTCTGCCTGTATGAGAGACAGATAACAGTCAGACTGTGTCTTAGATACGCTTCAGCCAGCCTTTATGTGGGACAGGCCACTGTCAGTCTGTGTGAGTGATAGGCTAAAGTCAGGCTGTGCGTGAAATAGACCTCAGTGGGCAGTGTGTGAAATATGCGTCACTCAGCCAAAATGAAAGATAGACCACAGCGAGCCAGTGCGTGACTGCTGACAGCCTGTATGAGAGACAAACAACGGTCAGTCTCTGTGTGAGACAGCCCTCTTTCAGACTGTGAGACAGGCCTCAGTCAACCTATATGTGAGACTGGCCACTCTCAGCCTATGTGTGAGACAGGCCTCAGTAAGCCTTTATGTGAGAATGGCCCCTGTCAGCCTCAGCCAGTCTGTATGTGGGGCAAGCAGCTGTCAGCCTGCATGTGATATGCCAGTCAGCCTGTGTGTGACAGTCCGCAGTCAGCCTGTGTGTGAGACAGGCCTCAGTCAGCCTATATGTGAGTCTGGCGGCAGTCAGCCTATGTTTGAGACGGCCCTAATTCAGCCTATGTGTTAGACAGGCTTCATTCAACCTATATGTGAGACTGGCCGCTGTCAGCCTTTGTGTGCGACAGGACTCAGTCAGCCTGTGTGTGGGACAGACGCTGTCTGCCTGTATGTGTGACAGGCCGCTGTCAGCCTGCGTGTGAGACAGACCTCAGGAAGCCTTTCTGCGCGACTGGCCGCTATCAGCCGATCTGTGAGACAGACGGCAGTCACCCTGTGTGCGGGGCAGGCCTCTGTCAGCCTGCGCGCGTGACAGGCCGCAGTCCCCCTGTTTGTCAACAGCCGCTCCTGATAATTGCATGCAGCGCAGTCTTGGCTCGCGCTCTCTCCCGCCGCTGCCAGAAATAGCACGATAAGTCCTACGTGTTTCGCTTCCAGACACAATCGATGAGCAGCCCTAGAGGTAATCATTTTTTTAATAGACCAGCTTTGCTGATTGCACGTATTGTAAATGATATCTGCAAAATTATTCACCGGCTGCTGGCAGCATAAAAAATAATGAAGACGCAGTGAAGGCGCCACGTAACTAGCGTCCCCTTCTCCAGAGTCCTTGCTGTATTGTCTAGCAGTGTAACCAGTAAGATGAAAAGAGGCACTAAAACAGCCTCATTTTAAGGAGATGCTCGGACTCCTTGTAGAAGCCGCGCCCTTTCCGGTGGAGATTAATAAGGAAACAATTAATGATCCAGATCTGTCCAGAGAACCGGAGGGCGGGGGCATCATATCCTGGCATTTACACCCACGCTTTGCTGGCATCCGGGGGGAATTGGGACAGTTAAAGACAAGCCGGAGGAGGCAGGAGATGAAACACATAAAGGGATCTGGGATTAGAACGGGGCCTAGAGTGAGAGAAAGTGTAGGAAGGAGAATGAGAGGAAGAGGGAGAAGCGGAAGAGGAAGGAGAGTGGAAGAGGGGGAGGCAGAATGGAGTAGGAGGAAACATGAGAGGGAAAGGGAATGAACGAGGCCTTAGAAGGAAGGAGAGGTATATGCTGAAAGGTGAGAAAAAGAAGGCGGCCAGAAGTAGGGAGAGGTTGGAGGTATGAAGAAATACAATTTAAACACGCATTGGAATAGCCAATAGGTCTCCCCTTTGGGACCTTATAAGTGTTTAGCCAGCAACAGTTAATGTTACTGCACCAAGGATATTGTGCTGGATAACTAAACACTTAAACGGTCCCAAAGGCGAGACCTATTGGCTATGCCAATGCTTGTTAGCATTTGAGTGTGATTATAGAGTTATGGGTGAAACCGTTTAGGGCCGTTCCTTCCAGAATTTGATGGCCTGTGGTGTTGAAAGCACTGCTAGATAACAAGGGTATAAGAAGTCGGGAATGTGCACAAGTGAAGGGTATGACATGAAATTCCAAATGTCAAAATCATAAAATGTGTGATTTAAGATATGGATGTCGTTTAAGAACAAATGTGTTATTTTCTTGAAAGTTAAAAACAATCAATAACTGCATTGTAAATAGAGACACGAGTTTTCCATTTTTACTATAAATGCTTCCCTCTCTTTATTTTAAAAATCACAAAGAAGTAGAGGTTAAGGGTCTGATTTGCAAAGGGACTTACGTGTAGTAAAGGTACAAGTGTGGAGTCTCTGCACTCTGGGCAGCCTCTCTGTCCAGTGCACTGCAGTGAGTGCAGTGCGGAGATTCTGCCATGAGTGAAGAGACACGTAACTTTATTGCATATTAGTCCCTTTGTGATTTGAGCCCTAAGCCTTCATTTAAGGGTCTCACAATATGTTCAATCATGTCTGCTAGATCAAACGTTATGCATATAATCAGAAGCCCTAGTATTAAAACATGCCATCTTGTAATGTGCCATATATTGTCATTACCTTTTCTGTTTGCGAAAGGCACCAGTTATCGAAAGTAGTAAAATAAACTTTTACTAAACTCACCTTGGTGAAACTGCAACGATTGCTGCTGCTTATTGAGGAGCATAAGGGCTGGTACCCAGCTAATGCCCCGTGCGCTCATTGAGAAAAGTGTGGGGTGACCAGCAATATCAAAGGAGAGGCAGAACGATCTAAGAGTATGAGCATAGGCAAGAACAGAGGAGAGGATAGGATAGTGGAATGAAGGGTCCCGAACACAGGAGAGGGTTGAGTAGCCGGTTACAGGACAGGCAGTCAGTGCGAAGGGAAACGCAGGGGAAACTGTTGGATGAAAGAGGCAAAGATTTGATGAAGGGAGGACGAAATGGTTACAGGGGGGGGCACAGGGTGGATTAGCTACTTTCATAAGAGGAAACGTTTGTTTGGAGGATGTTGTGTTAAATCGTAATAATGTAACTGCGCATGGTTGAGGCGAGTGAGGACTTGAGCACTGTGGACTAATTATAGTGTTAATCTTGGAGCAGATGTAGCAGGGTGAAGTCATGAGCAGGTAAGGATGAACAATAGAATACTGATAATTGAAGATGATGGAGAGAGTAAAGAGCTGAAGGTTTGCACAGAGCGCTTGTGGATGGTGAGGTAATGAGGTCCTGGAAATAGATAGATTTGACACCTCCTAGATCATTATGCAGTGTATGAAGGGCTTGCTTATTAACCAAGAAGTTAGCAGTGAATATGTGCTTTCGCCATTTATGCACTGCTGCCCTCATTTACTGTTATGCACTCTTATTTCAAGTGTAATTCATGGCTGAGGCCTATCTTTGGTACAAGGTGGATAATGAAGCAGTTGTATGAGCTGTAGTGCAAGACTGAAGTGAGGTCTTTATGAAGATCACGTGGAAAGCAGTGAGAGCAGTGGGGTCCTGTTTTCTACAGCAGATGGGTACATGAGAGAGCGATCTACAAGTAGGCGAACTGATTTGCATGTGAAATGTGTGATGTCGGATGGAGCGATGATGGGTTTAGATTTGGATAAAGTGTTTGAAATTAGCATAAAATTGAGTGGCTTACCTTGCTTGTGGGTGGGATTAAGGAAGGTGTCATTTGAGGAGTGATCAGACAGAAGTGGAGACACTGCCGAAAGCATCAGTAAAATATTTTGGCAAGTTATGGTCACACCAGTGAAAGCAGAATCGTTTGGTGAAGGCAATAAATAGGTGTGTAGCATAATTTCCGCCAGCTGTAACTGAAAGCCATTACTATATAGTTACAGAGACGAATGCGTTTCCAGATGTTTGGAATGAAAGAGGATTATGGTGCGAGTCCTAATGAGAAAAGATCTTGTCATCCATAATAAAACACTGACCAAGGAGAGTAAGATCACATAGGTATGCTTTACTAAGGTAATACCTAAAACAAAACAAATGTTAGATTGGTTTTGAAATAACAGTAAAATCATGAGTCTGAGTCTTAGGACCTGGAAGGCCAGTGCAATCCGGAGTGAAATACGGACAGTATTGGAGCATGCTAGTATAAACTATGTTCAGGATCCTTTGAGACACCTTTAAAAATACATTTTAATACAAGTAAAAGGGATAGCTCCTTTCCGCTCCTAAAGCGTCTTTTTTTTAACGCAGAACAAAATGCTGTATGGTGCTCTGTAAAACACGTTAGCGCCACCTGGTGTATTTCATGCAATACGGCCCCAGAAATGTTCTGCCAAATGCAATGGATCTCCGTCACATAAACAAAGGCAATAAAAATCAAAAATCAAACATCAAAGCGGCGAAAGTGAAAGTAATCGAGCAGAGCATCAAAGGGCTGGGTGAGAAGGGAGGGGGGAATGCAAGGGTCAAAGCGGCTAAAGTGAAAGAAAGCTATAGAGAAGGGAGGGGGGAGTGGGAGCAGCTGTGCACGTGCATGTGATCGTGCACTCAAGGTTTAGGCCAGCCAAAAGGCTGTGGGTAGCACTTTGAAAATCCCACATACAAAATGTCTCTTCGAGCCTTTGGCTCAGCGAGACCTAAAAAATGGGTGGGAGTAGAAGGAAGAGGGAGACAGGAAGTGAGTGTGGAATAGAAGGGAGTAAAAAGAGAAAGTAAGGGAGAGAAAGGGAAATGGAAAAGAAGAAGCGTAAGATTGGGCAAAGAAATGGAGGGAAAGGGAATGAGAGAAGAGGAGAGTGTGTGTGAGGGACAGAGAAAGAGGAAACGAGTGAGCGAGAGTAAGTGGAAACAAGAACGTGAGTATGTTATTTATGTATCTATTAGTTTGCAGAGTGTTTAACAGTGGTCTTTTTTGTCACTTATAGTGAAATAAGGACCTCCTGGGCTCACCCTATTTTGCACGAGGTCGTCTTGCTGTTGAACACGCTAGGGCATTTATTGTAAATTCTGGACCCTTTCTCGAGTGCCATTTTGCAAACCCCTAGCACAGCAGTGGTTGCCTGTGGTTGTGGAGACCATAAACACGTTATTCCAAGATGTATTAGTACCTCCACCGATAACATTTGCTAAAGTGAAACCCCCCAAAGAACATGTCCTTGGCAGTTATAGGCCCATTTCCAGTTTGCATTGTAATGTAATTACATTTATAAGGCTTACTACCCCAGACAAGGTGTTGAATCACTTTGTTGTGAGCAGCATACTACCCTGCAATGCAAGGTTAGTGGTGAATCTAGTGGTTTTTGGTTATTGCTATTAGTTGTTGCACATGCAGCTTGTGGCCAGCTTCAAGTCCACCAGGAATTGTTGCGTATCTGGATAACCATCCAACTGAGCTTGCCTCAATCACCAGCAAAAGGTGCACTAGCGAATGTTAAGATCACCTTGCTGTGTGCAGGAGATCAGGGCCGGCTTTAGCACTGGTTGGGCCAGGAAACAGCGTTCACATCGCATGCACTACAACGACCGCGTTATTACAACACAAGCCATTACATCGCAAGTCGTTTCTACGACTTGCTGTAGGGGACACGCTAAATAAACTAAGGAATAGTATAATTTACTATTCCAACACTTCCCTACTGTTGCACAGGCTGGAGTTAGAATAGTAAATTATACTATTCCTAAGTCCAGCGCGCCCCCTAGAGCAAGTCGTAGAAACAACTCGCGATGTAATGGTTTGCGTTGTAATCGCATGCGTTGTAGCGCATGCGATGTAACATCGCATATTCGTGGGGCCTGGTGCGACAATCAGTTTTGGTGCCCCTACCCCCATCTGACCTCCTCCTCAGATGCCCTGACTAACCCCGGGCAAAAGGGCCCCTCTCCCACATACATTTAATTTGTTTTAAAGCACGGGTAAAGGCTGGCTTTACCAGTGGCGGCTCCTCTGCTAAGGCTGAGGAGCGCAGCCACACTGCTCTTGGAGCAGTGGAAAAAGGAAAAATAAAACCACAATAACACTATTTTATTTTTTTCTCTTGTCAGGCAGGTTTAAGGGGCGGGACGGGGCTCGGCTGTCGTCACAGAGGAGGAGTGGTTGGGCACTTCAGTGCGCATGAAGGTTTGGCCGGCCATCTTGGGTTGGCCAAACAGTCATGCTCAATTTGCATGTTCTCCACCAGGCTGTAAGACACAGTCTGGTGAGGACCATGCACAGGCTCCCAGTCCCAATCGAGTGCCGTGGTTCGACGCCCAGACCAATCACAACACTGCATTGCAGCATTGTGTTTGGCTTAGGGGAGCCTGTGTGTGCTTCTTGCTTCTAGCATGAATAGAAGAGGACACAGGTGAGGCGAAGCAGTGGCCGGCAGCAAGGTAAGTAACTTTTTTAATTTATTTTTCTAACACCCTCATCCCATCCGTGCTACTCGGTGGAAACCACCACTGGGCTTTACTAATAAGAATTAGCAACATTAGGAATAGATAATGAAAGACGGGGGGAAAAAACATTGGGATATATTTACAAGAACTGCAGCTAACTAGGTTAAATTTCCTTAACGTGGCGTATCACCAAAAACTATCGCCCTGTTAGCGATGTATTTACAATACGTCGCTACATGGCAATAGAACAGCTAGGCGGGAAGAAAACTGCTACTAACACTAGCATCAAGGCGATAAAAATGTTGACGTTAGTGAGAGAAAAGTGAAGAAAGGCCCATGAGCATAAAAAAAAATCACGTTAGTCAGCCCAACGTGACTTTTTTGCCTCTAGAAGCAAAAATAGCCCACGAAAAATTGTAAATGAAACCAATGGAATGCAGAATGGAGCTGCCAGGACCTAGTGCAGTACAGATCGACAATTCCCCCAAGCATCCAATAGCCTGAATGACCAGCCAGAGTCCCAGGGGAAGAGGACAAGTAGATTTAGGGCTACAGTTATGAAACGAGGCGCATCGCTGGGAAAAACCAGTAATGCATCACTTTTTATAGATCCCTCCTTGCAACATCATGGCAGCCAAATCCTTAAAAGCGGGGACAGTCCCCGGGGCCCGAAGGCCCCGCTGGGCCTGCGTCTGTGACCCGGAGTTGGAGGCAGAGGTGCTGTGGAGTTGCTGGGCCATGCCGGTAGACATTGAGGCGTCGGCGATCGCCCTTACCTGGTGGTGAAGTCTGGCAGGTTGCATGGAGACACGTTGCTGACCTGTGTGAGAAGACCAAATGGCGCATCTTGAAGCTGTGAACGGTAGAGGCACACCTGTGCACCAATGTAGGGAGGTCTGCATCGCATACCAGGTGCCACCACTACACTGGGGTGCACGGAGGAGATTACCAATGGTAAACCGTGCCTCTCTGCATCACAGGTCGGAGGATGTTGTGGTGGCCGGACGCTGTGGAGGGTGAGGCCTCTAAGCTGCGCCAATCTTGTGTGCAGGGAGCGCTGCAACTTCACTCCTAAGGGGGCCCTGTTGCATCACCTGCATCAGGAGGTTTCCCAGTGGACTTGGCGACAGCTGTTGTACCCAGGCTAGTGAAATCCCACCTGGCTGAGGCTCCAGCTGGCTGAGTCACAGATTTGGAGAGAGTGCAGTGCATTTAGCCCCGATGTAAATGTCCAGGTAATGAGAAGGTGGGACGCGTAGTGGGAGAGGCCCGGGGGCAAGGCGGGCCCAGGCCTAGCACCTGTGGGTGATGCACACCGTGTCTTGAGCAATCCCTGTGCTGTGGCTGAACTACATCACCGAGGGCATCACAGAAGACTGGTGGGAGACTCCACTAACTGGCTGAAGTCACTGAGATCGGCCATTGGTGGCAGGGGCATGGGGGCCAGTTCTGGCTCAGGCCCTTGAGTGTGCAGCCGGGTAGCGCTGCCTTTCCTTGCCTCTTGTTAGTTTGCCTTTGGGTGTAAGGGAGACTAACCTTTAGGAGACTTCCTCTTCCCACAGCGCTGCGCCGTCTGGTTGCTGCTGCTGCCGTCCCCATCTGCTGCTGCTGTTTCCTCTGACCCGGAGGTCAGGTGTTCGAGTCCCTCCTCCACCCACAGGCTCCTGCCTGTGCCTCATCCCTGGTGGTCCAGTGGTAGATTGTCACTGCTCTGCAGCTTGACTGCCCTCCTATCCCTCTTTTCTGCTGGTCCTGTTCACCTTTCTGCTCTTCTCTTTTGCTTTTCTACCTTTGGTTTTGTTTTTATCTTTGCTTTGTTTGCCTTTGTTTTTCATGTGCTCTGTGACAAAAGCAGTAATCTACTCAGCTGTCCATAGAAAATACAGATTTGTGATCTGCACAGTACGTGTTCTTTGCAGCAGGCATATTAACCATCTGTGCTTCTTTATGCCGCTAGGAGCTCTGCAGCAGGTGCTTTTAAATCCTAAGTCATTGCTAAGCACAGTGCCCCTCTAAGGTCAGCACCTCCTTCCCAGGCCAGCGCCCAGTGCACTTCCACCAGTCGCACCGCCCTGAAACTGGCCCTGCTTGTAAGTGCAGATGTCATTCACTCAAACTTGAAACGTGAAAGTATATGTATCAGGTTTTAAGCATATCGCTCACTAACTATTGCGTACCTACTACCTGCTTTATGGGTGAATTATATATTTTAGAAGAGGAGTTTTAAGCTTGGCATGCACTATTAAATGTCAATTTCGCCTACCAGTAAAGCAGTACAAACAATGTATTTCTATATCTGAGTGAATGGTTAGGTGCTATTTTGAGTGTGTGACTGGATGTATTAGTGGTTCTTTTGCTATTGAGATAAGTATGTAGGTTCCAGTATTATTGTCAGATTGGATGTATATCTTGGCTTAGGAGCCTTGAAATACAGATGTCATTCACTCAAACTTTGAAAGTATATGTCTTAGATTTTAAACACATAGCTCACTGCCTGTGGTGCACCTACTGCCTACTTTAGGGATGAGTTTTATGTAGTAGAAGAGGGGCTTTAAGCTTGGCAAGCACTCTTAAATGTCAATTTTGCCTACCAGCAAAGCAGCACAAACAGATTCTGCAGAAGAAGACGTGAGGCATGTCTGAAGAGGCAGTTGTCTATATGGGTGACTTGTTACTATTAGTGCCTCAGTGGATATCTGAATGAGTGTCTGAGTCCCAATTTGGGAGTCTCTTTGGAAATTTAAGGGATTATGTTGCTATATGACTACCACTCTTACTGTCTCTATGGGTCTCTAAATGTATATGTAAGGGGCAGCATGGATTTCTTAGTAGCTGTGTTACTGAGTATTGGGGCTTGTAACAGTGTATGCACAACTGCCCGCAGTAGGCTTAGATACATTGATATTTCTCTATTTCTGAATGATTGGTTCTATGCTATTGTGAGTATGAGAGTAAGTATATTAGTGGCTCCATCCTTTTGCAGATAGGTCTGTCAGTTGCAATGAGACTGTCAAACTGGATGTATAACTGGGCTTAGAAGTCTGTAGGTGCAGTTGTCAGTCTCTCAAATTTGAAAGTATATGTGTTAGGTTTTGAGAAGATAGCCCAGAGTCTATGGCCTACCTACTGTGTACCTTAGGGGTGACTTATATGTAGTAGAAGAGGGCTTTTTAGACTTGAAAACATGTTGTAAATGTCATGTTTGCCCAGCAGTAACACTGCACACACAGCCTGTCAAGTAGCAAACCTGAGGCATGTTGAAAGGGCAAGTGGTTGGCATGGCTGACTTATTAGTGGCAGCTCCTCAGTACAAAGCTGAATGAATGTTTAGACCCTATTAGGGTATCTTTATGCAAATTTAAGAAAATATGTTGGCATATGACTGCCTGTCTAATTGAGTCTATGGCTCTCTAAACGTGTATGGAGGGAGCTACATTGGTTACTGGGTGTGCTACAGAGCACTAGGGTATGTAACTCTGTGTGCAAGTGCCTCCATTAGGCCTAGTAATATAAGAGCTCTGTGTGTCTGGGAGTGAATATTGAAATGCCTCTGTGAATGTCTGTCTTGCTGTATAAGTGCCTTTATCCTTTTCTCTATAGGTATGTGAGTTGCAGAATAGGTGTTAGACTATATAATGCTGAACGTAAGAGCCTGAAACTTGAAAGTATTTGTGTTATGTTTTAAGCACATACCTCACTGCCTATGAGCTACTTAGAGCCTTTCTTAGGGATCAGTTAGATATAGTAGAGCAGGGCTTTTTTTTGACTTGGGATCTTGTTTTAAATGTCAAGCCTGCCTAGCAGTAAGACTGCACACACAGGCTATCCAGTAGCAGCCGAAGAAATGTTGAAAGGGCAAGTGGTCTGCATCACTGACTTCAAAGTGTCAACTCCTCAGCACATATCTGAATGAGTGTATATGTCTCTCCATATTTATGGCAGTATGTTGGTATATGAGTGCATCTGTTACTGACCTGAGGGCTCTCTTAGGGCCAAATGTACGACCATAGCATTTTGCGACTCGCAAATTGCGAGTGGTAAATTGTGAGTTGCAAAACGCTATCTACAACAGTTTCTGAGACACTGTTTGCGATTCCCAATGAGGTTGCAAATTGCATGCCTCGTCCATATTAATGAGGCAGTCTTCAAATTGCGACCCCATTGGGAATGGCTAGCACTCCCAGGGATGGTGGGCTGTTGGGGTGAGCAGACCACCATGTCTGGGACTGCTCCTAAATAAAGCAGTTTTTTTTAATGCATCCCATTTTCCTTAAAGGAAAATGGGATGCATTTAAAAATAAAAGAAAAATTAAACTTTTACGTTTCATTTTTTAAGGGACCACTGCCTGCCCTTAAAGAATAATTGTGCATGCACCCCCAAAGGGGAAGGGGTCCCCTGGGGACCCCTTCCAGTTTGTGACAACTTACCACCCTTCTGAAAAGGGGGTAAACTGTGAGTGTTTTGCGACTGCAATTGCGGTCACAAAACATTCTTCCATAGGTGTTGGAGTCACTATTAGGAAGGGACGCCCTTAGAACGCCCCTTCCTAATAGCGAGTCGCTAACCTTATTTTGCAAGTCGCTAATTGATTAGCGACTCACAGAATAGAGTTGGTACATGGGCCACACATTTATTGCGGTCGCAAACGGGCCTAAAACCCGCTTGCAACCGCAAAAAAGGTCATACATTCGGCCCTTAATGTGTATGGGATGAGGTGCATAGAATGTTTACTGGGTGTGTTAGAGAGCATTGGAATATGCAACTCTGCATGAAATTGCCTGCATTAGGCCTAGTTACTTAAGAGCTTTGCGTGTCTGGAAGTGAATGTTGAAGTACCTCTGTGAATGTCTGAGTGGATGTATTAAGCAACATAAGGAGATGATGGACGGAGCGCTGAAACTTTTCAGACATTCACCCCCAGTCACAGATCTGGGTTGAATCCATCATCAATCTTGAGCTCACTTCGCCACCTCAGTTCAGACCAACTATATGCAAATCAGTCTTGACCCTGTACCTCAAGGGAACAGTCCAGCCTGAACTGCAAAGCCAGGTCTCCTTGTGCTTTGAGTGGGTGTATTAGTCACTCTATCCTTTTATGGATAGGTATGCGAGTTCCACTATGGGTTTGAGACTGGATGTAAAACCGAACATATGGGTCTGTAAGTATACATGGAACTCAGTGATATTTGAAAGTATAAAACTTGCATTTTAACCACATAACTCATTCAGTATCCCTTACCTACAATCTAGCTAACAGGTCACATATATGTCGTAGAAGAGTAATATAACCCCTTGCATGCCCGCCCCTTTCCCCGCCCAGTGCCGTGCTTTGTATTAGCGGGCGGAGTTCATGACGAGCTGGACTCGTCATGGGCACAGCGCCACCGCAGCCCATGACGAGTCCAGCTCGTCATGGGCACTGAAGGGGTTAAGACTTGGTGATATTTTTAAATCTCAAGCCAGCCTAGCAATAACACTTCACACATAGGCTCTACGGTAGCAGATCCTACCACAGGTACAGCACTGAACTACAACTTTACAAATGAATTAAATATACCAATCATGGAAAAGATGAGAAAGCTATATCTAGGACACAAAAATATTCACTTAACCACTAATCAAAGTTTTCACTCACCTAATTACTACTACATAATTCAGTGCATAACTACTTTTGTCAGTGACTCTTTCATCTTCTAAAAACCTATATGTGACACCCTTTACATGTATATATGAGTTACCGTTCAAATGGTTGACTAGTTACAAATCCACTTCACTTAAAATTATTTATAAGTATGTTGCAGGTTATATAACTAATATTCTACATTTATTACATTAAACTGACACTTATAACTGAGTACATGTATATATAAATACATTATCAATGTCCTCATTACTAAAATACATGTTAATTTGCTTTGTTAATTCTCAAATATTAAAACTCTTTCACTTAAAATGTCTTCTCATGGAAATTGATTAGTATCACTCCTTGTAAAAAAAAACAGTAATGGCAAATGTTCCCTCTCCTTTTCTAGTGATACTGATGTTTTTGGCATGTCAACATGTTCCCTACTTTTTTTCCTTTTCTTACTGCAGTTTTCATTGGTCATTTTTTAACCCTTTATTAGTCCCCTTATAGGAAGCCCAATCTGGTATTGTCTGTGGGTGGATCCATGATCCCATCGCTATGCCCAGCATGGTCCCCTGTGTAACTTTTCGACGGAGTTGCGACTCCATGCGGGAGTCTGTTAAAGCATTTGCTTTGACAGTGCTACGTCTTTTCAACTACATTTCAGATGCAGTGGCAGTACTGAATTTTAAATTATATGCTATCTCTAAACTACTATGCTTTGTAGATTCAAAGTACAGTGTATTTAGAACCCTTCCCCCACACTGCTTTGAAACGCTACTCTACCAATAAGTCAAAGGTTCACACACTTTCTAACCAGAGCATACCAGTTTCAAATTCAACTGTAGCAGGTGTGGTTGACTTATCCACAGTCAATCACAGTTATACTTACTTTACTTATTAAATCACTACCTATATTTAGATATCAAATTATTTACACCAGCCAATCAAACACGTCCTTTTCTTAAAGCAGGTCCATTTCTCCATTTTAACTGCTTTTCATTTTGAAAACTACTTCATTCAACTCCTTTTCTCTCCTCTCTGCTACTGCTGCTTCAGTTCAAAATGATTAGGATGTTGATTGTGGGCCTTAGCTATATCTTTTGGGGTAGAGAGGCTGCTAGAAAGTGTGGTATTGACAGGGACTTGGGTTTGCCTAATGTGGACATTACTTGAGTTGGTCAGAGAGGGTTAACGTTGCTGCTTTTTATTAAAAGCATTGTGGGCTCCCAAACCCCTGACCTCATGATTGGGCACTGTGGGGGCAATGACCTAGGCACAGTGACTGTGGTAGGATTGGGAAACTTAATGAAGGATACCTTTGCACAATTAATGATACTTTTCCCTTACACTGTCTGGGTGTACTCAAACATATGCCAAAGTCAGAAATGGAAGTGTTCATATCAATTCTGTACACAGATTGACAAAGCCAGGAAACGTTATTAAAGCTATTTCTGCATTCCTAAAAGACCATAACATGGGCTAAGTCTACAACAACTTGTGTGTTGACATGGATGGAATCTACAGACGTAATGGAGTTCACTTCACAGAAGAAGGCAGGATGTTTCTCAGCAACCTGAAACTGTGCATCTGGTCTGATCTGTAGCTGTCAGATACTCACAATGAGCACAAAGGCTCTTCTTGGAGCCACCCTATTGTCTAACAGTAAATAATATTAATTTAAAATCCTTTAAAAAAATATATTTTATAGAGTCGTGACTCCATCACAGATCTGCAAACTAAAAACATAAATTCAATGCACAACAACACATTTAAGATGTATAACTCTGATTCTAACTCTATACATGTTACAATGACTTTGTGAGTAGTTTTGTGAGTATGTGTGTAAGTGTGGATACGTCTGAGTGTGTCTGTGAGTACATATGTTAGTTTCTGAGTGCATGTGTGAGTGGGGGCAAGAGTGTCGCAGTGCGTCTAAGAGTGGCTGCGTCAGTATCTGACTGGGTCTCTCAGTGGTTGTGTAAGTGTCTGAATAGTTGAATCAGTGCCTAAGTGGGTCTGTGAGTGGGTATGTGAGTGTCTGAGTGGGTGTGTGAGTGGGGGGTGTCACTGAGTGGGTCTGTGAGTGAGTACATGAGTCTCTGAGTAGGTCAGTGAGTGGGTATGTGATTCTCTGAGTGGATCTATGAGTTGTTAAATGAGTATCTGACTGGGTCTGTGAATAGGTACATGAGTGTCTGAATGGGTGAGTGGGTGCATGAGTGTCTAACTAAGTCTATGAGAGGGTGTATGAATGTCTGTGTGGGTCTGTCACTGGGTGGATGAATCTCTGAGTGGGTCTGTGAGTGCATGAGTATGTGAGTGGGTCTGTGAGTGGGTCTGCGAGTGAGTGTCTCAGAATCTGAGTAGGTGTGTGACTGGGTGTGTGACTCTGAGTGGGTGCACAAGTCTCTGAGTGGGTCTGTGAGTGGGTGCATGAGTTTCTCAATGGGTCTGTGAGTTGGTGTGTTCGTCTCTTAGATGGTCTGTGAGTGGATGTGTGACTATTTGAGTGGGTCTCTCAGTGGATGCATGAATATCCTAATGAATCTGTCACTTGGTGTATGAGATTCTGAGTATGTCTGTGAATGGGTGGATGACTCAGTGGGTCTGTAACTGGGTGCATGAGTCTCTCAATGGGTCTCTGAGTGGGTGTATGAATATTTGAGTGGGTCTGTGAGTGGCTGCATGAATGTCTAACTGAGTCTCTGAGTGGTGTGTGAGTCTCTGAGTGGGTCTATGAGTGGGTGAATGAGTGTTTGTGTGTGAGTGGGTGCATGAGTCTCTGACTGGGTCTGTGACTGGGTGCATGAGTGCCCAAGTGGGTCTGTGAATGGGTGTGTGAGTATATGAGTGGGTCTGTGAGTTGGTGTGTGAGTCTCTGAGTGGGTCTGTAAGTGGGTGCATGCATCTCTGAGTGGTTCTGCAAGTGGGTGTGTGAGTCTGAGTGTGTCTGTGTGTGGGTGCATGAGTCTGTGAGTGGGTCTGTGACTGGGGGTGTGAGTGTCTGAGTGGGTCTGTGATTGGATGCAAGAGTGTCTGAGTGGGTCTGTGACTGAGTGCATGAGTATGTGAGTGGGCCTTTGAGTGGGTACATTAGTCTCTGAGTGGGTCTGTGAGTGGGTGCATGAGTTTCTCAATGGGTCTGTGAGTTGGTGTGTTCGTCTCTTAGAGGGTCTGTGAGTGGATGTGTGACTATTTGAGTGGGTCTCTCAGTGGATGCATGAATATCCTAATGAATCTGTCACTTGGTGTATGAGATTCTGAGTATGTCTGTTAATGGGTGTATGACTCAGTGGGTCTGTAACTGGGTGCATGAGTCTCTCAATGGGTCTCTGAGTAGGTGTGTGAATATTTGAGTGGGTCTGTGAGTGGCTGCATGAATGTCTAACTGAGTCTCTGAGTGGTGTGTGAGTCTCTGAGTGGGTCTATGAGTGGGTGAATGAGTGTTTGTGTGTGAGTGGGCGCATGAGTCTCTGACTGGGTCTGTGACTGGGTGCATGAGTGCCCAAGTGGGTCTGTGAATGGGTGTGTGAGTATATGAGTGGGTCTGTGAGTTGGTGTGTGAGTCTCTGAGTGGGTCTGTAAGTGGGTGCATGAATCTCTGAGTGGTTCTGCAAGTGGGTGTGTGAGTCTGAGTGTGTCTGTGTGTGGGTGCATGAGTCTGTGAGTGGGTCTGTGACTGGGGGTGTGAGTGTCTGAGTGGGTCTGTGATTGGATGCAAGAGTGTCTGAGTGGGTCTGTGACTGAGTGCATGAGTATGTGAGTGGGCCTTTGAGTGGGTACATTAGTCTCTGAGTGGGTCTGTGAGTGGGTGCATGATTCTCTGAATGGATCTGTGATGGGTGCATGAATGTCTGTGTGGGTCTCTGAGTGGGTGCATCAGTGTCTGAGTGGGTCTATGAGTGGGTGTGTGAGTCTATGAGTGGGTTTGTGAGTGGAGGCAAAAGTCTGTGAGTGGGTCTGTGAGTGGGTGCATGAGTTTGTGAGTGGGTCTTTGAGTGGGTTTGTGAGTAGGTGCATATATCTATGAGTGGGTAAATGAGTCTGTGGGTAGGTACATGAGTCTGTGAGTGGGTCTGTGTGTGGGTACATGAGTGTCTGAATAGGTCTGTGAGTGGCTGCATGAGTATCTGAGAGGATTTGTGCATAGATGTGTGAGTGCCTGAGTGGGTCTATTTTGGCAAGGTTCACGACTCTGCTGCAACATTACATGGGGGGCCATTCTGAACACCATGATGGGGGTCACAACTGTTTTTGCCATTTTAATACTCAAAAACAGTTCCGTACACACCCCTTCAATGCATCCATGGGGTCAGCCTACCCCCACCCTGACCCCTTCTATGCTTTTTGACATCAAAGATCATCCCCTGAGACATGATCCCACTCTACAAAATGACAGGCTCAACTTTCTAGTCAGGTTGAGACTAGCCAGTGACAGCATTCCTCCTGGCAGGTGGATCTGTGACACTCCACGTAGGGGTTGCAAAGGATCCACGTCCCTATATATGTAAATTTGGATTTCCTTTAAAATTGCCAAAACTGCTTAACGGATACATGTATTACACACCAATCCTTCCCCACAGGGAGAGACAAAGTGTTGCACTCCCATAGGTCTTTTGCAATTTTTCTTTATTTTTTCAAATTCTCATCGTCAGGGTGAAGGCAACTATTGCCTTTACCCTGACGATGAGTATTTGAAAAAATAAAGAAAAATTGCAAATGACCTATGGGAATGCGACCCTTTGTCTCTCCCTGCTAGGAAGGATTGGTGTGTAATACAGAGCAGTTGGATTCAACCGCGGGATACCGCACATTTAATGAGCGCCGCTACAATCCCATGATTGAAACCAAGTGTGGAGGATATATATATAAATTCACAGAAAAAAACATAGGTTTCAGGGGTGTTATAGTTAGCTGGCCATTTCACTCGTATAAAACCAAATTCCTCCGTTATAGTTAGTTCTGCTAACTAATAACTCGTGCCCCCGCAATGCACTGCTGCTGATGTCACATATTGCATCATTCATGACATGGTCAGTGACATCACTGATGACATCACTGATGACATCTCAAATGACATCACTGATGACATCATCCAGTGAATGTGGTCTAGTTTGAAATTTGAATATGTATTATATATATAGCAATCTGTATAGAAGATTGAGTGGATATATAACTGTCTGGATGGAGGATTTAGTAGCTGTCTGACTGTCTGTTTAAGTGAGTGATTAAAAGTGTCTCACTTAAGACATGGATTAGTAACTAAACTATGTGAATGTGTGCATCACTGTCTCTGTTGTTGTATAACATGCTGCATCAGTTGGTCACTAACTACATGAGTGTGTATAGTAAGTTATTGATCAGTTGGGTGAGTATTTGTCTGGGACACTGAGTTTGTGTGTGGTTGAATGGGGTGTGTGTAACTCTATGCATAGATGTGTGAATGGTTGATTGACTAGGTGTATAGGTTTAAGAGTGCATGTGGAAACAGTTGTTTGGGTGACTGAGTGAATTTATTTGTGTGTTAGTGAGCAAATATATGTTTTAGTTGCACATCTTCAACAAAGTAAAAAATAAAAGGCATTGTATGTGAGAGTTGGTGTATATAAATAAGTATGTGTAAGAGTCAGTAATTGTGAGAGTAACTATATGAATGAGTGTATAATTGTAATGGTGATTTTTTAACATATTAACTATGAGTTACTATGTGTTTGAATACATGAGATGTTGTTGGATAATTGTGTAAGTGAGTAAATGTAAGTGTGATTAATGTTTTTCATGAGTGAGTAGGATGACTGCATAACCAACTAAGATGACTGCTGATGTCTATATATGTGCATACGTGCATTTGATAGTGTTCTATTAATTAGTGACTGCATGTATAAATGATTCTGTTGTTGAATGGGTAGTTGTGTGTGTAGACTTAGGAATCAGTGAGTGGGTATGTAGTAACTGGTATTGGTGTGTCAATGGTTTCAAATATAGTACTCTGTATTTTACAGTGAGTGATAAAAGGTTATACTAGTGTATGATGAGGTGTATCAGATTGTCACGTGGATGATGCCATCAGTGATGTCATCAGTGATGTCATTTGAGATGTCATCAGTGATGTCATCAGTGATGTCACTGACCATGTCATGAATGATGCAATATGTGACATCATCAGCAGTGCATTGCGGGCGCGCGAGTTATAGTTAGCAGAACTAACTATAACGGAGGAATTTCTATGGTTTTGTACGAGTGAAATGGCCAGCTAACTATAACACCCCTGAAACCTATGTTTTTTTTCTGTGAATTTCTAAGGTTTTTTAAATGCTAATTTCTAACTATAACGTCTCTGAAACCTATGGTTTTTTCAGTGAATTTCAAAGCTTTTTTAAATGCTAATTTCTAACTATAACGTCTCTGAAACCTCTGTTTTTTTCAGTGAATTTCAAAGGTTTTTTAAATGCTCATTTTTAAGTGTGATAGTAGTTATACCTATTATTTGTACTGATTTTCTACAGTTTTTTTAACTGTTTATTCATAAATATTTTATTCATTAAATAACATTATATATTTTTATGAAAATTGCAAAAAAATGTTTTAAAAAAAATTTAAACTGAAATATTGATAAATGTTGTTGTTTTCATTTTTTATTTTAATATATTTATATCATTTTCTTTTTTTTAAAAAAAAATCCATTTTTTTTTCGAAGTCACGCACTCAAAGCGTACACATAGCACTTTCTAGCCACCATTTTAGAAAAGTCGTGAAGGATCCACATACGGTGTGCGACGGCTGTGTATTTTTCACTTACATCATATACATTTAATATTACGTGATGTGCGTGATTGGAATGCGACCAGTCCGCGACTCCTGCTCCCGCGCATTTGCGACACATGCGCATTACGGTACGAGATGCTTGCGTGGTGGCGGGTCCCGTGTGATGTCATATACGTGCTGGGGCGCGCTGGGTGCGCGACTCCCGCATAAGAATTTTATGTTCCAAAATTATATGTATGTGTCTTTAATATACATATTAGGGCAAGAGATTATCTAAGATATTTATAAAAAGAATATATTTGTACTTATAATAAACTTATATTATTTTTAAATATATTTTCGCAAAGCCGGGTGTGTGTATCGTGAGCGCAGAGAACCAGGTCAGCAGAGCTGCTGTAGAGCCAGAGAAACCAGGTCAGCAGAGCCGTTGTAGAGCCAGAGAACCAGGACAGCAGAGCTGCTCTAGAGCCTCAGAAGGAGGTCAGCATAGCTGCTCTAGAACCAGAGACCCAGATCAGCAGAGCTGCTCTAGAACCAGAGACCCAGGTCAGCAGAGCTGCTCTAGAGGCAGAGAACCAGGTCAGCAGAGCTGCTGTAGAGCCAGAGAAACCAGGTCAGCAGAGTTGCTTTAGAGGGAGAGAACCAGGTCAGCAGAACTGCTTTAGAGCCAGAGAACCCGGTCAGCAGAGCTGCTCTGGAGGCAGAGAACCAGGTCAGCAGAGCTGATTTAGAGCCAGAGAACAAGGTCAGTAGAGCTGCTCTAGAGACAGAGAACCAGGTCAGCAGAGCTGCTTTAGAGCCATAGAACCAGGTCTGCAGAGCTGCTCTAGAGGCAGAGAACCAGGCCAGCAGAAGTGCTTTAGAGCCAGAGAACCAGTTCAGCAGAGCTCTTTAGAGGGAGAGAACCAGGTCAGCAGAGCTGCTTTAGAGCCAGAGAACCAGGTCAGCAGAGCTACTCTAAAGCCAGCAAACCAGGTCAGCAGAGCTGCTTTAGAGCCAGAGAACCAGGTCAGCAGAGGTGCTCTAGAGGCAGAGAACCAGGTCAGCAGAGCTGATTTAGAGGGAGTGAACCAGGTCAGCAGAGTTGCTTTAGAGCCATAGAACCAGGTCAGCAGAGGTGCTCTAGAGGCAGAGAACCAGGTCAGCAGAGCTGATTTAGAGGGAGCGAACCAGGTCAGCAGAGCTGCTTTAGAGCCAGAGAACCAGGTCAGCAGAGCTGCTCTAGAGCCAGAGAACCACGTCAGCAGAGCTGCTTTAGAGCCATAGAACCAGGTCAGCAGACCTGTTTTAGAGCCAGAGAACCAGGTCAGCAGAGCTGCTCTAGAGCCTAAGAACCAGGTCAGCAGAGCTGCTCTAGAGCCAGAGAACCAGGTCAGCAGAGCTGCTGTAGAGCCAGAGAAACCAGGTCCGTAGAGCTGCTTTAGAGCGAGAGAACCAGGTCAGCAGAGCTGCTTTAGAGGGAGAGAACCAGGTCAGCAGAGCTGCTTTAGAGCCAAGGGACTAGGTCAGCAGAGCTGCTCTAGAGCCAGAGAACCAGGTCAACAGAACTGCTTTAGAGCCATAGAACCGGGTCAGCAGAGCTGCTTTAGAGCCAGAGAACCAGGTCAGCAGAGCTGTTGTAGAACCAGAGAACCAGGTCAGCAGAGCCGCTCTAGAGCCAGAGAACCAAGTCAGCAGAACTGCTTTAGAGCCATAGAAGTAGGTCAGCAGAGCTGCTTTAGAGCCAGAGAACCTGGTCAGCAGAGCTGCTCTAGAGCCAGAGAACCAAGTCAGCAGAGCTGCTTTAGAGCCATAGAACCAGGTCAGCAGAGCTGCTTTAGAGCCAGAGAACCAGGTCAGCAGAGCTGCTCTAGAGCATAAGAACCAGGTCAGCAGAGCTGCCCTAGAGCCAGAGAACCAGGTCAGCAGAGCTGCTGTAGAGCCCGAGAAACCAGGTCAGTAGAGCTGCTTTAGAGGGAGAGAACCAGGTCAGCAGAGCTGCTCTAGAGGGAGAGAACCAGGTCAGCCGACCTGCTCTAGAGCCAGAGAACCATGTCAGCAGAACTGCTTTAGAGCCATAGAACTGGGTCAGCAGAGCTGCTTTAGAGCCAAAGAACCAGGTCCGCAGAGACGTTGTAGAGCCAGAGAACCAGATCAGCAGAGCTGCTCTGTAGCCTAAGAACTAGATCAGCAGAGCTGCTCTAGAGCCAGAGAACCAGGTCAGCAGACCTGTTGTAGAGCCAGAGAAACCAGGTCAGCAGAGCTGCTTTAAAGGGAGAGAACCAGGTCAGCAGAGCTGCTTTAGAGCCAGAGAACCAGGTCAGCAGAGCTGCTCTAGCTGACACTGGCTGACCGACACTGACTGACTGACACTGACTGATTGACACTGACTGAAACTGATTGACTGACACTGACACTGACTGACACTGACACTGACTGACACTGACTGACTGACACTGACTGACTGACACTGACTGACACTGATTGACTGACACTGACTGACTGACACTGACTGACTGACTGACACTGACACTGACACTGACTTACTGACTGACACTGACTGACTGACACTGATTGACTGACACTGACTGACTGACACTGACTGACACTGACTGACACTGACTGACTACTCTACTACTCACTCTCTACTAATCTCTCTACTACTCACTCTCTACTGCTCTACTACTCTCTACTACTCACTCTCTACTACTCTCTACTACTCTCTCTCTACTACTCACTCTCTACTACTCACTCTCTACTACTCTCTCTCTACTACTCACTCTCTACTACTCACGCGCTACTACTCTCCACTAATCCCTCTCTACTACTCTCTACTATTCTCTACTACTACTTTCTACTACTCACTCTCTACTACTCACTCTCTACTGCTCTCTACTACTCACTCTCTACTAATCTCTACTACTCTCTCTCTACTACTCTCTCTCTACTACTCCCTCTCTACTACTCACTCTACTACTCTCTACTACTCACTCTCTACTACTCACTCTGTACTACTCACTCTCTACTACTAACTCTCTACTACTCTCTACTACTCACTCGACTACTCACTCTCTACTACTCACTCTCTACTACTCTCTCTCTACTACTCACTCTCTACTATTCACTCTCTACTACTCACTCTCTACTACTCACTCTCTACTACTCTCTACTACTCTCTCTACTACTCACTCTCTACTACTCACTCTCTACTACTCTACTACTCTCTACTACTCTGTCTACTATTTACTCTACAACTCTCCACTACTCACTCTACTACTCTCTACTACTCTCTACCACTCACTCTCTACTACTCTACTACTCACTCTCTACTACTCTCTCTCTACTACTCACTCTCTACTACTCTCTACTACTCACTCTCCACTACTCACTCTCTAGTACTCACTCTCAACTACTCTCTACTACTCTATACTATTCTCTCTACTTCTCACTCTCAACTACTCTATCTACTACTCACTCTCTACTACTCACTCTCTACCACACACTCTCGACTACTTGCTCTCTACTACTCGCTCTCTACTACTCTCTACTACTCACTCTACTACTCACTCTCTACTACTCTCTACTACTCACTCTCTACTACTCACTCTCTACTACTCTTTACTACTCACTCTCTACTACTCCATTATTCTCTACTACTCACTCTCTAGTACTCACTCTCTACTACTCTACTACTCTGTACTACTCTCTCTCTACTACTCACTCTCTACTACTCTCCACTACTCACTCTCTAATGCTCCCTACTACTCACTCTCTACTACTTACTCTCTACTACTGTACTGCTCGATTTTCCCGGCCTTCCGGTGTTGCAGAGCAATCCATATGACTTCAGTCTCTTTCCATCCGAGTCTAAGGACTGGAGTAGTGAGTAGGGCCTATCTATTAGACACTTGTGACACCATCCCGTGCTCCTACCCTTAGCTCAGGGCCTACACACATAGCCTAGGGGATAGATTCGTTAGCCTTGAGGATAATTTGCCCTATAGTGAGGTTGTTTCATGGAGCTGTGTTGAATTCAGGCCTGGTAGGCCTCAAACGGGAGAGACTCCATCTTTCTTTCTGCTCCGGCAGCCCGGGACCTTTCCAGAGGGAGGGGGATGTTTTAGTTATGAGGTGTTATTCGCTCGGAGAGAACCGGTTCAGGCCGGCCCTTATCGAAGGATTGTATTTTTCTTCATGCCGAAGACACTACATCAGGCCGGCCGGCTGGGAAAGTGTCCTTGGTACGGGGAGGTACAGGAATTTGGTGGGCGGCAGGTTTCGAGCTGGAAATTTCCATGAGGGAATGCACTTCTATATTAGTGAAAGTCTGAGTGAGATAAGGGCACTTGCTTCTAGACCATAGGCGGCATCTGGCCGTTAGCAGAAGAGCTATTACTTATTCCAGGGAAGACTGATGACGAACTTGAATCCAAAGAGGAGAGAGTAGCCGATAAGGACGAGGTTCCAGTGACTCGGAGAGGGAGAAGGGAGCAGACCCACAACTGCAGAGGGGTGACTTCCAGGCTAAGCTGAGGCATAGACGAGAAGGGAACCTAGATGACCATTGAGTACAGGCGACATACCCTCAAGGTGAAGTCGATCCCTTTTTCTTTGAAGTGTATAACTTAATCTTTTACTTTCCTTGCAGGTTATATATGTATGATGTGTTCCGTAAATGTGCATGTGGCATTTAAATAAAGTATTTAGCTTGTTGTAAGTTAGCATGTGTTATGTGTCTTTACGTAGAAGGATAGCCTAGCCTCTCTGTCAGAGCTAATGCGACATGAACCGGGGTTAATCCGGGTCAGGTAAGTGATAACTGGATGAGGAGGAAATGAGCCTCTCAAACTGGAGAACAGGTTGTGCTCCGCTAATGGTCTTTGTGTGATCTGATATATAGTAATCCCAATTCCCCTGTCGTGTACTACAGTGATAATAGGATGAGCTCGTGCTAAGGCTGCCGTGTAGATAGGAGATTCTGGGTCTGACTGAGGCCGCGAGATCGTGTGTGTGTCGCTGCCGAATGGGTAGGAGATTCTGGACCTGACTGAGGTCGCGAGACTTTGTGTGTTGCTACCGGATGGGTAGGAGATTCTGGGTCTGACTGAGGCCGCGAGATCGTGTGTGTCGCTGCCGAATGGGTAGGAGATTCTGGACCTGACTGAGGTCGCGAGACTTTGTGTGTTGCTGCCGAATGGGTAGGAGATTCTGGACCTGACTGAGGTCGCGAGACTTTGTGTGTTGCTACCGGATGGGTAGGAGATTCTGGGTCTGACTGAGGCCGCGAGATCGTGTGTGTGTCGCTGCCGAATGGGTAGGAGATTCTGGACCTGACTGAGGTCGCGAGACTTTGTGTGTTGCTGCCGAATGGGTAGGAGATTCTGGACCTGACTGAGGTCGCGAGACTTTGTGTGTCGCTGCCGAATGGGTAGGAGATTCTGGACCTGACTGAGGTCGCGAGATCGTGTGTGTATCGCTGCCGAATGGGTAGGAGATTCTGGGTCTGCCTAAGGCCGCGAGACTGTGGTTGCTGAGATTGCGAGGCTGTGAGGTCTTGATATATATATATATATATATATATATATATATAATAGGAATTCCCTGTCCTTAGGTGGTACGTATATATGTGGTTATTTGGGTGTAAAAAGACCCTAGGGAGGGGGTAACGTTCTGTTTTGGGTCAGAAGGGCTCTGTAGAGCGGGTTCCACCCGATCCGAAAACCCAAGCAGAACATTTGGCGTCACGAACTGTTTACGAAACCTGTGTGCGTTGTGCTTGTCTTGTGTTTGCTTTCGGCGTGTGCGTGGTTTTCTTTTTTGTGTGTTTGCGTGTATACTTTTTCTCTTTCTTTCTTTTCTCTGTGTTTCTTTTTCTTTCTTTTTCGCGATGTTTTCTAGGAAATCTAAATCTACTCTTAAATTGTCCGTTGATATTCCCGGATGGGATTCAACGCCTTATGGTGCCTTGGCCCGAGAGTGGGCTGACTCTACTGGTTTGAGTGAAAATTGGAACTCTTCTTTGGAGTCGGCGGAACCGGCGGACGTGATTACTTGTTTACAGACGGCACCTGTCTTGAAGGGTGAGGAAGTTCCCGCTTTGGGGCGCAGAGGTTGGGTTGTTCTATCTGCGTATCGGATTTTGCATGAGAGGTTGCTGAAATTGCAGATCTCTCTTAAGGATGCGGAATCGCACTTTGTTGAGGTTCAGAATTCCAATACTTTATTGCGCTGTCAAAACAAGTTGCTTTCCGACAAACTTGACACTTACCAAACGGTTGCTGAAAGGGCGGCTGTGCGGATTGCTCGTTACAAGTACAAGAACAGGCGTGGTCGGGTTTCGTCGCGTAAGGTGCGCCTGGCCGTGGCGAAGGCTGGACTGGATTGGAATCCTGATGAATGGGATGGTAATATCTGGGACTCGACTACGTCTTGTTCCTCGGGTGAGGAATGTGCTATGCATGAGTTTTCTCGTTCCCGTCATGGAAGTAAGTCTACTTCTCGCACCTCTGATGGTGCACCCCGTGATTGCGCTCGTTCTTCGGGCGGGATCGATACTTCTTACACTGATTGTCCCTCTACTAGTACTGCTCGGGCTCCTTGTGATGCTCGTCCCGTGGTTTCTGCGCATCCGGTTTTTCGTCGGAAGTTGCAGCAGTCTCCCAATGCTCCGCAGGGTGTTTCTTTGGACTGTTTGGAAGATTTTACCCAACAAGAAATTAGTGATATTTTGCAGCGCTTTCGGCAGCGGACTGGTGAGGCTTTGCTCACATGGATGGTGCGCCTTTATGAACTAGGCGCTGCTGGTATTATGTTGGACACTGGCGATTGTTTGAAGTTTTGTTCTTTGAGTTTGGATTCTACTGTACAAGATCATTTTCGTAACTATAATGGTGGTGGTCAGATTTCTTTGCTCCAATTGGCGACTGAGGGTTGTAATTTGAAGTATCCTACTGAATCTGACTGGCCTGTCAATGACAAGCCGTGGTATACCTTGCGTGATGCTGCGCAACGTCTTAAGGAGGAAGTGATGAAAACGGCTATTTTTCTGGGCACTGCTGACAGATTGCTTGATGGGATGTTGACTTCTTCTGTGCGGAATCGTATCATTCGCTCTTCTCCTGTTGCCTACAAGCAGGTCATGATGACTTTGTTGATTAACCAGACTGGTAATGTTCTATCTACGGTGTTGGAATCGGTACGCCAACTCGGTGAGTTGGGTGAGTGGTTTAAACCTGAACGTCAGTCCCGGCCTGACACTCGTACTCCTGGTGAATATAAATTTACTAGACGTGATATCTTTACTGGTCTTTTGGCTGATGGTGTGCGTCGGGAGGACATTGATGGTGAGACTACTGCTCGTTTGTGGGAGATGTTTCGCAAACGAGGCTTAGATCAGAAGGAGGGTGCCCGGCGTGTTCGAACGACTGAGTGTGATCGTGGTTGTTCTGATGATAGCGGTGATGATGATCGCCGTCGGCGCTCTGATCGTCGTGATGATCGGCGTCCTGTACGTGATCTGTCCCCCCGTCGAGAGCGGGACAGGGAGAGAGAGGGGGAAAAGGAAAGGGGGAGAAATG
Organism: Triturus cristatus; assembly: GCF_964204655.1. Taxonomy (NCBI): domain Eukaryota; kingdom Metazoa; phylum Chordata; class Amphibia; order Caudata; family Salamandridae; genus Triturus; species Triturus cristatus. Next base: position 1,282,959,049 of record NC_140585.1, read on the forward strand.
ATCATGCTTACAGCAGACGTAGAGATGATAGGGATCAATCCCCTGAGCTGAGAAGGAGGGAGGATAGATATAGTTTGGCCGATCGAAACTCGCAGTGCAATGCAGAGGACAGGAATCCATTTCGTAATAGAGATGGATATGAACAGGAAGTACCGATACCTAAAAAACGTGAGAGTCTTTATCCTGATTTGTCCTGGTACACAGAATGCAGTAAGAATGACTAGGAAATAGGTCAAGCTCCGGTACACAGATGGGCTCACAGAGATAATAGACCCTATGTAGATATTGATATTTATTGGAGACATCGTAATATCCAAAGGGCCCGAGCATTAGTTGATACAGGAGCGGAGGCCACTCTTATTCATGGAAAATCAAAGAAATTTACAGGGCAGCCTTTTACTATTACCGGATTAGGAGGAAAAGAAACCCCCGCAGTTCAAACTTTGCTTGAAATGAGAATAGGTAGAATCCCTAGAAAGGAATATTCTGTATTAGTGGTGCCACTTCTAGAATTCATAATTGGAATTGATATTTTGAAGGGAATGACGTTGCATCTCGATGATGGATGTTACCAATTTGGAACGACGCATTATATCTCGTCCAGACCTATACGGGTTGGTCGTTTAAGGATGCCCCCCATACAAGTTCCCCAGGCGACCAAAGTGGTTTGTCAGAAGCAGTATCGTATTCCGGGTGGCCATGCAGAGATTAGTACCACCATTCAGGAGTTGGTTGATGCAGGCGTTATAACTCCAATTACTTCCGCTTGGAATAATCCTGTTTGGCCGGTGCGTAAAAGTGATAACTCTTGGCGCATGACTGTTGATTATCGAGAATTGAACAAACACACGCCCTCTTTGACGGCTGCAGTACCGGATGTTCTTACCCTGATTGAAAGAATCCAAACACATCCAGGTACATGGTATGCGTCCATCGATATTGCTAATGCTTTCTTTTCTATTCCACTTGCCCCTGAGTGTCAGGAACAGTTCAGTTTTACGTGGAACGGGCGTCAGATGACGTTCAGAAGTCTTCCTCAGGGCTATGTGCATAGCCCTACGATCTGTCACCGGCTGGTGGCAGAACACTTGACTGAGGTACCAGTTCATCCCAAAATTCAGATATGTCATTATATTGATGATGTTTTGATCCAAGGCGAAACACAAGAGGATGTTCAGACACAATTAGATAGAGTCATTGAGTGTCTGCGTGGGAAAGGTTGGGAGATCAATCCGGACAAATTACAAGGTCCGTCCCAAGCTGTAAAATTTTTAGGTATTAATTGGCATGAGGGACACCGCGAGGTGATCCCTCAAGTTAAACAGAAGATTCTTGATTTTTCGGTTCCGAGGAATAGGAAGGAAGCCCAGAGCTTCATTGGTTTATTTGGTTTTTGGCGCCAGCATATTCCTGATTTGAGTCAAATATTGGCCCCGTTGTACCGTGTTACACGTAAAAAGAATGCATTTGAATGGGGTAAGCAACAACAAGATGCATTTAGTCTAGCGAAAGAGGCAATTCAACATGCTATGGATCTTTGGCCTGTACGTGATGGTGATGTGGATTTGAATGTGTCTGTGCAAGGCCCTTATGCAAACTGGAGTCTGTGGCAGAAACAAGGCAGGTGCAAAGTACCATTAGGGTTTTGGACCAAAAAGCTACCTGATGCTGGTGAGCGTTATACACCCTTTGAGAAACAGCTACTTGCTTGTTATTGGGCTTTGGTGGATACCGAGCAATTAACATTGGGACATGACATATTCTTGCGTCCTGAAATTCCTATTATGCAGTGGGTTTTGAGTTCACCAAAAACTCATCGAATTGGGCATGCTCAGGAGGCGAGTGTGATTAAATGGAAATGGTACATACAAGACAGGGCACGTGTGGGTCCGAAAGGAGTTGCGTCTTTACATGAGCAAGTGGCGCAAGCACCATCGACTGAGACTGAGAGTGAGTGTTCTGTACCTTTAGAACAGGAGTCTCCTGTCAAGTGGGGTAAACCTTTTGATGATTTGTCCGTCGAGGACAGGAACCATGTGTGGTTCACAGATGGGTCAGCAAAATTTATTGGAACTACACGGCACTGGAAGGCGGTGTCTTATAATCCGATCACACAGAAACTGTTGAGCACAACTGGTGAAGGGAAGAGTAGTCAGTTCGCAGAGCTCTATGCCGTTTATCAAGTTTTGAAACAGGAGTTACCTGGTGTATGCCATATTTTCACTGACTCCTGGTCCACTGCCAATGGACTGGCCGTTTGGTTACCGACCTGGCATTCCCATAATTGGAGGTTACACTCCAAAGAGTTATGGGGAAAAGAGTTATGGCAAGAGATTTGGGAAATGCTCCCACAGAGTACTGTTACCATCTTCCATGTGGATGCTCACACCCCAATAGATTCTCTTGACAAATTTTTTCATAACATTGCAGATGAGAAATCTAAAATTGCCGAGGCAGTGGTGGACAGACAAGATCCTGATATTGCGGGATTGGCGAAATGGGCACACCAGAAGGCAGGACACTTTGGAGAGAAGGCCACTAGCAGGTGGGCTGCTGATAGAGGAATTTATATTCCCCTGGACCTAATCAAAAATGTTATTCTACATTGTCCCGTCTGTCAGCATATCAGACAGCGTAAAGTACCCCAAATTGTTAGAGGTCATTTACATCGCGGGAAATTGCCCGCTCAAATCTGGCAGATTGATTACATCGGACCCCTTCCCATGAGCAGAAATTGTCAATATGTTTGCACAATTGTCGATACATATAGTGGTTTGCTGGTAGCTTTTCCATGTAAGCAAGCCACCCAATTGAATACCATTAAAACATTAGAATTGATTATGATGTATTATGGTGTGCCATTCCAAATTCAATCTGATAATGCATCCCATTTTCGTGGAAGATTGGTACAGGAATTCTGTGCGGAAAATAATATTGAATGGATCTTTCATATACCTTACTACCCGCAGGCCTCGGGCCTGGTGGAGAGATTGAATGGCCTGTTAAAGGATCAGCTACGCAAATTAACAGATGACAAGTATAAAAATTGGCGAGACTTTTTACCCCAAGCACTATTAATCCTGAATAATCGTCCTTTTTTAAATGCTGAATCTCCACTTATGCGTTTGTTCCCCCCAAAGGTTGAGACTATGCCTAATGTAATTAATGAAACTGTGATGTATTGGGAAATTACTTCCGGAGCTCTGGCTCCATGCAGAGCGACCCCAGGGTCGGCAGGCTTAGATTTGCATGCCATGGATGACACCGTTCTAAAAAGCAAAAATCGGGTCATCATTGCTACCGGTGTTGGTATTCATATACCACCGGGGAATTTTGGATTGATCGCCCCTAGATCGGGGCTGGCTGTAAAAGGCATCCAGGTACTTGGAGGGGTAATTGACAGCGACTATCAGGGAGAGATTAAGGTACTTCTGCTAAATAGCAGTGAGAATGACTTGCTGATACACCGCACCGACCGAGTGGCTCAATTACTCATTATGCCTGTTTTCAGTGGTGAAATAATGAAAGGCACTGCCCCAACTTTGCTAACTGTACGAGGCCAGAAAGGCTTTGGCTCTACGGATAACCCTGGAGCCAAGATTTGGGTGCAATCGCCTAAGAATCCCCCTGAACAAGCAGAGGTTATTGCCACCGGTCAGGATAATACCATTTTGGTTATGAGGCCAGGGAAAGATAGCTGGGAAGCTGTCCCAGCTAATAAATGTTATTTACGAGAATGATTAATGCCTGTGTTTGGTTCTTTTTCAGATCATTCTTTGGATTGTTGCTGCAGGATGTGTCGGTACTGGACACCGTTCGGTCTACTTCGGAGAGAGAGAAGGGATCCCATTAACCCGGGATGAACTGGGAACCAGAGTGTTGCGTTCCTTCAATGCGTGGGACTCGTCATCGAACTTTTGGACACTGCTGGCGAAAAGAGTAACTGATGCCCCTCACTTCTGTTTGACACCGATGAGATCTGTGCACGATATCTTAGCGACGTGCCTAGTTGCTGTCCCCGCCTCGCTGGAAACGTTAATAAGCATCTTTAACGTTTCAAAGGCTCGTCCGAATATTATTCTGGGTGATTTTGCTACCCATGCATATTGTCCTTTATGTACTGAACTGCCGAATGAGCAACTTCCCATCCAATCCCAAATAACTACGTATAACATTACACAAGGTGATCTATGCTTTTTCCTCACATGTAATCCTAATGCAATTTCTGAATGTCTACGTCTCAAGTTAAGAGGCGCCACTGTTCTCACATCTCATGAACGAACTCTGTGTTTCCAGAGGACACCGACCACATGTGTTTCAGTCCAGAACAATATGACTTGCAATAGTTTGGTAGTTACTCCCAGTCACTATCGTGCAATATTGCTACCTGCCGGATGGCTTTTCTCATGTGGTAATACTTCCTGGCCCTATGTCCCTGCGAACATTTCCGGAGGCCCGTGTGCCATTACTAGACTCAGTTTACTTATGTTCTCATCACATCCAAATGCCAACTCTCGTGTGCTCCGAGATACAACTACGTTACAGGAGGATTGTGACTCATCTTTGCATTTATATTCCAAGTCTGAATACCTTAGTCTAGCTGTTTCAATTATTGGTGTCCCTGCTTTGGCGGTTTATAATGCTAAATCCATTGGGAAAATGGCTTGCTGGATGGTCAAATCTATTAATCATACTTCCACAGTCTTATCTGACTTACTATTAGACGCCCAGGGTGAACGTAGAGCCATCTTGCAAAATAGAGCAGCCATTGATTATCTTCTGCTTAAACATGGACATGGCTGCTCGGACTTTGAAGGCCTCTGCTGTTTTAACTTATCTGATCATACACAATCCATTCGTGCACACATAGATAAATTGCATGACCTAACTAATGAAGTTAGGAAACACATTGATCAGAGCTGGTTTGACTGGCTCTTTAACTGGTTGCCAGACATGAATATGCTACGCCACACATTAGGTGGCATTTTGATTGCTCTTGTTGTTTTAATTTCTATCTGTTGTTTTATTCAGTGTATCCCTTCACTGCTTCAATTCTGCACATCTGGTACTAGACATAGATCAGTTAGTTTTGTTTCATATTATTCTTCCACAGATGTTAGTTCCATTTAGTATATATATAATAGACTGAAGTCAAGGGTGGAATGTACTGCTCGATTTTCCCGGCCTTCCGGTGTTGCAGAGCAATCCATATGACTTCAGTCTCTTTCCATCCGAGTCTAAGGACTGGAGTAGTGAGTAGGGCCTATCTATTAGACACTTGTGACACCATCCCGTGCTCCTACCCTTAGCTCAGGGCCTACACACATAGCCTAGGGGATAGATTCGTTAGCCTTGAGGATAATTTGCCCTATAGTGAGGTTGTTTCATGGAGCTGTGTTGAATTCAGGCCTGGTAGGCCTCAAACGGGAGAGACTTCATCTTTCTTTCTGCTCCGGCAGCCCGGGACCTTTCCAGAGGGAGGGGGATGTTTTAGTTATGAGGTGTTATTCGCTCAGAGAGAACCGGTTCAGGCCGGCCCTTATCGAAGGATTGTATTTTTCTTCATGCCGAAGACACTACATCAGGCCGGCCGGCTGGGAAAGTGTCCTTGGTACGGGGAGGTACAGGAATTTGGTGGGCGGCAGGTTTCGAGCTGGAAATTTCCATGAGGGAATGCACTTCTATATTAGTGAAAGTCTGAGTGAGATAAGGGCACTTGCTTCTAGACCATAGGCGGCATCTGGCCGTTAGCAGAAGAGCTATTACTTATTCCAGGGAAGACTGATGACGAACTTGAATCCAAAGAGGAGAGAGTAGCCGATAAGGACGAGGTTCCAGTGACTCGGAGAGGGAGAAGGGAGCAGACCCACAACTGCAGAGGGGTGACTTCCAGGCTAAGCCGAGGCATAGACGAGAAGGGAACCTAGATGACCATTGAGTACAGGCGACATACCCTCAAGGTGAAGTCGATCCCTTTTTCTTTGAAGTGTATAACTTAATCTTTTACTTTCCTTGCAGGTTATATATGTATGATGTGTTCGGTAAATGTGCATGTGGCATTTAAATAAAGTATTTAGCTTGTTGTAAGTTAGCATGTGTTATGTGTCTTTACGTAGAAGGATAGCCTAGCCTCTCTGTCAGAGCTAATGCGACATGAACCGGGGTTAATCCGGGTCAGGTAAGTGATAACTGGATGAGGAGGAAATGAGCCTCTCAAACTGGAGAACAGGTTGTGCTCCGCTAATGGTCTTTGTGTGATCTGATATATAGTAATCCCAATTCCCCTGTCGTGTACTACAGTGATAATAGGATGAGCTCGTGCTAAGGCTGCCGTGTAGATAGGAGATTCTGGGTCTGACTGAGGCCGCGAGATCGTGTGTGTGTCGCTGCCGAATGGGTAGGAGATTCTGGACCTGACTGAGGTCGCGAGACTTTGTGTGTTGCTACCGGATGGGTAGGAGATTCTGGGTCTGACTGAGGCCGCGAGATCGTGTGTGTCACTGCCGAATGGGTAGGAGATTCTGGACCTGACTGAGGTCGCGAGACTTTGTGTGTTGCTGCCGAATGGGTAGGAGATTCTGGACCTGACTGAGGTCGCGAGACTTTGTGTGTTGCTACCGGATGGGTAGGAGATTCTGGGTCTGACTGAGGCCGCGAGATCGTGTGTGTGTCGCTGCCGAATGGGTAGGAGATTCTGGACCTGACTGAGGTCGCGAGACTTTGTGTGTTGCTGCCGAATGGGTAGGAGATTCTGGACCTGACTGAGGTCGCGAGACTTTGTGTGTCGCTGCCGAATGGGTAGGAGATTCTGGACCTGACTGAGGTCGCGAGATCGTGTGTGTATCGCTGCCGAATGGGAAGGAGATTCTGGGTCTGCCTAAGGCCGCGAGACTGTGGTTGCTGAGATTGCGAGGCTGTGAGGTCTTGATATATATATATATATATATATATATATATATATATAATAGGAATTCCCTGTCCTTAGGTGGTACGTATATATGTGGTTATTTGGGTGTAAAAAGACCCTAGGGAGGGGGTAACGTTCTGTTTTGGGTCAGAAGGGCTCTGTAGAGCGGGTTCCACCCGATCCGAAAACCCAAGCAGAACAACTACTCACTCTCTTCTACTCACTCTCTACTACTCTCTACTACTCACTCTACTACTCATTCTCTACTACTCTCTACTATTCTCTCTCTGCTACTCACTCTCTACTACTCACTCTCAACTACTCTCTCTCTGCTACTCACTCTCTACTACTCACTCTCTACTTCTCTCTACAACTCACTATCTACTACCCTCTACTACTCACTGTACTACTACTCACTCTCTACTACTCTCTACTACTCACTCTCTACTGCTCACTCTCCTACTCTCTACTACTCACTCTCTGCTACTCTCTCTACTACTCTCTACTACTCTCTACTACTCACTCTCTACTCTCTATTACTCACTCTCTACCTCTCTCTACCTCTCTCTCTACTACTCTCTACCTCTCTACCTCTACCTCTCTACCTCTACACCTCTACTACTCTCTCTCTACTACTCACTCTCTACTACTTTCTACTGCTCACTCTCTACTGCTCACTCTCCTACTCTCTACTACTCACTCTCTGCTACTCTCTCTACTACTCTCTACTACTCTCTACTACTTACTCTCTACTCTCTATTACTCACTCTCTCACTCTCTACCTCTCTCTACCTCTCTCTCTACTACTCTCTACCTCTCTAAATCTACCTCTCTACCTCTACACCTCTACTACTCTCTCTCTACTACTCACTCACTACTACTCTCTACTACTCACTCTCTACTACTCTCTACTACTACTCTCTACTACTCAGTCTCTACTACTCATTCTCTACTACTCTCTACTACTCACTCTACTACTCTCTACCCCTCACTCCCTACTACTCTACTACTCACTCTCTACTACTCTCTCTCTACTACTCCCTCTCTACTACCCACTCTACTACTCTCTACTACTCACTCTACTACTCTCTACTACTCACTCTCTACTACTCACTCTCTACTACTCTCTACTACTCTCTCGACTACCCACTCTCTACTACTCACTCTCTACTACTCTCTCTACTACTCTCTCTCTACTACTCACTCTCTACTATTCACTCTCTACTACTCACTCTCTACTACTCTACTACACTCTCTACTACTCTACTACTCTCTCTACTACTTACACTCTACTACTCTCTACTACTCACTCTACTACTCTATACTACTCTCTACCACTCACTCTCTACTACTCTACTACTCACTCTCTACTACTCTCTCTCTAGTACTCACTCTCTACTACTCACTCTACTACTATCTACTACTCACTCTCTACTACTCTCTCTACTACTCACTCTCTACTACTCTCTACTACTCACTCTCCACTACTCACTCTCTAGTACTCGCTCTCAACTACTCTCTACTACTCACTCTACTACTCACTTTCTACTACTCTACTACTCTCTACTACTCTCTCTACTTCTCACTCTCTACTACTCTCTCTACTACTCACTCTCTACTACTCTCTACTATTCACTCTCTACTACACACTCTCTACTACTTGCTCTCTACTACTCGCTCTCTACTACTCACTCTACTACTCACTCTCTACTACTCTCTACTACTCACTCTCTACTACTCACTCTCTACTACTCACTCTCTACTACTCTCTACTACTCACTCTCTACTACTCCACTATTTTCTACTACTCACTCTCTACTACTCACTCTACTACTCTACTACTCTCTACTACTCTCTGTCTACTACTCACTCTGTACTACTTACTCTCTACTACTCTCCACTACTCACTCTCTAATACTCTCTACTACTCACTCTCTTCTACTCACTCTCTACTACTCTCTACAACTCACTCTACTACTCACTCTCTACTACTCTCTCTCTGCTACTCACTCTCTACTGCTCACTCTCCACTACTCTCTCTCTGCTACTCATTCTCTACTACTCACTCTCTACTTCTCTCTACTACTCACTCTCCACTACTCTCTATTACTCACTCTACTACTCACTCTCTACTACTCTCTACTACTCACTCTCTACGACTCACTCTCTACTACTCACTCTACTACTCTCTACTACTCACTCTCTGCTACTGTCTCTACTACTCTCTACTACTCACTCTACTCTCTATTACTCACTCTCTACTCTCTACCTCTCTCTCTACTACTCTGTACCTCTCTACCTCTACCTCTCTACCTCTGCACCTCTACCTCTCTACCTCTACACCTCTCTTTACATGCACACATATGCACATTTATGTATGCAGATATATACATATGCATTTATATATGTATGTGTATATATACATATATATACACACATATATAAACATATATATAATCTGCATATCTATATAAATACAAATATAAATGCATGCCTACATATATATACATATATGCATAGATATGCATGTTATGTACATGAACGTTTGAAAAACACTAATGAAAGCAAAGCTAAAAAGCCACCTAATTACAAACAGAATTGCTTTAACTTAAACGAGGGCGATACCTATTGCATTTTCAATGCTTGTTTACTTTGGTTCCATCAAGGAGGCATTCAGATGTGTCACACATTTGCCATAAATCCTGAATGTTAGCACTTTAGTTGCTTATTAGATCACTGTAGTAAAGCTACTGCTCACCAGGGAAGTCTGCTGCTGGTATTGAAAGTGCATGTTTCAGTCTGCATGTCAGAATTTTTAATGAAATAGAAGAGGATTTGAGAAGTCACTCTAAATGTGCCCTAATGTTTCTTTCTGCAGCACTAATCATACTTTAAATGGCAAAATGAACCCCCTCATGTTGTTCCTTTTTAAATTAAATGTTTTAAGACTTACCACTTTATTCCAATCAAGATGGCTTCAGGTGTGCAATACGTTTGTCATAAGTAGGACTGTTAGCTCTCTAGTTGTTCTTTAGAACACACTGGGAAGCTGCAGTAGAACACAAAGGAATCAACTGACAGTCTCTGCCCTTGTTGGATGTACATGTTTTACTGAGAATGTCAGACTTCATTCTCATATGACTGAGAAAGATTATGTGAATTTACAGAAAATATGCTCTCAGTTTAGCTTATAGATCACCTTCCAAACCTCTGTGGGAAAAGCATGAGAAAATAGTTTTCTCTCAAACATGATTCATGATATCCCAGCAGAAGGCTTTTTCACATGGGAAAATCACCTTAGAACACACCACAATTCCTAAAATGAGTGTAGTACCATCAACAAATGATTTATAATGTAACCAAAGTCTTAAAACCTTCTATTAACTGCAATGCTTTTTAATGAGGTGCTATCATGTATATCGGTCCCAAGATGGCTGCCAACACTTCTTGGATAAAGTGCTGACAGCCAATCAGATCTCACGATGAGAATATTTTGTATATAATAAATATTGACAAAAAGAAAAAAAGATTAAAATGATATATTGCATGTTTGTATGTTAATAGGTACATAAATTGATAAGCAAAAAATAAAAATATAGAAACCATACACTCTCGTTTGGGGTTGTATTTGATCTTCACGACAACTCAGTGCACGGTTTTAAATATTTGTTTTTAATTGTTTTTCAATTCCTTTACCTTGTTTAAATAAGTTTCCTATATATGAATTTGCAAATATCTGTCTCAACCCTGATATAGGAAACTAAATTAGGGGTACCCTTGTTACATTGCAACGGATTTACACCATTTAAACAAAAGGCGTGCGTGTGAACCAAGGGCTACCTCTTTGCCAAATTTGGTGGAATTCCGTTCAGAAGTTCGGGCTGTAGCTGCGATTAAAGGTTCCTATGGAAAATTGCATGGGGAAAACACGTTTGGGACCCCCATTTTTCTCGGGTCCCGCTTGACGAATCACCCCAAGACTTTCAGGATAGGAGCGGACCGGAGCGCCCCACTAGTTTTGAAAATTTTGCGACGATTCATCGACCGACGCCAAAGTTATTCCAAATAGAAGGTTGCGGATTTCCTATGGATGATAGGTCCTAACTATAACTACCTACTGGCGACTGCCTGTAGGTAATATATATATATATATATTCACTGAAAAAAACAAAGGTTTTAGGGGCATTATAGTTAGGAATTGGCATTTAAAAAACCTTAGAAATTCACTGAAAAAACCATAGGTTTCAGGGGTGTTATAGTTAGCTGGACATTTCCCTCGTACAAAACCCTAGAAGTTCCCCTGTTATAGTTAGTTCAGCTAACTATAACTCGCGCCTCCGCAATGCACTGCTGATGACGTCACATATTACATCACTCATGACATGGTCAGTGACATCACTCATGACATCACTGATGACATCTCAAATGACATCACTGATGACATCACTGATGACATCATCCATGTGATAAATTACTGCATCTTCTCACACCCTAATTTAACCTTTGATACACCAACTCAAAATTTCAGACGTCCATTCTCAAAACCATAGATACTCCAATACCAATAGCTACATACCCACTCATTAACTCTTAGGTCTACATACACCTCCACTCACTCACCTGTACAGTCACTCATACTTTTTTTTATTTCTCTAGGTATCCCCAGCGTTGACGATGGAGAGGATAATGACAGTTGAGCGTCAGAGGGCTCGTCAGAATGGTGGACTAAAGCTGACGTTACATTCACTACCTCCATGGACAGACGTCTTTCAGTTCTCTCAATCTCAGCAGTCAAGGCGGTTGCAGCTTTAACTAGATACGAGTCCAGAGTAGCCCCTGCCACCCCGTTTAGCTTAACTCCAGGGACCCTCTTTTTACCCATCATATATATTCGGCCCCACAGCTGCCACACCTTACCGACGTGCAGATCTCAAGGGGGTGGCCCAGCCCAGCCTCTTCCAGCCCCTGACGGCCTCAGACGGCCCGCCCTTTGCCCGGGCTTTGCACGGGCATGCCCGCGCGCGTCCCGCGCTGCGGGAGGCGTGTGCGGCTTAAGTAGCGCTTCACCGCGTCACCGCTGGAGGGCTGAAGGGCTGCTGGGACTAGTAGTCCTGTAAGAATGCTGGCCGTTTCCCTCACGGCTGTTGCTGAGGGCGAGAGCGATGAGATGCTGGCCGTTTCCCTTACGGCGTTCGCGGGAACAGAAGCAATGCAAGCAAGGTAAGCCGTTCCCCTCACTGCGTTTCAAAGAACCCGCGCTGCGGGAGGCGTGCGCGGCTTAAGTAGCGCTTCGCCGCGTCACCGCTGGAGGGCTGAAGGGCTGCTGGGACTAGTAGTCCTGTAAGAATGCTGGCCGTTTCCCTCACGGCTGTTGCTGAGGGCGAGAGCGATGAGATGCTGGCCGTTTCCCTTACGGCGTTCGCGGGAACAGAAGCAATGCAAGCAAGGTAAGCCGTTCCCCTCACGGCGTTTCAAAGAACCCCACTCATACTTACAGTCACTCCGTACAAGACTATCATATGCATTTATACACCTATATAGACACTCACAGACCGCCAATCATCCATTGAGGTACTGACACACCTAGTCAGTCGTGCAAGTAATTAAACACAGTCCAATTTACTCACCTATACAGTTAAACACACTCAAGTTCACTTACTCATAAAAATAGTACCACATTCTTATGCTCTTATACAATCATTGATACAAGCACACACTCATCCATACAGCCACTCTCACAATCACACACTCTCACATATACCCACTTATATACTCTTACACGCATATATACTGCCTTTCACATATGTAGTTAGTCACACATGTACCACTGAGATATACATTCAATCCCTAACACACCCATATATACACTCACCCAACCATACAGTTGATCACAGATGCACTCTTATAACCATGCACCCATAGAATCACCCACTCACACATCTATGCATAGAGTCACACACACCCTACCCACACAAACACTCAGGCACCCATACAGATACTAAGACAACCAATCAATAGCCCATATAGACACTCATATAGCTATTCACAAAACCATGCAGCCACATATACACCTACACACAGACACATACAGACATTCACACAGTTTAGTCACTAGTCTGCAGTAAGATACATTTAATGACTCACTTATAGAGTCAGTTACGCACCTAGAAAATCAACCATTCACACACTTGTACACCCACTCATTCTTCCACAGGCCTTTCACTATAAATATATAAAATATATTTAAACTTTACAGAAACACTCAGTCACTGGATGACGTCATCAGTGATGTCATTTGAGATGTCATCAGTGATGTCATGAGTGATGTCACTGACCATGTCATGAGTGATGTAATATGTGACGTCATCAGCAGTGCATTGCGGGGGCGCGAGTTATAGTTAGCTGAACTAACTATAACAGGGGAATTTCTAGGGTTTTGTACGAGGGAAATGTCCAGCTAACTATAACACCCCTGAAACCTATGTTTTTTTCAGTGAATTTCGAAGGTTTTTTTAAATGCCAATTCCTAACTATAACGCCCCGGAAACCTTTGGGTTTTTCAGTGAATTTCAAAGGTTTTTTAAATGCTAATTCCTAACTATATCAGGCCTGAAACCTATGGTTTTTTCAGTGAATTTCAAAGGTTTTTTAAATGCTAATTCCTAACTATATCAGGCCTGAAACCTATGTTTTTTCAGTGAATTTAAAAGGTTTTGCAAATGACAATTTTTAATGTATTAATTGTTATACTGATTTTTTTGATACTGATTTACTACATTTTTTAAACTATTTAGATATTTTTTTAATTACATTATAATTACATTATACATTACAATACAAAATATACTTTCTCAGAATGAATTACTTTAGTTTAAATACTTGGCAAATAGGCAACAGACTTTTAAGTACAGTAGTTACAGTTGTTGCAATGGCCAACCCATTTTCAAACACAAAGCAACATTGAGCTCAATGTGAATTTCTAGTTAAATGCAATTAGTTACGTTATGGATTGCTTTTCTAACCACAGGACTGGATCCTAGATTCAGTCCTTGGACATCTCCTGTAAACAGTTGAGTAAAAGCGTTTTGGTCACAGTAGTTATTTTTAAGGAATATCATTGTATTTTAAAAGTTGACACTTTTTTCACATAGAATCACCAATGTTATCCTATGGCAGAAAATTCACTTACCAGGTAGGTAGTGTTATCGTTACTTTTTCTTACTCAGTGGTGGATCCCGGATCCAGCAATGGCCAACCTCCTGTAAACAGTTGAAAGAATGTGTTTAAGTCATACAGACGATTTTTTAGGAATATTTTTTGTTTGTGAAAATAGACACTTAGAAACTTTTCTGCTGAAAACCACATAATGGATTCCTATGGAAGAAAATACAAGTTACTCGTAAGTACGCTTAGAATGACTTTTCAGGGTCAGTGCTGGGCTAAAAGATGCAGCACTGGGTTCTCAGGGTCAGTGCTGGACTAAAAGATGCAGCCTTGGGTTCTCTCCTGATTACAGGTGAGTAAATCGGAATTCATAGTTCGGCTGATTTTAGAGGAATATTTGTACGTTTAAAAAATGGACACTTCGAAAATTTTCTGCTGAAAACCACACAATGGATTCCTATGGAAGGAAATACAAGTTACTGGTAAGTACGCTTAGAATTACCTTTCATGTTCAGTGCTGGGCAAAAGATGCATTCCTGGGTTCTCTCCTGATAACAAGTGAGTAAACCGGAATTCGTAGTTCGGCTGATTTTAGAGGAATATTTTTAGTTTGTGAAAATAGACACTTAGAAACTTTTCTGCTGAAAACCACACAATGGATTCTTATGGAAGGAAATACAAGTTACTGGTAAATACGCTTAGAATTACCTTTCATGTTCAGTGCTGGGCAAAAAGATGCAGCACTGGGTTCTCTCCTGATTACAGGTGAGTAAATCGTAATTCGTAGTTTGGCTGATTTTAGACGAATATTTGTACGTTTCAAAAATGGACACTTAGAAAATTTTCTGGTGAATACCACACAATGGATTCCTATGGAAGGAAATACAAGTTACTGGTAAGTACGCTTAGAATTACTTTTAAGAGTCAGTGCTGGGCTAAAAGATGCAGCCCTGGGTTCTCTCCTGATAACAGGTGAGTAAATCGGATTTTGTAGTTCGGC
Organism: Triturus cristatus; assembly: GCF_964204655.1. Lineage (NCBI taxonomy): Eukaryota > Metazoa > Chordata > Amphibia > Caudata > Salamandridae > Triturus > Triturus cristatus. Next base: position 1,282,974,120 of record NC_140585.1, read on the forward strand.
TGATTTTAGAGGAATATTTTTAGTTTGTGAAAATAGACACTTAGAAACGTTTCTGCTGAAAACCACACAATGGATTCCTATGGACGGAAATACAAGTTACTGGTAAATACGCTTAGATTTACTTTTCAGGGTCAGTGCTGGGCTAAAAAATGCAGCACTGGGTTCTCTCCTGATAACTGGTGAGTAAATCGGAATTCGTAGTTCGGCTGATTTTAGAGGAATATTTGTACGTTTCAAAAATGGACACGTAGAAAATGTTCTGCTGAAAACCACACAATGAGTTCCTATGGAAGGAAATACAAGTTACTGGTAAGTACGCTTAGAATTACTTCTCAGGGTCAGTGCTGGGCTAAAGGATGCAGCCCAGGGTTCTCTCCTGATTACAGGTGAGTAAATCGGAATTCGTAGTTCAGCTGATTTGAGAGGAATATTTGTACAATGGTGAAGGAAGGGGGCGGGGCCTGAGGTGATATGTGTGAAAACACGCCCCGTGGTGCGTTTTAAGTTGGGGAATTAATTCCTCTTCAATCCTGAGGTCCCCTGGGGGCCAACTAGCCAACCAGGTACCTCCAGTATGCGCCAGGGGGCTGCATTGCAGAGAGGTGTTCAGAGGCCCGCCCCTTTTTACAACACTCTGCAACGCAGCTCCGTGGTGCTAACTATAACTATAACTATCTACTGGCGACCGCCAGTAGATAATATATATATGTATATTCGCCAGTAGGTAGTTATAGTTAGGACCTATTTTCCATTGGAAATACACAACATTCTATTTGGAATAACGTTGGCGCCGATTGACGAATCTTCGCGAAATTGTCCAAACTTTTGGCCAGCTTCGGTCCGCTCCTATCCTGAAAATTTCACGGTGATTCATCAAGCGGGGGCTGAGAAAAAAGGGGGGCCCCAAAACGCGTTTTCCCCATGCATTTTCCCATAGGACCTGTTGACGCAGCTACAGCCCGAACTGATGAACGGAATTACACCAAATTTGGCAAAGAGGTAGTCCTCAGTTCAGACTTGTGCCTTTTGCTTAAATGGTGTAAATCCCTTCAGTAGTTTCTGAGAAAATTAGAGTTAAAAAGATAGATATATCTGGGCGGAGCCTAACCACACATCTCATCGTGAGATCTGATTGGCTGTCAGTACTTCATCCAAGAAGTGTTGGCAGCCATACTGGGACCAATATACATGATAGCACCTCATTAAAAAGCATTGCAGTTAATAGAAGGTTTTAAGACTTTAGTTACATTATAAATCATTTGTTGATGGTACCATACTCATTTTAGGAATTGTGGTGTGTTCTAAGGTGATTTTACCATGTGAAAAAACCTTCTGCTGTGATATCATGAATCATGTTTGAGAGAAAACTATTTTCTCATGCTTTTCCCAAAGAGGCTTGGAAGGTGATCTATAAGCTAAACTGGAGCATATTTTCTGTAAATTCACATTATCTTTCTCAGTCATGTGAGAATGAAGTCTGATATTCTCAGTAAAACATGTACATCCAACAAGGGTAGAGACTGTCAGTTGATTCCTTTGTGTTCTACTGCAACTTCCCAGAGTGTTCTAAAGAACAACTAGAGCGCTAACAGTCCTATTTATGACAAACGTATTGCACACCTGAAGCCATCTTGATTGGAATAAAGTGGTAACACTGAAAACATTTAATTTACAAAGGAACAAACTGAGGGGGTTCATTTTGCCATAGAAATTATGATTAGTGCTGCAGAAAGAAAAATGAGGGCACATTTTAACTTCTCAAATCCTCTTCTATTTCATAATAAAATTCTGACATGCAGACTGAAAATTGCACTTTGAATACCAGCAGCAGACTTCCCTGGTGAGCAGTAGCTTTACTACAGTGATCTAATGAGCAACTAGAGTGCTAACATTCAGAATTTATGGCAAATGTGTGACACATCTGAATGCCTTCTTGATGGAACCAAAGTAAAACACTGAAAGTATTTCCTACTGAGGAGACTGCAGTAAATGAGGAAATTAGGAAATTTCATAACAAATAAATCTCCCAAGATGGCCACCAGAGACAAAAGAGCCCAAATGTAGCCCAAATATCACCCAGATGTAGCCCAAGTATAGCCCAATGACAGAATGTCCCAGAGTGTTCTTAAGAACAATTAGAGCGCTAACAGTCTTACTTATGACAAAAGTATGGAACACCTGAAGCCATCTTGATTGGAATAAACTGGTAACACTTAAAACATTTAATTTACAAACAAACAAAATGAGTGGCTTCATTTTGCCGTAGAAATTATGATTAGTGCTGCAGAAAGAAAAATAAGGGCACATTTTAACTTCTCAAATCCTCTTCTATTTCATAAAACAATTCTGACATGCAGACTGAAACATGCACTTTGAATACCAGCAGCAGACTTCCCTGGTGAGCAGTAGGTTTACTACAGTGATCTAATGAGCAACTAGAGTGCTAACATTCAGAATTTATGGCAAATGTGTGACACATCTGAATGCCTTCTTGATGGAACCAAAGTAAAAAACTGAAAGTATTTCCTACTGAGGAGACTGCAGTAAATGAGGAAATTAGGAAACTTCATAACAAATAAATCTCCCAAGATGGCCACCAGAGACAAAAGAGCCCAAATGTAGCCCAAATATCACACACATGTAGCCCAAGTATAGCCCAATGACAGAATGTCCCAGAGTGTTCTTAAGAACAACTAGAGCGCTAACAGTCTTACTTATGACAAAAGTATGGCACACCTTAAGCCATCTTGATTGGAATAAAGTGGTAACACTTAAAACATTTAATTTACAAAGTAACAAAATGAGGGGGTTCATTTTGCCATAGAAATTATGATTAGTGCTGCAGAAAGAAAAATTAGGGCACATTTTGACTTCTCAAATCCTCTTCTATTTCATAAAACAATTCTGACATGCAGACTGAAACATGCACTTTGAAGGCCAGCAGCAGACTTCCCTGGTGAGCAGTAGCTTTACTACAGTGATCTAATGAGCAACTAGAGTGTTAACATTCAGAATTTATGGCAAATGTGTGACACATCTGAATGCCTTCTTGATGGAACCAAAGTAAAAAACTGAAAGTATTTCCTACTGAGGAGACTGCAGTAAATGAGGAAATTAGGAAACTTCATAACAAATAAATCTCCCAAGTTGGCCACCAGAGACAAAAGAGCCCAAATGTAGCCATAATATCACCCAGATGTAGCCCAAGTATAGCCCAATGACAGAATGTCCCAGAGTGTTCTTAAGAACAACTAGAGCGCTTACTGTCTTACTTATGACAAAAGTATGGCACACCTGAAGCCATCTTGATTGGAATAAACTGGTAACACTTAAAACATTTAATTTAAAAAGGAACACAATGAGGGGGTTCATTTTGCCATAGAAATTATGATTAGTGCTGAAGAATGAAAAATTAGGGCACATTTTGAGTGACTTCTCAAATCCTCTTCTATTTCATAAAATAATTCTGATATGCAGACTGAAACATGCACTTTTAATACCAGCAGCAGACTTCCGTGGTGAGCAGTAGCTTTACTACTGTGATCTAATGAGTAACTAGAGTGCTAACATTCAGAATGTATGGCAAATGTGTGACATATCTGAATATCTTCTTGATGGAATCAAAGTAAAAAACTGAAAGCATTTCCTACTGAGGAGACTGCAGTAAATGAGGAAATTAGGAAACTTCATAACAAATAAATCTCCCAAGATGGCCACCAGAGACAAAAGAGCCCAAATGCAGCACAAATATCACCCAGATGTAGCCCACATGTAGCCCAATGACAGAAGTGTGCAAAACACTTATTGTTTGTGTACTTGCAGTTTTATATAGTGCAGATTTGTCAGGTATTGGAGTGCTTTACATGAGCATTGGTTACATCACACAAGATTAAATTCGTTTTGGTCGTAGACATGGGGGGATTAGGTGATTTGACCAGAATCACAGAATGTTGAGCTGAAGCAGAAATACCAACCTGGTTCCCCAGTTGCAAAGTCTGCAGCTCTGGAAGTAACACCACATCCTCTCCCCTAGGTGCAACATTTAACCCCTTCCCCGCTCATGACGGAACCACTCCATCATGAGCCACGGTTGCGCTGTGCTCATGACGGAGTGTTTCCGTCATGCTGTGGCCGTTGGCGGCCGCTCCGCCCACACGGCGCTAATTCCCCGCCTGTGCGGGCGAATAGCGCAGTGGGCGGAGACGTGACGGAACCACTCCGTCATGAGCACAGCTCAACCGTGGCTCGTGACGGAGTGGTCCCGTCACGAGCACAGCGCCACCGCGCTGACCCTAAACCCCCCGCAGCGCCGCGGCGGAATTCCTGCCGCGGCGAAGGGGTTAATCAAGTGGTCAACTGGATAAAAAAACATAAAGATTACAAATAATTTAAAAGTTCTTTGTCGCTATTTGAAAACTCAGAAAATATGTCCTCATTTTAGTTTTTTAGAGCACTAACCATAATTTTAATGCAAATAAGACCCCCTCATATATGTAATTTCTAAAGGAAATGCTCTAGGTATTACAGTTTTGATTACATCAAGATTACGATAGGCGTTCCACACTTTTGTAATAAATATAGAATGTTAGCAATCTAGTTGTTGATTGGGATACTGTTGAGAAGCAGAGGCCAGGGGCATGGACTCTGACAATTGAAGGCAGGTAGGAGAGTGCAGAGGCAACAATTTGACCACACTGGGCAGGCAAGAAGGGCAGTGGCAGCACAACAGACTATGGAGGGCAGTGGAAAGGGGGCAGGGGCAACAAACCAACAATACAGGACTTGCAAGAGAGGCTGTGGCAATATAATAGACCATTGTGGGCAGAAGGAAGAGGCAGTGGTAGTACAACCATACATGCCAACAGACCCGTTTCAGCCAGGAAACGTCCAATGTTTTTAAGCTCAAATGGGCTTTATTTGATCTGTCTCCTGTCTACAATCTCCTCTTTTTCAATGTAACTCAAAGGGGAAAATCAATACGCCAGTTTTTTTTCAAAATCTCCCTCTTACCAAGTTCAAAATGTTCGCAAGTATGGTACATTTGATTATGGTAGGCAGGAGGAATTGGGGTAGGGACATTAACTCGGATAACGGAGGACAGGAGGGAAATGGAGAGGTGCACCAAACTGACCCTACAGGGCAGGCATCAGGGTTTGCAGCAGCACAATACACCACACAGGGCATGCGGGACGGGAGTGCAGCACAATAATCCATAGAAAGCAATAGGGAGGGGACAGGACCATGCACATGGACAACAGAGAACAGAGGGGAAAGAGGCAATGGTAGCTAGCTGACCATAATGGACAGACAGGAGAGAAAGCTGCAGCATAACAGACCATAAAGGGCAGGAGGGACGGATCAGGGGCATTACAATGGAACAGACAAGCCAGGAGGGAGGGAATAGGGGTCTGCACATGGAAACAGAGAGCTGGGGGCATGGGGGCAGGGCAGGAGCAGCAAGATGACCATGGAGGTCAGGCAGGATGAGCACTAGAAACAAGACACAACATGGAGAGCAACAGTGAGACTATGATGGCATACACACAGAACATGGAGGGAAGGTGGGAGGGGATCAGGGGCAGCTAGCTGACCACACAGGGAAGGTGGGAGGGGCCATGGCAGCAAAGAAGACCATGCATGGCAAGAGGGAGGGTTAGTGGCAGCACAATGGCTATGATGGGCACGAAGGAGGGTGCAGGGGCATGCACAAAGGACCATGGAGGATGGAAGGGAGGGTCAAGACCTGGGCACAGACAAGACAGTTCAGGGGAAGGGGCCTCACAACAGACCGTGTGGGGCAGGCAGGAGGAGTAGTTGCAGCACAACAGACCAGTGAGGGCAGAAGGGTGTGGCAGTAAAATGGACCATGGAGGACAGGAGGAAGAGGATAGGGGCATGGCATGTGGACAGGCAGGGTGGAGGTGGCAGGGACAGGTTGCAGTCATCTGACAATGCTAGGCAGGTGGGAGGGGAGTGGCAGCTCAACAGAACACTCAGAGAAGATAGGAGTGGCAGGTCCATGGAACATGGTGGGCAAAAAGGATGGGGCAGGGGCATGCACAAAGACATCGGAGGGCAGGGGGAAGGAGAATAAGGGCAGCAAGCTAAGCACAGAGGCTAAGCGCATCAGACCATGCATGGCAGGAGGGAGGAGGCTAGTTCATGGATTCAGACAACAGAAGATAGGGAGGAGGTGGATGGGGCAGCAAGCTAACTGTTCAGAGAAGGTGGGTATTAGGAACTTTATTGTTTTTAAAATGTGTCTGTGCGAACTACTTAAAATATGAACAAGTATGCAGCATAATCTCACTTTTATTCAGGAAGAAGAGGACGTTTGTGACTGTGACTCCGGGCTCACTTCGCAGAAACACCCCCTGACCCTCCACCCCCCATCGCAAAATGTAATGCCCGTGAAAAGGGTAGGTGGACGCAGTGGTATATAGAACATAGTCCTGAGAACACGATTATAAATGAAAACTAGATATAGTATATGGTATAAACTATGCACCAAAAAGTGTGATATAAGATGAACCGGGGCATGAAATATAATATGCAATACATTGTGCGCAATGACAGATTCATTGGAGAGCGCGAGATAGCACAGGCACTAGCGCGTGCTATGCGATATGTGCCTTGGAGTGTAATATGCACAGGGCAGTGTTGTGTAACCTAACTAGTCTCTAAAGTTGTAATATAAAATATGTGCTGGGGAGTGTAACGTTGCATACGCACTGTGACAAAGATATGGATCCCTGATTGTAATATGCATGGCATAGCGCTGTGCGTTATAACATAGGCATCGAGGAAGGCACGTTAGATGGGGCAATATAACCCGTGCGAAGGCAAGTGTGGCATGACATATTCACGGGGTGGTGTTACAGTGCACATGGGCTAGAGAGTGTCATAGCATGCGCACTAGCTGATAGAATACAACACAGAGGTGTGTGGCACTCGGCGGGCACTGGTGGGTGTAACACAGCATTGGGCTCAGCCAGGAGCACGCTGTGACTCTCAAGTGAGGTTCATCTCCTTTCCAGAGAGTAAAATAAAAAGTATTACACATCCGGCAGTGGATGTGTGTATTATTAACCGTGAGGGGGGTTTCTTGCATAGTTTGGTCGAATTTTTGTCGAATCCCCTTTGAATGGCTTGGTGTGCATGTGTATTAAATATGCCCGTCAATAGCTACCCATGTTTGTATAAATAAATGACAAGGGTGTCTACTTGGAGAGTACCCACCGGCGGGGGTGCCGGGATTAGGCACGGTAGGGCGTCAGACACGTCAGAGCTTCACTAGTGGTGTAAATACATTCCACGTGGATTCATTGTATGCATAGTTGCCTTTTGATGAATATCGTGCAAATCTTCATGGTGATAGGTACATACGGTTTGTCCAGCATGTCTTAGGTGTTTCTAGGTGTTAATATATTAAAAAAATAATAATAAAAAAACAAAGGCCGGCCCCGGGGGATGGGGTCCCCGGGGCCATAAGTGGCCTGAGGAGTGGGGCAAAGCAGCCCCCCTCCTAAAGAATTGAAAAAAAATAGGCCATGACCCAGGGTTGGGGTCCCCGGGGCCGATTAAGGCCATGGGAGGGCCAAATTTAGTTTTTTCAACAACAAAAATTAGAGTGCAGGCCCTGGAAGATGGGGTCCCCAGGGCCAATAAATTAGAAAAAGAATGGGGGCCACACAGTCCTCCTTCTTAAAAAAAATAAAATAAATAAAAGACCTGCATCGTGCCGGAGGCCACGCCCCCTCCTTGCAGCACTCTGCAAACGCGCCCCCTGGTCAGTTGTAAGTTGGGGAATTAATTCCCCTTCAATACTGAGGGCCCCTGAGGGCCAACTAGCCCAACAGGTATATCCAGTATGCGCCAGGGAGCTGCATTACAGATAGGTGTTCTGAGGCCACGCCCCTTTTTACACCTCTATGCAACGCTGCTCTGTGACGCTTACTGGAGGTACCTAGTGGGCTAGTTTGACCCTTGGGACCCTTAGGATTCAAGGGGACTTAATCTCTCAACTTAGAACGGCCACAGGGCGCATTTACACAGTGGTGAAGGGAGGGGACGGGGCCTGAGGTGACGTGTGCAAACACGCTCTGTGGCACGTTTTAAGTTGGGGAAATAATTCCCTTTCAATCCTGAGGGACCCTGGGGGCCAACTAGCCCACCAGGTGCTTCCAGTAAGCGCCACTGCTCTGCGTTGCAGAGAGGTGGTGCAGGCCGTTGCCCCTTTTTACACCTCTCTGCAATGGCGCTTACTGGACGTACCTAGTGGGCTATTTTGCCCCTAGAACCCTCAGGATTCAAGGGGACTTAATCTCCCAACTTAAAAAACGGCCACAGGGCATGTTTACACAATGGGGAAGGGAGGGGACGGGGCCTGAGGTAACTGTGCAAACACGCCCTATGGCGCGTTTTAAGTTGGGGAAATAATTCCCCTTCAATCCTGAGGGCCCCTGGGGGCTAACTAGCCCACCATGTGCTTCCAGTAAGCGCCACTGAGCTGCGTTGCAGAGAGGTTGTTCAGGCCGTGCCACTTTTTACACCTCTCTGCAACGCAGCTCTATGGCGCTTACTGGAAGTACCTAGTGGGCTAGTTGGACCCTAGGGACCCTCAGGATTCAAATGAACTTAATCTCCCAACTAAAAACGGCCACAGGGCGTGTTTACACAGTGGTGAAGGGAGGGGACGGGGCCTGAGTTAACGTGTGCAAACACGCCCTGTGGCGTGTTTTAAGTTGGGGAAATAATTCCCCTTCAATCCTGAGGGACCCTGGGGGCCAACCAGCCCACCAGGTGCTTCGAGTAAGCGCCACTGCGCTGCGTTGCAGAGAGGTGGTCTAGGCCGTGCCCCTTTTTACATCTCTCTGCAACGCAGCTCTGTGGCGCTTACTGGAGGTACCTAGAGGGCTAGTTGGACCCTAGGGACCCTCAGGATTCAAGGGGACTTAATTTCACAACTTAAAATGGCCACAGTTTTAATCCCCTGCCCCATTATATACTAGGGGCTTACAGAGGAAGTCATGCTAATCACAGGGGGACCCCAACGCATAGTGTTCCCTAGTGTATGTAGGTGTTTTCACTGTATTCTTATTTTTTTTAACATAGCACTGGCTCTAGGACTGGTTAGTCAGACTCAGTTACCACCAGCATCCGTCTGAAAAAGTTGAGGGTACAGGATGATTTTGCAACAAGGCTTCTTTCTGCTCTTCTGTTTGTTCTTTCTGCACGTTATCCTTCTTCCTGCACTTTTCTTCGTCTTTGAGGACTTCTGTTGCTTCTTTCTGCATTTCTTTTTTTTCTTTATGTGCGTTTTTTCTTCTTTCTTCACATGTCCTATCTCTGTAGGCATAGTTAGAAATGAGCATTTAAAAAGCCTTTGAAATTCACTGAAAAAACCATAGGTTTTAGGCACTTTATAGTTAGGAATTAGCATTTAAAAAACATTAGAAATTCATTGAAAAAACCATAGGTTTCAGGGGCGTTATAGTTAGCTGGACTTTTGACTCGTACAAAACCATTGAAATTCCCCCGTTATAGTTAGTTCAGCTAACTATAACTCGTGCGCCCGCAATGCAATGCTGATGACGTCACATATTACATCACTCATGACATGGTCAGTGACATCACTCATGACATCACTGATGACATCTCAAATGACATCACTGATGACATCACTGATGACCTCGTGTCATGAGTGATGTAATATGTGACGTCATCAGCAGTGCATTGCGGGCGCGCGAGTTATAGTTAGCTGAACTAACTATAACGGGGGAATTTCAATGTTTTTGTACGAGTCAAAAGTCCAGCTAACTATAACGCCCCTGAAACCTATGGTTTTTTCAGTGAATATATATATATGTATATATATATATTACCTTATCGACCCCAACCCCAACCCCTAAACCCCACCCACCCTAAATCCTAAAAATACCCTTGCCGCCCAAATACCCCAGCCATCCTAAACCCTAAAAATACCCTTGCCACCCAATTACCCTAACCTACCTTAAACCTTAAAAATACCCTTGCCACCCAAATGTCCTCACCCACCCAAAACGCTAAAAATACCCCTGCCAACCAAATACGCTCACCAACCCTAAACCCTAAAAATACCCTAGCCACTCTAAATCTGAAAAATATCCTTGCCGCCCAAATACCCCTACCCCTACCCACCCTAAACCTTAAAAATACCCATGCCACCCAAATACCCTTACCCACACTAAAACCTAACAAATACCCTTGCTGACCAAATACCCTTACCCACCCTAAACCCTAACAATACCCTTACCACCTAAATTCCCCTACTCGCTCTAAACCCTAATAATTCTCTATCCACCCAAAACCCTCCCACTCCCCTAAATCCATAAAGAGCCCATTACCTGATATGTATATTAAACGAACGTCAATAGGTTCCGATTGCTTTGTTTTAAAATCTCTTGTGACAGGATATGTTCCATCACTTAACATTACCTCAATGCAGTAAAGGTTAAAGCACAACAAATCATATGCCAAGAATCGCCGGTCGATAAAGTCAAGACAGAACTCGAGCATGATAGTTCAGTGAGATTGATTTGAACATTTTCCACAAGCTCACCAAAAGTGTATATTATTCTGAAACAGAATTGGCAAATTTTGAGTCCAGATGATGTAATAGGGCATGATATGTCAACATCTCCACAGGTCACATACAGAATGTGTGCCTCACTGAACGAAAACTTGGTGCATAGTCAATTTGAAGACGCATCCCATCAGAAAAATAAAATAACAGGATTTTTCCTATGCACCAGATGTGAGGCGTGCAAGGGAAGCAGCAAAGTGAGAGAATATGAGAGCCCCGGAAGTAAGAGAAAAAGTGCCATTACAAAACTCCTGAATTGTAATTCAGAGTTTGGAGTGTATTGTTTGATTTGTCCCTTTAAAAGAAAGTATATTGGAAGCACCACGCATCCCACCAAAAAAGCGGATATTGGGGCATATGTGTGCTATTACAAAGAATAATGTAACATACCCTGTTGCAAAACATTTTGAAATGATGCATAGCAACAATCAGAACCTAATAAGGTTCTTTTCTCTCAATCAGGTAGCAAGAGGAGAAAGAGGAAGAGACAGGATTCGTCAGCTTTGACGGCTGGATTCTACACATATTATGACATCCCAGACCAAGATGCCATTGGGTCTCAACAAGATTGAGGAGTTTGGGTTCACATAGGGGGTAATAGCCACATAGGAATGAAATGGCATGAGGTAACATGTAGGTCTCTCTGGACGGGCAGGATTCTGTGCTTTCTTTTTTCTTTGGGGCTACCTTGGAAGTGAGACATAGATGAAAGGGTGAAGGATGCAGGTGGTCATTTTCCCCTTATCAGCACATTAGCCAAGGGAAGACCAGTTCATTGTATAACAACAAATATGAAAACAAAAGCTGGTGGCAATTAAACATGATGATGGGTACGAGTCAGTGGGAGTGCAAGCTAAGGTGTTGACCCAGTAGAAGAGGAATACAATTTAAAACTCAGTTTGATAACCACATTTTGTTATGAATTATTATATCTTCACTTCCCCCTCCCCCATTACAGTGAGTTTTTTTTGCTTGACTCACAAATCAAGGTGCAAATGATAATCTTTATTTTGTAATTGTTGATATGTTTTTGTGTCATTTAAGCCCATTAGAGTATTGTCAAAATGAATGATATCAGTGGGACCAATTAGTGATAACCCCAATGAATTTAAGTAATAGCCCATTCAGGGCGTAATCTGAAATCGGTAGCACCAAAAAAACCTGTTTACAGCAATAAAATATGACACGGCAAGAGCAATTATTAGTCATGGCAACATCATCATAGAATATGGATGCTGTGGGTTTATTTTTATAACTTATTATATCTACATGGTGGTTATAAGCATTATTATTTATTATGAACTTTGTCAGTGATGTTCATGTACGGCAACAGAAATGTATGTACTCTGTGGAGGGTAGTATCAGAAGTTAAACCATGTACACACAACATGGCCACCATGTTTACGACAACAGTGTGATCTAGCCCATTGGGGGAGACTATTTTTTGTTTTCATGCCACTATTGCGCTTCTGAGTATCAGTAAAGGAAATGGTACCCGGTTAGGCAGGAGCCAAAAGGCCTCTTTCTGTGTGGCAATAAATTGAATAATTTCATGACCCAGTGAGGGCCCCTTCTCTCTTTACTTGGTTGGATATTTGGTGGCCACATTCATCATTGCCTTTTAAGTATTAATACCTGGCGATACATCAGTGAGTCCCTCTGGGTTTCTTTATCGAAATACATGAAAAGAATTGTTCACGGATTTACCCATGTTATATCTTGGTGAAAATCGATGAGCTCTCTACTAATATTTTTATCTTTATTTTCAATTATATATTTATATATTTATTTATAATACCTTGAGGATACTATGTATTTATTGCATTGTTTTAACAAAATTGGTTTTAACTTTAACTATGTATCGCGTAAGATGTACATCTAACATTTGTGTAGTCTTTAAACAACATTTTAGGCATTTTGGATTCCATACAAAATGGGTCTTTTATACCTATTACTTATCACCAATCACAGTTAACGTAATACACTTTAAAATGGTCGAGTGAGCGTAGCAGCGTTGTCATGTGATCAAGGTCTGTCTGGACCGAAACGCGTTATGGCCGACCGACATTAAATCAGCTTAAAGCACTCACTCTGTGGTCCGCGTCTGCTTGCTGAGAGGATCGAAAGCAACGAATAACCTTTGGATTTATATATATACACACACACACACATACATTTATGTATATAGATATGTATCTATATATATATTATCTACTGGCGGTCGCCAGTAGATAGTTATAGTTAGGACCGTGTTTTCCATAGGAAATCCGCAACATTCTATTTGGAATAACTTTGGCGCCGGATGACGAATCCTCGCGAAACTTTCAAAATAGGTGGGGCGCTCCGCTCCTCTCCTACCCTGAAAGTCTCGGGGGATTCGTCAAGCGGGGGCTGAGAAAAAAGGGGGGTCCCAAAACGCGTTTTCCCCATGCAATTTTCCATAGGGACCTTTAGTCCAAGGTACAGCCCGAACGGCTGAACAGAATTACTTGAAATTTGGCAGAGAGGTAGTCCTCAGTTCAGACTTGTGCCTTTTGCTTAAATGGTGTAAATCCCTTCAGTAGTTTCTGAGAAAATTAGAGTTAAAAAGATAGATATATCTGGGCGGAGCCTAACCACACATCTCATCGTGAGATCTGATTGGCTGTCAGCACTTCATCCAAGAAGTGTTGGCAGCCATCTTGGGACCAATATACATGATATCACCTCATTAAAAAGCATTGCAGTTAATAGAAGGTTTTAAGACTTTAGTTACATTATAAATCATTTGTTGATGGTACCATACTCATTTTAGGAATCGTTGTATGTTCTAAGGTGATTTCACCATGTGAAAAAGCCTTCTGCTGGGATATCATGATTGAGAGAAAAACATTTTCTCTTGCTTTTCCCACAGAGGTTTGGAAGGTGATCTATAAGCTAAACTGAGAGCTTATTTTCTGTAAATTCACATTATCTTTCTCAGTCATGTGAGAATGAAGTCTGACATTCTCAGTAAAACATGTACATCCAACAAGGGCAGAGACTGTCAGTTGATTCCTTTGTGTTCTAAGCTTCCCAGAGTGTTCCAAAGAACAACTAGAGCGCTAACAGTCCTACTTATGATAAACGTATGCCACACCTGAAGCCATCTTGCTTGGATTAAAGTGGTAACTCTTAAAACATTTAATTTAATAAGGAACAAAATGAGGGGGTTCATTTTTCCATAACAAGTATGATTAGTGCTGCAGAAAGAAAAACTAGGGCACATTTTGACTTCTGAAATCCTCTTTTATTTCATTAAAAAATTCTGACATGCAGACTGAAACATGCACTTTCAATACCAGCAGCAGTTTTCCCTGGTGAGCAGTAGCTTTACTACAGTGATCTAATGAGCAAAAAGAGTACTAACATTCTGAATTTATGGCAAATGTGTGACACATCTGAATGCCTTCTTGATGGAATCAAAGTAAAAAACTGAAAGTATTTCCTACTGAGGAGACTGCAGTAAATGAGGAAATTAGGAAACTTCATAAAAAATAAGTCTCCCAAGATGGCCACCAGAGACAAAAGAGCCCAAATGTAGCCCAAATATCAACCAGATGTAGCCCAAGTATAGCCCAATGACAGAATGTCCCAGAGTGTTCTTAAAAACAACTAGAGCGCTTACTGTCTTCATTATGACAAAAGTATGGCATACCTGAAGCCATCTTGATTGGAATAAACTGGTAACACTTAAAACATTTAATTTAAAAAGGAACACAATGAGGGGGTTCATTTTGCCATAGAAATTATGATTAATGCTGAAGAAAGAAAATGAGGGCACATTTTGAGTGACTCCTCTTCTATTTCATTAAAAAATTCTGACATGCAGACTGAAACATGCACTTTTAATACCAGGAGCAGATTTCCATGGTGAACAGTAGTTTTACTACAGTGATCTTATGAGCAACTAGAGTGCTAACTTTCAGAATTTATGGCAAATGTGTGACATATCTGAATACCTTCATGATGGAATCAAAGTAAAAAACTGAAAGCATTTCCTACTGAGGAGACTGCAGTACATGAGGAAATTAGGAAACTTCATAACAAATAAATCTCCCAAGATGGCCACCGGAGACAAAAGAGCCCAAATGTAGCCCAAAATCACCCAGATGTAGCCCAGATATAGCCCAATGACAGAAGTGTGCAAAACACTTATTATTTTGTGTTTTTGCAGTGTTATACAGTGCAGATTTGTCAGGTATTGGAGTGCTTTACATGAGCATTGGTTACATCACACAAGAACAAATTCATTTTGGTTGTAGACATGGGGAGAGTAAGTGATTTGACCAGAATCACAGAATGTCGAGCTGAAGCAGAAACTCCAACCTGGCTCCCCAGTTGCAAAGTCTGCAGTTCTGGAAGTAACACCACATCCTCTCCCTAAGTGCAACATTTAATCGAGTGGTCAACTGGATTAAAAAACATAAAGATAACAAATAATTTAAAAGTGCTTTGTCGCTATTTGAAAACTCAGAAAATATGTCCTTATTTTAGTCTTTTAGAGCACTCAACCATAATTTTGATGCCAATAAGACCCTCTCATATATGTAATTTGGATCACTGACATAATATCGACTACAAAAATATAGACTTACAAAAATATCGATGCCAAAATATAGAATGCCAAAATATCGAAGTCCTATCTCCAAACAGGAAATTACAAAAATATCGAATCCAAAATATCGTTGTAAATAATATAGTTAGTCAAAATATCGAATTTTTTAAATGTTTTAAAAGTAATGTTAAATAAATGAAATAATACATATAATTAACTGACACATACTTAAAAATACTTAAATAACAGTAAACTTAATGAATAATTAAAGTAAGTAAAAAAATAAAATAATACATATATCTTAATGTGATATTAATTAAAAATATTCAATATTTTCTGTGTAGGATAGCGGGCGCGTAAAATTTACTATTACCACTCCAGTAAGTGCAATAGTAGGGAAAGCGTTGGATAGCGGGAGGGTAAAAATTACTATTCCCACTCCAGAGAATGCAACAGTAGGGAAAGCGTTGGATAGCGGGAGGGTAAAAATTACTATTCCCACTCCAGAGAGTGCAATAATAGGGAAAACATTGGATAGCGTAGGGGTAAAAATTACTATTCCCACTCCAGAGAGTGCAACAGTAGGGAAAGCATTGGATAGCGGGAGGGTAACATTTACTATTCCCACTCCAGTGAGTGCAACAGTAGGGAAAGCGTTGGATAGCGTAGGGGTAAATATTACTATTCCCACTCCAGAGAGTGCAACAGTAGGGAAAGCGTTGGATAGCGGGAGGGTAACATTTACTATTCCCACTCCAGTGAGTGCAACAGTAGGGAAAGCGTTGGATAGTGTAGGGGTAAAAATGACTATTCCCACTCCAGAGAGTGCAACAGTAGGGAAAGCGTTGGATAGCGGGAGGGTAAAAATTACAATTCGATATTTTTAACAACTATATTATGACTGTCGATATTACTTACTTCTATATTATTGCAATCGATATTTCTTACCTGTTTTTCGATATTCTTCACCACTATATTTTTGCAAGTCGATATTCTGTCCATTCGATATTAAAAACTCGATATTCTTGCTACTCGATATTTTTTTTTCGATATTATGTCTAGTTACCATGTAATTTCTAAAGGAAATGCTCTAGGTATTACAGTTTTGATTACATCAAGATGACGTCAGGCGTTCCACACTTTTGTAATAAATATAGAATGTTAGCAATTTAGTTGTTCATTAGGATACTGTTGAGAGGCAGAGGCCAGGGGCACGGACTCTGAAAATTGAAGGCAGGTAGGAGGGTGCAAAGGCAACAATTTAACCACACTGAGCAGGCAGGAAGGGCCGTGGCAGCACAACAGACTATGGAGGGCAGTGGAAAGGGGGGCAGGGGCAACAAACCAACAATACAGGACTTGCAAGAGAGGCTGTGGCAATGTAATATACCATTGTGGGCAGAAGGAAGAGGCAATGGTAGTACAACCATACATGCCAACAGACCCGATTCAGCCAGGAAACGTCCAATGTGTTTAAGCTCAAATGGGCTTTATTTGATCTGTCTCCTGTCTACAATCTCCTCTTTTTCAATGTAACTCAAAGGGGAAAATCAATAACCCTTTTTTTTTCAAAATCTCCCTCTTACCAAGTTCAAAATGTTCGCAAGTATGGTACATTGGATCATGGAAGGAAATGGGGTAGGGACATGGACTTGGATAACAGAGGACAGGAGGGACATGGAGAGGTGCACAAAACTGACCCTGCAGGGCAGGCTTCAGGGTTTGCAGCAGCACAATACACCACACAGGGCATGCGGGACGGGAGTGCAGCACAACAATCCATAGAAAGCAAGAGGGAGGGGACAGGACCATGCACATGGACAACAGAGAACAGAGGGGCAAGAGGCAATGGTAGCTAGCTGACCATAATGGACAGACAGGAGAGAAAGCTGCAGCATAACAGACCATAAAGGGCAGGAGGGACGGATCAGGGGCATTACAATGGAACAGACAAGCCAGGAGGGAGGGAGTAGGGGTCTGCACATGTAAACAGAGGGCTGGGGGCAAGGGGGCAGGGCAGGAGCAGCAAGATAGCCATGGAGGTCAGGCAGGATGGGCACTAGAAGCAAGACACACCATGAAGAGCAACAGTGAGACTGTGATGGCACACACACAGACCATGGAGGGAAGGTGGGAGGGGGTCAGGGGCAGCTAACTGGCCACACAGGGAAGTTGGGAGGGGCCATGGCAGCACAGAAGACCATGCATGGCAAGTAGGAGGGTTAGTGGCAGCACAATGGCTATGATGGGCAAGAAGGAGGGTGCAGGGGCATGCACAAAGGACGATGGAGGATAGAAGGGAGGGTCAGGACCTGTGCACAGACAAGAAAGTTCAGGGGAAGGGGCCACACAACCGACCGCACGGGGCAGGCAGGAGGAGCAGTTGCAGCACAACAGACCAGGGAGGGCAGAAGGGTGTGGCAGTACAATGGACCATGTAGGACAGGAGGAAGAGGATAGGGGCATGGCATGTGGACAGGCAGGGTGGAGGTGGCAGGGACAGGTTACAGTTATCTGACAATGCTAGGCTGGTGGGAGGGGAGTGGCAGCTCAACAGAACACTCAGAGTAGATAGGAGTGGCAGGTCCATGGAACATGGTGGGCAAAAAGAATGGAGCAGGGGCACGCACAAAGACATCGGAGGGCAGGGGGAAGGAGAATAGGGGCAGCAAGCTAAGCACAGAGTTTAAGCAGGAGGTCAATGATGGGGCATAGAATTGGGCAATGGAGGGCAGGAGGAGGGGACTGGTACATCATACTAAATTGAGGGCAGTGGCAGCACATCAGACCATGCATGGCAGGAGGAAAGAGGCTAGTCCATGGATTCATACAACAGAGGATAGGGAGGAGGGGGATGGGGCAGCAAGCTAACTGTTCAGAGAAGGCGGGTATTAGGAACTTTATTGTTTTTAAAACGTGTGTCTGTGCGAACTACTTAAAATATGAACAAGTATGCAGCATAATCTCACTTTTATTCAGGAAGAAGAGGAAGTTTGTGACTGTGACTCCGGGCTCACTTGGCAGAAACACCCCCTGACCCTCCACCCCTATCGCAAAATGTAATGCCCGTGAAAAGGGTAGGTGAACACAGTGTTATATAGAACATAGTCCTGAGAGCACAATGAAAACTAGATATAGTGTATGGTATAAACTATGCACCAAAAAGTGTGATGTAAGATGAACCGGGCGTGAAACATAATATGCAATACATTGTGCGCAATGACAGATTCATTGGAGAGCACGAGATAGCACAGGCACTAGCGCGTGCTATGCGATGTGCGCCTTGGAGTGTAATATGCACAGGGCAGTGTTGTGTAACCTAACTAGTCTCTAAAGTTGTAATATAAAATATGTGCTGGGTAGTGTAACGTTGCATATGCACTGTGACAAAGATATGGATCCCAGATTGTAATATGTATGGCATAGCACTGTGCGTTATAACATAGGCATCGAGGAAGGCACGTTAGATGGGGCAATATAACCCGTGCGTAAACAAGTGTGGCATGACATATTCACGGGGTGGTGTTACAGTGCACATGGGCTAGAGAGTGTCATAGCATATGCACTAGCTGGTGGAATACAACACAGAGGTGTGTGGCACTCGGCAGGCAATGGTGGGTGTAACACAGCATTGGGCTCTGCCAGGAGCGCGCTGTGACTCTCAAGTGATGTTCGTCCCCTTTCCAGAGAGTAAAATAAAAAGTATTACACATCCGGCAGTGGATGTGTGTTTTATTAACCGTGAGGGGGGTTTCTTACATAGTTTTGGTCAAATTTTTGTCGAGTCCCCTTTGAATGGCTTGGTGTGCATGTGTATTAAATGTGCCCGTCAATAGCTACCCATGTTTGTATAAATAAACGACAAGGGTGTCTACCGGGATTAGGCACGGTAGGGCATCAGACATGTCAGAGCTTCACTAGTGGTGTAAATACATTCCACGTGGATTCATTGTGTGCATAGTCGCCTTTTAATGAATATCACTCAAATCGTCATGGTGATAGGTACGTACGGTGTGTGCAGCATGTCCTAGGAGTGTCTATAAATATATATTTTTTTAAAATAATAAAAAACAGTGGCCGGCCCTGGGGATTGGGGTCAAAAAAATATAATTAGGAGACAGGGCCAGGGGGATGGGGTCATCAGGGCCAATAAATTAGAATAAGAAGGGGAACCACACAGCCCCCCTTCTTAAAAAATTAAAATAAATAAAAGACTGGCATCGTGCCGGAGGCCATGCCCCCTCCTTGCAGCACTCTGCAAACGCGCCCCCTGGTGAGTTTTAAGTTGGGGAATTAATTCCTCTTCAATCCTGAGGGTCCCTAAGGGCCAACTAGCCCAACAGGCATCTCCAGTATGCGCCAGGGAGCTGCGCTGCAGACAGGTCTTCTGAGGGCAAGCCCCTTTTTACACCTCTCTGCAACGCAGCTCTGTGGCGCTTACTGGAGGTACCTAGTGGTCTAGTTTGACCCTAGGGACCCTTAGGATTCAAGGAGACTTAATCTCTCAACTTAGAACAGCCACAGGGCGCGTTTACATAGTGGTGAAGGGATGGGACGGGGCCTGAAGTGACGTGTGCAAACACGCACTATGGCACGTTTTAAATTGGGGATATAATTTCCCTTCAATACTGAGGACCACCTCTCTGCAATGCAGCTCAGTGGCGCTTACTGGAAGCACTTGGTGGGCTAGTTAGCCCCCAGGGGCCCTCAGTATTGAAGGGAAATTATATCCCCAATTTAAAACGTGCCATAGTGCGTGTTTGCACACGTCACTTCAGGCCCCGTCCCATCCCTTCACCACTGTGTAAACGCGCCCTGTGGCTGTTCTAAGTTGAGAGATTAAGTCTCCTTGAATCCTAAGGGTCCCTAGGGTTAAACTAGACCACTAGGTACCTCCAGTAAGCGCCACAGAGCTGCGTTGCAGAGAGGTGTAAAAGGTGTTAAAGGTTGTCTTTTTACTGTGTCGAATTTTCTCGAGAATGTGAACACCCTTCCTGACTCATAGTCCTTCTTGTTCATCGTAAATTTGAAGGCTTTTCTAGCCTTTATCATTTCCTCATATTTCTTTAAAAGTTTTTCTATTTCTTTACAATTTTTTGATATCATCTCCTTTTGGTCCAACCCATCCAAAACACTGTTGAAGTGTTCGATTTCTTTTACTGTTGCCTCCCGGTCAATCTCCGCATATTTAACCAGTATAAGTACCATATTCATGGAGGCATGCAAATTGTTTTCTGGCCAGTCTTTTAACATTAAAGGATTGGGATTCTCAAAACTGGGTGCTATCATTATGTGCAATCCCCTTGGTGCTCCTCCTGCATCTCGATATTTTTTTAAAGTTTTTTTCAGTGAGATATATATATATATATATTCACAGAAAAAACCATAGGTTTCAGGCACGTTATAGTTAGGAATTAGCATTTAAAAAACCTCAGAAATTCACTGAAAAACCCATAGGTTTCAGGGGTGTTATAGTTAGCTGGACTTTTCACTTGTACAAAACCATTGAAATTCCCCCGTTATAGTTAGTTCAGCTAACTATAACTCGCGCGCCCGCAATGCACTGCTGATGACGTCACATATTACATCACTCATGACATGGTCAGTGACATCACTCATGACATCACTGAGGACATCTCAAATGACATCACTGATGACATCACTGATGACATTATCCAGTGAATGTCTGTTTTTCTGAAAATTAAATATGTTTTATATATGTATATCTCAAGGTCGATGGAAGAATAAACGGGTATATAAGTGTCTAAATGGATGATTTGTTTTTGAAAAATTGATTGTGTAACTGACTGATTAAGTGTATCATAGTGAATACATGGCTTAGTGAGTAATGTTTAAATATGTAATTATCTGTATCAGTTTCTCACTTTGTGTATAAGTGGCTGCATGGGTTGGTGAGTAGCTACATGGGTGTCTATATTGGTTATTAGTTGGTTTTTTGAGTATCAGTCTGAGTGTCTGCATGGTTCGGTGGGGGGTATTACGTAGTGCATAGGTGCATGAATGAGTGACTCACTGTTTGTATGTGTTGAAGACAGCATGTGTGCAGGACTGTATGGGTGGATGAGTGTGTGTATGGGTGTGTTAGTGAGTGAATGACTGTCTCAATAGTGTCTTTATGAGTAACTACATATGTTTTAAACTAGTATATGTGACTATTGGTGTATATAAGTGAGTATATGTGAGAGTGAGAGATTGAAAGAGTTCCTGTATGAATAAGTATGTGTTTCTATAAGTGATTGTTTAAAAGACTAAGTATGTGTAAGTTTCCGTAGAAGTAAGTGTGGTGGTGTGTGTATAACTGTATATGCAAGTAAATATATGTTTGATTATTTATTAGCATGAGTGACTATGTCTGTGAGTAATTCTATGGATGAGTGGCATTGTGGCAACAGGATGTATAGGTGTATGAGTACATATGATGAGTGAGTACATGTATGAGTGACTGTATACGACTGTTGGTGAATGAGTGGATGTGTATGTGGATCTTAGAATTACTGAAGAGGTTGTTGTAACTGGTATTGGTATGTCCATTGTTTTGAAAATGTTAGTCTCTATTTTTGAATGTGTGTATCAAAGGTTATATTAGGGTGAGAGGAGGTCTGCCACTCTATCACAAGGATTTGTCATTTGAGATGTCATGAGTGATGTCATGAGTGATGTCACTGACCATGTCATGAGTGATGTAATATGTGACGTCATCAGCAGTGCATTGCGGGCGCGCGAGTTATAGTTAGCTGAACTAACTATAACGGGGGAATTTCAATGGTTTTGTACAAGTGAAAAGTCCAGCTAACTATAACACCCCTGAAACCTATGGTTTTTTCAGTGAATTTCTTAGGTTTTTTAAATGCTAATTCCTAACTTTAACGTGCCTGAAACCTATGGTTTTTTCTGTGAATATATATATATATATATATATATATATATATATATATATCTCTCACTGAAAAAAACTTTAAAAAAATATCGAGATGCAGGAGGAGCACCAAGGGGATTGCACATAATGATAGCACCCAGTTTTGAGAATCCCAATCCTTTAATGTTAAAAGACTGGCCAGAAAACAATTTGCATGCCTCCATGAATATGGTACTTATACTGGTTAAATATGCGGAGATTGACCGGGAGGCAACAGTAAAAGAAATCGAACACTTCAACAGTGTTTTGGATGGGTTGGACCAAAAGGAGATGATATCAAAAAATTGTAAAGAAATAGAAAAACTTTTAAAGAAATATGAGGAAATGATAAAGGCTAGAAAAGCCTTCAAATTTACGATGAACAAGAAGGACTATGAGTCAGGAAGGGTGTTCACATTCTCGAGAAAATTCGACACAGTAAAAAGACAACCTTTAACACCTTTTACACCTCTCTGCAACGCAGCTCTGTGGCGCTTACTGGAGGTACCTAGTGGTCTAGTTTGACCCTAGGGACCCTTAGGATTCAAGGAGACTTAATCTCTCAACTTAGAACAGCCACAGGGCGCGTTTACACAGTGGTGAAGGGATGGGACGGGGCCTGAAGTGACGTGTGCAAACACGCACTATGGCACGTTTTAAATTGGGGATATAATTTCCCTTCAATACTGAGGGCCCCTGGGGGCTAACTAGCCCACCAAGTGCTTCCAGTAAGCGCCACTGAGCTGCATTGCAGAGAGGTGGTCCAGGCTGTGCCACTTTTTACACCTCTCTGCAACGCAGCTCTGTGGCACTTACTGGAGGTACCTAGTGGGCTAGTTGGACACTAGGGACCCTCAGGATTCAAATGAACTTAATCTCCCAACTAAAAACGGACACAGGGCGTGTTTACACAGTGGTGAAGGGAGGGGACGGGGCCTGAGTTAACGTGTGCAAAAACGCCCTGTGGCCTGTTTTAAGAGGTAGGTTTAATCCCCCTGCCCTATTATATACTAGGGGCTTACAGAGGAGGTCATGCTAATCACAGGGGGACCCCAACGCATAATGTTCCCTAGTGTATGTAGGTGTTTTCACTGTATTCTAAGTGTCTTTTAACATAGCACTGGCTCTAGGACTGGTTATTCAGACTCAGTTACCACCAGTATCCGTCTGAAAAAGTTGAGGGTACAGGATGATTTTGCAACAAGGATTCTTTCTGCTCTTCTTTTTGTTCTTTCTGCACGTTATCCTTCTTCCTGCAATTTTCTTCGTCTTTGAGGACTTCTGTTGCTTCTTTCTGCACTTCTTTTTTTTCTTTCTGTGCATTGTTTCTTCTTTCTTCACATGTCCTATCTCTGTAGGCATAGTTAGAAATTAGCATTTAAAAAACCTTTGAAATTCACAGAAAAAAACATAGGTTACAGGCACGTTATAGTTAGGAATTAGCATTTAAAAAACCTCAGAAATTCACTGAAAAACCCATAGGTTTCAGGGGTGTTATAGTTAGCTGGACAGTGATGTCATGAGTGATGTCACTGACCATGTCATGAGTGATGTAATATGTGACGTCATCAGCAGTGCATTGCGGGCGCGCGAGTTATAGTTAGCTGAACTAACTACAACGGGGGAATTTCAATGGTTTTGTACAAGTGAAAAGTCCAATTCTGTGATTTGCTTATGACCTTTTATTACTCCTACTCACTTGGGCTAAATTCTGATATGACTAACAATACCTTACACAAGCACTAAGACAATTTATCAAGGTAACTGTGCACTGTAGAGATAATACCAACATGAGGCTTCATGGCGGTACAAAATTGGTTAAATCAGCAACATTGGCACTTTTTTGCACAGTGCACTTTTTCAATCACTTTGTACTTTTCAGGGACAGTGCATTTGGGCACGCATAGCACTTTATTAGGCGCACATAGCACTTTATGAGGCGACAGCAAAAAGGATTAAGACAATGGGAGCAGCATGGAACTAGACTTCCAAGGGAGTGTTTATAGAGATTGTGTAATTTTGATACAAAGTGTATAAACCTCTGTTTTTATTTGATTTTTTTTATCATATCGGTGGTTGCAAAACAGACTATGCAATTTACGTATTACAGTGCTCCTGCAATCTTAAATATGTAGGAAGCACCAAATTGCAGGCAAAAAGAGAATATTGCAACACATACGAGCCATCACTAATCAGTACGCAACCTACCCTGTGGCACGTCATTTTAATGAGATACATCAGAGTAATCTGGAACATCTTAGATATTACCTGATATACACAGTGGTGGCTAACAGAAGGGGCAGTGATAGAAAACTAGAGACCCGATACATTTTAGATCTGTGTTGCAAGTCTCTGGGGGTCTCAATACAACTGAGAATCGTTTTACCTGCCAATACCAGATCTTCCAATTGCCCCTTAACCCTCTTTCCTTACCCACATCATTGACTTTTAAACTGATTCATAGATTGCTGTTTAGAACACTCAATGATACATTGGAGAGAAACATAATATAACTTCTGCAGACCTTGACTTTTAGAGAGGGAATGGAGATAGCTTAGATGACCTCAACGTATTCATACGAGGATGCATCAAGATAATTGAAAGCAATACAAGAGCTTCTGGCTGCCAGACCGACCTGATCCACGGGAATAGTGATTTTTTAATGCAAATTTGCAACCACGCACTTTATTAGGTAACATAAGGGAGACACATTCATCATATTGTTATTGCACTACGCACTCACACTTTATTTGATCTTCTGTAAATGAGGTGGTATCAACAATCACTATTCACCCGAAACCGGATAAAAGTATATAAAAACGTATATAGACCTGCCAGTATGCATCAATTCTGATAGCAGAGATTATTAAATGCATGAAACATCTATTAATGAAATACGTAAAACTTTTTTTATAACTGTTTTAGAACTATTTAAAGATTTTTTTGTGTTTCATGTTTATGGTAATATTTATGTGGCACTATGCACTTTATAGACAAGTTAATAATATCATCCAAATTTTTAATATCAAGATGTTTACAGTTTATCCATGGCGACTAGTGATAGGCCTGTTGTTTACCCACTAAAAGAAAGCTGCAGAAGTATGTTTTCACTTTTTATGATTTAGCTCTTGTTACCAAGCACCTACCACTTTAAATAGAAAAGAATGTCACGCAGCATTTGTCATGTGTTAGATCTGGGGGTCCCTAGTTGGCAGAGGTAGGTACCACTGTCCAAATAGGGGCCCTTGCTTCTAGTCAGGATAAGGGGGATACACTCTTTAGATAACCCCTGCTCACCCCCTTGGTAGCTTGGCACGAGCAGACAGGCTTATCAAAGGCAATGTGTAAAGTATGTGTACCAACTCTCACAGTAACACAGTGAAAACACCACCATTGGACTCCACACCAGTGTAGATAAATAAAGTACTTTTATATAAACTACACAAGACCAAAACGACAAAAATCCAACATTCACAGTTCAAGAATATGGTTTCAAAAGAGTTCTTAGCTTAGCGACAAAATAATCCACATTTAGCGTCGATTTTAGCCATCAGTACCTGGTGATGCGATAAAAGTTCCTAGCGGCGCTCAGGCATTGAAAAACAAGCAACAGCGTCAGTCCTGAGACCCTGGGGAGGCGATGCGACAACCCTGCTGCACGCAGCGGGCGTGTGCGACGAATCTGGTCTGTATGGGGAGTGAGGTGATACTTGTATGGATTCCAAGGCGTAGCTTCTCCGGTAGAAATTTACTCGCAAAGGCACGATGCGACGATATACGGCCTGCTAACGAGCAGTGCGACGATCTTCGATGGCTCTGCGACGATGTTCGCAGCGACGAAATGCGGCCCGCTAACGAGCGGTACGACAATCTCACTCAGCGGCGGCAGGCTCTGCGACAATACTCGCAGCGACGGGAATCTTTCTGCTCCGGGGGCGATGCGCTCCGAAGATGAATGTGGTATTGATGTTGCAGCGGCGACAGGCGCTGCGACGATCTTCGCGGTGACGGAAATGTTCTCGCTAAGCCGGTGGTGTGTGAAAAAGTCGCAGATCTTTTAATTCTTTTCTCTTGGTCAGCTTCCCAACAGCAGGTACAACTTCCAGAGGCCCCACATTTGGATCAAACACTCTAGGAAGGGCAGAACTCACACAGCAGAGTTCAGGGGGAAGCTGGGGGTGAAGTCCTTTTGTTCCTGGGACTTCTTAACAGGAGGCCAGCTCTACTCAGGCCCTTGGAGATTCCAGGGGACACAGCACACAGCAAAGTCCTTCACCTCTCCTGGGCAGCAAAGCAACTGCAGGCCTTACAGCAGGTCAGTCCTTCTTCTTCAGTCTTCCAGCTTTCTCCTTGGCAGAGGTTCCTTCTTGATTTCAGGATGATCTAATTTCTTGGGATCAGGGTCCCAATATTTATACCCCCAAATCCTTTGTCCTCTGAGGGCAGAGGGGCCTTTGCCCAGTCCAAACCAGTTCTAGAGCGCTCTGTTTACATGTCTCCTTTTTTCCTTTCACAGTGCAGGGCAGAAACATCAGACGCCCCACAGGAGGTGGAGCCAGCACTGTGGGGGGCAGGCACGATCCTATTCAGGTCCCATGTGCAACTCCTCCCACCCATCTACATGGAGATCTCTCTATTCAGCCCTGTGCTGACTCACCCTGCCTCCGGGAATTCCCCAGCCCCCTGGAATTCCCCAGCCCCTGTCACTCAAACTCCAGACAAGAAATACACAACCTAGCAGAGGCAGGTTTGAATGGTTAGACAAGAAAATACCTACTTTCTAAAAGTGGTATTTTCAAACACAGAATGTTAAAACCAACTTCACTAAAAGATATATTTTATCATTCTGAGTTCAGGCACACTAAACTTTAATTTTCTATCTTGCTCCTATGGGAAGATATGCAGGTAAACATTATACTCAGCATTCCCCATTATAGCCTATGGGCAAGATAGCCTTTCAATAGTGAAAAACGAAAATGGCTGTAATGCACTACCAGAGCATGTCACCTACAACAGTACATGCTCTACCTTTCACATACACTGCACCCTGCCCAGGGAGGTACCTAGGGCCTTCCATAGGGGTGTCCAATGTGTACAGAAAGGGAAGGGTTAGGCCTGGCCAGTGTGGACACTGGTCAGGTCAGCATGGCAGTTAGCAACTGCACCCCGGCACTGTGGTGGCAGGCCTGTGACACCATTTTAGGGCTACTCCTGTGGGTGGCACAATCAGTGCTGCAGGCCCACCAGTAGCATTTGAATCACCAGCCCTGGCACACTCAGTGCACTTTACTAGGGGCTAACAGCTGAAACAAATATACCAATCATGGATAACCAATCAATATAACAATTTACCTAGGGAGCACTTGCACTTTGAAACCGATCAGCAGGGGCAAAGTGCCCAAAGCATCTAAACCAGCAAAAACGAAATCCAGCACAGCGTCAAAAATACAGGAGGTAGAGGCAAAAAGTCAAGAGAAACCACGCCAAAGATGGCAGGTCTAACGTCATGTGATCAAGGTCCGGACGGACCGAAACGTAATGGCCGACGAATAAAAGTTACAATACTTGCACAAAATCGGTGGCCCGCATTGGCTTTTTGCCTAGGACCAAAGCAGGAAGGAGTGGAAAATCTAGTCACGGGTCAAAGGAACTCTGGTTCCGAAAGGCGCCGGGCAGTGTTTGCCATTGCTTTTTTGATTTGAATAAAGCACACTGAAGAAAAAACTTGGGGCTTGGCGCAATCTTGTATTCGAAGATTGATTCTGTTCTATATTGAAGGGTCGCGACCTTGCCTTCAGCCGCCACCACTAAGAGGCAGAGGTATTATGCGAAATATGGCTTGATATGTATATATATATATGTATAGATATATGTGTGTGTGTATATATAATTCTATATCTATATATATACATATATGTATGTATCAATGTATTTGTGTGAATATGTATATATATACATATATTGTTCACTGAAAAATGCAAAGGTTGCATGGACGTTATAGTTAGGCTCAGATTTCATTTGTATAAAACCGTTGAAATTCAGCGGTTATAGTTACCTGAACTAACTATAACTTACACCCCCCAATGAACTGCTTATGACCTCACAAATTGCATCACTCATGACATGGTCTGCTAAGAGGAGGACTAATCCTTTAAAAGCATCCCTTGCCAACATACTACAGGTCACACTGTTCTTGGTGCAACAAGGCTGTGCGGGAGCAACAGTTAAGGTGTGCATTCCAGCATTGTCTGCCTTTACCTGTTTGCCAGATCAGCCCTTCCAGATTAAATCACCAGTAGTGATGTGATTTCTCAGTGGTTTGAAACATGTATCTGCCAACCTCTTTTATAAGGCCCTTGCCAGACCTTTATATTTGGTTCTGACATTTCTTGTGGGGACTTTGTTTGAGCCTATGCACAGTTGCCAGTTGTGGCTTTCCTAGTAGCCATTACCATGCCTTGCAGAGTCAGAGAGTTGCAGGTCAAGTGTGCCTTACCCCTATTTATGTCTTTCATCCAGACAAGTTGGTGTT
Organism: Triturus cristatus; assembly: GCF_964204655.1. Lineage (NCBI taxonomy): Eukaryota > Metazoa > Chordata > Amphibia > Caudata > Salamandridae > Triturus > Triturus cristatus. The sequence goes on from NC_140585.1 coordinate 1,283,002,768, forward strand.
GCAAACTGAAGCTGCTTTTCTCCCAAAGGCGGTGTCTCCTTTCCACCTGGGTCACTCCATCACCCTACTCAACTATATGGTTTTCGCATTTCATCAAGGAGGAAGAGATTGATAGCCTTGACCAAAAAGTATGCAGTGAGCTTTTGCAGCAGCTGGACAAAAGACTTTTGTGCACATGGATAGCTCTTTGATGACTAAGCTAGTACTAAAAAGAAAAGGCAGTACAGAAGCAAACTCTATCTCTCTGGAACATTTTAAACATCATGATCTGCTATGCCCTAGTCTAGAAGACCATCTTGAATGAATCAGCACTTACTCCACCAGAACAAAGTTTTCTACTTCATCCCTGTCTAGAGGAGTCTTGATGGCTGACATCTGAAAAGTGATGAGGTGGTCCTCTCTCCATACGTTCACCCAACACTATTGCTTGAGTGCAGCTGTGGGAGGTCAGGCCAAAAATAGAGTTGAACTTACATCAGAGCACAAGCCCTGGCATTATGTGGCACAGATGACAAACCGGTGCACAATATCAAAATGAAGCATGTGACCCTTATCAGTACCAGAGAGCTATTCCAGAAGTTTCCAAAACAGCCTAACTCTTGAGAATATTCAATGGTGATGAAGCTGCAGGTAGATAGTTTACTCACCAGAAAGAACTTTACTGAATTTGGAAACTTGTTCTTCTATCCAATTTGCCAGTAACTCTTTTCAGTAATATTTAGGCCTGATTGCCAATGTTGTCTTTATTTGTAATAAGTGTAAAATGTAAACATCATTATGTAATAAAACAAACCTCTATCAACTCAATTGTAGAGCAATGGTGTTCAATGAAAAGGGAATGCCATATTTCCCAATGCTTTAGTGTGTGAATTACTTGGTAGATGCTCTTAAACTGATCTGGTTTCTAGTTATGTGTATGAAGTAGTGCCTCAGAAAGTAGTGAGACGTAGTGTGAAGGATTTATATTGTACATCACATCAGATTATGAGAAGATGCTTTTGAACTACCTTATCTGAGTGCGCTGGTCCCTGACAGGAGCCTTAATTTACTATGAATATTTTTACAGTATTTATTCTCTGCCCTAGAAACTGTTGTTTCTCTTTACAGGGTAAAGGCTGTGGGTATTAATACCACCTATACAGAAATGAATTTGGAGCATATGCATTCCACTAATCTCTAGCAAATATTTTAGCAAAATTTGAATGACTTCATGCAGCGATAGTTTATGATCTTTGTCCATTGAAAGCATCATGCCTAAGTTTCAGAGTTAGGAAATTAGTTGAGACTAAGATGAATGAGAGACAATGAACCCACAGCTGCATTCTACCAAGTATAATTGCTAGAGACTAATCAAAGGTAGGGTAATCCTTTTATAGAAGAGACCAACATATATTGTCATTTGCAATTTACTACCCCTTGTCAGGGTATGTTACATCATGTTAGGAAAAGAGAAAGGATCCAGGAATCCTGAGTCTGGATATGAATCCCTAAACGTTTAGGAGGATTTTTGCTCAAGGCTCTTGACCTCCCCAGCCTCAGAGGAAACGAGTAAGAAGAAAGTTGTGAGCATGTATTCCTCCTTTCCAAATGTATATGTTCACCCCCATCAATGGGTATATTTTTCTTTATAGTTTTTTTGAAGATAGCATGGTACTATTTGGTTGGAGTGAAAGTAATTCTATTTATTTCTTTTTATTTGTATTTTTCACTTCATTTCATCAATTTCACTCATTTCTCATTTTTTCATTGAGGATATTGTTTAGGAAGAGCAAGAGAGAACAGCCGACACGTGTTTCGCTCTGTGTGGCGAGTAAGGCCAGGGCTTTCTCAAGGCTATTTCTATTCCGATTTACCCGGTGACCAGATGTGATATTCTACACTGACCGTTTTTCAAATCTGGTCGCCTTCTGACGATGTTTGCCATATTTTGTGACAATGTCTGAAACTGATCCTGATACATTGCTGTCTTGGAAGAATACAAATAGCCTTGAGAAAGCCCTGGCCTTACTCGCCACACAGGGAGAAACACGGTGTCGGCTGTTCTCTCTTGCTCTTCTTAAACAATATCCTCAACGAAAAAATGATAAATGAGTGAAATGGATGAAGTGAAGTGAAAAAATAAAAATAAAAATAAATAATTCGTACTTTGCTATCTTCAAAAAAATGAAAAGGGGGGGCGTGGCCAAGTAAGATGGCTGACTGGTAGTGCACCGAGTCAGCTCCGGCCCCACGAACTCCTAGCAACGGCTGGACGGGGGCTCTGGACCGGCACACTGCGGAGGAACCGCGGGCGGAACGCCTGTAGAGGCTGATGGCGAGGCGGTGAGGTTGTGGCGACTCCGGTGTAGCCGGCGGCCGAGCTCTGCCCCGGGAGCACTGAGAAGGCAAAATGGCGGCGACGGGCGGCGGCCGTTCGCCGAGCGGCGGACCCCCCCGGGCTGGGGGGCATACCCTGAAGCTGGACGCTCTGGCCGCAAGGCGGGAATGACTGCGACGCCTGGGGAGCTGATGACCAGGACGGCGCCGAGAGAAGGGACAGCTCACCGAGTAACGGCACCATAGGACCCTCGCGGGGAGGCGGGGTCCGTGCCCTCCGCTGCGAACACTGGTGGCCTAGAGACGAGTTGTGCTCCTTGGCGACGGACACTGCCGGCTCAGGGGAGCGGACACGCCGAGGGAGGTCATCGCGCGGCTTGGACCGGGGCGCTGCCTGACCCCAAGATGGCGGCCAAGTGTGACCTCTGCTGAGCGTCGGGGATGCTGACGATGCGCTGGCCTCCTAGCACGCAGGGCCTTGTGGACTCGAGGCGATGAAGGGAAGGGGTGGCGCTGAGGTGGACTGAGCGACCGCACTGCCCATGTGGACAGCAGTGAGGCGAGTGACGGAGTGTACTGGCGGCGACTGGTCAGTCCCTGATTCAGCTTCCGGGGTTCAGCTGGGCGAGGAGCGGTGGTCTGTCGCGGCGAGGCCGCCCGACTGGTGGTGGAAACGGCTCGTGGCACAGTGGGGACGGTCTGATGGGGAGGACGCCCCGCGCGCCCACGACAAAAAAGGCGCCGAAGCCGCAGGAAAACCGCGCGGCGAAGTACTTCCAGGCGCTCTCTGGTCCCACCGACGAGGGAGGTGCAGGCGGAAGAGACGGCATGGCCTTGACGAAGGACGACCTGGTGGCCACGCTCCGGGACTTTAAGAAGGATCTCTGTGCCGAGATGAAACGGGACCTCCACGCGGGCCTGGACCAATTGCGGGGGGACCTAACGGAGAAGCTCGGCGATCTGCGCCGCGACGTGGACGCCGTGGGGTCTCGAGTCTTGGAGGTGGAGGAGAAGGTGCAGTCCCTGGACAGTGCCTCCCTGGCCTCCCGGGCGGAGTGCGCTGAGCTTCGCGCTCAGTTGGTGCAGTCTACCCTGAAGCTGGAGGATTTGGAGAACCGTACCCGGAGGGAGAATATACGGGTGAGAGACCTGGAAGAGGGCGCGGAGGGTCCGGACCTGGAGGCGTTCATCATTGGCCTTTTTGGGGAGGTGGTGAACCGACCGGACCTGAAAATAAAGCTGGAGCGGGTGCACAGGGTCGGACCTCCGGCGCATGGAGACCGCAGGAGACCGCGGGACGTCCTGGCGAAGCTGCACGCCTTCCCGGTCAAGGAGGCCATCCTGGAAGCAGCTAGGAAGAAGAAGGAGGTCAAGTTCCAGGGCCACAGTTGTTCGCTATTCCAGGACTTGTCGCAGGCCACTCTCGTGCGGAGGCAACAGCTCCGCCCGGTGACTAGCAAACTCAGGGAGGACAATGTGCGCTATCGCTGGACATACCCCTTAGGGCTCAGCTTCGAGCTGCAAAATAAGAGACACCACATCACGGAGCTGAAGGAGGGGTTGCGTATCCTGGGCCTTCCCGCTGAACCAGAGGAGGGCGGAGGCCCCGAGAAGTCCGGAACACTGGCAGTTGGATCACGGGAGGAACAGTGGCGCAAGGCACAGCGCCAGCGAGGAGGGCCCAGCCGTGAGTAGAGGCTGCGTGGAGGTGCCACGGGATTCAACGGGATGCTGGTCAGACGCGGCAGTGGGGGGCCCCCCGGACGGGCGGGGCTCGACTGCCCGCGCGGCGGCACCAGGTGATGGTGCCAGGACTGCGACGAGCCCAGCGAGAGTTGCGGTTGTCTCCGCGGGAAAGCCGCGATTCCATGGACACTGAGGTTTTTGTTTTTGTTCTAGAGCCCTGTGTCTAGTACACATGATGTTGCGGCTCCGCCGGTTGCGGAGCACGCTGGTGAGGTTTGGAGTTCGATGGGGTGGGGTCTTGGTTACTTTCCCTGGAACTGCCCAAGGATTGTGGGGTTCCATGGTCGGGTTGGTTTGCTGGGGGAGGGCGGGAGGGGGGGGGATGGGGTTGGGGAGGGGGGGGGACTGCGGCAGGCTGCAACGGCGACACGGTAAGGGATTTGGGAGGGGCGGCGTGGCGGGACAGGAGCGGGGGGACACTTCGGTCTGGCACGAGTGGGTTCCGCAACACATGGCGGAGGGGGGGTTTCTAATACACAAATGCAGAGCGGGGCGGGGGATGGCCTTTAAGATGGTGACGTGGGCTACATGGAATGTGAAGGGCTTGAACGCACCTCAGAAGAGACATCAGGTCCTAAAATACATTGCGGACAGGCAGGTTAGGGTGGTCGCTCTGCAGGAAACGCACCTTAAAAAGGAGGATGTGGGTCGGCTCAAACACAGGGCGTACCCGCAGATTTTTCATTCAGCGGCCAACACCAAACACAATGGGGTGGCGGTAATGTTCCACAGCTCCACGCCATTTCAGGTGGTGGACACCCACAGGGATAAGGAGGGGAGGTGGCTCATGCTCAAGGGGCGGCTGCTGGGCCAACTATGCACGATTGCGGTGGTGTATGCTCCAAACACGGGCCAGGCGGGGTTCACGGCGCGTATGTTGGAGTCTCTAGGCGGGTTTGCGGAAGGCCCCGTGATCCTGATGGGGGACTTTAATTGCGTGTGGGATGGACTCCTTGATGGCTCCCACACTGCGGGGGTCAGGACATCTGTGTTTCCCAAGCATGTCAAGGAGCGCTTCGACTCCCTGGGTCTACGGGATGGGTGGCGGGCCTTACACGAGACGGCGAAGGACTATACTTTCTATTCCCACGTTCACCGGACTTATACTCGTATAGACTACATTTTCCTAAGCCAAGCATTAGTAGGGAAGGCGACGGGGGCGCAGATTCTCCCCATTTCGGTCTCAGATCATGGGATGGTTCTCTTGGAGCTGAACTGGGGAGTGCAGGGACAGGGACGTGGTAGATGGTACTTCCCCGGGGCCCTCTTGAGAGACCAGGTACGGAGGGTGGAGCTGACGGAGGCCATAGAGGAGTATTTCCAGGGCAACCCACCAGCGGATACCTCATATCAAAATACGTGGGACGCGTTTAAGGCGGTGCTGAGGGGCAAGTGCATCCAGCTGCAGGCGACGCTGCGGAGACAGCAGGCGCTGGAGCGGGAGACACTGGAGAAGGAGCTCCAGGGGTTGGAGGGTAGACATAAAGATCGGCCCACTCGCGACTTACAGCGACGACTTACGGCGTTGCGGGGTAAATTGCGGGCGATTTACAGCGCCAGGGCGGAATATACCTTGCTGAGGCTTCGACGCACCGGGTATGAACAAGGGGACAAAGTAGGCTCGCAGTTGGCGCGTAAGCTTAGAGTCCAGCGTGCGAAATCATATGTGGGAGGCATTCGGGCGGGTCCGGCACGGGTCATGCACGAGGAAGCAGCAAAGACCAGAGCCTTCCGGGATTTTTATGGTGAGCTGTATAGGGGGGACTCGCTTGCGCAGGACCTCCAAAAGGCGTATCTAGATGGGGTGGACTGCCCCCAGCTTTCAGCGCCAGACAGGGAGCGACTGGAAGAACCCATTTCGGGGGAGGAAGTGCGGAATGCTATCAAGCGGCTCAAGCTCTACAAGGCGCCGGGCCCGGACGGTTATACCGCACATTTCTATAAGCATTTTGTAGACGAACTAACCCCGCACCTAACGGCGCTGTTTCGGGCGGTGGCGAAGGAGGCCCGGGTCTCCCTGTCTATGGCGGAGGCGGTGATTACGGTGCTGCCGAAGCCGGGCAAGGATCCGCAGTTGTGCGCGTCCTATCGCCCCATAGCCCTTCTGAACCTGGACGCCAAGCTCTACTCCATGATCTTAGCTCGACACTTGGATGACCTGCTGCCTCGATTGATACACCCGGATCAGTCGGGCTTCATTAAGGGGCGCCAGACGCACGACAATATACGGCGTACAATCCACATTATAGAAAAAACAACTCGGTTCAAGATTCCAGCGGTGCTGGTCGGGTTAGACGCTGAAAAAGCGTTTGACCGCGTGGATTGGTCCTTCCTCTTCTTGACCTTGCAAAAATTTGGGTTCGGGGACGCCTTTATAGAGATGGTGCGTGCCAACTACTGCCATCCTTCCGCGAGAGTGGTGGTCAACGGGACTCCTTCCGAGCCCTTCCATTTGACTAGAGGTACCAGACAGGGGTGCCCACTGTCCCCTCTGCTCTTCGCCCTCAGCATAGAGCCGCTTGCCATTCGGGTGAGAGAGAATGCATCCATTCAAGGGATACGATTTGGCGGGGAGGATCACAAAAAATCCCTCTTCGCGGATGATGTCCTGCTAACCCTGGGGGAGCCACGGGTCTCTCTCCCCGCGGTGCGGGGGGAACTGCGGGACTTCGAGGAGGTGGCGGGCTTTAAGGTCAATATGTCCAAGTCCTATATACTCAATCTTACTCTCTCGAGAGCGGAGGTCGCCTCGCTGAAATCCGAGACAACGCTTTCCTGGGCGCAGCACTCGCTACAATATTTAGGGGTGCAGCTCACGCCAACGGTTTCGGGGCTCTATGGAGCCAACTACACCACAGTTTTGCCGCACTTGCGGCAGGAGCTGCGTAGGTGGAAACCTTTGTATATATCCTGGTTGGGGCGCATCAACGCAGTGAAGATGATGGTGCTGCCTCAGGTCCTATACTTGTTTCAGGCCTTGCCGATCCCGCTAGAGAGAACATTTCTCCCGCAGTTGAAGACGATGATCACTAAGTTCGTGTGGCAGGGGGGGAGGGCACGGCTCCCTTTTACAGTGCTTCGGAAGCAGGGGGCGGACGGAGGGTTGGGACTGCCGGACTTTGAGCTTTACTATCAAGCGGCCCAACTGAGGGTCACATTGGAATGGACGGCGCGGGAATCGGAGAAGCATTGGCTTCATATGGACCGAGCGATAGCCGGTAGGTCGATTTGGGATCTTTTGTGGAAACCGAGGAGAGACAGACCGCCGAATGCATATCTTAGCACGCCGATGCGCACTACGTTAGAGGTTTGGGACAGGGTCACGAGGAGGGAGGGATGGACGACATTCCCTTCGCCCTACACCCCGATACATTTCAATCCAGCCTTCCCACCCGCCAGGGACGAGGGTCCTTTTGATGGATGGCGGGACGGGGGGTGCCTCAAGCTGTCGGACCTATTCGATAAGGGGGAGTTCCGCACGTTTCAGAATTGTAAAAGTGAGTTTGGAGTTCCCAACGGTGAGCACTTCCGCTATTTGCAGCTAAAGCATTGGGCCACGGTGACTCCGCTCAGGGAGGCGGGATGCCGGAGCCTCACTGACATGGAGAAACTGGTTCTAACGCAGGCGGGATCAATGAAAGGGGCGATCTCGACGCTCTATAGGATGCTGCTGAACACACTGCATACACCTAGGGGCAGATATATGGATTTCTGGGAGCACCTCTTGGGGAGAGAGATATCAGAGGCGGAATGGAAGGGATTGTGGCGGGATATACCCCGGCATAACTTGTCGGTGGGTCTGAGGGAGGCGCACTACAAAACTATTTTTGATTGGTATCTCTACCCCACAAAATTGGCTAGGATCTTTCCGGGGACTTCTGCACTCTGCTGGCGGGGTTGTGGCCTCCTCGGGGATTTCAAACACATATGGTGGGACTGCCCCGGCATTCAACCTTTCTGGGCCGAAATTTTAGCGCAGATTAAAGAGATCCTGGGCTTTACACCCCCGGGAGAGATCGCTCATGTGATCCTGGGTTTGCGGGGGGCGGATTGGGAGGGGGTGTCCAAAGGGGATAAGGCTATCTGGTGGCTCTGCGTGGGGGCGGCTAAGCTCACAGTGGCAGCGGCTTGGAAGAAACAGGGTACTCCCGCGATGTCACTGTGGCACGCCCGCCTGTGGCGCTTGCTCTCGATGGAGCGCCTGGCGGTGTGCTTTCGGGATGATCCCTCCGCTTTCGAGGAGTCATGGGGCGCCTTGCTGGCTTTCCTATCTAAGGGCCTACCGGCAGCGGTCTATCCGCCCACTCTGAGGTCTTTGCGTCTCTTCCAGACCTGACAGACGCCGGGCGAGGGGAGGGGCAGGGCGCCGCAGCAACACTGAGGGTGATCCGGGGGGGTCGCGGTGCTCCCCAAACTGCTGTTGACTTTTTTCTTTGGACGCTTTGCAGTTGCCGCAGGGGGGGGTGGGAGGGGGCGGCGGGGGGGGGGGAGGTGGGGATACGGGAGGGGCAGGGGGTGCTTCCCATTGGTCGGACATGAAGCAGCTGAACCACCTAGGGGGCATGATATGGACACGTATGGCCAGGGGGCACTCGGCAGTTCCTAGTTATTGTATGGTTATACCTGTGCACTGATATTGTTGTTATGAAAATCAATAAAAATGATTTCTCTAAAAAAAAATGAAAAAGAAAAATATACCCATTGATGGGGGTGAACATATACATTTGGAAAGGAGGAATACATGCTCACAACTTTCTTCTTATGTTACGTTATGTTATGGTATGTTGTAGCCAAATGTTGTAATATCTGCAACTTAATAATAAAAAATGCTGGAGCACCCAAATAAAGGCTATTACTGTAATCAATACTACACTATAAAGTGAAGGGGACAGCGTATATACAACAGCATATCAGTGAAGTAGAATGTAAGTAAATGAAAACACAATTTAGGTGAGTTATATTGCCTTGGTTACATCAAAGTTTCTAAGCTTATAAAAAGTACTCTTGGTAACGGTCAGACTGGGACAAAAACAAGCACGGGCACCAAAATAAAATTGACCCCCCATTAGCAAACCAGACAACTAAAAAAGTGGTCCACGTTTGAAAACCAGGCAAGTTTTAAATCAGTAAAGGCAAGCTATGTGGTATTTTGGATGGCATGGTAGTCTGTATATATTTGTGTTTGCTTCACACAGTGCTTGTGGTAATGTCAGGGAAATCAACAGTAAAAACCGATCCACCTGGCCATAAAACCGGCCCACAAAGTTCTAAAAACTGGCCCACATACTGATCTGTCAGGCCTGCCTATCGGGCACTGTTTGATTGCCATATAGGCCAGTGTGAATCTGCTTATGGTGATGTAGACAAAAGGGTATGTACAGAGTCTGATACCAAAAGTATGGTTTCTAATTGAAATCACTGTTGATATGTCCCAAGTATGACACTATTTACAGTGGTGGTTACGCACAGACATGGCTGCTATAAGCCATAATAGACCACTGTTTTTCTTTAGGCTGAAATGTTTTACAAAGGTTAAACCGATACTGCAGAAATATTAGTATTTATCATGCTAATGATCATCAAGCAATAAGGAGATCTTCACTGAAAAAGATGGCAGGGGACAGTGATGGAGCGGATTTTACAGTACAAATCTTAAGAGCTGGTCCTGATTTTAAAATAAAATCTAATAGTCTACTGATTTGTCATATGCCATGTGTTTGTTTCCCTCTATGCACGTAAATTCCCCCACATGCTATTTCCTAAAGATCTACCTATTCTGACCTATAAACAGAAAAATTGACCACCATGAAATCTAGTTGGAAGAAGAATACAACATTTAAGCCTAAAGTAGAGGAGAAAACTTGAGCATCAGAGGACACTATATCCAGAATGCTAGCTAAGATATTTACAGATCAGAGCTTACAGTGTTCAAAATGTTTTACCTAGTAGAGTGTCTCAAGGAAATAGTAAATGGGGTAAATTGCCAGTGTAAGTTCTGACTGCTTTAGGGTGGTCTTCCTCCCAACTTTTTGGCTTTACGACTCTGTGCACTTTACCACTTCTAACCTGTGCTAAAGTGTTTGTGCTCTCTCCCCTAATCAAGGTAAGTCTGGTTCATCCCCAATTGGCATATTTAATTTACATATAAGTCCCTAGTAAAGTGGTACCCCGCACTCAGGGCCTGTAAATGATATGCTGCTAGTGGGCTTGCAGCGCTGATTGTGCCACCCACTGAAGTAGCCCTGTAACCATGTCTCAAGCCTGCCACTGCAGAGCCTGTGTGTGCAGTTTTACACTGCCATGTGAACCTGGCAAAATAAACCTTTGCCAGACCCAAACCTTCCCTTTGTATACATTTAGGTCACCCTTAAGGTAGAACCTGAACAAGCCAGAGGGCAGTGTGCAATATATTTAAAAGGTAGGACACATACTTTTACGTTTTACATGCCCTGGTACTGAAAAAGTCCCAAAGTCGTTTGTCACTACTACATGGCCTATTTCTCCAACACAATAACATTGTGTTAGAGACCTGGTATTTTAGCAGGTTTATCCCCTGGACATTTTGCTTTTTTACCCATGTTTTACTTGGTTTTAGGACCCTGGGCACTATTCCACTGCTAATCAGCACTAAAGTGCATATGCTCTCTATATAAATTGTGTTATGGATTAGTTATCCCTGATTGGTATATTTGATTTACTAGTTATCCCCTAGTACAGTGTACTGTGTGTGCCCAGGGTCTGTAAATCAAATGCTACTAGTGGTCCTGCAGCGCTGGTTGTACCACTCACACAAGTAGCCTTTCAAAGGTGTCTCGGACCAGCCACTGCAGTGTTTGTGTGCTGTTTTTACTACCATGTTGACATGACAAGTGCACCTACTTGCCAGGCCATAACTTTTCCATTTCGTACGTATATGTCATCCCTAAAGTAGGCCCAAGGTAGCTCCATGGGCAGGGTGTATGTGAAAGGTAGGACATGTGCTGATGTGTTTTACATGTCCTGATAGCGAAATTCTGTGCATGTCATTTTCACTTTTGAAAGGCTGCCTGTCCCATAGGTTACATGAAAGCTGCCTTTTGACATCTTATAAGTGTAACGTTCCATTGGGACAAGCTAGAGAAATTGAGTTTAGGCTCTCTGAACTCAGAATTTAATAACGCATATTTCAGTAAAAGGTGTTTTTTAAATTGTGTGTTTGAAATGCGATTTTTAGAAAGTGGGTATTTTCTTACCTAACTATCCTATGTGCCTCTGCCTGTTTGTGTATTCACAGTCTGGTTTTGGAGTGACAGGGCTGGGGATGTGAATTCACTTTAGAAAGACACAAGGGGGCTGAGGTGTGTCCTGCCTTTCTTGAGTGACTCATAACCAGGCTGAATAGACCTTTCTGCATTCAGAGTGGTGGGAGGAGCTTTCACTAGCTCCTGAATAGACTGTGTCTGCTCTGCACAATGCTGTCTTCACCTCTGTAGTGAAGCTGGACCAGGGAGAACAGAACTGGGTTTTACTTAACTCAGAGACTTTCTGCCTAAAACCTCAAAGGAAAAAGGAAAATAAATATTGGGGCCATTGACCCCAGAACTTTAGAACTCATTTGGACTAATGAACCTGCCAAGAAGAAGAGCTGGTGAAGCTGTGAGGAGGAATTACCATTTTGCTGTGTGCTTTTCTGTGCTGGCCTGCAGTGGCTGCTTCTGTCATGGGCAGTGATAGGAAGGGACTGGACTTTCTGCATCTTATTTTCCTGAATTTCTCCAACGGCCTGAGGTAGAGCTTGTCCCTGTTCAAGAAGTCACAGGAACAGCAAAGACTTCGGGTTCATCTGCTACCAGCACTGGAACTGTGTGTTTTGTGCTGCAACAGATGAAAAAGCAACCCAACACCATGAAAACTGCTGCTGGTTCCGTGATCTGTTGGCACCGCAGAGAGTACCACTGAGCTTCGCACCGCAACCCTGGTCTCATCTACAACAATGCCCCAACACCGTCACCGAGCCACTGCTTGCACTGTGACCCAAGGGTAGTGCACTTTGCATACCTCGCTTCACATCGCTGCCCTGGTATCCCCGATAGCAATGCTCCATGCTGACATTTGACGCCACTACCTGCACCCTGGCCTGGGGGCACCACTCGTAAGTTACTCAACACACCACCCCGTCCCACACGCAGCCTTGGTCTACCGATGCCAGCACCATCAACTGCAGTTCATCCACTGACGGCAGCACTTTAGCAATGACAACACTGCTGCTTGCACCATGACCTGCCAGTACCGTAACAAGCACCGCCCCACTTCACACCGCAGCCCTAGTCTCACTGACGCAGCTGGATGCCATCACTGAGCTGCTGCCTGCACTGTGACCTGAGGGCACCGTTCGACGCACCCCTGCACTTCGCACTGCAGCGTAGATGCTTGCCGAAACCGTTGCTCCTGACTTCAACCTCGCGGATTTCAATCTGCGATACGTGTGACTTCAAGGAACCGGCAACTCCTGCACTGTTCTGCAAAGCTGACGCCTGCCGACTCCGCCTCTTCAGAGCTCATCGCAAGGTCGACAATGCCCTGCATTTCCAAGGTACTGTTTACAGGTCTCCCCGACACCGTAGCTGGCCCACAACGCCGCTGTCAACCTGAAATGTTGGATTTCTTTGTTCACAACACCATAATAGCCCCAAACGGAGCTATTGACTTAAAAGAACTATATTGTAAGTCTATTTATTGCAACATTCATATTTTGATTACTGTATGTTGGATTTTTCTTGTTTCAGACAGATAAATATTGACTATTTTTCTAAAACTGGTGTGATGTCCTTTTGTAGTGTTTTCACTGTATTACTGTGTGCTATGAGCAAATGCTTTACACATTGCCTCTGAGATAAGCCTGACTGCTTGTGCCAAGCTACCAAGGGGGTGAGCATGGGTTATTTTAGATGTGTATCCCCTTGCCCGGACTAGAAGGAAGCATCCCTACTTGGACAAGGTGCACACCTCTGCCACATACAGACCCAATTTCTAACTTTACCTTGGGATTACCTTAATACCATTTTGTAAGTGTAATTCCCATTTGGGAAGAGATAAGACTCCCATGGCTGGTGTCTCTGAAACCCTAATTTAAAATCCTAACTTATGGTGAAGTCGAATTTTAGATTACAGTTCAGGAAATGCTACTTTGAGATAGTTGGCATTTTCTAACTTTAGCCGCTTGGTTCCTGTTGCCAGTCTCTGACCACTCTGGGGTGGGTGACTGCCGTACTTTGTGTATTCCCCCTAGACAGACACACATAATGGGAGGTTATGTGTAACTTGATGGGCCATCCTGGGAGGACACGGAGGTGGAGCTGGACCCAGCCTCACATACACTTGAAGAGGGTGTGTCCTTTCCTCACACAAAGGGCTACATACCCAACTGTAGTGAGTCTGGAGCCAGTGCAGGAAGGAGGACCTCTGTGCACTTCAAAGACCTGTCTTTAAAGTCTTCCCCACTTCAAAGGCCCAACTGGGTATAAGTACTGGACCTCTGATACCATTGTGTCTGTACACTTCTGGACCTGTGAAGAGTCTGCCAGAAAGAAGGACTGCTGTGTTGCTGAAGGACTGCCATTTTGTTGGATGGCTGCTTTTCTGGACTCCTGCCTTGCTGTGCTGTGCTGCTACCTGTTGTTCTCCTGCCTGGGTGACAAAGACTGGACTAGCATCACTTGAACCCAGAGTGACTCCAAGGGCTAGCTGACTAACTTCCTGATCTGAAGTCTCAGAGACATAAAAGACTTCCATCCTACCTGCTTCTGCACCAGAACTCAGCTATCTGTGAGTCTGACATGCCAAGTAATCCCACCCCAGTCCTGGACCCTTGGAAGTGGGTCTAAGGTGCTTGCTACAACAAAGCCCATGTATCCCCTGTCAAACCAGTGCATCGATTGCCCCTGTTGCCTGAATCAGAGCCTGCGCAACGCTCTTGTTGCATGGGTCAGAACCAGTGCACCTTTCCTGTTGTGTGGACCAGAACCAGTGCATCACCTTGAAGTACTGGGTATTTTAGTCCCAGCGGTGCAGGGGCACACACCCTATGACTTCTGGGTTTCACCCTGTTCCGGACCTACAGAAACACAGAGTCTTCTGGGTGAAGTCAAAGAATCGTTTATTGGCTGCAGACCAATGACAGGTATCCTAGAAGTACAACAGCGTGTATGTTCTCAGGAGACTGCTGAAAATCATGGAAACGGACTTCGCATTAAATAGGCCTTTTCCGGCCTCAAGCATACATTCCTGGGTTTTATGATACGGCAATATACAAGGATATGTTACAAAGAAAAGGCAGAGTCATGATGACCATCCCACATTCCAGTTCGGCCAGCTCACAATGATTTACACAATAAGGTTCAGATCCCACATTAGATGTAAACAGACCCCCCAATAAACATGAGCATCTCCTGTTTTGGGAAACAAGTCATAAAGCAGGAACAAGCAGGTGTGGAAGAGATTAGCCGGAGGTTGAGGGTAGAATGAAAGGGTTTTATGATGGGTCAAGCCCTGATGCTAATCACAGGTGGACGGAGGAAGGGGAGCTCGTGAGACCGGTTTGACCCGGGGCAGCAGAGCCAGCTGTCCAGGTCACAGAGAAGTCAGAGGAGAAGCCCATGTACTGTGAGGCCCGTATTTGCTCCATTATAGCCTATGTGAGGGCAATGACAAGATGGCCACTGCTTCCAAAATGGAACCCGCGTAGTGAAGCAGAATAACGTGTACACAGTGCATCCATAGCTAGAACGTTATATAAAGCACTCGTACGTGCCGCATTTACCATTTGCGGTTCGCTAATACCAAGATGGACAGGGGTAGGGCCCTGTCCCCTACGCGGTGGCAGAGATTAAAGTACGACAGACCCTCCTTTTGCCCTTACATAGGCAATCACTATACTCATCTTAATCCGAGTCTAGGTCAATGTCCGCAAAGTCATGGAGATGTTGCTGTAGCATCATCCTATTACTTAGCTCGTCCCTCGATACAGGCTTCCTTACACATAAGGTAGCACAGAGGCCACACATCGCAGGAGCACACTGTATGCACAGACAGAACAGGAAAAGAATGGCTAAGATCATTCCAATGACCATCAGAACTTTCCAACCCCAGGCAGATATCAGTTCCCAGAACCATCCCACCAGTGACCAATCTCCCTTATCCACGTGTATGGATTCAGATATTTTATGGAGTTTGGAGATGGCTTGATACACCGTTGGAGCGTTATCTGGTATGAAAATGCAGCAACTGGATTGGATAACCTTGCATACCCCACCACGGTCTGCAAGAATAACGTCTAGAACCATGCGGTTCTGCAGAGTCATAAGGCGATCCGCTTGGAGCTCAGCTGTCAGATTACTAAGGGCACCAGCCGTTACATTTATAGTGGATTCAACCACACGTGTCAGTTGTCTCAGGTTCCTACTATTGACCATAGGTCCCCAAAACGGCAGGAAACCCAAGAAGAAGTCTCCTGCTTCTTGACCGGCAGTGTCCTCCTTACTTATCACACCTCTCACAACTCTCGTCTTGTGATAATCAGAGGCAGCAGTGAATGTAGGCGGTAGCAGATTCGCAATATAACATGTGCCCGAGAAATCAGGGGGCAACCATGTATATGCTCGATCATTACAGATGAAATATGTGCCCTTAGCAGCTAAAAACGCAGGGGAAAACTGTGACGGGAAAGTGTACGTTTCAGTACAGTCACTTCTTCCCAGTTGAGCCCTAGGGTTCTGACCATTACCCTGTAAGCAGAACCGACCCATGTGGGGTACGACCCAGATTGGAGATGAGATTTGTCGCTGTCTTTCACCCAGACTAATACTATACCCCGTCGCGTTCCATCCTACATAAGGTCTCAGCTCTTCCTTGGGAATGGACGAGTATGCGTCAATATCTCTACTCATATCGGCAATTCCTTTCATCAAAGCCTTATTATTAGTGATGGGTCTGATGGAACGCGGTTGGCGAGGGGAGTACGTATCTAGAGCATAAAGGAACATGGTATGGAATGCCCATGACGATCCATTTGAACTATATGGCAGCACCAGGTAGGGAATACCCTTGTTAATGGTATGTGGCATTAACCCACAGACCCAGCAATTGGTCGTATTCATTACCAGTTGGTGCTGGTGCAAGAGTTGGATAAACGAGTTATTTACAAACTCCGATCGTCTAGTCTGTTCGTGCTCAGGCAAAGGGTGGAAAGAGTGGGAGGAGGCAGTAGAAAGAGGTGTAGGCTGTTCGGTAGGTGCAATGGGCCTTTGAGCAGAGAAAAACACAAGTCCTACAATAAACATCATGATACTACACAGTGTAAAAAGGCACAAAAAGACAAAACATTTACTTCTTACAATTCTACACATCCTGGCTTTAAAGTTCATTTCCTCAATCGGTCTCTCCATCTTAAAAAACTCCATCCTCTACTCGGGCCGCTCGCGGCGGATGAGTTTCTTCTGCTGAGGAGTACGCCTGTCAGTCCAGGGAAACGCCCTAGACCAACCAGAACCGTCGACCTAACGTCTTCGGCCTGTACCCCAAAGTCTTGGCACCGCGACCCTGCGGCAGAACCCGGATGGTGGTTCGAAAAACAAAAAATCAAGAAAGTCTTTCAGATGGGAGAGTAAAAAATGTCAAAAAGGGAATAATAAGGAAATCTTTATTTGTCCATGGGCCTAGGTCTCAAATCATAACGGAGACGGCCAGGTGCTGTTTGGTCTCGGAACAAAAGTTCAGGCTCAGTGGTGTCCAGTCGATTTGATGGTGGCACAGCTTCCTGCAGAATATTGTCACTCTCTTGGTCTGAAGCTGTGTCTCTTATGCGTGCGTCACTGAATGGTATGAAACGAGGTACAGTGTCTGTCTCAGAGTCGGCGATACCCTCCTTGACCCACTGGTCATATGGCAGAGGCAAGGGGACTATTTTGCAGTGGGTACCATGGATCCAGTGCTTCTTCCCTTTTACTCGCACTGCTGATCTCGTCGACAGTGGAACAAGATGAGGGCCGATCCAGCGAGGCTCGTCGTTGCCCTTGCGCTGGAAATTCCGGACTAGGACCCACGTACCAGGGTTGATAGGGTGTCCAGGAGTTTCAGAGGCTTGAGGGAGAGTATCATGTACCTGTTGGTGTAAAACACGCAGTTTAACAGTCAAATCATACAGGTAATCGAGCAGTACTGGATGCTCTATTTCACTAAACTTCGTGGGCCTTGGCACACCCCATACGTTGGCCGGGCGGCCAAAGACTACCTCATAAGGACTAAGTCCCACTCGTGAGTGTATCGTCATTCTGGTGGACAGGAGTGCTAGAGGCAGGGCATCGGGCCATTTAAGACCGGTGCTCGCCTGGACTTTGGCCAACTTGAGCTTCAAGGCTCCATTGTAACGTTCTACCAGTCCAGCTGATTGGGGGTGATTTGCAGCATGGAATTTCTGCTGGATACCTAATCCTTCACATACATTCTTCATCACTTTGCCCACGAACTCACTCCCATTATCACACCACACCATTCTCGGCATTCCAAACCTGGGAAAGAACTCTTTCACGAGGGCTTTGGCTGTGGACAGGGCAGTGTTATCTTTCAGAGGATAAGCCTCTATCCATTTTGAGAAAGCAAAAACAACCACTAGTACATATTTTAGGTTGTTGCATCTTTCCATGTGAATAAAGTCCAGCTGCAAAACTTCGAATGGACATGATGGGGGTGCAAAGTGACCGGCTGGAGTTGGGGTTCCCCTACCAGGGTTGTACTTCAAGCATACCATACAATTCTTGACTACATTCTCTGCACACTTGGGAATCCCAGCATTCTGCCATACTGGAGCCAACAACTTACAGATACCTTTCGTACTGATATGTGCCATTCCATGTGCCATAGTAACTACTGGAAGCACATATGCGTCAGGCAACAACCATCGCCCATGTTCTGTCAGATCAATCCAGCAACCATTCTCATCCAACTTACCCATACTCTCTCTCCACTTGCTTAACTCTTCCTCTGTGGCTTCAGCCTGAAGCGACTTCACACTCTCTATGGTGTTCTCACACATTCCAACATCATTAACCCATCTTGCGGGGCCTGCAACATACATTCTAGTCTTTACATTCTGTGCTGTTTCTTTCGCGGTCTCATCAGCAAACGCATTCCCACGACCAACATCATCTGTAACTTTCCTGTGCGCACTGCATATCATGATCGCAACTTGCAACGGTAGGGTCAGTGACTCAAGGAGATCATTCACCAACTTGCCATTCTGAATTTTAGCTCCATGTGACGTCAGGAACCCACGGTCTTTCCACAATCGCCCAAAATTGTGAGCCACGCCAAAGGTGTACTGGCTATCTGTGTATATATTCACTCTCATTCCTTCAGACAACACGCATGCTCTCGTGAGGGCGATTAACTCTGCTGCTTGGGCTGAATTATGTGGCACTCGTGCAGTTTCCACAACCGTATGTAAAGTCGTAATAGCATACGCAGCAGTCGTGTCACCATTAGGGAGCTTGAAGCATGAACCATCCACCCATAAGGTACCATCACACTCAGTCAGGGGAGTATCTTTCAGATCCACTCTTCCTTTCGTCTCTTCTTCCGTTCTGAACAGGCAGTCATGTTGCTCAATCTCATCTGAGTCTGCTGGAATCGGCAACAACGTAGCTGGATTCAGCGTATTGCATCTCTTTATGTGTATGTGATTCGCTAACAGTGTAAGTTCATAGCCCGATAATCGTGCACTAGTCAAGTGTTGTGTCTTGGTTCTATTCAATAATGTGTCTACAGCATGTGGAACCATAACAATCAATGTGTTGTCCATTACCAGACCAGCAGATTGTCGGATAGACATCGCTGCAGCAGCTGTCGCTCTCAGACAGCTTGGCAATGCCCTCGCTACAGGGTCCAAGGTGGATGAAAAATATGCGCACGGGCGCGGTCTGTCGCCAAAAGGCTGTGTTAACACTGACAACGCACATCCATCTTTCTCGTGGACATACAATGTAAAAGGCTTACTGTAGTCAGGAGTACCCAACACAGGAGCCGAACACAATGCATTGCGCAATTCCACAAAACTTTTCTGGCACTCTTCAGACCATGGGATAGGATTTGGTGTGTCTTTGCATGTTAATGCTAACAAAGGTTTTGCCAGCAAGGAAAAACTAGGGATCCAATGCCTACAGTATGAGGTAATGCCCAAGAAAGCACGTACTTCTCTCTGTGTCTTTGGCACACTCAACTGTGCAATGGCTTGAATTCTTTCTGGGGTCAGTCTCCTTCCCTCCTTCGATAAGAGATGACCTAAGTAGGTCACTTCTTGTCGACAATATTGCAGCTTAGAGAGAGACACCTTATGATGAAAAGCGGATAAATGGCGCAACAATGATAATGTGGCTTCTTTACAGATCTTCTCAGTATCCGCGGCGATTAGTAAATCGTCCACGTACTGAATGAGGATAGCGCCACTAGGTAAAACAAGTGCATCAAGCTGTGCTTTCAAAGCTTGACTATATATTGATGGACTCTCACAGTAGCCCTGGGGAGCGCGTTTGAAGCGGAAGCTTCGGCCTCCCAGACTAAAGCCAAAAATGTCTCTGCTCTCTTCTGCAATTGGGATGCTAAAGAAAGCATTCTTTAAATCGATCACTGAAAACCATGCAGCAGAGGCTGGAATCATCGTTAACAAGGCAGTTATATCAGGGACAACCGGAAACTGTGGCACAACAATCTTATTAACCTCTCTAAGATCAATCACGAATCTGTAAACAGGTGGCTGTGAAGGGTCCGTTCGTTTTAAGACAGGTAAAATCGGACTATTGCAAACGTTGCCTCTTGTCTCTTCAATCACACCCTTATTAATCAAGTCATTGACGATGTCTAACAATGCTTTTTGGCCTTCATTAGAAATCTTGTACTGGGGAATACGCGGCAGTCTGACATTAGCCTTTAGAGTCACCACGTACGGCGGTATCTCCAAGAGGCCCACATCATTGGGACCAGTAGCCCAAAGGGCATCCGGAAGGGATGACAGTTCAGGCGGCATTGTATTTTTGGACAAGTACATTGGGGAAATCACTTTCTTACCTAATGTAAGTTGTACTCCTGAAGGAGAACAATACAATGTAGCATGCAATCTTTTCAAGAAATCTAATCCCAGCAAATTCTCACCACAACCTGTCGTCAGGATTAGGGGTGCTTTCAGCTCGCAAGGCCCAACAGAAAGTGATATAGGACTAGAAATCGGATTCCTAACCGGGGCGCCAGAAAAACCTACTGAAACATTTATATCGCCAGACAAAGGTGCGCCAGGGAGTTTGGAATGCATGATTGAACTCTTTGCAGCACCAGTGTCTAGCAGAAAAGGCTCCGTTACATTTGCTGTAGTCACCTCAACATACGGTCCGCTCTGATCCACTGGCACTGAAACAACTCCCTCTCTCTGTCTATGGCTGTCCTAGTAATCATTATTTTCTGCATCGCCGTCCTCCGCATAATAATGATTGTTATAATACTGGGCCGTATTACTAGTCGCGTTAGCTTGCTGATCAAAGCTATTAATGGTATTTTGAGGCGGCAGAGGACGCGCGTTCTGGGGAACATTTCCACGCCCTCTACCTCTAGGAGCTTGCTGACCACCTCTACCTCTTGCGCCGTACATATTACCATTCCGCTGCATTAATTTAGGGCAACTATATTTAAAATGACCTTCCTCTTTGCAGTATGAACATTGGTTGGGACCTACAGGGACACGTGGTTGATAGTACCCGTTCACTTGCTGATTGTTCTGAAACTGTTGGGGTTGGTGATAGACACCTTGGGGTTGCCTATAATTATTCTGACCTCCACGTGGTGGATAGGCCTGCTGTAAGAGGACCTTTGTCTTCAATTCCTTCGTTTTCTTCTCTGTCCTATCCTTCTCATCTTTATCCCGATTCTCGTAATACTGTGCAGTAGCCAGTATTTGCGCTGAAGAGGAAACAGCCCAAGAACTCTCTGAATCCTTCAACTTTTTACACAGGTCAGGAAGTAAATTCTGCACAAACTTATCCACAAATAACCGTTGGCCACCCTCAGTACTCATATCCTGCCCACTGTGATCAATAAACGTCTCTTCAAACCTGGTAAAGAAGTCTGACACTGTCTCATCCTTCTTCTGCTTGCATGCAGATAACTTGTCCCAATTTACGCGCATTGCAGGCATCAGTGTCTTCATATACGTAATGATTCTACCAGGGAGTTCTGCTACTAAAGGCTCCGGTTTCGCGCCACCAGTTTGTCTTGCGTCAGCAGCAAGAATGTTAGCCCATGTATCTCCTAGTTCTGCATCATGATCTACATTACGAATTGACCCCCATAGAGGCTGTGGAACAACATTACCAAACAACATGTCTATGTCGGCCAGATTCATAACGCATGATCCTGCCGTCTGTGACAACTCTTTATAATAACCTGCTGGGTTTTTACGGGGATCAGGTAATGATTGCTTAAGCGCTAACACCTCAGAACGCTTCCATGGAACATGCACCCAAACACGCTGGAAATGTGCTGCCACAGCGGGGTTACCACCGACAGCTGCAACCGCTTCCTTCCATACCGGGGGAACTTCTCTCATGGGGTATTGTCGCGCCTTTACCTTCTTCCCCACAAGGACATCCTGTTCGAACAATGACTGTTGACAATCATCATTCCTGAAGGACAATACAACCGCAACTGCTTTATCTATATCGCGATCCACAATTATACCAGTTCCAAAATCAAACCTCACTCTACACAATTCTTGCGGCCTCGGATTTCTACCACTGTCCTCCAATTCTTCACAGAGAATTTCGCACATTTTCCCGAACACATATCTCTGCTTTGGGGCATCCCACTGATGGAAAACACTGACAACTGATTCCACATCATACAATGAAGGGAAAACAATCCATCTGCGCGCCATGCTGTCTATTACCTTCTTCTCATCAGGGGTAGGCAACTGACTACGCAATTGCTTACGCTGCAAACCAGGAGTCGCACCAGACAACTCAAAGAGAGGTGACATTAATGAAGTAACCACATTAGCTAAACGCTGTCGCGCTGAAGGAGAAACTGAGGCGGAAACAGGGGGAAAAACAGAGGGAAGAAAAGAGGACGTAGAAACCGGTACTGGAGTAGTGCAAGAAAAGGTGTCGGGGGAAGCAGCTGCTGAATTAGGCAAAGTCGCAGGAAGTGCGGGGGCAGTTGGAAGCACAACTGGCGGCCCTTGAGAGGGTTGCGCCACAGGGATAAGAGCCGGCTGCACAGCAGCAGGCGGTTGCGGCAAAGCTTGCAGTATATTAACTGGAGGTGGCATATTCACAAGCTGGGGAGGCGCCGTGGCATTCTGCGCATACGGGGGTGGCGAACTCAACAAATGTGACATCAGGGGATCTTTCTCCTTGTCTTCGGACTCATTCTGCTTAGAGTGTGGTAAAGCCGGGTAACATATGTCAATCCCTAACTTACGCTGCCTGTGCAATTGTTCGCTCATCTGCTCCTCCTCATTGTCTCTAAATTGTACAGCTGCTTGCATTACTGACATACCTTTCTCTCTCTTATTCTTTTTCGCTAGCTTAATTTCTTTCTGTTTGGCTTCCTTTCGCCATAAGCGGAAAGAGTCAAACATCGCCGGCCGGGCTTTCTTCTTAAACAATTTAATTTCCAAATTATCTAGAATTTCAGTATCGAAACTACCATTTTGGGGCCATTTTAAAACACCGTCTTTCCTAGTGTAGTGGATCCATACTTCGTTATATGCAATAGGGCCTACGCCATGTTTTACATAGAGCTCATAAGTTGGAGTTCCAACCGGAGGAACCGGACATGATTCCTCTAGCTGGAAATCTTTTCCACAACCCAAACAGAATAATCTACCAAATATTCCAGAACCAGGCATCTTCGCTCACTAGTCTAGATCCAAACGTCAAAGGATTATCGATTACGATAGTCTCGTGAATACGTGAGTCCTCTGGCTTTGGGGTTTGCAAACACCAAATCACCAATTACCAAATCAAACCAAACGATCCCGAGGGATACCAAAACAAATGGGAGACGCTCCACTTATACTTAACTGAATATTGCTGATCGATGACGTCACCAGAAGACTCTCTCGATTGTTTCGCTCTCTCAAACTCGTCAAGGGTCCAAAACAGGTCGATTAATCAGGGCAGCTGTCCTTCGTAGCCGTCGGGACGCGGAGAACCTCGCAGAAAAGACTTTCGGACCACGTCGACATGCAGGGGTCGATGAAGTGGCGGCCTTCCTCCGGAATTTCCACACGAAGCTCCTCACGAACCTCTGGCTTGGACTGGTACCGCTGAAATCGTCCCGAGTTGGGCGCCAAACTGAAGTACTGGGTATTTTAGTCCCAGCGGTGCAGGGGCACACACCCTATGACTTCTGGGTTTCACCCTGTTCCGGACCTACAGAAACACAGAGTCTTCTGGGTGAAGTCAAAGAATCGTTTATTGGCTGCAGACCAATGACAGGTATCCTAGAAGTACAACAGCGTGTATGTTCTCAGGAGACTGCTGAAAATCATGGAAACGGACTTCGCATTAAATAGGCCTTTTCCGGCCTCAAGCATACATTCCTGGGTTTTATGATACGGCAATATACAAGGATATGTTACAAAGAAAAGGCAGAGTCATGATGACCATCCCACATTCCAGTTCGGCCAGCTCACAATGATTTACACAATAAGGTTCAGATCCCACATTAGATGTAAACAGACCCCCCAATAAACATGAGCATCTCCTGTTTTGGGAAACAAGTCATAAAGCAGGAACAAGCAGGTGTGGAAGAGATTAGCCGGAGGTTGAGGGTAGAATGAAAGGGTTTTATGATGGGTCAAGCCCTGATGCTAATCACAGGTGGACGGAGGAAGGGGAGCTCGTGAGACCGGTTTGACCCGGGGCAGCAGAGCCAGCTGTCCAGGTCACAGAGAAGTCAGAGGAGAAGCCCATGTACTGTGAGGCCCGTATTTGCTCCATTATAGCCTATGTGAGGGCAATGACAAGATGGCCACTGCTTCCAAAATGGAACCCGCGTAGTGAAGCAGAATAACGTGTACACAGTGCATCCATAGCTAGAACGTTATATAAAGCACTCGTACGTGCCGCATTTACCATTTGCGGTTCGCTAATACCAAGATGGACAGGGGTAGGGCCCTGTCCCCTACGCGGTGGCAGAGATTAAAGTACGACAACCTCTGCTGCATGGATGAGCCCGACACATCACCTTTAGAAACTACCACTGCGCAACATCCTTACCAGTGCAAGGTCTTTGCATCCCCATCGACTGCATCTTCATCGATGACAATGAATCTCTGTAACGCAGCTCTACGCTCATCGGGGCGATGCATCGCCACTTCTTCGTGGATCAGGACTGACGCATTGCTTCGGCTACACCCCTCATCTTTGACATTGGCGCAGCCAGGATTAAGCCACTTATTTTCAGCGGGCCTCACTTGGTCCCTGTATCCGGATTGCGGTCCACCACGATCAGCCTGAACTTTTGACTTTTTCCAGGTCCGCGCAACCAGATATCCCAAAAAAGGACTTATTGCTTCTAAGCGCTATTTTACCGTTTTTTCCTTAAAAATTCATATCTCAAGTTCTACTGATTGGAAGTTTGCCGTTTAGGTTTCGTTCTGTTTATTAAATTAAGAGCTATTTTCTAGTTTGGCGTGGAATCTTTTTGTGTGATCTTTCCACAATTTTACTGTTTGAAGAGTTGCACAAGTACTTTACACATTGCCTCTAAGTTAAGCTTCACTGCTCCTTGTCATGCTACCAGAGGGTGAGCACAGGTTAATTTGAGGTTTGTTTTTTTCATACCCTGACTATTATTGTGGTTGCCGCTTGACTAGGGCTCTTACCACAATCAACCTACAAAGCAATTTCTAGCATTGGTGCTCTGCGGTAAGGATAGGACTTCTGCTTGTGCAGTGCCATACAGTGATTTGGTGTACACTACTATTCAACATCCAAGATCAATTCAAATTTTTAATTCTCTCTAATTGGCATTTTAGATTTTTCCGCAAAATCATATGTCTGGCTGCTCTGTCTACAACTGCACCCACAAGAATAGGATTTGAGCTGGTCAACATAGAAGCATACTTTGTGGCCCAGCTGAAGAACTTCCTTAAGGAGATTGGACTTCCTGCCAAGAACACCACCAGAAAGGTGGAGTTGCAAAAGGCACTGAAGGCTTGGCAGAAGCTCACTCCATGCTCGGTGAGCTCACAGGAGAGGATGATGTAATGGAGGATGATCCTTCCAAGGAATCACCTACAGTGAATGAGGAGGTGACCCTTGAATTAGAGCTTCCTGCCAGGGAAGGGAGCAGTGTTTCTTTCTGCGGCCTGTCCCCAGAGGATCTGGCAGAAAGGAGAGAGAAGAGAGAATTCAAGCTGCTGATGGCTAAATTTAAAATGGGAGCACAGGAGAAAAAGGCTGAGAGGGCCTTGGAAGAGTGGTAGGTTATCCCGGCTTATGAGAGGGAGACTAAAAGAGCTGGATTTCAAGGTCTGATTGGCGGTTTCCAGTAGTGATGGTGGCAGCATACAAGCAGTACTTGGAGGAGAAAAAAGGGTTTGCATACCCAAGGATTTGGTGCCCAGTTATGTGGTAAGGAATGACATTTACAAGTGGTGTTCTGCTTATGAAGTTGCACTGAAGGCTTTGCAGGGTTCCTCAGGAGCACGGGGGGGGGTCTGCAGAAACACATGCCTACTCTTGGAGGGGCACATTTATTACATTAGAGGTTGGGAACCAAATGAAGTATACCCCTAAGAAGGCCATTTTAATTGCCAAATTTGGGCTGACCCCTGAAAGTATTGCCAAAGATTTAGGAACAGCCAGAAGCTCCCGATTCAATCCTGGATAGATTTTGTGGACTACCACAAGGCACTGAATGGTTGAGTGCTGGGCAACAAAGTACATTATTATGTTTAGTCGTACAATTTATTCATAAGAGTGCACATGTTCAATATTTGCCTTACAGAGTTGCACAAGCAACTAGTTGGCAGTAAGCTAACTAACCTCATGAAGCTTGCTGAGGAGGCGGACCTCTGGGCTAGCACCAGAGTGTCCAAAATGGTATCCGAGGGGGACCAAAATATGCTAATAAAAATAAACATCTATTGGGATACAGCAGATAAGATATTGATCTTACCTTACTACTGTATTGCTGCAACTTGAAGTAATCGGGATTAATGTGATGGTCAAGTAATCAACAAAGGCTATGGACGCATTTGTAACCATAGTAGCTCACACACTGAAACAAGAAATAAATGTCTATTCAATAATAGGTGGTTTGACTTTGGTTGCAGTGAAGTGAAATCACAATTGTTTGGTGCATTAGAATCCCCAATATATCCTACCAAATTAGTCGAAATGATAAAATATTACTATACAACAAAAAAAGACAACACCTTTACATTGTAGATAGCTCTTTTGGCAGTAGCAAAGGATAAAGATCTACGGCTGTTTGTCAATTAGTCGCAAGCAAAAGACACACAGCAGGCTTGGGTGAGGGTTTTTATCATAAATGCTGAGCAGTGAGTATTTCACTTTATTTTCATCTATGACTAAACCCAATATCTACCAGGAATCTGTACTATAAGCGTGAAATCTGTTCTGTGAAAAGATACATCAAATCAGGAAGAGCCTGCAGTAATGATCATTTTCCAACAGAAATATGTAAAGCCAAGCCCAAAATATGGGTCCCAGTTGCACATTTTTTTTCCAACAATGATAGGAATAAACAAAATTCCTCTGTCATGTTTGGAAGCAGAAACTGTACATAGTAAATTCTTTGCTCGGTAATGAAGCTTGAGTATGTGTCTAGGGAGTGGTTTCCTAATGAAGAGCTGCCAGAGAGCTCAGGCTATGCATAGTTAGGGCTTACACATAATGGGGTATAAGTGTCTGGAGGCAGTGGGCTATACACACACTTTCCCCACAGAGTACATACTGTGCGTAGTCAGGTTTGGTAGACCATCCTCTTTGTGGAGACCTATGTACAGCTTGAATGCTGTGTGTAGTAGGGTTTCATGAGGGACTGGCCTCTCCATGAAGACCTATGTCCAGAGAGAAGGTGGTGCATAGTAGAGCTTGATGAGGGACTGGCCTGCCCATGAACACATCTTTATGGGATGAAGGCTGTGTGTATTAAGGTTTACTGAGGGACTTACCTCTTCACGAAGACCTCTATACAGAGTGAATGGTGTGTGTAGTGGGGTTGGTGCAGTACTGGCCTCTTCACAAATACATCTATACAGGGAGAAAGCTGTCATTGTGGGTTTAGTGAGAGACTGGCCTGTCCGCAAAGAGCCCTGTACAGGGGGAAGGCTGTGCATAGTAGAGTTTGGTGAGGAACAGGGCTGCCTACAAAGACCTCTCTACAGATTGAAGGCTGATCATAGTCAGGTGTCGCAAGGGACTGGCCTGATAGCAAAGACATCTGTGCAGGGCGAAGGCTGTGTGTAATAGGGTGGATGTGGAACTGGCCTATCCACCAAGACCTCTCTACAGAGTGAAGGCTGTGCATATTGATACTACCTATAGCAGATGTACCATGACAATATAGGGGGTATCATTTGAAATAAAGCTAGCCTACTGGCTTTGTCAAGGGGTTACCACATCAATGTATAAAGGTAGTCTATTGGCTTTGTCAAGTGATCATAACCTCAATAAAACAGTAATCACAAATTAAGATTCAACATTAAAACCAATAAAATCCAAAATGATATTCAAAGACATTTGTTATTAATAAACATATTACAATGTTTTACAATGTTTATCAATAAACCTTTAAATAAAGCACTTGTATTCAAAGCAACATTAAACATAGGACAAGGTCTTTCTTTTACCATCCTCGAGCTACGTAGTGCAGACATAAAACCAACCACAATGGGAAATTGAATAATATGCACTGGTCTGCCATTTGTTATCTTCCCACGGGACTCCCGCGTGACCAGTGGTGGCTGGTGACACTTGAAAGTAGCGAGGTGTGAAAGTTGGGTATGACTCTTATGTAGCGAGCGGTACGAGCAAGCTTAATGGACAAACGTGGGGTCCAGGGTGGGTTCTCCTCCCGAGAATCTTTTTTTTTTAAAGATTAAAAACTTCCCCATATCCTGCTGCATTTATGTGTTCAATAGTTACTGTGATATGCAAAATGTACAGCGCAACAACTTCCGGCCCTTTAAAGTAGTGCATGCGGCATCAACTTTGGAAGAAAATGCTCTAACCAGGCTTCGGGAAGCACCCACAGCTGCTGGCTGCAATCAGTCATTTGGAAATATGTACAGGCAGGTCTTTAACTGTGATGAAAATGGTGGGGGGACTCTCTAAAAGGGAACATGTAAAATACATTTTTGATTCCCATAGTATGCCAGCCAACCAGTATTTTGGTTTCTCTCTGAGATGTAATTGTATCCAGATACATAACACAACAACTGAGATGCACCTAAAATCTGTCAGTAAGATTGGCTTTGTCAATCGTTGTTAGCTGTTTAAGATAAATGATTAACAACGATTTGTTATAAATAATTAACATTGGTAATGTTTCACTTCTGAAATTGTCAGTCCGTGAATTAAATAGTATTGAGGCCTGTGGAAGGAGTTTGAGGCTTCAGTTATATGCTCTTTATGTTAGATATGTATGCCCTTTTTCTCTGCACATCTAGTCCATCTGCATGTTTTCAAGCTCCTCTCTTTACTCTTCAGCCCCCTCTTTTCACTCTTCCCTGTATGCATTTCCCCGCACCTCCCTGACATCACCACTTCCAAACATATACAGCACTCACTCATATTTGAGCACTTTATTTTATTTTGATTTTGCCTTGAAAATATTTTGACATCTGTGTACACTCTTCACACACGTTTCCATAGAACTTTAATTGCAACTAGAATACATGACCATTTTTCTGTGTGCTCTGCCGAGAGGCCAGCCCACTGACAAGCACTTTGCTTTGCCTTCAGCCTGAGCGACAGAGCTTTCAATCAAAGCCCCTAATAAACACCTGCCACAACTCAATTTACGAATTATACAAGAGTAATAAGACGCTCAAAATAATACAGAAACAGAACATGATGAAACAGCTAACACTCTTGGGAAATGCAAAATTAAGTAAAACATGTGGAATAAGAGAGGAGCTAAATGGCTGGCATGCATTGTCTTAAAGTTTTTAACATTCATTGTTTGTACATCAATCCATGTTTTTGGCAGTAATGTTGAGAGCATGAAAATAGGGACAGTGTTATTGCCATACAGCAGATAACTGTCTTTACTATAAGCACATATTTCTCCTTTTGCGCTTGACTCGAATATTTAGATATTCACCACACTGCCACCACACTGGTTTCATGAATAAGAATGTGTGTGCAAGTTCACAGACAGGTCTGTCATGTTTTAAATATGTAATTTTTTCTTTTTAACTATAAGTTACAAGCAGCTGCTGTGCGTAGAAAAGAAGAAAACACTGCAACCATCTTCTGCTAGTTCACTAAATGACTTAAATTAACATCTGGGGTGAATGTGAGGTTATGGTAGTCATTCACGTTTCTTAATTTTCAGGGATATACCAACCATGTCCAAGCCCAGGAAGCATTCTGTGGCTAGCAGATCCCTGTCTCTAAACTACCTTTGGTTGTCATTTCACTGTAATCCTACCCCGGTACACAGGTTCAGTTCTCTGAATCATCAAATTACTAATGGGGTGAGCGTCTAACTCACTGATCTACCTACAGTTTAAAAAAAAAGCATTTAATTATGTGATGCATACTCTGTTGTAAAATTTAGCAAACATTTAGAAACTTCCCCCTACCACTTTTGAGCTAGGCTTAATTTGCGGCACAGTAAGTGAAAAAAAAAGAGCGGAGGAAAAAGGCATTTTCAATGATTATGTGCAGATAACGACATTTGGCGACAATTTTTAATTTGAATTTGAAATGTGTTCTGCACAGGCCACCTTGCTACCTAGAATCAAACTGGAACTTGGTGTCTGCTGCGAGAGAGGGGCTAAGGTATAGGGGCCTCATACTAACAGAGAGGGGAATGCAACTTTCATACAATAAAATAGAAGAAGGGCAATTTCACAGTAAATTAAATGCACAGATAACAAGCATTCAGCAACTAAAGTGAGTGCCCACAAGATATTTGGATCAACTTTGCAAAGGGACAAAAACCCTGCTCATCTTTTGATGGGTGAACAAATATAGCAGCTCCACTTTTAAAGGGGCCACCGATTTGGAGGTTAGCGTAGCGAGGGTTCTCAGCACAATATACATAACCCAAGATTAGCATTAAAAGACTTACCATTACAGAAGACAAGGCACCAAATCACATGTGCTTGCATCCACTCTTACGTGTCATGAATGGGAAAGGGTGGGATCTACGCCTGTGAATGATGGACAGCTGCCTTCATGCAGGGATGAAGGTTCTGATGCCCGAAACCATGACACTAAAAGCGTCACTGAGCTGCAGTGCATACTGCTATAGACCACAAAGGAAATGAAGGGATATCGTGTGTCAAAGTCCTTAAAGGTGATTTACTGCTTAGCTTCTGTCTCCTGCTCCAGAGTGAGGTGGGGCAGGCAGCCTGGAACAAACAGCCCAGACTTAAATATGTTGATTTGTTTAGAGATAAAATAGTGTCTCTAAATAAATTGATATATTCAGTATTTATGTAGGAATGTGTGGGAATTTGACTGGGGCACAGCCCTAGAGCCCTAATCCCTACCCTGCCCCCTCATGTCCTTTTCAGAAATCGTTTTTAGGACAGTGGACCAAGTCCTTTAATGTTGCAGCCACCCAATCAAAGCACCCACTCAAAAAAATCCCCCTCAGCCAATCTAAAGGATTGGATTTTTTTAATTACTTCCCAACTGTTAATATATCTGTTAACTGTGAACCTTAATGTCTCCATAACTACTGAACAGATTTACACCAAATCACAAAAGCATGCTTTCAGGGTAAATATCTAGATTTCTCCAAAATTTGGTGCAATTCCGTTCTGCCGTTTTGCTGTAGTGCTGTTCAAAATTCACTGTGGAACTTGCCTGGGTCAAATATGTTTTGTGACACCCCCCCCCCCCACCCCCCCCCCTTTATATCGGCCCCTACTTGAAAGATCACTCCGGAACTTTCCAGCAAGGAGGATGAACTTTTTTTTTAGAAAGTTTTGTGATGATTCAACATGCGACTACAAAGGTGTTAGCAAAACAAAAATCGCTCTTCCTATAAAAAATCTGATCTAACTGGAGCTACACAATGGCACCCTCACTGTGTCATACATATATGTATATACATATGATGTTAGAGTTAGATGATTTAAATCTTTCATAATGTAACTTACCTATAAAGTAAAAACTGTGAGATAAGGTAGTAAAAATTACCTGCAATGCAATGACTTCAGATGTGACTCCTACCATGTAATGACTCTTGATGTATGACTTGTGAAGTAGCAGTACCTGACCTGTTTTACCATATGGTATAGGATTGCCTGATTTTAATAGGATACTGGTGGGACATAGCACAATCATTACCAGATGTTACTTGGAGATAGGTAATAATTCAGCTATAGATTGCTACTGGGATTATTTTCCAATGTCAACAACAAGAAGTCCAGCAGTAAGTTTGTAGACAGTATATTTTGACTATTTGGGAGAAAAGTAGCAATGACCTTTAAGTCACCATGGGAAACAAGGTATGCAGACAGAATATCAAGTTTGTAAATGTAGACCTACACAAATATCGAGCTGGAAATATCGTGAAACAGAAATATCGACATTTTTATCTTCAAATCTCTTTTTAGTTTAAAGCACTTTCTTCTGTGCTAAATTCTTCTTCTCAGTGATGGATGTTTGAACAGTGTATTAGGAGTGAGGGAGCAAGTTAGAAATCTCAAATAACAGTTTAAGTTCAGTCAATGATGAAAGTTGTATTGTTGTTTTAAAACCTTTATTCTTTAAAAGAGATTAGTAAAGCTCTTTTTAAATTTTTTGATCTTTAGTCAGTTTTCCATCAATCATTACAGAAATCGCATAAAAGAATAAGGGTTAGATCAGTACATCAAAATAATTAAATGCATTTAAGCATGTTCCATAAAGGAACACGTTCTCTATTTTAAAAATCAAGATCAGAGCTTGAGGTTTCAAGAACCCATAAAGAGTCCAACATCAAATTGAAATGAGTGAAATCAAAGGAGCATAAAGCTTTAAAGTCAGATTGAAATAGCGAAACAACCCATGATGCAGCCCCATATTTTCAAGGGTGGCGTGATTATGGGGCAGCACCAAAATTAAGACAAAAAAACCTGCTCTTACCCTGGCGAAACTAAGAGAAATGCTTTATTTCTCCTCGATTTCGCTTTTTCTATATGTGCTGCACACATAGAAACAGAAAAACGCCATTGATTGTTTATGTGCAGGAAGGTGTCCCTTCCGGCACATAAACAATCTTTAAACAAAAAATGACGCATTTCAATCTCTTTGCACGCAGAATTTACAAAACGCCATTGGTGATTGTTTATGTGCAAGAAGGGACACCTTCCTACACATAAACAATCTTTCCCTGCAACGCAGGCACCCTTGCACAATGGTGCAAGAGTGCCTGCGTTGGCGCTAGGCAGCTGCAATTAGCACCAAAGTAAGGTGAAGCGCAGGGCTGCACCATATTCTTGTAAATATGGTGCAGCCCTGCATTTCTGAAGTGGCGGAGCATGGCGTAAGGCTTATAAGGCTAACTCCGCGCTCCGTCACTTCATTGTGAATATGCCTCAGAGTTCTTCAGTAAGCAGGTTCCGCTCCTTCTTTCCCATGGAAATACTTGTGGATTGAAATTTTCATCGTACGGTTAACTACAGATGGTCTTGCATGATTAGATTCTGGAAACATTAGGCATAGTTCCCATAGGCCTTGTACATCTTTTGATATTCTATATATCTACTTATTTCACTGTGAGACTAATGAACTACCAACTGAAAGACAAATCACAGCTTGGTAATGCATTTGTTTACACTAATCAACAACCATTATTGTTTAAATGCACAAGCTTGTCTATTGAAATGTTAGGTGAAACATAAGAAAAATAGGAAGTTCAAGGATAAATGTTGCTAATTAAGTAATACATTTTATCAAATAAGAGTATTCCACAGTTATGACAACATCTTAAAGCATGTCAATCTAAGGTCAAGCTGCTAAATCATGTTGTGCACATTTCAGAAATATCGAGCTTCTTTCTAACTACAAAAAACTTGTATGAATAACAGTAATTGCCTCCTGTGAGTTGGCACATTTCAGATGCGTGTCAGTTTAACGTTAAATTTTACACTCTTTACGGCATATTTTGCATATTATATTATTACATTTTTCAACGGAGCGGAGGTTTTTTGTGTTGGCGCGCCCAAAATGCGTTTTTGCATCTGCGGGGGCAACTTGCCGGGTGCCTACGATTGGCAAAAAAAAACTCATAGCCGTTTGTGAGCGCCACGAGATTTGCTAGGCGGCGTCATGGTCCCACGAGAGTTTGTGGTTGCCAGCGTGTCATTCGAGCGCACCAGCAGACTTCCGGTGGGAGTTTTGTGAAGTACGTGATCACGAAATGCGCAGGATCTACCGCAACTGCAATCTGGAGAAGGTTTTCTCCCTAAGCAGCATCAAATCCTTCTCAAAATGACGATTTGGAGTAGAAAAAAACTCCTCAAATTGACATTTGGCTATTTTTTGTGCAAGGAGTCCTTTTTCTTTTTTATCTAGACGAAAGAAGTACCCCAGAGCCTCCAACTTCCTGTTCCTGCCCAGCAGGCTCCTCCTAGTGCTTTGTCCATCTCCTGATCACTTTTCATTTGGATTTGGAGCTGGAAGACTCACTCTTTGTGTCTGCTGCATAATATATCATTGGGCTTGAGGACTTCGGATTTGAGATTTCACAAGTGAGTTGTAAAACTGGTGTTGTTTGTTTGATTGGGGCCATGCACCTACATTTATTTGTACTTTTCAACAATTATTTTAAATTTATTGTGGTGGGTGTCCTGTAGTTTGAGTAGGGGCCTATTTTTTTTTTTGTAAGTAATTTTTCTTCTTTTAGAAAGGAAACATGTTGCACAGTTCAAAACATTCTTTCCATGTTTTGACATCAATTTGCAATATTTATTGAATTAGCTATGTAGCCCAGTAGTTTCCCTATAGGCATTTCTCAGCCTGTAGGGCCGTGATTGCCTTTCTTCATATAACTGGGTGTAAAAGTCACCTGTTTTTTTTAAATAGCTATGACTATGATTTTAATGTAGTAACTTTTGAAGGGTTGAGGGCAAGAAAATTGAGATATAGGTATTCAAGCCTGTCTTTTTGTATGTTCTTCTTTAACAGTAATTGGTTCATCTATGCAATTGTGTAGGTGGCGAAAAGGAGATTATCCAATGATAAAATAATTTGGAGACCCGAGTGTGGGTCAAGACCACGATTATTCTAAGGTATCAAAACCCTGACGAAGGCCGCCGTTACCCGTGAGGGCTACTGATGAGGGCCGAAACATGTTGGTTCCTGCAAACAGAATATAGGGGCATTGATCTCCCCGGTGTATCCGGCTTATATTTAATCCTATTGAGGGTGACCAAGAATAAAGGTAATCCTGGGTTCCCCTCAGATAGTTTTAACAGTATGATTTATGTCTTGCACTTTATGATCCCTATTTGAGAGAATAATTGCTTCCCCATTCTTTTGTTTGTCCTTATACTTTCTTTCCTCACCACTATATTTCAAAAAAATTCTTCAGCGCTCCGTCCAGTGTGTTGGTCTGCACCTGGGCGTTTAGATGCGGCCCAATGGTGAAGCATGACACTGCAAAGTGTGTGAGGGCAGTATTAAGAATTTAGATTTTTTCCTCTGGGCCCCCCCTTTCTTTCCCTATTCCAGACTTGATCATTTGAGTAGTTTGGGATGAATCTCGATTAGCAATTTCTAGAAGCATACACATTGATTAAAAAAAAAAAATCCTTTTTGTAGTTTTTTAGTCTTTTTCTTTGTAGTGAGTAATAAACTTTGGAGGGGGGGTTAGAGAAGGCGATTCCTTTGTCTCTCTGTATTGTGATTTTCTCGGAATGGAAGGTTCACAGACGACCCTATTTCTCCAGAGTTGCTGTTCCAGCACTACATCACAACGTGCTGGAATTTAATGGCCCTTGGAAGCATGCTACAATAGCCATGTTCCCCATGGAGAAATCTCATTCTGCTGCAAACATTTTGGAAGACTTTAACACTAAGGTCTTTGAATGCCTGTGACCAAGAGGGCTTAACATTGGTTGTGTTGCCACAGACAATGGCAGTAATATAGTTAAGACTATGGCCGATGGTGGCTATTTCAGGGTCCTGTGTTTGGCGTACTGCATTAACATCATTGTTCAAGACTGTCTGAAAAAAGAAGACAGAGTCAGCAACTTACTGACCACCTGCAGAAGAATCTGCACTCATTTCAGCCATTCTTTTAAAGCCCTTTAGCAGCTGAGGATAATTCAATGTCATAATAGAATGCCAGTTAAAGCACTCATCCAGGAGGTGCCAACACGTTGGAGCTCAACTTATTACATGCTTGAACGTCTGTTTGGGCAGTACAGACCAATCAATGAATATGTCTTCCAAAGAGGGGATGCAACTGTGAAAGGCATGATTATTGAGATGGACAAATGGGGCCTAGTTAAATGCCTGACAGAGATGCTGCTTCCTTTCGAGGTCTTCACACATGAAGTCATTAAGGAGGACTGTACCATGGGCCAAGCTATCCCATTGTTGCACATGCTACAGGAACATCTAAAGGAGGTGTCTGAAATGTACACAGGTGTGGAGGGCAAAAAGTTACATTTGAGTTGGTGGAGAGCTTAATCCTTTGCTTATCTGAAAATACAAAGAGGCATTGTGTCATGCAACCACTACATTTGTGCCACAATTCTTGATCCACGGTACAAACCATTACTGGACACTTTCATTTCTTTTACAAACGGGGGATGTTGCCAACTACAAAACTTGGATAGCTGTGCAAGCCAGGCAGACAGAAAATGAACAGCTGGGAATTAGAGGCCGGCTCCTCCAGGGCACAACAAGTCCTGCAGGGCAGCCTTCATTTTCAACTTCAGAGCCCGAGGCAGCCTTCATGTTCAACATCAGAACCTGAGGGCAGTGCATTTGGCTCACAGAAGCCAAAACCACCAACAACAGCAAGAACAACAACATCAACAAGAACAGGAGCATCATCCCCAAAATCTGCAAAGAAATGGTTTGTACTGGCAGGGCTTAAATCCAGTGCAGAGGCAAAGTCAAAAGAGGCTGAGCAAAGCAGAGCACCCATGACCATTGAACGGATGGTCCAGGCCTATCTGGATGACCCATCAGAGGTCTACTTTGATCACAACCCATTGCTGTATTGATATGGGAAAAGGAGACAGTGGCTAGTGCTCAGCAGGCTGGCGATAAACTATCTGGCTTGCCCCGTAGCAAGTGTCTCTGCTGAGCATGTTTTCAGTGCTGCTGGTGCAGTTCTGACAGTGAGAAGGACCAGTCTCTCACCCCAAAGTGCGGAGAGGTAAACCATGATCAAAATGAATAAACACTTTATACCACCGGATTACACCATACCTGAAGTACCACAGGAGGAAGATGATAGCGATTCAGTTCTTGGAAGTAGTGTGTTAGATGACCTACTTCTGGGTGAACCACCAGAGTTTGAGGACACGCTCTACTTCCCTGACAACTAGGCTTTCTAGTTACTTTCTTTCTTTCTTTGATACTCAAAAAAACAACAACAAAAAACGATATACCTAAGGAACATTATTTACTTTATTATTTGTGTGTGTCACTGACTTTCTGGTTCACAAATCCATCCCCACCGTCTTACTCTTTTATTGCCGGATTGGAGTTGCAACAGTGTCCATTTTCCTCAAGCCAGACATTGGATGGAGAATACAAACAAATGTGTGCCTTCCTCCAACCCTGGACCCTGACTATCTAAATATCCTTTCCTATCCTAGACGGACTGCCCCGGAAGAACAGATAAATGATGGCATGCATTGCAAGTTGAGTGATTGTTGTTTGTTGTGAAGGATGTCTTCGATTCTACACACAAAAAAGTGACTCAAGTCCATCTTTCCCTTCTTGTTGTTTAAAAACAAAATTGTATACTACAGGCTGATCCATTGCAAGTTTGGACTCACTCTGGGCACTGTTGGTACTAAGTTGGACACCATACTCAGAGTCAAAGTCAGGAATATCAAAGATGATGGAATAACTCAGGGAAATGCCACCAGACGAATACGGAAGTTTTCAAATTCACTGAAACCAACCCATTTGGATGAGGATGACTTTGAAGTGGCCTAAAGGTAAACAATAACACAAGACCTACATGTTTGTGTAGTGATGGTGGTGAGTATGGTGTGACTGACAGCAGTGAATTTATTTGCTATGTTGCTTGTGTTTGTGTGTGTACTCAGTGATGTGTGGCTCAAATTGGAAACTAAGCGGCGGTTGGGTGGGGGGGCTTGTTGTTGGAGGTAACTGTCGGAAACAGACATGATTTGCCATGCTGCCTCTGAAAGTCTTCTTTTACACTTCTCCTTATGCAGTTTCACTTTTCTCCTTGATTTTTCAATATACTTTTTGTTTTTCCATCTCCAGGCCCTTTACCCTGCGCCATACTAGAAAAACAACTCACACTTACCTTACCTTACCAAACCACATCCACCAGACACCCAAGATTGACGGGCAAACAGTCCAACAAGAATGCAGAGATGCAACTCCCAATTAGTCAATTGTACTGCTCGATTTTCCCGGCCTTTTCTTGTGGTAAAGGGTGACTAGTGTGACTTCAGTCTCTTTCCATCCAAGTCTAAGGGTTAGAGTAGTGAATGGAGCCTATTTACTAGGCACTTTGACATGATCCTGTGCTCTTCCCCATAGATCAGGGCTTGCACACATAGCCTAGGGGATAGATTCATTAGTATTAGGGATAACCTGTCCTGTAGTGAGGGTATTTCATGGAGCCGTGCTGAATTCAGGCCTGGTAGGCCCTAAACAGGAGAGACTCCATCTTTCTTTCTGCTCCGGCAGCTTGAGATGCTTCTAGGTCAAAGGCAGTGTTTTAGTTACGAGGTGTTATTCGCTTGGAGAGAACCGGTTCAGGCCGGCCCTTATCGAAGGATTGTATTTTTCTTCATGCCGAAGACACTACATCAGGCCGGCCGGCTGGGAACGTGTCCTTGGCACGGGGAGGTACAAGAATTTGGTGGGCGGTAGGTTACGGGCTGGGATTCTACATGAGAGATTGTTGAAATTACAGATCTCTCTTAAAGATGTGGAAGCGCACTTTGTTGAGATTCAGAATTCTCATACTTTGTTGCGGTGTCAAAATAAGTTGCTTGCTGACAAACTTGACACTTACCAAACGATTGCCGAAAGGGCGGCTGTGCGGATTGCTCGTTATAAATACAAACACAGGCGCGGTCGGGTTTCGACGCGAAAGGTGCGTCTAGTCGTGGCGAAAGCCGGACTGGATTGGAATCCTGATGAATGGGATGGTAATATCTGGAACTCGAGTGCTTCTTGTTCCTCGGGTGAGGAGTCTGTCAAGCGCGAGTCTTCTCGTTCCCGTCATGAATGTAAGTCTACTTCTCGCACCTCTGAAGGTGCACCATGTGATTGTGCTCGTTCTTCGGGTGGGATCGATGCCCCTTACACTGATTGTCCCTCTACGAGCACTGATCAGGCTCCTTGTGATGCTCGTCCCGCGGTCTCTGCGCATCCAGTTTTTCGTCGGAAGTTGCAGCAGTCTCCCAATGCTCCGCAGGGTGTTTCTTTGGACTGTTTGGAAGACTTTACGCAACAGGAAATTAGTGATATTTTGCAGCGCTTTAGGCAGCGGACTGGTGAGGCCTTACTCACATGGATGGTGCGCCTTTATGAACTGGGCGCTGCTGGTATTATGCTGGATACTGGCGATTGTTTGAAGTTTTGTTCTTTGAGTTTGGATTCTACTGTGCAGGATCATTTTCGTAACTATAATGGTGGTGGTCAAATTTCTTTGCTCCAATTGGCGACTGAGGGCTGTAATCTGAAATACCCTACTGAATCTGACTGGCCTGTTAATGACAAGCCGTGGTATACCCTGCGTGACGCTGCGCAACGTCTTAAGGAGGAGGTGATGAAAACGGCTATTTTTCTGGGTACTGCTGACAGGTTGCTTGATGGGATGTTGACGTCTTCTGTGCGGAATCGTATTATTCGTTCTTCTCCTGTTGCCTATCAGCAGGTCATGATGACTTTATTGATTAATCAGACTGGTAATGTGTTATCTACGGTGTTGGAATCGGTGCGCCAACTCGGTGAGTTGGGTGAGTGGTTTAAACCTGAACGTCAGTCCCGGTCTGACACTCGTACTCCTGGTGAAAATAAACTTACTAGACGTGATATCTTTTCTGGTCTTTTGGCTGATGGTGTGCGTAGGGAAGACATTGACGGTGAGACTACTTCTCGTTTGTGGGAGTTGTTTCGCAAACGAGGCTTGGATCGAAAGGAGGGCGCCCGGCGTGTTCGGACGACTGAGTGTGATCGTGGTTGTTCTGACGGTAGCGGTGATGACGACCGCCGTGGGCGCTCTGATCGTCGTGATGATCGGCGTACTGTACGTGATGTGTCCCCCCGTCGAGAGAGAGACAGGGAGAGAGAGGGGGAAAGGGAAAGGGGGAGAAATGATTATGCTTACAGCAAGCGTAGAGATGATAGGGATCAATCCCCTGAGTTGAGGAGGAGAGAGGATCGTCACAGTTTGGTCGATCGTAACCCGCGGTACAATACTGAAGACTTGAATCCGTTCCGTACGGGGAATGGATATGAACAGGAGGTACCGATACCTAAGAAACGTGAGAGTCTTTATCCTGATTTGTCCTGGTACACAGAATGCAGTAAGAATGACTAGGAAATAGGTCAAGCTCCGGTACACAGATGGGCTCACAGAGATAATAGACCCTATGTAGATATTGATATTTATTGGAGACATCGTAATATCCAAAGGGCCCGAACATTGGTAGATACAGGAGCGGAGGCCACTCTTATTCATGGGAAATCAAAGAAGTTTACAGGACAGCCTTTTACTATTACCGGATTAGGTGGAAAAGAAACCCCTGCAGTTCAAACTTTGCTTGAAATGAGAATAGGTAGAATCCCTAGAAAAGAATATTCTGTATTAGTGGTGCCACTCTTAGAATTCATAATTGGAATTGATATTTTGAAAGGAATGACGTTGCATCTTGATGATGGGTGTTACCAATTTGGAACGTCGCATTATATATCGTCCAGACCTATACGGGTTGGTCGTTTAAGAATGCCCCCCATACAAGTTCCCCAGGCGACCAAAGTGGTTTGTCAGAGGCAGTATCGTATTCCAGGTGGTCATGAGGAGATTAGTACCACTATTCAGGAGTTGGAGGATGCAGGTGTTATAACTCCAGTTACTTCTGCTTGGAATAATCCTGTTTGGCCGGTGCGTAAGAGTGATAATTCTTGGTGCATGACTGTTGATTATCGAGAATTGAACAAACACACGCCCTCTTTGACTGTTGCAGTACCGGATGTTATTACTCTAATTGAAAGAATACAAAAGCATCCAGGTACATGGTATGCATCCATTGATATTGCTAATGCTTTCTTTTCTATCCCAATTGCCCCGGAGTGTCAGGAACAGTTCAGTTTTACGTGGAACGGGCGTCAGATGACGTTTAGAAGTCTTCCCCAGGGCTATGTGCATAGTCCTACGATATGTCACCGGCTGGTGGCAGAGCATTTGGCTGAGGTACCGGTTCATCCCCAAATTCAGATATGTCATTATATTGATGATGTTTTGATCCAAGGCGAAACACAAGAGGATGTTCAGACACAATTAGACAGAGTCATTGAGTTTCTGCGTGAGAAAGGTTGGGAGATCAATCCAGATAAATTACAAGGTCCGTCCCAGGCTGTAAAATTTTTGGGTATTAATTGGCATGAAGGGCACCGTGAAGTGATCCCTCAAGTTAAACAGAAGATTCTTGATTTTTCAGTTCCGAGGAATAGGAAGGAAGCCCAGAGCTTCATTGGTTTATTTGGTTTTTGGCGCCAGCATATTCCTCATTTGAGTCAAATATTGGCCCCCTTGTACCGGGTTACACGTAAAAAGAATGCATTTGAATGGGATAAACCACAGCAAGATGCGTTTGGTATGGCAAAAGAGGCAATTCAACATGCTCTGGATTTATGGCCTGTACGTGATGGTGATGTGGATTTGAATGTGTCTGTACAGGGCCCTTATGCAAATTGGAGTTTGTGGCAGAAACAAGGCAGGAGTAGAGTACCGTTAGGTTTTTGGACCAAAAAGCTACCTGATGCTGGTGAGCGTTATACACCCTTTGAGAAACAGTTACTTGCTTGTTATTGGGCTTTGGTGGATACCGAGCAATTGACTTTGGGACATGATATATTCTTGCGTCCTGAAATTCCTATCATGCAGTGGGTTCTGAGTTCACCGAGAACTCACCGAATTGGACATGCTCAAGAGGCGAGCGTGATTAAATGGAAATGGTACATACAAGACAGGGCACGTGTGGGCCCGAAAGGAGTTGCTTCTTTACATGAGCAGGTGGCGCGAGCACCGTCGACTGAGATTGAGAGTGAGTGTTCCGTACCTTTAGCGCAGGAGTCTCCTGTTAAATGGGGTAAGCCTTTTGATTTGTCCGCAGCGGAAAGAAATCATGTTTGGTTCACAGATGGTTCAGCGAAGTTTATAGGGACGACACGGCACTGGAAGGCAGTGTCCTATAATCCGATCACGCAGAAACTGCTGAGCACAACTGGTGAAGGGAAGAGCAGCCAATTTGCGGAGCTTTACGCTGTTTACCAAGTTTTGAAACAAGAGTTACCTGGTACATGTCATATTTTCACCGATTCCTGGTCCACTGCCAATGGACTGGCTGTTTGGTTGCCGACTTGGCATTCCCATAATTGGAAGTTACACTCCAAGGAACTGTGGGGAAAAGAGTTATGGCAAGAGATTTGGGAGATGCTCCCACAGAGTACTGTTACAATCTTCCATGTGGACGCTCACACCCCGATAGACTCCCTTGACAAATTTTTTCATAACATTGCAGATGAGAAATCTAAAATTGCTGAGGCAGTGGTGGAGAGGCAAGATTCTGATATTGCGGGATTGGCGAAATGGGCACACCAGAAGGCAGGACATTTTGGAGAGAAGGCCACTAGCAGGTGGGCTGCTGATCGAGGAATTTATATTCCCCTAGATCTAATTAAAAATGTTCTTTTACACTGTCCCGTTTGTCAACATATCAGACAGCGTAAGGTGCCCCAAATTGTTAAAGGTCATTTACATCGCGGGAAACTGCCCGCTCAAATTTGGCAGATTGATTACATCGGTCCACTTCCTATGAGTAGGAATTGTCAATATGTTTGCACAATTGTCGATACATATAGTGGCTTGCTGGTAGCCCTTCCATGTAAGCAAGCTACCCAATTGAATACCATTAAAACATTAGAATTGATTATGATGTATTATGGTGTGCCATTCCAAATTCAATCTGATAATGCATCCCATTTTCGTGGAAGATTGGTACAGGAATTCTGTGCGGAAAATAATATTGAATGGATATTCCATATACCCTACTACCCACAGGCCTCGGGCCTGGTGGAGAGATTGAATGGCCTGCTAAAGGACCAGTTGCGTAAGTTAACAGACGACAAGTATAAAAATTGGCGAGACTTTTTGCCCCAAGCACTATTGATTTTGAATAATCGTCCTTTTTTAAATGCTGAATCTCCACTTATGCGTTTGTTTCCCCCGAATGTTGAGACTATGCCTAATGAAAACAGAGAAACTGTGATGTATTGGGAAATTACTCCCGGAGCTCTGGCTCCATGCAGAGCGACCCCAGGGTCGGCAGGTTTAGACTTGCATGCCATGGATGACACCGTTTTAGAAAGTAAGAATCGGGTCATCATTGCTACCGGTGTTGGTATTCATATACCACCTGGGAATTTCGGATTGATCGCCCCTAGATCGGGGCTGGCTGTAAAAGGCATTCAGGTGCTTGGAGGAATAATTGACAGTGACTATCAGGGAGAGATTAAGGTGCTCCTGCTGAATAGCAGTGAGGTTGACTTACTGATACACCACACTGACCGAGTGGCTCAATTACTCATTATGCCTGTTTTCAGTGGTGAAAT
Source organism: Triturus cristatus (assembly GCF_964204655.1). Taxonomy (NCBI): domain Eukaryota; kingdom Metazoa; phylum Chordata; class Amphibia; order Caudata; family Salamandridae; genus Triturus; species Triturus cristatus. The sequence continues at coordinate 1,283,046,120 of NC_140585.1, forward strand.
AACGAAAGGCACTGCCCCAACTTTGCTAACTGTACGAGGCCAGAAAGGTTTTGGCTCTACGGATAACCCTGGGGCTAGGGTTTGGGTGCAGTCGCCTAAGAATCCCCCTGAACAAGCAGAGGTCATTGCCACCGGTCAGGACAATACCATTTTGGTTATGAGGCCAGGGAAAGATAGCTGGGAAGCGGTCCCAGCTGACAAATGTTATTTACGAGAATGATTAATGCCTGTATTTGGTTCTCTTTCAGATCATTCTTTGGACTGTTGCTGCAGGATGTGTCGGCGCTGGACTCCTTTTGGGATGGTTCGACGAGAGAGAAGGGATCCCGTCAACCCGGGTGAACTGAGAACCCGAGGGTTGCGTTCCTTCAATGCGTGGGATTCATCATCGAACTTTTGGACACTATTGGCCAAGAGAGTGACTGATGCCCCTCACTTCTGTTTGACACCGATGAGATCTGTACAGGACATTCTGGCGACCTGTCTGGTTGCTGTCCCCGCCTCATTGGAGACTTTAGTTCATATTTTTAATGTTTCAAAGGCTCGTCCCAATATTCTCCTGGGTGATTTTGCTACCCATGTATATTGCCCCTTGTGTACTGAACTGCCGAATGAGCAACTCCCCATCCAGTCCCAAATAGTTACGTATAATATCACACGAGGTGATCTATGCTTCTTTCTTACATGTAATCCTAGTGCAATCTCTGAATGTCTACGCCTAAAACTAAAAGGCGCCACTTCATTTACGTCTCATGAACGGACTTTGTGCTTTCAAAGGACACCAACCACATGTGTTTCAGTTCAGAACAATATGACTTGCAATAGTTTGGTAGTTACCCCCAGTCACTATCGTACGATGTTACTACCTGCCGGATGGCTTTTCTCATGTGGTAATACTTCCTGGCCATATGTCCCTGCAAATATTTCCGGAGGCCCTTGTGCCATTACGAGACTCAGTTTGTTGATGTTTTCCTCACACCCGAATGCCAACTCTCGTGTGCTTCGAGATACTGTGATGTTACAGGAGGATTGTGACTTATCTTTGCATTTATATTCCAAGTCTGAATATCTTAGCCTAGCTGTTTCAATTATTGGTGTTCCTGCTTTGGCGGTTTATAATGCCAAATCCATTGGGAAAATGGCCTGCTGGATGGTGAAATCTATTAATCATACTTCTACAGTCTTGTCTGACTTGCTATTAGACGCCCAGGGTGAACGTAGGGCCATTTTGCAAAATAGAGCAGCCATTGATTATCTTTTGCTTAAACATGGACATGATTGCTCTGACTTTGAAGGCCTCTGCTGTTTTAACTTATCTGATCATACACAATCCATTCGTGCACATCTGGATAAGTTGCATGACTTAACGGAAGAAGTTAGAAAACACGTTGACCAGGGCTGGTTTGACTGGCTCTTTAATTGGTTACCGGATATACACATGCTACGCCAAACATTAGGTGGTATTTTGATTGCTGTCGCTGTTTTGATTGCTATCTGTTGCTTTATTCAGTGTATTCCTTCACTACTTCAATTCTGCACACTTGGTACTAGACGTAGATCAGTTAGCTTTGTTTCATATTATTCTTCCACAGATGTTAGCTCCATTTAATGAATGTATAATAGACTGAAGTCAAGGGTGAAATGTACTGCTCGATTTTCCCGGCCTTTTCTTGTGTTAAAGGGTGACTAGTGTGACTTCAGTCTCTTTCCATCCAAGTCTAAGGGTTAGAGTAGTGAATGGAGCCTATTTACTAGGCACTTTGACATGATCCTGTGCTCTTCCCCATAGATCAGGGCTTGCACACATAGCCTAGGGGATAGATTTGTTAGTATTAGGGATAACCTGTCCTGTAGTGAGGGTATTTCATGGAGCCGTGCTGAATTCAGGCCTGGTAGGCCCTAAACAGGAGAGACTCCATCTTTCTTTCTGCTCCGGCAGCTTGAGATGCTTCTAGGTCAAAGGCAGTGTTTTAGTTACGAGGTGTTATTCGCTTGGAGAGAACCGGTTCAGGCCGGCCCTTATCGAAGGATTGTATTTTTCTTCATGCCGAAGACACTACATCAGGCCGGCCGGCTGGGAACGTGTCCTTGGCACGGGGAGGTACAAGAATTTGGTGGGCGGTAGGTTACGGCCTGGAATTTTCCATGAGAGAATGCACCTCCATATTAGTGAAAGTCTGAGGCAGATACTGGCACTTGCTTGTAGTCCGTAAGCGGCACCTGGCCGTTAGCAGCAAAGCTACTACTTATTTCAGGGAAGACAGATGACAAACTTGAAGGTGAAGAAAGACCGAGAAATAGATATTCCAAAGAGAAGAGAGTAGCCGATGAGGAAGAGGTCCCAGTGACTCGGAGAGGGAGAAGGGAGTAGATCCGTGACTGCGGAGGTGTGACTTCCTGGCGAAGCCGAGGCACAGACGAGAAGGGAACCTAGATGACCATTGAGTGCAGGCTACATACGACCAAGGTGATGTCAACCCCTTTTTATTAGAGTGTACAACTTAATCTTTCGCTTTTCTTTGCAGGTTATGATATGTATTATGTTCTGTGAGCGTGTATGTAGTGACTAAATAAAGTATATAGTTTGTAGTGAATCAACATGTGCTGCGTGTTCTTGTATAAGAGGGTAGCCTATTCTTCTAGTCAGCTGTGACTTGATATGAACAGATGTTAACCCTGATCAGGTAAGTGGTAACTGAATAAGGGAGAAGGGAGCCCCTCGAACTGGAGAACAGGTTGTGCTCAACTAGCGGTCTTTGTGTGATCTGATACATAGTAACACTGGTTCCCCTGTTATATGTCGTGGTAATAATAGGATGAGCTCGTGCTAAGGCTGCCGTCTGGGCAGGAAGTCCTGGGTCCGTTTGGGACCGCGAGGCTGAAGCTGCCGTCTGGGCAGGAAGTCCTGGGTCCGTTTGGGACCGCGAGGCCGCCACTTGTATGCTGAGGCTGCCGTCTGGGCAGGAAGTCCTGGGTCCGTTTGGGACCGCGAGGCTGAAGCTGCCGTCTGGGCAGGAAGTCCTGGGTCCGTTTGGGACCGCGAGGCCGCCACTTGTATTATAAGCTGAGGCTGCCGTCTGGGCAGGAAGTCCTGGGTCCGTTTGGGACCGCGAGGCCGCCACTTGTATGCTGAGACTGCCGTCTGGGCAGGAAGTCCTGGGTCCGTTTGGGACCGCGAGGCCGCCACTTGTATCATAAGCTGAGGCTGCCGTCTGGGCAGGAAGTCCTGGGTCCGTTTGGGACCGCGAGGCCGCCACTTGTATGCTGAGGCTGCCGTCTGGGCAGGAAGTCCTGGGTCCGTTTGGGACCGCAAGGCCGCCACTTGTATTATAAGATATATATATATAATAGGAATTCCCTGTCCTTAGGTGGTACATATATATATGTGGTTTCTTAGGTGTGAATAGGCCCTAGGGAGGGGGTAACGTTCTGGCTGGGTTAGGGAGGCTCTGCTGAGCGGGTTCTATCTGATCCGAAAACCCAAGCAGAACATCAATACAGTATCATTTTTTTTCTCTTCAATCATTAAGACTGTGTGTGTTATTTATGTTTGCTTTTTTGACTCCTACAGATATTTACATTTTATTTGCTATCTTTCAAAGCCTGATCCAACACAACAGAATGTATGCAACTTGGGTCTCTCTGGGGGTAGACAGACAACTGCATAATTAAGATACTGCCCTGTACTAGTCTAGTACTACTCCTCATCATGCATGCATTTCATTTTCCTTCCATAACAGATTCATGATGGTCGCCTGCCAAGATGAATGTTTTGTCCATGTGTAGTGTTTGTCTTTGTCAAACCTTTCCCTGCAACCCCCTTCCCATCCATTCATTGAACCCCTAACCCCCTTTCCCCGGGCTGTCTGATTTATTGAGGTGTGACTAAAAAATTTACAACATTAATTGATCACATACTTGCTTGGGTGGGGTGGTGAAGGCAACACCAACACCAACTCAAGGCAGGGTGTTTTGAATGTGGCTTCTCACCAATAAGCCACACCCAATCCCTGCACTCCCACCTGGGAGGCAAATATACCACTGCACCTTTGAATAATATACACTTATGAGCATGTCTTACCACCCCTGGCACAGCAAGACTTCAACACAAAACAAACAGCACCTTTTGAAAAGGGGTTTTATTTAACAAAATGCAAAGACTCTATCACTTTTAGAATAAGGCTTGGGGTTTATTACATAATACTCTCTAAACAAAGACTATCTCAGATACCAAATGCATAAGATTCAAATATATGTAGCAAAGTTATAATCTAAAGGCATGAATCAATAACTGAGCAAACTATAATACTGATTAATAAACAAGCAATAACAGATATAAGATAAGATACACTGGACGTCTTGCAAGAGATCAGAAAGGCATATATATATATGTATATATATATATATACATTAGAGGATTACTCTGGATGCGCACCTCCCACACCAGAAAGAAAACACCTCAAATGATCAAAGCCACTGGCTCACATCGCAATGGCAATAACCACAAAACTCAATACATCACCTGATGCATACACTGCCCACTTCTGGCCGGGGGAAGTCTTCATACAGCCGGGGATCAGAGCTCAGCAATCAGGGTTCAATCCGAGATAGACACATCTGCCCTCGCTCGGAATCCAAACTCCCAAACTCCCAGTTTCTCAGCCTGAAACCCTCAGCTTTAAACACACTAGAAGATTTGTGAAAGACCTCCTCCCACCGCCAGAGGAATTTTACCAGAACTGGCCAAGTTCCAAGCAACCATCCTCATGGCAGTAAGGAGCTCTCAAGTCTCTTCCTCCATTCGCACTTCTTCCAGCCTCTGTCTTGACAATGCTCTCACAAGGCCTTCCACAGTACACTAAACAAAAACAATCGCTCAGGAAAACAAGACCTTGAATGTGAATAACCCAAACAACTTGCATGCACTGCTGTGCACGCAGGAGCAAGGCAGAGTCAGACATGAGGCCCTGTCAAAGGCAATAGTCAGCACCTATAATTCTCATCCACACAACTTACAAGCACCACTGTGCACACAGAAAAGTTTGAAGCAAGGTAAAGTCAGAAAACAGGATGACAGGAGGCCATGTCAAAGAAAGACAGCAAGATTACAGGATAGAAGAGAAGCAGATATATGCAGGACCATCCTACATTAAGGCTAAGGTAATATAACACACTAAAGTCAGTTAAAATGGTGGCAGTCGGAGGTCATCATATGGTGCCAGACAGGGCGAGGATCTTCTTTGGCTCTAAGTATATAGCCCACACTGGCAAATATATATTTTAGATTGCCCACCCATGCACAGTATTCAATATTCATATTTCTTTCAGAGGAACATAATCCATCATAAGTAATTGCCAGCATCATCTCCTTCCAGCTCCAGAGGTTACGATTGTCCACTTCATACCTCGAGTCGACTTCATTTTGTAACTTGTAGTAGGTTAGCCAACCATTCGGTTTTATTTTACTTTAGCATTGCTTATCATGGTTTCTGGTTTCTCGTTTGGCAGTCTTCTTCTTGTGTACTGTACTTCTACTAGTCGTTCTCTAGTCTCCCTCAGGTGACTGTCTCATTTTCTTATTTTGCAACTGCTACTATCTACTACTACTACCACCATGGCACCTTGGGAAACCAAACAATCACTGTACAGCCATCGCTTCACCTAATCATCAATCACGGGTAAGAGAAGAAGTGTGGGGAATGCAATAATGTATATACTATGGAAATTAATTAATTTACTCTTAGCTAAACAGTGACACATAAAATGATTATATAGTGGCACAGTAGCACAAGCAGTACATAACATTTGTGATATCCACCTTGAGTCCTCGGCCCCTATTATTTGGATGAGGTTTCAGGCATTAGGCACTAAAGTATGGATATGGAGTAGACAAGTATTCTTCTTCTCTCTCTCTTGTTTAGCTAAATTAATCTTGTAGGCATGCCAGCTCAACTTGCGCAAGTTGCTCCCTAGACAGATATACTTGTGTCGCAGACTTGGATTACTTTACTACTGTCTACAGGTAGGACAGCTGTACTACACAATTATCTCTATTTCTATTATGGCCATGCTCTGTTAAATGGCAAATGCTAATTTTTCCTTCCATCCTGACTAGTCTACAACAAGGCAGATGAATAGTTACTAATATGAATAATGATAAATGTCACGATTTCACATGAGGTACTACTTTGTAACCATGCAATCGATAGGCCACCCATGGCTGACACTGTCAAAAAATGCCATGGGTAGGGAGTGAGCCTTGGAGGGACGCGATTGATGATGGGTGGGTAGGGTTCATAATAATATCATGTTGTGCTTGGAAACTACTGTGAGTCAAGGGAGCAGTCCTAAGTATAACCTCCTCAAACCTTTGAATCAAAAACTTTGACAAAAAAACATTCCTTGTTTATTCTTCTTCCCAGGGACTTTTTCATTTATCATTGCATTGTTCTTGTAGCATTATTTTTTTACCACTGGCTTTGCACAGTTTCAGATTTACATTCTCTTCATCCAGCTTTCAATTATGATTGAATACCTTCCATCCATTCCAAACATGGCTATCATTCTCAGCAAACCTTTCACCAACATACGTTTGTCATTAGACCACCCCATGACATGCGTCCTTACTCCTTGCTTTAGGTTGACACATCAAACCCCCTGGAGGATTCCTTTCACCCATACACTTTCACCCACACAGGCAGGCATCCATTCTTTCACATTTCACCTGTCCTTCAACCACCCATGCATCCTATCAGCCAACTTTATCTTTCCCTTCAGCCTTCACCCACGCATCCTTCTCTGCCAGTCATATTGCATTTCATCCATTCTTCCTCCTTCCATCCGCCTTTCCCTTTTCCATCAACCCATCATGGTCTAAGTCTTCTTCATAAAACTTTCTCAGCTGAGTTGAAGAAATAAGGGGCCATTAGTTACTCAACTCCCCCTGTATATGATAATTATAAGTAAAGGGTGTCTTTAACTGTTCACAACATAGTCTCACAGTACCGTGTACAGTGAACACCCTTGCAGCGAGTGTATATAAATTCAAATTGTCGATAAGCAAGAAATAAAACTTGCCACTGCCCGCCACTGCTGCTGGCACACCCCCTGCAGCTGCCCCTTCAGCTCCCTGAAGGCTGGCGTCGCTGTCCCCACAGGCCCCGGAACTGATGGTCGGTACACCTAGAAAAAACATTACACCGTTTAAATGGCATGGCATATATACGCCTCACCCTGTTTAATTTTTTTTCTGTAGGAAGATTAGAAACACATACACCACCCACATCACTACTATTCTGGTACATTCTACAGAGTGCAGTATGTCCTATCAAAAATAATAAAATCCAGTTGGGTATTTTGTTGGTAGCAATTTTGTTAATGCTTCTCAAGAAGACAACCTGTAAAGGACTGAACTGAGGAGCTGGAGATATTGGTGAATCTTAGTTTTTGAAAAGAAATAAGAGGGGGTAAATGGGTGAACAAGCAGACCTGGGGTCTTCTTGGTTAGAAAATGTAATGGTGCCATCCTCAATACTCCCTTCCGGTCATGGTGCACGGTAATCAGATCACCAACAACTGCTGCTAATATATATAATACTAGGCCTTGATGAGAAGAAGACACATCTTTGGGGTGTCCAATGTGACCATGGCCACTCCTGTTATTTTACCGATTGAGCATGAGAAAGTAAAAGAAAGCCGTCTCATTCTCAAACTCATCTCAACAAAAATGCATAGAATACCTTACTTGGGCAGGTATTCTGCATGGCAGAGTAGTAGTACTAGCAGTAGTACGAGCAATGGGTTCTCTGAGTCTTACAGTACCACCACTAGGTAGTCCACAAAATATATAAGAGGAGAGGGAAAGCTGACTAAAAAAAACAGAAGAAAGCAAGCTACAGACAGACAGACAGACAGAGACAATTTGAGATAAAAATTAAAATACAGACACTAGAAATATAAAATAACTAAGTTAGTAAATAGGTTGATGCAAATAAAACAAGAATTTAGAAACAGTAGATCAATGGAAAAGGTTTTTGGAAAAAATAAAATTAGGAAACGGAAATAATAGTTCAAAATATGGAGCGGTAGTGAAATTTATATATAATATTAACAACAGGAGGACTTACTGGGGCCAGCAAAGCCATCAGATGAGGAAAGTTCCTGCTGGGAGGCACCTCAAGCTCCTGCGCCTCGGACGACCTCGTCTGTGTCCCACTCTTGCCCCTGGATGCTGATGATCGTGTATGATATAATAAAAGGGGTGCCGCTCGTAGGCGAGGAAATCACTTCATTTTTAAAACCTTCGTTTAAACTCCTACCTTCCACGGAGCTGCTGGCTGACAAGATTCAAAGGCGATGAACAACTTCTGGGGCTCCCATCGTTCCCGGGACTGCGAGGATCAGTGTGCCTTGCTTGACTTTTTTGCCACCGCACCTGGTTCCTCTTCCCGGCCCCTCCTCTCAGCACTACTTCAAGCCTCGCGCCCCCGCTTCACGGGTGCCGCTCGTAGGCGAGGAAATCAGTTCATTTTTAAAACCTTCGTTTAAACTCCTACCTTCCACGGAGCTGCTGGCTGACAAGATTCAAAGGCGCTGAACAACTTCTGGGGCTCCCATCGTTCCCGGGACTGCGAGGACCAGTGTGCCTTGCTTGACTTTTTTGCCACCGCACCTGGTTCCTCTTCCCGGCCCCTCCTCTCAGCACTACTTCAAGCCTCGCGGCCCCCGCTTCGCGAGAGCCGCTCGTAGGCGAGGAAATCACTTCATTTTTAAAACCTTCGTTTAAACTCCTACCTTCCACGGAGTTGCTGGCTGACAAGATTCAAAGGCGCTGAACAACTTCTGGGGTTCCCATCGTTCCCGGGACTGCGAGGACCAGTGTGCCTTGCTTGACTTTTTTGCCACCGCACCTGGTTCCTCTTCCCGGCCCCTCTTCTCAGCACTACTTCAAGCCTCGCGGACCCCGCTTCGCGGGAGCCGCTCGTAGGCGAGGAAATCACTTCATTTTTAAAACCTTCGTTTAAACTCCTACCTTCCACGGAGCTCCTGGCTGACAAGATTCAAAGGCGCTGAAAAACTTCTGGGGCTCCCATCGTTCCCGGGACTGCGAGGACCAGTGTGCCTTGCTTGACTTTTTTGCCACCGCACCTGGTTCCTCTTCCCGGCTCCTCCTCTTCCTCCCATATTAGTTACGACCCATCCACGCGTGAGCGGGACGCGTGCGGGGCACAGACCGGGGCGAAGCCCGGGCAAAGGGCGGGCCCGTTTAAGCCCGTTCAAGCACGGACAAGACCGGACCGGGCCCCCCCTCTTTGGCTCTCAGTGCTTACAGAGGTAACTAATGGCTACACGGAAGAAAATATTGCCATCAACCCCGATGCTCCCAGGTACATTGGATAATTTTCTTATTAGGGCCAATTCGGTGGTCAATAATGAGCTGTACATATTAGAACAGCGACTCTCGGAAGGTATTGAAAACACTAGAAGATCTTCCCTTGGTTTACTCGCATCTGCCAGATCTCCGGAGATCTTGAATAACTCTCATACTGCTCTAATGAATAGTATCGATCAAACGATCGATTCAGTTCTTCAGGACTTAAGAACCAGTACAGCTTCTCGGCGCGATTCCCTCCAACTTATTCCCGAGAGCTCTACTGTACTTTCATTAGATGCTGCTGTGAACCGGGGGGGGGAAAAATTTCGAGAGCAGCTCATGGTCCACGGGAGGGGGCGGTATCTAAAAGGAAATGTGTAAGAAAGATGAAGGGTGGGAAAAAGGCCAGAACAGATGTTATTTGTGAATCACCGTCCGAGGTTCCATCTAAGGCACCGTCTGGCCTTACTGAAACCTCTACTCTAACACCCACCCTAATCTGTGAACAAACACCCTATTACCCTTCCTCACCTATCACCGCTGAGGGATCAGGTCGAGAGATAGATTCTTCAATCAGCACTTTAGTAAATGCGCTGAAGACCTTTTTCGATCCTTTATTGGCTAGATTCGATTCTATTAATGATACACTAAAAGAAATAGAAAAAGCTACAGAGATTATCACTAATTGCTTAATGAACAATGGTAGCTTTAGTCCCAAAACTGATAATGCACAACAACTACAACCCCCGGATCCCCTGCCTTTGTCTACTGTTTATTCAGGTGGCCCTCCTAAACTTACAGGAGCAAGGGAAATAACTGTCACAGATGACACTTCACGATCTTTGAATTCACCTCACCCCACTGCTGATATGCTTCAATTAACACAGAATTATCCATCTGACCAACTAAGGTCCACGGATAATGTTGCCGAACTGAATACCCTTAGTGCTAATGGGGAAACCGACAAAAATGACTTGGGGAAGTTGTGTTGGAAAGATGTAGTGAACTTACCCCCTGAGGCGGCTCCCTGTGTAATAGTCTTGGCTGGAGTCCCTAAGTGCACTAATTCTGACTCAGAAACTTATGACTCCCTAAAAAATAAAGTCACTAGTTGGTTAAATACCCATAGGCCACTTCCACCATTTGTAACTGCCGGTATTCTGATGGTTAGGAGGATTAAATGGTTGGGCAACACCACTAATCAATACAAGGGTGATTGCGTTGTGGTGAATTTTAGAAACCCTAAGATTGTGTCATATATTCTTGCTTGGAAGGGGAAACAGGGAGAGTCATCTATTCAACCCCTCGCACTTTCCTCTTTCTATCCTCCATCTAATAACCATGCACACACCGAGAATGTGGATGATTGGATAAGGGTGGGTTCAACCTCTCGCAGTCGAAAGTATACTAATTCCTGGTTTAACCAGCCTGTAGTGTATGACTTTCCCTGCCATAATAGGTTTAGTCCTCTAGAAGAGGTGGATTGACGGCGAGTTGAAATCCCATCTAACGGAGATAACCGCGAGTCCCCTGGTCAAGCACAGATTGCGGCAGTTTCGACTCTTGACATCATATATACTGACCCGATTTTTACTCCAGATAACGATGTCATATCTGCTGACCCCCTCGACTTACCCTGAGCCCGTTCCTCATTAAAAATCCTCTCCTGGAACATTGCGGGCCTCCATAATAAGCTTAATTGTCCAGTATGGGGCTCTTTCATAGACCTGCATGACATATGTTATTTTCAGGAAACATAGGCCAGGGTCGACTACCATCGAGTGGGGTTTGCTTCCTTTTTTCTTCCGGCTACATGGGGAGGTAAGGGCCGACCCTCTGGTGGTCTTTCAATCTGGGTTGCAACTCATTTGGGCTGTACTGCTACTGTCCTGGATACAGGGTCTGATGATGTCCAGGGCATAATATTGAAATGGCAGGCTAAGACACAACTGGCCCTGATTAATATTTACTCTAGACCGATCAGTTTATCGGCAGAATCAAGGGCCGTTGAAGTGCTATCTACGGTATTGTCGGAATTACCTGAGGGTATCCTTTTAGTGGTGGGTGGAGACTTTAATTCCCACTTTGAACCTCTTGAGGGTTTATTAGATGCTATAAATCAGGAGGAGGATGACTTTTGGGAAATTCCACATGTGGTTGGTCCTACTGTAAAATCTTGGACCCCATTGGCTCTTCACATCACCTCCTTATCGCTGGTTCATTCTATTAGAGCATGTAACGGGCGAACAAAATCTGATAACCCTCCGAAGCCTACTTTTAATACATCTGGTAGAGAGGCTCAACTTGATTACATCTTTGTCCAATGCAAGGAATGGAAGCGAGTCCAGGATTTTGTGGTGCTCTCTAGGGGTGAAAGTGACCACAATCCTTTGATCTTGGAGTTCGCATTACCAGGCTTGGGTCCGACTGAACCTTTGTTGCACTTGGATAGAACAAATACTCTTGCCCTTTCTAACAACAGGCGTAGGGTGAAATGGCCCAAACTAGTTAGTAATCCAGAGGACATATCCAGAGTCTATGCGAGTGTTAGCTTAATTCTGGATGAAATGGCTGACCTCATTGACTATGAATCTATCTCAGATACCAATAGAAAAATTGCTGCACTTAATAATGCACTTTACACAAGCCTATCAAATATTCTGAATCCCTTAGCTCCCCCGAAGAAATGGCAACCTAGGAAGCATCCATGGTATAATAGGGCCTGTAGACTGGCAAAGACAGAATTAATGATTGCACTAAAGGCAAATGATAGTAGAGACCTTATTAATTATAAACGACGTGCCTACCGTTATTTAACTCACCATGCTAAGCTCGAGTGGGGCAGTGAGAACTGGGCCACTCTAACAACTGCCTTGGCAAATCGGGACTCTTGTAGATTTTGGCAGATTGTGACTACTGGTTCGGCCGTCACGGACTCTGCAATCATTCCGAATATTGCTCCAGAAGTCTGGGAGGATCATTTTAGTCTTTTATATAAGAGTCACTCTCTCAGTACGGCTCCCCCCTTGGATGATTTGCTGCTAAGTGACGCCTTTCTGCTCGATTCAATCAGCTTTACTCTTGTGGAAGTGCAGGCTGCCATTTCGGCACTCCCTGCGGGAAAGGCCCCTGGTCTTGATAGGGTACCCGGTGATCTGTATAAACATGAACGAGAGTCTGGGCACCCTATCTTTTAACCATATTTAATGGAATTGCTATGGGCATGAAGATTCCTCACACTTGGCTGGGTGCGGAGGTGGTCCCCATTTTTAAGAAGGGATCGCCTCTTCTCCCAGCCAACTATCGGCCTATTAGCCTTATTGATGTAGCCCAAAAACTCTTCGCTAGGCTGATTTTAGATTGCCTTTTAGATTGGATCGATGAGTTTGAGATTTTGAGCCATTACCAGGCTGGTTTTAGGAAAAGTGTATCTACTACCGACCAGATCTTTAGGTTCAATATGCTGTTTTGGAAGACGGTCGTGGTTGAGGGCGGATCCCTATATACTGTTTTTGTAGATCTGCGATCAGCTTTTGATCTAGTGCCACGTACCAAGTTATGGGCTGTTCTCCGCGATTTAGGAATTCCACCCCCCCTTCTCGACATTATAATACGACTCCACACTGATAATTTTGCTAAGGTTAGATGTGGGAGAGAGGGTAATTTATCATCTAGCTTCCCTGTTAACAGGGGGGTTCGCCAGGGTTGTGTCCTGGCACCAACCCTCTTCTGTCTTTATGTAAATGGAGTCATCTCTTACCTAAGTGCGGTTTCCAACAGAGACTCGCCAAAGCTCGCTGGTGTGGGGATTTCGGCGATTATGTTCGCTGACGATACTTTGCTACTTGCTAAGTCCCCTATGGGCATCCAGCGAGTTTTGGATGGCTTCGTCTCCTTCTGTCAAGATAGGGGGCTGGAAATTAATACGGCCAAAACAAAGTTCAGGATTTTGAATCCCCCTAAAAAATCCCGCCCCAATCCGACCATCGGCGGTGTTAGTTTGGAGAGAGTACAGATGTTTGAGTACTTGGGAGTGACCATAAATGAAAACTTTCTTTGGACTCAACACCGGACCAAATCCCAACTAAAATTAACGCAGAAAACTGGGGGGATTATCAAACTTTGGAACAATTCCTACACAAAACCTATTGGTCCGCCTCTAGAGATCTATAAAATGCAGGCCAGAGGGGCAGTAACTTACGGGGCCGAGCTGTGGGGTCACAATTGCCATCAAGCAATTGTGGCCATCGAAAATAAATTTCTTCGGCAACTTTTATCCCTTCCTAGTAGTACTCCCCTTCTCCCCCTTAGGTTAGACTTAGGAATAAGATCCATAAAGGAGGAACTAGGCCTAAAGCCCCTAACCTTTTGGCGGCATCTCTGGGCAACCCCTGAACTCAATACCTATAGACTAGAATTTTTGGATTTATTGAAATACCAAACTATACAAAAACTTCCCTGGTTACAATATATAAAGGAAGAGTTTGATAGGTTGGGTTGCCCTTCTCTGTGGAGTTCTCCAGAAGACGCATCAAAAACTATATCCCGTAAAGATTTGGTTAGAATGTATTATGAAAGCAACCTGTCGGTTTGGCTGATCTCTGATAAACTGGGTTCCATGACAAGTTAATTTCTCTTAATCAAAGATTATTATAAGTTTGAGATAGTGCTGAATGATATTTATCCTACTACCCTCAGAAAATTATATCTCCAATGGAGATACAACTCGCTTCCAATTCGAGCTCTTACGAGCAGATGGCACCCTCCATCTATTGTCAATTGTCCCCTTTGCACTGACCAGCCTGAAAATGATCTCCATGTAATCCTCTTTTGTCCTTTGAACACAGCCTCTAGGAAAAAGTGGATTGTTCCCCTACGTAAAAAATGGGGCTTTAGGAAACATTTGAAGGCTTATCGAATACTAAAAACGGATTTATCACCACTAACCGTTTTTGCTGTCAGCAAATTTTTAGATGCAATGTGGAAAACCAGAAGAAAGTCTTTGGAATAATGAGATCACTCTGTTTTATATGTTCCTGTGTATGTTGGACGATTGGTCCCAAGGTCATCTTCTGTGTTTTGCTAATTTGATAATTATTCATTTTCCGGCTATAATGTGTATTGCAGATGTATTTTTATCATATATTGTATACCTGTAATTTTATGCTCTATTCCTGTGTTTTTTCTTTTATGACTCTTTGTAGTCGAAATAAAGATATTAAAGAAAGAAAGAATAATAAAAGAGACAAAAAAAATGGTTGGTGTTAAATATTAAATGGCTCCAAAAAGATTATTTGGCAGGATATGGTAATTGCAATAACATTGACCTTTCATACAAACAATCCAATTCCTGAATCCTGCACCTACCTAGCCAGCGTATTCCAAAGACTTTGGAATGAATTGCAAAAAAATTATATTTGCTTCTAAGTTCCGATCTCATTCGCAAATCGCAATCATCTCAGCCGCCTTTGTCGGGCCAATAAGTTTGCATTTAGTCTTGTGCATAGATGGACGCATGCATATTGCATTAATCAATTTGGTTGGTTGCTGCTACTTGCTAGTCACTATACGAACTACAAAAAAAAAGGTTCTATTAAGTGGGAGTACACGGGCCGCTAAATGATTACTAATATTACTAAGTAACTAATTAACTACCACTATCTTAATGACAGGAAAAAGGAAAGAAGTCTCTCTAGTCTGCATTACCTAACTTCAGTTCTTATATATTCTGCCCAAGCGAGCTCAAAGTTGAAAATAAAAGTACGATTAGATAGCGCCGAGCATGAGTACCTGTCTAGAATAACAATCACGTGGCATAATATACGATTTTTAAACATAACTGCATGTGAGCAGCAGCATTCTTGCTATTTGGGAAAAAATATTCGCAGTAACATAGAACACACAATAATAATTATAATTAGCTACTCAAAAAGCACCGCAACCTCAACACCTAGCAGGTCCAGCAGGTCCTGCTCTCGGTCCAGGATATCGGACCACTGGTGCGTCAGTTGGTTATGGGTGCACCAGACCCCAGAGCAGTGATTAGTGCCCGGCGCACACTCGCCCACTGCTGGTGACACTCCCGGATTCTGTACTCGGGCCCAGGCCTGCCGCCTGCTGCCAGGGTGGAGGGACAGTGGCGCTGCACAAAAAAGCAAGCATTGCCACTTCCACCTCCGAAAACAAGGCCCAGGGCTGCACTCCTGCCGGACACTGCCTTTCGCAAGGAAGGTTGCTCCTCTTTGCCCAGGTCGCATTCTCTGCCATGATGCTGGGGGGGGGAGGGCAGGAGGTGGAAAAGAAAATGTAGGGAGTCAAAAATTAAGGGAGTCGATGAAGAAAGGAAGCAAAAAAATTAGAAAGCGAGTATTATAGAAAAACAGTAAAAAACACGCTAAGATAACACAAAAAGTAGCAAACAACCCAAAATATACACTTAAGAAGACATAGAAAAAGATAATAAATAAAAAAGATCAGAAAAAATGTTTTCAGAAAGAAGGATTAAAAAGATTAAGGCAGGATTGAAGTAGGCCCCAGCACCATAACAGAGAGAAGAAAACAAAATGGCCACGTCCATGCGAGACCGCGTGGTACAGTCAGTATGCGCGTTATTTCCCCTGAACACGCAATCCGCGTTGCCGTAAGGCAGAAATGTCACACGAACGGGCGGAACAAGCAACTCCGCCCGCTCCTGGAACTCAGTGTAGCGAGGCAGAGCTTTTTTACCGTGTCGCAGAGATTTGCGTAGCGCGGCTATGCAAACTCCGCTCAGGCTTAGTTTAAATTTCTAGACTCTATTACCTTCTATGGAGTGGGAAAATCTTTGGCAGCCATTCTAATCCTTAATGTTACTTTATGTATATTTTTGTCCTTTGCCCTAAAAAAGCAACGCAGGTTTGGGATGTATGAAAAATATATTGTTGAATCTATCTGTGGATAACAGGAGTAAATTTATTGTTTTAACTGATGATTTTTATTCTATTTTAGCTTAGAATGCAGCAAATGGTGAAGAGACAGCTAACATTATCTCTGATTGGAATATTTCTCCAACCTTGACACCTCTCCACTCGGTGTCATTGTGCTCTCTGCATGGCAGGGTTAGTCCTGAATTTCAAATTAATTATACCAACTTTTAGGCATTTAGGGAGGCAACACTAGATTGCACTTTCACTTTAGTAGTCAATTTGCATTGGGTTTAAGAGAATTAGATGTAGAGTGAGCTCCAGAGAGATTCAGAGTAGTAGCTTTCTTCCTATTATTGTCAATAGCTCTTTAATCTTTCATGCCTCAATTCAAGAACTTGATTGATCTGGGTCCCTTAAGAGAAAATAGTACTAGCTCCCTGGTTGGTTGTTTACAGAAGCCACAGAAGTAGGGTGACCGGGTGTCCAAGCATTGCTGGGACAGTCCCAGTCTTGCACTATCTGGCCCAGTAAATTTAGCACATGTCCTTGTTTTTATAGAAGTGCAACTGAATACTGATGGAGGAAAAATGTCATGTGTTTCAATAGTGAATTAGTTACCTGACCCCAGCAAAGGCAATAGAGGCGCATATATACATACTGGACTGTGTATCATTGTTAGAAGTAATACAGTAGTTCTAATCACGTGACACAGAATGCTATGCACAAACATACAGGAAGAGTTCTTCACACTGCTTATCACTTCTATTCAGCTGTCCACATCCCGGTTGCAGAGCTATGCATTTCAGTATTAAATGTGGGAGGAACCTGTGGGAGTGGCTGGAAGATGTGCTCCAGACCACCTTGGAGTAAGTACAGCACCAGCCATTGCCATTCACAGGTAGTGCAACTCACTCCATAGAAAATAATGGAGACAGGGACTTAAATAGCAACCCATAGGATATAATATTAAATAAATTACATTATTTGTATGTGTTGTATTAGTTATATTTGATTAAACTTTTCTTATATTAAATAAACTTAGATTTTAATTTATAAGTAATTAAATAAACCTTTTACATTTTTAGTAAAAAAGTATTAGAATTAATTAAACAAACATGCTTCAATACAAATTACTAAATAAAAAATAAAATGATTGTAAGTGTTTTTCTAAAATCTCTTAGCAGTTAAAAGAAGCAGGAGGAGATGGTGCCCCAGGCCCCAAAAGGCTGGTGAGTGGCCTATTTCAAGCAGATCTCTCATACGGGGCCTCATTGCTCAGAGGCTTAAGGGGGTTAAGGGACTGAGGGGGCTCAATAAACAATAAATAACATCTTAACCATTTCCCTAGTTGTTAATATACTAGTAAAGTAGCATTTGAAAAAAATTGAAGCTATTTGCTTTTTTCTTTGACTTCTCTCTCTCCTATTGCTTGGTCGTCCTTATGTACATTGTATAAAGAGGTTTAGGCAGTTTAATTTCTGGTTGGTACTCGTTGGCACTACAAGTTTTGCCCTGTGCTTTTTAGAATGGTCAAATCTCGATTGTGCCACTTATTAGTTTATCTTTTGCTTAGTATTTTATCCCTTTTAGGTAGAGTGAATATGTCAAGTATCATAGTAATCTTCCAGTTAACTGTCTCAATAGAAACCCCAATGGCATGCCCTATTTTTAGTAATCTTATATTCAATAATTATCAGTATTTGACTGAGCTATCCTTAACCCCCCCCCCCCCCCAAAAGAGGTACATCATATTCTTGTTAGATTCTGGTAATGTACCAAGATTAAGGAAAGAGGCAAGCCCTTACTTGGACTCTATAAATGTGTTTTGTTATACTTAAGTAGTTCGAAGTAAATGTATCCATTCTTCTAGGTATGTTCTGCTAAGATTGATTGTCAACAAAATGACAGTTAATTACATGTATGAATTTTACTTAGATAGAAAAAAATCAGTGAAATCATTGTGCTTACTAGTTTTTTGTTGACATACCTATATGTGTATATTGCTTTTTTGCAGCAGGATTGTGCCAATATACTGCAAGGGAAGAACATTAAGGATCTGGTTTGAATTCTGAAGGGGCTCTGAAGAGTAGCAGAATCTGAGGTAATAAAGCAAGTGAAAAATATAGTCATAAAGTTGTCGAAAGAAATGAATGAAATAGCATGGAGCCTGATACAGCAGCATCCGGGTTCTTGATACATTTTCAGGTTCAAACAGGAGTTAATCCTCTCAAGCCACTTTTCAGAGTTAATCAACACAAACTCGGAAGGCCAGTTTGCTTATTTTGCTCAATAGGGTGCGGTCCAGCGAACCTGGATTTCAGTTTCCAATTTTATATTAGCAAGAATAGAATACAGGAAGGAAGAATATGAGATGGTAATCCAGAACAAGGGAAAAGCAGTCATAAGTGTACCAAATCAACAAATCAATACAATACAGCAAGGAAATATGCAACTAAGGGTACATTCTGATCTTTGCTCTAATCCATAGTCAGGTGTAAACTCCTCTTTGCATCCAAATCGGGATTCTAATTCAGTGAGGAATTGCACTCCGCATTTTTTACCAGGTACAACCTCAAACAGCCATTGAGATAGTGGCCTACAAAAATATCATATCCACTGTATTGAACGCTACTATATAATTAAGGTACATAGAAGTAGTGTTAAGAATAGTAAATCAATATTTACCTATATATTCTTACCTTTTTAATATTGTGGATGTGATATTTCTATAGATAGATATTTCAATATAGTTATGTAAAGGTTCTTGAGGAATTCCGATATGCAAACCTTGCAAAATATGAGTTTGCTAATCTCAGAGCATGGGAAAGCACATGTCATTAGTACGTTCCTCCAAACGCAGTGACATGGCTTGGCACCGGAGCAAGATGGCGGCTCATCCTTAAGCTCCGTGGAGCTGGTGGTGACCTCGCAGGCTGGAGGTAACTCTGACCATGAAATTTGCAGCTCCTGCAACTCTGGAGCAGTTATAAGGACAACAAGCAACTGACGAGCACCTGACAATCCATTTTTACCGCCGTATGACTGAGAGATTACCAGTATGATCCGACACACCAGCGCTTCCAAAATGGCGGCGGCCCCTGTTGACCTAAGAGGCTACTCACCACCAATAATTGATTTAACATATGTAGAATCTATATAGGGGCCACCGACTATTGATTTGAGAATCATCATCAGGCGTTAGCGGTTGCCCTGTGATTCGCCATCAGCAGTTGAGCACAGTCCTATGCAATTTGGCCAATGACTCTAGCTATTGGTGGAAATACAACATACTGGTTTTTGTTAGCCTGACAGGCACTAGCATCATGATCTAGATTTCACCAAGACAACCAGGAGGGCGTCAAACAGGTCACCTCAAACCAGCACTTCCTCTTTGAGATGTAGTACCTTGGCGGTGTGAGGGATGAACCACAAGGAACAAGGCTCGGATACAGCAAGTGGGCTCCCCTATCCACGACAAGTCTCCGCAGTGCTATCTTCAACTCTACGCTCATTCCTAACAAACTGGGCCCTACAGGCCACAAAAGGCACAAAATGGCTGACAATAAGGAAAGTAACCTGAAAGAAAGACACAAAGTGTGCCTGAAGCGCTCTAAATGGTCTCCTCAGATCCCAGAATCCCCAGTGAAGGGTATTCCTGACTTTTCCATACTAGAGGCAATTTTACTGAAACTAAACTCAGTAAATAAAGTTGCACAAAGTACTAAAACAAACACAGATGTTCTTAAAATAGAAGCAGTGTGGATTCACAATGATCTAAAAGAATTTAAAATCAGACAGTCTAATGCTGAGACGAGCACTGTGGAGGTCTTCACGAACACTCAGGACAAAAAGGTACACTCCTTAGAATGATCCCTTTCGGTGTTGAGAAGAGATCTCACTGATCAGGAGGACCAGAACAGATGCAGCAACCTGCACATTTTTGGGCTGCCTGAAGGCATTGAAATCTTTCGGTCGCTGACTTCCTAATTTCTTGGATCCCAGAAGTAGTTCAAATAGTATTGTCAAAGATTTTGAGATCAAGAGAGCTCATAGGATATAAACATTCAGAAATAAGAGCATGTTGGCTCCATGAACAATAATCTTCAAACCGCTACACCATCAACACATTGAAAAAATTCTGGCTCGGATAAGGAAGATCGGATCTATTCTGTGGAGGGGCCGCAAAATTTCAATCTCACAGGACTTCGCCAGAGATACAGTCATGCATCCCAAAGGATTGCTGGCTCTTTGTCAAAGCCTCGTTGAGAGGCCAATACCTGTTTTATTCTCAGGCCCATCCAAGTTCAGAATAACTTTCAAGGGAAAATCGCACGTCTTTACGGAGCCTTCTGATCTAACCATATTCCTAGATAACAAAACAGAAAATCAAATGGATTCAGGTTCTCTGACAAGTGTATCTTAAGGGCAAACTGATCTGCATCTGTTAACCGCTTGGGTGGTTGGATCAAGAATGAGAGTTTTCCTCCCCCATATACATACAGTTGAAGTGCTAAATATTCCAAGCTCAAGGTACTTATGCTATGTATCCTCTGCTCTACACACACAATGCATCTAAATGAACTCAAGCTGAAAACTGAAGGATTTGCTCTCATGATGTTATGCTTTTCTTTTCTTGTTACTGCTGATATATGTTTTTTCACACTCAAGAAGGAATAAAGGTTGAGTGTTGTCTCCTTGTCCCACTCTAAGATCAGAGCACATACTCACTATGATTTTATTCTGTGCTGTATTTGGGCTCTAATAAACTCTTGGATACTCATATTTACCATAGATACCGACAAGATCACATGATCCTTTATCCCAACATCATGCAGTGCCTTGTATGGCGATGGAGTGTGATTGGGATACAACAGTCGCTTCTCAGAACTACACAGGCTGTGCATTTTCAGTCAAGGTATGCAGTGCCCACGTGCTGTATGCACAGGGTTTGCAGCTATAACAAACAGATTCAGAGTCTCCGTCTAATGTCTCTCAAGAACAAAGGTTGATGATACCTCTTCTTTTGATTCATTGTTGGTATATTGTATCCCTAAGTTAAACATGTTTGAATTGTACATCTTCTGTTACACATATCTATTGCTTCTCTACAAGTTATTCTTCAGAATTGTAGAAACTGTCAGAATTGTTGGATCAACACTGCACACACTTGGTGCTCCCTCCTCATTGCTACCATATTATGTATTTGTCCTTAGGGTAGGATTAATAGGCGCTTGCTGTCTCCCACTTGCACTTTGCAGTTGAGACGAGAGACCACTATGGCCACATAATCTTTCAAATCAGAATCCCTGTTTCCTAGGTCTCCCCGTCTATTCGTGGCCAGTCACAAATAGATATGACCTTGTAACCTATAATGCTGGGCTGTGTCTATTTTTGAATGGAGATGTGCGAATGGGAGACGGCCGTCGCTCTACAGTACTTCATGTGTTATGCCTTGTGACATGTATTATAGTGGCAATTAAAGGCTGCAAATGCTACATCATGTTTTCTATGTCCAGTCGGCCGGGTCCACTGGCTCCTGGGCTGCCTTCTCTATGTTCCTACACAATTACTCCCCCCAAGATTTTTATCTCTTACAGACCTCGCCGGGTGGGTAGAGGTTTGGAGGGATTCTCAGGTACCCACGGAACCCACAGGGCCTCAAAATGTTCTTCCCCTATTCCATTCCATGGCCCTCTCCTTCCCCTCTGCTCAGCACAAGTGGGACAAGTAACCTTCATGCGACCCCTAACTGGCTACTACCAAAGTATTTGATTATAGTAAATGGGGACATTGCACTCTTACAAGAAACCAAAGTTGGCTTTAAGGAAGCTCTCCTAATAAGAAAGGAATGAGTAACTGACGTCCCATGCTCTGAAGCAAAGGGGAAGTAAAATGGAGGACTCACCCTTCTTTCTCAAAATTCAGGCCTCTCAATTATTATTACATCGGAACACAATTCTAATGGGAGTTGGCTTCTATCCAAGCTGAATAATGGTGAAAAAGACTTATACGTAATAAACATTTATGGACCCAACATTGATTGCCCAGTTTTCTGGCTCTCTCTGAATAAAAAACTTAATGATGTTCCACAAGAATCTCAATTGGTCCTAGGTGGAGATTTTAATCTTCCATTAGATCCAATTCTAGATCGGCACTCTGCCTTCAATTTCAGATTCTCTAGGCCTAACAAAAAATGGCTAATTTATGTACAACACATCATCTCCATGGGCTTGGAAACTCTATAATCCCACAAGTTCAGCTTTTTCTCTTCTCCACACTCAAGTTTTTCTCTAATTGACTATCTACTAATTGAAGCTTCACTACTCAAAGTTACTTCTGACCCTAAGAGCCATCCGATTGTTATCTCGGCTCATGCTTCCATCTCCTTGTCGATCCAAAGAGGAACAGATAACATTGGACCTCGATTGTGGCAGTTGAATTCAGGGATTCTGGAGAGTGATGTCTCAGATATTAAAGATGAGATTGATTTTTTAAAAAAGAAAATGAGGCATTGATCTCCTCTCTAGTGATCCTCTGAGACTCATTTTTGTCTGTTATCAGGGTGCAAATTATCATGCGTATGGCAAAACAGAACCTTGACATTAACGATATGCTATAATCATTGTGGTCAGAAATAAAACAGAAAGAAGACGGTTTCAGTACATTTTTCCCAACTCATCCTCCACCAATTCTCCCTACCCCAAACAAGATAAAAATATTTTTTGTAAATTGCTCAGTGGCCTGTAGAAGGAGCAACAAAATAGAGATAACTGCCTTCCCCACAGAATAGGTAACAGAAGGTAGATAATGTGACGAAAAGTCTCCACTGTCACTACAGGAGCCACATCATAAAGATGTGCGCCAGCTCAGAGCAGAGCCACATACATGCTTTTTTGCATTTAAGGTTTCTAAAGTTAACACATATAACTCAGAAATTCTCTTGTCAATGCATGAACTTACAAGTTGTACAGAAAGAAAGGCAATCCCTGCTCACTGTTTCTAACGTGTGTTGTTTGCATTTCTTGCATTAATTTAGAATATTTCCAAACTATATTTATAAGTACCCCAAAGAAAAAAAAACAGAGCAGTCTGCTGTGCACTGAGGCAGAACCAAAGGAAATGATGGACGGAGTGTTGAAAATTGCAAGCACTCACCCCCAGTCAACTGATCTGGGCTTAATCCATCACCGTTCTTTAGCCCACTCTGCCACCCCAGTTCAGACATGGCTATATGCAAATCAGTCTGACCCTGTGCCTCATGGGAACGGTCCAGCCTGAACTGCCAAGCCATGTCTTCCCTGGACCGGAAACAAGCTTCCTAGAACCCCTTTCTGGCATTTCAGCCGTCTTCAGCCAGGCTTGCTTGAATCCAGTGGCAAAGTGAGCAAGGGACTCACGTCTGAGCATACCCTGCCAACTTATGGAGAACAAAGTAAAACCAAAGGAAATGATGGACGGAGTGTTGAACATTGCAAGCACTCACCCCAAGCCAACTGATCTGGGTTTAATCCATCACCGTTCTTTAGCCCACTCTGCCACCCCAGTTCAGACATGGCCATATGCAAATCAGTCTGACCCTGTGCCTCATGGGAACAGTCCAGCCCGAACTGCCAAGCCATGTCCTCACTGGACCGGAAACAAGCTTCCTAGGACCGCTTTCTGGCATTTCAGCCGTCTTCAGCCAGGCTTGCTTGAATCCAGTGGCAAAGTGAGCAAGGGACTCACGTCTGAGCATACCCTGCCAACTTATGGCGAACAAAGGAAAACCAAAGGAAATGATGGACGGAGTGTTGAACATTGCAAGCACTCACCCCCAGTCAACTGATCTGGGTTTAATCCATCACCGTTCTTTAGCCCACTCTGCCACCCCAGTTCAGACATGGCCATATGCAAATCAGTCTGACCCTGTGCCTCATGGGAACAGTCCAGCCCAAACTGCCAAGCCATGTCTTCCCTGGACCAGAAACAAGCTTCCTAGGACTGGTTTCTGACATTTCAGCCATCTTCAGCCAGGCTTGCTTGAATCCAGTTGCAAAGTGAGCAAGGGACTCACGTATGAGCATACCCTGCCAACTTATGGCGAACAAAGCAAAACCAAAGGAAATGATGGACGGAGTGTTGAACATTGCAAGCACTCACCCCCAGTCAACTGATCTGGGTTTAATCCATCACCGTTCTTTAGCCCACTCTGTCACCCCAGTTCAGACATGGCCCTATGCAAATCAGTCTGACCCTGTGCCTCTTGGGAACAGTCCAGCCCGAACTGCCAAGCCATGTCTTCCCTGGACCGGAAACAAGCTTCCTAGGACCGGTTTCTGGCATTTCAGCCGTCTTCAGCCAGGCTTGCTTGAATCCAGTGGCAAAGTGAGAAAAAGACTCACGTCTGAGCATACCCTGCCAACTTATGGCGAACAAAGCAAAACCAAAGGAAATGATGGACGGAGTGTTGAACATTGCGAGCACTCACCCCCAGCCAACTGATCTGGGTTTAATCCATCACCGTTCTTTAGCCCACTCTGCCACCCCAGTTCAGACATGGCCATATGCAAATCAGTCTGACCCTGTGCCTCATGGGAACAGTCCAGCCCGAACTGCCAAGCCATGTCTTCCCTGGACCGGAAAATAGCTTCCTAGGACCGGTTTCTGGCATTTCAGCCGTCTTCAGCCAGGCTTGCTTTAATCCAGTGGCAAAGTGAGCAAGGGACTCACGTCTGAGCATACCCTGCCAACTTATGGTGAACAAAGCAAAACCAAAGGAAATGATGGACGGAGTGTTGAACATTGCAAGCACTCACCCCCAGTCAACTGATCTGGGTTTAATCCATCACCGTTCTTTAGCCCACTCTGCCACCCCAGTTCAGACATGGCCATATGCAAATCAGTCTGACCCTGTGCCTCATGGGAACAATCCAGCCCGAACTGCCAAGCCATGTCTTCCCTGGACCGGAAACAAGCTTCCTAGGACCGGTTTCTGGCATTTCAGCCGTCTTCAGCCAGGCTTGCTTGAATCCAGTGGCAAAGTGAGCAAGGGACTCACGTCTGAGCATACCCTGCCAACTTATGGCGAACAAAGCAAAACCAAAGGAAATGATGGATGGAGTGTTGAACATTGCAAGCACTCACCCCCAGTCAACTGATCTGGGTTTAAGCCATCACCGTTCTTTAGCCCACTCTGCCACCCCAGTTCAGACATGGCCATATGCAAATCAGTCTGACCCTGTGCCTCATGGGAACAGTACAGCCTGAACTGCCAAGCCATGACTTCCCTGGACCGGGAACAAGCTTCCTAGGACTGGTTTCTGACATTTCAGCCGTCTTCAGCCAGGCTTGCTTGAATCCAGTTGCAAAGTGAGCAAGGGACTCACGTCTGAGCATACCCTGCCAACTTATGGCGAACAAAGCAAAACCAAAGGAAATGATGGACGGAGTGTTGAACATTGCAAGCACTCACCCCCAGTCAACTGATCTGGGTTTAATCCATCACCGTTCTTTAGCCCACTCTGCCACCCCAGTTCAGACATGGCCCTATGCAAATCAGTCTGACCCTGTGCCTCATGGGAACAGTCCAGCCCGAACTGCCAAGCCATGTCTTCCCTGGACCGGAAACAAGCTTCCTAGGACCGGTTTCTGGCATTTCAGCCGTCTTCAGCCAGGCTTGCTTGAATCCAGTGGCAAAGTGAGCAAGGGACTCACGTCTGAGCATACCCTGCCAACTTATGGCGAACAAAGGAAAACCAAAGGAAATGATGGACGGAGTGTTGAACATTGCAAGCACTCACCCCCAGTCAACTGATCTGGGTTTAATCCATCACCGTTCTTTAGCCCACTCTGCCACCCCAGTTCAGACATGGCCATATGCAAATCAGTCTGACCCTGTGCCTCATGGGAACAGTCCAGCCCAAACTGCCAAGCCATGTCTTCCCTGGACCAGAAACAAGCTTCCTAGGACCGGTTTCTGGCATTTCAGCCGTCTTCAGCCAGGCTTGATTAAATCCAGTGGCAAAGTGAGCAAGGGACTCACGTCTGAGCATACCCTGCCAACTTATGGCGAACAAAGGAAAACTAAAGGAAATGATGGACAGAGTGTTGAACATTGCAAGCACTCACCCCCAGTCAACTGATCTGGGTTTAATCCATCACCGTTCTTTAGCCCACTCTGCCACCCCAGTTCAGACATGGCCATATGCAAATCAGTCTGACCCTGTGCCTCATGGGAACAATCCAGCCCGAACTGCCAAGCCATGTCTTCCCTGGACCGGAAACAAGCTTTCTAGGACTGGTTTCTGACATTTCAGCCATCTTCAGCCAGGCTTGCTTGAATCCAGTTGCAAAGTGAGCAAGGGACTCACGTCTGAGCATACCCTGCCAACTCATGGCGAACAAAGCAAAACCAAAGGAAATGATGGACGGAGTGTTGAACATTGCAAGCACTCACACACAGTCAACTGATCTGGGTTTAATCTATCACCGTTCTTTAGCCCACTCTGCCACCCCAGTTCAGACATGGCCATATGCAAATCAGTCGGACCCTGTGCCTCATGGGAACAGTCCAGCCCGAACTGCCAAGCCATGTCTTCCCTGGACCGGAAACAAGCTTCCTAGGACCGGTTTCTGGCATTTCAGCCGTCTTCAGCCAGGCTTGCTTGAATCCAGTTGCAAAGTGAGCAAGGGACTCACGTCTGAGCATACCCTGCCAACTTATGGCGAACAAAGGAAAACCAAAGGAAATGATGGACGGAGTGTTGAACATTGCAAGCACTCACCCCCAGTCAACTGATCTGGGTTTAGTCCATCACCGTTCTTTAGCCCACTCTGCCACCCCAGTTCAGACATGGCCATATGCAAATCAGTCTGACCCTGTGCCTCATGGGAACAGTCCAGCCCAAACTGCCAAGCCATGTCTTCCCTGGACCAGAAACAAGCTTCCTAGGACCGGTTTCTGGCATTTCAGCCGTCTTCAGCCAGGCTTGATTGAATCCAGTGGCAAAGTGAGCAAGGGACTCACGTCTGAGCATACCCTGCCAACTTATGGTGAACAAAGGAAAACTAAAGGAAATGATGGACAGAGTGTTGAACATTGCAAGCACTCACCCCCAGTCAACTGATCTGGGTTTAATCCATCACCGTTCTTTAGCCCACTCTGCCACCCCAGTTCAGACATGGCCATATGCAAATCAGTCTGACCCTGTGCCTCATGGGAACAATCCAGCCTGAACTGCCAAGCCATGTCTTCCCTGGACCGGAAACAAGCTTTCTAGGACTGGTTTCTGACATTTCAGCCATCTTCAGCCAGGCTTGCTTGAATCCAGTTGCAAAGTGAGCAAGGGACTCACGTCTGAGCATACCCTGCCAACTTATGGCGAACAAAGCAAAACCAAAGGAAATGATGGACGGAGTGTTGAACATTGCAAGCACTCACCCCCAGTCAACTGATCTGGGTTTAATCTATCACCGTTCTTTAGCCCACTCTGCCACCCCAGTTCAGACATGGCCATATGCAAATCATTCGGACCCTGTGCCTCATGGGAACAGTCCAGCCCGAACTGCCAAGCCATGTCTTCCCTGGACCGGAAACAAGCTTCCTAGGACCGGTTTCTGGCATTTCAGCTGTCTTCAGCCAGGCTTGCTTGAATCCAGTGGCAAAGTGAGCAAGGGACTCACGTCTGAGCATACCCTGCCAACTTATGGCGAACAAAGCAAAACCAAAGGAAATGATGGACGGAGTGTTGAACATTGCGAGCACTCACCCCCAGCCAACTGATCTGGGTTTAATCCATCACCGTTCTTTAGCCCACTCTGCCACCCCAGTTCAGACATGGCCATATGCAAATCAGTCTGACCCTGTGCCTCATGGGAACAGTCCAGCCCGAACTGCCAAGCCATGTCTTCCCTGGACTGGAAACAAGCTTCCTAGGACCGGTTTCTGGCATTTCAGCCGTCTTCAGCCAGGCTTGCTTTAATCCAGTGGCAAAGTGAGCAAGGGACTCACGTCTGAGCATACCCTGCCAACTTATGGCGAACAAAGCAAAACCAAAGGAAATGATGGACGGAGTGTTGAACATTGCAAGCACTCACCCCCAGTCAACTGATCTGGGTTTAATCCATCACCGTTCTTTAGCCCACTCTGCCACCCCAGTTCAGACATGGCCATATGCAAATCAGTCTGACCCTGTGCCTCATGGGAACAGTCCAGCCCGAACTGCCAAGCCATGTCTTTCCTGGACCGGAAACAAGCTTCCTAGGACCGGTTTCTGGCATTTCAGCCGTCTTCAGCCAGGCTTGCTTGAATCCAGTGGCAAAGTGAGCAAGGGACTCACGTCTGAGCATACCCTGCCAACTTATGGCGAACAAAGCAAAACCAAAGGAAATGATGGACGGAGTGTTGAACATTGCAAGCACTCACCCCCAGTCAACTGATCTGGGTTTAAGCCATCACCGTTCTTTAGCCCACTCTGCCACCCCAGTTCAGACATGGCCATATGCAAATCAGTCTGACCCTGTGCCTCATGGGAACAGTACAGCCTGAACTGCCAAGCCATGCCTTCCCTGGACCGGAAACAAGCTTCCTAGACCGGTTTCTGGCATTTCAGCCGTCTTCAGCCAGGATTGCTTGAATCCAGTGGCAAAGTGAGCAAGGGACTCACGTCTGAGCATACCCTGCCAACTTATGGTGAACAAAGCGGTACAAAAGGGGGTGGTGATGGACGGAGCATCAGAACCAATCAAACACTCATACCCAGTCAACAGATCCGGGTTTGATCCATCACCGTTCTTTAGCCCACTCTGCCACCCCAGTTCAGACATGGCCATATGCAAATTAGTCTGACCCTGTGCCTCATGGGAACAGTCCAGCCCGAACTGCCAAGCCATGCCTTCCCTGGACCGGAAACAAGCTTCCTAGACCGGTTTCTGGCATTTCAGCCGTCTTCAGCCAGGCTTGCTTGAATCCAGTGGCAAAGTGAGCAAGGGACTCACGTCTGAGCATACCCTGCCAACTTATGGAGAACAAAGCAAAACCAAAGGAAATGATGGACGTAGTGTTGAACATTGCAAGCACTCACCCCAAGCCAACTGATCTGGGTTTAATCCATCACCGTTCTTTAGCCCACTCTGCCACCCCAGTTCAGACATGGCCATATGCAAATCAGTCTGACCCTGTGCCTCATGGGAACAGTCCAGCCCGAACTGCCAAGCCATGTCTTCACTGGACCGGAAACAAGCTTCCTAGGACCGCTTTCTGGCATTTCAGCCGTCTTCAGCCAGGCTTGCTTCAATCCAGTGGCAAAGTGAGCAAGGGACTCACGTCTGAGCATACCCTGCCAACTTATGGCGAATAAAGGAAAACCAAAGGAAATGATGGACGGAGTGTTGAACATTGCAAGCACTCACCCCCAGTCAACTGATCTGGGTTTAATCCATCACCGTTCTTTAGCCCACTCTGCCACCCCAGTTCAGACATGGCCATATGCAAATCAGTCTGACCCTGTGCCTCATGGGAACAGTCCAGCCCAAACTGCCAAGCCATGTCTTCCCTGGACCAAAAACAAGCTTCCTAGGACCGGTTTCTGGCATTTCAGCCGTCTTCAGCCAGGCTTGATTGAATCCAGTGGCAAAGTGAGCAAGGGACTCACGTCTGAGCATACCCTGCCAACTTATGGCGAACAAAGGAAAACTAAAGGAAATGATGGACAGAGTGTTGAACATTGCAAGCACTCACCCCCAGTCAACTGATCTGGGTTTAATCCATCACCGTTCTTTAGCCCACTCTGCCACCCCAGTTCAGACATGGCCATATGCAAATCAGTCTGACCCTGTGCCTCATGGGAACAATCCAGCCCGAACTACCAAGCCATGTCTTCCCTGGACCGGAAACAAGCTTTCTAGGACTGGTTTCTGACATTTCAGCCATCTTTAGCCAGGCTTGCTTGAATCCAGTTGCGAAGTGAGCAAGGGATTCACGTCTGAGCATACCCTGCCAACTTATGGCGAACAAAGCAAAACCAAAGGAAATGATGGACGGAGTGTTGAACATTGCAAGCACTCACCCCCAGTCAACTGATCTGGGTTTAATCCATCACCGTTCTTTAGCCCACTCTGTCACCCCAGTTCAGACATGGCCCTATGCAAATCAGTCTGACCCTGTGCCTCATGGGAACAGTCCAGCCCGAACTGCCAAGCCATGTCTTCCCTGGACCGGAAACAATTTTCCTAGGACCGGTTTCTGGCATTTCAGCCGTCTTCAGCCAGGCTTGCTTGAATCCAGTGGCAAAGTGAGAAAGGGATTCACGTCTGAGCATACCCTGCCAACTTATGCTGAACAAAGCAAAACTAAAGGAAATGATGGACGGAGTGTTGAACATTGCAAGCACTCACCCCCAGTCAACTGATCTGGGTTTAATCTATCACCGTTCTTTAGCCCACTCTGCCACCCCAGTTCAGACATGGCCATATGCAAATCAGTCGGACCCTGTGCCTCATGGAAACAGTCCAGCCCGAACTGCCAAGCCATGTCTTCCCTGGACCGGAAACAAGCTTCCTAGGACCGGTTTCTGGCATTTCAGCTGTCTTCAGCCAGGCTTGCTTGAATCCAGTGGCAAAGTGAGCAAGGGACTCACGTCTGAGCATACCCTGCCAACTTATGGCGAACAAAGCAAAACCAAAGGAAATGATGGACGGAATGTTGAACATTGCGAGCACTCACCCCCAGCCAACTGATCTGGGTTTAATCCATCACCGTTCTTTAGCCCACTCTACCACCCCAGTTCAGACATGGCCATATGCAAATCAGTCTGACCCTGTGCCTCATGGGAACAGTCCAGCCCGAACTGCCAAGCCATGTCTTCCCTGGACCGGAAACAAGCTTCCTAGGACCGGTTTCTGGCATTTCAGCCGTCTTCAGCCAGGCTTGCTTGAATCCAGTGGCAAAGTGAGCAAGGGACTCACGTCTGAGCATACCCTGCCAACTTATGGCGAACAAAGCAAAACCAAAGGAAATGATGGACGGAGTGTTGAACATTGCAAGCACTCACCCCCAGTCAACTGATCTGGGTTTAAGCCATCACCGTTCTTTAGCCCACTCTGCCACCCCAGTTCAGACATGGCCATATGCAAATCAGTCGGACCCTGTGCCTCATGGAAACAGTCCAGCCCGAACTGCCAAGCCATGTCTTCCCTGGACCGGAAACAAGCTTCCTAGGACCGGTTTCTGGCATTTCAGCCGTCTTCAGCCAGGCTTGCTTGAATCCAGTGGCAAAGTGAGCAAGGGACTCACGTCTGAGCATACCCTGCCAACTTATGGCGAACAAAGCAAAACCAAAGGAAATGATGGACGGAGTGTTGAACATTGCAAGCACTCACCCCCAGTCAACTGATCTGGGTTTAAGCCATCACCGTTCTTTAGTCCACTCTGCCACCCCAGTTCAGACATGGCCATATGCAAATCAGTCGGACCCTGTGCCTCATGGGAACAGTCCAGCCCGAACTGCCAAGCCATGTCTTCCCTGGACCGGAAACAAGCTTCCTAGGACCGGATTCTGGCATTTCAGCTGTCTTCAGCCAGGCTTGCTTGAATCCAGTGGCAAAGTGAGCAAGGGACTCACGTCTGAGCATACCCTGCCAACTTATGGCGAACAAAGCAAAACCAAAGGAAATGATGGACGGAGTGTTGAACATTGCAAGCACTCACCCCCAGTCAACTGATCTGGGTTTAAGCCATCACCGTTCTTTAGCCCACTCTGCCACCCCAGTTCAGACATGGCCATATGCAAATCAGTCTGACCCTGTGCCTCATGGGAACAGTACAGCCTGAACTGCCAAGCCATGACTTCCCTGGACCGGGAACAAGCTTCCTAGGACTGGTTTCTGACATTTCAGCCGTCTTCAGCCAGGCTTGCTTGAATCCAGTTGCAAAGTGAGCAAGGGACTCACGTCTGAGCATACCCTGCCAACTTATGGCGAACAAAGCAAAACCAAAGGAAATGATGGACGTAGTGTTGAACATTGCAAGCACTCACCCCCAGTCAACTGATCTGGGTTTAATCCATCACCGTTCTTTAGCCCACTCTGCCACCCCAGTTCAGACATGGCCCTATGCAAATCAGTCTGACCCTGTGCCTCATGGGAACAGTCCAGCCCGAACTGCCAAGCCATGTCTTCCCTGGACCGGAAACAAGCTTCCTAGGACCGGTTTCTGGCATTTCAGCCGTCTTCAGCCAGGCTTGCTTGAATCCAGTGGCAAAGTGAGCAAGGGACTCACGTCTGAGCATACCCTGCCAACTTATGGCGAACAAAGGAAAACCAAAGGAAATGATGGACGGAGTGTTGAACATTGCAAGCACTCACCCCCAGTCAACTGATCTGGGTTTAATCCATCACCGTTCTTTAGCCCACTCTGCCACCCCAGTTCAGACATGGCCATATGCAAATCAGTCTGACCCTGTGCCTCATGGGAACAGTCCAGCCCAAACTGCCAAGCCATGTCTTCCCTGGACCAGAAACAAGCTTCCTAGGACCGGTTTCTGGCATTTCAGCCGTCTTCAGCCAGGCTTGATTAAATCCAGTGGCAAAGTGAGCAAGGGACTCACGTCTGAGCATACCCTGCCAACTTATGGCGAACAAAGGAAAACTAAAGGAAATGATGGACAGAGTGTTGAACATTGCAAGCACTCACCCCCAGTCAACTGATCTGGGTTTAATCCATCACCGTTCTTTAGCCCACTCTGCCACCCCAGTTCAGACATGGCCATATGCAAATCAGTCTGACCCTGTGCCTCATGGGAACAATCCAGCCCGAACTGCCAAGCCATGTCTTCCCTGGACCGGAAACAAGCTTTCTAGGACTGGTTTCTGACATTTCAGCCATCTTCAGCCAGGCTTGCTTGAATCCAGTTGCAAAGTGAGCAAGGGACTCACGTCTGAGCATACCCTGCCAACTCATGGCGAACAAAGCAAAACCAAAGGAAATGATGGACGGAGTGTTGAACATTGCAAGCACTCACACACAGTCAACTGATCTGGGTTTAATCTATCACCGTTCTTTAGCCCACTCTGCCACCCCAGTTCAGACATGGCCATATGCAAATCAGTCGGACCCTGTGCCTCATGGGAACAGTCCAGCCCGAACTGCCAAGCCATGTCTTCCCTGGACCGGAAACAAGCTTCCTAGGACCGGTTTCTGGCATTTCAGCCGTCTTCAGCCAGGCTTGCTTGAATCCAGTTGCAAAGTGAGCAAGGGACTCACGTCTGAGCATACCCTGCCAACTTATGGCGAACAAAGGAAAACCAAAGGAAATGATGGACGGAGTGTTGAACATTGCAAGCACTCACCCCCAGTCAACTGATCTGGGTTTAGTCCATCACCGTTCTTTAGCCCACTCTGCCACCCCAGTTCAGACATGGCCATATGCAAATCAGTCTGACCCTGTGCCTCATGGGAACAGTCCAGCCCAAACTGCCAAGCCATGTCTTCCCTGGACCAGAAACAAGCTTCCTAGGACCGGTTTCTGGCATTTCAGCCGTCTTCAGCCAGGCTTGATTGAATCCAGTGGCAAAGTGAGCAAGGGACTCACGTCTGAGCATACCCTGCCAACTTATGGTGAACAAAGGAAAACTAAAGGAAATGATGGACAGAGTGTTGAACATTGCAAGCACTCACCCCCAGTCAACTGATCTGGGTTTAATCCATCACCGTTCTTTAGCCCACTCTGCCACCCCAGTTCAGACATGGCCATATGCAAATCAGTCTGACCCTGTGCCTCATGGGAACAATCCAGCCCGAACTGCCAAGCCATGTCTTCCCTGGACCGGAAACAAGCTTTCTAGGACTGGTTTCTGACATTTCAGCCATCTTCAGCCAGGCTTGCTTGAATCCAGTTGCAAAGTGAGCAAGGGACTCACGTCTGAGCATACCCTGCCAACTTATGGCGAACAAAGCAAAACCAAAGGAAATGATGGACGGAGTGTTGAACATTGCAAGCACTCACCCCCAGTCAACTGATCTGGGTTTAATCTATCACCGTTCTTTAGCCCACTCTGCCACCCCAGTTCAGACATGGCCATATGCAAATCAGTCGGACCCTGTGCCTCATGGGAACAGTCCAGCCCGAACTGCCAAGCCATGTCTTCCCTGGACCGGAAACAAGCTTCCTAGGACCGGTTTCTGGCATTTCAGCTGTCTTCAGCCAGGCTTGCTTGAATCCAGTGGCAAAGTGAGCAAGGGACTCACGTCTGAGCATACCCTGCCAACTTATGGCGAACAAAGCAAAACCAAAGGAAATGATGGACGGAGTGTTGAACATTGCGAGCACTCACCCCCAGCCAACTGATCTGGGTTTAATCCATCACCGTTCTTTAGCCCACTCTGCCACCCCAGTTCAGACATGGCCATATGCAAATCAGTCTGACCCTGTGCCTCATGGGAACAGTCCAGCCCGAACTGCCAAGCCATGTCTTTCCTGGACCGGAAACAAGCTTCCTAGGACCGGTTTCTGGCATTTCAGCCGTCTTCAGCCAGGCTTGCTTGAATCCAGTGGCAAAGTGAGCAAGGGACTCACGTCTGAGCATACCCTGCCAACTTATGGCGAACAAAGCAAAACCAAAGGAAATGATGGACGGAGTGTTGAACATTGCAAGCACTCACCCCCAGTCAACTGATCTGGGTTTAAGCCATCACCGTTCTTTAGCCCACTCTGCCACCCCAGTTCAGACATGGCCATATGCAAATCAGTCTGACCCTGTGCCTCATGGGAACAGTACAGCCTGAACTGCCAAGCCATGCCTTCCCTGGACCGGAAACAAGCTTCCTAGACCGGTTTCTGGCATTTCAGCCGTCTTCAGCCAGGATTGCTTGAATCCAGTGGCAAAGTGAGCAAGGGACTCACGTCTGAGCATACCCTGCCAACTTATGGTGAACAAAGCGGTACAAAAGGGGGTGGTGATGGACGGAGCATCAGAACCAATCAAACACTCATACCCAGTCAACAGATCCGGGTTTGATCCATCACCGTTCTTTAGCCCACTCTGCCACCCCAGTTCAGACATGGCCATATGCAAATTAGTCTGACCCTGTGCCTCATGGGAACAGTCCAGCCCGAACTGCCAAGCCATGCCTTCCCTGGACCGGAAACAAGCTTCCTAGACCGGTTTCTGGCATTTCAGCCGTCTTCAGCCAGGCTTGCTTGAATCCAGTGGCAAAGTGAGCAAGGGACTCACGTCTGAGCATACCCTGCCAACTTATGGAGAACAAAGCAAAACCAAAGGAAATGATGGACGTAGTGTTGAACATTGCAAGCACTCACCCCAAGCCAACTGATCTGGGTTTAATCCATCACCGTTCTTTAGCCCACTCTGCCACCCCAGTTCAGACATGGCCATATGCAAATCAGTCTGACCCTGTGCCTCATGGGAACAGTCCAGCCCGAACTGCCAAGCCATGTCTTCACTGGACCGGAAACAAGCTTCCTAGGACCGCTTTCTGGCATTTCAGCCGTCTTCAGCCAGGCTTGCTTCAATCCAGTGGCAAAGTGAGCAAGGGACTCACGTCTGAGCATACCCTGCCAACTTATGGCGAATAAAGGAAAACCAAAGGAAATGATGGACGGAGTGTTGAACATTGCAAGCACTCACCCCCAGTCAACTGATCTGGGTTTAATCCATCACCGTTCTTTAGCCCACTCTGCCACCCCAGTTCAGACATGGCCATATGCAAATCAGTCTGACCCTGTGCCTCATGGGAACAGTCCAGCCCAAACTGCCAAGCCATGTCTTCCCTGGACCAAAAACAAGCTTCCTAGGACCGGTTTCTGGCATTTCAGCCGTCTTCAGCCAGGCTTGATTGAATCCAGTGGCAAAGTGAGCAAGGGACTCACGTCTGAGCATACCCTGCCAACTTATGGCGAACAAAGGAAAACTAAAGGAAATGATGGACAGAGTGTTGAACATTGCAAGCACTCACCCCCAGTCAACTGATCTGGGTTTAATCCATCACCGTTCTTTAGCCCACTCTGCCACCCCAGTTCAGACATGGCCATATGCAAATCAGTCTGACCCTGTGCCTCATGGGAACAATCCAGCCCGAACTACCAAGCCATGTCTTCCCTGGACCGGAAACAAGCTTTCTAGGACTGGTTTCTGACATTTCAGCCATCTTTAGCCAGGCTTGCTTGAATCCAGTTGCGAAGTGAGCAAGGGATTCACGTCTGAGCATACCCTGCCAACTTATGGCGAACAAAGCAAAACCAAAGGAAATGATGGACGGAGTGTTGAACATTGCAAGCACTCACCCCCAGTCAACTGATCTGGGTTTAATCCATCACCGTTCTTTAGCCCACTCTGTCACCCCAGTTCAGACATGGCCCTATGCAAATCAGTCTGACCCTGTGCCTCATGGGAACAGTCCAGCCCGAACTGCCAAGCCATGTCTTCCCTGGACCGGAAACAATTTTCCTAGGACCGGTTTCTGGCATTTCAGCCGTCTTCAGCCAGGCTTGCTTGAATCCAGTGGCAAAGTGAGAAAGGGATTCACGTCTGAGCATACCCTGCCAACTTATGCTGAACAAAGCAAAACTAAAGGAAATGATGGACGGAGTGTTGAACATTGCAAGCACTCACCCCCAGTCAACTGATCTGGGTTTAATCTATCACCGTTCTTTAGCCCACTCTGCCACCCCAGTTCAGACATGGCCATTTGCAAATCAGTCGGACCCTGTGCCTCATGGAAACAGTCCAGCCCGAACTGCCAAGCCATGTCTTCCCTGGACCGGAAACAAGCTTCCTAGGACCGGTTTCTGGCATTTCAGCTGTCTTCAGCCAGGCTTGCTTGAATCCAGTGGCAAAGTGAGCAAGGGACTCACGTCTGAGCATACCCTGCCAACTTATGGCGAACAAAGCAAAACCAAAGGAAATGATGGACGGAATGTTGAACATTGCGAGCACTCACCCCCAGCCAACTGATCTGGGTTTAATCCATCACCGTTCTTTAGCCCACTCTACCACCCCAGTTCAGACATGGCCATATGCAAATCAGTCTGACCCTGTGCCTCATGGGAACAGTCCAGCCCGAACTGCCAAGCCATGTCTTCCCTGGACCGGAAACAAGCTTCCTAGGACCGGTTTCTGGCATTTCAGCCGTCTTCAGCCAGGCTTGCTTGAATCCAGTGGCAAAGTGAGCAAGGGACTCACGTCTGAGCATACCCTGCCAACTTATGGCGAACAAAGCAAAACCAAAGGAAATGATGGACGGAGTGTTGAACATTGCAAGCACTCACCCCCAGTCAACTGATCTGGGTTTAAGCCATCACCGTTCTTTAGTCCACTCTGCCACCCCAGTTCAGACATGGCCATATGCAAATCAGTCGGACCCTGT
Organism: Triturus cristatus; assembly: GCF_964204655.1. NCBI lineage: Eukaryota > Metazoa > Chordata > Amphibia > Caudata > Salamandridae > Triturus > Triturus cristatus. The sequence continues at coordinate 1,283,083,759 of NC_140585.1, forward strand.
GCCTCATGGGAACAGTCCAGCCCGAACTGCCAAGCCATGTCTTCCCTGGACCGGAAACAAGCTTCCTAGGACCGGATTCTGGCATTTCAGCTGTCTTCAGCCAGGCTTGCTTGAATCCAGTGGCAAAGTGAGCAAGGGACTCACGTCTGAGCATACCCTGCCAACTTATGGCGAACAAAGCAAAACCAAAGGAAATGATGGACGGAGTGTTGAACATTGCAAGCACTCACCCCAGCCAACTGATCTGGGTTTAATCCATCACCGTTCTTTAGCCCACTCTGCCACCCCAGTTCAGACATGGCCATATGCAAATCAGTCTGACCCTGTGCCTCATGGGAACAGTCCAGCCCGAACTGCCAAGCCATGTCTTCCCTGGACCGGAAACAAGCTTCCTAGGACCGGATTCTGGCATTTCAGCTGTCTTCAGCCAGGCTTGCTTGAATCCAGTGGCAAAGTGAGCAAGGGACTCACGTCTGAGCATACCCTGCCAACTTATAGCGAACAAAGCAAAACCAAAGGAAATGATGGACGGAGTGTTGAACATTGCAAGCACTCACCCCCAGCCAACTGATCTGGGTTTAATCCATCACCGTTCTTTAGCCCACTCTGCCACCCCAGTTCAGACATGGCCATATGCAAATCAGTCGGACCCTGTGCCTCATGGGAACAGTCCAGCCCGAACTGCCAAGCCATGTCTTCCCTGGACCGGAAACAAGCTTCCTAGGACCGGATTCTGGCATTTCAGCTGTCTTCAGCCAGGCTTGCTTGAATCCAGTGGCAAAGTGAGCAAGGGACTCACGTCTGAGCATACCCTGCCAACTTATGGCGAACAAAGCAAAAACCAAAGGAAATGATGGGCGGAGTGTTGAACATTGCAAGCACTCACCCCAGTCATCTGATCTGGGTTTAATCCATCACCGTTCTTTAGCAGAGCAGAGGCAGAGCAGCTATTAAGGATACAGCCCTGCTTGGCATCAAAATTAGTAGTGCTGAAGCGGTGCAAAGATCTTTTTTAAAGACGCTGGATTTGTTCGTAATTCAGCCAGTGTTCAACTTTTGGCTTATACCTAGTCTTCCCCAAGTCTAAATGTAACTTTTTTTAGTACAATTAAAGCTGTAAAAATTAAAATGCCCATTTGGTGACGTAAACATAGCACACTATCTTTTAGTACTACAAAAGACGAATTTCCAGTAACGTTATTCTAGTTGCAAACACAATTAATATGAGCAACCAATTAATTTCACCTCACTGCACAGAGATAACTCCATGTTTAGGTTTTACTATTTAAAAACAATCCAGAAGCATGATACTGGTCATCAACATACAATATGCATTGGATACTTAAATTGAACCCTAGTGTGGCTGGTATAGGATGTAATTGGCTTGTTTGTATGATCTTCAAAGGTACCTCATCTAATCTCCCATATGACAGGATCCAAACTGGAGAAGAGGTAACCTCTCATATGTCAAAGTTCAATCTGGTTCTCCCTTTTGTTGGTGTTGGTGGCTCGAGGTCAACAAGGGACCTGGGAATGGATAGGAGCAGATCCTGTCAATCCAGGGGCATACTCGGCACAAAAGAGGTAGTGTGAAGGCTGCTGTTTCTTCTGCCTGTTGTTCTTGTCCTCCTCCCAGATGGCCAACCCCTGTTAAGTGATAAGTTATGGACAACACTCCAGCCTACCTTGGAATAGAGGCCAATCATTTTGTTCTCTAAAGAACAAGGTCAAGAACTCAATTGAGGATTGTGCATTGAGCCTCTGGTGGTTAGAAGAGTGATACAACTGGTGTAAGCTAGTTTTTGCTTAGTCAGCAAAAGTACATTTTTATTAAGTTACCTTTCCACTAAAGTTATCAAAATCAGGTGGGGCGGAGCTTGCCACGAAGTGAGATGGCCGCTACTTAGGCAAGCTCCTCTCTGACACCCTAAATATCCTTAATTATCCTGCAAAATAGAACATACATCCTGATGAATTTACGAAGTCTGAAGCTGCTGAGGCATCAGGTACCTGTAGGACTCGAGTACTTGCACTCTGTGGTAATCTGCTGTCAGAAATCCAGCGCGGTGCCTCGGTGGCCTGGCCTAGGGAGAGACTAAACTAAAGCATCGGCCTGCCGTGCGGAGCGTGCCTACGACATAGAGCACGCAGCCCCGCCGGACGGGAGGCCCTGTCCGCTACGACCGGAACACTAGCCTTGCATGGCCCGGGAGAGGAGAGGAGACTGCGGCCTGTAAGTAAGCAGGCAGCAATGGGGAGCGAAGCAAAGGCGGAGCACAGACTGTACTTCAGAGCGACAGACCTACTGAGAGGAAATGCAGGTTTATTAATGAAACACCGTGTGAACATTGACCTCATTCCCCCACCCTAAACGATGATGACATAAACGCAGTGGATCTTTACTGGCTGGGTGCACAGCACTTGTAATGGCGGAAACAGGGAGAATACACTAAATAAGTGGCTTGAGTCAAGGCGGACCCCGCAAGAGCAACATACCGTGCTGTGTCATGGGTGGAGTAAACTGCGGCACGCTTTGAAAATACTGAAGCGGGAAACTGGTGGAGTGGCACAGGAGCAGCCTGGCTGGAGGGTGTGGACGGATCTGACCCCCACCTCTCTAATCTTTAGCACCTCAGCTCTTGGTGTGGGCTGTGACCTGGCCATTTTTGTACGCGCGTGGGGGCAGTGCACCGATCTTCGCAATATTTAGCTGGGGCCCGGAGGTAACCGTGCTGTCCTTGCATGCCCCTGGCGCAAAGGGTCTTCCATGGCACTGTAAAGAAGATTCCTTACAGCAGCGCTACGGTATAGCTGTCGCCCACTTACTCGGCGGTGCTGCCTGAACATCACATTGACCCAAAGAACGAGAAGGGGGTCTGTCACATCATCCCTAGAGGTGTAACGTGGTGAACACTACAAACACAAACCTCCAAGCTACATTGCAGTGCCAGAGTAGAGGAACAAGACAGATAGCTTGGTGTGGCCCAACGAGCTAGTCTACGAACTGGGGGAGCTGAGGTGACTACGGCCTGCCACAATTGACTGCTTGCAAACGGGGGTGCATTTGTTCACGCAGTGGGTGGCATATCATAACGGGGATGCACCAACACTGATGCAGCCTCCGCAATAGCTCTGCTGCGCACTTACCTGTGATTGATTTCCGCTTTGTGGTGCCTGGCACGGAAGAAGGGCACAGCTGGTACAATGGGCAAGGCGGACAGGAACCAGCACAAACTTACATTTGAACAAGCAAAGAAACAATCAGATCAAGGAGCTGAGGACCAGCAGCAGGTGCCTACGGCGACGGGAGCAGGAGGAGGAGTCACAAACGATGACGTGCAGGCCATGTTCACCACGATCCAGGCAGCACTGACGAATATTGATAGTAAAATAGACTCTCTGACGTACCGGGTCAACAGGATGTCAGAACGCCTGGACAAACACACGGAAAGGTTGGATATGGCCGAGCATCGAATCTCCGAGGCAGAAGATGCTCAAGTACAGATGGACATGAAGCAGGGAAAGATGGATAAGCACCTGGCGGCCCTAGCTGTGAAGGCAGAGGACTTGGAAGCGAGATCCTGCAGAAACAATATTCGCCTAACGGGGATATTGGAAACTACAAATACAGGGCCTATGGAGCGTTACGTCGAGAACTTGCTTATCTCACTGCTGAGACGGAAGACGTTCTCTGAAATATTCATTATTGAAAGAGCGCATAGATCCTTGGCCCCAAAACCACCGACTGGCCCGAGACCGAGACCGATCATAGCTCGAGTACTGAATTACAGGGATCGTGACGCAGTGCTTTGTAAGGCCAGAGAGCTGGGGAAATTGAACCATGAAGGCATGGATATCTCTCGATACCCTGACTTCACGGCATCTGCCAAGTAGCAAGGAAGAAGTTTGGCCCGGCGAAGCAAAAACTGAGAGATTTGAATATTCATTATGCCATGATGTACCCCGCTAGACTCAAGGTAACGAATGACGGAAAGACAAGGTTTTTCACAGAACCTCAAGATGTGCTGAAATTTATCCAACAGAAAGGTCAACGCGGCCTGAGGAGAAAATCCCCAAGAGGAGATCAGGAAGAACAATCTACTACATCTGACATTGAATAACTACAAACTGGTCGTGTAAGTTGTAAACCCTTTTCAGAATGGGAAAAAATATGTTCGAATGGCCGCGCAGCCCGGCACCAGTGGCCAAGAGGAGTTGCTGCAGGGCGTGGGGGATGTCCACTACTCAACAACAAACAGTTGCACGTATACAGCAGCCGGCTACAGTATGGAGTGTATCACCTCTGGTTGTGGACTGGGAACGCACGTTGCCGGAGATTGGCTGTGGGACAAAAAACGCTAAGTACACTACAGATAAGTCAGATGACTGCATAAGAATGTACCTTACTATAAAATTGCAATGTTAAACATGTTAGCTCATGGTTAGCTTTAGGCTCCTTACGAAGTACCGTAATTTTTGACAAATGTCTTATTGGTTAATAATGTGTAGGTATGACAAGTTATGTTGAGTTCTTGGTATATAAGTGTATAGGGCGTCCGCCCATGTGGGATAGCCCACAGGAAATGGGCTGGCAGTTCTCGCCCCTCTGTGTGCTCCACACCAGTTTATATTTTTTTGGGGTTACTTTTATTTTCTGAGGGAGGGAGGGACCGTTGGGTTTTACGGCAAACCAAGTTGAGATTGTCTCGGTAAAGGGGGAATGGGCGGAGTGGGTGGAGGGAGGGGAGAGGGAAGGTAGAAAAAGTCTGGTCAATACTGACTTATTGCATACACAGGATTTTCTCCACATTCGGATTTGGCAGTGGAGGTGCTTACTCGATATAAGTGATGACAGGAATGGCTGACATTACCTCCAGTACCCGAAAACTAACGTTTATAACGTGGAATGGTTGCGGACTTCAAAACCTGCAGAAAATATGCAGAGTACTAGCATATTTTGATAGACATGGCATAGATGTAGCATGTATACAAGAAACACACCTCACATCCATCAATGAAACACGGGTGGGCACGAGATGGGCAACATAGAGGAGTACTGCTGTTAATTAGGCAAAGAACACCATTCCAACCTATCTGCACTATTAAGGATGACCAAGGCCGATGTGTTATAGTACAAGGGAATTTTGGAGGTACAGTACTGACGATAATTAATTCCTACGGCCCGAATGTCGACGACACCAGTTTTTATCCAGAGATATGATCCAAACTCAGGGACTTGCCAATTACAACAATAATATGGGGTGGGGATTTCAACACTTGTCTAGACCCGGCCCTAGATACGTCAACTGGGAATGAACGGTATGGTAAGCAAGCGGCCAAAGTCCTAAGAGAAAGCATGGAGGCATGGGCGATGTCTGATATATTGAGGTTGAGACATAGAGGACGTAAGGAGGAGACATGCACATCGACAACACATAACACATGGTCGAGGATAGATTATTGGCTGCTCACACAAGATGCATGTACGTGGACAAAAACAATAGAACATTTACCCAAGACGCTATCGGACCATTCCTCTGTCTGCCTTACACTAGATGTCCCTACATACATACCTAGGCAATTCACTTGGAGGATGCAGGGGAGTGCCCTTCTAGATCAGGTCTTCCACAGCGAGCTACTACAAGTCATAAGAGACTATTTTGATTTAAATGCAGGGTCGGTGGATAGTGCAGGGACGTTATGGGAAGCGTTTAAAGTTACAATTAGATGTCATTGTATTAGTAAACATGCTGGGATACTGAAGGACATTCAGCAACAATTAAAAATTATAGACAGAGATATTAAACAACTGGAGGGAGAACACACCAACACCCAAAATCCCACTTTATTGGCGACAATCAGGGAGCGGATGGATGATTACCAAAAATATGCTGCTGACGAGATAAAATATAAGTCACGCAGATATACAGCGCGAAACTATGAGGAGGGCGGTAGACCAGGCCGTGCCTTGTCCAGCAAAATTAGGCCGACACCCACAGCATCTTACATAACACAGATCACGGATGAAGGGAATCAAACGTTCTACGATAGTGTGGCTCAATGGTTAGAGCGGCAGACCCTGATGCAGAGGTCTGGCCCGGGACCAGGGTTCAATTCCCCGCCTCGGCGGGTCTTGGGCTCACAAATTCCACGGACCTGACAATTCTCGCCTCGGTGCCTATTCCAATCATGGAGTCCCACGCTGCAACTCTGGGCAATAGCTTGCTTAATCTCCACAACTGCCCCCACAACGCTAAGGATGGCTGGCCTCCACCTTGGGGGTGCCCAGGAGTGGACACCTCACAGGGAAAGCCAGGATGGGTTCCACAGCGGTATTCGTACAAGCGCCTTGAGACCCTTGCGGGTGAGTAGTGCGCTATACAAGTATCAATTTACATTTACGATACCCCATCCATTCTGAACTGTTTCAAGGACTATTACTTCCAACTCTATGAAAAAAGAACGAATACCACCCCAATGCCATTGACCAAAATTTACAGGATGGCATGGCTATCGGACACACACCCCAAATTCCTAAGTCATCATATAACCAAAGATGAACTTAAAGATGCAATAAACTCCTTGCCCAATAACAGAGCTCCCGGGCTGGATGGGCTCCTCGGGGAGTTCTACAAGCCTTATCAGGACTTGTTGATACCACACTTGGCCGAAATGTATGAAGAGGCATATGAAGAGGGTAGATATCCTGCCTCACTACGGGAAGCACTTCTAGTGGCGCTCCCCAAACCAGACAAGGACCCTCCCAAATGTGACTCTTACCGTCCGTTTTCGTTAATGAATATCGATGTAAAGATACTAGCGAAGGTCATTGCTACCAGAATACAGCTACTACAGGAGAATCTGGTATTGCCTGATCAAGCTGGGTTTGTATCAACCAGATCCACCACTCAAAATATACGCACCATCTTTGCACTGTACCACCATCTAGATCCAGAGCTACCAGCAGCAGCAGCCCTGTTGGACGCTGCAAAAGTTTTTGATTTCGTGGAGTGGGTGTATATGTTTACAGTATTACGTAGAATGGGCTTTCCTGAGCCGTTTCTGAGGTGGATAGAGCTTTTATACAGTGGCCCCACGGCTAAACTCAGAATTAACAGACACACGTCTGACCCCATTAGTATAAGCAGGGGGATGAGACAGGGTTGTCCACTCTCACCTATTTTGTTCACGTTGATTCTGGAGCCCCTAGCGTGTATGATTCATCAGCAACACTTAGAGGCAGCATTACAGTTCCACCTCTGCCCCCTCAGCATTTCACTATATGCAGACGATACGGTGCTTTTCACTCGACATCCTGACATACACTTGAATAACCTTATAAGAGAATATGTCCGATTTGAACGTTAATCGGGATTGCAAATAAATTGGGATAAGTCGGTGGTCATTTCCCTTACATTGGCAACAACCAGCCGAACTTAGATTATCCCCTGAACCAAACCGATCCGGTAAAATACCTGGGTATATGGATACATAGGGACCCGGAACTAGTACTCATAGAAAATTATGGTAGGGCGATGACCAAATTGGAGGAGCAGATTGATAGATGGATACAGATTCCCCTCTGGATGGCAGACAGGATAGCTCTGCAAAAAATGATAGTCCTGCCTAAATTTCTGTATTTGTTTCTCAATATTCCCATTTGGCTAACACAGGCGATGTTTTCTAAATTCCGATCGGACATGCAGCGGCTAACATGGGCGGGAAAACAGGCTAGAATAAGTTGAAACATACTAACGAAACCGTACCACATGGGAGGCTTCGGGCCCCAGATTTACAATTATATTATTATTGTGCACAAGCGCAACACGCTCATTATTGGCTGCGACCACATGCGTATATACCACATGTAGCGGTGGAATGGGATAGTGTGCAACCAACCCCTCTGGTAGCCTATGTGTCAGCCCCGAAGTCCTTCACCAATAGAGACACGATCCAAACAGTACACCGCACCTCAAGAGCGTGGTACACGCAGCCTGCCATGCGGTGAAACTCTTCGTGTACGCTCCATCACTCCCTATCGAGAACCACCCGAAAATATCAGTCACGCAAGAGAAAAATATGTTGAAATTGTTGGGGGAAATGAACTTATCCACAATGAAAGACGTTTTCCCACATGGTAGATTCATTCATAGGGATGACCCGTCGTTAAGTATACACAATACACCCATGAAGATGTTTGCGCATTTGCGGTTACAAGTAGCGATCAGGGAGCTCTATACCTCATTTTCGGATGAACCGCAAACTTTTCAGACATTGCAGGCACTATTGATAGCACCTACTTGCCAAAATTTAGTTACACGCCTATACACCGCGTCACAGTCATAACAGAGCGGTATCGCAAACAGGTCACTTCACAAGTGGGAAGTGTTAATAGGAGATAACATTGATGAATGGGACTGGGACTATAGCTGTACGCAGCTGCAGTTGATGACCTTAGACTGCAATTTGAGAATAATACACTTTAAATTCCTACACCAATTTTAATATACCCCGACTCAGTTTTAAAGTTATGGCCTGCGATCCCATGACAAGTGTTATAGATGCGACGTACCACATGCTGATTTTCTGCACATAGCATGGGCATGCCCATAGCTACATAGATACTGGCAAGATATAATGAGAGCGCTCAAAAATATGTTAGCAGAGCTGATACCGAATGCTCCACTGGTGTGTTTATTGGGCATGTACATGCTCAAACCTACAAATCGACTGAAATCTCTGGCTGTAGCACTTCTATTAGCTTAACGCCGTGTTGCTATTAGATGGGGCAGTAAACGCCCCCCTAGGTTCAAAGACTGGCTCACAGATATGTCCTATTGTAAAGAAACTTTGGAGACCTATGCGGAGGAACTGCCGCAAGCATCTAGACCCCGGGACTTCTGGGAACCCCTGAAGTAATATCTCCAATCTATACAGGGGAAGGCTAATATACGATCATTGGTGGGACAATAGACCATACAATGCTGGGGGTGCCCTCCTTGGTAAATGAAAAATGAATAGAATGCAGGGGCTCTGCTTATACCTAGAAATTTATTAAATAATATTCGTAATGCTGTTCGGATCTGGTTTTTTTTTTTAGGATGTTGCAGTCTCTTGGGATTTTTATTGATGTCATGTGTATTTGCTTATATATGTCAGAAACCAAAGATGAAAACTTCCATGTATATTGTTGCATAAGAATGACGTATTTTTTATATTTCAAATAACTGATTCTACTGTAACAGATGCTCTGTGGAGGTTTGACCAGACAAAATAAACAAATTTAATTAAACATTTTAGCAAAATCAGATTTCACCATTTAATACAATTTTAATACCTACTGAAAATATTTTTGATTCATTTTGGAAGTATTTCCCCAGGCAAAGATAGTTAATTCAGTATTTTAATTATGCCATGGTACCTTCCTGGAGAACTGTGCCTGAACCTACACACTGAATAAAGTGCAAGGCCTTACATCACTGGGAGGACACATTATTTTGAGTATGTAGTGAGCCTGTTTCATAGATATTAGAAGTGAGTATTGGGGTTCTTCTTGACTGAAGTCCAGGGCCCCCGATGTACTGCTAGGGATGTGGAAGCCTTTGAGGAGGGCATGCTGCTCCACTCGCTTCCAAAACATGCTTTGGTTTGCTTCCCCTCTTTGGACATGGGAACCATCTAGGGGCCAACAGTGACTGCCTTTTGGAGAAGGCACCACAACAGGTGTTTAACTCCCCCGATGTCAGTAATGAGTGTAACTGATCCTATCTCCCAAGTCCCCGATGAAGTTAGTTCACCTCCTGAAGTATCAATAAAAATTATTTCATGGAATGTAGTGGAAATATCCAAATTATCATCTGAGGCTGAGTAGGTTCATTTTTTTTATATGTATGGTGGTATTTATCTCCTTTTTATAGGAGTGGGTACACAACCATCTTTGTGAATGCAATTTAATCTGCAAAGGGTAGGCCCACAGGAGGTCTGAGTATTTGGGTTAAAACAGCAATCCAATTTAGAATGTGTACAGTGTCCAATGATTCTTTTGACATCTTAGCACTTAGGTTGGTGTTTTCCTCTGGCTTATCCATAAAAATGTATAATGTATACAACAAAGTGGGGGTTCGTAATGAGGAGACAAATATAATTAGCTTATTAGAGCAAGTGCTTCTGGAAAATGTAGGGAAGTGTCTGATTTTGGTGGCTGGAGATTTTAATTCTACATTCAAACCGATGGCTGCCACTCCCCTTGACTTAACCCAGGAATAAGATAATCAGTGGAGTCTAACATAGATTGAACTTCCAGGGTGGGATGACATTTAATTGGTTAGAAAATAAATGCGTTGTTTCCCGTAGGAGTAACGTCTCTTACTCAGCACTCCGATATTTATTAAAATTTTAAATAATTGTACAAAGATTGTAGAATTGTAGTTTTGAGGCGTCTTTTATTTCAAAAATCCTTATGAGGTTCATATGATATTCATTCTATTTCACTCATAGCTTTTAATCAATGGGTTTCATTATTCATCACATTTCTGCCCAATGCATTTCGGACGAACCCTTCGTCAGGGGACTTGTATTCGGAAAACATTAAACGAATATCATATAGCAAGGTATAACACAAATAACAAACAATCAATTTCGCTGTTCTCATGCTAACAGTGATGGTTATAACAAAGCTGTGAGTTGGTGTATCGGGTAAAAAAGGAAAGGGTGCCGGACCATGTGAAAGATTTAGTTGTGAGCTGATATGGTGAACCAGGTTATTTGTAATTTAAAAATGAACGAACAAGCGCACTTATCGTGTGAAAATTGTTAACGTGAGCAAAATACGGCAATTTGGAAAGAATAAAATGTAGCAGTTACAGGAAGGTCGTGAGTGGTAACAATGAAGTGCATGCTCAATAATCGTGAAGAAAAGAGAATTTAACGCTGTAGTGCGAGCGATATACAAGGTTGGATTCTGACCTTTCTGTTTAGGTTCTTAGAAATCTTGGTGCATAGCGAGAAGAACCACAAGGTGACGGAACGATAAAAATAAGCTTTCTGAAAAACATGAAATAGTTTCGTGTAAACGTTATACCATATGTGAAAATTAATCACAAGGTATGTAACATGATAATAATGTAGACATCACCCGTATGTATGAGCTTACCGCGATGTGAGGTTTCGATCGGATTCCTCTAACAGACTTCCCGAGCTCCTTCGAAAATGTTTGGATCCTGTGTGTTAAGGATACGACGGTGACTTGATCACGCGATCATAGAGATTAAAGAAAGACTACAACGTTATAGAGTCGGCTAAACTTTCATGGATGAAGTTTTCATGCTGATTGCGCTTAGTTGCTAAATAAAAGAAAAGAAATAGCAACCTATGGTATTATCACAAGAATGTGATAGTTAGAGTACTGGATTGAACCTGAGTGTGAAAGCGATTGTATAAACGTCAACGTACGTGTGCGCTTCAAGCGGTGTCAATAAAGTTGAAGACCGAAAGTTAGGTGAAAAAAATGCGAAAGGGGTGCGAGAAAAAATACGAAAGGGGTGCGAGAAAAAATAATAGATAACCCAAACTCTGTGGGGTCAGAAAAATGCAATGTACAAGGTGGTCTTGAAGATAAGAGGGGAAAGAGAGAAAGTAGAGTGATCGTGATAAGGTTGATTCAGTTCAAAACATAAAAAAGGATAAAAATCAAAGTCCATATGCGTATATGCGTCTGTCGGTGTGATGTGTGAGAGGAACAGGATTTCACAAATTGATGTATATGTCTAAACGGATCGTCAACCAACGTTTACACGCTAGCACCCTCATAAAATACCATAAAGCACAAAGAATACCCCGTGGCCTACGGATATCTCTCAAATCCACTTTATGCAAAAACAATGCACGTTTTACGGAGAAATGGTTTGCAATTCTTAACAAATGCTCCTTAGATTTGATATTACTGATTATTGAAGAACTGGCAAAACTAATTGAAGATCTGAACAAAGAGGCTACTCTATTGAAAGAAGAATTAAGCACCTCTTTAAACAAGGAAGAATGGGACACCGTCCTAAAAGATCTCAACGATCAACTGGAGACTTATTCCAAAGAAATCAATGACCGAAAGATTAGGAAATTCAAAAGAGACACAACAGACTACAGACTCGGAGAGGTTTACACCTGGGCAGACATATACGCATGCCGTAGACAACAGAGAACAACTACAGGCAGATCCTTGGAAGAAACTTCATCCTCAGATGAACCTCAGCACAGAAAACAGCCTCCACCCACAAACATTCATTCAAGACCAGAAAAAACATCTTTTTCCACACCACAAGATGATGTACCCTCAACATCTAAAGATATGTATTTTTTAGAGAGAGGAACCGCTCAACAAGAAGAACCCGGAGGAGCAGGTCAAAAAAGAAAACCCACGGCGGACACAATCGCCAAAAACACAAGGAGTCAGAGACTCTAGTTGTGAACATATCGAAGCAACCCATCTCAAGCTTCCAGTTGCAAACATTACAAAAGGGAACTTCGTACGTCCCAACATACCATTCTAATCTTTTAGAGACACAAGTAAGCATTTACAAATTCCTTCGAACATTGAGGTTAAGACATTTTTTTTCGAATGTTCTTGATACGCCAGCTGAATCACCTCCAAATAAACTACTGGGTCTAAGTAATCCGTCCAAATTCATTTCACCAGTAAGCCACAAAGTACTGGATGCCTTTGAAAAAATCATTCTGAAAGACGTCCAAAACATATTCAAACAACCTCGATCAAAAGCCACCAACACCACCCAGAAGGAAAGACAAGCATTGCAGCAACTAGCTATGAACAAAAATATTACCATCCGACAAGCCAATAAGGGCGGCGCTCTTGTCATCATGGACACAGAATTTTACAACAAAAATATCAATGAACATGTCAATGATACCAACATCTATCTGAGAAACGACACAGACCCCACTAATGAATTCAAGAACATCCTCAGTCAAATTATTGACACAGCCATAGATCAAGGAATCATCAGCTCCAAAGAAAAAGAATATTTGATTAAAGCTAATCCAGCCATTCCTTACATCTACATGATCCCAAAAATTCACAAGAACACCCATACTCCACCGTTTCGTCCCATCGTTTCTACAATAAATTCCATTCATGAACCAGTAGGAAAGTTTCTGGACAAACACCTGCAACCTATTGTTCAAAGTATGAGTACTTATATCAAAGATACTACTCACTTTCTCAACCTATTGGAAACCCACAAACCATTATTCACCAAAGACATGACACTTTGCACCATTGATGTTAAATCTCTCTATACATCTATACCCCACAATTTGGGACTACAGGCAGTAGAATTTCACTTAACATTGAGTGATCAAGAAGAGATGTTCAAAGTATTTTTGATGGAACTTTTACATTTCACCTTGTACCATAGCTACTTTAAATGGGGTGAACACTTTTTTATTCAATCATCAGGAACATCAATGGGAAATTGCGCAGCACCAGCATACGCAAATCTCTTTATGTACAAATATGAACAGGATCACATCTTAAGTAACCCGAATTGGAATTGCTATCTCATCTTATACAAAAGGTAAATAGATGATATTTTCATACTTTGGAATTGCTCAGAATCAGCATTAATGACAGCTATTGAAGATCTCAATCAAGTTGATGATAGAATCGGCTTTACATGCAACATTAACAAAAGGGAAATTCCATTCTTGGATGTACTTGTTATCAACAATGACGGAAAACTCGACACTAGAGTATTTACCAAACCAACCGACAAAAACAACTTACTACACTTTTCAAGTTTTCATCAACCCTCATTAAAACAACATTTACCGTTTTCGCAACTACTACGCATCAAAAGAATTTCTTCAAACTCGGATTACTACAAAGAATCGAAAACCATCACCATTCACAAATTCAAACAGAGAGGATATCCCGAAACCACACTTAATGATGCCCAGGAAAGAGTCCGGAAACTTGAAAGAGCACCGTTGTTAATTCCAAAATCCAAAGATGAGGAACAAAGACAAATGTTCATTTCCAAATTTTCAGCACGAAGTTATAACATTAAGAAAATTATTCTCAAACACTGGCCGTTATTAACACACGAAGAAGATTTGAAAGGAATTTTTTCCAACAGCCCGAGATTCGCATACAAACGTACTCGCAACTTCAAGGAACTTCTACAACCAAAAGATGACGTTTCCAGAGTACAATACCATGGCACCCTGCCCTGTTACAATTGTAGTAACTGTAACGCCATAATCAAGGGTAATGAAAAACTACACCCCACCAAAGGAACAGCTATAAAATTACGAGTAACAGGTACATGTGACAGTAACAATGTCATCTACATGTTGAAATGCCCATGCGGTCAAGCATATGTTGGAAAAACCCAGAGAAAAATAAAGACAAGAATCATAGAACACAAAAGTAACATCAGACTCAAGAACACCAAATCTACCGTAGCCACGCACTTCAATCAACAGCACCACAACCCAAGCCAACTGCGTTTCAGTATACTGGAGCAGGTACCCATTCTTCCTGGAAGAGATAATCCCCAACATCTCTTCCGCAGAGAGACATTTTGGATTACCCATCTTAATAACCTTCAGCCAAAAGGTCTGAATGAACGGCTAGACCTTAATTGTTTTTTGTGAAATCCTGTTCCTCTCACACATCACACCGACAGACGCATATATGCATATGGACTTTGATTTTTATCCTTTTTTATGTTTTGAACTGAATCAACCTTATCACGATCACTCTACTTTCTCTCTTTCCCCTCTTATCTTCAAGACCACCTTGTACATTGCATTTTTCTGACACCACAGAGTTTGGGTTATCTATTTATTTTTTCTCGCACCCCTTTCGTATTTTTTCTCGCACCCCTTTCGCATTTTTTTCACCTAACTTTCGGTCTTCAACTTTATTGACACCGCTTGAAGCGCACACGTACGTTGACGTTTATACAATCGCTTTCACACTCAGGTTCAATCCAGTACTCTAACTATCACATTCTTGTGATAATACCATAGGTTGCTATTTCTTTTCTTTTATTTAGCAACTAAGCGCAATTAAATCAGCATGAAAACTTCATCCATGAAAGTTTAGCCGACTCTATAACGTTGTAGTCTTTCTTTAATCTCTATGATCACGTGATCAAGTCACCGTCGTATCCTTAACACACAGGATCCAAACATTTTCGAAGGAGCTCGGGAAGTCTGTTAGAGGAATCCGATCGAAACCTCATATCGCGGTAAGCTCATACACACGGGTGATGTCTACATTATTATCATGTTACATACCTTGTGATTAATTTTCACATATGGTATAACGTTTACACAAAACTATTTCATGTTTTTCAGAAATCTTATTTGTATCGTTCCGTCACCTTGTGGTTCTTCTCGCTATGCACCAAGATTTCTAAGAACCTAAACAGAAAGGTCAGATTCCAACCTTGTATATCGCTCGCACTACAGTGTTAAATTCTCTTTTCTTCACGATTATTGAGCTTGCACTTCATTGTTACCACTCACGACCTTCCTGTAACTGCTACATCTTTTTCTTTCCAAATTGCCGTATTTTGCTCACGTTAACAATTTTCACACGATAAGTGCACTTGTTCGTTCATTTTTAAATTACGAATAACCTGGTTCACAATATCAGCTCACAACTAAATCTTTCACGTGGTCCGGACCGGCACCCTTTCCTTTTTTACCCGATTCACCAACTCACAGCTTCGTTATAACCATCACTGTTAGCATGAGAACAGCGAAATTGATTGTTTGTTATTTGTGTTATACCTTGCTATATGATATTCGTTTAATGTTTTCCGAATACAAGTCCCCTGACGAAGGGTTCGTCCGAAATGCATTGGGCAGAAATGTGATGAATAATGAAACCCATTGATTAAAATCTATGAGTGAAATAGAATGAATATCATATGAACCTCATAAGGATTTTTGAAATAAAAGACACCTCAAAACTACAATTCTACAATCTTTGTACAATTATTTAAAAATGTAATAAATATCGGAGTGCTGAGTAAGAGACGTTACTCCTACGGGAAACAACGCGTTTATTTTCTGTACATACTTCACCCTCTAGCCCAGGAGGGAGGCACTTACCAGGCACCCTAAATCAATCCAATCCAGATTACCTGATCATAAGGAGTGCGAGGATCCACATTCCATTTGGAGTTCTTATTTAATTGGTTAGACCATATTAGTAGAATTAACTACTTCTTAGCAGATGGTAAGGTCTGGCCCCATATCTTTGATATGGAAGTGGTAGAGTGAGCAGACAACAATCACATTTCCCTTAGCTTGATAATATGTGATAAATTTGTCCCAATTAACATGAATCAGGGAAATAGAGATACAGGAGATACTTCTCTTAACAACAACCTAAAATCTATTAGGTGGGACTGGGTGGTAAGGCAACCTGCAGCCCTAGATATAGTAAAGGGAAGTGTTAAGGCTGAGTATCAGAATTTATCCCAAATATCTCCTGAATCTAGAATTGGGGAGCTTACATGTAACCATGAGAAGTTATGTAGCCAGATAAGGGAGGCATTGCGCAAAGATTGAAGAAAAGGGAAGCCCGCTCCAAAGTCTGATGTCTGGTATAATGGTGATTGTAGACTGGCCAAAAGCGAGTTTCTTGTGGCTATTAAATCTAAATCTCAAGCAGAGATAGTGAAATGTAGGACTCGATATTGGCAAGCATTAACAAATGTGAAAAGGGAGTAGGATAGCTCAGTATGAACAAACTTGCATAAAACCTTGTCCAGTAAAGATACTAAGGCATTTTGGAGAAGAGCTGCGGTCTGCACAAATGGCTGTAAACCTACGTTGGATTGTTGCATCCAATCCCAGGAGTGGGTAGTGCATTTGATTCAACTTTATTCTTTTAAGTGTGACACTGTCAAGGATGACGGTATGCTTCCAGATAGTAGAGCTTTACCCATCTCTAGTATCTTGAAATTCTCGTTAAATTAAACAATAAACTCTACCAATTCTTGCATTCCAGGTCGTGCCGCAGGCCTGGATAGATTACCAAAGGATCTGAATAGAGAGACTCTAGAAATATTGGGGCTGTATACCAGTTTGCTCTCTAACACTAATTTAGCAGGCATGGATATTCCCCCTACACGGAAACTAGCAGAAATTGTTACAGTATTTAAGAAGGGTGTTTGGGAAAATCCAGGCAATTATAGGCCCATTAGCCTGATTAATTCACTTCCGAAAATGTTTTGTAAGTAGGTGTTCGGGCACCTTCAAGACTAGATCAGCAGAGAGAGTGTTTTATTCGACTGGCAGGTGGGTTTTAGAACTAACGTGAGTACTATAGACCAGGTCTTTTGGTTCACGTGTATCTATTGGATGGAGGTGATCATCAGCAAGTGCAAACTTTTCGTTGCCTTTGTTGATCTTCGATATGGTCCCCCGAAATAAGCTATGGAGAGTGACTGAGCAAATGGATGTACCCGCCTCTTTATTGGATATTTTAGTGAGGTTATATGCTGATACACTTGCTCAGGTGAGATGGGGGAAGAAGGGGCTTTGACTGATCCCATCCACATTGATCGGGGAGTAAGACAGGGGTGCATTTTGGCACTAACGCTGTTTACTCTATATGTCAATGGTGTCATTGAGTTCTTGAACAAAGATGGATGTAATGCACCTAAAATAGAAGGGTGGAGGGCCCTGGCCCTCCTGTTTGCAGATGACACTTTGCTAATCTCTAAATCACCACAGGGACTTCAACAGCTTTTGAATGCTTTTCATCTGTTCAGTGTTGCGTGGGATCTGATTCCTAATAGCTCCAAGACCAAATGCATGCTTTTTTCTTCATAGAATGCAATCCTGTTAAAGAAACAAATGCTGGTGGGTGATATCCCCTTAGATGTAGTGGCTGAATTTGATTATTTTGATATATAATATACAAAAGAACTATGCTGGGCTCCACAAGTGGAGAGGGCACAGTTGTCCCTGGCTCAATACACTGCTAATAAAGCAAACATCCACAGAAAAACTATATCCAGAAGTGTGGCCCCTGCATTAGAGATTTACAATGTCAAGGCTCTAGGGTCCGTCCTGTATGGTGAGGAGCTATGAAGTAGTGAAAAAACAGAGAGCCTGTCTACAGTGGAATATATATGTTTAAGATCTTTACTAAACCTCCCAGCGAGTGCCCCATTGATTCCTCTTTATTTACATCTGGCACAAAACCAATGTGCCCATAAGATTGAATATAGACTCCTTATTTTTTGACACTGGCTCAAGTCCACAACAGCTTTAGAATCATACCTGGTGAGCCTTAGAGACCTTATGACTCCGCAATGTGTAAGCAAGATCCTGTGGCTTTGTAGTGTAAAGGAGGCTAAGCCTTGATACATACTGAGTCTCACCTGAGACCATGTGCTCAGTCCTGAAGGCTGGTATTAAAGCCATTTTCTGGGAGAGTGTTGTAGTTGACAACATTTGACAATGTAATGGATCATTATCTACTGCTTTTATTGATTTTAAATCTTGGGCATTGCATGGGAATACTATTGATGAAATTGTTCCCCCATTAGCTAAAAAGCTTTACCTTCTATTTAGGTATGGATCCTTACCTTTAAAGAGTTCACTGAGAAGTGACAAAGAGAAATGGTAATTGATGATGATCTCTGTATGGGTTATCAAAGGGGTTCTGAATCGCTCATCTATGTACTGTTATTTTGTCAATTTTTTTCAACAGCTTCATACAAAGTGGATTGTTTTCCTTTGTAGAAACCTAGGAATTAGGCGGCACCAGGAGGCATTCAAAATACTACAAACTGACACAAGCCAGATTGCAGTCTTTTCCCTTGCTAAGTTAATGGAAATGTGGATAAGACGTGTGAGACATGTATAAATTAGCTTCCATTTTTTATTGTGGATCCCACTTTTCTTATGCCGCTATCTTGTTGTACTGCTGACAGTCTCTTGCTGGAATTTTTGTGGAGGAGTTTCATTTCCCATATGCTCTGATTTTAATGTATTTAACAGATGTAAATGTTAAGAATTTACAGAGGAACTTTATTTCTTATATGCTGCCATTTTAATGTGTTTAATAGATGAAAATGTTTAAGATTTGGTTGTTCTATGTATTATGTATGTGCTGTGCTATTTATAACTGTTTTTACTTCTTAGGATCTAAAGCGATCAAAATAAAGTCCTTTGATTGACAGATATATACTGCCTTGCAGGCTGACAGGGCCCCTTTAGCTGTGACTTTTTCATTTATTATTAGGTTTTCCTACATGCCAAAGGCACTTTCCTTTCCATATGTCACAGCAGTGATTTGAACCTGCATCCCTACTAGATCACAGTGGTGCTCCAGACAGCCATACATGTTGTCATATGTATGTGTGGGGTAAATATACACTGCTGTCCATATATGATGTTTAACTTAGATGTTTTGGAAAGTTAAAGCAACAGCTTTGGTGAAACCAATTTCAACCGTACCATTTAATGGACAAAGCAGATGCCCTGTGGCACTGAACTGCAGTGTTGTAATGCACAGTCATAATACCAGTGAAAGTAGAGTCCAGAAAATGTGGGAAATCTGGTCTTACCATGCAGAAAAGGCAGATTGCCTACACAGTGATACACTGGCTATATTCTCAACAGGCCCCACAGTCTCTCTATTGGTCCATTAGATCACAGATATGCTGGAGATACCAAATAAATGGCTTCTCCATCTGAGGGTTTATGAGAGAGTCATGGGTTACAAGGAGATGGCTATTGTCTCATAAGGTCTTGCAGCCTCTCCATTGGTTCCTGACTATGCATGCCTTTCTTCTCATCATCTCTCCAGTCCTCTCCTCAGGGTGTCAGAACCCAGTGTTAGCCCTAAGAGTAAAATCTGTAGAAGATCCCCCTCTATGACAGTGTTTAGATCTGGTCAAGTTGTGGCACATATTAAATACTGAGGGGCTCATTTATGAAGAAGTCACTTACTCAGTGCAGCACAGCAAGTTACCTTCATGCACTGCACAGTGTGACAAGGAAAGGGCAGGAATGTGTCATATTTAAGTCAATTTGGTGCATTCTTGTCCTTTCCCTTGCACTGGTGCCCTTTTGGCTGCCTAGCACCAATGCAGGCACCATAGTGCAAGGATGCCTGTGTTGCAATCCTGGGAGGCATATTCCTCTTTCTATGTGTGCTGTAGAAGGCAGCTCACATAGAAAGAGGAAGAAACAAGGAGAAATAGAGATATTTTTCCACATTATGCCTCTCCTGGTAGGGTGTAAGAGTGTGGCGCATTCCCAGGTTTACAAGTTCTTGAAAATATGGGAATGCATCAAAATCCATGGGAATTACGTGGAAACACCCATGGAATGCCTTCACAGGGCAGAGTAACGCAACACAGCGATTTGCGCTACGTTGCATTACTCCAGATTTTTTAAGCCATGCAAAGTAGCTTTGTGTGGCTTCAAAAATCTGACTTAGAGGTTTGCGTCATGCATGTACCACATTGCATGGTGCAAACGTAACACAAGCAATCATAAATTTTCGCCTAAGTAGATAAACCATCAAATGTATTCAGCCCCTTGCCACATACTCTATCTCATTCCTCCTTTCACAAATGCACACATTTTCCTCTCTCTCACAGGCACACAATATATAGACTAAATCTCCAACCACCACATTCACCCTCCTTCTTGCGCATGTTTCTAAACGTTCGTTAAACACAATTATACGTCAGATATTGCTAACTTAATCACAGATACCAACCCAGATATTCTCTTGACCATTGAGACCCGGCTCACTCTCACATTAGCATCTGTCTTCAGTAAAAGCTTTCCTCACAGTTTTACAACCATCTACCAATCATGCACACTAATAACCGGGGGTGGCCTTTTCATCATCTGCAGGGTCTGCACGCGCAGTCTACTGCCACTGTGGCATGGCACATAAAGTGGGTGCCACGTCTGTGACTCCCATTTTACTACATATCAGTCACCCCTAAGGTAGGCCCTAGCTAGCCCTATGGGCAGGGTGTGCTGTAGGTAAAAGGTAGGACATGTGCATTAACTGTGTGGCATGTCCTCGTAGTGACAAACAGCCATTTTGGTTTCTCATTGCTGTGAGGCTGCCCTCTCATAGGAATGCATTGGGGATTCCCTGATATGTGTTTCAGTGGTAATTCCTGACATGAGAGGAGTAGCGTGGTCAAGTTTGGTATGTTAGAAAAAGTGGTAACGAATGCTTCATAATGGTGTTCGCAGATTTATTATCACAATTTTAGAAATGCCACTTTTAGAACTGAGCATTTCTGTGTGCTACGTGTCTTTGTGCCTGCCTGTTGTGTGTTGCATGTCTAGTTCTGGAATGACAGAGACTGGGGAGGTGCAGTGGCTCCAGAGGGGCTGGGTGAGTCAACGCTAGGCTGAATAGGCCAATCTGCATTTGGAGTGGTGGGAGAAGTAGCACGTGGGACTGAATAGGACTGTGCCTGCCTTCCACAATGCTGGCTCCACCCCCCTGTGGTGTGTCTGGGGCCACAGCCTACACTGACAATGGGGACTGTTGTGAACTTGTTAAGTGCCCCCAGAACTGGTTCGGACTAGGTCCAGTGCCCTGTGCCATGGCAGAATAAAGACCTTAGGGGATTTAAATATTGGCGCTGTGACCCCATGAAAAGTGTGCTGTTGGTTGTTTACTTGGACTGGCAGAAATGACTGCTGGATGGCCAGGAAGAACCGCCGTGAGACCCATCTGCTATCTTCTGCTGGGAGACCCTGCGCGCTGGCCTGCCTGTGTGCAGCTCTAACCTCATGGGTTTCAGGAGGGGAGCGCTGCCTGCTCCCTAGTTGTGCCCTCAGGGGGGAGGCAGGCTGAGCGCTTTATGGATTAGGGCCTCAGAGCCCAGCGCTGGTGAATGCCCCGCTTTCCCCGCATCCTGTGGTCAAGTCCAGGTGGGGGCGCTTTTTCTTCCTCTTGGGGGCCAAGGCGCTTTTGTTTGCGGAAGCGCTGTGTTTTGCAGCCATTGTTTCCCAGGCACGAAGGGATCCTCTTGGGTATCGAAAACTAAAGGCAGCCACTCACCCGCCTAGCGAGCGCCGCCGGAGCTGCCAGTGTTGGCGAGCAACCGATAGGAAGCCAGGCGGCTGTTGCCTGGCTGTGGGTGGGGTGTCACGCCCCCAGGAGAGGAAGCCAGGCAGGCGAAGCCTGTTTGTGGGCGGGGCTCTAACCAAGGAAGCGGCCAGCCCCCTGCATTGCCGGCGAGTGAGGGCTCCACCGAGGATGCAGGGAGTGCGGGACCTCAGGAGAGGCCGACCGACACCGCGTACAGAATCTTCCCAGGCTCCCGGAGTGAGGTTGAGTCTGGAGTGGCTGACTGGAGGAGAATACACGCCTCCCCTTTTGTACACAGCAGCAGCCACACCACGAAGCGGCGGGCGGCCGCATTTTGGCCATCTCTTTGTTTTCGTGGGGGGAGGGGCCCAAATGAGGACTTCCCGCCCTGAGGGGCACCATGCTGCCCTTTTTGGAGAAGGACTAAGGGGATTACCCTGACATCGAGAGCACGAGACCCAGAGACGTCTCCCCAGTATTCTACTGACCAGAAGATCTTCAGGGGGCTAGTTGGAAGCCCCGTGTCTGCAGAAGGGACCAGCCATGGGGAGAGCCCTCACTTTGGGAGAAGAACATTGCGTGGGCGCCCAGGGCGGGGCTCCGAGGTTAAGGCCAGATGGCCTGATGGTCACCCCTATGTTTAGGTGGACCCTTATGTAATAAGAATGTCTGCGTAATATGTTTATGCCATACTGACATGGTTAGGGTCTTGCTAAGGTGGCTATGCATAATGTGCTTAGGCTATGGTGGTTATGTGTGCACCTAGTAAGTGAATAACGTGCCCTGCTGATGATGGTGGTCCGGATGCGTTGTGGTGATGTACTGCACTACTGTTGATTATGTGTTACATGATATGCTATGACGTGTATACATAAGGGATTGCTGCTAAGTGCCATATTGCCAGTAATTACTGGTTGTTTTCACTACCTATGAGTTGTGATATGACAGTGGCCCGATTGCCCCTGTAATGTATATAATCCCCTGTAAAGTCATACCTAGTGCCAGTTGGCACAGTCTATATATGTGATTGCATTCTAATGTGTTTTATGAGTAACACAAAGGCTATTTTTTATATAACCTTGTGTGGAGTTTCTTTTGTGGTGTGCCTAGTGTGACGCTGCTGTGTAGTGTGTTGTGAAAACGCTTTACACATTGCCTCTGAGATAAGCCTGTCTGCTTGTGCCAAGCTACCAGGGGGGTGAGCAGGAGTTATCTTCAGCATGTAACTCCCTTGCCCTGACTAGAGTGGTGGTTTCTCCCTGGCTTAGGCGCATGCTCTAGCCAACCAGAAATTCAATTTCTAACAATGGGTAAATAACAAATGCAGTCTTGCTGATAAGATGATGTGTGGCGGAGTCAAGGGCCGGCTTTATGTCCTTGGAGGGGCACCCAAAGTGTGCCCTCATAGCAGGCATAGGACTACTGTCAATGTCATGAGTAAGTCACATAGAACATGGTGGCAGCAAACTGAGTTTTTGTGAGTCTTTCATATGAGCAGAACTGTTTCTCTGTGTCAAGAGGAAGCACACTTTACTGACCCCTCTCATTTAAAGTTCTGTTCCATAGTGAACCCCAAACCTGCTGCTAACAGACTGTATGCATGTCAATGTGTGTATTTGTCATAGTTGTGAGAAAGTAGGACGCTGTGTGTCGTGAGAGTCTGAGTACTGGGGCCAGTGAGATGTATTTTGAATGGTCCCTCATTTAACATGCTACAGGATGGGGAGAGATACAGCTTTCCCAGGTATTCAAAGTGTATTGCCTGCATTACTGTGGCTGGAGGCTGATGACCCAGACACTGAAGTGAGGGAAGATGAAGGTATGGCTTTAGAAATTCAATGAGGCACTTGTCATAAAAGGGATTCTGATTGGGTCTTCCTGGGTGCTGCCATTTGTTAGGTGATAGGCATGAGGAGTGGAACTGCAGTTTTTGATGTTCAAGGTGATGACATTTCTGGGCAGGGCCTGCCCGTGTGTCAGTTCAATATTGCTGCTTTAGGAAGGTTGATGACAACCAAGAGCAGAGATTTCACAAACCATTGTGCACTTGTTTTGGACACTCCTGCCTGGAGTCAGCAACTCGGCTATCTGCTATAAGAGCCATCTTTATCAAACACCTCAGACACAGCCATCAAAGGTTGTGTCTGAGGAGCAGCCAGTAAATGACTTAAAAAAAGAACCAATTCAAACCGTTTGTGCAGTCTTTGACAGTGGATCCACATCCCAAAGTGCATAAAAGTGGGACCCAAACCATCCCACATCATTCCAGTTCCAGGCTCTTCTGAACCAAGAAAGTGAATGCACTGCAGAGTATTGAACAGACTGCTCTGTGACCAGAGCTGGTGTCAGCATGGTCGCCAGTCTCCCAGAGGTGATGGAACATTATATGACCTCTACAACCTTCTAGAGAAGCTGATGGCCAACCAAATGCACCTAGAAGCTTGCCTGCCTGCTCAGATAGGAAAAGAGAATGCCTGACCCAGGAGAGGTGGAACAACCTTAGAGAAAAAGTCCAGAATATTCCTGGAGTCTGGAACACTCAGAAGTAGCTGGCAGGATGTGAAGCAGGTTCTGATCTGAAGTGTGAGGCATCGCCCAGGTCTCCCAATGCACTTCTGCGTAAGAAGTTGAGGATCAGCTCATTATCATGCTGCTGGCATTCCCACTGCCAGCACCAATGGCCTTGTGCTGCTGTGATGGGTGCCATATTAGCTTGGAGGCTGCAGCAACGAGAAACAGGCAGAGGCCTGCATCGGTCTGCAGATTGCATGTGTCGAAGACAGGCACCGGTCTGCATTGGCCAGGGGTGGGGGATTGTAACTGCTGAAGGTGAGCAGCTATTTACATCATCCTTCAAAGTCTGCATGTGTTGAAGATGAAGGCCCACCTGCATCGGTCTGGAGGCTGCAACTGCCGTAAAGTCAGCTGAGTGTGCTGTTCAGCCCCAGTGGTCCAAGGACAAGGAGGGGCGCAACAGCCAACCACTGTCACCGAAGCCAGGGGGTATGAAGTTTCTGCCCACACCGGCCCCTGCTGCTGAGCCACCTTGCTGTTTGAGCAGGTAACGCAGGGCTCTACTCACACAAACTGAGAGAACATACCTAAGTTGGTTGCTAGAATGAAAATCTTTGTCAATACAAACTTTTGGGGCCTAAAAGACTATTGAAACGACTTATGTATTAACATTTAGGGGTAATTAAAAGTGATCAGTGCATAAACTACGATATACCCATAACTTTACATGAGGTTTCCCTAGGAAGAGGGGCAGCCCTGGGAGAGAAGTGTAAGCACTTGCCTTAGAGGTTAACAATATTTTACTAGGGAGATAGCAACCCAGTACCTGACTGCCTTTGGAGAGTAGCATTTTGTTTTGATGTAAGATTAGTGCATTATTTTAACATGTAGAAAGCACTGGGCTGGACAATGCATTATTGTGCCTGTTGGCTGACTGTTGAGTTCTTAGCTCTTGCCCCGAACTCTACTTTCGTGGGACGTGCTTGATTTCCCTTTTTATTTTATTTTTTGTACTTTTGTCCTCATTCACCTATCTTTTACTTCCGGCCTTGAAACCGTCAGCCCCATATATTCTCCTAAATACCATCTTGAGAGAGCTTATAAGCTTACAAGCCTGAGAAAAAAGATGTCAAAACCACTTTCGGGCTAGTCCATAGTTTTGAGGTGCGGTGTAATCATAGGACATTGACATTTTGTGGTCCCGAAGGGGTTCCCTACAACCAGGCAACAAACAGCCCCCAAAATGTAGGCCTTCTTAGAGACCTCTGGGAGGTGTCCATGCTCCAAACCAGTTTCACTGAACCCAACCAGTTGGCCAAGATGGGAGCATCTTTTAACACCCACTTCCGGCATATCTCCCTCCTTGCCAGCAGCATCTAGTAGAAAAACAACATGGCTCTTCTTTCATTAAGTTTAATCGGGGGCCTACTTTACCAAAATAATTAATCCAAGGTTTGCCTTGATTTCTGCATGAAATATCTGGCAGATTACCTTGTATACCTCCTTCCAGAACAGCTGAATCTCTGGACATTCCGTAAATTGATGGACATCATCAGCCCTTTCCAGGCCACACTTCTTACAGCATACCAGACTTACATTTAACAGTTTTGACAGCTTGTCCGGGGACCAAAAAGCTCTTTGTAGAGAAAACAGGTGATTCCCACTAAGATAGGCAGGTTTGACTGCGACATAAAGCAAACACATAGATACTTGCCACAAATCCTGCATCAGCAGCTGTGGCAAGCATCTTCCCTACAGCCAGCTCCTCTGGAAGGTCGAAGTATCTATACATATTATCCAAGATTAGTCAATACCAGCAGGAGACCTCCCTCTTAATCTCTTTTCCTAATTAGAGCTGATCTTCAAGCTCAGTCGAGCTTCCAATATCCTATCTCTGGTCGAGGGCCCACCGCTTAATCTGCCAGATCTTAAAAGCTAGGATATCCATCAGATAACCGCTTAGAGAATTTTCATCAAATATTAGCTTTCCATCTTGCATCAACTGCCCCCACCTCTGTTATCCTGCTTCCTTGATAGGAATTGCTAACTTATCTATCAGACATTCCGGTGTTCCTGGGGAATCCCAGAATGGTGCATGTTTGCTGTAAAATGTCCACTTAGTAGCTCTCGGAATCTGTGCCCAAACATAAGCCATAGCTTGAAGCACTTTCATATTCACTTTTTTGTAAAATGTTGTGTTCCCAAATTTATACAAAAAATGAGATTTGCTCCCCTTAACATTTTTCAGCATCAGCATCGCCTCATATAGGCTTCCACTTGCTACAAATTCTTCAGTAGGCATTTGCAGTTTTTCAGTTGGAAGCCCAAGCATATACCTGGAAATCCGGGAGCGCAATCCCTCCCTTTTTGTGTCTCCATTTCAGTTTCTTCCATGAAATGACTGGTCCTTCGATGCCCATGAATAAACTAATGCTACTGCGATGCTTCTCTAGCCATTCTTTCTTAAAAACTAATAGGATTGTGTTAAACAGAAAGGTGGATTTTTGGCAGGATAGTAATTTTTATTACGTTTACCCTTCCATAGATCATTGAAGGTAGATGAGACTAGCTGACCTTCATAACGTCCTTAAAATTAAGTTCTGCTACTTTATCTATTCAAGGAATATGAGTGTCTTCCCACTGTGAACATGGCATCATAACAGAACACCAACAAACTTGGAGAGGGATTTAACCTGTGGATACAGACATATACAGAATTGTGAATCGATTTTGACAAAGAACGTGAAGAGACTAATCTGTGTAATTTGTAAGCCCGAAGAAAGCTCCAGGCTTATTAGCCCTAGGGGGTGAAACAAGTGTTGGCTGTTCTTCAGTTCTATTGGACATTGAAGTGTCACCTTGAAAATAAAATTGGAGCTACATACATACGGACAGGAGTATGATTGATTATTAAATAGAAGACACTCCTACTTTTCTTAAAACAGACATACAATGGGGGAATCAAGGGTCCATACCCCTTTGGAGTGAACACCCACCGTAAAGAAGGGATTTTATATGGCAGGCAAGGGGTATTGAACCCTTATCGGTGTGCCTGATACTTTATCCACTTCCTGTACGATTTTAATACCTAGGTATCTCATCTCCTTGTTTATTACAGGGAGAGGCTCCTCCATATTCCAGCCCATTGTCTCTGTCTAGCAGGTGTTACAGTGTAACTGGATACATTCCCAAAGTTTCACACCAATTGCTCTACTACTGGTATAGACTCTTTTTACTTAGTTGTATTTGTCATCAAGTAATCAGTGTAAAGGGAGATCTTTTTTACCCACCTCTTGCACCTAAATGATACAATACCCTTTTTCTCTCTGAGATTCCCCGCCAGTGATTCGATGTATAGAATAAAAAGCAGAGGGGAAAGAGGGCAACTCTGTCTCGTCCCCATCAAGACCTTAAACTCTGCTGTCGTTCCACCATCAATAAGAATTTTGGGCAAGGGAGTGGAGTAAATTCTTTGGATCACTCTTCTAAATGTTATTATGTTTTAAGATGGTATTCAAATAAGACAAATTTACTCTGTCAAAAGCATTTGTTGCGTCTAAAGTGACAACCGCTTAGAGCATCCCAAAGGTAGTGGCGAGGTCACTAGCCCCAATTAGCTCATGCGTGAGCTGATGAAGGTATCTACCCTTCATAAAGCCCTTCTGATCCTTGTGAATCAAAGTACCCACCACCAAGCGTAATCATTTGGCCATAATATTACTAAACAGTTTGTAATTGTTGTTTAACAGTAAGATAGGTCTGTATGACTCACGCAGTTTGTTTTTTTTCCCTGGTTTCAAGATTAAGATGACCACCGCCTCTCCCTATGAAAGTGGGAGTGATACCCCACTTACTAATATTTCAGCAAATCGTTTGGTTAAGAAAGGGATTATCACCTCCCCTAAGGCAAAATAAAACTCATTTGGGATGCCGTCCGGGCCTGTGGCTTTACCTCTCTTACTTTATTTGACTGCCTTCCTCATCTCTTCCATTTCTATATTTTGATCTAACTGGGATCTCTGACCATCCAACAATTTGGTATGTGAGTCCCCATTCTCCCACCTCTTTTTCAGATACCATTAAGCTATCAGAGTACAGCTCAGAGAAGAACATCTAAAAAACTGATTCTATGTTGTGAGTATTTGAGGAGACTCTGCCTGTTGCCTCATCCTTTATTTTATGTACCAAATTTCTAGCCTGTTCTGACTTAACTTTCCATGCCAACATTTTCTCTGCATTTTCCCTGTACTCGAAATGAGACAACTTGGTTGCCTTTCAATTAGCCTAAGCTCGGGCCTTCACTACTAACAAAAGTTGTTCCCTCTTCATTAGCACTTCTTTCTCCATGCCCCTCTCTCCTGCACTGACAACTGCTGATTTAAAAGATGACTTTCCAGCTGCCCCAAAACTTTCTCCTCTTGCTCATCTTCTCCTTTGTACCTCCTTACCTTCTGGTGAGGAAATTCAAATACGGCCCCATCTTTTCTTGTAACACCATTATGCTGTTGCCCTCACTCAGGCCCCTTCAACCTTCTTTGCGTTTCTTTTACATTCTATACTGTTGCACATATTACACGACCTTTCCTGTTTCCCTGAGCTAAGTCCATTCTGAGACCCGGCTCGAAGCAACTAATCCCTGAGATAACCATCCATTGACCCTTGGTGACTGTTCTCGGCCTCTCCAGTTGTTTTACGAATCACTATCTTCAACACGCAAACACGTCCTGTCGTAAATTAATTTAACCAAGGAATGGCTATGCCACCTGACCTATAGGGTCGGGTCGAGAACATGACCTTAGGGAAGGAATTTCTATTACCCATTATCCTGTATCTTGTACAAAGAATGTTTTCTTGTGGATGATTTGTATTTTTATTGCACATTGAGGGGGTTGTTGCTTTAGGGGATTCAAGCGATACAAAAGACTGTGAGCCACGGATTGAAGTGGCAGTCTCCTGAGAATCTACCACTGATGTACTTCTAGGACAACTGTACCTAGCTGCAGCTAATAAATTGAAGTTCCTATGCCAAACAGAGTGTTCCGTGTCTCTGTAATTTGGAAGGCGAACTCAGAAGATTTCAGGCGTACCCTGCGCCGCCAGGCTTAAAGAGCCCGGTTCTTCAATTGGTGCCCTCTGTGAGGCCGCTTGAGAGGTCGTGGGTCCAGCCCGAGGATCGTGAGGAGCCCCGCAAGGAAATTCCGGAGGACGCGCACCACGTGATTGACCCCTGCATGTCGTAAGTGGACCGAAGGTTTTTTACCGTGTGGCTTCTCCCTTCCAACGGCTGAAAAGACCTGCTGCCCTGACTGCGGCCACACTTTGGCTCCCTTGGTAATTAGTATCGTGAGAAATCAGACGGACCTCTGTTGGCGTACGGAAACATCTGGTTAAGTTAAGTATAGTGGCCACTCCTTTGTCTTTGTTTTGTCTTTGTTCGACTTTTGCAAAAGCCGAAACCGAGGGGTGAGTGCAGTTTTTGTACTATAAAGTGACTAATTAACCCCTTGAAGTTTGTAAAGAAACTATTGTGGTAGCGATGCCTGGTTTCAGTAAGTTTGGAAGATGGTTTTGTTGTAATCGCGATAGGGCTTCCCGACTGGAGGACTCTTGTCCAATTCCTCCGGCCGGAACTCCCACTTATGAAGTATATTCTAAACATGGTATTGGCCCCATAGCTTTTAATGAGGCATGGGTTCGCTATACTAGGAAAGATGGTGTTTTACGATGGCCACAGAACGGCAGTTTTGAGCTCAATATTTTAGATAATTTGGAGGACACTTTGTTCAAGCGAAAAGCCCGGCCGGCTATGTTTGACTCTTTTCGCCTATGGCGTAAGGAGGCCAAACAGAAAGAAATAAAACAAGCTAAAAGAGATAGGAGGGATATGTCTATTTTACAAGCTGCGCAACAGTTTAAAAATAATGAAACCGATCATGCGATTGAGGTCTCAGATAGGCAACATCGTATGGCGGTAGATAAATGTTATCCAGTGTTGCCAACTTCCCCTACGGAGAAAAATGTGGACCCTGAGAAGGATCCTTTAATGTCCCATCTGTTGAGATTACCCCTGCCCTATGCGCAGGGAGCTAATGTACCTTTTGGATTACCGCCTGCCCCCGGAGCTAATGCACCTTTATTATTAGCACCTGCCCCGCCTGTTCCGCCTGTTGTCCCACCTGTCGCTCCCCAATCGGTTCCTGCACCCCCACCACAGCTTTCTCCGGTATTGCCGAGCTCTCCCTTACCTTCGGCTCCCTTCGTAAATGTTACTCCCTCTTCTGCCCCGCCTAATATTCTGTCTCCTGTCCTAATGACGAATTCTCCCTCCGCTCGGAGGCGAATGATTGATACCGTTTCTGGCCTTTTGTCCCCTCTCTTTGGGACATTTCAAATGACCCCGGTTCCTCCTCGTAGACAAACTCGTAGTCAGATCCCAGGTCCGGAGGAACGGGAAGTGCTAGATCTTCAAGCCCGAAGGTGGATCACGGATGGCCCCCAGTATAGTGTGCAAGATATTATGGTCATCTTTCAGCAGTGGGAGGCACCAACGCAGAGATATGTTTTTGATACTATGTGTAACATTTTAAGTCAAGAGTGGGAGGATATGGGATTGCGACGAGCCCCTCAGGGCCTGCTCGATGTACAGGCCGAGTTTAATAAAGGGCTGATTGTGGGCGCAGAGGTTGAGGACGCGGTAGGAACACTTGTCACTTTTAGAATGATGCTTGCCTGCCGGTCCTTGCCAAAACGCGACTCCTCCGTCAGGTGAAAATTAAAACACTATCCCATGAGAGAGGTTCCCCCAGTGTGGAGAGAGGAGGTTGCAGCTCAGGGTGGTAATCCTCTTATACCTGCTCACTTTCAACGCGTGTGGGTACACGTTCCGTGGAAACGATCTGAGGTATTGGCCCTTAAGCAGTCGTTACCGGACCCCCGTAAAAATACTGCTGAGTACTACAAGAGTTGTCCCAAACTGTTGATGCATGTATTATGAATTTGGCCGATATAGACATGCTAATGGGTAATGTGGTCCCACAACCGTTATGGGCTAGGATTCGGAAGGAGGACCATGTGAGGGAACTGGAGGGTGATTGGGCTGCCATACTCGCCGCGGACAGACTACAAGTGGGCGGTGCCAACCTGAGGCTCTAATTACAGAACTCCCAGCTAGGATCATTGCCTTACTGAAAACTATGAGGCCCCCTCTGCGAGTTAATTGGGATAAGTTAGCAGCTTGTAAGCAGAAAGCGGATGAAAACGTCTCTGATTTCTTAACTCGTTTCGAGGAGACGTTCATCGATCATGGTGGTCAGGATATGAGCACAGAAGGTGGACAGCGACTGTTTGTAGACAAATTTGTGTCAAATTTGGTTCCGGAAATATCTAATAAATTGAAGAATTCCGAAAGTGCGTGGGCAATATCATCTTCTGCCCAGATATTGGCTACTGCTCAGTATTATGAAAATAGGGATAAAGAGAGAAACTTGATAAAAAGACCAAAGAGTTGAAAACAAAAGTTCTTTTGCAACAAGCTTATCCTCCTCGCCCTGCCCAACGTGAATATCAGCCATCTCCACAATTCCAGAGACAGTTGCAGAGGTCTGGGCCTTTCGTTCCCCGACCCCCACTGGGCCAAAATCAATGCGCTTACTGTAAAGAAGAAGGCCATTTAAAGTATAATTGCCCGGTTTTGTTACAGCACACGAGCGGTATTCCCGCGTCACCAGGCCAGGGTGGTTATCAGTCAGCACCAAGAGGTAGAGGACGAGGAACGCCGCCTAATAACCAACGTTCCATGCCCCCTGGAAACTCCACGAATTATTTTGATCAGCAAAATGTTCAGTCTACCAACTATTACAACAGTGATTACTATACTGAGGATGAGAGCCAGAATTCCCAATCTAGCTAGGACAGCCATGGACAAAGTACGGGAGTAGTTTCAGTTCCAGTGGACCAAAGTGGGCCTTATGTTGATGTGGAAGCACTAGGTGTTACAGAGCCATTCCTATTAGACACTGGTGCAACAAAGAGCTCTATGATTCACTCTAAACGTCCTGGGGCACCTTTGTCTGGCTGTACAAATGTTTCTGTAGGTTTTTCTGGCGCCCCAGTTCAAAACCCAGTTTCATGCCCTTTGCCCATTTCAATTGGTCCTTACAAATTGGAGGCCGCGCTCCTTTGAACAACTGGTTGTGGTGAAAATGTGTTAGGCTTGGATTTATTGAAGAGATTGTATGCGACATTACACTGTTCCCCTTCTGGTGTACGTCTTACCTTAGGTAAGAAATTGACCTCACCGATGTACTTGTCTAAAGATCAGCTTCCCCCTGAATTACAATCTCTTCCAGCCACCCTCTGGGCCACCGGCCCCAATGAGGTGGGCCTCCTGCGGATTCCTCCCTACATTGTAACACTCAAGCCTAATACTAAATTTCCTCGCATTACACAATATAAAATTTCCAGTGACGGCGAAAAAGCTCTTTTGACTATAGTTCATGATTTGGTACAAAACGATGTGGTCGAAGAGACTAGGGGAAATGCATGCAATAGCCCTGTTCTGCCTGTTTTTAAATGAACCAACCCTTCCCAGCCACCTGTCTATCATTTTGTGATTGATCTCAGAGAGGTCAACAAGATTGTGGTACCTCAATTCCCTGTTGTCCCGGATATTAATGCCCTGCTGACAATGATACCAGCCTCAGCTTCCTGGTTTTCCGTAATTGACCTCAAAAATGCTTTCTTCAGCATTCCCATTGCTGAGGAAAGTAGGGATATTTTTGGCTTCTCCTTAGCAGGCCGAAGCTTCCGGTTCAAGCGAGCTCCTCAAGGCTATTGCGAGAGCCCCTCCATTTATAGTCAAGCATTGAAATCACAGCTTGATACTTTGTGTTTACCACCAGGGGCCACTCTCATTCAATATGTGGATGACCTGTTGGTTGCATCAGATTCTGAAGACACTTGTAAAAAGGCTACCATTTCACTGTTACGCCACTTTCTGACCACAACCACAAGGTTTCACCATCAAAATTGCAATATTGCTGCCAAGAGGTTACCTACCTAGGTCATCTCTTGTCAAAGGAGGGACGGCGATTGACCCCAGAAGGTATCCAAGCAATTGCCCAAATGCCTATTCCATGTACGCAAAAAGAGGTGCGTGCCTTTTTAGGTATTACCTCTTATTGTAGACAATGGATCCCCAATTTTTCCCTTCTGGCAAAACCTTTGTTGGCACTCACTCTTAAAGATACACCACACCCGCTTCCATGGACTGCGGAATGTCAGAAAAGTTTCACTGATTTACGCACTGCCTTGTGCTCTGCCCCTGTGTTAGGTACTCCTGATTACAGTAAGCCTTTCATACTCTATGTTCATGAGAAAGAAGGTTGCGCGTTATCAGTTTTAACGCAACGATTTGGGGACAAGCAACGCCCCTGTGCCTATTTTTCGGCCACGTTAGATCCAGTGGCCAAGGCATTACCTAGCTCTTTGAGGGCTACAGCAGCAGCGGCAGTTTCCATTCGCCAGTCTGCTGGATTGGTATTAGATAATACCCTTATGGTCATGGTACCGCATGCTGTAGACACCCTCCTAAATAGAACAAAGACCCAACACCTCACGAGTGCACGCCTTTCGGGGTACGAATTGACGCTCTTGGCTAGCCACATACACATTAAGCAATGTAATACCTTGAACCCGGCAACATTGCTGCCAATTCCAGTAGAAAATGACACTCAGGAGCAACACGACTGTTTCCTCCGCACGGAGGAAGAGACAAAAGGCAGAGTTGATTTAAAGGATACTCCACTCCCGGACCCGGATGGGACCTTATGGGTGGACGGTTCTTGTTCTAAGCTTTCCAATGGTGAAACGACCTCAGCCTATGCAGTCACTACCTTATACACTGTTGTAGAAACAGCGCGTATTATACATAACTCAGCCCAGGCAGCTGAATTGATAGCACTGACTAGAGCTTGTGTGTTGGCTGAAGGGAAAAGGGTGAATGTGTATACTGATAGTCAGTATGCGTTTGGAGTGGCCCATAGTTTTGGCCGCCTGTGGAAGGAAAGAGGGTTTCTCACATCCCATGGCACTAAGATACAGCATGGCCAATTGGTAAATGACCTCCTTGAATCACTCACCTTGCCCACTCAGATAGCGATTGTGAAGTGTAATGCACATAAGAAGATCACTGATGATGTAGGTCAAGGAAATGCTTTCGCAGACCACATAGCAAAAGAGACAGCTAGAGACACTATAAGCCGCATGTATGTTGCGGGCTCTGCTAGATGGGTTGCACAAGGAGGGATGTGTGAGCATACTGTGGACAGTGTGAAAACGATCCAGGCAGAGGCCACAGAGAAAGAATTGAGTACGTGGAAAGAAAGTATAGGAAGATTGGATGTGACAGGGTGCTGGACAGACTTGTCAGAACATCAACGCTGGTTGTTACCAGATGCTTATGTACTCCCAGTAGTTACCATGGCACATGGTCCAGCCCATATTAGCGCTAAAGGTATATGCAAGCTTCTGGCTCCGGTATGGAAGAATGTGGGGATCCCTAAATGTGCGGACAATCTGGTTAAGCATTGTATTGTATGCTTGATGCATAACCCGGGGAAAGGAACAGCAACACCAGCAGGACACTTTGCTTCCCCAACTTACCCTTTTGAGGTTTTACAAATAGATTACATCCACATGGAACGATGTAACAATCTGAAGTACGTTCTTGTTGTGGTATGTGCCTTCTCCCGATGGGTAGAGGCCTATCCCTTGAAAGATAATACTGCTCTATCCACGGCAAAAGTCCTTTTGAAGGAGTTTCTGCCAAGATTTGGGTTACCGAGAATTATTTGGAGTGACAACAGGAGTGAATTTGTGGGTCAGATCATGCAGAAAGTATGTACAGGCCTTGGCATCAAGCAAAAGTTCCACGCAGCAAACCATCCTCAGTCAACAGGTTTGGTGGAATGCTATAATGGCACCCTTAAGCTTAAACTGGCGAAAATACAAGCCAGCACGGGTCTTGCCTGGCCTGATGCCTTGCCCTTGGCTCTCTTATCCACCAGAACAACCACCCATTCCCGTATGGGACTTAGTCCTTATGAGGTTGTCTTTGGACGCCCTGCAAATGTTTGGGGAGTCCCAAGGCCAAAGAAATACTCAGAGATAGAGCATCCATTGTTGATTGACTATTTACATGATCTAACCACTAAGTTACGTGTCCTTCACCAACAGGTACAAGATACATTGCCCCAGGCTTCAACTCATCCTGGTCACACCATACGGCCGGGAGACTGGGTCTGCGTCAAAAACTTCCAGAGGTCAAAAAACTTGGAACCTCGCTGGAGAGAACCTCGTCAGGTGCTACTGACGACGCGTACTGCAGTAAAGGTGGTCGGCAAAAAGAACTGGGTACATGGGGTACATTGCAAGAAAGTGCCCCTACCATTGCCTTATGATCAATGGGTTCATAAACGAATTAGTGACTCTGAAACTGGAAGAACACCAAGATTTGGACTATTCAGCGATGCACACCTAGACATTGCCGGAGCAGGACAAGACGACGATGAGGTCCTCCAGACAGCTATACCACCGGCAGTGAAATTGGACACTACTAAACCACATCTCCTTTTCCAAGAGCAAACTGTACCTGGTTCCCGGAGGTACGATTTGAGGCCCAGACTGAACAAAAATACCTCAATAGTGCTTCATTGACTTTGTCTTTATCCCGATTTCCACATGATTGCAGGGCCGTGATCGTAAGTGTCAGAATTGTGACCCAAGATGTAAGCCTGGGCGAAGCACAACGCTACGCTCGCGTAGTTTGCGAAGTTCGCGCTACTTCGCACTACGCGAACTGCACGTAGCACAGTGCGAACACGCGTAGCGTAGTGTTGCGTAGTGCTGCGGTCATTTTTTGCTTGCTCGCGGTCCTCAACGTCAAGTTGGCGACCGCGAGCAAGCAAAATGACATCCCGGCGAGACTTTTTCCTTGTTCGCGATCAGAAACATCAAGTTGGTGATCGCGAGCATGGAAAATAAACCTCCCGGCGAGATTCCCAACACGAGGAGGTCAGGTTTCTCATTGCGAAGGGTCGCGTATGCTCACGACCGCTCGCGATGAGAAACTACCAGTTCGCGTTGAGAAAGCTGCCGCTCGAGTAAAAATCTACTCGAGCAGCAGAAAACTACAGCTCGCACTGTGCAAGATGCCATTTTCAATGATTGCACAGTGCCGGTTGCTTGTCCGCACTGTGCAATCATTGAAAACAACATCTTGCACAGTGCGAACATGTTACTACGCAGTTCGCGAAGTGCTACGCGTAGCTCACGTAGTGCGAACTTCACTTTGCGTAGCTTCGCGAAGTGCTACTTCGCGAACTACGCCCACCCTTACCAAGATGTGGCTCTAGGCCTGTGGGACTTGTAGGAAAGTATAAAGAACTACAGACAATCACAGCTGAGTGAAGCAACCTCCCGTCACGGGCAATATTTAGAGCTGGAAATGACTGTTAACAAGGGAATGGGCAAATTTCAAACAATGAGCACAAAGCATTGTAAATTATTGCATAATCGTTTTATAGTGGTTTTAATAATATTGATTTTGATATGTATTATATTGTCTTGTATAGGATGGGGACTACACGTAATTTTTACACAGCCTACTCCCAAAGTTACGGTTGAAATGCATACACATGTCACTCTACCACCTCATGTTGAGTCAAGAAGGAGTGAATTCTGCAACAACACATGTTTCCATGCTACACCAACATCAATTGGCCACTAATGCGATGAACTGTTGGGTTTGTGGTCTTCTGCCAAGTTCGGTGAATACTGGAATGCCATACATTACCCTTCCTTTTTCATTTAATGGCTCTTGTAGTGCATGGTGGGAATTGAGCGCCAGTTGGGTATTTTCTAGAGATGGGGGTACTCGAGAAGTAAGGAGCTTGGGAGTACATCTATATCATTTATGTTGGCGGGACAGAAAAAGGATATATGGGACGGATAGTGAGAAGTCAGAATATGCTGATCACCAAACCAAATCTACGGATTTGTATTTTCTGCCCTCTAATAGAACCTCTCGAAAAGTACAAACTTTTCTAGTGGTACCTGGACAAGCACCATTCTGTATTAGGAAAAGAGGGTTAGAATATAAAGGTACAAGCAATTGCCAACATATTGTGACATTGAATGGGACAGATTGGCCTCGCATGGTTCCCTCATGTAATACATACTTCGTGTGTGGAAATAAGGCTTACACTTCTCTACCTGGTAATTGGAGAGGCACTTGTTATATCGCTTGGTTGTTGCCCCCTACATATATAGCAGATGCCAAGCATCATTTACAGAAAAGAGGGGTGGCGTCTAACCAGGATACGTCAGGACAAGAAGTCGGGATGTCGTGAAAGGACTCCTTCCATTCTGGGGCTCAATAGCCAATAGTAGAGACATAAGACAACTAATTCGAGTTGTAGAAGCCACTGTCAATGAAACAGCTGGAGCTTTGAGTAACATCACTGCAGAACTCGCTGCTGACCGCCTCGTCACGCTTCAGAACAGGATGGTATTAGATATCATCCTTGCTGACCGTGGGGGCGTATGCAGATTGATCGGATCTAGCTGTTGCATTTTTATTCCAGACAACGCCCCTACAGTATTCCAAGCCATCTCTAAGCTACATAAGATCGCTGAGTCCGTTCACCAGGATGAAGGGAATTGGTCTCTGATGGGATGGTTTGGGGGACTACTGGCTACATGGGGATGGAAGATTCTTACCTTTTTCGGAGCGACTTTGGCTATTCTCTTTTCATGTTGCCTTTGCCTACAATGTGGTCCAGCTATATGCGGACTCTGCGCCACCCTGTGTGTTCCAAATCCGGTATCACAGAAAGCAGCGAACACAAAGATAATGCTGCAACAACAGCTTGTAGATTTCATGGCTATTGAAGTCGATTCAGACTAACAACAGCCTCTGGCTTCTTTGCCTGAGTAATGGCAAAAGGAGGGTCTGAGGAAATTCAAATACGGCCCCATCTTTTCTTGTAACACCATTACGCTGTTGCCCTCACTCAGGCCCCTTCAACCTTCTTTGCATTTCCTTTACATTCTATACTGTTGCACATATTACACAACCTTTCCTGTTTCCCTGAGCTAAGTCCATTCTGAGACCCGGCTCGAAGCAACTAATCCCCGACATAACCATCCATTGACCCTTGGTGACCGTTCTCGGCCTCTCCAGTTGTTTTACGAATCACCATCTTCAACACGCAAACACGTCCTGTCGTAAATTAATTTAACCAAGGAATGGCTATGCCACCTGACCTATAGGGTCGGGTAGAGAACATGACCTTAGGGAAGGAATTTCTGTTACCCATTATCCTGTATCTTGTACAAAGAATGTTTTCTTGTGGATGATTTGTATTTTTATTGCACATTGAGGGGGTTGTTGCTTTAGGGGATTCAAGCGCTACAAAAGACTGTGAGCCACGGATTGAAGTGGCAGTCTCCTGAGAACCTACCACTGATGTACTTCTAGGACAACTGTACCTAGCTGCAGCTAATAAATTGAAGTTCCTATGCCAAACAGAGTGTTCCGTGTCTCTGTAATTTGGAAGGCGAACTCAGAAGATTTCAGGCGTACCCTGCGCCGTCAGGCTTAAAGAGCCCGGTTCTTCACTGGGCAGAAATACTGATCAGCCTTCTGCTCATAAAAGTCTTAAAGGCATCCCAAACTATTGGTGTTGGAGTGGAACCAACATTCAATCTCAGGAATTCATCAGCCTCCATATTTGGTTGGTTTACAACCTCTTGATCCAACAACAGTGCCCTGTCCAGAGTCCATCATTTAGGTTTCTGTTCTGTAGGAAGTACCAAATCTAAAGTGATTATTGCATGGTCGGACAAATGTGCCATAGCATGCATAACTGTACTAATATCCTCGCAAATGGTCCTATCCACCAGTAAAAAATCTATTCTTGAGAAATGGCCATACGTTTTATTATGGAAAGTATATCCTTATTGTCTCCCTGATCTCAACCTCCATATATCGCATAGACCCATCTGCTTCATCATATTTTTTAGGTACGTCTGCAGTTTTGGATATTCTGTAGCTTTACTGTTGTCAGACAATCCGTTTTATAAATTTTGCTACTCCACTCATGTCACAGGTCCAATCTGTGTATATAATATCTTAGACTTATTTTTGTTTGTGAAAAAGGTCCAAACATTCACCTTGGGTAAGATGGGTCTCCTGCAATATTATGATATTAGCAGCTGAATCCCTCAAATATTGTAGCAACTTATTGCATCGCCTAGCCGTTCTGAGCCCGTTGACATTCCATGGAAGATTTAACCCTTACTTCCATCTACTCAGTCCTGAGTTTTGCCTATTGCTAGTGTTACCACCTGAGAAATCTCTCTTGGAAAATAACACAAAGGCTTCTGAGGAATTTTTATACTTTTCCCCCCATTTTTCTTCTCACCCAGAGCAACCTTCACCCTTACCCCTACCCTTACCTTCCACCCTCCCTGAAGAACCCATCCTTATGTCTTCTTGGCTATATTGGCCTTTGGGTGCCTGTGATGGAAGTTCACAATCAAATCCTATCTACAGACAATAAAAATAAAATGGGAGAGACAGGCGCACTACCTTTAGTTCGCAAACCATCCAATACCAGGCTCACTATTCCATGTTTCTCACCTTGATTGCAGCAAGTATTCTATCATCTTCATTGTGGTCCCTTAAGTTATGCATTTTGTTTTTATATGTAATTTTCAATATAGCGGTAAATTTTAGTTGAGCGGTAGTTGCAAGGGCCTTACACTCCTCCATTTGCTTCCCTATGGCATGAGAGAGATCTGACCTCATTTAAAAGGAGAAATCACAGACTTTCAAAGATTTATTTTTTAGTGCACTCACCAAATTTTGCTCTTTTATAGTGTAATTCAGAAAGTTTACCAATATCCTCCTAGGTTTAGACTCTCCCAGGTGCCTTCTTAATGGTTCCCTATGTATCCTTTGAATGTGTCTTTCCAGGTCAGCCCCTGGAATTGATGATAATCTGGCTGCTCTCATTAAGGAATCAATCCTCACCCTCAGGCCCCTCTGAGATATTTAGGACTCCTATATTCAGTGCTTTAAATGGGCCGGTACTCACCGGTACTTCTTTCCCCCCCCCCCAAGAGTTCTCCGTTACCAAATAGAGTACCGGTACTCACTGTCACACAAAGTCATGTGAGCATGCATCGTATTTCTACACTGCGGCGCATGCTCACGTATTGGTGATTTCACAAGGAGGGCAGTAACGCCATGGCGCCAAGGCAGAGCAGCGTGTGACCCAGGTGCGCAATGCCCATTGGACTTTAGTTGCTCCTCTGGTGTGACCTCACCCGCCAGGACGCTGTGCGCAGGAAGAAAGGGAAGCTCTTTAAAAAGCAAAATTTGCTCTGGCTTTCCCTTTCTTCTATGCGAAAAGACAGAAAGGAAAGGATAGCACAGCAGCTGGTGGGTAAGAAAGGGGACAACTGAGGAGAGCTTTCAGAAGTGAAGGGGTATAAGCACAGTCAACTGAAGAAATCGAGGGGTTATCTGAAGAAGAAAGGGGCAAGCAAATTATAGTAGAGAATACACTGTGGGCGCGGGCAGTGGGTTTAAAATAAAGCACCTGATGGATGAGATGAGGATCAACTGATGAGAGTCGGGGGTGGGTAGGTGTCCCAAGAAAGAGCCAAGGCTTTCGAGAATGACACATGTCGGTGGAAGGGGCCTGTTTTTAAGTGAGGACAGAGCGACAGCTGAAGTGGCAGAGACTGGTACTTAAAGTGGGGGAGGGGTATCCCAGAAAAGCAAGAGAAGGAATTTGATGGGATAAACGAGGGGACATTTAAGATGAAAGGTGGGGTGACCATCTGAAAAAATTAGACAATGTAAAGAGACACATGGGGCATCAGAGGGGACATGGGGCTAGTAAGTAAGGGCTAGGGACATCAGAGGGTAGAGGTAGGCGAGTATCCCATCATCCAAAAAAGTGTTATCTAAAGCGGGGCGGCAGCTGGATAGAAAAATAATTTTGAGAGGAGGGTGGTATTTTTAAGTCGTGTTTTTTTTTCTCTCTCAGCTAATATAAAGTTTACCATAATGTGACTCATTTTTTTGTAACGGAGTTAAACAATGAAAAGCCCAACTGACAATCATAAGAATTCAGGTTGCATACTTGGAGGAATAAGGAATTTATCAAAATACTTAAACACAGTATAGACTTTACTGGGGCACACTGGAAGGGGAAGAATAATGTGCACGGAGTTGAAAATGCGCATTTACCAGAAAACACTGAACGTAGATAACAATATAAGCATTCAAACGCGACTAAGACATGACGTCCCATGGCTTGGTGAATGTTTCTCATTCATTTCTATGATGTTACACTTTAAATTGCTTCCAGAATGCTTGTGTCTGATATCAAGCATTTCTCAGAAACTAGGACTATTCCAGATTGCCAAGTATGCTTTTTTCTGTCATACACATGCTCAGTCACACTTTTTAATATTTCTTTATTCTTTAAACCCGATAAGTGCTACTCTCCAAACAAAAGCGCTTCAACACCCCATCAGGGGTAACAAGCGCTATATAAATGCAAACCTTTTTCCCTCTTCTATCCCTCCGCTATCCTTCTGAATCCAAATAACTGACTAACCTATCCACCACTCAAATTACTTTAACATTTTCACTATACTAATTCAACACTAATCATTCTTGGGTTCCGGAGTAGCGTGCTACTTGCCGAAAAAGCGATTCAACGCCTCGTCAGGGGTAGTAAGCACTATATAAATGCCATTAAAATACAATAACTTCAGTGTGGGTGGATTTGGCCAACATCTACAAGCCCATGATGGGAAGTATTGCAGTGGTTAAGGTGCTTTCATGGGTGTCTTAATATGGTTAAGGAGGCTAATGGGCAGAGAGTTGCCTCCATTCAGGTGGGTGAGGACCAGGGCTTCGACTGACACAGACATCAGGAAGGAAGGATGTCTGGAGGCAGAGCTCTTACCATACTGGGACAGGCCCATATCCAGTTACCTGCCACAGATGCAGAAATGACTAGATTCCCCAAACAGTGAATGTTACTGACATCCTACAATAATCACAAACCGGGAAATTTAGTTTTATTTCTGCATGTCAAAGACTATCTGCCTTGGGGAGGGACAGTTACAGCCAGCACTTCACCTTCTTTTAAAGCAAATTGATGCAAATTCACATAACTTTCTGGGGAAAATAACTGCAGTTTTCAGCTAAATAAAGTAAAACCATCTATTTTGGGTGTGGTTTATCCTTAATTTGCTGCCTTTTCATGGAATTAAGAAGATAAATCCAATAATTTTCTCGCTGTAGTAAGAAGTTGTGGTTGTCTCTTCCCTCTTTGTTAGCTATAATTTCGAGGATGCAGAATTTTAATTGCTATAGCTCGTAATACATCTTTAGAGCTAGTCACGTTAACTCGATTAACACTATACCTTCGTGTCACATTGCGGGATAAAAAACACTAGACTCCATTAACTAACAACTTTACGTGGTCCCTCCTTTTTCTTTTTCTTATAACATTTAGGTAATGTTGAGTTAATAAACCACGCCGTCTGGCATGTTCAATTGTTATATGGTACGTTCATCTACTCCTCGTTATTCACCTTACTAATAGCATCTAGTCTTTACCATCCCATTATATAGCATTTATACCCACTAATTCACATTAACACACCCCATAAGATCTGGGTGAGGAGAAGTTCCCGTGTATTACACACAGTATATTTATCATTATCATTACTATTTTCAGAACTACCCCTGACGAAGGCACTATTGCCGAAATGTATTGGGATTGTACCACATCATGATTACCCTGAATTACATGTTTTCCACAATGGATTCTGGGAAATGAAGTTTTCAACTCTAATAAAGTTTTCATTGAAATGAACTCAAGAACTTTTTCATACAACATTGAATTATAACAGTGAAACCTTATATAGGACTCAATACTCAGTGCCCGGGGGACATACCCCAAGGTTCTGGGGATGCACCAACAAACCACTTTAATTATCCTCACACCTTCTCCCCCTGCCTTCTAGGGAAATGAACAACCTACAAGCGCTTCTCAATCAGTATCTCCCTCTCTCTCTGACTCCCCCTTCAGAAGAAACCACTGGTCGCCTACCTTCACCTTCACTGCACTCTTCCCTGTTAGAAACACTCTTGTGGGCTCAGGGGGAAGGCTTCCAATATCGACATCCTCCACCCAGCAGGTCAGCGACCCTCCAGTGCTGCCTCTGTCTCTATTCCCCAGAGAGGGATCTGCGCTGCAGTGCACTGGCTCTTCCTGGGTTAGACGAAGCCAAAAATCCACTTCAGCTTCTCCCGCTCCCACTGGTCTTGCCGCTTTGATTCTCGTTACTGCCACTTAAACTTGGGAAAAAAGCTGAGAGACCGTACACCTCAATGTCCTGCCCGCCTGTAGGTAAGTGCAACTGCCATGTGCGCTTACTAACTCCTGTTTCCATCTTAACCTTCCATCACAAGCCAACCCGTGACTGGCAGCCTAGCTGGCTGCCAAGGTATCCCCTTTTTCCTCGAGAAGTTGTGGTTCTCTCC
Source organism: Triturus cristatus (assembly GCF_964204655.1). Taxonomy (NCBI): domain Eukaryota; kingdom Metazoa; phylum Chordata; class Amphibia; order Caudata; family Salamandridae; genus Triturus; species Triturus cristatus. The sequence goes on from NC_140585.1 coordinate 1,283,128,035, forward strand.
GTGCTTGATTTCTTGCCCTGTACTACCTAAGAGTCAAGTGAGGACAGGGTGTATTGTAGCTCCTATTTTCCCTGTGCTCCTCTTCAAAAGGGTTCTGACAAACAGAACATATTTGAGTATGTATTCTTGCCTCTTACATTCACTCTTTCTGCTTCAATTTGTGAAGTTAAGCAGATGATAGATACTCCGCTTGTTCCCAGGCTGGACACTGATGCTTCTTCCATGTGATTCTTTTTTCTCGGATGTCTGTCCACTATTGGTAAGTAGATGAGCTACAGCACTTTGAAGTTCAATCGTGATAAATCTGAAGTGATCGTTTTGGGAAGAGACTCTTTGCCACGGTCTAACAACTGGAGTCCCTCAACCATGGTATCACCTCCCATGCCCTTTGACACAGTCCTCATAGTAGGAATCTCAATTGGCAATTGCCTCTCTTTCAAACCTGAAAGCAGCAAGGCAACTGTGACGAAAAGTGCCCCTTCTCTCTCTCCACATGTGCAAAACTGCAATGTTGGTAGTACTTACCTTGTGCCTTGACCATAGAATTTCCATTTATCTACATGTACCTAAATATTCTTTGGGGTGTATTCAAGCAATACAGAATACTGCCTCTAGATTGTTATCCTGTCTCCCTCACAGACTTCTGTACATAACCATCATGCAGATCTTCATTGGCTCTCTGTAGCCAAAAGTGCCATCTTTAAAAGCCTCTGCATTGTAAGTAGGCAGTACTCCCATTATTCAATCCAGTTTCATCAGATATAATACTGCCCTATGTTTCCATTCTTTCAATAGTCTACTCCTGAAATTCTCAATCCATTTCTGCTTTAGGCTGAGCAGTAGGTCCTTCTTATTCCTTACAGCCAGACTTTGGAGCATTGCTCTGCATTCTGTCCATCAACTGTTGTTTTTGCAGCGCAAAATTTCCCATCCTTTATATGTCACAGATACATGACATCAATGTGCACTTAACACATGCTTCTTGTGTAGTTTAATGAAGTAATGTAAGTGTTGCACTTGACATCATTATTGAAGAGTGCATTCACTGTAGGACTAGAGAAGTTACTCACATGTATGTTTATCATAATTGATTGATTTATTATTTGAAGTCTTAATGAATCAAAACCATCCTCATTTAGTAGATAATATACTCACTATGAAGGTAAAATTCGACTTTCAGAATGTGTTCTTTAATACATCAAGCAACACTTACTGTTTAGATAACTGGACAGAAACCATCCTCACATATGTAGAATGTGATTTTACTGAAACAATAAGAAGTTTATGTAATGTGTTCTTTAATACATCAAGCAACACTTACTGTTTAGATAACTGGACAGAAACCATCCTCACATATGTAGAATGTGATTTTACTGAAACAATAAGAAGTTTATGTAATGTGTTCTTGAATACTTCAATATATTTGATTAAAGTAAAGTGTAGTTCTTAGCCATACTGACGTGATTATTTTGATGACTTACTGAATGTTAGAGATAACGTGAAACCTAATGTGCTAGAAACGTATATTTATTTGTGTTTCAAATATGCACACACATATAAAATGTGCACCATTGAGTTAATCCTTTATTTTGAACTAAGCAGTCCTGTATTTCATCATGTTGCATAAGAGCTGTTTTTCATTTTCTGCTAATGCAATATTTCTTGTAGGTATTCACATGCATTGTTAGTTGTCGAATAGATACATTACTGTACTAGGAAAAGAGGAGAGAGCCTGAGAAGAAGACCTTGACGAAAGAACAAGGGGAACCAGAGCATCATCTGAAAGGTCTATTGAGCAAATGTTGCGAGCTGGCTTGTGCGTGAGAAGGAAATTTTGATCCCATGTCCAATGTGAGACTTTCTCCCAATGTTGCAGTCTGCAACATTAGAAATGGACAAAACAAATTGATCCCTGATGATTCTTACAAAGGGGGTGTTACCTAGAAGACTTTGAGGCCGATTACGATGCGGTGCATAGAGGCTCCAGCATACTGTCAGAGCCTTAACAGCCGCTTTGTAATGGGCCATTCGGTTTCCTTTACGACTGCCTCATTATGATGGAGGCAGTCGGAAATCAAACTGGACGGTCATTCTGACTGGCTTCCGATGGGCTCGGGGAGCCTGTCTGCCAGTCGAAATGCGGCCTGTAATCTCAAGGGCGTCTCTTCCCACCCTTGAGATTATGATGCACGCTTTCCGACATGGTTTCATGCCGGTCTGTCTGACACAGAAACCATGTTGGAAAGTGTTTTAGGGGGCCTCCATGCACTCTTTGGTGCATGGCCTCCGGTTGGAGGCCGAGGGTGCACTTATGTTGGGATGAACTGCACCTCCCATTTAACTATGGGAGCATGCATTGCGGATGGTTTATGGCCGTAATGCATGCTCCCATAGTAAAATATAGGTATCTTAATGTGGCGGTTGGGACCGCTGACCGGGTGTCGGGCGGAAGTGATTCCGCCCGGCATCGTAATGACCCTCTGTGTGTTATAATTTAGTGTTCACCCTATTAGGGATTCGGATGCCCCTTTCGATTTTTGCCGATGCTTCTCTGATCCTTTCAGGTTCCCTGGAGTTTGGGTGGCTTAGACCTCTATGCCAATTTTGATTCTTTGCTGAGTGTGGCTTAGGCTAACACTTACTCTCTGACCCATAGAAGACTCTTGGCCAAGCTTCTGAGATGCTGACATCCTTCCCTACTTATTTTTTCCTTACTTAATTTTAATTTCCTTCACAGAAATTTCTGATTTAGAGTCTCTTTAGATTTTTAAACCATCCTTTAACAGGAACTCTGTCTTAGGTAGTTTAGATCCATCTATGAATAGACAACAGAACGTGTGACTCTTCTCTGAGCATCAAGTGTTTCTTCTAATCTTTTTTTTTGCTGTGACTGAATTGCTTGCCTGCCTTATACTGGTCTGCTTCATTTTCTTCCAAAGGTTAGAACTGCCTGTGGCTATTCTGTATTTCCATAGCATGGTTTTAAGAGTTGTCTCTATGAACTTGATTTTGAATTTGTAATAAGCTGTCATAACCCTAGCTACTGATTTCTGGTCCTCATTGTGTAGCCAAATGGGTTGCACTGTTAATTGAATTTGATTGATGTTAATGCTAACTCCCATCACCTCTCAGGCGGAGAAAAAGGTCCATCAAGGACCAATGGTAAGCAAGTGGGTCCAGGAAATGCTGGATCAAATCCTTTGTCTGGTCTTGACATTCAAACAATGATTTCAAATGAAAGCTTAATGCTCCCCGACCCACTTTCCAGTCTGCTTGTTCCTTAGGAACCATATGAATCTTGGGCACTGTGCTATCATTCAAGGCACTTTTCGTTCATTGATTGATACACTTTGATCCAAACATTGCGGAAAACTAACAACCCTGCCAGGACTTTTCTGGCAAATTCTTCAATTAATGTGTAGCTTTTCAATTGAAATATCACATTCAGAAATACAGTTTACTAGGAACTTACACTCTTTAGGCAAGAGTGTACCAAATGTGTAGCCCTGATGACGAACCATGATACGCCCAGAAAATGGACACCATCTTTCTCCTTATTTTGCTGCATCTTACAGCAGTGTCTGGTAAGGTGGACCAAAAAATATTCTTGTACTCACTGCACAACTGGTTCGGCTTGATGACAGTGTTCTTAAATGGTTCAGGTCCTACCTGTCTGAGCAGTGTCAGTGTTTCCATATTGGTAATTGCTTCTATACACCGTCCAAATGCCTATTAGGATCCACTAAGTCCCCCATGCTTTTCAATCATTACATTGCCTTATAGAACTACTTACATAAATTGACATCTCATCTCATCAGTTTGCAGAGCATACTCATCTAGAGCCTGTGTTGCAAAAGGGACTTACGACTCGTAAAGTTACGTGTGAACAGTGGTTAATTTGTAAAAAAGATAAGTGCCAGGGCTCTTGTCAGGAGCCAGCTTGCATCAGCCCAATTTCCCTGTTAGTGCCACCTAAAACAGAATGAAATATTAACCATGAAAGTGGGTAGAGGATGTGGCATAAAGGCCAGTGCTGCCTTCTTCTTAGCTGGGGAACCAGGTTTGAGTCTCGGTGTTGGCTCAGCATCCTGTGATTCTGGGCAAATCACTTAATCTTCTCATGCCTACCATAAATTAATGTGTCCTGAACTAGTGCTCATGAAAAGCACTGGTGCCGGTGTTCAGCACCAGGAACCACTGGCTCAAATTAAGCACTGCGAGCACAGAGTCTCTGCACTCAGGGCAGACTATCTGCACTTAGCACTGCAGTACGGGGATTCCGCCCGCGTGCAGAGATTCTGCACTTGTAACTTTACGAGCCGCAAGTCCCTTTGGGACTCGGGCCCCTTATGTCAGTGTCACCCGAATCTGTCAAAAAGAGACATTACCAATCCAACTGCTTTCAAACGTGGATGAAGCTAAAGTACCTGAAATTTATCTTTATAAAGGCTGAATTTCTCTCTCTACTTCCTAATTTAAAAAAAAAAAATTATATAGAGGTTGACGAAAGATTTAAAAGATGTCGTTATCGTCAACCTGAAAAAGACCGCTTAGATTCTTACTAATTGAAAAACGTCACCTTAACGCCCCCATCTAGGCTTTCAGTGAGACTCCACTTACAAAGGATCAATTCCTCAAAACACATACCCCTCAGCATGTTAAAACGAAATAAGTACATACCACCAAGAAACACTTGAACTCACGAACTTGGAAATCTAGTCCCCCTGTATAAACTCCTCTTACCTTACCTTCATATAGTATTTGTTTAAAAGAATTTATTTTTGCAAACTACTGTCTTTCTCCTCCAATGTATATCACTAATGATCTGCCATTTGTTTACTACTGATGGCATTTTATTAAAACGTGCCAGTTTATACAGAAAGGTATTAAACCTTGGCCTAAATCTGTCTATCTCAGCCTCGATACTGCGTACCCCCATGTACCCCACGGGGTGAAATCTGGGAAATGTAGTTAATATTGCTCTGAATGGTATAATGCAGCACATAACTATTGTACAGAGTTGAATTTACACAGACTTGCATAATTACTGTCCCTTTGGTTTTTGTTTCAGAATTTCACTCATTCACTCATTCACTCTTATTCTCTCATGTTTTTATTGTATTTTCCATCTGCATCTATTTTCTTGTCTTCTCTCTACATTTGTCTAAGCCACCATCATCTCTCTGCAACAGCCACCATCTTCTCACCCCTTCCCTATTCCTCTGGCTTGCCTTGTCCAAGATCTCGCCCCGCAGGAGTTGAGTCACATTATGTTAGCAAGGATAGGCTTGTCAATGAAATACATATAAATGCTTGATTAATGAGTGAGTGCTGTCAGTCTGACCCTTGTAAAAGCTGCAGAAATGTCACAAGAACCTGTAAACAAGCATTAATTTGTCTGGCCTGCCACAGCGTTCACTCTGACTCTGCCTTAAAGATTAGAAATGAACCCGAACATACATCAGCGTCAACATTATTGCATCTATTCACAAGCTTGTCAATTCACTTGTGTTTCATGCCAAAAGGTTTGCAGCCAAAATGACTGTAATTGCAACCACGTCATTTAATATCCATTAAGGTACGCACAAGCTGTGCTGCACCTGTACCAGTCCAGTGGAACTCTGTGCTGATTCCGCCCCGTCGGCCCGCACCCAATTCTACACCCACCCTCTCTGTGCCAATCACTGGGTGAGGACTGAAAGGTTGCACTTATGATGACTTTCTAAGAACATGTTCTCTGTGTCTTACTGAAACTTGGGAAAATCTTATTGCTATACAAAAGTCTAAATCGATTAGTAATGTATATTTAACAAGCATTGACAAAGCCAAAATGTTTCACCTATGATGCGTATTGGCTTTGCCAATGTCTTCTTAGCTATGCAGCACAAATGGCGCCTGATGTGAGGCATGGCTGAAACAAAATAGATGTGTGATGATGTGTCATTTTGTATGCGCACACATATTTAACGCACATGCCTGTGCCGTACAAAAAAACGCAGGTTGTTTTTCTTTTTATTTAACAACTTGAGATGGATTGGTAATTTAAAAAACAAAGTGGAGTGAAAGACGTTTTTTAAAGATAGCGCAAAAACTTTTAAAATATAAATGAACAAATAACATGGATCGGCAGGTTATGGGTAAGGGAAGGGATTGGGTGAAACACTACAATGGGTTGATGAGAAGCAACATGGCCAGCTAGGCGTGAAGCAAGACAAGGGGGAGAGAACATGAGGACAAAGGGAGAAACACACTGGCAAAAAGAGCAATGTTGAGTTCGTGGGGAGAAGCACAGAGGCAAAAGAGAGAATTACAAGGTTGGATGTGGGAGAGAAGCACATGGGCAAGAGAAAGCAACCTGGACAGAAAAACATATGAGGGAGACAGCTAGAAAACACATGCACGCTCATGGAATGCTTGAACTAAAAGAAAAAGATAGTTCCCTAAAAGAAGACAGCCAATTAAAAAGATGGTATAGAGGCTATGCTACGGGCTGAAACAAGAAAAGCCATTAAATAGAAAGCAAACAAATAAGAGGGACAGTTAAGCCAACCACCAGTAATCAATGGGCGGCATGCAAGCTCCAGTGTGTTCTTGGCAAGTCCACAGTATGTCTTTTGGCTCACCCTAAAAATGAAGAGACTCGGTTTCATACCACTGCGTAACTGGACCCGGTCGATCCACTGTGGAGCAGTGTCTAAATCTGTATCTTGTCTTGAACAAGTACACGGTGGCTCCTGCCTGCCCTATATATCTAGCCTTTATGGACCTGTCCTCAGCCTTTGACTGTGTGAACAACAGGCCCAAGCTATGGCAGTTGATGTCATCCATCGGCATCAATAATATAATTTTGTTTTTGTGGGATCTTTATCGAGATTCAAGGGCAGTAGTACGTTACTCAAAGGACTTGAAAGTGTCCCGTCAGTTTAATATCAAGAGGGGGGTGCGCCAGGGGGGTATCCTCGCACCCTTCCTTTTTAATTTATGCATCAATTCCTTAGAGAAGGCCCTCCTAGCAACTAAAGTAGACACCCCCCAGGTAGGCAAGCGTAGCCTTCTGGTCCTCCTATATGCGGATGACACAGTCCTACTGGCAAGGACTGCAAGGGGCTTACAACTTCTCCTCAACTCTTTTGCCTCATTAATGGAGAAATTGGACTTGTCGGTGAATCATTCTAAATTACACATTAGACAGGTGGGCCCTGGCAAGGCTAAGGCAAAGCAGCCCACTTTTAAACTAGGATGCTCGCCAATACCAAAAGTAAATGTGTTTTCCTTATTGGGAATAGTGTTCGACGACTCCTTGAGTTGACGCTCCTTGCTTAACTGCGAGAAGGGGACCTAGTGAAAACCTTTGAAGCCATTTTCAACTTTGCCAGTAGAGTGGGAGAGAAACCAATAGGAAAAACAAGATAAGATTATAGAACTAAACAACAAATATGTGTTAACTTCTAGGACACCTTCAGTGTGAATTTGTATTTTCATATTTCATGTTAATATTATGTCAACCCATGCCACGACATGCTGTCATTCTATATTGTGTGATGCTATGTCATACCCTGCTATGTTTTGTCAAATTATGTCATGTCTTTTTTGGACTATGTAATTTTATGTCATGTTAGATCAAGTTACATTATGCCATGCCATGTTCCTTTGTTACATAATGGCAAGTCATGTTACATTCTGCCATGTTATGTTATTTCATGTTTAGTAGTATTATGTCATGTTATGCCATATCATGTTATGTCATGAAATTTCATATTAAATCATGTTGTTATATAATGATACGTCAGTTCATATAATATCAAGTTATGTCATGTTCTGTCATGTTATGTTTCAACTGATCTATGCTGACAGAACTTGCTGTTGCTGAGCTGCATTACCCCTCGGTTTATCTGGCTCCCTCAGATCCAGGAGTTACATTCATCAGACAGGTTCGCTTATGAGCAATGGAAGAGCACAATTTTAATCCGATGACTCAAGTGGAGTTTTCCTTACATCAGGTTACTTGAAGTTATTGCATAATCCTGGCCTGGTAGTGATGAGGCGCCAGCCTCCCCTTAGGGATATTTTTGCCTTGTTTGGAAAGAATTAACATCATTTTTAGGATCTGGGAGGTTCCTTTAATGCTTAGAGGAAAGTTGTGGGCTCACGTTAATCTCATATGCAGATGACACTCATATAATTTGTCATTGTCATATGCTCAGAGATATAATGCAGAGAGCCTAAACTCTGCTTTGAGGCTGATGGAAAAGTGGATGGACACTCTGTTGCTCAGAATCAGTGGAGAGAAGGCAGAAGTCCTGGTGTTAGTAAAGAACCCGTCCCTGTGGGGCCCACCACACTGGCCAGAAAGCTTAGGTCCCATTCCAGTGCAGGTACCAAAGGCAAAGAATCTAGGTATAATAGCGGACATCAAGCTCTCAATGAAACCACAAGCGACAAAATTACTGTTGCATGCTTTGCCATCATGAAATGGTTGCGAAACATTATTTGGCAGCTACCAATGTCTGCTCTAAGAATGGTAATCCAATCACTAGTAATATCGAGGCTGGATTATGGCAATGTTCTATATCTAGGAGCAGATAAAGCGACTACAAAGTGACTGCAAGTAGTCCAGAACTTGGCACAAGGATGCTTTTTAGCCTGCCAAAAATGCCTCTGCTTCAGATCTCCTATGGAATCTAAACTGGCTAATAATCAATTCAAGACATTGTGCTATATGCACAAGGCCAGAGCAGGGAAAGATCCAAGCTACCTTCAACCATTGGTGAATGCCTATCACCTGTCCCGAACACTACACTCCAGTGATCGCTCCCTATGCGTTGTTCAACCATTGAAATGCATGTATGAGAGGCTGGTCCTTTGCGTTCCAGTTTGCAAAACTATAGAAGGGGCTTCCAGAGATGTTGAGAAAGTGTCAGTCATTAATGACATTTTGTAAGCAGCTTAAGACATGGTTGTTCTTAGGTAGAGGGGGCATCTCCCGCATTTACCGCACTCTAGTCAATAATACCCCTGCCTCACTAGACAGGTTGAGGGACCGATGGGTGGAGTGGGTGGGTCCCCTGAACGAGCTGGACTGGCAAGATGCCCTTATGTCACCCAAGACAATCACCACCTCTGCCAAATTTAGGCTAATCCAGCTATATTTTCTGCATGCTGCCTATCTCACTCCATTGCGCCTCCACCGCGCGGGCCTGCGCCTCGACACGACATGCTCTAGGTGTGGCCTGACCCCGGGAGATTTCTTTCATATGGTCTGGTCCTGTCCTAGATTGGATGGTTTTTGGGGGGCTATTGAGGAAGAACTCACAGAAGTTCTAGGATGGGAGGTTCCCCACAATCCACGACATACGCTAATAGGGATTACGGATGAGTTGGACGAGTCCAGAAACGATAAGTTATTTTTTAACACTGCCATGATCGTAGCCATGTGCGACATAGCGGCGGCATGGAAATGCCCGGACCCTCCGACCCTGGGGAGGTGCCGCAGGGGAGTGGACTGGTGCGTGACCCAAGAAAAGGCCTTATACATGGCACGTGGATGCCCTAAGAAATATCACAAGGTGTGGGGTAAATGGCTGGGCACTGTGAGCGATATTGAGTGAATAGCTAAACCATTTTATTGCTTTGTATTTTTGGGGTGTTCCTGTGGGACGCTTTTGTTTTTACAGATGGAAAAGAGTTAATGTCCTCCGTGTCTATGCTGATTTGCTTATCTGTTCTGAAATTAATAAAATTGGTTATAAAAAAAAAAGACATGGTTTTCTAATTTAATATTCCTAGAATAAATCCTTCCTGGTGTTGTAGCGCTGGGAGACCTTGATGGGGTAGTTGTGCACTTTATAAGTTCTATAAGAATAATAATAATAATAATACAGAAGACGGACTGTTCTGCTTGGAGTCAACGACTTTGATCACAGCATCATGCATATAGATCCTGTTTTCCAGTTCTTTGAAATCCGCCTTTGTGCCTGGTTTTGTTTGCTTGATAGAAAATATGCAGATGACTTGGGCAACCCTAAGTACACATGGTTGCAGATACCTGGCCTTGAACCTACTGTTGTTAAAATAAGCACTATTGTGTACTTTATGGTAATCACTGGTGAAAATACTTTTGGCCACCCTTGACTAATCCTGGCTCTTTTTTTGTAAAATTATGTGGTACTGTTATGTCCTATTTCTATGTTCCTTGTCATTGTTGTCATCTCAGGACAAATACGCATGGACTGTGGATCCATCGTTGCGTGCTAGTGCAGGTACCAAGCAACCTCAGGCCCACCGTCACGGTGTTAGCGCATGCGCCATTGACCCTGGGCCAACTGTCAATGTGTTAGGGCGGGTGAAATGGGTCTTGAACCAACTGTCAATGCTATGGCAGGTGTCTAGTGGCTATAGGCTGACTGTCAATGTTAGGCAAAGATCGGCAGGTATCTTCGCTCACCACTTTAAACCGGTGAATTGGAAAATCGCTGCCCACCTGCTCACCTGCTGGTTTGGACTGCCGCGGAACTGCTCCCTCGTTGCTGGCGGCTCTGTCGCGCCCTGGGCTCTTGTGCTGCTGTGTGTCTCCTGCCTCCGCCATCGCTGCCCTTGCGGCTGGGGACTCCATTACCCACACTGCCTAGCGTCGCACACGCGCACGAGCGCGTATAAAGCTCCGGCGCTTCTCCCGCGTCGCGGGACGCGCGCGGGCGGCGCCGGGCTAAGCCCGGGCAAAGGGCGGGCCCTCTTAGGCCCTCAGAGGCCGATAGAGGCTGGGTTGGGGCTGCCCCTTGTAAAGTGACTGTTGGAGTGTTCCTTTTCCCTGCAAACAATACAGGTGACCACTAGTCGGTTGGTTCGTGCTTTGTGCAGCTCTGTGGAAGAATGTCGAAAGGGTCATCTAAGGCATGCTCAAGGGTTGCGGGTATGGGGACCTTGGATAGTTATTTAAAACAGGCAGAATCTGCCATTGTAAAAGAGATCGCTTCGGTCGAACGTAGACTATCACTGGACCCCATTAGATTATCTGTACCTTTATCACCCGCTGTAGTTTGTTTATCAAATAACACTCTTGAGGACGATGTGCATATACTTGAGAATAGGAATGGCTCTTGCATTAATGTTAGTCCTACAATTATGACACCTCCTTCTACCTTAGTGAGTCCTGCTCAAACCTCTCCTGTAGTTCGTACCAGACAATTAAGAATCAGGTCTAATCTGACTGTTGGTGGGGGTAAAACTGTCACGGGGAAAAGGAAGGCGAAGGACAACCCACAGGGTAATAGAAAACCGGCAAAACTATCTAAGGCTAACAATCCCGCAGGGAATGATAGCACTAAATCAGCTTTGGGTAGTTTTGCCGATAGAAACAGCGAAAAATCTATGCTAGAGCTCATAAACATTCTCGATGAGCACCTTAAATCATTTACTGCCCCGTTACTGGTCACCCTAAGGCGCATTGAGGAGCGGCTGAATATAATTGAGTCACACTGTACTCCTAAGGTTTCTCTTCCTGGTCCTAGTACCGGAGCAATTAACTCTCTTAACTCTGTTACTGCCACGGTTAATAATCTGCTGGATACCATAATCACTGTACCCCAACAACCAGTACATCATGGTTCGTCCTTGGTTTCTGGCGTAAACCCACTACCTTTAGTTTTAAATCCTATGAGTACAACTCAAACGCTGGTCTCAGGCCCTCAGAATATTGAAAGGGGCCCCGGCTCTTTAGCTAACTATGACAAGAGGGACTCCCTGCATTTACCCGTTGAGGCCTGTCCACACACCATTATTTTAGCTAATGTCCCAAAACTGGAAGGGGATACAAGAGAACATTGGACTTCCCTTAAAAACAAGGCCATCCACTTCTTATCCAGAAAAACTGTTTTGGGACAACATCTTGCTAACAATTTTATGATGATCAGAAGGGTTCCTTGGGTGGGTAGAACAAATAAGAGTCTGACAGGCGATTGTATTGTTATAAGTTTCAGATCTCCAAGGCTGGTTGAGGATATACTGAAACAGGCGGGGTCAGTGAGAATCCAGACGGATTTTGTTAATGTTCTTCCTTTGGGCTTCTTTTATCCTCCTTCTCAAGCTGGACCGCCACTGGGTGACCCCTCTAGAGGTACAAGCTTAAACAACTATGCTGTCCCTATTTCTAATAGATTTGATGCTCTCTCAAATCTAAATGATAACGAATGACTAGGGACATTGGCTGAGTGTAATACCCTAGTTAGTGGGGCAACTGGCTGTGATGAAAATATATTGCAGCCAACAGATGATAGTCTTGACGTATCTACTTTTGGTTCATTGGGCAATTTATTTAGATTGGTCAGTTGGAACATAGCCGGGCTGAAAAATAAAATTGATGACCCAGCTTGGCGGGCACTTATAGGTTCAGGACATATCATTAGTCTACAAGAAACCTGGGATACAGAGAACACTTTGTTCGTTGATGGCTACAGGAGTTTTTTTGTTCCAGCTGTACCCTCAAATGCTGGGAGGGCAAAGGGTGGGCTGGTTACTCTAATCTCCGCTAGTATATCAGGTCAACAGATCCAAATAGACACAGGTTCACGGAACAGTTTGGCTGTAGAAATTTCCTTGTCTGAGGGAGGCGTTCTTTTAATCGTAAACTTTTATAATTCTTTTGATAGAGTCACCACAACGGATCATCTCTTAGCTTTAACACGCTTTTTGGCGGCCTACAAAGACGCTAACCATAATGACTGTTTTATTATAATTTCGAGTGACTTTAATATCCACGGCTGTCCTGACACTTGTCAGACTTTTGATCCATTAGGCTCATCTGTACAAGGTGATGCTCATTTTGAGCACTCTGTTCAGGGAGAATGTCTTGAGTCATTGTTAGCAGACTTCGGCCTTATACTCCCTTCTTTGACGTCGGAGGAAATTCCCACTTTTAAAGGGAATGGTAAACACTCTGTCATCGATTACATTTTTATTAGCTTTGCACTTGGTAACATGATTCGCGGTTACAAGGTGATGTGGTCACACTTCAGTGACCATAACCCTGTGGTCCTTAGCATCTCAGAAACTCTTATCATCCCCACTAAAACAACGGGCAGGACGGATAAATTCAATATCCGCCCCTCTGACCAGAATCGCAGGATTAGATGGAACAAAATCATTCCGGAGGATTTCCATTCTAATTTAAAAAGGAAGGTGGGTTCCGAGATAAATACTTGTTTGAACCCGGATGCCGGCAATAATGAAGTATTAGAGGCTTACTCTGTAATTTGTTCACAAATCTCTGCTGATCTCAGCTGCCCAGCTAAGGGTAATGATAATATCGACCTGGGATGGTTTGATAGTAACTGCTCTCTGGCAAACAGAAGGCTAAAGGCTGCTTTACGTTGTAAACCTATCAACAGGCCGATCATTGCTATGCTGAGGAAAGATTATGATAAAGCCTTGAAAACTAGAAAGCGAGAGATTAGAGAGGAGGCTTGGGTGGAACTAGCTTCCGTGGATGTTCTTAGAAATAGTGCAAAGTTCTGGTCTGTGGTGAACAAACCCTATTTTAGCGACGCTTGCAACGGCCAATTAGATTGCGGCATAGGGGAAGATTTGTGGTGTACCCATTTTAAGTCAGTCTATGAAGGGGTTAGAAATGGGGCACAGTCCCCGTCCTCCTCCGTTGTAAATCAATATACTTTATCGGTTACTAAGACCGAGGTAGTCGAGGCCATTGAAAAGATGACAAGCAACAAAGCCCCGGGCCCGGATGGTGTTCCGGTTGATCTTTATAAAACTGACCTTGAGACTTGGTCTGTGGTTTTAATGAATGTTTTTAATAGGATTTGTGTTTCAGGCATCCCGGATACTTAGTCTGAATCCGTGATTATACCTATTTTTAAAAAAGGTTGCAGGGGGGATCCCAGTTGTTACCGCCCTATCTCCCTCATCGATTCTGCAGTCAAAGTCCTAGGGCGTGTAGTTTTGGGGAAACTAACTGCGTGGTTGGAGGATAATGAGACCCTATCTTGCCTACAATATGGGTTCAGAGCAGGCCGAGGTACTATAGATCAAAGTCTGAACCTATATTTACTAATAGGCAAATACACTATTGCCAAAAAAGGGAAATTATATCTTGCCTTCATGGACCTGTCCTCGGCCTTTGACCGAGTAAACCGGTCAAAGCTATGGGATCTGCTTCTTAAGTGTGGCATTGATGAAAACATTGTATTTTTCCTGGCTGATTTACATAGGGATCTCACCGCCACCGTTAGATATGACCGCCTGGGCAACTGTACTAGTAGGATTGGAATTTCGAATGGTGTTAGACAGGGCTGTATTTTAGCCCCCCTGCTTTTTACTTTATATATCAATGATCTAGGTGCTGTTTTGACCAAATCGTGCAAGGACATTCCTAGAGCTGGCAAATTTTCCATTCCGGCATTATTATATGCCGATGATGCCGCCTTGCTAGCACGTACTCCTGTGGGTCTGCAACGTTTGCTGGACTCATTTGCAAATTTTATGAAAGCACTTGATCTCAGCGTGAATTTTTCCAAATCTCATGTCATGATTATGGGGTGTAAAGTAAAAAAAGCTAAGAGTTTGTATTGCGAAGGGCATGTTTTATCCCGTGTTAGCAGATTTCCCTATTTGGGGGTTATCTTTGATGATAGTCTTAACTGGTCTCCGCAATTGGCGGCTAAGCGTAATATTTTTGTTAGGTCCACCTTAGCTGTATTGGACTTTGCCCGCAAATTGGGGGTGAAGCCCATGCAGGCCATTTTGAACATTTATGTTGCTAAATGTCTTTCTATAGCAACGTATGGGGCTGATTTATGGGGAATTAAAGATGTAAAAATTCTTCAAATAGTTGAGGACAAATTTTTAAAATCTATTTTATCTCTACCTCAGTCAACCCCTGCCTTTATTGTTCATCAGGAATGCGGGTTAGACCACCTCGTGGACCGTATTGCTCTAGCTCCCATGTTAAAATGGATTACAACCTGGCTAAACCCTGATTTGGAATTAAATCACGCGATTTTAAAGGATTGTTTATCTCTTGAGTATGGCACCTCCATCCCCTGGATAAACTATGTTAAGAATTTATCCAGAGAACTAGGTCGCCCAGAACTATTTGATGCACCTGGCAGTCTAACTAAGGGGGATTTAAAATGGGTGAAAGCTGAACATAAAAAACGGATAACTTTAGAAAGAGAAGATAAGGAGCTACTTAAACCTTCAGTCAGGGCTCATCAGTTATTAATCACCTCAAACAGTATTGAACCCTACCTGGTCATTGTTAACAACATGAATCATCGTTTTTTACTTACCAGGTTCAGACTGAACAAATTTCATCTTTTGCTCACCGATTCCCCAGGGTGGTCAAGGGAGAAGGACTTGGGAATCTGTTCTTGTGACGGTTTTTCCCTTAAAGATACAGTGCACTTGATCTTCTTTTGTAAACACTTGTCTCCCATTCGTAAAAAACATATTATCCCCCTTATTAAGGAGAAAGGTTTTAGGCAAGTTAAACCTGCCCTTTTATATTTACAATTGCTGGGATCAACGTGGGAGATCTTTAATATTGCCAAATTTTTAGCAATCTCAATGAGATTAAGGAAGAAAATTTCTTGGACATAATTATTATTTGGGTAATTCATGAATTGTAACCACTACCTTGTATGCCTTTTTAATTCATTTGTAGTGTTTAATGCTAAATGGTTTTTATATTGTATATATTTATATGCTTTTATGGTTTTTGTTATGAAACCGAATAAAGTAATTTTGACTGACTGACTGACTGACTTCGCTCACCATTGCCCTATTAGGGCAGGTGTCACAGACCTTGGGTACGCTTTTGATGTGTTAGGATAAATACCCCTGGAACTGGACGCAGGCATTCTTTATTTCTTTTGCCTGAATGGCTATGATCTATTTGTGGTGACATTGGAGTTTCCAAATATGATGAGCAAAGATTGATGGTCAGTTACTACAGTGAACAATTTACCACATAAAAAGAGATAAAACTGCTCACAGGCTCACGCCACTGCAAGACTCTTCTGTTCTACCAGCAAGTATGCTATTTTTGGCTTTTGGAGGCTGCAGTTTGCGTATGGTATTGCTCATCGTGGTTCTTTGGGATCACCATTTCTTTACACCACAGTGCCTCCCTAACCCAGAGGACTGGCATCTGTATGTATGTATGTGTATAGAGTTGGATCAAAATATGCAAGGCTTTCAGCATTTGTGATTTTGGTGAAAATGTTTCAAAATACAGTTTCACATTTTTGGGACTATGTAAAAGAGTATCTCTTTATTGTGAGGTATCTTTGGGTGGGCTAACAGACTCATTATATCTGGCTGGAGCAGTCCATTGCTAGTCCCAGACATGAATGGAGAGCTGGCAGTATCTGATGCCTGTGCTGGTGCCAACGTAGAAACCAGTAGCGGCTCGTGGAGGGAGTGCTGCGGGGCAGGGCGGGGGAAGAGCAAGGTGAGGGGTAGTAAACTACAGAATACGGGCGAACGGAGGTAAGTAAACAAATAAATAAATAAAACGAATTTTGTTGCTCGCGCTGCATCGCATTTAGCAATGCAGCGCGCGCAATGAAATTCGTTGTATTTATTTATTTGTTTACTTACCTCTGTTCGGCCGTATGCCGTAGTTTACTACCCCCACCCTGCTCCTCCCCTGTCCCGCCCGGCAGCACTCCCTCCATGAGCCGCTGCTGGTAGAAACTTTATCTGAGTCAGAATGCATGCCTTCTTTTGAGAAAATGTGTCTGTAGAATTTGAGAGTACTTGTTTGAAATTAGCACTTTTCTTTATTGAGAGTAAGAGGAGTTTCTGTAAAGCTTGAAAGACCTTTTAGTAATGTGTCATCATGGTTTTAGTTAGATTTTTTCAAAGACTAAGATATCATCACTATAGGGTAAGGCAATTAGGCATGCCTAAGTTAAGGCAATGTGGTATGCCTTGGATGACCTTTCTTATCACAGTGGGTGTTGAATGTTATGATGTATCCCGACCCCTCTTTGAACTCCTACTGATAATACCTCTCTAGGCTGGAGAACATAAAACCTCCATTTAACTGATTAATCGTATCCTGAGTCCTTGGCGCTAGGTACTTCTTATGTTAAATGGTTTGATTGGGTTGAAACATGTCAGCACGGATTCAGATTTTTTCTGCACAAGCTTGGTGAAAATTCAGTAACTATCATTGTGCGTGCCAGAGAGGAGCCACTTGCTGCTAAGCAATTCATCTTATTTGAATGGAAGTGATAGAGATCAGGGTATCTATAATATTCACACTTCCACGGATAGAGTAATCACACAGTTACACGCACATACATTCATCATACGCTAGGGCCCATTTCACTAACATACACTCAAATACTCTACCAGCAATAAACCTGTGGAAGGAAAACTCCTAAACACCAAACACCCTGCATCTATATCGAGGTCGATAAGACCTGGTTTTAGTGACTGTCCTTAAACACAATCTATATAATATATACAACAATGATCAAAATGTAAACCCAATAATTGACAAGAAAGAATATCCAACACCATGTTTAGAAGTATATTGCTTTATCTAAAATTAGTCAAGGAAAACATTTAGAATAAAATCATTTCTCTCATAGTTACCTATTCTAGCTAAATGTCAGAACGGGTCAGGACAAGTCTCTCGGTAAAAGGCTCTCAAGACGAAGTCCTTTCAGCATCGATCCTCAGCAACGTAGATTCGGTACGCGGCAAAGGCAAAATGGCAAGTGGCAAAGCCCTCTCTAGGCTAACATTTTTTTATAGCATCCCAGACAATAGAAAGATACATTAGAAACATAGAAAAAATTATAATATCCACCGGACCTGCTGAGCAGAGCGAGAAGGAAAGGATGTAGCATCGCTACATTTGAAAATCTCCGCTCAGGAAAAGTTCACAAAATAAAGACTACGGAACAGGAACCAAAAAACATAATGTATCTGATTAGTTCTACTTTCCTCGGCCATCGAGCCATAGTTCACGATATTTCTCTAAGGCTCCTTTGTTTTCCCAAGACTGCCAAGGACGCTTTCACTTGACTTGGAGATCTTCCCAAAACTGCTGCTGTCCTCATGGAAAGTTTTCGCAAGGACCATGGTCAGTTGACTTCAGGACCATTTCCAGCAGGGGTCTCCCTCGTCACAGTTTTCATATTATAAATCACAGTCAGGCTCGTGAATTGGCCATCTTTTCTTAGGCCATCATAGGCCACAATAGACCATCTTAATTAAAGAGACAAAAACAACGTTACCACAGCATAGTGATTAAACAGTGTTAACCCCACTAATACCCTTATGTGTATGTATTTATCTAGCTTTTGCAACATAAAAAAGCATTAATTCGAAAAGCATTTTGTGCTCAAAAATAAACAGCACATAGCAACGTTTAAACATGAAAACTTGCACGTTATTTTTAAATCAGCACATTTACGCATACTGTGTAATTCTCTCTTTGTTAAAACAAACGGATTGAATAATATAAACACACTTGCACAAGACAAATGATTAATAATTAATTATTAATAAATTAGTATAACAAATCGACATGCCAGAGCTTCAAAAAGCCATAGAATTTTCAAACTGAAAACTCTGCTCCAGCAATCCCCCCTTTGGTGATTTTATCACCAAATAAACCCCCAAAAAAAAAAATAGTGAAAATGTAGTCCCATTTTAGGAGAAATCGGAAATGTCTTTTTCTCCTTACATAACATTACACACCAGTCACTCTTTCATCATCCTTCTTTGTCTCTAAATAAACACTCTCCCTCAATTCCTCCAATTCAATTTCTCGCGGTTCTCTTTTCAACCTCTTATTTTTCTTTTCTTTATTCAATTTCTTTTTCCCTCCCCTGTTTTTACAACACACACACACTAATCTCAGTATCAGTAAAGCAACAATTATACAAGTTAGAGGAAACAATATCCTACCTATAATAGTACTACCTATTTTTGCAATAAAATCCTTAACAGCTATCACCTTATTAGCTATTTTAGTCCATAAACTCTCAGCTTCAAGTGGTACTAATTCTTCATGCAAATCAGTAATATTTTTGATATAGACTTTTAAGTCTTTGCTTTCATCAGGAATGTAAGTGCAACAATGTTGAACTTTCAGCATTCCACAGACTCCACCCTCCTTGGCCAATAGAATATCAAGGGCAAGTCGATTTTGCATAGACATGGCACGTACGGCACTTAATTCCGTATTCACCAAAAGAAACCCTCCTGCGGTATTTGTCGATAAGCGATCAACCACTGTGGACAGTTTCCGAATTTCATAAGCATTTAAAGAAATTCCTACTGCTGGAATCAAAACCCCAAAAATATCACCCACAATTTCAGACCAAGTCTCTCTCTTAAAACGCATTAGTAAGTTTATATGTTCTACATCTTTTATCTTATCTATATGAAAAATCTTTGGAAAAACCAAACCCACATAACACGTGCCATACCAATGGTCAGGCAACTTGTAATAAGCCTTGTTCCCACAAACATAATATACTCCTGGAAAAATTGTATCTTCTCCACCTCTGAAACCCCAACCTGTCGCAATGAAGTATGTATCATGGCACTCACTAGTCCCAACAAAATATGTATCATATTGGGATTTCCTTCTTGTAATGCAAAGTTTACCCTTCTGTGGTGCATCTAGAGCTAAAGTTGGACTAGCCCCATTTTTCAGTTCTTTTCCCATCTCAATGTCCCAAATTGTCTCACTCACTTTATATTTCTCCGCTTTCTCATGCATGTTCAATCTCCTTTCCTCTACCATATCCAGGAAAGCTTTCTCCTCTTCTTTCAGACTGCAAGTTAAATTATTCTTAAAAATGTAATCTAATGTTAATCCTTTTTCTTCAATAAAAATCTCACCAAAAGTGTTAGCTTCTTTAGCTGGATTCAGCTCTTTGTTCATTGGCAAATGCCCAAAAATACTATCTCTGTTAGACATCTTATAATCTATTTTCCCTAACAAATAAAAAACACTACTTAAAATACTACAAGAAATACCATATGTAGCTGGTAAATGATGATAAGTAACACCCTCTGAAACGGATGCATGTAATTGTATACAAACGTAGCAATCCCTCACTTCCATTGTTTTCACATATTCATATAACAATTTTGAAAACACATTACTAGAAAAATTATTAATTGACCTATCTTTGTGTATGTAAGTATTACTATTCCTAATTGGAACTACTCTTTGCGAATTTTTCTCTACATTTGTCATATTTTCTGTATGCATCTCAAATTCAACTTTAAAAGTCACTAATAAAACTAAAACACCCCATAGAAGCATTAATAATCCAGTACAGCAGCAGCACATCCTACACCACCTTTTAAAGAAGGCACATCTATTTTGATTATCCTCTATGTTAGCCATTTTACTACCTCTACTACTCCACTACTGAAATTGAAACTCTTAAAATTCTTCAGCAATTTGTTTCCAGAGTTCTCTTCTTACTTTCTCCAAATGATCTTTCCGTTCACTTAATCCAAGTGAATCAATCTTTCTTTTATTCAGTTTGGATACTTGTCATTCTTCACCTCAGTTTCCTCAACATCAAAATCCTCAGTATCTGACTCTTCTCCAATGTCAGTCAAGAGTACTTTCAGGATTTCACCAGTATCTTCTTCAACCACTTCTCGTACGGTCTCCTCTGGATTTCCTTGACTTTCCACCTTTTCACTCTCAGGCAGTGTCACGTACATCCATTCCGGCGACCTATACTTCTGGTTAGGTTTTCTTACTCTTTTAATCTCTTCTGGTTCTTTTGATTCTTTTGATTCTTCTTCTTCAGCCTTTGTACTTTGACTCGATATCTCATTCACTTGTTCAGCTTTTGATGAATTTGCTCTTATTATTCTGTATCTCAGTCTCTTAACTCTGTTGTTAGGCCAACGATCTCCTTTCACAACCTTTTTCAGCTTTGTTTCTTTATTATTCCCTTCTCCAATCCAAGTTCTCTTTCTCAGAACTCGACCCTCTGTTTGTTCATTCTCATCATCCAATTCTGTTTCAAGTGCCTCTTGTTTTCGTTTTCTATCAGTTTTCTTTTTCTCCACAGATTCTTTCACCACTATTTGAGCCTTCCCTACTTCTGTCCCTCCTCGAGTCTTCAACACGCAGTCTTCTTGCTGTCTACTTGTCCCTTCACCTAGCTCCTCATGAATGTTCCCTACACCTCCTCGGGGGTCTTCCGCAATCTGTCCCTCTCTATCTTCTTCTGACCCTGCTTCTTCAAGAATAATCTCAAGTGGTTCTTCAATCTCCTCCTCTTCTGATTCAGGAGTAGTCTCTGTGAAATTTTTCTTTTCTTTTCTTTTCCCTTCACTGCTTTTCGAAACTTCAGGCTCTCTCACAGAATCTGATCTCTTTTCTGATACTCGCAGTGGTTCACTTGAAGCTTTTTCTGCTTCTTTTCTCACTGATTCTGTATCTTCATCATCACTGGAATCTGACTCTTCAAAGTACTCTTTACCAGTCCCTTCTTTTGGGTTTGGAACTCTCAGAGTATGACTTGCATGTACCCAGTGTCTCACTCCAGCACACTTCACTGCAGTTGTCGTAGTCAGAATAACTTGTCTTGGCCTTCCCCACCTTGGAACCAAGCAATTTCTTCTTCTGTGCACTTTAATCCTCACCCAGTCTCCTGGACTCAGATCATGGGCTTGCTTCTTCTCAAGTGTGGTAGCTTCTTCTCCAACCTGGTGAAACACAGAATGAACTGCGTCAGCCAGGCCTTTACAGTAATCCAAAATCATGTCATCAGTTATTGTCACCAACTTATTGACAGGCACGAATGCATGGCGCATTGCGCGTCCCATGATTATCTCGTGCGGACTCAAACCAGTAGTTCTATCTGGAGTAGATCTCATAGTCATCAGAACTAGAGGTAACACATCTGGCCATTTCATGCCAGTGGCTAAGCACATTTTTCCAATCCTGTTCTTAAGTGTACCATTAATCTGCTCAACCACACCAGAAGCCTCTGGTCGGTATGCACAATGTAGCTTCTGCTGTATTTTCAATGCTTCACAAATTAAACCCATGAGTTCATTTTGAAAGTGTCTACCTCTATCAGACTCAACTGTTACTGGAAACCCGTACCTAGGAATCAACTCCCTTAACAGTAACTTTGCCACTGTTATTCCATCATTTCTTCTAGTCGGGTAAGCTTCCACCCACCTTGAAAACAAACAGACTACCACCAGAAAATACCTCAGTCTGTTTGCTTGGGGCATTTCAATGAAATCAATCTGTATTCTTGTAAAAGGACCTCCTTCTCTGCCTATTGTTCCCAGACTCACCACTGTCTTTTTCCCAGTGTTGAATTGCTGACAAACTAAACACCTTTGACAGATACTTTCTGCAATTGTCCTGAATTTTGCATTGTACCAGGTCTGTTTAAATGACCTAACCATCACATCCCTTCCCAGATGTCCCTGGCCATGATACATTCTTGCCATTGACGACAAGATAGAGTTAGGCATTACTGGTCTGCCATCTCTGTAGACCCAAACATGGTCTGTTTCTCTTGGAGCACATCCTGCCTTAATCCAATCTTTTTTCTCTTCCTCTCCTGCCTCATCTTGCAACTGCTTCACTTCATCCCATGTCTCTAAGACATTAGTAAACATCACAGAGAGTAAAGACATTTCCTTCTCTCGGTCCCGATTGATGGACTGATTTGTCTTGGCACAATATTGCGCCACATCGTTTGCATAACGGTTTCCGACCGTTATAAAATCCTCCCCTTGACCATGGGCAGCACATTTTACAACTGCTAACTCCTTAGGCAGCTGTATCGCCTCAAGCAATTTGCCAATCATTTCAGCATTCTTTATTGGAGTTCCACCCAATGTCAAGAAACCTCTCTGTAGCCAAAGCTGGCCAAAATCATGCACAACTCCAAATCCATACTGACTATCAGTCATCACAGTTGTCCTCAAATCTTTTCCAATTTCACAAGCTTTTGTCAATGCCACCAATTCAGCAACTTGCGCAGATTTCACTCCTTTCAATGGTGATGCTTCCATGACCTCTGAAACTTTGCACACCGCATATGCTGCACATAGCACACCATTATCATTTCTCAGACATGATCCATCCACAAATAACACATGATCACTCTCATCTAATGGTAGATCTCTTATGTCTGGTCTTGGTTTTGTACAGTACTCAAGCACATCCAAACAATCATGATCATCTTCCATTTTCACACCCACGTTTTCAATATCCGGCAAGAGTGTCGCTGGATTCAAATTCAAACATCTCTCAAGAGTCACATTTGATGCTCCCAGAATCACTTTTTCATATTTAGTCAATCGACTATGTGACATGTACTGAGTTCTGCTTCTTGTCAAAAGAATTGCCACATTGTGAGGTACAAATACCCTTACAGGATATCCCATTATGATTCCCTCACTCTGTTCCAGACTTCTACAGGTTGCAGCCACAGATTTCAGACAACCTGGTAAACCCACAGCTACAGGGTCAAGTGTCGATGAGAAGTACGCAATAGGTCTTCTCAGTAATCCATGTTTCTCAATTAACACTGACAATGCACATCCATTTCTCTCACTACAGTACAACTCAAACTCTTTCTCATAGTCAGGCATACCCAAAGCTGGAGCCTCACACATTCTATTCGAATGCTGCCATTTGTTCCCCATCTAGCTTTAATGGGTCTGTCATCTCACTTTTTGTCAGTTTAATCAGTGGCTTTGCTATCAGCGAAAAATTAATTATCCACTGACGACAATATCCCACCATACCCAGGAACATCCTTACTTCTCTCTGGGTTTTTGGAGCTTTCATTTCTCTGATGATTCTGATTCTATCATCAGTCACTTTTCTCAGACCTTTTTCAATATTGTGTCCAAGATAATGTACCTCTTTCTTGCAAAATTGCAATTTGGCTGGAGATACCTTTAACCCTCCATCTGCCAGATGATTCAGTAAAGCTATGGTATCTACTTCACAAGCTTCACGTGTCTTTGATGCCACAAGTAGGTCATCAATATACTGCACTAGCACTGAATTCTCGGGCATAATCAAACTCTCCAACGATCTTTTCAATAGCTGATTGAATATCGAAGGACTCTCTGTATACCCCTGTGGGATACGACACCATGCTAAAATACGCTGGCCAAACCTAAATGCAAAAATCGGCTGGCTATCATGATGTAATGGAATTGAAAAGAACGCATGACACAAATCAATCACTGTATACCACTCGGCATCATGTGGAATTTGATACAGGATCACTGACGGATTTGGCACGATAGGACAACATGCCACCACAATTTGATTAACTTTTCTCAAATCCTGCACGATCCTAAATTTCCCATTAGACTTTTTCAGTCCCATTATTGGTGAATTACACGGACTACTCAGTAGTTCTCTCAGGACTCCTTGCTGAATCATTTTCTCAATTATAGGAGTTATCCCTTCAATTATTTCTGGTGTCATTTTATACTGAGGAATGTTAAGATATGTGATTCCCTCTTTTACTGCAATCTTCACTGGATCTACATTATTCATTAATCCCACATCCTCTCCAGTAAAATCCCAAACTGCTCTTTTCACTGTGTCTCTCAGCTCTCGAGGTAAATCCTCCGGATCAAATACTGCAAATGCACCAATTAACTCACTCTCTCTATTTTCTAGAGTCACTCGGTACAAGACATCCTCATCTGGTGTCTCAAAAGCTATTCCATCTGGTGTACAAAAAATTGTGCAGTTCATCTTGCACAACAAGTCCCTACCTAACAAGTTCACTGGACTCGTGTCACAGACAATAAATCTGTGCATGTCTGAAAATTTCCCTATCTGTACTCTTACTGGTTCAGTAAGACGTGTTCTGATTTGTGTATTGGCTACACCAACTACTTGGATTGCTTCATCCGAGAGAGGAAGATTTCTCACATCTGTTGACCTGACAGTTGATCTTGTTGCACCTGTGTCTACCAAAAAAGTAACACTCTCCTCATTTATTTTTCCATCCACAAATGGTCCTGCCTGGTCTATTTCTAGAGTTGCACCAAGTATGCACTCTTCCTCCTCTCTTCGGCACCGTCAATAATCACCCTCAGACTCACTCCCTTCACTCTTTAACAAGTACTGTTGTACCTTGTTAGAACGTCTTGGTTTGTTTACCTGTTCATCATTGTAGAATCCTGAATCCTGATTATATTTTTGTAACCCTCTATTCTGCGGCAAGGGCGGTTTTGGCTCTTGACTCTGCTGTCTCACAACTTTCTGTTGTTGCTGCTGTTGATTATTTCCTTCACTCTGCACCTGTTGATTTAAAATTTTATTCTCATTACTCACTAATGGTGGATTAGGACATTCCGATCTCCAATGTCCCAGTTGGCCACAGTTGTGACAAGGAAACTTTTTTTTGGCTTCCTCAAGACTCCCCTTTCCTTTCCCTGCATATCTAGGTCTATTCCCTGCATTATTTCCTGGATTATTTGCCTGTTCCACCAACTGTGCTTCCTGCCTTTCTGCAACTTTCACTTGTGCCCACATTGCTTTCTCTTTCAGCTTTCTTTGTTTTGCTTCAATTTCATCACTGAAGTATTTTGCATGTCTCAAAATCTCATCTACTTTCTTACTCTGCCAATCCACAGTATGCTCACGAATTCTCTCACCAATTTCAGGTCTAAGGCCATATACAAATCTGTATACAAAATGACTCAAATCTTTGTCACCCAGGTGTTCATCTCCACTGAATTGTTTAAAAGCCAGTATCAGCCTTTCGTAAAAAGCATGAACTGATTCTTTTGCTTCCTGTTGTGTTCGATCTATCTTAACCCAGTCTGTCTCTTTTGGAGGTACTTTACTCTTCAGGTATACCATCACCTAATCGTACTTTCTCATTACTTCTGGATCTGGTGCCCCTGTTCTTGGATCTCTTGGATATACCTCAGTAGGCCAACTCACAACTATTTTACACTCAGTCCACAAGTCTGCTGGGACAATTATATCAAACAGACTATTCAGGTCAACCCACAGCACTTTTGACAATTTCACAAACCTGTCTACCTGCCTATACCACTCGACGGGCTTTTCTCTCAATCGAGGGAAATCATTTGTAAATGATAAAATATCCTGTCTGGTCCATGGAACATGTACATATCCTCCTCTAGGTATTTCTCTCATTGGATAATGCTCCACTGGTTTCTCTTTTTCTCTCACTGGAAATGCTGAATACGTTGTTCTATCTTCAGATTCCTCTCTTTTCTTATACCACCTATCCTTCCACTTTTCTACATCACCCCATCTTCGCAATAATGCCACCATTTTCCTGATCTGTCCTGTTCTACCAGTAGCATTCAAATTTTCTATGTCCTTCTCTGTAAAATCCATCCTGTAGGTTTTTTGCAAAGCTTTCACTTTATCAATGTCAACTCCCTGCTCATTCGCTATCGCTCTTAGCCTGTCATGTGTATTCCTTGCTCTCCAGGTGATGTTTTTACACATAAACATTAACTCCCCATCATGATGACTCTTCAGGATCTCTGTTGGAACTGTTCCGTCACAAGCTCTTCTAATTCTATACGTAACCTAGCCACGTCAATTACTTGTGAATCCTTATCCTTTTTCTGAAGAACCTTCATCCAATCATTCAAATCATCAACTGTTATTTCAGCAGTTTTTCTCACTGGAACCACTCTTTTCTGCGGTTCTAAAATTGGCATCCCTGAACAACTAGCTTCACTAGCATCCAGTATTTCACTACATATTTCATGTCTGGTTTGTCTCAAGTCTCTTCTTTCTGTTCTTTTACTCGAATCTCCTGAAGGACCAACTGAATCTGTCAAATTATTCCCAACATATGGAACCACCAGTCCATTTTCAACTGTCCTCTGTTTGTCAAACACAGGAATAACCGGACCTATAGTTACAGGCACAGTAACAGCTTCTAGATTCTTCGTTAACTCCCTAATTTTCTCAGTCAGCTCTGTTGTCGTTCTGGCTAATTGTCTGGCATTTTCCTCATTACCTCGATTCTCTCTCTCCTTGAAAGAATTACTACCTCTTGATTCAGGTGTCACTTTTTCTGTCTCAATAATACAAACTGTATCTCTTATTGGAGAAACAACTGGTGTACTCTCATCCGGTTCTGGTCTATATGGCGGTGGTCTCTTGTAAATCATGTCATTTAAGACCTCATCGTCATACTCATTAACTCCAACTGCTCCTTCTTCAACTGTTCTCATAGGATATAATCCCTCTGACATACTAACATCTCGCCATCTTTTCATTCGATCATGATGAGTCTCACGATCATGTCTCCTCCCAAACATGTACCTGTAGTACCCTCCAGATCTTTGCTTTTCTCGCTCATGAACTTCCTCTTCCCATTCCACTAAAGCCTCAAACTGTGTTGGTCTTGGTTTCGGGTCCAGACATAACATCTTTTCCCGTAAATTTCTCAACACGGCCAAATTAAATGAACCATGTTCTGGAAATGCTAGAACACCATCTTCTTTAGTATACCTAACCCAATTCTCCAACCATATACAGGTATGAAACCCATATTTCGCAGCCATGAAGGATGCAGGTGTTTTCGTTGGAGGTAACAACTCACCCTCTCTTGTTTTAACCTCTTTATCCTTGCTAAACCACTTTTTAACTTTTCCAAAGAATGTTTTCTTCTTTTTCTCTTCTTGGTAATACATTTTAGCGTTTACCAAAACTGTTTACTTTTTTTCCGTATTATAAATATACAATACGAACTTTTCAACCAATAACAGCGCGACTCACACTAACGCACCAATCCTGGAGCGTCTACGTCACTAAATAGCTCTTCCAATCCTTGCGCGGCTCACACCAACGCACCAATCCTAGCGCGAACCCTATTCTGATCCACTATCCAATCAGAGCGCGGTCTTTTCTGACGTCAACAGTCGCTGCAGTCGCTTGTCTCCTGTCTTCTGTCACTCGTCTACCCCTCCTTTACAAAATCTCTTCAGTAGACTTCGTGTCAAAATTTCTACAAATTCTATTAGTTACAACATAAAAACATCTCCATTGTCTGCTTCGCTAACCACAGAATAGTAAAAGAGAGTCTATTTCTCAAGAATCAACAAACTTTCATACATCTCATAACTGTTTCCTCTAAGACTTGTCCAAAGAGTCTTACAATCAATAAATGTATATACATCCACGCACATTCATACAAGGAAAATATAGTACATACACACAGAATCCTGCTTCCCGAGAACAGCGCACAATCTGTCCCACTACAGAATTATAACATACATCAACTAAGCAGTTTTCCCTGCCCAGTTCCTCAAACAAGCTCAGAGAATACCTATTACTCCTCCCGCGATAAGCTTTAACGGTAATCCTTTACGGATCCCTGGGACTTAAGACCAGAGTTTCACAGATAACCTTCACTACCATACGGACTCCTCATATACCAGAAATATATTCTAATAGTAACATACAACAATGTCACTAATTCCGAACCCAGACAATGTGACGCGTAACTTCAATTGTCACACGTTATTCCTTACAATTCCGTCTTTCCCGAGAGCAGCATATACTTCCCTCTGCCCTACTACGGAACTGTTACCAGCTCCCAAATTCCAGAAGCACTACATATAACTCAACATGACGACTTCAACATATAGTATTAGTACATATACCAACATTGACCAATAATCAATAATCAATAATCAATAAGCTAATGTATAAGCAATCTTATCAGATCAAGACAATCATCTAAAACCATCCTACTCTGCTACCAGGAAATTGATAGAGATCAGGGTATCTATAATATTCACACTTCCACGGATAGAGTAATCACACAGTTACACGCACATACATTCATCATACGCTAGGGCCCATTTCACTAACATACACTCAAATACTCTACCAGCAATAAACCTGTGGAAGGAAAACTCCTAAACACCAAACACCAAACACCCTGCATCTATATCGAGGTCGATAAGACCTGGTTTTAGTGACTGTCCTTAAACACAATCTATATAATATATACAACAATGATCAAAATGTAAACCCAATAATTGACAAGAAAGAATATCCAACACCATGTTTAAAAGTATATTGCTTTATCTAAAATTAGTCAAGGAAAACATTTAGAATAAAATCATTTCTCTCATAGTTACCTATTCTAGCTAAATGTCAGAACGGGTCAGGACAAGTCTCTCGGTAAAAGGCTCTCAAGACGAAGTCCTTTCAGCATCGATCCTCAGCAACGTAGATTCGGTACGCGGCAAAGGCAAAATGGCAAGTGGCAAAGCCCTCTCTAGGCTAACATTTTTTTATAGCATCCCAGACAATAGAAAGATACATTAGAAACATAGAAAAAATTATAATATCCGCCGGACCTGCTGAGCAGAGCGAGAAGGAAAGGATGTAGCATCGCTACATTTGAAAATCTCCGCTCAGGAAAAGTTCACAAAATAAAGACTACGGAACAGGAACCAAAAAACATAATGTATCTGATTAGTTCTACTTTCCTCGGCCATCGAGCCATAGTTCACGATATTTCTCTAAGGCTCCTTTGTTTTCCCAAGACTGCCAAGGACGCTTTCACTTGACTTGGAGATCTTCCCAAAACTGCTGCTGTCCTCATGGAAAGTTTTCGCAAGGACCATGGTCAGTTGACTTCAGGACCATTTCCAGCAGGGGTCTCCCTCGTCACAGTTTTCATATTATAAATCACAGTTAGGCTCGTGAATTGGCCATCTTTTCTTAGGCCATCATAGGCCACAATAGACCATCTTAATTAAAGAGACAAAAACAACGTTACCACAGCATAGTGATTAAACAGTGTTAACCCCACTAATACCCTTATGTGTATGTATTTATCTAGCTTTTGCAACATAAAAAAGCATTAATTCGAAAAGCATTTTGTGCTCAAAAATAAACAGCACATAGCAACGTTTAAACATGAAAACTTGCACGTTATTTTTAAATCAGCACATTTACGCATACTGTGTTAAAACAAACGGATTGATTAATATAAACACACTTGCACAAGACAAATGATTAATAATTAATTATTAATAAATTAGTATAACAAATCGACATGCCAGAGCTTCAAAAAGCCATAGAATTTTCAAACTGAAAACTCTGCTCCAGCAGAAGAAATGCTTCAGTGTTGCAGCAGCTGTTATATACTCAAGGAAGAAGTATGCATATTATCTTGTTTTTTAAACCAGTTCTTGATTGCAAGTTTGGAGGAGAATTTTGATTCTTGCATAAACCGAAGTTTGCACAGGGATTGAAATTCTGAGTTTCTACTGATTTTGGCATGTCATACCTGCTATAATTTAGCAGATGAGAATGTCCATAAAAAATGCAAAACAAATGGAACTTGGTGTACTAAATACTGATCTCACGTGTTAAGCCTCATTTTCAACCTGCAGACTCCAAATAAGAGGTATTTACCGCAAGGTTTAAAACCTCATATGTAGGACACTGGGATGTCTTGTGCTTGTTAAATACCACACCTATTCCATCAAACCCATAATCAGTTACTTAGAAAATAATGGCTATCATATCCGCTTTATGGCAGTCTAGTGAAAATTAGAAAATATGGCTGCACAATAGATGTAACCAAGACAAACTGCTGATATTCCTAGAAAATGAAGAAAATCTCTCTCTCTCTCTCTCTCTCTCTCTCTCTCTCTCTCTATATATATATATATATATATATATATATATATATATATATATATATATACATATATAGGTTCTGGAGTAGCGTGCTACTCACCGAAAAAGAGCTTCAACACCTCATACGGGGTAGCAAACACTATATAAATGCAAACCTTTTTCCCTCTTCTATCCCTCCAATAGCGTGCTACTCGCCAAAAAAGCGCTTCGACCACTCGTCAGGGTTAGTAAACGCTATATAAATACAATTGCAACATTACAATTTGGTCCCAATCAGGATGGGGCAGCTGCTTACCATCTAATCATTGATTTGTCCGGGGCACATGACAAAATTGTCTTATTGTATCTCTGTCTTTTATCCTAAGTTGGATTTGTTTGATATCAAACTACATGCTCAGATTCAAGCCTAGCCATAGAGTCATTTCCATAGACGTCTGAAGTCGAAATTACAAAGTGCAAGCTTTCATAGCCAGCAATGCAAAATCTGACCAGACAATACTTTCAACGCTCCCGGCAATGACAGCATTTGGGATTTTTACAGAAATCCTCCTTTGAGAAATTGCAAACGCTTGAAAAATATTTCCTAAGAGGTTCAACAAACTGCATAATGACAGATTATGACACCTTAATTACTTAGAAATATTGAGACATAAACACAGTAGATTAACAGAACTGAACAGGGGTCTATGCGGCATATCAAATCATAACAAAAGAAGCAAAATGTGTTCATTACCCATCAATCATTCAGCTAGTTCAGACAACGACAGTCTGAACTGCCGCTGACGAACACATTTAGAAGACATTCATTCATATTCTCGACAGTGAAATCTGGTCTGTAGGAGCTGCCAAGGTTCTCCAGTGTTGTCAGTTTCTTGTGAGTGAGCAGGCACCAGAAGGCATTCGCCCAAGCCACAGAGTATGTACGTGGTGACCAATACTGGTGACCTTAGATCACATTGTCCCCCACTATTCTGATGGAACTCCATTGGCTACCCTTTCCACCCATCAACATTTTCAAAACCAGCTGCATCATTTACAAAGCCATCATGACCAGCACCCTTGCATATATTTCATACAAGCTCACCATCTCCTGTGGTTCTTGGTACATCCGCAGCCAGGGCAATATCAGACTGCAGTCTGAGATGGGTAAAAAAGCAAAAACAAGGCAGCAGGCCTTTTTCATCTATGCACCCAGGATCTGGAACAACATCCCTGTATCCATCAGAACTGTCTCAACGCTGCTCCAATTTAGGAAATAGTTGAGAACGCACTTCTTTAAAGAACACTACATTACAATCCATCAACAGCCCCCAAACCAGCTACCTCTCCCATTGTGTGCAAACACAGGGACTTGCTGAAGGAGGAAGGAATAACAGAGGTTGCACTAGAATCCCAGTTTCAGTTTGGCAGGCTCGCCTATGGCAACTGGAGTGGTCGAACTGCTAGTCTGGAAGGCCAAGGGGTGAGGCCTCCAGATCATGAGTGGCAGCAGTGGTTCAGAAACTGTTCACTTCCTTTGGGAAGACTCCTGACAACTTCTGATGTTGCATTGCTATAGCTTGTTCATTGTATTACGTGTCCTTCACGTTTCTTGTTTTGCACCTCGTTTCAGTTTCCTCAGTTTTCTGACCATTGGCCTGAACTTTTACTTGATTCTGGATTACAATTAGGATTGGTGTGTTGTATCTCGTCCCTTGCTTTCTCTTATCTGTTTCCCAGGATGGCTTAGTTTTCTACCTGTAATTCACTGTTTCTGATACTGACCTCCTTCTTATTGGCTTAGGTCCACTGCAGACAGCTATTCTTAAGCTGATAAGCATAACAACGAAAACCACCTTTGTTATTACTTTGCTTCTGAATGTGAATTGTAGTAATTGTTAGTTTATTTCTCATATTTATGGCAAATGGTTGATGTTAGCCTATAAGAATATCTTTGTGAGTCCCCTGAACTTTTACAGATGTACCCCGGATCGGACCATTGCACTGTGGCTGTCTCTTTTCTATCTCATTTCATTCCACCTTCCCTCTAGCATTTAGTTTTGCTATCCATGCTTACTCGTGTGTGGGCAGTGCTATGCCTTGGGGAAAAGGCCAATTGACATCAGACTATGGCATTCAAGTCCTGCAAATCCTGACACTAGTATATCATGCAATAGAGAGTGGCCTCTGGGCACTGGGTATAATCATAGTATATGCAGTAATACAAACACTGGTGACACATACCTGTAGCTTTAGAGTTGGACTGACTTTTGAAACCTAAAATATAGCATGGCACAGGGAGAGGCCTCCGTGAACTAGGTCTAGTGATGTTTGAGATGGAGTTGACTGTCAAATCCTAGTAGACCGTGGTACAGAGTATGTTTTCGGTTCCCTAGATCTAGCAGACAAAGGTCCCAATTATGAGTTGCATGGCACTGGCAAGATGCAAACTCCTCATGCAAAATTTTAATTTTTGTATCGTAAACTGCACCAATACTGTGCAGTTATGAGTTAAACTCCATGGAATAGGGAATAACCATGTGGGATAAAATGTATTGGATGTGAACACACACAGATTTTCAAGATCTGCTGGGTTAAATGCACACATTGCAGTCTGCTCATAACAGGTGGTAGATGTATGCT
Source organism: Triturus cristatus (assembly GCF_964204655.1). Taxonomy (NCBI): domain Eukaryota; kingdom Metazoa; phylum Chordata; class Amphibia; order Caudata; family Salamandridae; genus Triturus; species Triturus cristatus. The sequence goes on from NC_140585.1 coordinate 1,283,161,333, forward strand.
ACAGGTAGTTGTGGGAAAACCAGCCAACTCTGAATCAGGTGGAGTGGAATTCTTTGCACTACTTCACTTCCCCTTTCTCTAAATAAGCACAAAATAGTAATTGCAGGTGAGTATGCAGGACTGAACTGCTGTTTAGACCCCCTCATAACATCTCTCTCTTCCCTCAATCTCTGGCGGAACAAATGTCTCACCTAGTGATCCATCACATCAAAATACTGTTAATCGGAGACTTTAACTATTGGGCCAATAATGAATCAGGTGGCCCACACTCAACAGAAATGACCGACCTCCTCAATGGGCTAAACTTTACTCAACATGTACCCACTCATACAAAAGGTCATATCCTTGACCAAATTTGGACCAACAATCTTAGTGTCCAACCTGACGGTATCTCCCTGTATGTGGGCCAATCATTTTTTTTTTTACTTCTCCCTCAACAATTTGATCGGAACTAAAACCTCTGTTCAAATGAGTATGATGACTCAGTCTTGGAACTAAATTAATATCAGTGCCCTCTGTAACTCATTGCAATCCACCTCATCAATACATCAGAACTCTATCAATATAAGTGAAGAAAACATTTGATCCTGGCTGACAGATGCCAGTAACACCTTTGCCCTCCTAAGGAACGTTAATTTAGCTCAGAGTCATGATACACAGAGGTGGTTCTCTGATGATTTGAAAACTCAAAAATTGGCTCTACGCAAGGCAGAATGCATTTGGAGACGGAATTACAGTCCTGATAAAAAAAGATATCTTAAGCAATAGAAAATCTCTATTCTCCAAACTAAAGCTGCTTACTTCTTGAACAAGATTCTGAATTCTACAAATAAATCGAAAGAAATATTTGTGATTGTGAATGAGCTGTCCAACCCTAACAGAATCACTGCCAAACTAGCCCCTACTCAGGCACTGTGTGACTCTTTGAATAATTTTTTCATCGATAAAATCAGCTCCATCAAAGCTAGTATCCCAGATAACCCACCTTCTGATAAACAGGATGTTACACCCAGGAATCCTTACTCGTTACACCAGTTTCCTGATATTAGCAAGGAATCCTTTCTGGATTTGTTAACTAAAGTGAAATCAGGCTCCCCGGCCAACATTTGCCCCCCACATATTTTAAGAGAAATTTTTCTAGCATGCCCAAGCCGGCCATATCACTTGGCTCACTTAATCACGGCCTGGTTCCCAGATTCCTCAAGAAAGCTGTTATAGTACCTTTAATTAAGAAATCTGGTGCAGACCTTTCAGTCCCCTCAAACTACCATCCCATTTCATTACTCCCCTACCTGGCCAAAGTACTACAAGCCCATCTGGCTAACAGCCTTTGCTCTTTCATAGAACAATCTCACTTCTTACATCCCCGCCAAGCAGGCTTCCGGTCTCTTCCCTGTACTGAGATGGTAATTTTGAGTGTACTGGATGAAATAAAGAAGGAGGCTGATAAAGGTACCACCCAGACATTAGTGTTCCTTGATCGCTCGATGGCCTTTGACACGGTTGACCATAAAGTTCTGGTGGACTGTTTCAGGGACGCAGGAGTTCAGGGACCCCTCTCTTCAATGGCTGACGCCCTTTTTAGACGATCGCTCACAGTCTGTCTGTATCCCCAATACACGGCCAAATCACAAAAAGGAGCTGGAGGGGCAGAGAACAGGTCATCCCCCACTCAGAAATCTGTATACAATAAAGGATCTGTTCCCACAGTAAGCATTTAGTTCATGTATCCCTTGCAGTTGTCATCTGATTTTAGACGAACTGTAGAGCAAGTGTTTCTATGTCATCTATGATACTTCTAGGTATGGCTCACTATTCAAAGAAAAGACAAGGTTATTCAAACGAGATAGGAAAGGACTGTCTTTTTATCCAACAATAATGTCTAAAAATACCCACATGTGGAAAAAAAGTGTAGAAAAGGAGTGATGGCGCCTCACGGTAGCAACACCATAGAGGATAAAGCAGGAAGGTACTCGCCTGCTACCTCAAGATCTCATCATCAGCTGCCACCACTCCGCAGAAAGGAAACGTGTGTCAAAGAGTATAGACAAGAGACTGGGTGTTAACCCAGAACGCAAAGACTGCTAGGGTGTGTAACAGAAAGAAGAAAAGCTGTGCAGAGAACCGTGCACCGTAATAAACCCCACAGTGTATGTACACAAAATTGAGTTGGTTCACACTGGCTTTCTACTTTTTATTCTATGCTGTGTGACCACTCATATATAAAATGCCGACATGTTTCATTGCCATTTGGAAAAACTCACGGCAACTTCTTCAGGGCGTGGGGTATTGTCATTTCACCCTTTAGCCTTGCTTGATCAGTTAAAAGCAGTTCGGGATGTTGCCCATCGTGGGCATACCTTTACCCTCGAGCTTGTGTGTATATGGCAGCAGTCCTTTGTTCAGGGCTCATCAGGGCTCATCCCGTGAGTCGTCGTTGTGTCACTGCAGTGCTGAGCTAACGCCGGACACGGACACAACGACGACTCACGATAGGAGTCGAGGGGATGAGCCCTGAACAAAGGACTGCTGCCATATACACACAAGCTCGAGGGTAAAGGTATGCCCACGATGGGCAACATCCCGAACTGCTTTTAACTGATCAAGCAAGGCTAAAGGGTGAAATGACAATACCCCACGCCCTGAAGAAGTTGCCGTGAGTTTTTCCAAATGGCAATGAAACATGTCGGCATTTTATATATGAGTGGTCACACAGCATAGAATAAAAAGTAGAAAGCCAGTGTGAACCAACTCAATTTTGTGTACATACACTGTGGGGTTTATTACGGTGCACGGTTCTCTGCACAGCTTTTCTTCTTTCTGTTACACACCCTAGCAGTCTTTGCGTTCTGGGTTAACACCCAGTCTCTTGTCTATACTCTTTGACACACGTTTCCTTTCTGCGGAGTGGTGGCAGCTGATGATGAGATCTTGAGGTAGCAGGCGAGTACCTTCCTGCTTTATCCTCTATGGTGTTGCTACCGTGAGGCGCCATCACTCCTTTTCTACACTTTTTTTCCACATGTGGGTATTTTTAGACATTATTGTTGGATAAAAAGACAGTCCTTTCCTATCTCGTTTGAATAACCTTGTCTTTTCTTTGAATAGTGAGCCATACCTAGAAGTAGCATAGATGACATAGAAACACTTGCTCTACAGTTCGTCTAAAATCAGATGACAACTGCAAGGGATACATGAACTAAATGCTCACTGTGGGAACAGGTCCTTTATTGTATACAGGTCCCCAATACACGGCCCCAAGAGTTGAACTAATGTGCGGGGTCTCGCAGGGCTCCTCTATGTCACCACATCTATTAAACTTGTAGCTCCTTCCCCTTATTCAGTCCTTGGGGAAGGTAAGGTGCACATTTTTAACTATGCAGATGATCTACAACAGATTTTCACCATTGATAATACCCCGCCTCGATCCTGAATTTTCAGACCACTATGTTATACATCCGCAATTGGATGGATAAGAATCACCTAAAACGAAATCTTGATAAAACAGAGCTGATCCTAACCAGTGGCTCTCGAAACCCTTGGACTTCGAATTTCTGGCCTGCAGAGCTCGGGGGGCCCTCGCTCCCCTCCCGCTCAGCCAAGAGTCTTGGCGTCACTATCGATAGGGACGTCTCGATGAAAACCCAGATCGGAACAGTGGTCTCCAACTGCTTTTTCCACATTCGCAAAATTAGGAAAATCAGGAGATTCCTCACAACAGAAGCAGTTATCCAAGTCATTCTGTCCCTGGTAATCTCACACCTTGATTATGTCAACTCTACTTACTTCCACTGGCCTTCCTGGGTACTTAATGCAATTAGTACAAAATCAGGCAGCAAGTCTTATCTATCACCAGCCAAGATGGCATCATGTCACCTCCTCATGAGGAAACTGCACTGGCTTCCAGTAGTCCAACGCTGTGCACTTAGGGTCGGATGCCTGATATTTAAATGACTCCATGGCACATACCCGGAATTTATCTCAAATCTTATACAGAGAATTGATCCTGCCCGAGCCCTTCAGTCTTCCAACCTGTCCCTGTTAGCCAACCCCTCCTTCAAGCTGAAAAGAACTGCTGGATCCCGCTTTGCGGTATTAGCATCCTCTTTTTGGAACTCACTCCCTTTCAACATTAGATCGTCTTCATGTTACCTTTACTTTAAGAAACAATTGAAAACCTGGTTGTTTTCCCAGGCCTACGAATGATTGATCTTCAGTTCAGTTAATTTCCTCTATTAGCGCCATGAAACCTTGTGGTGTACGTGCGCTATACAATTTTTTTTAACATAACTGAAGTAATATAGAGAGCCAGAAATTTTTTTTCAGATTGTCTTGAGTCTGCAAACTTAGCAAGGCAAGGGATCCAATTGGGCCCGTTGAAGGTAGTGGCCACGTCCTGGTGATTTTCTATAAAAAGTGAGAGACGCTATGATGCTTGCTGCTGTGGGCTTTTGGGTGTTGCTTACCCAATCAAGAGCACATTTAATCACGAGGGGCCAGATTACATGCCATGCACCAGCTAACCACCAGCATATTCGGTTCACCAACAACTTCTCAGAAATGTATTTCTATCCATATTGCATGGGCTTAAATTTTTGATTCGTAAAACGTCAATTTTTTTAGGAAGGGGCTCACAGTTTGGTAATTGTTATGATGGGCACCATGCCAAGTTCAACTATTCCTAAAAGTGTTCGAATTCTACAATCACTAATGAGCGGATTAGACAATGTAAAACTGTGAGGAAGCTACATTTTTCACAACACGCCAGCAAAGGAAGGATGGAACATGCTCGAACACAGAGTACCTCAATTCACCAAAATACCAGATACAACAGAAGGGCCATCAGGAGCACGTTGATGCTACCGTCATACAAAATGGTATCATGTGGGCTGTGGCCTTGATAACATCAGAGGAAGTGATGTCACGACCTTTAGAAACGTGTGTGCAGGTTTCCTTCCTCAATATAGGCACGAAGATTACTGAAGAGCCACCCCGAGTGGTATTGCCTTTTTTTCTGAGACAATGGTGTCGACATGTTATTATTCAGTTCCTCTCAATGTTACAGAGGTCAGTGTAGCCGTGCGCTTCTGGGAGATTAGTGGATAAGAAGCAGAAATAAAATGCAATGTGAAGGGAAACCTTCTGTGAAAATGGCCTGTAAGACAGGCCTATTCATGCCTGCCCTTACAATATTCAACTGAATGTAATTGTAAATCATTAAAAGTGTCATTTCACTACATTCAGGAGAAAAATAAGGAATTCTGAAATCACGCACTTCTTTCTTCTGAAATAAATTACACACATATTTCAAGTTCATGTTTCCAGATCTCGATGTACCTGCCATAAACGCAAGCGGGACAGGCGCACTGCTGTGCCACCTGAACAGCTCCTAGTGTAGAAATGACAGTTTATGTTCAAACTAAGTGAGATCTGCCATGTTTTAACTAAAACTATCACATCCACATCGAGTCTGCCACACAGATATAGAACTCAATTCTGTACAACATGACGAAGAGAGTTTGTTTGATATTTGAATGAGAATGAAAAAGGATGCCTTTTCAATGTTATCTTTTCTTGTATAATTTCAGTGTCTCATCACAAGAATTCTTGTTTGAAATATCCACGGGGCTATCTCATTCTACACTGATCACAGTCACTAAGGCAGAGTGAAGGTTATCAAAGAGTAAGTCAAGTGTAGCAGCTGCTGCCTCTGCCTGCATGTGATTGTGGGTGGTGAACACCGGATCTCTTTTTAGGTCAAGCCTTCGAGAGCATACGCTGGCATATGTGTTTCACTTGCGAGACACTCATGTATACCGACAAGGGCTTGGAGCCAGCCCGTTGCTTACCATTTGTTGCCTTGCGTGGCACTCTTCTTTAAAGCATTGTAATTTGTCAAGGCGGGCTTAACACCACATCCATTCCTCTCTGTGGAGCAGGGACCAAGCACTGATTGATTCAACCTAATCAGTGCCCATCTGTTGCTCCCGACGTGCCTGAAGTACTATTTTGTTCTTTTTTAACTTTTAGTACCCTGCAAACAGAAAGTGTGTGGCTGGCAAAAATGTGCCCAACAGGACAAACAAAATTACAAAGATTTAATTTCTATAGCTAACTTTCTTTTAGTTTGGCAAGTCTTCTTCTCTTACTTTACACTCATGTTTTCTTTTGTTTTTGATCTGAGGATTGAGTGTGTGCAAAGCAACATCGCATCTTTCTTATGTTTTATTTCTGTAATGATGCTTTAACACATAATCATGGAGTACATCCCAATCCACCCCACTCCAATCCACACCAATCCACCTCACCTCACCCTACACCAATCCACCCTGCTCAATCCAATCCACCCCAGACCAATCCAATCCACCCCAATACAATCCACTCCAATCCACCACTCCCCAATCCTCCCAACCCTCCACTCCAATCTGCCCTCTCCAATTTGCTCCACTCAATCTAAAACAATCAGCACCACTCCAAACTACTGCACTCTAATCTGCCTCACTCCAAAATAATCTGCCCCACTCAATCTGCCCCACTCCATTCCAAAGCAATCTGCTCCAATCCAAAACAATCTGCCCCACTCCAATCCAAAACAGTCTGCCTCAATTCAGTCTGCCCCACTCCAATCCAAAACAATCTGCCCCACTCCAATCCAAAACAATCCACCCACTCCAATCTGCCCCACTCCAATCCACCCCACTCCAATCCAGTCCATATCACCATACCCCAGTTCAGTCTGCCCCTTAAACCAATCCATCCAGCCCACCACACTCCAATCCACCCCACTCCAATCCAATCCTCCCCACTCCAGTTCAATCGACCCCACACCAATCCACCCCTCTCAATCCATTCCACCCCACTCGAATCCAATCCACCCCCTCCAGTCCAGTCCAGTCCAGTCCACCCACCCGTGCCACTCTAATTCACCCCACTCCAAACCACCCTACTCTAATGCAATCCATCTAACCAAATCAACTCCACTCCACCCCAAACCAATGTAATCCACCCCAAACCAATCCACCTCACCCAATTCCAATCCCCCCACTCCACTCAATCCAACCCACTCCATTAAATCCAATCCACCCCAATCTACTCCAGTCCAATGCATCCCACTAACTCAATCCACTCTATTCCACCCCACTCCACTCTACTCTACGCCATTTCACTCTATGATGCTGCACTCTATGCCACAGTACTCTACGACACTCTCTGCCACTGAACCACTGAACGCTATACCACTCTACTCAACTCTACAACACTCAGCTTCCCCTACTCCACTGTACGACGCTCTACTCCTACAAATCCAGTCTACAAGATTCTACTCCCCCACTCCACTCTAGGACACTCCACGACACTGACTTTAAGCCATGTTGCACAGCAGCCACACTGGTGTACAACATGGCAAAACCACATTGCCAAAGCCGATAGCTCTTGTATAGATGAGACCTATTGGCTTTGCCAATGCTTGTTTGGGGACTGTTATATTTCATTATCAGACTTTTGCTCAGGAGAGGTAAACCTCTCAAAACAAATGTGACACATTGTACAACACCTCTACCATAATCATAATATTTCTGCAAATAGCACAGAATTATAAAAAAAAAACGAAGCAGACAGTCCACATTGGAGTAGTTAATCAAAACCATGGTTCCTGTGCAAGTATCATCCTGCATAAATTGCACACTATCACAGGTAAGACTCGTAAAACACAAGTAAACCACTCAAAGTGAATAGACTTGCTTAAACCAGTGTAAGAAATTGGATTATTGGTTGAAGGGGGTGAGACCCCACTCCAAATTACAATTATAATCCTTGTCAGGGTGAACCACAAAAGTCTCTAAACAAACCCATGCTTACCCCTCTGTTAGACTGGCACAAAAACACTTAGAGGCAAAAAGTGAAGTATTTATACAGCGCTCAAACAGTAATAACATGAAAGTACCACACAAAACAAATTCTAAACCTATTTAGAAAAATTGAGTAAAGTTAGAAAAAAAATGATGCCAAAACAAGAAAAATCCAATTTGTTGAACTGGAGTGATGGGTTTTAAAGGCTTTTAGGTAAAAATAGCTCCAAAAGGCTTGAAGCACCAACTGCAGGTATTTGGTTGCACTGGATCGGAACAAAGTCACAAGTTTAGGGCAATTACGATGGAGCACGGGCCAAATACAGGACTAGTTTCGTACTGCTGGAATTGTTACCTTCTGAGTTTGATCGGAGATGGTGTGGCGTGACTCTGCAGGGCTCTGCATAGTCATGCGTTAAACTGTGTTAGATTCATTTCAACCAGGAGCTGCACACCTCTGCGATGCAAGGTCCTGCACTACTCTGTGTCAAATCCAGTGAAGCCCCAGATCAGAAGCAGCGTGGTGCTGCAGGGCAAGGCCTGCTTCGCTCTGCACCCTTCTTTGTTGGATCCGACAGGAAGAAGTACACTCTCACTGCAGCCAGTGGTTCAGGATCTTGAAGACAACGTTTGGGGGTCAGCTCTCACTCCCACAGAGGCCTGCAGAGGGGACAAGGTCAGGTCTAGTGGGTACTGGTCAGCTTTAAAGCAGAAAAGGCCTCTTGAGACTTGTTGTGCCCCTTTAGCTCAAACTGGAGGTCAGCCAGCTGACCCTTGTAGTCACTTATTGTCAGGTCCTGTGAATACTTACCTGGGAGCAAAATTCAACCACTCGCCATCCATACTTTGCTGCAGCAGCCGTGGATAAAATCACCCGGTGAGCTGGCTCAAAGTATGGGAGGAGGGGGTTAGGAAGGGAACACTGAGGAGTAGATCTTGTTGAAGGTGAAGACTCATTAGAGTGTGGCATTTGTAATATATTCTTGAATGAGTGAGTATGAAACAAATAAATATCTCTCCTACCTGACGGATAGATCTCCAAATCAACAGTGGAGAATTAACTCTCTGCTTTTTTCCCAGTGTGGTGCTGGAAGGAGGTATGACCCTGACCCGGACCATTTAGATGCCGGTCTGTAGAAAATTAGTAACCAGGTTACATAGGCATAATCACAAATGCATTGACCTTTATTGGTGTGCGACTAAGGCTCTCATCTCACATACCAACCTCACACTTAAATAAAGTATCAGGGTACCTACCTAGACGTTTGCCAAACTTTTTAAATCCAATTTTTTCCTGAGGACTCCTTCCAATATCTGCAGTCTCAAGTGTGGCAATAAGTACGTGAGCGCATCTCTTTATTCAAGAAAAATAAATCTTTCTCATGTGCTTTTAAGCAGTTTTTTTTATCTTTGAGTCTCATGATTTGTTTTTCAGAATTCTCTTCTGATCACTTGAGAATGGCGCCCACTCAACCTATTTTAATTTTTTGCAAAAAAAGAGATACTTCCAGCTTTTAAAAATAAGACTTTGTCTTTCTAAGAAGCCACAAACAAAATCTCTGATTCACAGCCCGTGTAGTTTAATTCACTACCTTAAACAATGTATTTTCTTTTTCGCTAGGGAAGCTCAAACAAAGTATTTTTCTCTCTTTAAGAAATGGTACTAAGTCCTGGTCTTCTGAGTTTTTGTCTTTTAAGAGAACTTCTTTTTCCTCAATATAGCCTTACCATACTCCCTTTAAATCTTGAGTCTCTTCTCTTTAGGAATGCTGCTGCTTTGTTGAATGGAAACTCAATAATTGGCAGTTGAAGCAGGATGTGGTCTCTTTTTACTGTGGAGCCAGTCCCAGATCCACTGGCAGGTGAAGCAGGGTGCGGTCCATTTTTATTGTGTGGCCACACGCAGATCCAAAATGACTGCTAGTGTTCCAAAAAGCAGGACAAAGTTTAACCAGGCCTCTGCTATAGGCCCTAAAATGTTGTAAACCACATTGTGGTCTAGGGCATGGATGGTGGACCAGAGCCCCAGTCCTCACGAGCCACGTCACTGACTGTGGCATAATACAGGGAGGAGTGGAAACAGGTTTTGACACTTATGGTGTCCTGGTTTCAAAGCGAGCAGATCCAGTCTTACTTCTTAAGACAGCAGTGCAGTCCTACTTTTAAATCTTCTCAGGTCCGAGAGTGTTCTGATTTCAAGTTTTGAGATGTCACCTTTATAGCCAGTACTTGCTTGTGGATGGGGGACACCCCTTTGTCAAGCCCTAAAACTAGTTCTGTTTTTTCTTCTCTTTCCACTGGGTTTGGCTCCAGCTTGTCTAGTGAAACAAAGGGCAGGCAGGCCCAGATGTGAGCTGCATCTGCCAGTGACAGGGTAGACATCTTCTGAATTCAGGAAGGGGCTGCGTACAGCCCACAAGGCTCAGGAAGGGGCTAGATACAACCCCCATGCCATCCTGCTCCAGAGAGGCACACCTTTCCATACACCCAGGGCCTTTTGTCTGTTGACTGGGAGGAATACCCATAACACCACAGGAGAGCCATTAGGAGTCAGATGGCCTTTGTTTGACACTGGCAGAATTGTTGTTGTTGCTTTAGGCATTCAACCAGGATGGTAAGATTACATTCTGGGGAAAAAACAGTACTCCCCGGGGCATGGGTTATTCCCAATTCAGTTGGGAACAACATTGTGATGCCCTTTATTTAGTAGGGGCAACACCTGCCTGGATCCGAGATTCCAGCTCCGTGTGTCCCAACATCATATAATGCACAACTAATAATAAGGTCCTAAATACAATAAAAGGACTCAGGCATTTTTGACTGTTGCACAAACTATGTAGAAATTAAGAAGCATGAAAGCAAAACGTCAGTGGGATCATAACAAAGGCCTGTTAGGGATTTTATTTGACGTAAAAACATATGAGTTGTAATAAAGTAGTAGAAGAGGAACCTTGTTAAAAGGCCTGACTTAAATGAGTGCCTCTTGATTTATCTTACAGCTGATGAGTTGGATGACTAAGGAAGAGCACTAGCCCAAAACATTTGCATTTAGGAGTTTAAGCACTAGTAAAACATATTGATAATGTCATGTAGCAAGGTCTTGTGTTTAAAGTTATATGAATCTATATATGGCAAAGTACAAAGGGATGATAAAAAAGCCATATAGAAATGCAAAATATATTTTGAGGTTTTGGGAGTCTGAGTGAAAATAATTTCCTTAAATTTAGATCCCAATGTTGATGACAGATCATGATCATCACAGATGATAATCTTTTCATATAAAGAAGATGCCAGTAGGAGATTATGTAGAATTATAGATGGGTAACTATGAATGGTGGGGATGCTTTTCACCCAGTGATTCGGAGTGACATCAAATATACAAGAAATGAGAACCAAGAGTTATATGTGATGTCACTCAGACCCCTAGCAGGATAATGCATGTTTTTTCACCAAAAGGTTTGAGATCAAATAGAGGATAAGGGAGAAGCTGAAATTGTCGTACAGAAATCCAAGGTGAAAAATGCTCCTATTTTTTATAGCAATTTAATGTCCTGGACCACACCCCTAAATCCTCTTCTCCTGCTTAGATAAACAGTGCAGTATGGGTGGAGGATTCTTGGGAGTGCCATCTGTAACATGACCACAAGTGCCTAAGTGTCCTTGGTTGTTTTATGTAAATAAAAAGATATTTATAGCTGGAGTCCTGCTTCTCATCCACACCACCCACTGGCCAGCTCCAACCAAATTGAATTTTAAAAAAATGGTTTGTTGCCACCCTACCACACCTCTCTCAGAATAACCCTACCGCCTCTCTCTCAAATAATCAAAAACAAAGTATCTGTTGTCCTGTCATGCACCCTCATCATCCACAGCATGAATCTATCCTTCCTCGCCCAATTATAATAAATTATTGAGTGTCTTCACACCAATCCCTGCCTTTGCTGGCCATCCCTTCCTCTCCCAACAATTGAAAAAGATATAAACCTGGCTTCCTGCTACCATCCCACATCAATCCCAGCATGTCCCTCAATTTTACCTCCCAAATAAATGAAAATACGATGTTTGGTGTCCCGCCATCCACTCCCCCATGGCACCCCCTCCCCTGCCTTATTAAAAAAACACAAAAAAGTGTCCTTCTGATGGCCCCATCACTCTTTTTTATCTACCCCTAACTGATTAAAAGGTAAAAAGCAATACCTGCCATGGTGCCACCTTTTCCTACCCCTCTGTGCCGTATTTATCCCTCTCTCCTTCAGCCACACTGACATAGATTCCTTAAGACCTTTATCAGCATATCTTGGGATTCCCATTTCAACCAAAGTTCTGTGTCTAGGAAGGGGGATGCCACAGGTTCTAGAATGTGGGATAGTAGAAGTAGAATGTGAGGAAGTTAGATGCTGGTTAGGTAGTGTGTGGATGCTACCAGCTTGCTCTCCAATAAAGGTACTTATTACCTACAATTCTAGTGTCTCATCATACAATTTCAGCAACAAGCTGCATGCGATGACCTTCTACTAGTGACCGGAGTGCAGCACCTATGGGGAGGAGAGTAAGTGGAGGATGGAGAACTTGCGGTTGCTGTCTGGTGGTTCTTTGGCAAACCCTTGGACTACAGGACTGTTGAACTGTCTGGTGTTCTGCTGGGTTGTGCTTCAGAGGAGTGAGAGGTACCTTCAGTGAGCGTGGAAGAATTTTTTGGTTTGGAAAACCACTTGCGCTTGCTTTGTGGATGACAAAGGAGAGCTGAGCTAGAGGGCTGAGTGGAGCGAGGCAAGCTGTGACGTCTCCTGTAACATGTTCCAGCTTCAGTGGTGACATTGCCTAGTTGCACGTTACCTGATGCTGTTCGTCTGCGTGTTACAGCTGTATGCCATGCCAGCACCGTCTTGGAAGAAGCCTGCACTGCTTACATAACTTTGGAGCCTCATCATGAGTACAGTGTTCAAGTGCAGTGTGGATCCCTGCGGTGACACGCACACCTTATAATTCAGAAGGGAGCAGGAGTTTGGTGCATGTTGCGGGACTTGCACACCTGTAAAAGAATTGTGCCACCCGTGTGGTGGGTGTCCTCGTGGTGACATGCATACCTTATATTTCTGAAGGGGTTGATTTCATGGGATGAGAGCAGTGTGCGCATCACAACGACTCGCTCACCTTCACTACCAGATTTGTGCATGTCACTGTGATACGCACACCCCATTGTGACATTACTGAGGCCCTTTGGGGAGTTATTTTAGAATAATTCACTTTCTATTGTATCGATTATTGGCAGGCTGTGTGCACATCAAGGTAATGTGTACACCCAATTGAGACAATATTGCTCTGCAGTGGGGCACATTGAGGGACATAAATTTTGTTATGACTTGGTAGACTATAATTTTGGGGATAAGGAGACGTGTGGGGATGTGTTCACTGCTCATTGCTTTCAGTTTTTAAGATCAAGTTGTGTAGTACACATGCTTATTGGAAATGAGTTCCCAGAATTGTGCGCTAACTCCCCCAGTGCCATTTCTTCCATGACCAGGTGATCCATTATTAAAATGGCCAGACGGAAAGGAATACTTTAAAAATTATATATCAGCTCTAGAGGAAAGTGATGAGTAATTCACTCCTTCAAGGAAGAAAAAGATTTTGTTGCACAGTCTGGGTCCTGAGGGTTTATGAGTATATACAAAAATGGGAAAAGCGGCGTGGTCAGTGGAAGGGGCTGATGCATTTAAAGATGCTCTGTAAGACCAAGACATTTATTATCACCCTATTGTGTGTGCGGTTATTGATAGGTATACATTTTCCCAAAGAATATAGGCAAAGGATGAGTCAGTGGAGGACTATGTGGCTGCGCTCAAGAAGCTGGCATTTACGTGTTAATTTGTAGGGCTACACGATGAACTCATAAGAGATCAGATATTGATGCATTCCAACAACATGAGCGTCCAAGAGAAGTTGTGGGTTTAAGGTGACTCTCCATTGAAGGAGATTGTGGCCATTGTGTCTAAGTGGTTCACAAAAGCTACATTAAAGGGAGGTGATAAAAGAGAGTCTGTGTGTAAGGTGTCGAATTCTAAGGAGAATTATTAGAAAGGAGAGAAACGGAACAATCAAGATCCTGGAGGGAGGAAGTCAGCTAAAAGTAAACTGGAGTTGGGCAATAAGCATCAAGTGTGTTTTAGATGTGGGAATTGGAGTCATAAAGCCAGGGACAAGATTTGCCCTGCTGGCAAATTCAAATGTGTGTATTGAGGAATCATGGGTAATTTTGCAAAGGCTTGTAGAAAGAGTAACAACAAAGGAGACAAAAGTGCAGTCAAGTGTGTGATGGAAAATGAGGATGCAGCAGGAGAAGCTACATCTTTGAGTTATGAGGGGATCCTTAGCATAGGGGACACAGTATTAGATGTAAATAATAGCTCAAGGAAGAAATCCATGCGTGAGATAAACATTGGATTGGTGCATGTGCAAATTGTAGAGGACTTACAATCTCCATATACATTTGTACAGCATTCTGAGTGGGAGGACAGGTTTGCTGCAGTTTTGGGGGACCTGTTGAAGCCTACAGATGTATACCCAGTTACGTTTACGGGGGAAAAAGATTCCCATGGATGGGATCATGGAACTGGTATTTACATTTAAAAATAGGACATCTCAAGGGAAATTGTACGTGGCAGAGAAGGGACCATCCGTACTTGGTAGGGTAGATCAGGGAGCATTAGGTGTTACCCTTGACTCCAATAGTGGAGACCAGGCAATGTTACTTAGTGAACCAGCTGAACAAATTAAGGAGGAACTCACTAAACTATTTCCTAGTGTATTTTCTGGTAAGGTTGGGAGGTTAAGTGGATTTGTCCATACAATCATATTGAAGGCAGGGGAAACACCTATTTCACATAAATTCAGGAATATACCTATAGGTGTCAGGGATGGTGTTATGAAGGAGCTGGATGCCTTGGGGAAAATAGGAACCATTGAGCCCGTGGAGTGGTTGGCTCCCCTGTTCGAGCATGTACACCGAATGGCCGGTTACATCTATGCATTGACCTCAGAGACCTAAATAAGTATATTGTTTTAGATAAATTTCCCTTACCTAGGATCGATGAACTTTTTTCACAAGCAAAGGACATAAAATGGTTCTGGACAATAAATTTAATGTCAGCGTACTACCAGGTCCAGTTACATCCTTCTAGTAGGAATCTCACAGCGTTCGTCACTCCTTTCAGGTATTATAGATTTGTATGCATGCCGTTTGGCCTTGCATCAGCGGCTGCAGTTTGTTTTTTAGCACCTGATGCACAAACCTTTCAAAGGCGTCGAAGGAGTGACGTTCTTCCAGGATGAATCGAATTTTTGTGCCCAGACAGGCAGGAGAACAATTGTAGGCTTAAGTTGGTGTTGGGGAAGTTAGCTGACGAAGGTCTTATGGCGGAAGTCAATAAATGCAAGTTTGCTTTGAACTTTGTGACATTCTTGGGTCATGAGGTGGGGTGTAATGGTATATTGCCCAAAAAGGACATTATTGAGGTGATTAGTAATGCCCAGCCCCAACATCCAAGGAGGAAGTTAGATCTTTCCTTGGCCATGTGGAATTTCTTTCAAACTTTGTCTGGAATTTTGCTATGAAGACACATGGTCTAAGGCAGTTATTAAAAACAAAGCAAATATTCACTTGGAGTGAAGATTTACAATCTAATTTGAAAGGATTAAAGATGATATAAGTACAGAAGTGCCCTTGCAGGGGTTTGCGGAGGGAGCATGTAATATTATCACCACGGATGCCAGTGGGAAGACCTGGGGCAGTTTTAACCCAGTTGTCAGATGCAGGTGAAGAATGCACTGTGGCGTATGACTCCCGATCATTGTCTCCCTCCAAGGAAAGGTTTTCAGTCATCAAAAAGGAGATGTTAGCGCAAGCGTGGGCTATGGAGAAATTCAGACGATATGGTGCCGATCACGATCCTGTAAAAACCGGGTACGAACCGTCGGACGGAGCATATTCTCCGTCCGACGCGTACCCGGTCGTAACAATATACAAACATGGAATTACAATTCGCACGGAAACACCATTTCCGTACGAATCGTACAGAACCCCGACCGACCAAAATAAACATACAAGTGCGATCCGGGAAAGCGCCGACGTGACGTCGAGACGCACGCAGCCTGCCATTCACGAACCAGGAATTACGATTCGCACCGACGTCATCCCGCACGGACAATATTTTCCGGCTGCCAAAAACTGCCGGGAAATCAGGACGACGCGAACAAGGAGCACCTGTACGCGACGGACTGACATGGACCCGAACCTACGTGTCATCCCGGCCCTCATAGCAGTCGACCTCCTCTACAGGTTCCGACGCAGACGCCGCAGAAGGTCAGAACAACTAAGGGAGGAGGGGAAAGGGGGGGGGGGCAGGACCAGGGGCAGGCCACAAAACCACCACCAAAGTCACACAGCACACATGCCCTGGACATACCTGACCCCCAGGCCCTGGTCACTACGAGGGGGTGGGGGCGTGTCCAGCAAAGCCAGCGTCCGCCACAACAGAAGTGCCTGACGACGCGAACCGGCAACACAACTATACAGGTACGTCCCGTACCCACGCCTTAAGAGCGTGGGTACGAGTCGTACCACGCCCACACCTACGTCACCCCAACAATGGCGGGACGGCTGTACCCACGAGGCAAAGGCCTGGGTACAGCCCGCACAAGCATCACATAGCGTGGGGACGGATATGTACGGACTGTTCCCCCACCCCCGTATGCATGGAGCGTACCCCCAACCCCAACAGTGTAAGTACGACCCGTACCCCCACCCGCGTACGTATGGAGCGTACCCCCCACCCCAACAGTGTAAGTACAACCCGTACCCTAACCCGCGTACGTATGGAGCGTACCCCCACCGCAACAGTGTATGTACGACCCGTACCCTCACCCCCGTATGTATGGAGCGTACCCCCCACCCCAACAGTGTAAGTACTCAAACTGCCCCGGAGAGCTTCCACCTCCGCAGCCCTTCTTTCCTTACACTGGCTACCTCTCCACAAGAGAATTCTATTTAAGATTCTAATCGTCGCCTTCAGATCCTTCAACAAATCCGGGCCAAAATACCTCCACAAACGTTTTCCCCACTACATCCCCAGGCGATCTCTCCGCTCGGCACAGGACAACCTCATCCTGCCTGCAAAATACAATCTGAAGACGAAAGGAGGAAAAACCGTTAGCCACCTAGCCACCAAGGCATGGAACAATTTGCCCAAACACCTCAGGCAAATAACACAAGAAAGACCATTTAGAAAGGCTCTGAAGACCTGGATCTTCAGCCTTCCCGACGATCTCACTAAAGCAGCCATCTAATCCCGCTCTGTTCCCAGACCGGCCATCAAGAACACTTAGCGCCAAGATGCTCCCTCCGGAGCGAACGCCGCGCTTTACAAATACCCCCACAAATACACAAATACACAAAGTACGACCCGTACCCTCACCCGCGTACATATGGAGCGTACCCCCACCCCAACCGTGTATGTACGGACCGTACCCCCACCCCAACAATGTAAGTACGACCCGTACCCTCACCCGCGTATGTATACGTCCCACCCCAACAGTGTAAGTACGACCCGTACCCTCACCCGCGGACATATGGAGCGTACCCCCACCCCAACAGTGTAAGTACGACCCGTAGCCTCACCCGCGGACGTATGGAGCGTACCCCCACCCCAACAGTGTAAGTACGACCCGTACCCTCACCCGCGTACGTATGGAGCGTACCCCCACCCCAACCGTGTATGTACGGACCGTACCCCCACCCCAACAGTGTAAGTACGACCCGTACCCTCACCCGCGTACGTATACGTCCCACCCCAACAGTGTAAGTATGACCCGTAGCCTCACCCGCGGACGTATGGAGCGTACCCCCACCCCAACCGAGTATGTACGGACCGTACCCCCACCCCAACAGTGTAAGTACGACCTGTACCCTCACCCGCGTACGTATACGTCCCACCCCAACAGTGTAAGTACGACCCGTACCCTCACCCGCGGACGTATGGAGCGTACCCCCACCCCAACAGTGTAAGTACGACCCGTACCCTCACCCGCGGACGTATGGAGCGTACCCCCACCCCAACAGTGTAAGTACGACCCGTACCCTCACCCGCGGACGTATGGAGCGTACCCCCACCCCAACAGTGTAAGTACGACCCGTACCCTCACCCGCGGACGTATGGAGCGTACCCCCACCCCAACAGTGTATGTACGTACCGTACCACCACCCCAACAGTGTAAGTACGACCCGTACCCCACCCGCGTACGTATGGAGCCTACTCCCACCCCAACAGTGTAAGTACGAACCGTACCCCCATGGAGCGAACCCACACACGTGTATGTTCTAAGCGTACATATTGTTAAATAGGAGGGGTGTGTGCCTATCACTCCCAGCAGTGCCCAGACGCAGGAGGGGTGGGTGCCTAACACTCCCAGCAGTGCCTAGACACAGGAGGGGTGGGTGCAAAGTCCTCCCAGCAGTGCACAGACAGAGGAGGGGTGGGTGCCTATCACTCCCAGCAGTGCCCAGACGCAGGAGGGGTGGATGCCTAACACTCCCAGCAGTGCCCAGACACAGGAGGGGTGGGTGCAGAGTCCTCCAAGCAGTGCCCAGACACAGGAGGGGTGGGTGTAGAGTCCTCCCAGCAGTGCCCAGACACAGGAGGGGTGGGTGCAGAGTCCTCCCAGCAGTGCCCAGACAGAGGAGGGGTGTGTGCAGAGTCCTCCCAGCAGTGCCCAGAGACAGGAGGGGTGGGTGCAGAGTCCTCCCAGCAGTGCCCAGACACAGGAGGGGTGGGTGCAGAGTCCTCCCAGCAGTGCCCAGACGCAGGAGGGGTGGGTGCCTATCACTCCCAGCAGTGCCCAGACGCAGAAGGGGTGCGTGCCTATCACTCCCAGCAGTGCCCAGACACAGGAGGGGTGGGTGCAGAGTCCTCCCAGCAGTGCCCAGACAGAGGAGGGGTGTGTGCAGAGTCCTCCCAGCAGTGCCCAGAGACAGGAGGGGTGGGTGCAGAGTCCTCCCAGCAGTGCCCAGACACAGGAGGGGTGGGTGCAGAGTCCTCCCAGCAGTGCCCAGACACAGGAGGGGTGGGTGCAGAGTCCTCCCAGCAGTGCCCAGATGCAGGAGGGGTGTGTGCCTATCACTCCCAGCAGTGCCCAGACGCAGGAGGGGTGGGTGCCTAACACTCCCAGCAGTGCCCAGACACAGGAGGGGTGGGTGCAGAGTCCTCCCAGCAGTGCACAGACAGAGGAGGGGTGGGTGCCTATCACTCCCAGCAGTGCCCAGACGCAGGAGGGGTGGATGCCTAACACTCCCAGCAGTGCCCAAACACAGGAGGGGTGGGTGCAGAGTCCTCCCAGCAGTGCCCAGACACAGGAGGGGTGGGTGTGGAGTCCTCCCAGCAGTGCCCAGACAGAGGAGGGGTGTGTGCAGAGTCCTCCCAGCAGTGCCCAGAGACAGGAGGGGTGGGTGCAGAGTCCTCCCAGCAGTGCCCAGACACAGGAGGGGTGGGTGCAGAGTCCTCCCAGCAGTGCCCAGACACAGGAGGGGTGGGTGCAGAGTCCTCCCAGCAGTGCCCAGACGCAGGAGGGGTGGGTGCCTATCACTCCCAGCAGTGCCCAGACGCAGGAGGGGTGGGTGCCTATCACTCCCAGCAGTGCCCAGACACAGGAGGGGTGGGTGCAGAGTCCTCCCAGCAGTGCCCAGACAGAGGAGGGGTGTGTGCAGAGTCCTCCCAGCAGTGCCCAGAGACAGGAGGGGTTGGTGCAGAGTCCTCCCAGCAGTGCCCAGACACAGGAGGGGTGGGTGCAGAGTCCTCCCAGCAGTGCCCAGACACAGGAGGGGTGGGTGCAGAGTCCTCCCAGCAGTGCCCAGACGCAGGAGGGGTGGGTGCCTATCACTCCCAGCAGTGCCCAGACGCAGGAGGGGTGGGTGCCTATCACTCCCAGCAGTGCCCAGACACAGGAGGGGTGGGTGCAGAGTCCTCCCAGCAGTGCCCAGACAGAGGAGGGGTGTGTGCAGTCCTCCCAGCAGTGCCCAGAGACAGGAGGGGTGGATGCAGAGTCCTCCCAGCAGTGCCCAGACACAGGAGGGGTGGGTGCAGAGTCCTCCCAGCAGTGCACAGACAGAGGAGGGGTGGGTGCCTATCACTCCCAGCAGTGCCCAGACGCAGGAGGGGTGGGTGCATAACACTCCCAGCAGTGCCCAGACACAGGAGGGGTGGGTGCAGAGTCCTCCCAGCAGTGCCCAGACACAGGAGGGGTGGGTGCCTATCACTCCCAGCAGTGCCCAGACACAGGAGGGGTGGGTGCAGAGTCCTCCCAGCAGTGCCCAGACAGAGGAGGGGTGTGCGCAGAGTCCTCCCAGCAGTGCCCATAGACAGGAGGGGTGGGTGCAGAGACCTCCCAGCAGTGCCCAGACGCAGGAGGGGTGCGTGCCTATCACTCCCAGCAGTGCCCAGACGCAGGAGGGGTGGGTGCCTAACACTCCCAGCAGTGCCCAGACACAGGAGGGGTGGTTGCAGAGTCCTCCCAGCAGTGCCCAGAGACAGGAGGGGTGGATGCAGAGTCCTCCCAGCAGTGCCCAGACACAGGAGGGGTGGGTGCAGAGTCCTCCCAGCAGTGCCCAGACAGAGGAGGGGTGTGTGCAGAGTCCTCCCAGCAGTGCCCAGAGACAGGAGGGGTGGGTGCAGAGTCCTCCCAGCAGTGCCCAGACACAGGAGGGGTGGGTGCAGAGTCCTCCCAGCAGTGCACAGACAGAGGAGGGGTGGGTGCCTATCACTCCCAGCAGTGCCCAGACACAGGAGGGGTGGGTGCAGAGTCCTCCCAGCAGTGCCCAGACGCAGGAGGGGTGTGTGCCTAACACTCCCAGCAGTGCCCAGACACAGGAGGGGTGGGTGCAGAGTCCTCCCAGCAGTGCCCAGACAGAGGAGGGGTGTGTGCAGAGTCCTCCCAGCAGTGCCCAGACACAGGAGGGGTGGGTGCAGAGTCCTCCCAGCAGTGCCCAGACAGAGGAGGGGTGTGTGCAGAGTCCTCCCAGCAGTGCCCAGAGACAGGAGGGGTGGGTGCAGAGTCCTCCCAGCAGTGCCCAGACACAGGAGGGGTGGGTGCCTTTCACTCCCAGCAGTGCCCAGACACAGGAGGGGTGGGTCAGAGTCCTCCCAGCAGTGCCCAGACACAGGAGGGGTGGGTGCCTATCACTCCCAGCAGTGCCCAGACGCAGGAGGGGTGGGTGCAGAGTCCTCCCAGCAGTGCCCAGACAGAGGAGGGGTGGGTGCCTATCACTCCCAGCAGTGCCCAGACGCAGGAGGGGTGGGTGCCTAACACTCCCAGCAGTGCCCAGACACAGGAGGGGTGGGTGCAGAGTCCTCCCAGCAGTGCCCAGACAGAGGAGGGGTGTGTGCAGAGTCCTCCCAGCAGTGCCCAGACACAGGAGGGGTGGGTGCAGAGTCCTCCCAGCAGTGCCCAGACACAGGAGGGGTGGGTGCAGAGTCCTCCCAGCAGTGCCCAGACAGAGGAGGGGTGTGTGCAGAGTCCTAGCAGCAGTGCCCAGAGACAGGAGGGGTGGGTGCAGAGTCCTCCCAGCAGTGCCCAGACACAGGAGGGGTGGGTGCCTATCACTCCCAGCAGTGCCCGGACACAGGAGGGGTGGGTGCAGAGTCCCCCCAGCAGTGCCCAGACACAGGAGGGGTGGGTGCAGAGTCCTCCCAGCAGTGCCCAGACACAGGAGGGGTGGGTGCAGAGTCCTCCCAGCAGTGCCCAGACACAGGAGGGGTGGGTGCCTATCACTCCCAGCAGTGCCCAGACACAGGAGGGGTGGGTGCAGAGTCCTCCCAGCAGTGCCCAGACACAGGAGGGGTGGGTGCCTATCACTCCCAGCAGTGCCCAGACGCAGGAGGGGTGGGTGCAGAGTCCTCCCAGCAGTGCCCAGACAGAGGAGGGGTGGGTGCCTATCACTCCCAGCAGTGCCCAGACGCAGGAGGGGTGGGTGCCTAACACTCCCAGCAGTGCCCAGACGCAGGAGGGGTGGGTGCCTAACACTCCCAGCAGTGCCCAGACACAGGAGGGGTGGGTGCAGAGTCCTCCCAGCAGTGCCCAGACAGAGGAGGGGTGTGTGCAGAGTCCTCCCAGCAGTGCCCAGACACAGGAGGGGTGGGTGCAGAGTCCTCCCAGCAGTGCCCAGACATAGGAGGGGTGTGTGCAGAGTCCTCCCAGCAGTGCCCAGAGACAGGAGGGGTGGGTTTAGAGTCCTCCCAGCAGTGCCCAGACACAGGAGGGGTGGGTGCCTATCACTCCCAGCAGTGCCCAGACACAGGAGGGGTGGGTGCAGAGTCCTCCCAGCAGTGCCCAGACACAGGAGGGGTGGGTGCCTATCACTCCCAGCAGTGCCCATGTAACGCAAACGGTGGAGTAGCCACAGATACCATGCCCACAAATTTCAGTCAGGTGCACAAAGACCCTGCAGTACATGTACCACATGTGTGCGAGGCTGGGAGTATACGCATGCTTAGCGCAGAAAAGAAAACATGTCCACATGAAGTCATGTCAATAGTCCACATACACAAGTACAATGACTACCAAGGATGCCACGAATGATGCAGGTGGAGACATTGCTCAGCATGCATGTGCAAAGTTGAAGGAGTCCGTCACACACCCAGCTAATGTACACACAGCTCAGCGCTAAATATTGGGAACACCCTGCAGGGAAGATGTCAGGGTACACAGAGCAAGGAATACACCTTTGGACAATTTCACCATGCAGCAACTGCTTACATGAACAGAGAAACCTAGCTAACACCGTGTGATGGCACACAGATCCCAGGGTCCCCCCCAATGACCAGCAGACTACTACATTTTCCACACACCCAACACATGAACACCACCCAAAACCATGTAGCAGCCCCACCAACAGCAATACCAGCAAAGCAGTAGTGTTCCAAGAGGAAAAAAATAAATTGCTTTATTCAGCATGAACCAAAAAAGTCTTGTTTGTAGGAAGTTCAATATTTACAAAGCCCATAGGGCAGTCCAGAAGTCGCAGCTGGATGGGGGACACAGTGGGATGCGTGTCCCCTAGCTTGCCTGCACAGTTAGATTCCGTCGTCTTCCACAGGGGTGAGGGCATCATGGGGGGGGGGGGAAGAACCAGGCACCGCAGGGACAGGAGGGCGAAGGGTAGGCGTCGTGGGTGCAGGGATGGAGGACTCCACCACAGGGGGTGGGGCAGGGCCAAAGGCGGAGGCTTGGATCTCGCTGCACACCTTAGCAAGGTCCTCCAGGGAATCCCCTGCACCCGAAGGAACCACAGGCCCCAAGGAGGGGGGGGGGGGGGTCAGAGGGATGGGTCGCAGCGCCACTGGGGGAGGGTGTAGACAGGGGGGGGGAATCAACCACCCTGACCGGGGACTCCCTTGACCGCTTGCGGGGTGGTGTCACTGTGGGGCTCAGGGACAGAGCGGCCATGAAGGAGTCTTTGTGTGATATGTGGCCAGGAGAGCTGAGGGGAGGGGATTTGGAGGGAGTGGATTGGGTGGAATGCGGACTCCCACTCTGGCTGCGTGTCTTACGTTTGCCCCCGACCCAGTGGGTGTGCCTACTTCACCCTGTGTGTGCGTGCCAGGAGGTGTGCGTATGACCTTCCCTGCTGGTGTGGTGCCTGTGTCTGTTGTGGTGTGTGCATGCGTACGTCTGGGTGTACGTGGGACAGGCATGGGAGTGGGAAGTGTGGATGGGGCAGGGGTAGGGGGTGGGACGTAGCACTGCAGGAGACCCACTGCTGCAGTCAGTGTCGAGTCTATGGACCTCAGCAACTGCCGTTGGTCAGCCTGCGATGAAAAAATGCCCTCCAAGTATGCCTCCATGTTGTGCTGCACTTGGCTGTGGCCATGGAGGACATTAAGGATCGCAGCCTGACCAACCTGCAACTGCCGCTGGATGTCCACAGACTCGGCATTGGCGGCAGCAGTGGAGACAGGGGCAGGGGGTGCGGTGCC
The DNA here is from genome assembly GCF_964204655.1 of Triturus cristatus. NCBI lineage: Eukaryota > Metazoa > Chordata > Amphibia > Caudata > Salamandridae > Triturus > Triturus cristatus. Next base: position 1,283,185,202 of record NC_140585.1, read on the forward strand.
TGGCAGGAAGGAGACATGTGGTGACCGTGGACGTTGGGAAGGGACACGAGCAAGTGGGAGGCGGCTGATGGCAATGGAGGGGGCGGGGTGCGATGTTGTGCCGCTGTCAGCTGCTGGTGCAGCCTCCGCCCACTCGGAGAGATCATCCTCGGACCCGTCGGCTTCATATTCGGTGGTGCCAGTGGACAGGTCCTCGGCCTCACTCTCCTCCGCCTCTGTACCACTCAATGTGCCAGCCACGATGTCAACGCTGGCAATGGGGCTCGGTCCCTCCGCTCCGTCTGTGCTCATGTCTCCCTCCGTGTCCCCCGACGATGCTGTGGGCAAGGTGAAGAGACAGCAATTAATCACACACCTGTATACATATGTCACATGAGTCCAATCTACGTAGGTTACAGTGCATAGCCTGAAAAGTAAGATCAGTAACATCTACAAAACAAGGTACAGATGTAGGGCATGCTACACACAGTTGGTTGACCCACCATGCCAATGAAAATCCATGGAGAGCATGACACAATAGCAAATGACATGAAATGGAGTTTGACAGAGGAGCCAGGCCCTAGGGAGAATCCAGCACTGCATCTGCACCACACAGCGTTGCCGACAATAGGGATGAGGAGGGACCAAATCCATGAGCTTGAGGCACATGCTGCATAGGTAATACTGAAAACATGCCCAACATGACTGGCTCACTGCACCTTGAGTGTATGTCCAGCCAAACATCACACACTGGCCAGAACTAGCAAGGAGATTTCAGGTTTTGACATGTAGGCTTGCCCCGCACCAACCACCCCCTACATGAGACAATCTGTTGAGACACAGGTGGCACGTACACCTCTTAGTCTGGGTGAAATACACAGGGGATGCATAAATGCAAGATTGGACGCCAAATACCCGAGGTGCGCCTGTCCAAATAATCATATACAAATGGCCAGCATCAGATGATTGTAACAAGACACACAGGCACTGGCCACTGTGACTATGAACAAGGAAAATCAGGTCAGGCTGTACAGTGGACACTTGTACTACATTTCACCTCAATATACATGGTGCCAGGGGACAATGGCACAGAGCACAACCTATGCTGTAGACACTGAGAGTGTCCACGTTTTGTGATGACACACATGACACCTCGGAAAATATGCCCCAGGGGACAGTAGTGGCAACACAGCTCCATGGTCCTGAATGGGAATGACTGCAACACACGCCACCATCCCTGCACTATGCGTATCGCACACTCATGCACATCATTTCACAGGCCACAACATAGGACATGTGCACTGTAAGGCATGACACTTGTGAGACTAACTTCCATGTCTGGACTCAGCATCAGTGCCAACTGACATGGAACCCACATGTACTGAACTGGACAGGGCACAGGCAAGGTCCCAAAACCGGTTACACACCACCCCCACACATGATGCTACAGGCATAGTTCACGTGGAGAAAGTGCCAGCCTAGATAACCTTGTGAAGGAGTGACTACACACAGACCAGGGAACACATTGCAAGGAGGGGAAGGGAGGCAGGAGAGCACAGCTATACAGTGGGTAACTGGATCTGCACAGCACCTTTAAACCCTGGCAGTGTATCCATGCAACTGTGCACTTACAAATGCTGGTGAAACACAACAAGCACACATGTACCTACCCCCTTCCTGCTGCTGCATCTCCTGTAAGCGCCTCTCCAAGTCTGGAAAGACCACCGGCAGCACACGCTTGTGGATGTGGCTCAGTCGGCGGCGCCCGCGGTTCTTATGGCTCTCAGGTGAGTCCCCAGCAGGACCCGTGCGATCCTCCGCGTCCAGCACCGGATATCCTGCCAGCGTTTTCTCACCTGGGCCAGGCACCGCTTGCGACCCTCCGTCCTCCTCACGGCACTGACGGCGTTCATCCAGATCTGCTTCTTGGCAGAGGCGCCTACCTGTGAGGATGAACAAGTGACACTACATCAATACACCTGGCACATGTCACAGAGACACATATTAGAACACATTTGCTGTTTACAACAAGGCATAGTATGCATACAACGCATTGCACCTTTGTCATAGGGACATGATCCTCTGGGGAAGGGCGAAAGCAGTACGTGCCATTGAAAGGACACAGGTGGAATGAGGGCAACTACACAATCAATGATCCAGGCTCACACTGTGCATCACAAGCTACACCAGGATAATGTGCAGCACCTCTAAGCAGTCACATGCCACAGGCCACTGACGCTACCGCAGCAGAGTACACAGACACGCACAGGCACAGGACATTCACCTGCCATTGCCAAATGCAGCGACAAACCTCACTCTGCACATGTGCCACTAGACTGGGGGGGGCTCACAGGTGTGGGGCTGGCTCTGCACGTCAGACACACAGCACTGCTCCCTGCTCACATCACATGGCCAGGGTATATCCATCCCTCATGCAGCTGGGCTGCTACACTCCACATATGCACCCACCCACATGACAGGGGACTTACACACACACCCATGTCCAGGGTACGAACACATCATGTGGACACTCTCAGCACAGGTACACAGAACTAACACACATCTGTGGGTACAGTCACCTGTCACACTGGGCTGACCACATAATCACATGAGGACTGTAGAGGCAACATTCCCAGGAGGATAAGACAGGCAGAATGTGGCATGCACCATGCAGTGATTGTCACAGTAAACACGATGCAAGTGAGGATGGCAGACATGCACCACTGCATGCTCTGGCTGGGAGACATCAGGCATTCCCCCCCCTGGAACCCCCCCTACAGTACATAGCATGTGTGAGACACCTGGACACAATGCCAGAAGTCACAGTCACAAAAAAGGGACACAGTCTGTGCCAGTGGACTCTGCACTCACCTGATACCCTGAACGCCCATACAGCATGGGGTACTGTGGGAGGATCACATCCAGCAGAGCCATGTTCTCCTCCAGGGTGAAGGGCTGTGACCTCTCCACAGACCTTGACATGGTTCCAGGGAATCAGTAGCAGCAGCTGGGTCGTGGAATCCAGAGATGTGCAGGCAAGTGCTCCCTCATGGGACCTAGCTGCCTTATATCTGCCTTGCTGGCCTGTTTCATGCCCAGGAGTACAGAGTGATTGGTCACTCACATTTGCATCCTATGTTTCCTCCAATCCCTTCAAACCTAGCACAGTCAGTGGGTTCTTATTGTGTTTTTTTCTTCAGCATGATGTCAACCCCACAAACACATTGCAACAAAGTAGATTCATTCCAACTGACTTCTGCTGTGCACCTTCCAGAACAAATTCAAACTTTAAACTTGGTCTCCATGACAACCAGCATGCATGTAGGCATTAATACTTGTCCCTCATGTGTCCCCTATGTAATTTTGAGCTTCACACACAGGTACGGTGCGTTCCGGGGCCCTAGGGTACCCCAAATGCATAGCAACGGCCCGTACAGGCGTGTGTACGGGCCGTACCACTATGAGTACGCATACGCAAGAACACCCATAGTGGTACGGCCCGTACACACGCCTGTACGTTCACTATCACCATGGGTGTCCTCGCGTATGCGTACTCGTAGTGGTACGGCCCGTACACACGCCTGTACGCTCACTATCACCATGGGTGTCCTCGCGTATGCGTACTCGTAGTGGTACGGACCGTACACACGCCTGTACGCTCACTATCACTATGAGTACGCATACGCGAGAACACCCATAGTGAGACGGACCGTACACACGCCTGTACGCTCACTATCACCATGGGTGTCCTCGCGTATGCGTACTCGTAGTGGTACGGCCCGTACACATGCCTGTACGTTCACTATCACTATGGGTGTCCTCGCGTATGCGTACTCGTAGTGGTACGGCCCGTACACACGCCTGTACGCTCACTATCACTATGGGTGTCCTCGCGTATGCGTACTCGTAGTGGTACGGCCCGTACACACGCCTGTACGCTCACTATCACCATGGGTGTCCTCGCGTATGCGTACTTGTAGTGGTACGGCCCGTACACATGCCTGTACGCTCACTATCACCATGGGTGTCCTCGCGTATGCGTACTCGTAGTGGTACGGACCGTACACACGCCTGTACGCTCACTATCACTATGAGTACGCATACGCGAGAACACCCATAGTGATAGTGAACGTACAGGCGTGTGTACGGTCCGTACCACTCCGAGTACGCATACGCGAGGACACCCATGGTGATAGTGAGCGTACAGGCGTGTGTACGGGCCGTACCACTACGAGTACGCATACGCGAGGACACCCATAGTGATAGTGAACGTACAGGCGTGTGTACGGGCCGTACCACTATGAGTACGCATACGCGAGGACACCCATGGTGATAGTGAGCGTACAGGCGTGTGTACGGGCCGTACCACTACGAGTACGCATACGCGAGGACACCCATGGTGATAGTGAACGTACAGGCGTATGTACGGGCCGTACCACTGTGAGTACGCATACACGAGGACACCCATAGTGATAGTGAACGTACGCACGCGTGTACGGGCCGTACCACTATGGGTGTTCTTGCGTATGCATACTTACTGACTGTACACATGCCTGTACGCTCACCATCACTATGGGTACACATACGGCAGCACTCCCATAGTGATATGGGAACGTACACAGGCCCTCTTAGCAGCAGTACGGTGGTTTTCACACATCACAGTGGTGACAGGCAGCACCCAGGAAGGAATAGGGCTGACATACTTGTCCATGGATGACATCAAGGCATTGTCTGGGCAGTACTACATGTGTGGGGCACAGGTGTGAAAGGCTGTGATGTGGCACATTACTCCAGAGTCGAGAAGGCACCAGATGTATGATGAGATGTGTACACATGTAATGTGTGACGGTGCAATGTGTGCCAGGCATGCCCTTGACTCCTTTGACATTTGTGCATGTCGTACTGCACACTTGTGATGAGCGTCACTGGCATGGCACGGACACCAACACACGGAAGTGTCCCCTGAGGCCCGGTACAGGGGTTACCACACCTGACATGTCACTACCCACGGTGCACGATGTGACTTTGTCATGTATGTGTGGGGGGTTCCCATTAGGTTGATGTTGGAGCTCCCTCAAAAGCTGCAGCTGTTGCAGCAACCAACATGTGTCTGTGTGTAGATTGACATTGCACACTGTTCCGCACACCATGCCACATGTGGTATCGGATGTGAGGTGCGTATGTATGCATGGGACACGGAGTAGCGTAACAAGGACATGTCTGCATCCTCTCTATGAATGTGTGGTGAGTCATGACATGTACACCTTCATGGCAAGGTCTGTGGGCTGTCCTAGTGTAATGTCATGTGACCTGTGGCTCTAGTGTTCCGCTACCAGTCTCTGCAATCGACATCCTACTTCTGCTGATGTGTGGATGTATGTCACTCCTGTCTTGCGTCTGGCTGTTCACTTGCACTGGGACACAGCTAATCCCATGCCATGGCATATGGAGGTTCACAATCTCTGTGTGTAGCTGGGTCTTGGTAGGAGTGTCACCTGGCAGCCATACGTGTCCAGGGCATGTGGCACATACCTGACTCCGTATGTAGCATATGTGTATAGACAGATTAACATGTGCTCAGTACAAATAAATTGTTGTTGTGGTGCACTCACTCTTCCTTGTCACTTCCAAATTACTGCAGAGCGCCGCCTCTTCCCCGACCAATTCCGGACTTGGCTGCCATGCGGGAGAATGACTGTATCCGGTGCTACCGCTTCCCCCAACGGTTGATTCTGGAGTTGACGGCGAGACTGGCACCACACCTGCAACCACTGCACAGGTATCCTACGGCACTGACACCCAAGCTGAAGGTAATGGCAGCCCTACATTTTCTAGCCACGGGTACCTTTCAAAATACCATAGCTCATGTTGGTGGCATGTCCCAGAGCATGTTCTGCCGTGTGCTGCATGATTTCTTAGAGGCCATATTGCTTCACCTGGAATACTTCATCCATTTTCCTACCCCTGAAATGTTGACTGGGGTCAAGCGTGGATTCTATGCCCTGGGAGGGATGCCCCATGTCATTGGGTCCATAGATGGGACACATGTGGCTTTGGTACCACCACAGGCACAGGAGGTAGCGTACCGGAATCGCAAGCACTACCACTCCATCAATGCCCTTGTGGTGTGTCTGTCCAACATGGTGATTTCACATGTCTGTGCTTGTTTTCCAGGATCAGCACACGATGCCTACATCATGAGGCGTAGCAGGGTGCCTGAAATGATGACGCAGCTGCGCAACGAACGAGCATGTGTTGTTGGTGGGTACAGTCTGTCTGTCCTGTATTTTGCGTAGACTTCCAGCACGACCGCTTCTCCTGTCCTGCTTATGTCCATGTACTTTCCATGTAGGGGACGCTGGCTATCCCAACATGCCATGGCTGATCACACCTCTCCGCAACCCCATCACGCCGGCCCAGCTCCGCTACAACACCGCCCATGGCCGGACAAGGCGAGTGATAGAGAGGACGTTTGGCCTCCTGAAGAGCCGATTCAGATGCCTCCACAAGACCGGCGGCGCCCTCCCATATGCCCCGGCGAAGGTCTGCAAAATCTTCATGGTCTGCTGCATGCTGTACAACATAGCAGTTGGGAAAGCTGTGCCACTCATCCTGGATCAAGATGACCAGGACCATCCACCCGTGGAGGACGAAGGGCTTGGCAATGGGGCTAGTGATGTGGAGGATGTGGAGCCGCAAGAGGACATCCGGACTCGGCTCATACGCGACTTCTTTGCTTAGTGGTGAGTACCAGTGTCTGAGTGTGCACGCATTGGTCCCCGTGTGGCATGTGTTGCGATGTGTGTCTCCACCTGCATGTATGGCACGTGAGTCAGAGGTGTGTGTGGGTGTGTCACTGGAGTGATGGTGCCAGTGATGGTTGTATTTCCCCAGTCATAATTGTGACCTAGCATGTTGTCATCCATACATGTGTCGAGTACATGCACATGCAAGTGGCTGTGCTTTTTGTGGCTGACTTCTTGTGTGTCTCTCTTCCCCAGGTACTTGCGCATGCTGTCTGCTGGTTGCATTGTTGTGGCACTGCTATTCCTCATGGACACGTCATCGTGTGCTGACTCAGCGTTACACGCACGGACAAGTTTGGAAGTCTCCTTAGGGTAAGGGATGCATCAGGGGTGTATTGGGTGTGGCAGTTGTTTACGATGTGTGCACACTGCCCCTGTCGATGTTTGGTTCCTCTGCAGACATGTCGCATCACCATGGGACACATGACATGCAGCTGGGTACACCTGAATAGATGGTCAGACTTGTTGCCAGTCATCAGTGATGGGATTGTGGAATGTGATGATGGCATCAATGTGTGTAACACTGCCCTCGGACACATACGGTTTGCATTGGCTTGACATGCTGTGGGACTTCCACATCAGCGGATCAATGGTGTATGGCAGGCTCTCCGTGAGCAGCTGGGGGTGTTTAGCTGTTAGCCGACACTTGTGTGCCAGTTCCATGGCTATCACGCATGTGTGCTGCAGAAGGGGGGTGCCAGTGTTGGACCCACATGTTACTCCACATGAACTGTTCATGTGTACTTCGAGTTGCCTCTGCAATCCCGAATACATGACTAATAAAGGTGTCCCTATGCCTCCAAGGTGCCTCTTCTCAGTCAATGCTGGTGTGTTGCCATGGTGCATCCGGCATGTCTGGCATGGTTTTCCGTGATAGTGGCTATGTGTCTATGTGTAGAGTAGCAAGATGCAAGCTGTTTGTGTGGGATTAGACTGTGTATTGTGCATGATGTCCATGACTGTGTGGGTATTGTGACATGTGCCATCCCCATGCATCCAACGTTGGCCAGGCCACCATTCTCTGCATCCACCTGACTCAAGCTTGCAGGACATGGTTCTGCCACCTGTCTACACATACCTGGGTGCCCCCCAGGACACTCGACATGATCCCTGACCTCTGCGCATGACTGTTGCTGTACTCAATATGTCTGTCGGCATGGTTGTGCGGCCACCCCCTCAGCTGGTTGGGCCCATCACGGGTGTGTATGGTGCTCCATGTCTGTCTTGCCTAATACACTGTGACCCGTGTGTCCTGTGCCAGACTCAGGCCCCAGGGTGTGGATGGTTGAAGTCAAAAGAGAACTCAGGCATGTTTAGACTTTACAAGACACATGTAAGGTAATAATGCAACCAGCAGGCATCTTCTCTTCATGGTGTGACTTTTTATTTTAGTGCGGGGGGGGGGGGTTTGACATGAGGGGCTTTCCGGGTGTGTGGAATCCAAAGTTCACTAGGGGAGTTGGTGTCCTTGCCATTAGAAATCCTCAGAGTCCATGCCACAGTCTTTGTCAACATTGGTCAGACAGTGACCAGCAAGGCCATGTGGCAGAGAATGTCTTTTGATGCTGAGCTGCTGTTGCTCCAGTGGGCCAGGTGCCAGGCCAGGTGTCCTGGGAGATGGTGCTGTAGCGCCGACCCTCACGGTCTTTTCCGTGGACGACCCGCCCTCCTGCGGGGACCCTCAGAAGCAGGCCGTGATGATGTTTGGGATGCTCCATCGGATGTTTCCTCCTCCTCCTCCTGATCCCTCCCTGTGGGTGGTGATGTTCTACGCCTTCTGGCACAGGGAGGGTTGCCCATGTTGTCGGCCATCCGACGGAGTGTACTGTGAATTCCCGTGAACACCGTCACGAGCTCAGCCTGTCTGTCCTCCATCCTCCGTTGGTGTTGCAGTAGACAGGCATGTTGCTCCGCATGTTGCTGGGCCTGCTGGGTCTTGATCTCATCGAGGGTCCCCTTCATATCGTTGAGGGTGGACACAACCTGGGCCATGCCCGTGGTGTCCTGCCGGTATGTGTCCAGGATGTTTCGGACATGGGAATATACCGGTTCCCCAGCCAACTGGTCAGGCTGGCGCCTCCGCCGTCCTCCACTCCCACCACCCCTGCCCACTTGCACCTGGCCTGCCTTTGTGGGCACATCGGGTCTCCGGGACCCCTTAGGGGTGGCATTGGCGTTGTCGCCTGCCTCCTCCTGGGTGCCCGGGACACCGTGTCCCTCCTGGCCAGCCTGGCTGCTTTGTGGTGGTGGGGCAGGGATCCTGGGTGTCTCCTGGGATGTGGCAGGAGTGGGGGTGGTGGTTGGCCCCGTTGTACCTGACTCAGGTGCTGCAGGTCGTTGGACACCAGAGGGGCCAGGTTGGTCGGGGTCGTCCACAGAGTGGTGAGAGTCGTCGCTGCCGGTGGGATCGGCCTCCTGCAGAGCCGGGTCCTGTGAGTCTTCCCCCCCAGTGTTGGGGGGTGATCCACGACGTTGACCTGTGTGTGAGAGAGACAATGTTAATTTTGTTCCATGCAACATCCATGTTTCATTAGTTTCAAAGTTGGAACATTTCCTCTGGGAATTTGGATCTGTCTTGCATTCCACTCACAGTGCACTTGTGCATGGGTATGTCCCTTGGGCACAGCTTTGGCGACTTTACCTATGTGTGGCAGAGTCTTACTTGCTGCGTCAAGTGTGACTGCAGTCAGCAGTGGAGTGGGCAGGTGTGGCGAGCCGTGCATTGGCGCCTTCCGTGTAGCACTGTACGTGGGCACATGAAGTTGTTCCACACACTTATATGATGCAGGTAGCTGTCGTTGTGCTCATGCACAGGTTGTGACATGGCCCTGTGTTTTGCCATGGAGGAGAGGGGGGGTGCTGGCACTGGCCACCCTTGTCTACATGCATGCAGTCCACCTGCTGACGAGCAGACATTCCCACACACCACAAGGTTGATTTGCTCTCCCTGTGTGTCCCTTTCTCGCTCCCTCTCTGTCCCCCTCTCCCTCCCTCTGTGTATCAGCCTCCTCCCTCTGTCCATCTCCCTGTGTCTCCCTCCCTCTCTGTCCCCCTCTCCCTCCCTCTGTGTGTCGGCCTCCTCCCTCTGTCCGTCTTCCTGTGTCTCCCTCCCTCTCTGTCCCCCTCTCCCTCCCTCTGTGTGTCACCCTCTGTCACCTCAGCCCAGCTTCCTAGGCACACACTTTTTGCAGATCTTTGACTGGCCCTTGGCTTGTTGATGTGAGTTTGTTTCTGACCAGCAGGCACCCATTGGGTGTAGTGTGTGTGTCTGCGCTGCTGCTGTGGTGGTGTGTGCTGCCACTCTTTCACAGTGTTGGCTGTTCATTAGCTGCTGTCATGTGCAAAAAAGTGCCTTCACCCCCATGTCTTAATGCAAGGCGTCCGCCATTTGCTGGCAAGTCTTTCCTGTGTGGGGACACACTGTTTGTCTGGCTGTGACCTAGGCCATATGGGCAGAGGGCATTGTTGTCTGCTTCTGAGTTGCACTATGTGATTTTTGGGGCCCACACTACCGCTATCCGGGCTACTGTGTCTTGTGTTGGTGTTTTCTGTGGCCTGTGACTTGACATTGTCCAGCTGGGTGCATGGGGCATGGTGGCGCCAGTGGCATGTGCGTGTTCATGGAGTGTGGTAGAGTCATGCAATAGCTTGGGGTGGTTGCGTGCCTGTTTGTGAGTTTGGTTGTGGATGACGTTCCCCCCATGTGAGGTGAGTTGTTTGTGTACTCACCCGGGTCTCGGAGTCCGTCTAATCCATCCACTGCCTCCACCGGCAGTATGGCCATCACCCTCTCCTCCCAGGGATGGTAGTGTACGGGTCTGCGGGACGGCCCTCCTCCAGTGACGTTGGCCTGGTTGTGTTCATCCGTCATCTTGGCTCGGACCCTCCTCCGCAGATCGTGCCACCTGGCTTGGCATTCCTGCTTGTTCCTTCTGGTGTCCGCAACAGCATTCACAGTATCGACGATAGTCTGCCACATGGCTGTTTTTGCTGAAATGCTGGTCTGTCTGACCAATGTTCCAAAGAGCTGTGGCTCGACTCTGAGGATTTCATCGACAAGGACCTCCAACTCTCGGCTAGTGAACTTTGGATTCTTGTTAGTGGGCATGGTGAGGGGTGTAGGTGTGGATGGTGGGGGGGGTGTGGATGGTTGTGGGTGTGTGGGTGTGGTTGTGCAGGTGTGTGTGTGAATGTGATGAGGGGGTGTTTGTGAAGGTGTGTGTGTGAAGGTGTGCAAGTGTAAGGTGTCGTGACGCTTCTAGTATGGTGCTGTAGGTTGTCTGTGGGGTCTGGCAGCAGTGAGTCTGTTGCAAAGGCTCATGGTTTGTGTGTGTGGGCCCTTTTTATTGGTCCATTGGTGGGTGTGGCTGTGTTTGAACTTTGGGTGGGTGTGTTATAAGGAGTGGCTGTGTTTTGGGCCTCTGTTTGTTTTTGGCAGTTGCAGGTCAGTGAATGTGTTGTTTTAGTGGTTGTTGGACATGTTTTGTGGCTTTGTGCCATTCGAATGGTGTATTCTTGTGTCGTTTTGGTTTGTCCTGGTTGTGTACGTGCGTTTTTAGCGTGTGTACGGTGTGTACATGGGCCATTTTGTTGTACAGTGCTGTCCTTGTGTGTGGCTTGGTACGACTCGTACATGCGGTTGTGATGTTGGGGCCTGGGGTGCGCTCCGTACTTAGAATGTTGTGGTGGGGGTACGCTCCATGCATACGCGGGTGGGGGTACGACTGTAATGTACACGGGTGTAGATACACGGGGGTACGACACGAACGTAGAGGGGGGGTAGGACACGTACACTGGTGTACATACACGGGGGGTACGACATGTACACGGGTGTACATACACGGGGGTACGACACGTACACGGGTGTACATACACGGGGGGTACGACACGTACACGGGTGTACACACACGGGGAGTACGACACGTACACGGGTGTACATACACGGGGGTACGACACGTACACGGGTGTACATACAGGGGGGGGTACGACACGTACAGAGGTGTACATACACGGGGGTACAACACGTACACGGGTGTACATGCATGGGGGGGTACGACACGTACACGGGTGTACATACACGGGGGGTACGACACGTACACGGGTGTACATACAGGGGGGGTACGACACGTACACGGGTGTGCATACACGGGGGTACGACACATACACGGGTGTACATACAGGGGGGGTACGACACGTACACGGGTGTACATACACAGGGGGTATGACACGTACAGGGGTGTACATACAGGGTGGGGTACGACACATCTACGGTGTACATAAAGGGGGGTACGACACGTACACGGGTGTACATACATGGGGGGGTACGACACGTACACGGGTGTACATACAGGGGGGGTACGACACGTACACGGGTGTACATACACGGGGGTACGACACGTACACGGGTGTACATACATGGGGGTACGACACGTACAGGGGTGTACATACAGGGGGGGTACGACACGTACACGGGTGTACATACATGGGGGGGTACGACACGTACACAGGTGTACATGCACGGGGGTACGACACGTACACGGGTGTACATACAGGGGGGGTACGACACGTACACGGGTGTACATACAGGGGGGGTACGACACGTACACGGGTGTACATACATGGGGGGGTACAACACATACAGGGGTGTACATACAGGGGGGGGTACGACACGTACACAGGTGTACATACAGGGGGGGGTACGACACGTACATGGGTGTACATACACGGGGGTACGACACGTACACGGGTGTACATACACGGGGGTACAACATGTACAGGGGTGTACATACAGGGGGGGTACGACACATACACGGGTGTACATACACGGGGGTACGACACGTACACGGATGTACATACACGGGGGTGTACATACACAGGGGTGTACATACACAGGGGGTACGACTCGAACGTACGGGGGCTGGGGGGAGTGTTGGGCGCGTATGCGGGCACATGTCTCCATGGTTGCTATGGGAGTTCGGTGCGGACGGTGTTTTTTCCATGCGGTTGTAACATCGGACGCACGGGATGGATCGTGATTCCGCGGTCGGACTTCACATTTCACATTTGTACGGTAAATCGTCCGTGGACGTGTCGGACACTTTTTCCGACCCGAGGACGTGTGGGGAATACTTCCCAATGCGATTCGTATGGACTTTTTGCCATGCGAATCGTAATTGGCAGTTTGTACGGCACTTGTACGATTCGTACGGTAAAAAGACCGGATACGAGTCGTACGGGGAATTTTTTTACCCGATCGTAATTGGCACCTATGTGTGAAGTTCACAATTTACACTTCAAACAGACCATAAACCTCTGGTAAAGGTTCTTACTTCCAATGGTATAATCAGAGCTACTCCAAGGATTACAAGAATTAATTTGAGATAACTAGATTTTGTATATGAGGTGAAATACCTACCCTGGAAGAAAAACAAAGTGGCGGACTGTTTGGGCCGTTCTCCTTTGCCTGGGCATGAAGAAGCCAAGGAAGAGTGGGATGATTACAATGTAGCAATAATTGAGGATGGTAAAGCAGGTACGGGAAACAAAATATGGAGAGGATGATACCCTGGGGTTGGTTAAACCAATTTGTTGTCAAAGGATGGTCTAACAAAAGCACATTACAGGATAAATGTTAATGACTGTGGGAAATAACAGACAAATTGTGAGGGGTATATTATGAGGGGGGACAAGTTGATACCTCCTAAAGAGCTGCCAGTGAGAATTTTGGATATAACCCACGAGGGACACCTGTGTATCTTCAAACTTAAAAGAGTACTGAAGGCATCCTATTAGTGGCCAGGCATAGTTAATGATCTAGAACAATTTGTGAAGAATTGCCAGACCTGTGCCAATTCAGACAAAGCACAGTCTATGTTTCTGCCATCTTGGGTGATAGTAAGTGTCCTAAGTACCAGTGGAAATAGTTGAGTATAGATATTAGGGATCCATTCTAGATGATTAGGGTGTTTCCAATTAAGTCATTGTGGTCATTGACCAGTACTCAAAGTGGCCAGAGAGTGAAGTCTCAGATGCAGTGAATGCTAAATCTTTAATTTCATACATAGAGAAAATGTTTTTGAGGGAGTGTAATCCCAAATCTATTCTCAGTGATAATGGTCCAAAGTTTGTCTCCTAGAAGTAAGGGAATTTGTTTAGTAGGAATGGGATTACTGCAAAGAAGACTCTGATGTACCATCTTGCCGGGAATGGCGACGCGGAACGTTTTAATAGAGTGTTGATGGGCAGTGTGGAAGCAGCCATCAATGCAGGCAAAAAATGGGTGAAGGAACTGAATAGCACACTTTGGGCATGTAGATAACTCCCACGGGCACAGAGTACAGTCCATTACACATTCTTAGGGGGAGAGAACCTTTTACAAAGGATAAAAGGGTTTGAAAAAATATTAACATTTGCAGTAAATGTTCTCTTTCAGTAGTGAAAAATAATTAAATTAAAATCTATCAGTTGAACGAAACATACTATGACAGGGAGCATGGAGTAAAGGAGGTGTATTTATCACCTAGTGATTGGGTGAGGGTGAATTTAGGCCATAATCTAGGAAGGGGTGCGGCAAGTTTAATGAACCATTATAGGTGGTGGAGGTTTATGCTAAATCAGCTTTATTGAGTGATAAAAAGATTTGCCATTGTAGTAGAATGGCCAGATGCAATAAGGGGCTGAATTGGCAAGTTGAAAAAAGAGGACAAGGATATTCCTCACCTTCTATGGAACGGATGTGGGATGAAATTTGTAGTGCTGCTTAAGTGTCAAGAGAGGATGTTGGTGAGAATGTCAACATTCCCATTGCTAATACTACAGAGTTAAGAAGTAGCACTGAAGCAACACGTGTGGATAGGTCTATTAAGCTGCCAAAGAAATTCAAGGATCATGTAATGGAAGGCATATACCTTGTTATGCATTATAACTGTAGTACTATATGTTTTAAAAGAAAAGAAAGAAAAATGGGACTAGGGGCAGTAGTGATATTGTTGTATAATGTTTAGTGCCATTTTGTAGTTGCATAATTACATGAGACATTTTGGTGAAGTGTTCACATCTTCTATATTACCACTGATATTTGACTTCTGCTGTATTACCACTGCTATTTTTTTCACCATTGTGTGGGGTTCGCTTTTGTTGTGTTATAAGTGTGTGAAATTAAATATATATATAGTAAGTGGTTGATGGTGGTTAAGAAGGGGAGATGTATCATCCAGGTTACCTGTGTGTAGGTAACCGGATGCCATAGGTTCTGGAGTGTGTGGTGGTAGAAGTAGAATGTGAGGCAGTTATATGGTGGTTCGGTAGTGTGAGGATGCTAGCAGCTTTCTCTACCATAAAGGCACCTATTACTTACAATTCGAGTGTCTCATCATTACACCCAACACTCTTTTTTAATCTTCCCCACCTGATTAAAAGGTAAAAGGTAATACATGCCATGTTGCCACCCTGCCCTACCACTCTCTGTGCGGTCCTTACCCCTCCCCACTTTCAGCCACACTGACATAGATTCCTTGATACCTGTGTCAACATATGCTGGGATTCTATTTAAACCACAGCTCTCTATGATCCTGCATCTGACAGAGAGGATGACGGTTGATGGCATTAGTGCATCACCCATGTTTCTCCATCTTTCAGGTCTGTGGAGACCTCAGAGAGTCTCGAGAAGCCATTTAAGACAGCCAACCTTCAGTCGGCATCTGCCACATCTCTGGGGTCTCTGGAGACCATAATAGAGTGGGGAAACACAGGAAAAGTGAGCACTTCTCTGTGATGGAAGAACAGTGGAAAAACTTTTGTTTTTCCAATGATGTGATGTGGGAGCATTGAAAAACTGAATTTATCATCATTATACTCATGATACTGGTTCTTAATGGAAGCATTAATAATAAAAAATAGTATTCGATGACCATAAGTTACAAAAGTTATTATGAATAAATAGGAAAAGACAGCAAAATGTCAAGAATCTGTGTCTTTCCTTCATAGGATCTACATAACGGGACCCAGGTTAGTGCACATGGGGTGGTCTGATACAGGGGAATGCAAAAGGCGATGCGGCCTTACCGGAACGTTTATGCACATTATCTGGGAATGAACACATATCAGCTTTTATTGGCGCCAAGTGCACAACACGATCAACGAGGTGTTACTTGTCTCCCTCCATCCCGAGGTGAGACGATGCCTCCTAAATGCCTGGGAGCCCACGGATTTAAACACTTCTCAGACGCAATGGGCCACTCTAGGGTTCATGTTGGCAAAAAGAAGCATCGCTCAACTCTGGGGGGAAGCACATCCACCCACATCAGAAGCCTGGGAAAGAAACCTCGATTGGTGCATGTTCAGAGAAAAGACAGTGTATTTGGCAAGAGGGTGCCCTAAGAAGTGGTCACATATTTGGAGGCCATGGAATATTTATAGAGGAGAGATCTGTACACCACCTCGGAATGTAGAGCATGATGACCCTATTTCTCCGTGATGTTCCTCTCATATGTACTGTCTGTATATCCTTCCATTCATGCGTATTGTGAAGTGTCAAGTACCTAGTCCTCTGTAATGTACCATTCACCGATGTTTGTTTAATAAAAAGATTTGTTAAAAAAAAAAGAATTGGTGTCTTGCACAGACTGTGTAAATTAATACATTTATCACAATCTCCTGAGATTTGAAGTAGAGGTCCACAAGCTGGTAATGGGCAGGCTAGGTTCAGCTCTTCTGAGTACAGTTACCCCTGTTCTGGAGAGTTGCCCAAGCATTCACAAGTACCAACCCTGGCATGGAGGGAAGCCCGTTAATGGCTATGATTGGTGAAAACTTTACTCTGTGAGAATTTGGCCTACCAAAGGCTTGGTCCACGTTTGGTTGCCTCAAACCCTGCTGTAACCGACTCTGAGTGAATTTGGGTTTTATGGTAACTCAGTGTGTTATGAAACGGAACCCTGGTGTTCCCTGAGTATTATAAAAATCAGAGGTCAGTGTGAGCCTCTATTAACAAAGAGAGATCTCTGATTGTCCCTGGGAGCTATCAAAAGGCAAGTTATGATTTATGAGTGAGTCTGCTATTGTAGTTCTTGGTGAGTCTGAGGCCTTCATTAATAGTGGCCAGTTAAAATATATGTTATTTCTCCAGAACTCCAGTTACCAAGCCTATCGTAATTTCTGGCAACTCATAACAAGGGTCTGAGTATTGTCAAGACAAGGGTGCCGATTACGATCCTGTAAAAACCGGGTACGAACCGTCGGACGGAGCATATTCTCCGTCCGACGCGTACCCGGTCGTAACAATATACAAACATGGAAGTACGATTCGCACGGAAATACAATTTCCGTACGAATCGTACAAAACCCCGACCGACAAAAATAAACATACAAATGTGATCCGGGAAAGCGCCGACGTGACGTCGGGACGCACGCAGCCTGCCATTCACGAACCAGGAAGTACGATTCGCACCGACGTCATCCCGCACGGAGAATATTTTCCGGCAGCCAAAAACTGCCGGGAAATCAGGATGACGCGAACAAGGAGTACCTGCACGCGACGGACAGACATGGACCCGAACCTACGTGTCATCCCGGCCCTCATAGCAGTCGACCTCCTCTACAGGTTACGACGCAGACGCCGCAGAAGGTCAGAACAACAAAGGGAGGGGGGAAAGGGGGGGGGTCAGGAGCAGGGGCAGGCCACAAAACCCCCTGGTCACTACAAGGGGGTGGGGGCGTGTCCAGCGAAGCCAGCGTCCGCCACAACGGAAGTGGTTGACGACGCGAACCGGCAACACAACAATACAGGTACGTCCCGTACCCACGCCTTAAGAGCGTGGGTATGAGTCGTACCACGCCCACACCTATGTCGCCCCAACAATAGCGGGACGGCTGTACCCACGTGGCAAAGGCCTGGGTACGGCCCGCACAAGCATTCCACAGCGTGGGTACGGATATGTACGGACCGTATCCCCACCGCCGTATGCATGGAGCGTACCCCCCATCCCAACAGTGTACGTACGGACCGTACCCCCACCCCCGTATGCATGGAGTGTACCCCCCATGCCAACAGTGTACGTACGGACCGTACCCCCACCCCCGTATGCATGGAGCGTACCCCCATGCCAACAGTGTACGTACGAACCGTACCCCCACCCCATATGCATGGAGCGTACCCCCACCCCAACTGTGTATGTACGACCCATACCCTCACCCGTGTATGTATGGAGCGTACCCCCACCCCAACCGTGCATGTCCGGCCCGTACCCTCACCCGCGTATGTATGGAGCATACCCCCACCCCAACAGTGTATGTACGACCTGTACCCCCACCCCGTATGCATGGAGCATACCCCCACCCCAACAGTGTATGTATGACCCGTACCCCCACCCCGTATGCATGGAGCATACCCCCACCCCAACCGTGTATGTACGACCCGTACCCACACCCGCGTATGTATGGAGCGTACCCCCACCCCAACAGTGTATGTACGACCTGTACCCTCACCTGCGTACGTATGGAGCATACCCCCACCCCAACAGTGTATGTACGACCCATACCCCCACCCCAACCGTGTATGTATGACCCGTACCCTCACCCGCGTACGTATGGAGCATACCCCCACCCCAACAGTGTATGTACGACCCGTACCCTCACCTGCGTACGTATGGAGCGTACCCCCACCCCAACAGTGTATGTACGACCCGTACCCCCACCCCAACCGTGTATGTACGACCCGTACCCTCACCCGCGTATGTATGGAGCGTACCCCCACCCCAACCGTGTATGTACAACCCGTACCCTCACCCGCGTATGTATGGAGCGTACCCCCACCCCAACAGTGTATGTATGACCCGTACCCTCACCTGCGTATGTATGGAGCGTACCCCCACCCCAACAGTGTATGTACGACCCGTACCCCCACCCCAATTGTTCATGTACGACCCGTACCCTCACCCGCGTACGTATGGAGCGTACCCCCACCCCAACAGTGTATGTACGACCCGTACCCCCACCCCAACCGTGTATGTACGGACCGTACCCCCACCCCAACCGTGTATGTACAACCCTTACCCTCACCCGCGTATGAATGGAGCGTACTCCCACCCCAACAGTGTATGTACGGACCGTACACTCACCCGCGTATGTATGGAGCGTACCCCCACCCCAACAGTGTATGTACGACCCGTACCCTCACCTGCGTACATATGGAGCGTACCCCCACCCCAACAGTGTATGTACGACCCGTACCCCCACCCCAACCGTGTATGTACGACCCGTACCCTCACCCGCGTACGTATGGAGCATACCCCCACCCCAACAGTGTATGTACGACCCGTACCCTCACCTGCGTACGTATGGAGCGTACCCCCACCCCAACAGTGTATGTACGACCCGTACCCCCACCCCAACCGTGTATGTACGACCCGTACCCTCACCCGCATACGTATGGAGCATACCCCCACCCCAACAGTGTATGTACGACCCGTACCCCCACCCCAACCGTGTATGTACGGACCATACCCCCACCCCAACCGTGTATGTATGACCCGTACCCTCACCCGCGTATGTATGGAGCGTACCCCCACCCCAACCGTGTATGTACGACCCGTACCCTCACCCGCGTATGTATGGAGCGTACCCCCACCGCAACAGTGTATGTACGACCCGTACCCTCACCTGCGTACGTATGGAGCGTACCCCCACCCCAAGAGTGTATGTACGACCCGTACCCCCACCCCAATTGTGCATGTACGACCCGTACCCTCACCCGCGTACGTATGGAGCATACCCCCACCCCAACAGTGTATGTACGACCCGTGCCCCCACCCCAACCGTGTATGTACGGACCATACCCCCACCCCAACCGTGTATGTACGACCCTTACCCTCACCCGCGTATGAATGGAGCGTACCCCCACTCCAACAGTGTATGTACGGACCGTACCCTCACCCGCGTATGTATGGAGCGTACCCCCACCCCAACAGTGTATGTACGACCCGTACCCCCACCCCGTATGCATGGAGCATACCCCCACCCCAACCGTGTATGTACAACCCGTACCCTCACCCGCGTATGTATGGAGCGTACCCCCACCCCGTATGCATGGAGCGTAACCCCACCCCAACCGTGTATGTACGACCCGTACCCCCACCCGCGTATGCATGGAGCAAACCCACACCCGTGTATGTTCTAAGCGTACATATGCTGAAATAGGAGGGTTGGGTGCAGAGTCCTCCCAGCAGTGCCCAGACACAGGAGGGGTGTGTGCAGGGTCCTCCCAGCAGTGCCCAGACACAGGAGGGGTGGGTGCCTAACACTCCCAGCAGTGCCCAGACACAGGAGGGGTGTGTGCAGAGTCCCCCCAGCAGTGCCCAGACACAGGAGGGGTGGGTGCCTAACACTCCCAGCAGTGCCCAGACACAGGAGGGGTGTGTGCAGGGTCCTCCCAGCAGTGCCCAGACACAGGAGGGGTGTGTGCAGAGGCCTCCCAACAGTGCCCAGACACAGGAGGGGTGTGTGCAGAGTCCTCCCAGCAGTGCCCAGACACAGGAAGGGTGGGTGCAGAGTCCTCCCAGCAGTGCCCAGACACAGGAGGGGTGGGTGCAGAGTCCTCCCAGCAGTGCACAGACACAGGAGGGGTGGGTGCCTAACACTCCCAGCAGTGCCCAGACACAGGAGGGGTGGGTGCAGAGTCCTCCCAACAGTGCCCAGACACAGGAGGGGTGGGTGCAGAGTCCTCCCAACAGTGCCCAGACACAGGAGGGGTGGGTGCAGAGTCCTCCCAGCAGTGCCCAGACACAGGAGGGGTGGGTGCCTATCACTCCCAGCAGTGCCCAGACACAGGAGGGGTGGGTGCAGAGTCCTCCCAGCAGTGCCCAGACACAGGAGGGGTGTGTGCAGAGGCCTCCCAGCAGTGCCCAGACACAGGAGGGGTGTGTGCAGAGTCCTCCCAGCAGTGCCAAGACACAGGAGGGGTGGGTGCAGAGTCCTCCTAGCAGTGCCCAGACACAGGAGGGGTGGGTGCAGAGTCCTCCCAACAGTGCCCAGACACAGGAGGGGTGTGTGCAGAGTCCTCCCAGCAGTGCCCAGACACAGGAGGGGTGGGTGCCTAACACTCCCAGCAGTGCCCAAGCACAGGAAGGGTGGGTGCAGCGTCCTCCCAACAGTGCCCAGACACAGGAGGGGTGGGTGCAGAGTCCTCCCAGCAGTGCCCAGACACAGGAGGGGTGTGTGCAGAGTCCTCCCAGCAGCAGTGCCCAGACACAGGAGGGGTGTGTGCAGAGTCCTCCCAACAGTGCCCAGACACAGGAGGGGTGGGTGCCTAACACTCCCAGCAGTGCCCAGACACAGGAGGGGTGTGTGCAGAGTCCTCCCAGCAGTGCTCAGACACAGGAGGGGTGGGTGCAGACTCCTCCCAGCAGTGCCCAGACACAGGAGGGGTGTGTGCAGAGTCCTCCCAGCAGTGCCCAGATACAGGAGGGGTGTGTGCAGAGTCCTCCCAGCAGTGCCCAGACACAGGAGGGGTGGGTGCCTAACACTCCCAGCAGTGCCCAGACACAGGAGGGGTGTGTGCAGAGTCCTCCCAGCAGTGCCCAGACACAGGAGGGGTGGGTGCAGAGTCCTCCCAACAGTGCCCAGACACAGGAGGGGTGGGTGCAGAGTCCTCCCAGCAGTGCCCAGACACAGGAGGGGTGGGTGCCTATCACTCCCAGCAGTGCCCAGACACAGGAGGGGTGGGTGCAGAGTCCTCCCAGCAGTGCCCAGACATAGGAGGGGTGGGTGCCTATAACTCCCAGCAGTGCCCAGACACAGGAGGGGTGGGTGCAGAGGCCTCCCAGCAGTGCCCAGACACAGGAGGGGTGGGTGCCTAACACTCACAGCAGTGCCCCTGCAAAGAAAAGGGTGGAGTACCCACAGATCCAATGCCCACAAATGTCAGTCAGGTGCACAAAGATCCTGCAGTACATGTACCACATGTGTGCGAGGCTGGGAGTATACACATGCATAGCGCCGAAAAGAAAACATGTCCACATGAAGTCATGACAACAGTCTACATACACAAGTACAGTGACCCCAAAGGACGCCATGAATGATGCAGGTGGAGACATCGCTCAGCATGCATGGCCCAAGTCTAACGAGTCCGTCACACACCCAGCCAATGTAGACACAGCTCAGCACCACATATTGGAAAGACCCTGCAGGGAAGATGTCAGGTTACACAGAGGAAGGAACACACCTTGGGACGATGTCACCATGCCGTAACTGCTTACATGAACAAAGTTATGTAGCCAACAGCTTGTGATGGCACACAGATACCAGGATCCACCCTATGACCAGCACAAGACTACAATTCCCACACACCCAACACATTATCACCACCCAAAATAATGGGGTAGGTCCACCAACAGCAATACCAGACAGACAGTAGTGTACTAAGGAAAAAGAAATTGCTTTATTCAGCATCCAAAAATGTGTTTGTCCCTTGAAAGTTCAAATTGTACAATGCCCATAGGGCAATCAAAACTTCAAATCCAGGTGGGGGACACAGTGGGACGCGTGTCCCCTAGCTTGCCTGCACAGTCAGACTCCATCGTCTTCCAGAGGGGGGAGGGCATCATGTGGGGGGAAGGACCAGGCACCGCAGGGACATGAGGGCGAAGGGTAGGCGTCGTGGGTGCAGGAATGGAGGACTCCACCACAGGGGGTGGGGCAGGGCCAAAGGCGGAGGCCAGGATGGCGCTGCACACCTTAGCAAGGTCCTCCAGCGACTCCCCTGCACCCGAAGGAACCACAGGCCCCAAGGAGGGGGGGGTCAGAGGGATGGGTCGCAGCACCACTGGGGGATGGTGTGGACAGGGGGGGGGACTCAAACACCCTGACCTGGGACTCCCTTGACCGCTTGCGGGGTGGTGTCACTGTGGGGCTCAGGGACAGAGCGGCCATGAAGGAGTCTTTGCCGGATATGTGGCCAGGAGAGCTGAGGGGAGGGGATTTGGAGGGAGTGGATTTGGTGGAATGCGGACTCCCACTCAGGCTGCGTGTCTTACGTTTGCCCCCGACCCAGTGGGTGTGCCTACTTCACCCTGTGTGTGCGTGCCAGGAGGTGTGCGTTGGACCTTCCCTGCTGGTGTGGTGCCTGTGTCTGTTGTGGTGGGTGCATGCTGACGTCTGGGTGTACGTGGGACAGGCATGGGAGTGGGAAGTGTGGATGGGTCAGGGGTAGGGGGTTGGACGTAGTGCTGCAGGAGACCCACTGCTGCAGTTAGTGTCGAGTTAATGGACCTCAGCAAGTTGCGTTGGTCAGCCTGCGATGAGAAAATGCCCTCCATGTATGCCTCCATGTTGGTCAGCACTTTTCTGTGGCCATGGAGGACATTAAGCATCGCAGCCTGACCAACCTGCAACTGCCGCTGGATGTCCACAGACTCGGCATTGGCGGCAGCAGTGGAGACAGGGGCAGGGGGTGCGGTGCCTGGCAGGAAGGAGACATGCGGTGACTGGGCACGCTGGGAAGGGACACGAGCAAGTGGGAGGCGGCTGATGGCAATGGAGGGGGCGGGGAGAGATGTTGTGCCGCTGTCAGCTGCTGGTGCAGCCTCCGCCCACTCGGAGAGATTATCCTCGGACCCGTCAGCTTCATAATCTGTGGTGGCACTGGAGAGGTCCTCGGCCTCACTCTCCTCCGCCTCAGTTCCACTCGATGTGCCAGGCACGATGTCACCGCTGGCACTGGTGCTCGGTCCCTCCGCTCCGTCTGTGCTGATGTCTCCCTCCGTGTCCCCCGACGATGCTGTGGGCAAGGTGAAGAGACAGCAATTAATCATACACCTGTATACATATGTCACATGAGTCCAATCTACATAGGTTACAGTGCATAGCCTGAAAAGAAAGATGAGTAACATCTACAAAACAAGGTACATATGTAGGGCATGCAACACACAGTTGGTTGACCCACCATGCCACTGAAAAACTATGGAGAGCATGACACAATAGCAAATGACATGAAATGGATTTTGACAGAGGAGCCAGGCCCTGGGGACAATCCAGCACTGCATCTGCACCACACAGCATCGCCGAAAATAGGGATGAGCAGGGACCATATCCATGAACTTGAGGCACATGCTGCATAGGTAATACTGAAAACATGCCCACCATGACTGGCTCACTTCACCTTGAGTGTATGTCCAGACAAACATCACACACTGGCCAGACCTAGCAAGGAGATATCAGGTTTTGACATGTAGGCTTTGCCCGCACCAACCACCCCCTACATGAGACAATTAGTTGAGACACAGGAAGCACTTACATCTCTTAGTCTGGGTGAAATACACATGGGCTGCATAACTGCAAGATAGTACACCAAATACCCAAGGTGCGCCTGTCCAAATAATCATGCACAAATGGTCATCATCAGATGATTGTAACAAGACACACAGGCACTGGCCACCGTGAGTATGAACAAGGAAAATCAGGTCAGGCTGTACAGTGGACACTTGTACTACATTTTACGTCAATATACATGGTGCCAGGGGACAATGGCACAGAGCACAACCTATGCTGTGGACACTGAGAGTGTCCACATTTTGTGATGACACACATGACACCTATGAAAATATGCCCCAGGGGACAGTAGTGGCCACACAACTCCATGGTCCTGAATGGGAATGACTGCAACACACGCCACCATCCCTGCACCATGCGTATCGCACACTCATGCACATCATGTCACAGGCCACAACATAGGACATGCGTGCTGTAAGGCATGACACTTGAGAGACTAACTCCCATGTCTGGACTCAGCATCAGTGCCAACTGACATGGAACCCACAAGTTATGAACTGGACAGGGCACAGGCAAGGTCCCAAAACCTGTTACACACCACCCCCACACATGATGCTACAGGCATTGTTCACGTGGATAAACTGCCAGCCTAGATAACCTTGTGAAGGAGTGACTACACACAGACCAGGGAACACATTGCAAGGAGGGGAAGGGAGGCAGGAGAGCACCGCTATACTGTGGGTAACAGGATCTGCACAGCACCTTTAAACCCTGGCAGTGTATCCATGCAACTGTGCACTTACAAATGCTGGTGACACACAACAAACACACATGTACCTACCCCCTTCCTGCTGCTGCTTCTCCTGTAAGCGCCTGTCCAAGTCTGGAAAGACCACCGCCAGCACACGCTTGTGGATGTGGGTTAGACGGCGGCGCCCGCAGTTCTTATGGGTCTCAGGTGAGTCCCCCAGCAGGACCCGTGCGATCCTCCGCGTCCAGCACCGGATATCCTGCAAGCGTTTTCTCACCTGGGCCAGGCACCGCTTGCGACCCTCCGTCCTCCTCACGGCACTGACGGCGTTCATCCAGATCTGCTTCTTGGCAGAGGCGCCTACCTGTGAGGATGAACAGGTGACACTACATCAATACACCTGGCACATGTCACAGAGACACATATTAGAACAAATTTGCTGTTTACAACAAGGCATTGTATGCATCCAACGCATTGCACCTTTGTCATAGGGACATGATCCTCTGGGGAAGGGCAAAAGCAGTACGTGCCATTGAAAGTACACAGGTGGAATGAGGGCAACGACACAATCAATGATCCAGGCTCACACTGTGCATCACAAGCTACACCAGGATTATGTGCAGCACCTCTAAGCAGTCACATGCCACAGGCCACTGACGCTACCTCAGCAGAGTACACAGACACACACAGGCACAGGACATTCACCTGCCATTGCCAAATGCAGCAACAAACCTCACTCTGCACATGTGCCACTAGACGGGGGGGCTCACAGGTGTGGGGCTGGCTCTGCACGTCAGACACACAGCACTGCTCCCTGCTCACATCAGATGGGCAGGGTATATCCATCCCTCATGCAGCCCGGGTGCTACACTCCACATATGCACCCACCCACATGACAGGGGACTTACACACACACCCATGTCCAGGGTATGAACACATCATGTGGACACTCTCAGCACAGGTACACAGAACTAACACACATCTGTGGGTACAGTCACCTGTCACACTGGGCTGACCACATAATCAAATGAGGACTGTAGAGGCTACATTCCCACGAGGTCAAGACAGGCAGAATGTGGCATGCACCATGCAGTGATTGTCACAGTAAACACAATGCAAGTGAGGACGGCAGACATGCACCACAGCATGCTCTGGCTGGGAGACATCAGGCATTACCCCCCTGGGACCCCCCCTACAGTACATAGCATGTGTGTCACACCTGGACACAATGCCAGAAGTCACAGTCACAAAAAAGGGACACAGTCTGTGCTAGACTCTGCATTCACCTGATACCCTGGTCGCCCATACAGCAGGGGGTACTGTGGGAGGATCACATCCAGCAATGCCAGGTTCTCCTCCAGGGTGAAAGGCTGTGCCCTCTCCACAGACCTTGACATGGTTCCAGGGAATCAGGAGCAGCAGCTGGGTCGTAGAATCTAAAGATGTGCAGGCAAGTGCTCCCTCATGGGACCTGGCTGCCTTATATCTGCCTTGCTAGCCTGTTTCATGCACAGGAGTACAGAGTGATTGGTCACTCACATTTGCATCCTATGTTTCCTCCAATCCCTTCAAACCTAGCACAGTCAGTGGCTTTTTATTGTTTTTTTTCTTGAGCATGATGTCAACTCCAGAACCACATTGCAACAAAGTAGATTCATTCAAACTGACTTCTGCTGTGCACCTTCCGGAAAAAATTCAAACTTTAAACTTGGTCTCCATGACAACCAGCATGCATGTAGGCCTTTATACTTGTCCCTCATGTGTCCCCTATGTAATTTGGAGTTTCACACACAGGTACGGTGCGTACCGGGGCCCTAGGGCACCCCAAATGCATAGCAATGGCCCGTACAGGCGTGTGTACGGTCCGTATCACTATGGGTACGCATACGCGAGCACACCCATAGTGATACGGACCGTACACACGCCTGTACGCTCTTTATCACTATGGGTGTGCTCGCGTATGCGTACCCATAGTGATACGGACCGTACACATGCCTGTACGCTCACTATCACTATGGGTGTGCTCGCGTATGCGTACCCATAGTGATAGTGAGCGTACAGGCGTGTGTACGGTCCGTATCACTATGGGTGTGCTCGCGTATGCGTACCCATAGTGATACGGACCGTACACATGCCTGTACGCTCACTATCACTATGGGTACGCATACGCGAGCACACCCATAGTGATACGGACCGTACACACGCCTGTACGCTCACTATCACTATGGGTGTGCTCGCGTATGCGTACCCATAGTGATACGGACCGTACACACGCCTGTACGCTCACTATCACTATGAGTACGCATACGCGAGCACACCCATAGTGATACGGACCGTACACAGGCCTGTACGCTCACTATCACTATGGGTGTGCTCACGTATGCGTACCCATAGTGATACGGACCGCACACACGCCTGTACGCTCACTATCACTATGGGTGTGCTCGCGTATGCATACCCATAGTGATAGTGAGCGTACAGGCGTGTGTACGGTCTGTATCACTATGGGTGTGCTCGCGTATGCGTACCCATAGTGATACGGACCGTACACGCATTCGTATGCTCACTATCACTATGGGTACGCATACGGCAGCACTCCCATAGTGATAGGGAATGTGCACAGGCCCTCTGAGCGAATGTACGGTGCCTTTCACACATCACAGTGGTGACAGGCAGCACACAGGAAGGAATAGAGCTGACATACTTGTCCATGGATGGACATCAAGGCATTGTCTGGGCAATACTACATGTGTGGGGCACAGGTGTGAAAGGCTGTGATGTGGCACATTACTCCTGAGTCGAGAAGGCAACAGATGTATGATGAGATGTGTACAGATGTTATGTGTGACGGTGCAATGTGTGCCAGGCATGCCCTTAACTCCTTTGACATGTGTGCATGCCGTACTGCACACTTTGGATGAGCGTCACTGGCATGGCACAGTCAACAACACACGCAAGTGTCCCCTGATGCCCGCTACAGGGGTTACCACATCAGACATGTGACTACCCACGGTGCACGATGTGTCTATGTCATGTATGTGTGGGGTGTTCCCATTAGCTTGATGTTGGTGCTCCCTCAAAAGCATCAGCTGTTGCAGCAACCAACATGTGTCTGTGTGTAGATGGACATGGCACACTGTTACGCACACCAGGCCACATGTGGTATCGGATGTGAGGTGCGTATTAATGCATGGGACACGGAGTAGCGTAACAAGGACATGTCTGCATCCTCTCAATGAATGTGTGGTGAGTCATTACATGTACACCTTATTGGCAAGGTGTGTGGGCTGTCCTCGTGTAATGTCATGTGACCTGTGGCTCTAGTGTTCCGCTACCTATCTCTGCAATCGACATCCTACTTCTGCTGATGTGTTGATGTATGTCACTCCTGTGTTGCGTCTGGTTGTTCACTTACACTGGGACACAGCTAATCCCATGCCATGGCATGTGGAGGTTCACAATCTCCGTGTGTAGCTGGGTCTTGGTAGGAGTGTCACCTGGCAGCCATACGTGTCCAGGGCATGTGGCACATACCTGACTCCGTATGTAGCATATGTGTATTGTCAGATTAACATGTGCTCAGTACAAATAAATTGTTGTTGTAGTGCACTCACTCTTCCTTGTCACTTCCAAATTACTGCAGAGCGCCGCCTCTTCCCCGACCAATTCCGGACTTGGCTGACATGCGGGAGAATGACTGTATACGGTGCTACCGCTTCCCCCAACCGTTGATTGAGGAGTTGACGGCAAGGCTGGCACCACACCTGCAACCGCTGCACAGGTATCCTACGGCACTGACACCCAAGCTGAAGGTAATGGCAGCCCTACATTTTCTTGCCACGGGTACCTTTCAATATACCATAGCTCATGTTGGTGGCATGTCCCAGAGCATGTTCAGCCGTGTGCTGCATGATTTCTTAGAGGCCATGTTGCTTCACCTGGATGAGTTCATCCATTTCCCTACTCCTGAACTGTTGACTGGGGTCAAGCGTGGATTCTATGCCCTGGGAGGGATGCCCCATGTCATTGGGTCCATAGATGGGACACATGTGGCTTTGGTACCACCACAGGCACAGGAGGTAGCGGACAGGAATCGCAAGCACCACCACTCCATCAATGCCCTTGTGGTGTGTCTGTCCAACATGGTGATTTCACATGTCTGTGCTCGTTTTCCAGGATCAGCACACGATGCCTACATCATGAGGCGTAGCAGGGTGCCTGAAATGATTACGCAGCTGCGCAACGAACAAGCATGTGTTGTTGGTGGGTACACTCTGTCTGTCCTGTATTTTGCGTAGACTTCCAGCACGACGGCTTCTCCTGTCCTACTTATGTCCATGTGGTTTCCATGTAGGGGACGCTGGCTATCCCAACATGCCATGGCTGATCACATCTCTCCGCAACCCCATCACGCCGGACCAGCTCCGCTACAACACCGCCCATGGCCGGACAAGGCGAGTGATAGAGAGGACATTTGGCCTCCTGAAGAGCCGATTCAGATGCCTCCACAAGACCGGCGGCGCCCTCCCATATGCCCCGGCGAAGGTCTGCAAAATCTTCATGGTCTGCTGCATGCTGCACAACATGGCAGTTGAGAAAGCTGTGCCATTCATCCTGGATCAAGATGATCAGGACCATCCACCCGTGGAGGACGAAGGGCTTGGCAATGGGGCTAGTGATGTGGAGGATGTGGTTCCGCAAGAGGACATCCGGAGTCGGCTCATACGCGACTTCTTTGCTTAGTGGTGAGTACCAGTGTCTGTGTGTGCACGCATTGGTCCCCGTGTGGCATGTGTTGCGATGGGTGTGTCCATCTGCATGTATGCCATGTGAGTCAGAGGTGTGTGTGGATGTGTCACTGGAGTGATGGTGTCAGTGATGAGCGTATTTCCCCAGTCATAATTGTGACCTAGCATGTTGTCATCCTTACATGTGTCGAGTACATGCACATGCAAGTGGCTGTGCTTTTTGTGGCTGACTTCTTGTGTGTCTCTCATCCCCAGGTACTTGCGCATGCCGTCTGCTGGTTGCATTGTTGTGGCACTGCTATTCCTCATGGACACGTCATCGTGTGCTGACTCAGCGTTACACGCACGGACAAGTTTGGAAGTCTCCTTAGGGTAAGGGATATATCAGGGGTGTATTGGGTGTGGCAGTTGTTTATGATGTGTGCACACTGCCCCTGTCGATGTTTGGTTCCTCTGCAGACATGTTGCATCACCATGGGACACATGACATGTAGCTGGGTACACCTGAATAGATGGTCAGACTTGTTGACAGTCATCTGTGATGGGATAGTGGATTGTGATGATGGCATCAATGTGTGTAACACTGCCCTCGGACACATACGGTTTGCATTGGCTTGACATGGTGTGGGACTTCCACATCAGAGGATCAATGGTGTATGGCAGTCTCTCCGTGAGCAGCAGGGGGTGTTTAGCTGTTAGCCGACACTTGTGTGCCAGTTCCATGGCTATCACACATTTGTGCTGCAGAAGGGGGGTTCCAGTGTTGGACCCACAGATTACTCCACATGACCTGTTTATGTGTACTCCGAGTTGCCTCTGCATTCCCGAATACATGAATAATAAAGGTGTCCCTATGCCTCAGAGGTGCCTATTCTCAGTCAATGCTGGTGTGTTGCCACGGTGCATCCGGCATGTCTGGCATGGTTTTCCGTGATAGTGGCTATGTGTCTATGTGTCGAGTAGCAAGATGCAAGCTGTTTGTGTGGGATTAGACTGTGTATTGTGCATGATGTCCATGACTGTGTGGGTATTGTGACATGTGCCATCCCCATGCATCCAACGTTGGCCAGGCCACCATTCTCTGCATCCACCTGACTCAAGCTTGCAGGACATGGTTCTGCCACCTGTCCACACATACCTGGGTGCCCCCCAGGACACTCCACATGATCCCTGACCTCTGCGCATGGCTGTCGCTGTACTCAATATGTCTGTCGGCACGGTTGTGCGGCCACCCCCTCAGCTGGTTGGGCCCATCACGGGTGTGTATGGTGCTCCATGTCTGTCTTGCCTAATACATTGTGACCCATGTGTGTCCTGTGCCAGACTCAGGCCCCAGGGTGTGGATGGTTGAAGTCAAATGAGAACTCAGGCATGGTTAGACTTTACAAGACACATGTAAGGTAATAATGCAAAATATAGGCATCATCTCTTTATCGTGTAACTTTTTATTTTGGTTGGGGTACGTGGGGGGAGGGTATGACATGAGGGGCTTTCCGGGTGTGTGGAATCCAAAGTTCACTAGGGGAGTTGGTGTCCTTGCCATTGGAAATCCTCAGAGTCCATGCCACAGTCTTTGACAACATTGGTCAGACAGTGACCAGCAAGTCCATGTGGCAGAGAATGTCTTTTGCTGCTGTGCTGCTGTTGGTCCAGTGGGCCAGGTGCCAGGCCAGGTGTCCTGGGAGATGGTGCTGTTGCGCTGACCCTCACGGTCTTTTCCGTGGACGACCTGCCCTCCTGCGGGGACCCTCAGAAGCAGGCCGTGACGATGTTTGGGATGCTCCGTCGGATGACTCCTCCTTCTCCTGATCCCTCCCTGTGGGTGGTGATGTTCTACGCCTGGTGGCACAGGGAGGGTTGCCCATGTTGTCGGCTATCCGACGGAGTGTACGGTGGATTCCCGTGAACACCGTCACAAGCTCAGCCTGTCTGTCCTCCATCCGCCCTTGGTGTCGCAGTAGACAGGCATGTTGCTCCGCATGTTGCTGGGCCTGCTGGGTCTTGATCTCCTCGAGGATGGACACAACCTGGGCAATGCCTGTGGTGTCCTGCCGGTATGTGTCCAGGATGTTTCTGACAAGGGAATATACCGGTTCCGCAGCCAACTGGTCAGGCTCGCGCCTCCGCCGTCCTCCACTCCCACCACCCCTGCCCACTTGCACCTGGCCTGCCCTTGTGGGTACATCGGGTCTCCGGGACCCCTGAGGGGTGGTATTGGCGTTGTCGCCTGCCTCCTCCTGGGTGCCCGGTACACCGTGTCCCTCCTGGCCAGCCTGGCTGCATTGTGGTGGTGGGGCAGGGATCCTGGGTGTCTCCTGGGATGTGGCAGGAGTGGGGGTGGTGGTTGGCCCAGTTGTACCCGACGCAGGTGCTGCAGGTGGTTGGACACCAGAGGGGCCAGGTTGGTCGGGGTCGTCCACAGAGTGGTGAGAGTCGTCGCTGCCGGTGGGTCCGTCATCCCGCCGAGCCGAGTCCTGTGAGTCTTCCCCCCCAGTGTTGGGGGGTGATCCACGACGTTGACCTGTGTGTGAGAGAGACAATGTTAATTTTGTTCCATGCAACATCCATGTTTCATTCGTTTCTAAGTTGGCACATTTCCTATGGGAATTTGGATATGTCTTGCATTCCACTCACAGTGCACTTGTGCATGGGTATGTCCCTTGGCCACAGCTTTTGCGACTTTACCTATGTGTGGCACAGTCTTACTTGCTGCGTCAATTGTGACTGCAGTCAGCAGTACAGTGGGCAGGTGTGGCGAGCCATGCATTGGCGCCTTCCGTGTTGCACTGTACGTGGGCACATGGAGTTGTTCCACACACTTATATGATGCAGGTAGCTGTCATTGTGCTCGTGCACAGGTTGAGACATGGCCCAGTGTTTTGCCATGGAGAAGAGAGGGCACTGGCCACCCTTGTCTACATGCACGCAGTCCACCTGCTGATGTGCAGACATTCCCACACACCCCAAGGCTGAATTGGTCTCCCTGTGTGTCCCTTTCTCACTCCCTCTCTGTCCCCCTCTCCCTCCCTCCCTGTGTCAGGCTGCTCCCTCTGTCCGTCTCCCTGTGTCTCCCTCCCTCTCTCTCCCCCTCTCCCTCCCTCTGTGTGTCACCCTCTGTCACCTCAGCCCAGCTTCCTAGGCACACACGTTTTGCAGATCTTTGAATGGCCCTTGGCTTGTTGATGTGAGTTTGTTTCTGATCTCCAGGCACCCATTGGGTGTAGTGTCTTTGTCTGCGCTGCTGCTGTGGTGGTGTGTGCTGCCACTCTTTCACAGTGTTGGCTGTTCATTAGCTGCTGTCATGTGCAAAAACATGCCGTCACCCCCATGTCTTAATGCAAGGCGTCCGCCATTTGCTGGCAAGTCTTTCCTGTGTGGGGACACACTGTTTGTCTGGCTGTGACCTAGGCCATATGGGCAGAGGGCATTGTTGTCTGCTTCTGAGTTGCACTATGTGATTTTTGGGGCCCACACTCCCGCCATCCGGCTTACCGTGTCTTGTGTTGGTGTTTTCTGTGGCCTGTGACTTTGCATTGTCCACCTGGGTGCATGGGGCATGGTGGCGCCAGTGGCATGTGCGTGTTCATGGAGTGTGGTTGAGTCATGCGATAGCTTGGGGTGGTTGCGTGCCTGATTGTGAGTTTGGTTGTGGATGACGTTACCCCCATGTGAGGTGAGTTGTTTGTGTACTCACCCGGGTCTCGGAGTCCTTCTAATCCGTCCACTGACACCACCGGCAGTATGGCCATCACCCTCTCCTCCCAGGGATGGTATTGTACGGGTCTGCGGGGCGGCCCTCCTCCAGTGACATTGGCCTGGTTGTGGTCGTCGGTCATTTTGGCTCGGACCCTCCTCCGCAGATCGTACCACCTGGCTTGGCATTCATGCCTGGTCCTTCTGGTGGATGCAACAGCATTCACAGCATCGACAATCCTCTGCCACATGGCTGTTTTTTCTGAAATGCTGGTCTGTCTGACCAATGTTCCAAAGAGGTGTGGCTCGA
The DNA here is from genome assembly GCF_964204655.1 of Triturus cristatus. NCBI lineage: Eukaryota > Metazoa > Chordata > Amphibia > Caudata > Salamandridae > Triturus > Triturus cristatus. The sequence goes on from NC_140585.1 coordinate 1,283,218,751, forward strand.
CTCTGAGGATTTCATCGACAAGGACCTCCAACTCTCGGCTAGTGAACTTTGGATTCTTGTTAGTGGGCATGGTGAGGGGTGTGGGTGTGGATGGTAGTGGGGGTTGTGGGTGTGGATGGTTGTGGGTGTGTGGGTGTGGTTGTGCAGGTGTGTGTGTGAATGTGATGAGGGGGTGTTTGTGAAGGTGGGTGTGTGAAGGTGTGCACGTGTAAGGTGTAGTAAAGGTTCAAGTATGGTGCTGTAGGTTGTCTGTGGGGTCTGGCAGCAGTGAGTCTGTTGCAAAGGCTCATGGTTTGTGTCTGTGGGCCCTTTTTATTGGTCCATTGGTGGGTGTGGCTGTGTTTGAACTTTGGGTGTGTGTGTTATAAGGAGTGGTTGGGTTTTGGGCCTCTGTTTGGGATTTTGGCAGTTGCAGGTCAGTGAATGTGTTGTTTTTGTGCTTGTTGGACATGTTTTTAGGCTTTGTGCCATTCAAATGGTGTATTCTTGTGTTGTTTTGCTTTGTCCTGGTTGTGTACGTGCGTTTTTAGCGTGTGTACGGTGTGTACTTCGGGAATTTAGTTGTACAGTGCTGTCCTTGTGTCTGGCTTGGTACGACTCGTACATGTGCGATGTTGGGTGAAGGTGCTGGTGTTGGGGCCTGGGGTGCGCTCCGTACTTAGAATGTTGGGGTGGGGGTACGCTCCATACGTACGCGGGTGAGGGTACGGGTCGTACATACACGGTTGGGGTGGGGGTACGCTCCATACGTACGCGGGTGAGGGTACGGGTCGTACATACACTGTTGGGGTGGGGGTACGCTCCATACATACGCGGGTGAGGGTAAGGGTCGTACATACACGGTTGGGGTGGGGGTACGGTCCGTACATACACGGTTGGGGTGGGGGTACGGGTCGTACATACACTGTTGGGGTGGGGGTACGCTCCATACATACGCAGGTGAGGGTACGGGTCGTACATACACTGTTGGGGTGGGGGTACGCTCCATACGTACGCGGGTGAGGGTACGGGTCGGACATACGCGGTTGGGGTGGGGGTACGCTCCATGCATACGCGGGTGAGGGTACGGGTCGTACATACACGGTTGGGGTGGGGGTATGGTCCGTACATGCACGGTTGGGGTGGGGGTACGCTCCATACATACGCGGGTGAGGGTACGGGTCGTACATACACTGTTGGGGTGGGGGTACGCTCCATACATTCACGGGTGGGGGTACGTCTCGTACATACACGGGTGTACATACACGGGTGGGGATTCGACTCGTACATTGGAGGGCTGGGGGGAGTGTTGGGCGCGTATGCGGGCACATGTCTCCATGGTTGCTATGGAAGTTCGGTGCGGACGGTGTTTTTTCCATACGGTTGTAACATCGGACGCACGGGATGGATCGTACTTGCGCGGTCGGACTTCACTTTTCACATTTGTACGGTAACTCGTCCGAGGATGCGTCGGACACATTTTCCGACCCAAGGACGTGTGGGGAATTATTCCCAATGCGATTCGTATGGACTTTTTCCCATGCGAATCATACTTGGCAGTTTGTACGGCACTTGTACGATTCGTACGGTAAAAAGACCGGATACGAGTCGTACGGGGAATTTTTTTCCAGGATCGTAATCGGCACCAAGGTGTTTTAGTGGCACGAATCAGGTATTAATGGTAGACCTCTGAGTGATTCTGAATTGTTTAAGTAATGTATCTTTGCCGAGCACGAAGGGGCAGATTTACAAGGAACTAACGCATCTTCATAGATGCATCAGTTTCCTTGCGCCAGTACCAAATGGCCTTGCGCCACCATGGATGCGCTGTATTTACAATACAGTGCTCCATGGCGCAAGGATTAACAGATGCGTCAGAAATTCTGACGCATCTGTTGGCCCAAAAGTGACGCGTTGCTGGAGTTGCTCATGAAAGTGACGCAACTCCAGCAATGTGCCACAACAGATAGGTGAATCTCATTCAGAAAGCCCTGCGTCATTCCTTACGCCTGGTCTGAGCAAGCGTATGGATTTTGACTCAGTGAAGGCGCAGAGTGACTCAGTGAAATGTAAATTTCACTGCGTCAGTACTACAAGGCTTTTTGCGTGGGAACGCCCACCCTGCATTATTATACCTGGCGCAGGTATAATGTGACGCAGGGCTTTACAACGTGACGCATCTCCCTAGATGGGCCACGTTGTAAATTAGCAGCATTGTTTGCACCTCCGTTGCATTAAAAAAGTGACGCAATGGCGGCAGAAGGAGGCGCAAGGGGCATGTAAATCTGCCCCCATGTATTCAGAACAATACTCTAAATGTACCTCTCATTGCATAGCTATAAATGAATATTTGGATTTTATGGAACAGAGCTTGAAGTTGGAAAAAGGTTTTAACATAAGTACTGCATAGATCGTTATTGATGTCAAACATTCAGTGAGTCTAGGTATAAAGGAAATGTCTAACTGAATCTGTGTGTCACCAAGAGCACAACATGGTTAATTCTGGATATTCTCAAGAGCAAGCACAGAGTTAACATGTTTCTTATTAGGAACTGAGGTCTGAGTGAGACTCAGCGCTGGTGTTCAGGGCAGAGCTCTGAGAGGCTTTGGCATCAGGAAGAAGAGAGTTCTTACTGACTCTCGAGAATAAGTGTAGCATGGTTCTTATTCAAAATTGGTAGAGAGCAGATCTCTCAGGAACTCTGTATTGACGAGAGACGAGTTATAGGCTGGCACGGAGTATTAGTAAATCTGAAAAGATTGCACTGTATTTTTGAAAAATAATTGCTCCAAGCCTACAGAAATAAAACAAACAGATCGAATCTAACAAAGCATTGGCAAAGCCAGCAGGTCTGGTTGTACTGTAGTGCATGCACACAAAAACACACAACATTTAGGCACTCATGCACGCCAAACACACGTACATACATGCTCATTTGGAGTTTTATCGTAGAATACCTACAGGTGTCCATGTACACACACAAATCAATGTATACACAGACACATTACATACATACCAATCGACATACCTGCAGCTGTGAACACAGTGTGTGGGGGTAAAGGGATCTTTGAATGCTGTGGATGTATAAATGGATGAAAGGAGGGAGGGAGGAAGGTATGGGTGATGAAGGGACGCAGCAGGCGCTGACCCCGTCATAGAGTGTTGTTTTTTGTTTGTTTTTTTTGCTCGCCCAGTTGTTTGGGATTTTTGTTTGGAGAGGATGTGTGGTCCGTGGGCTTAAACTGCCGACTTCGGTGCAGGAGACCAGGGTTCGAGCCTCGAGGTCGCGTCCACATCCTGTGATTCTGGGCAAATCACTTAATCTCCCCGTGCCTGAATGTGTAATGTAAATACGGTGCTCATGTAAAGCGTATACCTTCGGGTCGAGTTCGCGCTATATAAATATACAAAAAAACGTATTCAAAAGAAAGAATTGTGTTACTTAACAAAGAATAAGACCGCGTGTCTCTCGCAGCGCATATCATATATGCTCCCAACATTCTTTCCATCGGGCGGTACCCCAAGATGCCCCTCCTCCCCCGGGCTCCGCCCCAAACACCCCTACCCGCGAGTTGTGCCGGCCGCCCCTGAACCTGTGTTATAGAAACACCACTTAAGTAGGGCTTAATATAGAAGTCGAGGTGTTCTTCCACGGGGGTGATGCAGAATTATCGTGCTCCTCGAATCGTTAACAGTCCATTTAACAAACCCAACAGGCGGCAGAGCAGTATTAACCGAAGTGAAACAGAAGTGCCCTGGAAAGGGCCCCAAAGACAACACCTACAGATCTCCACTCATCCTGAGCACAGCAATGGGGTTCACTCTGGAGCAAAAAAGTCTAGATGAGGGATCAGGGCAGTGTATTACTTTTGTCAACACTTAGGAAACATACAAAATAACGTTACCCCTTGTTATTTACCATCCGATGCAAGTCTGTGGTGTATGCATAGATATGGACAGCCTGCATCACACAGAAGGCAAGGGTTTTTCCAGATGGAACACTGGAAAGGTATGCCAAGCCATCAGCAATGGCACATACATAAACCATGTCCAGATCAGAGAGGTGGCTTCCCACATGAAAGAACCAAAATAGGGATTGTCCACTTCATTCCACTCTATTTCTGCTCTTCAGATTCACACCCAGAACGTTCAGTGGGTTGATGCAAAATGATGCCCCCCGCTCCCACAGAGTGTAAAGAGGGGCCCCCGAGTCTCCCGTATCTCAGAGGCACATTGGACTTGGCAGAATGGGGCCCCTCTGAAGGGTTTGGGCCCCATGAAGCACAGGGGCTGCAGGGACCTGTATTACACCCCCTGAGAGCTACTACTGCCCGGCACAACCCATAACACCCCAGAATGCTGTATAACCTGCACTCGCTCACGTCGTCACTCTGGGTACACAATATGTGAAAAGAGTTACATTAGCCACTGACCTGGCACAACCAGCTGGTGCCTTAGCAGCAGTGCAGAAAAACAATGAGCAAATTGTTTGATTACGTCATTTCTCGAAACAAGGAGCTGAAATCCCATCTCTTCCAATGGTATTTTAGCTCAAAAACTGTAATCAACTCTCGGCACAGACCTCTATACTACCTCAACGGCCTCTACAGCTGTATACTACCCAGGGCCGGACTGGCTGTAGCAGGCACTGACATTTTCCTGATGGGCCGGAAGAGTGGGGGCCGTTTTTAGGTCTCGCCTGACCCAGCGCATGCGCTGGTCTTGAGAGACTTATTGAGAGGGCTCCAAAAAGTGCAACCAGGCTAGCCTAGAGCCACAGTGCATGTGCGCGCGCGCGCGCGTTGCGTTTTACCGCGATTACTTTCACTTTCGGCCGCACGGCCGCTTTGATGTTTGATCGCAATCGCGATCACTTTCACTTTCCCGGCCGCAAGGCTGCTTGGCATAGTCAATAGGTCTCGCTTTTGGGACCTTATAAGTATTTAGTTATGCAACTGTTGCATGGCTAAACACTTATAAGGTCCCAAAGGCGAGACCTATTGGCTATGCCAATGCTTGTTTGAGAGTGATATCAGCCCCTGGTAACAAAAGCAGCAGCAGTGCTTTTCACTCGCGCCCCCCTCCCCCCCCCCCCCCCCCCCTTTTAGGGTCGGTCCACCTGAATTGCCAGTCCTGGTGTGTGTCCCCAGTCCAGCCCTGATACTACTTCAACCTTCTTATGGCCATATGCATCTTTTGTACACTCTGTATACCACCTCAACCTTTTTTATGGCATATGACCTCTGTTTTATGTAATGATCTGCTTTGTTGTATTTTCAACCTTTGCAATCACTTACAGCTGTTTTATCTATCTTAAACCACCTGTAACTTCCATGTAATAAAATATCTCTCCTGTAAAGCGCTCTAGCACCATCCCAAAATATGCATAAATAAATCTATCACTGAAATTGATCATGCATTTAGTCTTTTTTTCTCTCTGACCAGCTACTCACTGACTACTCTACCTCGTCAAACTGCTGGCTCAACTATACCTGTCTGAGAGACACCCCATTGGCTGAGACATTCAGGTGACTGGATCGGGTTGAGGCATCGAGTTTCAGCATGCCAGCAAGTGCACGGTCTTTTCTCTGCCTCCATGCTCAGCGTTGCAGAGACACGGTCTATTCCAGTGCCCGCCTGCCCCATAGATAGCAGTGTGGTGCACATGTTGCGTGGTGTGCACCGTGCGTTGCTTCTGTCTGGTCCATTCCCCATCCCCAGCATCACATGGTAGGCGGTACATTCCAGCTGTGACGTGCATTGCCCTGCAGCACTCCACAGTAGTGGTCCGTCAGTCTGCTGCAGGAGTCAGTCGCAAGCGGTGCCCTGAGTGTCCCGAGTTGTACTAATGATAATAATGTAGCCAGCAGGGCTCTCCTGCACAGACAGATGCTGGCTCTGCATGCATGTCTACGGCTGCAATTTAATAAGCCAGTGGAAGGCAGTTCAGGGTCAAACGCTGGAAAAACAATCAACGTGTTTTATATATTGCAAGGTTCATGTAGGGTTTTTTGTTCTATATTTAACGGTATTGTGATAAACAAGTTAGAGCATTTCCTCTGTAAAATGAGTCATAAATGTCACTCTCCATGTTTAATGGCCACTGTGCTTTCTGAAGGAGCACATTAACGAGCGGTTTCACACTGGCCGTGACTGCAGTTCAACTTCTGCCACAATATGTCACATAAACTGAGCTGAAAAATATTTGCAAAATGCGCCACGAATCCCCGTCGCTGCGGAAATGATGGGATTAATCAAGATGGGCATTAGTTAACCGCTGCATGTGCGCACAGCAATGGAGTTAACATATCATCCATTTCCAGAGCAGGGACCAAGTGTTTGACGTCCCTGCAGTGGGTAGCCTTGGCATACCGCAACCCCAGCATTTCCTCCCCTTAGAATTGCTCCTGCTCTCCCATCTTCCACCCAGGTGTGGGAGGCACGTGGATGTCGAGGAACCTCACCATGCATTTAGATCCGGGACTGGAGATGGCTTACTTTGCTGCACTGCACCATGGGTTAGGGAGCTGTCATTAATAGGATTTAACTTGCCCTAGTGTGGTTGTGCACAGTCTTTCTGACACCATCTCCTGCCACAGCCTAGGGAAGAAGGCCTTGCCCAGTGAAAATTGCGAAACGTTTGACCCCTTGTTAGACCTGTCAGCCTTAGGGTGGTCTTCCCCTAAACCTTTTGCCTACTGCATTTATGTTTTTTGTTCTCGTTTTTGCTGGCATTAGGACTCTGTGCTCTTTACCAGTGCTGAACAGAGCTAAAGTGCATCTGCTCCCGCCTTTAAAACATGATAACATTGGCTCATCCCAAATTGACATATTTCATTTAGCTATAAGTCCCTAGTAAAGTGTCACAGCATGTGCCCAGGGCCTATAAATTAATTACTACTAGTGGACCTGCAGAACAGATTATGCCACCCACTTAAGTAGCCCTTTAAATATGTCACAGGCCTGCCATTGCAGTCTGTGTGCGCATTTTTAAACTGCCATTTGACTTGGAAAATTAAACCATTTGCCAGGCCCATACCTTCTTTTTAAGACATAGAAGTCACCCCTAGGGTAGGCCCTGGACAGCCCAGAGCGCAGGGTGCAGTGTAAGTAAAAAGTATATGGAGTTTAGGCTGTAGGGTACTTTTCTGACCCATTTATATACAGCAGAGAGTGACCACGGTCCCTCCACAGCTGATTCCATTTAACCATAATTTTGGTAAGAGTGGAGCCCGTTTCTTGGTATAAAACTAAGGTCCTGACGAATGCCGAGTACCTCTGTTGACGTTAGGCAGAAACATGTCGGCCCATTTCCAGACCAATGATTATACGGCGAGGGGATAATAATTTTTCCCAATTGCGCCGCACATTTGTTTTTATAAACCATATAGTCTCCTAAATCATTAAATAGAGAATGAGGTTACTATAATGGCTTTTAATCTCACTTATTCACTTTGGGCCCCACTTAGTTAGAAGTGCATCCCTGTCGTCAGGTGCATGCCCGCCCTCTATCAAACCAAGTTTTTAGAGGGCGAGGACTGGCCGATGATGAAGCATGACACCAGGTGGTGTGTGAGGCCAGTCCGTAACTTTTAGTGAGATGTCCACACTCACTTAACACTACTCAGTTATCTCCGGGTCATTCTAATAGGAGCGGCCCCTTTTGTGTGTACTAAGTAAAAAGTGGGACATGTACTTATAAGTTTTACAAGTTCTGCTAGTGAAAAACTCGTACATTTGTTTTTCACGACTGCAAGGCCTAGCTCATCTTTAGGATATTATTGGAGTTACCTTATTTCATGTAATAAGTTGTAATTTCCAAATGGGAACAGGAAACCCGTTCATGTTTGGTGACTTTGGAATTGTAATGAAAAATCTTAACTTTTGGAAAAGTCGGATTTTAAATTATAATTTTGAAAATGACACTTTTAAGTTGACCTGTTCCTGCCTTAGTCATTTGTGTCCACAGCCTGTCTCTGGGTCACATGTCTGGGTGTAGCTGACGGTTGGCCTGTGTGTATTCCTCCTAGATGGCCACCCACAATAGAGAGCTCAGGTGTGACTTTATGGGCCATCACTGGAAGGATGGAAGGGTGGAGCTAAGCACAGCACTACTTTCTTTTTTTAAACTTGTCTTTATTAGTGACATTGCAACGTATTACACGGCAAAATTCGTCATATACATGTTAAATTGTGTCAGCTATTTTTACTCATGACAGTGTTCAACAATCTCCACTCACCCAGTGGATTACTATACACTGCAATGCACATTAAAAAAAATATATCCTTTTTTTTTCATGGAACAGTGACAAGCAAAAAATATTAAAGAAACGGAAAATGATCTTAGGACATGAAAAGAAAGAAATACCCGCCCCCTTCCCCGGCAGCAACCAGTAGCATTACCACTTCTTGTATGGCTATTTCAGGCAGACTGGTATATCTGGCTTGGTGTTTGCGTGAGAGGGCTATTCATATCTTCTGTGCCAGGTACCGGCGAAGTATGGTTGGGTAATTGTGTAGGTACAGTTTCATCATCGCTCTGGTCTATCGTCAAGGACACTTCTGTCAATACTTGTCCCCACTCTGCCAGGTCTCCTTCAGCATTCTCATCCACTCTCTCTGCTCTGAGGCGACACTCTTCGGCCACACCCCACTCACGCATATTATCTCTCCATTTGTCCAGCGTAGAGAGGACCCAATGTATTGCAATCTGCCGTTTTGCCAGAACCAGGCCCAGCTTTGAAAACGTATTCTGTATCCGTTTCCCTTTTTTCGGCATTGGAAGGACACCCAATAAGCACTGCTTTATGGACACTTCTATTTGCTCTGCTGTTGCGGTGCGAAGAGACTGTGCAACCTGATTCCAATATGTTTGCAGTCATGTGCAATTCCAGGTCATGTTTAGGAATGAGACGGGGTTCGTGCCGCAACGTGGACAGGATGGGATTAGCCCTGGGGTGAACCACGCCCAACGCTGTGGGGTCAGTTATGTACGGTTCAAGTAATACAATAGTGTGAGCTTGAACCTGGCATTACTTGTTGCTTCAGCCTCCGGCGCTAGTGCCCTTTTCCATTCCCCGTCCGTCAATGGAAGTGGTAAGTCCTCCTCCCAGAGCACAGCACTACTTACACTTGTCTAGACTGTGTTCTGCCTCCACACAAAGGGCTGCATACCCCCTGTAGTTAGTCTGGGGATAGGATGGGGAAGGCAGGATGCCTAGGGACTTCAAACGAAAACCTCTAGAAGCTTCTACCCCATTTCAAAGGCACAACTGTGTATAAATACTGGACCTCAGACACCACCTCTGCAGTACACTTCTGGACCTGCGGATACTCTGCCAGGAAGGACTGCTTTGCTGCTGAAAAGGCAGCAACTCTGCTGGACTGCTGCTTTGCTATGCTGACCTGCTGCCCCCTTGTCTGGGTGAGAAGAACTGGACTTGCATCACCTGACCCCAGAGTGACTCCAGGGCCTAGTTGGCCAGCCTCCTGATCTGAAGTCTCAGGGACACAACATGCTTCCAACCAACCTCGCACCTGCACCTGGAAACTGCCATCTGTGAGTCAAGTGTTGCAACCCCAGTCCTTGACCCTTGTAGGTGGTACCTTGTTAGCCTCTGTGAATCCAGCAGAACTGATGCATCTCCTCTGCCGTGCAGCGCAACCCCGAGCAGAATCGAGGCATCATCGCTACTGCGTAGATCAAAACTGCCACAACGACCCGCATCACATCACAGCCTGGGGCCTCTTCAGAATCGCCGCTATGCAACACATCCTTATCGCAGGCCCTCACATCCCTTGTCAATAACAGCTTGGACAAGAACGCTGGACTCTGCACCGCAGCCTTGCAGCTCCTCGGAACCAACGCATCGCTTGACTGCGCAACGTATCTTCGACGTCGAACCTTACATCACAACCTCTTGTCAATGGAATCCTCCAAGACGATGCAGGGCCTAGCATCACAGCGATGCCACACCTCAGAACCAATGCACCAATTCTACTGCATGGCACATCTTTGACGCGCATCCTGGCAAAGCTCTGCAAAATAAGGATTTAAGATACTTTGTTCAGAGGACGCAATTGGGTTTTTGTAGCCGAACCATGCTCCATCGCAGTTGGCCTGAACTTGTGACTTTGTCTAAGTCTGGCACTACCAGATATTCACAGTTGATGCTTTGTGCTTTTTGGCACTATGTTCACTAAAATCTTTAAAATTGCATATTTCCATTTCTACTGATTGGATGTTTGTCATTTTGGTCTTGTTTTATTTATTAAAACATACTCTGTTTTTCTAAACTGGTGTGGGATCCTTTTGAGGTATATTGTCACTGTTTTACTGTTTGAAGAATTGCAAAGATACTTTACAAATTGCCTGACTGCTTTGAGCCAAGCTATCCGAGAGTTGAGTACAGGTTCATTTAGGGTTTGGTTGTGCCGTCACCCTGAGAAGAATTGTGGTTGCTGCTTGACTAGGGCTCACACCCAAGTCAACCAACAACCCACTTTCTTACACCCCTGCATAGTCTCCTCTTGGCATATCACTCGTCAAGCTAGCCAGCATTGATGTGGGAGAGAGCAAAGGTTCCCTCTAATATTCTCTTTCCTAGCCTCTCTATGCCATGGTAATGGCACCAGAGCCACATAAGCTTGGATCTTAGCAGATGCATTAGGGGAATGGAAATACCCTACTATTAAAGGACAACCCAAGTGCAGACACAGTGGCTAGGCCCAACTAATTCATGCATATCACCGCCAACAAAAGTATTGCCCATTCGTGCGTCTCCAAAAGACCCAAGTCTCAAGGCAATCCCTGCATAATTCAAAGGTGCAAGTCTTTTGCACCCCAAACTCGAAGGCAAAGCCATTTTGGAACCCCCAGCTTGTGTCACAGTCCTGCAGATACTCGCCATCAACAGATCCCACTCCCAGTTCCTTGTTGTATCCGTCTCTTGTAACTAGCAAACAAACTTACTCTAAAAAATAGGAAAAGACAAAAGGCTAGTTTTACAGCAATGTGTATTAAAGGAGCAGAATCCATCGCACAGGGTAAAGACAGAATCTATGTAATGATGGAACGCTAACCTTACACAATAATCAAGAAATCAGTGATTTCATGAAGTCTGCCAGGAGTTCCTGGAGCATCTCCAGTGTTCTTTCTTGCCATCTCTGTCTTATGCACTATTGAAATCACACCATCGGATCTCGTGCAGCCTTTCCTCTTTTAGACTCCTTCTCTCTCCTTCTTCTTTGTTGTCACTGTCCTGTCCAGTACTAGGAGGGCTAAATATACTGTGCATAAGGCAGGGCTTTAAGTGGGATGAAAAAACTGTGGGGACTGTCAAAGGGGCGTGTCCAAAGTAATTATGGGTGCGGCTTAAAATATGCAAGCTAAAAATCTGTGCGTAGTATAGTGTGCCGCCCGACTGGTATTTTGCTATTTCTGTCATTGCATCCAGATATATAATACAAGTAACATCACACCTACAACAAGCCAGGACTTTTGGCTTAGTCAATGGTTGTTAGTTGATAAGACAATAAACAACATCCATGGCTTCGTTGTATATAACCTTGAAAATGCTTCAGTTCTGACATGATGAGACTGAAAGAACTATAACGAGCCTCTTTGAAGTTGCATCAAAGGCAGTGAATGGTGGTACTGCTGCAGAGTTAAGATTTTTTTTCACCCTGAGGGCGGAAGCAAAAATGTAGAGCCCAATAGGGACCTGTCCCTGCACCCGCCACTGGCAGGACGCGGCTCACTCAAAGCCCTGGCAGAAGGAATGTCTGGACAGGGACTGGGGGTCTCCTCAATGGTAATGACGCACTGACACTCATTAATAAACAAGAGGCTGGATTAAGGGACCAGGGCTTGAGGCTTTCAGTGCTTGTTCTGTTAGGCATTAGCTTGTCCCTGATTGCTGCTGATTGCTGCTGTGGGTCTAGAAAAGGGACAAGGAGTGGGCTCCCTCAATAGTAAATATGGATCCTAGGAAGCCCTGCTCCCTTCTTTACCCTGCATTGCCTCTGTAGTTCCTAAACCAGAGGCAAAAGGAGAGTGCTAATGGTTCCAAGGGTGACCCCTGTCCTGCCTATGCAATCTCTGGTGACCCCAATATGACATCCATGTCAGTTCGGGAATTACAAGACATGACTGGATTGCTGCGTAATAAAGAGCTAAATGTTCAAGACCTCACCATGCAACCTTCAGAGTGAAGACAGAAGGTAGCCTGTACTGAAAGAGTGGAAAGTCACAATGAGAGGTGAACACGCAGTATGCCTGCATACGAAGAAGAGATATCCAGGGCGCAGAGGGACATCTGAGTACAATAAGGACATTCCAAGCTGACTGATGCTCTGACTCGTAAAAGTTTGCCAGAATCTTGTGTTTCAATTACATTGATTGAAAAATGAAGAAATGCTCTGTTTTTCACAAGATTGACAAAGCATCAGCCTCCTCAAGTTGGCTCATGAAATATGGAGCAGGTTCTACCTGAATCCAAAGATAGAACAAACATTCCTATTATCTGCTGAAATATTTCTAGCTTGAGAACAGTTGATGCAGTAATTTCTGCCTATTAGAAAATAATTTCTTTCGTAGTTGCATCACATATCTTGTTTTTAGTATATCCTGAGCCGCCAGCAATAAACTTCTTACGGCAAGTACTCTCAGAGATATTTTTGAACCTTCACGACATCACACTCTTGCACCACACCAGCTCCGCTGTAGTCAGGCGTTGTAGCACAACCGGGGGGCATTCGGCCACCCGGTCGGGGCCCCAATGATGAAGCATGACACCAACCAGGTTGGTGTGTGAGGGGTCTTTTAACTTACCTAGTGGGTTCCCAAGCACTGTCTGACAGTGATCGTATCAAACATCTTTGGGTTAGTCCAACATTGATAAAACTGACATATATACAGGGGATACGGACGCACCCCACGCTTCCCTAGCTCTCTCGTTGTTCTCTACATCTTAAGTATTTCCTCATCTACTCATGAAAACACGAAAGTGTATACATATTTAGGGAACAGTTCTCACCCTCTTAGATGGGATTAAAAATTCCTATGGTCTAAAAAATTTTTTATATTGAAACCTAATTCGCTGTGTTTTTCTCTATTGTTCTTCACTTCGTTATTATCCTCATCCAGTCTTCCCTAGTGTTTAAACCAGTTTCAACAGTATTCAAATGGCAAATATACCATTGCTCTCTCTGTCTCCTTCTCATTTCTACATCACCCCCTCTTCTATTGATGCTTATTTTTTCTAAAATGAACCACTGCAATTGGTCGCAGCTATGCCCTAGTCTTGTGAAATATTCGTTCAAAGGGGCATTTTCTTTTTTAGTCCTAATGGCTGATTTATGTTCGCGGAGACGTATACGTAACTCACGGCCCATCTCCCCTACATATCCAAGGCAACAAGGACACCTCACTAGGTATATAACATTCTTACTACGACAGTTATTTAAGGTGGTCGCTGTCATTGTTTTACCTGCAATTTCTATGCTTTTGGATTCCACACAGTGTGGGCATATGGAACATGATCCACATCTATAATTCCCCACTGCTTTGTTTCCTTCTAGTGTGTGTTGAATCTTTGGAATCATTGGGTATGTTTTCACTAAAGCATTCTTAATTGTCTTATTTCTTCTAAAAGAAAACAGGGGTTTCTGTTATTGAGTTGTTGCTCCTTGATTCAAGATTTTCAAATTCTTGTTTACTATGTTATTTATTTTATTACTTACACCTGAGAACTGACTGACAAACACAACTCTATCAGTGTTCTGCCTCTTTTTCTCCTTATTGATTTCTAATAGACAATCTCTATCGTAGAAACGGGCTCTCCTGAATGAATGTTTGATGAGTTTATTGGTGTATCCTCTGTCTCTTAATTTATTTTTCATTTTATCTGAATGTTTGTAATAATCGGATAGGGTAGTACAATTTCGCCTTAGTCTTAGAAATTCCCCAAATGGGATGTTGTCTCTCTGCGACCGGGGATGATTGCTACTATAGTGTAGCAAAGTATTTTTATCTGTAGGTTTGCAATAGAGTTCTACTTGCAGTTCATTATCTACACATTTAACACAGATATCAAGAAAGTCTACCCTTTCATCACTATAGTGGGCTGTGAATCTTAAATTGGGGTCACCTAGATTGAGCCATTCCAGAAAAGACTCCAACTCATCGTTGGCACCGTTCCAAATGAATATAATATCATCAATGTAACGGTGCCAATATGTGATGTTCTCAAAATAAGGTGCTATCTCATTGTATATATGTATCTGCTCAAAAGCACCTACATACAAACAGGCCAGACTTGGCGCACATGTAGCCCCCATACTGGTCCCCTTAATTTGCTTGTACAATTCATCCTTGAACAAGAAAATATTGTTTTTTAGCACCATCACAATGCATGCCAATATGAAGTCTTTATTAGCTCCGTTTAATTCTTCTTGTTAAAGAATTTCTGCCATGACCTTTATAGTGTCATCCTGAGGTATGTTTGTGTACAGGGCTTCAATATCCAAGGTGACCAATAATTGGTTCACCCTATTGAAACCCTGACCTTCAAAGACAGAAATAGCATGAGCTGTGTCTTTCAAATAGGACCTTTGTTTATGGACTATGGGTTTTAAAAAATGATCCACATATTTACTAAGTGGCTCCAAAATTGACCCTAAACTACTAACTATTGGGTGCATCGGGGATTGGACACATTTTTATGCACCTTGGGTAGTCCATATATTGCGGGGGGTAACCGTGTGCATATTAAGTAAAAATGTATATTCATTTTCACAAATCCAACCTTCTTCTCTTCCTAAAGTTAGGAGATTTGCCACTTCCTTTCTAAGGTCACTGATGACTGTGAGTCTAATTTCTGTATAATGTTCCCTTACATTTAGAAGTTCTCTCATCCTTCTTTCATAATCATCAGTGTCAAATATCACTATCCCACCCCCCTTGCCTGCGGGCTTGATGGTGTACTGAACATTGTTTTGTAGAGATCTTAACGCCTCTCTCTGATTGAATGGAAAATTATTATTATTCCTCGCCCCCTCGTTGTTCATCTTTTTAATCTCAATCTCCACTATTTTTTCAAACAGTTCTACATTTTTATCTAATTGAGACAGGCTTGGAGTAAAGCTTGATTTGGGTTTAAACCCTGATACATTATGTTCTGGTTCATATGTCTTGTCTTCAAAATACCGTTTGAGTCTTATTTTTCTAAAAAAGCTTTTTAGATCATTCTCTAGTCCAAACGTATTAGGTGGGGCTGATGGAGCAAAACTAAACCCTCTCCTTAGTATTTCTTCTTCTTCTTGGGTTAGACATTTTTGGGACAGATTAATAATGGGAAGTTCCTCTACTTACAATACCGCTTGTTCCTGGATGCTAAGTAATCTTGACCTCCAAAATTCTGAGGTTGATGGTTCCTCGATGGTCCCTGATTTCTCAGGGGTTCTTCTCTTTGGAAGTTCCTGTACCTGTTCTGAACTCGGTTTTGGCATCTGCCTAAAAAAGGCTCTCGCACAAATACGGGTCCTGTCCTACTTCCCATATCATTGGGATGTTCATCCTCACTGCAGGATCCTGAAGTTTCTGAGAAAGTAATATGTTTGTTCCCTCCCCTAGAGTAGATCGGTCTCTGGTACTGAGGTTGCTCCCATCTTTGATCATTTTTGTTTGTGTAATAGTCCTTCCCTAAGTAGGGATAAACTCCCTCTGAGCTAAACTTGTCTACATCTTTCCTCAATTTTTTCAACTTTTTATTGGATAAATATTCACGATAACCAGTTACTTCTACTCCTACTTAATTTCTTTTTAGCGTCCTCTAGTACTGAACTTTGTTTGAAATGATTTTCCATATCTTCTATTTGTTGTTTCTCTATGTTAATCAATTCCTGAGCCGTTTCAATTATTAAAATGAGCCAATCACGGCTACAGCGGTTGGCAATATGTGTCCATGTTTTTAAAATGTTTTAATTCTCAATAAACAAACCAGGCTCATTCCTAACTTGGAGCCCTATTGGGATGACCCCAGCTTTAAGATATTCAATTAAGAATTCGGCATGTAGTTCCGTTCTAATCAATTTCTTTTTTTAATTCAAAATCTCAACCAATTGATCATTGCTGGTATTGCTTAAAACATTTGTCATATTACTTCTAGGATTCTGATTTATCAATCTCTTAAACTGATCTTCAGAAAAAACAAATGTTCTTAACTTATCCATAATTTTCTCACAAATTGGTTGTGAATTCTAACGAACTATACGTTTAGACAGTATATCCTGTCAAGCTCAAAACCTCTCCAACCTACTGGTTGTACCAAGTATTCTAAATTCAAGAGAGAGACCCCTTTACAAACCAAAGGGATAGGGTACTCTTAACAAGTAAAGTGCAAATTCCCTTTGGGACTAATCTAAATGGCATGAACCATATATGTACCACAGAACAAATAACACTTTTTTAAAGAAAAAACCAAGCTAATACATTCAAATTAAAACTTGCACAAAAACTAAAAACATATTACAAATTTTTCTTTTAATTAGATAAAAATCATTACATTTACATACAGAAACAAAAATAATTTTTATTCCTCCTGCATATGCACTATTAAAAACAATTTTTTTCTCCTAGGACAAATATACACCAGTTGACACAGACATCAATATATATAAAAAAACAAAAGAGAAAATGCAGTTATAGACTACTCTCATTGGTCTTTAGCTTAACACATCCACTATAGCGGTAAGTTTCTGGTCCGTTTTCAACTTCTATTTGTGCCATACAAGACCAAGTTCCAATAAAGATTGTGTATTCAAAGTTGCGTCGACGCGTTTCGATGGATTTATCCAATCATTTCCATCTTTTTCAAGACAAAAAATAGAGTTCTCTCTATATATTATTTTCTGATTTGTAATAGTCCTGCATAAAGACAAATATATGTATATATCAACAATCTATCTTGATTATATCTATATCACAATGTATACCCCCTCGCATGATACATGACCCCACCATACTTCCAATCATGTTACCATTGTCCCAATATAAATCTAAACATTTGTACAGCATGATCATGACTGTTTTCATTAGTTCCCTTTAATCCTTTTAAGTCTATTCAATAAATCTAGTATCCATCAGCTTAACCTTATCTGGGTGTCTAAATAGACATGCCACAAGTCTTATTAGATCCCCTTAAATACTATATCTCTTGCCCATAAATACTCATAATTCTTTTTGACTGATATTCCCCATTTATTACCTTCTTATTTAGTTTTAGTTGTATCTCTTTTTCAGAGTCATGTGATGTTTTCTAACAAGCGGTTTTATAAAAAACGGAGTTGTCACCTGTTTCAAGTCAAGCGAGAGAAGACAAAACATTATATAAGCTCCTGCCCGCTAATAGAAGAAGATCATGTTATTAATAATTATCACTATATTACTACTTTTTGGTCGATGGTATTTAAAATTATTTCCCGTCTCTGTGCTCATTTTAATAAAAGCTCCCGATGTTACACCTAGGGTGAAAATAATATAATGATGGATTGCAAAGTCTCCAGGTAAATGGAGTTAGATAACTATTACTCCTCTTTTATACAATATATCGTACCTTAAAGTGTTTCTCATAGAGCTACTTGTTTTAGGCTCCGTTTTTCCAATCACACGAGGGACAGTTGCGTCTTATTACCTCCGTGTTGTGCTATTCAAACGAAATAACACCATATCAGCTGGAAATCACTTATGTCATTTCATGATAACAGTATCATTTCTGCTTTCCCCACTTCAATAGCGGTTTCTTAATTTTTTACTTTTAGCCATGATGAACAGCAGCCACGCTGGTATATAACATGGCTAAAACCCATTGCCAAAGTGCATAGGCGAGACCTATTGGCTTTGACTATGCTTGTTTGGTCCAGTCATGCAGTAAGAAGGTGCTTCCAGGAGTAAAACCCTGTTCACAGCATTTTTATCTCTGACAGGGTGCCTTATCATTTCTATCCAATTAACTAATTCATTTTTCAGAATTTGATAATGCAATTTCACAATAGTATGACCAATATAAAGTGATTCTGAAAATTAGGAAGCAGAATAAAGACTGGGTTGCAAATTATGAGAATGAAAAGCTTTCTGTAGATAAGTAGCACATAACTGCACCCAGATCACAAGGAAAAGTCTAATTATAAATCTTTTGATGCCCCAGGGACGCTTTTGAAAATTATAAAATGTAGTCATTACCCATCTTGAATTTCAAACATACCATCTGTATTAAGCATTTTTGAGTTTTCTATTAACACGAATATTTGTAGTCGAGCTTGTGATAAAGAGTGGAGCCATCGCTCAATGATTTGAATCCGATCTGAAGAGCCAGCGCTTCCATTCGAAACCTCCTCGCCCCATCCATGCCGCCAGTCACGACTTCCGGACCGCGAAGACAAGGTCAACGCAATAATGGTCGGGTTTGAACCTTCATAGTGGCTGTCCAGAGTGATATGCCCGCAGAGCTTCAGTGTTGTTGCTGCAGATTTAACAGGTCAGGTGTAAAGTATTGCCAATCGATCAACTCCATTGCTAGACATTCCCAGTCCATACTGTCCATAGTGCCTTGAAGCCAGTATTCTTGGCGATAGGTTACAGCGCATGCTGCACAATGTATCAAGAGGGGTTGTTTTAGGAATGCCTGGCATAGTTCTAAAGGGGGATATTACCAAAGGTGACTGTTTGGAAAAGTCGATGTTCTCTTTCATCATTCTAAACAAGGTGCAAAAATGTAACGTTGACAGTAAAGACCAACTGGAGGCTCACCTCCAGTTAGGCTGTAGGTGAGTCGTGGTGATCAACTCCTTCCTTTCTTAAGCAGCCCAGTGCTGGAACGGAAGCAATCCACGGTGGGATCCCATACATTTGGTGCCAAAGGGTGCAGCCGAAAGGGAATGGAGTGTAGTCTGACAGACGACTTACACATTTATTTAAAACAAAGAACGTTCCCCCAAAAAACACCAATGTGATTGTAAACCTCTTCCTGCTTACTCAATTGGTCACAAAGAGATTCCATTTAAAATATCCTAAGATTTAAGGCATTTGCTTAAGGATCTATGTGTACCCAGCAACTTACAGAGTATCAATCAATCAGTCAATATTTGTGGAGCACGGCACAGTCCCCACAGTGCTTAGTTTGCAAAAATAAATAAGAGCAGGGGCCCGCATCAGAAGGTTGCCACAGTTTGCACCACACATTTCCACTGTACTAACAAAATTACTGACCATCACACTGTCACAAGTGTGACAATTCAGGCTGTTTGAGGCCGCCAAAACTTTAAGAATGGCTTGGGTGGCAGGCATTTGCTGTTTCTAATGTATATTGAATTGACAAACAATTGTTTTTCTGTCAACCTTTATATTGCACAAACATCGCCACCATGTGGCAGGTTCTGGCAATTAAGTGCCTATGCCAGCAATTAAGTGTTGGTACTGAGCACTGGAAACCACTGGTTCAAATTAAGCTCTGGGTCACCCCGTGGGTATCTGGGTGCTGGGGTGCAAGGTCTCTGTAGAAAAGGAGGTCTTGAGGAAATGGCGGGAAGAGGGAAAAAAATAGTAGAAGAATGCAAAATAGAGGGCAGAAAAACAAAGGGCAAAGGCAAAACAGAGCAGAAGAGAGCAAAACAGGGGCAGGAAAACGAACAGAAAAAGGCCAAAAAAAGAACATCAAGACAAGCACAAAGAGGCCAAACAGAGGGCAGAAAATTAACAGAAAAGGCATAACAGAGCAGAAGAGGGCAAGACAGAGGGCAGAAAAATTAGCAGGATAGGCACAAACAGAGGGCAGCAGGCAAACGGGCATCGGCGGGTAGGCACACTGTGGACAAGCTGGACAGGAGAACTGTCGCAGGGGGAGTTGACACAAGGGACTTCTCAATGGGGGTCGTGCTGCGGCCTTCATTAAGTAGGTCCTGGTGGAGGGCGGGGAGCTGGGTGCGGGAGGAGGGAAACGGTGTGAAGTATTATGCAACAAGATAACTCTGGTGGTTGTGCAAATGCTGGAGAAATATGTGTGAAGCCTAGTCACGGGTTTGGTTAATCATAAAATAGCATAGCATAAAGCAAGTCACACATTTGTATGTTATGCAGACAGCCCAGTGGTTTACTGCAGAGATCCTTGAGTTACCTGTAAGTCACAAGTTATAATCCTTGTAATATAGCCCAGTGAGTTATGTTCCAACATTCAGGAGCTGCATGCAGACTGCAAACGGAGAGCCTTACTGTTTTTTTCAAATTTTTATTTACTTTAAGGTTGTCACAAATAATACCTGTGGGTAGTAATAAACACTTATTAGTAAGTGCTTTAATATTATGGTAATTACTCATAAAGACAGATACATATATCTGGCTTTCTAACAGTGCCTGCCTATCTCATACATAGGAAAAATCATAAACCTGCATCCAAACAGCACATGTGAAGTGACAAGCTGAGTGTCTTTGTTTCCTCAATGGCATTAGCATTATGGTGTTTGGCTTCAGCCAGTTCCCAGACAGGCTGAGACTTAAACAAAAGGAGGGTCAGAGACCCTTGGAGTGAGCCATCTGTGTTGGTCCCGTGAAAGTAGGAGGCTTCCCTCGGATCCTGCATGTCTCTGTTCCAAACACAAAGCAGGCAAAGTGGCAAAGTATGGGCATCACTGAATATGTCCCAGTGTTGTCAATCAAAC
Source organism: Triturus cristatus (assembly GCF_964204655.1). Classification (NCBI taxonomy): domain Eukaryota; kingdom Metazoa; phylum Chordata; class Amphibia; order Caudata; family Salamandridae; genus Triturus; species Triturus cristatus. Next base: position 1,283,239,443 of record NC_140585.1, read on the forward strand.
CGGGAGAAAGTCAGCATATCCCTGGATCCGACTAAGTGCTAGCTGTATGTTCTGCTCGATTTTCCCGGCCTTCTTGTGAGGAAAGGTGATTGAATGTGACTTCAGTCTCTTACCATTCAAGTCTAAGGGTTAGAGTAGTGAATGGAGCCTATTTACTAGGCACTTCGACATGATCCTGTGCTCTTCCCCATAGATCAGGGCTTGCACACATAGCCTAGGGGATAGATTCGTTAGTATTAGGGATAACCTGTCCTGTAGTGAGGGTATTTCATGGAGCCGTGCTGAATTCAGGCCTGGTAGGCCTCAAACGGGAGAGACTCCATCTTTCTTTCTGCTCCGGCAGCTTGGGATGCTTCTAGGTCAAATGTAATGTTTTAGTTATGAGGTGTTATTCGCTTGGAGAGAACCGGTTCAGGCCGGCCCTTATCGAAGGATTGTATTTTTCTTCATGCCGAAGACACTACATCAGGCCGGCCGGCTGGGAACGTGTCCTTGGTATGGGGAGGTACAAGAATTTGGTGGGCGGCAGGTTACGGGCCGGAATTTTCCATGAGGAAATGCACCTCTATATTAGTGAAAGTCTGAGGCAGTTACATGTTCAGTTCGTAGGCGGCATCTAGCCGTTAGCAGTAAAGCTACTACTTATTCCAGGGAAGACAGACGCCATCTTGGAGGCGGAGAAAAACCGAGAGACAGATACTCTCCTAGCAGAATAGCCAGAGAGGAGAGAGTAGCCAATAAGGAAGAGGTCCCAGTGACTCGGAGAAGGGTGAAGGGAACAGCGCATAGTGGTGCAGACGTGTATCCGTGACTGCGGAGGTGTGACTTCCAGGCGAGCTGAGGCACAGACGAGAAGGGAACCTAGATGACCACGGAGTGCAGGCTACACACTACTAAGGTGATGTCGACCCTTTCTTATTAGAGTGCACAACTTAATCTTTCACTTTTCTTTGCAGGTTATGTGTTATATTGTAATGTTATGTGATTGCGTATGTAATGAGTAATAAAGTACCCAGTTTGTAGTGAACCAACATGTGCTGCGTGTTCTTGTATGAGAGGGTAGCCTATTCTTCTAGTCAGCTGCAGCTACATGAACAGATGTTAACCCTGATCAGGTAAGTGGTAACTGAATAAGGGAGAGAGGAGCCCCTCGAACTGGAGAACAGGCTATGCTCGAACTGGCAGTCCTTGTGTGATCTGACGAATAGTGAGACTGATTCCCTTCTTGTATGTTATGGTGATCATAGGATGAACTGTTGTATGAGACTGCCGTCTGGGTAGAGAGGTCTGGATTCGTATGGGATCGCGAGGCCGCCACTTGTGCTGAGACTGCCGTCTGGGTAGAGAGGTCTGGATTCGTATGGGATCGGAAGGCCGCCACTTGTGCTGAGACTGCCGTCTGGGTAGAGAGGTCTGGATTCGTATGGGATCGCGAGGCCGCCACTGGTGCTGAGACTGCCGTCTGGGTAGAGAGGTCTGGATTCGTATGGGATCGTGAGGCCGCCACTTGTGCTGAGACTGCCGTCTGGGTAGAGAGGTCTGGATTCGTATGGGATCGCGAGGCCGCCACTTGTGCTGAGACTGCCGTCTGGGTAGAGAGGTCTGGATTCGTATGGGATCGCGAGGCCGCCACTTGTGCTGAGACTGCCGTCTGGGTAGAGAGGTCTGGATTCGTATGGGATCGCGAGGCCGCCACTTATGCTGAGACTGCCGTCTGGGTAGAGAGGTCTGGATTTGTATGGGATCGCGAGGCCGCCACTTGTGCTGAGACTGCCGTCTGGGTAGAGAGGTCTGGATTTGTATGGGATCGCGAGGCCGCCACTTGTGCTGAGACTGCCGTCTGGGTAGAGAGGTCTGGATTCGTATGGGATCGCGAGGCCGCCACTTGTGCTGAGACTGCCGTCTGGGTAGAGAGGTCTGGATTCGTATGGGATCGCGAGGCCGCCACTTGTGCTGAGACTGCCGTCTGGGTAGAGAGGTCTGGATTCGTATGGGATCGCAAGGCCGCCACTTGTGCTGAGACTGCCGTCTGGGTAGAGAGGTCTGGATTCGTATGGGATCGCGAGGCCGCCACTGGTGCTGAGACTGCCGTCTGGGTAGAGAGGTCTGGATTCGTATGGGATCGTGAGGCCGCCACTTGTGCTGAGACTGCCGTCTGGGTAGAGAGGTCTGGATTCGTATGGGATCGCGAGGCCGCCACTTGTGCTGAGACTGCCGTCTGGGTAGAGAGGTCTGGATTCGTATGGGATCGCGAGGCCGCCACTTGTGCTGAGACTGCCGTCTGGGTAGAGAGGTCTGGATTCGTATGGGATCGCGAGGCCGCCACTTATGCTGAGACTGCCGTCTGGGTAGAGAGGTCTGGATTTGTATGGGATCGCGAGGCCGCCACTTGTGCTGAGACTGCCGTCTGGGTAGAGAGGTCTGGATTTGTATGGGATCGCGAGGCCGCCACTTGTGCTGAGACTGCCGTCTGGGTAGAGAGGTCTGGATTCGTATGGGATCGCGAGGCCGCCACTTGTGCTGAGACTGCCGTCTGGGTAGAGAGGTCTGGATTCGTATGGGATCGCGAGGCCGCCACTTGTGCTGAGACTGCCGTCTGGGTAGAGAGGTCTGGATTCGTATGGGATCGCGAGGCCGCCACTTGTGCTGAGACTGCCGTCTGGGTAGAGAGGTCTGGATTCGTATGGGATCACGAGGCCGCCACTTGTGCTGAGACTGCCGTCTGGGTAGAGAGGTCTGGATTCGTATGGGATCGCGAGGCCGCCACTTGTGCTGAGACTGCCGTCTGGGTAGAGAGGTCTGGATTCGTATGGGATCGCGAGGCCGCCACTTGTGCTGAGACTGCCGTCTGGGTAGAGAGGTCTGGATTCGTATGGGATCGCGAGGCCGCCGATTATAAGAGGTCTTGGTATGTATAGTAGGAATTCCCTGTCCTTAGGTGGTAGATATATGTGGTTACCTATTGTAAATAGGCCCTAGGGAGGGGGAGGGGGTAACGTTCTGACTGGGTTAGTGAGGCTCTGATGAGCGGGTTCTATCTGAAAGGAAAACCCAAGCAGAACACTGTAGCATCCAGGATACAAACGGATTCCCCCTTAATTTCAGGACTGCAGTAGCCCATCGCAAACATTACATCGTCCTTGGCTAGGCTTATCAGAAGCTTAACTGGGGCCCTGGCAAAATCTTCCAACTCTACTTTGTAATCCAACCTCATATTATGGAAAAAACGTTATTTGGGGATAGAAAACTGAATACTTGGTGAAGGCTAGTGGGGGTCACCGCAATATTTTCATTGACAAAGCACACACCAGGGGTTATATTCTGTATACGGCACGCTTCTACTGTTTACACCATGGCACACCTTTCAAAAGTTTTACCAGGTGCAAACAGGACAGTGCACCAAATGAGAAAGAATGCGCTGCCCCTAGGACAACCGTGAGCTTGTGCTGCCTTGGGGGCAGCGCATTCAAGTTTCACAGTGCAGGCAGCATGCCACCTGCACATTCAAAAGGGAGAGAGATCCCCTTGCAGGCATGTCTAGCTAGTGACTGCACCCGCCTGCAGGGTCCCCCCCTCCAGAGGGCTGCTTTTAAGGGGTGCACTGAAAGTGCACCACCTTTTTGTGGCACACTTTCAGTGAGCCTCCAATGGGCATGTTTGCCTCTGCGCCAGCGTCCATAATACGGGGCGGATGCAGAGGCAGAGTGATTCCCTCATTGCATGGGGCCATGCCCTCATGCAAATGAGGGAATTCCCTTTCATTATAGCGCTTGCGCTTTATGTGAACCAGCGCTATTAGTATTACAGAAGGGGACGCACAAGTGGTTGCATCCCCTACTGTAATACGATAGAGCCCTGGGGGCGCATAAAGTAGGCACACAAGCCCATTGCACCCCCAGGGCACAATTCATAATATGACTTCAGGCCTGCTTTTTATTATTTCAATACATTTCATTGTAGGGGTGTGGGTAGGGGTGTAACAGAGGCCCCTGCAGTCCTCTTTGTGTGGGAGATCCATACCGTTCACCTCAAAGGGGGCCCCCTTGGGCTGGCCCGCTGCAGCAAGGCCGCTAGAGATAGGTGATGGGAGCCCCCTCACCTTACCTTTCAGGGGGGGCCCCTGAGGTTTTGTTACACCACTGAGTGTGGAGCCCCAAAAAGTGTGGTCCTAGGCCAAATAGAGAAGAAAGCAGAAATGGGAGAAAAAGAAAGCTAGGAAAAGAGGAGGACTGAGAAGGCATGCACTACAATGAGCCTGCAAGAATGAGATAAAGAGACAGGAAATGTACATGTAAAGCAAAGGAAGAAAGAGGCATGAGGTCAAATCAGAACGAGCACCATTAGTGTTCTGCAGCTCCAGCATTCGGTGCTGCTGGCAGAAGTCTCTTAAGAACAACTTTCAGCCACTGCAAACGATAAATTAAGGGCCAGATGTACGAACATTAAGAATAGCAATTTTCTAATTGTGATTTTCTGTGAATCGCAATTGGGTAATCACTATTCCTAATGTATGAAAGTTTCAAATAAAAATGAGCGATTCCTAGTGGGTTGCAAATCGACCTACCTCATGAATATAAGTGAGGTAGGGCACTGTTTGCGAACCATGAGAAATGATAGTTATCACAGGTATGGTGGTCTGCTGGGGTCAGCAGACCACCATATCTCTGGTTGCTTTTAAATAAAGCAATCTTTTATTCTTTGAAATGCAGACCATTTTCTTTGAAGGAAAATAGGATGTATTTATAAAAACAAATGGAACATTTAAAATACATTTTTTAATAGTAGACAGAAGTCCATGGGACTACTGTCTACTCTTAAAAAATATTTGTTTTTACATTCTCAACGAGGAAGGGGTCGAATGTGGACCCTTTCCCATTTGTAAATAATTACCACTACCTTTCAGTAGAATCGCGTTTTAGTGTTTGTCCATACCAAAAACATAGAATTGGGCTGTTTGAAACCTCAAAGATGCTTCATACATCCAGCCCAATGTCTCCTTTTACGTCGAGCCTAGCGGCAGCATGCATTCACTACTCGCTCTACGAGACTGCTGTAGTATAGCATGGGAGAGAAGCTGCACCCATTCTCCAATATAGTTTTCCTTGGCTTGTGTCATTGTCTTTCATAAATGCTGCCTTCGGATTCGTTGATAGGCTTGTTAGTCCCTCCTTAGTACGGACTTGTCTTCAATTGTAACCTTTCATGGCTACTGGCCCCTTTGCTTCAGTTGTTACACTGGATCTGTTATTTAGTCTGTAAGCACTGTTCACTTAATTGAGTATCTCTTACTGCCGGCCGGACATGTGCTGCTTCAGCTGAAACCGCTTGTGGTTTTTAGGCAGCACGGCCTCCCCGTAACACGGGAGCCCACTTTCAATCACTTTAACCTGGCATTACCCTGTGTCTGTTTCCCCCCCCCGAGTAAAATGGATTTGAAATGATTAGCGAATTAAGTCATGTGATTTCCAGGTAGCACATAATCCTGTGCTATTGGGCTGATACATGTAATCTGCACTAAAGCCACCTAATGGGTTGTTTTCAAAAGACTGTTTTGTTAACAACACCCCCACCAATATTACCAATACCACCACCACCAATACCACCACCTCCACCACCACCAATACCACCACCAATATCACCACCACCAATACCACAACCTCCCCCACTACCAGTACCACCACCACCACCAATGTCACCTCCACCACTATCATCACCACCAGTACAACCACCACCAATACCACCACCACCAATACCACACCACCACCAATACCACCACCAATACCATCACCACCAATACCACCACCCCAAACCATCACCACCAAAACTACCACCACCAATACCACCACCACCAACACCGCCTCTAACACTACCACCACCACCAATACCAAAACCACCACCACCAATACTACCACCACAACCAATACCACCACAAATACCACAACCACCAATACAATACCACCACCACCAATACCAATAACACAACCACCAATACCACCACCACCAACAATACCACCACCAATACCAATACCACCAATATCACCAACAATAACACCACCAATACTACCACCAATACCACCACTAATAACACCAATACCACCACCACCACCAATAGCACCACCACCAATACCACCACCAACACCAATAATAATACCAACAATACCACCACACCCACCAATACCACCACCTCCAATACCACCACCTCCAATACCACCACCAATACCACCACCAACAATACCACCAATACCACCTCCAACACCACCACCACCAATACCACCAATACCATCACAAATACAACCACCACCAATACCAACACCAATACCACCACCAATAGCACCAATACCACCTCAAATACCACCAATACCATCACCACCAATACCACCACCACCACCAATACCACCACCACCAATACCACCACTACCACCAATTACACCACCAATACCATCACAACCTATACCACCACCACCAATACCACCACCACCAATACCACTAATACCACCACCACCAACACCACCACCACCAATACCACCAACCACCAATACCACAGCCACTACGAATGCCACCACCACCAATACCACCACCACCAATACCATTACCACCACCAATACCACCACCAACAATACCACCACCACCAATACCACTACCACCAATACCAATACCACCAATACCACCAATATCACCACCAATACCACCACCACCACCAATATCACCAGCACCAATACCATCCCGACCACCAATACCACCACCACCAATACCACCACCAAGAAATACCACCAACACCAAGATCACCACCACCACCAATACCACTACCACCAATACCACCACCACGAATACCACCAATACCATCACAAATACCACCAATACCACCATCACCAATACAACACCACCACCAACAATACCACCAGCAATACCCCCACCAAGAGCACCAATACCACCACCACCACCAATGCTACCAGCACCAATACCAGCCACTCATAATACCAATACCACCACCAATACCACCACCAATGCCACCGCTACCACCAATACCACTATTGCCAATACACCCACTACCAGAAACACCATCTCCACCAATACCACCACCACCAATACCACCACCAATACCACCATTACCACCAATACCACCACCTATACCACCACAAACAATACCACCACCACCAATACCAATACCACTGCCAATACCAATGTCACCACCACCAATACCACCACCATCAATACCACCAATACCACCACCAACACCACCAATACCACCAATGCCATCACAAATACCACCAATACCACCACTTCCAATACCAACACCAATACCACCACCAAAAGCACCAATACAACCTCCAATACCACCACCACCACCACCAATACCACCACCAATACCATCACCACAACCACCACCACTAATACCTATACCACCACAAACTAAACCACCACCAATACCAATACCACCAATATCACCACCACCAATACTACTACCACCACTATGACAACCACCACCACCACCAAAAGCACCAATACCACCAATACCACCACCACCACCAACACCACCATTACCACCAATGCCACCAATATCACCACCACCAATACTACTACCACCATTATGACAACCACCACCAAAAGCACCAACCACCAATACCGCTGCCACTACCCATACTACCAATACCAACACCACCACCACCAATACCACCACCACCAATACAAATACCACCACCAATACTACCACCACCACCAATACTACCACCACCAATACCACCAATAACAATACCACCATCACCACCAACACCACCTCTAATACCACCATTACCACCAATACCCCCACCACCACTACCACCAATATCACCACCACCAATACCACCACCAATACCACCTCCACCTATACCACCACCAATACCACCACCAATAACACCACCAATATCAATACCACCAAAATCACCAACAATGCCACCACTACCACCAACACCACCACCACCAATACCACCACTAATAACAACAATACCACCACCACCACCAATATCACCACCACCAATACCACGACCAACTCCACCAACACCAATAGCACCACCACCACCAATACTACCACCATGCCAATACCACCACCTCCAATACCACCACTCACAATGCCACCAATACCACCACCATCAATACCATCAATCCCACTGCCAGCACCACCACCACCAATACCATCACAAATGCCACCAATACCACCACCACCACCAATACCACCACCATCAATACCAACACCAATGCAGCCACCAATAGCACCAATACCACCATTACCATCACCACCAATACCACCACCAATACCACCACCACCAATACCACCACCACCAATAATACCACCATCACCACCAATTCCACCACCACCAATACCTATACCACCACCAATACCACCGCCAATACCACCACCAATACCACCACCACCAATACCACTAATACAACCACCAACAATACCACCACCACCAATACCACCACCATGACCAATACCACCATTACCACCAATATCACCACCACCAATACCACCACCACCACCAATAATACCACCATCACCACCAATACCACCACCACCAATTCCACCACCACCAATACCACCAATACCCATACCACCACAACCTATACCACCACCAATACCACCACCAATACCACCACACCAATACCACTAATACAACCACCAACAATACCACCACCACCAATACCACCACCATGACCAACACCACCATTACCACCAATGCCACCAATACCACCACCACCAATACTACCACCACTACTATGACAGCCACCACCAATACCACCACCAATACCACCACCAATACCACCACCATTACCACCACCACCAATACCACCATACCATCACCAATACAACCACCCCCAATACCACCACCACCAATACCACTACCACCAATATCACTACCAATACCCCCGCCACCACTAATACCACAAACACCACCAATACCACCACCACCACCAATACCACCACCAATACCACCACCACCAATACCACCACTAATACAACCAATACCACCACCACCACCAATATCACCACCACCAATACCATCACCACCACAAATACCAATACCACCAATACCAATACCACCAATACCACCACCATGAATACCACGAATACCATCACAAATACCACCACCACCAATACCAACACCACCACCGACAATAATACCACCAATACCAATACCACCACCAATACCACCAATGCCACCACCACCACCACCACCAATACCACTGTTCCCAATACACCCACCACCAGAACCACCACCACCAATACTACCACAACCACCAATACCACCACCAATACCACCATTACCACCAATGCCACCAATACCACCAATACCACCACCACCAATACCACCACAAACAATACCACCACCACCAATACCAATACCACTGCCAATACCAATGTCACAACCACCAACACCACCACCATCAATACCACCACCTCCAATACCAATACGACCACCACCAATGCCACTACCACAAATACCACCACCAATACCACTACCAATAGCACCACCACCAATACCACCAATATTACCACCAATACCACTACCACCACCACCAATATCACTGCCACCACCAATACCACCACCAATAGCATCACCACCACCAATACCATCACTAATACCATCAATACCACAACCACCAATATTACCACTGCCAATACCATTACCCCACCAATACCAACACCAACACCACCAATACCAATACCAACACCACCAATACCACCACCACCACTAATACCACCACCAATACCACCACCACGAACAATACCACAGATACCATTACCACCACCAACACCACCACCACCACCCATACCACCAATACCACTACCAATACAACCAATACCATCACAGATACCACTAATACCACCACCAATACCACCACCAAAACCACCACCACCACAAACACCACCACCAATATCACCACCACCAACAATACCACCAAACCACCAATACCACAACCAATACCCCATCACCAATACTGTCACAAAAACCACCACTAGCAATACCACCACCACCACCAATACCACCACCACCAATATCACCACCAATAACACCAATAGCACCATCACCACCCATACAACCACTGCCAACACCACCACCACCAATACTAATACCACCACCCATACCACCACTACCAATACTACCACCACCAATGCCACCACCACCACCAATTCCACCATTGCCAATACCTCCACCACCAAAACCACGACCAGCACCATTACCTCCAGCAGCACCAATACCACCACCGCCATTAATAACACCACCACCAATACCACCACCACCAATACCACCAGCACCACCAATACCACTGCTCACCAATGTCAGTACCACCACCAATACCACTACCACCAATATCACCACCAATACCACCACCAATACCATCTCCATCACCAATACCACCACCAATACCATCACCACCACCAATACCATCACCTCCACCAATACCACCACTACCACCAATAGCACCACCACCACCAATACCATCACCAGCAATATCACCACCACCACCAATACCACCAATACCAGCCCCCTTACCACCACCACCAATACCACTACCACCACCATCAATACCACCACCAATACAACCAATACCATCACAAATACCACCAATACCACCACCACCACCAATACCATCACCACCAATATCACCACCAATACCACCAATACCAGCCCCCTTACCACCACCACCAACACCCCTACCACCAATACCACCACCAATACAACCAATACCATCACAAATACCACCAATACCACCACCACCAATACCACCACCAATACCACCAATTCCACCACCACCACCAATACCACCATCACCAATACCACTACCAATACCATAACAAATACCACCAATACCACCACCACCAATACCACCACCAATGCCACCAATTCCACCACCACCACCAATACCACCATCACCAATACCACTACCAATACCACCACCACCAATACCAATACCACCACCACCAATACCAATACCACCACCACCACCAATACAACCACCACCAATACCACCACCACCAATACCACCACCAACACCAATTCCCCAATAACCAAATCCACCACCACCGCCAATACCACCATCATCAATGCCACCACCAATATCACCACCAATACCGCCACCACCAATACCACCCCAATACCACCACCAATACCACCACTATCACCACCAATACCACCCCTACCCCCAATACCACGAATACTACCAATACCACCACCAATACCACCATCGCCAACACCCTCACCACCAAAACTATGACCACCACCAATACCACCACCAGCACCAATACCACCAATACCATCACTACCACCACCAATACAACCATAGACAATACCACCACCACCAATGCCAATACCACCAATACCACCACCAATACCACTGCTCGCCAATACAAATACCACCATCAATACCACCAATACCACCAATACCATCTCCACCACCAATACCACCACCAATACCATCACCACCACCAATACCACCACCAACACCACAAATACCACCACTAACACCAACAATACCACCACCACCACCAATACCACCACCAATACCAATACCACCACCACCAATACCATCATCACCAATATAACCACCACCAATACCACCACCATTACCACCACCACCACCAATACCACTACCACCACCACCACTAATTCCACCACCAATACCACCACCCCAATACCGCCACGAACAATACCACCAATACCACCACCAACACCACCACTACCAATACCACCACCAATACAACCAATACCATCACAAATACCACCAATACCACCACCACCAATGCCACCACCAATACCACCACCACCAATACCACCACAAATACCACCACCAATACCACCACCACCACCAATAGCACCAATTCCACCACCACCTCCAATACCATCACCACCAATACTACTACCAATACCACCACCACCTATACCACTACCACCAATACCAATACCACCACCACCAATACCAATACCACCACCAATACCACCACCACCAATACCCCACCACCAAAACCTCCACCACCACCACCAATACCCTCAATACCACTACCAATACCACCACCAATACTACCACCACCAATACCACCACCAATGCTACGAACACCAATACTACCACCAATACCATCACCACCACCAATACCACCCCCAATACCACCACCACCACCAAAACCACCAATACTCCCACCACCACCAATACCACCACCACCAATACCACCAAAACTAATACCACCACCAATAACACCACCATACCACCAATACCAATACTACCACCACAAATACCAATACCACCACTAATACAATACCACCACCACCAGTACCACTAATACCAATATCACCACCACTACCAATACCACCACCCCCAATCCGCCACGAACAATACCATCAATACCACCACCAACACCACCACTACCAATACCACCACCAATACAACCAATACCATCACAAATACCACCAATACCACCACCACCAATGCCACCACCAATACCACCACCACCAATACCACCACAAATACCACCACCAATACCACCAATACCACCACCACCACCAATAGCACCAATTCCACCACCACCTCCAATACCATCACCACCAATACCACTACCAATACCACCACCACCTATACCACTACCACCAATACCAATACCACCACCACCAATACCAATACCACCACCAATACCACCACCACCAATACCCCACCACCAAAACCTCCACCACCACCACCAATACCCTCAATACCACTACCAATACCACCACCAATACTACCACCACCAATACCACCACCAATGCTACGAACACCAATACTACCACCAATGCCATCACCACCACCAATACCACCCCCAATACCACCACCACCACCAAAACCACCAATACTCCCACCACCACCAATACCACCACCACCAATACCACCAAAACTAATACCACCACCAATAACACCACCATACCACCAATACCAATACTACCACCACAAATACCAATACCACCACTAATACAATACCACCACCACCAGTACCACTAATACCAATATCACCACCACTACCAATGCCACCACCCCCAATCCGCCACGAACAATACCATCAATACCACCACCAACACCACCACTACCAATACCACCACCAATACAACCAATACCATCACAAATACCACCAATACCACCACCACCAATGCCACCACCAATACCACCACCACCAATATCACCACAAATACCACCACCAATACCACCCATACCACCACCACCACCAATAGCACCAATTCCACCACCACCTCCAATACCATCACCACCAATACCACTACCAATACCACCACCACCTATACCACTACCACCAATACCAATACCACCACCACCAATACCAATACCACCACCAATACCACCACCACCAATACCCCACCACCAAAACCTCCACCACCAATACCATCAATACCACTACCAATACCACCACCAATACTACCACCACCAATGCAACGAACACCAATAACACCACCAATACCATCACCACCACCAATACCACCCCCAATACCACCACCACCAAAACCACCAATACTCCCACCACCACCAATACCACCACCACCAATACCACCAAAACTAATACCACCACCAATAACACCACCATACCACCAATACCAATACTACCACCACAAATACCAATACCACCACTAATACAATACCACCACCACTAGTACCACTAATACCAATATCACCACCCCTACCAATACCACCACCAATACCACCACCACCAATACCAATACCGCCACCACCACCACCAATACCACCAATTCTACCACCGCCAATACCATCACCACCAAAACCATCAATACCAGCACCACCAATACCAGCACCACCAATATCACCACCACCAATACCCCCACCACCACCAATACCACCATTACCACCACCACCACCAATATCACTAATCACAACGCAAAGGTTGTTGGTGCGCTTTGTTAGTGTTTATAGCTCGGATCATATGTAACTCTCACTTCACACTTTGTGTCTGTGTCCTCCTCTAATATTTACAATCTAACAAGTGGTCAAGAAGGCCTTTTATTGCAAAGCAATAGGTCTCGCATTTGCGAGAGTTAAAGCTATTAGTATTGTAAATGACAATACCTTTTATTTAGGTTTTAAAACCCAAAGCATAAATAAAAGGCATTGTCATTTACAATGCCAATAGCTGAAACTGGCATGAATGCGAGACCTAATGCATTGAAAATGCTTGTTTCTAATGTTGGCTGTTGTGGTTGGGCTGCTATTTTTGAGGGCTCCTCACTTGAAACCTCTCTCAAGCTTCAAAGGCAGGAGGTGCATGACAAAGAATATTTGCTGCAATTGACATACTCAGTTGAGCGACTGAGGGTCGGGCCTTTGTTTAGTGCAATATAGGCTTGCACAGTGCAGAAAATTATGGAATTTACAGCAGCAAATCCCAGAATTGTATGCATAGTGCAGACTTGGCACTTAGCTAATAAACTGTCATCCAATCAGATATCTTACAATAGCTGATTAATATATTGGTAAACTATGTCAGAAGCAATCCCTTAAAGAGTAATAATAATATTTGAGGATAGCATGTTTATAAATTGTTAATTGATGAAATTCCATTGATCCCAGTTAATTGTTATATATGTTTGGTCTTAGTATTTGATAGTCAGCTGACTTTTATGGCTTTATTACATATGCACTAGTGTATTGTGTTGCTTTAAGCATCAGTATAGCGGGCATACTTTTCAACCTCAGATTGACAGACAGCAGTATTAGTGTACGACTGCACCAATTTGTTTAAGCCCTCTTTCTGCTCAATGCTAATTATGCCTTGAAGTTGTGTCTGCCTATGATGTGTAAACCTCGTTTCCATGCCTGGGACTTTATGCAAAAATCTCCTTCATACCTTGCTCAGCACTGAAACTTTTCATGTTTGTGTGTGTGTGAAGGCCGCCTGCACACTTTCTCCTGACTTCAGTTCTTGCACCTGTGCAATTTCATTGTTTCAATCTCATCTCATGATCTCCATTGGAGCCCTGTAAACTTAAACCTATAATTTGTAATGCCTCTGCTTGTGTAGCTTATTTTCATTTGGGTTGCTGGGGGATTCCCTTGTGGCCCATTTCTTTGACTCACAGATATACTTTTATTTTGCTAATAAACATTTTTAGATCTCCTATTGGTGTCCGGCCCGAATATCTTTAATATCATGGGTGGGTGGGGTGGCGGGGCGCATATCCGAAGAAAGTTATTGAGGACATGACACAGTTCACCTTTTGAATTAATTAAGTTGTATAAAGGCCTGAAATCTGGTAGGGGTGCAGCCCTTGAAGTGGTGCTACTGTGGTTATTCATACTGAGCAGAAGTTATTAGTCCTAGAAACCCGCCCTTCAATTCATTCTTTGACTTTTTGCACGCTATAGCCATCAAATTTAGAACTGCGATCTGTTTCTTCGAACAATTACCACCACAAATAAAGTTAAAAATAGGGTTAAACTGGGGTTCATAATCAGTTAGTGGTGACCTACAGCATATTAAAAAACATATTGCGTGTATTGTAAAGATTGCACATGAGCACCACGTAATTGGCCAATACGAATTGTTTAATCGTCACCTAAAATATGGAAGCTGAAGAGAACTTGATTTAATCATCTGCCCTTGATCGAAGTGATAAGAGTTTGGCATCGCATACCCTACCATGTCTTGGTTGTGTGAGCTGTTGATCACTTTCTTATAAATCTCATTTCTAATTATTTCCCTTTCGTGCTCACTAATGCTAACTTTCATCCCACTCTGCAGGCCTTGTTCTTTCCATGTATTTTAGTTTTGCATTTAGCTCTTTTTGCCATTTTGTAACTTTTTGTGTATGCCTGAACAATAAATGAAACTCCTTTATTGTAAATAAATATCAGTAATTCTGTGAAAGCAAAGTTGGATGGATAATGTTTATCATGTTAAATCCTTTTGCTTTTGGTTTTGTATTATGAAATATTGATTTTGAAATAAAAAAAATTGGGGCACATTTACCAGTGGATTGCGCCATCGGAAAGTGACTTTTTTCGGCATTCTGGTGGCGCAATGCCCTGCTCCATATTTATAAAGTGGCGTTAGGCCACTTTGCATGGCTTAATGCTGCTTCAGAAATATGGTACTCTTCCACGCAGATATCTGCGCGTAAGGGGTATGCAATGGGAAAACCATACCAAGGATTTCAGGTCTAACAGCATCTTTTTTAGGCAAATGAATATTTTAATACAGACAATTGGGCAGATCTCATATGTACTACCTATTTGCCCTCTTTAACTTGAAGCTAATATTTTGCTTGTCGTGTACTACATCTTCTCTCTGTATTCGCCATCAACCTTTACCTTGTCTTGCCTTTGTCATTAGTATGCTGTGCATGCTCCTAATATGTTTGTACTCAATCAATCAATAACATCTTTATTTCGGTTTCATACACCATAAAAGATCCAGTACAACAATAAACAAACCATCAAAAATATACGCAACAAAATGTAAGCAGACTCGGAACACAAGGAATCATTCATTATTCATACTTTAAAATGTGAAATAGTATGTTTCCCTGATACTTATTGCCTGAAACATAAAAGATACAACTGTAAAACTAACTTCGGATGAATGTAATTTCTGAGAAAATAAGAGGGCTGGTCTACAGTGTCTCAAAAAGGCATTATTAAGCTAGGGTCTTAAATAAAGTCTCCTTATAACACAGTTAAAGCAAAACAAATGAAGGATCTAATGACAGAAAGAACCATCCCACGGACATCTTGAAAAATCACTTGACCAAGCACCTATAAAAAGTGTGCCATATCAAGAAGAAAATGTGTCAACACAAGTCTGTGGTGGCTGTTAGTCACATTTTGTAAATAAAATGGTAATCCCTCTTTCATGAACTGTTGTGAACAAGCAATCATGCGTATTTTAGATGCCCTAGCCCCTACACAAGGAGCTAAAACCCTGCTTTTGATCTCGCTTTTTGACAAATTACAGAGTGGGAATGGGCAGTCAAACATACCTAGTCTGCTCAAATTCCTACACACATTCTTAATATAGCGTAACCCCTGGATACGAGTGGCGTGAACTAAAGTAAAAACATCTTGTAGAGCCATCCTAATAAAAGACGACTCTGGTATAATCCAGACTGCATGCCCTAAATGGAGGGGATAACGTCTTATCCTGTCCTCCAGATAACCCAAGCCCAATTCCTCCTGACAAATGAAATTTGAACAGTTGCAAGGGGCTGCCTATAATCACTTTAGGAAGGCATTGTCCAACATTTGTAGTATCCTGCAGTCTATGGATCCCCACAAATCTGCCTCGTAACTTTCTACGGATGCATAGATCATGCACATTTCTGATTCAGTTTGGAGGTGAATATGCTATAAATGTGGCTCTCAAACTTCCATCTTAAAATATTTCCCAGTGTCTCCAATTACTAGACACACCTAATACTATACCCAAATCGGTAAAAAGTAGCCACTTTACTACCCTGGACCCAATGAGTGGGCGTCGTGTCAGCCTTAAGGCCACAGACGATCGTGAAGGTTACTCAAGTTATTTTTTAAGTCCAATTGATGCATAAAATAGGTGAATGCCCCAAAAATCTTTTAGAGACCATCAGCCATCGATGATAACAAAATTACATCGTCTGCATAAAACAGAGTTGGAACCGAAAGGTCAACAACTAAAGGAAAATTCTGACCAGTACCTACAAGGGAGGGTTCCAAATTATTAAGGTACAAATTAAATAGAAAGGGTGCTAAAACGCAACCCTGCCTCACCCCCTACCTATCTGAAAATATTTAGTGCACTCTTCATTTGGGCCAAAGGGCACTTTGGCAGAAATAATATTATACAGCTGGCACAAAAAGTGTACAAATGATTGATTTACCCCCATGTTTGACATTATCAATGATAGCTTAAAATGATTCACAAAATGAAATGCACAGGAGAGATCCATAAAAGCCAAGTGGAAGACACCCTCTTTACCAGGGTATTTTTACCAATTAATAACTTTAAATACAGACAATGATTCATAGTATCAAGCCCTTGCCTGAAACTATATCGCATATCAGTTAGAACCAAATTCTCCACTGCCCAACCAGCCAACCTGGCCAGACGTATTTGCCCCAAAACATTGACTAAAGAATCAAGTAGTGTTTTTCGGCAGTAATACCTTGGGTCTTCTTTGCCACCTTTTGTAATGATTGGAATGATTAGGGTCTCTGACAAAGAGCTGGGTAAGCCACAGTTTGCTACTGCATTAAAGACATTTTCAGTATAGGAGCCAAAATATTGTTTTTTGGTTCAGAACTTCTGGATCTAGTGAGCCTAGTAACCTCTGTTGACATATATTGACTCTCCGGTGGCATGAGTTAACTGAAAGCAGAGTCAACTGGCCCAAATTTACTGGTCGCTCTGGACCGTATAACATCAAACCTGTTCGGGACAGTTACTGCTCCCAAAATCATCACCTCAGATAAAGTTTTTGTAGTGCCACACATTCATTCTTTCCTGATGGACCCATCCAAGACCAAAAATTACAAATAACATTAGTCAAGTAGTTGGCAATAGATGAAGAGGCACAACGATTCTTCCCTCAGGCACTGACAGTCAACTTTGTTTTCCCGTACCCTCAAACTCACTAACAGGAGCTTTAAACTGTGAACCAAAACACATGTCCCAGCCTCCTTTGGTCTTTGTTAGGCTCAGACGGGCCACTCTTTTGCACACCATGCCTTCTCAGTTTGACCCGGCCATATGTAAATCAGTCTTGACCCTGCCCCAATGGGAGCTATCAAGCCAGGTCCTCCCTGAATAGGAGCACAAGCAACAAAGGACTGGTGTTGCCATCCTTATGGCTCATCAGCCAAGAATAGCTTGATTCAAGTGGCACAGTGTGCGTGGGAACCACGTCCAGGCATACACATCCCACTTTCGATGACAAACTTTAGTATACAAAAAAGTAATTGATGGAATAAATGGATTAATCTCAACCACTAGTAATCACGCGGGCCGCATCTCAATCCATTCTTATTTTGCACACTATGTCACTTCAGCTTAGACCCAGTCATATGCAAATCAGTCTAGACCCACTCCCAATGGAACAGTCCAGTCAAAACTGCCAGGTGAGGTCCTCCTTAGTGGCACGGTGTGCATGGGACCCACGTCTGAGCATACTCATCCCACTTAGGGTGACACACTGTAGTATTCAAATAAGTTATGGATGGAATGCTTGAATTAAGTCAGGGTCTTAATTCTTGGGACCCAGGTCTTAGGCTAAGGGTGCAGGGAGGGCCACACCTGGCAGTTTGGGCTGTACTGTTCCTGTTGGAACAGGGTCAAGACTGATTTGCAAATGGCTCAGTTGAAAATGAGGTGGCATTGAGGGCGAAAAACTATGGATTGAGATACGACCGTGAGTGCTTTCCAATAGCTGCGATTAATTCAGGCATTCCATCAATCACCTTGTTGTTGCTGCAGTACAATGGCATATTTGCAGTTTTAGATATATATATAGAGGTGACAATGGGGTTTCATGGATGATGGATGGATATATATATAGACAGACAGACAGACAGACAGACAGACAGACAGACAGACAGACAGACAGACAGACAGATAGATAGATAGGTAGATAGATAGATAGATAGATAGATAGATAGATAGATAGATAGATAGATAGATAGATAGATAGATAGATAGATAGATAGATAGATAGATAGATAGATAGATAGATAGATAGATAGATAGATAGATAGATAGATAGATAGATAGATAGATAGATAGATAGATAGATAGATAGATAGATAGATAGACAGACAGACAGACGGACGGACGGACGGACGGACGGACGGACGGACGGACGGACGGACGGACGGACGGACGGACGGACGGACGGACGGACGGACGGACGGACAGACAGACAGACAGACAGACAGACAGACAGACAGACAGACAGACAGACAGACAGACAGATAGATAGATAGATAGATAGATAGATAGATAGATAGATAAATAGATAGATAGATAGATAGATAGATAGATAGATAGATAGATAGATAGATAGATAGATAGATAGATAGATAGATAGATAGATAGATAGATAGATAGATAGATAGATTTATTTGTTTTGTTTCAGTGACATCATGGATGGTCTGCAACATCCTTGCTGCCGAGAATTGCAATTAAATTTAATTGAGATAGGCTTCTCTGTGCGGGCTAGGAAGCTCTCTGAGACTGAGTTACAAACATAAAAATACACTCTTCGGTGTGTTTATGATTGTTTGCTATTCGCAAAGGGATTTACGAGTAATAACTTTACAAGGACGGAGTGTCTGCATATAAAAAGACAGGACTGTCCTATCTTTTTATGTGCGGAGACTCCACACTCCTAAAGATACTACTAGTAAATACCTTTTTGAATAGAAAACAATCATAAACATTCAGAAAAGAGTAATATACGTTTGTGATCAGACAAAGAGTTTAACTAAACCTCGCTTAGCAGGCAGTGCATTCTCCTGCTTCACATTACTCATGGCGGACTCTCTTCTTGGTCACATGAATGACCACCCGGGAAACAGCAAAGCAAGCATGCTATCAGGAAGACAGACAGCTTGGTTGAGAGGTTTGAAGTGTGCATGTCTGGCTGGCCCTCGCAAGATGGCCGGCCAAAATGACATGCGCACTTTAAACAGTGCACAGGGAGCCCTTTGCCTACGTCACTCAGCAGGCCCAGCTCCCGTCCTGACACTCAGTTCAGGGTGTGACAATGAACAATAAAATGGTGATGAATTACCGTATTATTTTTCATCTCTGGGGTTTGGGGGGTCATTTAAATGGGGCGACGCTCCTACGCTCAAACAGAGCAGCTGCCCCTGTGGGCTTCGACTTTTAGTGGCCTATTCGCAGTCCATTCTGAGTTTTAACAGGCATGGGCATGAACCCTGTAAACCAACTATGGGGCATATCAGCAACACCCGGCGATAATTATCGCTCAGCGCTCTTAGCGTGAGGATAATTATCGCCAGCTAACGTGGATTTTTATCGCTGAGATAGCGTGCTATTAGCAACGCTTATCTCAAAAGCGATGAAAATCCTAGCGCTAACTGCCTAACGTGAGATTATCGCTGGAAACCCAGCGATAATCTCACGCAATGTGGCATTACCTTGTTGATAGGGCCCCACAAACTTAGCCATGATATCCACCTTCCATAGGATATCATGGCTAAGTCACTCCTGAAGCAGGCGTAAGGAAAGTAGCGATAACAGGGGTTATCGCTACTTTTCTTGCCGCTATGCTTCATAGCGTGGGGCTTGATGATAGGAGAAATGTCGCTTAGCGACATTTCTCCTGTCAAGTTAGTTCAGGAACGCCCACTTTGCATCTCATTAGAGATGCAAAAGATGGGCGTTAGGAATCCCCACGCTAAAGCAAGGTTTCACGCGTTAGCGTGGCCTTGCTAATTAGGCGATAAAATTATCGCCGCTTTTCGGCCGAAAACGGCCACAAAAGCGGCGATCATTTTTTATCGCCAGCTTGTAAATATGCCCCTATATTTCTGTGCACATTTTCCTCCTATTTCAGTGCAGAAAAAAGCCGGTCTGGAATCGGGAACTTCATGTGGAATTAGACCCGCAAGTAGCACTTACTGCACCTTATTCTCTATTCTGGGTTCGAAAACTCAGCATAAACGATCATTGGGGATGCAATACTGCACGGAATCAGTAACTCTGGCCGTGGGATGTCTCCTTCCGATGAGCAGTCATTTTAGAATGTCGTCCTTAATTTCATCGATCTTTATTCCGCATGCAGTACGTGGAAATTGTCAAGTGTGTGTTCTCGCCAGCACTGTGTACCGGTCTTGAAGTATTCTACATTGCTGAAGACATTTAAAAATCCACGTGATGATTGTTTATTGTGTGGGAATCTTGGCAGAATGCCCTCTCATTTCTTAATTATTGTTGAAAAATCTCCGAAGAACTGCAGCCTCTGTTCCACTAACCAGCTGTTCAAGGAAATCAGTCACATTATTAGTAGTAGAGGAGCATGTTGAAATGTTGACCTTCACAAACTGCAGCCAGTATCAATGAAAACTGAAACTGAATCGCAAATGCTCCAAAAAGATTTTTCAATTTTTTTGTACATTTTAAATTATATTTTATAACCTTGTTATTTCTGTGATTTACAGAATATGTTGTGGACAGAATTACTTGTTAGTTCTGTCGTGCGTTGTCTCTTAAGCCTAAGCAGAATCTGTGACTCGGCTCTGTCTCTTGAATTCACTCTTCCACCTCTCTCTCCATCTTTGCACCCGCACTAGGTGATAATAAAATAAAGTGTGCACTGAGCATGCACAGCCCACTTCAGTAATATTATAGAATACAAAAACGCAGTTGCTAGGCACCAATCAGGCAGCAATGCCAAGTGAATGACTGTCAAAATCACAAGATGCTGAAAAATGCGACCACTGAAAAATAAACGGAGGACGCTGCAGGGGATGTCTTTAATGCCATCTTAACTCTACTGTGCCCATTATCCACTTCTTGTGTGAACAGAGTGTTTTAGTATAAGAGCTAAAAAAAACTTCCATTTTTCAGTGATTGACGTTGAGTCGGATTGTGAGCGTAGAGGAGTGATGCATGGATTTAGGGTCCTTTAATGTCCACAAGGGATTTTGCTCTGGTGGGAACACAGAATATGAAGGGCGATGGTCCCTGTGGAGATTTATGGGGCATATCAACAACAACTGGCGATAATTATCGCTAAGCGCACTTAGCGCTAGGATAATTATCGCCGGCTAGCGTTGCTTTTTATCGCTGAGATAGCGTGCTCTTAGCAATGCTTATCTCAAAAGAGATAAAAATCCTCACGCTAAGTGGCTAACGTGAGATTATCGCTGGAAACCCAGCGATAATCTCACGTTAGCTTGTTGATGGGGACAGACAAACTTAGCCATGATATCCTCCTTCCATAGGATATCATGGCTAAATCAGAAAAATACCAGACGTAAAAAAGCAGCGTTAACAGCGGTTAGCGCTGCTTTTTTTGTCTCTAACAGGGTTAGCGATATTCTTGATAATAGGAGAAATGTCGCTTAGCGACATTTCTCCTATTATTTTACTCTGGAACGCCCCCTTTGCATCTCATTAGAGATGCAAGGGGAAGCGTAGAGTAAAAGGGTGCTAACATGCAAATTTGCATATTAGCACCCTGTTGTTGATAGGGTGCTAGTTTTATCTCTGCTTTTTTGGCTTTTAAAGCCAAAAAAGCAGAGATAAAGCCCTTGTTGATATGCCCCCAGGTGGGGGCCGATATAGGAAGAGGTGGGTATTTCATGCCACCTGAGGGATATTGTATGGATAACCAACGTGTCTGAAACAAAGGTGTAGACTTCATATGAGCAAGGGCAATAGAGAACAGCAAGAAGGGGAAGCTATGAAGCGGTGCCCAAGGGGTGGGGGACAGGTGAGAGGAGAGGATACCACATAAAGAGAGGTCAGACACTATAAAAGATGGAAAAGAAGTCAATGACAATAATAGGCGCCCAGGAGCTCATTTAGAAAGTGGGTTCCTGGTTGGCAGAGGTATGCACCCTGTACAAGCAGGAACCACAATCCTATGCAGGGTAAGTCACAGCACACCCTAAATTATCATGTGCTCAGCCTCTGGCATCTTTAAATAAGAGGAAATATGTAAAGTATTTGTGCAGCACTTCGAACAGTAACACCAGGTTAGAAAAATAGAGCTTAAGTTAATAAAATTAAACAAAACCAAAACTACAAAAATCCAATTCGAAGAACTTGAGATATGGTTTTGTAAAGAATAAACTGTAAAGTAGCACTTAGAAGCAATAAGCGCCTAATTGGAATATCTGGTCGCTCTGGACCTGGGCACAGTCAAAAGTTCAGGTCGATTGCAATCAGGCACGGTGGATAAAGGAATGCACTTGGGCCCGCTGACCAAAAGTGCCTTTATCTTGAGTTACTTCAATGTTCAGGAAGATGTGGGGTGCAGCTGAGGTGGTTCGTTGGCTCACAGCCCGCAGCAGAGGGAGATGCCTCAGTTTTTCCCACACAAAAGCGGTGATGCAGCGGTTCCGAAGGCGATACCCTGGTCGTGAATGAGATGTGTTAGTTCTGCTCTTGGAGCAGAGGATGCGCCGACTCCAAGGGCGATGCGCTGGTTCTGAAGACGATGCATTGGGTCTGCTCCACACACTATGAGGATGTGCCAATTCTGATTCACGCAAAGGGGAAGATGCGCCGGTTCTGATTCCCACAATGACGAAAATGTGCAGGTTCTGATGAAGATGCGTGGGTTAGCTGGAGAAGCACCATAAGCATCACCTCCGAGAGCCCAGGACTCAGGTGGCACCACCTGGCAGGTCAGACTCACAGATGGGAGGTCCAGGTGCAGATGCAGATGAGTTGGAAGTCTTTTATCTTCCTGAGACTACTATCAGGCGGCAAGGCCTTGGATTCACTCTGGGTTCAAGCGATGCAGGTCCAGACTCAGTCATGGAAACAGCTGGCAGTAGGGCACCACAGCAAAGCAGGAGTCCAGCAAAGCAGCAGTCCAGCAGAGCAGCAGTCCAGCAGAGTGGCAGACCAGCAGAGCAGCAGTCCTTTAGTAACACAACATTGCTTCTTCCTTGTAGTGTCTTCACAGGTCTTCACAGGTCCCGAAGTGTGGCCTGAAGTGGTGTGTCAGAGGTCCAGTACTTATACCCAGACCTCAAAGAACAGTATTTGAAGTACACAGAGGGCCTCTCTTCCTGTCTCCAATTTTTTTTATGAACTCTGTATTTAATAATGGTGATCATCAAACATTATTTGTCATATTAGTCATGTAATTTCTAAAAACGTTTGTCTTATACAAAAGATTAATACAAACAAATCATACATAAACAATACATAAACAATACATAAAACCACCCAGCATACATGAACAAACTATTACACTCAATAATGGACAACAATAGACATACAAATCAGTTATGACGCTACAAGTATACACTCACAGTTCTGCATTATACTTGCTCACTCAGGAGGACATCTGGGTTAAAATCAATTTTATTTACTTGTCTACTTCTAACTCTATGGGCCAAGCAACCTAGCAATGCACTGCTATTGTAACCAGGGGGTTTATTTGGACAAATTCAATATTATTTCCCTGATTACACTGCCTAATTTATTCGCTTGCAGATTGCACTGTTGTTGACGCGTTTCGAGCCTGTAGTTTTATTAATGGGTTCTCTTCAGGACTCAAAACTCTTGAGCACTCAAAACAGAAAAACAATCATTATTTACAACACTCCAGGTGGATATACTTAAAGCCCTCCATCTGTATGCTTATAACCAGTTGTTTACCTTATGTTCAGTAACTCAGTTTTGTTTGTGTACTCGAAAACAACCAACTGCACTTCTCCAGTATCCAAATCTGAAAATAATCAACATGGATCCTGATTGGTATTCACATGCTAAAAACCAAGATGATTAACTTTCAGCCCCTCTCTGAATAATTACTCATGTCATATACAAGGATCAATCCATTGGCCTGAAGCACCTCGTGGAGGTGATGCAGGTGTTCCTCTGAGCTGGAACTATGTACAGCAATGTCATTTAGGTAGGCAGCACCAAAGACCTCCTTACCAGCCAGGACCCTGTTAAAAAACCTTGGGAAGGTAGTAGGGGTATTTTTCAATCCAAAGGGCATCACCTGAAACTGGAAGTGGCCCTCTGCGGTAAAAATGCTGAACACTCTTTGGCCACCTTAGTCAGAGCTATCTGCCAGTACCCTGATGTCAACTCAAAGGTACTGATGAATTTGGCAGCACCCAGCCTGTCAAGCTATCTCCTCATGGGATGGGGTGTGCATCACTCCTTGTGACTGAGTTGAGTCCCGTGTAGTCTACGCAAAACTGAAGTTCTAGTATGGTGCTCATGGCGCAGCCTTTGGTACAATAGGACTGGACCAGGAATTATTGGAGGGCAAAATCATCCCTAATGCCAACATCCTGGAGTCTTCCTCCTTCATGCTGGCTCTCACCCTGTCTGACAGCCTCTGCATTTTGTTGTTTACAGGGGGTCTATCCTCAGTGTCAACTTCATGGGCGCACAGATGAGTGAGTCCAGGAGTGAGTGACAACAGCAAAGCAAACTGTCCCAGGAACTGGTAACAGTCCATCAGCTGTTCTGGGATCAGGGTGGAGAGATGTTGACACCCTCCATTGACCCTTCATGTTCCTGTGCAGAGAGGAGGTCAGGGAGAGGCTCACTCTCCTCTTCCATGCCTTCCTCTGTCACGAAGAGCATGCTCACTTCAGACATCTCAAAGTGAAGCTTAATTCTGTTTACATAGAACACCCTTAGAGGGTTTCTAGGGGTCTAGCGGTCTGGAGATCCAGCAAGAAGGTGGCCTCCCCTTTTAGCTCCTTGACTTACTATGGGTCAGCCAAGCAGTCCTGGAGAGCCCTGGGATCTACTGATTGCATGACACACACTTTGTGGCCAGGCTGAAACTCCACCAGAAGGGCCTTCTGGTCATACCAGATTTTCATGACTTCTTGACTGGCCTCTAGGTTGCTTTAGACCTTCTTCCAGAAGCGATGCATCTAGTTGCGTAGGGCCAGCATGTAGCTAGCCACTTCCTGGAGGGGGTGGGGGCTGTTGGAGCTTTCTCCAACTCTTCCTTGACAAGGCTTAGAGGTCCCCTGACAGGGTGGCACCTCCCTGTAGGCAAAGAGAAGGCATGGCAAGAGGATGTCCCACTTATGGCTCATGGGCTTAGACAGGCCCACAATTTTTCCCTTTAAGATCTTTCTTAATCTCTCTACAAGATCATTGATTTGGGGATGATAGTGAATGGTGAACTTGTAATTTCACCACACTCATCCCACATGGACTTCATGTATGCAGACATGAAGTTAGTGCTTCTGTCAGAAACTATTTCCTTGGGGAACCCAACATGGGTAAAGATCCCCATCAGAGCTCTAACCACCACAGGTGCAGTCACTAACCTCAGAGGGATGGCCTCTGGTTAGCAGATGGCATGGTCAACCAAGACCAGGACAAACCTGTTGCCTAAGGCTGTCTTGGGGTCCAATGGTCCAATGACATCAATGCCTACCCTTTCAAAGGGGCTGCCACCAACTGGTAATGGGATCAGGGGAGCTTTTTGCCTTTTCCTGTTTTCCCACTGGTCTGGCAGGTGGGACAGGACCTGCAGAATGCATCTGAGGCTATCTTCATTCTGAGCCAATAAACATGGGAGACAAGCCTGACAAAGGTCTTATCTTGCCCTAAATGTCCTGCCAGGGGTACGTCATGAGCCAAACCCAGTAGGAAGACCCTGAAATACTGGGGGACCACCAGCACATGGGCTGCCCCAGCACCAGGAGCCTTAGGCGCTCTATAAATGAGATCACTCTCCCAGTAGATCAGGTGATCCCCAGAGGTTTCACCTGCTGCATGGTTTGAGGCCTATTGCCTTAAGCCCTCAGAGCAGGTGACTCTTTCTGTGTTCTGCAGAATTTGCCATTGTGGGCCCACCCTCAATTTACCACAGGGCAAGCTCATGTAGGTCACTTAGGGTGGCAATGTGCTCCTGAGTTGGCTCGGGGGCCTCTTCCTCAGGGACCCCATCAACCTGCACTGCAGGAACTTCATGGGCTGGTTTCCCATGCCCCCTACCCCTCTGCTTGGCAACTGTCTGGGTGATTGTTTCAGGCTCCAGGCACCCTTGGCACCCTTCCAAGGCAGCTATAGATTGTGTGGTCATACAGACCCACTCAGGCAATCCCATTAACTCCAAGTGAGACCTGAGCTCTACCTCCCTCCAGGCATTTTGCTCCAGGTTGTTGCCTAGCAAACAATCAACAGGCATGGCAGGATTCACAGCAACTTTCAGGGAACCTGAGACCCCCCACACTCAAAGGAAACCAGAGCCTCTAGTAGATGACTCTCGCAATTGTCAGCAACCACAACTAGGTGCAATGTTTTTGATAGTACCTGCTCTGCAGATACCAGCTGACACTTGACAGTTGTCATGCTGGCTCCGTTGTCTCACAGAGTGTCCACCCATTGCCCATTAATGGTGATCCACTGCCTATACTTTGAAGTATTAGCAGGCATGTGGGCTTTTGGCACCATTTCTCTATGTCCCAGGATAACTAGGGTCGTCTCTGTCTGTCCCCCCAAGCTAACTGGGACTACTTCCTCACGAGTGCTACACTCGTCAACCCAGGTGTCTGCCCACCGGTAGGGGCTGTGCCCTCTTGGGACATTTGGAGTCGCCCTTGGAGTGCCAATGCTTTTAGAACTCAGTACATTGGGGTACATACCTTCCTTTCTTATGATCAAAGAACCCCATCTTTTTACAATCAGGCTGGGACTGGTTACCACTACCACCTTGGGAATTATTTTGGGGGCCTTTAGAGAACTCATTATTTTTAAGTTTTTTACCCCCTCTTTCTTCTGTTGGGAGCCCTGATCACCTTTGTGGGAGTCCCCCAGATACCTTTTTTGACACTGGTAGTAGGCCAGAGGTATGCCTCCTCAGCAAGCTTCCTGGGGTCAGTTAGGTTACTGTCGCCGAGGTGCTAGCGCAATTCAGGAAAACAGATACTGAGCATATACTCTCTCATGAATACATGGTACATCTCATTAAAATCACGAACCCTGCTGCCTCTCACTCAGCCATTCAGTGCCTCACTGTAGTAAGCTACAAAATATACCCAAGATTGGTTAGGGAGCTTCTTGTTGTCCCTGAATCTTTGGCAATACTTTTCAGGGGTCAGCCGAAATTGAGTAAATCAAAATAGCCTTCATAGGGGAATACTTGATTTGGTCCCCAACCTCTAGCGTGAGAAGTGTGTCCCTTCCAAGCGTTGGCACGTGTTTTCACAGACCACCCCCAGTCTTCCTCAGGAACCCAGTGAACCTTCCATGTAAACTCAAATGAATAAAACCATTTATCAGAGTCCTCTCCCACCACATAACGGGACAAAATCTTTGGGTACACAAACCCTTATCTTTCCGTCAGGTACTGCATGTGTGCTGCCACCATCACTGCTGGAATCTGCATGTCTGGCCTTGATGTCCAGCTCTTTTAGACTCAGTTGGTGAGCTAACTGCATTTTGTTCTACTCCAAGGCCCTTTCAGCGTTTTTGTCTTCCAGGGCCCTCTTCTTTTCCTCAGCCTCCATTTTAAATGTTTCCATCCTCAATTTAAACTCTCTCTCCCCTCCTCTCTTCCAGTTCCTCTGGGGACAGGGTGCAGGAAGCAACACTGCTCCCTGCCCCTTCAAAAGCTCCAGTTCAGGGGTCACCCCATCATCCATTGCAGGTGGTTCCTCATACGGGTCATCCTCCGTCCCATCATCCTCTCCTGTGGTGTCACCAATTACTGTGTGAGCTTCTGCCCTGGCCATCAGCTCCTTTTGCACCTCCAACTTCCTGCTAGTGCATTTGCCAGGAAGTTGCAGAAGTCCTTGAGCTGGGACACATTGTAAATCTCCAGGATGGCCACCAGCTCAAATTCCTTCTTTGCATGTAAAGTTGTAGGTCAAGTAGTCAGATACATAATCTAGGAAAAAACTCAAAAATGCCAATCAGGAAAAATTGAAGAAAATTCAAAATGGTCTTGGATGTGGATGGGTAATGCACACCACGTTACTGTATGGCACTGCACAAAAACACGTCCTATCCCACCGCTGACACCAGTGTTAGAAATTGGGTTTTTGGTTGGCAGATGTATACACCCTGTCCAAGCAGAAACCATAATCCTAATCAGGGAAGTCACAAAACTCCCTAAATTATCCTGTGGTAACCCTCTGGTAGCTTGGGGCACAGAGCAGTCAGGCTTAACTTAAGAGGCAATGTTCTAAGCATTTGTGCAACACTTCAAACAGTAACACAGTGAAAGCACCACCAAAAGACTAGACACCACTTTGGAAAAATAGAGCCTAACTTTATGAATAAAACAAGATCAAAACAACAAAAATTCAATACGTAGAACTTGGGATATTAACTTTTAAAGAATAAACTTTAAAATAGCTCTTAGGTGCAATATGTGCCTATTTGGGATATCTAACAGCGCTGGACCTGAGGAAAGTTAAAAGTTCTGGTCGACTGCAATAATGTGCAGGATAATACAGGGACCCACTTGGGCACGCTGAACAAAAGTACCTTGATCCTGGGTAGTTCCGATGTTCAGGTAGATTTGGGGTGCAGCTGAGGTGGTGCGTTGCTTCTGAGCCTGCAATAGAGGGAGATGCCTCAGTGTGGGGACACAAAGCCAGTGATTCTGAGGGAGAGGTGCTGGTCCTGAATGTGATGCAGTGGTTCTGCTCTTGCAGCCTAGGATGCACTGACTCCAAGGGAGATGCACTGGTTTCAAACATGATGCACCGGGTCTGCTTCACGCAATAATGAGGATGCACCAGTTCCGATCCGAACAAAGGCAAAGATGTGCCGGTTCTGATCCCTGCAACGGTAAAGATGGGCTGGTTCAGATGAAGAGGCGTGGGTCAGCTAAAGAATCACCTGAGGCCTCACTTCCAAGGGCCCAGGACTAGGGTGGAACCATTTGGCAGGGTAGACTCACAGATGGCAGAGTACAGGTGTAGATGCAGGTGAGTTGGGAGACTTTTATGTCCCCAAGACTTCAATTAGGAGGCAAGCCCTTGGAGTCACTCTGAGTTCTAGTGATGCAGGTCAAATCACAGGCAGGAGAACAACAGGCAGGAGGGCAACACAGCAAGGGAGGAGTCCAGCAAAGCAGCAGTCCAGCAGAGCAACTGTGCAGCAGAGTTGCAATCCTTCATCAGCACAGCAGTGCATCTTCCTGGTAGAGTCTTCACAGGTCCAGAAGTGTACTGAAGAGGTGGTGTCAGAGGTCCAGTACTTATACCTAGGTGTGCCTTTGAAGTGGGGGAGAATTCAAAGAAAAGGTCTTTGAAGTTCACGGAGGTCCTCCTTTTCTGCCCTGGCCCCAGACTCAAAACAGAGGGTATGCAGCCATTTGTGGTAGGACAGGGCACAGCCTACTCAGGTATAAGTGTGAGGCTGTATCCTGCTCCTCCCTCCCTTCCCGCCCAGGATGGCCATCTGGAGGTAGATGGTCCATCAATCACACCTAAGCTCCCTATGTGTGTGACTGTCTAGAGGGAATGCACAAAGCCCAGCTGTCACCCTCACCAGACGTGTATTCAGAGACAGGCAGCTGCCACAGAATAGCTAAACTAAGCAAATGCATACTTTTTTAAAGTGCAGTAGTTAGACTTGTAATTCAAAACTGAACTTCACCATCAGTTATGATTTTAAATTGTGAATTCGTAGACATCAAACTTGAAAAATCTGTCTCTTCAAAATTGGGAATAACACATAAATTATGTAATTAGTTGATCCCAATTTTATCTTATGGGAGAGACAGACCTTGTAGTAGTGAAAAACTACATTAGGGGTGACTTATATGTATAAAAAGGGAACGTTAAGGTCTGCAAGGTCGGATTGGCAGTGTACAGTGCACATGCAGGCTCTGCAATGGCAAGCCTGAATGATGGTTAGAGGGCTACTGAAGTGGGTGACAGTATAAGGTCTGCAGGACGACTGGTAGCATTTACGATTCAGGACCTGGGCACATGTAATTAACTTTACTAGGGAATTTATAAGTAAATTAAATATGCCAATGGAGGATGAGTCAATATTACCATGTTTTAGGGGAGAGAGTTCAAGCACCTTAGCACTGGTTAGCAGTGGTAAAGTGCTCAGAGACCTAAAGCCAGCAAAACCGAGGTCATAAAGAGGGAGGAAGTAGTCACAATGTTGGGGGTAAGACCACCCTAAGGCTGTCAGGTTCAACACCAAACCTGTGCTGAAGTTGTCTATTTTAACCCCTTCCATGCTGCGCAAATTCCGCCGCTGTGCTGACGGAATCTTGCGCGGGCGTGGTCATGACGGAACGGTTCCGTCATGAGCACAGCTCAACCGTGGCTCATGGCGGAACCGTTCCGTCATGAGCACCGAAGGGGTTAAGCATTAAGGACACCAGGCAAAATTATAATTAATTAAGGACACCAAGCGTATGATCATTTCAAAACCTCACTTTTGAAAGCTGGTTAAAATTATTTAGGCTCTTGTAAAGTGGAAGTAACGACCAATATAATCATAAATATAGAATGTCATTCGAAATGCATTACATTAATCAATTTTTAAAGTATTTTTAGATCCCAGATTGGTGAACATTTGGCACTTCCAACAAAAACTCATGGTCGGACTAGCCTAATGTGTAATCATGCAGTTCCCAATGAGCTAGTTTGGCAGGTCAGTGAGTGGACCAGTTTCTGACCTGTTTTATTCCCATCCTGCCTGGTACAAAGACTGCATCAGGCAGAGTTGAGAAATATGGCTCTGGACCATTTAGAGTTGTTTTTGACTGATAGGACTCACATAGTCAGCTGTGGCAAGTTAAAGGCAGACACATTCCAGCTTCCCTGTGGGTGTCCCACAGGTTCCTCCCTCAGTCCTAGCCTTTTTAACATGTATGTTGCCCCCCTAGCTATACTGGTGAGGTCTTTTAGCTTGCAGGTGTTGCTCTATGCCGACGTCATCCAAATCATTTTCTCTTTTACTGATGATTTGCCCAGCATTGCTGACAAGTTTAAACTCTGCATGCTCAGTATCAGTATTTGGATGAAGGAGAAATATCTGAAACTTAATGCTGATAAGACAGAGATACAGGTCTTTGGAACAGAGCAATCGGAGTGGTCAGAAATCTGGTGGCCTGAGATGTGGCCCATTACCTAATCTAGTGACCTTCGCTAAACACATAGGCGTCATTTTTTACACCGCTCTCACTTTTGACACCCAGCTCAATAGAATTATAAACTCCTGCTTTTACATCATTAATATACTAAAAAAGATATTCCCATTGTGGTCGTTGCTTTAATAACTTTGCACCTTGATTATTGCAACACCTTCTACTTAAACATCAGTATGTCCTCACTTAACAGACTGAAGGTCATCCAGACTGCAGCTTCTCATCTGGTTCTGAATGTTCCTAAACAGATTTCAGTGAGGGAAGGCATATTGCACTCC
Organism: Triturus cristatus; assembly: GCF_964204655.1. NCBI lineage: Eukaryota > Metazoa > Chordata > Amphibia > Caudata > Salamandridae > Triturus > Triturus cristatus. The sequence goes on from NC_140585.1 coordinate 1,283,272,531, forward strand.
CTTTACTGGCCTCCTGTTAGAAAGCGTGTGACATTTAAGGCGCTCTGCATGGTATTTCTGGCTCCCCGTCAAGGGTCTGTGTTCGCGAGAACCATTTTTTGCAGGTACCCCCCTAAAAAATATCTTAGATCCTCTTCCCTGAGGAATGTGAACATTTCAAGATTTCAGAAAGCCGGATGGGACAGTCGCACGTTTTCAGAAGCCGCATCTAAACTATGAAGCACTCTGCCCACTCATATCGCCAGACTGGACTCGGAAGCAATCGAAAACTTGTCTTATTTCCCTTCCGTGATGGCAGCTCTTTTGGATTTAGTGGATGCAGTGGCGTCACTAGGGTTGGTGTCACCCGGTGCGGGTAACTCATGGTGTCACCCCATCACGACTTACCGCATGGACCTCCTCCGCTCCGAGTCCACTAGTGGACACAGTTGGCAAATAACGGAACCATACAGAATCCTTAGTAACGTTTGTAAATTTAGGTCCTCTATTTACAAAGGCCATAGAAGGGTTTTGGACCGCCTACCTGCACCTGGTGGCATCACCTGAGAATAACCCCATGAACCACAGTGAGTACCGAGTGGTGGGAAGAGGGCCCACATGTATGTATTGAGCCATATAAAAAACTTTGTGCCTTCTGCTGAAGGTTTTTTCTTCATGTTGTTTAGGTCATCAGGAGGAAGGTCTTACCTTGGGGCACCAAAAAACTCCCAGAGGCAATGTCTGCTCAATAACATGTTGCTTTATTGTGGAGGCACGTGCAGACATGCAGCATTATATGCTTGGCATCCGTCATGTTCTAAAGCTGAACGTCCCTTATGAAGAACTATGGCATAAGGTACAGACCCGGGGGCCGGCGGCAGTGTTGTGGGGGGGGGACTACAACGTGGTGCTCTCTGACACGATGGATAGGCAGGGCGCGGCCAGGGACCATCATCCTAGAGCAGCGGAGACGCTCGGTGATATTATACAAGATGCGGGGCTTGTGGATTCCTGGAGGGTGCTGCACCCCGGGGATCGTGCGGGTACGTGCATAACTGCGCATAGGGCTGCTTGGTCCCGGCTGGACTACTGGCTGTTGTCCAGAGACCTGCACACCACGGTATTGGAGGTGGAGCACCTACCGAGGTCACTCTCTGATCACGCTCCGGTGTTGTTGTCACTGGCTACCCCCTCCAAATATGCTACGCCCTTTAGCTGGCGGTTCCCCTCCCGGGCACTACGTGACCAGGTATTCCAGCAAGGTCTCCGCGAAAGGCTCGAGGAGTACTTTGAGCTTAATGAGGGGTCCGTTGAGTCCCCGGGTATACTGTGGGAGGCCTGCAAGGTAGTCACCAGGGGGTACTGCATGTCCCTAAAATCGGGAGTTCTGAGAACCATACGGCGCACGCTTGACTCCTTGGAGGCGGAACTCGCGCGGCTTGAGTCCACGTTACTCGCGGCGCCCTCTGATGGCGCGAGGGCTATGTTCCGTTCGACACTGACTAAATATCAGGAGGAGGCTGACCGTGAGGTCGCGTACTTATCTAAAGACTGTCAGGCCAGGCGGTATGGAGAGGGTGACCGCGCGGGCCGCACGCTGGCAAACCTGCTGCGGGCACCGCGTGGGGCGGATCATATCCTGGAATTACGGAGGGAGGGCGGCGAGGTGGTGCGGGAGCCGCCGGCTATACTCGCTACTATGACAGACTTTTACGCAGAACTATATACTTCCAAGGTGGATCCGGACGACACTGTTCTCCGAGAGTACTTGGACACTATAGCGCTGGCGTGGTTCAATGATAGAGCCAGACAATACATGGATCTCCCATTTACGCCGGATGACATAAGGGCAGTGATTGCTGGCTTACCCCTATGCAAGGCACCGGGCCCTGATGGGCTTACGGCGGCCTTCTACAAGGAATATGCTGACATCCTGGTCCCGCGCTTACACAGAGTGTTTGAGGAGGCGGTGGAAACGGGGATCCTTCCCCAGTCAATGCGTGAAGCACTGATCATCACGCTGCTGAAGCCAGGAAAGGACCCCGCTAGCCCGGATTCCTACCGCCCACTCTCCCTGATAAACCTTGACGCTAAAATATATGCGAAACTGCTCTCTGACCGCCTAAAATTCATGCTGCCACAGATAGCGCTGTCTGATCAGTCGGGCTTTGTCATGGGGAGGTCCACCTCTCAGAACTTGAGGGTGCTCTTTGGGCTCCTACACTACCTGGACCCCAGGGCGCAGGCGACGGCGGCGTTGCTGGACGCGACCAAAGCGTTTGACTCCCTGGAGTGGAAATTTTTGCGGACACTGTTTACTCGAATGGGCTTTAGCCTGCCCTTTGCTAGGCGTATCGGTGTTCTGTATAATGGCCCGACGGCAAGAGTGCGGGTGAATGGTCAAACGTCTGCGCCCATACGCATAACCAGAGGGACTCGGCAGGGCTGCCCGCTTTCGCCGTTGCTTTTTGCCATCGCCACGGAGCCCCTGGCGGCTCGGTTGAGGCAGCACCACACCCAGCGCAGCATAGGCTTCACGTCCCGTGGCCTATTGATATCGCTGTACGCTGATGATCTTACCATATATATGATGAACCCGGCAGAGAACTTTGATCCGCTGATGAGAGAGGTGATACGCTATAGCGGCCTAACCGGCATAAACATTAACTGTTCGAAGTCAGTGATGTTGCCGCTGACGGACGGCACGTCTGTATGTCACACGGAATTCCCGATTGAGTGGGCCACTGACGAGGTCAAGTATCTGGGCATTCAGATCAGCCGCTCAATTCAGGAAGTGTGGCTGTCCAACTTCGGGGTGGCCATGGAGTGGCTGGAGACCAAGGTGAAGAGATGGAAGGCGCTGCCGCTATCCATGCTGGGCCGCATCGCCATCGCGAAAATGGTCGTGGTGCCCAAGTTTCTCTACCTATTTGTAAACATCCCTTTACCGCTAACAAAGGCGTTCTTCCGTCGCCTCCGCTCAGCCGTGATCGAACTGGTCTGGGCGGGCAGGCAGCCTCGAGTGGCTTGGAATCTCCTCACACTTCCCTTCCGTCAGGGGGGCCTGGCAGCCCCGGACTTTGAGCTGTATGCGTACAGCGCGCAGGCACAATACTTACACTATTGGCACCACCCGATCCCTTACCAGCCACACGTTGCGATAGAATTGGACGTGGCGGCGCCCTGTCCGATACGGACAGCGGTGTACCAGAAATATAAACGACCCAGGGAAGATATCAACACCGTGGAAATGGTGCGTTGGGCCTGGGCGGGCATTGCCAGACGCGCGGGCGTCTCCGATCTCTACGCCCCGAGCATGCCTCTGGAGGGAAATCCCCTGTTAGGTCCGTTGACGGACGCGGCGGTGGCGCGCCGGGCCGGCGCGTGTGGGTTGACGGTGGCAGGTGACCTGTATCCGGACGATACCTTCATCACACTGCCTGACATGGCCGCGACCTCTGAACCGACGGCATCGGAGCTGCTGCTCTACTATCAATTACGGTCGGCCTGTAGGAAGAGATATCCTACGTTCCCGGAGGCCCCGCCATCACTGGCGGCCTTAGAGGACGTGCTGTCCAACTCCTCCTCGCGGAAATTAATAACACGCATATACAGGTCTACACAGCGTGCGACGCCGGTTGCGCATATGGACTCCAGGACATTGTGGGAGGAGGAGGCGGGCGTGCGCATCACGGAACAACAATGGGAATTCTGCTGCGCCCAGCTTGAGCAATTGTCGCCCAATTACCGGCTACGGCTGGTACACTTCAACTACTTACACAGGACGTACCGTACACCTATGCAGCTTTTCAAGATGGGCCTGCAGGCCGATACGAAGTGCTGGAGATGTGGTGTGAGGGACGCTACGTTCTTCCATCTTGTGTGGACATGCGGTCCCATTGCCGGCTTCTGGGATGCCATTTTTAAAGTTGTCAGTGAAATTGTGGGCATGCGCATTGTTCCGGACCCTTTGGTGGCCCTCCTGGGCTTTGTTAAGAATATACCCCCGGCGTCGCGTCGTCTTGTGGCCCTTCTCCTACTGCTCGCTAAGCGCCAACTGGCAGTACACTGGAAGAAGCAGGCTCCGCCGGCTGTTGCGGGATGGGTTAGGTCCGCGATATACTGCAAGGACCAACTCACTGCCTATTGGGATCAGTTACCGCAGCGTTCACGACCAGTGGATATATGGCAGCCGTTGGTAGACTGGCTGGCGAGTAGGGATGCGGCTGGCGAGGATTGAGGCCTTGGGAGAGTGGACTGGTAGTTTGATATGGGCGCACTTTGGGTCTGCATGCGGAGGCTGACTGGCGTTGAGATTGCGCTGCCCAGGCCGCTGCTGCTCTGGTGGCTGGGCTGTGATATGACTGGATGGGACGACTGGTGTTCCCGAGGCTGCGGCACTGCGTAGGTGACGCGTTAGAGACTGCAGAAGTGCTGATGACTAGAGTGTGCTACTGTTCTTCGACTGTCGCTTTTTGGTTGTATGTTACTATAAATTGTGTATATTCTTATTTTGGATATATCGCTCAGATGTACAAGGTGGATAAGCTTTGGCGGTGTGCCGCCACGATACTATGCTGCCTGCCTCCGGGTTGTTGGCTAAATAGCGGTGTACAGTTTGAAGTGACAATAAAGGTTTTAAAAAACAAAAAAAAAAAAAAAAAAAAAAAAAGCTGAACGTCCCAATGCACACGGACTCATCTCCGAAAATAAAATGCTTCCTTGTTGTGGCCTTATGTCACCAAACCACACTGTGCCCACTGCACTCAGTGAGATGTCACAAAACCCCATTCTTATTGTTTGTTTTCTTTGGGTGTCATTTTAGTTTGCCCATTGAAATGGCCACTAAATTTGCACAGACATTCAGTTTTACTGATAAAACTATATTGGTGACAAATGATGATGTGTGGAGCTTGGGTTTCTGTGACCATTCATCATTTGTGTATCAATGAGTTGCGTGTTCTGATTTGTTTTAACCCTATTTAAATCTGTGTTTCCATAACTCTTCAGAACTAAATGGGCTTTGTGCTTGGTTTTCTCACAGGTGAATGTGTACATTTAATTTACAGGTATCTACATTTTGTTGTGGGTTACACAAAATGATAGCCTTCCCTTTCGCACTCCCTGTGCCTGGCAATATTGTCATATAATTCACTTTACTTTCTCTGACCACAACGTGAGAGAAGTTTGTAAATACCAATCCTTCACGTTGAAAAAAACATAAGAAGCAATTTGTCAGACGTCAAATGTCAGGTCATGTCCTCTATCTTTGAAGCATAGGAAATGTGACAAGATAAATACAGAATTTACAAGCATCTTTGTATATTGCTCGGACTAACTTTCAAGACCCACCAAAAGTAAGCTCGACCCTCCAGTGGGTCCTGAGCCACAGTTTGGGAAACGCTTTGCTGCTAAGGCATGCAACCACAGGTAGGGAAACACAAATGCAGACAGACTATTTGTGCGGTGCCTCTGTGTAACCTGTCACTTTCTGTTTGTATTTTTGTCTGTGCCCTGGATTTTTTGTCCTATACATCTGGTGCTGCTTTTCTTTTTGTTCCTCAGTTTACAGTGCAAGTGCCTTGCCACATGATGGGGTTGGGGTGAATACCTAGTGGAACTGAGCTGCTGACCTAGGGAGCAGGGGTTGAATTCTTGTCTAGGCTTAGCAGTTTTTGTGGGCAAATCACTTAATCTTTCGCTGCTTAAAAAATGAAAAAATGTGTACGTAGTATGGTTTTGTTGTTAAGTGCACTAATGCCCTTGGGACAGTTTCACGCTATAAAAAAACTGCATAAAAAAATGTCCAGTCTGGGGTGACCTAGAAAGAATCATGCTCCACTGAGAGACCACATACATTGTCTGTGTTCGTTTATGCATGCCTCTGTTTACATACGTTAGCAAGTTCTAGTCAGACTTGCTGACTTTGTCAACGCTCGTTTTAATAGGTCCAGCAAAAGTAAATAAACTGACTTGAAATTTGCTGGAAAATCCTTATATGCATGTGGTTACTCACGCCATAAACCCCTTAGGTATGCGGTGTTTACGTTTAAAAGGCATACGTTTCATGACGTTTTTACAGTGGGTAGTTTAATAACAAGAGGTGCATGGCACAGTGGCGCAACCGCCCTGACCTTTCTCAGTACCTATCAGCACGTGATGCAGGTGTACTTGTGAGTGGGTGGATGCAGGGGTACTCGTGAGTGGGTGACATTGCCTTTGTCAGACAGCAGCCCTCATGCATGCATCTCTTCCCAGGGGCATCCAAGCTGACTCCAGGTGAACCACTGTAATGTTACATGAACTGTAACTGCAGTGTGTGTGGTCTTCTGGGTACTACGAGCAGCCTGATTGGATTACACGAAACATCTTACCTTTTAAGACTTCACTGTGGTGGTGGCTGGGCCCCTACCGTATGGGTTCTGCTTCTGCAAATCACCCAGCAGCCCTCCCCTGACGAGACTGTCTCTGTCTTCACGCAGTCTAAGCGCGTGGTGATGGTGCGCGTCAGAGGAGCACAGCGTGGGGGCTGGCCCAGGGCCGTCATTGGTAGCGCTATAAGATTGACGGCCCTGGGACCCACAAACTGGGTACGCCACCGCCGCGCATCGCACCATCACCACTATGCTAGTAGGTGGTGAGTGCGTGGCGCTGGCGTGCACTGCAGTATTTGTTCCATTGAGTCCTGATTATAAAGCAGTCAGAGGCAAGGCTGCAGAGCTGTGTTACACTTACACAGCGTAACCAGATTGGTGTCACCCAGGGCCGGCTTTAGGGCTGGTGGCGCCCTGTGCGACAATGTTTGTTGGCGCCCCCCCAATGACCACCTCCACCTCGGATTCTCTCACTAGCACCCTTTAACAGTGACCAATCTCCATAACCACACCCTCTCAGATGCATTGAATTAGTTATACAGCACCACTCATACCAGTGTAGGGTGTCCGAGCACTTTGCATCACACACACATTACACAGAGACAATCAATCATACGTGTGTAAATCAGTGTATAGGCAATGTTACATAAGCCAAAGGACTAAAAGTGTAGGAGTCACATGTCATCCATACTGGTAGGCAGTATAGTTTAAGAGTGCTTGGTGTGGAGAAGCACAAACTCAGAGTCGAAAAAGAAACAGCCTAGTTGGGAGTTTTCTTTAAAAATAAGAATCGATTTCTAGCCAAATTAACCCTTTTTGCAACATTAATCAATGCTCTAATAATGTATATTTTGCGGTGTGTATGCAGTTCTAGGATGAAAGTTAATAGCTCACTATCCTATATTAGGACTTTAAGTTATAAATTGCAAGTAACAAAAGGATGTCTCTTTGGAAAGCAGTAACCTGCAGATCTGTTTACATCATACGCACTCTGTAATCTACTTGGTACACGTTCTTTGCAGCAGGCACATTAACCCGCTGCACTAACTTCACATAAAAGTCAAAACCTCATCTATACAAAATGCTGATCTCTCTCCAGGAAGATAATTAATCACACGAGTTATCTTGACATTTATGTGAGGCCTGGTAATTGATGGGGGAAAGAAACGCTGCAGCAGGTGCTTCAAAAGCATAATAAACTTTCGAACACGGTGTCTAAAGCCGGCCCTGGTGTCACCCCATACGATGGTGTCACCCGGTGCGGTCCGCACCCCCGCACCCCCCTAGTGACGCCACTGAGTGGATGCCACTTTCCTCTGCAATCTTAGCGCTTTGACACCTTGGCACAATGCACTTTATTAAATTCCTTCCATTTCATTTTATGGCCTGCTGAGCCCGTTTTTACTGTTGATTTCCCTAATATTAAAACTAACATTAGCTGCAGCAAGCTCAAATCCATGCAGTCTTTCACACCTTACAAATCCCTTATATAATGTGACTTTACAAGGTCAAAACTGCCCAATTTGCAAATATGGACCCCTTTTTTTTTATTTTTTTTTATTCACTAATGAGGGCCACTTTCATTTAGGTGCCTGGGTCTATTTTCTATCCCAGTCCGACCCTGCACAAGATACTAGAAGTAAAATGGTATACACGCACAAAAAGGATTTCATAACGTGAAAGAACATTCTCAAACAAACCTGGCACCAGTGCAGAAAGGACTATATTACACGCTCACATGTGAGCTGTCAGGATGATTAAACGCAATATTCCATAAATCCGCTTTTCTGCGGACAGCTGGCTCCCCGTCATTAGTATGTATATCCGTAGTGTATCTAGGCCACCCGGCTCCCCGCAACCCCGGATCCTGCCTTTCGGATCAACAGTATTAGTTTTATATCTCAAAAACAAATCCTCTTCACACAGGGGGCGCTTCTTCGTTCTGTTGTAGGCACAGAGCACATTTTCAATTAACGAAACCACAAACAGTAAAGAAAGCACGCATTTATAATTGTTTGCCTTTATTCTGGAAAAATAGATTTAAAGTCTGTTGACACTTTGAGGGTGAATGACGTCTGATACGTTTGTGATTTTTGTGTGACATCGTTTAACGCATCGACTGAAGAAATAATGCTATTACTCAAAATGATTTGCGCAAATTTGGGGAATTAGCTGGCATTGTACGGGCCCCAATTTTCGAACCGAAGCGACGCAAGGAGGTACATTGTCTGTGTCTCTCTTGTGGTCAGCATGTTGTCAACTGTTTACTCCTTCTATGCAAAATAGATAAGAAAACGTGCATAATGACAACTCTCTCTTAAATTAGAGTCATTTAGTGGCTCTGGGCTGCTGGACTGCAAAAAGTGGGCACTGGGAGTGTTATCTAAGGTGTGGTCTCAGCCAAGGAATTGAGCTGCACAGTGTCTCAAATAGTTGAAGAGTTACTGCCTTAGACAGTGGTAAATAGCTGTTTGTCAGTGGAACTTTACAGAAATGCACTGCTTTTGGCGAGAAATATAGCAGCATGTGTTGACATCTCCAAAATAACTACAGAGTACAGCGCAACTTGATACAATAACAGAAAATAAACTAACAATGCATCAAAAACTTAAGAAACAACACAAGAGAATAGTAGCATAGCAACAACACAGCTTATTATGATGCCACCACACAACAAGAACCCCAAAACCCAACACAACCTAACACAAAACAATTAGAAGTTTGTGCTGTTGTGTGTTGTATGTTAGTGTGATCTGTTGGTGTGCTGCCTTATGTTGGTGTAATATCTTTTGAGCTGTATGACTGTGTTGACATGCTATTGTGTTGTTGTTTTTTTCACATTTTATTTGTGCATTGTATTTTCCAATTGGTTGTATATTGGTTTGATTAAGTTACATCGTTGTGTTGTTGTGCTGTATTGCTGTTGAGGGGGTGTGTAATCGTAACATGATATTGTGGTGTTACTGTACCTTAACTGGAGTCTGTCTGTATAAGACGCTCAAATATTCTTTTCACATATCACTTTGATCTTTGTAAGAGAATCTTACAAAGAAAAAGAGTCTAAAATATGGTCCTATAACTCACTGGGTTCAGGGGGACTCCGCATACTGTGTTTAGCAGCGGAGCAGTCCAGGCATGTTTCAAGAGGGCCAGGACTGGACCCTTAGTCTAGGAGCATTTACAATTCACGTGGTGGCTGGTGCAAGAGATTGCTTTTGCTGCTTGACAGGAGGCTACCCTTTTAAGGACAGGCAACCAGCTGATTAAATCATGTTGTCATCATATTTGCTCACTAGGGAATCTTCAGTCTTTGCTGTCGGAAGGAAATTAAGCCATGATAGCCAGTGTTGTAACTGGACCAATGCCTGACTGCTGTGGTAGTCTTTTTGTTGGTGCCACAAGGCAGCTTCTGTAGAAGATTTATATTTATACTGGTCAGGTGATAGGAGGTTTAGCTTGCGGTGAACATTTATGTCCAGTATTGTGGAGCCGTCATTGGCCCCTGCTTAAAAATAGGCTACATTGGTCATGGTCTTTGCAGCCTGATGGCTGTGGGCACTGGAAAACCAGACTTAGCGAGAAATTTATATAAGGGCAGACAACCTGTTCCACCAGGGAAAGGAGTAGATTACTATCTCCTCCTGATGGAGGGACCACCCACCAAATTTATAAATGACCGCCAAGCTGGTGGTTAGTTCTAAAGCATTTGCAGGAACCGCTGTCATGGTGGTTCCTGTCAATTCATATCACTGTTTGGTGCAGGGTTGAGTCATGACGCAACCCTGCACCAAGCAGGTTTATTTTTCTATTTTCAAAAAGAAAATCCTCAAACAGGATTTCCTATTGAGGCTAACAAAAAAATGGTGCTCCCCTACCATGGAAATAACCTCCCATGGTGGGAATCATTATTTAAATTTTACTGTCCCTCATCACCAGGAATTGCCTGACGGTGACAGACAGTAAAAACAATGGCCGCATGTCCACCCATCTAAATGGGGGGGGGGGGGGCGGACTTGTAGCCATTTCTCCAATGCTCCTTACTCTGTCAGGCTGTTGGAGAGGTGTGGCTATGGCAGTGACAGAGTTGGCACTGCCATAGCCAAACCGAAGGTCCGCCCGCATGAAAATTAGGGAGGGTGGACCTTCATGTTTGTGGTGTGTATACTTCGTCACTGTTGCAACTGAGTATAAACACCTCCAACATATGAATCAGCCCCTTAGATTCTACTCCCACCCAGGAAAATGAGGTCCCAGAATATGGACCCACTTATGATGCTTATGATTATACACACTACACCAGGCAGTGGGCTTCGCCAGGTATTGGGGGAAAGTCAGAGAAATTCAGTGTCTCGGATCTGTCTAGGAGCACACTGAAACCTATTGTTTTAGTTCCCTATCACTTTTAGACTGGCTGCTCAGTGTTTGTGCCAGAGCTATGATTTCTACAAGTTTTAGTGATTTACAAATCTTTTGACTTCGACTTAGCTTGGCATAGTACAGGTCATGATGTCCATTTCAAAATTGTAGAGCTAGACGATTTATAAACATACAGTAGCCAGGAACATGCTTTAGACTCAAGACCCCTGATGCACTTGCAATAGCTGAGGCTACACATTTATAGCCAGACCTCTAGTAAACATTTAGTAGCTGGAGTTACTCATTGATTGGCAGAGTCCGCGCCCGTTAGAACCTGTGGAGGCTGGGCTGGGCTACCCCCTTTGGCTTTTGATCCTGGTGACATTTTACTTGCCCAGGCCTAGGAGCTGCACTGAGATTGCGAGGAGGAGATCTGGGCTGCCAGGATCTTAAGTGGACGCAGGTAGGGTCTTGATGTCATATTTTGATTTACTTTAGGCCAAACCGGATGTAATTTTACCACGGTTTTTGCTCAAGTACAAGTACCTTCTGCCACCACCACCGCCAATAGATGGTTTCTAACAAATATACTCACTTCACCTGCCCTGCTTTGCCATGCTGTGATCTCCTCACTTTCTTTGCTTCTCGCTTGGGAGCAATCCCTCTAAGTCTAAGCTGCAACTAGTTTGAGTAGCATCTCCCTGTTCTATAGGGATTGCAAGCAGTTGTACCATATAGCATATAGCCTGAACTTATTCTGGGCACGTCGCTATGGGGAAGCGTAGGCATGCAGGAGAACTGGCAAAAACGTCCACGAGCAAAGCATCAACCAACAATGCTTTTTAGTTAAGAGCCATAGGCATTTTGGATAAGAAGATCAAGTTGGTTGCTCGATGCTTCTCTCATTCCCCAGCAAACCAGGCCCTCAATGGCGCCCTTGATTGCCTCTCCCCTCTCAAACCCAGTTCATCCGGAACTTATCACAGCCTGTGAACTACCGCTTAATGACATGTTTGAGGGCAGCAGAATCAATTTACATCTGGACCGATGGACCTTACAGTCATCGGACCGGGGGCAGCCGCTGCAATTCCTGCATTAACTGTACAGGAAATAGGGAAGGGAGTGAGACTTAAAAGGAAGTGCCCCTCCCCCATTGGGAGTAATACCAAAAGACGCAAGAGCAGTGGGGTGAATCCTTGTTCCCCTGATACCACATTTATATGCAAAACAGACCTGATTGCCATGCTGGAGACTTTTGTGGCTTTGATTACAGCTGTTCAGGACCTTAAACTAGACCCTTTTATCAAACACCTATCAGCACTAGAAAGTCACCTTTCCACCTTGAACTCATCTCTTCAAGTAGACACTGGGGTAGATACCAGGGCATTAGGTGCAAGGTCCCTGGTTCCAACTGTTTCGACAATCCCAGTGAGTTGCAGTGCACAGGTGCACAACACCAGAAGTCAATCAGCTCGGCGCCAACCCTCACTGGGGCTAGTAGCAGATGGCACCTCGATCTGTCCACATCTATTCTTACCCCCTAGCCTATTAAAACTACAGAGGTGGTCTCTTCCTATCCTAAGCGTAATCCTGGAGACGTAGTGAGCCTCTCAGTTGTGACACCGGGAGGAGGTACATTTAACAATTTTAGTCAGGAGGCATGCAATAACCCGATTTGATGCTTGAATACCCTACACCTGCCACCAGAATCCACCTCATTTGTAGTAGTCCTTGCAAATGTCCCAGTTCTCCCAGTGGGAGCAAAGGAGGATTTCGGCCAACTCAAGAATTAGGTGGTGCATTGACTGAATTCCAACACCGCCCCAGGACCAAGGGTGAAAGTCAAATCTTTATGTTGAGGAGAATGAGCTGGGTGGGAAGGGTTAGGAAGGTGTTGATTGGGGACTGTATTGTTATTAATTTTAACAATTGCCACATTGCGGACAGAATACTTGCATCGACTTCACAGCTTACTAGTACTGGACCTACTGCAGCAATCATGGCCCTCCCCCTAGGTCATTTTTATAGGCCCCTGTTTTACCTGCCCTCTCCTGGAGCCAGGACCTTGTGTGGAACCAATGCTACATTCCAGGAGATGCAGCAGGTGGTGGTCCCTGGCTTTGATACATACAACAGGTTTGCACCATTGGGATTGCTTGACTGTTGTGATTGACTGTCTGCTAGAGCTCCACCTAAATCTAAGCCTTTTCTAACTCAGCAGATAATTGGGCCCTTGAGGCAGGCAATTTTGGCTCCTTCTGAATGTAAATTTATCTCCTGGAACATTGCAGGGCTGACGAACAAGTTTCACGATCCAAGTTGGATACGTTTTATAAAATAGCATGATGCCTGCAGGCAACGTGGGTTACTGGCAACAATTTGTTCCTAGAAGGCTTTAAAACATTTTTTGTTCCAGCCATTCCCTCAAGTGTGGGGAGAGTCAAGGGGGGCTTGATCAGTTTTGTCTCCTTGGCTGTTTGTAATAGTTTGGTAGTAGTGCCCACGGATTTATCCACCCTACGGGCTTTGATGTTTTCGAAGGGGCCCAAGAAGATGCTGGTTTTAAACATCTATAACGCTGTACCCTCTTGTGTTGAAGGGTGTAACAGCTCCCGGCTGGGCTCCTTTTTGGGAAACCAGCATTTGGATATACCAAGTCACACTAACCTTGTGATTGCAGGAGATTTTACCATTCACCTGTGTGGGGACTTGAGGCGAGGAGGGATTGAACAAATGGGCTGTGCACGGCTGCCCGGTTTGCATATGGAGCATACACCACAGGGGGATTTACTTAACGCCATTGCAAATGAGTATGACTTAACACTATCCATGAACAAGCTGCCCCTGGAGACCAATGACATCAATCCTACTCACTGGCAAAGTGTGTGAATCAATCATTGATTTTATTTTTGGCTCTACTCCTTTTTTTGCACACATTTTGAACTTTTACATTCAGGAGAGTGAGCACAGTGATCATAACCCTATGGGTATGTTTATTGATTGGCCTTGGGCCACTCTAACCAAGGGGGGGGGGGGACTAAGGGGTTCCTGTCAACGACGGATGGTGGGAGCAGATTGAAAAGGGTTCAGATTTCCCCAGATAGGTTTTATGAGTCTCTGTTCTCCCAGTGTCATAAGAAGTTTGCAACCTGTATAGACATCATGGCTGACCCATCAAACATTTTGGGGCTTTCGGCACCATTTCAGGCGTAATTGCTAGTTTACTAAAGGCCCCGGGGGCAGCAAGTTTCCATAGTACCAAGATGATTTGACTCGGAATGTTCACGAGCCTTGAAGAATTTGAGTGTAGCCCTTGGCACGAAACCAAGAGATCCCTCCACTGTTAAGACTTGTCATAAACTCTTTAAAGCTGCCCAGGCTAATCGTAAATTTGTACTGAAGGATGAAGCCTGGGCAAAGCTTATAGAATCCAGAAGCCTGACGAACAGCTTTAAGTTTTGGAGTACTGTAAACAATCTGTTCCTGGCAGGAGAGGATACCAATCTCTTGGACTCGCATATTACTGAAGACGAATGGGTCAGGCATTTTTAGGACGTTTTTAGTCCCGTCTGCAGCGAAAGTAGACCTGCACCTAGTCGAGGGGACTCCCTACGTGGTTTTTACCTCTGAGGAAGTTAGAAAAGGTATAGCAGGGTTGACAAAGAAGAAGGCCCCGGGCCCGGATGGGATCCCACCTGATCTTTACATCTCAGACATGGACATCTGGGTACCGACCCTTACCACGGTTATTAACACCGCAGCTGTATCCGGTTGTTCTTGGGCTCTATCTTCAATTATTCCGGTCTTCAAAAAGGGAGATCAGAACAGTACCCATTATTATAGGCCTATTTCTCTACTGGACTCAGTGGTAAAGGTGGTATTCCGCATAATCCTCAATAGGATTCTACATGGGCAGAGGACAATAACATTCTGTCTGATGCCAATATGGTTTCCACATGGGTAGATCGGCAGTGGATGAAAGTCTAAACTTGTACTTGGTACACTGTTGCACGCCATGGCACAGTTTATTTAGCCTTCATGGATCTGTCCTCAGCCTTCGATCTAGTTAACAGATCGAAGCTTTTGCAGATCATGTCGTCATTAGGAGTTAGCCCAGATATTGTTCGATTCTTGAGGGACTTACACAGTGACACCAAGGCAGTGGTTCAATTCACTAAGTACCTGAGAGTCACCCGCCAGCTCACAACTAAGAGAGGGGTCCGACAGGGTTGTATTTTAGCCCCCTTCCTTTTTAATATATATATCAATAACTTGGAGCAGACCCTTGTAAAGATGAAAACTCACTGTCCACATGTGGGCCGGCGGAGTCTTCCAGTGCTATTGCACGCGGACGACACCGTCCTCATGGCAAGGACAATCAGGGGTTTGCAACCTCTATTGACCTCAGTCGTCCGCTTTATGGTGGAATTGGGCCTGCTAGTGAACAGTAACAAATACTTTGTAATGCCAATAGGTTCACGCCCTAGCAAACCCTATACCTTTGTGGTGGAATGGACACCAGTTCCCATGACTGATGTCTTTTCATATTTGGGAGTAGTTTTCGACGCTGCCATGACATGGCATTCCTTCATCTGTAGAAAAAAAGGGGACTTTTCAGGGCAAATACTTCCATCTTTAACTTTGCATCTAGTCTGGGCACCAGACCTATTGGGGCCCTCTTGAAGATCTATAAGGCCAAGTGCATTACTAAGATGGCTTATGGTGGCGAGATATGGGGTCACATGGAGCATGAGGAACTCCAAGTATTTGAACATTCTTTTTTAAAATGTCTTTTATGTCTACCGCAGTGTATCCCCTCTATTATAGTCCATGAAGAATTGGGTTTGGATTTTCTTTCTGACTTGTTATCTTACTCTCCCCTATCATTGTGGACGAACCTATGGCTTAGGGAGGGAATTGCACTAAGCAAGGATATTTTAACTGATTGCCTTTCCCTGGAAGACTTCCATTGTATTCCCTGGCTTAAGTATGTAAGGGATTGCCTTGCGGATCGGGGAAGGGTTGATTTATTCACCAACCCCGAGAATATGTGCAGAGGCGACCTGTGTTGGGTGAAAGAGAACTTCCTTGAAAAACAGCAGATGGACAGGGAAGCAGAGGAGCTGAAGAAGCCCAGTGTGCATGGGTATTTCCCATTGAAAACCGAGCCATCAACCGAGGCCTATCTTTTATGACTCAAAAGTTCCCATATCGATTCCTACTGGCCATGTTCCATCTGGACCTTTGTCATTACCTCCTGACCCATCCGGGAGGGGCACATAGGGGCCAGAGTATCCCTGTGGCTGCGATGGGAACTGTCCACAGGATATGATGCATTTTTTAATGATTTGCAGTTTTAATGAGGTTCCCAAAAAAATCTTATCTCATTTCCGTTTTAAAGAAGTGTAATTTTAGACTGGTTAGACCAGCATTTATTTTTTTACAATGGCTTACCAGCAATTCTGTGTTATATGTTCTAAGTTTCTTGAGGTCCGCAGTCAGGCTCAGATCTAGCTGTGACTAGCTTAGATGCTAGCATCTTCAAGGAAATTTGCAACCGTTTTTTATAATGACTCTTGTCCATGTTATGGCTGTTTTTTATTTTAATAACCCAGCGGGTTGGTGCCCAGGAACTGAGTTGATCAAAATATATTATGTGGTTTTAACTAATCATATTTTTGTTTACTTGTAGCTGGACATATTGAACTTAGTTTTAAATGATGATTGGTGATTTTTAGGGAAAATCGCGTAGGCTGAAATGCATAGTGGGCTGCTTTCTGATTTATTTCCTCATTAATTTGGATTTTAAATGTAAATGTATACATTTCAACTATTTCTTTGGACTATATCTAATTGCATGTGTTGTACTGAAATTTTAGTTTTTTAATGTACTTTTATGGTCTTTCTCGATGGACCTAATAAAGTTTCTTGACAGAATGCATACGATCTTTTACATGGTATACAACTTCCGTAAGTTAACTTAGTTAACAAAATGCTGCTGCCTTTCAGTTGCCTTCCCATGATTCCCTGGCAAGCTTTAGTGCCATTGGATATGTTTTTTGCACTGGCAGAGGATCAGGGGGAAGTTGCATGCATACTTATGTAATTGTTTCATTTTATTACATCACTACACAATTGTGTTTCCTGTTTGCAAATTCAGCCATTGATGAGATATGCCAGCATGAGCATTCTAGAGGTCAGAGAGCAGAGGCAGAATCTCAAATTCATTGGCTGTTCATGTTCCCTCTTTTCATTGGTATATAGTGCTCTCACATTTCTCAGCAGGACACAAGCTACATTCCTTATGGTAGTGTTCACACTTACACAAGTATGAGTTACGATTGCACTCTCATGTGATGGATATTGTAATGTTATTGTATTTTCTTTCCTTAATTTTTGGGTGCTAGAGGGTATTACCTCCTGACCATGAGGTGTGGGACATATCCAATGTTAGGAAGCGCTCTCCGACAGAGAAAGAACAAACCCTTCCGGCACTCCCAGATACGTCAAAAATTGTAAATCTTTCAACAAATTACTGGTTCCAATAAACTTTATTTTGATGCTTTATTTCTCATTCTTTTTCTGCAGTTTACTTTATTTTCTTCTTTTTCTTTTTTATAATGTTAGTTTCACGTTATCTTTGTTTATAGCCATTGAACTTCACATGATTAACCGGGTCCCCAATGCATTTCGGGCATTTGCCCTTCATCAGGAGGTATTGACTAAAACAAAGAAATACCACTCATGTAAATATATAATCCAAGGCCTGTGCACCAATTTATAGTAGTGCAAGGGAAACAAATTCAATTGCAATGACTGGAAAAACGCTATGCTGATACCCATCTATACTTTCTGTGATCTGTGTAAACATGTCGCCGATAGAGCCAGTTTTGGAACTGTCCTAAGTGTGGTTAAAACACGTCTAATTGCCGTAGTGCTCGTGGGCATGCTAGAAAATCATCGTGCTCTGTACGTGTTACCATCGTGTAAGGAAGGTAAAGAAAAAGAGTTCCCAAATTTCCAAAACAAACGATAGGCGCGTGTTCAATTCATACCCAATGCTGTAGTTAACATGAAGACAAAGTTTTCCAAGTATTATAAAAATAGTGTGGAGCCACAACTTAAACGTGGTGTCTCTCATACCCGTGAATTAAGGTGAAGACAAGTAAGCAGTGAAAAAAACGTGGTTCCCAAGTTTTCAAAAGAACCGAGAACCGTGCGTTCTGTGCGTACCCAATAGTATAAATAAATTAAAAAATTCAATGACTTGAAAACGACATTTTCCGAGCGTGGGATACCTCATACATGTAAATATACATGAAGACAAATAAATCCGTCTCCAGAACTGCCTTCCACTCCTGTGCCTAAATAAGCCTCTTTGTAAACTTGAGTGGTTTGCTTTGTCTCTGGAAGAGACCACTGAAAAATTCCTTTCCCACCTGTCGTCAGGGGGGAAAATTGCAATGTGGTTTTCTCATCTTCCTGCAAGTGATACTGATTGCCTGACTGCACGTGCATATGTTATTGATGTGCGCACTGCAGTTCTTCTGATGCTTGCCGTTTTATTGCGCAGGCAGCCAGGGAAGCTTTTCTGCTACCTAGGTTATTGCGAAACAAATGTGTCATGTGAATTAACTTGCGCCTGCTTATTAAGGACGCCCTGTACTATAGAACGTTTGAAAATAAATAAAAGGCTATGGATGAAACTCTGCGGAATTCCA
Organism: Triturus cristatus; assembly: GCF_964204655.1. Classification (NCBI taxonomy): domain Eukaryota; kingdom Metazoa; phylum Chordata; class Amphibia; order Caudata; family Salamandridae; genus Triturus; species Triturus cristatus. The sequence continues at coordinate 1,283,290,961 of NC_140585.1, forward strand.
CTGAGTTTTTCTGTAACTCCACAGAATTACACAGATTAATATTCTGTGAGTTCAGCCCATCCCTAATTACAACCAAAACTTGAAGGCAGCTATTTTGTTTTTACACCAGTTTGCCTATGTTGTGTGTTACATCTTAAGATTAAGTTGCTAAATAAGTTTTGTGTTTCAATACAATTATTAACAGTTTTGCACAGTGAAGATCGATAGACAACCGTATTTAATAGTTGTAACATGCTACAAACCTCGAAGGTTTCTAGAAAGTTCCATGGTTCCTAAAGTAAGCCAGATATTTTTACATTTAATAATTTCACTATTAGGTTGGCTCTTAAAAGAGCCTTTTATTACAAGCGATAAGTTTAGATTCATAAAATATTTAGCAGCAACTGTTGTATGTTATTATTAAAGACGTTATATCCAAGTGAGGTAAAATGAACACCATCTGCACGATATATATAAGGTTTGGAAAAAACAATGTTTATGTGATAAATGGAAGATGCGCTATAATCTCTTAGGAATACAGACACCCTTTTGTTAATATGCCTGTGCATTTCCTCATACTTGCCATCATTTGCAAATGAGTACTTCCATTTTATCCTTTGCCAAATATTTGAAAACACAAAATGAGTGTGAGGAAATAGAGTCATTAAACAGTGAAAAGTAGCATTCATCCCTTTTTCGATTTGAACACTAGGGAGGAGACCAATATTATTGCATCTGCAATGAACAATTGCAAACTGGGGATGCTCACAAACAGTAAGAGATTAAATGAGAGGTCAGATGTTACTCCACCTTAAACCTCTTTCAGCTACCCATGGTATCTCAACGTTTGCCCGACCTAAATTATGCTCAATACCATGCATTTTGGCGTTCTTCCTAGCCGAAAAGATATAACCGTGCCCAATTATCCACACACAAACCATCTTCTATGAACACCACCAAAAAGGTTGAAGAAACACTGACTGAGTCAATGAAAGCACTACATGTATGTACTGGGGTACAAGAGTGTTTATTACGTCCTAGTTAACACATAAGCCTTATAAAAGAAACCCTGTGATTGCTTATATGTTATTTATCGGGCTACTAAAGAAGCACATTGAATAACAATTAAGGCTAGACTGTATACATTCATTATATTATAGTATGCCTACAGATATGTCAGTGAAATCATTTGACCATGTAAACCAATAGAGTAGCCCATCTAAATGTTATGGAGTTGCTGATTTGCTGGAAACACACGAAAGTGAAGCTAACTTTAGTGATATGATAATTACAACTAATAGTATTCTGTCTAAGAAATACAATTCACCTGTAAAAGATGTATTGGACTACGTTTCAGATTAGGCAACAAACCAAGCCCAATACTACTAGACTTATGCAAAGAGCACTGAGAGGAGGTGAACTGCTGTAGTGTAACTCAACTTGAACTAAAGCTTGGAGATAGAGTTACTTATTGACTCATTTTATATTATTAGGGGAATAACCAGAGCACTTACTACTATTTAAGGTAAATGCTAATAAAGTTGCCTTATATTAAAAAACAAACTTTTTATACGTTTTGCTCATATGTGATATTTCATTGACTTTTGGTAACACTAATAGTACTGTTGCTTGATTTTATATGTTTATAGACAGGTATGGCTACATTTAGCACTATGCCTTCAAAATATTACCCAAGAAATGAAAATGAAAACATACTCCTAACAGATTAGAGAAAAATTACCCAAGTAGAAAATTGGTAAGGTTATTAGTACATGTTTGCATACTGAGAGACTAGTTTGTGCTGATAATATGGTTATGCATGTGAAAAAGCTTATAACTGCTAATATGTGCGGAAAACAGACGTCCAAAGACAACCAGAAGAAATCTTTCCCATTGTCCACTTATGCAAGAAGGGAGAGCTTTAGAAATATTATATGTAAGCAGTTTAAAAATAGAGTAGTTGCAAATTTACTCCAAAATGTTCCCACTGCAAGAAACAAGACTACCACAGCACCAAAACTGCCCTCATCGCTGCCACTGATGACATCAGGATCCTACTGGACAACGGCAAAACTGTGGCCCTCATCCTCCTGGACCTGTCAGCTGCCTTCGACACTGTCTGCCACCGCACCCTACGCACACGCCTCCACAACGCTGGGATCCGTGACAAAGCACTGGACTGGACCACCTCCTTCCTCTCCGGCAGAACCCAGAGCATCCGCCTCCCCCCTTCCGATCCGAAGCCACCAAGATCATCTGCGGCGTACCCCAAGGATCATCCCTCAGCCCAACATTGTTCAACATCTACCTGGCACCACTCGCTCACGTCGCCAGACTGCACAACCTCAACATCATCTCCTATGCCAACGACACCCAGCTGATCCTCTCCCTCACCAAGGACCCCCTCACCGCAAAAACCAACCTTCACAAAGGAATGAAAGCCGTCGCCAAGTGGATGAAGATCAGCTGCCTGAAGCTGAACTCCGACAAGACGGAAGTCCTCATGCTCGGCCCCACTCCCTCAGCGTGGGACGACTCCTGGTGGCCGACCGCACTGGGAGCAGCACCTACACCCACCGACCACGCATGCAACTTAGGGTTCATCCTCGACTCAACACTCTCCATGACCAAGCAAGTCAACGCCATTGCGTCCTCCTGCTTCAACACCCTCCGCATGCTCCGCAAGATCTACAGGTGGATCCCCACCGAAACAAGAAGAACCATCACACAGGCCCTCGTCAACAGTAGGCTAGACTACGGCAACGCCCGATACGCAGGAGCCTCGGCCAAACTCCTGAAACAACTACAACGCATACAGAACGCCTCCGCACGCTTCATCCTCGACATCCCTCGCCGCAGCCACATCACACCCGACCTAAAAGACCTGCACTGGCTTCCCGTCAACAAGAGGATCACCTTCAAGCTCCTCACCCACGCACACAAGGCACTCCACAACACTGAACTGACATACCTCAACAGATGACTCACCTTCTACACCCCGAACCGCCAGCTCCGCTCTGCCGACATTGCCCTCGCCACCGTCCCCCGCATCCGAAGAGCGAACACTGGCGGCAGATCGTTCTCCCACCTCGCCGCCAAAACCTGGAACACCCTACCCATCCTTTTACGGCAGACCCAGGACCTACTCACCTTCAGGAGGCCACTCAAGACCTGGCTATTCAAGCAGTAGCGCTTTACAAATGTTATGATTGATTGATTGATTGATTGAAGACTACCAAACTGAAAAATAAACAATATGTTCAACATATTGTGGAAAAAGAGTTTTCTGTAAAATGAAAATTATTTATTTTAAATATGAATCACATGAAAGCACTGACACGTTTAATTTTAACATATAAATTATATGTTAGGAAAAGCAAAAGTAAATCAGTTACATTTTTCTAATATATTTGTAGGCTGTTGGAGACACACATCCTGTACTACACCATACTTTCAGGAAGAGGCTTCCCATACATACACAAATTGGGTCCTATCTGTAAATAATGAAGGATGTTGCTATGAAGTTATGCATGGCTCTTTGGTAGGGTTAGAAAAAAAAGGTAAAAAATATAAAGGACCACTCAAACAGTATTTTGAGAAGAAAGCTACTAAACATCCTATTTATCAATGGAATTGCACTTCTAAATGCAAGACTCAGATGAAATCTATTGAAAAACAACAACAGTTTCTCACTAGTTTTAAAAGAACACATTTGCAAGACAAAATCAAGATTTTGCAAACATTGAACAAATGCCCATTAATAAATATTACACAGCTACAAGGCCATTCTTTAGGCTGCCTTCAAAATGAAATGTGTATTTCAACTTTCCATGGCATTAAAATGCTTTAAACTCATCATTCAAGTACACAAAAACTTGTATAAACCTTATACTTTGTTAAAGGAGCAGCATTGCAATTGAAGCAAATAAATTATACTGTACTACATTGTAATCCGGAAAAATTCTAAATACAAGACTCAGATGAAATCTATTGAAAAACGACAACAGTTTCTCACTAGTTTTAAAATAACACATTTGCAAGACAAAATCAAGATTTTGCAAACATTGAACAAATTCCCATTAATATGAATAAATATTACACAGCTACAAGGCCATTCTTTAGGCTGCCTTCAAAATGAAATGTGTTTTTCAACTTTCCATGGCATTAAAATGCTTGCAACTCATCATTCAAGTACACAAAAACTTGTACAAACCTTATACTTTGTTAAAGGAGCAGCATTGCAATTGGAGCAAATAAATTATGCTGTACTACATTGTAATCCAGAAAAAAGGTCCTATCAATTACAAAGTATATACAATCGCAATACTTTGGTGGGGAATCAGAAATTTTGTTGTGTCAAAATATTGTATAATCACAAACTACTACAGACACAATCCAATTATGGACTTTAAACAGTATGAATTGGATAGTTTGCAATTTAATTAAACCATTTCTTAAATTCCAAATAAAGTATACATTTGCTGTAGACGAACACATTATGCCAAACAAACTAAATATATTGATTTACTACAAAAAACAGAAAAAGAAGACAGAGCAGATTGGCGGAAACTTGCTATTTATTTGATTGTCGAAAATAGATATGATGTGTGTGCTGATCACATTGGGGCGAATTTATGAGCCCCTTGCGCCACTTTTGCGTCACTTTTAACATGGGAAAAGTGACGCAAAAGTGGCGCAAGGGGCTCATAAATCTGCCCCATTGTATGTTATTATTACCTTGAACAACTGGACAATAACTTTATCCCTTCATGTGCAATTCATAATAAATTGAAGTTTTACTCTATACCTTCAAAACTACAGAATTAAAATGTATATGAAAGTATATTAATTCAAACTTTACATCCATTTCAAACTATTGTTAGAATGCAATTTCAGTCAAATAATCTTTATTCGGTCAAAAAAAACATAAAAGCATATGTTAAAATCAAATTACAAAGAGATCCCACTCATTAAAATCACAAACGTCAATTACTGAATTGTACATCATCATTGCCCTTCCATGCAATTAAATACGGCAAATTTGAACCACAAGAGTTAGAGCATACATTAAAGGGAAGGTTGTTTTTCTACCATTAGATTTTTTTAAAACATTGAAACTGTAGGAATACAGTGCAAATTAGAAGAACCTTTAGTTTTATTAGTTAATGGAGTGTCAAAGAAAGATTTTTAAAAAATGGCAAAAATTATCAAGCATTTCTAAAATACAAGATGCAATTTCGTACCTATTACAAAATAACACGCTACAAAACATGGAAATTTATGACTTCAGAGATACCACTGATCTGGTAATTGCAGATAACAGTAACATTGGCCAAATTTCTAAAGAACACTCTGAAGTCATATATGACTGTTATAGTATACACCTACTTCATTCTAAAAATATAATTACGGATGCCTTAGAACTGAATCAAATGAGAGAGGTTACAGGAGATCCAGTTGGCATCTGGGAAAAACCTTTAGAGACTAGATGTTATCTAATTTCATTTTCAACAGGAAAAGGAGGGAAATATGATGATCCTCGTATTTAAATTTCAGCATTGGAATATCTTTTCACAAGACTATATTCAGAGGACCCACATTTTAGGCAAAACATACCTTGCATTTTTACTTGTATGAAAGTGAATTATCCATAACCTCTTATGCTGTTGCGCATGTGATGCGTACTTGAACAGGATTTGATACGTTAACAGCTAAAGATTACCTAAACAAGGAGGAAGCGATGAGGGAAACCTGGAATATAACTTAATAAATATAATGGCATGTCAGCGAGGTATGAATGAATGTTAGTTTCGAAGATATGGAGAGCTAAGATGTATGTTGCAGAATTTGGTACCCCCTACTTCGTTTTTCACTTTGAGTTGTGCCGAAAACATATGGGATGTATTATACAGTTTCCTAATTGAAGCCAACAGTAATCTAACAGATGTTGCGTTTAAGACACCCAGGGAATTATCAGTTCAGTTCAAATAACTTTATTTCAACAATCAAGCCGTAAATGTTTAGGATAAAATAAATCTTGTTGGTCAGATTTTAATTTTAAGAAAGCTAAAACCAGCTATATTGCCTACTCAGAATACATAAAATCAGTAATAGAAAGAAACATAACATAATTTAGGCAGACAAGCATGATTAAACACTTAAAACAGATGATCATACAAACGTAAAAGTCAACAAGACGGCAGCATAAGAGACAAAAATAGCCACACAGTAAGACATACAGTGCAAAGTGTAAGATCACCCTTATTACAGCTATGACAGAATCGCTCTTCTTCTTATAGCCCATATGCGTCCCAGATATTTAGCTACTAAGGAAGCAAACAAAAGGCGAGAGTCCCACCTTAAAATTCTAAGAGCAGAAGAATGGCTTTGTGGGCCCACCTGTTTACATAAAGGGTCTATCCAGGCCTGACGGGGTTGGGCGTAAGCTGTGCAAACAAATCGAACATGAGGTACAGATTCATCTTCTATTTTACAAGCTGGGCATAGCAAAGAATCAGCAGCCTCGCATTTGCAATGAATGTTTCCAGGGGTAAAGCTCCAATCCTGAATTGGAAATAAAGTTTCCTGTCCAACGTGACTGTTATAATATCCCAGTATTGTTCTAGAACACTAGTACATTTGAAATCAAGAAATTCCCCTTTCAGTGTAGCGCTGTGAGCCTTGTGAACATCATTCTGGATAGACCAGAGCTGGCAATGCTTTTTTAATGTTTCTTTGGAGGGAAAGGAAGTGCAAGAAGGAGTCACCCAGAGTTCGGCCCAGCAGCTTGAATTTAGGAGCTTTTTGATATTAGCAAGCAATAGGACTTTGTTATATCTATCTGATTTTATGACATCCTGGAGTGCTAGGGCATAGTGTGCAAGTTCTATGGTGTGCCATAACCTTCTCCAATAAAGTAAGGGGCACAATCCAGCTTTCCTCTCAATGGCTTTCCTACCCATATCAAGAAATAAATAAAGTAGCGGTGTAATAGGTGACAAATGAGCTAGGCTCCTTAGTATTTTGTTTTCAGACCTAGTGGTGCGCTGTGGGAAAATCCCCAAAGTTGTGCTCTATATAGGTCAGATCCCACAGCTTTGGGTTTATAGATTTGCAGGGCAGGACTTATGGGTTTACTTAGGGATGCTTGGTGTTCCTTAAGAATGACACTAGTAATTTGTTTCTATTTAATGATCATTTTGCTGATTTGGAACGTCCATGTCATGGCAGTGGACAATCTTAATCCCAAGTAATCGAAGGAGTCTATCTTCTCAAGAATAGTTACCCCCCCCCCAGTGCAAGCCTCCCCTTGTAAGATTTGTGTTGGTTGAATTACATATATTTTGTTTTTCTCACGTCAACCTCCAATCCCTGTGAACTGCAAAACTCCTTGAAGTGGTTCAGCAGATGTTTGAACCTGCTAGGGGTTTTGGAGAGTCATAAGGCATAGTCAGCAAAAATGAGAATTGGTGTCTCCTCTCCAGCTAGAGTGGGGCCATTAGTGGGTATCTGAGAAAGGAAACCCACAAAGTCATTTAGGCATAGTGAGGAAAGTGTTGGGGCTAGGACGCAGTCCTGACGGACCCAGTTGTTCACTGGTATCCAGTCAGTAAGCTTGCCCTGTGATCCCCTTTGAATTCTGGTATAGTTTCCTTCATGTTAATGTATAAGTAGTGCTAAAAACTCAAGAGGCATGCCAATTCTCTGAGTACCTGCCAGAGCTTCTGGCAGGGGACCAAATCAAAAGCTGATTTAAGATCGACAAATGCAACATAAAAGCTGCCTCTGCCGATTAAAACTGTCTTCCAATATATAAGAAGGAATCGGAAGACCTGAACTATAGGGCTGGTCCTCTTGCAAAATCCAGCTTGGAAGGATGTTAGTATGTTTTTTTCTTAAGTCCACAACTGGATTTTATTCGGCAGTAGTCGACAAAAGATCTTTTGAATACAATCTATCAAACTAATTGGTCTGTATTTTGCCAGGGAAATGCTATAAGGCTTTCTGAAAATCTGTATGACTAGGGCACCCTTCCAAGAATCAGGGATTGTGGCTCCCTTGACTATAACACTGGCAATACCTAGGGTGTATTTTGACCAACTTGGTTTGTCATGGGCAAAGATTCAGCCATCGGGCCCAGCAGCCATACCACTAGTGATGGCATCAAAGAGAGGCAGTAACATCGCATATATCGAACATTGGGCTCCCGGAGGAATTTCCTTTTTTAGAAGCAATTCTATGGTAGAATCAAGATTTCCACCGGAGCACAAGTTTGAGAAAAATTCAGACCAATCTAGCAGGGATATGCAGTTAGATGGAAGTGACGCTGCACCATTGCCACCCCAACTAACTATTGACCAGAACTTGGTGGAGTCATTAGCAAGAGATGCTGCTTTTAGGTCCTTTCATCTCTGCTCCTCCCACTCCTTCTTGGCTTTGACCATCACCATATCCAGTTTATAGGCATTTCTAGATGTACAAATATGTTAAAAAACCTTTGGTTTAATTGATACTGTCAGAATAATTTGGCTCTGCCTACAATCCTTATTAAACCAAGAAGTTGGTTTATTTGTATATTTTTCAATATGGGGGCGGAGCGATGAAAGAGGACAGAACAACCTACACAGCTAAACAACAATTAAACTCAGCTAATATTTCTTTTAGGTCATGACTTATAGACAATAAAAGGTCGCGGTTGACAGCTACTCTGCGTCATTTGAGGCTGCGCATGTCATTTGTGGGTTCAATGACCCCCATAGGCTATAGTGAATGGGGATCAGATGGATGGGTATTACAGAAGGTCATCATGGTAAGACACAGGGGAATATGATCACACACCAAACGCTCCATAATGGCCATATCGGTGACCAGTGACAAAAGTCTCAGGTCAGCCAAGATATAATCAATGCGGCTCATGTGGTTGAGTCTGTTATATGTGTGTGCTCCTTTGGCATAAGATATTGTCCGCCCATTGACTGCTCTAACCTCCACCTCTAGGGATAGGCTTTTAGCTGTAATGCAGCCTGGGTCCACCTTAATATATGAATTAAGTCCAGCAAGGAGATAGTCTGCCTCTCATCCTCCTCACAAGTTAGCACAGTGTCATTGCTATCCAGGGGCTCAAAGGCAGTATTAAAATCCCCTGAGAGAATAAGATGGGATGGTGTCTGGCACTTTACTAGATAATCCTCCAGGAATTGGATAGTTTTTGATACGATATAGCCCTTGATGTCTCTAGTATAGATGTTAAAAATGTCTACTATGGCTGACTTGTCAGGATCTATACAGATGCCTAGAATGTCAGGTAGTTAATACCCAATTGACAAATTTTGCAATTTAAGGAAACTTTCAACCAAATCATTTGCCCCTCAGATGCTCCCCCCAATAGGTTAGATTTTGCTGGGACAAAGAAATGTAGACCCGGTTTGAAAATTGGGTCAGTGCCCCATGTTTCTTGTAGCAGGCAGATGTCGGTTTAGAAACCGACAAGGGTTAGCTCCCGAGTCAATAGGTACACCATTACATAAAACCCCAGGTCTGTAAAGATCACTGTCACAAATGAGGACCTAGCTAGAATGAAAAATCCATTTAAAAGGACAATTTCCCTCATGCCCCATTGGTGGCATGCGTCATCATTGGGAATCTTCTAATGCCACTACATGCTACTAAATACCACAAGGATGAGCTCAGGGTCGTGAGGGCAGCAGAGCATGTGAAAGTGACAGTTAAAACTAGCTACAGGGTACGCAAGTCCCTTTATTCATGAGTCCATGGGCTAGGATTAAAAACAGGGCACTGCGGGAGAAAACTATACCCGCTGTTAGTGTCAACATGTGGTCGACTTGTTTCAGCCTATTAACCCTCAAAAAGAGGTTTGCGGCTCTCTTCAGGACCTAATCATAAGTTATTCTTGTCAATGTGCTGAACAAAACAATGATGTACAAACAGGTATATTTGTGTAGAAGGGTTTAAATAGATGTTGTGTTTGTCCAAAAACTTGTTCCAGTCAGGTAGGGCAACTTTTGAATTGAGACTGGCCACATTCCATGACACGATTTTCGCCAAGGAGTACTCAGACTTTTTTGGGGTTATGGTGAAAGGGCATGTCTGGGAGACAGATGGAGACTAAATCAAACTGGTTCATTTGATATTAAGAATCGTGGAACACAAGGTTGTTGGATATTGGATATTGACTGGCATACTGTTCTCGGTCTGGCACGTCTCAGTGTGACAAGTGAAGGATTGCTGCGAGCTTCAGGGGGGGCCATGTGATACCTCTATTGCTAATCATGGCAGTTGGGCATAGAAGGTGTAAAGACCTACTATTGGAGACTGGAGAGCAGTCAATTAACTTTATGTGCAGGAGATCCGGGTGCCAAATTTCCATGGTTGCGCGAAGCACTAGGGTTGCTGTCATCAACCTATTGATATTTGAACTGAATGTGTTTAAAGTAAGGTGATGGATATCTATTGTCAAGGACCACCAAGCTATGAAAGAGTTCCCCACTTCTCATTAATACCTTAATACAAACAAAATGTTGATTCCTAGATGAGTGTCTTTTAGCACAGAGGATGTCATCATGAATGACTAAGCAACATTCTCGCATGTGTTGAATCCCGTGTATAACTTTGCTTAGTAGAGACTTCCCCTTTGTACCTTATGTGTAATAAGAGTTTCAGCACATTAACCATAAAAATGGGACAAGAGTGAGAAAAGTGCCTACTGACAAAACAGACAGGTTGCTTGTGTTGCATGTTCGGTCATATGTACATGAATTCCCTGGGTTGGATTGTTGGGCAGAGGCTGAGTGCCTCAATGGCATGGTTATTCTAAATATTTTGGGCTTGGTAGTGCCCCATGCCAGAGCTTTGTTTAGGCTGTCATGAATATTAGCTCTAAGTGGTCCCGAGTTTGGGTCCTCAAATGCAGATCCAGATGTATGCTCAGCGGATTGGAGTTCTGAAATTAGGGAGTTACTAGCATTCTTTGCTACTGCGATTTGATTGAGGGTACTTGATAGGTGTATTATCAGAGATTTTAATCCTACCACCTCTGCCCTCAATTCCTTAAGTTGTGAAACAAAGTCAGGGGTGTCACCAGCAGAAGGAGGCAATAGAGCTAGGGTACCTATAAATCCATTGGAAGTTTTAGTAATTGCTTGATCCCTGGGTAGATCAGTCAGAGGCAAAAATTGGATTACTGCAAGGCAGGTATTTGTTAAAGGAGGTAGGCTTGGATGCTGTATAATGTCCTGCTCACTTGTGCTGACTGCGTCTACTGTTGCTGATAAAGAGGAGTGCCTTGGGGGTTAATTTCCAGGTTGTTTTCCTTTGAAATAGGTAGAAAGAGTTTGGGGTTGTTTTATGGAGGTGCCCGCTTGAGCATCTTCTGGGGTCTCCACCTATGAGAGATTCCCCTCTTCAATTAGGAGGAGTATCTCACTCAAAGTACAATAATTTTGGAATTTGGAAGCTTTGCTGTACTTTGCACAAGGTCAGATGCCTTGTGTTTCCCCATTGTCACAAGGCAGCAAGGAGTACCACATGAACACAATATAAATATTATGTGGAGCAGGAGCAATTGGACACTGTAGTAAAAGCAATGGGAATTATCTCAATAAAAAGGGAGATGTTAAGCCAACAATACAAGTAAATGGAACTTTGGGTATAAATCAAGTAGCCCAACCTTAGGTTCAATAGAAGACAACAAGAAAAGAGGTGCAGTCTGGATTTCAAGCACAAAGCTTGTGGCTAGAATGTCTCATCCCAAAGTGTACAGCTGTTGTATTCTGATGGATCACAGCACCAATGTTGATAGTTTGTACAAAACAGGGCAACCAATGGCATGGGCAATGGCCAGGGAGTTGAAAAACACAGTGCGTAAGTCCCCAAGTGACAGCAGGGTCGATGTGGGTAAAATACCCCAAAACATATATTCAAAATGTCTAAGGGATTATGTTTTTTAGATCCAGCAAAAGTTTGCAGATTTTGTTTTATCACAAATTCCAAGCTATACTTAAGTTGTGAACAAATAAAAAGAAAATTTCCCTAGCAAAGGTTGTTGATTTCTTTTGGAGAAAAGAGTACAAAGCAAGAGGTGCACCTCATATTCATATGCTGTTATGTATAAACAAAATGTTCCAAAATTTGGCTATGACTCTGTTCTTCCGTTTATTAAGCAATATGTTACTTGTGAGATGTTTGAACAAGTTATAAAATTTCAAAGACACAAATGTGGAAAATACTGCTTACGGAAATTTAAAAACAAATCTAAACAGTACGCAAAGGGGGTTATTCTCAAGAACGTGTGATAACTACCGCAAAAGTAGCTTAACGCAACGCTTCACATCGCAGTCTATCGCAGAAAATAACTCTGTGTTAACGTGGTATTCACAAGCCGGCAGCATCATGTGATAGGCTCACGATAACGAATCAAATGTCCGCGATAAAGTTAATGTGACGCCAAAAAATTGTGAAACACGAACGCAAAAAAAGTTGCGATGAGGCCAATCGCGATACAAAAACCAGCGAAAACCAGGCACAGGCCTGCAAGCCCATGCATCATGCTGGAAAATGTACTATAAAAGCAACGGAAAAATAAGGGAGAAAAAAAGAAACTGCGTTGCACCATGGATGCACCCGGACCGAGTGCAGAGGCCAACGTGAACCCCACAAGCCCCACAGACCACCAGCAAGGAACAACGGGGTCCGGGAAGGTCAAGGAGAAGAGTGAGAGGAAGATGAGTCGCAGTCCGCAGGAAAACCAGATCAGCGTCACGGAGGTGACAGAACACTACCATCAACTGACACACAATTAGACCAACGTGAATGCAGACGGAGTGTCGAGGTGGGCAATGGAGGAGGCCACGAGGCGCTGGCATGATGTGGAAAGTCAAACCAAGCACAAACCCGCTGCCAACAGGAAGGCAGCAACAGCGACAGGAGGTGGGAGTCCTGCGCCACAGGAGGAGCAGGAGGAAATGGGGGCCACAGTCATCAGTGTGGAGACAGTGCAAGGAGGTGGGAGTCCGGACACAGCTCAAGAGGACCTGACACAACTTCAACAGGGTGAGTAACGACCAGGGACTGGGGGGTCCTGGGGGAGATGGGCACAATGGCACACATGCACAACGATGTGTAGCACACTGCACACCCACAATGACCCTGGATCATGTCCTTGATCCCCGTGGCACACTGCAGCAGACACACATAGCAAGAACAGCACATCCACATTGATGACAATGTGATACAATGTGCAGACCCTACACTGCAGAACAGAGGACACAACTGGCTGCGCTCATGCACTGAAACAAGCCTACCACATCTAACAGAGCAGAAAACTGTGAGAAGGAAATGTATGCGTACAACCTCACATCCGTCATGTAGTCCAAATGTCCACTGTCCCGCATCAAAATCTAGCACCTCCCAAACAGTCACAATGTACATAGTCATACAGTCTGCGTGTAAACAAGAACAATGCGCCAACATACATGTCAACACAATGTCAACATGCATCTCCCCTTTACATTGCAGAGGGACAAATAACACCTCCAGCAGAGCAGACCAGACAACTCATCAGTGATGCTGGAGAGGACCACCACACCTTCGACACCGATGCCCCAGAACAGCTCATGGACATCCCAGGCAACCCACCACCAGGACCAGGGCAGTCAAGCTACATAGAGGAGAACCCAGCCCATGCCCAGACCACACAGCACGAAGCACCCGCCAGCACGGCTGGCTCCCAACACCTCACCGAGCCACACATGGCATTCCAATGCCAGGTGTCAGAATGCCAAACGGAGGTTGCCGAACAGGTGTGGGTGGGGTCCGAACCCATGGAATACGAACTAGATCACATGCCTGGGTGTCTAATTCCCCTCAGGAACCCCCTACACCACACAAAGAAGACCCACACTGCGACAGACACATGCATTTGCACATTTCCAATACTGAACCACGCCCAGAGGCACGCAATTATCATTCACAAACCCATGCTGCACCTGCATATGCCGTGCCAGCCCACTCCACTCATGCTTACAGGGGGGACGTACCAAGCTACATTTCTGGGATCATCCCCACTGGCTGGGGTGACATGTTTGCGTCCACTGTCCACTACACTCCAAACACCAGCGGTGTATGTTGACATGGATATGTGTGTGGTCTGCATACTGCAGTCTGGCCATCGCATCCACACCACACTTGGCATTGTGTACATTCTCATTCATCGGTCACTTGCCTCCTTCGCACATGCCTGGTCCCCACCTCTTCCCACAATCTGCTTTCGTATGGCTGAGGTGCCATGCCGTTGATGGCTTATGTGCATGGCTGGACCAGGTTGCCGCAGTAAGTTGTGCTGTCGTGTCTGGTGGGTGAGCATGTTGTTTGGCATGTTGTATGTGAGTTTGTGATGTGTCCATTTCCAGTGTTGTGAGTTGCAGTTGATTGTGGAGTTGAGGTGTGTGTTTATTTGGCACTTGCCAACCAGCAGTGCATTTCCGTAGGTGCCATACTGGAAGCGCCGGTTGATGATGGATTGTCGGAAGATGTAGGAATCATGCACTCTGCCTGGGTGATTGGCGTCGACATAGGTGAAGATTCCCCGGTGGTACACTATTGCCTGCACACTGATGGAATACGTGTGCTTTTGGTTGCGGATATTGTGTGCAGTGTTGCCAGGGGGCACGCGTAGGAAGTGTGCAGTCAATTGCCCTCTGACACGTGCGGGAAGCCAGCTATGGCGTAGATGCCTTGCTTGGTCTCCAGCTGTTCCTGCGCAGTGTGGGGGAAGGAAAGGTAGTGTGGTACCAAGCTGATGATGGCATCCAAGACAGTTGTGGGGAACTTGGATTGGGCTGGCTGTGAGACTCCTCCGACTCTGGCAGTTGTTGTTTGGAAGGTACCAGAGGCCAACAGATGCAGCACAGCCAGCAGCTTTGTCTGAGGTGGGATGTTGGTTGTCTGCTGTGTTGGTACCGTCAGCCTGTGGGCAATGGTGGTCAGGATGCGTGGGATGGTTGTCCTTTTGAGCCTGTAGTGGGCAATGACATTCCCTGGTGTTGGGTCTGTGAGGTTGGTGCGTTTTCTGACGGTCGCTGTCTTTGTCTGCGCTGCCTCAGTGTTGGTCTGGGAGGGGGGTGGGGGATCCGGAGGGGTCCTGGGGAAGGAGGTGGTGGGTTTTGTTGCCCTATTGTGGCTCTGGCTGCATGTTCAGTTGCTCGGGCATCTGTTGTTCTTCATGTTTGGCTATTGGCTGTGCTGTGCTCCCTTGGCTGCTGCCGGTTGTTGTCCGACTTTACACCAGATCAGAGCAGGTGCTAATTTCCTGCTGTTAACGCGCCTTATTGCCTGTTTTGTGATCTTATCGCCGATCAGGCTGGTCGTTGAGAATGTTGTGGAGTGGTGCTGTTGCGGCGTTTTGCTCAGGAACACCTACTCTCATTAGCGATAGTTGCCGGGGTCATCCGTGGCGATGTTTTTTGAGGATGCTATCGCCGGAAAACTGGTGATATGGGCTGTTAGCACCAGCTTGTGAATGGGGCGGTAAATTTATCGCGACTTTGGCTGCGATGAAGTGCCAATAACTCGTCGATAGCTCCTTGAGAATATGCCCCAAAATTTCCCAAGACCAATTTTAAAGAAAGAAAGAGTCAACAATCTTATGTCTTCTGTTAGCCATGTTGCTAAAGGAAAGTCCCCGTAAGAAAACACATATAATTTAAAAAGAAGACACGCTTCACAGTGGATAAATTACTACAACTCTTTAATACTACATATGTGGAATGTGTATAGGGATATACAATTTGTTGAAGATAATTTGACTGCTGTCTGACAGTTTGGGACTTCATATATTTCTAAAGCTGAAAAAACATATATGAAGTATGGGAAGAAATATGTGCTGACCAAGCATTAAGTAAAAGGCTAGAACAATTAAGCCTTCAAATCCTCTCTCACAGACAGGTTAGCATTTATAAGGCGTGTGAAGGTTTCAGCTCTTCAAGTTTATATGCAACATCTAATACTATTACATGGATTAGTTTAGAATCAGCGTCCTCTTTAAGAAAAGTTTTAAAAGTTTGCCAGAATTTGAATATTTTGCTCACTTTGAACCTGGGACCAAAAACATTGTGAAAAGAATTTTGTTAGACACTCACTACCCTAACAGAAGACATTTATTCAAACATTTATCAGTATATGAAGTAGCTGAATTTTTCACTTACAGAAATAATGTCATTGAGGATGTTAATAGAGGAAAATGTCATGTTAATGGAACAGACTGTTGCTTGATACGTCATTCCAAACTTACACTAATAAATCATCACAAAATTACATATGATAATACTGCAAATAAGGAATTGTATTTCGTGCACTGTTACAGCTTTTTAAACCATGGCAAAAAGAGAAAGAATTGATTGGAACATCACTTTGTCATATGAGGAATCTTTTTGTAAGTACAAAACCTATATTACAATACCAGAGTTCCAGATTTTTATTGACATGTTGCACCAAGAAATTTTAGAGGAAAACAAATTACAATCAGAAATAATATTCAATGCTGCAAGCACCAATAACCTTTCAAATATCACACCTGCAGACTTGCTTCAACAACCAAATATTAGTAATGAAGGTACTGTTGCTATGAGTGAGGTAGAACTTGCTATCGGTGAAATGCATAAGGATGGTGAAAACTTTGAGTTCCTTATATCACAATTAAATATGCAACAATGTGAAATATTTGAACAGATTCAAACAACTGTCGATAATGGCTTTAAACATTAATATTGTTTATGTTCAGATTTTCAGTCTATATTCAAAATATATATCAGGTCAGGCTGGTACAAGTAAAAGTTTCCTTATAAAAGTCATAACTTCTTACCTTCAAAACGTTATTTATTCAAACTTATCATGTGTTGTTACTGCTCCATCTGGATTACTAGCAGTGAGTGTTTGACATTGTTCAGCATTCTGTCCATCAGTTGTTGTTTAAGCATTTGTCACCCCAAATGGGACGGGGATGACCAGACGTGGGTCGAGTGCTCGCCATGCCACTGGATTCAAGCTTTCCTGGCTGATGAGGAGTGATACCCCGAAACCAGTCCGAGGATGCTTGTTTCCAGTCCAGAAAGGACCTGGCCTGGCAGTTCATGCTGGAGCAGGAGGGTGAAGACTGATTTGCATGTGGCTGGGTCCAAACTGGAGTGGCGTGGTGAGCAAAAAAATGTTGGAGTTAGGCCAGGTTCTCTGTACTGGGGGTGAGTGTTTGATATTGTGCAGCATTTTGTCCAATAATTGTTCTTTTTCCAACTGCATTAGTAGAACATAAAATTAAAGGAATTACATTACATCAACTACTACTACCAGTGGAACATGATAATGAACTAAAATACTTAAAATGTAATTCTGTTACCTCTCAGGAACTTCGTAGAGTTCTTTAAAAAATACACATTTTGATTATAGACAAGGTTAGTAGGGTTTCTAACTTAATGATGATTTTTGTGCACTTACATATGACAGAAATACTCAAGACTTTTTCTGATAATCAGTTTGGTGGAAATCATGTTATAGTCTTACTATATATTCAACACATATACTTCAACTTACTCCTGTGAAAAGAGAGACAATATTTAAAACAGTGACAGAAAAAGAACGTAGAAACTCCTTAGGAAGTATAGGTAAATATTTTATTACATTTATCATATGGTGAACTTGCACAAAATATGAGACAAGAAAATGATGAAGAATATGGCAAAATATAGCAAGATATTCGGCGAGTAATTATAACCAAAGAGGCAAAGTAATGCTTCAACTAAGAACTATGTACACTTTATTCCCACATTTGAAGACTGCAGTAGAAGTTGTGCATTATCTTCTTTTGGAGACACTGCCCATTGTCTGTTTGATTTGAAAGCTAAAAGAATGCTTGATTTAAATATGAAAATGTTGGGTATGAAAAATGAAATAATTATACATTTACCTTGTAAAGATTTTGTTGAGACTCATAAAGTAAATATTCCTATAACTTTGGGTCTAATTATGATCTTGGCGGATCGGTTTCCCTGTCAAAATGGTGACGGATATCCCGTCAGCCGAAATATAAACCCCATTATATCCAGTGGGATTTATATTTCAGCTGAGGGATAACTCGTCTGCTAAGATCGTAATAAGGCCCTAAATCATTATCTACATAAGTATTGAATTTGGAGAAATTTGTGTCACAGAATGCAGGATTAGAAAAAGATATTTCTTTGACAAAGATGTGTGATTTTACGTTGAAATTTTGATGTGCAACGTGGCTTGTAAATGGAGCAATGGGACATACAGTACATTTTGTTAAATAAAAAACTTAATGATGATATTGAATTTCTTATTATTAAATTTGACAAATAAAAGGAACCAAAACAAATTTCAAGAGCAACTGCAAGATTTTTACTGATGAAAGGTTTACATATTAGAAGAGAACAATTTCCGGTATATTGATCTTATGCCGTAACCATGCATAAATCTCAAGGTTTAAGCATGTATTATAGATTAATTAACATTGGCTCTTCTGATTTAGAAGAGGCTATGGCATATCTGTCTTGATCATGTGTTAAAACAATACAAGGACTATATAGTTATAGATTTTGATACCATCAAAATTAATGTAGACAATTATTGTATATGCGAATATAATTGTTGGAGAACAATATATACTCCTCCTTTTGGAGAATATCCAGTTGTGTGCAAACTGAAAATTTTTATTAAAAGGAAAGAATGGTTCGCAACCAATGAGCCTTTAGACAAACAGTACCATGTAAAAAAAACAAAAAAGTATCCAATATTGAAATTTTAAGCCTTCAGTTCAGTAATACAAATAGTATTAACTGCTATAGTAATCTGATTCTATATTTACTGTTAGTAAAAAAATTACATTTATAAAATACACATAAACCTAACACTGTAACACATCTGTATGCTCTACTTCAATTGGAAATACAGTTGTGCCAATCTAAAAGTGGTATTAGGGATATTGTTGATGTTTGTACCGGAACAGCTCACTTCTGTATAAATCAGCAACAAAATGTGTAAGAATTTTGCATGGCTACTCTTGAATTTATAGGTAATGAGACTGCACATACCAATCTTTTTGCTGTAAGGTACTATTGGGAACATGAATGTGTCCAATGCTTAAATGCTTTCTCAACAGCCACGGAATTTGAAAGATTTGTATACCTTCCTATTCCAGATTGAAAATCAATATCATCTAAAAATGTTTCAAGCTGTGCACTCTACCTTTTGTTCAAACTGTGGATCAAAGGTTGTGTTGACACCTTGTTTAACTATTGTCAATAAGTATTTATGTCTAATGATACAAAGAAGTGCTGCAAACAATATCAAAACTAATACCTTAATTACTGAATTCACTGCTAGGCAAATTTCCATTTCTCTGTGCACTTTTCCTTGTCCTGTGTTTATTTTCCATCATGGACAAATCACTATTTTAGGACATAATACAATATATTTAAGGAATAATACAGGATGGACTGAATGTAATGACACTAAGCTAACATTTAAACAAAGATTGCCCAAAAATGTAAACAACTGCTACCTCCTGATTCTTACTCCAAAATGTTAAGTTCAGGTACAGCCATCTAAACAGACATATGCACTGAATACAGTTCATAATTGAAAACAATAGATATGTCATGGCCTAGCATGGTTGATGATTTTTGAAGAAATCCACTGTTTTAGGTAAGGAATCGAGTTACTTTACTATTATTTGCTTTCGTACTTTTAGTAGAACTCACAGTTGAACAAGCAAAGCATTTGAACATTTCTTTTCACAATCCTATTTGATTTGTGTTTTCCCCCAGTGTTTGATGATGACCAAAATACAGTGCTTATCTGCACTTTATTAGTTGCTACATGAGAGTATATATTAGTAACTTTATTGTTTCTACAATCTGAACAACACTTAATGAAATAGGTTGCATTTAATAGGTATGTATTTGAACAAATGTTAATATTATATTTCTCTTAGTTTTGTATTTAACAAAAAGTGTAATACTAACAAAGTACAAATTACAATATCTATTTCATTATTATACATTCCTACATAACATAACTTACTTTTCCTTACCTTCTCATTTACTCTTCTTTCATATATATATAATTTACTGCACTTGTGTGGGAAACAATTTACAATAATAACCAGCTATTTTTTGTAAAGCTATTTAAAATAGTTCTGAAAATATATTTTTCTAAACCAGCAGCGAGTTCGACATTACTTAAATTGATATTAAGGTCGCCACAAATAATTAAGGGAGATCGCCATTTTGCTAGTTCTATATTCAATTTTTCCAAAACCTCAGCTTCATCAGTATTAGATCCATAAACTGAACATAAAGTGAAAAATCAATTTCCCACTTTTAGTTCTGAGATCGCCCATCTGCCCCATTTATCCGTCAAGCTACGAATTGCCTCACAGTAGCCTGGTTTTGATAGGATCATTACACCTCTGGTATTATTAGTTTGTTGTGTCGCAGAAATTAAAACATATCCTAAATCAGCAACAAGTTTCCTATTATTCCATGCTAGATGAGTTTCTTGCAAACACAAAATGTCAGGTTGAATAAAGCGAATTTCAGCTGCAATTCTCCTTCTTTTATTAAATTGATTAAGCCCAGATACATTAAATGAGCATATTTTAGTATTACGCGCCATACAGGGTAACTTGTAAAATGCTCAAATCATAACCACTCATAATAAGTAAAGAGTTTGTTATACTACATAAGCTAATGTTCCAGCCACTATATAATTCCTCTTGACCGTCGCCATCATAATTTACCATGGTTTTTCCCCTTTTAACCCTTACTACCCCTAGTGCCCACCACCTTCTCCTTCCCTCCCCAAACCCCTCCTCTACCCCTCCCTCAATTAACAACCCCAACCTACCCCCCCTTAATGAGGCTTCAGGACTGATGGTCCTATCGATGGTTCCGAGCTAATTACCCCCCCTACCTTCACCAAAGGAAAAAAAACAAGGATTATCCAAATTACATATCAGGATACATAACTCAAAAAAGTTATAAATCAGTAATGCCTTAATTAGTACTGCTAGCTCTAGTGACTCCAAAAAAGAATACACAAAGAAGTTTCCTGATTTTCAAAAATCTAAGAAAGAAAAAATTAAGAATCCTTCAAAGAGTGTAAATATTCTTTGGCTGTCTCAACATTTGTAAAGAAGCGAGTTTTTTCCTTATAAACCACCTTAAGTTTTGCTGGGTTCATAATATAGGCTTGAGCGCCCTTTTTTTGATATAAATGGACCAGCTGTCGCAATTGCCATCGATTATCCATTGTATATTTGGAGTAATCAGGTGTGGCAAAAAAAGAAAAACCCTCCGCCATAGATTTCCTATTAGGTTGAGTACTCATGTATACATCTTCTCTAGCGCGAAAACTGTTAAAAGCTACAATGAAAGGTCTTGGTTTAGTCTTAGTAGGATTCTGATCAGGTCGAAGATGAAAAGGAAACCTATGAGCTCGATCAATTTCATGCTCCCAGTTCCATTTATTCAAAGTCGGAAAAGCCAGTTGAAAAAGTTCCACTATATATTTGCGCGGATCTTGGCCTTCTTTCCCTTCAGGAATCTGCATTAATCGTAAATTGTTGCGACGAGCACGGTTTTCAAAATCAGCCATTTTCCATAATAAATCCTCCTTATTGGCACTTAAGGTTTCTGTTATCGCTTTTTGCTTAACCAGCTCGTCCTCGATGTTGGAAATTCTAGTCTCCACCTCTGTGAATCTCTCCCCGAAATCTGCCTGTGCCTTAGCTAACTTCCGAATTGAGCCCTGTAACTTCCGGCATGAATTTTGAATTTTATGGCTCTCTAATGCAGTTTTATCCATATGACTAAGGATCGTCTGATATATTGTAGTTAGCGTAATCTTATCTGACACATCTTCCGCGCCGTTTGGTACATGCACATCACTCAAACTCCTAACGGTTACAGGACTCTCTTCCTCCATAAAGTCAGTTGGCTCATTCTCATCATAGTCGCTCTCTGCCTCCTCTAAGCTGAGCTGTTTAGAGTATTGTGTGACTAAATCCTCACACGAAGAAGCTGAGTTTTCTGAAACAGAAAAAAAATCCACAGATTCAGCCTCTGCAGCCGCCACAGACATTGAGCTACCAGGCACTAAAGGGGAAGATTTCTCCGTTATAGTAACACCAGCCAAATTCAGCCACGAGTTTTTAAAGCCTTATATGACTTGGTTATCGATCATGGATTGCTGGATATATGGAGTAAAAAACACCCGATGTCCCCAGGCTATACTCACTATTCTGCTCCTCATAAGAAATTTGTCCGCTTGGATTACTTTTTTATGTCTACATCTATTCATAGAGGGACTAAGATTCAGATATTTCCCAGAGTCACTTCTGATCACTCCCCGATATTAATTGAGGTCTCAATCTCGGACGAGATATATAGAGTAAGACATTTTTCATATGACAGGAAACTGTGTTTGGATGAACAATATAAAACTTATATGAATAATTGGATATTAGACTTCTTTAATATTAATATTGGGTCCGCTAACATTTTAAGTGTATGGGATACTTTCAAGGCTTGCTTCAGAGGGGAGACGATAAGCTATGGGTTATATAATCAAAATAAAATACGATCTGATATGCTAGAACAATATAATAAATTAAGGACTGCGGAGATGGAGCTAATTAATGAAATAGGGAAGGAGAATAATCTATCTAGTATACTTGAGGCAGAGGCTAAAATTGCACGGTGTCGCATGAGTATAACCGAAATTTGGACTCAAGAGATTGCAAAAAAATATTTAGTTCATAAACGTCATATTTATGAATACGGAGAAACCATCGGCCGGTCTTTGGCTTTGCGCCTAAAAATGAATTCCACCTCGCGTTCTATCCCTAAAATACAAGATCAGAAAGGGGTGATGTATGAAGAACCGGGGGAAATATTAAATATATTCCAACAATTTTATACTGACTTATATACTCATCAACCCAATTTGGTTGAAAATCATGATTGGGAAGAGGGGATATTTAACAAGTTAAGTAATACTGACTCGCTATTTTTGGATACCCCATTCTCTATGGAAGAATTAGAGGAAGCTGTCAAAGGTACACCTTCTGGAAAAGTGGCAGGTCCTGATTTTATCCCAGGAGAAGTATATAAATGTTTTTTTAATTCATTAAAGACAGTTATGTTGGATATCTTTAGAATGGCGCAAAAAGGAACAGCTCCAAATACATGGAATGAGGCCTTAATTGTGGTATTTAGTAAGAAAGGAAAACCACCAGAGTTACCCGGGTCGTATCGACCAATATCGTTGCTCAACTGTGACAGCAAGATCTACTCGAAGATGATTGCAAATCGTATATCTAAGATTATAACCCCGCTAGTATCAATAAACCAACATGGTTTTATCCCGAAAAGAGGCACAGTAACTCATATAAACAGGGTCATCACTCTATTTGATATTGCGGAGGGGGAGAACAGGGACTTAGCGTTAATATTACTTGACGCTGAGAAAGCGTTTGACCGGGTGGAGTGGTCATATTTATGGTTAATTATGTCAAGGATGGGTTTTGGAAAAGGTATTTTAACTTCAATTCAAGCTCTATACAAAACACCAAATGCTAGGATAACCGCAATGGGTCTAAAATCTGAAAAGATTATTATTACAAGAGGGACACGGCAAGGATGTCCGTGTTCTCCTCTGTTGTTTGCGTTGTTTATAAATCCTTTCATCATTAGTCTTCAGAAATCGTCCCATATTAAACCATTTATAGTTAAGGAGATAGCTTATTCAGTTTTTGCGTATGCGGATGACATCGCAGTAGTAACAACTCACCCAGAAGAGGCCATTACCGAGATTGAACCTTTAGCTAGAGATTTTGGTGGAAAGTCAGGGTATAAATTAAATTCGGAAAAAACTCAAATATTATGTACACAAAATATTCAGTTTAAGGATCCACAAGTTACTAATGTAGTTACATATTTAGGTATAAAAATTACACCCCACATGCAAGAGATCGTAGATATTAATTGGCAAGAAACAATATTACAAATTAAGCAGTCGCTGGCTAGATGGAGACGACTTCAAATATCAATAATTGGTAAAGGAAATATTATTAAGATGAAGGTTCTTCCCAAAATATTGTATTTATTTCGGAGTATTCCACTTCAGTTTTCTTCCAAAAATATATCACAATTTCAGATTGTTTGTGGAGAATTTTTCTGGGCCCCAGGAAAAGTACGTCGAGCTATGAAATGGCTGACGTTACCTGAAGAAAGGGGTGGACGTGGGCTACCGGATTTTTTACTTTATTACTATGTATGTTTTTTACAAAGAATGAGATATTTGTTGACAGGTGAATCTACGGAGGATGAAGCGGAAGCTCCTTCGATATTTTTTCTGTTATTGGGTGAGCAAGCAAAAGGATGTTTATTAAAAGAACTGGAGGGTAATTATTACAAGCATACTCGATTTAAGGTTTTGATTTCTGCTTATCAAGTTTGGAGGCGTGTTAGGCATTTAATACATTTTGGCAAAATCACCTTTTATACCCCTTTCACTGCGGATAAAATTCTTCCTTCCGTATTTTGGGATAATGTTGCTAAGAATTGGATTAGAAAGGGCTTATTTAGAATTGGAGACTTATATAATGGAAGCGGTATATTTGCTACATTTATAGAATTAGTAGCTAAATATCATTTACCTCAAAACTCCTTTTTTAAATATCTCCAAGTTAGAAATTTTTGTTTAAAAAAAAATAAAAAAATTTGAGCCCTTGCCTAATAATTTGGTGGAGGGAATTCGGAGGAGATCAAGGATTGGCTCACTTTATTTGATTTTGATGCAGGCCAGAGAGGATGATATAAAAAAATATAATACTTATTGGCAAAACCTGCTTGAAGTCCCGGAAGTGGATATTCAGGATACTTTATCCATTTCTAAGGAGATATGCTTAGCTGCAAACTTGAAGGCTCAAGTGTATAAAACAGTTTTTCGATTATATTATACCCCTAAAAGGATGGCAAGCTGGGGTAGTAAATATGACGGGAAATGTTTTAGATGCGGGGATTCAGATGCTGATATGCTACATATATTTTTTCAATGCAATAAATTATTACCTTTTTTGACTAATATTGAAAAATTTATGTCAGTGGTATTAAATTATCCGTTTAGGATATCTTCGGTGCTGCTGCTATTGGGAGTGGAACCAAATTTAAATGGGTCTCCTGGCTCAAGGGAGCATAAATACTTTATTTTTTTAGCTATGACTGTGATCCGCTTATGTATTGCAACTGATTGGCTTTCCCCTGACACTCCGAAATTTGAATTCTGGAGAAACAAATTGTACAGCATTTATGAATTAAAATGGAGTCTATATGCATTGAAGGGGATTAGAAAAAAACGGATTGGAGTATTAACTTGGGGTGTTTTGTCAGATTACCTTTCATCATGAAACATTGTATGGATTTACCACTAATGTATTAATATGTCTCAAATCTAAATTGGTAGAGCCTGATTATAGTACTCTGTATAATATCCAGCCTCGTCATGTATGTATATAAATTGTAACCCTGCCAGAATTTACTATGGAAATAAAGATATTAAAAAAAAAAAAAAAAAAAGAAAATATATTTTTTTCTTCTTTCCCTTTTGTAATTTTTTTCTGAATGTTTGTGTTTTTTACTACAGGTCAGCTGTATCAGCAATAACAAAATACCAAAGCACCTAACAGTGCACAAGGGGGCACTAGCTGCCTGGCTGAAAGATGGCCACCACCCTGTGAGGCTCTGCAGGCTGGAATGAATATCCATCATTTATCTGCCTCCACGGGCGGCATCAGTGGCGGCAGCTGGCTGGCGGAGGGGACTGAAGCTGGTGCACAGGCGGAGCCCACTAAGTGATAGCAGTGCAGCTGACTGCAGCCGACATTGCAGCCTAGTGCCGTGAGCCGGGCGAAGCTGGCCGCGAGAACTGCGGTGCTCCTGACAAGCAGTGGTGCCGGTGGAGTGAGAAGCATAGGAGGCTTGTGCTGGGGGGCCCTGCGAGAAGGAAAGCCCCCTCCTTGGCTGCTGACTGTGGGAGGGCTGCGGGGTGACTGGAGGCATGTACCCGAGTTCTCAGTGGAGAAAGTCACCGAGTGGACCCTACATCTTGGGCTGACTAGCCAGCTGTTTGACGGTGTGTGGCCTGGTGCCGGCCCAGACATGGTGATGAGACCTGCGGTTGATCTGGAGCCAGGCAGGAGACACCAGGCAGCCCCGGCAGCACTTGAGGTGGTCTGTGCCATTCTCCTGGATGAGCAGATACAGAGAAGTATGCCTGATCCAGCCGGAGCGGAAGAGGTGGAGGGTGCTGCGCTGCATGGCCAGGAAAATAAGTGAATTAAGCGCCGCACAGAGACTAGCCCTACAGAGTGGGATACTAGCATTGCCCCGAAGAATTGAATCTGGTGGGCCCTGCCCAGTATGCACATAGCATCACAAAACATAGTGTATTGAATAGAGGAGTGGGTGCTGCATGATAATGAGGAGAGGATCAATCCAGACTGGAGAGGCATCAGAGTAGCTCTGCCAGATCTAGAAGAAGCAGGGTCAGCTTGATGGAGCGACTACCCACCACTGGCGTGCAGCATCGCTTAGGAGAAGCCAAGGGCCCAATGAACAGCCATACTTCCGCCCCTGGAATGTACAGCGTTACGGATCACACAAGGAGAGCTCTCCCTATTGCTTGTGAGTTGGTCCTACTAGACGGAGACGGCGATTCCTATGTGGGATTCCTTATTGATCCCATCAAGATGGAGAAAACTAACACCGGACAATCTAAGTTGGACTTTGAACAGCATAAGCTGATCCGGGGATCGGTAGCCCCACTGGAAGCGGGACAGCAGGAACTCGAGATGAGGTGGGCATCCTCGCAGGAACCCACTATAAGGGATGTTCAGAGATCTTAAGCAGTCCCTTACGGTGATCGATAGTAAAATCAACTCCCTGGCAAATAGATTTGATTGCTTAAAAGAAAAAGTATACAGTCATGACGAAAGGCTGGGGCGGTTAGAACAGCACACATCGACAATGGAGGAAGAAGAGAACTCTACTAAAGAGAAACTTCTCCAATTGGGAAAAGTGCTTGAATTAAATCCTGCAATAAAAATGAGGACTTAAAAGCTAGATCCAGACGGAACAAAATTAGAATTATGGGAATTACCGGAGTTCACTGCAATGAACCACATCGAAGATTACGTTGAGGCTATGCTGCAGGCCCTCTTTGGTGAGTCACTGTCAAGCCTCTGCATAGTGGAGCGGGTGCATTGATCGCTGGGTACGAGGCCTCCACAGGGTGCTACTGACAGGCCCATTATTGAATGTCTCCTAAGTTGCAAAGACAGAGATAGCATGCTCAGGCTGGCATGGGCTTAACAAGCACTGTCATTCCAAGGGAATAATGTATCATTATACCTTGTCTTTACAATGGCAGTTCATGCTGCGAGGCATGATTTCTTGCCAGTGAAAAGATCTCTTCTGGCAAAACATCCTATTTCACTCACCCATGGGCTGTCTCCAAGTTTGTTAGGACCTTCAACCGGCCAAGCTGGACTTCCAATCGGAACAGGAACCTAATGAAACCAGCTGCATCAGCGGCAATGACTGATTTAAATGGATACTTGTTTGGTGCATGGCAGGGCTCTACACACATGATTGCTGGACTGGAAATGCCGAAGTGGGGGACCAAAGGGGACTTCCTTATTCTGGACTCTGATTAGTCAGATGTGGATGTCCCTTTTCCATTGTTTTTGGTACCTGCTGACTGTATGCTTGTTCCAGCCACCCAGCTTCTACTGAGCTTGGAGGTGACGGGTGACTAGTGAAGTCTCCCCAGGGATGATTCCCTTAATGTATTACACTGTTAGCCCTAGAAGGCTTTGTTTGGGGTGAGTGTTTTTTACCAAGCCTGTTTGAGGGACTGTAGTGAGTGCAGGGTGGATGTTGTTGGGGATGTCTGCATTGACATACTCACTCTACTCTTTACTATAATCTACTCTGTTTCGTATATCATCTCTGACTGCCTCTTAGTATATTGCTTTCTCTGGGGGCACCTGAAACTGCATGCTTGGTCTTCTGAGATCCCGCTGTGGCACGGTTGAAGGTGATTAACTCAATTCAGCTACTCTGGCTTTGGGATTAGTTTCTTATCAATATGTATAGTGAGTCACTGGAAAATGTTGTATTACCCCCATTGCTTAGGGAGGCGCTTATTATTACTATCCTGAAGCAAGACACGGACCCGCAGCATTGTGAGTCATATAGGTCCCTGTCCATGATCAACGTAGACAACAAAATTCTGGCCAAACTAATTCCATCACGACTCATTCCTTTGCTGCCCCTCATAATGCGGGCAGGTCAATCCGTTTTTGTTCCGTGCAGAGCTACAATGCACAATCTACGTACCTTTTTGCCATCCTCCAGGAGATAGACCCTTTGTTGGAGGTGGCCGCAATTTATCTTGATGCCACCATACATTTGATTCTCTTATATGGCCATATCTCTTTGCATTGTTGGCTCACCTGGGATCAGCCAAAAATGTATACCGATGATTAATCTCTTCTACTCAAGGAACACTGGGGAGCTGCGGATTAATGGTGTGATCTCCCCCCCATTTCAGGTTTCCCAAGGGACGAGGCAGGTTTGCCCGCTCTCTTCCATATTCTTTGCCATGTCTATCGAGACCCTGGCAGCGTGTCTCAGGCAGCATCATGCTCACAGAGAATAGGCTTTCACTCGCCGGTGGGGCTGATTTCCCTGTACGCAGACGATATTACTCTATATGTTAAACATCCTGCTGCAAACTTAGATCCACTGATCAGGGAATTCATCAGGTTTTGTGGTTTATTGGACATATGCATTAACTGGGCCAAGTCACTGATTTTCAGGCTCACGGAGGCCACTGTGCAGTCCTGCTCGGAATTCCTCCTTCGTTGGGTGGAGGATCTGATAAGTTATCTGGGCATATGGTTGAATCGGGACGCTGATGCTCTTTCGAGATCGAACTACAGCCGTCTGATGGAGTGGCTGGAGAGCAGACTGAGTCGATGGTTACGACTCCCGCTATCCTTGGTGCGGTGCCTGGCCATTGCTAAAATGGTTATGTTGCCCAAATTTCTTTATATATTCATTATTCTCCCCTTTCCTTTAACTAGTAGCTTCAGGCGCAGACTTTAGTCGAATTTGATATCATTGGCATGGGCAGGGAAACAGATGAGAATTACTTGGGAGATTCTGACACTCCTCTTTGAACAGGGTGGATTGTGCGCACCAGACATGGTCCATTATTACAGTTGTACACAGGTGCTGTTTGAGTTTTACTGGATATATCCTACAGGCTTCATGGCCCACACCGTGCCAGAACATGATCATGCTATGCCTCATCTGCTGCATATGGTCCTGTATATGCCACAAATTAGGCTGCAGGCAATATTAGATATGATTAGTTGCACTGTTTGGGCATGGCACAAGCTGCACCTGAGAGTGCAACTGGATGTATTGTTTGTTCCCTCTATACCACTAATGAAACACCCTGCCCTGACATTTTCCCAAGAAAATGACACCAACGTTAGATTGAGGGAACTCCAGCTCAACACAATTGGTGATGCATTCCCGAAGGTCTCATTTATTGCACTGCAGTGGGCCCTGAGAGATGTGGAGCCAAATATACTGGAAAGATTCAGTTACTATCAACTTCGAGCTGCCCTGTACACTAGCTTTGTCTTGTTCCCTGCAGCACCGCCAACATTACAGGAGTTAGAGAGTTTTCTGAGGAATCTTTACCGGTGTAAATTGAGAATGCGGTTATGCTACAAAATGCAGCACACAGATTCTTAAACTAAAATCCAGATCACATATGACCCCCTCATCTGAAGTCCCTACACTCGCTCCCAGTGAGGGAAAGGGTAAAATTTAAGGCTATGGTTATTTTCTTCAAAGCCTTCCATGGCACAGGCGCCGCCTACCTTAGAAAACGAGTCAGCCGCTATGTACCTACCAGGACACTCAGATCGTCCTCCGCCGACCTGGCCTGTATTCCCAAAACACATCGGGTACGCTGAGGCAGTAGATCTTTCAGCTTCCTAGGAGCCCACACCTGGAACAAACTGCTGGCAGCTCTCGGAGCATCAGCAGTCCTCTCCCACTTTAAAAATACAGCTGAAAACATGGCTATTTAAGAACTAAGCCGCTAGTAGGGCATGCACATGGGTACTGTTAGCGCCGGGACACTCCGGAGTAGCTTTGCGCTCTAGAAATACTGGTCATTCATTCATTCATCCTTAATGCACCACGTGAGTGGGAGGTCCAACTGGGCATATCCCATACCAGAGGAACAGTGGACCTTCTGCTTCGCCCAGGCCAGAGAACTATCACCTAATTATAGGTTGCGCCTAATACATTTTAAATTTCTGCACAGGCTGTGTCGAACACCGGAATGGTTGCTTAAAACAGGCTTACTAGATGATGCGCACTGTGCCCGATGCTTGGCCTCCTGCACCTGTCCTGGGAATGCACAGGTATAAGTCAATATTGGGAGTCTGTTTTTGATGAGAAAGAGGAAATGACAGACTTAGGGTTAACGAAGAGATGATGGACGGAGTGCTGAAACTTTTCAGACACTCACCCCCAGTCACAAATCTGGGTTGAATCCATCATCGTTCTTTAGCTCACTTCACCACCCCAGTTCAGACATAGCTATATGCAAATCAGTCTTGACCCTGTGCCTCCAGCTCGAACTGCCAAACCATGTCTTCCCTGGACCGGAAACAAGCATCCTGGGACTGGTTTCGGGCTAGCAACCCTTATCAGCCAGGCTAGCTTGAATCCAGTGGCAAAGTGAGCAAGGGACCCACGTCGGGGCATACCCTGCCAACTTAGGGCAAACAAAGCAAACACAAGGAGATGATGGACGGAGCGCTGAAACTTTTAAGACACTCACCCCCAGTCACTGATCTGGGTTGATTCCATCTTCATTCTTTAGCTCACTTCGCCACCCCAGTTCAGTGCAAATCAGTCTTGACCCTGTGCCTCATGGCACCTGGGGTGGTGTGGTGAGCAAAAGAATGATGGATTAAATCCAGATCCTTGTGACTGGGGGTGAATTTTTGCATTGTCCAGCATTCCATCCATCAATTGTTTCTTTTGCATGTGTTGCCCTAAGTAGGAAGGGTATGCCCAGACGTGGGTCCTGTGCTCACTACACCACTGGATTCAAGCGAGCCTGGCTGATGAAGGGTGATGCCCTGAAACCGGTCCCAGGATGCTTGTTTCCAGTCCAGGGAGGACCTGGCTTGGCAGTTTGGGTTGGACTGTTCCCATAAGGAACAGGATCAAGACTGATTTGCATATGGCTGGGTCCAAACTGGGGTGGTGTGGTGAGCAAAAGAATGATGGATTAAACCCAGATCCTTGTGACTGGGGGTGAATGTTTGGATTGTCCACCATTCCGTCCATCAATTGTTTCTTTTGCATGTGTCGCCCTAAGTGGGAAGGATATGCCCAGACGTGGGTGCCGTGCTCACTACACCACTGGATTCAAGCTAGCCTGACTGATGAAGGGTGATGCCCTGAAACTAGTCCTAGGATGCTGGTTTCCGGTCCAGGGAGCACCGGGCATGGCAGTTCCAGCTGGACTGTTCCCATAAGGAACAGGATCAAGACTGCTTTGCATTTGGCTGGGTCCAAACTCGGGTGGTGTGGTGAGCAAAGGAATGATGGATTAAACCCACATTCTTGTGACTGGGGGTGAATGTATGCATTGTCCAGCATTCCATTCATCAATTGTTTCCTTTACATGTGTCGTCCTAAGTGGGAAGGGTATGCCCAGACATGGGTCCCATGCTCACTACACCACTGGATTCAAGCTAGCCTGGCTGATGAAGGGTGATGCCCTGAATCTGGTCCCAGGATGCTTGTTTCCCATCCAGGGAGGACCTGGCTTGGCAGTTCGGGCTGGACTGTTCCGATAAGGAACAGGATCAAGACTGATTTGCATATGGCTGGGTCCAAACTGGGTTGGTGTGGTGAGCAAAAGAATGATGGATTAAACCCAGATCCTTGTGACTGGCGGTGAATGCTTGCATTGTCCAGCATTCCGTCCATCAATTGTTTCTTTTGCATGTGTCGCCCTAAGTGGGAAGGGTATACCCAGACGTGGGTCCCGTGCTAACTACACCACTGGATTCAAGCTTTCCTGGCTAATGAAGGGTGATGCCCTGAAACCGGTCCTAAGATGCTTGTTTCCTGGTCCAGGGAGGACCTGGTTTGACAGTTCCGACTGGACTGTTCCCATAACGAACAGGATCAAGACTGATTTGCATATGGCTGGGTCCAAAGCAGGGTGGTGCGGAGAGCAAAAGAATAATGGATTATACCCAGATCCTTGTGACTGGGGGTGAATGTTTGCATTGTCCAGCATTCCGTCCATCAATTGTTTCTTTTGCAGACTTAGGGTTAGAGCGTTCCCAATTGATTGCTTTATTGGGGTACGTTAAGGAATCTCCTCGGATGGCAGAAAGTTAATTTCGTTACTTCTACTACTTGGCAAGTGGCAGGTGGTGATGTGCTGGGGCTGCTGCATGATCCCCCAGATAGGGGACTGGCTAAAAGAAGGGAGCATACTGTCAGAGCCAACCAGTGGCATGCTGGGATTTACTGCCTGCTCAGGCAGGACCCAGAGATATTTGGGGCCCTTTTCAGACCTATCTGAGGTTGCGGATGCATGACGGAATCCAGCCCCTCCCCATGGGTGTGGGCAACTGGCGTTCCGCCTCCCAAGAGTGCTGACTGGCTGTCGATGTGAGAGTTGTTTGACACTGATGAAGCTTCTTTGACTTCGATATAGATTGTGGAGGCACTCTGTCCCCCCTTCTTTCTAACTCCCCCTCTAGACTGTTACCTTCATACACCCCTTGATCTCTTAGTTTTGAATTGTGGCTTTTAAGACCAGCTTACTATAAACATGATGTGCTGATATGGTGTTTTGACAACAGGAGATCGTATTCAGTAAATCTACTGGGCATATCATTTGTGAACTATACTAATATGTTCTTGACCTATTAATGCCATCATTGTGCATTCAACTATATTTGAAATAAATAGAAATTTACAAAAAAACTGTGCACAGCAAACTATGCTGCCAAAAAAAGAAGAGCTCTAGAAATTTTGGGGAGGATAATGGTGAGCTAGCAGTAGCTCCCTATGAATATTAAATTCATTCTCCCGGACGCCAGCGGCAGCTCAGCTCAGCTTCATGTGTTTCCAGACAATAGCTGACTTAGGGCCAGATGTAGGTGGCCAAATACCGAGCGGTAACGCAAAAATTCGCAGAATTTCTGCGTTACCGACCAGTTTTTGGCTGAGTGCAATGTAGGTGAGTTGAAACCTACTTGCAAAATAAGGAATCACAAAATAGCGATTCCTTATTTTGCTCTTGCATTTAAGGAATCGGAAATACCGATTCCTTAAATGCAATGTACGTAGCACTAAAAATAGTGCACTTCAGCCTTAAGGAATCGCTAATTACCACCAACTTCAAGTTGGTGGTAAGTAGCGATTTCCTTTGAAAAAGCACTTTTTTGCTTTTTTAAATGTGCCATGTGGCACACATCCATGCCCTTAGGGCATGTATGTGTGCCACATGTGCACACATGTACATTTCAGGGGTGCAACAGGGTGTCCTTTGGACACCCTGGCACCCTTGAAATAGCTCCCGCTATTAGCGATTCGGTAATACCGAATCGCTAATAGTGAATATCTTCCCATTCATTCCTATGGGCCTCCTAGCCCATAGGAATGAATCGGTAGGTATTCCTTAATAACGAATCTCAATTACCGATTCGTTATTAAGGAATGTTAAGGAATCGCTGATATTTTAGCGATTCCTACCTACATTCCATTTAGCGAGTCCTTAATAGCGATTCGGTAAAAATCGCTATTAAGGACTCGCTAATTTGAAGTTACCTACATCTGGCCCTTAATCTCCCCGACAGCCCCAGCACCTAGAAACCCTTAAGGGGGTGATATGTTTGCGCTTTACAAATAAGAATTAGAAGTTATTTTACAATCACGAGGTATCACGGTACAACCGAGATAGTACTGTGGTACTGGAGAAAACTGAAGAAAAAAAAATAAACTTACAACAATCAAGGTTAGCAATGCACAGCACCTCCCTTAATACTACATATTTTCAAATACACTTACAAACAGGTTGACAGTTGCACTTGGTTACACTTGTTTAATTTTATATATAAACTTCCAATAAAGTAGGCTACAAACGTATAGCCCAATGTTACTAACAAAAAAGCACACACTATTTATTCAATTCTAATATATACTTTATTTACTAAAATGATTCCTATAATCAGATTTTAAGTTAAATACAATACATATATAACACATATTTTTTGGTTATATTTTACATATGTAGAAGATTTGAAATACAAAAAAATATTACCAACCATTTTATACTTTTCTAAAATGTTTCATGAAAATATCTAATATATTTTGATTTACTATGTTTAAACACCCATGAAATTCACAAAAAACACAAAGGCTGCAAGGTAGTTGAGGTTAGGGGTTATTATAATATTCAGCACTTACAACCTACATGTAAGTTACACAAACATTAGAAATACAATAGCAATAGTTACTTATTTGTGTTTTAAAACCCAACATTAATTTGCACAGTTATGCCACAGCCCACAGCATAACATTAGTTCTCAATGTCACTCATACAGTCAATAAACTATCGGCCATTGCATCTCCATTATTTATTTTATGTAATTACCTGTTTAAGCCTAAATGTAAAATGTTTTCATTTATTGATACAATATTATGTAGTATTAAAACATATTTTTATATATTTAATATAAATGTGGCATGGTATATTTTCCTGACAGTATGCATAACATTGAGAACTGATTTTACACTGTGGGCTGCAGTATAACTGTGCAAACTAACCCTTTTGCTGCTAGGCCTTTCCCCCCCCTGTGCTAAGCCTTTTTTAGGCTATTTAGAGTAGTTCAAGCTTAGGCCCCTGTAACTTTTTTTCCACAGAAGGTATCCATGCCAAATTTGCGTCTGTTTCTTTCAACATCCTGAGGATTTTAAAGGTACCCAGGGTTTGTGGTTTCCCCTCGAGGGGACCCAGAAATTAGCCAAAATACAGCAACATTTTGATTTTGGGAGCAGAAATGGGGCAAATGTGCTGCAGAAGAAAGCCTCTGTTTTTTTCCCTGCAAATGATATCAACAAAGGGTTTGTGATGCTGAAATCACCATCTTCCCAGATTTCAGGGACAGGCAGACTTTTGTCAGAAAACCAAAATATTCTACACAGTTTTAGCATTGTACTGGGACATAGCCTATTTTTACTACTTTTTGTGCTTTCAACCTCCTTCCAGTTAGTGGTAGAAATGGGTGTGAAAGCAATAATGGATCCTGAAAATCTATACCCTTCTGAAAAGTAGACAACATTCCGAATTTAGCAAGGGGTCATTTGTGTAAACACTTTTGAAATAAAAAAAGTATTGAAATTGAGTTGAACAAAACAGTCATTTGTGCCAACATTTTCACCTATAACTTCTTCTAAGTATGGCAGATTTTTTAAAGCAATATTCCGTTTTGTCCACCGGACCCTTTTGGTTGTGGTGATATACAGGATCTGTAGGTTCACCAAGAACCCGAGGAACACAGAACCAATAACTGAGCTGCACCTGCAACGGGTTTTCATTGTGTACCTGGTATACAGTAATTAATGTTTTTAAGATATAAAGAGTGAAAAATAGGTATCAAGGAAACCTATGTGTTTCCAAAATGGGAACGAAATGTAGAGTTTAGAAGCAGTAGTTATGCACATCCCCAAAATTGTGGGTGCCAATACTAGCATGTGAAATATAGAACATTTTTCAAAGTGAACTCTTTTTTATCCATTCTCTTATATTTTGAAAGGCTATAATACATCAAAGTCTAAAGGTGATAACAGTTGTTCTGCAATTCTGTGTTCCCCTATGTCTCCCGATAAAAATGGCACCTCACTTGTGTGGTTAGGCCTAGTGCCTGTGACAGGAAATGGCCCAAAACGCAACGTGGACACATCACATTTTTCCACAGAAAACTGACCCCATTTTTTGCAACGTGCATATCTGTGGATTGTGAACCCTAACACAGAGGGAAACCTAGCAAACCTATGCATTTTGTAAAGCTAGACATCCAGGGAAATCCAGGACGGGGTGACTTGTGTGACTTTCACCAGGTCCTGTTACCCAGAATCCCTTGTAAACCTCAAACTTTGTCAAAAAAACAAATTTTCCTCACATTTCTGTGATGGAAAGTTCTGTAATCTGCGTGGATCCACAAACTTCCATGCACCCAGCCATCCCTAAAGTCTCTCAATAAAAACGTTACTTCACTTGTGTGGGTAGGCCTAGTGCCCACCACAGGAAATGGCCCACAACGAAACATGCACACATCACATATTTCCAGTGAAAACTGACCCTTTTTTTGCAATGTGCCTAGCTCTTGATTTTGAACCCTAGCTCAGCCGGGAGACCTGAGGGAATTCTGGGTTGCAGGAAATTTGTGTCAGACCGGTGATCCCACAACTTTCCGACACAGAAACGTGAGTAAAATGAGATTTTTGGAGCTAAATTTGAGGTTTGTAGGGGATTTGGGGTAGGAAAATGTTAGGGGGTCCTTGCAAGCCATACCTCATTGGAATCCCCTGCATGTCTAGTTTTCAGAAATGTCTGGGTTTGGTAGGTTTGCCTAGATGGCCACCGCATGGGGGCAAAACCCAGGCGACCCCCCTTGCAAAACCAGGTTATTTTGTGAAAGGTAATTTTGATGTCTTCACAATACGTTTTGGGCCCTTCTCTGCCACAGGCACTTATCCCACCCCCACAAGTGAGGTACCATTTTTATCTCGAGACTTTGGGGAATGCTGGGTGGGTGTAAGTTTGTGGATCCACGCAGATTCCAGAACTTTCCATCACAGAAATGTGAGGAAAATTTGATTTGTTTTCCAGCATAATTTGAGCTTTGCAGAGGATTCTGGGTAGGAAAATATTGGGGGACCACTCAAGCCATACCTCCCTGGACTCCCCCAGGTGTCTAGTTTTCAGTAATGTCTAGGTTTTGTAGGTTTCCCTAGATGGCCGCAGATCCTGGGACCAAAAACCCAGATGACCCCCCATGCAACACCAGGTTGTTTTGTAATAGGTAATTTGATGTCTCCACAATAGGTTTTGGGCCCTTCCCTCCCACGGACACTTGGCCCACCCACACAAGTGAGGTACCATCTTTATCGGGACACCTGAGGTAATGCTGGGTGGAAAGAAATTTGGGTCCCACAACTTTCCTACACAGAAACGTGAGAAAAATTAGATTTTTTTCAGAAACATTTGAGGTTTAAAGGGGATTCTGGGTAGAAAATGTTGGGGGGGCCATGATACGAGCCATACCTCCTGGGTGTTTAGTTTTCAGAAATATCTGGGTTTGGTAGGTTTTCCTAGATGGCCGCTGATCCTGGGACCAGACACGCAGGTGACAGGTGACTCCCTCGCAAAACCAGGTATTTTTGCTATAGATAATTTTGAAGTCTTCACAGCACATTTTGGGCCATTTTCTGTTGTGGACACT
This sequence comes from Triturus cristatus, assembly GCF_964204655.1. Classification (NCBI taxonomy): domain Eukaryota; kingdom Metazoa; phylum Chordata; class Amphibia; order Caudata; family Salamandridae; genus Triturus; species Triturus cristatus. The sequence goes on from NC_140585.1 coordinate 1,283,328,663, forward strand.
ATGCCTACCCACACAACTGAGGTACCATTTTTATCGGAAGACCCGGGGGAATACTGGGTGGTAGGAAGTTTGTGGCGGCCCGGTGATCCCACAACTTTCCCACACAGAAAAGTGAGGAAAATGTGATTTTTTTAACTAAATTTAAAGTGTGCAGGGAATGTTGGGTAGGAATATTTTGGAAGGTCCACACGAGCCACACCTCTCTGTACTCCCCTGGGTCTCTAGTTTTCAAAAATGTCTGGGTTTGATAGGTTTCCCTAGATGGCCGCTGTACCGGAACCGAAAACGCTGGGGACCACTCCTTGAAAAACCATGTCGTTTTGTGATAGATAGGTGGGCACCTGTTTTTTTGGTCCCGGGTTTGCAGACATCTAGGAGAACCTAAAAACCCAGACATTTCTGAAAACTAGACACCCGTGGGAGTCCAGGGAGGTGTGGCTTGCATTGATACACCCACATTATTTTCCCCAGAATCCGATGCAAACCTCAAATATAGCCAGAAAGTCACATTTTCCTCTAATATCTGTGTGGGGAATTTGTGGGATCATTGCACAGCACAAATTTCCTACCACTCACCGTTCCCATCAGTCTTACTTGTGTGGATGGGCCAAGTGCCTATGACATGGAAGGGCAAGAAACGTGTAGAGATTGAGAGGGGCCAAAGGAGTCCAAAAGGGCAGTTTCTTTATACGTTTTTAGGCTGACACTACTTTGGGCACACACACAAGTTAAGTATAATTTTTCTTGGGAGACCAAGGGGAATGCTGGGTCGTAGGAAATTTGTAAATGTGCGGTGATCCTACAGCTTATCCAGACAGAAATGTGAGGTAAATGTGACTTTGTAAGTAAATTTGAGGTTTGCAGGGGATTCTGGGTAAGAAAACACAGGGGGATTCATGCAAGCCACACGTTAGCCAAGAGTCAGTACACGCACACCACCATCCACGCACAGCACCAGCCAAGCGCCATCCACTAACACTGTCAGACAAGTGCCATTCACAACCACCTCCAGCCAAGCACCATCCATGCACACCGCCAGCCAAGCGCCATCCACGTACACCACCAGCCAAATGCCATCCATGCACAGGCAGCCAAGCACTATCCATGCACACCACCAGCCAAGCACCACCCACGCACTCCACCAGCCAAGCTCCATCCCTGCACTCCACCAGCCAAGCAGGGCGGACTGGGAGCTGCAACCAGCTCTGGCTGATTGCTGCTTGACCAGCCCTGGGAGGGGGGCATGCTAGTAAAAAGCACCACTACAGCTGTTGTTACTAGAGGCCAATATTGCTGCACTGCTGCAAAACCAGCCCCCAGTGCCAAACCAGCCCGATGGCTAGAAAACCGGCCCATTGGGGAAACACCCGGTGCCAGCTATGGCCAGTGCACCCCTGTAGCAAACCACCATCAATGCACACAGCCAGCCAAGCACCAGTCCACGTACACAGCCAGCCAAGCATCACTCCACACACACCACCAGGCAAGCACCAATATACACAAACCATCATCAAGTGAGAGTCCACCCACACCATTAGCCAAGTGCAGGTCCACTCACACCGCCAGCAAAATGCAAGCCAAATGTCAGTACATGCAGACCGTCAGCCAATCTCCAGTTCATGCACGCGCAAACTCTCCATGGTTTCTAGTGGTTTTCTGGCCCGCTTGGGTGCAGATGAGACAAAAAATATCACTGAAACAGCCAAAATGTGTGCCTGAAAAAAGGGAGTGACCCTTGCCTATAGGGCTTCTCACTGGCAGATAAGGGGCTATTGCCCCGATCTGCCTTCTGGAGGGGCAGAAAGACTTTTTTTGGTGTGGGGGCATTAGTATGCCAATTCTTGACATCCCCCAACCCTATGTATAAAAAAAGAAAAATCCCTGGTGCCTAGTGGGCTTTCTGCCCCCGGGGAGGCAGATCAAGGACTATTGCCCCCATCTGACTCCTGGGGGAGGCAGAAAGACTGTGGCCAGTTTTTATGATGGGTGGGGGCATTGGAATGCCCATTCTTGGCAGCTCCCACCACCACGTATAATAAAAAACATAATCCACAGTTCCCAGTGGGCTTTTTGCCCCCCCGGGGCAGAAAGACTGAGGCAATTTGTTTTAGGGGTGGGGGCATTGGCATGCCCATTCTGGGTAGGCCCCACCTCTCTGTATAAAAAAAGAATCCCAGGTGCCTAGTGGGCTTTCTGCCCCCGTGGGCAGATCATTAGCCATTTCCCCATGTGCCTGCTGGAGGGGTAGACAGACTGTGGATATTTTCTGTAGGGGGTAGGGGCATTCACATGGCCATTTTGGGCAGCCCCCCACCCCTATATACATAAAAACCTCTTGTGCCTGGTGTGCTTTCAGGGGGGAAGAAAGAATGTGGAATTTTGTGGGGGATAGGGGCATTGGCATGCCCATCTCAGGCAGCCCCCACCCCCGAAATGTGCTTAAAAAACACATCCTTGGTGCCTAAAGCGCTTTTGACTGATTATGCTACAAAACAATTGGGGGGAGCAAAGGCCATTCCCCCCTCCCTGGTGTCCAGTGGGTAGATCCCTGCTCGGGGATCGCCCTCCTGGGGCGACCCCCAAGCAGGGATCCACTAGGGAGGGGTACCATTGGAAAGGGGAAATTCTACCCTTTCCAATGATACCTCTCCTGTCTTTCTACATGTTCGGGGGCTGAGATAGTCCCTTGAGCATGTAGAAAGTGAAACTGAAATGAGCCTATAGGCTAATTTCAGTTTTGGTTTTAGAGAAACAAGCAGAACATCCTTGGGAGCTGGGGAAGCCCTTCCCCTGCCCCCGGGGCTGTTTAGGGCTCAAAGAAATCCCTCTGGTGCCTGTGTGCCTGTGTGCTGACGGCTGGAAGCTATCCAACGCACATGAGCACTGGAGCCGTCCGACGCACGCAAAGGGTTTATGTTGGATTAAAAACATAACTAAGTAACTATAACTATTGTATTTCTCATGTTTGTGTAGTTTACATTCATGTTGTAATTGCTGAATATAATCATCCCTAATTATAACTCACTTGTAACCTTTGTTTGTTTGTGTGTGACTATATATGTGTGCATATATACACACATTTATGTTTATGTATAAAAGAGAAATTTTGCCGTTATAGTCATCTGAGTTAACTATAACTCGCGCCCCCTTAATGCACTGCTTATGACCTCACATATTACATTACTCATAACATGGTCTGTGACATCACTGATGACATCTCAAATGACATCACAGATGACATCAGTGATGACATCATCCAGTGACTGAGTGTTTTTAAAACGTTTATGAGTGTTCAATATATATACCAAGGTGTATTGGTGAATCAGTGGGTGTATGAGTGACTGTACTGGATGACTCAGTGGGTGCATGTCTGACTGTATAAATGAGTGATTAGGTGTCTCAGTGAATTTATGGATAAGTGCTTGGTTGTGTGAATCTGTCTGTCAGTTGATGTCTAAGTGGGTGTATGAGTGTGTTAGCGAGTATGTGAATGGCTATATGGGTGATTGATTGGTTGTCTGACAACCTCTATGGTTGTCTGGGTGTCTGTGTTTGTGGGTGAGGAGGTGAGTGACTACCTGTATAGATGAGTGAGTGGGTGGGTGAGTCAGTGGCTGGCTTTTCTCAGGAACTACTGAACAGATTTATACCATTTAACAAAAAGTGTGCTCTCTGATATATATATATATATATATTTTTTTTTGTTTTGTTTTTAAATATATATATTTATATATATATATGTGTGTGTGTGTGTGTATATATATATTCACTGAAAAAACCATAGGTTTCAGGGGCGTTATAGTTAGCTGGACATTTCCCTCGTACAAAACCCTAGAAATTCCCCTGATATAGTTAGTTCAGCTAACTATAACTCGCGCCCCCGCAATGCACTGCTGATGATGTCACATATTACATCACACATGACATGGTCAGTGACATCACTGATGACATCACTGATGACATCTGAAATGACATCACTGATGACATCACTGAGGACATCAACCAGTGAGTGTGTGTTTCTGTAAATTTTAAATATGTTTAATATATATATAGGGAAAAACCTATGGAAGAATGAGTGGGTGTATAAGTGTGCGAATGGATGATTTAGTAGGTGCGTGACTGACTCTATAAGTGAGTCATTAAACGTATCTTACTCCAGACTAGTGACTAAACTGTGTGAATGTCTGTATCTGTCTGTCTGTTGGTGTATAAGCGGCTGCATGGTTTTGTGAATAGCTATATGAGAGTTTCTATGGGTTATTGATTGGTTGTCTGAGTATCTGTTTGGGTGCTTGAGTGTTTGTGTGGGTGGGGTGTGTGTGACTCTGTGCATACATGTGTGAGTGGGTGATTCTATGGGTGCATGGTTTTAAGAGTGCATCTGTGATGGAGTGTATGGTTGGGTGAGTGTATGTATGGGTCTGTTAGTGATTGAATGTATATCTCAGTGGTACATGTGTGAGTAACTACATATGTGAAAGGCAGTATATATGTGTGTAAGAGTATATAAGTGGGTATATGTGAGAGTGTGTGATTGTTAGAGTGGCTGTATGGATGAGTGTGTGCTTGTATCAGTGATTGTACAAGAGCGTAAGAATGTGGTACTATTTTTATGAGTAAGTGAACTTGTGTGTGTATAACTGCATAGGTGAGTAAATGGGAGTGTGATTAATTATTTGCATGACTGACTAGGCGTGAAAGTACCTCTATGGATGATTGGTGGTGTGTGAGTGTCTATGTAGGTGTATAAATGCATATGATAGTCTTGTACTGAGTGACTGTAAGTATGAGTGACTGTACAGGTGAGTGAGTGGATGTGTGTGTAGATCTAAGAGTCAATGAGTGGGTATGTAGTTATTGGTATTGGAGTATCTATGGTTTTGAGAATGGACGTCTGAAATTTTGATTGAGTATATCAAAGGGTGTGAGAAGATGCACTAATTTATCACATGGATGACCTCATCAGTGATGTCATGAGTGATGTCATTTGAGATGTCATCAGTGATATCATCAGTGATGTCACTGACCATGTCATGAGTGATGTAATATGTGACGTCATCAGCAGTGAATTGCGGGGGCGCGAGTTATAGTTAGCTGAACTAACTATAACAGGGGAATTTCTAGGGTTTTGTACGAGGGAAATGTCCAGCTAACTATAACGCCCCTGAAACCTATGGTTTTTTCAGTGAATTTCTAAGGTTTTTTAAATGCCAATTCCTAACTATAACGCCCCTGAAACCTTTGGTTTTTTCAGTGAATTTCAAAGGTTTTTTAAATGCCAATTCCTAACTATAACGCTCCTGAAACCTTTGGTTTTTTCAGGGAATTTCAAAGGTTTTTTAAATGCCAATTCCTAACTATAACGTGCATGAAACCTATGGTTTTTTCAGTGAATTTCAAAGGTTTTTTAAATGCTAATTCCTAACTATATCAGGCCTGAAACCTATGTTTTTTTCAGTGAATTTCAAAGGTTTTTTAAATGCTAATTCCTATCTATAACTTATCTCTGAAGACATCATGCTTAATGATTTTAATTGGATTTCTATATTTTTCAAATTCAGTGTGTCATTTCCTTAATTACATTTTTTTTAAATACTTTTTTATCACCATTTTGTAAACTTATTTTTTCAATTAATACTTTTAAAAATGTAAAAATATTATTTGAACTTAATGGGTTTTTCAAACATATTTTTTTATATTTTTCAAAATATTTTTTTAACTATATGTGCAAAACTTTATTTTATATATTTTTTTTCCATGTTTTTGGATCCGCGCACCCACCGCGAGAGGATCCGTGCATCCAACGCGATAGGATGTGCGCACCGTGCGTGCATTTTGGCGCTTTTTTTTTTAAAAGTGTGGTAAATAATTTAATTACCGGGACTTAATTTGATACAGAAAAATAATAAAAATAGCTCAGTAAAATAAGAGGCAAAATCCGTGATATTAGAGGTTCGGAATGGGCTTTATTCCAATGGACGATTCGAAATCGTGGACTCCAGGTTCCATCACCACGGAGGTTCAGGAAGTGAAGTACATACTTTATTGATAAGTAATCACTTTTATACAATAGGCATTACAGTGAAGCAAATGCAGGAGGCGTAACAATTGATAGTAAAGATAAAACATACATGCGTAGCAAAAGTGGGCGTAACCGGGTGTAACTAAAGAACGTCATCAGGTATGATGTCATAATAGGGTGGTTCCATGAAAGAATTTCGCAATGTCAGCAGAAATACTTGGCAGAAATGCGCGCGCAGCAGCATGACGTATGATTGACGTGCGACTAGGGGGTGAAGGGGATTTGACATTTAACTCTACATGTGGCGACAGATGTCTGGAGGGTCAAGTCAACCTAATCCCAAATCATATCTAACATCCTATGTTTAAAGAACTATGTTATCCAAAAGAGAGGTCTCTTAGAGTAGAATCTTATTCTATACTGACTATACTGACTGTTAGTGCGTGTACAAGCGTCTAAGTGTCTACACTAGATGCGAGGGCAGAAGTCTTCCATAATAATAGGGCTATGAATTACTTGCATAAAGACAGAGAAGCCGGGCCTTTGCTCGGTAGCTGGAAGAATGTTTACTTAAACTACTAGACAGGAATGCATTGGGCAGGGAGCGGAGCAGATAATTTCGAAGGTGAAATACAGTTTTTGGCAGGCAACAAGCTGATGTCAGGCACCGTGAGCCGCGCAGGGAATGAGACAAAGTTCATGGTCACAGATGCAGGCTCAGACTGGAGCTTTCAGAGGCAGAAGGCAAGAAAAGCTTGATGACAGAATCAGGGCCTACTTGCCTGGACTGTAAAATGGCATAAGTGAACCATATAAAGCCGGTGGCCTTTCATACTTAGGAATGGAATATCCGGCCTATTCATGGCGGATCTGAAAGAGGACGTGTTGACGGTGGACGCACATGTGTTTGCGTCTTCATAACTGGAACTGGAGGGATCATACATGTACTTATGATTCATACATGAAACCGTTGGGGTCCAAGATAGGGGACATAACTGATCAGAAAAATCCATATTTCCACATTCCCTCCTTGTCCCCTACTTGCCCGTTAAGAGATATCAATCTTCATCAATCCGTTGATCTGTTCATATAGCATCATTTGTTCTTCTTTTTTCTTCTGGGATGAATGAAATCTTGGTGGTGGAACACACGATGTGGCACACAGACCACAGATCGCTGGTCCACATTGTAGACATAGACAGCAACTGAATAGTATGAGAAAGCCAATACCTAGGAAGGATAGGACCTTCCATCCAAAGGTAGATAATACACTCCAAAACCAACCGGACCAAGTCCAGGTGCCTGGATTCTGATGTATCTGGCTTACAATCTTATGAAGGCGAGTTATGGCTTTATATACAGATGGCGAATTTTCTGGTATGAAAATGCAACAACTTGATCCGATGACCCTACAAGCTCCGCCCCTATCGGCCAGGATGACGTCAAGGACAAGACGATTTTGAAGCACAACAATCCGCATAGCAGACTGCTCTTCTGTTAAATTGCCTAAGGCGGAAATAGTTTCGTTCACTACTGCTTCAAGGGTTCTAGTTAATCTACGTATCAGCTTACTATTAGTAACGGTACCTATATAGGGAAAGAGACCTTTATTGAAATCTGTGTATTTTTCCCATGTTGTTTCAGTGTAATCGACTATTGGGAGATCTCTCCTTTCTCTATTGTGTACTAAATGAGTATTTCTGTGATAATCAGGAGGAGCTAGGAAAACAGGTGGCAAAAGGAATCCGATGTAGCAGGTACCATCCCAATCTAGAGGCAGACGTATATATGCCGTCTGACCACATATAAAATAGGAATGGCGGGAAGCTCTAAATGTCGACTTGCCTTGATCACTAAATTCTATTACAGTGGTGCATCTACTATGGCCCATATGTATGGAACCATTCTTTCTTACACATAATTCACCTTTTACTGGAAATACTGACATGGCGGGCAAAATTGGAGTAGCTTCGGATTCGACATTCAAGATCAAGAGATTAAGCGTAAAATTACCTAATCCATATACTTCATTTTCTAGATCAGTTCCTGTTCTTTTGGGAAGTCCCTCCTTGTTGGGGTGGCAGACTTTAAGTAAAACTAAGTTCAGATTTCCCCATACCCCGTTGTCTTGATAAACTGCGGAGTTCGAATCTTGGGAATTAATTAAACTAAACCATGCTCCACAGGAGCCGTTGTGTGTGAACGGGTATGGAAAGAGAGGTAGAATTCCTTTATAATTCTGATAGGGAGGGAGTCGGCCACATATCCAACAATTTGTAGCATTGCTAACCTGATGGGAATGATGTAACATACTAATAAAAGTGTTATTGCGCAGCGCAAATCTATATGACAATTCATGCGGAGGTAATTCACTAAAAGAATGTTCAGCAGTAACATTATAAACATGTCTAGAAATAGGATAACATATGTGCAACAATATACTTGCAGTAATTATTAAAAGACTTAGGAAAAACAGAATTAATAACGTCACTGTGCAATGACTACGCAGTGATTTACAGTACGCATGTCGTTTCAGCTTTATCCTTTTGTTTCTTTCTCTGTACAGGTCTAAGGGATACATGTCAGAGACAAATTCGACCGCTTCACCTTGGAGAGGACTTAAACAATCAAATTGCCTGACTGGTTAGACCTGAGTTTTAGTTTATATAGTTCACGACTATTCAATTCAACCAAAGGAAGTTTAGAGTCACTCGGGGAAGACACGCAAGGTGTGTCGTTTACATCTGATGGTAGTCCATGAAATTTCTTGATATGACTTGAATGTATCCAGCCTTTTCGACCTTCGATCTTTACGGCTGTCCTCGTCGTTAGCAATACGAGCTGAGGCGACCTCCACCTAGGATCCAGCTGAGACTTCCGATCAAAGTTCCTCACTAAGACCAAATCTCCTGGAATTACGTCATGGGGTTTCACCTCAGTGTTGTCGGGAAAAGCTGCAGCTACCTGTGAACGACAAGATTGTAGTGCAGACATCAAGGAAGCCAAGTAATCTGTCAGCATATTACAGTCAATATCAGTTATTTTGCGTGGTACAGGCGTCCCCCACATATTTGGTGGTCTACCGAAGATCACCTCATAAGGGGATAGCCCTGTTCGAGAGTGTGCTACCATTCTAATGTAAAAGAGTGCAACGGGTAAAGCTACTACCCAGTCGACACCTTTCTCTCTACAAATTTTGGAAAATCTAATTTTCAGGGTCTGATTATGTCTTTCCACGAGACCTGCTGCCTCGGGGTGTCGGACACAGTGAAACTTCCACTGATAACCTAACAAAAGTGAAACGTGTTTCATTAGTTCGGATGAGAACGGCTGGCCGTTATCTGAGTAGACAACACGTGGTAAACCGTACCGTGGGAAGAATTCTCGAACTAACTGTTTGGCAGTAGTCGGGGCAGTGTAATCTGAAACCGGGTATGCCTCTGTCCAACGGGAAAGAGCACAGACAACTACGAGAACATATTTGAATCCTCGACATCGTTCCATCTGGATATAATCCATCTGGAGGACTTCAAAAGGGTGATCAGGAGGCTGAAATCCACCCTGTTCTACGGGAATGCTTTTTCCTGGGTTAAACTGACAACAGATCATACAGGTACGGACTTTTTGTTTAGCTGCTGCTCGTAAATGTTTGTTGAACCAAATGTGTTGGATGCTGTCTAGCATAGCTTTTTCTCCTAGATGTGCTGGACTATGTACAGTGTTAATAACGACTTGGACCATTGAATCAGGAAGGAACCACACAGATTTTTCCTTTGTCATCCATCCTTGATCCGTTTGGATCCCTCCTAATTCAGTCCATTTCTTTATTTCGTCTGGAGTAGCATGTGTCTGTATGTCAATTACGTCAAGAGCGGGATCCTTAACCATCATGCAATGTGTTGGTGTCGGGACTATTGTCTTTGTCATGTCGGATGTTTGAGTTTGAGCAGTCTGTTTAGCTGTTCTGTCAGCTAGATCATTGCCTTGAGAAATGATATCAGTAACTTTCGTATGAGCTTTACATTTCATAATTGATATTGCAGTGGGTGGATGTATTGCATCTAATAAGGCATGAATGAGGGGTCCGTGCTGAATGTGGGCACCGTGAGAAGTTAAATAACCTCTCTCTCGCCACAGCACGCCGAAGTCATGTACAACTCCGAATGCATAACGTGAATCAGTGTATATGTTGACTTTTTTATTTGTGGCTTGAATACAGGCTTGTGTCAGAGCGATGAGCTCTGCTGCTTGAGCGGACAAGGTATTTATACAATTTGTTTCAATGATTTCAGCGTCTGTTGTGACTGCATAAGCGGCCACTAACTCTCCTGTACCTGTTCTCATACATGAACCATCTACATACAACGTCAGGTCTGGGTCTGACAATGGAACGTCTGTCAAATCTTGTCTGGGTTTCGTCGTGATAGTGATAACTTCAATACAATCATGTGCAAGTGGGTCTGTTCCGTTTACTGGTAACAGTGTGGCAGGATTCAATGTACTACAACGTCTGATTTCTATATGTGGCTGAAACAATGTTAATTCGTAACCGGTGAGTCGTGCTATAGTCAAGTGTTGTGTTTGTGTGCGGTTCAAGAGAACCTCTACTGCGTGTGGTACTTGTACTGTCAATGGATGTCCTAATACTATGGCATCGCTTTGTCTGATTGCTAAAGCTGTTGCTGCCACTGATTTTAGGCATGCAGGCAAAGCCTGAGCTACGGGATCTAATGTACTAGAAAAATAAGCACATGGTTTGTGTGATCCTGCTTGTTCCTGTGTGAGTACAGACAAGGCAGTACCTTCGCGTTCTGTAACAAAGAGTGTAAACTGTTTATTGTAACATGGTGTTGCTAAAACAGGTGCTTGGCATAAGGCTTTCTTTAGGCCTTCAAAAGCTTGTGCATGTTCCTGAGTCCAAGGGAGAACAGTCGATGTGGCTGCCTCCTGTGTTGTCAATTGAATGAGTGGTTTTGCTAGAAATGCATACTGAGGGATCCACTGCCTACAATATGAAGTGAGGCCTATGAAAGCCCGCACCTCCTTTTGTGTCTTGGGTATTGGCATATTTGCAATTAGCTGGATGCGATCTGGTGTAAGCTGCCTCCCCTCCTTGGACAGCGAGTGACCAAGGTAAACAACTCGCTGGACACAGAATTGCAGCTTAGAAGGGGACACCTTGTGCCCCTTTTCGGCCAAAAATTGTAATACCGTCAGTGATGCTTTCTCACATTCAGGTTCGTTTCTAGCGGTGATCAGCAGATCATCGACATATTGAAGCAGGGCAGTGTTGACTGGCATGTGGATACTGTCAAGTTCTCGTTTCAGTGCTTGGCTATAGATGCTGGGGCTTTCTGTAAATCCTTGAGGTGCGCGTGTGAATTTAAAGCTACGTCCATTTAAACTAAATCCGAACAAGTATTGGCTTTCCGGATCTATTGGGACGCTGAAAAAGGCATTCTTGAGATCAATTACAGTAAAGAATGTTGCTTCGGAATCAATAGCTGTCAGTAATGACGAGATATCTGGGACCACAGGGAATTGTGGCACAATGCATTTGTTCAATTCGCGCAGATCAATAACCAATCGATATACTGGCGGGGCCTTTGGATCTGTTCGTTTAAGAATCGGAATTATCGGGGAATTACATACATTGGAGTCTGTTTCCACAACCACTCCTTGGACAATGAGCTCGTCAATAATTTGCAGTAAAGCCACTACAGCATCTGGTGGTAACTTGTATTGTCGCATTCGTGGTAGTACCACTCCTGCCTTTAGTGTAACTCGATATGGTGTAATATTCATGCAACCCACATCTGTAGGGCCTTGTGCCCATAAATGTGTAGGTAAAGTCTGCAGTCGGGGATCCATGTCTCGAGACACATAGTGACCTTTGAAATCACGTAAAAACAATCTTACTCCTTCCGGAGAACAACATATTATAGCTCCTAGAGCTTTCAGTGTTTTTATACCTAACAAGTTTTCTGGACATGATTTAGTAAGCAATAAATCTGTAGTTCGGGTCAAGGGTCCTATCGTAAGTGGAAGAGGCTGTGATACTTCATTAACAATAGGTTTTCCTGAAAAACCAAGGGAAATATTCTGTGAGCCTGAGAGGGGTGCCCCTGGAACTTCACTACGTTTTATAGTTGTTCGACTTGCCCCTGTATCAAGTAAAAATTTTCTATCTTGGCCTAATAGTTCACTATGTACATAAGGTCCTTCTTGGTCTACAGGGACCTCGATAAGGGGTAAGTCAACTTCCCTCTCTAGGCTGGTTCATGCGTATCGTTGATAATCAGGATAGTCATACTGTGCGGTCTGGTACAGCTGTCGTGTCGTGGTTTGTGTGGCAGCAACAGGCAGCGCTGGTGCAGCTGGCACAAACTGTATAGACTGTTGTGGAGCTGGCATGGACTGTGCATGCTGCGGTGCTCCTTGTTCATTCTGATCCTGTCTAGGTGGCCGTGGTCTTTCTTGTGTTTTACCTGTGGCGATATTACGCTTCAAGACTGGGCAATCGTGTATGTAATGACCTGGTTGTTTACAATAGTTGCATGTCCCTTTTACAGGTCCTGCTGAATCACCGGACTGTGTCGTACCCTTTTTATGACCTTCAGCTGGAACTGTCTGGGAGACTAGCATTTTCATTTTTGTGTCTTTCATGCGTCTCTGTTCATGTTCTTGTTCCTCTCTAATTCTATTGTAATGGTACTGTAACATTTGTAACATTTGTGATGGGGTATTACCTTGCCAGGTACTCTCGAATTTTAATACTCTATTCTTCACCTGGGGCAAGGAATTTTCAACTAATTTTGTAATAAACAGATGTGGGTATGACTCGCTACTTGCTTTTATACCACTATTTATACCAAAACATTTTTCGAATCGGGCATAGAAATCACTAGTGTCTTCATCTTGCTTTTGTTTACAGGCTGAGATTGCACCCCAGTCTTCCTTTTTCGTGGTTAATAAACGTGGCAGTACCTGTACTAGTAAACCTGGTAGTGCTTTAGTTTTATCCCCAAGCCCTGCTCCTGCAGTTCGGGCCTTTTCTTCTGCTTCTAATGCTGTCCATTCTATCTTTTGGTCTCCCACCTCCCACTCTTTTTCCTTAAGTTTTTCATAAATAGCAGCAGGCATTAATACCTTTAATATTGTCATAATGTCGGGATAGGTATACTCTCCCATGAGTAACATGTCTTTAATTTCTCGGTGAAAACCCGCTGGGTCTTTGTCATGACTGGGTACCACTTTCTTCATTTCTAACAATTCTATTTTCGATATGGGCGTATATACATATACACGTTTAAACTGATTGTCCTCGCCCTTTATTGGGTGTACTTCTCGTAAGGGATTCTGTCTGTCCATGTAATACGTCGTTCTTTCCTTGATGGGCAGTGAGACATGTTCTGGGCATACAAAAAGAATGTACTGCTTTCTTGATTCTAGTATTTCTCTAATTAACTTAGTACCTGAACCTCTCCATCTATTCGTGAGTAATTCAGTCAATATATCAGGTAAAGGACCAGGATCGGAATGTTGGCTTTTATAAAGTATAAGAAGTTGTTGAATCATATAAATCCCAGCTAAACGCTGTTCATCTGGGGTGAGGTTCAAAAATGTGTGTGCTACTGTATCATCACCATATTTTCCGGGACTGTCAACCCAATGAACGGCTGACCTGGCTAATTCTTGTTCATCCATAGAATCGAGTAAATGATAACCCCTTCGTTCTCGGAGTAATTTGTCAGCGGCTTGGAACGAATGCTCGGGGGACCTTATATTTATTATAGGTGTTTGGAAATTCCTGTTATTATCTGGACATATCGGACGTATCGGGTCAGTGAAACATCTAGTACTATTACAAGATCTTCCTCTACCTACATAGGCTATGGTTTCTGACTGTCCTGTGGGCAGTCCTGATCCTTCCTCCTCCTCATTTTGTTCAAACTGGTCTACCGCTAATCTCTCTTCGTGTAGGCGTTCTATTTCTTTACGGATCTTTCGGCACATGGCTATTATACATTTTTGCCTATCATGTCTCCCTTCTGATATATTCTGGCTCCATCTGGTAAGGGTTTGCATTATTTCCGGATCTACCCCCGGTCGGTCTTGATTTCTGATTACACAATTTATGAGGAAACGTAACAGTTCCCCCTGTATCTCCACTTTCTGGTATTCCATAGCTCTGTTAATACATTCAGAATCTCGCCCTGTTTGGACAAAATGATATATATTGTCTAGATGCATAGTCATTCCTGGTAGCTTTCCTAAATACACCGCGGCTCGTCTGATACGTAATGATGCCAGGATCATTTCGTCCTCTTTTCCGGGCACAGGGTCATATCTACAATCTACAAGAAGTTCCTTAAGCGTGCGGGAATTTATGAGTTTGGGGGTACGTGGATGTGCTGATTCTTGAAAAGTAAGTTTATTTATTCTGGGTGGCGTAGAAAAAATGTTGGTAGCACCTCCGGTAGCCCCGTCTGGGGTATCGGGCGTGAAAGGATTCGTTGAACGCGATACAGCAACTATAGGTGTGGACACAGCTGTAGAAGCAGCTGTAGGAACAGATGTGGAAACAGATGTGCTTGCCGGAACTTGTGTCAGGATTTGATGCTGTAGGGATACAGATACAGGATCTTGGCGTTGAACCTCCCCGGCAGACGGTCTATGTGGGGCAGGGTTAGCATACTCGGGAGCTGCGTCATCTAAATATGAGGAAAGAAAAACATCTTCTGCTGTTCTAGGATGCCCCTTAGGATGTATTTTTATTGGGAACAATGGGGGTGGCAAGTCTTTTGGTATCTCCGGAGTAGCCTTAGGTAATCCCTCGGCCAGAAGGGGATACATACCATTCATAAGGGCATTTCTTTGTCTGTCTACTTGTTCTGATTTCACTCGTGTACCTTCTTCAATTAATAGATTTTCTCTGACTTTATTTGAATTTTCCTTACTCCTCTCTTCCTGTCTACGTGCTTTTTCTGTACGTCTATACGATTCTTTACGCCATAATTCAATGGCGTCTTTCTGTGACTGTCTGGCTTTCCTTTTCCATAATTCTTCCTCTACTTTCACGATGCAATCTGCATCCCAGGTCCCAGCTGCGGGCCACCTCTGACTTTCTGGTAATTCCTTAGTGTAGTCTACCCATAGATCAAGAAATAATATGGCGTCTAGGCCATGTTTATGATACATGAAGTACCCTGGAGTGTCCCTAGGAGGAATGGGAACAGCTTCTTCGAGTACCCCTTTTCTAGTTGTGATCTGTCTTAGTTTCGAAAAGAGCGGCATATTGAGAACTGATCTGATACTTGGTCTTGAACAAACTTAATACAGTAAACACAATAATGAACAGTCATTCACACCACAATATGCAGGACGTATTAACACATTTAACATTTAACGTTTTAAATGAGCAACAATGATGATGACGATCTAAGAAAACTTAATCACAAAACATAATCCTCGGCATTAACTGAATTATTCTGAATTTATATACTTGATATACTAGATATACTGCTAAACAGTACAGATACACTGCTAAAACAGTGCAGACCGGATTTGTGTACCCAAACCCGTCTGGACCGGCACAACTTATGTGCACGCCAGAACGCCTCCCCAGTAATGGTACTCACCGGGTAGCTCGGAACGGAAGGCCTCGGAACGGAACTGAACTGAACTGGACTGGACTCGACTCGAAAACTTCGGAAACTTCGGAACATCGGAAACCTCGGAACTTCGGAACTTCGGAACTTGGTGGGCCTCTGTATACCTCGGATCTTGCTCTCTCAGCTAGGCTCTGGTCGGGATACTTCGCACTTCTCACCGCCTCGTCTGGGTGTTGATCGCAGCCTCAGTCGCCCCCGCTTGACCGGAGGGAGATACAGGAAATCCTGCTGGTACGCGTTGTTGTCCGTCCAGCTGTGGCAGGAGACCGGGCCTGCAACGCACCGCCGGCGCGTGAGATGAGAAAGTGTCCCTGTTCGGGCGCCATTCATGTGGTAAATAATTTAATTACCGGGACTTAATTTGATACAGAAAAATAATAAAAATAGCTCAGTAAAATAAGAGGCAAAATCCGTGATATTAGAGGTTCGGAATGGGCTTTATTCCAATGGACGATTCGAAATCGTGGACTCCAGGTTCCATCACCACGGAGGTTCAGGAAGTGAAGTACATACTTTATTGATAAGTAATCACTTTTATACAATAGGCATTACAGTGAAGCAAATGCAGGAGGCGTAACAATTGATAGTAAAGATAAAACATACATGCGTAGCAAAAGTGGGCGTAACCGGGTGTAACTAAAGAACGTCATCAGGTATGATGTCATAATAGGGTGGTTCCATGAAAGAATTTTGCAATGTCAGCAGAAATACTTGGCAGAAATGCGCGCGCAGCAGCATGACGTATGATTGACGTGCGACTAGGGGGTGAAGGGGATTTGACATTTAACTCTACATGTGGCGACAGATGTCTGGAGGGTCAAGTCAACCTAATCCCAAATCATATCTAACATCCTATGTTTAAAGAACTATGTTATCCAAAAGAGAGGTCTCTTAGAGTAGAATCTTATTCTATACTGACTATACTGACTGTTAGTGCGTGTACAAGCGTCTAAGTGTCTACACTAGATGCGAGGGCAGAAGTCTTCCATAATAATAGGGCTATGAATTACTTGCATAAAGACAGAGAAGCCGGGCCTTTGCTCGGTAGCTGGAAGAATGTTTACTTAAACTACTAGACAGGAATGCATTGGGCAGGGAGCGGAGCAGATAATTTCGAAGGTGAAATACAGTTTTTGGCAGGCAACAAGCTGATGTCAGGCACCGTGAGCCGCGCAGGGAATGAGACAAAGTTCATGGTCACAGATGCAGGCTCAGACTGGAGCTTTCAGAGGCAGAAGGCAAGAAAAGCTTGATGACAGAATCAGGGCCTACTTGCCTGGACTGTAAAATGGCATAAGTGAACCATATAAAGCCGGTGGCCTTTCATACTTAGGAATGGAATATCCGGCCTATTCATGGCGGATCTGAAAGAGGACGTGTTGACGGTGGACGCACATGTGTTTGCGTCTTCATAACTGGAACTGGAGGGAACATACATGTACTTATGATTCATACATGAAACCGTTGGGGTCCAAGATAGGGGACATAACTGATCAGAAAAATCCATATTTCCACAAAAGGGGGGGCCCCAGGGGTTCCTTCTGGGACCCCCTAAGCACCTCTAGAGGGTCAGAGTATTTCCACTGCCCCCTTTATATTTTTTACGCACTTATTCCCCTTGCTTCTTCAGCCTCGCTTCTACCGAGGCAGAAAATGGCCGCCAACAGTTCCTGGTTTCGAATGTAGAGAGACGCTCGACAGCCAATTAGCATTCAGCGCGCGATCGGGAGGGTGCGCGCTCGGTTCGGGGAGGGTTCTCGTACGGTGCGGGTAGGGTCCGCGGATCATCCGCGGCCATAGATATCACTAACTTTTTTACCCTAATTTTCTCAGGAACTACTGAACAGATTCACCCCAAATATGCAAAAGGCACGAGTCCAAACTAAGGACTACCTCTTTGCCAAATTTGGTGTCATTCCGTTCAGTGGTTCGGGCTGTAGCTGCGACAACAGATCCTATGGGAAATTGCATGGGGAAAACGCGTTTTGGGACCCCCCTTTTTTCTCGGCCCCCGCTTGACGAATCACCACGAAACTTTCAGGGTAGGAGCGGAGCGGAGCTAGCCAAAAGTTTGGAGAATTTCGCGAGGATTCATCAACCGGCGCCAAAGATATTCCCAATAGAATGTTGCGGATTTCCTATGGAAAATAGGTCCTAACTATAACTATCTACTGGCGACCGCCAGTAGATAGTATGTATACATACATACACACATATACACATATATATATATATATATATATATATATATATATATATATATATTGCACAGAAGTTCTCTCCATACATCCAAGGAAAGAAGACGAGCCACTCCAGTTTTGCAGGAAAAAAGTGTAAAGTTTTATTCACACCAGAAGACGCGTTTCGGCTGACAAGCAGCCTTGGTCACATGACCTCGCCTGTGAACCAGGAAGTATAAATCAAGGTTTGTTCCAGGCACGTCGCAGCGTGCACTAACAAAGAGTGAAAACAGACTTGGTCACGATGGGAAGATTGTTTTCAAAATTACACAGTATTGTTCATTCTATAAAGACTGAAATAGTCAAAAAGGGTTACATAACTGAACATACGTCTTCAGACCCATGGAAACATGATTGTAATCATAATTAAAGAATCTCAATATCGTCGTTCTTAACATTACACATCGTACTTGTGACAGTAACTATCAAAATTGTGCATTGTACTTTCAGTTCATGTTTGTCATAACAATCATCAATATACTGTACGTCCTGCAGGTGGGAAAATTTCGTGGTGTGGAGTCAGTCACGGATAGACGAAAAATAATAATAATTCGTGGCTATACTATAGAGGCATAAGGTATAGTACCAAGGTAGTGCTTTGTGTCTATATTTATAGGAAGACTGCTACTGACGGATGGTAGATGCAAATACAGGTATAGTACCCTAGTTCATATATATCAAGTGAAGGATGTGCGCATACCAAAAACTTAGCCAGTACAATCTATTGGTGAGTATTCGTGGTGAATTCGTCTATTCTTAAGCCCCGAGCTGCAGAGACAATAAAGGATGATAAAATATTAGTATTTCGTCATACACCAGATAGGGCAGTCACAAAACAACCATTATTTAAAATAAAGAGAACATGCTTTAATTGAATAGAGGGCCCATTAGTTCAACACATTGAAGGACAACCAACCCAGGACCAACAGAATTAAACAATCGAATACAAAAATCAAATTTGTAAATCAGAATTAAATTTAAAACTGGTTACAACAACAGGGAGGGAAAGAAGGTCCAGGCCTGGTTAAAAAACAGCATATAAGAACTTTTACAGATGAGAATGCATTTCCTCGTCGTTATTAAGCCCTATCGGAAAAAGGCTACCTGCTTGTAGAATGAAACGAGATTCCAGTCTCCTCAGGGACTGTATTCTATATTCCACCTCTAGGATGTTTGGGCACACTATCAAGTGCAAAGAATTTTGCTCTCGTCCAATCACTGGAGTGGTGTTCCTTGAAATGCCTGGCAGTACTATAACTCAAATCCTGGTTAGTTATTGCCCGCCAATGCTCCAAAATGCGTTTTTTAACTGGGAATGTGGTTGACCCTACATACCATTTGGAGCAAGGGCATGTGATGGCATAAACAACATGGTCAGTATTACAGTGGATCATTTTGGGGATCCTCCATAATTATATATATATATATATAAAACACGATGACACCTGCATCTCCTTTACAAAGACTCTTGGCGCTGAGGAAGGCAGTATTGATGCCGAAATGCATTCGCCAAATATTTCTGTACCAAGCTGAATAAAGAAGCCCCCCTACTCACCCCGGCTGTGGCCTCTACTTTCTCTTCGGAGGGGCTCTTGGTGATATTTTGGGCACCTGCCAGAGCGCGCTTCAGAGGCCCCCGGATCACAAAGTTGGACTTGGTTCTGCTGGCTTCTGCTGCTGCAGATTTCTACGTATTTCCAGGGTACTGAATTGACCAAGACCCGCCACCGAATTCAGGAAGAGACGGAAGGTGTTGGAGTCATTGACTCTATGGTGGGCGAGATGGAGTACCAGACTTGCCCCCGATGGATGGAATCCCGATGTATGGGGGTTGATGCGGTCCGGGGACTCAGGGTGGCACCGGAGTTCAAGCAGGACACAGGAGAATGCCACAGATGACATCGGTGAGCCAAACCCAATTGCAACAATATCGTTCTACTCCCACAGCACTTACCAGGATAATCCATTGCATTCTGGGATCTGCAGTGTACACGCACCAGGTGTCCTGCAGGTAGTATGCTCAGTCATTGACTTTGGGGGCGGAGCGGATGCAAACCAATGGGTTTGTAGCAGTCAATTTAAAACACGATAACACCTGCATCTCCTTTACAAAGACTCTTGGCGCTGAGGAAGGCAGTATTGATGCCAAAATGCATTCGCCAAATATTTCTGTACCAAGCTGAATAAAGAAGCCCCCCTACTCACCCCGGCTGTGGCCTCCACTTTCTCTTCGGAGGGGCTCTTGGTGATATTTTGCGCGCCTACTAGAGCGCGCTTCAGAGGCCCCCGCATCACAAAGTTGGACTTGGTTCTGCTGGCTTCTGCTGCTGCAGATTTCTACGTATTTACAGGGTACTGGATTGACCAAGACCCGCCACCGAATTCGGGAGGAGACGGGGCGGTGTTGGAGTCATTGACTCTACGGTGGGCGAGATGGAGTACCAGACTTGCCCCCGCCGAATGGAATCCCGATGTATGGGGGTTGATGCGTTCCGGGGGTTCAGGGTGGCACCGGAGTTCAAGCAGGACACAGGAGAATGCCACAGATGACATCGGTGAGCCAAACCCAATCGCAACAATATCGTTCTACTCCCACAGCACTTACCAGGATAATCCATTGCATTATGGGATCTGCAGTGTACATGCACCAGGTGTCCTGCAGGTAGTATGCTCAGTCATTGACTTTGGGGGCGGAGCGGATGCAAACCAATGGGTTTGTAGCAGTCAATTTAAAACACGATGACACCTGCATCTCCTTTACAAAGACTCTTGGCGCTGAGGAAGGCAGTATTGATGCCGAAATGCATTCGCCAAATATTTCTGTACCAAGCTGAATAAAGAAGCCCCCTACTCACCCCGGCTATATATATATATATATAGCCTACTGGCGACTAACTAGTTATAGTTAGGACCTTGCTTCTATTCAAAAATATTTTTTTCTTTTGCCAATATCTTTGGCGTCGTTTGACAAATCTTCGCAACATTTTTAAAACTAATGGGTTGAAAGCTTCTGGGTGATGGGGCAAGCGGGGGCCGAGAAAAAGGGGGGCCCAAAATGTGTTTTCTCCATGTTAATTTCCATAGGAAACTTTAGACACGGCTACAGCCCGAACTGCTGAACGAAATTACACCAAATTAGGCAAGAAGGTAGCTCTTGGTTCAGAAAGCACTCTTTTTATTAAATGGTGTAAATCCGTTCAGTAGTTCCTGAGAAATGTACACATTTCTCAGATATACAAACATCCCCGTGGAGGATCCAGGAACCCTCCCATTCTCGGGCCTGCAATCTGATTGGCTGCCAACAGTTCCAACCAGGAAGTGTTGGCAGCCATCTAGTGACTCGGTTCAACTGAGTCACAAGAAAAAAGGTTGAAAAACGATAAAAACAAGAAATGGGGGCAGGGTAGAAACACCCTGACCCCTGGACACAAGGGGACCTTATCCCACAACCAAGAGTGTGCCAGGAGGCGTGTTTGCAGAGTGGTGGAGAAAGGGGGCATGGCCTGCAACCACCTCTCAGCAATCCCACTGTGTGGGGCTTACTGGAGGTAACAGGTAGGCTAGTTGGCACCTAAGGACCCCCAGCAGCGAAGGCAACTTCATCCTCAGAACGAAGAGCACGCCAGGAGGTGCGCTTTCAGTGTGGTGGACAAAGGGGGTGTGGCCTGGTATCAGAACTCTGCAATCCTGCTGTGTGGGACTTACTGAAGGTAATAGGAGGGGTAGTTGCCCCCAAGGATGTCCTTGGGGGCAAACTACCCCTCCTGTCACCTCCATTAAGTCCCACACGGTGGGATTGCTAAGAGGTTTTCAGAGGCCACTCTCCCCTTTCTTCACTACTCAGCAAAGGTTCCTCGTGGCGCACTACTGGTTGGAGGATGAAGTCCACTTTGAAGTCCTCCTATTACCTCCTGTAAGTCCTATGCAGCGAAATTCCTGAGCTCTGGTTCCAGTGGCTGGGAGTGTTTTTTAAACGTTTATGAGTGTTACATATATATATATACCAAGGTGTATTGGTGAATCAGTGGGTGTATGAGTGACTGTATGGATGACTAAGTGTGTCGTGACTTACTGTTTAAGTGAGTGATTAGGTGTCTCAGTGAATGTATGGGTGAGTGACTGGTTTTATGAATGTGTACGTCTGTCTGTCAGTTAATGTCTAAGTGAGTGTATGAGTGTGTTAGTGCATACGTGAATGGCTCTATGGGTGATTGATTGGTTGTTTGACTACGTCTATGGTTGTCTGGGTGTCTGTGTGTGTGGGAGGAGGTGTGTGACTGCCTGTATGGATCAGTGAGTGGGTGTGTCAGTGGCTGTGTGGGGTACTGTTGCATGTGTGAAACATTGCATGAGTGAGTGAGTGTCTGTATGGCTGTGTCTGTGACTGAGTGCATGTTTCAGTATGGGTGAGTAACTGAGTATGTGAAAGGCAGTATATATGAGTGACGGGGTATATCAGTGACTGTATGCATGAGTGAGTGAATGTGAGATGGGCTATATAGATGAGTGCATACTTCTGTCAGTGACTGTATAGCTGAGTGAGTATATGTTCCTTTTTCTATGAGTAAGTAAGTGGGTGGGTGTGTAACAATTTGAGTGAGTAAGTGGTGGCATGGTTGACTGTATGGGTGAGTATCTAGGTGTGTGAGAAGTTTTATGGGTGACTCACTCAGTGTGACACCACCTGTATGAGTGGATATGTCAATGGCTGTGTTAGTGAGTGAGTGGGTCTATGAGTGGTAGTAAAGGTGAGTGAGGTGATGTGTTTATAGATCAATGAGTCAGTGAGTGGGTTTGTAAGTACTGGTATGGCTTTGTGAATGGGTTTGTGAATAGTTGTGTGGGAGTGGCAGTGGGTGTATAAAAGATTCTACAGTGGTGTGAGTGGGTGCGTCTTCAGAAACATGGTGAGACTTACAACAGTGACATGGTAAGGGTTGCTGTTTTATATTTGGCTAGGCTCAACATTCTGAACAGTTGGTGATTAGTGAAGCTGCCAGAGAAAAGTGGGTTTTAGAGTTTTAAGACATGTCGGTAGAGGGATTAGGCTACTTTGCATGAGTCTCTGGAAAGGTACACTTGAAGTAGGCTGTATAAATGTAGGTGTCTGCTTGTAATGGTAAGTGCACTCTGTCAAGTTTAAAGGTCTGCGTGCTCTTGTGACTCAGGTATGTGTCTACTTGCACATGTATTCTGACACGTGCTGTGTGTCTGAAGATCCTACCTTAAAAAACGAGTAGCTTCTCAAACAGGTGCACAAATCTTCCTAGTTTTGCTCCATCATTCGGTCACAGAGAGAGACATGTTTTACCTATGTAGGTGTCACAGAACCCCTCAAATAGACTATTGAATACCCAAGTACCCTGTATTATTAGCAGAAAGGAGTACATACCTTGTTGTGTGTTTCACCCACACTGGAGGTAAGGTTATAAGACTGCTTTTTATCTCTAGCATGATGGTTTTAAGTCATTCTCAAACCCAGCAGTGACTACTGTGTGGTGTTGAATGTCACCTGTGTCATCATTTAAATTAGGTTTGTGCTGGGCAGTCTGCCTGAACTCAAAGGGTAATTTCCCTTGTTAAGTGTAACCTTTCCCCATGGTTCAATTCTTTACTCTCATCATACGGACTGTTAAACTTCACACCAGGTATTGACAGCAATTGAGCTGCAGCAATTGAGCTGCAGCAATGTGTATGTAGTGTTTGTAGTCTTCCATATTTTAGAAGATGCATTATTGCCCAGGTTAGTTTGCTCTCAAGACTCAATTTCACCTGGACATTTCAACAATAGTGGGCTCCTGCATAGTCCACACTGTGGGTTACTAATCGGTGGGTTGAAGTTGTTAAGCAAGATCACAATAGAGGAGGACAATGGGAGGTGCGTGATCCAACGTCATGTGGTCAAAAACAAAATCATCCTGTAGTGTTCTGCAATGCGTCACCTGGCACGCAAGTATAAGACCCTTGCAATTCTGTGCTGGACTTAGCATCCAGAACTGGAGCAGCTCTGCTTCCTCAGCTCACCTGATTCTCACATGCACAACAGCATGTGTGCCTAGTAGGCACTTTCATCTGCGGTGCCTAAGGGGCACTTGAGGCACCAGCAGCAGGGTTGGGCGGCATGGCTCACCAGACACGTGTAGAGCCCCAGCCTCACCAACAGCCCCTGTTGCTGTCAGGGCTCTGAGACCATGCACCACCAAATCACTGTATGGCACCTTAAGCTAACGCTGACTCACCATATCCCCATCCACTGGCACCACCAGCAGCAACCTTCAATCACGTGGAATCTGCTGTGCACTTCATAGTGTGTGAAAACTGTTCGGTCAGCTTGCAGCGCATGGAGTCCTGCTTTCATGCAGCCATCTTAGGTTAGCTCCAGATTCTTCCACCATTTATGTTTTTTAAAAGGACTCGTACATTGTGTACCTACATCTTACTCACACAAAATACTTTTTCAGATGTAATGAAAAGAAAAAAGCCACTTGGTAAAAAAACTGTATTTTCACTTTTGCAAGTGAAGACCAATAATTGCTGATCTGATTTTTTTATTTTGCTCACCAAGGAAAATCAGTTCACTGCAGTCCATGCAGTGCATTGCTATTCTCTTGTACCGCTCACCTCACTATAACCATGGCATCAGTCACTTCACCTTCTACCTGCTAAGAAGTGCACAGTTTGTCAACACTGTTTTAAGCTGAACCTGCAAGAAACTCATATGATGTATCTAGAAGTGCAGTCAGTTATTGCACTCACACCTTCGATCGCATGTTTGCTTGCCAGTTATGCTGCATTCTTTTAGGGTGATTCTTTGCAGAGTAACAAGGAAGTTAATGTATCTTTTAATGTTCTTATGCTGAAACAGAGACGCAAAAAAGTGATGTTGGAACCTGAGACATTGATTGACTTTGATATTTAGATATTATATAGCCATGCATAGCACTAATGGATGATGTATTAACTGAGTGAAGATATTATGAGTATGGAAGTGCTGTATAACGTGATGGGCAACATTCTGCTTTGCTAATTTTGGTGTATATGACATATACTAGCAATTCTGTTGTATGTCCTTAGGCTAACGCTTTACGGAAGACAGCTGAACAAATATAGACTGACCAATAAGTGCACCTCCTTACGTAGGTACAGAGACTGGGGGAAGAGGGAGTAAAGGTGTAAGATAAAATGTGTATTGGGTACTTATGTTCTCTTTCCTGTCATCAATTGATGTAATATATATTTATATTTAATATTTATATGGCGCAACAAATCATCTCCTGGGGGATCTCTCGGCGCCCGGGAGGCAAACAGCTAGTGATAACATGGTTATGCCCGGATATCTTCTGGCAGACCATTTCAGTGTTTCGGGGCTAGGTGGGAGAAGGCACCGCCCCCCATCTTAACTTTCTTGATTCTCAGAGGACAGAGCAGTTTTTGACTGCTGGATCTCAGAAGGCGTCCCGGAGTATACCATTCTAGTTTTTTTGTTAAATATGTCGGTTCTAACCCATAGAGAGATTTAAATACCAGGCATAGGAGTTTAAAAATGGATCTTTTCCTAATGGGGAGCCAGTGCAGTTCTCGTAGCAGAGGCAATGATGGGGTTCGTGCAGGTTTGTTGAGGGCGAGACGTGCTGCTGTGTTTTGGACGACCTTCAGCCTTGAAAACAGATCTTCCCTAAGCCTTACCAGTAAACAGCTCCCATAGTCTAGTCTACTGACTAGAAGCGACTGAATGAGAACCTTTCTAGAAGAGAGGGGAATCCATGGGAAGATCTTGCTCAGCATACGCATCAGGCCAAAGCATTTACCAGAGAGTGTTTTAACATGCTCTTCCATAGACAGTCTGTCGTCTATTATGTTGCCTAGATTTTTAGCCCATGTTTTAGGTGCTCACCCAGTTCCACAGGCCACCACTCCCGGGGACCATAACTCCTCAGGTTTCCCCAATAGCAAGATTTCTGTTTTATTGGAGTTCAGCTGTAGGAAGTTCTTCCTCATCCATGTGACAATTTTTAACATTCAGCTCTTAAATGTTTCCCTGGTCACGGCGGGGTACTTCTCTATAATGGGGACTATCACCTGAGTGTTGTCCACATAGGAGATTGTTTGGAAACCGCATGATCTAATGACAGAGGCCAGGGAAGACACATAGATATTGAATAGAGTGGGGCTTAGAATAGAGCCCAGTGGTACCCCCTCATCTACACTTGTTGTCTGGGACACAAAAGTGTCCAGCAGTATACATTGTGATCTATCGGGCAGAAAGCTTTGCATCCATTTTAGAGCCGGTCCTCTGACACCAATCTCTCGCAGCTTGTCCAAAAGGATTCTGTGAGAGATGGTGTCAAAGGCTGCCGACAGATCCAACAGAACCAGCATCGTCGGAGTACCCTCATCCAACAGCATTCTTATTGAATCCGCAACCTCTGACAGAGCAGATTCCGTGCTGTAACAGGTGCAGAAACCTGATTGTGAGGGATCGAGCAGGTTGTTCTGTTCCAGATAACCTGAAAGCTGTCGATTAACCAGAGTTTCCAAGATTTTTGCACAGCACGGAAGAAGTGAGATTGGTCTATAGTTTTGATTGGCTGTGGGATCCACTAGTGCTTTCTTAAGCAGTGGTTTAATAAAAGTCTGCTTCCATTTCGAGGGAAACGAATAAGTGTCCAGTGACACATTGCAAACTTCCATAATTGGGTAGGACAGGATCAGTGCCAGATCAGAGATAATATGGGGGGGGGCTATACCTGACGACGACCCTGACCTGCTATGTGTTAGCAGAGGAGATACTTGTTCAACGGTGATGGTGGCAAAGGTTTCAAGACTTGGGGAGAGAAAATCCACTGGGGTGTGCAGTAATACCCCACCTCCTCTTCAAGATCAAAAGAGTTATAGATTTTGCCAATCTTCTGTATGAAATGGGAAGCTAACTCATCGCATAACTTCTGAGTGGGTGGGAGCGGGAGGTTGGTCGCTCTAGGATTGGTGAATTCTTTAAGAATCTTGAAGAGCTCTTTCGAGAAGTGTTTTGCCTCGGTGATTCGTGTACCAAAATAAGATCTCCTAGCGATGTTGCAATTCTTTAGGTACGTTCTGTGTAGTGTTTTGTATACCAGCTTATCCTCCTCCAGTTTTGATTTCCCCCATTTCCGCTCTCTGATTCTACAGTTGGCTTTTTCTGCCTTCAGGCTTTCTGAGTACCAAGGAGCTGGAGCAGTCCTATCCTGAACTATGACTGACCTAATCGGTGCAATAATATCAAAGGCTTCTGTTATGGACGTCTCCAATAAATGCAAAGCTGTGTTACTGTCGATATAGTTGCCAAGCAACGGTGGAGAGAATACTACGCTAAAGGCTGTTGCCGTCACCTTCCTCCATGCTCTTCGGGAACTCCTACGCCCTTGAGGTTTATATGGTGGTTTCGGGATAGTCAGAGAGAAGACCAAAGCCAAATGGCCCATCCAGCTTAGCTCTAAGGGGGGGGTTCTATTCTGATCTCCTTGATGTCAGTAAAGATGTTATCCAGCGTATGTCCAGCTGTGTGTGTGGAACTACTTATTTTGGAAAAAGACCTAGGGATTCCATGGCTGCTAATAGGTTTGCAGAATCTAAGTTATCTGTCATGTCTAAATGATGGTTAAAATCCCCTAGGAGTAGGAAGTTGTCTGCTTGCATAGTGTAAGGAGCGAGATTTTCCAATAGTACAGCGCAGAAAGATTTCTTACTTTCCCCAGGAGGATGATAGACTAATGTAATCATTGCTTTGTCAGCTTGATCCACTGTTAGAAATTGGGTCTCTAGTTGGAAGCGGCATGCACCCTGTTCAAGTAGGGACCAAAATCCTAGTCAGGGTCAGAAAGGTGAACACTTTAAATTAACCTGTGCTCACCCTCTAGTAGCTTGGCACAGAGCTGGCAGTCTTCACTTAAGAGGCAATGTGTAAAGTATTTGTGCAGCACACACACACACAGTAAGACAATGAAAATACCTCTAAATGACTCAAAACATGTTTAGAACAATAGATAATATTGATCTGAGTAAAACAAGACCTAAACAACAGAACTCCAAGAAGTAAAACCGGAGTTATGAATTTTTAAAGTATAAACCACAAATTGTGATTACAGTAAAAAGGGCTAAAAGGTTACTTAAGGTCATGCTAGACAGGGGTAAATCCAAAGTTCAGTCTGACCACAATGGAGGGCAGGTCGGCTACAGGGCTTAGATGGGTAATCCTGGCAAAGTACCTTGGATGGAGCAAAAGCATCGATGTTGAGGACTCCAAACGAGGAGTACAAAAGGCATCACGTCATCATCAATCCCGGGATGGAGGTGATTGTCAGCGTCTATCAGTGCTGTCAATGTAAGCTTAGTTGATGCGCCCCTGTATATTGCAGGCACTGTATTGTCTTCAAGCTGTCTTCGAGCAACGCCGGCTGTGGAATCCCTGTCATCGAGCAGTCAAAGTGTCAAAGGGTGATGCGTCTGTTCCGATCGGCACAAAGTCCCTGCTACGTTGACTGTTAAAACAGCTGCAGAACCCACTTCTGAGGCCCAGGACTGGTGGAGGCCCCTCAGGCAAGGATAGGACTCACAGAAGGCAGAGTCCTGCAGCACTAGCAGACTTGCAAGACGTCTTTTATGACCCTGAGACTTCAGAAAACAGGAGGCAAGCCAGCAAGCCATTGGAGTCACTCTGGGTTCAAGTAAGATGTGTCCAGTCCTTGTCCTCAGCAGGGCAGAAATCGGCAGGCAGCAGGGCAACTCAGCACAGCAGTGAAGCAGTTTCTTAGAACAGTCAGTCAAGCAGAGTGGCAATCCTTGTAGCACAGCAGTCCTTACTCCTGGCAGAGTTCTTCACAGGTCCAGTTGTGTACTGTCTGTTTAGGGTCATTGCCCCAGTATTTATACCCAAATGTGCCTTTGAAGTGGGGTTGACTTCAAAGCAGCTCCTTGAAGTTCACAGGTCCTTTTTTATCCCAGTCGTGTCTGCTAGGCTATCTGGGGGAGGGGGGTAATCAGCGCGTTGTGTGGGGAAAATGGACGCTGCCTATTTATATGTAAGTGTCAACTCCCTTTCCCCATTCCTGCCCAGGACGGCTAATAGAATATAGATGGATGCAGATGAGTCCTCTGTTACACTCACCCTTCCTGTGTTTGTGGCTGTCTAGAGGCAATACATAAAGTGTAGCTGTCACACAACCCCAGACGTGTATTGGAAACAGGCTGCAAGGCACACAGAGGAGTAAGAGCAGAGAAATGTCCACTTTATAAAATAGTAATGTTAAACCAAACTTTACTACTAAAGAGGATTTATCATTACCAATCCAAAGATGTGAAACATGATTTAGCTACTTGTTTCTTATCTGGAATTAAATTACAGCCTAAAATGTTTTAAGGAATTTCCAATGCTAGCCTAAGAGAGGAGTAGGCCTTGCAGAAGTGAAAAACCAATTTTGCTTTTTGGCACTATCAAGACATATAGAACTTAAAAATACATGTCCTATGTTTTACTTACACAGCACCCTGCCCTTAGGGCTACCAAGGGCCTACCTTAGGAGTGACTTATATGTAATAAAAGGGGAATTTAAGGTTTGGCAAGTGGTTTTAAATGCCAAGTTGAAGTGTTGGTAAATTGCACACACAGGTCTTGCAATGGCAGGCATGAGTGTTCTGCTTGGGTTTTCGGATCAGATAGAACCCGCTCAACAGAGCCTCTCTAACCCAGCCAGAACGTTACCCCCCCCCCCTCCCTAGGGCCTATTCACACCTAAAACCACATATATATACCACCTAAGGACAGGGAATTCCTACTATATATACCAAGACCTCTTATAATACAAATGGCGGCCTCGCGGTCCCAAATGGACCCAGGACTTCCTGCCCAGACGGCAGCCTTAGCCTCGCGGTCCCAAACGGACCCAGGACTTCCTACCCAGACGGCAGCCTCAGCCTCGCGGTCCCAAACGGACCCAGGACTTCCTGCCCAGACGGCAGCCTCAGCCTCGCGGTCCCAAACGGACCCAGGACTTCCTGCCCAGACGGCAGCCTTAGCCTCGCGGTCCCAAACGGACCCAGGACTTCCTACCCAGACGGCAGCCTTAGCCTCGCGGTCCCAAACGGACCCAGGACTTCCTACCCAGACGGCAGCCTCAGCCTCGCGGTCCCAAACGGACCCAGGACTTCCTGCCCAGACGGCAGCCTCAGCCTCGCGGTCCCAAACGGACCCAGGACTTCCTGCCCAGACGGCAGCCTTAGCCTCGCGGTCCCAAACGGACCCAGGACTTCCTGCGGTCCCAAACGGACCCAGGACTTCCTGCCCAGACGGCAGCCTTCACAAGTTCATCCTATAATTACCATGACATACAACAAGGGAACCAGTGTTACTATGTATCAGATCACACAAAGACTGCTAGTTGAGCACAACCTGTTCCCCAGTTCGAGGGGCTCCTTTCTCCCTTATTCAGTTATCACTTAGCTGATCAGGATTAACATCTGTTCATATCAAGTCACAACTGACTAGAAGAATAGGCTACCCTCTTATACAAGAACACGCAGTACATGTTGATTCACTACAAACTGGATACTTTATTTAGTCACTACATACACACTCACAGAACATAATACATATTACATATGACCTGCAAAGAAAAGCGATAGATTAAGTTGTACACTCTAATAATAAAGGGGTTGACATCACCTTGGTCGTATGTAGCCTGCACTCAATGGTCATCTAGGTTCCCTTCTCGTCTGTGCCTCGGCTTCGCCTGGAAGTCACACCTCCGCAGTCACGGATCTACTCCCTTCTCCTTCTCCGAGTCACTGGGACCTCTTCCTCATCGGCTACTCTCTTTTCTTTGGCTATTCTGTTAGAAGAATATCTATCTCTCGGTTTTTCTCCACCTTCGAGCTTGTCATCTGTCTTCCCTGGAATAAGTAGTAGCTTTACTGCTTAACGGCCAGGTGCCGCCTACGGACTAAAAAGCAAGTGCCAGTATCTGCCTCAGACTTTCACTAATATAGAGGTGCATTTTCTCATGGAAAATTCCAGCCCGTAACCTGCCGCCCACCAAATTCTTGTACCTCCCCGTACCAAGGACACGTTCCCAGCCGGCCGGCCTGATGTAGTGTCTTCGGCATGAAGAAAAATACAATCCTTCGATAAGGGCCGGCCTGAACCGGTTCTCTCCAAGCGAATAACACCTCATAACTAAAACATCACCCTCGACCTAGAAACTTTCCAAGCTGCCGGAGAGGAAAGAAAGATGGAGTCTCTCCCGTTTAAGGCCTACCAGGCCTGGATTCAGCACGACTCCATGAAATACCCTCACTATAGAACAGATTACCCCTAATACTTAACGGATCTATCCTCTAGGATATATGTGCAAACCCTAATCTATGGGGAAGAACACAGGATCATGTCGAAGTGCCTAATAAATAGGCTCTATACACTACTCTAACCCTTAGACTTGGATGGAAAGAGACTGAAGTCACATTAGTCCCCTTAATCACAAGAGAGCCGGGAAAATCGAGCAGTACAATGAGACAGGTTGAAAAGGCTGGAGATAAACAGGTAAAAAGTTGGGGGAAGACCACCCTATGGATGACAGGTCTAACATCCACAAATACCAGAATTTATCAGGATCACCTAGACATGAGCTCATGGATTCAATTGAACACTAGGGGTGGCGGGGTAAACTAAAAATTCTGCAAGATTCTATGGAGTTCTACGAGTGATGGAGATTTGGTACATCACGCTGCTCGCGCTGATTTTTAGCACCGGGAACGTATCCCCAGCTTTACTATCAGCATGAACAGCACCACCCAATGCACCAGAAGGCACTGATTCTTTCTGCCGCTCGAGTACATTTTCTGCTGGAGCAGCAACTTTCTCAACATGAGCAGTAGCGACGAGCCGTGACCGACAATGTTAAGAAACCTTACCAGGAGGTGGACTAGAGCTTGATTGTCTCACTCGCCAACTTTACCGATGGTGAGCCACACATGAGAAAAAGCTCAACCGGAAGAGGAGCGGAGTTTACCGCCTACCCCTATCAAACACTAACCACATGTAACTACTGGTGGCCAATTGAGATCTCTCTCTCTCACTTTCTCTTTCACTCCTGTAGAGCCAGAGCATATCCTATAGATTAGTGTGTGCCCCCTTGATAGGTGTCACCATTGAGTATAAGGTTGCTGAGAAGTAGAATATTCTGCACATCATGTGCTGCCTTCTTGTTGAGGTGTCATTTACATATCTGGTCAGGTCTCTTAATGACATTATCTTACATAGTTCTTGTTCTGAATAAACTGAGGCCTTTGGTCAACTTTTACTGACTCAATGTCCATGCTAACATGGCTATTTCTTCTTGCCTTCAGGGATGCTAAAAAAATTCAACACAACTGACTTTGTTGGATTTGTCCTTATTCTTCCTCCATATTCAATTACATCCAGGTCTGTTAATCTCAATTCAATTGAGAATCTTCAGGGTTCTTGCTAGTGTTCGCTCCAGCTGGATCTTCAGTTTAGCTAATTTTAGTCACAAATGTTAGGATCAGTGTTAGGATTGCCTGGATACAAAATTGTGTCTACTTTTCTTTTTATTGTCAAGTTAGGATCCAACAGCCTTCTCTGTACTCACAGAGTTTTGGGTGGAATCCGTTGACTTAAAAACACTAAGTGGCATAGTTACAAACAATTGGCATAGGGCAGTGCCACAAGTCATTTTGCTGTGTTGCCCTATGCCAATTTGAAAGGGAAGGAATGGACCGTATTTACAAGATATGGTGCATTCCTGTCCTTTCAGCCAGTACCCAATTATCAGCTGTGTGCCAATGCAGGCACCCTTGCACCATGGTGCAAGGGTGCATGTGTTGTTGGCATGAATATTTTTGTACAGTAAGGGACACCTTCCTGCACAAAAACAATCAATGGAGGTATTTTCCTCTTTCCACGTGTGCTGCATTCTGCAGCACACATGGACAGAGGATAAAATGTGGAGAAGTAGTGTTATTTCTCTTCGCATGCCACCCCTGCGATGGTGCACGGTTTTAATGCATTCCCAGATTTATGCCATGTTGTAAATATGGGAATGTGTCACAACCTATGGGCGTTGCATGTGAAAACCGACTGCAACGTCCATGGCATGTCTCCTCACGCAGTTTGAGGAAATACAGCAACTTGCGCTGAATTACCACACTCCGTATCTATAAGGCTATTGAAAGCCACACAGGGTGGTTTTACGTGGCCGTGTAGATATGGCTAACCCTGTATGCCATTGGCACGTCACAAAAATTACGTTCTGGCAGTGCACAGGCCTTGTAAAAAAAGCCCCGAAATCCCACCCAAGAACATTATAACAAAACAATCCAGTTAGTCAGAAGCTTGCAGCACCTGGCAAACAGAGGGCAGGACTTCTTGTGTGGTCATTCACGGATTTAGAAATAAAATACCTTTGGCTGAAAATTGAAAATCCCGCACTTGCTTCCAAACAAGATCACAAATTTTTAAAAACACTGCGAGCATTGTGGCAAATTTCAGATACCATTATCAAACAAGTAGAGTCAACCAGTTAAAAAAAGTCTGCAGACAAAGGGGATATTTACAAGAGCATTGCACCACAGGAACGTCACTTTTAATGACACTCCTGTGGCGCAATGCCCTGCTCCATATATACACTGTGGCGGTAAGTCACTTTACAAGGCTTAATGCCACCTTGTAAATATGCCCCTTAATGCAGCAGTCGGCTTTGGCGACGGGGAGGGCAATGGGTGTTGCTGTGGGCATTCCACAGCAACACCCATTGCTTTTTATGGTGCGGCTCCCGATTTACAAGGATGGCGTAAATATGGGCAGTGCCCAAAATAAGACCAGGGAAAACCTGGTGTTAAACAGGAGCAATGAGGAGAAATTAATAATGTCTCAGTGTTTTTGCTGTTTCTATGTGTGTTGCATTCTGCAGCACACATAGACACAGCAAATCGCCATTAGTAATTGTTCATGTGCAGGAAGGTATCCCTTCCTGCACATAAACAATCATAAATAAATTACGTTTTGCAACTTCTACATGTGCTGCAGAATGCAGCACACATAGAAGTTACAAATTGCCATTATTGATTGTTTGTGTGTAGGAAGGGACACTTTCCAGCACATGAACAACCATTCCCTGCAACACAGGCACCCGTGAACTATGGTGCAAGGGTGCTTGCATTGGCGCTAGGCAGCTAAATTTAGCGCCGGCTGAAAGGACAGGAATGCACTGTATCTCGTAAATACAGTACATTCTTGCCCTTTCAAATGGGCGTAGGGTGGCACAACAAAAGGAATTTCGTGCTACCCTACACCACTTTTTTGTAAATGAGGCCATTTGTTTTTTTCGCCATGCATTTTACCCTGCCCCCACACTCACTCACCCCCCCCCCATTGCACATAGCATCACAGTTTCCATGCTTTTTTCATGCACTTCAACCCCTGTTCTGCATTGCTGTCTCCCCCTGGCTCAACACATTTGGTTTCTTTGCTGCATTTCTAAATCTACCCCTAAGCCCTGATGGATTCTGTGAAAATTCCATTCTTCCTCTTGATGTTGCATGTGTGTGTGTGTACGCACACACTGTTGGTGTGTGTGCATGCAGGCACACTCAGGCATGCAGTGCTTACTTTAAAAAAATGCAAAGGCACAAAGATTTTCTTACTGACCTGCTGCCAGCGCCGCCGAATGTCGGTCTTACCAAATGAAGAAGCATTGGCATAGCCAATAGGTCCCACCTTTGGGACCTTATAAGTGTTTAGCCATGCAGTTCATACATACATGGCATGGCCAATCGCAGAGTGACACACACTTCTGTAAGCCAACACTGAGGAGTGTAAAATTGGGGGAAAAAGGCACCAAGAGTGACTGCTGTGTTTAAATAGATAAGCCATCTGCTGGAGTGTTGTACGGCTCATGAGGTGCTCAGGCTGGCACAGCTGGGCTGCCTCTGCCTCTGTCTCTGTAAACTGAGTGAACATGCAGCTGCTATTGGAGTTTGGCTATGGGGACATGGCAACTGAGATCAACACAAGACAGATTTACATTAGAGAGGGTAAACGAAACAAGCACTTTAGCTGTTATCCAAAGGGTGAGGGGTGGGGAAAAGGGGAGGGAGGTGGGAGGCGGGAGGCGGGGGGAAGCAACCCAGGACAAAAAAAATTAAACCCTGAAGTAGCAATGGCATACGTCACAGCAACACTTTGGTCTGTATACTGTGTAAACCTAATCTGGGAAAATCACTGGCAGCAGATCAGACTTCATCACAGTGGCATTTGGCGCCCGCCTTGCAACAAAGGCAGTAGATGCATAGATCAAAAACACAAGATTCTGAAAACTTGCCCCAAAGCAAATTGAAAAATAGTGTGAAAAAACTAGCAGAAATGTACACAAGAGAAATAATACATGTAACAGGGCCAGTCAAAATGGGCGTGAACAGCACACAGAAAGAAGGAACAAATCTGAACAAATCACCACAGAAATGAAAGGAATTTTGAAAGACACACAAACAAACAAATCTAAAGCTAGTGCCGTGCTGAAAGCCCACAGAGGAGGTACAGCATGCCTCAAAGAGACATCGCATGTGCTGCCTAGGCAAAACCTAAAAATATGCTGTCTAGGCGAGACCTAAAAATGCTGCCTTGTGTTGATTCTTTCTCATGTCTTCTTTACCCCAGCCTTTTAATCTTTTTAACTCACTCTTGCCGGTTCTTTTTCATCCCTGCCTTCTTCTTTTGCAACCATTTTTTTTTCTATTCCCCTCTAATTCTCTCTTTTCTGTCCTTTTACTCTTGCTCTGTGTTAAAGATTGATAATAAAACCTAAGCAAAGGTCCCAAAAAATTAGAACTGGTGCCCACCAGCTCTCACCATAAGTGCAAATTAAGCACTGTGGGCCTCATTTACAATATTGTGCTGTAGGGCAGCATCACAGGCCCCTTTGACTGCGCTGCCAAAAAGAAAAGGGCAGAAATGCGCCGAATCTATCACATATAGCGGATCCCTATCCCATTTCCTTGCTTGGGTGCTTGAATTGGCTGCCATGCACCAACGAAGGCACCCTTGCACCACAAGGGTGTCTGCATTGTAGGGAGGATTTTTTTGGGCAGGAAAGGACACCTTCCTGCACAAAAACAATCAATGGAGGGGATTTCCTCTTTCTATGTGTACTGCTGAATGTAGAATACATTGAAAGAGGGAAAAAACGAGGAGAAATTCTGTTATTTCTCCTCCTTGCGTCGCCGACTCATTCCCAGGTGTACATTGTTGTAAATCTGGGAATGCGTCAAATGCCATGGGTGTTATGTGGGAACACCCACCGTAATGCCCATTGCACACCTCCGTATCGTAGTTTGAGGCAATGCAGCGACTTGCGCTGCGTTGCCTCACTCCATATCTACAAGACCATGAAAGTCACGCAGGGTGGCTTTACGTGGTCTTGTTGATATGGCTAAGCCCTGTGCGCCACTGGATTGTCACTAAAAGTTACGTTCTGGAGGCGCACAGGGCTTGTAAATGAGCCCATGTGTGTGTGAATGTGTACTGTGTGTCGGTCTACGTGCATGTGACTGTGTGGATATGGGTTTTGCCAGCATGTCAGGGTGTCTCAGCCCATTTAAGCACACACAAAAATGTGCTTGTGCATGGCCTTCAGATAATGTCCCCCCATTGAACACTGACGCTCTTACTGAAATGTCTGACCTCCTCTTTAATTATTTTACGTTCCCCCGCTTCCCAGCCCACTAATGAGGAGCTTCTAGTTGGAACAATTAATGTCACAGACGTGCTGAATCGTAAAGCGTGACAGGCGAGCTGTTTTCTCAAAGTAACTGAGAAAATTAGCATTCTTATTTCAAAGCAGCTGTTGGTGTTAAAATATGTACAGTTACAGTAAACCTAGCGCATTAAGACACTTGAATGTCTCGCCTCAGCGCGTGGCTTCGTGACCTGCTAAAGGGCGTGAAGCACTCAGCCGAGACCCAGTCTGCAGGGCGCCACTTTTCTGGTTTATTTATGGGTCAGACCCGTGCCCTTGTGTGTCACTCTTCAATACTTGGGCCTCTGGCGGAAAGCCCTCCGTCAATACTGCTGGGGTCGCTCCGTTATTGCCTCTTAAGGTGGGTACCCCGCGCAGTCCCTGTCTGCCTGAGGAGAATCTTCGAGAAAGGCCACAGAGGTCCAACTACGTAAACTATACTGCCGTGTTCGTCATAACCGGGGGCGTCAGTATGGGTCTGATATAAAGAGGAGCACGCTGAGACGATCCGTTTAAGACCAGGGTGTCTCTGAGGAGAACACTTTTAGGTCACTGGCATCTCAAAGTGGTAGAACTCGTAAGCGTCAGTCAGTTATTAGATTCAAAAGTATTCCTGCCCTCTGGGATTGTACATTTTGTTATATGACAGTGTGTTGCTCCTGCTCCACTAAATTATCTACATGAGCGCGTGGTGCGTTTTTGTGTCCTGTGGTGCCTTTTTGTGTCCTTTTGGCCGCATGTATGCCTGTGTGTGTACGTGCCAGTGTGTATGTTTGTTTATAAATGCTTGTTTCGGACGGGGCTGTAAGGGGGATGAAGAAAGGGGGGTCTCTTAAAGGGGTGTGGCCAATGTAATTATGGGCGTGGCTTAAAACACCTAAGCTAAAAATCTGTGCTTAGCATAGTGTGCCGCCCGACATGTATTTCGTTTTTTCTTTCATTGCATCCAGAAATATGATACAACAAGTAACATCATATCTACAAGTCAGGACTATTGGCTTTGAAAATGGCTGTTAGTTGCATAAGATAAATAAGCAGCAAGTATGGGTTGTTAAATATAATATTGAAAAAGCTTCCACTTAAAGCCCTGGTAACATCATGACGATGTTGCTGCTCCTGAGTTTCAAAAAGAGAAGGGAAATCCAGAGAGAAAATGACTCTTTAAAGGATATCACTTCCCCCACAACTCACCTGGCATGACATCATGCCGTAACTCCTCCACTAGTGAGAAGTGAGCAGTGTGAGCCAGGCCCGGACTGGCCGTAGCGGGCACCTGGCAATCCCCCGGTGCGCCGCACGGGCGGGGGGCGGTTTTGGGCCCCTGGGGGCTGTTTTTGTTACAGGGCCGTTTTTGCAGCATAGCTGCAAAATCGCCCCTGTAACAAAATCGGCCGAAAACCGGCCCTGGCAAAGAGCACTTTGTGGTTCCCAGTCCGGCCCTGGTGTGAGCACGCGCACATCGATATGCCTGCTGTCACTGCAGTCCGGAAAACAGTGGACTGCCAGGGCACAAAACAGAGCCTGATTGAGACCCGTTTTGAGCCCCCCTTTAAAAAACTGCCCGTGCTCAGACCTGGTGAGACCCGGCCCATTTAACACCCTGGTTTCGGAGTCTATCTGCTTGTGTGTATATGTGTCACTCTCAGCTTGGCTCCAGGTTTGTATGAGTTTGTGTGTGAGAGAGTGTGCTTTGGCGTGTGTGTCTGCTTTATATTATGTACATTTAATGCATTTAATCCATGTACATATGTGTCTTCAGAGCATCAAAATACATCACCTGATCGGCCTAATGGATGCCGATTAAATTCGGTTGGTAGAAAGGCAGGAGGGAAGAGGAGGGGCATTTCTTCCCATATGCCTCATTTATGACTGAGGAAGAGTGTGTTGTCCTGTAGGGGTTGAAGGCAGAGGCCGCAGAGCTAAAAGCCGTGGCACCTGTGACGTGGCTCTCCACAGTGCACAAGGTGCAGTAGCACTGGGGCCCAGGGATGCACGCCATCCAATGAATGGTTGTTTTAATTACCAAACCAGTGGATGGGGACCAATTTCTTAGCTTGCATTGGGGTCGCTGGTACCCTTACTATGCCGCTGCAGAACACTTTCTACTCCCCTCTTCAAGAGGCCTGATCTGCTGGACTAGTCCCCAGGAACCAGGCTGGAGTCAAGTCTCCGGAAGCCAACTGTGTGTGGCAGGGGAGGTGGACATCAGCAAGATCTTCTAGCTGCTCAAAGACACACCTCACTGCAGCTATTGATTGTCACAGAACTCATGTGCATCAGACCATACTATACAAAGACAGTCTAAGTCTTATAAGGGCTGCCACTGTGTTCTACATTTCAGAAATTTAAAAATCCGCTGGCAAGAGGCACTTGGAGACCAGGGAGGAGAGAGATTGTCACTCAAAAGCAAGCCTTGCACCAGCTGCCATGAGAGTGGAAGGTTGAATTCTAGGTTCTGACCTTGCTCCACTGGGCTTCTTTCAGAAGAGACGGCCACTTCCCATGATCAGAAATAGAGCAACATAACCCTACACATCAAAGAGTTGAAATGTTTTTTCATTTATTTAGACATTTTTTAAAGTGCTATATGATGCCATTTGGTACTTGAAAACACAGAGGATCATGCAGTAGAAAATATGAACAGTGATGAGGCTAAGCAAGCATTTCACCCTCTGAATTAAAAATCATCACTAGTATTCTTTAGTCACAACCCCTAATCTGTTTGGAGCTGAGGTGAAAGCAAATGCAAAAAAAATAATTATAGATCGTTGTACTCCCAAGGATTTGCCAACATATTTTACCCTCTTGAAAGATCATTGGTTTATCAAGTGAGCAGATGTTGAGCAAAGGTTCCTGTGAGGTGTGTAGTGTGGGGGTGGCTTCAGTAATTGTCATGCACCTTTGCCCCAGTGTGTTGAGTATATGGTGCAGAGAACTCTGATTGATGTCTTAGCATCAACTGATGCCATTAACCCCTTCGCCGCGGCGGGAATTCCGCCGCGGCGCTGGTGGGGTGCGGGGGGGGCAGCGCGGTGGCGCTGTGCTCATGACGGAGCCGCTCCGTCATGAGCCACGGTTGAGCTGTGCTCATGACGGAACGGTTCCGTCATGACTCCGCCCAGTTGCGTTGTCCCCCCGCACAGGCGGGGAAACAGCGCCGCGTGGGCGGAGCGGCCGCCAACGGTCGTGGCATGACGGAACCGTTCCGTCATGAGCACACGGCAACCGTGGCTCATGACGGAACGGTTCCGTCATGAGCGGGGAAGGGGTTAAAATACTTTCAGGGTGGAATTGATGTGATCTTTGTTGTGGAGGCTTAAGCACAATGTGGCAGCCTGGTTCTGTGGTATTTGTAGCCTGGCATTGAGATTCTTGAGTAGGGGAATGTAACTGATGTAACAGTCATCCGTGCATGCTAAGACCAAAGCTCTAGCCAGATGTTCACTGTGATAGGTTTGGAAAAAGAGCAAGAATTTATCAGAGGAAAAGAGATCTGGATGCTGGTACTCTTGACTAAGGCTTTTAACTTCTATAGCAAGAAAAATTTCAGAGTCAAAGATTATCCAATAATGTCTTAGTTTCAGGGAGGCTGGAGGAGTACTGAGGCCTTTGACTCAGTTGAAAGGTTGAGAGTTAGACTTGGGGGAGATTTTCAAACCTTTTGCACTGGTGTAGCATCAGAAATGTAATGCTAACCTTCGCAAAACATTTTTTGGGCTATTTTCTTTCCAGGGCAAAACTTGTTTTGCACAGGAAAGCACCCTCTAAGTAGCACAAAGCAGTGCAAAGCACTGATTTGCATTACTTTGTGCAGTGGGGGCGTTACATGCGTGGTACATGGGTGTTCCCATGCATCCACCCATGCCTTTTGATGTAAAACCATATTTACAAAGATTTGTAAACATGAATTTGCGCCTAAAGTTAATACTCCTTCAAAGGAGGCGCTAACAAGAGAAATGCTTTCATTTCTACTTGCTTTTCTGACTTTTCATACGTGTTGCACTGTGCAACACGTATGCAAAGTGGTAAAAGCTTTGCATCATGCCTAGCATAATATTTTGTACAGGAAGGGTACTCTTCCTGTACGAAACCTATGCTACTACACCAATGCACACACCCTAGCGCTACAGCGCTAAGGTGTGTGCATGGCACACAGCAGCGGAAATCAGCGCCGGCG
This sequence comes from Triturus cristatus, assembly GCF_964204655.1. Taxonomy (NCBI): domain Eukaryota; kingdom Metazoa; phylum Chordata; class Amphibia; order Caudata; family Salamandridae; genus Triturus; species Triturus cristatus. The sequence continues at coordinate 1,283,369,558 of NC_140585.1, forward strand.
CAAGGGAAAGGGGAGGAGAGAGCCATATCTCTGAAGATATGGCGCTCTCCTGCTCCCTTCCTGTTGTGCAACGCAGCGCAGCCTCGCAGGAGGCGGCGCTTTGTCACATGACTTTAAAAAAAATCTCCCCCTTGGTTGCTCCAATAACTAGAACCTTTGTTTTAGCCCTGTTGATCGAGAAAAACCTCTTTATTATCCAGGAAACCGCATGATTCACGCATATTGAGATGTTGGTTGAGTTATCCTTTTGTCTAGCTGGAGCGGAATTTTCTGTCATCAGTGTAAGTTTGGAAGGTAATGTAGTATTGATCTAATGACTGCCAAGATCTAGATATTGAGCAAGAGACACCACAGGGATGAGCCTCAGGGCTTGATGATGATCCAACTGCCCTAATCCTTATGTTTTGGGCCGGGGGAAAAACAGGATCCATGACAAGGTAGGATCAGCTTTACCTGCCGATTGCTGCAGCATTTCAAACTGAATTCTGTGGTCAACAGTGTCATGAGCTGCAAATCGTCCAAAGAGTATCAGGCTAATTTTCTAAGCTTTTGCTGTAAGTGGAGCTCCTCCTTGATGTTGGTGAGGGCTAAGTTGGTCCCGCCCAGCAGCTCTGAATCCAGACTGCTGGCTGTGGGAAATATGGTTGAGTTCCAGGTTTCTTGGCATTGTCCCTTCACCTTCCTTACCATGATTTTACTGGGGAAGGGAAGGTCTGTGGCACTGTGAACTCCACTCCCCCACTTTAGCAGCTAGAGTTGGCTGTGAATGCCAGTGGAGAGTTTAACAAATATTTAAATTGCTGTTTATTGCTCTTTAAACTTCTACTCAGATAGGCTGGTCTCCAAAGAGAAGTTTAGAAATACCACTGCAAGTCAATAGTAGGAGAGAGCTTTAGGTAAGGGAACAAATGAAAAAAGAGCATTAAAGGAAAAGAGAGAGGAATGGTTAGATGGAAGGATTGATGGTGAGAAGAATACCAGGAAGAAAGGAAGGAAGGAAGGAAGGGAGGGAGGGAGGGAGGGAGGAAGGCAGGAAGGAAGGAAGGAAAGGAAGGAAGGAAAGGAAAGGAAGGAAGGAAGGAAGGAAGGAAAGGAAAGGAAGGGAAGGAAGGAAGAAAGGAAGGAAGAAAGGAAGGAAGGAAGGGAGGAAGGAAGGAAGGAAGGAAGGAAGGAAGGAAGGAAGGAAGGAAGGAAGGAAGGAAGGAAGGAAGGAAGGAAGGAAGGAAGGAAGGAAGGAAGGAAGGATATATTGTCTGTGTGTCCAGGAGCTTGCTCCTTTGGCTTACTGAGATCATACATGATGGGTTTGTTGTCAGTTTGTAGAGAACGTCTCTATATGAGGAAAGAAAAGAATGGAGCTCTAGTTAGATATCACTGTGTGGCAGCATACTAATATGGTATGACGTCTTATGTAGCCCATGTGAGACCCCCCCCCAACCCATCAAGGAGGCATCTGTAATGATTGATGGACTGCACATCTTGTGCCCATTTCAGAAATACATAGGTTTCCTTGATACCCATGTTTCACTGAACATATTTCACCATATAAATTTGTCTGTACTGGGTGCATAATGAGAAACCATTGTATGGTGCAGCTCAGTTGTTGGCTCTGGGTGCCTTGCGTTGTTGGAGAACCTACAAAACCTATATATTCCCGCAACCAGAAGGGTCTCGTGGACATAATGGTGTGTTGTTTTTATAAATTGGCTGTCATGGCAAAATGTTACAGATAAAAATGTTACAAATGGCCATTTTTTACTACTCATTTTCAATATTTATTTCAACTGTTATTTTCTTTGAGAAAACCTTGAGGGATCTACACATATGAACCCTTGCCGAATTTGAAATGTCGTCTATTTTTCAGAAATCTATAGCTTTCCTTTATCTCCCATAGGTTTCACATTAGTTTGCACCACAAACTGGAAGTAGGTTAACAGCAAATAAAATAGGAAAAATGGTCTACCTCTTTGAAAAATCCAAAACTGTGATACAAAATTAGGTTTTTTGATTCAGTTCTGCATGTTCCTGAAAGCTAGGAACATGAGAACTTTAGCACAGCAAACCTTTCACAGATGCCAATTTAATGGAAAAAAAGACACTTTTATCCAGAGCACTTTTTTCCTATTTTTCTCAAAAAACCTAAAATGAAGCTATATTCTGTCTGTTTTCTCGGTCTTCAATACTTTTAGAATTCCCAGGATGTCGGAAAAAAGGAAGCAAATGTGATAACTTATGTGGAAAAAAGGTTATGGAGTCCTAAGCACGAAATAGCCAAAAAAGGTCTCAGCACTGGGAGAAAAGACCGGGCATTTAAGGGGTTAATTATTATTTCTTTATGTGTTGCATTACCAGTAGAGCAGGTCTCCTGTTATTACACCATGCCAAGTATTATTTCTAGAGGGAGATGGCACAGTAAAATATCTCCTCCTTATCCTAGCAGCAGTTGGCAGATTTGGAAATGTCTACCCCCGCACAGGAAGCCACGTTCACTGGGCCCAGTGCTTAGGGCTGATGGGTAAAGTAGAGTGGAAGGACACTAGTATTTCTAAAAAACATATTTGGACAGGAAGGCAATAGGGTTTCCTTGAAGGGGCAGGGGCTGAGTGTTGTAGGCAATGAGCAAGAGGGAACGAGCCCATAGGAGGCAAGGGAGTGGTGTATGTCTTCTCCATGCCATTCCTCCTCTTCCTCTTCTTTATGAAGTTTTGTGACTTTTGCAAACACAGGTAGGGTGCCAGTAAAGGTTTAGTGAAATGAGATCACCACTGCAAACCCGCCTTTTCCCCAAACCATATAGATGGGCAACACTACTGATTAAGCTGTGGTTGAGCCTACACTGTTAAAGGGTCATTGGTGGTGGCCATTCCACCTCAGGGCCTCCAGCTGTTGGAGAACTGGAGGTTCTCAAGTTTAGCTTGGGACTTTCATTACAGATTGTCCTGCCCAGGGCCACCATTCAAGGTAAGGCAAGGCCAACCTGAAAACGGAAAATCCACAATGGCCTCCGCACATTTGGAACAAACTTCTTGTGCATCAGGGCCACTGGTTGTTTCAGGGTTTTTTTTTGTTGTTTTTTTTTTTTAAATGCTGAGCAGACAACAGCACTGTGGTGTCCAGGTCACCATTTAGTTTTCCCAAAATGCTTTGCCACACCTCTGGATGCAGGTTCTGCAAACAATCCCCACTGTGTCAGCAGGGATCTTTCAATCTGTTGGACGGTCATTCGCTGGAAAGGCAGAGGCATGTGACTCCATCTTCTTGATGGGCTGGCCAGCCAACCGCAAGGCTCTAAACAAGCCTACTAGCATGATCATGAAAATGTATGAGGGTGAGTGAGGAGCAACAGTATTTGCAAGACTAGGAGAAATTGGAAAGGTAATAAGAATAGAAAAGGGGTGTTGTGGATGGGGACAGTTACTAAATCAGCAGAGTTTTTTTTTAAATATGTATTACATGTTCTTACTATAATCTGAACTACTAAGCTGTGCCTTTTTAGGGACACCACAGCCTAATGCTGAAGGGAGCAGGAAATGGCTGCAGCCCAAAAAAAAGTGATGAGCCATGTTTTGATTATTAAATTTGAATTTAACTTTGCACAATTTCACTTGTTTTGTCTACAACATACCACTCCTATAATAGGGTTTGCCGACACCCACTTTACAGCTTTTTGGAGTTTTTTCGAAATGTTGCCACATTAGCACAGTGACTTGATAACAAAAAAATAGAGGCTACAAAATCTGTGCATGCATGTTTGGATCAGCGTTTTTGCTGCTATTCAGGGCTGGAAAACACTGCTCAGAGTCGGCAGCCACAACTCACTGTCTGCTTGTGGGGGGCCCAACCAATGACCCGCGCACTTCCCACTTTCATGCTGACGGAGGGATTACAGCAACGGGAGATGGAATGACAAAGTCACCCGCTCGTGGCAGTGGCACATGTTTTCCTACACTGTCACTCTGGGAGGGCAAAGGCAACCCTTATTGACAGCGGTGACATCGTTTCCCAACAGCTCAGTGCGCCGTAGTCGGACTTGTGGCTGCATGGACATGTCCAGACAGGACACAAGCCTTTGTAGAGACTTGTTTAAGAAGTGCTCTCCAGTTTGTGCAGTATTTACTGCAGGAACTAATGTCTTCAAGACACTATTTTTTCCGGCAAAAGATGAGTAGAGCGACCTGGTCACAAGTAATCTGGTCATTTTGCACAATTGGCGACTAGGATAAGGCTGTCAAGCTGCTTGCTCCCCATCCACGACATGCATCTGGGACTTGAATGTCACACATTAGAATACAACACGCTAGATTTAAAACACAAAGGGGCATATTATCATGCCAGGCGATAAAATTATGCCCGCTTTAGCGGCAGAAAACTGCAGCTAAAACGGCGATAATGGGCTTGATAATATGCTCTATGGAATTTATCGCCTGGCTTGATAATATGCCCCAAACAAAAAAAAACCTACAGTTTGCCGTCAAGATGTAGGTCTGTGGAAAATGCATGTAATTTATTAGATGTTAAAAATATTTTTTGCTTTTACGACCAAACTCAATATGTACCTCAAAACTTGCATAATTTACATTATGTGATTAGGATTCGTTATTCTACTGTGTATGGCTTATGTCTTGCTCACTGCCAGATTAATCCAAGTATATCAACTACACTTTGGTTCTCCCATTAAGTCCACAGCTTTGCCAAGATGCAAACAGTGGTTACAAAGTTGTCTTCAATACCGGCTCATGATTACTGTGATGTATTATCATTATGAACGAACTAAATATGTCTCTCAAAACTTGCATAACCTACATTATGTGATTATTGTGCGTAAAACCCAAGTGTCTACATAGCATCAATGTTATCAAATCAAATCTTACACAGCCTCCTCTTCTTCCCATCTTTGTATCCCTTTCCAAAGAGCGCTCATGCATATGTACTGTGAATTCTGTGCTTCAGAAAATTCAATAAAAAAGATTTGAATAAAAATAATATATATATACATTTGCCCTTAGCCTTAAGCCCGACCTCGGAATTTCCTTTCTTAAGGATAACTCTGGCCTTTTACCTTCACACTGTAATGACTCCCCCCACTCATCAACTATGTCCTGTGCAACCAAGCTCCTACACAATATTTTTCCACTTCAGACAAAACATTATTTTCTATCACTGTGATCCTCGCTGAACGAAATCCCAAATCTTCACTCCACCTCGTACTCTGGCCCTTAGTGGCTGACAATATCCCTCATTCTCAACCCAACCATAGTCCTTTCTCTTAAATCCTTTTTTACACAGACGGTAACCCAACCCCTAAAGTTAACCAAACCCCGGCCAGAAATAAAACTTGTAGAACAGCACAGCAAGGTGCAGAGAAGATATGTATTGGTGAGGAAGAGAGTTGTGGTTTTGGTAGGGTAAGGGTTACTGAATCTGTTGCTTAGTGTGACTTTGCACATACATGTGCTTATTGCAGAAAGTTATAGTAGTAATCAATGCCTTTTCATTTCCTGCTTAGGACCACACACACACAACCCACTGCCATGGAGGCCGAGAGCCAGGAGGATGTGGCAGAGGCCTGAGCACTGCAGCAGGTCTGGAGGCAGCAGTATGATCAGCTGCTGCGGAGCAGGGCATGTGACGCCCATCCACCTGCTGGAGCCAGCAAAGGAGCAAAATGAGGAGGTTGCAAAGCCCAGAACCACTGCACTGACAACCAGCCACAAGCTGGAAACTGCCATGGCATCAGCACCTAAACCTCAATACACTCTCCTAGGGAACCAATGTTAAAGCTCCATCCATTGATGCAAAAGCCCTTTACATTAAGAAAGAGAACCAACCAACATATCCAGCCATACAAGCGGAACATTTTTGCAAAACTGCCAGACCTAAAAAACATAAGGGGATATTCTCAAGAACGTGTGATAACTACCTCAAAATTAGCTTAACGCAACTCTTCTCATCGCAGTCCATTGTGGGAAAATAACTCTGTGTTAACGTGGTATTCCCAAGCCGGCGTCACCATGCGATAGTCCCACGACAACGCGTCAAATGAATGTGTTAAAATCAACGTGACGCCGCAAACATGCAAAACACAAACGCGAAAAAAGCGGCGATGACGCCAATCGCAATACAAAAGTCAGCGAAAACCAGCCACAGGCCTGCAATCCCCACGTTACATGCGGACAAATGCACTCCAAAAGTTGGGGAAAAAACATACAAAAGCCAAACAACAGCGAAGCACAAAGGAGTCACCCAGAGCAAGTGCAGAGGACAACCAGAACCCCACAAGCCCCTCGGAGGACCATCCTGGGACTTCGGGGTCAGGGAAGGGCAAGGACAAGAAGAGTAGGAAGAACCGGTTCAGTCCGCAGGAAAACAGGATCCTGATAACGGAGGTGATAGAACACCATCAACTACTGTTCGTCACCTCCACTGTGTCACAGGCAACTAAAAATGGAATATGGCAAACCATTGTGAACAAGGTGAATGCAGTCGGAGTGCTGAAGAGGACAATCGAAGAGGTCAAGAGGCGCTGGAATGATGTCAAGCGCTAAACCAAGCAGAAACTCGCAAACAACCGGAAGGCAGCAATGCAGATTGGAGGTGGGAGTCCAGTGCCACAGGAGGAGCTGGACAAGATGGAGGAAATGGTGTCCACAGTCATCAGTGGGAAGACGGTGGCAGGAGTTGGGGGCCCGGACACTGCTCAACATGACCGGACACAACAGCAACAGGGTGAGTAACGACCAGGGACTGGGGGGACGGGGGGGAGATGTGCACAATAGCACACGTGCACAAGTAAGTATAGCACATCTGCAGACAAACCATGCCCCAGACCCCCAACTCCCACCAAGATAACAATGCACCCAAGAATGCAGCATCCCAGCACTGTATAAGCACAGAAGTCAGAGGCACACCGCATGTAAGGAATAAGGGGCAGCCAAATCAGAGCTGCAGGGGCGACTTCCCCAAAATGCGGCACACACACATCACATGCAGAGCACATCAACATTGACAATGATGTGGCACAATCTGCAACACGTCCACAACAGAACAGAGGACACAACTGGTGCCGCTTGTGTGCAGAAACTGGCCAATCACATATGGCATCCCAGAGAAATGTGAGTTGACAATGTACAAGTACAAACACACATCCGTGATGTTGTTGAAATGTCCACTGTCCCGCATCATATAGGCAGCTCCCCACAAACAGTAACAATGTACACTGTCATTCAGTCTGCATGTAAACATGTACAATGCGTCAACATACTTGTGAACACAATGTTAAACTGCGTCTCCCCTTCACATTGCAGAGGGAAATTCAACACCTCCTGCAGAGCAGTCCCAACCTCACTTCTCTGATGACGAAGAGGACCACCACACCTTCGACTCTTATGCCCTCCAACAGCTCGTGGAGAGCCTCCGCACCCCACCTCCAGAAGCAGGGCAGCCCAGCTGCTACGCGGAGAACCCACCCTCTGCACAGTACACACAGCAGGCAGCACCCACCACCACGGCTGCCTCCCAGGACTCCCACGATGAACACATGGCCTTCCAACTCCGTGTGTTCGGGTGCCAGGAGAAGCTGGCTGAACAGGTGCAGGTGGGGTTTGACCACATGGCAGACAAACTAGATGCCATACGTGGGTGTCTGAGTCCCATCTGAGACCACTCACAGTCCCTGACGGACACCCACAGTCAGCTCCATGCCCTCCAACGAACCATGGCTGACATCGCCAGAGTCCTGACTCAGAGACAAGAGCGACTGTCCAGTCGAAGTTGCTCCAGCGATCTCGCCAGGTAGTTGGGACTCATGCGGAGGCTCATGGAGGACAGGGAGCGGATGCGAGCGGAAAGAGCGGCTGCCATGGCTGCACACCAGTGAGAGGTGGCTGGGTCCCTCAATGCCATAAAGTCCCTCCTCATGGCACTGCTACCACAAGGCCTGGCGTTGATGCATGCTGCTGCTACCACTCCATCTACATCTGCGGCCCCTGATGTGTCAGTGCCACACAGTGCGGCGGACATTCCACCTCCGGCCCCTGAGGTGTCACTGCCCCACAGTGCTGGAGACAAAACACCACCACCCACATGTGAGGCACATGCAACAGCAGAGGAAGAAGATACGGATGAATATGCCTCCATGGTTAAAAGGACACAGTAGCATGCATCTCCACCTTGTCGCCTGTTTCTGCTTGGTTTTGCTCTCTGTATCATCACCTTCCACTGTCCCCCAATGCACTCTGAGACACTCACCTCGGACCTCGACATGGACTCCCATATTCTGTTTCTTCACCAATGACACAGCTATCTGACTGCGGACTGAACTCCACCTCTTCTGGTGTACTTGTCATTCCCAGTAGGACTCTGACTGGCCCTCCACGGGCCAACACTGCAAGGTGGGGTTTCCATGGCCCTGTACTGCTCCAGCTACAACACTCCATTGAATGTGCATTAAACATTCATTGTCACACCGATGTGTCTTGCAATTGTGGAGGTATGGATGAACGTAGGGTCAATGATTCCCCCTAACATCCATGTTGCTCATGTTGTGTGACTTGGGTCACAGGGTGACACATTGCCAATTGTCTTCCTGGTGGCGCCGACACTAGAACGGAGTCACACGCATTGGTTACTTCCTTGTCCAGCCCAGAACGGAAGCACGTCCAGAGCCCCGGGGTCATTTTTCATACCCCTGCACTGGACTGGCGTATGCCAGGCCAGCCTACTCCGCTTACGCTCACAGGGATGACGACAACGCTACATGTCCCAGGTCCTCCCTGTAGGGATCTGCTGCTCACAGGTCTAGTTGTCAGCATGCCACGGCCACTCCCTCATGGCTGGTTTACACCCACATCACACCCATTCGGCACCGGCGTCACAGGACATGTGACCCTGCCAATAAAAAGGGCCTGGCGCACGTACTGGACGCCATTTCGTCTCTCCAACTGGGTGTCTCCGTGTGGGTATCATTTATGCATTTGGGCCTAGGGCCCTGCAACCTCACATTGCCCAGTGCCGGGGGTGACATGATGGCATCCGCACCATGGGACTCAATCATAAAGGGTCCATGGCTTGCAGTGCACAGACTTGGTGGCACCGGATACACTGCGGCAGGCACAGGCACACCGCCACGGGACGGTGTCTTTCGGTGCACTGAGGTAGGGGCACCTTAAGTGCTGAGCGGGTGTGCAGTCTGCGAAGATTTGCCGTCCAGGCAGTCCGGAATGGTGGCATTAGTGTGAGCCTTGCTAGACTGCAGTGTAGGCCTCAGCCAGTGGGCAGTGCGGGCCTACTGCCACGTGGCATCGCCTCGCGGTTCACAGAGTTAGTGGCATCTCTAGGGCTGCGCAGGTGTGCAGCCTGTGATGAGGCCGTGTGTACTGATATGTTCTCTGCCATAGCGAAATCAAGACCCAGAATCAAGTGTGTGACCTGGTGGCCCGCGGTACGGGGCTGCATGATGTGGAGGGTGCCATGGTTGCGGGCCCTGGGCTTGGAGCTCCCACCGGCACGTGGTGGGCCCTCTTGGAGACACGCCGGTGGCGGAAGGTGAGCAGTGAGGCCTGGTTGCGCAGAGGTGGGCAATCTCCGCTGGGCGGCGGGAGGGGCTGGGGTGCAGCAGCCTGTGTGCACAGGGGCAGGCAAGCGATGATGGCGTGTGCTACTGTATGGCCTCTGCCATTCATGTCTCTGGCAATTGCTTCAGATGAGGGACCTGGGGGACTGCAGTGTGTACCAGCACATGGTTGGAGACACACCAGGGGCAGCAGGTGAGCAGTGAGGCCTGTGTCCGCAGTGTCAGCACTCTCTCTCTCCCTCTTTCTCTCTCTCTCCCTCTCTTTCCCTCGCCCTCGCTCCCTCTATCTCTATCCCTCTTTCTACCTCTCCCTCTCTCCCTCTCTCCTTCCCCCTCTCTCCCTCTCTTTCTCTCTCCCTCTCTCACTCTCTCTCTCCCTCTCTCTCTTTATCTCTCAGTCTTTCGCTCTCTCTCTCTCTCTGTACTTTGATGAGCGCATGATACACCTTCTTATCTAGGCTTTTGTCTTGCAGGCTGTGACTTACAGAGTGTCCTGAGAAGACCCCAGATGACTCTTCCGAATTGTTGTTTTGGGTTTATTCTATAATAAACTGATTATTTGGATATTCTGAGATGAATGTATGATTTTCCTTTTTCTGACCACACAGGTATGTTAGGTGTTGTGATTGTGCGACTACTGGCGAATTGTGTGATTCATGAATTAGTGGAGTTGATGTGCAATATCTTTGTCCAAAGGTGGGGGGGGCGGCAGGGGTAGTGCCCCGGGAAGGGTGGTGGGGTCCTGAGGGCGGTGGCGGTAGGTATTGTTGCCCTATTGGGGCTCTGGGCTGCATGATGAGTAGCTCCATGGCATCTGTTGTTCTTCATGTGTGGCTCTGGGCTGTGCTCCCTTGTATGGTGCCGGTTGATGTCCGACTTTACACCAGGTCAGAGCAGGTGTTAATTTCCTGCGGCTAACGCGCCTTATTGCGTGTTTTGTGTTCTTATCGCAGATCTGGCTGGTCATTGAGAATGTTGCGGAATGGTGTTATCGCGGATTTTTGCACGGGAACGCCTACTCCGTATCTCATTAGCGATAGCTGCCGGGGTAATTTGTGGCGATGTTTTTTGCAGCTGCTATCACGGGAAAATTGGGGTTATGGGCTGTTAGCACCGGCTTGTGAATGGTGCGATAAATTTATCGCGACTTTGGCTGAGATAAAGTGCTGATAACTCGGCGATAACTCCTTGAGAATATGCCCCATAAAGCAGTGGAACAACATTGAACCGCATGCTGCTTGTATTTAAGTCATTATTGTTAAATTAGGTTGGAGGTTCTGGTGAACCTTTGTTGTGTGTAGGATAGGTGGGGCCTCGGGAGAGAGTTGTGTGTTTGTGGGTGTGAAATATGGGGTTTTGGCAGGGGATGGGACTGTGGTTGTAGGTAGGACAGCAGATGATTAGTAAACGAGGTATCTTAATAAGGGTGAGATGCATGAGGTTTAGAGAGGGTTATGTGTGTGTTGTGGGAGGATTATTAAGGTTTCCAGAGGAGTGTTGTTGTGGATGGGTTAGTTATGTTCATTTTGGATAACTGCTTAATAAATATAGTTTTAAAACAAAATAATGTTATCTTTTTTCGGTATGCAAATTACATTGCAAAGTGCTGTAGCATTTTAGCACTTTCATAGCCCTCACGAGGCTCTCTGGATGGACCAGTATCTATTACCTAGTAAGTTTGTTATATATGATTTGTAGTGCATCAGGTTATAGTGTAGTTTTCATATGTTTGGTGTTATGGTACTTTGTGGCTATCTATAATCGTATGGTGAAGCAAAGGGATTGGGGAGGGAGAGTCACACTTGCAATGCATATATACTTATCTGACCATACCTACCATCTTTGTGCAAATGGTCTAGAATGAAGTTATGCCTCTCATCGTGCTTGGTAAGTAATGCAGGAGCTGTCCTTCTTTTGTGACTTCCTCATTTGCTCCACATCAAGAGGGTAGGAGTGTTTGAAATCAACCACCTTGCTGGAAGTGAGGGTCCACCAAAATGGAGACAGTACAAGTACAGATATATTCCCAGAATACAGCACTAGATTATGTGTGATTTCAGTTAATCATCTTGTCAAATGTAGAAAGCAACAAGCAATCTGAAATGTGTGATGCGGCTTGCCTGAGATAACCACAACTCCACTTAATAACCAATTTGCCTCTTTACCTGATTGGATAATGGGGATTAAGCAGGAGTGCACGTGAATCACAAAGGATACATTATGTCATAGCAAGAGGTGAGAAGCTAAGGACTGTAGAGACTGTAACTGATTAATTCAAGGACTAAACAGCACTAATCAAAGCTGAGGAAGATGCGATAGATCGTCTAATTTCTGCTTCTTCTCAGGGGTGGCCCCTCCATGAGGGTGGAGGCGCGTCGCCCCACTGCTTTCTCGCAGTGCGAGAAGAAGAAACATAACATTTTATTATGAATACCATTTTATGTTTCTGCTTCTCGAACTGCGAGAAAGCAGAAGGGTTTGTTTGGGGGCTGGTCTGGTCTAGGGCAGGGAAGGGTGCTGATTGTTTGGTCGGCCCTCTAGGGCCAACCAAACCAGTCATGCACACTCTGTCTTTTCTCCATGTAGGCTGCATAGAAAATGGCCTCCCCATAGACACCTGGCTGGTCGGTGTCCCAACCAATCACAACGCTGCCATTGCAGCGCTATGATTGGCTTAGGGGATGGGAGGGAGACTGCCTGCTTCCTGTTCAGGAGAGGAGCAGAGAAGCCTAGACGATGCGGGACCTGGCCGGCGAAGGTAAGTTACCTTTTGTTTCTCAATTAAACCTCCCCCGTGCGACTCCCCCCGCCCCTCCCCCCACGAGTCATGCCGACCGCGAATGCTTCTTCTACATCTATGGCAGAAGTATTTGAAAAAATGTAGGTCTAAAAGGAAAGCAAATGGGCAAGGAACCTGTCAAAAACCACTACAACTGCATTGTGGCACTGTGACCAAGAAGGCTCTTACCCTTATATAGAGCTTACAGAGGAAATAAAGATTACAGGAAGAGGAAATGTTGCACAGGAAGTGCAGGGTCCACCTTGACTTGGGGCAGTGGTGCTGGAAGGAGGGATACGGAGTGCGGCAACACCCCTAGGTAACCCTGAAGGAGGAGATGAGAAAATGCAATAATGAGGCCTTTAAGGTGTTTTTCCAGCAGATTCTGCCACACGCTGTAAAACAGAACTAACTGGTACTATATATATATATATTTTTTATCTTGTTAGCCTTTGTTTACTCTAATTTTTTTTTAATGCAGCTTTGTTTCTTTGGTACGCGAAGAGTGTGAAAGAAAGTGGTTACATTATGTTTCTAGCACACATATTAAATAAGACATTTCCTCTCTTTCCAACTAAGCTTACATGAATTATAAATAAAGCAGTAGCATTCGAATTATAGTGCTGAAGTCTGATAAGCATACACATTTTAGCAGGGCCCTTGCACAGCAGAAATGCAACTTTTTAAATGACTGAGGGATGAAAGCTTGATAAGATTAGGGCATGGAAGATGTATTTTTGAAAATGTTCTGAAAGAAGTTTGTGGGTCTGACTTCACTGAAGAGTTACCCTAACATTTTTTCTTTCCTCCGCATCTTTTTCTGATCTTGTTTTTGTTGGCTTTAGAACTCTGAGGACTGCTAACCAGTGCTAAAGTGCATGTGCTCTCTTCTCTAAGCATGTCTGTATTTGGTGTACACCTGGTGGGCCTATTTAATTTACTTGTAAGTCCCTTGTATGGGGGTATACCACATACCCAGGGCGTGTAGTTTAAATGCTCTAGTGGGCTGCAGCAGTGGCATAGCTAGGCTTTATGCTGCCCATGGGGGGCGAAAATAAGAGCGGGGATAGGCCTCCATTCCCAGAACTTGTGCTGCCCGGAGCAGACTGCCCCGGGCAGCCCCTTAGCTATGCCACAGGGCTGCAGCACTGATTGTGCCACACACAGAAGTTGCCTTTCAAACATGTCCCAGGCCTGCCATTGCAGGGCCTGTGTGTGCAGTTTACTGCCACCTTGACTTGGCATTTAAAACTACTTGCCAAGCCTTCAACTTCCCTTTTATTACATATAAGTTGCCACTAAGGTAGACCACAAGTAACCCTTACGGAAGGGTGCTATGTAAGTAAAAGGTAGGAAATTTACCTTTGTGTTTTGCTTGTCTTGGTAGTGACAAACAGCCTATTTTGTTTTTCACTACTGTGAGACCCATAACTCTCATAGGTTAACATTGGGAATTCCCTTATACCCTTTTATGTGGTAATTCCTGATCTGAGAGGAGTAGCTTTCTCATGTTTTATATCTTTGGAATGGTAATGATGAGTCCTCGTTATTGGTGAAGTTGGATTTAACATTAATGTTTTAAAAATGCCACTTTTACAAAGTGGACATTTCTCTGCACTTACGGCTATGTGTGCCTCACAGCCTGTCTCCAATACAATTCTGGTCTGGGTGACAGCTACACTTTGTGCATTCCCTCTAGACAGCCACAAACACAGGAAGGATAGGTGTGGCTGAGAAGCCATCTACATACATTTTCATTCTGATGGCCTTGCCTTGTCATGAAGGAAGGGAGGGGCTACCACTTCATTTGAATAGGTAGTGTCCTGTCCCCAAACAAAGGACTGATAGACCCCACCGCCCCCCCCCGAGGTAGCCAGGCAGACTGGACTGGGAACAAAGAGTGACCTGTGCACTTCCAAGGGCTGATTTAAAGCCACCGCCTACATCAAAGGCGCCTTTGGGTGTAAGTACTGGGTCCCTGACCCCCTAAAATCAGACACTTATGGATCCTGAACTGAACCTCTGTCAGAAGGACTGATGTGGTGCTTAAAGGATTTAACTGGACTACTTTTCTGGCAGGCCTGCTTTTCTGTTTGTTGCTCTGCTGCTTCCTGGCCCTGCTAAAGAAGATTCTGGACTCTGTCTTACCTCCAAGTGATCTCCAAGGACTTGCTGGATTGCCTCCTTTTTTTTTAATTCGCAGGGACACAAAGGATTTCCTGCAATTCTGCTGGTGCTGATGGACTCTGCCTTCTGTGAGTTCTACCCTTGACCAATGTACCCTCTCCAAGTTCTAGGCCTCAGAAATATGTTCTGCAGTTGTTTTGCTACAATACCGACACATCGTCACATTTGCATCGATCGGAACCAACACATCACCCTTCGACGCCAGCACAGAAACTGTTTAACAGTGGTTCCACATCCGGCGCAGACTAACGATGAAGCTCTCGGCGGCTTGATGACAACGCATTGCCTTCACCTCAGCAAAGCACAGCAACGATGAAGTGAATCGACTGCATGGAAAAGATCGGAGCATCGTACCCTGAGCATCAATGCTTTACTCAATCCAAGGCATTTTTCAGCGTGTCCTGTGTGGGTTGATCTGAACTTTGGATTTACACCAGTCCTTCGCAACCTCGAGTAGCCTTTTGACCTCTAGTGACTTCTAAGCACTGTTATTTGCATTTAATCTTTAAAAAGTCATATCTCGACTTCTACTGATTGGATTTTTGTTGTTTTGGTCTTATTTGCTTAAATATTCTCCATCTTTCGAAACCGGTGTGGAGTTTTTTGTGGTGTATTCATTGTGTTAATGTGTGCGTGTGTGTTGCACAAATACTTTACACATTGCCTCTTTAGCTGATCCAGACTGCTCTGTGCCATGCTACCAGAGGGTGAGCACATGTCGTCTTTTAGTGTGTATTTAGCTTACCCTGACAAGAGTGTGGTCCTGCCTGGGTGCATACCACAGCCAACCAGTAATCCTATTTCTTACAAACAGTATCTAAGATTTGTCAAGATTTAAGCAGTGGCATAGCTAGACCTGACACTGTCCAGATCAGTACCTGTGGTTACCATCCCAAGGTGGGACTCATTGAAGACCGGGCGGGTTGCAGGCCACGGATTGCGGCCCCGCGACAGCACCGCACTGAAGAGCGGGGCTGTCTAGGGGGTGCTGGCGAATGCCGCCCCGAGACGACAGGTGAGAGCTGGGGGAGACTGCCGCCCCAAAAACTTGTGCTGCCCAGGTGGACAGCCCTCTCGCCCCTTGCTACACCACTGGATTTAAGTAAAGGCAGCTCTTGTGCATCCATTCTGCCACTGCCAAAAGACAACCCTGGAAATTGGCTATAATAGAATGTCTAGGGGATCGAGAGCAAACAGCAGCTGCGTGTCATCAGCATATGTCACCACATTGAAACCCCAGGCTTGTACAATGGGGTAAGAGGGATATATATATATATATATATATATATATATATATATATATATATATATATATATATATATATATTACCTACTGGCGGTCGCCAGTAGGTAGTTATAGTTAGGACCACGTTTCCATAGGAAATCCGCAACATTCTATTTTGAATAACTTTGGCGCCGGTCGACGAATCCTCGCGAATTTTTCAAAATAGGTGGGGCGCTACGCTCCGCTCCTACCCTGAAAGTCTCGGGGGGATTCGTCAAGCGGGGGCTGAGATAAAAGGGGGGTCCCAAAACGCGTTTTTCCCATGCATTTTTCCATAGGACCTTTAGACACAGCTACAGCCCGAACGGCTGAACAGAATTACTTGAAATTTGGCAGAGAGGTAGTCCTCAGGTCAAGGAAGTGCCTTTTGTAGGTTTGGTGTAAATCTGTTCAGTAGATTCTGAGAAAATAGCCTTTAAATCAATATATATATCTGAGCCAGCTTACGGTGCGCTTACGGTGCGCTTACCGTACGCGTACGGTGACGTGCGCGAGCGCGATTCGGATTGGCTGTTAGATCTTAGTAAACATTCGAATCGGTCGAAACCAGGAAGCGGCGGCCGCCATTTTCTCTCTCGCACTCAGAGTCTGGATTAAAAAACAAAGGACAAAAACATGTAAAGGAGCTGTTTAGCCAGCTCCAAAGCACCTAGCCTTGTTGAGGGAGTCCCCAAAGATCCCCCAAGGCCAAAAACGGAATTTTAATTTTTTCGCTAATTTCGCCGATTACGCTTACCGTACGCGTACGGTAAAAAATTATTGAAAAAAAAAAATTATCCACACTCTCCCCACCCCGTGTGCAAAAGGTGCCCAAAGGGCACCATTTGTGCATGGCTTACCAAATGTTAAAAAAAAAAAAATGTAACCTTTCACAACGAAGCGCATGATATGTCCTCCATGTGCGCACGGTGCGCGAAGCGCATCGTGCGTACATGGCCCACCGTGCGTGCACGGCACTAACTGCGTAAAGTGGGCGCGCGGTGCGCGAAGCACACCGCGTGCTCACTGTGCGCGCACGGAACGAACTGCGTTAAGTGGGCGCGCACGCCACGAATGGCGTAAAGTAACTTAGCATTTAAAAAACCGTACAAATTCACTGAAAAAAACCATAGGTTTCACACACGTTATAGTTAGGAATTAGCATTTAAAAAACCTTGCAAATTCACTGAAAAAACCATAGGTTTCACACATGTTATGGTTAGCGGAAATTTTACTGATAAAAAACCAATGAAATTCCCCCGTTATAGTTAGTGCAGGAAACTATAACTCACGCGACCGCAATCTTCTGCTGATGACATATGTGTCTTTATGAAAAAAAAATATTTGTAATATATGTATAGCTAAAAATTTATGGAAGAAGACATGGGCAAATAAGTGTCTAAATACAGTATTAGCATCAGCAGAGGATTGCGGTCGCGTGAGTTATAGTTTCCTGCACTAACTATAACGGGGGAATTTCATTGGTTTTTTATCAGTAAAATTTCCGCTAACTATAACATGTGTGAAACCTATGGTTTTTTCAGTGAATATATATATATATATATGTGTGTATATATATATATATTCAACATATACTTCCCAAGGAAATAATTGGCACGCACTCCCAATCTCTGGAATCAATATCCTCAATGTTGTTTATTCAGCTTACAGCATTACAATCATTCGAGAGACAAACCAACGCGTTTCGCTATCCGCCGATAGCTTGGTCACGGTCAATATGCCTAATTCAAATCCGTCAATAAAAACACAGTGATGCTCAATCACATGACCCATGATGTCAATCATCCAGCTTAACCTGTTCGCAAAGACCTCTGGTCTTGGTAGTTTTAGGTATTCCTGCTACCCTTTTTAACTATGATTTGGTGTTGCATTTATGTTGATTATTCATAAACATAAACCCAATTACTGATACACATAATGTCTGTATGGACATATTAAACGATAGGAGAGTCTTCCCAAATCTTACGACAGCTGAGAACAGCGAGTTACCACATCGAGATTCACTCTCTCTAGGGACAAATGTACCATTTCAATTATATCAAGATGTACACTGATGGCATATAATCATCAAGACGAGAAAATCAAAATGTATAAGCTCCAGTTGCAATATTATCTCTCAAAACCTAACAGGTTAAAAATTTCCGCTTTTAAATCAGTGTACATCTTGATATAATTGAAATGGTACATTTGTCCCTAGAGAGAGTGAATCTCGATGTGGTAACTCGCTGTTCTCAGCTGTCGTAAGATTTGGGAAGACTCTCCTATCGTTTAATATGTCCATACAGACATTATGTGTATCAGTAATTGGGTTTATGTTTATGAATAATCAACATAAATGCAACACCAAATCATAGTTAAAAAGGGTAGCAGGAATACCTAAAACTACCAAGACCAGAGGTCTTTGCGAACAGGTTAAGCTGGATGATTGACATCATGGGTCATGTGATTGAGCATCACTGTGTTTTTATTGACGGATTTGAATTAGGCATATTGACCGTGACCAAGCTATCGGCGGATAGCGAAACGCGTTGGTTTGTCTCTCGAATGATTGTAATGCTGTAAGCTGAATAAACAACATTGAGGATATTGATTCCAGAGATTGGGAGTGCGTGCCAATTATTTCCTTGGGAAGTATATGTTGAATTTGGATCGGCGTGGCTCTGCCGAGGCTCCGCACCGGAAAACAGATGCGCCAAGGGTCGACAACACGGAGCCAATTTGGGGTCATATATATATATATATATATATATATATAAACAGTACAGTTTTTCTTCGCAGAATTTTTCGCCACAAACGGATACGGACCATGTTGTAAAGTGCTTCTTAATCTTTAATGGTGCAAGTCGCCATGACGGGTTTAAGTCCCACCTCGGGCCTTGATCACATGACACGGTTCGACATTACCAAAGGTTATTTAAAGTAGGGGTGGGCGGAATTTGCGTGGTCACGCTACGCAAAGCTCTGCGAAACAGTAAAAAATCTCCGCGAGCACGCAGAAATTCCACAAACACGCAGAACTGCTTGTTCGCGATGCTTTTTTCCTGTTCGCGAATGCTGTTTGCGTGCTCGGGGGGAAATATCTTGCAAACACGCATTTTGAGAACGCGAACAAGCAAAAAATTCAGCGGAACGCAGAATTTTAGGCAATTCCCCGTTCTCCGCGGAACGCAAACTTACCCAAATTCCGCGAGCGGAACGGAATTTACCGCCCAGGCCTAATTTAAAGTGACTGGTCGTGACTCACCACGCAAAGAACATGAAAAAAAGACTCCAAAAGAAAGATTTCTTTGGTCATTGGAATCCTATATCACAGACACTATGCTTGAATAATAATCATTAACCTGATGGTTGAAATACATTATCAACATGTTACTTTAAGTACAAATGCATATTCATTAGTGTTTCTGTGATAAAACCATTCATTTCACGTTATTGGAATCCACATTACACAAAACAAACTTAACTGTGCAAAATACTACTAAAGTGCAAAAATGAGCGTATCATAAACGTTGCGTGATTATAAAAACACTTAAGCAGCATATCAACTTTTTGCATTTTCAATGTAATCTAATTCATTATTGTATCGTTAGTCTAATGTATCTTGGTACTGGAGCCCCAGTTACCAGGTCTGAACTGCCAAGTAAAGGGTGGTATGGTTGTTTGTTTGTCATGTTGATGTCAATACCAGATGTATCCTTAGTTCTATCTACAGTTTTACTATTGATTATTATTCAACGACTATATATATGGTACCCGTTTGAGTCTCCAAAGTATTTCATGACATTTTTCCATGCATACATATTTCTCAATATCGCCAAAATAGCTTGCGCTTGTGAATATTGATCAAAGACCTGTGTAGCCCATTTCTATGTCTATGCATGGAACTCTTTGTATACTGAAATGTGACATGACTTGCCGTAGCGTTAACAAGCCGTAAAGGTGAAACGCTTTGGTAGAAGACCATCTGTTATGGAATAAACAGATAAAGCATCCTTGGGTGTCCGTGACTTCTTTTTCAAAAAAGAGAAAGTATTTTGGCGATATTGTGAGATTCCAGATTCCAGCCACAGACCGCCGTGTGGTTAAGCCCCACACTACCGGAGGTTTGTGCATATTTCTCAATATATAATATACTTCAAGATAAGATAATATAATCCCAATTGGATAAAATTCATTTGAGTATAAATATATGTATATATAAATATAATGCTAAAACGACCATAAATATTGGATAAAATTCAATTAAACCTCATAGTCATAATAAAATACTTAGATAAAATGCCTTAAAAAACTGCATATATCGACATTATGTTCAACAAATTGTTAAAGACAAGTAAAAAGGTCCTCAGTTATGTTTAACCCTGATGGTTGTTTTGTGTTGAGCTCCAAAATGTATCTTGTTTCTAGCTGACACAATCTGTATTCTCTATTACCTCCTCTTCTACTAGGTGGTATCGAGTCTATAACAAAATACCTGAGATCCTGACTTCTGGATTTATGTTTGCTTTTAAAATGGTGTGCCACAGGGTAGGTGTTGTCTTGGTTATTAATTGCCCTTATGTGCTGTAAAATCCTTTTATGCACCTGTAATTCGGTGCTTCCCACATATTGTAGGTTGTACGGGCAAGTTAAAACATACACTGCACATTCAGTTTTGCAGGTAAGTAGTTTGGTTATTTTGATATTTCTGGTACTGAATGGAGATATGTAAGTTGTTTTATTATCTCCCTGTTGGCACGCTTTACAAGTCTTACATTTAAAAAAACCTTTATGCATTTGCAGCCAGTTAGTTGCCTCTATGATCTCAGGACTAGTTTTGACCAAATCATCTCGCATAGATCAACCCCTACTATATGTGATTGACGGTTTAATGGGCAGTTTTGATCCAATCTCTGGGTCATTTAATAACATGGGCCAATTGCGAGAGATAATGGATTGGAGTTGTTTGTGTTGTTGGCTGTATTGAATGATAATTCTGAATTCCTTTTTAGCCTCACTATTCGCAGTATCAGTTTTTGGCAAAATTTCATCGTGACCGATCTGTTTACCAGCCAGCAGTTCATATCTGTCTCTACGCATAGATTTTAGAATTACGTTATCAGTTACTTGTCTGGAGTATCCCTTGTCCAGAAACCGCAGTTTACTTTCCGCTTGGGCTATCACTAAATCACTATCATTGCTGTGAATCCGCCTCAAGCGAAGCATTTCCCCATAAGGAATACTAGTCACTAAATGTTTAACATGGGAACTGCTTGCATGGAGTGTAGAGTTGCCAGCCGTTTCTTTACGATATAATTAGTTTCTATCTTATTGTCCGCTATGTACACATTAGTGTCCAGAAAGCTAACTTCTGTTGAACTAAAATTCGCAGTAAAGTGAAGGTTTAGGTTATTCACATTTATGGCTTGCACAAAATCACGAGCATCATTTTCATTACCATCCCATACAACAAACAAATCGTCAATGAAATGTAACCACAATTTGACTTTGGTTGTCATTATTTCTTGGTGCTCAGTCATGAGGACCAGCTCCTCCCACCAGCCCATGCGTAAACACGCATAGCTGGGAGAGAATATATATATATATATGTGTGTGTGTGTGTGTGTGGTCTAAGGGCCAATCGTTGCAGGACCCCCACAGTTAAACTCCTTGAATTCTGAGGTGAAAGGAGATAGAAATACTGCTTGCTTCCTGTCAGAGAGGAAGGATTTTATCCAATTCCAGGCGGTGCCTACTATGCCTGCTTTGTCTAGCCACTGCTTAAGGATGTCATCTGCCACCCTATTGAAGGTGGCCGATAAGTCATGTAGCACTATAATAGATTTATTTTCTATGTCCAGCTGGGTTTTAATGAAATCAGTTACCTATAGGAGAGCTGCTTCTGTACGGAAGCCAACCCGAAAGCCAGACCGAGTGGGTTGCTTCAGATTATCCTCCTCTATAAAATTAGAGATTTGGCAATTGACCCAAGATTCCAGCATCTTCTTTCCAAGTGCAGGAGGAGGGAAGTTGGTATATAATTGCTGGGACTTAGGGGTTCTATGTTGGGTTTTTTTAACAGAGGAAGCACCATTGCCTTTTTCCAATTTGAGGGCACCGCTCCAGATTCTAAAGAGAGATCAAAAAGCATACTATTCTTAACTTCACATCTACTTATCTTGAAGATATATGTCCATCGTCAAGACATGAAGTTAAGTAGAGTAAACCTACACTTACAATAATATATTTACTGTGTTGATATTTTGTGATGAATATCTTTGGTGAAGAATGGGACAACACAGTGTCAGTACATTGCACAGATTACTAGGTATAGTTTATTTAAAATATCATGAATAATTGGCCCAGGTCATATACCAGTACTAGGGGGAAACTAGTAGGGCCATTTTTCATGCCCTTGAGATTCCAAGATGGATCTTGAAAATAGACGGGAAGAGAGCTGTCAGCCTTGTTTGGAGACGGTGCTTCAATGGAACTATAATTAGCATAGGGCGTGTTTCATTACTCAGTGGCAGAAAGTGTGTCAGAAATAAGGAGTGACAAACCATATGCTTTTTGAAGACAAGTATAAATAATTTAGAGAGTGTGGTATGGTTAGCAGATAATCATTATGGAAGAAAAAAGTGTGTGTGTGTTGTGTGTGTGTGTGTATGGGTGCATGCATCACCGTGATATATGAATATCATTGTCAGAGTCTGACAAATATAATGTCTAAGATAACTTCTACATAAATATCACCTTAGGGGAGTTAAGTTAAAAATATTTTTGTGAACAATATTAGGGTTCAGTATTTGTGCCAGATGTTAATTCTATATACGGTACTATGACGTACAACATTGTCCATATGTACGTGTCCGTGTTTGTGTGTGCGTGGCACATTGTCTGGGGAGGTTAATTGTGTGCAGATAGCTCAGCTGATCATTGATTCTGCCAAATAAGGGCTGCTACTTTAGGAGGTTGGCTGTTGCAGTAGTCAGATGTTGTTTTGAACAGAGTGTTTGGGCAGGAATTTGACCATACAGAAGTTAAGTATTTGGTAGCAGTAACTAAATCTTCAGAGAAGATGCTACTCCTTTAAAGAAGGGGTGATGGCTCTACATGTCATGCTTTTAGGAACTGTGCCTTCTTTAATGAGCCGGACTGAGGCCCATCAGCAAATGGCTGGTTCTTGACCAATTCCTGCCTGAGTTGACATGATGAGCAAAAACGATGGACTGGAATGTGGACCCAACCAGTAACTGTGATTAATTCGCGCATTCAACACATCACTATAAAGTTATCTTCATTGTGGTGTTCTAAATTTGATAGGTAGGCGCAGATATGGGTTCCAAGCCCAAAGTAAAACAGGACACAAGCTGGTTCCTTTTTGGGATAGCATGGTGGGTGAGATGAGATTCACACATTCTCTATCCCTTCATTTTTTAATGGGGCATTAAATGGAGGCAATGAAGGCCCAGTGTTTTAATATACAGTTTGGCAATTTAAGCCAGATTTAAGAGAATGAGGGGCGGGCTCCACTAGGGACTCTGACACTGGTGAAGCGTGGAGGGGCATTTGTAGAACCTACTTTGTATTTACTGAAATTCTTATTACGATTCTCATATAATCAGCCTTTGGTAAAACTAATATCATTCCAAATCTTAATCGCCATTTCAGAGCACGGTTGTGTATGTGTATAAATAGTTACACAGTAATTAATGTTAGAGCACTTGTTCACTACTTCAAGCAAGGAGGCTGATTACACGTTAGATACTGTACTCTAGCCTAGTTATTGAAACATTCAGCATAGATGGATTTCCAGTCTGTCAATCATCCATGCTAGATGAAAGCTGCACAAAGAAAAAGTAATTAGAGCCGAGTGTAGATTGCAACAAATGAAGGGTAAAAAGCACATCGTTTTCTACATCCAAACAGAAATTAACAAGAGATGTTTACTTAGCTTTTATCAAGGCTGTATCTCTGGAAATTAAAATCGTAATGAATGTAATTTCTGGAGCGTAAGGAAAAGCATATTAACCCCAATATAATTTCTCATTATATTAAATGTTTAAAACTGTTTTCGCTCTGTAATGTATTGAAAGCAAAGTTTTCATTATTCTTTTATGGTTTCTCCACTTTATAGCCATTTGCAGGGAACTCTGCATGAGCTGTGCGGGGAGGGGGAAAGCAAAGAAGGTACAGAGGCACAACGCGTGCTGCGGGCCCTGCGTGATAAGTCACCTCAAAGTTATTAATGATGGATTACAACTTGGAGGAACAGTTGCTGCTCTGGGCTGCCAGTAGCAAGATATTACAATTCAAATAATAACTACAAGGGCTGTAGCCTTGACTTCTCCCGTTCAAAGTCATTTTACAGCTGTTCATCTGAAAATATATCAGTGCAGTCCAGCACTGGTTTGGGGAAGATTTGAGGCGGTGCAAACCCTGCTGCAAAGTAAAATGTGTGAAGGAAATTCGGTACTTGACTTTCTGGTTTCTGTAGAGTGAACATGTGTAGCATTTCACTGTCACCCGCTGGAGGGGAGGGTGTAGGTCTGCTGCGCTCTGGCTGGTCCACAAATTTTTAGGTCTCGCCTGACCCAGCGCATGCGCTGGTCTGGAGAGACATTTTGTGAGGGCTCCAAAAAGTGCTACCAGGCCAGCCTAGAGCTACAGTGCATGTACGCGGGCGCGCGCGTCGCGCTTTACCGCGATTACTTTCACTTTCGCAGCCTCGGTGCCGCTTTGATGTTTGATCGCGATCGCTTCAATAGAATGCAGCAGTTAAAACAAGCATTGGCATTGCCAATAAGTCTCGCTTTTGGGACCTTATAAGTGTTTAGTTATGCAACTCTTGCATGGCTAAACTCTTAGGGGCAGATTTACAAGCCCCTTGCGCCTCTTTTACGCCGCTGTTGCGTCACTTTTGTGATGCAGCGGCGGCGCAAAGCCAGCGCCATGGTGCAGGGTACTTACAACGTGACGCATCTGGGAGATGCATCACGTTGTAAAGCCGTGCACCACATGTAGGCGTTCCGGCGCGGGGGGGGCGTTCCGGCGCAGGAACGCCTCCTAAAAGTGGCTGAGTGAAATCTACAAGATTTCACTCAGCCTCTTTTAAGGCCATGCTGCGTCAAAACCTTGCGCCTGCTTGAAGCAGGCGTAAGGATTGACGCAGCATTTTAAAGATAGGGCACCCCGAGCCTTGCTGGAACTGCGTCGCGCTTGCGACGCAACTCCAGCAATGCGCCGCCTTTACGGCAGCAGATGCGTCACGCATCTGTGCATTTTTGCCCCATGGTGCGCTACAATGTAAATGCGGCGCATCCATGGTGGCGGAGCCGTGACGCACAATAACTGGCGCATCCTTGCTGATATGCAGGGATGCGCCATTTATTGTAAATATGCCCCTTATAAGGTCCCAAAGGCGAGACCTATTTGCTATGCCAATGCTTGTTGTATTTATGTATTTGTTTTACATTTTTCTGTAGAACCCCTCTTGTCAGTGTGCTTTACAGTGAAATATTCTGTGGAGTTTAATGTCTCGGGTTAACCTGCAGCAAACAGAGGGGCTAGGTAACAGAGTTAACAATTAAATAAATGTAAACGTTTGTAGCAGCAGGTTTGTTTCTGATTAAAAATGTAAGAATAACAGCGAGAAATGGGATATTGTAACGAAGTAGAGTGGGGATAGGCAAGGAAGGGTGAGAGAGGAGTGTGATTAAAGGACATAGGAAAGGGTGCTGATGGTATCCCAGTTCAAGTAGCATTTGAAAATAAAAAGATCAGCTTTGACAAAATATGATTTAATAGTTATGCAATAAAATGGGATGATTTTTTAAGTATATTTCTACACATCAAATGTAATAAAGGTACCATATCTACTAATGAAAATTAGTCTGCGTGAGACAACAGCCTATTACCAGCCTACATTTCGAACTCTTTTATTTAAAGACCTGTCCATAAGAGCTGCAAAAGAAAGAATGAAACAATGTGTGCAGTTTGAAAGTGCACCCCTCTCATTGCCCATCCTCTTAAAAGTGTCAGCCAATTAATGGGGAACGCAAAATAAACATAGTGCAAAATAAACATAGTGCTCCCTCTCTTTCTATTTTTGGCATGCTCTGCACTGATTCAAAGCAAAATGGCTGAATGTGCCAGTCCCGCCTCTCACCGTGCGCCTTCACAGAATGAAACAATGGCCGATGTTGGCTGCTGCAAGATCTACTGTGTTTCCAAGCATGCAGCTGCTGGGGGAACAGGTTCTCAGGGTGTAATTGTGTATTTCAGCTGTGTAATTACCCACTGCGTCACTTGATTCTTGCAAAAAGCTCTCGGTCAGCCAGAACCAGCCAATTACCAGCCACTTTCAAGCCTGCCCTTCTCCACCAAAGGGCACTGGAAATAACTACTTTCATTTTCCAAAACACACCCCGCACCTGTCTGGGGTAAGGCCACAGATAAAATAAAGTTTTGTTAAAATAAATTATGTTGTGCTGTTTGTGTTAATTTGCTTATGTAGCACCAAGGACCATGAGCCTGAGAATGTGCACTGAGATTAAATTACTTAGAAAGCAACACATTTTGAGCTTCTTAGGGAAAACCAGTGGTTACAATTTTAAATTGGAAGTTCTACCCAACAGGTGTTCTGGGGAGTTTAGTGGCCCACAACACAAAATTTCATAAATACCTAGTTATTTTATTTTTTCCGATGTAACTTCTCTACAAAAATATGTTTCATTTTTGTAACAGCAAAAGCTAACACTTGGCAGCCACCATCTTTATTCGTCCTTAATTTTCTCTGACACATTTCAACTGGATGAGAGGCACGTGTTACTTTCTTACTTAATGTATTAAGTTTGGTATTCCAGCATCAGTGCTCCACATAAAGCAACAAAGTAACATGGCTTTACAGCAAGCCAATTTTTTTGTGGATGTGCTGTGATGTGTGCCCGGCGAGGTGATCAGGAAGAAGGGATTATCAGGGACACACACATGCCATTAGAATATTTTTAAAGTGTCAGACTGATGTATGAGAATTCATGGAAAAAACGAAAAGTATGAAACGACATTGAAGGAAACCAAGTCCTGAAAATCCAATTTCAAGGAAAGATACTTTTAGGAAATACAAATAAACCGAATATTAAAAGTTGCATTTCAAAGGAAAGATCATTTTAAAGAGACATCTAAAACCACTCTCTTGGGTGACGATTAGGGGTAGTATGGGCTTTCTGTTCAGGAATGTGTGATGTTTACATATGATGAGGCATTTTATGGATTTCTAGGGTTCAGGGATAGATGAAGTTTAGGGGTGGTGAGGGTTTTTTAGGGATCAGGCACGCGTGGAGTGTAGGGGTGGTGAGGGTCTTTTTGAGTTCATGGATGGTGGAATCGGGGTGTGAGGGGTTTTAAGGTTGGGTGCAGGGATGAGTGGAGTTTAGTGGCGGTGCAGGATTTTAAGGGATCAGGGATGGGTAGGATTCAGGCATAAAAAGGGGTTTTTAGGGTACAGGAATGGGTGGGGTTTACGAATCATGAGGGGGTTTTAGGTTAATAGATGGGTAGAGTGTAGGAGTAGAAAGGGTGGAATTTAAGGGTCTGAAATGGGTGTAGTTTACATTTGGTGAGGGGTTTTTAAGATTCAAGGATGTGTGGAGTTATGGTTTGAAGGGGCACTTAGGGTTCAGGGACCATTACATTTAGGGGACAGGGATGGTTGTAGTTTATGTGTGGCGAGGTAATTTTAGGGGGCTAAAATGGGTGGATCTTAAGGTTCAGGAAATTAAAAGCATCCAAAGTAATTGATTGACAATGTAAAAGATATAAATCCAAAATAATGTCCCTTGACATAAGGGATTTAATTAAATACCCTTGACAAAAATGTTTTTGAAAGTAAGACTTGCAACCATTTAATTTGCACCCTAAAAATATGTATGCAGAAGCCCATTTTGAAAACAAAAAGAAATTCTATTAATTGGTTTCTATGAAATAGTAAATGCCAGTCCTCCTGAGAATTTCTATGAATCCACTTAGATGAAATGGTTTATCAATAATGGTAGTCAAATAAATCATTGTACTATGAAATCACATACAACCATCATAGATAGCTGCATAATTCATGTTTTTTCCCTATACCAGTAACACAGACTGGAGGAGGGCAATTATTAACTTACATGGATTTTTCTGTCTGGCTTGACACTGGAAGTGTCACCTGACCTTTTAACCTACACCAATATTGTTCTACAGTTCTTTGCTTCCACACAAATACATATCTATTCCCACATTATTTAACTTGAATGGTCCACATTTCCACACATACACCATTCCTTTAAAGCCAGACTTATCGGCATTGTCAATGCTTGCTACAAGTATAAGGTTGCTTTTCAGACAGTTTACTGATCATTCTGTTTGCTTTGGTTTTACCGTCTTCTGGTATTCCCTTCTTTTCTTGCACTTTCTGATATTTGCATTAAGAATCCTTTGTGAATTGCATTAACATGTTTTGAGTTCTCCCTTTCTCCACTCCTGATCTCCATGCCATGAGTGCTGCTACTGGGCCCTGGTTTGGAACATTTATCTACACAGTATCTTAACTTGTATAAGATCAGGTGGAGGATTGTCTGCTGGACTTGTGGTACAGGTGTTGAGTGTGCAGTGTCTTGAAGGTCCTGCTTCCTGTGTGCCTAGTCCATGGGACTTGTTGCTGAATGTGTCTGGTATGCATAGCTGCTGTTATGAAAAGAGACAGATACATGGGATCTGTGCAACCCCTTTACACTACATACATTGTGTGGTGCATGATATGTTTGTGTGTATGCACATTCCTTCTTTGCTGGTCCAACTAGTGTTTCTTCTTCACACACAAGTGCTGGTGTGTGAAGCAAGGAGCACACTGGTTCCTAGTAAGACATCTCTTGCCATACACCTATAAACTGACTCCTTGAAGTGAAACCTGTCATGCAAATCGACAGCTGTGACTTTCTTGCTCCACTCAAAAACCCACAACATAATTATTTTGGTCTTGTCTGTGTTAAGTTATCACCAATCTTTGTACATTCAATAACTGAAGATATCTAGGCAGGATATTGGGTCACTTACGACTGAATGGCTGAGTGGAAGTACTGTAGTCTAGGTTTTCCATGGTATGATGCAGTCACATGAAGCTGCTCATCCAATTTCAGTTCAGGTGAAAGGATGAAAACAGGTCAAACGTCTCCAGATTCAGTGGAGTCACACATTTCTGTTTTAATCAGGAGTGTTACAATTACAGAATATTCCTCAAAGGAGTTGGCAGATTTACTCAAGCCTGGTGCAATATCAATGGGAAGGTCCTTCAGTAACTTAGATGGACAGGAGATGAGAGGGGAACCTGAGCATCTGCTACTATTATACAGAGCAGTTGTTCGATCTTGCAGGGAGCAGCAAGAGAAAGATGAATCTGTCAAAAGACTAAGCCAATGCCAATGTCATTTGACACCAAAACCGGTCCCAGGATGCTTGTTTCAGGTCCAGGGAGCACCTGGCTTTGCAGTTCAGGCTGGAGTGTTCCCATGAGGAACAGGGTCAAGACTCATTTGTATATGGTTGTGTCCATCTGGGACAGTGTAGTGAGTAAAAGAACGATGGATTTAGCTCAGATCTCTTGACTGGGGTTGAATGTTTGATTTAGTCAGCATTCCATCCATCATTTGTTGCTGCAGCACTTTTCGTCCAAAGTAGGTTGGGTATGCCCTACGTGGGATGGGTATGCCCAGAAGTGGGTCCCTTGCTCGCTGTGCCACTGGATTCAACTTAGCCTGGCTGATGAGGGGTGATATACCCTGAAACCAGCCCCAGGATGCTTGTTTCCAGTTCAAGGAGAACTCAGCTTGGCAGTTCGGGCTGGACTGTTCCCATTAGGAGCAGGGTCAAGACTGATTTGCATATGGCTAGGCCCAAACTGGGGTGGGATAGTGAGCAAAAGAATGATGGATTTAACCCAGATCCCTTGACAGGGGTTGAATATTTGATTCATTCAGCATTCTGTCCATCGTTTGTTGCCGCCTCACTTTTTGCCCTAAGTGGGATGGGTATGCCAAGACATGAGTCCCTTGCTCACTGTGCCACTGGATTCAAGCTAGCCTGGCTGATGAGGAGTGTCATCCCTAAACCGGTCCCAGAATGCTTGTTTCTGGTCCTGGGGGGACCTGGCTTAGTAGTTCGGGTTGGACTGTTTCCATGAGGAACAGGTTCAAGACTGATTTGTATATGGGTGGGTCAAAACTGGAGTGGCATAGTGAGCAAAAGAATGATGGGTTTAACCCAGATCCCTTGTCTGGGGATGAATGGTTGATTCATTCAGCATTCCGTCCAACATTTGTTGCTGCAGCAATATCAATTGACAAGCCAGTTTGAGAAGCCAGGCTCTGTGGAAAAATGATATATACTTCCTGTATATTTATTTGTGTTTTAAATGTGTTTGTACTTACTGGACTGATAAAGCCCAAACAAAACAATTGAGCGCCATTCAAGAGGCTTATTATTTGATATTTCTAGTGGGTGCCATAGAGGGAGAGGGGCAGGAGAGTGAAATGAGGCCACTTGCTAAGCCAAGAGGGGCCTGGGTTAGGGGGCAATGGATGGAGGACCAAAGTGGAAATTTTTGCTTCAGAGAGCGCATGAGTGTGTGTTAATGATGCAACGGGTGCTACTTGAAGAGAAGAGTAATACAAGAGTTATGTGACTTGCCTGATCTAACTGGAATGGTGCTCGGATTTTAAGTGCCTAGCAATTGACCTTCATGTGGAAGCTATTTATCAGCATTTCACACAACTCTTCATAGACTTTGATTATATAAGTGATTGTTGGTGACTTCGGACTCTCCTCAAGGAGCTTGACATTTCTCTTGGTATGTAAGTGCCAGACTTGGCCCGCCACACCGCCATGTTGGCAAATGCCATTGCCCCCATCCTCCTTGAAGATGACTGCTTGCCATACTTGGAGATCCCAACCATGTCACACAGTAGTTATATATAGAATAAGGATTATGTTTTCTTTGCTTTAGTATTCTGCTGGTGATGGCAGGGGAACAGGATATGTATGTTTTATGTTCTACACTTTTCTCCGCCATAGCACATCTACACTGCCTCACTGAGGTAGCTGAAACTGACTGAATTCCTTTTGTTGTACGTACTAGAGGGTGGTTTTGGAGTTGCCTGGCTCGCGAGCCCATTAGCAGAGCCATCTTCAAAGGGCCTTTTAGTCTTCCATTGTGATGCTTATTTTATGCTTTGCTAGCATTTATCTTTTAATTTAGTTTCTTTTTCATTACCAGAAGTGTCTGCCAAAAGGGAGCTTGCAGCAGAAAAAGAGGGGTTGCTCAACCCTTGTTTTAATTTTAATTTCACCCACTCACTGTTTAGTCTATGCTGTAAAGTGCTTTGTTGCCATGCCCCCAGACATGCTTCACTTTGATGCTGACCTTTAAAATTGGCCCCATAGCACGTCCGTGTCACTGGCGTGTTGAAGGTGCACTTAAGGCAGGCCCGTCTGCGCAGGTCCGTGCTCGGACCATGCTCAGTGCCAGCCAATCTGCCCATTTTGCCTCACAGCCCAGAGCCCTAATTTGCTAATCCTAGGATCAACTTCTCAGCATGAATCATTTAGGTAAGCAGTGCCACAGCCCCACTTTAAGTCCACTGAGCCCCTCTGACATCTGCTCTTGCTGTAAGCTTGCACTAT
Organism: Triturus cristatus; assembly: GCF_964204655.1. NCBI lineage: Eukaryota > Metazoa > Chordata > Amphibia > Caudata > Salamandridae > Triturus > Triturus cristatus. The sequence continues at coordinate 1,283,401,076 of NC_140585.1, forward strand.
CCAACATCAAAATTGAAGAACTGAGGGCCACTAAGGGCGCTAGCCTTAAGCCACCCAATCACAAAGGTATTTTTCCCTGTACTCTTATTAACGCCCGTTCTCTCATCAAACACATGCTGGAATTTGCTGACTTTCCCGAATCTTAATCTCTGGACATTGTTTTTATCACAGAGACCTGAGCTGATGCAGCCTCTGGACCAGAGTTTTCTGTGGCGGTTCCTGCAGGCTACTATTTTTTTAAAAAAAAAGATGTGGTGGATTAGCCATCTTTTATTGTGGCTTCTTCAAAACCTCATTCGTAGGACTTACGGGCTCTAGGGAGATCAAAGCATTGTCATTTAAAATTGAGTTTACCAAGTGTTACTCTTTCAACGGCCTTCTTGTTGAAATGAAGACACTCTGAAGCGGGTAAAGTTCAAGCGTCTTTATTCTGTCATCCACTCTCCGCCACTGACAGCCTGTTGAACATTCCAAGGTGAACTCTGGAGGATCGTTCCAAGAGGGAGGAAAGGCGGGGGAGGACAGGAAGCTACCACTAGGAAGAGAAAAGGAAAGTCACCTCAGGGAAGGAACAGGGGAGAAGGAGAGAGATTACAACACATCTCCCTTCGTAGAGAAAAGGAAAACAGGGGAAAAGGACGAGGTGAGCGGGTACCAAGAACCTGTGAGTAACAAGCTTGATGTATCAGTAACATGGAAACCCCCAGGGTCTGGACGGCGGGGATCGCCAGCAGGGAAAGGAAGGAAAAACCGCCCTGTTACATCTTAAGGAACAAATCATAGCTACATCATACCATAAGTACCAGCTATATCAGAGGGATTTTAGTCCAAAGCATAGGCATACTAGAGGGGTCAAGGTGGGATTGTAGGCAGATTGCAATTACTGTGCAGGCAACTAAGAAGATGGGAAACCCCTCCCTCAAACAACAACATAGAAAGAGAGAAGGCAGAAGGAAAACTACGAAACGAGCAGGAGAGACATGCCAAGGACAACCCCCATCACACACACCGGCCAGGAAGGCCAGAAAGAAAGCCGAATGAGGCAAAACGCAAAGTATTCACCAGCCTACCTACGAACGAACACAAGGAGGAGGGAATAACAGATCACCTCACGACAGGGAAGGAAGGGAATGAAAATGCGAACAAGGTAAGGCTGGAGACACAGGACGACATCAAGCAGTGTGACGTCCAATCACACAGACGAATCCAAGTATGACAACAGGATGAAAACTGAACAAGGAGGAAGCAGAGAAAAAGGCAAAGTACGTACAAACGGCAAACTTACTTCCCCCCCCCATATTCAATAAACAATCCCAAAGCATGAGCTTGACATGCGTTATACAAAATCCAACTTGCAACCTTTAAGAGGACAGTATCAGTCATGTGGACTAGAACACCTAACCCTCTTCTACTCCTGTGAGCGAGGTGAGGAAAACTTGAAAGAGACTGAACCCATAAGACGCCCTAAGTAGGGAGCCCTACTTGAAATGAAGACACTCTGAAGCGGGTAAAGTTCAAGCGTCTTTATTCTGTCATCCACTCTCCGCCACTGACAGCCTGTTGAACATTCCAAGGTGAACTCTGGAGGATCGTTCCAAGAGGGAGGAAAGGCGGGGGAGGACAGGAAGCTACCACTAGGAAGATAAAAGGAAAGTCACCTCAGGGAAGGAACAGGGGAGAAGGAGAGAGATTACAACACTTCTCATATACCACCCCCAGGTTCCAGTGCAGCCTCTACTTGTAACTTCTACCAACTATTGGACATTAACGTTGACTCATCTGATTTCAGTATTCTCAACTACTTTAATTTTCATCTAGAGAATGCCTTAACAGCATCTCTACCCACCTCATTGACCTGATGGATAGCATTGGCCTAGCACAACTTGTCGAGGGACACACTTACCTTGCAGGCCATCTGCTTGATGGAATCTTTTCCGACAACCCCCATCTGCAAAGTCTTTCCTCCCTTTCACTGGTATGGTCAGACCATCTGGCAGTCATGTTCAATTTTAAACTTACCCTAAACTCTCCCGCCACTCTGTGCTCCCTGCCCTCAAGGCCTTCTTGCCCCTGGAATGCCATTGACACTGACATAATAAAAGCCACTTTAGCCCTGACTCCCCCTGCAATTTCCAAAGATCTTGACATGGCAGCCAACTCCTACCATCAATGGACTTTCTCGGCTTTAAAGCAATTAGCACTACCTAAGAGCCACAAGAGCTCCAGAACCACGCCCTCCGAACCCTGGTTTACGGAAAGCCTGAGACTCCAGAAACAGATCTGTCGCAGGCTGGAAATGAAATGAAGGTTCAACTATGGCCTCACAGAAAGAGAAGCGTACAAACGCTCTTTGTCAACATATAAGGATACGATCTTTAAAGAGAAAATTTGTTTCTACACCCGCAAGATAGAATCCACAAAAAGCTCTTTGAAAGATCTGTTTGCTACTGTCAAATAGCTAACTAAGCCCCCAGAAAACAAAACTAGTAACATCCGCCAAGCTTTCTACAATTCATCTGCTTTTTTCTTTCAAGGCAAGGTGAAGGAAGCCTTCAATCTTTTCTTGATAAACCACGGATCCGCCCAGGGCCTTGCAGTGGACACTCCTTTAGGGACAACCGGAAACAAACATCCTGCCTGTTTTACCCGGGCCCACCACCGACTCAACTTACCCAGTCCTCAGCTCACTTCGGGGGATATTTCTGTCACTCTGTCCACCTTTTCTCCATTTTGCCCCGCACAAGTCATGACCCTACTTAGCCAAAATAAATCAGGCTCCCCTTTGGATCCCTGCCCTCCTAAAATTGCTCATCCTGCACCCGAAATCATCTCTGTTCATTTCACAGATATGTTTAACCGAATGTTTAGAACAGGCTACTATCCTACAAAGCAGAAGTTAGCCTCAGTTCTCCCTCTACTCAAGAAGCCTAATTTGGATGCCACAGATTCCAACAATTACTGACCTATTTCACGCCTTCCATTTGTTGCAAAAATTTGTGATAAAGTCATTATTTCTGAACTGGTATCTTTCATTGAGGACCAGGGTCATCTGGACCCTACGCAGTCCGGCTTCAGAAGCCATCATAATATGGAACTTGCTCTAATTACGGTGTCAGAGAATATTAGACAGACCACTGACGAAGGAGGAAATGCTGCCCTGGTTCTATAAGATCTCTCGACAGCATTCCACACAGTTAACCATGACATCCTCCTTGACCATCTTTTCTCCATTGGCATTAGTGGCCAAGCACTTACCCTTCCTATAGCTTTTCTCACTGATCAAGAACAATTTGTCACTCTCGAAGAAATTGATTCATCCCCCTTCAGCCTACCTTACGGCACTCCCCAGGGCTTTTCTTTAAGCTCTACCCTTTTTTTTTATATCTTTGCCACTCCACTGGCCATACTTATCAGGTCTTTCAGGTTCTCGTGGTATCATATGCCGATGATACACAAATAGTGGTATCAGCAGCTTTTAACCCAGCACATACAGATACGTGTTTCTAAAACTGAATGCTCCAGGTTGGAAAATGGATATCTCAAAACTGTCTGAAGCTGAACTCTGGTAAAACGGTGGTACTGCTCTTTGGGGGGAACACTTCCATTTGGTCCCTGTTGTGGTGGCCCCAGGAACTTGGCACACTCACCACCCCAGTTACGAAGGTCAAGAACCTTGGAGTTGTGTTGAATTATAAACTGTCTTGTGAGAGTTATGTCCATTCCATCACCTCATCCTCCTTCCATACCTTTAAGCTTCTTAAAAAATAATTCCCCTTTATCCCGCAGAATTTGCAGAAAATAATTATATCGGCCCTCATTCTTTCAAAAACTGACTATTGCAACGCATTATTTGTTAACATTCTGGAAAAAATGTCAATGAAATTCAGATCCTACAAAATGCAGCTTCTCACTTACTTCTGGGCATTCCCAAGCATGGGTTGGCATCCTCTGTACCCACCCAGCTCCACTGGCTTCCTGTTAAGAAGCGTATAGATTTTAAGGCCCTGTGCATCGCCTTCAGGGCACTCCACGGTACTGGCCCAGCCTACCTCAGGCAAAGTTTTCACTGGTACACCCCATTGAGTTTGCTCCCCTCTGCTGGGGCCCACAATCTTGTAGTCCCAAAATGTAAAAAATCTTATTGGGGCAGAAGTGATTTTGTGACAAGCACAACCAGACTCTGGAAATCCCTCCCACTTGAACTGACAAGAAAGACAGATTTGCGAGCTTTCAGGAAAGCCCTTAAAACCTGGCTTTTTAATCTATAACTCCCTTTATCTCCATATCCCTCACTATTCCATTAGGCTACCTTCCCAGAGCTTAGCGCCTAGACACTCTAGGGTATTTGTGTGCTTTATAAGTCACATTTTCATTTCATTACAATGATATTTTAATTTCTCTTTCCGTGGAAACCTCAGACCCCAACAGAGCATTTCTGCTCGCCTGGTGGGTGTGTAGCGGAGAGTATGCTACTTCCTCGAGTGTCTCACAATTGCATCAGGATATTGGGTTAACAGCTGTCATTCCAGCTTAATAGTGTCTATACTCTGCTCCAAGTCAGACATGCAGCTGACTGAAGCATGGAGGCTACTGACTACTTCATTAGTCGCCCAGTTCAGCTCCTCAATTATTCACCAGCCCAGCATGTGTCTCTACGTTGACTGTCAGACACGGAGCATCTCAGTTCCTTGGAGAGTGTTCCCTGGGCGAACACACATTGCTCCCCAGCCCTTGGCAAAGGTGAGGGCATTGGAGAGAATTTTCAATGGCCTTAATACTCCTGACTGAGAAGAGGGTTAGGTGTAAATAATGTTAGTAGCTTCCTGTGTATCCCTTGGTTATTTTCTTTTTTTTTCAATGCAATAAACAATTGTGTATTTTAAAGAAAAAGTTCTCTCAGACCAGCCATTCTGGTTAAACATAGAATGTACCGTATGTATGTTTTTAAAGCAATGAGCAATCTATGTACCCTATTTTAATATTGTTCTTAAATTTTTCAGTATATGTAATGTTCTTTAGAAGCAGTGCAATATTGAAACTACATTATGAAAATAGAAAATGTTTTCCAAGGTCACATTCTTCCATCATTGTCTTCTGAAAATGGTTTGTAGTCACCAAACCTGGCCAATGGCTGCACCGTGCGGCTAGTACCTGTATAGACACAAGCTGCTGTCCGCAGCGTCTGGCTCTGTGCAGCAGATCTGGGGCTAGGTGTGTCGTTCAGACATGCCCTGCACAGTTCCAGGGGCCACAGACCCCACTACGTAAAATCTGTTTCCATGAGTGCAGGAATCGGGGCAGACAGTTTGAACTTTGGCCCAGCGCCGAGGGAGGCAGAGCCCCAGTTCTGAGGAGTCAGGGCCCACTTTACTTTATGATTTTGCAGGATACTTCGTATGCGTTTAGCCACTGTTCATGCATAGAGACTCTTTACAATCAGAGACACTTTGCGCATGCCCTGTTACCAGAAGACCAGTGGCGTAGCGGGGCGGAAACGATCCTCTATGGGCGGCTTGAGTTTTGGGGGTGGCAGCATCCACCCCCAGTCTTACCTGCGGCCGCCCTGGGGTGGCAAAGGCAAAAATCGCCAACACCCCCTGCTCTTACATTCAGCCGCCCTGGGTGGCTGCCCCTGCTTTTGCCACCCACGGTGGCAGCATAAGGCCTAGCTACACCACTGCAGAAGACGGTTGTTGGGTTACCAGAAGACGCTTGTTAGGAAACCGACAGGATTATGACACACAGGTCCATTCTTACTGTTTAATTTCATTACTCCTTCCTTTTAACCAGACCCTTTTTAAAGGTATCACTCAACCAGATATATGTATCATATAGCGCCTGATTACTGTGTAATGAAATGTTAGAGTTGCAACTATTTAACCACCTCCAGAAGTAAGGAAGACACATTTCCAAAATGAATAAGTCCATCAAGTACATAGAATGAAATAGTCTTCAGGCCTGAAATATCAATGGTAAATAACAATATCCACTGCAGATAATGCCCAGTAACCACCCATTGCCCCATGACCTAAAGCAAAGGTCTCAGAATCTACTTCTGTTTTTTCCCATGAAATTGTAGGGTGGCTTAGAAAAAGCCAAAATACAGCTAACAAGTGCTGTATAGAAACACCTTCACAGGACCCTAACAAGGTAGGCAATTCACTGGGGTGGACAGTCACCACTCCTAGACTTAACATCTTATCCTGGCTTTACCACTTTGCCTAAATATGCTGGAAATAGGCATTGAATTATAAATCTGTGCAGGACACCCAATATGGTGTCATTTCCCCGGGAAGGTAAGCCCTCAGCATTTCCATCACAATCACTGACACCTTTGTTGTTGCCTAGTCGGCTAGCTGGATATTGAGGAACCAAGAGCATGCTTTTTAATCCCAGCCTCCTAATATGGCAAAATGTTGTGCTCTTAACCAACTACCTTTGGAACTTATTCCCCTGTTCCCATTGTTTGTTCGAGATTTGGAGTAAGTAGAATCAATCGAACACCCAGTAGGAAGTTTGTAGTTAAAAATCTAAAACACTGGAGTGGCTATTACCTCCAGGGCGGGTTGGTAGAGGGTGGCGACTGTCATAGGATATTTATCAAAATGTAATATGGTGGTCAAATGATTTCCTTTACAGCAAACAGCACTACATTTCAGCCTCAGGCTCTTACTTTACCAAACTGTTTGGTCTTGGACAAATTAGTCTCTACCTGTGGTTCTGTCCCCTGATCTCACAGAATGTGAGCACCTTGAATGAGGCTTAATTGAAGAACTAGGCACACTCCAGCACATGCCCCTAGCATTGTTTTATATTCATTCATTCTGGTCTGTTCAGCTGCAGTTCTCCACCTGCCCGATTATTAGCATCTTTAAAAACGACCATGTCCCTGAAACTGCTTAGTGCAGGGCCACTCCTGTGCTTCAGCTCCTCTCTCCCAGCCACTTTCACCTCTTGCCTAGCTCACAGATGGCTGAAACAGTGAGATATGGGCACCCTGGTGGGATGCTCAAGGTATCCTGGCAGGCAAACTACCTGTGAGCAGCTGAAAGCAGAACCTTTAACACCCTGCACTTGCTGAGGTGGGCAGCGGAATAAACCTTCAAAATGGGATCGGTGGCCACCCTACAGAGGAGTCATTGAAGAGGTTTTTTTCTACTTTTGCGAACTGTTTGGAAACTATGGGGCATAGTTACAATAACTGGCGCATCCCTGCATATCAGCAGGGATGCGCCAGTTATTGTGCGCCACAGCTCCGCCACCATGGATGCTCCGCATTTACAATGCGGCGCACCATGGGGCAAAAACGGCACAGATGCGTGACGCATCTGTGCCGTAAAAGTGGCGCATTGCTGGAGTTGCGTCGCAAGCGCGACTCAGCTTCAGCAATGCTCTGGGGGGCCCTATCTTGTTAATGCTGCGTCAATACTTACGCCTGCTTCAGGCAGGCGCAGGGTTTTGACGCAGCATGGGCTCAAAAGTGACTGAGTGAAATCTTGTAGATTTCCCTCAGCCACTTTTAGGAGGTGTTCCTGCGCCGGAACGCCCCCCCCTGCGCAGGAACGCCTACTTCTGGCGCAGGGCTTTACAACGTGACGCATCTCCCAGATGCGTCACATTGTAAGTACCCCGCACCATGGCGCTGGCTTTGCGACACCGCTGCGTCACAAAAGTGACGCAACGGCGGCGTAAATGAGGCGCATGGGGCTTGTGAATCTTCCCCTATATGCTAAATGGTTTCTGTGTACACCAGGCCCATGAGCAGTGAACGAACCACCTCCATGTTCCAAGCTCTTCGCTCCCAATTCCTAAATCACTTTATTGATGTGTGAACCCCAGTGTGGAATTTCCAAGTTAATTTGCAAAACCGCGCGTGAGGTATCCTATAATACGACTGGAATATTTATCCCAGTCGGTGACTGCCAATTACATTGCGATTCACAACCATAACAAAGCACAAGATATAAAACACAGCAGGAAGCAAATGTCAGGAATTCATCAGTCACGCAGTTCGAGAGAGCACAGGTAAGACGGCACAGGGAAATAAAAAGTACCGATACACATCAAATCGGCTTAGTTATTAGAAGAAATGCTGTTTGCTCTTTTAACTTCAACGTGAATGAATGAAATGGGTCAAACCTTTAAAGAACACTCCATTGTTTGGAAATAGGCTTATAAACTGCCAAAACGAAGGTTCGAGAAAAAAACAAAAGGCAGAATTATTTTTTGTGCAACGCAGCATAGCAACCGGATATTGGAGAAATTAAAACATTTCTTCAACTTTGCGCCTCCTTTATTGAAGTGTTATGTTTTTTACACAAAACCCAGTCTGACCGTCCTGGTAGATGTAGGGGCATATTTACAATAAGGGTACTTGTGTTTCAGTGAATGATTATTTATATGCAGGAAGGTGTCCCTTCCTGCACATAAACAATCCCGAATGGCGAATTGTAACTTCTATGTGGGCTGCAGAATGTAGCACCCCTAGAAGGAGAAAATCGCCATTATTTAATGATTGTTTATGTGCAGGAATGGGCACCTTCCTGCACATAAACAATCATTACTGGCATTTAGCTCTTTCTATGTGTGCTGCAGAATGCAGCGCACATAGAGCAAAAATCAAGGAGAAATAAAAGTATTTCTACTCGTATCGCCATTCTAACGCCTGTTCTTACATGGCATTAGGTTTTGGCACTGCCTCAGATTTACACCTCCTTGTAGTGACTTAACTCTGCTTGGGACCCCTTCCCATTTGCAACTGGCTTACCACTTACTTGAAGTAGGCGATAAACTGCGATTGTTTTGCAACTGCATTCCAGTAGCAAAACAATTGTGTATCCCCCTGCAACTTGCTATTAGGAAGGGACCCCCTTGGCATGCCCCTTCATAAAAGCAACTCACAAACCCTATTTTGCTAGTCAGTAATAGGTTACCGACTCGCAAAATAATGTTTGTATAAAGTAAAACGCATTTTATTGGTCGCAAACAGCCAAATGGGTAATTTGCGACCAGTAACATTTCTCGTACATCTGGCCCCTAGTCTAGTGATTTATTTTGATTATGTTAAAATATTTGTTTCTGCCACATTTCAGAATTACAGAAAATATGCTTAATGTGTTGTTTCCTAATTCTGATATATTCTGAAATATCTGCAGATTGCATTTACAGACATTAAACTCTTCTGTGTGCTAGAAAAAAGTGTTTCCTTTCACAGAAAGATTGTCATAAATACTTGCACTTTGAACTCAGAGAACGAAAAGTGAACACCAAGCTCCCTCGGAAGACATAGCCTGACATTTGGGGGCCGATTACGATCCTGGAAAAACCCGGTACAAACCGTGGGTCGGAGCTTTTTCTCCGTCCGACTCGTACCGGGTTGTAAAACTTTACAAACATGCAATTACGATTCGTACGGAAACACCATTCCCGTACGATTCGGAAAAAAGACCAACCGACAGAAAAATACATACAAATGTGATCCGGGACACCGCGGACGTGACGTCCGGACGGAGTTAGGCATGTTTTTACGTACCAGCAATTACGATTCGCACCGACTGCAGTCCGGATGGGAAAATTTTTACGACACCTAAAAAGTGCCGGAAAAGCTAAGTACGCAGCGATGCAAGCTGATTAGGGGGCCCGGTACGCCCCGTACCCCCCCTGCCCCCCGTATGTACGGAGCGTACCCCCGTACCCCCCAGCCCCCCGTATGTACGGAGCGTACCCCCCAACCCCCCGTATGTACGGTGCGGACCGTGGGGGTACGCTCCGTACATACGGGGGGCTGGGGGGTACGGGGGTATGCTCCGTACATACGGGGGCTGGGGGGTACGTGGGGGTACGCTCTGTACATACGGGGGGCTGGGGGGTACGGGGGTACGCTCCGTACATACGGGGGGCTGGGGGGTATGCTCCGTACATACGGGGGCTGGGGGGTACGGGGGTACGCTCCGTACATACGGGGGGCTGGGGGGTACGCTCCGTACATACGGGGGGCTGGGGGGTACGGGGGTACGCTCCGTACATACGGGGGGGGGTACGGCGCGTACCAGGCACTCGTTTGGACATCTCCATGGTTGCTATGGGAGTTCGCTCCGGACGGTCTTTTTTCCAAACAGTTGTACAATCGGATGGATGGGACGGATCGTAATTGCGCATTGGGACTTCAGTTTTCCCATTTGTACGTATAAATGTCCGGGGACGTGTCGGAGACTTTTCCCGACCCGAGGACGTGTGGGGGAATTTTCCCAATGCGATTTGTATGGACTTTTTCCCATACGAATCGTACTTGGCAGTTTTAGGCGCTTTTACCATTTGTACGGAAAAAAGTCCAGATTCAATTCGGTTGGGGAAATTTTTTCCAGGATCCTAATCGGCACCTTGATCTCTGTCTATGAATTGCACGGCAAATGTGAGTAGACAAGTCAAGATTTAAAGGCCTGTTTACACAAAGCGAGCACTTGTGGTAGAATACATTAAATGGGCTACGCTCCACTGGGGATAGTAACTGAAGCTGGCTAGGGAACAAATTAAGCCAGCAAATAGAAAGCAAGCAAATGTGAGTTACAAAACACAAAGCCAACGGTAAACAGTGGGCAGAATACATGCCCAGGGAAATATCAGAATGTCCCCAAGAAGTCATTAGCAAACCAGACAGCTGAGCTCTCTGGTAGGCTTTGACCTAAAAAGTGCTATTCAACTAGCTCTGTAATCTGTTGAGCCTCAAATAAAACTGCCAAAATTAACAACAGGAAAAAGTAGTAGCAAATTCAACTTATTTTTGCAGTTAGTGCAGCAAATTAAGCACCCAGCACTGAAATCTGTCATCAAATCCGACTCAGCATTTTATTCTTCCGAGCTCGACAACAGTCTCTTCGACTGATTTGGGTAACAATAAAAGTATCTCTTTTATTTAGTACCAGGGAGGTGGCTCGCATTGTGGAGTACTTTAAGAAAAAAGTGAGTGAAATTATTTTATAAAATATGCTAAATCCAGAATTTTTCCAAACTCAAAAACACTTTTAAGAAGGAAACAACTAGAAAACACTCCGAGAGAATGCTACTGCTTTCTAAACTTCTTTTAATTCAACACCAAAGCAGATAAAGGCAAAATCTGCAAGTGGATGAAGGAGAAAAAGGCTACGTGTTTCAATTCTGGCACAAATGTCACAATCTTACTCATCCAAAACCCCAAACAATTTCAAATGTTCAACCACTCTGTCTTGAAAAGGTAGCTGCTCCCCAATTTTTTTTTTTTAATTCTGACGCTAAACAGCTACTGATGCCAACAGAGTTGCGCTTTGCAGTAGGCTGCATCCACCCATTCTGGAGTTTGTCAGAATCCATCTTGGCCTGTAGACCATTGAGTACTAAATAACAGGTGTTCAATGGAATGGTAGTCATTTTATTGGCCATGGAAAGCTAGAAGATGTAGGGGCATATTATCAACTGGGAGCGATAAATATCGCTAAGCGTGCTTAGCGCGAATATAGCTATCGCCTGCTATCGCTGGAATTGATCGCTGAGATAGCGCGTTATTATCAACGGCTATCTCCATTGCGATAAAAATTCCAGTGAAAGCGACGAAATGGTGGATTATCGCTGGGAATCCAGCGATAATATGTCTGCGATAGGGAATAGCTTGGTAATAAGCCATGGTGGATTTAGCCGGAAGATCTACCTACCATAGGGCAATGCTGCTAAGTCAGATATTTTTCTGACGTTAGATTCCTGAGTAAATGGGGATTTAGCACAAATTCTATTCTCGCTAGGCAGGTATGGGGCATCGTTGGTAATAGCGCGAAGCTGCATTATCGATGTTTTCTCATGCTGTGAATCTGAGGCACGCCTACCTTGCATCTCATTAGCGATGAGATGCGAGGTGTTGGTGAAGCGGGTGCTACAACAAGGGAACACACGCTGAAGCCTGTTAGCGTGCCCTAGTTGATACTGCGATAGAATTATCGCCACTTTTCGGCCAAAAACTGCCGCTAAAGCGGTGATAATTCTCTTGATAATATGCCCCGTAGTGGGCCCACCGGGATTCGAACCTGTGACCAGACACAGATTCCTGGGGACATATTATCAAGAATGGCATTAAAGTTATTGCCGCTTTAGCGGCAGGAAAGTGCCACTAAAGTGGCGATAATGGGCTTGATAATATGCACTTGAGAATTCCAATAGAAGCCCATGTTATGGTGTGAACCTGGGCTTCTATTGGAATTCTCAAGGGCATATTATCGAACCCAATATCGCCACTCTAGCGTCAGTTTCCTGCCGCCAAAGCGGCAATAATTTTAACACCGTTCTTGATAATATGCCCCCTAGAGTGGATGCATTAATCCATTGACCACAAGACTGTGAAACGTTATATCATAGCTAAAAAACACATCGAAAAAAATGAATTCCTTGACATGTTCCAATTTGTATTCTCACCCAGTGCAGCATACAAATTATATTAGCTTCACTGAAAGTCGTTCCACCGGCTGCTGCAAGATTTCTGTTCAACACAAAAAACCTGAACATATCACCCCTTCTCTTGCTTTCCTCAATTGGCTACCTACTGATGCCCTATGCCTTATGAGAACCGCTTGCCTCCCCCATTCACCGTAACCTTCCCCATTGCCTTCCTTAATAGCCATTAATGTCTGTAAACTCACAAAAAGTAAGATACAAAGGGGCAGATTTACAAGCCCCTTGCGCCACTTTTGCGTCAATTTTAATATGGGAAAAGTGACGCAAAAGTGGCGCAATGGGCTTGTAAATCTGCCCCAAAAATGAGAGATTTCGGTGCATTCCACGTTTAAAAAAGACACCTTACACAGGTGCCTCTTGGGTAACGCTACTTTTAGTTTGGAATGCTATGCCAGAATACTCCTGCAAAAACTCCCTCTTCCTCAGCTTTCAAAATGCCTTCTAAAAGCATGCTAATAGAAAAGCATCTTCATTTGACTAAATAATGCCTTTTGTCCTCCCCTGCCAACCTCTGTACCTTTGCTCTTTTATGATTAGTCCTACTTGTCCCCCCTATTCACGGCTGTGCTCAGGAATAATTCGATTTTCCTCTCATAATCCAAGCCTAATTACTGGTCGATCAGTTACTTATCTAGTTTGCACTCGTCTACGTTCTGCTGACATCATCACTGTGAGTTCCTCTCTCTGGACAGCAAATACTGTCAGTATGTCCACGCATTCTGAGATTTTAAGGGAGCTACTACAGTGTTTCAACCATCAGACTGATATACTTACTCCCTCGTCATTACTCCCTGTGAGCTCATTTTAACCTAATTGTTCAGTTCAGTCTTTCTTCTACTCTGGTCATTGTAAGTATTCTGTAAGGTGTTTCTAAACTTGTTACTCGAAATACTTCTCTCTTTTTTACTGCAGACTCTACTGTGCAGCGTTCTCTAGTTGTTTCATTCAAAATGTCTTGTAAGCCTATTATTGCAAAATCCCAGAACATAGCTCTGAACTTGTTTTTGCCATTTGCTTAATCGATTCACAAGCCTATACATGCTTTTTGTGCTCTGAAACCAAGAAGGGTGGATTCTGCTGCATACAGCAATGAATAAATGAATGAATGAATTAGTTAGTTATAACTAAATAAACCCCTTCACCCTCCTGTCTCCTGTTGACTTTGGAAGACAAGCTCCAAAGGTAGGGATCAGCTCGCAGTTAGCAGAGGCCATTTTTGGCAGCGAGCACCTTCCTGCGCTATCTCAGATGACAAGTCCACACCCTGCGGCACAGGCCAGATGTACTGACGTCATAGGCCACATCTACCCTCTTATGCTCGACCAGGAAGAAGGGTTCAAAGGAAAACTAGAAAGCTCCTTTTCACCTCATTGCAGTTTAGATTCAGCTCTATGTTACAAGGGAAATGAAAGATACGTAGTCCAGTGATGTAGTTCAGGATCACAGCTTTATTCTTCAGATAGGATCCACATTAAGTCTCATGCTAGGCCTTATTCAATGCCCCACCAGGAGCAGCCTCCCTGCTGCTCAGCCCTTCCACACCAACTGATCCCTTCTTCCACTCAAATACTCTCAACATTCTGATGACATCACATAGACTGAGCAGCAAGGCAAAGGCAGCAACAGAGGATGCATTAATCACTTACTAGATCATAACACACTACATACCAGTTGTCAACATCAGACCAACTCCATACTAATTAAGTCGCTCACAGTACGGAAAACAAGAACAGAGGGAATAAAAAATAAAAGGAAAAGATAAGGAGTTCACCGCCATAACAGACCACTAAGGGCATCACTGTTCTGCAATGTTTTTTTCCTCACTGCTTTTCATCCCCAAAGCTGCCTTTGGTTGGCAAGAACTGTGACTCAGCCTACTGCTGTATTTTTGTGCTATAGGAGCAACAAATAAAGGCAATTAACACATTTCTTAGAATATTGAGGGATGGGGCACTGAGTCATATTGCTCAGACTGCAGTATGTGTTTGCCAGTCAAGATTCTAGGCCCCATCAATCACAATATTGTGAATGTTCAGAAGGGGTGATAAATATTTTGGTGACAAAATTGAAAGTATTCCCTTTACCTCCTTCAGCGCCCTCTGAAGAATTATGCTTCCATTAGTCAGCCGAGGGCCAATAACTAGGAGAATTTAATGACTTTGTGTTCAGCAATTTTAAATTGCCTCTCTTGTCAAACTTCTCAATTTGAGGCCTGACAGACCATATTATACACCAGTTTTCAGTAATATTTTCTCACTTTCCCTTACTGATTTTGCTGGTTCTGGATTCCTCTAGAATACCCCCTAATCGAATAAAGGGTGGTGTCACTTCACTTAAAATCGAGTTAATTTCAAAAAATATTTTTTTAAGTTCATAAGAGCCACGTGTGTGTCTTGCACTGGATTGCCTGGCGGTTACTGCTTGATTTGGCGCTCACATCACATTAATAAAACAGACAAGGATTATTATCTTCTTTTTTGCAGTTTTATATAGCACAAACTCGAAGCTAATGGCATTGGAGCGCTTTATAGTAGCAAAAACTAAATTACACAAGGGTACATTTATATTTTGCTTATGGGAATGGGGAAATTAAGTGATTTGCCTCTAATCACAGGATATTGAGATGACACTGAAACTGGAACCAGGTCGTTCGGTTCTTAAAGTCAGCAGCTCTGCCCATTATGCCACATAATCTCCTCACAATGAAGAATGCCATTCCTCTTGGGTACATTTTTTGTCAAGAAGATGTGCGGGAAGTGTAAAGCAAAGCCACATCTTTGATGGTTTTCACTTATATGGTGCAGTTCATTTCCTGCATCAAGTGTGAAAGGAAAAAAAAATGTCTGTGCAAATATGTTTCTGACACCATAGTGCCATAAAAGAAGGAGGAAAAGTTCAGAGGAAGCAGCACACATTACATGCAACCGCCAAACTTCCTTGCTCATAAAGAACAAGCATTTGCAATGCAATATGTCTCACATTCATGCAAGTTTGAGCTATTGGCATTGAAAATGACGATGCTTTTTATGTATGTTTTGGGTTTTAAAACATAAATAAAATCCATTGTCATTTACAATACTAGTAGCTTAAACTCTTGCAAATGCGAGACCTATTGCATTGCAATAAAGGGCCTTCTCGACCGCCTGTTAGATTGTAAATATCAGAGGAAGAGACCAGCCTTCAACGTCTTCAAAGTAGTGATAAATAGTGCAGTAAAGAAGATGTGTAAGTGTTGTAAATTACACAGACACAAACTGTGAAGTGAGAGTTACATATGATCTGATCTGGTGGTGGTGATATTGGTGGTGGTATTGGTGGTGGTGATGGTATTGGTGTTGGTATTGGTTGTGGTGGTATTGGTGGTGGTGGAGGTATTGGTGGTGGTATTGGTGGTGGTATTGGTGGAGGTATTGGTGGTGGAGGTATTGGCGGTGGTGGTGGAATTGGTGGTGGTATTGGTGGTGGTGGTGGTATTGGTGGTGTTATTAGTGGTGGTATTAGTGGTGGTATTGGTGGTGTTAGTGGTGGTATTGGTGATGTATTGGTGGTGATGGTGGTATTGGTGGTGGTATTGGTGGTGGTATTAGTGGTGGTGGTGGTTGTATTGGTGGTGGCGGTATTGGTGGTGGTATTGTTGATGGTGGTATTAGTGGTGGTGGTGGTGGTGGTGGTATTGGATTGGTGGTGGTGGTGATGGTATTGGTGGTGCTGGTGGTATTGGTGGTGGTGGTGGTGGTATTGGTGGTGGTATTGGTTGGTGGTATGGGTGGTGGTATTGGTGGTGGTGTATTGGAGTTGTTGGTGGTGGTACTGGTGCTGGTGGTCTTGGTGGTGGTGTTGGTGGCATTGATGGTGGTGGTATTGGCGGTGGTGGAGGTATTGACAGTGGTGGTATTGGCAGTGGTGGTATTGGTGGTGGTGGTATTGGCGGTGGCAGTGGTATAGGTGGTGGTGGTGGTAGTGGTATTGAGTGGTGGTGGTATTGGTTGTGCTGGTGCTATTGGTGGTGTTGGTGGGGGTGGTATTGGTGGTGCTGGTGGTATTGGTGGTGGTATTGATGGTGGTGTTGGTGGCATTGGTGGTGGCGGAATTGGTGGTGGTAATGGTGGTGGTGGTATTGGCGGTGGTGGTATTGGTGGATGTATTGGTTGTGGTGGTATTGGTGGTGTTGATGGTGGTGGTATTAGTGGTGGTGGTGGTAATGGTGGTGGTGGTAGTATTGGTGGTGGTGGTAGTGGTATTGGTGGTGATATTGGTGGTGTGGATGGTGGTGTTGGTGGTGGTGGTGTTGGTGGTGGTGGTATTGGCAGTAGTAGTGGTATTGGTAGAGGTGGTGGTATTGATGGCGGTGGTATTGGTGATGGTGGTGGCATTGATGGTGTTGGTGGTATTGGTGGTATTTGTGGTGGTGGTGATGTTGTTGTTAATAAAACAGGCTTTTGAAAACAACCCCTCTGGTGGCTTTAGTACAGATGACATGTAACACCGATGTGCTGGTGTCAGCTTCAGCCCATTAGCACAGGATTATATGCTACCTGGAATTCACATGACTTAATTTGCTGATCATTTCTATATACATTTTACTTGGTGTTGAAACAGACACGAGGTAATGCATGGTTAAAGTGATTGAAAGCAGGCGCCTGTGTTACAGGGACAGCCCTGCTGCTTAAAAGAAAAAAAGTGGTTTCATCTGAAGCAGCGCATGTCTGGCCTGCAGTCAGAGAAACTCAATAAAGTAAATAGTGCTTACAAGGCTAAATAACAGGTCCCATGTAACAACCAAAGTAAAGGGGCTAGTCGCCATGGGAGGGTACAAATGAAGACAAGGCCGTACTAAGGAGGGACTATCAAGCATTTTAACAAATCCAAAGGCAGCATTTACGAAAGACAATGACACAAGCCAATTAAAAATATGGGAGGAGAGTGGGCGCGGATTCTCTCCCAGAGCAGAGGGAGCAGTGCATGCGCGCTGCTGCTAGGCTCGAACTAAAAAAGCGCTGAAAGAAAGGGATGAAATAATTTACTTGAGCTAAACTCCACTGAAAACACAAGAGGAACAACAGAAAATCGCATGCTACAACCAACAGAAGTTGAGGAAAACAAAGTGGCAAGCACATGAACTAATGAAAAGTAAGTGCGGGTTGTAAGACCCTTCCAAGATGTATATTGATCACAAGCGCAGCGCAAGGGAAACTTAAAAAAGGACAACTGGTCAAAAGAGTTGGGGATTTGTAATGATAGAAGTAAAACAAATGCTACCTTGCAACCACCCACTTCTCTGCCTAAAGATATCTGAGGCCTCTTACAGAAGTACTCGGTTCAGGATGACATTCATAATTTGTAAGGGTGTGTGCAGAATGTCACAGCAGGTGAGGAGGGTTCCTGAGCAATTGTACGCATCAGATATAAGTCATGCAGATAATTGTAATCATGCAGACACCATCTGTAAGCTGACATGTACTAACAAAATGGCAGACTGAGCAGATTTGTACCAAATCCAAAAAAGCATTCTGAGGAACCTGGGTATTTAATTCATAGCAAACATGGTAACATTTAATCCAGAAATCTGCAAAAAACAAGTCACAAAATGGGGCTCTCTCAAAAGACTCATTTTTTGACTCTGTGCTGTCCCTGAGTCAATAAAAGGAAGGTGGGCAAGAGAGGTCTTTTCTTCCTTTCTTTTCTCATAGAACATCCTTTGAAGGCAGAAGTGTCTCCAGGATGCCCAAACTATGCCTGCTGCCAGGGAGCAAAAGGCTTCTGGAGACCGTGACTCGGCACTCCTTCCTCCACACCTCTTTCCTGATGCCATTGGTCCTTCTGTCTCCTTCTTCCTCCCTTGTGATCACTCATTTCCTACTCTATCCACCCTGCCCTTGTGCTCTTGCCCCTCCCTCCACAGCACCAATTATTTGTCCATCGCCGATGGCAAATGTTTTCCAGTTCCTCCAGATCACAGCCCACTTGTTCTCCTGTCCCATTCCAACCACTGCACTCATTCCTCTGCCCCCTCGCCTGTGGCAAACTCCTTTCGTGGCCCCCGCCTCGTGCATCGTTTGCAGCGAGAAATACACAACGCTTGAGGGAGCTTTTACTTTAGGTGGACAGAGCTACAGTAACAGCTTCCCAAACACCGTTTTCAAATTCTGCGTTTCTAGGCGGCAAACATTTTGGTTTGAGGCTACATCATTTGGCAAAGCAGACCACGGTGTCCTGGGGGGCGAGTGGTCTGGCTATAGCTTTTCACACTGATTGATATGATCCGTTGTTTGCAGGTGGGCCCTTGGGGACCGACACTTATTTTTCCTCACCAGACTTTGACCCAGACTAAGAGAGAGAAAAACACAAAAGAGGAAAAAAAGGATGAAGAAAAAGACAGGAAAAAGTGAGAAAGCGGGAAAGTAGGGTGAAAAGAAACATGCAGAAGTGAGTTTGAGGGGCAGCGAGTATCTGGTGATGGATTAAAGATGCATAAGTGAGAATTGAGACAAAGCAATCTTAGATTTCGGCACTATGGCCTTCTACAGTGACAGCTGCAGCTTCTGAGCAAAACATGTGGGCACTGGTCCTTATTGTTTATCAAGCACTGGCTGTTCACCATATTGCTCAATAAGAATTGAATGGCATCAAAGTTACTAGCAATATACAATTATATATACAGAAGTGCAGTTGCACCACTGGTATTAAGGATGAGACCTCACACCATAGAAAATTCTATTTTGAATCCCCAATAACTCTTCAGCCCCTGAGGAATTTGAACCCTGCTTCTAGATACTAGGAAGCTGTTTTCCAGACAGGTAAAGTAGATGTTGAGACGTAAATGTCCTCTGCATGGTAATGGACGTGCACCCCTGCCCTCAGTGCTCAACTGTACTGTTGCATGAATCCTTAATGCTGATTTTTCTTGTCATAGGCAGACACAGATCACATGTGAGCACCAGGTTTTAGGTTAGATTGCAGTCTGGTCAGACCCAGAGGGGCTACTACCTTCACCAGGAGCTAAGCAGCACAAGTGCGGTGGTAGCAGCATACCGTGTAGTGATTACAATCCCCAGCACACATTACACAAAATATAGAACAGATGACAGCAGTAGCTATTGTAAGTCATAAACAAATATAAACAGAATTCAGAGTTGTTTCTTAATTCTTTTATTTCTTTTAATTGGATTCTTCATAAACAGATCTTTAGCCAACACGTGTTTCGTCACCTCAGTTAATATGTACATGTGACTTTTTCAAGGCTTAACTGTCTTCAATTTGAAATATTTCAAGTATACGTACTCAAGGAGCCGGTAGAATCGGGTAATCCATGGGCAGAGCACCCACCTTGATGAATGTGTGACTACAGGGGGGCTCTCCCTTGTTCTTCCCAGTTTTAGCTTATTTGCTTGTGAAACTTGTACAACGAGAGCAAGTTACGGAGGGGCACCCTCGTTTTAGGAACAACTGGTTCCTATGGAATACCATATCCTGGTAATGAGAGCAGCATAATACCAGTGGGATCAAGAAAGGTCCTGATGAATGCTGATGTGACCTATGACTGCGGGCACGAATACAGCAGAAACATGTTTACGAACTGGCAGTAAGGCGGGGTGTAGGAATTCCTTACTCTTTCCTGTCACCACCATCCTTCACGTTTTTAGCCCTGACCGGAGGGTCCAGGAATACATTTTTGAGTAGTGACACCTCCGAGCTAGTTTTAACCTCCACTGCACGTTTCTCTCGGCGATCCCAATATAATTTGGCATTAAGTATTTGTATATTTTACATGTTTGTATTATCTACCCTTCCCTTTTTCTCTACCCCAGGCGTTTGTGTTCACGGGGGTGTACAGCAGCAAAGCCTGATGATGAGGCATGTCACAACCTTGTGAGTGAGGGCAGTATTTTCACACTGTGCATGTGCCACCACCGAGACCTTTTTCTTTTTCACACTCTCTACTCCTCTTTGTGTGTATAAGTTTGCATTTAGGGGAGCCGGAGTAGAGTTATCAGCCTCTCTCCCCTTCTTTATGTGTGATAAATAACTGCTGAAAGGACTGCCACTCTGATCAACTGCTATTCTGCTGGGCTCCTGCTTTGATGTGCTGGTCTGCTTTCTGATACTCCCTTGCCTGGGTGAGAAGGACTTGGACCAGCATCTCTTGACCCCAGAGTGACCCTATGGTTAAGTTGGCTGGCTTCCTGATCGGAAACCTCGGGACATAACAGGCTTCCAACAACCTTGCAAATGCACCTGGATTCTGCCATTGATGAGTCTATCCTGTAAAGGGACGCCACCCCAGTCCTGGAACCTTGAAAATAGGCTTAAGGTGCTTACCAGCAGAACAAACACATCATCTCTGCTGAGCAATGCATCCTTGAGCCGAACCGATGCATCTTGTCGGCTGAGCGGTGCATCTTTGAGTAGAACCGCTGCATCACTGCTGCTGAGTAGATTGGGCCTGGTGCAGAAGGTTTGCATTGCCCTCACAGTCCTCAAAACCAACACATCACTGAAGGCACGGCACATTTCTGACGCAAGTCCTCGCATCCCTCGTCAGCAGCAGCTCGATGAGGAGACAGGTAAAGATGATTTTGCTCTTACATTTCTTATTGGAACATAATGCGGACCTTTCTAAGAACGAGCCGGGTTATGTTGAGCATAACAGTTTTATTTTACTAAGCAAAGGGATTTAAAGGCTATCCTCTGGTATATTGGAAGTCAGTGCAAAGAATCTATGACCAAAGAAATAGACTCAGAATGTATCAGGCTGAAAATAAGCCTTGCTGCCAAGTTTTGTAAAAGTTGAAGTTTTTTAAAGAAATTTGTCAGGTAAGGCAAGACAAATAGCATTACAAAATAAGTTCATTCAAGATCTGGACTTTTGAACATGAGAAAATAAGTATAAAAACCACCTAAGGTTGCAAAGTTAATTAATGCATGGCCATATTACAGAATTTATTTTATCAGAAATAGTAAGACAGGAATCAAATGTAGTCCCTACATTTTAAAACAGTCCTTCTCTTTGTCTTCCAAAAGCATTAAAGTTGAAGAAAATGTGGAGAATCTTGGCAGGGGGATGAACCAGCTGTCTCTGGCAGTGCACAGTACATTCAGAGTATTCAAAGCTGTCCTAAAATCATGGATTTTAGATACAAAGTAATTAGCAAATTGATTAGATTTACTGGAAGGATTTCGCTCTGGGCTTGGTGAAGGGTTCTCTTTTAGCTCTTTAATACAAAGTAAAACTAGCTTTAGAAATGTTGGGTGCAGTACTGATTTTGGGAGCATAATATGAAGCATTTGCTTCTTCAATAAATGTTTTATACTCATGGTTAGATCAAAGCCAGCCTGTTTCAGAATAGGGTGTGTAGTCAAAACGTCATACATTGTAGGCTAATTCTTCTGAGAACATGTACATGAGTATTTTTTTTTTTTTTACAGTGAATTTACTGGAGTGGGGGAATAATATTTAAAGTACAGTCAATTGGGCATTGTAGGTTTCAAGCAGTTAAGTAGGTTCATTAGAAGTAGTAAAAGGAGTCTACAACCTTGTCTCCTCAGAATGAGGAACAAATATTGCCATTCGGGCATATCAAAAGGTTTTTTAGTACCAATGGATAATACTACTGGTAGGAGATATATTTGGTAGTCTGCACTCAGCACCTGGAAACGCCCATTATTATGTGTGGTGTTACATCCAGATATCAACCCAGTCTGGTTTGGGTGGACTAACTCATGAATGACTTTTATGAGTTGGCTAGCTAATATTTTACTTAGAATTTTATTATCCCTGTATAAGATTAAGAGAGACCAATATGACTTCCTATCCAAGGGTTCAAGCGCAATTTACAGAAGCAAGACAATGAGTGGCTCTTTGCTTGTTAGTTACAAAATGGTCTTCATCCTAAGCACCAGTGTAATGTCACCAGACTATTGAGCCACAATGTTTAACATGGCCGGCCGTCAATCCGAGTTTTCCAATGAGCTAAATCAAATGTGGCTTTTCAGAGCTCCATCAAAGGGGTTGGAGCATCCAGAGCAACAATAAGGGCTTCTTCCTCAAATAGCTCATAAATGTTTCCCCACTAGCCTCATTGCACCTTGAATACCTGCTTAATGTCATTCTTTAACTGGACTACTTCTCTCAACCATCCATAAGTGGCATAATTGTATATCCCCTAAGTTTAGACACAATTAGCCAGGGAATTCATCTTACCACTTGTGCCCTTCTGCGTGTTGTCGTACTAGGTACTGTCCGTAATCTATAGGCCTCATCTTTGAAAGTAGCATGATCTGTTTCTTCTTTCAGCAGTGTAGTCTTTCCCCCACCTCAGCATCCCAGAGGATCTATTTTTTTCACATCCCAAAGGTCCATGTCAAGATCATTTTTGGTTTCAGCACTTTCCCTACCCTGATGTCCTAATGCAATGCCCATGGGTCACCACTTCAAATACTTCCTACTCCACCATTGTGTCCTCAATTACTCCCTCATTTGCAGTAATGCATTTCTTAATTTGATCCTCACTCCCACCTCTGTACCTTGGGTCCCCCAGTGCTGCTGGCTGTTAGTGTCATGTTGATATAACTGCTCTGTTTCTGTCTCATTGAATCTTGATTAGCAGATCGTTGTGGTCCAACAATGTTTGTCCTAAAGATTCCGCCTGTGTCACCGACACATATGTATGTGCAGCATGCACTGCAAATCTATCTAGCCTGATGTGAAGTTGTACATCCATCATGAAGTACCATATATATTCTCTGTTGTTTTGACATCCACCATCTGCCTAGCAAGCCCCAGTGCATGATCCAATCCATAAGTCATCAATCACACCAAAGGTAATTAAAGAAATGTTTGCAAAACAAAAAAAGATGAAGAACCTGATAGTGGAACCTTCCAAAGAACAGCACCTAACCTGTTTTTACACTCCTTACATGATATCCCTTTTGTATTTAATGGGATCTGTGTGCACACTGTATAGTACCCACCATCACAGTACTTATTCCAAAAGGAACTTAACAATTTAAAACTAAAGCACAGGTGCGCCACTCAGAAAACGTATGTCATTTATGAAATTATGAAATGAAACAATAAAAGAGAGAGAAACAGGAATGAATTCAAGAATTCTCTTTATTTGATATGGATGTCAAAATGATTTTTTTGACATAACTTTTCTGAGTGGTGCACCTGTGCTTTAGTTTTAAAATGTTTCCAAAACGTCTAACCACTGGCAATCACTTAGAGGAGCATTCCAAACCATTGTTTTCCCTCCACTGTGCCATTCTAGACACATGCCTACCCTATGCAAATCATTACTGCTCCTGCTCCTAATGGGAACAGTCTAAGCGAACTAGCAGACAAGCACCCCCCCCCCACCCCCCCCAGAAGAGAGAAGATACAACCCCAACCGGTTTCGGCATTGTTCACCCTTGTCAGTGAGGTGTAGCTTGGATCCTATGGTACAGTGAGCAAGGGAACGGCTAGGCATATTCTTGGCCACTTAGGACATATCATCAGTCACACAAAAGGTGATGGGAGGAATGCTTGAAAAACGTCAAACCACTGGCAATCTCTCAGGGTAGCTTTCCAACCCATTGTTTTTCACCCACTGTGGTACTCTAGATAAAAGCATGCCCTATGCAAATAAATCCTCATGGGAAAAATCGAACCCCAAACTGCCAGATGAGGCCAGTGGTTAAAGCTTTTCATAACATTCTTCCCATCACTGATGGTGTATTTTAGTCAATCCACAGGTGTCTTAGCCTCTCAACCACTGGGGATGTCTGGCAGCAATGAATGGGAACTGTGGAGGTGAGTGTTCTACATTCAATTGAGGTCCTTACCCCTTAGCATGGACAAGTGTGTGAAATATGACTTACATAATGTCAGCCTAAGAAAGCAACTTCATCGGTGTTGGGTGCATATGAACTTGCCAGTAATATTTGTTCACCATTCAGCCAGCCCTTCGCCCATACGTATCCAGCCTTAGTAACTACCACTGTTGACTCCACAGAGAAGGGCATTCCCAATATCACTTATTTTAGATACTCCTCGTATATGTAGGTTAACCAGTATGAACTGATTTAGCCATTCAGAATATCTGCAATCTGCTCCCTCAGGCTTCTAAATTTCTGTTGTAGAAAGGCCATGTTTACCTCATTCTTATCATGTAACTATTTATCTTACATTTTTTCTTACAGTCCATGTTAGGAATCTATATCTAGAGGTATCTGCCATGCCTTCAGGCTTTAGTAGATCAATGAGATTCTTCGCTATTTTAAAGGCAAGGACGTCATTTAGGGGTTGCCAGGGGGCCACAGCTGCAACCCCTGGTTTCTCCCTTGTGACCCCTGGCACTGCCGTTGCAACACCTGGCCTCAGAGATAGCAAAGTCAGTGCCAAGAACAAAGGGTCATTTCCTCGCTCTTTATTTGCCACCCATTTTTCTCATTATACTAAAAGTGAATAATATTTTATTATTCATTATTAGTGTAATAGAAAATAGAGCACACTGAGCTGAAATTAGGCCTTTGGTAGCAGTTGTGGTAAGTAAAAATGGTTTTAAATGTATGCTGTGTGCTTGCTTGCGGTTGAGAGGGCATTTGAAGTGAGAGAGATCATGTTTATGTGTGAGCAAGTATGTCTGTATGTGTAAACGTGTGTGTGAGTGGGAGTGAGTGATAGTTACAGGCAGTGAGATTGTGTCAGACTGAGGCCCAGATTTACTATTTTTGATGCAAGGTAACGTTGTGCCTATTTTGCTACTATGCCTTATGTCAAAGGATAAGAGACAAAATGCCCCACGTGGTGCATTGTTTCTCTCATCATGCTCTCTCATCATGCTCTGGTGCCCTTTTGGCAGCCATGCTCCAACACACAAACCCCTGTACCATATTGCAAGGCTGTGCTTTTTCTGAAGTATAGGTTTTGTACCAGAAGGGGTGGCTTTCAGTACAAAAACTATTCTTTAAGGGTTTTCCCATTTTGTATATGTGCTGACAGTGTGGCACACATGCAAAATTGGAAAAGCATTGAAATTAAAACATTTCTCCATGCTACACTTGCCTCAAGGAAGTATAAGATTTTGGGGCAAATTCATGTCCACCAATGTTTGTCGATAGGGATTTGTATCAAAACCCACAGGTGGTTGCCTCTGAACCCTCCTGCAACACCCATGGATTGCCCCCTTGATCCACAATAATGCAAAGCAGAGCATAGTGCAACTTTGTGTCACTTTGGGATACTATCCAACCAAATCCTGGTTTGTGTTGGATAGTAAATCCCAGCCTAACACTTTGCACCAGGTTTGCATAAAAAAAGTGATGAAAACCCTTGCAAAGCTTTAGTACACCTATGCCTGTGCTTTTGACATAAAAGCCACTAGTAGTAAAATACTGATACCGGCTTACTGGAGATAATTCAAGGCATAGAGAGCACCCATGGAAAAACACTGGCATACTTGAGCAAATTCTTGGCATATAGATACCAGTGGCAAAATACTGGTACTAGAACAATAGAGGTAATTTGTGGCATAAGGGTGGACAACCTGGCATATAGGAGGGTGGCTACAATGGCAAAATGCTGGCTCTGACATACTGAAGTAATTTGTGACATAGCAGTCACCTATGATATAAGGGGAACAACCTTTACAACGCAACTGTTACAACGCACTACACTTACAACACATTTTTTACAACGCACAATCCATTACAACGCATGACATTACAACGCATGACACTACAACGCATTTTTAAAAACTACCTTTACAACGCATTCCATTACAACGCATACTACCATTACAACGCATACCATTACAACGCATAATATTACACTACACTATCCAACACTTACCCTACTGTTGCACCCCCTGGAGTTAGAATAGTAATTTTTACCCCTATACTATCCAACACTTACCCTACTGTTGCAGCCCCTGGAGTTAGAATAGTAATTTTTACCCCTATACTATCCAACACTTACCCTACTGTTGCACCCCCTGGAGTTAGAATCGTAATTTTTACCCCTATACTATCCAACACTTACCCTACTGTTGCACCCCCTGGAGTTAGAATAGTAATTTTTACCCTTATACTATCCAACACTTACCCTACTGTTGCACCCCCTGGAGTTAGAATAGTAATTTTTACCCCTATACTATCCAACACTTACCCTACTGTTGCACCCCCTGGAGTGAGAATAGTAATTTTAACCCCTATACTATCCAACACTTACCCTACTGTTGCACCCCCTGGAGTTAGAATAGTAATTTTAACCCCTATACTATCCAACACTTTCCCTACTGTTGCACCCCCTGGAGTTAGAATAGTAATTTTTACCCCTATACTATCCAACACTTACCCTACTGTTGCACCCCCTGGAGTTAGAATAGTAATTTTTACCCCTATACTATCCAACACTTACCCTACTGTTGCATCCCCTGGAGTTAGAATAGTAATTTTTACCCCTATACTATCCAACACTTACCCTACTGTTACACCCCCTGGAGTTAGAATAGTAATTTTTACCCCTATACTATCCAACACTTACCCTACTGTTGCACCCCCTGGAGTTAGAAAAGTAATTTTTACCCCAACACTATCTAATACTTACCTTAAATGCAATTTAATATTATGCGTTGTAATGGTATGCATTGTAATGGTAGTATGCGTTGTAATGGAATGCGTTGTAAAGGTAGTTTTTAAAAATGCGTTGTAGTGTCATGCGTTGTAATGTCATGCGTTGTAATGGATTGTGCGTTGTAAAAAATGCGTTGTAAGTGCATGCGTTGTAAAAGTGTGCGTTGTAACGACATACATCCATGATATAAGGATGGCGAGAATTCCTTTACCTCCTTCAAAAAAGAAGTAAAACTGCTCCTAATGAACAAATTCACATCCTAAGACTGTAACTTTATGATGACTACCAGTCTCCTATGCTACCCTTATACCACTGTCTACCTCTTTTGTACTGAATGACGTATATCGAATGTATGCATACTACCTAAACCACCTAATATGTAATAACCTGTGTATTGTAAAGCGCTCTGATTCCCTCTTGGATCATTCCTTAATAACTACTAGTCTCCTATGCCACCCATATACTCCTATCTACCTCTTTTGTACTGTATGGCGCAACAACTGTATTTTGTAAAACGCTCTGAAACTCCTGTGGGTCATGTTCGCGCTATATAAAACTTTATAAATAAATAAATAAAATAAAATTCAAAAATTCTGGCACATGCTTATTGTGTGTCATTTTTTAGATAGGGGCACTCATGGAATATGGGGACACCTATGACAAAATGCTAGCCCTTGTATAATGGAGTGTAATATGTGACATATGGCGGCCCCCTATACCAGATTTTGAAAAGAATGGGGTCGACTCCTGAGGAACATAAGGTTTTATTGGCTTGGCGCACCATGAAAGGATTAGCATTTTTAATGATTGCCCTTTCAGCACCGGTGGCATTTTAGTAAATGTATGTGAAAATTGTGTTTTGAAATGCACAATTCCACCCCGTTCTTTTCAAATTTGTATTGAGGGAGTAACCACTTAAAAGAGGTCTGGCTTACCCACTTTGCCCACTCTTTTTAAATCAGGAAAAGTATTATGCCGTAGAACTTTCAAAGATCATATCAGCTTGATAATATTGGTGGTATCTAAAATAGGCATTAGTTTTTGCTATGCTGTTATACTATTCATGCTGTTATTGTAGAACTTCAGTGTCAATTGTTGTGATGATGGGGTCTCACGACATGCCTTCCTGGAAAAAAATCATGGTCAAAGGTCATATGATGTCACTTCCTGTGATGTCATTAAGGTCAAAGGGTATGTGATGTCACTTCTGCTACTCCTGGTACTTTGGTGAATCGAGGCCCATGATGAGTACTATGACTCCAGAGCCCCTTCCACTTATGTGTCCATGCCCATCCCCATTGAGTCGCAAAATGCATTAATATGGTGTGATAGTATGGACTCTCTATGAAGTATCCCCTGATGTAACCCCTGTCCCCAAGGTATTCAAGAAACATCCCTCCAAACAGTAGTACAGCAGCGCAGCAGCACCACTCACTATAGAAAGGTATGTATCACTACCGTATTCCAGAGTTAAGACTGCATTATCCTTTGATGATTGGCTGTTGAATGCTGTGAGTGACCATCAGTATCAGGTTCATCCGTGGTCGTTGCAGTGATTGAGTCAGGTACTCAAGATGGGTTTCAGGTAGTTTTGTTCAAGATCATATCAAGACCATAAGGAGACCCCACCAGGAGCAGCCAGCATGCTGCTCAGCCCAGCCAACTGTGACTATTTGTTCCACAACATTCTATAACATGTCCTCACAGTAAGTTTCTACAGGCATGGCATGAATAGCATTGAACTCAGGATATAACATATCCCCCTTTCCCCCAAATATACAAAAGAACAAAAACTCAGGATATAACAGTCTTCTGCCCTCTTAGGGGTAAATGTTAACATTATCTCCTTATCACCCTGAGAGAGATGCAAATCAGTTCCAGGTGCTGATAATTCATTGTCATATTCCAGAAGTTATTCTAGTAATCGCAGGTCCCAGTGCGCATCTGCCATTCTAAGTGCCGTCTTCATGGCATCCTCCATCTGTTTCCAAGAGAGTCTCTTTATTGACCTAGGGCGGGTCGCTGTTTTCTGGTTCTACTTTTTTTGGACTGTATCAGGTGCTGTGGCCAGTTGTGGCTCATTCCTTTCTGCTCAACCCAGGTCTCCTTGCAGCCTGTGGAAAAAAGTGATTGGTGACTAGCTATGATTCTAAATTTAATTGCCATACTGTGAAGCTTGCATCCCACTCCCAGTAAAAGAAGCTTACAATGATGCCCACAAATGAGTTCTTTTGGTGCGGGACAGCCACACTAAAGTCTGGGGTTAGCAATACCGTGTTGCTATTGACATAATAAGAGCCACTATTGTGTACTTTCTTTAATACACAGTATAATTAGGCTTTCCTGTTTTCAGTTTCTATTTTTGGTAAATTCTGGTGGTGTTTTTTCAGTGTTTTCCAGTGATTTCCATACCTTAAAAAAACAGTGCTTTTCAGTGGTTACTCATTTTCGCGCCAAAAAAATCAACTGAAACAGTGTTTTACCGGTGTTTATGTGACGCTTCGCTCTTATTATTGCTTTTTCCATTTTCTTCAGAAATTGTATACTGCTCTACATTTCAGAAGTTAATTCAGTCATGAAATACTTTCCATTGTCCTTTGATTCTGCAGCACAGATTTAACAAGCATTTGCAATGCAATAGGTCTCTCATTTATGCGAGTTTAAGCTATTTAAGCTATTGGCATTGTAAATGACAAAGCCTTTTATTTATGTTTTAAAAACGAAAACAAAAATAAAAGGCATTGTTATTTGCAATGTCAACAGCTCAAACTCGCGTAAATGCAAGACCTATTGCATTGCAAATGCTTGTTTTAAATGAAAGCGTGAATTGGTCACTCAGTGTTTGTCAATAAATATACATAGAGAATTTTTTTTAATGCTAAGATGAAATTGCAGTGTGGCCGAAGGGGCATATTCAAGTCAAAAAAATGGGGTTAAGAAAAAGACTTCCTCTAGCAAAACAAAATAATAAGTATTTGGGGCTTTGTTATTGCACTTGATTTTTTTTGCGTAGGCGAGACCTAACAAGACTTCAGTGCACTGATATAATCTGATGTACTAAAGTGAAACAGTTCTGAAATACACTTTAATTTTGAAGAGACCATTTTACACTTTTGCTGCAAGATGGCTGTAAAAATGTGGATGTTCCTAAAGTTGAGCGGTGCTAATTCCTTTCTTAAACTTCAAATAACCTCCAAAAAATGCTTACCTATCTAATCAACATCTTTTTAATGTTAGAGCTGAATCTAATAAAAAGCAGCCCAGCGCAGCTGTAGACCAGGGTCCCGCATGTAAAAGGTAGGAGGGCCACATGCAGTCCTCGGGCCCTGCTTTGAGTATCACTAGCCTAGGATCACACAATGTGGTCAACTGGGGGGAAGCAGGCATGGACCCCAGGTTTTATGGTTCCACATTGGGCAATTCAATTCAGCAATTAGATTTACATGCTTTGCTTCCCCTACACCCACCTTACAGCCCCACTGTCCCAGCCTACCCCCCCTGCAGGCATCAGTGCGGCCCTCTGGTACACCAGAGAGCAAAGCTGTGTGCCCTCCGAAAAGATATGGGTTGAGGAGCAATGTAACGTTTGCATTTTGTGACTGCCGGAAAGAGTGGAAAACTTTGCTGGAAAGAAGGATTTAGCTCATGTGTTTTTCCTGTAAGTGATTCACTATCAAAAGTTGGGCTTTGCGAAGACTTTTCCCCCGGAATAACAGTTTTACAAAATTATTCCGGAACTTTAAACTCGTAACCGTTGCAAGTTTCCCCAGTGTGCGAATAGCACAGAATTTTTCAACATGAAAGCCGAAGGTTGAAATACTGGTGTAGTGTGTGCATGGTGCACAGATCTGTAAACTGCAGACTAAACAGGATACATGTTGGCCTAGTGTGCACGGTGTGGAGAGCGATGGAACCTGCGAGCCACAGGTTGAAATACTGTCCCAGGGTGCCATGTTGCACAAATCTGTGTAACCCTCACACCAAAGGGTGAAATGCTGGCCTAGTGTGTATGGTGCACAGATCTGTAATCCTCACACCATTCTAGCCCAGTGTGCATGTTGGAGATCAGTTCGATCCGCAGGCCAAAGACTGGGCTGCTTGCCTGGTGAGCATGTTGAATAGACACCCCCCCCCCCCACCCACCCATGGGACAGACGTTTGAAATGGCGACCAGGCTCGATAAAATGCAACCCAAGGGACAACCACAAAGTTGAGTTGAGGTCGGAGTAATTTAAGGCCAATAAGAGATAGTTGTGTGCTCATAAAATGATCTTCTAGTCTTATCTAAAATCAGTGTGCGCCTCACCCAGCCACCCCCACCCCCTCTAACCAATCCTACAGGGCTCCAATGGGGACTTAAACTGAATAATAGCCTGCTTAGATGGGTGATTATGCAGTCGAGCGCCCACTGAGCTCTACAATAGACCTAACAAATGTGCCCCCCCCCCTCATAAAAACCTGCTCTGTGGAAGCACATACTCGCTTCAGTAGAAAAGGGGGCCCTCCCAGCCAGCAGGCGTCCTCATCCTATTGGCTACTGCCAAAACACAAGACAACTGAAGGTGTCATCACCTGTCAGGAGTTTCAGCCAAGACCTGCGGACTGGCCCCCCAAAACCAGGGAGATCTTGAAAGGAAGAGTGTAGTGAAGAGCGAGAGCAGCACCCAGCCCCCCTCCTCCCCACTAGCACCGAGCGCTATCCAAGGGCCACTAGCCCCAAAACTGAAGACAGTGCTTGGAATCCCACACGGTAGTTCAGGCCTGGTCAGACCGCAGGGTGTGCAAAAGAAATACAGCTGCTCGCCCATTTAGTCAGCCACCCATCCATGGCACGTGGGTCCGGTACTGCGGCTGAGTTGCCAAGGTGGTCAAAGCTAGATTGGGGGATGGGGGAGGGTGAACAGTAAAGAGGCGTCCTCGGACAGCACCCCTTCATACCCTAAGCCACGGCTTCGAGGAGCATTAATTTAGCCACCACTTTACCCCGATTGCAAGGTACATGCACTTGAAAGCATCTCCTACGTCATCATACGTATTTATTGTGGATATATAGCTCAGTGGGTGGTTGCTTTTGTCGCAGAGAACCCTTTTGGGATAGCAGTTCATGAGGCAATCTGTAAAAGAGGTAATTGGTGGGGGCACCAAAAACATTATCGCGACAGGCATTACCAGCGCTAAAGCCGGCCTTGCTTGTAGCTGGGAGCGTTATCTGCGCTATCAGCACGTAATCTGCTGGTGAAAGTTCTAACTAAGCAGTGGCTTTTGGCTTTTGCAAGCAGGCGTGAAGATCACAAGAATTAATTTCACAGCACACACTTTCTAAGTCACCTTCAGGCGAAAAAAACATGAGAACCCTCGGTGTACTGGTGCTGCAACTACTGCAGAGGTCTGTGGGCGATTTGAAAGTCCAATGTTTCACTCAACATATCATCTTTTTAAAAGTGAATTCGTTTGTCACAGAAGCGCAACTAGAGCCAGATTTCGGGGGGGGGGGCTGAGCAAAAATTTCGGGGGGGCTGAGCAAAAATTTCGGGGGGGGGCTGAACTTTAAGCAATAGGCAGAGTGGAGCTGCAGGGGCTCTTAGAAGGGGTGAAACAACAGCGAGGCCTCATTAACATGCAAATGGTCTTTCAAAGACCTGTAAAGTGCTCGGGTGCGGCTGCTTTTTTGCCCGGGAAGGTGTCTCATCCCGGGCTGCCACACACGAGGGGGGGGGGGGGGGGGGCTGAAGCCCTGTGAGTCCAATGGGTGTTGCGCGCCTGGTTTGTCATAACACGTTTTCTGAGCGCCGAGAAACAAGGCACTTGGTAGAGTGTGCTATATAAATGTTGTTGCTTTGACCAAGGTATAATACGCGCTTTTATGCAACTTCAAAGTGAGGGACACCCCATGAAATGCGTGGCAAATGTTTGCCACCACCCACTCATTATGGGTCTCTATAGCTTAACTTGACAATAAGTTTCATTTCAAACGCCTCCAACAATATCTAGGCACTGCTCTTATTATTTCCCCACTGAATAACGCGCTTTTATATTGCACTTCATACAGTGTCTACTCAACTTAAATAATAGTTGTAAGCAATGAATAATGTTTTTACGTAGCGCTTCGTGGCATTTGTAAGAGGTAACACTAACAGATGCTATCCCGCTTAATGATTACAACGCACCAATCTGAGACGAACGAAAGCCTGCGTTGCCCTTGGCTGGAGTACAACCTGTGACTGGCAGATGAGACCACCGTCTAACTCACTGAGCCATCCTGCCGCCACTATAACAGAGCGAGCACTGTGCAGAGACGGAATGGCAAAACACAAGCGAGAGAGAGAGCGCGCGTCAGGAGAGAGAGGTTATAAAGCTGCAGGCGAGGAAAAAGCTGAGCCAGAGGAGACGAGTGAGAGACCAGATATGACTAGCCCGCGAGTGGTGCAAGAAACGTAAGCATGCCGCCTCTTTCCCCGGTGCCCACCCCCGTCGCCCACTCCTTTGTTAACAACATCAAAGCCTTGTTAAGTAAATGGTCTTTTTAAAGACCTGTGAAGTACTCGGGTGCGGCCGGCCACAGTAAGGCAGCAGAGCACAACAGCTTCTCTCCCCCCATGTGAGCCAGGCAGGGGGCCTGGTGTTGCCCTTGGGCCATTCACACCATAGCTCCCCGTGTGCCTGACCGGCCCAGATGCACTGTTTTCCCCTGACACCTCGGCGCCAGGCACCACAGTTTATAATGCTTTGGCTCCATCAAGTGGCCAAGTGGTGTAACAGCAACGAAAATCAGTGACACTCGGTTTAAACCGAGTCCGCTGATTTTCGTCAGGTAGTGTACTGTCGGTCAGATTCGGTTAAAACCGAATTCCGGACAGCCTAAGTATAATCCTGGTCCCTATCATGGTAATTCATGAGCCTAGCCAGCACAGGCCTTTGCATTGAGCTAAATTGGAGAAGCTGAGCTGGGACACTATTTGCTCATTCTATAGTGAAGATCTTTGTCAGGCTAAAGGTGCAGAATGAAGTCAACAAATCCTCCAGACACAACTCCACACTGGGCCCAACAATCTTTGCTGCGGGTCTAACAAAGCAGATGTTACTTTTTTGGGCATAACTGTCAGAGTCTTCAGCCCTATATTCCAGAAACAGAAAACTTTAAGTCAAGTCCAGAACGTGTCTCCGGAGATCATGAGTGATGGTCTGCAGCACATGTAGGGCTAATTCAGTTTGCTTGAACCCCTCAGTTATTTTCCGTTGAGCGTCTCTGTGAAGGTCTATATCATTGGCTGCCGCGCCAAACTTTATTTTCAAAGGCTTTCTATGTGGCCTGGATTGCTGCAAAAATACAATCCAACTAGTTAGCATGGTTTCAGGCATTAATGGCAGTGACATTGCGGGTGGCGCCTAGAATTGTCCCAGCCCAGAGGCTTAATTATTCTGGCTGGGTATTCAGGTCGCATCCTTGTGCATCGAGCATATTCGGTTTACCCATAGTGCCACCAGTGTGTAGGCCGAAACAGCATTCTGCTCCAGCCACAGGCTCCAGAAGTGGGGGTGGGAAACATTCAAAAAGCAAAAGAAGGGCCATGCATTTTCAGCAGGATCACCAATTCTCAGCAGAGTAGCCCTAGAGCAATGGTGACTGGCCCATACTGGGCACTGGGGCGCTATCCACGTGCGGGCATGTTAGGGGTAGAAGGTTGCTTGGCAGTGGCAAGATTTTAGCACAATTGTCGCATGCCCTTTCAGTGACAGGATAAAGTAAGGGCAAAGAAGTGTCATACTTGCAATATCCTGCCTTCTGCTAAGACAGTAAAACCAGAGAATCATGAACTTGTAGAGCTCACCCAAATTATACAAGAGGTGCCCCAAAATACCCTTCTGCAAGCTAAGTTTTATTTGTGGATGCATATAAACGTGAAGCCATAGAAACATAAACCTGAAGAAAATACAGGACATAGCAAGGGGTAGTAATTACATTATGATTACTTTGGATATGAGTTCCCTATTTTCAAGCCTTCAACATGAAAATGGATTAGCAGGTTGCATGCATCTTCTTAGGGAAGAGCACTTAGCCTACTTGCTCACACTGAAATGTTGAAAGAAATGCTATAATTTTGTCTTTCACAGAATATTTTTTAGTCTAAAAATACTTATTACAGACACTAACAGGGCCTGCAATGGGCATTTGCTTTGCCCCCAGCTTCACAAACCTCTTCTTCTGGTCGGAGGAGCAGGTGGTGAGAAGTGCAGTACATGAAAATTTCACCACACATGCATATTTGGATACACTATGTAGACAACTTATTCTTCATTTGGCATGGTCCCTTAGAGGAACTGAAACTCTTCATACAGAATTTAGAGATCAGTAATCTGAATCTCCCATTTCTTCAAAAAGTCAGCAGGATCAGTATTGAGCATTTAGACGTTTTACTGGAAGTCAAGAATGCTCATCTATCAACTAGGTTGCATAGGAAATAAATGCAAAAACAACAGAATGCAGAACAATGCCACACATTCACCCCAGTACAGAGATCTGGGCCTAAATCCATCGTTTTTTTGCTCACCATGCCATTCCAGTTTGAACCCAGCTATATGCAAATCAGTCTTCACCCTGTGCTTCATGGAAACAGTCCAGCGCGAACTGCCAAGCCAGGTCCTCCCTGGACTGAAAACAAGCATCCTAGGACCAGTTTCGTGGTTTCACCCCTCTTCAGCCAGGATAGCTTGATTCCAGTGGCATGGAGAGCACTGGACCCACGTCTGGGCATACCTGTCCCACTCGGGTGGACAAATGCAAAAACAACAGTTGATGGACAGAATGCAGGACAATGTCATACATTCACCCCAGTACAGATATCTGGGCGTAAATCCATTGTTGTTTTGCTCACCATGCCATTCCAGTTTGAACCCAGCCATATGCAAATCAGTCTTGACCCTGTGCCTCATGGGAACAGTCCAGCACGAACTGCCAGGCCAGGTCCTCCCTGGACTGGAAACAAGCATACTAGGACCGGTTTTGGGGTTTCACCACTCTTCAGCCATTATAGCTTGATTCCAGTGGCATGGAGAGCACAGGACCCACGTCTGGGCATACCCGTCTCACTCGGGGTGTCAAATGCAAAAACAACAGTTGATGGACAGAATGCAGAGCAATGTCATACATTCACCCCAGTACAGAGATCTGGGCCTAAATCCATCGTCATGGGAAATAAACCACAGGCAACAGCGTTTTACAAGCTGAGAATTATTTTCCGCTTGAACTTAAATGAAGCATCCCCTACAGGCAACCTCTGAGAGCTAAACACAACTGCAGTGATAACAAGAGCTTTATAGTAGAAGCCAGGAACATCTGTATGAGATTTGAGGAGTGAGTTTATGATTATGAGCTTATGATTTGTCCCTAAAAAGAATCAATGCCTCCAAAAATCAATCTGTCAGATTTATTACTGACTTCCATACCTAGTCTTACTATATGAAGCATTTACTCAATAAACATTGGAACATCTTGAAGACTGACAATATTATTGGAAACAATGGGGGTACACATGCAGCAGTCACATTCAGAACAGCTAAAGCGCATAGGGCCCAATTCACAAAATTAATCTGAGACAAAATCCGACCTTTACGACTTTTGGTATTCACAAAAGGCATTTAGGAGT
This sequence comes from Triturus cristatus, assembly GCF_964204655.1. Classification (NCBI taxonomy): domain Eukaryota; kingdom Metazoa; phylum Chordata; class Amphibia; order Caudata; family Salamandridae; genus Triturus; species Triturus cristatus. Next base: position 1,283,437,811 of record NC_140585.1, read on the forward strand.
AGTAAAGTTAAGATTCCTAACTTTACTACTCCTAAACTGAGACAAAATCCTAACTTTACGACTTTCGGTATTCACAAAAGGCATTTAGTAGTAGTAAAGTTAGAATTCCTAACTTTACTATTCCTAAACTGAGACAAAATCCTAACTTTACGACTTTAGTAATTCACAAAAGGCATTTAGGAGTAGTAAAGTTAGCAATCCTAATTTTACTTCTCCTAAATGCCTTTTGTGAATATCGAAAGTCGTAAAGTTGGGATTTTGTCTCAGATTACTTTTGTGAATCAGGCCCTAAGTGACCTATTGGCATATAGTCACTTACAACCACAAAAGATGCAGTAGTGGTTAGAATCATCCCCCGATTTTAACCAATGTGGACCATGTAAGGGGTGCATAAATTGCAAGAATCGTACAACATACACTTTGCCAACTGGTAAATCTAGGGATATAGTCCGATGTATCACCTGTAAATCTGATTGCTGTATTTATGAATTTGAATGATCTTTCAAACTCTGGTATATTGGCAGTACCATTTTTCCAGTACGTATAAGGATTTTGGAACTTCAAAGGGCAATTCGAAACTATGATATGACACATCAGTTGCCCGACATGTCTTTGGGATACATCAGAGTGATACTTTGTTTTTTTGGTACTGACAGGGTGAACACATTGACTCATAGTGGAGACAGAGAGAAGTGATTACATATTTTGGAGTCTCATTATCTTTTACACTTCAGTTTCAAACAACCCTTTGGTCTCAATGAGAATGAAGAGATGGCCATTCACATGCACTCAGGCTGATCTCTTCAGATTCATGAAATGTGTCTTTCGGCTGGAACTGGCTTAAGCTTATGTGCAACTTTAAAATATATGGAAAGGCTTTGTGGTTTATTCAATTATTATTGGAATCTTGATTCTTTAATATTTCAGCTTATTGGATCCATAGTGTATTTCCTTAACATTGTACCAGCTATTGATTGTTAGGCCTATTGTCTGCTGGAGGCCAACAGTGGTGATACTGTTTGGTTGTATGTTAACAGTTTGATCAGATTGTTATATTGTACCATGCTAATTGTGCTGACCGCTTTTGATGATACAATTTGGGACCATTGTTCAGTACACATACTGCCGGTCCACTGGAGCAATATAATTGTTGTTATGTCTCTAGTGGAACTACAATTTAATTCTCTTTTAGTCCTAGATGCAGGCCCACTGGGGTAATGTTATTTCTGCACCATTTATCTCTGTCGGGACTATTGTAGATTCAGATTTTATTCTGTCCGGGGGCCCATATTTTTGTGATCTATAATTCCCTACCCAGTTCAGTGTCGCCGTGGTACATTAATCAACATATTCATACTATACTGCAGCAATCCCTTTGGATGTGTGCAATCAACTATTGATGAGGAATCTTATGAATTGATAATGGACACGGCCAATACATTGTTTGTTGGGATGTAATCAATATTAATTGTCATTTTATGCTGATCAAGTTGCATTCTGCTCATTGTTGTTGCTTTCAATCACATGCTGATGATTTGCTTAATGGACAAATTTGATGGGGTTCATTTTTTCAATTTTTGATATTGATACATCATGAATTTATTATTTATACAATCATGATTGATGCAGATTTGATTAGGAGTATTCATGTAATATTATACGTGCAAGTATAGCATGTCTTTTATGTCTTTCTGGGTTTGTGTATTTGTATCCAAGGCAATTCAGCACATATTTCACTTGAGATTTTTAAAATTCAGATCACTATCCAGCATAAACCCCAAGTTTTTTACTTTGGAGGTTGGCGTAGGTGCCAAACCTACATCTGATGGTCACCAGTAGGGGGGCCAAATTGCTGGATTGTTGCCAAATTGAAAGACCTCGGTTTTTTGTGGAGTCCAGCTTTAAGAAATTGCTGGCCATCCAGCTGTTTACTTCACTCACCCCACAAGGCAACCAGAAGGCTCCTGAGTTAAAAATCCCACTTGACACCATTCTGCGGATGGTCAACAAGTACTTTATGATTGACGGTATCGAACGCCACTGAAAGATCAAGCAAAATCAGCAGTGCATTATCTATATCAAGGGATGATCTGATTTCCTAGGTGGCTGTGAGCAGAGCAAATTCAGTGCTGTGATTTTCTCTAAAGCTGAACTATGTATCCTCTAAAAGATGATTAACCTCCATGCAGGAGGAAAGTTGGATGTTCATAATTTTCTCTGCTAACTTAGCCGTAAAGGGAAGCCGAGCAATAGGGTGATAATTATTGAGATCATGCAGATCGAGAGTGGGTTTCTTTAAAAGAGGGAGTACCGACGAGGCTTTCCAGATAATAGGAAAAACTCCTGTTTTAAACATGATGGAAAAGATAACTGCAAGGTGTTGTGATATAACTTCAGGAACCAAGTGAATCACCCTGGGGGGACATGGGTATTTGGGGGAACCCGCCTTAATCAAAGGCATGAGTTCAGCAATCTGTGCTGGAGAAGGAACAGTGAAATGCCCAAAGGTCACTGGCTCAGCAATTGGGTTAGTGGATAACATCGATGTATCACAGTTGTTAAAATTGTTAAAAATCTCTAGGACTTTCGCCTGGAAAGTCCTAGCTAGCGAGCGGCAGAACTCTGGGTTAGCGGTAGCTGTATCAGCTCCCTTCGAGATGGTCAGGTTTTTTATTATTTGAAACAGGGATTTAGAGGCATTAGTAGCTGGCTTGATTTGTGCTGTATGGTAATCAGTTTTGGCCTTTAGAATTGATTCTTTATAACTACTAAGACAAATTTTCTATTTCACTCACTCCTCATTGCAATATTTAGATCGCCATTTGCGTTCTTGTCTCCGGCATTCTTGCTTAGTTGCTTTAAGCGAGCCAACAAACCAAGGCTGAGAAGTCTTTCTATTATTCGTTTTTGAGCTTCTAGCTGGAGCGACCACATTTAGGGCTGAGAGAAGCCAGTTGTGATAGTCCTCTGCCATCTGATCAGCACTAGTTTCCTTGATATTAAGAGAGTGAGACAATAGGGAGTCAAGATCAAAGGATTGGATTTTGCTCCACGCCCGAGATTTTAGATGGAGTTTCAGTGTACTAGGGGCAGAATTATAGGAGCATCTGAGATCCCACACTCCTGCGAAATGATCTGTCCAGGTAAGTGGTAGGGTACGAGAGAAACTGATGTTGGGATTATTGGTAACAATTCCATTCAACAGATAGCCGGCAATATGCATCGGTCCTTTCACAATCTGGACTAGACGTAAACCTGACAGAGTATCTGTCAGGAGTTATGTTTCGGCATCAGATTGATTTTCCAGATGGTAGTTTAAATCTCCCAGAACTGTAAAATCATCTTTCAATAAATATTCTAGATACTTTAATGAAGAACATAATCGCCTCTGTGCCTTCAATACTAACTGGTGTAAATGCTGCTTGCAACTGATCTTGGTAAAAAATGGCAAGCCCTCTACCCCTCCTAACAGGTCTATTGAGATGAAACCCCCTATATCCCGTTGGAGTGGCCACAATAAATTCGGGCCTGCACAGTTATCTGCCCTGATTTCCAATACAAAGATCAGGTCTAGGCACTGATTTATAATCAGTTCTGAAATCTCGATATGGTGCTCTCGAGTTATCGAGGGAGCCACGCAGAGTTGAGCTCTCACTAAGCCGATCAATATTAATGGCAGAGGCCGTGCAAACAGTGTCCTCCCCAGGTGAGCCCACTTTATGATAAGTCTTGTTGCAAACGGGACAGACCATCTCAGCTGACTGTAACAGATCTAATAGGCTGAATAGGGGACAAGTGAGAGTTCTGTTTACCGAGTTAAGATTTAATAGGATTTCTCAAGAGTATTCCATCTGCTGTGATCTTTCTAAGCCACCATGACCAGAAGGACAGGCCCTGGGCCCAGTCCAGGTGCTGACGGACACAGATGGGCTTGCCTTTGACGCACCCGCTGCTCGCGTCCGCTGCACCTCTGTGCCATTGTGCATTTTAAACCTTGAAGGAGGCGGTGCCAAACAACAACTACACCGCCAACCTCCCAAAATGGCCTCTCTGACTGGGAGGCCAGAGAGGAATTTACTGTCAGATCATCCTCTACTCAAACAGCGCAAATAATGCTGCGGAGGACCAGGGAGGTAAAGGACCTGCCGCTACCACACCGACAGCAACAGCGGTAAGTAAGAGACTCCGTTAAAAATGCAAGCTACTTAAGCCCCCACCATGAAAGAATAAAATTGGACAATAACAGGTAAAAATCACATCCAGCATTAAATTGTAACGGTAATTAATAAAAATAATTAACAAGAGATTGCAAGCAAGAGAGGGAAATGACACCTCGTAAGCAGCTTCTATTTGTTGTGCATCTGCCCCATCGTGCGTTTTAATCCTTGAAGGAGGCGGTGCCAAACAACAACTACACCACCAACCTCCCAAAATGGCCTCTTTGACTGGGAGGCCAGAGAGGAATGGACCATCAGCCCTTCCTCCACTCAAAAAGCGCAAAAAACGCTGCGGTGGACTGGGAAGGTGACGGACCGGCCGCTACCACACCCGACTGCAACAACGGTAAGTACCAGACTCCGTTAAAAATGCAAGCGCCTTAAGCCCCCACATGAAAGAATAAAATTGGACAATATCAGATAAAACTCACATCCAGCATTAAAATGTAACAGCAATTAATAAAAATAATTAACAAGAGATCACAAGGAAGAGAGGGAAATGACACCTCAGAAGCAGATTCTATCTGCTGCACGTCAGCGCCATTGTGCGTTTTAATTCTTGAAGGAGGCGGTGCTAAACAACAACTTGTGTTAGCTGATACAGATTGTAATGTGAGCGTGGCAGAGGTGACATTTTGTTCGGTGCCAGATTGTGTGAGGGGATCAATATAGTCCCGTTACCCCTTCAAGGAAGCAGTGGCCAGGTTTCCTCTCTGCATCTGTGCACAGCTTCTTTGCTACTAGAGGTAAGCCTTGCTCTGTAGCTTGGCTTTTGCTAAAACTCCACAAATCTTGGCTTTTGCTCTATGCGATATGCTGCATTTTGCTTCTGTTTGGTTCATAGACTGGCCTGGGCCAATAAGGGGGCTAGCTTCACGGACTTCTCGTACTTTGACGCAATTTGCAGCCCACACTACAGGGTACTACAATTACCAACAGCACTGTGCATAAAAACGCTTCAGCCCTCCCTTGGCACGGGATGAGTACCACGGACTTCCCGCACTTTGCCACACCTTGTGGGCCATACCCGCTTGCTGCATAGCGCATAAAAGTGCTTTGGCCCTCCCTCAGCACAGGGTATGTGTGGGATACACCTCGGTTGTGTTCCGGACCATGATGAGACCAAAAGTGGGCTAGTCTGCACCCAGAAGAGGCTCGGCTGGGCCACCCCCCTTGGTTTTCTTTTTTATGCAAAGGTATTGTTCACCCCTTTTTAGCACCCAGACGATCTCTACAGAGCGTGATTTTAGTGGCCCCTTATTGTCTAATCTTCACTCCTTGAGTTCCGATAGGATAGGCCAGGATGATGAAGCGTAAGCAGGACTGTTCCGGGAGGGATCCTCTGTTAAAACAATCAGCGCCACCATGAAAAAATAAATTCTTAGTGTGTAAAGAAAGTTGTCTTTAGCACCTGCTGATAGTGGGCTCACACACCCACTGAAATACCCCTCCTCTAGTCAGCCGGTAGTAGTATCTAGTCAGAGTGAGAATGTCATGGGGAAGCAAATGTCAGCTAGGCTGAGGTGGGCGGTGACTTGCCCTCTATTGGTGCCCTATTCCTGAACGAGTCACCTGCCAAATCTGCCAAGTTTGGTAAATCCACCAGTAATAAGTAGAAGCATGGGGGCAACAGCTCTCTCTCTGCAGTTGCCAGCCAATTGAGCCCCTTAGGGACAATTACTCTCAATATCTCTGTCCCAATGAAGAATGACCTTAAGGGCATGATGGCCCAATTTGGAAGAAAGATGGAGGCACCTTTAGACTTCAAGCTGCAAGGCATATTCAATCGCTTGGAGTCCATTGAGATGCTATCTACTCTGGATTTGAGGCATGTCCAGAACCTGTTTAAACTGATGTCACTATAATTTGATGTACTGTCGCTGGCCCAGTGTTAGATATTACCTCTCTGCCCAAAGGGAGGGGGAGCCTGAACCCTTGCATAGCAGAAAGAGTTTGAGAGACAAGTACTGTGGCAGTTTGTCCACTTCAAGGCCACAAGGTCTCAGGCCAAGCCTCTGGATTATCCGGGAAACATGGAGGTGCATCCTCTCTCCCAAGTCAGTTGGGCTCGGATCCTGCCCTGCCTCTAGGTGTGATCTTCCACCAACGACCTGCCCCTTCGTTATCGACCTTGCCAATGTGCCAACTCTACACCCAGGGTCTGTTGAATCTATGGTAAAGTTAATCCATAAATCTATTAACTGGATCCACAGAAACTAGGGATCCCAGGTTAAGCTGTATATTGAAGTGCTTATGGCTAAGATAGTGGGTTGGGTGTGGAAGATGGCTAAAGAACTCAGGGGAGACTGTGTTATTGTTACAATTAGAAATGTGATAATTGCTGGGAATTTGATGAATGCTTCAGCCCACGGTCAACATAAGCCTAGCAATATCAAGATTTTGCCTCTTGGCTATTTCTATAGAGATTTGGCTAAGCATTCTCAAAATCGGGAGGGGCACCCTGGTCTTTATTCTGTACCTTTACAGCCTTTTAACATCCATGTGCAGAACCACTTTGTGCCTTTGGGGGATGTGGCTGGTAGAGACTGACGCAGCCCCGGCCAGGTTAACAAGGCACGCCTCTTGCTGGAAGTCTCCCAAGGTATAGACCAACCTATTGGTGGACCCAGCCCAATGATGGGCAGTGTAAACTATGTCCGTTCCACCATGCCCAATCCTTTGTTGGTGATTCAGACACTGTAGAGAGGAGGTTGACTAATATCACTGTTTCCACCCAGCCAGTGAAAATATTGTTCTGGAATTTGCTGGACTTGCCAGCAAAGTCGATAATGAGAACTGGGTTTCCATTATTCAAAATTATGATATTCTTTTTATCAAGAGACCTGTACTTGGGAGGCCATCTGTTTGGAGGGCTACAGTGCTTATACTGTTTCAGCAATTATATCTCTGGTTGGGCAAGTATGCGCCTAATGATGTTTTTCAGATCAACCATGGAATGTAGAATTAGTCCGACCTGTACTGATAGCACTTTAGTCCATGCCTTTTTAACTAACTGGCCCAATGATCTGAATATTGTTTTCTTATATTTTTATACTGATTGCTCTGGCTCCAATCTCAGTTTTAATATTAGCATGCTTTCAAATTGTATAGTAGCCCTTTATCTGAACTTGTAGGATCACAAGTAAGTAACATATCTCCAGTCTGCTCATTGCTATCCTAGAGTATTAATGGGGAGCCCTTTGCTGGGAGCTTTTTGAATCCTTACAAACTTCAGAGTTGCTAACACATAATGCCTTGAAACAAACCAGGGCAGTGCAAAGTGTTGATATCCATTACTTGTTACTAATGTCTGTTTGAATATTATGCCATTGCAATATTTGATGCGGCCTCCTGAATTATCAACACGGAGTGAAGAGAGACACTTAACAACATAGACTGCCGCCATTGGCATGTAAGCAAGAGATGCAAGGGAGATCCATGGGGGCTACTTGTGTGTGCGAACAGTAGCCACAGAGCGCCTATGATAGAAAGAAGGATAATGGGACTCCCTACCCCACCACACCTGCACCATCAATGGGGGGGCGGGGTAACATTGGTGGGATAGGGAGGGGTGGTCACTCTGCCCCATAAATTGGTCGGCCTGCTTAGACCTACGCAAAGGCTCTAGTTTCCATAGCCAAGCTTTCACAGTTTTGGCATGCTATCTTGCACTGAGGTATAGTTGTGGGCACACACTACTGCATCAAGCCCAGTTAACTCCAATAGATGGTCAAAGATATAGCATGGAATGTTAATGGGCTGAACGCCCCCGTCAAGCGCCATAAAGTGTGGAGAGGAATCAAACAGGCAGCACTGGATATTGTCTGCCTTCAACAGATGCATCTTAGGACCCCTAACAGTCTATTAATGAGAAACAAATCTTACCCCTCCCAAATTTTTGCCTCTGCCTGCGCTAAAAAGAGCGGGGTCATGATTGCAATACGCAAACATTTCCCATACGAAGAATCACAAATTACCAAAGATAACATTGAGGATGACTTCAGAGCCTGATGGGGTACCAGGGAACCTTTACAAAACCTGTATAGATTTGTGGGCCCCGTTACTGACAATGCATCTAAATTCTGCAGCTTCCGGTCTCTTTCCACCAACCTGGTCTCAAACAATAATAGTCCTTGTTTTAAAAAAGGGTAACCAGTGGCGTCACTAGGGGGGTGCGGGGGGTGCGGACCGCACCGGGTGACACCATCACATGGGGTGACACCCGGTGACAGTGACTTTAGTCATGCTTTAGTCAGCGCTGCTTAGCTGTCAATGCAGCGCTGTTTCTGGCAGGCTAAAGGGCTGGCAGCTCGTAGCTCTCGAGCACTGTTCTCTTCGCTACAACAATGTATCCATGCTAGACACCCCCACCCTCCGGCCCGATACACGAGTGTAGCTGAAGTCAGTCTTTGCCTGGCCAATCATTGCTTGTTGAGGTGTTATAGTCTAAGGTCAGTGGGGGGTGAGAGTCAAATGCGGCGGGGGGGCGGGGTAACGGATTTAGGCTGAGAGCCAGCTCCTCATCGTCGCCGCGGTCGACAGTTGGAACGATGTGGATAGGATCCTGCCCTGGCTGCACGACGTGACTGCAGCCGACAGGGCCGCTGAGCCTGCATGATGATCAGTAAGTGCCAGAGTGAGCAGCAGACCGTATTTATCCAAAAGTAATTGCAGTAGTAGTTTTTGGCAAGTTTGCCTTGCAATTCAGCGGTAGCAATAAGCAGGAGGAGCCGCAGGGGTGCTTGTGCCTCGCTCCTCCCTCCCGCTGTGCTGCTGTCCCCTGGCCCTCTCCTTTCCCCGTGGTTTTGCCCAGCTCATCCGATGGAGTCGCTGGAAACGAAAGTTGCCAGTGAGTTCTCGGGAGGACCCGATTTTTGACTGCGCAGTAGGTTACGGGTGTGTAGTAATCCGCGCAAGTCATTGATAATAGCAGGTGGCAGCACACTTAACCCCGGCCCGGGTTCCCTAGCTTGAGGCGTGCATTTTGAAAACATTTGCGTTTCAAAGTCAGAGTGATGCTTATCTGCAGCAATAGAAATGAATGCGTGCTTAGTGCTTCCTTTGTCCAAAAACGGAAGGTTCTCGTTCCTGGCTTGTAAATTATGACAGCTGAATTGGTGAAGTGGAACCGTGTTTGCAGAGGTCGGTGTTAATTGTGATGCGCTTTTAAGCTATTGTGAAGCAGCCTTTCGCTTCCCCGCATGATAGGGTGTTTCACAGCTTCATTTTCTCTCGCTTCCTTGCATACAATGTTGCTGTGTTTTTTGCGAGCATGTGCTTAAAAAATAAAGCTTCATGTTTTTAAGCCATTCTGATCATCGAGCCAAACACAGTGTTGTGCAAATTACGATGAAATAACTGGTAACAACTTTAAACTATGCATGTTTGAATGAATATATTGCAAACTTTGGTTGGAAACACTTCTCCTAGATAAACAGACATATTCCATAATACTATTCTGTTGAACTTGAAAGGCTCTCTAGCCCTTCACAAAAGTGCATTATAGCTTATGTATAGCACAGGATATCCGCCACCCTCAGCCTGTGCCCCAGCCCGGGCCCCAGTAATTGTTTCTGTCTCCTGGCAGCAATAAAACTCATGAACACCTGCTCTGAGTCCGTGAGTAGAGGCTGAGCAGGTGGTGTTTAGGGTACGCACGGCACACCTCTCTCATACATGCATAGCAGTACCACCGTGACCAGTTCTGCACTGAGAACTGTACATCAGCTGAGAGTGGGGGCGGCGTTTTTCAGTTCTCGCCTAGGGTGGCAAAACACCTAGAAACGGCCCTGACCATCTTTACGCATGCGCAGTCTGTAGACCCCCCACCCTCACTTACTCTCTTTTAGTTATTTGAGAATTGCGGGGTCGAAAAGCGGACAAAAGAAAGTCATTGTGAAAGTGGGCACTTCGCTTTATTGTGGGACAAGCCTTTGGCAAAACAGAGAGACACAGGAATGCCTCCGTGACAGTGTAACCCGATTCCCTTTCCAAAGACAATCATAAACTGGTACAGTAAGCAGAATTGTTTTCCAAGATGTTTGTGGTGTTGTCACTCATAGGGGATGCCTGGGCAAAAAAAGAATAAACGTGGTTCAAAAACAATGAAAGACACGCAGGAACTCTGGTAACCAAACTATCTAAACACCGAGCATGATTGAAATACCAGGCCAGACTTTGAGCGAACAAAACATAAAACTCAATGCCCGTGGAAGCCTGCTCATTATGGATGTTGGACTTCCTGTGACTCTCATTTGAATGATATTGCACGAATGAGTTGAAAATACATTTTATAAGTTCTTAAAAACTAATCACATAAGAGATGTCTGACCAAGTAGGGTCTTTACTTGGGAAATAAAAAAAGCTGTAAAACATGGCAATAAGATGAAATAAATTAACCTGCAAGGGCGATTAGTGAATACCAGTATTTTTTCTTAAAGAGTAAGCTATCCAAACTGTACACATTTCCTAGTATTAATTCAGCAATTAAAATGTTGCTGTGTCAGCAAAGTATATATAACAAACACACCCTGGGTCTCAGTTACAGGCTAAACGTTGCATCTGCATTCTGACAAAAGGACAGACTACTTGATAAGTACGTCATCAAATTCTCCTGGAAACATATATGAGACAATGAATGTGACCGTCCTCAGAAAGCCATGTCCTTGACAGGCAGCCCACCCAAGAGAAGGCAAAAGAAAGAAAAACACCTGAAACCCAGTGGCATGAGCGGGCTGACCCAACGGCAACTCTTTCTCTCAGTGGCGTCACACGGGGGGTGCGGACCGCAAGGGTGACACCATGAGTTACCGCACTGGGTGACACCAACCCTATTGACGCCACTGAGGGTAACAGGTCAGATCCGGCCTGCTTTTAGGCCCATTTCCCATATAGATTGGGAGGTTAAAATCATTGGTCAGATTTTATTAAACCGCCTCACGGAGTGGGCCGAAGAGAGAGGCTTTTTATCTGACTGTCAGTCTGGGTTTCGCCCGGTCGGGGTCCTATAGAGCAAAATTTGAACCTCTACTTATTAACTTGTAAATACACTAAGGCTAAGAAGGGGGCTATCTATCTGGCCTTCATGCACCTTTGCTCCGCTTTTGATAGAGTTAATCGCTCTAAGATTTGGTCTATGATGGAACAGATGGATGTTGATTCAGTTTTAATTCATTTCTTGCGTAATTTGCAGAATGATCTTTCCGCCAGTGTCAGGTTTAGTCCTAACAGAGAATGCACTGAGCACATTAAACTTCGGCACAGGGTGCGGCAGGGTTATATTTTAGTTCCTTTTCTATTTATTTTTTATATTAACAACATAGAGCAAGCCCTGACAGCCCTGGGTGTTGACGTCCCTAGAGTAGGAGGTCGTTCTATACCTGCCCTGCTCTATGCGGACGATACAGTTTTAATTGCCCGTACAGCTAAAGGTTTGCAAAAGCTCCTTACCCTTTTTATTAGTTTTATGAATAGTCTAAACTTGTTGACGAACTTCTTAAAATCACATGTTATGAAGTTTGGACCATCAAACATGAAAACCATGAAATATGTATTAGATGGCCAACACATCAGCCAGGTAGACAAGTTTAAGTACTTGGTGATCCAACTGAACTCCGAGTTTAATTGGCACTCACTTACAGTTCAGAATGTTTTATCTTTCAATAGGGCGCAATTCAGCATTGGAGATGTTTCACGCTGACTCAGGTGCACTCATATTCAATTGGTCCTGGAAATTTGCAGGGCAAATTGTAGCCCTTTAGTGTGCTTGGCAGTGGAATTTGGGGATATGGCTGGGTTGCTCGACTCCAAGTTGCCGAAAACAAGTTTTTAAGGAGCCTTTTTGGAGTTTGTCAAAATATACTTTATGAAATTGTCCATGAAGAACTAGGTTTAGATTTTTTTTATTGACCAGCTCTGCCTCTGTCCTTTAAAACTCTGTAATTCAAGTTAGTTAAAGGAGGACCTCAGTTTTAGTACATTAATTTTGCAGGATTGCTTGAAACTAGAAAAGTCCTTGCAGATCCCATGTCTGGTGTGTGTGGCGTGTAATTTGCGTGCCTTAGGGTAGCCAGATATGTTTGTTAACCCCTCAGACAAAACTCGTACTGATTGCAAATGGGTCGAAACTGCTTTTAGGACAAGATAGCATCAGAACATGAGGACTCTGCACTAATGAAACACTCTATGCTACATGCCGTATTGGTGAAAACAGTTAGCAATATTGAAGCTTACCTGACTTGGAATATGTCTTGCCACCAACGCCGCTTGCTGACTTATTTCAGGTTAAATTTATTTCCCCGTCTAGTCCCTTTTAACCATGGTTGTCTTACGCATTGGGATTTTCCCCTTTGCAACTGTGATAACATGTTGATTAACGATACATTACAAATGGTTATGCTCTGCCCAAAATATAATAATCTGCAACATAAGTTCATACACCCAATGTTAATACCTTTGAATTTTACCAAAGTCAGGCCAGTCATACTGTTTTTACAGCTGTTAAACTCTCCCTCTATTTGTTTTTTCCTTGTACGCTTTTTGATGGGGGTTTTAAAACAAGAATGTTTTAGCACTGAAATTATGTATGTTGTTTTTAACGATTTGTCTTTTATGATTCTATCTATAAAATCAAATAAAGATTATGAATTTGACTATATTTGTCTTGGAGGTCTTCACCAGGGGAAACCATGCAATATACTCAATGTTTATGTCCCTAATCATGGCCAGGATACTTACTTGACCCAGATCCTTAAAGTGTCGGGAGAATGGGCATCCGCCCCTTTACTGTGGGTTGAGGATTTAAATACAGTACATGATGCCCAACTAGACAGATGCCCACACAATCAATATTCTTAGGTTATTATGTCACCAGCAGTCCTACAAGCCTAAAAGATTTGGGCATGGTTGACCTTTTGAGACACACACACCCAGACATGCGGGAATATACCTCCTTCTCCCACATGCATAGGTTATACTCCCGTATTGAGCTTATATGGGGGACCCCATATCTCGTGGAAAATACAAAGACTGTAATCCACAATGTGATAGAGGTATCAGACCACGCAATGGTACTGTTGGATGTACGGGAAGTAGCGCAGAAAGGGAAAAACGCGAACTGGAAATTCGATAGCTCACTACTTAGAGATAGGTGACCCGACAAGCCCTGAGTGACACAATTAAGCATTATTTTGATGAGAATATCGTTGGGGAGGCACACCCTAACATGATATGGGATGCTTTCAAATCGGATCTCCAAGGTCAGTGCAAAGCAGAGTGAACCCAACAGCGTAAAGTCTATGGGGACCACAAAGCTGCATTAGAGGCGGTTTACAAAGCTGCCTCGGACCGCCACTAAGACATGGGCCTCTTAAAATATTTGCAGGAGAACATCACTATAAAGGGGAAGCTAGACCTACTCACTACGGGAAAATCAGAGAAGGCACTATTATGCCTCAAACAAACATTTTATGAGCAGGCTAATAAGACAGGCACGTTATTAGCACAAAGGCAGAGAAGCCAAACTCTCTCCAGGCAAATCCCAGCCCTTCAGGGACTGGGGAACACTACTCTAGATAACACTCTGGAGGAACTCAGTGCCTTTGAGGACTTTTATGCTGAGTTATACAGAGAAGAACCTATAAATTCCATGTCAGCACAGACCTTCATTGAAGAGACATGGCTTCCATGCCTTATTAAAAGTCACAGTGATAAGCTAGAGGAGTTAATTACTTGCACTCCATCCTGACAAATTCCTTGACTCGGATGGCCTCACAAACCGATTTTATAAACATTAGAAGGGCACACTTGACAGCCATATTTAACTAATTTCTCTCATCGCAATAAGAGACACTTTCCAAGGACGAGGCTCACATCACCCAAGTGACAAAAACAGGTAAACCAGTTATTTAATGTGGCTCATATTGGCCCATCACATTGTTAAACTCAGGCACAAAGATATTCACAAAGATTCTGGAAACAGACTCTTACACTATATGCCACACTTGATCAGACTAATCAGATTGTGTCCTACTACCACAGGAAGCGGACAACATTAAGAGAGTGCTACTGTTCCTAGATGCCAGAAAGGCATTTGACAGAGTCAACTGGAACTATTTTTTTATGGTTCTGGAAGCCATTGGACTGGGACTGTACATGATAACTTGGATAGCAGCCAATTGTAGATTTCCGAGCTCCCAAGTTAATGGGGAAACATCAAGAGGAATCCCTTTACATAGAGGAAAATGGCATGGATGCCCATTATCCCCGTTGTTGTTTGTACTTGCGGTTGAACCATTGACTGCAACCCTTCAGAGGCTTATAAAATTGAAGCGATGACCTTCAGAGAGACACATCATACATCTCTGTGCAGATGGCATACGTCTAATCCTGACAAATCCTACTAAATCGATCTTACAAGCGATGGAGGTCTTGGACAAATATGTAAACAATTCTGGGTTCAAAGTGAACCTAGAAAAATCGGAAATGCTGAGTCTAGGCCTGTCCCCAGAGACGTGAATAGAGTTGACAGCAACACTCCCAACCCGCTGGGCTGAGGGCAAGACGCTTAAATGTTTTGGGGTTTTCACTAGCCTGCAGCACCATCAACTATACACAGCAGCCTACCTTTCTCTTCTGCAAGCTTTTAAAGCTGACCTGTCCTGATGATAGTCTTGATATATCTCCTGGTGGGAAGTTTGGCAGTCATTAGCAGAATATCATGCCCCACCTGTTCTAGCTTTTTCAGGTGCTACCAGTAAAAATACCGAAGTGTGTATTAAAACTCTGTAAAAAATCTGTAAATAAGCCAATGGCCACTTTATCTGGGGGTAAATGAGTTTTAAGGAAGGTATTGCTAGCTTCCAGAAGAAAGGGTGTCTGGCACTTCCAGATATCTGAAAGTATTATCAAGCTACCCAGCTCTAAATATTCTATGAATGGTCCCTTTAGGAAATATAAAATGTCAGGTTACACATGGATGCAGCGGTAATGGGTCGGGCACCCTGGGTGGTTCTGTGGATCCAGAACCAAGCATGACCAGCAGTTTGCTATGTGTCTGAAATACGTAAAATCTCGTTTGGAAGTTAGTACTCCATTACTAGGACTTCTAAATTGACAATGTTTTTATCTCCCATTACACCCCTGCAAGGCAGCATATATTGTACCCTGGGGATGAAGAGGGAGGACTTCTTGAGATGATCTGAGGGGTGCTGTAGAATGTTACAAGACTTATTCCGAGGGGGTTCGTTCAAGGATTTTCATCAGTGCAAAGTAGACTTTAGAGTGCAGGAGGCTGAGTGACTGATATTTCTAGCTACAAGATTGTGCCCTCTCTCCTAAATAGGTTGGCAGTTAATCGCTCGCTGTTAAACTGAAAAAAAAATCATGTACCACATACACCGATCCCAAGGGTCTCATTTCTAATATTTATGCCCTCCTCACAGAGGGGCCTGCAGATCCAGAATGGTCATATATGAAGCGATGGTTCAGAAATTTGGGCCACCCAATCCCTCTGAAACCCTGACAAAAACTATGGGAAGACTTACTGTCCCTATGTAAAAGTGTGCAACAAAAGGGAATCCCAATAAAAGATTATGATGCTGTGGTACATTACACCGAGATATTTAAAGCACAAATATGGTCAGTCTGACGGTTAGTGTTGGAGAGAGTGTAGTCACGAGTGGGATTTGATTCATGTCGGCTGGGCTTGCCCCAGGTTAGCTCTGTTTTGGAAATAAGTCTTTTGCCACATTAGAGGTGTGATGGCCTATCCCTTAAGACCTGACCGTGCAACTATAATACTAGGCCTTTGTCCCGGAGGCTATGAACTCATGACTTAAGTGGGCTTGAGAATAATCTTCAATATGCTGCTGACAGCAAAAGAGCTGCTAGCACAGACTTGGAAAACACCCAAGATACCCACAATACATGAATGGAAGAGCGAATTATGGGTCATGTTAGCCATGGACAAACTTACTTGGGGACTGTACGAAATGGGCCAAACCTTTGATTCTTACTTGTAGGTTCTGGTTGAATATTTAGCAGATGCCGGCCCTGGTCGAGGTTGCTTTAGATCACGGGTACTCATAATAAGGCCCTCGGGCTGCCAGCGGCCCAGGCAAGCCTTCCTTGGCGGCCCGCGGACCTTGCAGACATTGTAATTGTGTTTTCAAAAAAAAAAATTAAAGAGTGTCAGCAAACACCACCGCAGCAGCGCGGACTCCGAGACACTCTGCTCTGTGGGGGCCGGGTGATTCCAGCAAAAGTCAGAGTGGAGATGCAGGGGCGCTAAGAAGAGGTGAAATACAACAAAGCCTCATTAACAAGTAACTGGTGTTTTAAAGACCTGTGAAGTACTCGGGTGCGGCTGTGTGTGTGTGCCCCCGGAAGCTGTCTCTGCCCGGGCTGCCACACGTGCGGGTGAGGTGACAGAGGGTGACAGAGGGAGGGAGACAGAGGGAGGGCGACAGAGGGAGGGATACAGAGGGAGGGAGACAGGGGGAGGGAGACAGGGAGGGAGATAGAGGGAGGGAGACAGTGACATGCAGAGGGAGACAGAGAGAGAGGGAGGGAGACAGAGAGAGAGAGAGAGAAGGAGGGAGACAGAGGTAGACAGAGATAGAGACAGAGACAGACAGAGACAGATAGAGGCAGAGACAGGGACAGGGGCAGACAGATAGAGGCAGAGACAGACAGAGACAGAGTGACGGAGAGGGAGACAGAGGGAGGGAGACAGGGACAGACAGAGACAGGGACAGACAGACAGATAGAGGCAGAGAAAGGGACAGACAGATAGAGGCAGAGACTGAGACAGACAGAGACAAAGAGGCAGAGAGATAGAGAGGGAGACGGGGAGGGAGAGGGGGACAGAGTGAGACAGAGGGAGAGAGAGGGAGGGAGAGGGAAGGAGACAGAGGGAGGGAGACAGAGGGAGGGAGAAGGAGGGAGACAGAGAGAGAGGGAGACAGAGAGAGGGAGACAGAGGCACACAGAGAGAGAGGGAAACAGAGGGAGGGAGACAGAGGGAGACAGAGCGAGACAGAGGGAGGGAGTCAGGGGGAGACAGAGGGAGGGAGTCAGGGGAGACAGAGGGAGGGAGAGGGAGGGAGAGGGAGACAGACATCGGGAGACAGAGGGAGGGAGACAAAGGGAGAGAGACAGAGAGAGAGGGAGATAGAGAGAGAGGGAGACAGAGAGAGGGAGACAGAGGGAGAGAGACAGACAGAGGGAGGAAGGCAGACAGAGGGAGACAGACAGAGGGAGACAGAGGGCGACAGACAGAGGGAGACAGAGGGAGACAGACAGAGGGAGACAGACAGAGGGAGGAGGGAGACAGAGGGAGGGAGACAGAGGGAGTGAGACAGATAGAGAGAGACAGTGGGAGGTAGACAGACAGAGGGAGAGAGAGGGAGGGAGACAGAGGGAGAGAGAGGGAGGGAGACAGAGAGAGAGACAGACAGAGTGAGTGAGACCGAGGGAGACAGAGAGAGAGAGAGAGGCAGAGAGAGAGGGAGAGAGAGGGAGAGAGAGAGATAGAGAGAGGGAGGGAGAGAGAGAGAGCGAGAGAGAGAGAGCGAGAGAGAGAGAGAGAGAGATGTGTGTATGCCGGGTCTGGTGGCTCAGTGGACGAAGGCGTCCGCTGGAGGGGCCTGAGTTCAACCTCATGGTCACAGTTTTTTTTTACTCTAGCCCCGCTCCCTCCCCCACTGAATCCGCCCTCACTGGTGCGGCCCTCGGCCACAAACCACACTGTAAATTTGGCCCCCGAGAGAAAGTTTGCGAGTACCCATGCTTAAGATCATAACACTCACTTTACCTATCAACTTGAAGGGAGGCGTTTTGATATCACAACTGCAGAGTAAAAGTGTAATTTTGACTTACTGCAGAAGCATAGGGTAGTTTAGCTACACCATGTGACTAGTGAGGAATAAGCAACTGTTGGGCATGAGTAGGCTAGATGTTAGTGGGAGGGAGGGTGGCGTTTTTGTTATGCTTCATAATATTACAATAAAGGTTTTTTGAAAAAAAAGAATAACTTTCAGGGTCAAATGTTTTAATCTCAGAACGTCACTATGACAGAGATATCCGGATGGGTTGCTTGCTGGTCAGTGAAGGATAACACAGCCATTATGTTTGTAGGTGAATTATATATTATAGTCCTAGATGCAAAGCAATGAAGCTCTGTACAAAAATTCTTTTAAAAGAAAAAAAAAAAGAATGAAGTGTGAAGTCGTTTAGGATTTTAAATGAAACATGTAGAAAATGTGTTACCTTATATAAACATGCACAATTTAAGAAAATGTTACCACTAATACTCAGGGATGTGATTGGCAATAGGTTACTCTCCACATTTAGGCAGCAGGGCGCTGGGAAATCGAGTTGCTGAATGTTGCAGGCAGCCGCGGTCCATGCAGGTAACAGCGGTAGGGCAGTGGGACCGTGTCAGGGGATGGATTTCGAGGGACAATGCCGAGGGAAAATGAATTATTTATTTAATTTTCCCTCTGCATCATCCCTCGAATCTCTCCTTACCTAGCCCCACCGCCTGACCGCTGTTACCTGCACGGCCCGTGGCTGGGTGCAGGCTGGGACTTCTAGAGGTAGGCAATCCTCAGAGCAAATCTGCTTCACAGCAGTTGTTTACCCACTACCTGTGAGAAGCAGTGGGCGAGCATTGATGTGAGATGTGATGTCTTGTAACATGCATCTTTCTAGACCAACCAAGATCAAATTCTCTAGTAAGTGATCATTGCCCAAATCAAAGAATAAATCCGACTCTGAAAGCAGCAGTTGACTCTACTCAACCATTCCTGAGGCGAGCCAACCTGATAAAAATATCTTGCAAACAGTTCCTTGGATAAATAGCATCTTCAATGGTGGGAATATAAGAGTCTTCACAAATCAAACCTATAAGCTCTTACCATTGAAAAGACCATCACAATTGGTTCAATTTATCAATCGCCTCTAGGACATCACCCCTTTTCCTCGGCAAATTGTACAGTAAAATGCTTTAAAATATTACGTTAGAATGTTGCAGGCCTAAGGCCTAAATGGATGATAAGACTGGTTGGCTTTCATGAAACAACAGGATATCTGCTGCTTGCAAGAAACTTGGGCTATTGATATTATTGATCTAGATGGTTATCAAGTCTACCATGTACCCGCAAAAAATAACAAAAAGGTAGATCCACTAGCTGCTTGATCACCTTGGTAAGAACTGCCTTGGTCTTCTATGCAGCAGTAACTCACACAATAAGGATATTCACTTCCAGTTCTAAATGGGTAGCACTGCATGCTTTATCTATCAATTTAAGGTCAACAACGACAAAATCAAACTTGGAAGCATTTGAAAATGTATCGGAAGAGACGACTACAGTAGGAAAAGCTAACATGCAAGCTTTACCTATAAAGAAATCAACAGATTGCCTGGAGTGGTATGGTACTGGGTGAATAAAAGTAAAAAGAGCACTGAGATTACCTTTGAAAAAACGAAACCTATCTGATAATAACAAGCAGCACTCCACTGATTCTCGTAAGTGGTACAAACGATGAATACAATTTAAAAAGAAAAATCAGAGACTGAATCTTTGGTGAGCGCAATGCAACTAAATTACATCTAGAAATTGTGGAAAATTTTAGGAAATAATAAGAGGGTCCTCCAAGGAACCTAGAGCTAAACATTAGTCCACAAACCTGGTTTAACTGTTGACCACCCGTTTATCAGAACGTAGATGCAACAACGTGATACAGATCAGGGTATCAGAAATATGCCCACTACCACAGATAGAGTAATCTCACAGTTACACGCACATACATTCTTCATACGCTAGGGCCCATTTCACTAACATACGCTCAATACTCTACCGGCATAAGACCTGTGGGAAAGAAAACCCTGCATCTATATCTAGGACGATAGGATCTGATTATAGTGGTTATCCTTAATCATACTCTATAAAACTATACAACAACAATAATCAAAATGTACTCAATAATTGACAAGAAAGAATATTCAACACCATGTTTAAAAGTTATATTGCTTTATCTAAAATTAGTCAAAGTAAATCAATCAGAATAAATCATTTCTCATAGTTACCTATTCTAACTAAGTGTCAGAACGGGTCAGGACCAGTCTCTCGGTAAAGTCTCTCAAGATAGTCCTCAGCATCAGGCCTCAGCAACGCAAGTTCACGCGGCAAAGGCGACGAAAGAGTGGGGAGAGCCCTCCCTAAGCTAATAGTTTTATAATGTAAAATACAATGGAAACTCACATAAAATTTGGCAAGAAAAACTGTATCACTGAGCAGAACGAGAAGGAAGAGATGTAACTTTGCAACATCTTGAAATCTCCGCTCAGGAAAAGTCACAATACGTAAACTACGGAACAGGAACCAAGAAACAGAAACTATTAAAGTATCCATCTCGTTCATTTCCCTCGGCAACCCGGCTTCAGCACATTGTTTATTTCAGAAGCTCCTTTGTGCACCAAGGACAAATCTTTTCTTTTGGAGATCCTCCAAACTGCTGATGTCCTCATGGAAAGTTTTATAGAAGGACTACGATCAGTTGTCTTCAACCGATTTCCAGCAGGGGTCTCTCTTGCCACATCACAGAAATATTCACTCGAGGCCAGGCTTTCAAGTCAGCCGACAAGAATTAGGCCTCCATAGGCCACAATAGACCATCTCAATTTAAAAGAAATAAAAACAACGTTAATACAACATAATGATTAAACAGTGTTAACCCCACTAATACCCTTATGTGTATGCATTTATCTAGCTTTGCGACATAAAAAGCATTAATTCTGACAGCGTTTTGTGCTCAAAATAAATAGCACACAGCAACATTTAAACATGAAAACTTGCACGTTATTGTAAATACATGAACAGCACAAATAAGCTAACCCTCATGTAACTTTCTCTTATGTTAGAACAAACGAGTTGATTATTGAAACATACCTTCACAAGACAAATAATTAATTGTTAATTATTAATGAAATTAATAAAACGCATAGACATGCCAGAGCTTCAAAAGCCCAGAATTTTCTAAAAGAAACTCTGCTCCAGCAATCCCCCCTTTGGTGATTTTATCACCAAATAAACCCAAAAAAAAAATTAGTGAAAATTTTAGTCCCATTTTAGGAAATCAGAAATGTCTCTTCCCTTTAGACAACATTTTAAACACCAGTCACTCTTTCATCATCTCTCTTTGTCTCTAAATAAACACTCTCCCTCAATTCTTCTAGTTCAATCTCTTCTGGTTCTCTCTTTGAAATTTTCGAATTCTTGTTTTTCTTTTCATTTTTCAATTTCTCTTTCCCTCTCCTGTTTTTACAACACACACACACCAATCTTAGTATCAGTAACGCAACAATTATACAAGACAAAGGAAACAATATTCTACCTATAATAGTACTACCTATTTTTGCAATAAAATCCTTAACAGCTATCATTTTATTAGCTAGTTTAGTCCATAAACTCCCAGTCTCAAGTGGTACTAAATCTTCATGCAAATCAGTAATATTTTTGATATAGACCTTCAGGTCTTTACTTTCATCAGGAATGTAAGTGCAACAATGTTGAACTTTCAAAATTCCACAAACTCCACCCTCCTTAGCCAAAAGAATATCAAGGGCAAGTCGATTTTGCATAGACATGGCACGTACGGCACTTAATTCCGTATTCACCAAAAGAAACCCTCCTGCGGTATTTGTCGATAAGCGATCAACCACTGTGGACAGTTTCCGAATTCCATAAACATTTAAAGAAATTCCCACTGCTGGAATTAAAACCCCAAAAATGTCACCCACAATTTCAGACCAAGTTTCTCTCTTAAAGCGTGTTAAAAGGTTAATGTCTTCTACATCTTTTACTTTATCCGTATGAAAAATCTTAGGAAAAACCAGGCCCACATAACATGTGCCATACCAATGGTCAGGCAACTTGTAATAAGCCTTGTTCCCACACACATAGTACACTCCTGGAAAAATCGTATCTTCTCCACCTCTGAAACCCCAACCTGTCGCAATGAAGTATGTATCATGGCACTCACTAGTTCCCACAAAATATGTATCATATTGGGATTTCCTTCTGGTAATGCATAGTTTACCCTTCTGCGGTGCATCTAGAGCCAAAGTTGGACTAGCCCCATTCCTCAACTCCTTTCCCATCTCAATGTCCCAAATTGTCTCACTCACTTCATATTTTCCCCCTTTCTCATGCATGTTCATTCTCCTTTCCTCAACCATATCCAGGAAAGCTTTCTCCTCTCCTTTCAAATTGCAAGTTAAATTATTCTTAAAAATGTAATCTAATGTTAGTCCTTTTTCTTCAATAAAAATCTCACCAAAAGTGTTAGCTTCTTTAGCTGGATTCAGCTCTTTGTTCATTGGCAAGTGCCCAAAAATACTATCTCTGTTAGACATCTTATAATCTATTTTCCCTAACAAATAAAAAACACTACTTAAAATACTACAAGAAATACCATATGTAGCTGGTAAATGATGATAAGTAACACCTTCTGAAACGGATGCAGGTAATTGCATGCAGACATAGCAATCCCTCACTTCCATTGTCTTCACATATTCATATAACAGTTTAGAAAAAACATTACTAGAAAAATTATTAATTGACCTATCTTTGTGTATGTAACTACTACTTCTAATTGGAACTGCTTTTTGTGAATTCTTTTCTATATTAGTCATGTTTGCTATATCCATTCCAAATTCTACCCTAAAAGTAACTAATAAAATTAAAACACCCCATAGAAGCATTAATAATCCAGTACAACAGCAGCACATTTTGCACCACCTCTTTAAAAAGGCACATCTGTTTCTATTCTCCTCTATGTTAGCCATTTTAGTTTAGCCTCTACTACTCCACTACTGTTTGAACTTCTTCAATTCTTCTGCAACTCTTCAGCTTTCAGTTTATCCAAATGACTTCCTTATTCACTCGATCCAAGTGAATCCTTCTTTCACTCAGTTTGGATACTTGTCATTTTTCACTTCAATTTCTTCAACATCAAACTGTATCAGATCTCCAACGTCGGAATCCTCAGTACTCGACTCTTCTCCAATGTCAGTCAAGAGTACTTTCAGAATTTCACCAGTATCTTCCTCAACCACTTTTCTCAAGACCACTTCCGGATTATCTCGAGTCACTGTTTCTTCTTTTCCTTCTTCAGACAGTGTCACATAAGACCATTCCGGTGATCTGTATTTTTGGTTGGGTCTTTTAACTCTTCTTATTTCCACTGGCTCTTTTAATTTCTTTGATTCTTTTTCTTCAGCTCTTGAGGTTTGGCTTGATACTTCATTCACTTGTTCAGCTTCTGATGAATTTGCTTTTATTATTCTGTATCTCACCCTCTTTACTCGGTTGTTAGGCCAACGATCTCCTTTCACAACCTTTTTCGGCTTCAATTGTTTAACACTCCGTTCTCCAATCGAAGTTCTCTTTCTCAGAACTCGACCTTCTGTTTGTTCATCTTCATCACCTGTTTCAAGTGCCTCTTGTTTCCGTTTCCCAGTAGCTTTTCTTTTCTCCACAGATTTTTCCACCACTGTTTGAGACTTCCCTGCTTCTGTCCCTCCTCGGGTCTCCGACACGCAATCTTCTTGCTGTCTACTTGTCCCTTCACCTAGCTCCTCATCAATGTTCCCTACACCTCCTCGGGGGTCTTCCGCAATCTGTCCCTCTCTATCTTCTTCTGACCCTGTTTCTTCAAGGATAATCTCAAGTGGTTCTTCAATTTCCTCCTCTTCTGATTCAGGAGTGGGCTCAATGTGTTTCTTCTTTTCTTTTCTTTTACTCCCACTGCTACTTGAAACTTCAGGCTCTATAACAGAATTAGATTCTCCCTCTGATACTCGCAGTGAATCTCTTGAAGCTCTCTCCGCTTCTTTTCTCACTGATTCTGTATCTTCAGGATCTTCACCATCACTGGAATCTGACTCTTCATAATACTCTTCACCAGTTCCCTCTCTCGGGCTTGGAACCCTCAGAGTATGACTTGCATGTACCCAGTGCTTCACTCCAGCACACTTTACTGCAGTCGTTGTAGTCAGAATGACTTGCCTCGGCCTTCCCCACCTTGGAATCAAGCAATTTCTTCTTCTGTGCACCTTAATCCTTACCCAGTCACCTGGACTCAGATCATGGGCTTGCTTCTTCTCAAGTGTGGTAGCTTCTTCTCCAATCTGGTGAAACACAGAATGAACTGCGTCAGCCAGGCCTTTACAGTAATCCAAAATCATGTCATCAGTTATTGACACCAATTTATTCACAGGCACGAATGCATGGCGCATAGCACGTCCCATGATTATCTCATGCGGGCTCAAACCAGTAGTTCTATCTGGAGTAGATCTCATCGTCATCAGGACAAGAGGTAACACATCCGGCCATTTCATACCGGTGGCTAGACACATTTTTCCAATCCTATTCTTGATTGTGCCATTGATCTGCTCAACCACACCAGAAGCCTCTGGTCGGTATGCACAATGTAACTTCTGCTGTATTTTCAATGCTTCACAAATCAAACCAATGAGTTCATTTTGAAAGTGTCTACCTCTGTCAGACTCAATTGTAACTGGAAACCCGTACCTAGGAATCAACTCCCTTAACAGTAACTTTGCCACTGTTAATCCATCATTTCTTCTAGTCGGGTAAGCTTCCACCCACCTTGAAAACAAACAGACTACCACTAGAACATATCTCAGTCTGTTCACTTGGGGCATCTCAATGAAATCAATCTGCATTCTTGTAAAAGGACCTCCTTCTCTGCCTATTGTCCCCAAACTCACCACTGTCTTTTTCCCAGTGTTAAATTGCTGACAAATCAAACATCTTTGACAAATGCTCTCCGCAATAGTTCTAAACTTTGCATTGTACCAGGTCTGCTTAAAGGACCTTACCATTGCATCCCTCCCCAGATGTCCCTGACCATGATACATCCTTGCCATTGACGACAAAATTGAGTTTGGCATCACTGGTCTGCCATCTCTGTAGACCCAAACATGGTCTGTTTCTCTTGGAGCACATCCTGCTTTAACCCAATCTTGTTTTTCTTCCTCTCCTGCCTCATCTTGTAACTGCTTTACTTCATCCCACGTTTCTAGGACATTAGTAAACATCACAGAAAGGAGAGACATTTCCTCCATCCTACTCCGGTTAATAGATTGGTTGGTCTTAGCGCAATACTGCGCCACATCGTTGGCAAACCTGTTACCAACAGTGATAAAATCATCCCCTGAAACATGTGCGGCACATTTTACAACTGCTAACTCCTTAGGCAGCTGTATCGCCTCAAGCAATTTTCCAATCAACTCAGCATTCTTTATCGGGGTTCCACCCGATGTCAAGAAACCTCTTTGTAGCCACAGTTGGCCAAAGTCATGCACCACTCCAAATCCATACTGACTATCAGTCAACACGGTTGTTCTCATATCTTTCCCAATCTCACAAGCTCTTGTCAATGCCACTAATTCAGCAACTTGCGCAGATTTCACTCCTTTCAATGGTGATGCTTCCATGATTTCTGAAACTTTGCACACTGCATACGCTGCACATAGCACACCATTATCATTTCTCAGGCATGATCCATCCACAAACAACACATGGTCATTCTCAGATAAGGGAATATCCCTTATGTCTGGTCTCGGTTTCGTACAGTACTCAAGCACATCCAAACAATCATGATCATCTTCCAACTTTATACCCACATTTTCAATATCCGGCAAGAGTGTCGATGGATTCACATTCACACATCTTTCAAGAGTCACATTTGATGCTCCCAGAATCACTTTTTCATATTTAGTCAACCGACTATGTGACATATGCTGAGTTCTGCTTCTTGTCAAAAGAATTGCCACATTGTGAGGTACGAATACCCTTACAGGATACCCCATTATGATCCCCTCACTCTGTTCCAGGCTTCTGCATGTCGCAGCTACAGCCTTCAGACAACCTGGTAACCCCACGGCTACAGTGTCAAGTGTCGATGAAAAGTATGCAATAGGCCTTCTTAATTGCCCATGTTTCTGGATTAACACTGAAAGTGCACATCCATTCCTCTCACTGCAGTACAGTTCGAACTCTTTTTCGTAGTCAGGCATACCCAAAGCTGGGGCCTCACACATTTTAGTTTTGAGCTCTTCAAATGCTGCCAGTTGTTCTGCATCCAGATCTAACTGATCTGTCATTTCACTTTTCGTCAGCTTAATCAGTGGCTTTGCTATCAGGGAAAAATTAATTATCCACTGACGACAATATCCCACCATACCCAGGAACATTCTCACTTCTCTCTGGGTTTTCGGGGCTTTCATTTCTTTGATTATTTTGATCCTGTCAGTAGTCACCTTTCTCAGACCTTTTTCAATATTATGTCCAAGATAATGCACCTCTTTCTTGCAAAATTGCAATTTGGCTGGAGATACCTTTAACCCTCCATCTGCCAGATGATTCAGTAAAGCTATGGTATCCACTTCACAAGCTTCGCGTGTCTTTGATGCCACAAGCAGGTCATCAATATATTGCACTAACACTGAGCTCTCAGGCATGATCAAACTTTCCAACGATTTCTTCAATAACTGATTAAATATCGAAGGACTCTCCGTATACCCCTGTGGGATACGACACCATGCTAAAATACGCTGACCAAACCTAAATGCAAAAATCGGCTGGCTGTCATGATGCAATGGAATTGAAAAGAACGCATGACACAAATCAATTACTGTATACCACTCAGCATCATGTGGAATTTGATACAGAATCACTGATGGATTTGGCACAATGGGACAACATGCCACCACAATCTGATTAACTTTTCTCAGGTCTTGCACAATCCTAAACTTGCCATTAGGCTTTTTCAGTCCCATTATCGGTGAATTACACGGACTACTCAGTAGTTCTCTCAGAACTCCCTGCTGAATCATTTTCTCAATTATAGGAGTTATCCCTTCAATTATTTCTGGTGTCATTTTGTACTGAGGAATGTTAGGATATGTAATTCCCTCTTTCACTGCAATTTTCACTGGATCTACATTATTCATCAATCCCACATCCTCTCCTGTAAAATCCCAAACTGCTCTTTTCACTGTGTCTCTCAGCACTTGAGGCAAATCCTCCGGATTGAACACTGGAAATGCACCAATTAACTCATTTTCTCTATTCTCTAGAGTCATTCGGTAGAAAACATCATCATCCGGTGTCTCAAAAGCTATTCCATCTGGTGTACAAAAAATTGTACAATTCATTTTACACAATAGGTCCCTACCTAACAGGTTCACTGGACTCGTGTCACAGACAATAAATCTGTGCATGTCTGAAAATTTCCCTATCTGTACTCTTACTGGTTCAGTAAGACGTGTTCTGATCTGTGTATTGGCTACACCAACTACTTGGATTGCTTCATCCGAGAGAGGAAGATTTTTAACATCTGTTGACCTGACAGTTGATCTTGTCGCACCTGTGTCTACCAAAAAAGTAACACCTTCTTCATTTATTTTCCCATCCACAAATGGTCCTGCCTGGTCTATTTCTAGAGTTGCACCAAGTATGCACTCTTCTTCCTCTCCTCGGCACCGTCAATAATCACCCTCAGACTCACTCCCTTCACTCTTTAACAGGTACTGCTGTACTTTGTTAGTATGTTTCAGTTTGTTTACCTGCTCATCATTGAAGAATCCTGAGTCCTGATTGTACTTTTGTACCCCTCTATTCTGCGGTAAGGGCGGTTTTGGCTCTTGACTTTGCTGCTGTCTCACCACTTTCTGCTGTTGTTGCTGCTGGTTATTCCCATCATTCTGCACCTGTTGATTTAAGGGTTTACCCTCATTATTCACTAATGGTGGATTAGGACATTCAGATCTCCAATGTCCCAGTTGGCCACAGTTGTGACATGGGAACTTCTTTTTCGCCTCTTCAAGACTTCCCCTTCCTTTTCCTGCAAATCTCGGTCTATTTCCTCCATTATTTCCTGGATTATTTGCCTGTTCCACTAACTGTGCTTCCTGTCTTTCTGCAACTTTCACTTGTGCCCACATTGCTTTTTCTTTCAGCTTTCTCTGTTTTGCTTCAATTTCATCACTGAAATATTTCGCATGTCTCAAAATCTCATCTACTTTTTTACTCTGCCAATCCACTGTATGTTCACGAATTCTCTCACCAATTTCAGGTCTAAGACCATATACAAATCGGTATACAAAATGACTCAAATCTTTGTCACCCAGGTGTTCATCTCCACTGAACTGTTTAAATGCCAGTATCAGCCTTTCGTAAAAAGCATGAACTGATTCTTTTGCTTCCTGTTGTGTTCGATCTATCTTAACCCAGTCTGTCTCTTTTGGAGGAACTTTACTCTTCAGGTATACCATCACCTGATCATACTTCCTCATCACTTCTGGATCTGGTGCCCCTGTTCTTGAATCTCTTGGATATTCCTCAGTAGGCCAACTCACAACTATTTTACACTCAGTCCACAAGTCTGCTGGAACAATTATATCAAACAGACTATTCAGGTCAACCCACAGTACTTTTGACAATTTCACAAACCTATCTACCTGCCTATACCACTCGACGGGCTTTTCTCTCAATCGAGGGAAATCATTTGTAAATGATAAAATATCCTGTCTGGTCCATGGAACATGTACATACCCTCCTCCAGGTATTTCTCTCATGGGATAATTCTCCACTGGTTTCTCTTTTTCTCTCACTGGAAATGCTGAAACAGTTGTTCTATCCTCAGATTCCTCTCTTTTCTTATACCACCTATCCTTCCACTTTTCTACATCACCCCATCTACGCAGTAATGCCACCATTTCTTTAATCTGTCCTGTTCTACCAGAAGTATTCAAATTTTCAATGTCTTTCTCAGTGAAATCCATCCTGTACATTTTCTGCAAAGCCTTTACTCTATCAATGTCAACCCCTTGCTCATTTGCTATCGCTCTTAGTCTATCATGAGTATTTCTTGCTCTCCATGTTATGCTCTTGCACATAAACATTAATTCACCATCATGATGACTCTTCAGGATTTCTGTTGGAACTGTTCCTGTCACAAGCTCTTCTAATTCTATTCTTAACTTAACCACATCAATAACTTGTGAATCTTTATCCTTTTTCTGAAGAACTTTCATCCAATCGTTTAAATCGTCCACTGTTATTTCTGCAGTTTTTCTTACTGGAACCACTTTTTTTCTGCGGTTCTAAAATCGGCATCCCTGAACAACTAGGTTCACTGACATCCAATAATTCACTACATGTGTCATGTCTGGTTTGTCTCAGGTCACTTCTCCCTGTCCTTTTTTCTGAATCTCCTGAAGGACCAACTGAATTTGTCGATTCATTTGCAATATATGGAATTACCAGTCCATTCTCACCTGTCCTCTGTTTGTCAAACACAGGCATTACTGGACCTATAGTTACAGGTACCGTAACAGCTTCTAGATTCTTCGTTAACTCTCTAATTTTCTCAGCTAGTTCTGTTGTTGTTTTTGCTAATTTTCTAGCATTTTCCTCACTACCTCGACTCTCTCTCTCCCTGAAGGAACTACTACCCCTTGATTCAGGTGTCATTTTTTCTTTCTCAACTGTATCTCTTATCGGAGAAACAACTGGTGTACTCTCATCTGGTTCTGTTCTATATGGAGGTGGTCTTTTGTAAATCATGTCATTTAAGACTTCATCCTCATATTCTCCATACCTTCTCATGTCTGACTCAGAAGCTCTTTCTGTCGAAGGAGCAGAAGCTTCAACTGTTCTCATTGGATATAATCCCTCTGACATACAAGCATCTCGCCATCTTTTCATTCGATCTTGATGTGTTTCCCGATCATGCCTCCTCCCAAACATATACCTGTAATACCCTCCAGACCTTTGTTTTTCTCGGTCATGAACTTCCTCTTCCCATTCTACTAAAGCCTCGAACTGTGTAGGTCTCGGCTTCGGGTCTAAGCATAACATCTTTTCCCGTAAGTTTCTCAACACGGCCAGATTAAATGAACCATGTTCCGGAAATGCTAGAACACCATCTTCTTTAGTATACTTAACCCAATTCTGCAACCATATACAGGTATGCAGTCCATATTTCACAGCCATGAAGGATGCAGGCGTTTTCGCTGGAGGTAACAACTCACCCTCTCTTGTTTTAACCTCTTTATCCTTGCTAAACCACTTTTTAACTTTTCCAAAAAAGATCTTTTTCTTTTTCTCTTCTTGGTAATACATTTTAGCAAGCGCTTATCAAATTCTCTACTTTCTCCGTATTATAAATATACAATACGAGTTTCTCAACCAATAGCAGCGCGACTCACACTAACGCACCAATCCCAGCGCGAACCCTATTCTGATTCACTGTCCAATCAGTGCGCGGACCTTCTGACGTCAACAGTCGCTGCAGTCTCTGTCTCCTGTCTCTGTCACTCGTCTACCCCTCCTTTACAAAACTCTCAGTAGACTTCGTGTATCAAAATTTCTACAAAATCTATTAGTTACAACATAAAAACATCTCCATTGTCTGCTTCGCTAACCACAGAATAGTAAAAGAGAGTCTATTTTCAAGAATCAACAACTTTCATACATCGCATAACCGTTTTCTCTAGGACTTATCCAAAGAGTCTTACAGTCAATAAATGTATATGCATTCACGCACATTCATACGAGAAAAATATAGTACATGCACACAGAATCCTGCTTCTCGAGAACAGCACAACCTGTCTCTATACAGAATTATAACACAACAACTAAGCAGCTTACCTCTGCCCAGTTCCTCAAACAAGCTCAGAGAATACCTACTACTCCTCCCGCAATAAGCTTTAACGGAAATCCTTACGGATCCCTGGGACTTAAGACCAGAGTTTCACAGATAACCTTCACTATGATTCACACTCCTTATATACTAGAAATGTCTAATAGTAACATACAACAATGTCACTGATTCCGAACCCAGACAATGTGAACGCGCAACTTCAATTGTCACACGTAATTCCTTACAATCCCGTCTTTCCCGAGAGCAGCATATACACCTTACTCTGCCCTACTACGGAACTGCTTCCACAGCTTCCAAATTCCAGAAGCACTACATATAACTCAACATGACGACTCCAACATATAGTATTAGTACATATACCAATAACATCAAAATAAATCAATAATCAATAAGCTAGTTTACAAGCAATCTTATCTTATCTTATCAGATCAAGACAACCATCTACAACCATCCTCTGCTACCAGAGAAATTGATACAGATCAGGGTATCAGAAATATGCCCACTACCACAGATAGAGTAATCTCACAGTTACACGCACATACATTCTTCATACGCTAGGGCCCATTTCACTAACATACGCTCAATACTCTACCGGCATAAGACCTGTGGGAAAGAAAACCCTGCATCTATATCTAGGACGATAGGATCTGATTATAGTGGTTATCCTTAATCATACTCTATAAAACTATACAACAACAATAATCAAAATGTACTCAATAATTGACAAGAAAGAATATTCAACACCATGTTTAAAAGTTATATTGCTTTATCTAAAATTAGTCAAAGTAAATCAATCAGAATAAATCATTTCTCATAGTTACCTATTCTAACTAAGTGTCAGAACGGGTCAGGACCAGTCTCTCGGTAAAGTCTCTCAAGATAGTCCTCAGCATCAGGCCTCAGCAACGCAAGTTCACGCGGCAAAGGCGACGAAAGAGTGGGGAGAGCCCTCCCTAAGCTAATAGTTTTATAATGTAAAATACAATGGAAACTCACATAAAATTTGGCAAGAAAAACTGTATCACTGAGCAGAACGAGAAGGAAGAGATGTAACTTTGCAACATCTTGAAATCTCCGCTCAGGAAAAGTCACAATACGTAAACTACGGAACAGGAACCAAGAAACAGAAACTATTAAAGTATCCATCTTGTTCATTTCCCTCGGCAACCCGGCTTCAGCACATTGTTTATTTCAGAAGCTCCTTTGTGCACCAAGGACAAATCTTTTCTTTTGGAGATCCTCCAAACTGCTGATGTCCTCATGGAAAGTTTTATAGAAGGACTACGATCAGTTGTCTTCAACCGATTTCCAGCAGGGGTCTCTCTTGCCACATCACAGAAATATTCACTCGAGGCCAGGCTTTCAAGTCAGCCGACAAGAATTAGGCCTCCATAGGCCACAATAGACCATCTCAATTTAAAAGAAATAAAAACAACGTTAATACAACATAATGATTAAACAGTGTTAACCCCACTAATACCCTTATGTGTATGCATTTATCTAGCTTTGCGACATAAAAAGCATTAATTCTGACAGCGTTTTGTGCTCAAAATAAATAGCACACAGCAACATTTAAACATGAAAACTTGCACGTTATTGTAAATACATGAACAGCACAAATAAGCTAACCCTCATGTAACTTTCTCTTATGTTAGAACAAACGAGTTGATTATTGAAACATACCTTCACAAGACAAATAATTAATTGTTAATTATTAATGAAATTAATAAAACGCATAGACATGCCAGAGCTTCAAAAGCCCAGAATTTTCTAAAAGAAAACTCTGCTCCAGCAAACGCTATAAACAATTAACTGTCAAGTTACAAATAATCAGGATTTTAAAAAGCAAAATTTATTCAAACTTATCAAAGGAATCAAAATACATCTCCAGAAATGTCGACCAAATGGCAAGCAGGAATGCAAATATGAGTGTGAACTGGAAACTAGTCTGCCAAATTCCAGAAATTTGCCAGATGATCCACCAGGGGCTCCTTTATATTATGCAAATGTGAGAAAACCCGACTAATTTACTGAAAAGAAGTCATCTAGGAGATTCAAGCCCAAAAACTGCGTAAAGCAACTGGCCCGGATAAAATTCCAACAGAAATTTTCCAGAAACACTGAAATCTATGATCAACTGTATTGGCTAGGTTATTAAACAATGTTTGCTCCCATGAAGAGATTCCAGCTTCCTGGAAAAAATCCATAGTTGTTGCATTATATAAAAAGGGGCCAAGA
Source organism: Triturus cristatus (assembly GCF_964204655.1). Classification (NCBI taxonomy): domain Eukaryota; kingdom Metazoa; phylum Chordata; class Amphibia; order Caudata; family Salamandridae; genus Triturus; species Triturus cristatus. The sequence goes on from NC_140585.1 coordinate 1,283,471,026, forward strand.
GATAACCCAGAAAACTATCGGCCAATTTCACTGCTCGACAGAGTGGGAAAAATCTTTGGGAAACTGTTGTTACCCAATTGAGGTCAGTGGTTGCTTGAGAAAGATCTGCTTTCTCCATATCAAGCAGACTTCAGGAGGGGCCAGACCACAGTGTATCAAGAGATGTGTTAAACCTTATCAGTACAAAATATATTTTCCTTTCAAAGCCCTCCTTATACTTGTTTTTTATCGTCTTCAAACAACATTCAACTGCATCAACACTATGGGAAAATCTCAAGCAACAGGGTGCCCCCCACAAGCTACTAACCCTTCTAGTTGGAATACACTTTGATATTACTACTCGGGTGAAATATAGAACAAGGGGTGAACTCACAGCCAAGATCCCAATGGAACGGGGTGTCAAGCAAGGTTGCATGTTAGCACTAACTCTATTCAGTTGCTATATGTAGGAGAGTAGGATCTGCACTTATGTTGCCCCCACTTTTTTTCTGATGTTTACACTGGTTTCTGGCTATAGTCTGGCTGGGTCCCTGCTAATCAGGGCCCCAGCCTCTCTGTTCTCTCTAAACAACTTGGAGCGCATATTATATACACTAGTAATTGGATACTGTGGTACCATATGAGCCCCTAGTATATGGTACCTTAGGTACCAATGGCATAGGTACTTCACAGGCCTACCAGGGGCTGAAGCATGTATTATGCCACCCCTGGGAAGCAGACTAAATCTGACACCACAGGCCTGCTACTGCAGCCTGGGTGAGGTAGTGTTAGCACTCCTCACTGAGGCATAGGTTCCCTATATCTCACCTTACACACACATATAAACATATCAGTCACCCCTAAGGCAGGCCCTAACAATCCTGAGGGCAGAGTGCTTGGTTTCCATGTGAGGGGTGCCTCTGCCTGAGCAGGGCCCCTCTGCAGCTCTCAGAGTCTATTCTCTGTAGCTGTTTGTGGATGCGGTTAAACCATATACTCTTAAGTGCATTATAACCTAGTGGTAAATGCTAACTTTGGGATGGCTGCATCAAAACATGTTTTGTTTGGTGTCAAATGCTTTGGAGTCATACCCCCATACCAGTAACTGGTGTGGGAGTATGATCCCACCCTTCTAGAGGGATAGACATGTACCCACTGTGGAAACACGGTAGAATCCTGAAGAGCCCTGCCATCACAAAATGGATGCCACCAGCACAGACACTGGACTGCCCTCCTGCTGCTGACCGAAACTCGCAGTGGAGGATGCCCAACAATAGGCACCCTGTCACAGGGAGGTGTGACCACCTTCCAGACAGGATTTAGTGTATTGGGGCTGGGTGGGTGCACTCCTAGAGTGCTTTGAAGTCCTGCACTGGGGGAGCCGTAGGCTCCTCTCTGCAGATGCCAGCTCAAACCGGTTCAGGGTCTACCAGCCCCTACTCTGGCACAAAACTGGACAAAGGGAAGTGGGTGTAGCCACCCACTCCCCTAACCCTCCCATAGGAGTGGTCATAGAGCTAGTCCCCCCCTTCCTTGTAGTATAAGTTAGGGAACCCTTGCCATTGCAAACTAGATATCCCTGGATGACGCTCTGAAGAAGAATCCTGGACCTTCGACGTTCCACTACCTTTGCAAGACAGAAGAATCACCCTTGGAGTCAAGGAGTGAGGGAGACAGAGAGAGAGGGAGACAGAGAGAGGGAGACACAGAGAGAGGGAGACAGAGAGAGGGAGACAGAGGGAGAGAGACAGACAGAGGGAGGCACACAGAGGGAGACAGACAGAGGGAGACAGAGAGACTGAGGGAGACGGAGAGAGAGAGAGGGAGACAGAGGTCCGTAGATAGAGGGAGACAGAGAGAGGGAGACAGAGGGCGACAGACAGAGGGATACAGCGGGAGACAGACAGAGGGAGGAGGGAGACAGAGGGAGGGAGACAGAGGGAGGTAGACAGATAGAGAGAGACAGAGGGAGGTAGAAAGACAGAGGGAGACAGAGGGAGGGAGACAGAGGGAGAGAGAGGGAGGGAGACAGAGGGAGAGAGAGGGAGGGAGACAGAGAGAGGGGACAGAGAGAGAGAGGGAGACAGGCAGAGTGAGTGAGACAGAGGGAGACAGAGAGAGACAGAGAGGGAGAGAGGGAGAGAGAGGGGGAGAGAGAGATAGAGAGAGGGAGGGAGAGAGAGAGAGAGAGAGAGAGAGAGAGAGATGTGTGTATGCCGGTTCTGATGGCTCAGTGGACGATGGCGTCCGCTGCAGGGGCCTGTGTTCAACCTCATGGTCACAGTTTTTTTTACTCTATCCCCGCCCCCTCCCCCACTGACCCCGCCCCCACCGGTGCGGTCTTCGGCCACAAACCACACTGTAAATTTGGCCCGAGAGAAAGTTTGTGAGTACCCATGCTTTAGATCATTGCATTCACTTCAACTATCAACTTGAAGGGAGGTGTTTTGATATCACAGCTGCAGAGTGATAGCATAATTTTGACTTACTGCAGAAGCATAGGGTAGTTTATCTACACCATGTGACTAGTGAGGAATAAGCAACTGTTGGACATGAGTAGACTAGATGTTAGTGGGAGGGAGGGTGGCGGTTTTTTTATGCTTCATAATATTACAATAAAGGTTTTTGGAGAAAAAAGAATAACTTTCAGGGTCAAATATTTTAATCTCAGAACGTCACTATGACAGAGATATCCAGATGGGTTGCTTGCTGGTCAGTGAAGGATAACACAGCCATTAAGTTTGTTGGTGAACAATATATTATAGTCCTAGATGCAAAGCAATGAAACTCTTTACAAAAATGCTTTTAAAAGAAAAAAAAGGAATGAAGTGTGAAGTCGTTTAGGATTTTAAATGAAACATGTAGAAAATGAGTTACCTTATATAAACATGCACAGTATAAGAAAATGTTGCCACTACTACTCAGGGACGTGATTGGCAATAGGTTACTCTCCACATTTAGATCCAGTTGCTGAATGTTGCAGGCAGCCGCGGTCCTTGCAGGTAACAGCGGTAGGGCAGTGGGACCGTGTCAGGGGATGGATTTCGAGGGACGATGCCGAGGGAAAATGAATTAGTTATTTAATTTTCCCTCTGCATCATCCCTCGAATCTCCCCTTACCTAGCCCCACCGCCTGACCGTTGTTACCTGCACGGCCCGTGGCTGGGTGCAGGCTGGGACTTCTAGAGGTAGGCAATCCTCAGAGCAAATCTACTTCACAGCAGTTGTTTACCCACTACCTGTGAGAAGCAGTGGGTGTCTGTGGGCGAGCATTGGTGTGAGATGTGATGTCTTGTAACATTCATCTTTCTAGAACAACCAAGATCAAATTCTCTAGGAAGTGATCAATGGCCAAATCAAAGAATAAAACCGACTCTGAAAGCAGCAGTTGGCTCTACTCAACCAATCCTGAGGCGAGCCAACCTGATAAAAATATCTTTCAAATAGTTCATTGGATAAATATTTAGCATCTTCAATGGTGGGAATATAAGAGCAAACAGTCTTCACAAATCAAACCTATAAGCTCTTACCATTGAAAAGACCGTCACAATTGGTACAATTTATCAATCGTCTCTAGGACATCAACCCCTTCACTTCGGCAATTTGTACAGTAAAATGCTTACAAATATTACGTTAGAATGTTGCAGGCCTATGGCCCAAATGGACGATAAGACTGGTTGGCTTTCATGAAACAACAGAATATCTGCTGCTTGCAAGACACATGGGCTATTGATATTATTGATCTAGATGGTTAACAAGTCTACCATGTACCCACAAAAAATAACAAAAATGTAGATCCACTAGCTGCTTGATCACCCTGGTAAGAACTGCCTTGGTCTTCTATGCAGCAGTAATGCACACAATAAGGATATTCACTTCCAGTTCTAAATGGGTGGCACTGCATGCTTTATCTATCAATTTAAGGTCAACAACGACAAAATCAAACTTGGAAGCATTTGAAAATGTATTGGCGGAGACGACTACAGTAAGAAAAGCTAACATGCAGGCTTTACCTATAAAGAAATCAACAAATTGCCTGGAGTGGTATGGTACAGGGTGAATAAAAGTAAAAAGAGCACTGAGATTACCTTTGAAAAAACGAAACCTATCTGATAATAACAAGCAGCACTCCACTGATTCTCATAAGCGGTAAAAACGATGAATACAATTTACAAAGAAAAATCAGAGACTGAATCTTTGGTGAGCGCAACGCAACTAAATTACATCTAGAAATTGTGGAAAATTTTAGGAAATAATAAGAGGGTCCTCCAAGGAACCTAGAGCTAAACATTAGTCCACAAACCTGGTGTAACTGTTGAGCACCCGTTTATCAGCACGTAGGTGCAACATCGCTATAAACAATTAACTGTCAAGTTACAAACAATCAGGATTTTAAAAAGCAAAATGTATTCAAACTTATCAAAGGAATCAAAATACATCTCCAGAAATGTCGACCAAATGGCAAGCAGGAATGCAAATATGAGTGTGAACTGGAAATTAGTCTGCCAAATTCCAGAAATTTGCCAGATGATCCACCAGGGGCTCCTTTATATTATGCAAATGTGAGACAACCCGACTAATTTACTGAAAAGAAGTCATCTAGGAGATTCAAGCCCAAAAACTGCGTAAACCAACTGGCCCGGATAAAATTCAAACAGAAATTTTCCAGAAACACTGAAATCTATGATCAACTGTACTGGCTAGGTTATTAAACAATGTTTGCTCTCATGAAGAGATTCCAGCTTCCTGGAAAAAATCCATAGTTGTTGCATTATATAAAAAGGGGCCAAGAGATCACCCAGAAAACTATCGGCCAATTTCACTGCTCGATAGAGTGGGAAAAATCTTTGGGAAACTGTTGTTATCCAATTGAGGTCAGTGGTTGCTTGAGAAAGATCTGCTTTCTCCATATCAAGCAGACTTCAGGAGGGGCCAGACCACAGTGTATCAAGAGATGTGATAAACCTTATCAGTACATAATATATTTTCCTTTCAAAGCCCTCCTTATACTTGGTTTTTATCGTCTTCAAACAACATTCAACTGCATCAACACTATGGGAAAATCTCAAGCAGCAGGGTGCCCCCAACAAGCTACTAACCCTTCTAGTTGGAATGCACTTTGATATTACTACTCGGGTGAAATATAGCACAAGGGGTGAACTCACAGCCAAGATCCCAATGGAACGGGGTGTCAAGCAAGGTTGCATGTTAGCACTAACTCTATTCAGTTGCTATAACACATTAACGAACCTAGATTTAGATGTGCCAAAAATAAACAAAGAGCAATATCAATACTGCTGTTGCTGATGACGCAGTACTAATGACCCAAACAGACCTGTGGATGCATCGTCTTTTGGCAGGTTTGGAATCATTCTGTACCTCCATGAGTCTTACTATCAATGTTGGAAAACCCAAGTATATATTTCTTAATAAAAAAATAATAATCTTAAATCGACCTTCAGGGTGTTTAGTAAGCCATTGGACCATGGCACCGCCTATGATCATCTGGGCCTGCACTTGGACAGCAAACTGCTGTGGGTTTGCCAGGCATCTAAAAGCAAGCAGGTGTGGTGTTGAGATCGCAAAATCATGTGAAAAACATTTAATAAGCTCTGCCATTTTGGCATATAAAATGAAAGCTAGGGCTACTTGTATTTACGGTTCTAAGACCTGGAACTACAGGAAAATATGATCAACTGAAGTAGGCGATGATTACTTTCTACGACAATTTCTGCACCTGGGTCGAGGAACACCGATAGATGAACTGCAAGCAGATTTGGGGATCAAAGAAAATTGAGGCCTACATCGCTCTAAGCACCCGTAAAATACTGGATTAGAGTTTGGTCCAAGGTGCAGCTTGGTCCCTATAAATATACCCTTCTTGACATTATTAAAAAAATATATATATTGTTCTTTACCTTGGTTTGCCCATGTATCAAGCGTCCTTTATAATATTGGATTGGAAGTTCTTTGGCTTAAACCAGAAAATATTACTAAGGTTCTTGCACTGGTAAGGAAAAATTACTGGTCCTATGTAAGCCAACTAAAAGCAAGGCATGCCGGCCCTCGGCTAAAAAAAAATGTGGAGTAAAAACGAGACTAAGGCTTTGAACCTTATTTGGATGAAATGTTCCCACTGGAAAGAAGATCATTTTGTCTGAAATGTCACCTAGGAACTTTACTGCTTGCATAAACAGTTAACAAATGGTCAAAAAAACTGTTGAGGGAGCTGGTCAGTGTCACTGCTCTTTGGGAGGCCAGGAACCAATCACCCACTTTACTTTGATATGTCAGTGTACCATAGGCATCTGGAAATTCTATCTATGCCCGCTCTTCCTTGAACATAAAACCAGATTGTGTAATGAAGCTCTAGCCTTTTGTGTGAGAACAGAGGACACAACAATCTTTTTGCCGTATCAGCTTACATTTACGCAGATTGGAAGACCTGGGTATAAGACTGGAGAATATTGCGCATTTTTCCTTTCAAATAAAACTCTGATTGAGACGGAATAACCACATAGGACTGATGTCCTCAATGTGACTCTATTACTCTTGTGGTACTAGAATGGCTTGTATCCAATTAAATTTGTTTTTGATATGCTTATGATTATTTATTCAGTCAGTCAGTCAAAATCACTTTATTCGGTTATTCAAAACTATAAAAGCATGTTTAAAATACCCATCACATCGAATCAAGAATTACAATAATCCATTTATTTATTCACTCTTGAGATGATTTTGTGTTTTATTTTATAATTTATCAATTCGAAAATATGTCGCTTCTTTGTATTTTTAAATCCTGTAATTCAAATGTATATTGAGCATTTTAATAAGGATGAAGGTGAGTACAATAAAGATTTGATTTGATTTGACTTGTGACTTGAAAAGGGCTTTGGGTTGTGAGTTGGCTGTAAGATGAGCTAAGAGGTCAGCAGAAACAGATTGGAGCAGGAAGAACAACAACGGAGAGAGTGAGCAAGGGGCAATGAGAAAGGAAAACATAAACAAGACAGCAGGGAAAAGGGATGGGCGGGGAAAAGGTGGAAGGGAAAGGACGTGAGAACAAAAATGAAAATAAAGACAAATAAAAAAACATAACATGAAAGAGGACGAATGGGAAAAATGGAAAAAGACTGAATGGATGACAGTGAAAACAAGCATTTGCAATGCGCTAGGTTTCGCATTACTGAAAGTTTGAGCTATTGGCGTGGCTAATAATAATGTACCGCCAATAGCTCAAACTTTCAGTAATGCGAGACCTATTGCATTGCAAATTAATCGCGGCACTCACGCTTTAGCTTTCAACATTTTAAGCTAAAGGGCAGATGCTGAGACTGCTTCAAAAGTAAAGAAATAGACCAAAGGTTTTTTTTTGTATTTCTTTACTTTTGAAGCAATCGCGGCACTCATGCTTTAGCTAAAGATGTTTAAAGCTAAAGTGCGTGTGCCACCATTGTAAAAAAAGTAAATAAACAGAAAAAAGGCTTGCAGCTGCGTTCGGCGATCCCAACCACAACCGCCATTATTCAAGCTGAGGCGTGCCGCGCTGGTTTAATTAATGAAAAGTATTGCAGGAGAACCATTTTAGAAATTAGTGCTACGAGGCTGTAATTAAAACATACCGAGTAACAACACATGTAACAGGGGTGTCCTCATGGGAGGTTGCAAGAAGAGAAAATGCAGTACTAAGGAGGGACAACTAAGCCTATTGACCAATCAAAAGCCACCATTTACAAAGGACAGCAACAGCAGTCAATAACATTTTTTGAGCTATTGGCATTGTAAATGACAAACCTTTTATCTATGTGTCGGTTTTGAAAATTTACGCTACTTTGAGCATTGACATTGCAAATAACAATGCCTTTTATTTTTCTTTTCGAATTTAAAACATAAATAAAAGGCTTTGTCATTTACAATGGCAATAGCTTAAACTTGCATAAATGCGAGACCTATTGCATTGTAAATGCTTGTTGATATCCTATCAGTACCAACTCTGCTACATTTACAATGCATTTGCAATGCAATAGGTCTGGCATTTACATTATTTTGAGCTATTGACATTGTAATGACAATGCTTTTTTTTATTGTTTTTCTTTTTTAAAACATAAATAAAAGGCATCGTCATTTACAATGCCAATAGCTTAAACTCTTGTAAATGCCAGACCTCTTGAATTGCATTTAGACGAGTTTGAGCTATTGGCATTGTAAATGATAATGCCTTTTATTAATGTAATTATTTTTAAACAACATAAATATAATGCATTTACAATGCCAATAGCATAAACTCATGTAAATGTGATACTTATTTAATTTGCAAGATGTTGAGCGCTATTGTCATTGTAATGACAATGCTTTTAATTTATGCGTTTTGAAAACCTGCAAGGTGTGCATAAATATGCATTTTGTAATTATAGTTGCTGCTTAAGAGAAACAAAGCTTGCAGTGACTGCCCCTTTTGTAGTGGCAGCCTTTCTTTTCTTTAGCAAGGACTCCAAGTAGTAAGTGTGTGATTACATAACTTGCAGGTTTTTAAATTTTACAAATAAAAGGCATTGTTATTTTGAATGCCAATAGCTCTAACTCTTGCAAATACCTGTTCTGTATGGGAGTGAAGCTTGCTTCATGGAGTACTCGCTTTTGGTATCAGGCAGCCCCTCCCACACCGAATCCCCATTCCCACGTCTGGTGATATAATGTGCTGGGAGAACAAAAGGCACCTGAGGTCATCCATGTGCCATAATGTCACTATGTAAAAAAAAGAAAACGAAAGCTTTGGGTTTCTGACTTTTAGGGTCAGAGAGACTCAGATTACCAGTTAAGCATTCCTTTTCACACACTCGCTTTTTTCAGACTCTAGCTAACCAACCAACGTGAGAATGGATCAGGTACATGTACATGTCTTCTATAGATAAGACCAGCCTCGTGTTTCGAATCAAGAGACATTATGGTAAATTTCATTAAAGTGAGACCCCCTTGCTTTTAGGACATAAAAAAGGACACAAAAGCAACACAAAAACTTTAAGTAGGAAGACTGTGTGTATAAGTGTGTGTCTAAGTGACCTATGTGAGATTTTTGTAGATTTGTTGGGGTTGAGGGAATGGGTGGGTTGTGGTGGTTTTCAGAGGAGTTGTGACGCCTCTCCTTGTGGGCACTGTTGTTGACTTTCTGTCCATGGATGGCTGATGATGCCTATCCTTGACATTCTGTGTGTATCTTTGATGTAATTGTGGCTACATGTTGCATAATGGTGGCCAAGGCACAATAATGCATAAGAGTGGTGCAAGCCAGTGAAATATGATGGGCATCCCTGATAAAGATGATAATTAAAAAAAGAATGAAAGAATCTAATTATGCAGGACGAGTACTTGGGGAAAGGACAAGCTAGTGTTTGGGAATGAAAATGCATTTACCGCATTTGAAGGAAAATATGTTATTTGTTGCGAAAATGATAAGCTATTACTCGGAGAAATTGCGTCTATTTATGAAAAATGAAAACTGGGTCTGTCGGTGTAATGTCTACATTTTTTAAAACTGGCAAGAAGATGTTTCAGGCAAAATATTTGCTTTTATAAAACATATATAAAGCTGTATTTGAAAGATAATTTATGCTGCGATCCGGAGGCTTATTACAGCTTTTTCTTGTTTGGTACCAAGGTAAATGTACTGCTGTGGCTTTCATTTCATGACTTGTGTAGGGTGGATGTATTTCATCATCTATATAAATAAATCTTTCCCTACTGCTGTCGAAGGATTGAGCATATACAATTGGTGTAACGTATCTCATCCTGTAAGGTTTATGTAGTTCAATAGTGCCATTGCTTTAAGAGTCTATGAGATTTACTTAGCTCTAGTGTCTTTTGGCCTGTGATTGTGAGATTTTTACTACTTTTCACCCTGCCCGAGCTCTACACTGAGGAAACAAAATGGAAACATTAAATGAATATGCAGTATACACTTTGGAAAATGGCAAACCATGCTAAATTACAATCTTAACTTTTTTTTAACAGGATTCAAATCTTCAGCCAATTTTAGAGCAATTATGCTGAAACATCTACCATTTTGCCACAACTGTTTCAAGGTTTTCTTGTGAAGAGTTAGTGCCAACATCCCTGGGGAAGGAAACGCTTGACTGTAGCACCACAAAAGTGTGGAAATATTTAATTCAAAACCTCTGGGATTTTAGCCAATTTTTCTGAAAATTGTGCTATAAAATGTACTATTTTGGGCCTGTTCTTCCAATTTTGTTTTTCTTTAGAGAGTGAAACCCCCATTCTTGTAGAAGAAGTCGAACTCCCACAGACTTCATCCTACCTAAACCAGATATTTAAACCCCATCAGTTTTAGACTTCAACAGCCTACACTGTCCCAGTGTCTCAAGTGGGAACCTCCAGAGACATGTGCCTTCTCCGCCGTTAGATTTGGGGATCTCTAGTTGGCAGAGGTAGGTACCTTTGTACAAATAGGGCCCTTGCGTCTAGTCATGGTAAGGGGGTACACTCCTAAAATAACCCCTGCTCACCCCCTTGGTAGCTTGGCATGAGCAGACAGGCTTATCTCAGAGGCAGTGTGTACAGCATTTGTGAACACATACAGTAATCAACCAACAACACTACCGATGGACACCACACAAGTTTTATATAAAAAAATAAGTATTCTTTATATAGTTTTAACACAAGACCATAAACGACAAAAATCCACAATACTGTACTCAAAATGGTAGAATTAGCTTAGTTCTCTTAAGATGTTAAAATGCGACACTTTGAGTTCAATGTACCATAGGATGCGTAACGCTATACAACGAAAGTGTTGCAGGGAAGGTGATGTGTCGGTTCCTTACATGCAAGAATGGTGATGATATGGGTCCCTACTGCTGCGTAGGGGATGCATCGGTTCTTCTCTGTGAGGGGAGGTAATGCATCAGTTTCTTACTGCGCTTCCGTGGCGATGCTGCCCGCAACGCCGCGATGAAGATCCGGTCCACTGCGACAAAGATGGCGTATTCTTCTTGATGCGACATGATGCGGACCCCGACAGGCCCTGCGACACGCTTCTCGGTGATGTGGCGGCATCTGATGCGACGTCGATCCTCTTCTCCGGCGATGCGAGATGCTTCGGCAACGATGCGAGCCGCCACAGGCCCTGCAACACGCTTCCCGGTGATGCGGCGGCGTCTGATGCGACGTCGATCCTCTTCTCCGGCGATGCGAGATGCTTCGACAACGATGCGTGCCGCGCAGGCCCTGCGACACGCTTCCCGCTAATGCGGCATCATCTGATGCGACGTCGATCCTCTTCTCCGGCGATGCGAGATGCTTCGGTGGCCCTGCGATGACTCAAAGATTCTTCCGAGCCGCGACAGGCCCTGCGACCCGCTTCCCGGCGATGCGGCGGCGTCTGATGCGACGTCGATCCTCTCCTCCGGTGATGTTAGGCACTTTCGTGTTGTGAAGCGACAGCGGCAGTTCGGCGACACGCTTCTTGCTCGTGAGTCGCGCTTCCAGCTCCTTGCGACCCTCAGAAAGCCTTGCACAGCATCAGGCACTTCCAAAAGACCCATGGGGAGCTGGTTGGTGAAGTGTGTTGTCCCTGAGACTTCAGCAGGAGGCAAGCTCTTTTCTCAAGCCCTTGGAGATCGTTCACAAGTTGATTAAAAGTACACACAAAGTTCCTTTCTCCTCTCTTTGGCAGTCAGGTAACCACCGCAGGCCAATCCCTCAAGCTTAGGGATAGTCTCTCCTCAGTCTCTCTTGTTCCTCTCCTCAGCAAAGGTTTCTTCTTGTTTCCCAAAGTGATCTAAAGTTCTTTGGTTTGGGTCCCAATATTTATACTCAGTTTCTCTTTGTTCCCTGAAGGCAGAGAGGCCTTTGCCTAGTCCAAACCAGTTCTGGTCAGTCCTGGAGCACTTTGTTGACAAGACTCCTTCTCTCCTTTCACAGTTCAGGGCAGAGACATCAGACGCACCACAAGAGGTGGAACCAGCATTGTGGAGGAAGGCACAGCCCTATTCAGATCCCAGGTGCAACTCCTTCCACCCATCTGCATGCAGATCTCTCTATTCAGTCCTGTGCTGACTCACCCTGTCTCCTGGAATCCCCCAGCCCTGTCACTCAAACTCCAGACAAAGAATACACAACCTAGCAGAGGCAGGCTTGGATGGTTAGACAAAAATACCTACTTTCTAAAAGTGGTATTTTCAAACTCAGAATTTTAAAACAACTTCACTAAAAGATGTATTTTATCATTCTGAGTTCAGGCATACTAAACTCGAATTTCCACCTAGTTCCCTGAGTCAGTTAGGATTATACAATGTAATAACCAAACTGCCCATCCTGGCCTATGGGGAACAGGTAGCCTTAAAATAGTGAAGAACGAAAATGGCTTTAATTCACTATTAGGACATGCCACATACAACAGGGCATGTCCTACCTTATACGTACAATGCACCCTGCCTTTGAACCTACCATAGGGGTGTCTTATATGAAGAAAAAGGAAGGTTTAGGGACTGGCAAGTGGGTGCACTTGCCCAGTCAGCATGGCAGTACCAGACTGCACACAGGCTCTGCAATGCCAAGCCTTAGACACACTTTGACAGGCTGCTTTTGTGGGTGACACAACCAGTGCTGCAAGCCCACTAGCAGCATTTGGATTACCAGCCCAGGGCACTCCTGGTGCACTGTACTAGGGTCTGACAAGTAAACCAAATCAGCCAATCATGGAATCACTAATCCATACATCAATTTACAATAGGGAGCACTTGCACTGTGGCACTGGATAGCAGTGGCACAGTGCCCAAAGCATCTAACACCAGCAAAAACACATGAGGCAACAGCAAAAAAATTGAAGGGAGACCCACGCCAAGGTTCCAGGTCTAACATCCACTCTGGAGTGTCTTGGGCACTTCTGGCTTCCTCACCACTGCCATTACAAATGCATATTTGGTGGCACACCATCACCCACAATCAGCAGTGTGGGGCCTTTATCTTTCCAGCCACTGCCACCGAAGTTACAGCCACTGTCCCTTCCAGTTTCCTAATTGTGAATACTTTCTTGCCATGAGGCCCTGGCAGCCCTGCTTTCAGCAGGGCACAGTACTCTTACTATTTCAGGCTCTGTGGTTGGTAGGGCACCAAGGTATCTACGCTACCAGGTAGACCACAAAGAGGCCACCACTCCTCTGCCCATCAACCCTATTCCCAGCCCCATGAAATGTCGTGAAAGCACATGTGGGCAGGCTTGACTCTCCGCCGGTAGACTACTGTTATAAATTCTGGCCTAGTAGGCTTGACACATCCCAGTGGCTCTCTGCTGTGACTGCTGTACTACCTGGGCAGTGGCATTCCCTTTTAACAGCTTGTTACATTGAGCCAGCATTGGTAAACCAGTAGTATTGACTGGCCATTTGCAAGTGCATTTTCTACACTTTCAAAGAAGATTACATTTAGTCATCTTCAGAGGACAGGAAATAACATTTGTTCAGTTTGAATTGATTTGCCACGTTGCATCACATTGATTGGCAGCCATCTTGGTAATAAAAAACTAGGTTAGGCCAAATTTTTAACTCCGCTTGTGGAATTGGAGAAATTTGGCAACTCTGCATTACTTTTTTAATGTGGAGTTGATGCCAAATTCCACCTATCACAGCATGGCAGAACGTTTGTCTAATTCGAGCAACACAGTGACAATTGGAACAATGCAAGGGTTCAGAATGGGAGCTGGTGAGCTATATTTGGCATCCCCTAGAGTGATTTTTGGTCATTTGGAGGAGTTTCCACAAGATTTTTTTGCTCAATGGCTGCGTGCTATGGCGGTCAAAGGACTGCATCCAGAGTAGATTTTCTATTTGAATGGCAGCAAAATCAGCTCGAAATTGCATGGTGCCATTTGCGTTGATTTTTCAGCACGGAATGGGCTGAATCACAGCGTGAGTAGTGCAATGTGCCTTTTTCGCCGGTTTTCTGAATCTCCGGAATTCCGAGTGGTGTGGGAAATAGAGAAAGGCAGGAATGGAGGGGGGAGATAAAAGGTGATGGAGGAGTAAGATGTGGTTATGGAGAAAGACAGTGGGGAGCAAGGGGAAGAGTGCAAGCATATTATCTGCTGAGAACAAACATGAGAGATAGAGACAGATAGAAAGAGAGAAGGACTCAAGAAACACACCTTAATAAGTGTTAAAACAAAAATGATGCTCAAAGAAAAAGAATTCCCTGACGTCAGCAATGAAAGGTTACATTCAATCAGTAAAAACAAGGGTGAAACCTAAATGCTCCATAGGTGGTATTGCACAAGAATAAGAAGCTTAGCCATTTGAATACATGAAGCAAAGTTAACTAGACCATTAAGATATCCAATTATGACCAAATATGAAGCCCACTCGAAGATGTATGGACTATGATGCTGTCTGCGTCAGACAGCTAAAAATGTTTGTAATGAGATACAGGGCTGGACTGGGAACACAAAGCAGCCCTGGCAATTTTGTTGGCATAGCACCCGGGTCGAGGGGAGGGGGACTGCAAGTGTGAAGCACTGCTGATTTTGTTATTAGGGCCCATATAGCAGCACAACTGCAAAACCGACCTTCAGTAACAAAACGGCCCACACTGCTGCAGAACCGGCCCCCACCCTTCCAGCTTCCCAGGGAAACGCCCGATGACCTCTACGGTTAGTCCAGCCCCTGTAAGATTGCACAACATAAGTTTCATTGTTACCCCAGTCATTTGAGAAGATGTGAACACTTCCAAAACCTACTAAGCATGTTCTGAGTAGTATAATATCAGGCATGCATCTTTAAAGTATAGATCCCCAGCATGGTGAAAGTTAGATAAGATTCACAGATTTATTGGTGTAAAGGTGGACAAATAGGAAAAGTGGCTTATGCTTTTGCTCTTACTGAGTGGTTGAACATGTGTTCCAGATCTGTAGGCAACTCCTGAATCAAATAACATAGCGCTCATCCTCTGTATGACATAAATGCTCCTTAAGGCTTTGAAACAAACTTTAGTAGCCCATTGAGTTTTGACCCCCTGTGAAGTACCCTTTTAAAACAAGTAGTATTTAAATGCTTAGGTGACCCCAGTAGACATGTACCATGATCAGCTTATCCCTCAGATGAAAGCTGAATCTGTTCCCTTCATATAGCATGCCAGTTGTGTTTACCTCCATTACTGCAGTTGTAGTCCCATGATACCCCAAGAAGCTTAACCAAAATAATAACATGACATTACTGTTATGTTATGTTGGTTTTTTATAGTGCTGTATCACCCGTGAGAGTATCTGGCCCCTATGCAGGTCTGTGGGGCTTGCCTCAAGTTGCTTTACTGGAACAGCAAGTTTTCAGCTTCTTCTGGAACTCAAGAAGTAATGAGGATGCCCTGTTGTCGTCGTGTGGGAGGTCGTTACTTGCTTTAAGAGTTATGTATGAGAAGGTAGACCCTCTGCTTTGCTTTTGCATGTGCATGGAATGTGTGTTAGTAAGAGTCTGGCAGATTGAAAATGTCTAGAGCGTTGGTGGAACTGCACACTGTTGTTCAGGTAGGATGGGCCTCTGTTTTGTAGTGTTTTGCGTGTGTGGGTGAGGAGGGTGAACTGTGCACTCTGATGTATTGGGAGGCAGTGTAGCTCTTTTAGGTGTGGCGTGCCTTGAGACCCTCCCAGGTGATTTGTTGCACTTTATAAATCCTGATTGATTGATTAATGTGAGACTGTGTACGATGTTGAGGACAACTTTGACTGCAGTGCTTAGGATGTTTAGGATGGTGTGAAGCCGTTTTGTGAGGTGGTTGGTGATTCCTTGGAAGATGGTGCTCCCGTACTCCAGTCTTTTGGAAATGAGGGCTTGGGTGACTCTTTTCCTGGTATTCTTGGGTAGTCACTTGAATGTCTCTTTCAGCTTCTTGGAGGTGTGGAAGCAGGCCATGGAGATGGTGTTGACCTGGGTAGACATATCCAGCTTTCTGTACATATTGATCCAGAGGCTTCTTGCTTGTTTGTTGGGAGTGGATCCTAGGTCCGTCGGCCACCAGTCAGAGTACCACGGTGAGGCATCCTTTCCTAAGATTGCCACTGTTATTGCCTATGTTAAGTTTGAGACCGTTGGAGTTCATCCAGGTGGCCACTTCGATCATGCACCAAATCGGTTCTGTCTCACCGGCATAGATGAGTACTTTGATGTTGTGTACTTGGATGATATCTGCCAGCAGTGTCATGTTGATATTGAACCAGGGTGGGCTGAGGGAGGAACTCTGTGAGACTCCACAAATGAGTTTCCAGGCTTCTGAGAAGTAGAGCAAAAATGTTTTAAACATTTTATGGAGCAATATATACCGATAACAATTCATTTACAAAATATAATTCTGCTTCCCCAAGGACATTAACGTTTGTCACTCATCAACTTCAGTGTCCAGAATTCATTAACCCACTACTGTTAACAATGGCCTCGTGCAATGACACATAGCAATAAATAATACATTTGTAATGAAACACCAGGCAATACAGCTAACAAATACAGAATATCTTTTTAAAGTGTCTTTAATCTTCTCCCAATATTCAACCAGCTATTAAGTATCTTTAAAACAAGTTGAACTATTAAAGTGCAATATGCCCAGAGTAATAAAAAGGAGTGCCTAAAAAAAGCATGGTTATATTAAAAATCATTTACAATTTTTTTTATCAACCTCCCACTTCTTTTATGACTTCTTACAGAGGCAAGGGATCTTATAGAGCATATCACATTGCAACTATTTATTAATTATGACTTAAAGTGCTCAACATTCGTCATGGTCAAAAACTCTCCAAATTTAATAAAATCTAGTTAAGATCTTAATCCATCAAACTTTCTAAACCAAGACATTTTATTGACCAAATGGTCTATTGTAAGAGATATTGTTGACTTCCAGCCTTGCGGTACAACAGAGCGTGCTACAACCATGGCTACAAAAATAAAACTCTGATCTGCCCTACTTAATGTTTTAGTCTGTTTCAACAAACCAAACAGGGCCAAAGTGGCATCCGGCTGAACATTCACTCCCACTATTTTGCTTAATCCATGGAAAGTCTGATGCCAGAAGGTGGAGAGTATTAGACAGGTAAAGAACATATGGGGCCAATCCCCTAAAACACTGATCTGGCACCTAAAGCACTAACCCGATACCGCAGGATTTATCTTGTGGTGAATGCTTGGAGTGCAGCACTCAAGCCATTTAGATAAAAAAGCCACTCTCCAAAAGCTTGCTGCTCAAAGTGTTTTATGCCCCATTTCTCAATGGATTGTCACTCCTTCAAAGTAATATTATTACACCCAGTACTTTTGGAGATTCTCTCTAGGATGTTGAGAGTCAGGATGTCTTTTGAATTATGTTGTAAAGCTCTATACCAATTCCCAACCCCTAGTAGTCTGTTCTTAATGACTACCTTCATCAGCATACAAGTACCCTGATTTAATATTGAACAATTATTTTGCAGAAAGCTGTTAGTTGTAAAAAAACACAATAGAAAAGGGATTGAGTATTCTGCCCAGGCTGTAGCTTTAAATTATCCTCAGCCCAAGATGTCAGCCCCCAATTAACAAAGAAATCGCCTACTAGGCGAAAACCTCTGGTGTTTCATTTTTCTAGAAGAGTGCCAGAATTTTTTTATCCCATATACGTACACTCCTTTAATGTTATGAATGCATGGCATGTTCCATTTCTTAAAAAACTATTTGCCACGAATCGTCATATTATGAACCACTTTATATCTAGTTTTTCTTCTGTATTTTAGCGGCTTTCAAAAAGGCCGGTAAATCTATTCCCATTCTTTAATCATTTGGATCAGAAAGCTTGTAGGATGGATTATTCAGGCCATAGTATCTAAGAAGGAAGCAAGGTAATGATCCTGCTTTTGAGGTAGTGCTAGTCCCCCCTGTTCCTGATTGAGTTGCAGTACTGCCAAACAAACTCTCAGGTGTTATTTTTCCAAATAAACTTACTAAAAGAGTACGTTTTGTGAAACTATAAACTATTCAATTAAATTAGAACATTAGTAAAAAGAACAAAAATAAAGGTAGAATCAACATTTTAATCCAGGAAACTCGACCTACTGTTGATTTTGGAAGTAAGTCCCATCTATTTAACTAATCTTTGACTTTCCGCAATATAGCTAAATAGCTTAAATGGAACAGATCTGTAGTGGCAAAGATAACCAAATAGCATACTGGATGATTCAAAGCTGGCTATTGTTGTAAACATTGAGGGATTACACTCACTTCTGCCTAAAACAGCAAGACTTCCGAATTAGAGTGGTTTATATTATAGCCACCCACCCCTCAGTAAATTCCTGAGTTATATTTAGCTCGTTTTGCATATAATTTTTTTTCTGTTTTAATAATATAATTCGCAAAGAGTTTAATTTTCAACAATACCTCTCCCAGGGTATTAATCAGAGGCACATTTTGTGACTCAACTGCTAAGGGCTCCATAAAGAAAGTAAACAAATGCGGAGACGTTGGACAATCCTGGCGTACTCCTTCTAATAGACACTATGCCGCTGTCTTTGGCAGTATCATAATTTTAACCTCGGGCTTCGGTAAATTTTCTGGTGCGTTATAAAAATTACTTAGGAAAATTAATCACAAATAATGCTTCCCAATTAACTAGACCAACAGCTTTCTCAGTGTCAATTGAAATTGCAGTCACTTCTAAATGATTGATAGAAAAATAGTCAATTGCCTGAATTAGGTAGTTTGTGTTTGCTGTCATTGATCTGCCTAGTATAAATCCATTTTGATTTTTCAGTATTATTGTTTGTGCCACAAGCATTAGTTGTGTCACCATCACTTTAGTAAAATGCTCATAATCAGAGTTTAATAAACTGATTGGTGTATATGAGTTGACATCAAGACGGGATTTGTCTTTTTTCAGGAAACGTACTATCAGTGCTTCAGTAAAGGATGTAGGAACCTCTACAGCCTCCAAAATGTGATTAAATAGCTTTGTTAAGAAATTAAGAAGTTAGGGAGACAATTCCTTATAGACTTCTATAGGCATGCCATCGCTCCCAAATTCTTTTGCATTTACAATGGACTTTAAGGATGTCTCAACCTCAGAATACAATATTTTTTCAATGAGAATGCGAATCTGATTGTGATATTCAGGAAGCATGAAGGAGCTACGATATTACTCAACTCTATCTGGAGGACTTGGTATACTTTTTCATATAGATCTTTAAAGTGCTGGTAAAACACCTGTGCTATCTCTACATTACTGCTTGTTTGGATCTTAGTAGATGGATCGATATTAGTATGGATGTTGGTATTAAAGGTTTTTCACCTAGTGGATCACCCAAAGAGTCTGCTAATTTGTTGGCTTTCTTCATAAACTTTCTGTTGAAAGGTTTTGGTGTTACATATTTCTTCAGCCATAAAAATCTTTGTGATTCTGCGAGGCCTTGTCAACCCCCTGGCATCGTCTAATTTAGTTGTCTCTATTGCCCTTTATGGATCCAGAGGCCTTTTGCAGGGTCACCTCGAGTTCCTGAATTTTCATTGAGCTATCTCGATTTTTTTTTTGCTTTATCAGAAATTGTCCACCCCCTAAATGTGGCTTTAAATGTCTCACAAACTGAGAAATTTGGGGCCGTATTCAGATTTCTTGGCAAAAATTCAGTGATTAGGACTCTAATTTCTTCTCCCTAGACCTGATCGGCAAGTAACATTCTATCAAACTGCCATCTGCACCTGAAGCTTAAATCAATCCCTAAATTAATTTCTATCAAGACTATAAAGTGGTCTGAAAAGGCATTAGCAATTTAAGTGTCCTCCCAAGCCTGGGAACAAGTAAATGATCACTCCACACACAGAGCTCAGTATTACACGTCTTTATTCTTCTGAGTGTAACCGTACTAGGGCATGAATTTTCTTAACCACACCCAGTCACTTACATCACTATTCTACGAAGTCTACACACATAAAAAAATACATATATGCATCATAACTTCTCAATGAGATTTTGAGGTGCTTGAATGAATCTTCCAGATCTTGTTGCATTAGGTTGAAGAGGCACAGGGGATGCATCCTCGGTCGGCACAGGTGATGCATACACAGGTGCAATCTTTGGGCTGTCCTTGACTACCAGATGGAAGGGTCTCACTGAACATCTGGAGTCAACGAACCTCAGACAGGTGTTTAAAATAAGCAGGCTCTCTTGTGATGGACTTTCCAGGACAATGAGCAGTCACCATGTGTCCTTTTCCAGCCACAACCCCCAATGAGTCAGCAGCAAATGGAGCATCAGACTTTTATTTCCGTTTCTGCCTGATAATGACTTGCTTTCCTCTTTCGTACATAGTACTACAAGCACAGCGGTGTCCATCCGCATAGTTCTTCATTTTGCGTTTTTGAGACACATAAGTAGTGTCAAGTTTATCCATTGCAATAGATCTTTCAGTGGTCCATTGTGGCAATTTGGTTCTCATAATTCTCCCAAACATTACGGTGACAGGGCTGTCACCTGTGGTAGAATGGGTAGTTGACTTGTATGCATGAAGAGTAGAGTGAAGAATTGATTTGAGTTCAAGTCTTTCCAGCGCAGTGTGTCTTTTTGAGGGTGCTCATAAATCGCTTGATGACACCATTCGCCTGAGGCCAGAGAAATGCACTTTTCTTAAGCCTGACATTAAGGTGAGTGAGAAAATCTTTATATTCTCAAATATTGAAAGGTGGGCCATTGTCAGATTTCAGAGTCAAAGGAACAACCCAGGTTGCAAAAATATTATCTTGTCTCTCAATGACTCTGTCAGGAGTGGTTGATCACAGCTCTTCCACAAAGGGAAAATGGAAATATTAATCAAAAACTACTAGTAGATGATGACCATTGTCAAGGGGTCCAAAGAAATCAATTGCAATCTTCTCCCATGCATGCTTTGGAAGATCAGACATGTTTAACGGATGTTGGGTTGTATTTTTACGACAAGAAGTTGCGCAAATTACATGCCCTTAATTCCTTTTCTACTTTTTCATCAAGATGAGGGAACCACACTCCCGTAGAGCTCGTTTAGCAGCAACAACTCCACGATGTCTCTCATGTGCCAGTTCAATGACCTGTTGTCTCAGATTCTCAGGTGTAACAATTCTTGGTTCTCGTAATATAGTACTTTCTAGGGTAAATAAAAGTTCTTCCTGCATATTTTTAAATTTCTGGTATTTAAGGTCATCATGAAGGGGTCGAGTATGTTTTCTCCGAGATTAATGTGTCATAATGTCTTTGAGTTAGCAAATCTCTGTCCATCCTCGTGTCAGCAATGATTTGTTCCACTGATGTGGCAGCAGGGGTACTGGATTTTATGATGAAGTTAGCATAAGCATCAGCCATTTTAGAAGGGGCGCCATGACATGGTATGGGTACACGTGAGAAGTAGTCAGCAGAGTTTTGATTTTCTCCTTGGTGATGGACACTCATATATTCATACTCCTGTAGTCACAACTCCCACCTGTCAATTAGAGGAGGCATCTTGAATTTAGGATTGCCGTTAATGGTGAGTAATGTCTGTTGGTCGTGAATACCATGAAGTGCTTTCTATACAGGAACACATTAAAATGTTCACAAGCCAACATCACAGCAAGGCCTTCTTTTTCAGGTTGTGAATAAGCATGTTCCATTGGTGAGAAACTCCCACTAGAATAAGCCACAATGTGCCTTCTGTGCATTAGGATGACCATTGTGCTGGGCAAGTATTGCACCTAACTCCGCAGGGTTGGCATCAACAACATTCACTGTTTGTAGTTGTGGATCAAAGTATGCCATTTTAGTGGCATTCTCAATCACGTTTGATTTTCTGGAAGCTTTGTTCACATTCACATGACCATCGAAGTGGAGCATTTAGTTTCCTTAAGTCTCTCAATGAGGCACTTACGGTGACAAAGTCACGTATGTTCCTTGCACAGTAACTGGCCTTACCAAGGAAGGATTGCAGCATAGTTACAGTATGTCATTACTGTAATTGAAAGCATTTGTGACTGGCTGTGTTATACATCCTGAAAGAGTTCTGCAGCTGATGATACTCCGAAACGTAGTCTTTTATATCTAAATAAACCAACATGAATCAAAAAGGTAGTAAGGTACTTGCAATTATCTTCCAGTTCGAGTTGTGGATATCCTTTGTTCAAATCAAGGCAGTAAAATACTTTTTCTCAATTCCGCTGTGTAATCATGTCAGCAATATGTGGACCTGGATGTCGTTCTTTTTTAATTACCTTGTTAGCTTTGTGCATATCAATGCGGATGTGAACGCTTCCTCCACTAGCCTTCTTAGGCACTACCACTATGGGTGACACCAAAAGCATCGGACCAGTGGATCACTCAATGATGTAATGCCTTAATAGCATCTCGAGTTCTTTCTCAACAGCCTCTTGTAAATGAAACGCAATTCGGCAATGCCGTTGAGCAACAGGACGGATGTCCTCATTTATGTGATGTTGCACTTTCATTGTTTTAAGTCTTCATAGTCCATGAAGCAAAGATGGAAACTGATTCACAATCTCATTATAGGCATTGATTTAGTTTACAGAAATCAGCCCCATGTCAGCGGCAGTGCTGAAACTGAGTAAACATGCACTCGATGAAGTGCATGGCAGGACATGAATTGGTGCTTTGACTTTCGCCTTTTTATGCCTCACAATTACTATAAATGAACCTTGACTTAGCAGTGGCAATGAAGCAGCATACGTATACACTTTGGTCTTTGACAGGGTCAAAAAGGCCACTGACATAATGTTTATCAGCACGCCACAGTCTATGATAATAGGTATGGAGCACCCATTCACCTTCAGCGTGATTTTAATGAATTTCGCACTTTTACTTATCAATCTCGCTCAACCGGCATTCTTCCTTGCAAGAAGCTATTCCTACATGTGTACTTTAGCCAGTGGTCAACATTGACATCAAAAACCCATCTTAAACACTGTCGCTCGACAACGATGGTGACAAACTTTTAGGCGAGGAATTTGACGACAGTTGATGTTCAGTTCCTCCTTCCTTCTTCTGATTTTGCCGCTTGGCCTTGCGGGTGTCGTTACAACTTCTCTGGAACTTTCTGGCATCAATTTTGTTTTCTTGATGTGACACACTGGATCTTTCCTTCACTTTTCAACTCATTACAAAATGGTGCTCTTTCCCGCAGCCTTTGCATATCTGTCCAATAGCAGGACATTTACCTTCATATGGAAAGAAAATCTACATCAAAAACACAACATCTTTTTCTTGGGAAACATTACTTTGTGGCTTTATATCTTGCATTTCTGCTTACTTAAACTCTCAGCGCTGATTCATTTTGGGCCATTCTGGCCTCCATGTTAGCAGCTTGTCTGTCAGTTCTTTCTTCTGCTCTAGCAGCCATGAGTACTCACTCAAAGCTGAGTATTTCTTTCAGCATTCGACATCGGAAGGAATTGGAGAGACAACCATCTATTACCCTAAGATGCATGACCTCTTCAACATTGAAGTCACTGAACTTGCAATGCTTGATGAGCGATTCAAGTCTTTCTACAAACTCCTCCATGGTTTCACCAGCTTTCTGCCTTTGTTGGCTGAAAATGTACCTTTTATAATCGACATTAGGCATTGAATTGAGCTTGGTGCTTAATACCCCTTCGATTTGACGGTACGTCACTTCACCACTGTGTGGTATTTTTTTTACCACTTCTTTTACTCTTTCACCCACCAAATTCTTTAGATATTTAATGATCTTTTTATCCTTTGCTTCTTCCAGCTCATCAATAAAATCATCAATGAATTGGATCCAGGCGGTCCATTAGTCACTAATATTCTGCTTTTTGGCGGTATCGAATGGAAGCAGTGGATTAAGAAGGCGTTGGAGCCATATTTTGCTCTATTCTTAGCAGCCATTATTCTGACCGCCGCCCATTGCCTTTCAGTCGGCCGACATGATTCTCCAGTTTACTAAGCACAACCCCGTGCTTCTGCTTGGGTTGTGGTGCCTGGTGCTGAGGTCGTATGGCTGTCTTTACTCCAGTTCTGGTAAGAGTAATCATATTCTCTATTCCTCTGGTTATTGCTGCCTCGAATGTTTCTCTGTGTTGCTCTGCTTTGGCTCGCAGCATTCTCTTGCACCTGGCTGCCGCCGCTCATGGCACTTTTCTGTACCTGTTTGTCACTGCCTTAAGTGTTTCTTTGTGTCAGAAGGTTTCTGCTTTTAGCAATTCCTTGGATTGGCAATCACTGCCTTTGGCACTTCTCTGTACCTGGTGTCGCTGCCTTAAGCATTGTAGTACTGTATGAATGACGGCTCTTTTTTAGGATGTGGCGCAGTATCTCTTGCCTCGACTTTACCAGCACGTTTCTAGCTGAGGACGAACAAACTTTGTGTTATGCTTTCACCTTCCATACAGGCCTGTACTGGCTGGAGTGATGCTTTGACTCCAGATACGCCAACCGTCAGTTTTCCATTTTGAGGCACACGTGGCATGCACAAGCAGTTTGCTGGACCATGGCAAATTCTTCAGGAGAGCACTCTTGGTTCTTCAGGTTGCGGGGTTTATGTAATCTCCTAGCTCGTTGCTAGTCGCTCCCCAGCCTGGGTACATCTAAATGATCAGGCCAAATGCAGAGCTCGGTATTACACTTCTTGTAACCATTAACTGCCAGTACTATGTCATGAATTTTCTTAACAACATCTAATCACTTACATTACTATTCTACGGACTCCATAACTGACCAGAGGGGTTCTGCTATCTCCAACATACATGACACTTCAGCGATTATGGCAGTTGACTCTCTATTTACCATTGATGAAATCTAGAAAAAGCCTAAACGTAACACGGTATGAAATCGCCTAGAAAAACAGGTACATTGCTTGACATCTGGATGATAGAGATGCCATGGGTAAACTATCACAAAATCCTGTCAGAAAACAGATATTAATGCTGCTGGTTTTGGCTTTGTTTGTCTTTTAGAACTATTTGAGGAATCCAATTTCACATTCTGAATGTAGTTTAAATCCCCACCTAGTATTATGCGACCATCTAATTCAAATGCCATCTTATATAGCTGAGTAAGTACCTCCTTGTCATCTTCAATTAGACCATAATAGTTGATGCCGTTGAAATGCGACCTCTCAACAGGAACCGAACTCAGATCCATCTACTCTTAATGCCACAATATATAAAGTTATATTTCTTTAAAGGTAGACACAGACCCCCCCCCCCCCCCTTATTGTTGCACCCAAAGATGAAAAAAAGGTATATGAGAATCTTCTGGGGATCGCCAATTTGGGACTGTTAGTTCTTGAATGGGTCTCCTGTAGAAAAATCAAGCCCACTTTCAAGGAGAGTAACCAATTCATAATCGACTCAAATTTCCAATTATTAAGTATCCCGTTAGCAGTACATGTAACAATCTTAATCATTTGTGTCATTAAACAAAGCCCCTGTATAAGCCTTTCATACCTAATACTGGAATGATATAGCCATTATTCGTAACCACTCTGTTTGGTAGATACAAATTTGCCTTAGTCCAATCTTGCCTCTCTATGCAGCAGCTCATACTGTCATATGGCTGTTAGAGTAATTGTTGACATTGCTAAGTTAACATGAGCTCTGCTGCCATGATGCCACTTTTGCACACATTACTACATGA
This sequence comes from Triturus cristatus, assembly GCF_964204655.1. NCBI lineage: Eukaryota > Metazoa > Chordata > Amphibia > Caudata > Salamandridae > Triturus > Triturus cristatus. Next base: position 1,283,496,628 of record NC_140585.1, read on the forward strand.
CTTTATTTTGCAAGACTCTGTTTGTGCCTTTGACTTAAGAACTGTCTGCTTTCTGCGTTCTCTGCCTGTTCCTGGAATTTAGTCTGAACACGATGTGCAAGGCCGATAACCAATGCCCATTGTTATTCTGTTCTGGTCAGTCCCTAGCACCTAGACAAAACATGCTAAAACAGCTGCTACTGCTGGAGACTCGTGCTTTGATATTAAGGGGATGCATGTTGTTCAAAAAACACACTTGGAGAGTGACCTTTCCAGGGAGAAGAGCTATGCTGTTCCTATGATGTAGAAATACCATCTAGACACTAAGGTATGGGGTCTGCAGACAAAGCCCAGAGATCTTCCTTTATATAATAAAACTTCTTCTAGCCAAGGGGAGGATGGCTAGGCCTTACAGTCCTTTATCCACTGTCTGTATACAATGACATCCCCTTTTATAATCTATGGAATCGTAACAATGCTAACTGTTTAGGTTTATGCTTTTTGCTGCTGGTAGTGGCTCGTATACTGCATTATACAGCACTTTAGTTAAAATAAACATTTTGAACTATAACAGTGACTCTGTCAATTCTTATTGTGGACAAGTACGTGAGTGAGCGAAAGGGTGTGTCTTGCTACTGCGATTCCAGAGAGAGTCGGGAGTGTTGTGTTCTGGGTTGTCTAATCATTTGTAGCTTCATGATTATGTAGGAGAACGAATGAGACACTATAGCTCGTCGGTTTTGGAATTTTGGGTACTGAGGTGATAGGAAGGCTCAGCCCCTATACACCGAGGTCCTGTTTTCCTGCACATAGTTCTGTGTATGTGCAGAATGCTCACAACCATACCAGGCATGTTGCTCTTTTTCCCCTCAAAAACCACCCTATGCAATCTCCTCACCCGCCACCATATCACCGACTCACCTCCCCTTGTGACCCCAAACAAAGGGCGAAATGCCTGTCTCCCCTTTGAACCCCTCATGTTCTAGTTGGTGCCCTGTTTCTGCCACTCGCCCACATATCACCTTCTGCAATGCTAAAGAAGGACCCCTCCCAATCTGCACCCATAACACAAAGCTTATATCAATAGCAATAACTAGCCTCACATCAATATCATCCTATTATACATTTCAGTTCCATTATATAGTACAAAAACAACATTTTAAATTTCGCTGGAATTGCACCCCAGTTGACTATGTCATCTGAATTTGGAATCGTTGACAAGAGTGTCTGTGCATCTCCCACTTCAGAAAATATATGAAACTTGATATTGGATCTAAAATATTAATTGTTGAATCTTAAGGTGCATGGCTGATTTGTATTAGGAATTGCACCGGCATGCTTTTTACCAAACCAACTCCGATCCCAGAGTTGTATTTTATTTATATTTTCAGTTGTGAATTGAAGGAGAGGAATTGATCCATTGATGGTGGCATATGAATACTTAGACTATTTGATTTGAACGGAATAGGTTGTAAGTATTTTCTGTCTGTGTTCATTCCTCTTTGTAAGTGGCATTCACAACGAGGAGTCAATACATTCAACTGTCAATTTTATTCTGCTCTTCCCACCTGCAGCGTGCTACTATACTAATGTGTTATTCATTGGTGTGAATACACGCACGAAATGTTCATTTCTTGTGAATTTGGATGTTAAATAATTATTGGTATCGTATTTAATTTTGTTGGAAGCACACTTCTATCTTTAGCGCTTTGAATGATCACTAGGTTAGATTAATCAAGGGTATCCTACCTTCTATATCTTAATTGCTCCTCTTTCATCTTTGCACTTTTTTGACTACTTCTCATCATTGCTCGTGTTTTTTTATAACTGGTGTTTCTTCACGGTGATGCTTTCCACTCAGTGCAGACTTTTTTCAGGTGGCTAAATGACCAAGGCACTGATTCACACAGGGTTTAGATACATAGGAGCCTTTTTCCCTTGTACTTCATTTCACTCAGAACCTGTGGCGGTCGCTAGAAGGGTAAAGTGGTGCGGCAGAGCGGGGGCAAAAAAATAAATAAAAACAACTTCCCTGCTGCCTCCTCAAGCCCATCAGCTCCCGAATCCTGATGCACACAGGCTCCCAGAGTCCCCTGCGCCAATCCAGCTTTCATGCTGGTATTACTCAGCATGATAGGAGCATTGGGATTAGGCAGAGTGAGCTGGTTTCACCGTCCAGCATTGATTGGGAGCCTGCGCTCCTGAGCTGTGCTGATATCTCCAAGCAATAGCCTGTAGATATCTATTTGTACAGGCACATTTGGTGCCCTGTGACCACCACCCCTCCTGCTGCTGATGGCCCGGCCCTCAAGACTCAGCTGCGCCCCGGCTCCTCCTAGTGAAATTAAATGATAATAAAGCAGTTTTATTGATTGCTTTAGTATAATTTTATTTTGCATGTTTTGATCGGCTGGTTCCAGCAGTGGGGCAACGCTCCTCCGCCATAACGGAAAAGCAACTACTGCTCAGAGCAATACAGATCGTAAGTTAGTATATGGGTCTTATAAGTTTGGCATCATCTGGTTTATATTATGCATGCTTTTGTTCTTCTATTTTATTTTTTTCATTGCAATTTTTTAGGAGGTATTTTTAGTGTTTCTAATGTTATCTTCATTATAATCTACTGCATTTTCTTAATGTTTTTTTTTTTTTTGCTTTTTCTTTTTTCTAGTTGTAGCCACTGCCTGTCTGTGGAGTATGGCAATTGTAATACTGTTTTATGTTTTTTATTGGCCCTGATCAAGCAAATTTCATGTCGCGAAAAACATGTTGGCCTGGTTTATGTTGAAGTTATAATTAGCATTGAAATACTAAAATCAATCAGTATTCTCTATTCCATATATTTTCTGGATGAAACCTGAGCCACTACTGAAGCTGCATTAATAAAATCACGGAACAATCATTTTTTATAGGCCTCTTAAAACGTTGTTTACTACTTTTCTGCATATCACATACCTAGGGGTCTATTTACTAGGATTTATTTGACACTGTGTTTGCGTCACAAAAGTGACGCAAAACAACGCAAAATCTTTTTTGACCTATTTCCTTTTCAGCGTAAAACCTGTTTTCTCTGGAAGATAACTTGAACAGGGAAACAGACATTACATTGCATGCGTAACAACGCATGCAATTACAACGCAGTCATTACAACGACCGCATTGTTACATCGCAGTACCATTAGAAGGCAAGTCGTTACAACGATTTGCTGTAGGGGGCGCTCTAAGCTAAGATATAATATAATTTACTATTCCAACACCTTCCCTACTGTTGCAGACACTGGAGTTGGAATAGTTCATTATATTATTAAAACATACAACGCCTCCTACAGCAAGTCGGTGTAACAACTTTTGTTGTAATGGTACTGCAATCTAACAACGTGGCCGTTGTAACTACCGCATTGTAATCGTATGCATTGCAAATGAATGCGATGTACAGGTATATATTCCTTGAAAGAAAGGCAAAGCAGTGCATAGCGCTGCTTTTCATTACTTAGCGCCAAGAGGTCGTACCATGGGTGGTGCATGGGCATTCCCAAGCAAACATCCAAGGTTTCTGAGGATAAGCCCTATTTACTTAAAAAAGTAGACATGGTTTATCATCAGAAAATAGTGCCTATTTCAAATAAGCGCTATGAATGAGAAATGCTTTAATTTCTTCATTCTTTCCCAACTTTATGTGTGCTGCACTGTGCAGCACACATGCAAGCTGGGAAAAGGTTTCAAATTAGTCTAAGCATAGTATTTTGTACTGGGAGGGTTCCCTTCCAGTACAAAACCTATTCTAGACTCACGGAGACACCCTTGCACTATGGTGCAAAGGTGTGTCCGTGGCACAAGGCAGAATATTTCTGCACTGGCGCTAGGGAGAAGGGAGGAGAGTGCCATGTTTGTATAAATATAGCACTCTCCTGCTCTCTCCTTGTCACGCAGCACAGCACAGCATTCGCAGCTGCTGCACTGCGCTCCATGAGAATCTGGTAAATCTGCCCCAAAGTTTGTATTTGTTGCATGTATTTGCGAGTGCCGAGGGGAAGGCGCCGCACGCTGTTGAGGTCTGTCTTGTCTGGTTATCAGAGCCTCTTCTTCCCTTCCCTGGGTTTAGTTGTTAGTAATTTATTACTTGACTCAGCTATTATCTATCAATTGAAGCTTACTGAGTGAAAGACCTCTTAGTCAACCCCCCTCCCCCGCACCCTAAGTCACCATTTGTTGGTCCTTCTGCTCTTAACAATATATTTTTTCAAGTTTTTTTCTGCCTAAGTATCACAAGGTTAAATAATGGATGGAGCCATTTATGATTAAACCATGGTAAGAGTCACTTGGAGCACTAATGTCTGCTGAATTGATTGCATGACACTACATGGGCCCCCTCACCTTACTTTGTTTGCAGGACCCTGTTGAGGTTTTGTTACACCACTGACTATGTCCACGTCAATATTATACTGTAGCCACTAAATTGTTAAGATAAGTATATATATTTTTGTTTTGCCTCTACATTTCCTTCCCTAGACTTACCATGCAACGTATTAGTTAGGTCGATGTAGAAGATGCAATATTGTTGTCATGTAATACAGCAAGTAAATAACCCACATCAACTTCCTATACTGTTGTAAGTTATAAAATATTTTGAACAGAGAAATGAATTCAGAGTAATGTAAATAACTTTTCATGTTATCAATTTGGTAGGTAGGATGCTTATTAGTGCCTGTTTGGGCTCCCTTAATGACTGCTCCTCAAATGAGTAGCTTATTAATTTGCATACAGATGTAGTACGTAATCCTGAGATTAATCATGGACGTGCTTCTGCCAGAGTACACAAAGATTGGTTAATTGCTTGATTTTAATAACGAGCGAAGGCAGAATGCACTGCTGATGGGGCTGTCCTTTTAAGTGTCTGGGATATGGTTTTAATGACTGAACTGCTGGTCAAGATGATTTCTACATTTTTTGCTCATGCATAATTTTATGTTTGCTATTTTACATGGTTGAGGTGTTGTAGGTCCAAAATAAATGTCTGCACTACAGAAGGGTGAGATTGTAAGATAGCTGCATGATGAGGATGGAAAGTGGGTATTAACATCTGAGGCTCAGTTGAATACAATGTATAAATAATTTCAAATGATGCTGAAAATAAGGGTGAAGTTTCATTCCCTGGAAACATGCATAGGTAACATGCTATCACAAACCATGACCTGAAGTGTTGGCATATTGTGCCAGTCCTCAATCTACTGCAAAGGCTGGCGTTGTGGCACGCGTAGACATTCGTGGTCAGGTGTGTAAGGTTGTATAGTTGTTTGTATTCACCATGACTGCCTGTGTTTGCATGCCCTTAAGTAATGACCTTCAAGATGTTTGCAACCACTGATGTGCACATAATGTTAGAGTCATGGAAATGCCAATCAAAGAATGGCAAGAGCATTAACCCAACCGGTAGATGTTTGTTCCCGTACTCACATTACACCGCGTCTTACCTCCTCTTCCTTCAGCATCAGGATAGTATTGGGGACGTTATGCCTGTCTATCAACAATCTGACATTGGCCTCGCTGACCATCCACCATTCCCTGAGATACCATCCTCTACTCCGATGAACCAATGATGTGTAACAGTAGTCATGACACCTGAGTAGCTGGATCATCACTAGGCAACTGGTAACTAGTCGGAGTGGTTTAATATCAGGGTGCATTTATGTGCTTGATGGGACATGTGCGCCCTGTTAACAGCAGTTTCCACAGTCTGTGTATTATGCCCTCTTTCAAGCTATTTCTCTGACATGGTCTTCAGGGCCTTCTCTCTTTTGATTCAGTTAAAAGTAGTTTGAGTAACTCTTAGTAAAGCATAGTAGCTGTGAGTATGTAAAATCCTTCTTTAGAAATTGAAAGAATGAATCATTTTGGGATACACAAGTTCCCTGAAGATACATGTGGATATTGTGCTACAGAGGGGTTCAAGAGAGAGTTAGCCAGTTTTACGTATTGATTCTGATGGTGGCAAGATGACCAGCTGTCAGGAGTCCCGGCCCAAGAGCTCCCGAGCTAGGGATCACCTTATGGCGTGGTCATTTGAGAAAGCCCCCCCCCCCCACTATCTGGACACCTGCCCGTTGGGTTCCGGGGGAGTCGATATTGGGTCCCCATAAGGCCGTTGCAGCACAGCGAGGATTGCTTAACCCTGCTGAGCCCAGCAACAAGTAAGAAACACCAGAGGACTCCCCGGACCAGGGATTACCATCAGCGCAAATCCCGCCGGATGCTTCCGGAATCTGACCAATAGTGACTTCTCGGCACTCCCTGTCCGCAGCTGGAGGTGCAGGAACACAAGCTGGACCTAGTCCCTGAGGGATCGCTGCCTCTCCCAGATCTCATGCGTCCCTGCGTCCAGTCGGAGTAGAGGAAGGAGAGGATAAGTCGTCATGTGGAGGTAGCGAGAGCCCTCCTGCCTCACTCCCCTGGTGTCTCCGGCAAACAGCCGCCAGCACCGCTATCCCTGCTCATCCCGGAGGAGGAGGAAATTGAAGTCAGGGCTATTGCGGGGGTTCATGGACACTGTGTCCCAGCCACCGAGATGCCTGCACCTTTCCAGAGCGGGGTATGGAAAGATTGAGGTGGCCATGTTGAGGCTGATCGAGAATAAAGGGCTCCAGTGCAAGGGGGCAGCTTCCAGCATTGAAACAGCATAATAATAAAAAAGGATAATGCAGTGAACAATCATGACACAGGCACAGTTAACCAGTACTCTGGTTTAATATTATATTGCCGATATCATAATGATATGCTATATAAGTTCATTATGCTATTTCTATATTCTAAGTGCTCACTTTCTGACAATATTGGCAGATTATATCTACGTTGTTAGTTTAAATTGTACACACCATTGCAATGTTTTCTTATTGTGTTTAGAAGCATGTTTCTGTTTTGTATGTGTTATGTAATTCATGTACTCTGAAGTCCTTATGTAATGCAACTGGTTCTATTGTAAAGTGCTCTGAAACCTTCGGGTAAAGTATGCAATATATAAAAATACATAAATAAATACATTCTGGAAGCCTGTGAGGCAGAAAGGGCACATAGAAAAACACCTGGACTCAAAAGTTAATTAGTTACACACATCTGTTAGCAACATGCAGTTATTTCTAAATGAAACACATATCTAAGGGCCATATGCATCAAGTTTTTTTCCGGTCGCAAACCCATAGGAATGAATGGAGTGGCATTACCTAATAGTGATTCACAATTTGCAAATCACTATTAGGTAATGTGTAGGAATCGCAATTTATTTTGCGATTCCCACGTGCATTAGGAATTGCGATTCCTAAATAGCAATTCCTTAAAAATCGCTATTTAGGAATCGCAATTCCCTATGTTGATGCATGCGCCCCTTAGACCCTTCCAGTAGATGAAGGAGGCTGTGGAAACCAAGTGAGAGGAGTATATTCCTCTGATCTGTATTGTCTGTAGAGTTGGCATGGCCATCATTGACCGTCGCTTCATGTGGCTCAAATGTATGGAAATATCAAGGTGTTCAGAACTTTACAAAAGGCTAAGGGCCGAAATACATGTCAGGCTGCAAATTGTGATCCCTGTGCAAACTTGAGTTCGCAAAGGGATCAGAATTATGAGCAGTGCCATAATTATCACACCTTTGCAGTTTTTTCATAGTATAAGCTGCCAGGAAAAAACTGGTGATATATATCAGGGAAAAATTCTAGGAAATGAGGCACAACATGAGGATTTTGGTGTGATAAATATTGCATATGCATGATATGACTTCGTCCCCAAGTAGAAACTTTTAATAAGAGGTAATTATCGCACCAGGTGGATTCCTCTTCCAGGGGTATTGATAGTTACCATACATCTACAATTTCACCCAAGTCATAATCAGGCTGTCAATGGATATGTAGATTTCATGTGCAATTTGGGTTTAGCTTCAAACTTTTCCTGTATGGAATGGCCATGTAGAACCCGCAGTCCTCAATTTGCTAACTTTGAGACTTCTAGTCAGAGGGGCATTTGGAATATAAGCCTTGTTAAGTAATATGTGAAAATTTTGCTGTGAAGGAAGGAGGATCGTATTCCAAGTAGGGCACAAAAAGTAATGAAGGATATCCTTCTTGGTTCTGGCAGCCAGTTTAGGGTTTTGTCCGCAAATGGAGGAGTAATTCTACAGTATTTCATACTCGTTGCTCCCTATATAGCAGCTATTCCGGTGCACTTAGGGCAATGGTGTAGTCCAGATATACGAGCACAAGGGTGATGGCGCTCCAGATCCAGTGAGGAAAACTCAAGAAGAGTAAGATTGTTTCTAGAATGCTCATCCATAGAAGGAGGTCTTAATGACTGAGTTCCTCAGTGCCCTGAGTCTGGGGCCAGAGAACTAGTTACACCGAGGGTTGTTCTCTGTGGTTGATGTTCAGGATGGGATGCCAAATTCCATAGGCTGCTGGTCTGCAGGATCGCATGAATCAGTAATCCTCAGTCGAGTACGTCTGCCTTTCCTGAAAATTATGCAAAATCAGGAATTGGGTGCCTGGCAGTTGTCATTTGAATAGGGTTCTAGGTTCAGTAGGATTTGTCTGTGATCTACATAGGTGAAGCAGGTTAATCCCTGCATAAAGCAACTAGGGGATATCGGAGTCAAGATGATCTGTCTAAGGTCCGAAAGAAAGTGAAGATCCACCATATGGCCCTTCCCTTCATCTGAATGTCATGAAGATATGAGGAAAATAGGGTGATGGACCATACCAAAGGCTACTCAGAGTTCCAGAAGTATACCTGCTCTTCTGCTCAGGTCCTCTAATGATTTAAGGTCAGCCCATGCTTTGATGATGGAAGATTCACTCATATGGGTATCAGCTAAATTCCCATAAGCCCTTAGATTTAAGTGAGGCTAACATACAGTGCATACAGTAAGGTCCTCAGTCGGGTAGAGCAGAATTTTCTCATGGAATTCCACTCCACCCGATTCCAAGTGGGTTGGTGTTTGCACATTCACTTTTTCCAGGAGTGTGAGAAGGAGATAGTAAAAGTGCATGATGTGTTTTCTTCAGCAGCAGTCAAGCCTCATTCCCTGTTTTTTTCTGAGAGGCACAATCTTTCAATGCTCCCTCATCCAGAAATGTCAGTGCCCTTCACTCTGACACTCCAACAGAGCAGGTGCAGGGGCAGGTGGTAAATGAATGCTGAGAGCAGGTGCTTAATATATGTGTTAAATCCCAAGGAACTGGGAACCTGTGTAGTATTACTGACAGGATAAATCAACTTCATGCAGTAATTCACCATTCCATGTGGTTTTACTTGGAATTTCACAGTACTTCAGATTTACTAACTGTTAAAGGTACATTTGCTGGTGAATTTGCCATGTGATTAATTCACTACAGTACTGAGCAACTCATAATGAGGGCCAAAGTGATAAGTGATACAGAACAAGAGAAATAGTGATTTGGGGTGATGTGCTCTGTAGTGAAAAAGCATGACCAAAACATTGCCTGTAAGTCCCGCAAAAACCTCTGAATGGTTTGGAAATGGGAAGCTTTAGAGGAGGACAGTTCACAGAAGCAAGTTCTCATAAAGCCAGTCCAACCTAAGAGGAACATATTATTGAAACCCACAGTATGAAGAAACACACTCTGTTGCATGAGATTTGGTGTGGTTGTAGAGTTCACCTAGAGGTGACATTAGCACATTGGTCAGAGTATAGATTAGAAATTGGGAAGAATAGTGAGTACTGTTCAAAGATCACCATTCGATACAGCATAAGCAGAGGAGTGTGATTTAATGCATGATCCACGGAGCCCATTGGGCAGAGAATGTACATTACATATGTTTGAGCTTCAACATGTAGTTCGTACGTTAGGCAGGATTGGAGTGGGTGGACAGACCCTTTTGATTGTTTCAAGATTCACAGATGTATTAGATGTATTTGAGTTTTTGATACAGAGGAATCGGATACCCGTTTGTCCTTACTATTAGTAAACCGAGGGGCATATTCTCAAGGAGCTATCAGCGAGTTATCGGCACTTTAGCACAGCTAAAGTCGCAATAAAAATACCGCCCCATTCACAAGCTGGTGCTATCTGCCGGTACCACCAGTTTTCCAGTGATAGCATCCTCAAAATCATCGCCGCGTATGACCCCGGCAACTATCGCTAATGAGATGCAGAGTAGGCGTTCCCGAGCAAAAAGCCGCGAGTCCGCGACAACACCACACCACAGCATTCTCAAAGACCATCCAGATCGGCGATAAGAACACAAAACATGCGATAAGGCGCATTAGCAGCAGGAAATTAACACCTGCTCTGACCTGGTGCAAAGTTGGACAACAACCGGCACCAGAAAAGGGAGCCCAGCCCAGAGCCACACCTGAAGAACAACAGATGCCATGGAGCCAACAATCATGCAGTGCGGACACCCAAGAGGGCCACAACACCTACCGCCACCCACCCCCGTATTATCCCCCACCCTCCTTGGGCACCATCCCAGGAACCCCCAACCTCCCCCTGACCAAGAGATTGCACATCAACGTCACAAAATCATGAACAAAATCATTTGCCGGATGCCGCAGAATCACAGCAACTAACAGTCATGTGAGTACAGAAAAAGCAGAATCAACCATTCACCATTGAGCGTCCAAACAAAACATCACCATCAAATTTCGAACCAAACAACTATTTGGAAGAGTCATGGCGGGTCATCCCTGGACAATCCGTAAGTGAGAGCCTGTAAGACAATATCCCAGATTAGAAGGTGTGTCAGGCACGCATCAAAGGACAGAGTGAGAGAGAAAGAGAGAGAGAAAGAGACTGAACAAGGAGAGCTAGGACAATCGGGCCTTGGCACATACATGCCAAATGTTGAGTGTGTCTGGCAATTGATGCACCCAAAATCTAAGGCCTGGCAACAATTCCAGCACGAAGGCAACATCACATTTCAGAAATGGAAGCAGTAGTCAGACCAAAATTAGGCATGAAAGCTCCTTTGTCTCAATACACAAGGCGGAAGGACATCAGAACCACTGACCTTGGTCTCCAATGCGCCCGGCACCCCCTGAATGAGATACCATACCAGACTCCTACGACTCCCACACCACGAACTGCGCTAATGAATGACCAACGTGTCCACACCCCACACACTTGTCCCTGATCGAGCTACACCTGCATGGCATGCCCCCAACACATCTGTAAAAAAGACAACCCATACACCCAAACGTCGAACACACATACAACTCATTGCTCAGAGCTGTGGCGTATCGTCCACAGAACTGTCGCCGGTCTGAGGAGTGCCGGTGGTACAAGACCAACAAGAGCAAAGGCAGGCAATCCCGGGAACATGCACAACCCCAGTCACCTGAAACTGTACCATGCACGAATGCTGCATCTGTTGGGAGCTCTGCCAATGGCAGTTTTGCGAATCAGTTATCGTCTGAGTTTCGGGCTTGCGTACATCACATGCGTCCAGCCATGGTTCCACTGTCGATCATGCACATTCGAGTGGCCCATTGAGGTCTGCCTATCCAACACAACGGTAGCTCAACTGGATTAGGACTTGTGTGTGCGTCCCCTGTTGGCCCAGGAACAGGAGTGCAACGGGGATACCCAGGCTTGGGATGCCTTGATATGTGGTGTCTGTGCCGGCAGCAGTGAATGGGAGATTGCACAAGTCATCGTGTGCAGTGACCACATCGAGGCGCTCCCCTTTTGGGCTGTGTCGCGGATTGGTGAAAAAGCGTGGTCGGATCACATCTGTCCGGACCACTTAATGGATTGGCCCTCCCTAAGGTCCCTTGAATTCGAGAACGACGCACTTCTGGAATTGATTGCCTATAAAGCAGCGCTCGCGTATATGGACGATAAACTACCTTTCTGCGGCCACAACTGACTGACACCCAGAGCACAGGTCCCAATACCGTGTTGCATCTTGGAGGAATGGTCACATAAGCCAGAATGACAGTGGACATGTCTGCATACGCTCGGACTCAGAATGCATGTGCGTGCACCTACGCGTGTTGTCACACACCTGTGAAAGGTGCTGCAGCCCCATGGGGGGAGCTGCACAGAGTCATTTGGCAACGTTCCTAAATCTGACATACTGCTGGAGGGAGACTACACACATGGCAATGTAGCACGACATGTGACCTTGTTGGTCCCTTTCACCTGCTCACTGTCAGCATAGCACACAGTCGGCGCAGTCCAGTGGCACAGCTCCATGATGATCCCATGGGCTGTGAGTCGTGTCTCCTGACACGGGGCAATGAGCAGACGCCAAACATCACATGACTTGACAAGAAAGGCAAGGTGGTCTGAGAGCGTTGCCAACCGTAAGGATATGTGTTCATTTTTGCCACCCCATTCCTTGCACCTCGACATGTTCACATTCTGCCTGTAAGTGTCTTAAGCATCTGTGTGCCTGTTGTGTCCCATCACTTGCCCGTACTGACACGCACATGCTAATAAAGTCTACGCAACTTCACCAGTCTACAACTGTGATGAGTGTTGATTAGTTTGAGACATTGTGTGCCTCAATGAGCATTGTCCATACACAGGGAGAGACAGACTGCCTCTGGTACATAGGTGATGAATCCCTATAGGCAGCTTCGCCACTGTGAGCCACACATTGTGTTTGGGATAGTTGCTGGTAGACCTGTGCCCTTATGTGTCTTCAGCAATGTGAGCATGGTGTCCAACTTCTGGCCATGTGGATCAATATGATCCATTAAAACAGGCTGTGTCCACACTGATGTGTGTGAGTACGTCATGCGAAGAGATGCACTGTAGCCACATGTGATGGGGACACTACTTTAGGTGGTCTATCTATTCTGACATTTATGCACATAGCCCTATATGATAAATGGACGTGGGGCTACGTTGGGGGATGCGAGATTGTTGTTCATGTGCAATGAGGCCACAGCTTGTTCACACCTTCACATTCATCTAATTGGCCATGTGGGTCAGGCTCAAACATGCGCATTGATGACATTTACCAGGGTGTACCTTTCTGTGCAATCAACGTCCCTACATTCATCCATACTTGTACACGTGAGTGAACATAGACATGACGCATACGTGTGATTTGGAATGTTTTATTCACATTCTGGGGAGTCTCAGAGCCGGAGGGGTACATGACCAGTACAAGCCCACATGACATGGTTTCCCAGTGGTGGGCCAACCAGAGTCCTTGGGGGTATGCAAAGTTAATCAGAAGTGGAGGAGTTCAGTCCACAGCCGGATTTCTGTGTGATTGGTACAAGAGCAGATATGGCAGTCCATGTCGGGGTCCAGGTGAATGTCGCAGAGTGTTCTGGGGGACAGTGGGAGGTGTTGTTCCAGGGCATAATGCATAGGTCTGAACCAGGCAGGGACAGGCGGGTACGGATGCTACTAACTCCTTCCTCACACAGTCATTACCCTCCACATCTTACTCCTCTGAGACGTCTTCTGTGTCCAGTGTGTCAGGTGTGTGTGGTGGTGTTATGGCAGCATCACTGTGGGCCACTAACACATCAGAGTGCGAAGGTGATAGAGCTGCATCACTGTGTGCCAATGACACATCAGGGGGCAGAGATGTGTGTGTCGAAGGCCAGCAGCAGTTATCTGTGACAGGCTCTGTGGCAGCAATGGCAAGATGAGGATCTGCAAGGCCTGGAAGATCCCAGCTACATCTCACTGGTTTTCAGCCGTGGCAGCCATCCTTCCAGCCTGCATCCGCTAAATGGTCTCCATTGTCCTCCGCATCTGTTCCAACTCCGTGCTGTAATCGCTGGAGCCTGTCTGACTCGACAGTTCTTGTACCCGAGTAATGGCCCCAGTGAGGTCTGCAAGGCTTGTCGGTGAGCATGGTGCGGACAGGGGGTGTCCATTAGGGACTGTACTTGGTTCTTGATGGGACTCAGACACCCACGTATGGCATCAAGTTTCGCTGCCACGAGCTCGAAAACCCACCCGCAGCTGATCTGTCAACTCCACCTGGCACGCTAACACACGGCGTTGGAATTCCATGTGTTGGTCATGGGGGTCCTGTGGGCCAGCCATGGTGGTGTGTGCTTCCTGCTGTGTGGTCTGTGCAGGGGGTGGGGTCACCGTGATGCAGCGGGCTGCCCTGCTCTTGGGGGTGGTGTGCAGATGCTGTCCACAAGCCGTTTGAGGGTGTCTGGGCAAATGTGCAGGGTGTCCTCTTCATCATCACTGTAGAGATGTGTGGTCTGCTCTGCGGGAGGTGTTGATTGTCCCTCTGCAATGTAACGGGGAGATGCAGGTTAACTGTGTGTTCCATGTATGTTGACGCATTGTACATTTTACCGACATACTGCATGACAATGTACATTGTGACTGTTTTGGAGGAGCTGGCTATTTGATGGGAGACAGTGGACATTTCGACTACATGACGGATGTGAGGTTGTATTCGTACATTCTCATGTCATGGTGTCATGCAATGCCAGATGTGATTGGTCAGTTTCTATGCACAAGCGTCACCAGTTGTGTCCTCTGTCCTGTGGTGTAAGTGTTGCACTTTGTACCACATTATCGTCAATGTTGATGTGCTGTGATTACTATGTGTGTATGCTGCATTGTTGGCGAGTCTGCCCTGCAGCTCTGATTTGGCGTCCCCTTATCCCTTTGAGTCGGTGTGCCTTTGACTTGTGTGCTTTTCGGGTGCTGTGATGTTTGCTACTTGGGTCATTTGTGCTCTTGGACATATTTGGTACTCTTGAGCATTGTTTGTCTGCAGATGTGTTTTTGACAACATGGGTTGTAGGAGCACGTGGATATGTCAGAGTGTGACCCGCTCCTTTAGGGATGTGGTCTTCACTCAGCCACCTCAGAGTCGTCTTGTGCACCATGTCATGTATTGTGAGTGCAGCCATGCTATCTATCATGCAGTGTCACTTGAATAGTCCGTCTCATAGAACCACTGCTTTTTTGGATTCAGCACATATGCATGGGTAGGTTGTGGCATTGGTGATATGGAGGGGGGCCAATTTGTGCACATTGTGGATGGGGGCCTACTTGGTGTTTCTATGTGTGCTGCAGTGTGCCAAGGGTGTCAGGGACGTGTTCCACACTCATTGTGGGTATGCAGTGTGCTGTGCATGATTGTGCATGTGTGTCATTGTGCCCATCTCCCTCTGTCCCCCAGTCCCTGGTCGTTACTCACCCTGTTGCTGTTGGGTCAGGTCATATCGAGCTGTGTGCAGACCCCCAACTCCTTGCACCGTCTCCGCACTGATGACTGTGGCCACCACTTGCTCCAGCTCATCCAGCTCCTCCTGTGGCGCAGGAGTCCCACCTCCAGTCGCCTTTGCTGCCTTCCTGTTGGCAGCAAGTTTCTCCTTGGTTTGGCTGTGCACTTCATGCCAGCGCCTCTTGACCTCCTCCATTGACCTCCTCGACACTCCGACTGCATTCACGTTGGACTGCCATATTTCCATTTGTGTTGCCAATGCGGCAGTGGAGGTGACATTCAGTTGTTGGTAGTGTTCGATCACCTCCGTGACGATGATCCGGTCTTCCTGCGGACTGAACCCCGTCCTCCTCTTCCTCTTCTCCTTGTCCGTTCCCGAGCACGGGGTTCCTGGCTGTTACTCCGTGGGGATTGTGGGGTTTAGGTTGTCCTCTGCACTCGGGCCGGGTGCATCCATGGTGCTACACAGTGTGATTTGGCTTTGGAGTGTTTTTTATTTTTGCTTTTATGGTGCATTTTCCCGCATGACGCGTGGGATTGCAGGCCTGTGGCTGGTTTTCCCTGATTTTTGTATCGCGCTTGGCATCTTCGCAGCTTTTTTGCGTTTGCGGTTCGCATTTTGGCAGCGTCGCGTTGACTTTGTCGCGGACATTTAACACGTTATCGTGAGCCTATCGCATGGTGCTGCCGGCTTGGGAATGCCGCGTTACCACGGTGTTATTTTCCCGCGATAGACTGCGATGTGAAGAGTTGCGTTAAGCTACTTTTGAGGTAGTTTTCACACGTTCTTGAGAATATCGCCAAGACTTATTTCAGATGGACTGAAACTATGACCCAAACTTCTCCAGATCTAAAATCGGGAAAATAGGAAAGCCACACAGGAAGTTGCCTTAAAACCTTTACTCTTTTCCTGAACACCAAGGTTAAATGCCCTGGAAAGAAGGGTGGCATTATTATAAGTATGCCAGCAAGAGAATAAGAGTTTTCCGTGTGTTTGGTGAGTGACAAGAGCAGAACGTCAGAGGTTTGTAAAATGACCCCAGTTAGAAAATAAATCACAAATAGTAAATGTCAAAGTGCAAGTGCAGAAGGTTTTGTATCCGAATAAATCCAGTGTAAAAGATATTGCCCAAAGACAAATGCTTCCCACACACATGGCTGACTTTTTCCAAGACTTGATGTTTAGATCCTTGATAAGGTCTCACCTTGAAAAGGAGCCCCCTTCTCTCTTTCTACGTACACTACTGATTAGTTCAGTTGTATATATAACACTTTGGATCCAACCACTACTAGGTCCAAGGGAGGGGGAGAGGGTATGCTGAAAGGTATTCGTGCTCTCCCTAACAATACAGCTTCCACCAAAGAAACGAACGAGCCCCTATGTTTCTAACCCAACCTTTTTGAGGGCCTCTACACCTTATATTGTAGGTGTTCCTTCACCAAAGTAAAACTCTATCTACTCCAGTGCTTAATTTGAGCTGGTGGTTTCTGGTGCTCAGCCCTGGCACTTAATTGTCAGCACCGGCACTTGAGACAGCATGCCACAAGGTGGCGCTGTCTAGGTAATTTAGAGATGACCACAGCAACAGTTAATTATTAATGCTATATTCATAAAAAATGACTGTTACCTGCCACCAAAGCCATTCTATAACTTTGGGGGCCTGAAATAGTCCGAATTGTCACACTTGTAGGAGTGTGACAGTATGTAGTTGTGTTGTTATATCTTTGGCAGCATTGCAGGGCAATATGCGGTGGAAGCGGCAGTGGCCTTCTGACGAGAGCCCCGGCACTTCATTGTTTACAAATTAGGCACTACGCTACTCTGTTCATCCAATACTATGGACCCACACAATCTCCTATCAATTCCTGGGATCACTCCGCGTCTAGACTTGTATCAAGCATAACGACCTGTGCGACAGGCACACTAGATGAAGAAGACACATTGGTGTGTATGCATCTAGCTGAACATCAAATGTGACTATGGAGTGCATTGGTATCCCCGGAGAAGAGGCATCTGGTAGGGTCCTATTCTGAGACACGTGGAGTGGTATGTCTATTTGCACCCGGTAAAACCAAATGCTTTTCCACCCACATTTTCCGGCTGCATATAGCAGGTGGAAAATGTATGAAGAACAGGTTCAGACTCAAGGAATTCCAGGTCTTGCACGGTATTTACCATTATAGAACCAGAAATCACAGAAAATACTCAGTAGAACTCCAGACCCAGTGCCCCCCTCCAGTCATCCCATAAAGTGCCTTATGTGTCCGTCGTTCATTTCTACGTACACCAATCAGCATATGTTCAATGGGGTGCTGTCGATATATTCCAGAGGTGCTTGAATACTGTCATTTATGTGAAAAGAGATTCCACCCAAAGATTAAATTGCACGTTTTAATGAATAATGTGTCAGCAATGTATAATTGTAGTTGCAGTGAATTTGTAATGCTGCATAACTTCATGCAATGAATTGGCAACTTTCCTGCATAGGGAATTTGTCATTAGAGATGATATTTCCTAGTGACTTTAAAACTTGCTGCTGAAGCGATTGCTCTTTACCTAACAAGTGACTTGAATAAGATTGCTAATGAGCAAAGCCATTTTAAAATGCAGTGTAATTCAATACCTGCTTGTAGACCGAGCTGTTTCTGACCAGAATTGAAATTCATCAGAGCTTGCTCTGTTGGTAAAATCATTAGGAAGTGATGCATTATTAAAGAGCTTTCCAGACACAAAGGCTTTCGAATTGCTTTGGATAACAAGTGCGGCTGGTGTTTTCCTGCAAAATAGACTCACTGAGAAGGACTGCAATGTGTCCAGGTTACTAAGGATGTGCCCCGAGGAACTGAAATAAGTGGCCAGAAGTAAACATTGGACCACTGCAGGACTTAGATGAGGAGACTCACTGCCTTCTGGAGCTTATACATCTCCTACAGCTCCTTGAGCTGGGATGCTGCAAAGTCGTTGTCGTGTATGTGGGGAATGGCTGGCAGAAGTGTGGGCTCGAGGCATTGTTACCTCACCCTGGAAAGTAGGTTGGTGTATATAAGTAGATGAGACGGGTGCAAAGTTATTACGGCGTGTATGCAGAGTCGAGTGTGTTGTTTGCCTGAAGACATGAGACGTGCTCATTGTTAATTATAGAGAGAGATAGAAGCAGCAGACCTTGCAAGATGGAGGCTGGTAGCTCATGCATGCGGCTGTGGGAGGCACCCTCATGCAAGGCTGGCCATGTAGGATGGAGGCTGGTAGGGCATGTATGCGGCTGTGGGAGGCCCCCTCATGCAAGGCTGGCCATGTAAGATGGAGGCTGGTAGCGCATATATGAGGCTGTGGCAAGCACCCTCATGCAAGGCTGGTCATGTAAGGTGGAGGCTGGTAGCGCATATATGCGGCTGTGGGAGGCACCCTCATGCAAGGCTAGCAATGTAAGATGGACGCTGGTAGCGCATACATGGGGCTGTGGGAGGCACCCTCATGCAAGGCTGGCCATGTAAGATGGAGGCTGGTAGCTCATGCATGTGGCTGTGGGAGGCACCCTCATGCAAGGCTGGCCATGTAAGATGGAGGCTGGTAGCGCATGCATGCGGCTGTGGGAGGCACCCTCATGCAAGGCTGTCCATGTAAGATGGAGGCTGGTAGCGCATATATGCGGCTGTGGGAGGCATCCTCATGCAAGGCTGGCCATGTAAGATGGAGGCTGGTAGCGCATATATGCGGCTGTGGTAAGCACCCTCATGCAAGGCTGGCCATGTAAGATGGAGGCTGGTAGCGCATGTATGCAGCTGTGGGAGGTGCACTCATTCAAGGTTGACCATGTAAGATAGAGCTTGGTAGCACATGAGTGTGGCTGTGGGAGGAGCTAGAGTCAGCTAAAGCGCTGGCCAAGCATTATGCAACAGTCTTTTTTGGCGCCTTCTCATGACCTTCTGCTTTACAGATTCCCTAACTACAACCCTACAACAGTGCCTCTCATCACTCTATAGTCCCACTCTCACATACATTTTATTTGTTTTATAGAACTATTCATCCCTGTGTAGGGTGTCAGAACACTTTACATAACACACACATTATATAGAGACACTGACATTTGTGTGTAAATAAGTCAATAGGAAACATTGCATAACACAATGAGGATTATAAAATGTAGGAATCGCATGTCATCCATACCAGTAGGCTGTATATTTTAAGACAGTTTAGTCTAGAGAAGCACACACCGTGGATTTAAAACTTACCACAGTCATCTGCTTTTCAAAAAGGAATATATATCTACCCAAACAAACCCTTTTTAGCAATATTAGGATAATGAAAGACTGGGGGAATTTTTTTGTAACCTATACCATGCAGTTTTCATTATATACCGTTCATTGGTCACTGTAGTGTACTAGGATTGTAACTTATGAACTACAAATAACAAAAGAATCTCTGTGACAAAAGCACTAACCCACTGAGCTATCCACCTTAAATACAGTTAAGTAATATGTATTGTTCAGTACAGCAGGCATACTCTCCTGTCTTGAGGCTAACAAAAATAAACTTTAGGAAGCAAACTTTTATTGGTGTTTGAGAGGTCACCTTTATTGAAATGTTTTTCAAAGTAAGGGAAGCAAAACTTGATAATACCGTTACCTATCATTCATCAAGACAGAAAAGTTAACGTTTTCAGTTCAATTATGCCATTGCTATTTTCCTGTTCTATGTGGCTTCAATTCACAGGTTTAATCCTTTACAGCATGCATAAAATCTGAAACACTGAACTAAGTAAAATTGTACTTTCTATGTAGCTTTTAAACACTGCACCCAGTAAAATGTTACTTTCTATATAGCTTTTTTCGAGCTCACTTCCAATTGCGAATTTCTGAAAAAGAAACTGATGGATGTTGCCTAAAATACTCTGATGGGACAATTAATGTGACCAAACTGACCTTTAAAAAACTACTGAGAACAGAGATCACTTTGTGTGCCACTGCTAATCCAGGGAAATGAACACAGCTTTTTGTTGTCTCCCGGACGGCTCAGGTGTTCTGAGATACAAGGCAGTGCCGTGCAGGCTGGCAGAAACACTGCGTAATCTGTGATGGCATGAACACAGGTGTACTTAAATTATTTCTATGGGGACCCACTTCGTGCAAGTGAAATAGGAACAACAGTGCCTACAGCAAGCTTTTTGGCAATGCGAATGCTGCCGATTTATGATTAAAAAAATGGCGTCTTCTAGAGTTTGGTGACCAGCGCAGTGGCCCCGATTGCACTGCCTTAAAGCCGGCCCTGGGAGGGGCACTCATGCAAGGTTACCCTGATTAGGCGTGTAGAGCATGAGTACAGCTTTGAGAGGTGAATGAGAAGTACGGAAGGGACCGACATGCATTCCCATCGTGACCCAGTAAGCAGCAGGAGCAGCTAAGTTGAAGTGTGGCTGCTCAGGATTTGTGGAGCTGTATCAAACTGGAAGCACATGGATGCAGCAACGTGAAAGAGAAGCTATGTGCATGTGTAGATGAGAAGAGTGAGGGCCAAAAATGACCTTCAATTGTGAAATGGTGAGAAGGCATAAAACATGAGCTCCTTTTTCCTGGCTCCCTGCAGTGGAAGGTTATAGGTGTCTGAGAAATAAAAGGAGTTAGGATCAATTACAATTTACCAATTACAGATTAATCCATTTTGCCACAGAGTAAAGCTCTGAGTCAATTGATGGGATTAGGTATGGATTTATTAAAAATTCAAAGCCAAGCTCATATAAATCAGTCGCAGAAACATAGCATAAAAATACATAAATAGTAAGGGATATCAGAAACAACGTACAAAATGTATCCTCAATAACAGAGAGCAAATGAGAAATTCTGTAGATGCTATACAAAGGGTGAGAAACAAAGTCTGGTAAGAAGATTGAAAATGTCAATTCTCTTCCCTATACATGAGGTTGTCTAAGACGATCTACTAAACCCTATTCTAAACTAGAAATCAGGGAAACCTTATTAATTCAGGAAAGCATAGAAAAGTGTCAGCATAGCAGAACCTCTGTAGAAGTTCTCCAAAGGGAATGAATATTGTATAGCATAAAGCCACACAACAGAGATGTGGCAAAGAGGTCTGTACCTCTCAGACTCTGAAAGGTATCTGAACAAAAGCAAAGTGTAATCCTCAATTATACCTACAACAAAACCTTCAAAAATCATATATCACGTCTCATTAATTTCCATCTTCAAACAACAAAACTTGGCAACTTCACTCGAGATTTCTTTCCTTTGGTCCACACAGTGAAACATCCTTGGATTCCTCCTGTCCCTCTATCACGCTTGGACAGTAGTCTTCCTTTTGTTCGATAAATCTTATTGTACTTGCCAAAAGATACTCTTTTCAAGCCTCACTATTTCTTGCCTTTCCTTAACCATGAGCTCATGCAACCGCACCTGCAGAGGAGAGAAAAACATTTTATCCAATGTAATCCTTCACTTTAAAGTTAAAACGTTAAGAAATGCCAGTGCTTAAGGTCTTTGGTCAACTTAGTACAGCAAGTATATCAATACACATTTCAATGCAGATTACGGATATATAAATATCTATATATATATATATATATATATATATGTATAAATATATATATATATATATATATATATATATATATATATATATATATATATATACGGTTATGATATAGATGTAAAGCATTATTCAAATGGATACACTTTCAATAGGGAAATGCATTGAGAGTGTTATTTAAATTAGAATACAGATGTATAAGAATTGACAACATTAATCAAACCACACAAATGTAATTATATTTGAGAACTGCAAATCGTTACTACTGAAAGGGAAAACATTAATCTGCACACTCATATACATTTTAAATTACATGTAGATGCACTTTCTGTAACTGTTCAAGTGCACAACATTACCTTATTAACCTCTTCAGTGCCCATGACGAGATAGTCTCGTCATGGAGCACGGTTGCGCTGTGCCCATGACAAGACTATCTCGTCATGAACCCCACCCACTAATAAAACGCCCGGCACAGGAGGGGGAAAGGGCGTGGCACAGAAGGGGTTAAGGCTACATCACACAAGTACAAATGGCCATATGTAAACATATATGTGTTCTAGTTAAACATGAAAGGGTGATGCCAAAATTACGCTACTCCAATAGTGAAAGGGGAGAAGTATTCAGATACATACTCCTTAGTTAACCAGAGTTGCTCAGCCCATGTAACCAAAGGGACGTGGCAATTGACAAACCAGCATTCAGGTTTTGCCTGAGTGTGCAACGAGGCCCTCACTTGATGCAAACACATGCAGGACACTAACGAGCAAGTAGCATTTAACAAAACATATACAGGCAGTACTTAGCTGCAGAGGAAAATAATTGAGTGTGCATCTACATATTAAAAATGCATGCGCATGTTTTGCAAAACAGCTATTTATAAGCTGTACCCTGATGTAGAGTGACAGGTTATTAGGACATTAAGGGGCAGAGTATGACAGATGTTTGGCAGATTCTATGGGAGAGGTTGTGTAATTCATAGGCAAGAGGCTGCGGGCCAAACATCAGCATGGGGAGTTAGTGAATAAGTACAGGGTGGTGGATCAACAGCAGGTCCTATATTTCCTGAGATGATCAGGTGGAGTGTAGAAGGAGGGGTCTGTCATCCTGCCCATAGACGCTTTCAAGCTCTAACAGGCCCAAACAGAGCAGCAGCCAAATGGCAGTCACCACAGGAAGTCACCATGCTGCTTTGTCTCTCAACTGCTACTTTAGCGCTAGATATTCAAGAAGTAAGGTAGGGAGGAGGGTCACTTGATTCCTAGAGTCGATAAACATCCTCAGCTGGAAATCTACCGCTCTCATTCTGACCTGCTCAGAATTAACCGTTGGTAAACACTCCCAGGGGAAACACCCTTACTGCTTGGTGGCGGTATTTCTCTGGGCAGTATTAATGGCAGATTCAGAGCTCAGAATTTCAGTAAGTAACACCTGGAGGAATTGGCGATGGGAAAGACCCCGCAGTTGTGGGAGAGTCTTTGCAGTCAAGTATGAATTGCAACAATTTCTGCAATGAGAATTCTCATTGCGGAGATTCTGCCCGAGTCTAGAGACTTCCCCATGAGTGCTGAGGCCCTTTGTGAATCAGACCCCCTGTGTCCTGGCACAATTTGTGACTAATTCTGAATCAGAAATCACACATAAACACCTTTTGCACTCAGTTTGAGACTTAACACAAGAATGGGAGTGACCCATATAATGGTTTCTTCTAAAGTGCACTTCTAGTAGGAAGCCGACAAAGGTGACCTCTGCTCATGCTAGCAAAGCAGAAATAAGATTTGAAAATGTTCCCAATAGTGACATATGCTGTCCCTTGTTTACACAGGTGGCACGTTGCAAAGAACACACCAGTTTATATATTACCCCCAAAATCCTAATGTTACCAATGTGTTGCCTAGTATCTTCACACTAGGCTTGATTCACAAAGGGCCTCCACACTCATGGCAGAGGCCCTGCAGTTGTGGGGGAGTCTTAGCACTCAGGGCAGCATCTCTGCAATGAGAATTCTCATTGCGGAGAGACAGCTCCGAGTGCGGAGACTCCCCCACGACTACAGGACCTCTGTCACAAGGCAGATGCTCTTTGTGAATCAGGCCTTATGATTGCAGGAACATTTGAGCAGGTGTTGCAGTGCAAGTGATCCAGCGGTAATTTCACAGTAATTTCTCAATGCAAAACCTAATTTACCTCTAGTTTACAGTTTACAGGTGATGGACCTTTGCCACTGTGTATCACCTTTAGGAGACTTTACATACACATGAGAAATCAAAATGCAATTAATATTTAAGCCAATAATGAGAGTTGTGAGAATTTTAAAGGGTTTTCTTTTCTAGTTAAAAGTTAAGTTTCTCTGATTCTTTATTCATTAATCAATTTTCAGGTTACAGAATTGAAAAACAGGAAAAACAGAATAATACAGAACATATTAAAGGTTGCATACAAAGCACTCCATAAAGGAGGGAAAACCCCTAATTCTATGCCAGTCAGAACTCTTTAAAGAGTTTCAGGAAAATTATAATTCAAGAGTGAGTTTTGCAAGCCTAATCAATAATTATTAATTGGAAAAAATCTCCCATAAAGAGAAATAAATGCATAAGACAAATACATCTTTTCAAAACCAGTTAGTCAAAAGTATGACATTTTAATTTTTAGGATCAAAATCTGTCCTGATCTCTCAGCTGCTCTTTCTCTGCACTCATCTGTTCATCTCTGTGTCTGACACAGAGGCTGCTCCTTGAAAAGACCCTCCCTTCACAAGACCACAGAAGAATGTGATCTGCCAAAAAGCAGGGCCAGCCTAAACCTCCCTAAAATATGTGAACAAGGACCCTTCCTCCCTCTGTGTCTCCTCGGACGCAACCTCCACCCAGTCTGCACCCGTGACGTTCAGGTACCTAACCCGAATGATGTCTGGTCAGATCTGCTCCTCTCCTTCCCCTCTCCTGACAAGCCCCCTAAGGGGTCATTATTTATACCCTAATTCTTAGCTGACTATACTAACAATATGGCAGTTTCAGTAGAAACTCGCACTGCGATTGGTTGGCACAGGTGACATAGGGATCTTAGCACCCTGTTCTCATCGCAAGTCCAACCCATACCGGTTCTGACAATAGGGGCTTAATGCTAAGAACAATATACATAACATGTATCAATAAGAACATTTCTTGCAACAAAATGTATCAATCAATTTCCGTCTCGCTTTCACATCGCACACAGGGATGACACCCTCCCATAAACACTGGTACATTGGCACGGTGACAAGAGTGTGCAGATCATTGTGGCCTTGACCCATGTGTCTTTGCTTGAGGCACTTGGCAGTTCATGTAGCTGGCACATTCTCCTGCCCATACGTCTCGCATTCAGCACACTGCTAAAAATTTTGCTGGATTCATACCATTTTATTGTGGGCCCAAAATGTATACTAAAGTAAAACAAACACAAAAGAACATTAATTTATAAGGTAAAACCCATTATGTTCACCTCCCACCATTCTAATACCCTGTATTAATTATTACCCAGCGAAAGCAATTAATTTAAAGCAGCTTTTCTATTATTAGTGCACAACATGCAAAATGTGCAATGTACAACATAGCATAAACATGCACTAGTGCAAATTTTCAAAGTGCAAACAGTTAATACATGCTCATAGCAAAATGCTCTCATGTTTTAGATAGCTTTTCTGCAAAATGTGTTTGCCCCACATGTAGTGTTGGTGCATGGTTGATTAATTAATACACATTATAAGAAAGATGTGTGCATTGCACGTTTCCCTCCATTTTATTAAATGAAGCAAGCTTTGTTTAAACAAAACTGTAACTGATAAAAGCTTTCAACATGGCTTCATGAAGGGACGGAAACAGATGAATAAAGGTCTTTTCATTGAAAGGAGAGGGGAGGAACCAGAGAGCAAACATTCCTCTGTTATCTCCAAGGCTAAAGGCCCCAGTAGGCCTGCCACTGAGCTGTGTATTTCAGCCTTTTCTACACCGTGAAATGTGTGTTAATTCAGCACAATTATAACTCTTTGAAAGTTCAAAGCACATTTGCTAAATTAATGTACATTCTATAGTGAGATTAAAAAAACAACAACAAAAAACACAACTACACATCCATGATTAATTTATTAAGCATGGTTTTACATGATTTCAATTGCGGCCTCTTTCAGGTTTTTCAATTTGCATGCACCAAAAGCGCCTCTTTTAGAAAGCATTTGACTAGGCCTCATTTCATATCTCATGTGTTTTCACTTGCACCAGAATTCTGCGTGCCAATTTTGAAATGCAGTCTGTCTGAAACTAAAAACAGAGCAATGCATAATCTAGGTGAAATCTAAGCTCCATGAATCCTCCCTTTGATAAAGTCAAATCATGATACCTCCATTGATTTGTTCTTTATCACACCTATTTACAGGTGATGTTTTTATTGCAAAAGCTGAGCATATAACAATTTTACGTCTATTTCTAAGGCTACACAAGTTTTGTCTGTAAGCAGATCATATATAGCCAAGCTCAAATGTTTAGTGCAGAGTTCTGTAAGTAGCTTCTTGGAACGGTTAGTCTTCTCTAAATGAAGTAACTAAAATAATAAAAGGAAAATTCAACAGAGCAGTTCTCTTTTCTATTTTCTTTTCTTCTTTTTATTTCATCATTCAAAGATTCTTTTCTCTTCAGCTCTTGACAATTGTCAGTTATTGTTTCAGCATTTCTTGGCTCTTTGTTATCAGCTTGCCATCAGGGTGGTTCATACAGTTCAAATCTTGCAACACACAGTTCATTCAATGTGGCATTCTGTACTTTTTCCATGCATTTTGACCACTCAGGTGCTGAGAATCTCTGACAGAGCACCATCAATTATTTGCACTTTTTCGATTCAAGCCCTTCCTTTTATTTTCACTTTGATCAGATTCAGACATTTCAGACATGGGTGCAAATGATTTTTCAAGGGACCACTGCAGACGTTTTGGATACCCTTTCAGCCAGCTTTTTCCTACTTCCACTTGTAGGCCCACAGCACTAATTTCTTCTTCAGAGAATGCATCTGACTCTTTCACCCTTTTGACACCGCTTTCATCTGAGTCAGTTTCCACTTTTTTCCTTTCCAGTGCCACTTCAGTTTTCTCTAGTGCTGCTTTATGCTATGTCTGTTCCCTTACAGCTTGACTGACCCTCTTCTGTGGACTTTTAACCACTGCTGGCATCTCTTCTTGAAGAGGAGCTGTTTTATCAGGGGGACACAGGACCATACGTGTGTGAGAGGCATGCACCCAATTTGGAAGGCCACCACATTTCACAACAGTCTTTGTCAGGATCATTTGGAACAGGCCTTTCCATTTCACAGCATCTCTCAGATCAAAGTTTTGACACCATTCATTATGTAGATCTTGTGTAGCAGCTGCAGTCTGGTGAGAAACTGCACGCTCCACATCAGTCAGACCTTCACAGCATTGGCTAGTCTTTTCATCTGTGGTTTTCACAAGTGCATTTTCATGTACATATTCAAGCCACTTCAGTGATGATGAAAAACAGTCTTTTGCAAAGTGAAACTCTGTACTGTCTTTGTGTTGCTTTATTGTAATTGAAACTTCAGGCAGATGGCTATAATCCAATCTTTGTCCAATCTGTGGTTCTGCACACATCATCTTTGAGACCTCATTATGATCTGATTTCAGAGAAACTGCCAACCTATACCTGGGCATCAGTTTTTGCAATAACACATTTGCTACTATGCAGTTGTCATTTTTCTCAAAATAAACAGTATTCTTTTCAGATTCACCTGTGAAAATCCCATTGAATGTATAGGCTAACAGAATACAATATTGTGCAACTGAATTAGCATTTTTCTCTCCCATGACAACAGTGACTCCCATTTGAGCAGCTATACTGCATGTTATGGTAAGGGCAATACATTTAAAATTTTGGGCTGCGGTAACTACTGAAAGCCATGAAGCTTTGACAACACAATATATAGGAAGCACAGCATGTGTTGCTCCTAATGTGTCATTGTTACCTTTCAAACATGGGCAATCCACAAAATAGACATTGTTGGGATCAATCAGGTGTTCATCCTTAAAGTCTAATCTTGGCTTCATGCATATATTCATGACATCTAGACACCCATATTCAGTTTCATCGCAACGATTTCATATGCTGGCATTTCTGTGACGTTTGGGTCAAAGGTCATTGGGAAATACGTCACAGACACAGACACATTCATGTTTTTGGCACTGAGAGAGCGCAGCCCTTCCTCTCACTGCAAATTGGTGTATTTTCTTTTAAATAAACTTTCATTCCTAGTGCTGGGGCGCAACACTTTTTCTCTTTCATCTCTAGGAATGCTTTTGTGCAATTTTTGTCCAATGGAAGCGGATCAGACACATCCTTGTGTGTCAGCCTCAGTAAAGGCTTATCCACCAGGGAAAGGTTTAGTAACCACTCACTATAGCAACCGGCCATTCCCAAAAACATCCTGACTTCTTTTATGAATTTGAGGTGGATTCATCTGGTGAATTATTTCCACTCTCTCTGGTGACACCATTCTAGCTCCTTTTCCGATTTTGTGTCCCAGACATTCCTCTTCTTTTTGACAGTGCTCCTGACTATTCTCATGTAATGGCACTGTGACATGAACTTGACAAAAATCAATAACAGTAAGCCATTCCTCAGCACATGGAATGTAAAAAAAATACGTTGGCTGGATTCGATACCATAGGACAACATAGAAAAGTTATGCTTCTAATTTCCTGTATTACTCTGTTCTTTTGATTGAGTTTCTGTGAACTTGTGATCAGAAAGTTACATAAACTTCTAATCAATTCCATCAAAAATCCTTTACTCAGTTTATCTCCAATTATGGGTAACATTTCTGCAACTGATGGTGTTCTTGAATACATGCCACCTGATTCTAATTTGAATAAGACATGTTCTGCACATTTTATTAATCTGACATCCTTCTCTGTGAACTCCCTTATTTCTGTGTTTATTATTTCTTTCAAATCAGAAGGTCATTTTTCAACTGTCTTTTCTGAAAACAATGCTCCAGCTGTCTCTTGTTAGGCCATTTTAAAATGTAATCCTCATCAGGATTCTGAAAATTAACATTATCTGGTGTACAGTGATCTGTGCTGTTTAATTTACAAAAAAATTGTTTTCCTGCTAGGCCTGTGTATACAGTAACCTGTTGAAATGGGTTCTGTTTTGTTTCTGGAATGAATTCACACTTGCTCTGGGTAACTGATTTAAATGAATTTGAGCATGTTCCATATCTTGTGGGAGCATCTGAGCTTGAAAAACTCCTGCCATTGGTACCTGTTTCTGAACTGACATTTGCATTTGCTTAACTGGCATATTTTGCACCTGCATTTCTCTCTGTGTTTGTGCATTTCCACTTGCTGCATCATGTTTAAATTTACATTTCTTATTCCGATGCTCACATCTGTTAAAAAGATGGCAAAAGGATACTTTATCCAGCAGTGCAACATCCATACCTGAATTTGCACAAACCAAAACACCTTTACTTCCATCCTGTGAAACACCAAATCTTCCTTGAGCACTTTTTATCTCTGCTGTGAAACATCACCCTGTACCACCATAGGGTTTTCTTCAAACTATTTTGGCTTCATTCCCTGTCCAGCACAATAGTACCCTTCATCCTTCAGAAGCCCATGTATCAGCTTTCTTTGCAAACAAACCAATTTGCAGCCTCATGCATCAAGCCAAAATCCAGTCAGTAAAATACCGAATCGCTAATAACACCCGTTAGCGAGTAAAAAAAACTGAATCTCAATGCATCAACCCAAATGCAAAAATCGCAATTTAAGGAATCTTTTATAGCGATTCCTTAAATTGCGATTGCATTTAAGGAATCCCAAATTGAGATTCCTTAAATGCAATGCATTAAAGTTAAAAAATTAGCGAAGTCGCTAATAGGGGGAGCAAATTACCATGAAGATGAACTTCATGGTAATTTGCAAAAACTTTGAAAAATGCACTTTTGTGCATTTTTCAAAGTTTCATGTTGCGCACACACATGCCCTTAGAGCATGTGTGTGTGCAACATATGTGCACATATCAATTTCAGGGGTGCAATAGGGTGTCATTTTGACGCCCTTGCACCCTTGAAATTGCATGAGCAATTTGCGAGAACCTACTGGTACTCGCAATTTGCTCATGCAATCTCCAATTCATTCCTATGGGCCTGGAGGCCCATAGGAATGATTGGGACGGCATTCCTTAATTGCTACTCGCAATTTGCTAGTCGCAATTAAGGAAAGTTAAGGAATCGCTATTTTAATAGCGATTCCTACATGCATAGCCTTTTGCTATTCCTTATTAGCGAATCTTTATTTTTCGCTAATAAGGAATCGCAAATGGCATTGTTGATGCATGTGCCAGTTGGTGCTGTACGTGCACACTAATCTGATCATAGGACATTAAACCAATCACCAACTGTGTCGCAAAGAATCTCATGCCACTGACATCAGGCCATTCTCTTCCACAGTGTTCTAGACACACACTTTCACAAAAACTATGAACCAATTCTATTAGCTCCTGTGCTGTTCTTTTAATCTGTACCCAATTAACATATTTTGCTGGCACTCTGCCTTTCAGAAAATTAATCACTGTTTCATTTTTCTTCATAACAACAGAAAATGATGGTGCATTCATGTAAACCTTTTTCATTGTTTTCTCACCTGGCTTTTGCACAACAACTTTAGATTCAAACCACAATTCAGTTTTCATGGCAGTGTCAAAGAGCATTTCCAAATTAATACAAAAAATATTTTAAAATGTCAACAAATTCATCAACTTGTGGGTACCACAGCATAAGTTTGTCTCTCAATTTTGGGAATGTGTTCAGAAATCCTGCAAGTTCACTTTTTTTCCGTGGCACATGAACATGCACTTCTCCCACCTTTTCTCTCAACGAGTAAGCAAAAGCTTCTCCCTCATCCTGTTTATTATTTTCCTCAACAAGTCTGCTGGTTTCTTTTCTTCTCATGTTTTCTTGCCCACTTGTCTTCTAATTTCTCAAACCCATTGCATTTGAGAATATATTTTATTATTTCTGCAATGTTCAATTGCATTCCTGAAGAGCACATTTTCTCAAGTGCCTCATCATCCATATGTACCTTGAAACATTTCTGAAATGGTAAACTTCCTGAAACATCAATTTCATATTTTTGAGTCAAATCAGTCAGTCTATCATGTGTAGTTACTGTACATGTAGCTGTTTCCTTACTCAGGGAAATTAATTCTTTCTCCTGACCCTGGTTCACATTTTCATGATTTAAACAGCAGGGACTGTTAATTTCTTCATGTTCCAATGTTGAATTTTGAACACTAAGCTGTCTCTCTTTTTCAGGGTCTGGGTTAATTTGTTCCCACATGCTCTCTATCTTTTTAATCACTGATGCGTCTTCAAAGCAGGTTTGAAACATCCCATCTTCAAATATATTCATTTGACCCTGGGCTGCAGATGTTGTAAAGACCATTTTCCCCCCACCTTTCAGTGCTTGGACTGTCTGGGGTAGTTTCTGTTCAATGATATGTGAATTCTGAGTTTCTGAAAAAAAAACCTGACATAATTATTCCTTCTGCAGCTCTTTGAACTTTTGGAGTAGGGACCATATTAACTGGGACAGTCACAATTGTTCTAGGCACTGCCTGTGCATCTGCTGCCTGTAATATTTGTACTGAATAAGTCACATTTGAAGCAGTAACACCTGCAGATTTCACTGTCAGTGCTGAATCAACAGGTAGTGGGTTAATCTGAAATGTCTGCACAGTTCTCTCAGTCTGTGTTTCTCTCTGTTCAGCAGAAGCAGTAGCCACTGTAGTACTTACTGGTACATTAGTATCAGTATTTTTAATGGGGACCACATAAGGTGACGGACACTTAGTTAACAATGCATCCATTATTTCATCCCCTGAATCACTATTTATTTGAAGCTTTTTGTCATCATTAATTCCCTTCACCTGTATCTGGTGCCTTACCTTTTTATCCTCACTTGCTTTGTCTCTTGCTGCATTTACCTACATGCTTAAAGCTTTAAATTGTGCAGCTCTAGATGGTGTCTTTTATTTCACATAACACTTCCCTTAATTTGTCAATAATTTGCAATTCAAAAGGTACCATCTTTTGGAAACTTGAAAGGACCCTCTTTTTCAGTAATCTTGCACCATTGGTGAAATCATATACATAAATTGTGTCCCAAATTGGTAGACATAAAATCCATGGGTGTTCCTTCAGGAGCATCACCAATTAAAAATAATTTTTCAATTTACCTCCCAACAGTTTCTAAACCTTCAAACAATTTCATGTATGCAATAGTTCAATGCAATTTCATTTCTCCAGTGCTGTCAGTTTCAATTTCAGTCAGTTTAGCTCCTACTACTGACCCTCTCAAGAAAAATCTCACTGCAATATTTTTTTGAGTTTTCTTAATCAAAATTCTGTTAATAACAACATAAAAACATTTGCTACTCTGCCTGTTCCACTAAAACAAAGGATAGATTGCTAACTTATTCTGGAGTCTCAGAATTGTTCCTCTTCTACTGCGAGTAAAAATCTCTGTTTACCCTTCATTCAAGCTTGAGAGAACCTGTTACTCATTCAGTGCTACCCTCACTAGGAAATAGAAGACCAAAGTTTCACTAGCGTACCTCTTGCTTTCACTCACGCTCAACTTTTATACAAAATAGTCCCTATTTTAACACTGCGAGCCCTGCATAAATTCTCAGTGCTATTCCAACAGAAGAGTGACCTCACTGCAGTGTGGCTTCTGTGACCACCCGCTATTCATTCCCCGGGAATTTTCCAGACAACATTAAACAAGACGCTAACTCTTTATGTTAAAAATAAATAAATAATCAATAATCAATAATTCTGTCCTATGAAATTACCAATTTCATCAATAAAACCATCAAGTCAAAATGAGCAAAATTTCACCAAAAGTCAAACCCGTTACTATTTTTTCAACACTTCAAAAAAAAAAACATACCTTCTAGCACATTAACTACATTTCACAACCCTATTGATACTCACACCACTCCAGCAATCGCCTTCTTGCATAACCTTCCAGTACTGCTTTGCTAGTCTTCATGTTCTGAGCATTGGAATCAGGACTTTTTGAGAATCTGGGCATCTATCTAACTTGGGCAATTATTTTTCTAGCGCTATTTAGGCTTTAAACTAAAGTATGCTCCTTTTGGTGATGGTGTTAATCTTACCTCTGCTACCAGAAATTGATTCAGCGGTAATTTCACGGTAATTTCTCAATGCAAAACATCATTTACCTCTAGTTTACGACTTTAAAGGTGATGGACCTTTGCCACCGTGTATCACCTTCAGGAGGCTTTACATAAACATGAGAAATCAAAATGCAATTAATATTTAACCCAATAATGAGAGTTGTGAGTATTTTTAAAGGGTTTTGTTTTCTAGTTAAAAGTTAAGTTTCTCTGATTCTTTATTCATTAATCAAATTTCAATCAGGTTACAGAATTGAAAAGCAGGAAAAATTAATACATAACATATTACAGGTTGCATACAAAGCACTCATAAAGGAGGTAAAACCCCTAATTCTATGTCAGTCAGAACTCTTTAAGGAGTTTCAGGAAAAATATAGAATTCAAGAGTGAGTTTTGCAAGCCTAATCAATAATTAATAATTGGCAAAAATCTCCCATAAAGAGAAATAAATTCATAAGACAAATAAATCTTTTCAAAACCAGTTAGTCAAAAGCATGAAACTTAAAGTTTTAGCATTAAAATCTGTCCTGATCTCTCAGCTGCTCTTTCTCTGCGCTCGCCTGTTCATCTCTGTGTCTGACACAGAGGCTGCTCCTTGAAAAGGCCCTCCCTTCACAAGACCACAGAAGAATGTGATCTGCCAAAAAGCAAGGCCAGCCTACACCTCCCTAAAATTTGTGAACAAGGCCCCCTCCTCCGTCTTTGTCTCCTCAGACGCAACCTCCACCCAGTCTGCACCCGTGACGTTCACGTACCTAACCCGAATTATGTCTGGTCAGATCTGCTCCTCTCCTTCCCCTCTCCTGACACGCCCCCAAGGGGTCATTATTTATGCCCTAATTCTTAGCTGACTATACTAACAATATTGCAGTTTCAGTAGAAACTCGCACTGTGATTGGTTGGCACAGGTGACATAGGGATCTTAGCATCCTGTTCTCATCGCAAGTCCAACCCATACCGGTTCTGACAATAGGGGCTAATGCCAAGAACAATATACATAACATGTATCAATAAGAACATTTCTTGCAACAAAATGTATCAATCAATTTCTGTCTCGCTCTCACATCGCACACAGGGATGACACTCTCCCAACAAACACTGGTACATTGGCACGGTGACAAGAGTGTGCAGATCATTGTGGCCTTGACCCATGTGTCTTCACTTGAGGCACTTGGTAGTTGATGCAGCTGGCACATTCTTCTGCACATTCATTCAGCACACTGCTAACAATTCTCAGCCATGCTGGATTCATATGCAGCCATTTTATTGTGGGCCCACCATTCTAATACCCTGTATTAATTATTACCTAGTGAAAGCTATTAATTTAAAGAAGCTTTTCTATTATTTATGCACAGCATGCAAAATGTGCAATGTACAACATAGCATAAACATGCTCTAGTGCAAATTTTCAAAGCGCAAACAGTTAATACATGCTCATAGCATCATGCTCTAATGTTTTAGATAGCTTTTCATGCAAAATGTGTTTTCCCCACATGTAGTGTTGGTGCATGGTTGATTAATTAATACACATTATAAGAAAGATGTGTGCTTTGCACTTTTCACTCCATTTTATTAAATGAAGCAAGCTTTGTTTAAAAAAAACTGTAACTGATAAAATCTTGCAACATGCCTTCATGAAGGGACGGAAACAGATGAATAAAGGTCTTTTCATTGAAAGGAGACGGGAGGAACCAGAGAGCAAACATTCCTCTGTTATCTCCAAGGCCAAAGGCCACAGTAGGCCTGCCACTTTCAGCCTTTTCTACACCGTAAAATGTGTGTTAATTCAGCACTATTATAACTCTTTGAAAATTCAAAGCACATTTTCTAAATTAGATGTGCGTTCTATAGTGAGGTTAAATAAAAAAAAAAAATTAAACATCCATGATTAACTAATTTAGCATGGTTTTACATGATTTCAGTTGCAGGCCTCTTTCAATTTTAATAAACAATTTCCAAAACTTTATTCGACAATTAAGTCATAAAAGTAGCATATTAAAACCAATTACATAAATACAAATTAAAATACAGAAATCAATATAAATTTATATATATATGCCTAGGACAGGGTTAAACTCTATTTATAATGAATAGACCAAAACATTTACATCGGATATAAAACAAGCACATTTCTAATTTGTGCGGCAATATACCACCCTCCCCTGGTTTAGATAATAACACAGCAGTACATCCTAACCTATGGATTCTGTATGGGAACCTATTCATTGGGCACTTTGGGGTTGATCTGTTTTGACCGAATTATCCAAGCCCATTTAATAAATGTTGCCATAGCTTTTGCAATTGCCGGGCTTGGGTCCGAACACAAAATTCTCATAGCCTCTTCGTGCCTACGGGTTCCAATTAAACGGCAAATGGGTATTAACCATTTCTTACGTGGAAGAGTGTAAAGGGGACAAAAAAACACGAAGTGGGTCAGAGATTCATTCATGTCCCTACACTTTGGGCATTTATCTTGAGACCCTTCGACCCATTTGGATGTGAATGATCGGATCGGGAGCGTGCCTATCCTAAATTGGAAATAGAGCTTACGATCACATGGTATTTCAATCAGGCCCCAGTACGGTTCCAATTTAGGATAGGCCTTAAATTCAAAAAATCTGCCTGTAAGAGGGGATGAGCATCCCTTGGAAATTAATTCCAAACATATCATTTCCCAATATTTAACCTTCATGGTTTCTTTTGAGGGGAAAACCGCATTTTGAGGATTTTCCCATAGGTCCCTCATTCCCCATCTGTCCAGTAACGATCTTATTGACCTCAACCAATC
Organism: Triturus cristatus; assembly: GCF_964204655.1. Lineage (NCBI taxonomy): Eukaryota > Metazoa > Chordata > Amphibia > Caudata > Salamandridae > Triturus > Triturus cristatus. The sequence goes on from NC_140585.1 coordinate 1,283,532,352, forward strand.
TATCTTGTGGAAGGAATCCTTTTCCATAATGTCCTTCAAACCCAAGGCATAATGCTTGAGCTCCTTGGTAGTCCATACCCTACGCCAATACAGCAATGGGCGCAAATATGCTGTATCTTGGAGAGTTTTCAGTCCTAGGTCCCAAAAAAGTGGTAACAAGGGGCTACTTTGCGGGACACTAATGACTTTCCGGATATACTCATTTTCCACAGCAGTCAGGCATTTTAGATTTTTACCATACCCCCATAGCTCAGACCCATAAAGGGCCGAGCTACGGATCTTCATCACATAAATCTCAAGAAATGGACCAATTGGTTGGGTCTGGGAAGTTTTAAATCTTTTTAAGAGGAAGCCTGCCTGTTGTTGATACTTCAATTTTGCCAGATCAATTTGGCTTTTCCAACACATATTCATCTGTAGCGTGACCCCCAGATAAGTGAATGCCTCGACCTGCTCTAATGGGGAGCCATTCATAAGGATGGCTCCTTTAAAAGATTTATAGAACTTACAAGGTTTAGGTCCATTAAGGACCATAAACTTGGTCTTGGCAACATTTATTTCCAGTCCACGCAATAAGCAGAATTCTTCAAAACGCCGGAGGGTAAGCTGGAGGCCACTCGGTGTTTTTGAGATCAACAGAGTGTCATCCGCGAACATGAGGACCGGAACGCGAATGCCAGCCATAGCCAGGGCATCCGAGGGGACCCGGGAGAGGAAATCAGCCACCCCGTTCACGAAGAGCGAGAACAGGGTCGGTGCCAAGACGCAGCCCTGCCGCACTCCCCGCTCAACGGGGAAGGCATCTGTAACCTCCCCCTGTCGTCCCCACCGCACCCGGGCAAAATTGGCCTCATGTAAGCGGACGACCAATGCCAACAACTCTGGGGCCATCCCCAACCCCTCCAGCACTCGCCACATTTTACCACACGGGACTAAATCAAAAGCCGCCCGCAGGTCGACAAATACTGCATACAGGACCCCTTTTTCCAAAACAACTGTCCTCCAATAAAGGACCATAAACCTGAAAACCTGGTCTATAGTACTAGGTTTGGGACGAAAGCCAGCCTGGAGAGGGCTCAGGATATTACTAACTTCCATCCAGGTCTGGATTTTTCCCAAGACCAGACGACCCATGATTTTTTGTATGGCGTCGATCAGGCTAATGGGCCTATAATTACAAGCTAATGTTTTATCCCCCTTTTTATATACGGGCACAATTTCGGCACCTTTCCAGGATTGAGGGATAGCCATCCCTTGAGCTATTGCATTAGCTAAATACATGATATATGCCCGCCATCTTTGTTTATCATGCACAAATAAGTCAGCTGGGATGCAGTCCATGCCTGGAGCACGGCCCTGGGTTACCAAATCAAGCGCCCTATCAACCTCCTCAGCTCTGAAAACAGGTTTATTATAAAACACCCACTCCCGATGGAACTCACTATCTACCTCATCTCCTTTTGCATATTGTGGCTTAAAATATTTGACCCAGGAACTCTGGGGAACATGATTATGCGGGCTATCAATAATCTCACCCCTTTTCCATTTGAAAATATCCCAGATTTTTTTTTGGTCTTTTACTGCACATGCTGCCTTAAGGTCTTGCCACTCGCACACGACCCATTCCTTTTTGGCATTCCATTGTACCATCCTGTATGTGTTACGTGCTTTCTTGATCGTACTCTGATCTTTTAATTTTAGTGCAAGCACAAGCTCATCCCGGGCTTGCTTACAAGAGGCATTAAACCAACTCTCCTGATTTCTTCTAAAATCTTGTTTTACTAAAAGAGGCCTGCAAAAGTAGGTTTTGAGTTTAGAAAAGAGACTTTCATGTATATTCTCAAGTGAAACAAAGGATTGACTTTCGGTGCAGCCTGTCATCATCAATGCCAGTGCCTCTTCTACATTGGAATTGATGCTATTTATGATGTCAGGATGCTCTACTACTTTGTGCCACTTAAGACGACGCTCGTCATTTGATATAATGACATCTGGGCCTATTGTATCAAATGCTAAATCCACTCTATCACCCATGTCCAGTTTTAAAAAAGCAACTAATGGATTGTGGTCACTCTCTATTCGGGGTTTAACCACCATATCCACAAGAGTGTGCCACATCCTTAGATGGACTAAGAGGTAATCTATATTACTTGCCCTGATGCCGTTGTCATACGTTTTACTTCGCATCCTGTCTGACAAAGTTCTGCCATTAGCAGCCTTCAATTGGTTACCCAGACAGAACCCTTTCAAATACAGGGCTGCCTCTGTCCATTTACTAATGGGTTTCATCTCAAGCTGCGGGACTCCCCATCTAAGATCCTCCTCCTCCATTAAGGTTAAATCATGAAATCCTAGTGGCTCAAAGGTCGTGTTGAAATCTCCCGCAATCAATGGGAGCACATAAGTTGGTCTAGATTCAACAAGAGTATCTAATGCTATTACCACCTCTGATTTTTTCCCACCTGGTAGCCCCCTTGCATAGACATTAAAAATGTCAATTTGCATGTTTGGCGGGAAATTCAACCTAATTCCCAAGATGTCATGATTCAAAGTTGGGATAAGTTGGATATTACATTTTAAATTTAGCTTGACCCAAATGACCAGGCCTCCTACTGGCCGGCCCTTTGACCTTTTTTCTGCTGGGACAAAAAGATTCAAATAACCTAATCTGAACACGGGCTCTATTGACCATATCTCTTGAAAAAGACAAATGTCATGCTCGTCAATGAAGTCCATCCAGAGAGATGATGATAGTTTAGGTCCCACCCCCGCCACATTCCAGGATAATATCGTTGTGTAACCGGCAGCCTTTACCACCCCATCGGCACTCCCTATAGTTGATAAAGGAGGAATAACCACGCCATGAGGGGGATCTGAATATCCATCATTGCTCAGCAATTCCTGCTGTGGCACCTCTCTAGCTCCCTGTTCAGCAACTCTGATAGTATTTTTTAGAGCAAGGATCACAGCTCCATCCATAGTGCTTTCTATTTCAGACAGCCCTCCTTGCTTTTTGCCCTCCTCTATATCAGTGGCTACATATACCTTTTCGGATCTAGAATATCCAATTCTGTCTTTCTGTCAACCACAGTCTACTAGCCCGGACAACACATCAAATCGGTTAAAAGACCTTATATCCCCGGATGGGCAGCCGTTTGTCAAATTTCCCCTATATGTTATCCCTCGCTGAGACAATGATGCGGGAGCATAGAAATAGGACAAAGGCATAGTGCAGATTAAAGGTGCGGGATCATCTTGAGGCCAATTACAGATATGTTCCACACAACATCTATCCCTAAAGTTTATAATAATACAATCCCTCTTTATCGTCTTAGGCTTCCTGCCCACCCAGTTTACTCTCCTAGCGAACAAGATTTCAGCACATGTATGAACCGGCAATGGGCGCTTTGCATTAAGCCAAAAAGTGCACTTATTCTTGAGTTCCCTATATGATTCCCTTGTCTCCATCGCCAAGGGCGGAACCCCAGTTAAAACCACCATATAGGGTGCTGCCTATGGGGGGAGATGTATATCCATTAATCCAGACGAAGGCTGCACTGGAGACTGTGTGGGGATAGGTTGTTTAACAGTTTTAACTATATTAGCACCAGCAACATGGAATCCATCACATTGCGGAGGATGATCATCTCTTAACTGATAGGCAGGATGGGATATGGCACATGGCTCTTGAGAATCAAACAGTTTAGAGCTCTCAATAACAATTGCTGGACCATTAGTAGCAGTTTTAACCCCGCTACGTTGTCCTACCACACTCGATCGTTCGCTGCATAAACCAGATCCCCGGCTTCCAACCCATGACTGGGCCGAAGCAAGTGAAAGTTCCAAGCAAACAAGCCTACTTTCAATGGAACCCAATCTCTCATAAATGGGGTCACACAGATTCTTTAAAGTGCTCTCCAATTTTCTCCAAAACGTCGGGCCCATGTCTTCCGTAACTCCACTCCCCGAAGATGATGGTAGATTTGCACTCTCCTCATTTGGTACAGATTGAGGAGGACATGAAACTAGATCCTTCCTCAAAACAAGAACAGGTCCAGTCTTAACATTTTTCCCTGTGGAAATCAATTGAGTTCCCTTACGTTTTTTTTTCAATGTTAGACCTTGGTGTTGTTGAACAGAACCCGCTTTAATATTAGTAGCAGAACGGCTTTTAATATTTGATTGAGGCATAATCTTTGGGGCCGGATTACAGAGAATCGAGGTATCATGGGTTTCAAGAGTTTCGCCCAGAGTTTCAACCAGTGGTGTAGTAAATGTTGTTGGATCATTTCCGTCTTCCACCAAGGGAGATGTTGAGACCGAAAAATCCAACATAACAGTCTGTGGACACGGTGGAGACCTAGCCTTGGCCATAGTTCCCAGGGATGACCTCTTATCACAAAGGACATCTAAAGATAATCTTTTCTCCGTGAGTTCAATGTCTTTGGCTAGTGCTGTTTGTACTCGCACCAGAAAATTATCTAAAGTCCCCATTAAAGCACCCCCAGATGTTTGGTTGCCACTCCCATCCTTTTTAGTAGGCCTATCCATTAGTATATGACCTTGTAGCCCCAAAGGCAAATGACCTTATTTCCTGAAGGGGGGTGTCCTCAATAGAAACGCTTTAACCCCAAAACTGTGCTTCACTCTTCCAGTGACTAACCTTTAAGTCCAGATGATAAGGGAGTATCCCGTCCCGTTCTCGACCGTGCTCGGACGGGCTCAGAAGGGCCCGCCCTTGGCCCGGGCTTCGCCCGGCGCACGCCTGCGCGCGTCCCGCGAAGCGGGGGCCGTAAGGATTTTTATAGCTTCCGGCTGGAAATACGGGAAGAGGACACAGCTGTAGGCAGTTGCGGGGCTGCTGGTCCTCGCAGTCCCGTCCTCAACGCCTTCCTTCTTTCGGCAGCACCAGATTTAAAAACAGCTCCAATGATAGCACTCAGGGAATTACAAGGATCCGGATGTAAAAGTCACGATTTTCTCCTTACACGAACGGCTCCCGCGAAGCGGGGGCCGTGAGGATTTTTATAGCTTCCGGCTGGAAATACGGGAAGAGGACACAGCTGTTGGCAGTTGCGGGGCTGCTGGTCCTCGCAGTCCCGTCCTCAGCGCCTTCCCTCTTTCGGCAGCACCAGATTTAAAAACAGCTCTAATGATAGCACTCAGGGAATTACAAGGATCCGGATTTAAAAGTCACGATTTTCTCCTTACACGAACGGCTCCCGCGAAGCGGGGGCGTGAGGATTTTTATAGCTTCCGGCTGGAAATACGGGAAGAAGACACAGCTGTTGGCAGTTGCGGGGCTGCTGGTCCTCGCAGTCCCGTCCTCAGCGCCTTCCCTCTTTCGGCAGCATCAGATTTAAAAACAGCTCCAATGATAGCACTCAGGGAATTACAAGGATCCGGATTTAAAAGTCACGGTTTTCTCCTTACACGAACGGCTCCCGCGAAGCGGGGGGCGTGAGGATTTTTATAGCTTCCGGTTGGAAATACGGGAAGAGGACACAGCTGTTGGCAGTTGCGGGGCTGCTGGTCCTTGCAGTCCCGTCCCCAGCGCCTTCCCTCTTTCAGCAGCACCAGATTTAAAAAGAGCTCCAATGGTAGCACTCAGGGAATTACAAGGATCCGGATTTAAAAGTCACGATTTTCTCCTTACACAAACGGCCTCTTTCATGTTTTCCACTTTGCATGCACCAAAGTGCCACTTTTAAAAAGCAATTGACTTGGCCTCATTTCATGTCTCATGTGTTTTCACTTGCACCAAAATTCTGCGTGCCAATTTTGAAATGCAGTCTGTCTGAAATTTATAAAAGAGCAATGCATAATCTAGGTGAAATCTAAGCTCCATCACAATCAATGATTATTTTACAACCTTATGGAGAAAAATCCTGAATGGGTAGAAATAAGCGTGAATAGCTTGAGAAGGAAAGCAACATTTCTTCACAGATTGAACAAGCATCACAGATCAATGGATACACCAAGTTAGGGCTAGAGATATTCTTTTTCTTAACAGCCCGTTAAGGGATCACTTCCTAGACGTTATGAATAGCTTAGCTGATGTTCCAAGATGGCAGTTTGCAGGGGCCCCATGGAGTTGCAACAGCAATAAGCACCCGGCAATCCCAAATACAAAAATGTAAGCTAGTACTAGTGAGCATAGTGTGCTTTTGTTTGCAACATTCTGAAACAACATCATGCTGTTACATGGATAACAGCAAATACCTACTGAATAAATGCTCAGCAATGTAAGCCGGTGGCACAGTTCAGAGCACACAAACATTTGCTGCGTGTTCCGATTTTTCGAAACGTATGGCGAGTACATAGACAACGAAGACAAAATTGCTTTCCAGAATATGCAGGTACAAACCAGTACAATCACCTAATTCAGTACCTGGTCAGAACAAGAACCAATCTTGTAATGATATCCATGTGGCTTAGAGCAGATCCTCAGTGAATTGTAAACAGTGTGTTTACTCTCACTCAGTACTGTGTCTGGGGGTGGGGAAATTTTATTTTTTAAAGGGAACACAGGATGCAACTCCAATGCGCTTTAGGCACCCTCAAACATACTACTGGTGTCATACTTTATCATTGGGCTTCATCCTGGTCCCTAAAGCCCTTAAAAGGCCAATAGGATGTAGGAGGGTGCCTAAAAAAACCATTTTGGGACTCTTCCTCTGACAGGACTTGGCTCAAACTAAGCTATGGCTCTGTCATGAAGGTTGGTGGTAGGATACCTTTGTGCATTGGAATTGCAAATGATTATCATTGTGTCACAGCATGCCATAGCTGGCCTTCTCTGCTCGTTCCTTTATGCAAAATTAAGCACAGGTGTACTTTGCTCAGGGAAAAAGGTGCCATTTTCCAATAAGGTTGTACGAAGTGAGGATACACTTTGACAATTTTTGTCCAATAACCATGCCCCAAAGTTCAAAGTTTCCATGAAGCCCCGTGGGTGGGACTTGTCACAGGAACTGGCTGCCTTATTACATCTTTATGCACACAAGTAAGACTCACATTGGCACTTCATTAAAAAAATTATAGGGCATGAGATCGTAGGCTGCAGAGAAGACAATTGCTGCTAAGCTCAATGACCAATGTGTGCATATTCAGCTTCTATGTAATTAACCAAAAAGAGTGCAAAATAAGGCAAATGTAAGTCTATACAAATGAAAAGTGTAAAATATTATGCCGCTGTTTTTATATTACTTGTGAATAAGTGAGAGGCAAAGTTAACGAGAATTTACATCATACGCATGGGGCTGGTGGATAGGCAGAGACAAAGGGCAGTGACAGAGGCAGCCACTTCATTTCTAGCAGTTTCTTGTGCAGCGAGAAAGCATATTGGGACCAGGAAGTGGGGAGAGTCAGCTAGGTGGCATTCCTCGTTACTGTGCCGAATGATATGATCAGAATATTAAGGAGGCTAACGCCTAGGTCTTTAGTCATTATTATTTTTCTTTTCATCTAATAAGCTTTCTCTGCAAAGCATAAAAGTAGGCTACATTAGAGTGATGCATTGCAGGGTTCCGTATTGGATGAAAACCAGCTGGTAATGCACTTGATTCGTCCAGAAGACCAAATTGTGTCAGTGCAGCATATGGGCTCTTATTGAAGGATTCGTAGAGAAGCAAAAGAGCAAGACCGGGACTATGTTCAGAGTGAATATGAAACAGTACAGCCCCTTTCTTATTCTGCCCATATATTTTTAAGAGTCATATCAGCAAACTTCACAATAGATATCAAGATTTACCCTGTAGGAGTGTTTCCTGCTCCTTTTACCATGGAAGTTGGATAAAATTGATACGGATCTCAAAGTAGAGTTAGATAAACTAGACAGCAAGGCTAATGGAAGAGTTCAATGTAGCTCTGAGTGTAGACCTTCTGTGTAGAGCAAGTTGATGAATAGGTAATATATTTAGAAGGATTCTTCTTTCGCTTCAGATCTTCGTTGTCATCTTCTTGAAAACAGGCAAGATCCAAAGAGATAATTGCAGAGAAGAACAAGCAACGACAATGCTAATAGATCTGGGTTTTTTATTAAAGTTGTTTGTATTAATTGCTGAGACTGTAGATAAAGTTGGTGAAACATAGGAATACTATTTTAAAATTTTAATAGGTACATAACATGATGTCATTGGCATTGAAAACCTAGAGAGTCTCTTGGAATAAATTGTGCTCTCCTTTTCAGCATTCCTTGAAATCTAGCCATTTCCCTTCTTCTATGCGTCCCTGCTACTTAACATTGTACACCATGTCCCCTCAAAAAGCTCCATCTAGAAACACAGCTCACATTAGTTGTTTAAAGTGGAAACACTAAGGAAGTAATACTGCTGCTGTATTCAGTTAATTTGGTTGCTTGCTAGCTAGGGTGTCACAAGCAGGGGTTTAGCTTACCTCTATAAGCATCCAAGGTTGCACCAGTCATTTGGGAGGGATCTGACAAAATATCACTTCACCTAGCACAATACTGAGCCTTTCTCTAGACACTGATTGCAATTTATCATTCAACAGAGCAAGGTATTGTGTACTTTCCATTGAGAGATGGTGTGTAGCATGTAATCTTGATTCCCTATTTGGGGTGTTCCCTAAAAAGGATAGGAGCCGTGACCTACTAAAGTGGCATGCTTCATCTTCATCATCAGGCCCCGCCTGTCCGTGATTCACAATACGTATACACTTTGGGCTCTCGCTGCAGCTTTTTAGACGATATTGAAAGATTGGATGCCTCTCTAACATAGAGGTGTATGGGACCTTCGAGATTCAAAATGAATGAGTAGTGGATAATAGTGAAAATTCTTTATTACTGCCACTGTCTTGCAGAAGCAAAAAGTATGTTCTTAAGAGTTTGTACAACGAAGACCTATGTCGAATCAATACCATACAGTTTTTGCCCAGTAACCCGAAGCAAACATGGGCTTAGAAGAAAACATGGTTTGAAAAGAGAGCTATCGTTTATTGATATTAGCACTTACATTTCACTAAGTTTGTAAAAGTTGCTGTTATAGGGCTTCCTGCATGTTGATAAATCCTTGTTGGGTGACTTCAGAGGGGATGAGCTGGATCTCTAGTCAAGGGTAACCTTTATTGCTGTGGAGGAAGTTGTTATTGACTACTTGGAGCACAGTTGTTTCCATGCTGCAGCATGGTCTAAGCTGGATTAGTAGAGCTGTTAAAGGTTACTCTTGTTGGTCTGTTCCTGTGGTAGGGTGAATACCGCTATCTTGATGATTTTTAGGACTACTTGATTGCAGCCTCGTGGTCTGAGTTGCAGAATGTCCTTCTGGCTATGCTCCAACAGGACCCAATTCAGCTTCTGTTTATATCTTCGTTCAGTATTACCTTTTAATGTGAAGGTTGCAGGGACTTCATGTTTAGGTCTTTCAAAAAGTAAGCTGTTGGAATTTATGTTCTAAAATTAATGTTTTTTTCACATTGGGGCTTAGTGTTAGCCACCCTCAGCCAATAGTTTTTTTAGAAAAACAAAATGAATATGTGGTGAGTGAAATGCTATAATTAACCTCAGACACTGGTTATTAATTTGGCTGAATTCCTGGCCATCCATTGTTTTGCCTACGATGGAACTGCAAAGACCAGTCATATGCAAACTAGCATTCGTCTTGCTCCAATGGGAACCCTCAAGCCCAAATTGCCAGGCCAGATCCTACTTACAAGAGAATACAATCAACACTAGGCCTGTATCAGCCTGATTGGGCCTCATCGGTGAGGTGCATCTTTAGTCCAATAAACCAGTGAGTGTGGAGCCCATTGGAAAGGCATACTCATCGGGATCCATTTAGGCATTGCCAGTGAAATGGCCAGTGGGTGTCTACGTCTTTGTAGGGAGTGTTTCATTGCAATGTATAGATAAGTAAGAGTCCTTACACGCCAATACAAATCCGTAAAAGAACCACAGTAAAAAGATCATGATTTCATAATAAAATATTCAGTGATATAAAAATATAAAATACACATTGTTTGTCTAAAAACATACTTATTTACACAATCACGAGCTAATCAGAAAATATAGAAGCTAATCAGAAAATATAGGGTTAATCAGAAAATATAGAGCTAATCAGAAAATATAGAGCTAATCAAAAAATATAAAGTAATTATTTATATTTCTGTCATTGAATGGGAGCAGCACCACATACTTCACATCTGGGCCGAGCCACACTCCCCTAAGGGCCCCGGTGGACATAATGAACAATTGTCTGTCATCCCGCTTGGCCATGACCTTTGTGAGGGGTCTTATGTCTAAACAGGATGGCAATATTCACCCCCAGAAGTTCAACACCCGAATTAATCCAAATCTTACTTCTACTATTTTGGGGTCATCAATACTTGATGACTGAATATGGACCATGATCTGACGACTGAGGCCCCATTCAAATCACGCAGCATAGAGAAAAACAAATGTTTAAAAGGTTGCAGTAAAGTTGCTCAATTGTAGACAAATATGTGAATAGTCTATAAGAATAGATTATGGGCACTTCTAAATCTTGTGGGTTCCTATCAATGAAAGTGTCATCTTTAAAAGTCTTTGTCTTGTCCACGAGGCAGTGCACTACAAACTACATATCCATGTTCAACACACTCATTACGAAGCACCATTTGTTCATAACTAACTACTTTTCCTGACAAAGCACTGAACATTTTGTTCAAGCCCTTTTGCACCAATACCTCCCTCTCCACACCAACCTTCAACTCAAAACCAGCATTAGAATCAGTTGTTATAATGGTTCAACACCTGTTAGGCCCCTCGTATACAAGCATCTGTCATCGTGTATCAATACGCTGGAGCCTATTAGCCACAGCATTTTGAGTAGGTACAGTAGTACTTGAGTAGAGATATTTTTTGTAGTCACAAATGCTATATACTAATAACTGGGTTTAAGCCTCTTTCTACGCCTGTTCTTATGTTCAAAGACTTCTGACAACAGTGCAGAGGGCTCCTAACATGTAATTATATGTTTTTGGTGAAAATGTGGGAGAGGGAAGGGGGAGTGGGATAAAAATGGTGAATATCTACTACAACATGGGAGGAGTTAAGGGAAAAATAAGGAGGGTAACAGAGAGGCATGTACAAAAGCATAAACTACACCTACAAAAGAGTAAGACAGTTGCTATTCATAAAAGTTACATCCACACCTACAACAGTCCTACTACAGAACATATTGGCTCAAATCAACTCCAGACACGCCTTGATGTAAGTCACACACCTCACATATCCTCACTAAAGGTACTCATAGAATGTCATAAAAGTCACTTGAGGCAGGGAATAGAACTAACAGCATAAGCAAACAATAGAAAAAAAGCTATTTTTTATTTTTATTTTAAAATAAAACACTGGCACCTAACAGTAAACATATGTCAATTGACAGAGAGCTACAAGCTTCATTCACATTCTGAATACCTGCCATCAACAGCCATAACTCAATTGACCTCAACAGTAGGTGAAACAGACTTTCCACATAAGAAGGCAAGCCACAGCCAAACCAAAATCTTCTCCATGTTGGTCAATGTGTTTGCTGCCTTATCCCTCATTTTGAGGAACAACTGCTTGAGGAGGAAACAGAGCAGTTACAAGTCAGCATCTTTAGTACATTCAGGGAAGCAGTAACATATTTACAATAACATGTTTACAGGTCAACTTCTTTTGTGTATCCAAGGAAGCAGTAATTGCTAAATACCATCTCTCTCCTGATCTTGTCCCTGACTTGGTTTTAGACAAGCAAAAGGAGCTCACTTCACCAACAGCCAACTTCCAGGCCATCCATGCACACATGAAAATACTGGCTGTACCCTACTTCCTGGCCACAGGATCTTTCTAGATGGTCACTTAGGACACTGTGGGTATCTCACATGTAACACACAAAAGGTAATTGGAGGAGTTCTTGCAATTGGTCTATCCACTAACAGGCACTCGGGGTAGCAATCCAACCTATAATTCTTTTGCCCACTATGCCCCATCAGAGTAGACCTAGCCATATACAAATCAGACACAAACAAATTATACCAAATCACTTGTGTTTAGAGTTCTAAACACAAAAAGTCCATAAGACTGAATTTCGTAGGAAATAACGTCAGCAGTATCTATTCCAAATAAGGTCCACGATTTAATCCAGATTGTACACATAGGTTGATTGTAATTTGTGTTACATCAAAAGCAGCTGACATGTGTTTCATCACAAAAGGTCGTTTTCAAGGCTGCAACAATGTTCAGATATTGGTAATAAATTAAAATACCTTGTTTTCATAAGATCATAATCATGTCATGCTCAGAAATTATACAAGTAATAAGAGAAGCAGCAAAACTTCCAGATACTCCCAAACAAAAAACCTCCCTGTGCAGAAAATGCTATAAAACAAAAACAGGTGTGTATCCCAAGAAGTAAGTCATATGAATACAATTGTACCCGTATTCACCATAAGTCTGGAAAGTCTAGTGCTGCTTGAACATGGACCTCGAAGACAATCATGTGAAGAACCAAAAGAATTTCAAGCACCAAAAGAGACCAGAGAAAATGATAGGAAGTAAGAGTGTCAGATTTAACCAAAAAATAAGTCTCACCATATATTGTATTAGCGACAATCGTGGGAATAACAACAAAAAAACAAATTCTGCACAAGTACACCAAAATGTTAGGTGTCGCGTGGGTGAATCAATGTCCAACTTAACATAAAGATTCCCCATTAATAGAGTAACCAATTGTGGACATAAAGTCATATATAGTGTCATAATGCCAAAATCAAAAAGTACTTACTATCAATCAAGGTATAATGAAAAATGGACATCCCAGTGACAAGTAACCAGAGGCCCTATCATAGTGTTGAGCTCGCAGTAATGAAAGAAGTGTTCAAATCTCTTGTTAATAAAAGCCTTGATAAGCTCCCAAATTCTAAAAAGTGGGTAAATAAGAATTTTTAGATACACCCAATGTATAAAAACGTAATTGCATGCCATCAGGTAAAAAGATGCTATGTAGAAAACAGTGTCTATTCCTGCATCCAGTTGAGTGAACCTGAGCAAATAGTGGAAAACGACAATAAAGACTTTTGAGTAAAAATAAAAACAAGACTATCCCTTTGCTGCTGCTAAAAATAGCGTCGCCATGTGTAGAGGGACAGCACATAAAGTATTGGAAAATGTATTGAGTAGTCAGAAGCCACAATATATAAAATCTCATGGTTATGAATAAGTATAGCACATCAAATATTCAAATACAAGAGCCACGTTCATTAAAAAATGTTTTGGTTAAAAAACAAGAAAAGGACCCATGCCATTGTCACTGCTCAAATGTTGTTGCCGTATTGAAAAATGCCACTGAAGCATGTATAGAAGCTCCCATTAGTGATCATGAACACCTGCAAACCTCCAATGAACAGAAAAGCCCCCAAAAATGGACAAAAGAGGAATATCAGCGCAAAACTTCAGGAAAGCACAAGGAAAAAAGCTGATCTCAGAGAAATCCCGTTACATAAAAATCAATGAGGGACATGAACATCGCTATTACTGTGAAACTGCTATACATGTTGAAACATGCAAATATAATAGGGATACCCAAGTTGTAGACAATATTGTATCACCAATAGTGATTATCAAATACTTCTGAAGTCTCTATATGTCCAAATCCAAAGTAAGAATGATGTGAGTCACGTCTGAAGATCAGAAAAAGCATCACTGTCCCATAAATTGAAAACTGTGGGTCAATTCACAAGGAGCCTCCGCAGTTATGGTGAAAGCCACACACTCATGACGGGGGGCACGCACTCGTGGCGGGGCCTCTGTACTGCAATTACCCATTGCAGAGGGTAAACAGCCATTACAACGAGGCTGTTACTACGTAAGTCATTACATCGCATGCGTTACAACGCATGCGCTGTAACAACGCGTACGTGTAGCCATTACTTCGCATACCATTACATCGCATGCGCTTTAACAACGCATGCAATTTAATGGCTATCCTATCCACATCGTTGTGAGGAAACTGAGGCTGTTCTGTTTCCTCACAACGACATGCAACGCCCCTCAGTCGACGCTGGAACCAGGAGAGAGGAACCACGAGGAGAGAGAGGTAAGGGGGATTGGGCCTGGGGTGGGGGTTACTTTTTTAGGGTTTAGGGTAGTGTGGAAGTAGTGTTGTAATGTTTGTGTAGTGTGGGGTTGTTTTTTAGGATTTAGGGTAGTGTTGAGGGGTCATGCAGGGTAATGTTGGAGTGTAGTGACCGGACTGGGGGTAGGGGGAGGGTCGTGCTGGGGGTAGTGTTTTAGGGTTTAGGGTAGTGTTTTGGTGTTTGTGTAGTGTAGGGTAGTGTATTTGGGTTTAGGGTAGTGTCGAGGTGATCGTGCAGGGTAGTTTTAGAGTGTAGGGGCTGGACTGCGGGTCATGCGGGGGTAGTGTTTTAGGGTAGTGTTGTGGTGTTTGTGTAGTGTAGGGTATTGTTTTAGGGTTTAGGGTAGTGTTTGGGAGTCATGCAGGGTAGTGTTAGAGTGTAGGGACCAGACCGGGGAAGGGGGAGGGTCGTGCTGAGGGTAGTGTTTTAGGGTTTAGGGTAGTGTTGAGGTGTTTGTGTAGTGTAGGGTTGTGTTTTTAGGTTTAGGGTAGTGTAGCGGGGTCGTGCAGGGTAGTGTTTGAGCGTAGGAACCAGACTGGGGTTAGGGGGAGGGTCGTGCTGGGGGTAGTGTTTTAGGGTTTAGGGTAGTGTTGTGGTGTTTGTGTGGTGTAGGGTAGTGTTTTAGGATCTAGGGCAGTGTGGGGGGTCGTGCAGAGTATTGTTTGAGTGTAGGGACCGGACTGGGTGAGGGGGAGGGTCGTGCTGGGGGCAGTGTTTTAGGGTTAGGGTAGTGTTGTGGTGTTTGTGTAGTGTAGGGTAGTGTTTTAGGATTTAGGGTAGTGTCAGGGGTTGTGCATGGTAGTGTTAGAGTGTAAGGACCGGACTGGGGGAAGGGGGAGGGTCGTGCTGGGGGTAGTGTTTTAGGGTTTAGGGTAGTGTTGTGGTGTTTGTTTAGTGTAGAGTAGTGTTTTAGGATTTAGGGTAGTGTCGGGGGTCATGCAGGGTAGTGTTTGAGTGTAGGGACCGGACTGGGGGTAGGGGGAGGGTCGTGCTGGGGGTAGTGTTTTAGGGTTTAGGGTAGTGTTGTGGTGTTTATGTAGTGTAGGGTAGTGTTTTAGGATTTAGGGTAGTGTCGGGGTCGTGCAGGGAATTGTTTGAGTGTAGGGTTTGGACTGGGAGAAGGGGGAGGGTCGTGCTGGGGGTAGTCTTAGCTGGTTTTGGGTAGTGTTGTGGAGTTTGTGTTGTGTAGGGTAGTGTATTTGGATTTAGGATTTAGAGTAGTGTTCGGGGGTTTCAATTAAAAAATGCATTATAAAAGTATGGGGGGATTTGGATCCATTGTAATGTCATTTTAATTGCATTTCAATACACTTGTGAACTAATGGTATGTGTACTAATAAACTGCGTTGTAATGGTACTTGCGAACTAAAAACATTGTTGCAAAAGCATGCGTTGTTTTAATTGCAGAGGTCCTGCCACTAGTGCAGGACCTCCGACACAACTGCGGGACCCCTGCCTATGGTGCGGAGGCCTTTTTTTTATCGGGCCCTGTGTGTATATCATAATAGGTTAAGAATGCCCAGCGGGTAGAAAAGGGAATGCAAGGATGATGTTTGGAAAGTTTTAGCAGAAGAGATTGAAATTCAATAATACCACCCTATGCCACAAATTCTATATCAGATAGGTAATTGTCAAACAAAGGTTGCGTAGCAGTTCGCACATATAAAATCCAGTGAGATAAGGAAAACATAATCATACATGATACAGTCTGTATGAGAAAAATTACATAGTGAACACCTTACATTATTGAGCCTCAACGTAATATAATTCTGGATCTGCGACAAGTTGTACATAATTCAGACTGCTAGAAAGATATGTAATTCCCGATCAATATTGAGTTCAATTCCTCATCTCTAAGTCTGATGATCTATTTAGTTTCAAGTATTCTGAGGGTCAATGTCCTGTTACCACGCCCAGGATTGGCTTGTAAAGATGCAATACCATGAAATCCCAGGTTCATTGTTTAAGACTGAGAATGTATAGGGTCGTAATGCACCGCTAGGGGATAGATGGTGTTCTCGTTCCTGATTGCTCTAATATATTCCGGTATTTTCTCCTTGAACGATCTTATAATGCTACCTATTCAAATCTTGCGGTACTCACATATAATACAATATACACTATATTTCTTGTTCATATTGTATTGAAAACAAGTAATCTTGTCATGAGCAAATTGGCATACGTTATATTGTCCACATTTATAAAAAACCCTTAGGACACTTGGGTAACCATGTCTGACCGCCGAGCTATGAATATGGGTTCATGAAACTTTGACATAGTCTGTAATGTTTGATCCCCTGTCATGTGTTATCTGAGCCTTTTCAGATAAAAAACGAGTCAAGGTGGTGTCCACTTTGAGTAAGTGCCAAAGTTTGTGAAGAATTCTAGAAACTGGCGGACTAAGACAACTATATGAAGCGAAAAATGCAATCCTTTTATAGTTGCTTGTTTACATTTTTTATCTAATAATAGGGAATCACGTTTGGCATTAGTTATTTTATGTTTGGCCATGGTTAAGACCTCCTTGGAATAACCCTCATTCAAAAAGCGCTCTTCCAGTGCTCCCAGTTACTTATGGAACATTCAATCCTCATGGCAAATATGTCTAAGACATGTAATCTCACCCAATGATATAGCTTTAATCTGAGAAACAGGGTGTGCACTTCTGGTGTGAAGAATCGAATTGCATGAGGAGGGTTTTCTGTATATCTTTGATGCAATCTTAAAACCCTCTACATATAAAACTACATTCATATATTCAATCTGTGGTTGGCTATAGTGATGTGTGAAGAAAATATGTGTGGGTTTCTAATTAGGAGCTCTATAAAAAGCAGTAGTTTGTCCAAGGTACCATTCCAGATCAATAAAACATCATCAATATGTCTGCCCAAATATTATATATGTTTAGTTAGTTCTGAGGAGCATAGTGTCCATATATGAAATCTTTCAAGCATGCCCATGTAACGATTAGCAAAGGATGGTGAGAACTTGGAATCCATTGGAACACCTTGTGCCTGGTTAAACCATTTTCCATTATATATGAAAACATTGTTTGTATGGTCCAACAGTGTGGTGTCTCTGGAAGATAAAAAATATTATAGTGCCTGAAGTTCCTTATCTTTGGGAATACCGGTATATAAAGAGCACCCATCAAGTGTAACAAACATGACCAATGATATGCAAATTAGCCTTGACCCTGCTCAAATAGGAACAGTCCAGCCCGAATGGTCAAGCCGATCCTCTCTGAACCGGAACTGAAGCGACCCAAAATAGTTTTCACCTTGATTGGGGCTTGGCAGTCAGGTGCAGCTTGGTTACAGTGGCACAGTGAGCAAGGAATCCACATCTGGGCATATCCTTGCCCACAAAGAGTGTTACATCAAACACACAAAAGGTGATGGAGTCATGCTGGCATATTGTCTAACTACTGGCTCATCTTTCCTTAATCCTACTATGTTAGACTCAGATCATAGATATTGTGAAGGACAGGTTTTGACCATTCCTAATACTTCTACTTATATTCTTTACCATCACATTTTTGCAAAGAGTTGTTTTCTGCCACTAATTACACAATCCGTACTTACTGTGAGGTAACCCCAAAACAGATGTATACATGTAGCACTATCTCACTTCTAACCGAAAATATTCATATTCTCTTTACTGTTCTTTAATGTTTCACCCTGTTGTCCTTCCACCTTTATGGTTTCAGAGATTTATGGATTGCACTTGCAATCATTCTGCATGTATCTGCTTCTTATTTTACTCATAAACCTCTCTCTGCCAACAGCTTGTACCAATTGAATTAACTATTCATTTGCCATTACCATCATATTAAGTCTTGACCTTGACAGGCCACACTTCAATCACCATAATCTTCATTGATTTATTTGCTGTTTGTTTGAATGTGGTCTGGCCCCTCAGCATTTCCTTCTCAACAATTCCAAAATAATAGGGAGACACCATCCTCAGTAGAGATGCAAAAATCAAATCAAAAGAGTCAAACTCCATCATTCTAGTATAAAACACTCAGACCCTGATTTACTAAGAGCGTCCGCACTCGGGGAGGAGGCTCCGCAGTAGGGGGGATCTCCACATTTGTGACACGATCTCCACACTGCAGTTTCCCATTGCAGAGATCCCTCCACGAGTGAGGCGATCGAGCCTTGACTGCGGAGCCTCCGCCCAAGTGCAGAGGCTCTTTGTGAATCAGGACCTGACTGTAAAAATCCAACTCGAAGCTTGGACTTACTGGGGATGATCCATAAAAGCATTACCGCAAAAGTACTTTCTTACATACTCTCATGTGCCTTTGTGAATCAGCTCAGAAACATCCAGCTCCCTATAAGAAAAAGTGCTTGAGGCCAAAGTCCTTTATTTGTATTAATTGTGTAGGATCATTCCCTGAATATTCACATTTTAGATGAGGCTAAAATACAAAGGTTTGTAAGAGTATGTAAAACAGTACTACAGAATTACTACTTTACATGCTCCAAAATTGGTAATATGTCACCAAAATGTATCTTTGCTTTGCTTTAACAAACTGCCCTATTTTTTCTTCTCCATCTGCCACCTTTGATGGAAAATGGAAAAATATGCTGCAGCTCTTTGACTCTCATACAACAAACTGTGTTTATCACTAGCCTCCAAATAATTAAATACCTCTCCTTTCACTTCTTCCTTGGACTGGGTGAATGATAATTTGGCTTTAAACCCCTTAGAAGTAATGGATTTATATTAAATAGTTACTTTCACATGGGAATTCTTCCCAAAAAAACACATCAGTAAATAACACTGTTAAATAATGCTTCCCCTGTAAAATTGTGGCTATTTAATTCCAAGCATCAAGAGGATGCTAATCACTGGGCAAATTACAGTAATTATCGCCTATCAACTGAGTAGGTTTTGCTCTGTACATCTCTCAGTTTGATCAGCAAATGACCATCATGGTCGTACTTCTTCAGCTTCTGTGCTATTATTCAGATGTATAGTAGGAATACTGCTGCACGTACACTTTCCGGCGTATCTTCATATATCTGTCACCTTTTGTGCACCTGCAAATTTCCTTTATGAATTTATGCACATGCAAAACGTGCCCTTTTTCTCGAACTGTGGGCCTCATTTAAGAGGCCCTAGTGGCACTTTTGCGCCACCAGACCGTCACATTTTTTATGCTCTGGTGACGTAATGTGGTGCAGCATGTTTAGAAGGCCACGCAAAGCCACTTTGCGTGGCTTTTCATGGCCTTGTAACTATATGCCCCTTTCCCACAGAACACTGTGTGAAAGGTGCGTTCCATGGGTGTTTACACCCATGGAATCTAAAGCATTCCCAGATTTACGAAGAATTGTAAACCTGGGAATGTGGCAGATTCTAACGCCACCTCAGGAGCGGCATTAGGGAGGTGAAACGAGGAGAAATATTCATATTTCTCTACGTGTTTTCCTCTTTCTATAGAAAGAGGAAAACATCTTACCCCTACAATCACCCCTAAAAGGCATGCACACTTGCACCATGGTGGAAGGGTGTCTGCGTTGGCGCATGGCAGCTCATTGTGTACAAGTGCAGGGGAAAAGGAGAGGAATGCGCTGTATCTAATAGATATGGTGCCTTCCTGCCCTTTTATTTTGACGCAGGGAAGAAGAGCAAGATTCCTTGGAGCACTATCCTATGCCAAAACCTTGTAAATAAGTCCCTCTGCTTTCTCAGATCAAAAAACATCATTTCAAAACAGGGTCCGATATATTTTCCGGCACTGTGCTGACACAGGAGGGATTTGTGCGTTTCTTATTCAGCTCATACCTTAGCTCTAAAAGTCTCCAAATTAGGGCCAGCGTTGCAGACAGCAGAGCCCAGAACCACAGGGAAGTAATGGCTTCTTCGAATTTCTGAGCTCTGCTCTCAGTCGCACATGCCCTAACTCAGAGAGTTTTCGAGTTAATGTATGCACTGTAGACAGAAAAAAAGAAAGACGTAGACACCTTCTACATTGGAGCAACGGAAAGGATGAGATCATGATATGGCCTATGGGCTTATATGACAATTCCCATACACAGCTATTAGGCAGCAAAGTAACCGTCATTAACAGCGAAGGAAAGCTGAAGACATGTTATTACAGCCCATATAAATGTGTAACCCTGGAGGAATTAATCCAAATTAAGCATCTTGAATGCCAATTAATAGGGAGACTGAACCAGAGAGACCATCTTCATAACATTGTAAATGTCTGCATGCCGACATCTAAAGAAATAATTTGTAGATCAAAACTTTTTGGCTTGTCTTACTTTCCCACTTATTGTCACTTGTTTTGATTTCAACGATTAGTTTCTTTGAGAAAACCTGGATATTAATCTAAGTAAATAAAAATGCTTTTTCCTCTCTGCCTGCTTTTGGAAGCTGGTAAGAGGGCAGTCTTTGTACATTTCGGGTTACATCATGATCGCGTTTTCTGTGCTGCACCATCGTCGGCACATATATTAACTCAGAATCAGAATCAGAAAAACTTTATTCGATTGTAAGCAAAAACAATCATAAAAGTGTACATAAATAAAATACAGCAATACATGAAAGTCATAAAAACTTGGGTTAAGAAGAGCATGATGCCCAAAGGTATTCAATAAAATACATTATAAGATCATCCTTTTTCTAATAAAAAACACTTTTTTCAAATAAGAAGTGACTGTTGCAATACAAAGGTGGTTATCCAAACATTGGATCTCATACAGTGCACGGCGACATTGACGATGTCCAATCATCTTTAGGAAGGGCAATAATATAGTTCGCCTATCATGGATATAATAACGACAAAATAATACAACATGCATGGTGCTTTGAGGAGAGGTTTCATCACAGGGGCATGGGGACAAATCATGAGACCAGTCGTTGATTGTGGGAAAGCTGACCAATCTGTGAAAGATATTAAATCTAAAACGACAGAGTAAGAATCGGTCAAAGTTATTTGGTACATAAGTCAAATAGGGTTGAATATTAAAAGTAGTTAAAACTAATTCATGTTGAAGGACGGTTGGTTTTAAAACCTCCACAGCACATCTTAAGGATTCTAGGTGTGTCAGGCATTCTTTTTTAAGATCCTTTCTGGAAATAGCTGAGGTAGTAAGCGGATTTAAAAAATACTCTAATTTACCCATATCAGATAGAAAATTACGTACATATCTGAGCCATGGTATCCTCATGTATCCATCTAACTTAATAACATCTGACAAAATATCTCTATTAAGCTTAGGTTCTTCTTTTGACCATACCCTGTGCCATAACAGTACGGGTTCTAGCTTAATAAGGTCGGATATAAAAGAGAGACCCAGTTCAGTGTGGCAATTATAACTAGAGGAACTATTGGGAACCGCGAGGATACATTTCAAAAAGGTATTCTCAACAACCTGGAGCGGAATCGGGTCCACTATCCCCCATATTCCGCTACCATACATAGCGCCAGATAAACATTTAGCTTTATAAATTTTAATTAGCTCTGCGGGGGGTCGGGTACCTAGTTTCCCCGAGAAGGACCTAAGAGCAGCTGTCGAATGAATCATCGCCTGTTTTTTTACAGCCAATGCCTTGCCCCAAGAATCCTTCTGCGTAAATAAGATACCAAGGTAGGAAAATTGTTGAGTAAAGACCAACCGTTGTCCTTCAATAAAAATAGGCTTCTTTGATTTTACATTTCTGCCACAGTGCATGATAAATGTTTTTGCTATGTTTACTTTTAGGCCCAATTCTGACATGAAGAGGGCAAAACTAGCAACCACGCGCTGTAGTCCCAGTTGAGTGCGGGACATCAATACAGCGTCATCCGCATACATTAATAACGGGATTGGACGGCCAGCAACATAGGGGGGATCAAATTTGGTATTGCACAGGGCTTTCTCCAAACCATTTATATACAAATTAAAAAGGAAAGGGGCCAGGACACAACCTTGCCTGACCCCACTCCTGATTGGGATTTTACCGGTGCATTCCCCGTTTTGGTCGTAACGTACAGATGCAGAAGCTTCACTATAAAAACATTTAAGAAAATAAATAATGTTATCTTCAACCCCAAGTTGTTCCAATAATATCCACAGTTTGGAATGAATCACACAATCAAAGGCGGCTGAAAGATCGACAAAGGCTACAAACAGATTCTCCCTCCTGGCTCTGGTATATTACCCCGTTAACATCAGAAAATTTAAGCCTTGTTCCACAGTTCCTAATCCAGTACGGAAACCGTATTGTAGGTCAGAGAGGATAGAATTGTCATCAGCCCATCGAAGTAGTCGGTCCAAAATTATTCGTTCCGCTATTTTTGTAAATGAATCTAAAAGAGAAATAGGTCTATAACAGGCCGGTTTATGACGATCCCCTTTTTTGTAGATAGGAACAATTATGGACTCCACCCAAGTGGATAAAAAGCTAGATGCACAGCAAGCATTTAGCACCTGAACCAGTGTGGGGTGCCCACAATGACATAACTGCCTTAAATACGTCTATGGGCACACCGTCTGGGCCGGGGGCCTTCCCCCCCTTACTTGCTTGGATCGCTTTTTCAACCTCGGGGAGAGAAAACTGCATGTCTCTCAAAGATGGATAATCAGAGGGGTTACAGGAGGTGGAATACGTACCGTCCCCCTCGTATACTTTTGAAAAGTGATCAATCCACTCAACCTCAGAGATTGCGACTTCTAAGGTGGGACATGCCTCTTCTCTGAATAGGGGGTTTCTGATGATCTTCCAAAAGCTTGCACTATCGTTGCATAACGAGGCCTGGTGCAAAGCTTCCCACGTATCCTTTCTTATCTCCTTTTTCCTATCTATAATAGCGAGTTTATACTGCAGCCTCAGATTGCGGACATCTTCTGAACACCTGGGTTGTTTATGAAGTGCCTTCTTTAAGAGGGAGTACGCTTTGGTGCATCTGGAATTAAACCAGCTATTCCTCTGTACTTTGTTATGTCTATGTTGTCGTGTTAAGGAGGATCTAATCTCATTAGATATTGACAGAAAAGAAGCCAATATATTATCTGGGGGAGCATCCTCTGTTAGGCATGTAATAAAATCAGAGGCGCAGTCGGTAAGCACCTTTTTTAGCGTATGAGATTGGTCCACCTTATCCCATTTAAGCGTAAAGCCGTTGGTAGAACCAATGGCAAGGTTTTCCCATAATATATCTATATCAGAGGCAATTTTTGGAGCAGACCACTTTGGGATGAAAATGGAAAAACAAAGAGGAAAGTGGTCGCTTAATGCAATATCGGACACCTCAAAGGTAGCAATCGCACGAGCATGCCTATTAGTAATAAGTGCAAAATCTATCGTGGAAGTACAGCCTCGCCCATTGAAAGTTGGTGGAAGGGGAAATGGTGTTGAACACACCTCGTTTATGATGCCAAGTCAAATTGACCAATAAATTCATTCAATTGATCACCCAGGCTTGAATGATTGAAATGGGACAAGCTCAAACCATCATCCTCACTACCTAAGCCACATCTATTATCTGCCGTCATGTTACATAAAGTACAATAGAAATCTCCCACAAGCAGTATAATCAAATTAAAACCAAAGATTTTTTCCTGAGAGAGAAGTACATTGGCCAGCTTTTTACAGACAGTATTGACTTCCCTGGCGGGGATATTATTGTATAAATTGAGCAATACAATCGGAGAGGATAAATCCAAAACTATTATTAAAGCCTGGAAATAACAATCTATATCTGGTTCCATAATCTTTAAAGTATGTAGCTTATTGGAGATATAGGTCGTCAAACCCCCCTTGGCCCTGCCATGCTGGGTACCCACCGCTGGGGTGTGAAATGTTTTGAACCCATTTAGATGTACCGGGTCCTTGCTCCATGTTTCTTGCAAGCAAATAATATCTTGCAATTTAATGAAGTCTTGCCAAAGTGGGTTACCAATTTTAGATTTAACACCAGCAATGTTCCAAGAACAAATGCTGCAAGGAAGGGATCCTCGGGGGGGACAAACAGGCCGAGTCATGGTGGAATCTGGCGAGGAAAGTATAAGTCCATTCTCAATTCCCTCCCCAGGTCCTACATCCAAATCTACCGACCCACCTACATTGTGCTCAGAGTCTAATGAGTTACATGGTGCCCCCAAATTTCCCTTATTATCATCCATAGGGTCACGGCTGTCTTCTGCCACAATAGTTAGAATGTTTTGGGAATAATGGGGTTGCTGTCAATCATTACAATCTAGGCCACTTAGAATATCAAAGTGATTAAATGTTGATATATTGTATCTTTCCCCTTGGGGGTACCCCAGGTTATACAAATGAGGGCCATGACCCCTCAGTCTTTCCCGTTGTAAAGGGGCATAGAAAAAGTCAAGGGGGACGATATTGACATAATCAGCCACTAAGTGGCCGGTGTAACATTTTTCAAGTATATGGTTGACCAGCAAAGGGGACCGGAAAGATATAATCACACAGTCTCCTCTCAGGGATTTGGCTGACGGACCTAGCCAGCGAACTCTTCTTATCATTTTAAAATTTGAGAAGAGAGCTGTATTCGACCCAAATTTAGTAGATAAATAGTGAAGGGCCTTGTTCCTCAATGTTGACCAATGTTCAAAGGCATTTGGAGGAAGGGATGGAACATTTACTAGTACCACAGTATAGGGACAGGCCTCAGGAGGAAGGTTCAACGTAGGTAAGCTAGCTGTAGAAGATGTCTCATTAATGTCTGTAACAGGTCTTACAATAGTGGGGTCTACGTTGTGAGCTGGAATTGGGGGTCCAGCGATGTTTATACCATCTGAAGTAGTGTCACTTATACCAGTGGCCTCCTTCTGTGTAGAACCATCAAACCTCTTTGATATTGTCGCTGGATTGCCATGGACGGTTAGAGAGGATGTTTGGGGTGCCACAGTCGGTAAAATAGAAGGTGCGTCAACCACTGGGGTATTTGAAGTTCCCGCTACATGAATTTCCATGTCATTGACCCTAGATTCAATGTTTGTCAATTTTGTCATGAGCGGTGCAATTAGAGTAGTTAACATGCCCTCCATTTTCCCCCAAAAGTTCTCCCCTAATATCAGATTATTCTTACAGCTATTGGAAGGGGCAGCTAAAGTATTGTTGTTACCCGTTTTTCTTTTTCCTTGTACCACCTTAGTTTCGCCAACAACTTTGCAGGATTTAATAGGTCGCTTCTTTGTAACATTAATTGTTTGCGGCCCTTCCTTGTTACAATAATTTTGCTTGCTCTTCGCCTTCTGGCCTCTAGTTGTCATTTGTGGCACGTCATCACTAATACTAAGCACTGAACTAGTAGTGGAAATTGGACCTAAGGGTGAATCTAGTCCCATCTGTACTATAGGGTTCTCGTGCA
Source organism: Triturus cristatus (assembly GCF_964204655.1). Classification (NCBI taxonomy): domain Eukaryota; kingdom Metazoa; phylum Chordata; class Amphibia; order Caudata; family Salamandridae; genus Triturus; species Triturus cristatus. The sequence goes on from NC_140585.1 coordinate 1,283,557,808, forward strand.
AAGGTGGGGACGTAGGCGGATCTATTGAGGAAAATATGGCCGGAGACAAGGAAAGCCTAGGTTGGGTAGACAAAAGGTCACCAGCAGTCTGCTGCTGAGGTGTTACGCTATCCCTTAATTCTTGTCGTGGTCTTGTTACTGGGAGACCAATAAATGATGGTACTATTAAGGAATCCTGGGACAAAGTAGTATAAATAGATGCATTATTGACAGACAGGGGCGGAGGCAGGCCTGCAGGAAGTGACAGGCGCCTTTCGGTGCTCTCAATGGCGGATGCAACTACCCCAATTGTCTTTTGAAGCATAAGGTCAATAGCTGTCAAAGTTGGTAAAGAATTATTATTTTGCCTTATATCCGGTTGGACAAGTAGGGCCTTGCGTTTCCCCATGATGACTATCGTTCCAATGCAACAATGACCAACTCAATGCAAACCAACCTTATACGGTGAGTGTATGTAAAGCCATCAAAGTACACATAACCAATACAACAGTCAAAGTCCAAAGGGAATATTAAAAATGAAAGTGTGGGTTAACTGAACCAAGAGATGTGGCCCGGTCCGGCCTCCTACGGCCCCGGACGGCCACAGACGGTCCCGCCCTTGTCCCGGGCTTCTCCCGGCGCCGCCCGCGCGCGGTCCCGCGATGCGGGGGGCGGAGTTGTTTTTAAGGCGCCTTCGGGCGCGAAATGCCGCTTCCGGGATCACAGGCAGAGGGCAAAGGAGCCTGGGGGATGTAGTCTAGGTGTACCCGTCTCGGTACTAGCGCCACACACACCACCAGCGCGGCGAGAGGAGAAGAGTCACACAGCCGCCTGCCCTCGCAAACAGCCAGCAGGTAGGGACAGCGCCTCCAACGAGTGTCTGCTAATGTTTCAGGAAACCCGCTCTGCCGAGGGCGGAGTTGTTTTTAAGGCGCCTTCGGGCGCGAAATGCCGCTTCCGGGATCACAGGCAGAGGGCAAAGGAGCCTGGGGGATGTAGTCTAGGTGTACCCGTCTCGGTACTAGCGCCACACACACCACCAGCGCGGCGAGAGGAGAAGAGTCACACAGCCGCCTGCCCTCGCAAACAGCCAGCAGGTAGGGACAGCGCCTCCAACGAGTGTCTGCTAATGTTTCAGGAAACCCGCTCTGCCGAGGGCGGAGTTGTTTTTAAGGCGCCTTCGGGCGCGAAATGCCGCTTCCGGGATCACAGGCAGAGGGCAAAGGAGCCTGGGGGATGTAGTCTAGGTGTACCCGTCTCGGTACTAGCGCCACACACACCACCAGCGCGGCGAGAGGAGAAGAGTCACACAGCCGCCTGCCCTCGCAAACAGCCAGCAGGTAGGGACAGCGCCTCCAATGAGTGTCTGCTAATGTTTCAGGAAACCCCCCATATATTAACTCAAAAAATGTCGGTTACCGCATTTCCTGTACCATCGTCGGCGCTTATATTATTAACTCCAAAAGTCTGTGCTGCACACAGCAGAGTTCAGAACGCAGGGCAGCAATTACCGGTTTGTGCCTCAAACTCTACTCTCAGTAAAACATACACCAACTCTAAGATTTTTCTAGATAATACATGTACTGAAGGCAGGCGCGCAACACCCATTGGACTCACAGGGGCTTCCGCCCCCCCCCCCCCCCCTCCCCGTCGTGTGTGGCAGCCCGGGATGAGACACCTTCCCGGGCAAAAAACGCAGCCGCACCCGAGCACTTCACAGGTCTTTAAAAGACCATTTGCATGTTAATGAGGCCTTGCTGTTGTTTCACCCCTTCTAAGAGCCCCTGCAGCTCCACTCTGCCTATTGCTTAAAGTTCAGCCCCCCCCCCCCCGAAATTTTTGCTCAGCCCCCCCCCGAAATTTGGCTCTAGTTGCGCCTCTGACTCAAGTCGAGAAAAAGAAATGCAAAAACCTCTTTTGCGGGGCTACTACTTTAATACTGTTTAATGCATTACAAAATGCGGTTTGTGAAAAGGCTCCATGGACACTAGGGAAATGTACATAAAATGCATATATAAGTTTTATCGCTGCTATTGTAAAAACGCAACATCACAAATTGTGTTGTAGGCTTGAATGGTTTGGTGTGGTACCTAGTAAAAAGTCCATTCCTCAACCAGATTTGTGACAACTTACAAATAAGTGTTTTTGAGGTATAATTTAACAATGTAGATCGGCTCCATTAATACAATTTCTACAGACTATATTCTATTTAGAATATGTCCAGCAGAAGTTGCTGATGCGAAAAGTACCACAGCTCTAGTTCTATGACAATGCATTTCTGTACTGTTCTCTGTGCCTGTGTGGAAAGATACAGAGAGCAGTTACAGCTCGTGGAGTGTGTGGGGTCCCAGCAGGCTGCAAATCTGAGCTTGCCCTCCCAGCATGCAACGCTCTAATCTCAGTCCTGCAGAATGCTTACCTGTGCTGTCACACGTGGTAAACAGACCGACTTTTCTCCTTCATGGATGCCAAATCATTGTAATAGAGATTCATTGCATAAAATGTGAACGTTTCACTAAAAAAAGAGTATTAGCTATGCAAATAATAGCTAGAAATAATGTACAACAATGAACAATAGTTGGTGAGTGATATTATCTTGCTTGTATTTGCCGGTGCTTCACTTGCATGACTGGCTTTTAAAAAATAGAAAAATCATCTAAAGCAAGTATTTTTCCTTTTATCGGTATGTACTTAAAACAGCACACATAAGAGGAAAACATCTTAGAATGTGTTCTAGAGCTGTGTTAATAATGCCTGGCTGATAATTAAAATAAACAAAGTTCTATTTAAGTATCATGTACGGCCCCCTGAATGTGGACACCAGAATATCAATGCAACACAATATCGGGGCCAAAATGTAGAAGAACCAACATATGGAAAGGTGAGTAAGTCTAAATTTTCTATACGTAACTCCACATGTATGTACCTACTCGGCATATATATCTTCAATGTATGTGGATGCGGAGTTAGGAATAGTAAACCTATGCTTACCTATATGAACTTACCTTTAAAAATGTTGTCCCTGGATATTCTGTTTTTTATTCTTCTATCACAAATTTCTGAGGGGTCGATATTCAATTGTACAATCTCTTGAAACTTAAGTATGCATATAGCTGTGTCTGAACTGGGGTGGCAAAGTGAGCTAAAGAATGATGATGGATTCAACCCAGATCTTTGACTGAGGGTGAGTGTTTGAAAAGTTTCAGCACTCCGTCCATCATCTCCTTGTGTTTACCTCTTCAGATTCCATGGTCATGGAACGTTATGGGAATATTTTTTAAATAATTTTGAGTTCATTTAAGAAAGCGACTTAAATGCACTGTCTTAAATTACATTAGATTATTTGAATGATTTGAGGATGCTATGATCTTAATGTGGATCACTTGTCTTCTGTTCATGTTTTAAATAATATTAGCATAACTGATTGATTCAAGGAGGCTAAAATCTTATGGTGGAAGATTAGTTTTTTTATTTATGTTCTGGGGCTTATACAGGTTATTCTCTGAGCCTCTATCTAGCGTATGAAATGGGTATTATTTGGTTATATGACGATTGATGGTCTGGATTTTTGCATTGTTAATGATTTCAATTAATAAACAATACATTATTCGAAGTTGACACTAAATGAAATCTTTTCTTCATAAAAATCTCTAGTTTGTGGTCAGTTCTTATTATAAATTTGCTTTCCCTGCATTTGAATCAGGATGCAGCGCAGAATACAGCAAGAACGTCTTTCTTGATCATTCAGAAAATGTTACCAGCCCCGCTAAGTGTTTTAGATGTAAAAGCAGTAGTTTTCTACCAACCTCAATTTTCTGCACCAAACCAGCCCCTGAACCTTTGCTGCTGGCATCAGTAATATCTGTGGTCTCCATTCCAAGTTGAAAGCTATGTAGACTAGCAGTAAACTAAAATCATGCTTTTGAACAATTACTTCCACTCATCACTTCAAACAAAATCTCGAAGTTTTCAACATCATCCTCATCCACTTTGTTTCATAATGTACTTAACACATTTACTGTCATTCTCTGCTATGCCGAATTATGTTGAAAGTTCTCCTTTGTCACTAAGGAATGGGATTTCCTCTTTAGCATCCACCAATTCCCCTTTAAGCTCTGTACCAGAAACTAAAATATAATGATGCAAATAGCCTATTTCTAACTTATCAAACTTCAGACCTGCCAACTTGTGAAACTTTTTCACTGTGTGAGGAGGGGCGGGACGTTGAAGGGGGCGGAGCTTAGTTCTGAGCACTGCCCAAGGCACTTTTAAATTCAGTGTGTCAAAGCCCCCCAACCCCCCCAACTCATTCTCCATCCTACCAACACCATAAACAAAGCTGTTGAGACGGCTGCCGATGTACTGGGGAGGTTTCACATCTGATAATGGACATCGGCTGTGCAGAACCATCTCATAGTATTCACCTTGCACCTCACACACTGCCATCATTTTTTGTTATTCTAACAACACCACATGTATAACATTATCCTTTGGATTTCATCTTCTTACCTCAACAAGATTCACTTTTTTCAAAAGACAGCATTTACATTCCTTCTTCTTTTCGCTGTCGTTCTTAATCTCAATCTCACCTAAACATGCCATAATGTGTTCTACTTGAATAGCAACTATCAATACTTCATTTAATCCTGAACAAATAATGGCAGCCAGGGGACCCAATGCTGCATCACCTGGAGTAATCATCGTATCAATCAAAATTAAGTTGCCCACCTCCAATGGCCGGCTGCTCATTGGCCATTTATTAGAAACATTTTAAACTGAAAAAGATAGGCAGCAACCAAACATGTATACACAGGCAATGAGTCCAAAGCAGAATTAGTAAATCCTTTTCATATGTATTGTCCTTTTATTCAGGTTCTTCATCCAAAAACATAAGCGCAGCCAACACGTTCAACTTAACAAAGGCTTACTCGGGGCTGCAAATATGCAAAAGACATACATGTAACAAATAATATTTACAAAACCTGATACATATTAATATTCAAAGACATATCATTAAATTACAGCTCAAACAAACATAAAAAATCCACTATCTAGGCCACTTCATGAGGAATGACAACCAACAGAACAGAAACATGTAAAAAAAAGAAAAACATACAATGAGTTTGGAAATGAACAAACATATCAATCAAAAATATTGAAATGCAACATCGCTGGATTAGAGACATGGAAATACACACAAAACAAATTAATCTTTAAATCTGAATATAAAGAACAGAAAAATAATTTAAATACCAAAACGACACAATATATTATCCCTAAAAGATCAAAAAGAAAAAGAACAAGAAGTGCCCAGAAAAACTTCAAAGAAGACCACCAACAAATGCAGATAGTTTGGGAAAAAGTACAACATCCATGAAGTCAATGCAAATTTGACCCTAACACACTTTACAGAAGGAAAACGGGAAAAAACAAAAGCTAAAAGTGGAGATGCACAAGCGTACTTACAGCCTCGAGTTCAGCAAATTTGCATCGCACAATCAAAAAATCCAGGGTACACTATGATGCAAGAGTACAGGTCATAAATCTCAAAATGACCACATAGTGTACATGTCATAATCAACCCGTTGTCTCAAAAACACGGCACATTTCACAGATAAAAAACAGTTGAATAAATTGCAGGTAATCACTGTCATGGTTTAAGACCCTATACAGGTACAGCGCAATAAGTACAACCTAGTAACAATTAATTACTGGGTGACAGGCCCGTTCAGACCCAAAAAGGGGAGGTGGTCCATGTCTTAAAGAGTAGTCCTTGCTTAATAGCCCCCGTTATGAACAAAACAGAAACATTAAGTTAACCAGCTCCCGGAGGTGCAATAAACGGTGCAATAAACACAGCCCACCAATGTATTCAGGAACATCAAAGAGCATGTAGCACCTTGTATGCCTCCTACTCGTTGGTCTCATATAATTGTATTAGTGAAACCAACAGAGCAAATTTTTAATTCCATTGCATTGATTTGGTTCAGCCAGACAGAGGGGGAGACGGAGTTGACCCTAACGAGGTTAGAAGCAAACTTTTTGCAGGCCTAGATCTGTACAGAAGGGACTAAACTCAGATAAAGAGCTGCACCATTTCCTTAAAGGTATGATAATGGTTATTAATGGTAAGCTTTGGTGATCCTGTCTTTCTTTTGAATATGCTTCAACCATAAAATTGATTTAGCATTCCAGTTTAGCGCTGACCGGCTGCAGGGAGGCAGTTAGGCCGCTTAAAAAGAGTACCTGAAATGCAGGTTGCAAAACGTTGTGAGGTCCCACATCGAGGATGCATCGCACAGCCGAGGAGATGCGTCAAGTCTGTGGAGCAGTAAAGCTGCGAGGCAAGGTCCTGCATCATCATCGAGGATCCCATTGATGAGGGCTTGCGATGTGAAGTCTGGTGTTGTGGATGCGTCAAAAAGTAGAGACGATGCACCAGTTCTGAAGAGCTGTGAGGCATTGATGCGAGAATCTGCATTTTTGTCAAGGCTGCCATGGAGAGAGATTGGTGAGTGCAGGGGCCTGCATCGGTGAAGCTCTGCACAGCTGCAGTTCGGATGTGGGAGCCAATGTTGATTCAAGGTCCTTGTGCTGGGGAAAACCTCACAGCAAAGGGGATGCTTTGGTTCATGGAGATGCACCAGTTCTGCCTAAGATTCGCCATGCCGCAGAGTAGATGCGTCCGTTCTGCTGGATCCACAGAAGGGTTGGCATAGCACCTTCAGGACCACTCCCAGTGGTCCAGGACTAGGGTGGCACCACTTTGTATAGTAGGGCTAACAGATGGCAGAATCCATGTGTTGGACTCATTGTTGCTGGTTCCTTGATTCAACAGATGCAGGTCCAGTCCTTCTCAAGAGAGCAGCAGGTGACCTCAGAAAGGCAGCAGTCCTTCAGACCAGCAGTCCAGCAGAGCAGAGGGACAGTACTTTCAGCAGCACATCAGTAATTCTTCCTGGCAGAGTATCCATAGGTTCAGAAGCGTACTGAAGAGCTAGTGTGTGAGGTCCAATATTTATTCCCAGTTCTGCCTTTGAAGTGGGGGTAGTAGTAGGCCTTGGGGTAGAGTAAAACAAAATTAAGGGTTTTTCACTACCATGACGAATAAACCTTAAAAGTATATGTCCTACTTTTCAAATACACTGCACCATGCCCTCTAGGCTGTCCAGGGCCTACAATGGGGGTGACATGTATTAACAAGCATTTGCAATGCAAATTGGTCTCGCATTTGCTTGAGTTAGAGGTATTGGCGTTGTAAATGATAATGTCTTTTACTCATGTGTTATGAGTGTATGTATGTGGTGTGTAGTGGAACTATGTCAGTTGGATTGGAATTGTTAGTTGTGGAATAGTGTGTATTGGATTTGTGCAGAGGAATTGTGAGGCATGGTGTGCAGTGGAATTTTATGGATAGTAATTATGTGTTCTTGAATGTACTGGAATTATATGGAGTGGGATTGTGAGTTATGGAGTATAATTATGTGGAATGGTATTTTTGAAGTGGTATGTGGTGGGGTTTAATTATGTGGTGTGCCGTGGAATTTTGTGGCATGATGTGAAATTTTGTAGTCTGGATTGGATGTATGTGGTGTGTTGTGTAATTGTGTTGTTGAATGTGGTTTGGTGTCAAATTATGTGGTATGGATTGGAAATGTGTGGAGTTGAATTGTGTGGTGTGGAACCATGTGGATAAATGTGCCTTTTTGGTGACAAAAAAAACAAATAGGTAAGAGCTAAGCTCCAGATCTGTGTCTTAGGGTGTTTAAAAAAAGAATTTAAAAAAAAGATCCAGGTTCAAAAGATTGAAGACTTTAGACAATAATCATACAGGGAGAAATGCATCAGTCTGTAATATCCCATATGGCAACTCACTGACGATCATGCTAAATTGTCTTAATGTAAAAATGCCTATTGCACTGCATAAATGAAATACGCTGGACTGCTTCTTAAAATCATTGGCTACAGTTAATTCCTGGTTAAAGAAGGAGCCTTGCATGCAAACTTTAGAAAACAACTGACCTAGCCGGTCAGTAAACAGACACTCGCCGTTCCTCCTGGGAACTAGTGCACTCAACATTAGGTGAAATTCTTGGACTCACCCTTGTTCCTATTCCGGAAGTGGCACTTCTGGGCTACACGGAGAACTTCCCTAAGCCAGTCTGGAAACTTGCATCCCTTAGCCTACTGTTGGCAAAACGAGAGATCGCATTACACTGGGACAGCAAGATTTCTCCCACATCACAAGGCTGGTTGAACAGTTTAGCCTACTGCACGAATAGTGTGATCTACTCCAGCACGTTGCCCAGCACCACACGCCCCAAGGACATTTGGGGCCATACAATGTATACATCGACACCCTTCGCGACTCCTCCACTTCTCAGACGAACTCGGGTATCGTACCCGGAGGTGTAGGATAGGTAATTAGACTCACATGTTAACAAGTCATCTCAGGCGACATCCTGCAATACAGGATTCAATGCCAGCACTCTCACACCACTTACTCACAAATATGATTCTGAGATGGGGACACAACTAGCTCTGCAGCCACGGATTGTTTTGTCAATAGCCCTGGAGAAGTCCTTCAGAAATACGCTTAGCACACCACTTCTTATAAATACGTATATTTTATTAGCCATCATTACTAGATTACTTATGTTTGATATGTCAATCTGATGCTTCCATGACAACAATGTCTATGCTTTGCAGTGAACAATAACGATTGTACTATGTGCTGTTAATTCGATAATCACTAAAAATAAAGTTTATAAAAAAAAAAGAAAACAGACACTCACTCTGGAATTATCATGCCACGCACAAACATGTCTTATTTCCAGAAAAAAACGTACAGAGGTGCAGCTGACAGCTTGCGCTCATGTATCGATCATGAAAGACTGCCACTTCCAAACATGGGCTGGAAATAATGCCTTTCACCCGGACCGGCCTCAACATACACGCTCAAAAATACGTGCTGGCACATATAGCAATACTAAAACGACGTGCCGTGTAGAGTGAAAATGCCTCATACACTGCTTTTAACTTGCAAAATATAGAAATCATGACGTGAATATCATGTTCAATGCTGTATTTATATCCAGGTGCCACATGCGAGAAGAAATTACTTGTGCCGAGGTGTATTCTGAAAAAAACCACATGACGCAGCTGGTCAGAACACAGACACAATCACAAAAGGGTATACTGTTAGCTTTTTATTTATGTAAAAATTGCCTATTGCGGTGCTTAAATTAAATAAGCTGGTGGCTCCATAAAATCAATGGCAACAGTTAATTCCGGGTCAATGAAGAAGCCTTGCATGCAAACTTAAACAAGCATTGGAATAGCCAATAGGTCTCGCCTTGGGGACCTTATAAGTGTTCAGCCATGCAACAGTTGATGTTGTTGCACCAAGGATATTGTGCTGCATAACTAAAAACTTATAAGGTCCCAAAAGCGAGACCTATTGGCTATGCCAATGCTTGTTTCCTCTTTCAATGTGTGCTGCATTCTGCCGCTTTGTTCGCCATGAGTTGGCAGGGTATGCTCAGACGTGAGTCCCTTGCTCACTTTGCCACTGGATTCAAGCAAGACTGGCTGAAGACGGCTGAAATGCCAGAAACCGGTCCTAGGAAGCATGTTTCTGGTCCAGGGAAGGCATGGCTTCGCAGTTCGGGCTGGACTGTTCCCATGAGGCACAGGGTCAGACTGATTTGCATATGGCCATGTCTGAACTGGGGTGGCAGAGTGGGCTAAAGAACGGTGATGGATCAAACCCAGATCTGTTGACTGCGTGTGAGTGTTTGATTGGTTCTGATGCTCCGTCCATCGCCACCCCCTTTTGTACCGCTTTGTTCGCCATAAGTTGGCAGGGTATGGTCAGACGTGAGTCCCTTGCTCACTTTGCCACTGGATTCAAGCAAGCCTGGCTGAGGACGGCTGAAATGCCAGAAACGAGTCCTAGGAAGCTTGTTTCCGGTCCAGGGAAGGCATGGCTTGGCAGTTCGGGCTGGACTGTTCCCATGAGGCACAGGGTCAGACTGATTTGCATATGGCCATGTCTGAACTGGGGTGGCAGAGTGGGATAAAGAATGGTGATGGATCAAACCCAGATCTGTTGACTGGGTGTGAGTGTTTGATTGGTTCTGATGCTCCGTCCATCACCACCCCCTTTGGCACCGCTTTGTTCGCCATAAGTTGGCAAGGTATGCTCAGACGTGGGTCCCTTGCTCACTTTGCCACTGGATTCAAGCAAGCCTGGCTGAAGTCGGCTGAAATGCCAGAAACCGGTCCTAAGAAGCTTGTTTCCGGTCCAGGGAAGGCATGGCTTGGCAGTTCGGGCTGGACTGTTCCCATGAGGCACAGGGTCAGACTGATTTGCATATGGCCATGTCTGAACTGGGGTGGCAGAGTGGGCTAAAGAACGGTGATGGATCAAACCCAGATCTGTTGACTGGGTGTGAGTGTTTGATTGGTTCTGATGCTCCGTCCATCACCACCCCCTTTTGTACCGCTTTGTTCGCCATAAGTTGGCAGGGTATGCTCAGACGTGAGTCCCTTGCTCACTTTGCCACTGGATTCAAGCAAGCCTGGCTGAGGACGGCTGAAATGCCAGAAACCGGTCCTAGGAAGCTTGTTTCCGGTCCAGGGAAGGCATGGCTTGGCAGTTCGGGCTGGACTGTTCCCATGAGGCACAGGGTCAGACTGATTTGCATATGGCCATGTCTGAACTGGGCTGGCAGAGTGGGCTAAAGAACGGTGATGGATCAAACCCAGATCTGTTGACTGGGTGTGAGTGTTTGATTGGTTCTGATGCTCCGTCCATCACCACCCCCTTTTGTACCGCTTTGTTCGCCATAAGTTGGCAGGGTATGCTCAGACGTAAGTCCCTTGCTCACTTTGCCACTGGATTCAAGCAAGCCTGGCTGAGGACGGCTGAAATGTCAGAAACCGGTCCTAGGAAGCTTGTTTCCGGTCCAGGGAAGGCATGGCTTGACAGTTCGGACTGGACTGTTCCCATGAGGCACAGGGTCAGACTGATTTGCATATGGCCATGTCTGAACTGGGGTGGCAGAGCGGGCTAAAGAACGGTGATGGATCAAACCCAGATCTGTTGACTGGGTGTGAGTGTTTGATTGGTTCAGATGCTCCGTCCATCACCACCCCCTTTTGTACCGCTTTGTTCACCATAAGTTGGCAGGGTATGCTCAGACGTGAGTCCCTTGCTCACTTTGCCACTGGATTCAAGCAAGCCTGGCTGAGGACGGCTGAAATTCCAGAAACCGGTCCTAGGAAGCTTGTTTCCGGTCCAGGGAAGGCATGGCTTGGCAGTTCGGGCTGGACTGTTCCCATGAGGCACAGGGTCAGACTGATTTGCATATGGCCATGTCTGAACTGGGGTGGCAGAGTGGGCTAAAGAACGGTGATGGATCAAACCCAGATCTGTTGACTGGGTGTGAGTGTTTGATTGGTTCTGATGCTCCATCCATCACCACCCTCTTTTGTACCGCTTTGTTCGCCATAAGTTGGCAGGGAATGCTCAGACGTGAGTCCCTTGCTCACTATGCCACTGGATTCAAGCAAGCCTGGCTGAGGACGGCTGAAATGCCAGAAACCGGTCCTAGGAAGCTTGTTTCCGGTCCAGGGAAGGCATGGCTTGGCATTTCGGGCTGGACTGTTACCATGAGGCACAGGGTCAGACTGATTTGCATATGGCCATGTCTGAACTGGGCTGGCAGAGTGGGCTAAAGAACGGTGATGGATCAAACCCAGATCTGTTGACTGGGTGTGAGTGTTTGATTGGTTCTGATGCTCCGTCCATCACCACCCCCTTTTGTACCACTATAAGGAGGAAAATGACATCAATTATTGTTTTTGTGCAGGATGGTGGCCCATCCTGCACAAAAACAATCATCCATGCAATGCAGGCACCCTTGTACCATGGTGCAAGGGTGTGTGCGTTGGCGCTAGGCAGCCTATTGTGCACCAGTGCAAAGAAAAGTATTTTTGTAAATATGACGCATCCCTGCACTTTACTAATGACGCACCTCATCACAGCAGGATGGCTTGCAGCGCCGCGTGCATCATCTTGTACATATGCTCCGCTATTGTATATGTTTGTAGTGTGGTGATGTACACCCCTCCGATGTCCATGAGTTGTGGGTTGCACTCTACAAAAGTAAGCAATTCAAGAAATAATTCTAGTTAAGCTAAAAATCCTGATCAGAGCCAAGATTATGCTAGCCAGACAATGTTATATGGACTTTACAGCAGTAATTCAAATCCTTCGAAAACAAAATAAAACTCATGAGTAGTCCTCTAGAGGCGGCCAATGTACATATCTATAGCAAAAAAATACAGCGTAAAGTTACAAGGCAATCACAATACACAAGAGCAATCAGTGCTGGAAACTGCCCATGTCATTGTTCTGGGTTTAGGTTTCACACCACGTTTAAGTCCAGGGGGCGCTTCAGCGAACAAAGAGCTGAGGGAATGTTTTGTTTGGTGACACAACAAGTGGAAACCTTGGTGATAGGGCAGCAAACATTAGTATCTTTCTTACAGTGGGTTCATAATTACAGGTGTCATATGATAGGTCATTCACTAAAATACACACAGGCTTGTTAGAGTGAATGTTAGATTTCCACGTGTACTAACAGAAGCAATCAATTACTACTTAAAATCCCTTTTGAAACATGCCTTCCATTCCGCATGTATTCAGCACTTTACCAAACACTACCTAACACGATTGCATGACAAAATAATGTCGACGTAGAAGTAAACAAATGACATGTTTGTATTTTTGCTTTGTGAGTCAATCGGATGAGGCATGAAAAAAAATCTATTCTCACTCTGTAATTAAAAAACTATTTGTTTGCATAATCAAGCAGATTGCGATTACTATTAGTGGCTGTCCTTCCACAATAGAAGTGGCATTTTACGCCTGCCGTATATAGTGACGCATTCAATGACAGCACATGGGTCGAAAGTTGTAAATGTAGCTATCATACTATTATCAAGTGACACGCCTTGTAATTATAAATTGAGAATGTTCTATAGGAAGATCGCTGCTGAGATCAGCGTAGTAGCACATGGGTCTCGTGTGCGGGAGACTCAGCCCTTCATCCTATATGGGTCGGCAGCAAGAGTAGACTATAGTTGACTAAATTGTCATTTACAGAGTTGCAGTGAGGGAACACGTAATGGTGGTGGTAAATATTTTCTTAACACAAATTACCATAGGCTATGTATTTTATACTTGTGTAGTTAATGTAATTTAATACTATGCCACAAAAGCGTTTAAATACATCAATGTGCAGCGTCTAACTTTCTCGTACCTTGTTAATGATGTCTGGCAGCATGTCACTGATGTTCTTTCTGTGTTTTAGTTTTTTCTTATTTAGAAGTATTGCCTTCCATATTTCATTTTAAGACGCCTAACCGCAGCCGTCCGTTTTGGTCTCTTAAAATTTGTGCACAGTAAGTGCGTGACCTCTGCCCCCACCACAAGTCCGCTCTGCTCCGCTGCAGACGCAGTGGGGGAGTTTTCATAAAAGTCACCTGTTTACTTGAAAGACCATCCAGAGTTCACTGAGCTGTTCATTGCGTGTTCCAGTTACCGCACAGGAGCGCACAGCCCTGACAAGGGGCAGACCTCTGTAACATTTCTCTTGGTCTTGTGCAGTCACAATGGGTTCCTACAAAGAAACCATACACTCTCCCCACCCACAATGCTGAGTCAAATGATGCCTGTCGCTCTGCGCGGAATGGACGCCCTTTCAGTCCGTGTCTGTTCCAACTTGATCACAACCTTGCAGCCTAATAACAAATATGGACGATGAGCTGAGCGCATATGCTGTCTGAAATGATAAGGTACTCACAGTTGGCAGTTGCTACAGCCACATCCGTTTTTATGCTAGGATGAGAAGATAAGCCTAAGACAAAGAACGGTATGATCTAGTGAATACATATTTTAGTGTAAGTTTGCTTCTAAAAATAAAAAGTACAGTCACCACCAAATGCTGTATTTTTTCAAGCGCACACGCCTCGCGCTGAAAGGAGGCAGCAGGGGGAGGGGAGAGAGGAGGGGGGCCTGCACCAGTTTCCCTTGCAGGAGCGAGCGAGTTAATTACAAACAAATGGTTTGAAAGCTCACTCCCGCAAGGGAATCGCGAAACGTGCACACGTTGCCATTGGAAGCAATGCAACGCGTGCACGTTTTGCCCGCAAAGCTGTGCCAATGGCTAAAGGTCTTTTTCCTATGCAGCGCATGCGCACTGCATAGGCGAGACCTAAAAACCAACCGACCCAGCTGGTTAAAAAACAGATACTCAATTTACAGATTTGCCATGCCACACATGTTTGTTACAAAGCCTAACCGAGGTACAGCTATAAGCTTGTTTCTGGAATCAGTGGCAGTGTCACAGTACTAATGTACAGTGTGTAGTGTGAAACGTTGCGGGTTGGCCACGATTGAGCTCTCTGGAGTGCAGGCTGAACGCAGTGCGAATTTTTCACAGTGACTCTTAGTTGGTAGAAAAGGGGCTCGAAAAACATGCTTCTCCAATCATTGGTCTCTATGAAAAGAACACAGTGCAAAGGTCAGATGTGCCAATTGCAATTGTGATTATATGTGAAAGTGTGTGAAGGAGGTACACAGCTGTCAAAATATTTGAAGAGCAAAAGTTAAAGAAAAACAAGTGCGAACAGTGAAGTGAAGTGGGTGCATTGTGTGCGGGGGGATTGGTGGACTGAAGGAGATGCATGGAAGTACGTGCAGAATAAAGTAAAAAGAGGGTGCGGAAGAGGAAAGAGATGAAGTTGTAGATCTGCAAATTGAGTGTTTCAGGAAGATACAATGAGAAAAAGAGCATAAATGTCTAACAAAGAGACTGCAGAAGAAAGAGGTGTAAAGAGGCAAACAGGCTTGATCTAGACACTCCGAAGACCTTTCCCCTTCTTCAGACCATAAGAATGTTTAATTCAGAGTCTGCTTAAACAGTTTAAATATAATGTAATAAATTAATTTAATTGCATGGCCTTCCTATACATTATGCCCAGACATGCCACTGCAATAGGTGGACTTTCCGCTAACTTCAGCGATGGGATGCACACCATTCTTTCTGCAAACAAGTCCATTTTGATCAAGGTTTTAATATAGGAAAGTGCTATCCTGATGATTCTGGTACCTAGATACATTTAAACCTTTCTTAATCGAAAAGGTTAGGTGGCAGGAGGCTAATTACATCAGACCAAGGGATTCTGCAACAATGCAAGGGACCAAACTAGAGTTGAATTCCCACCCTCTTCAGCTTAAGCCTCACCTGCCAATGGCTTATAAGTGTTATAGAAAGAGGTTTGATAACACAGGAAGCTCAAGAATTGCTTGACTTTCACTTCATTTTTAGGATTTTCACAGCAACCTCTTTTTGGTTGGAAAGAGGATGAAGGTTATCATCTGATAATAACTGCAAAACTATTGAATGATTTTGACTATACAGGCGTTTCAAAATGGAAGGGGCATATTGTTTGAAGGATTCCTTACAGACTGGAGATTGGATGGCAAAAAGTGATCTGAAAGATGTTCATCTACCTGGCACCTCGCAGACACTTTCTACAGTTTGTGTGGAACAACTAAAGATTCCAATTCATCTCGCTCCCATTCAGCCAGTACTGCTGCTCTGTGATCTGACCTACCTTTCACTTCTGCTACTGGCTTTGGCAGCAGGCATTGTGATAGCAGAACTTGATTGTAATAACTTATTACAGTTGACTTCTGACGTATTTCCTTTATAATATGCGACACAAGTCACTGATTACAAAGAAATTAGTGAAGGGCATTTTTAGGTCTCGGCTAGCGAAGGCTGCGCTTGCGCAGTCTCGCTCGCGAGATTTAATGACTTTGAGTGACTTTGAGAAGAGGGGCTTGCACCCGCCCCTCTTCTCTCCTGTTCTCCATTGGCTGGCCTTTTAAATGCAGGCCAGCCACTGGAGAAGAGGTCCAGTCACTCCGTTGAAGCCCCGTCCTTTTCGGATCGGGGGGCGTGTTTTTTGCGAGAAGTCTCAGGGAGGAGACAACAGCAAAACACGCCCCCCAATCCGAAAAGGACACTCCCTTTCTCCGAGGCATTTTCTGCTGTGCCTCGGAGAAAGGCGGTGGTGTCCCGGCGTTGCTCCCTCACCTGATCTCCTTGTTTTCTCCCTCTTTACAGACTGCGATGAAAAAACATCCCGGCCCGTAGTAGCGCGAGATGTTTTCCCCTTTGTTCTCCGTGCGCTACTCACGCTTTGTTGGATCAGATCCTGTCAACATTACTGTATGAATTGAGAGATGTCGGTTGCTGCCACTCACCTGTTGTGAATGCATGTTCCTGGCTTTTAGCGACTCCTCCCTCCAGCCGCGGTCTATATATAGTGCATTGATTGTCCTGGGACCTGCAGCGAGGTCTTCGAACGGGTCAGAGTATACGGGGGAGATTGCGTCAGCAAGCTGGAATCCAGCGACCGGGGCGAGGGGAAAGGCGGTGAAAATGAAAGTAACCCTACAAGACATCTTTGCATTTGCACAGAGCTCGCCTTTATTTCTCTATTTGGGGTGTACACTTCCTTTAGAAATAAGTCTATTCCGCATCTTAAGCACGCGTCGATCTGACCATGGCTCGGGGTCATCGGCAAACTATGCCGTATGTGGCATGTCACAGACTGGGGGGTGGAAGGCGGCGGTGAGCTCTGAAACATGGCAGCATATCATGCCGGAAAACAGTCACGGGTCTGCTGTGGCCTAGGCTGCCCAGTGTTTCGGAAAGGAACGAAGCATTTCAGTGGGTTTCCGAGTCTGTAATGTGCCACTGTGCCAGTGTACTTCGCATCCAGGGAATGTTGGTGACTCGCCGGCCATTTTTTGTACGAGCTTGCGTAGCATTATTTGCATTCCAAAGTATCGGATTTATACAGCCACAGCTCGCTGAACTTTCTTGAAAAGAGCGACTCGTTGCTGTGAGTGACCGGATGTCTGTTTCACAACCGACTTAGCATTCTAAGAAATTGTGAGACACCACAAGTCACCAGAACTGTTATTTCCTAATTTATTTTCCATTAGCGAAAAAAGCAAAACAGTAAGGTGAGTCACAGCAATACACTACTTTTTTGGGCTGCAATTCTGCTTATCTAGCACCCTGAGGAGGGACACGCATGTTTAAATACAGGGTGATGTTCAGCTCAGTGTAAAGGCCGCTTGAGAGAAATGCTGTGTTGACCAGGGCGGCACTTAGAAATAACGACATATTTCATTGACGCTAATGCCCGCCTCAGGGTGGCACTAAAAGCACTATTTTTTATTTTTTTTCTCGTGCACCCTACTGCATGCCACTGTTATAGCACGGGGCGATCCCCGAACCCTGTAATGCCCCGGTTTCGTGACCCGGGAACTGAGGGAGGCTCTCCCAGCAGAGTGTGGGTTCTGTCATGAGGGGGTGATGTCCACGCGCCACTGATCGATCCTCCCCTGACAAACCACCATTCACTCCATCGATCAGCCCTCGGCTGCAGATCATTGGCAGTCGGAAACTAATGGGGTGTGCGTGAGGCTTTCCCCTCTCCATCGACGCTTCTATTAGTCCTGTCGGCGCCGCACAATGGATGGGAGCTTTGGGATCCCCTAAGGGAGCGCCTCAGAACGCTGATGTGGGGGGAGGGGCCACTAGACGATGCAAAGGCCCAGTTGTACGGACTCGTGGCCGGCTTCGCGGCGCTGTTCCAAGCTTCAGGTGCTCTGTGGTCTCAGTGCCCGGCTGCTAGCTCCTGACCTGTCTCATGGCCTGTGTGCACGAGTTCATGTGTCTGTATGTCTGTTGGCCTGTCTGCATGAGTGCATGTGGCTATATGTCTGTTGCCCTGTCTGTAGGAGCCTGATGGCCTGTCTCCATGAGTGCATGTGTCTGTTGGTCTGTCTGCAGGCGCCTCTTAGCATATGTTTGTGTGTCTATTTGTCTGTGTGTATGGGCGAGGTAGGTATGTTTGCCTGTACGCATGAGTGTGTCTGTCGGGTCGTCCTTTGGACCTGCTGGTGTTTGCGCATGGTTCCTGGAGTTTGCACCTGTGCATGCATGTGTGCTTTACATATGAGCGTGCGCAGCCTGCATGTCAGTGCGCGTGCACGCGCATTGCCGTTCTCGGACGCTTGCCCTGCGCTGCCTGGCTCAGCCAATGACATCATCTCCAGGCCGCTGACGGCTTCGGTGCGCTGCGCAGTCCCCTGGGGCCCTACCTAAGGCCGGGGCCCTTCTCCTGTCCAATCAGCGTCGGCTCAGCCTTAGGATGACGGCCAGGTCAGTGGCCCCAGCTTCCGTCGGACACAGAGGCCTGAAGCCTCGGCTTAGCCCGTCCTGAGAGCGTTGGCCCGGATCAGCGGCCCGAGGGGCTTGGAGCCGCGCTGCAATTACTGAGGCGAGCCGCAGCCCTCGATCTGAGTAACCAGCACTTTCTTGCCGGGGAAGGCTCCCAAAAAACAAAACTGGTTCCTCACCACGTCTGGTCTGCAAAGGGGTTAATTTTCTGTGCTTCTTTCCTCAGCTCAGTGCTCACCCTGACTTGACTGTCTGTTGCTACGATGGTAGTGGTGTACTTGAAGGGGATGGCTGGATAATTATTACAATTCCGAGCCTCCGAGTTTTCACTAGCCTTCTGTGTACCATTTCGATGTTTGCAGTTTGCGTGTGAAGTATAAAAATAAATAAAAGCTGTGGAGAAATTATCTACGTTAGTCTGTAAAAAGAACAAAAACATTAGCAAGGCTTGTGATTAGGTCATAATGCTTGAAAGTGCATTCCTCTGCTCTGCCTATAAGTGCAGATTAATCCACAGCCAGTAATGGCTCCTACATTATTTTGTTATAGTTATAGCTTGTGCGCAGAGCTGGAAGTGCGGCCCCACATAGATAGAGCGGGGAGGGGAGGGTTTATGCGGAGGCACAGTTCTCATCTGAGTGCCATGGAGCGAGGGGCGGAGAACCCGAAAGAAGCTTAGCACAAGCATTTTTTTTTAAGTCACGACCCTTCCTGCAATCAGTGCCCCAGGGCCGGTGCTCCGTTTGCCGCATAGCTGTGACTGCTGCCCCCAGATCTTAAGAGATTGGCACTGAGATGTGAGGTGATAAATTAGCAACCAACGCTTGTTTTACCTAGCGTCTTATGCGATTGGTGATGGTATGTTACTGAATAATTACAAAATGCGCGAGATGCCAGATCCGTATGTGTGTCCGAGCTCCGCGATAACAAGGCACAACAAGCATTTACAATGCAACGGTCTCGGCATTGTTAAAGTTAGAGCTATTGTCATTGCTCATGACAATGCCGTTTCTTTACATGTTTTAAAAACATAAACAAAAATAATGTCATGAGCAATGCCAATAGCTCTAACTTTACCAATGCCGAGACCATTGCATTGTAAATGCTTGTTTTAAAAGGATTGCAGAATCCTTTGTATTATAAAACAGTACAGGTGTGTAACATAGCTTTAGCAAAAGCAAATTCTGATCCATGCATAGCTTGTGAAAATAAGGAATTAAACTGATTTGCCACCATGGGTGCTGTTTGTTTAATAAGAGACGGAGCAAACTGACATTACCACAGATTTTGTTGCATGTGTGACATCTATGTTACTGAAGAAAATGTAGTCAGTTCTTTATGATGTAAACACAAACAAAAGGAGCACGTTTAGATTGTTCCAGTTGGAAGGAAATCAGAGGAAATCTTTTTGCTCCATATCCTGTTACACAAGCTAAAGGAATTATGAAAAGAGGCAAAATTCTGTATTTGCACCTGCAAAAAAATGTATAAATGTAGTAGGGTGCCCAGGTGATTTTTCAATGGTGCCAGGACATTTTGCAGTGGTCAGTGTAATTTTGCAATGGTCTTTGCAAAAATGACTTCTGCACCGACCATTCTTTGTAGAAATAAAGACACTTGGCACCAGTGAGTGGCACCACAAATTCAATATATCTAGCCGTGGTCCCGGTGTCCCTGCACTAGTATGGTAAAGATACACATATATTTATTCTCATTTCGAATTCTTCACTGTGAGCAGTGGGGGGGGGGGGGGAGATGTTGATTCTCATTTAAAATTCTCGATTTTCTGGGTATACATGGTACACCTACGGGTTTTGATTATTTCAACTCAAACTTACGCTGATTCTGTAATTTAAAAAACACCCATGGACTCTATTAACAGAGTAAACCTTCAGTGTACTGTGGCTTTAAAAAGTGTGCACTTTGCTCACCTCGAGTAAGGTTAGGTAAGGTCTCCTCAGGTTTAGGATGTGCAAGTTGCCGATGACCGGCAGCGGCCTCGGTCTGGGAGGGAAGTAGCTGTATTTGTCACTCTTTCGTCCATTTATAATGTTTATTATAAAAACGACAGTTAAAACAAAGAACAGTAATTCAACGACAGAATCGGAAATGCATCTTCACAGGCGCCCTTAGCAACGCCAGCGTCACTGTTATTTCGTTACTTCTATCGCATTACTGAGAGAGCATGGCTTCTCTTATAGGGTGATTATTAATGACGCACTTTGCAATCAAGTGTTTAGTTGTGATTCATTGGCACAAGCCTTGGATGTCATAGCACCAAAAAAGGAAAGGTGATGATAAACTATCAATGGTTGGATGCAGAAATGTTTCTTCCATCTTCCTCCTGGGTTGTGGAACAAAGGGGTGACACCCTCCAGTAACCACTTTGCTCCTCACTATCCTAAACATGTAGAGGAGCTGGTTGTCTGCACCGCGGACCACAGACAGGGAAAAGTTCTGGGCATAGGCGAGATGTAGCCACGTAGGTGTAGGAGAGCATTTCGGCTGATCCAATGCTTGTTTTGTTTAAGCAACATACATAGTGAGACGGTGCTGGTTTATTGGAAGACGTGCTGCATTGATGCTGTGTGGTGCTATCTGATAGAAAGGCATCTTCCCAAATCTAACTTCCGAACAAACCGAGACAATCAGAAGAATTAGAAGAGATGGTGGACAACAAAAGAGGTGCTAGACACATTAACACAAATACAAATGCTTTTTTTCCTACGTCCTTTCACAGACCTTGAGCTCTTTTCCCAATCTAGATAAAAAGATCTTTTGTTTTGCAAGCATTTTCTAAATCAGCTCTCGTTTAATTGGAAGTTACTTATTCATGCAGGTATGTCCATTTAATTAGGGGTCAATGATCTGCACACAGGGCTCTTTAAAAATAATTGACCATGGAGGAGTGGGAGGGGCTGCAAAGCCTCGTGCCTTCTAACAAACAAGACGTCAACAAGCCCAATCCCCCTTAAAAGGACGGCCAAAACCAAACAAATATCCTACCAAAAAAGCCCAACTGGCATTGGACATCGAAAAGTGCAAAAAGGCATAACAAATACGAGCAATGGAGCGGGAGGCACGGCGTAGGACGTAGCAACACAACAGTGGCATTAACAAGAGGTGGGAGGGAGGTATGTTATCTTTATATTTAGCAGCTATGGCACCGGAGCTGAACATAGGCAAACAGTAACAGAGCAGGAAGCCAAGAAAAAATATTCCCCTAAAGAACAGAAAAGAAATCATAGAGGAATGAGACAGTAGCTCTGTGGAAGGAACGGAAGATAAAAGGAGGGACAAAGAGACAGGACAGGCCACTAGCAAGCAAGGAGAGGAGTTGGCCTAATGGCTAGGGCGCTCGACCTGGGGAACTGGGTTCGAGTCTCGGTAATGACGCTAAACATCCTGTGATTTTGGGCAAATCACTTAATCTCCCTGTGCCTAACAAAAAATGAATGTGTGTCCTCATGTAACGTAACTGGTGCTATGTAAAGCGCTCTGGTACCTGATTGGATTTGGGTCAAGTTTGCGCTATATAAAACTCTGCAAGAAAAAGAAAAAGATTTTTAAAGGACACTGAAACAAACAAATCAAAAGCAAGGGGTTGGCTTTAATCCCACAAGAGAAGTATACTAAATTATACAAGAGGTCACACACCTACGCTCAACCTAAAAAGGAATGTTTGGGTCTGGCAAAATGTTAATTTTGCCAGATCAAATTGGCAGTTTAAAACTGCACACACAGGCTACAATCGCAGGTCTGAGACATGTTTGGAGAGGCTACTTGAGTGGGTGGCGGAATCAGTGCTAGAGGCCTACCAGTAACATTTACTCTACAGCCCCTGCGTACATGTAGTACCCCTTTACTAGGGACTTACAAGTAAATTAAATGTGGCAATTGGGTTTAAACCACTGTTACCATGTTTTCAGGAGTGAGCACATGCACTTTAACACTGATTAGCAGTGGTAAAGTGCACAAAATGCAAAGGTCAGCAAAAATAAGATCAGCAAAAATAGTACTGGTAAAGGCAAAAAAGTTTGGGGGAAGACCACACTAAGAGTGATAGGTCTAACAACACTTGATTAACAACACTATTTTCATCAACCAATTCTAGTATTAAATATAATACTCAAATCAAAACATATAATTTGACGCATCTACCTCTATTCTGCATTTGCACTGTCTGTCACCGATGCAGTGGACCGCAAGGCATTTTATTCACCCTTCAGCTTTTCTCTCCGCCTTTCAAACTTCAACCAGTTGTTGTTCTCCTGCCAGACTCCTTCTAGGTCCTACTGCACCATCGCTGCAGCTGGATTCAGTTTTCAACCAAAAGCTTTCCTTGCTTTGCGTATGTGTTTTTTTCTTAAATGATGGACAATTTTTCGACTGCTTCGTCCTTTTTAACCAATATGTGGTGGTGTAGAGGCTTAAGTTAAAGATGCTTTATTCAAGAAAATCATGAAACAATACAAGAATAAAATGGTATATGACTGCTCAAGCATTATGAATACATTAGATATAAAGCAATTAAACAACAAGCATAAATAAGTCTTCATAAGTTAATAAATACAATCAATGGAAACCACAATGCTTAGGATCAATTAATCAAAACATGTATAAAACTATAGCATTTTAGTTCCATAAGAGTCAAGAAGAAAGAAAAGGAAAGGAAAAGAAGCAGAAAGAAAAAATGAAGAAAAGAAGAGGTTAAATGAAAGGTATACAATAACATAGCTAACAACCATCTCTTAGTACATAAACAACCAAACAAAATAGTAATTACCTCATGGGGGTCGAAAGCAGTGCTAACAGGTCTAGAAGAGGTAACAGTTCTGGATAAGTATGAAGTGAGAGGAAGCCATAACAAATCTCTTTTAAACAATAGGGGAAGTGTAGTAGCGTAGGCTCTACCTAACCTGAGATGGTGACATAGTAAATTCCACCAAGCAATCAATGTAATTTTTGAAGTATCTTTCCAATTAGATGTGATGATTTGTAAAGCAAGGGCTATCAGTAAATCAATAAATTTCCCAATTGTCCTTTGAGAATGCCTGAGAGGGGACAAACCACCCAAGAATAGATAAACAGTGTTAAATGTAATATCTGCAGATAAAATGTAATTAATCTTATCCCAAATGAGTAACCAGAAACTCCGAACTCGCGGACATGAACAAAACATATGAAAACAATCGCTATTTTTATGGGCACAAGACCAGCAGTTAGTATCTATGATAAGGTGGGACGTATGAAGTTGAGTGGGGGTATAATGTAATCTATTATAAACAATAAAATAATTTTTGAATAGTAGCAGCAGACCGTGAAGTAGTGTGTATCTTGGCCCAGATTGTTTCCCAAGTATATTGAGGAAATTCTTGATTGAAGTTCAACTCACGCTGTAACTCAATTTTAGATTTTGGCCTAATCTCATGAGAGAAACATAAAGGTTTGTATATATAGGATGCCTTTGCTTGTGAAGAAAAAACAGTGGGAGAAGAGAGAGGTGAAGGATGAATTGATGGAGAGGCAGATTGCGATAAAAGCTGATGAAGAGTAGGCCTGTGACGTTGATGTTGAACCGCATAATCAGATGAGACACCATATTTAAGTTGAATGTCCTTAAACACTAACACAGAATAGTAGCAGCAGACCGTGAAGTAGTGTGTATCTTGGCCCAGATTGTTTCCCAAGTATATTGAGGAAATTCTTGATTGAAGTTCAACTCACGCTGTAACTCAATTTTAGATTTGGCCTAATCTCATGAGAGAAACATAAAGGTTTGTATATATAGGATGCCTTTGCTTGTGAAGAAAAAACAGTGGGAGAAGAGAGAGGTGAAGGATGAATTGATAGAGAGGCAGATTGCGATAAAAGCTGATGAAGAGTAGGCCTGTGACGTTGATGTTGAACCGCATAATCAGATGAGACACCATATTTAAGTTGAATGTCCTTAAACACTAACACAGAATTGTTTGAAATGATATAGCCAGTAACTATTATTCCTTTGTCAATCCATTCCTTCCAAAAAAGAGCTTGATTGCTTAATTTAGTATGCTTATTATACCATAATGGAGTTTGTAGAAAAAGTTCTACTAGGGAATTGGATTTAAGAAGTAAAAAGTCTGACAATAGAAAGGGAATGTAAAAGTAGGGGTGGAAAGAAAACCCTAGGAGCTTGGCAAATATGGGCCGTCTCCAGAAGTGAGAACAGGGCAATTTGGGCTTGTTCCAGTTGACCCCAAACTGTACATTCATCAAAGGAACAGAAAAAGAGGTTCATACTTGAGTAAAAGCAGAATGATATCATGTGAGATTGGGGAAATTGACCCCTCCATTGTCCTTACACTGTTGAAGACGTAATAAATAAATTCTTGGTTTACATTTATTCCATAAAAACGATATAAGGAAATCATTGATAGACTTAAAAAATATGAGAGGGAATTTAACAAAAAGCATGGAAAAATAAAAATTGATTAATGGTAACATCATCATTTTAATCGTAGCTAATCTCCCCCACCAGGATAGATAAAGATAAGAATAATTAAGTGACAAACTAGAAATATTTTGACTTGGCCTCATCTAAATGAATTTGAATGTTTTTTAGGTCGAGCCTAGGCACCGTGCATGTGCTGTATGGCAGACCGGATTAAAACACTGTACGGAGTGTAATCCGGCCTTCTGCTTGGGATTGGTTCACTGCAGTGTCTCTCTTGGTTGCAGCATCCTAAGTGGTTCACATAACGGAACAGCACCGCTTAGCATCAGTTTCCTTTCGCTGCAATTCATGATGTGTTGTTTCAGAGAACTATTTTTTTCTACTTAGTCTAGCATGTCAAGGCTTTTCTTCAAATATGGCGACCCGCATTTCTTTTGTCGTGTGCGGCGTGGCTTGTATTCAAACACACTTTCACACTCATGATGGGCATCGCACTTTTTTTTCGACCAAGTAATGTCATTCACTTTGGGAAGATTAGTATTTGGACCTGCCTTTCTTTGCACTACGCGATGGGTGTGTCCCTCCCCGCTGTGGTGTCCGGGGGCACATGACATACTCCGAACACCGGCCATAGCAGCATTTTCACCTCCTGCTGGTGTCCCGGGTCAGTATGGGGAGATTACATGATTTGCCCAAAATCACACAGTATGTTGAGCCGACGCCGCAACTCAAACTTGGTTACCCGATTTCAAAGTCAGCAGCTCCCGGTATGTTTTGGGGCTGGCTCAGAGAACGCAGCTCTATCTGCTACTCTGGTACAGTGTAGTATGTAGAACAGCACCACGCGGCATTGATACATTTGTGAACCAGACATGGCTCGCACACTAAAATATCCAAGGCAGGACTTCCTTCTACTGCAGTAGGTAGTGCTGCTTCAGTTCATGATACGAAGGTTGCAGGCTGCATTGGCAATGGCAGCGCTGCTCGTGCAAGTGCATGTTAAATTAAATGCAGATCCAGACATCCCACAGGCTGCTGAGTGAGCCGCACTATCCGTGCTGGTCATCGCTGGAGCGGTTTCTCAGCAGCCCATGGAACACACCACCAGTCCAGACTTCACTCCTGTGCAGAGCTTCAGAAGCATATCCGGCCACGGTGTTTGCCACGGGCGTCATTGCTGCCTTGAGGCTGCCCATTACTAAATTGCTCACCGGCATCGCTAAGTTGGTGAGTTCCTGGTGATATCTCTTTCCTTAATAACATTTTGCTTTAAATTAATAGCGTGGTCATGATGATCATCTTAAGCTCCCTGCTGCCCTGTTTCAAGCAGGAACATGCCAGGCAGCGATGTGTGATACTAATTAATCCTTGCACTCACGCGCAAAGTTGTAAAGAGATTTTTCAGAGCCTTTGTGTAGGTTTGTTAAAAACCTTACAGCTTGGCAAGGATTGCAACTATTTCCACTTTCTTATTTCTCTTAGAAAGTTATGACTTTTACGACAATTTAAATGACATATTTACTCATTTACCATTAACAAATCAATCTAAGACAGCATTGCAGGAAAGAGGTTGGGCCTGATGTAGAATGTTTGCTTGATGTGGGAACTGAAGTAAGTGTGCCTGATGTTGGTAACTTGCAATGACTGCAAAACTGTGCTTGTATGGGGAGATTACGTGATTTGCTCAGAATCACACAGTATGTTGAGGCAAAGCTGAGACTCAAACTTGGTTACCCGGTTTCAAAGTTGGCAGCACGAGTAACAATTGACTGATTAATGGGCTTCCACCAACTCCTACCTCCACTGGTCTGTTATTCAAGTTACTCCCATGCACTAATGCTACAGCATAGGGCAATCAGACAGACATCCCACCTATGCCATTGCCTTCCTTAACATTAAGAAACAGTATTTCGCTTGAGAATATCATACACCCTGCCTTACAAATAGTTGTATATTTTATTTTCCTCACTCGAATAACCTAGCTTTACTTTAATAATCATGGCAGTCCTGGCAGCTTCTTTTCAACTCCTCTTCTCCTTTTGCTTTTCCTGTTGGTCCCAGCATCTTTTCTGCCCCTCTCCCCTCCCTTCTCCACCCGTGATGGAAGTCAAAACAGAGTGTCTGCATTCTTTCTTTATTACACATGTTAAGGCTACAGCTTACACCATTGTAAATCCATGTACAGTTTGCACTGGAAATCTATGAAACATTTTACTTTTTAAATGTATTTCGTGATGTTTCATTCATAGGTGAAAGACATTGTCATTTACAATGCCAATAGAGCTAACTCTCACAAATGCAAGACCTATTGCATTGTTTTAATAGTATTCAAGTAAAGAATACCTAAACATTTGATGGACTTAGAAGTCCAGGTGAAACCTGTATCGTCAAACATATAGTTTATATCCCGATATTGAGGAATACTCATTTAGGAGAGAAAAAATGGCAGGATGTGTAGTTTGTGGGTTCGACACATATAGTTGAACATCATCTGCAAATGCAGTGAATTTCACTTACATATGCTTATATTTGAATCTGGAAAAAGCTGACGATCTTTTCTCTAAGAAGGGTTCCAAATGTGAAATAAAACGAAGGGGGGATAAAGGGCAACCTTGTTTAGTTCCTTCAAAAAGACAAAAATAAGAGGATTGTTTGCCATTAAGGAAAATTGAAGTGGAAGGCTGAAAGTATAAAAGATGAATATAGCTAAGAACATGTGGACTAAAACCATGCAATTTTAAAGCACCAAACATAAAATCCCAATTAACCCGATCAAAAGCTTTTTCAGCATCTAAGGTTATAGCAGCACGTGGGATAATAGATTTAGATGACATATGGACTATATTAAGAAACGTTCTGGAGTTGTCAGAATTAAAACGTCCCTTCACATATCCTGATTGATGAATATCAATCAAGTCTGGAATAACCTGTTTAATAAGTAAAGCAAGGGTTTTTGTGAATGTCTTGCAGGTGGTATTAATAAGGGAAATAGGCCTACACTTGGATAGATCTTTCCTTTTCTTAGGAAGCAAGCAAAGCATAGCCTGAGAAAAAGTTCCTTGTGTGAGTTCTTGAGAGACAAATTAGGAAATTAAAAGTACTTGTTTTGGAAGCAAGAGATGTGCAAAATGAGAATAAAATAGGACAAAAAGTCCATCAAGACCTGGAACTTTGTCTTTAAGAAGTCGAAGTACAGCATTTTCAAGTTCTATCGCTGTTATTTCAGTGTCCAATATAGAGAGGTCTGATGAGTGATCCGACAATTTAGGAATAGATTGAAAGAAAATATCTAGTTTATCAGCAGAAGAAGAGAACTCTGATGAATAGAGTTTAGTATAATATTGTGAAAAACATTCTAATATTTTAGTGTCACTATTGTGATTAACCCCATATGTATCTGTAATAACATGCATTTTAGATTTCTGCTTCTTTATTTAGAGATAATTGGCCAACATTTTCCCAGCTTTAGTAGGACCACCAAGCATTTTAGTGTTAACTTTCAGTAAAGAACCACAAGCGTTATTCCAAGATTGTTTGTAATATTGTAATTTAGCTTGAATTAATATAGGCAAAATATCAGTTTTTTTAGAGGGAAAATACTCATGTTCCAACATTCTAATTTGTTTTAGCAATTGAGAAGAATCTTTAAGTTATTTATTTTTCCTTGTTGCAACATAGTCTATAATAAATCCCCTAGCAGTCGCTTTAAAAGCATCTCATATTTAATTCATCTGAGAGTCGGCGAAAGGATTAAGAGCAAAAACATTGTTAGTAAAGCCTAAAAAATACATCAGTAAACTGTTTATCTTGCAATAATGCATTATTGAATCTCCACCTATTAGAACGGGAAATGTCATTAGGGGTATCTAAATCTAAAATGACAGGGGCATGGTCAGAAATCAAAATGGAACCTATCTCAACATTTGATAAAGATTGAAGAACATTTTGTGTGACAAATAAATAATCCATTCTGAAATGTGAAGAATGTGCAGGAGAAAAATAGGTGAATTGTAACACTTCTGGATGGGCTGTTCTCCATGCATCAATTAAACCTCTGGAGGAGATAACCCTCTGGAAGGATTTTTGCATTTTATTGGGAACATATCTAACCTGAGATCAACGGTCTAAAAAGGGGTCCATTCAATGATTATAGTCACCCCCTACTATAAAATTATCCAAAGAACAGGCAGATAAAAGATAAAAAAAACAATATAAAAATTGGGAATCAACCCCTGTAGGGCCATATACATTACAGAGTGAGAAAAGGGTATAATTAATTGTAATATTCAAGTAATAACCATCTACCAGCATAATGCATGGTTTCATTGAGCAATTGAATATGCAGAGATTTATGCGCCAAAATTAAAACGCCCTTCTTATTGGTAACAAAAGAGGAACTCAAATCAGATCCCATCCATTGTCTGCATTAACAATCAATATCACAATCCTTAAGATGTGACTCCTATAGTCGAGCAATCTGGCAGTTCAACTTGGAAAGATGAGTAAGCACCCTCTGTTTTTTAACAGGGTTTTGAAGACCTTTTACTTTTCAGGAAACAACACGTAAATTAGTCATTGGAAATATAAACAATAATTGGTAACCAGAGAGATGTACATAAGCTTCTGATTAAGTAACAAGAAACCAGGTCAGTGGAATGTATAGTAAATTGGTGGAATAGCAAGAAAACAGGGTTCTAAATAAATAAAGAATAAAGCAGCAAAAAGTAAATGTAAGTAAGAGGAAGGAAACCGAAAAGAGAGATTAGGTTAGAGAAAGGGCACGGGACAGTAGGGAGAAGAAAATAACTCCCCAGTGTGAAGAAAAATAAAAAGATGACGGAAAGCCAAGAGACTATAGTCATACTCATCACTGTAAGGGAGAAACAGGATGGACATTGATATGGAGAGGGGGAACGAGACAGACAGATGGCCAGCTTGGACATGGAAAACCAAGGTAGAGAATAGATACAAGACAAATAATGTCAGGAGCAATGGCTTGATAACGAGAGAATACTATCACATCCAAATAAACAAGGAACATCGAACGAACTTACCATGTATGAAAATAATGATACAGCAATTACATAGAGTGAAGACGGAAAGTAGATGAACATCGACGAACACTACAGCATACTCCAACAGACTAAGGGAAAGTAGAACCTGTAAAGATACAACAAAAAAAACAAGAAATACAAGAATATGGATACAGCAGGTCAAGTTTTGCTGAGTTCCATTTCTTCTCCCTTATACGCATGGATAAACAACTTAAGATCCTTTGGCTCTTCAAAGGTGGTCATCTTATCCTCAGAAGTAACCTTGAAAAAAAAGGGGTGAATAAGCCCATATTGTGCATTCATAGATCGTAATACTGGTCTCAAGTCCAAGAATAATTTCTGCCTCATGGCAGTGGCCTTAAAAAACGTTATGCCCCGACAGGAGCATCTGCTTGCACTGTTCGGCCACTGTAAGGACATCCATAAGATCTGAATATTGTAAAAAATAATCTCTCTGGGTCTAATAATTGTTGCAGAAGGGGAACATCCTCCATGATATATTCCAATGTCGAGGGTAGTGGGAATTTGTAGGTGAGGAAGATTCTTTCTTTACCCTTTTATTAGCATCGCCTCCGGACTCTTTACGTGTGATAGCATTTGAAACAGAAGAGGCCGAAGACTTAGAGGAGTACGCAGTATCCATCCTCAAATCACAACTCGGTGGTACAGCTTCACCTTGGAAAGAATAATTTATTCCAATAGCTGAGAATACAACTGGTACAGCGTGTATTAAGTTATTCAGAAGTGTCCATAAATAATTGAAGAACTGTAGGGTAGATGGCAAGGTACCCCTCAATAAGAAACAATGTGCACCATAGAAAAATGGTGAGCAAAGTAGAATAAAGTAATTTTGAAGAAAAGAAAAGGAGCAGTCCGAGGACTTCTCAAAATGGCGGCTACACCTCCTGACGTGACTGGAGCGGCAGGCAAAGGCTAAACAAAACTGATGTAAAGATCAAATTCAGTTCTAAACGCTTATTCCGCCGCTCCCTGTCACATCCGATATCGTTTCCGGCAGATGACACATGTAGGCAAGCCCAAAACGCGTGACCACGATATATCACAGCTCCTGCAGAGGAAAGCTAGCAAACGGCCATCTTGTATTGTTGCCGGTGTGCGCTTGTGGTGTTGAGGCTTGACAATGTCTTTGAAGCGCATTCATTGGCTCTGTGGAATATTAAAAGACCTGCTGTCAGGTGTGTAAGGGTCTATTCCCTAATGCCCTGGCCACTGGATCTCAGCTGTAGAAACTTGCTAAAGAGAAAAACCAAAATGAAACAGTAGCTCAGCAACATTCTAAGGAAGCGTGAGATTAAAGGAAAGGTGTCAGATTACACAAAGTGGCACTGCTATTAATTTGGGGAAGCATTACTTTTGATTAAGAGAGTCACTGCTTTTGCATTTATTTAAGAGTGGCACTGCTTTGGGTTTTGATTGGGAGTGGCACTGTGACATATGAACAATGACACAGGAAGGATAGTGTAAAAGGCAAACGTTTCTTCACAAGAACATACATTATGGTGACACATATGTCATCCAGCAGCCTACCTCAGTTCAGTAGTCATTAACATTTTATTTCGCAGAAAACACACTACATCACTGTATCTCACATGACATACCAGAAGTCGGTAGTATTGTAAAAAGGAATACCCAACACAAGCACCTTCCTTAAACTCCTTAACACAAAGATTGAAAACATGGAATAAACAAAAAGAAACAGCATATAAACCTCACATAATCCAGCAAAAATCTCTGTGCAGTCGTGACATGAATGGGGCCCTCCATAAATTTGTTGTTGCATACTTCCTCTCCGGGTACAACTTCCGCTCCTCACACTTCACACCTTCTGCAACCTTCACTATCTTCCCTTTAGTCAACATGGTAATTTGCTGTACTGCCTGTATTTTGGTAAATCTCAACTTGCCCCTTCTGACCAATATCACCTGCTTGGCTCTGTTGAACTGACTTATTTCCTTCACACAACCTTCCTGCTTTTTAGTACAGTAGCAGATAATGCACTCGTGCCACCTCTCATTCATCCACGACCAGCTTAGTTATAGTTTAGAACATTGATTCCATTGATGCGAAAGAAAAAATGATAAGGATGCTCTTGGGTTTGCACATGAAGTTGTGGAATACAAAAACAATAATTCTGATACTGTCTTGGCACCATGCTCTATGACCCTTGTAATCACAAACCGCGCTAACATAGGACCCAGGGTTGGACTGGGCTATGGGGCAATCTGGCAGAGTCTGAAGGGCTAGGTTGAAAGATGAGTGTGTGATCCTGTTTTTTTAGTGTTTGCGAGCCTGACTTCCCAGATATTACAGCAAACATTCACTGCAGCAAGCACAAGTGATTACAGTCCCCTATATCTTGCAAAACACCTATATAGCATGTCTGTGTAAGTTCAAAATGGCCCAGTTTGATGTGTGGGTCTCTTTTTTTAGCATTTTAATTTTCTAATGGGGGCCACTTTTATTTTGGTGCCCCGGCCTATTTTCAGTCCCAGTCCATTCATGATAGGCCTATATGTAGATTAAAAAAAATCCTGAGCTTTTTTCCCTTCTAGTTCTTCACACGGGTCACAGATGATTTCTCCCTAAGGGTTTATGTAGCTGCACAGTAATAGTCAGCGCACAAAGTGACCTCAGAAAACACTCTCCTTGTGTTGCGTGTGTTAGTGGCTGCTGCGTTTGAGCCTTTGGCTTAGGTGGATCTTAAGTTTGTCACCTTCAAGGTGATTTTTTGGTGGTTATCACTTTGGCCAGGCGCCTTGGTGAGTTGGGAGCTCTGATGGCAAGTGAACCTTTCCTCTCATTTTCTGATGATGGGGTGGTCTTGCGTTTGGATTCCTCTTTTGTTCCAAAGTTTCCTTCCCAGTTCCATCATTCTCAAGAGTTGGTGTTGCCTGCCTTATGCAGGGATCATTTGTCGGACAGTGATTTTCCTTGGTCCTTGTTGGATGTCACTCATACCTTGTGGATCTATCTCCATCAGACTCATCCTTTCCCAAAGTCGGACTCACTGTTTGTTTCTTTGGGGTTGCCTCTAGGGCAGGAATTCTACAACTTCATCCATTGGTCATTGGTTGCGGCAGGTCATTGAGTTGGCTTACTACCTGTACGGTTCACCTCCTCCTGTTGGGGTGCAGAATAATTCTACTCGTGGGATGGCGGCCTCCTGGGCTGAGGTGAAAGGGGTTTCCCTGTCTGAGATCTGTAGGGTGGCTACTTGGGCATCCTCTAACACATTTGTGAGGCATTATTGAATCCAGAATTTGCATTTGCTGGGTGATGATGCTAATTTAGGGTTGGGAGTGTTGCAGGCTGTGCGCTCCTGACTTCATATCTCTGTATTCCAATAAATCACTGGGTGTTGCTGTTTCTCTGTCGGTGTGCTGCTTGTCAAATACCAGCAAAGGGAAGTCCCGCACAAGTTTGTGAACACTGACGGCCGGAGATAATCGTGCCAGAAGAAAATGAACTTCAAGTCCCATCATGCTGTGCTACAGGAAATGACGCGCATGCATTGCTGTGTCTGCTTGCTACCAATATAATCGTGCCGGTGTCTGCAGACGCGGACGAATATTTGGGAGTTCTCAGACTCACTGGATGGGAGAGAGGAAACCGGTCCTGTCAGGGTGCACATTGCACCACCCAGTTTCTGTTCGAGCAGTTTTACTTGTGTACTTTCAAGGAACCGTTAGGGTACGGTTCACTGTGTTCTATACGGGCGCCAAGCTATCTTCCAGTTGGCGAATTTCACGTATAAAGGTCATGCGGGCCGGGAACGCTGGCTGAGACCCCACTATACAAATCCCTTTTTTCCCTGTTGGCGAGCCACCAGCGAGGAGCTCGTGCAGGGAGGGGTCTTCCGGGGTTTTATCCTCTTGATTCTGCGAACGCTGGCAGGTTAGCGTTATTGGAGACTCTCCTTGGGGCCCCAGTTGTATTGGAATGAGTGAGCGGTCCGCTCTTCATTTCTAGGGCTCACCAGGAATAGAATCTACAGGGAGTGTTGGAACTTCCTGAATCACATTGGTTCCTTTAAGTTTCTCAATATTTCCACATTTAATTGTGACGTAACATTTGGATTCCTCTACAAGGATAATAATGTATGCTGAATGCTGCAAGGTGATCAGGAGCAATCACCTATGATCAAGGAGACAATGCCTTAATTTACTTCCGATGCTGTATTGGGAATAGTGTGTGTATTCTTTTCTCTCTTATCTATTTTTGCCTATAACAGAGGGCTTGTGTCAGAACCAGAGAATGGACATTTCTCACTTCCCCTGTGATGCTTGGCATCTCAGAAAGAAGGGTATGTAGGGAAATCCGAATCAAAAGAATTATTGAACAGTTAGGTGATATCCATATTACGTTTGATCTTTCCCCTTCTCGTAGCTTTGTATAAAGCATCAAAGCAAGTTAAAAAGGACCGCAAGACACTTTTACCTACGAATATGGAATATGACTTATTTATGCTACAGGTATTGCAATGTTTTCAGAGTGGTAATTAATCTTTGTTGAAAGAGTAGGAGATGAGATTATTAAGTGTGCTTTTTTCTTACAGATCTCCTTCCCTGCTGATCCCTACCTTTCCTTCCCTCGCTTAATCGGTTAAATAGTCTGTGCTGATATAGCATTCAGACTTGAAGCTATTGAAAGGTGGACCCATACTGGCATCGCCCCAACCCTGAGGATAAGGAAATCAGGACACTGCTTGGGTATTCACACTTGTCATGAATGGGACGGCGACAGGAGGGACTTGGGGGTAATGCCCTCAGTAGCGGTCTGTGGAGAGAGTTCGGTGGGCAGTGAGGCGGGGTGGGGGAGGGGCAGGGTGGGGAAATGTAAACACCGGAATATGGATGAACGGAGGGAAGTACACATTTAAATAAATAAAATGAATTTCGTTGCGCGCGCTGCATCGCATTTTAATGCGGCTTTTAATAAGGAGTGGCACTGCGTTTGTCTTTCGATTAATAGTGACAATGCTTATGATTAAGAGTGGCACTGCTATTGAAAAGTGATCTGTTGCTCCAGGATTATTTCAAATTTTGTACCTGTGCTTTGCAAACTTATACTACATTTGCACTGATCGACCATAAAAATAACAACTGGTGCAGCAGCTGATAAGTGTAAAAATTGTGTTTTGTTCTTTGAAAACCACGGCCAATTTGCGTTGTGCCCAGAAGCCCTTTTAATGGTAGGTAATTCAATACAATACTTTATACCCGTTTGTGCCACGCCAGGGCCCATTGAACCTTTAGGAAATATCCGACTGCTTTTATACTGGTCAGCCAATGCAAATTTCGGTGCCTTCGTGTATTAATCTAGTGCAATATTGTGGCACCTGGGGCCTGATGTAGAAGGACCCATTTACAAACCAGGATGTGCAATTTGCATACCGACTGGTTTGTAAAAGAACAAGCAATTTGGATGCAACATGTGTACTAATATGTTGCATTGCAAATTATAAATTAGTAGGGGTTCACATAATGACTTGTCTCATGAATATTAATGAGGGATGTCACAATTTGCAGCTTTCTGTGAACTGCTGTGAATGCATGAAGAATGGCCTGCGGGGGACAGCACGCCCTCATCCTTCCATTTACTTTCCTAAAGGGAAACAGGTTTTTTTTTTTTTTAAAGAAAATAAAGCTCATGTCCATTAAAGGTGTTGGTTTAAAAAAAAAAATGTTCCTTTTAGGAACACGTCGAGGTGTGGGAGCACATGGCTCAGCTTCCCTTTTACCAATTAATTACCTTTTGAGGTGTATCTGATCAATAGCTTTCCCTTGCGGTTTACTTGTAAACAGCCGCGGTCGGTAGTAGGAGTAACTGCAGGGCGGTGACGTGGGGAGGGGCAGGGTGGGGGGTAGTAAACTATGGATTATGGAGGTTTACAGGTAAATTAACATATAAATTAATAAAACGAATTTCGTTGTGTGCACGACATCGCATTTGGGGATGCAGTGCACGCAACGAAATTCGTTTTATTAATTTATATGTTAACTTACCTGTAAACCTCCGTAATCCATAGTTTACTACCCCCCACCCTGCCGCCCCTCCCCCTCCCCACGTCACCGCCCTGCTGTTACTCCTACTACCGACCACGGCTGATTAAAACCACCTTCTAGGAATCAAAAAGACTTTTCTGACTCATAAAAGGAGTTTGTACTGACAAAATACTCTTGCGATTTTCAGATTTTGCGATCGAAAGAGAGTTCTCTACACCCTGCCCTTAGCACCGAGTTTAGCGAAGACAGATGACGGGGCCTTTTTGGAAGCATTTTTCTCGATCCAGACATCTCACAATCCCTTCCACACCCCCCACTTCTCTTTCTGCCGCCGACACAATATCTGCAGCTTAACTTTTCTGCTACTCAGAGTGCAATGCTAATTAAATATGCATAATACCGGAGCAATGATATGAACTTTCCCTGGGTGCCTAATAAAACTTAAATCACATTTTTTTTAAAGCAGCCTGTTCGCCTTATCACATTGTGAGTGCATTAACATTCAACAGTGAGATCCAATTCAGAGACGGGCTTCCACGACTGCAACATAGTTTTGATTTCTCAAGATATGTCCTGAATTTCTGCTGTAAGAAACAGAGCGGATTTCAAAGTAATGTAAAGGTTGCTGAGTGTCAGTAGCCCAGGCCGAGACAGGGAGCGTGACAGGTGCAATAGATGATTTTAATGATGCAGTTATTGTGCTGGCTGATGCGGGTGTAGTCATTTAAAAGCGCATTTGTTCTTTCTATTGAGCTCACAAGGGTCATTTCCAAAATGAATTTCAAGGAGTGATGGTCCAATTCAGTAGCTATTTACAGGATATAAACCATGCAAGTGTCAGGGGGCATTCAAACTTAATTACAAACCAGTTTACAGCAAAATTACAGGAAAAATATGATTTCAATCTTAACTCGGTCACCTCCTTCCTGGTCTCTCGCACTGTTGCCAACACACGATTTACAATGCTACAATGACTACATTGTGATTTAAAAAAAACATGTTTAAACCAATGAAAACGTGCTTTACCTGAGCAATTGCAACAGCCATTATCAGACTCAGCTGTGGGTACTCGTGCTATCAATGGGGTTCTGAGCTATCAATATGGCAACCGGAAGAT
This sequence comes from Triturus cristatus, assembly GCF_964204655.1. Classification (NCBI taxonomy): domain Eukaryota; kingdom Metazoa; phylum Chordata; class Amphibia; order Caudata; family Salamandridae; genus Triturus; species Triturus cristatus. Next base: position 1,283,594,758 of record NC_140585.1, read on the forward strand.
GATGAAACTGACTTAAAACTAGTTGTGGGCGCGCCAACTAATTAGCAAAGAGAACCGACACCGAGCCTGGCCCTGTTTCTGGCTTGACACCAAAACACTTTGCACGAGGCGAGCTGAGACGAGCCATTAAAAGGTTTGACACAAAAATCGTGCAACAAACATCACAAAAATAGGATAAAGTCTCTTAAAAAAAAATAAAAAAAATTAAAATGCAGAAGCGTTTCACCTTAACTCATCGAATTACATTAATGCGTTTTGGGACATTTATTAAAAGTGATAATTCATACACATGAACTTAAAAGCATTCATGCCTCTCCTCGCCGTGACCACAATGCCATTAGTGAGCTAAGAGGCAAGTCATTTGTCATGTGCGCCCTATAGCCTATATTGTTACATGGAACAATAATATAGTGTACTTAAAAACACACATAAGAGAGGTTTTTGAACAGCACACATCCTGAAATCGTGTATTTCAAAGTGCTCTCATAAATATGCAACAATGAGGGAAAAGGAAACACACTGAACTAAAATATTTGTCTGGTATCACACAATTTGGTCCCGCGGGGAAGCTGCGATAAACACCAGGGTTCTGATTCACAAAGGGCCTCTGCACTTGTGGTGGAGGCTCCACAGTGATAGGGGAGTCTCCTTACACTGGGCTGAATCTCCACAATGAGTGGTTGAGGCCCCACAGTCGTGGGGGAGTCTCCTTACACTGGGCAGAATCTCCACAATGAGTGGTTGAGGCCCGGCAGTCGTGGGGGAGTCTCCTTACACTGGGTGGAATCTCCACAATGAGTAGTGGAGGCCCCACAGTCGTGGGGGAGTCTCCTTACACTGGGCAGAATCTCCACAATGAGTGGTTGAGGCCCGGCAGTCGTGGGGGAGTCTCCTTATACTGGGTGGAATCTCCACAATGAGTGGTTGAGGCCCCACAGTCGTGGGGGAGTCTCCTTACACTGGGCAGAATCTCCACAATGAGTTGTTGAGGCCAGGCAGTCGTGGGGGAGTCTCCTTACACTGGGCGGAATCTCCACAATGAGTGGTGGAGGCCCCGCAGTCGTGGGGGAGTCTCCTTACAATGGGGCGAAATCTACACAATAAGTGGTGGAGGCCCCGCAGTCGTGGGGGAGTCTCCGCACTCAGGGCAAAATGTCCGCCATGCGGCCCTTTGTGAATCAGGTCCTAGATCTTTTTGTTTCACATTGTGCCATCCATTCTCTAGGTGGGTATGTCCTTCCCTCTCCTGTTCAACAGGAAAGGATGATGCTTGGCTCCTGTGGGTGGTAGGCAGAAGCCACAGGAAAGATCAACTCGCCTTCGGCTCGAAGGTCCAAGAGTAATTCTAGCTGAGCCACAGCCATGCATCTGTATCGAGCCTGCCGCGAGCCTTCAGTGGCATTCTCACCTCATCTTAAAATACTAACTTGCATTACTTTGCAGTGCTGAAAAAGACACAATTGGTAAATATCGGTTTTCTCAAAGGAGAGAAAGCAATTGGTTTTCGTGAAACACCTTGAGCATGTCAGGACATCAAAAATAGGGCCATGCTGTGGCGGCTCCTCGAGGGAGTGCTGCGGGGCGGTGGGGCAGGGCGGGGAAGGGGCATGGTGGGGGGTAGTAAACTCTGGCATACAGCCGACCAGAGTTAAGTAAATAAATAAATAAATTAAACAAATTACCTTGCGCGCGCTGCAATGCAGCGATGCAATGCAGCGCGCGCAATGTAATTCGTTTTATTTATTTCGTTTTTTTTTTTAACTTTATTTATCTTTTGTAATCAAATCAACAAAAAGATCTCTTCAATGGTTACATGAATTTTAGGTGTGACATGTGCATTTCGATAACACCCCAAGTCTCCATTAACAATATATACTCCTAGCTCTGAGAGGCCAGTCTTAGTCTTTACAACAGCAATCAGATCTGTCTGACCCTGTGCAGTGTAATATGTGCGCCGCTGTCTCCCCACATGTCCACCCCGAACACAAATTCCTGCCCTCTAGTTCCTGCCTCATCTAACCATAACACCCCCCAAGGAGTATACCTAGCTCGAGGTGGCACACTGCACCTCTGCCACCTCTGGCCCGCCCAGCCTCCAAGCGTCGCCACCATGTAAACTAACCAACCCCCGTGGGGACTATCCCTGAACTGGAGTGGGAGGGGGAAGCCGCGGGTAGGGTCGCGATGTATGTTCTGTAGGCACCCCAGATATCCCTGGGGCGTGCTATACCAGGAAGTAGACTGGAATAAATCTCGCTGTTTATACTGCAATAGGCCAAATCAAAAAGCCATGCCTTTGTCGTGGGCACCGCACTACGTCCCCAACGCATAGCGATTCCTACCTTTGCTAATAAAAAGCACAGAGACTCTAATCGCCGCACTTCCTTGGGAAAGTTGACCGTATATCCCAGTAACGCCACTTCCGGGGTGGGAACCAGTGTGAGCCCAAGCATCTCTCCCATTATTTTGTGTATCTGTACCCAATATGCTTGAAGGCGTGGACAGGCCCAAGTCATATGGGCAAAGTCAGCTTGAGGGGCGCCGCATTTCCAGCATGAGTGGGGCCTCTTGGGGTCAATCGCGTGGAGTTTAGCCGGTGTCATGTAGCTTCTACGGAAAAATTTATAATGCAAAAGCTTATGGCGAGTATTTAGTGATATCTTTTTGGTGACCCTACAACAGACAGACCATTGTTCATCCGTGATGGGCCGACCTAGGTCGGGCTCCCATTCCTTACGCAGCTTGTCGTCTATGCAGGGAACCTGTGCAATACACAGTTTGTACAGTTTAGAGATAATATGCGCCCCTGATTCCTTTTCAATGAGGAGAGTAAGTGGTTCGAAAGCGGCCGGTTCCCCTTATCTCCGATCTTGCTGTTAAATAAAGTCGATTGAGAATACATTTGTCCATGAATGTGGCATCACTGAATCGCGCCTCTTCCGATATTGAAAATATGTGCCCGCCCGGGTATAAATCACCAATCTTGGTGATACCAAACTGCGTCAATGTACACTGTACAATTTTCTCACCGGTGGCCGGGAGCCATCGTCCATTTGGTAACGGGAGAGAAGTGGAATATAAAGTGGGCTGACCCATGTAGCGCAAGAGCCTACTCCAAGCCCAGCTCGTGGTCGACACCATTTGTATGTCAACAGGACTTCTGGGTACACCCCTGGGCAGCACCACCGCCAAACGGTCCGGGAGCACAAAGTCAGCTTCCGGGTGAAGGAATGGAATCCGCGCATCTGGGTGATACCAGGCGTAAGCATGGGCACCCTGTGCAATCAGATAATATAGATAAAAATCAGTTATTCCAAGTCCGCCTCTATCGTACGGGAGCGAAAGTGTCTTCCAACGGATCCGGGGCTGCTTCCCTCCCCAGACCAGCCTGATCAAATAGGCTCGTAGCGTGGCGAAAATACTTTGAGTGAGGGTTATGGGAATATTATTAAAAAGGTATAGAAATTTAGGGAGAACTATCATTTTGATGATGGCGATTCTAGCTGCCATGGATAACGGAAGCCATATCCATTTGTCCACCTGTGATTCGAGCTTCGCAATAGCGCAGCCATAATTAAGACGAATAATCTCTTCTTTACTCAGGTTTATGTGTATGCCCAGATATCTTACAGTGTCTGTACACCATTCCAGCGGAAACTCACATTGCCAAGGAGATGTGCCGCTGGTTAACGGAAAAATGATGGACTTATGCCAATTGATACCCAGGCCGGAGTGGCGACCAAAGCGAAGGATTTCGCGTATCAGAGGCGCAAGGTTCAGATGTGGCTCTCTAACATACAGTATGGTGTCATCGGCGTACAGTGAAACCAGCAGGGGACCTGTCCGGAATTGCAACCCTCTGTGAAGGTGCCGCTCCTGAAAATGTCGAATAAGTGGGTCCATTGACAGAATGAACAACAGCGGCGATAGTGGACAACCCTGGCGGGTGCCTCGGGTAAGAGTAAACGGGCGTGACAACGTGCCATTAATGCGGAGTCTCGCCGTGGGTCTGCTATATAAGAGCCTAGTGGTGGCAATAAAGCCAGCCGGCATGCCCATTCGCTGCATTATGGAGTGAAAGAAGGGCCACTCTAGAGAATCAAAAGCTTTTTCTGTGTCAAGCAGTATTGCCGCGGCAGGAGTAGCGGGGTTTATTCTATGCAGTACTGTGAACAAAGTTCGCAAATTCAGTGATGTCGAGCGATGGGGTGCAAAGCCAGATTGAGCCGGCGCAATAATAAATTCCATCAACTGTGAGTGTCTGTTTGTGACAATTTTGGCAAAAATCTTGTAGTCGATATTCAATAGCGAAAGGGGCCTGTACGACCCACATAGCGCCGGGTCTTTATTCGGCTTTGGAAGTAGAACAATGACCGCTTCACTCAGAGTGGGCGGAAGGGTTTCCCTCTCAAGGGCCTCGGCATACACCTCAATAAGCTTGGGTGCCAACAGATCAGAAAAAGCCTCGTAAAATTCGCCCGTCAGGCCGTCCAGGCCGGGAGCCGAGGAGCACCGCAGCACTTTAATCGCCCCTCTCACCTCAGTCACCGTCATGGGCTCTGCCATGAATTCCTGCATGCCTTTCTCTAAAAACACTAGCGCAATTTCGGATAAGTAGTCCTCCCGTGAAGAGGTGTCACCATTCTGTCTGGTCGTGTATAATGCATAGAAGTAGGTCAGAAACTCATCCCTAATCTCAGAGGGTGTCGTGTGTAGCGATCCTTCCTCACTGCGGACTTCGGTAATGAACGACTTGCTGTACGGCGGTCTAAGAGCCTGCGCTAATGTATGACCAGGTCGGTCTCCCTCTCCATATCTACGGGCAGTTTGGTATTTACCCAGATATAGGATCTCTCTGTCTGCGGTATCCCTGTATTCGGGGAGGAGGCGAAGCCTCCTCGTCTGTACAGAGCCCGCCGCCGCATGCCGCGCCTCCGTATCTATCGACTCTAGCTGAGCTTCCAATTGAGTAAGTGTTGTACGCAGCGCCTGCATGCATGTTTGGTTATACATACCCCCCGAATGTAGGCCTTGAACCCCTCCCATAGCATGGCCCAGGAGTCCACCGATCCGGTGTTGATCGCAAAATATTCCTCTATCGCCTCATTAACCTCGTGACAAAAAAGGTCGTCCAGTAGCGCTTGTCCAGGGAATCGCCACTGTCGCTCAAAGCCCTCGGGCGCGGTACGTCCAGACATAGCAACACAGGCGAGTGGTCAGAATACGTCCTGGGGAGGGTTTTCAATGTCCGGAACCAGGGGGACACACCCGGAGAGATCAGCCAGTAGTCTATCCTCGTCCAGGTGTTGTGTTGGCCGGAAAAGTGTGTGTAACTAGTGGTGTCAGGATTGCCAAGGAGGGAGAATTAGTGACATAGCTCTCTGAGTGTGCGCCGCGCTCTAGGCTTACTGTCGGCAGCCTCCGAGGAGCTGTCCAAGCCCACATCCAGCAACAGATTGAAATCTCCGCCAAGCAGGAGCATAGCGGGCTCTAGAGATGTAAGTTGAGCGTTTAGCGTGTGGAAGAACTCCGGGGAGTCAGTGCTAGGGGCATAGACGCAAACCAAGATGACCCCGTGTCCCATCAGCACTCCTCTCACTATGCAATAGCGTCCCTCTCTATCCCCGATGACCTGATGGCAATGAAAGGGAACTCTTTTATGGATCAGTACTGCAGTGCCTCTGGCATAGTTGCTAAAATTGGCGAAGTACCTATGTGTCCCCCAGCCCACGGCAAACCTCGCTGTGTTTGTAGTGTGTAAGTGCGTCTCTTGGATAAAGGCAACATCCACCTGATGCCGATCTAAATAATGCACCACCTGCCTGCATTTACGTTGATTATTTAGGCCCCTGGCATTCCAAGACATCAGCAACAAGTTTATGGGGGTTTCATTCAAGCCTATCCGAGCCATCCAGGTAGCTGACTAAACAGTCGGAAACAGGTGTAATCCCTACTCACATATATCACCATAGGAGCCACACCCCAATGTTTGCGTTTGAGATCAGAACAGCCGAACCCAACCCTCCTCCCCCCACCCAGCCTTATCACCAAAACGTGAGGCAATCCCCACCCCCTAGGCAAAAAAAGAGCTCCAAACAGTTTCGCCATGAACAACCACTCATTAACAAAAGGAGCATCGAGTCTAACATAAATCCCCAAGGTATCCACCAGAGGGGGTGGCAACGCCCCAACAGCAACCCAGCAATACATAGCAAAACTGCACAACAATTGTCTTGAGTCCCCATCCTGCAAACAATGGAATAGTCCAGGTCCATACAAAAGCACCGCCTCATCCCACCCCGGAGCCCGCAAAAAGATCCTGGCTGGCCATCGAGCCACTGAGCGGAGGAGACCGCCCCCCCCCCCCCGACGTCCCGAGGAGGGCTTTTGTTCGGTTTGTATGTACGACAAAAGTCCTGCAACTCCGTGGGGTTGTCAAAGAAACGAACTCGGCTCTCGATTTCAACCCGCAGGCGCGCCGGATAAAGCATGCCATACTTTAGGCCGAGATTGCGGAGCGCCGCCTTCACCCCCACGTATTTTCGCCGTGCTTCCTGTACCATGGCTGTGAAGTCCGGGTAGAATGCAATTTTTGAGCCTTGCCAGGTTATATCTCCCTTCTCTCTGGCTAATCGTAAGGCAGTGTCACGGAAGTTCATGATGCGGGCTATCAGCGGGCGCGGAGGAAGTCCCGGATTAGGACGCGGCCCCAGGGAGCGATGCGCCCTCTCCACCACAAAGCCAGTCGTGAAAGAGTCCCTTCCAAAAATATCAGCCAACAACTTTTCCACAAATACATCCAGACGACCCGTGGCTGTGGATTCCGGAACCCCAAAAATACGTACCTTATTGCGACGACTGCGCGACTCAAGGTCCTCGTTTTTAATGGCCACATCCTTTAGTATGCGCTCCATTCTGTCGAGCCGCTTAGCCGTCTGCGCCGCACCGTCCTCAATGTCCGAAATCCTGGCCTCCGCCACATCTAAGCGTCGATCATGAGTCTGTATCTTGGCACCTATTGTTTCCAGCGTTTTGTCAAAGGAGTCAGAGCGACTGTCTATGGATCTGAACCCAGCTCTCATCTCCTGCAACCAGTCCGCCGGCGGAGCCTGGGCCGACGCCCCAGCAGCCGCGTTCTCGGCTTGTACAGCCATGTTAGAGGCACCCTCCGACGTCCACCTCAGCGAGCTTTTCGAAGGGAAGTGTTTTTTGTTTTGGGTCCTTGCGACCCATGCCTCATCAAAAACGACTAGATTCTATCCAGTCCTCGCAGGGGCCTAGTGGTGGCAACGGGCCAGGACAGTGCCGGATCCTCAAGGCTGCCCAGGTAATCAAACGCTGTACGGGCCTCTGTGCGTCTCTGTCTCCCACGCAGTGCTCTGCACGACCCCTTCACACTGAGCCCTGTGCACGTGTCGCAGCAATGCAGAGGCCGGGCAGTTCAGCAGTTGTGTTACTGGTCCGGACCGAGGATCATCTGCACCACCCTCCAGCACTTCGTGCATAGCCCACCGAGACAAATGACAGGGGAGCCGATGGCCAGCCCTGGCAGCGCAGACACCACAGGGGACGCTCCTCAGGGGAAAGAACCAAGCGCCGTGTCAAGCCAGCAGGACCATTCGCCACTTCCGCTCCGTGCGCACGTCACCCACCGAGTAAGGCCTGGTGGAGGGGGCAGGAAAGCCCGGAGTGCGCGGCATCAACTGGTATCCCCCCCGCCCCCCGCTGCTGCAGCCAAACCGCCGCCCGCTCCAGCCAGCCCAACCCGCTGGAAACAGCGAGACACCTGGGAAGCAACGCGGACGGAGCCGCTAAGCGACGCCGGTCACCTCCAATCACCCGACCGGCACCGCTCTTGCAGCGGAGGGAGGGCAAGGCAGACCCCGTCTAGCCCGCGTCCCGGCAACCAAACCCCCCAACCGCCCCCACGGGGTACCTGCGTCAGCGCCGGGAGCTGCAGCCTCCGCGTCCCGCCAGCAGCGTGATTTCAGGCCGCCATCTTGCCTCCTCCGTCGCTCGGGGAGAGCAGCCTCCGAGCCCACATCAAACGATCCAGCAGACCAGCCGCCACCAAACTGGAATCACAGGGACCGGGGATGAGGCGGCATCGCCTGATGTCAGTTTTTCGGTCTCATGTAGCCGGGGACATCGCTACTTTGCTGGGCTGACGGCGGAGCTTCAACACCGCGCAGCCATCGCAGCTCGCGGCTTGGCCACGCCCCCATTTATTTATTTAGTTAACTCCTGTCGGCCGTATGCCGGAGTTTACTACCTCCCACCCTGCCCCTTCCCTGCCCCGCCCCACCACCCCGCAGCACTCCCTCGAGGAGCTGCCACTGGGGCCATGTATCAAGAGAGCAGTAAATCAGTTAAAACATGGACAACACTATGAAAGCCAACTGAACAACAAATACATAGATAACTAGATATAAATACCCACAATCTGTTGACTTAAATGCATTAATGGATGTCCAGCAATTGTGGTTAAGAAAGTCTACAATCACTCAAACTCCCAGTCCAATGAATAAGAAATCTACGAAAAGACACAGCAAATACTGGGATACTTCACCCTAGGTCAGCTCCAAGCCAAGCGACAACCACATCCAGTACAGGATTCATAAAGAATCCAAGGCCAACAACACCCATTTAGGAACATGACCTCATACCAGCTGGCAGGGGCAAAGGGTGGGAGTTGGGACAATTTCATATTATAGCAAGAAGGTTCCCATCAGAATATAAATATATTTACTCCAATTAGTGATAGGAGGTAGGGTTGGCATTAGGCAGCCACTCCAAGGAATGAATTCAAGCAGACTTAAGAAGTATTCAAGATGTAGTCCTGGGCTGTACAACATTCAGTCTAACTCCTCGTCTAATTTGTGTGTACACATAACTAAATCCCATGGTGATTTTCTTCATAAAGATCAATATCTTTTGGCAGCTTTATTCTCCTGGATCCAGTGCATCCTATTGGATTAATCTTGCTCAAGGCTACATGATTGAGATGAAACGCCAGAAGTCGGCAGGGGACTGCAGGTAATCTACAGCCAGATTCAACTAATCAGAATAGGGCCTACTGAGCCCACTAGCAGGAAGGCTTTATGCAATGTGCCTCAGTTGCATGCTACTCCTCGTCAATCTGCAGCAAATCTAGGTGATCTTTGGCTGAATCAATCAAAAAACACCAACTATAATTCCAGATACCTGCCGGGGATGCTCGGATCCACCTTGCTGGGCGAATGAAAACAAGAACGAAACCAATATCACAAAGTGTCTAAACCAGATCCAGTACTGATTGAGAATAGGTGCTCTATTTTGTTGCTGCACCACAATGGAATTGTACTACTGGACTGAATGAATAGAACATAATCACATTTGTATGGCCTCTTGCACACCCAGAATACTTTTCTATGCAGGTCATTCCCAGGAAGGGTACGCCCAGGACAGAAGTTCAAGAGTTGGACTGGCACGAAAACTCATTTAAGCCATTGTTGCACGTGCCTGTTCAGCAGCCTTGTTTCGCAACGCTTCTGGCTGAGTGACAAAACAGCACAATAGGTACCTGAAAGAAAAAGTCACAGTACACTGTGGCGTATATTTACTAAAAAGTCACGCAACACAGCAAGCCAACTTGCTGCACTTTGTTGCGTGATAGGGAGAGAGCAGAAATGCGCCATATCTTCTGCTCTCCCCCTGTGCTGGCACACTGTATGCTGCCTAGTGCCAATTCAGGCACCATTGCCCCATGTTCCCAGGGTGCCTGTCCAACCTAAAGGATTGTTTTTGTGCAGAAAGTAATACCTTCCTGCACAACAAAATCCTTAGACGCATTTTCCTTTATCCATGTGTGCTGCAGAATGCAGCAAACATGGAAAGAGGCAATAACGAGGAGAAACAAAGATATTTTTTCTCTTTGTGCCTCACTTGGGAAGTTTTACCATTTTGATGCAATCCCAGGTTTACTAACCATAGTAGATCTGGAGCAGCATCAACATCCATGGGTGGATGCATGGGAACACCCTTGCTCCACCCATGGAATGCCTTCTCAATGCAGAGTAGTGTAAGGCAGAGATTTCTACTGCCTTGCATTACTCTGCATTTACACTACCACGCAGAGTCCCACAAGGTGGTCTTGCGTGGCTTAGTAATTTCCACTTGAGGGCTTGCGTTGCCTTGCATCCCCCTTGTGGACTCAAGGCAAACGCAAATCCTTAGTACATCTGCCCCTAGTTTTGAAGCACCCTTTAGGGTCACAAAGCCTATGGGTGGGTGTGAGCACAATGGAAACTCCTTACATGTTGTTTGAGGTCGACTCCTTCCAGTTAGAAACCCATAGCAAGCAGGTTCAAGGCACAGATATATTTCAGCCTGCGGATTTTGACAGTCAACGATCAAGGAGAATTTCACCCAAGTCACTGGTAAGGAAGCCTAAGTTTCTCAGACCTGGAGACTCATCTATTGATGCCCAAAAGATTGCACCTTTAATCACTCAGGACTAGGTAGAATCCATTAACAAAGCTGCTGTGGTTAGTATCTTATAAAGTCAAGTTTGGGAATAAATAGAGACTGAAATACACTACAATTCAGTATATTGCACATAGACTCTGCTATGGCCTAGAGTATTTTAATTCCTGATATTCTCTAGAGTCTGGGCTTTCTTCAGTCCACAAAAGGGATTCTTTTATTTTCCCTCATGGAAGTGTAACCTACACTCATCATGTGTAGTCTCTAAGAAAATACATGATCACTACATTGCACCGTGTCTGAGCTCATTTGGAGGGCAGTTTCCAGTGCAGATACTGCATACATATTTACAAACTACAACATATTATTATGCACCAACTCATCAAGGTATGCAAGGTACAACCTTATCCCCTTGAAGCAAGCTTCAGAACAGCCGCATGAGCCCAGGTCTTATCTCACCTTTAGAGACAAAATAATTATTGCTGAAAAAAATCCCAAAATCATGCCTAACCCCGATGTAGAGAATGTCCTTCATGCCGGTAACTGAGTAAACAAGGGTCTGAGAAACTTTGACAGAAGTTCACTAACACTGAAGTATCTCGACTGTCTCACTCTACTAGCCAACAAAAATGTCTGCTAAATCAGTTACAAAGCATGAACATGAACACTCTGACATATCATACAAACAAGATGAAGAGCTCAAGTGCACTACGCAGTAACCACATCAAGCTCGAGACAAAATACAAGTAGGAGAAGACAAGACATTAAGATCCTGAGAGTTTGGCAAATGGGACACTCTGTCAAACTATGGCAGGTATCCACCGCATTACAAGTGCCATGGGCTATAACACCCTCCTAAAACAGTGGTAGTGATGTCTGCACATTTGTAAGAGTATTCCGTCTGCCAAACTCTAAATACGTCCATAAACCTCTTACTACACTTCCTCCACATCCGGCCCCTATGAGCTTCCTCACTTCTGCTCTCCACGACAATATTGAGAACTCTCCTTTTCAAGAAACATCTCATCTATGAGTAAATGTCCAGATGATGAAATCCTATGGATAATCTCTTTTCCCGTAAACATCTAGTCCCTCGTACCTCTTCCTTATCCTCCTCCCCTCTACCCCCACTGTGATACAGTGATCTGTTGAGTTGTAGCTAGGTGTGCAATGTTTAAACTTACATACACATGTTTGTCATTTAGCAGCCTCGTCTGTTGATAACGTTTTTGACTGACTGATAAACACAGTTGATGTCTCCTCATGTTGTTCTTATTGGGATAGGGATTTTAGCCCTACTGTGGGCAACATTAATGTTAAGAGGGACATTAGGGGGAAAAACCCAGACCTGCTATTCAAGTCCAGAAATGGTCAACACTTCAGACCCTGAAGATCCACCTTCACCAACTCAGTCCTATACCTACCTCAGAAATTCCTACACACTGGAGGATTAACAGGGAGAGCACCTTTTAGTATAATAGTTTAAATAAATTATTAGTGCCTGCTCCATGGAGCAGATGATTGTAGTTTCTGCCTAAATCAGTCTGCCTTGTCATACACCCATAAACAAGCCCAGAATAACATAAGATTTTAAGCTAACCATTTATCAATTTGTAAAATTCCTGTTTCAGTCTTCAGGGTAATATTAAAGTCTCTAAACTGAGCATACAAGAAATTTGCCTCTGCACCTTCTGGTGATTTTAAATGACAGTGTCCCACAGCTCAGCAGCATATGCGGAAAAACTAATTAATTGTGTCACCCTCTAAACCCTCTTCTATTTGCTCAAGAAAGACATCCCTTGCCTTCAAAATGTGTTGGCCCTATAAATCTATCTCCACTAGCCTGAGTATAATAATCAGAATTATTAACTTACTCCACCGGCTTCCACCTCAAGTGTGTTTTCTGGTCTGTAAGCCAAAGCCTTTTACCTGAACTGTCAAGGGGGGCTGTCTGTTTTGTCATGTTGGGTATTTTAGCCTCATTGATTTTTCACTTATGCACGTGGCTCCCCCTTAGGTCTTAAAGATAATATGAATGTGATGTGAAGATGATGATGATTAATTGCAAGTGCTTGTCAGTACTAAACTGTACAAGCATCACAATAAGAAGCCTGAAGATCCTCATTATCCACTACCTCATTGTCTGTGAAGAGTGAACCTGGATCGTATATCCCACATTAAGGGGCACATCACATGCTGTTATCCCCAGATCACTAGGTAGTTCATTTACATTAAGATTTTCTTTAATATGGAATCAATTCATTGATATTTCACAAGTTGCATAACATCACTCTTCCATAGACCAACCTCTCCTATCATTTGTTCATAAACAGAGGGATCCACCCGTAGGTACAATATGTCAGAAACTCCCGCAGAAGAACATGTATCCCACAGTCGTGGAGAATACACATCAGTTGTTTAAATACCCCTCACACACCAAAAGGACCCTTGGTGTCATGCTTCATCATAGGGGTCTTCCCGCCCCTCTACGGGACGGGGCGTGCTATGACCTACGTCTGCGTGGGAGCACTGTTATTAATGAGACGACTATGTGCGATGCGAGGGTGTGAGAGGAAGGGTCAGGAGTGGATGGAAACGTGAATTAAAAAATACCTGGCTCTTTGGTCTAAAGAAGTTTATTATACCGTTTGAGCTGGTATTAGTAAAAAGGTGAGGGGGAGGAGGAAGGATGCCTCAATGAGCTGTGCCTCCTTAGGATGACACCAAGGGCCCTTTTGGTGTGTGAGGGGTATTTAAACAACTGATGTGTATTCTCCACGACTGTGGGATACATGCTCTTTTGTGGGAGTTTCTGACATATTGTACCTACGGGTGGATCCCTATGTTTATGAACGTATGACTGGGAGGAAGTATCCACCTCCACCACTCGTGCGAGTGGTACCTCTCTACTCCCCACTTTGTTCCTCTTCGCACCTCTCCTATCACACATGAAAAGAAATGTAGCTGTACCAGCTTATAACAACAGGATGATTAATGCATATTTGTGTGTTGTGAAAACCATCTCTTACAGCAAGGACATTTTTGTGCCCCCTCTTGCCAGAACGGTTGAATGTCCCCTCACTGCTGTCATCAATTCCTCTATAACGTTGCCAGTCAGACCATATCTTAGCGTGCTTGCACAGACAACTCCTAAACACGTATATGCAATTTAAAAGACATACATTGGTCTAGTCCCTTGGCCCACCTCTCCAAGTATGGGCTTGACGTGTCAGCCCCTTCCCTGGCAATGTCTCTCCTTGCCACTAGCAGACCCATATGGAGAAAAGCTAGTTTGTAACTATTGGAGTCGAGATCTTCTGTGACATCTGGTAATGTAAGCTTGGGGTATGGGTACAGCGGCCATCCCAGCACCTCCCTCTAGTCCTTGACATACTGTTCCAGAAATACTGGAGTGCCAAGCAGGAGCATATGATGTGAAAAAAATCACACTCCATGGAAACGCATCTGAGTAATACCGGAGAGGGGATCCTGCCAAAGCTCTAAAACTTGGAGCGAGAAATGTATAGCCTGTGCTATATCCATAATTGAATCATTTGGAATTGTGCTGCAATGGCAAATATTCCAAAAGTTGACCTTCTGGAGGATCGCAGACAGGTAGTCCCTGTGAACCTGAAGTATTTCAGCCAGAGCTATCACGTTGTGAAGACTCCGAATGTTAGGTCATGTGGAGTGCCCTGACATTAAAACACATTGGTCTTTATGGATCAGCAAGTAAATCATTGTTAACAGACAGGACGCCAGAACCTTTGCAATCAATTTCACCTTTACGTTAATAATGGGATAAGGGGGTAAGACCCACACCTGTCTAAAGGGGCTCCAGGTTTAGTGATCACTACTGTGTCAGTGAGTCACAGGTCACATAGTAAATATCTGCTTTCCAAATCCTCATCAACCATAGCTTTAATCACAGGAACAAAATGGAAGGCTGTGGCCCTAAAAAACTCCCCAGGTATCCATTTGTACTGATATTCCCCACCCTAGATCTGTGATAGGGCCTCGGTCAGTTCCTCCTTATTAATGCCCTCCACCAACCAGACTATTTGCGCATGGGTGGGAACAGGTAAGTGTTAAACAAAGTCAGCCAATGCCTGAGGGCTTGAGGGGTTGCACCTAGCATAGAGTGAGGAGTAATTTGAAGTGACCTGCTGGACCACCACTGGCTGCCCTATTGCATAGTAGATTGCATGACATGACAGGGGGTCTCCCTACACTTGCACAGCTTTTATAACAATTTGGAGGCTTTCTTTCCCCATTGATAAACCTGACTCTGGAAGGACAGCCAAGCCGCGAACTGCCTCCGTAAATGTGTCCATTTTGAGTTGATAACAGCCAGTCACATTTTTACCTTTTGCCATAATGTTTTCGGGGAGAGCAGTAGTGGCACCTACAGTGAGAAGTACTCTCACAAACGCCACTGGAGGAGGAGGAGAAGGAGGCATCCAAAAAGGGCTGTGCACCAGGGAAGTAAGATTCAGTGGCAGCAGCAATCGTCCACCGAGTCAATCCCAGCCACTCCGCTGTCCAACCAGCCCCTCCAGGCATGAGGCCAAATGAAAGTCGGGGACCAGGCCACCACCTCACCACCTGTGGTGTGTTCTAACTTGTCGTGGGTGCCGATGTTGGGTTAATGTAAGGCAGGGAGCCACCCTCGTCAGTCAGCCCTGCCAGGGATGTTGGTTTAAAGAGGTAGCCATATAGGTCAGTCCCTTCAGGAGGGTGGAGGTCAGCAAGCTCTAAATAGAAATCAGCAGTCCCTCTGTCGCTGCCAGTTGCTAGGGCCTGCCGCTTCAGCCACGAGCCCCTCCAGTCTCCAACAAGAGGACAGGTCCAATCAATATTTTTACTTTATTCCAAAAAAGAATTATGGGATAATATGAATTATAATGGTGTTTTTAACCCAAATGAACATAAATAAATACTAATATATATCAGCACATAATGTATACCACATACCAGGACCAACATTACAAAAAAATACACATTCTTGAAACATTCTGTGAGAGTGAAACAGTTGTGACACAGAGAGCCCATATGATCAGGAAGAAAAATATGTTGCGCAGGTCTCTCACCTTAATAATAGCTGCGTAGAGGACTATTTAGAGCCACTGTGAGCCTTGCAGCAATACTCACTTAGTTCAGAGACAGAATATTGACTTTGAAATATCGTATTGCAGAAATATCGAGTCAAGAATATTGATGGTGGAAAATATCGAGGTAAGTTTTTTCGTTGTTAAAAAAATATCAATTTTTGTAAATGTCGATGGTAAATATATTATTGTAAATAATATCGACTTTTTTTGTTTTTATTTAATGTTGTTTTTTAAATTAATTTGGTAGTAGTAATTTTATATTTTTTAATTTTTTATGTGAAAATGTTTGTTGTTTTATTTTAATTTATTTTTAGGAGCTTATAGGGTATACGGGTGGGGTGTGATTCGAAATATTTGTTTAAAATGTTAAATAATTTTTTTATTTTTGTAAAACTTTAGGAGCGGGATGTCAAGATGTTGGGTTTATAGGGGATATGGGTGGGTAGTAATATAAAAAGAGTGTTCAA
Source organism: Triturus cristatus (assembly GCF_964204655.1). Classification (NCBI taxonomy): domain Eukaryota; kingdom Metazoa; phylum Chordata; class Amphibia; order Caudata; family Salamandridae; genus Triturus; species Triturus cristatus. The sequence goes on from NC_140585.1 coordinate 1,283,610,800, forward strand.
GATATTAAAACAATAACCATTCTTGCTCGTTCATCGACATTTACCAGAGCACCAAAAATACTCATTATGGTTGCCACATACCAGTCAACAATGTTCAGTGCTCCTTGTATAAATGCCCTGAATGGGCTGCCACTGATATTCCTTGACTACAGGTCCACAGAATATTCAACCTGAGGAAAAGTTTGGACATTTGGCACAACTCCTGTGGAAATGTGCCGAGGGATTTCCAATGTCATTGCCTGCAGCAGGCAAGGGGAATTACAGGATTTTGTTGTTGCGAGGAGACACGCAAGGTAAGGGTACATTGAACTGTGAGTTGCACCCACCGAATGGTAACTACTAGCAGTGCGGAATATCAATGGCAGCCCATGCAGGGTATTTATACAATGAGGACTGAACATTGTCGATCTGGCGATTTTTACTCAAGTATTTTACTTATATGGCCAGTTTCCTACTTTGTGTCTCATTTCAATCTCCTAATGAGAGCACAGCTGGCTAATTTAAAAGTCACTGCTGCATGAGTCTCTCCAAACACAGCGAACACTGAGAAAGGGATAATGGCCGAAACGTGTTCGCATGTTGATCAATACATTTCAACATTGACCCTGTGAGTGCCCGTCCCGTCCTGCATCTTGGAGGTGTGTATATACGTCTGAGGAAGACGCGAGTCGAAATGCATTATGCAAATGCTGAATACCAGTGAATACAAGTTTCCACAGAATCCCCGCTGTGTCCCTGGATTTCTTTGCACTAGGGAGGTCGTTTTCGTGATATATATCTATATATATCTATATATATATATATACACACACACACACACAAATATATATATATATATATATATATATATATATATATATATATATATATATATATATATATATATCACCCACAAGGTTTCCCACCTTCAAGGACGACACTTGAGTGAACAAGCGGATTCTGCGTATTCAAGCAGCATTCCTTTATTCTTATTCAACCGGAACATCAAGGTGCTCGTTTAAATTAATCATGGCCCTACGCGTTTCGGAGCTCCTGCTCCTTGCTCACGGGCTCCCGGCAATGTTCGAAGATGGATTAGCTTGTAACAAGAGCCCTCCATTCACAGTCCTTATAATAGGTGCAGCCCTCTAGTGGGCGTAATCCATGAGAAAGATTTCTGGGACTCGTAGTTGTCGCCACGCTACTGTTTAGATTCCCCAAATGGATTCCATCTTTAAACATGATTTATTGCACAATTTAAAGCTCTCCAGTGAGCTGCAAGTACCTGATTCCGGGAACTTTAAGAGATACGAGTTCAAACCTGCACAAGCATCAAAGCCAGTCCGTGTGCAGCAGCCCACCTGGGTTGTGGTAGGTCGTCCTCACGGCCGGGACATATATATGTATATATATATATATATATATATATATATATATATATATATATATATATATATATATATTACCTACTGGCGGTCGCCAGTAGGTAGTTATAGTTAGGACCACGTTTCCATAGGAAAACCTCAACATTCTATTTTGAATAACTTTGGCGCCGGTCGACGAATCCTCGCGAATTTCTCAAAATAGGTGGGGCGCTACGCTCCGCTCCTACCCTGAAAGTCTCGGGGGGATTCGTCAAGCGGGGGCTGAGATAAAAGGGGTGTCCCAAAACGCGTTTTTCCCATGCATTTTTCCATAGGACCTTTAGAACGAGCTACAGCCCGAACGGCTGAACAGAATTACTAGAAATTTGGCAGAGAGGTAGTCCCTAGGTCAAGGAAGTGCCTTTTGTAGGTTTGGTGTAAATCTGTTCAGTAGATTCTGAGAAAATAGCCTTTAAATCAATATATATATCTGAGCCCGCTTACGGTACGCTTACCGTACGCTTACCGTACGCTTACCGTAAGCTTACGGTGGCGTGCGCGAGCGCGATTCTGATTGGCTCTTAGATCTTAGTAAACATTCGAATCGGCCGAAACCAGGAAGCGGCGTCCGCCATTTTGTCTCTCGCACTGAGTGTTGTTTATCAAACATGATGGCCAAAAACATGTTACGGGGCTGTTTTGACAACTCCCTCCCACATAGTCATGTTGAGGGAGTCCCCAAACATCCCCCAAGAGCAAAAACGGTTTTATTTTTTTTCGGCAATTTCGCGGGGTACGCTTACCGTACGCTTACCGTACGCTTACCGTAAGCTTACCGTACGCTTACGGTAAAAAAATAAAAATAAAAAAAACACTATCCACACTTACCCCACCCCCTGTGCTTTTGGTGGCCGCAGGCCACCAAATGTGCAGGGCTTATTAATAGAGAAAAAAAACGTAATTTTGGCAACATGAAATTATAAAATCGAAATAAAAAAAACACTATCCACATTGACCTCACCCCCTGTGCTTTTGGTGGCCGAAGGCCACCAAATGTACAGGGCTTATTAAAGTTGATAAAAACCGTGCACGGAACGAACTGCGTTAAGTGGGCGCGCACGCCACAAATGGCGTAAAGTAACTTAGCATTTAAAAAACCGTACAAATTCACTGAAAAAACCATAGATTTCACACACGTTATAGTTAGGAAATAGCATTTAAAAAACCTTGCTAATTCACTGAAAAAACCATAGGTTTCACACATGTTATAGTTAGCTGGACATTTTACTGATAAAAAACCAATGAAATTCCCCCGTTATAGTTACTGTAGGCAACTATAACTCACGCGACCGTAATCCTCTGCTGATGACATATGTGTCTTTATGAAAAAAAAATATTTGTAATATATGTATAGCTAAAATTTAATGGAAGAAGATATGGGCAAATAAGTGTCTAAATACAGTATTAGCATCAGCAGAGGATTGCGGTCGCGTGAGTTATAGTTGCCTACAGTAACTATAACGGGGGAATTTCATTGGTTTTTTATCAGTAAAATGTCCAGCTAACTATAACATGTGTGAAACCTATGGTTTTTTCAGTGAATATATATATACATATATATATATTCACTGAAAAAACCATAGGTTTCACACATGTTATAGTTAGCGGAAATTTTACTGATAAAAAACCAGTGAAATTCCCCCGTTATAGTTAGTGCAGGCAACTATAACTCACGCGACCGCAATCCTCTGCTGATGCTAATACTGTATTTAGACACTTATTTGCCCATGTCTTCTTCCATACATTTTTAGCTATACATATATTTCAAATATTTTTTTTTCATAAAGACACATATGTCATCAGCAGAAGATTGCGGTCGCGTGAGTTATAGTTGCCTGCACTAACTATAACGGGGGAATTTCACTGGTTTTTTATCAGTAAAATTTCCGCTAACTATAACATGTGTGAAACCTATGGTTTTTTCAGTGAATTTGCAAGGTTTTTTAAATGCTAATTCCTAACTATAACGTGTGTGAAACCTATGGTTATTTCAGTGAATTTGTATGGTTTTTTAAATGCTAAGTTACTTTACGCCATTCGTAGCGTGCGCGCCCACTTAACGCAGTTCGTTCCGTGCGCGCACGGTGCGCGAAGCGCACCGTGCGCACACAGTAAGCACGCGGTGCGCTTCGCGCACCGTGCGCCCACTTTACGCAGGATGGGCCATGTACGCACGATGCGCTTCACGCACCGTGCGCACATGGAGGACATATGATGCACTTCGTTTTGAAAGGTAATATTTTAATTTTTCGTAATTTTTATAAGCCATGCACAAATCGTGCCCTTCGGGCACCATTTGCACACGGGGTGGAGAGAGTGTTGTTAATTTTTTCTTTTATTATTTTTGTTTAAAATATTGTGGTTTTTCACAATTATAATGAGCCCTGCACATTTGGTGGTCTACGGCCACCAAAAGCACAGGGGGTGGGGAGAGTGTGGATAGTGTTTTTTTTTTACATTTTTTACCGTACGCGTACGGTAAGCGTAATCGGCGAAATTAGCGAAAAAATAAAAATTGCATTTTTGGCCTTGGGGGGGCTTTGGGGACTCCCTCAACATGGCTATGTGTGTGGGAGCTGTCTAAACAGCCCCTTTACATGTTTATTGGTTTTATTTAACAACCTAGCTCTCAGTGCGAGAGAGAAAATGGCGGCCGCCGCTTTCGGGTTTCGGCTGTTTCGAATGTTTACTAAGATCTAAGAGCCAATCAGAATCGCGCTCGCGCACGCCACCGTACGCGTACGGTAAGCTTACGGTAAGCGTACCGTAAGCTGGCTCAGATATATATATTGATTTAAAGGCTATTTTCTCAGAATCTACTGAACAGATTTACACCAAACCTACAAAAGGCACTTCCTTGACCTGAGGACTACCTCTCTGCCAAATTTCTAGTAATTCTGTTCAGCCGTTCGGGCTGTAGCCCTGTCTAAAGGTCCTATGGAAAAATGCATGGGAAAAACGCGTTTTGGGACCCCCCTTTTATCTCAGCCCCTGCTTGACGAATCCCCCCGAGACTTTCAGGGTAGGAGCGGAGCGTAGCGCCCCACCTATTTTGAGAAATTCGCGAGGATTCGTCGACCGGCGCCAAAGTTATTCAAAATAGAATGTTGCGGATTTCCTATGGAAAAGGGGTCCTAACTATAACTACCTACTGGCGACCGCCAGTAGGTAATATATATATATATATATATATATCGTCGAAATCCAACTGACACGGAAGAATCACACTTCTTGACCTTCCGAAGTAGGAAACGGACACCAAACTTTGTGCTTAATTAATTTATTTTTCCCGCAGTAAATGCCGCCATGACGCGTTTCGGGCCCGTAAGCCCTTGATCACATGACATGCTCTTGACTCTTTTTTCCCATTTTATACAGTGCTAGTGCAAAATAGACCGTGAAAACAGACTATACGCTGTTTTTACCACCAACTCACTAATGGAAGCGTAATGCTTGTAATTCATGTATGTAACAGGGCCTTTCAAATTTGTGATTTACCAAACACATTGTTTTTATACCGTCATTAGTTAAAACAGTATGGACCATTTTGTGATGCTTAATATATACAAATAAGCAAAGAGACACTGATTGTGTGTCTTATGTGTAACTCAGGTGTGCTACAATCCCGGCTTAAATGCCATAAGACAGCCTGGGTCACTGTTATAATTCTTGTATTAGTAAAAAGAATTAGTTCCTGTATATATATATATATATATTTAACCTATTCGCGATACTCTTTACTCTTTACTCAGTAAGTAGTTATGGCTCAGAACAACTTTTCCCATAGGCCAACACACAAGAGGTTCAGCACTATATACTTTCGTGTAAACACAATGTGACAACAGCCGCTGATTATGCTGGCTACCAGACCACTACAAAATACCGAATGATCTAGAGATACGCTCATCACTGAACCGATATCGTAGGAATTTTTAAACAAGGAAGAATCACATACACCACACACATGAGCCCTGAAGAAGTCTCACTGGAGACGAAACGCGTTGGCTATGGCTATGTGAACATGAAATGTGAAATACAAAGGAATCTTCACCCATAAGAAATAAAGAAGAAAAATGTTGACATTTTGTGTCATATGCTTTGTTATCAAGCGGCTGTTGTCACATTGTGTTTACACTAAAGTATATAGTGCTGAACCTCTTGTGTGTTGGAATGTTGATGCAGGATTTATCCTACATTTGTGAGAGTAAATGAGGGAAGTACTCTCTGGTTTCGTGCACTATCCTTTACTTATTACAGTAACCACTGCCATTTGTTGTGTGCGGATTCAATTAGCCTCTACCCTCATTCATGTGTTTAAACTTTTCCCATAGGCAAAACATTCTTTGTTTTGCCAATAACGTTGACGCCATTTGACGAATCTTTACGAAATTTTCAAAATTAGTTTTCCATTTACTTGAGCTGCTGTGTGGAAAGATTCCCACAACACCAGCTACCAGTAGAGACAAGGGCATAACATCATCCTTACAGATCAATGATATAGGAACTCTTAGGGTACTTCATGAGATCAGTGATTACTGTCCAAGCGATAACACATCAACACCCATGGATCCTTTTGATCCTATACATATTAAAACAATGTCAGAACGTTTTCGGTTGGATCCAGGGTTAACAAGTGAGACTACATTTAGATCCAAATCAAGATATGTCCCACAGATAGCAAGGGACAATGTTGACATATTTCATGAGGCGGTAAATCAGTATTTAAACAAATTGTTAGGAGAAAAACAATGCATAGAAACAGTTTGAGAAATGAGTGGGAAGCGATCACTAAATTACAAAATGACGACACTATCGTTATCAAACCCTCCGACAAAGGAAGCAATGTGGTGATTTTTAAGTAGAGAAAAATGCTTACAAGAACCCCTGAGACAGTTGAACAACAACTTATGCTATGTAAGATTTAACAGACTCTATCTCAATAATCTGAAAGATAGATTCCTAGGCAAGCTTAAGGAATGGTTTGAAAACTAGCTCCTAAATTTGGACGAGTATCAGTTCCTTAAAAATGAGACACCAACAATTCCTACACTAGAGAATACCCCGGGTCGTCCAATAGTGTCATCCAAAAACAGCTTGTCTGAACACACTTCCATCTATGTTGATCATTTTCTTTCTGCTCGTGTAAAGGATTTAAAATCGTATGTGAGAGATACTAAAGACTTTTTGCAAAAAGTACAGGACATACATTGGGGAGAGGCACAATGGCTGGTATGCCTCGATGTTGAAAGTTTATATACGAGTATGCGCCACGAAGATGGTTTGAAAGCGTGTAAATATTTTTTACAATCACGAAACATACATCTGTTACAACACACACACATGCTGCTTCAGAGGATCAAAACTAGTCTTACTGAGCATATGTTCATCTTTGATAATGTATTGCACAAGCAGACACAGGGGACATCCTTGAGTACCTGTTTCGCCCCCAGCTATGCCAACCTGTTGGTAGGCTGGTAGGAGAAGTAGGTGCTCTGGAGTGAAGCCCTTGAAAAATGTACTGAAAAAATAAGCCTTTGGCTTAGATACATCAATGATGCATTTTTTTGTGTGGGAGGTAACTGAAAAGGAACTGAAAGCTTTTGTAATTGAATTGAACAACAATGAGATAAACTTTAAATTCAAGATGCAACATAGCCAGAAAAGTGTAGATTTTCGATACATAAGGCTGACGGTAGGGGATGGAAATGAACCTGTTGAGAAAGGAGACAGCGGGCAATTCCATTTTGCACGCGGCTAGTTGCCATCCCCCTAATCGAAGACGGAGTATACCTTACAGCGAGTTTTTAGGAGCCAAGAGAAACTGTAGCTCTAGTAAAAAATATGAAAAAACAAAAACGAAATGATAAGGAGATTCCAAGCTAGGAAACACCCTCATAAGATGATACAAATGGGAGCGACTAAATCAGACAAATGGAAAGAAGAGAAGCGCTCTTCAGCACTGTAGTGTCAGATGAGGAAACAAAAGAACAGTTAAATCCAATAAGGCTGATAACGAATTTCAACAACCAGTCGAGAGAACTCAAAGGGATTATCACTGAGAGGTGGGACATTCTCACACAATACCCGGTTCTTAAAACCAAACTGGAACTATCGGCCTCTATTACGTACAGAAAAGGCATGTCTCTTAAAAATATACTAGTCAAAAGCCATTTGGCACAACGCAAAACAAATTAGCTAGTGAGAGAGGGAGGTTACCATGGATATGGCAAATGTAAGGCATGTAGCCACAGTGAGAATGTAAAGGAGGTCACACTATTAAGAACTAAGACACAGTGGAAGATCACTGAAAACATTCACTGTGGTACAGATCTTGTTGTCTACATTATTATGTGTCCATGCAAAAAGTGGTACATTGGCTCTACCAGGTTTCCTGTAAAGAAACAAATCTTAGAACATTGGAGGACGATGGCACACAAAGACTTCAGCTACAGCACAGCAAGACACTTTCATGAGGCACACAATGGAGATTAGACACAGGCAAAGTATTTAGGTCTTGATACAATCCCCAAGACTCCAAGGGGGGAAAACCGTATCTAATCCCTATGTAGATTGGAATCAAAGCTCATCGTAAAGACAGGCAGTGTTTTCCCTGTAGGGATGAACAACGACAAAGAATTGCATGTGCACTTATAAAGAATACTGTAAGCCTCCTGACCCTACTCTTAATAAAGGAGTTTCTAGAATTGTAATCACCAACAAACCTCACTCTATCCTAAATTCCACTTTCACACTTTTTCTTTTTTAATAATCTTTGAATGTATGTTTATCACGTTTTAGCTCGTCGATGGCTATATGTAAATAATTGTAATTATTATTGCTCTCTCTTTGGCAGAATATCCTGAACCAAGAAATGCACGGATGGAAGAGTAGCCACAGTTTTACAAGTTAGGAGCATGGGGAGTGAATCTTCTCCTTTTCAAATAGTGACAACTAAGGTGAATTAAGAAGTCATATAATTTAGTCATGCAGAGGGGCACAGTGATATACTTCAAGCAAACAATAATCATTAAGATTTATGCATAACAAATCGGGTGTAGAACCAAACTTAAACGTATATTGTATGGTACCACATTACACCAAGAATGAGATTGAAAACCAAGAGTGTTGGGGTACTAGACCGAGATGGTAAATAATAAGGTAAAGGTACTATAAATGAACATTAATGTAGAAATGTGATTGCACAATGCAGGGGCATTATTCTAATACAGTGCTATACCGTGAAGTAGAAGTAAAAAGAACTCGTATTTACACAAAGAGCTGTGTTAATAATGCATTAAATGCTTAAACTAGTAAGCGTTATGCGTTACATGTATAATGAAATGCTCAAAAACATGAGTGGATAAAGTTGTACCATATTGAAATAGATTCGATAAAGTTGTACAAAATTGAATGTGAGTTGGGGAACAGTTCAGAGAATGAGAAACAAAGAAAGGTACTTAGCTGAAATTTGGTTCCTCTGCTCTTTGCGTAAACAAACATTCAGTTGATCCAATATAATTGTGCAAATATGAATTCTCTTGAAAGCTGCTTGAACAATGATATACTGGCATTACACTTTTGATTTATTTTGTGTTTATGTTTTACATGCACAATGAATAATTGGTTTGTAACTATGAAGAAATAGTCTGTTGTTTATGACAATTGAAAACATCATGATGACTCCTAAATGTTTAAAAAACATGGAAACTCGAAATACAATTTACTTGAGCAAGACCGCTTGAGGTCGAAAAACTTTGTCCTTTTTTGCCCGAATAAACTGAAACATCAAACCGCAACTGGAGTGGCTTGTTCTTTGCCCTGGAAGGTGAGGATCGTGAATTATAAATGAAGGCGGCGGTGTCCTCCTGAAACGAGCCCCAACCCGCATGGAAGGGCATCCTTAGACACCTCCTTTTGTTTGGATATATATATACTGGGAGTCTGGTAGAAGCAGAGGAGGAGCTGAAACATCCAGCTAGTGGGCGTGGCTACAGTAACATCAGGAGATTTAAACCTGCCCCAGGTGCAATGAACTGCTTGAAACCAGGCACTGAGGAAAGCCTTACGGCTGAAACGCGTCTGCCACGGCGTTACTTGAACTTTGATCCCTACGCGCTGTAAGTGATTTGCTGAATAAATTCCAATTGTTTTAATCCCTTCTTGTGTCGGGCTCATTCCTAGTAGTGAATGAGTATTGGACTTAATGTTTAAACCAGCAAGCATGCACTGGTAACCGGCACGCCCTCTCGGTTAGGTGTGACACGTAAGCCAGCACTTTTTGGACTCTGTATTTAAATGGAACATGTCACCCCCCTAAGCGGTTTCATTACCACAGTGTTTATACTCGACTGCACGGGGAGAGAGGCTGCAGTTTTTACTGCGGGGGATACATTTGGTTTCAGCCTGAAATCTTTCATCTTACTTGGATCTGCAGTTGGTAGAATGAGGTCCGGATGCCAACAGAATTTGGGACACCACTGGGAGTCTGGTAGAAACCGCTCACGGAAGTGGTCACCACGCCGAACTTCATCTACCAGCATGCAGCAGGTCCAAGCCCAGTGCGAGGTGTATCACGGTATGAAGCAGAGGAGGAGCTGAAACATCCAGCTAGTGGGAGTGGCTACAGTAACATCAGGAGATTTAAACCTGCCCCAGGTGCAATGAACTGCTTGAAACCAGGCACTGAGGAAAGCCTTACGGCTGAAACGCGTCTGCCACAGCGTTTCTTGAAATTTGATCCCTACGCGCTGTAAGTGATTTGCTGAATAAATTCCAATTGTTTTAATCCCTGCATGTGTCGGGCTCATTCCTAGTAGTGAATGAGTATTGGACTTAATATATATATAGATATAGATATATATAGATGTATGTATTTAACCTATTGGCAATACTCAGTAGGTAGTTATAGTTAGGACCAAATTTTCCAATAGACAAAACATTCTTTGTGTTGCCAATAACTTTGATGCCATTTGACACATCTTTATGACATTTTCAAAACTAGTTTTCCTTTTACTTGAGCTACTGTGTGGGAAGTTTCAGGGTGATTTGTCTAGTGGGAACCGAGAAAATGGGGGGATCCCAAAACATTTTATCACCAAGCAATGTCCATGGGGATTTTGCAGTTTTTTGACACAACTACTGCAGAAACTGCAAAATTGTTTTACACAAAATTTGACAGAAAGCTAGATCTTGTTCCAGAAATAGCCTTTTTCTAATTAAGTGTAAGTCCATTCAGTAGTTTTGGAGTTGGTAAACAAATAAAAATGTGCATATCTAGGGACGCGGATACTTGTGGATCCAAAGCCATACAAAAACAATGGTTACAGGGACATTGTAGTAAGGTTTACGTTTTGCCCTCACAAAATCATAGAAATTCAGCAGTTATAGTTATATAACTGGGAAACTGATGGGAAAAGATAGGAATTTACCATATTGCCTTAAATATGGCGCATTCCTGCCCTTTTCTGTTGTATCCCTTATTGAATGTCTAATGTGATGTCCATACTTGTGTGGGATCTCTGAACGTATTGTTCATTAATGATCATGTTTTTAGTTGATCTTGCGCCACTCATACAGTGTATTCTGTGTCAAGCACAACAGAACCTTTTACTCATGCCATAAAGTAACTTTAAGCAATGAGTCATAGTTTCTTAACATACGTATAACTATAAGTATAACTATAACTGCTGAATTTCTATAATTTCGTGTAGGCAAAAATTAAACCTAACTTTATCATCCCTGTGATCTTTGGTTTTTTCAGTGAATATATATAAATTCACTGAAAAAAACAAAGGTTACAGGGAAGTTATAGTTAGGCCCAGATTTCACTCACTCAAAACCATTGAAATTCAAAGGTTATTGTATGAGTTGTCTCAAGTAACTATAACTTGTGCCCTGAGGCAACTATAATACGCGCCCTCGCTATGCACAGTTTTCTCCTCAATCATTTTACAACAAATATTGCAGTGATTTAATCAAGAATGTCATAGAAGATGTCATGACTGATGAAATATGTGGGGTAATTAGCAGTGCATGGCATGAGTGTTACCTTAGGGCACGAGTTATAGTTACTTGAGATAACTCCAACTCTAACTGCTAAATTTGAATGGTTTTGTATGAGTAAAATCTGAACCTAGATATAACATCCATGTAACCTTTGTTTTTTTCAGTGAATTTCTAAGGTTTTTAAAATGTTATTTCCTAATTAGAACATCTCTGTAACTTTTGTTTTTTTCAGTGAATTTTCATGGTCTTTAGCACTATATCCTAACTATAATGTACCTGCAGCCTGGGTGTGTGAGGGGATGTGTGAGTGGTTGTGTGGGTATGTAAGTTGGTATGTGAGTGTGGTGGATGTGTGAGTGTGTGTGTTACTAGCTGTGAGTGTCTGCGAGTGGGTGTGGGAGTTGCTGTGAAGGTTTTGTGAGTCATTTTGTGGGTATGTAAGTGGGTGTGAGAGTGAGTGTGTGAAAACTGTGTGGGGGTTTGAGTAGTTTTGAGGGTCAGTGAGAGAGTGTGTGAGTAGAAGTATGGGTGTTATTATTTATTATTATTTATATGGCGCACGAATCATCCCCAAGGGGATCTCTCAGCGCCTGGGAGGCAGGCATCTGCATGCAGTGAATTTCAGTTAAATAGCCAAGTTTTTAGGTGTTTCTTAAAGATAATTAAGGTGGGACACGACCGCAGATCTTCTGGCAATGCATTCCAATATTTGGGAGCCAGATTGGAAAAGGCTCGACCACCCATCTTAACTTTTTTAATTCTCAGCGTTTGAAGGAGCTTTTGGCCACTGGATCTTAACTGTCGTACCGGGGTATACCATTCTAATTTCTTCGTAAGGTATTTAGGTCCCCGTCCAAAAAGTGCTTTAAAAACTAGGCACAAAAGTATGAATACTGCTCTTTTCCTAATAGGAAGCCAATGTAACTCTCTCAATAACGGTAGGGATGGAGTACGCGCTGGTTTGTTTAATGCTAGGCGTGCCGCCGTATTTTGAACGACTTGTAGCCTAGAGTGCAGGTCCTCCCTCATCCCCACTAGGAGAGCATTTCCGTAATCTAGTCTACTGGCTAGAAGTGCCTGTATCAAAACCCTTTTAGTGGCGAGAGGAATCCAAGGAAAAATCTTTTTTAATGTGCGCATCAGTCCAAAACACTTGGGTGTGTGAGTGTTTATGTGGGTGTGTAAGTGGGTGTGGGAAAGATGTGTGGGTATGTGAGTCATTTTGAGGGTCTGTGATTGGGTATGTAAGTGGTTTTGTGGGTAAGTGAGTGGGTATAAGAGTGGCTGTATGGGTGTGTGAGTGGGTGTTTGAGTGAGTGTGTGAGTAGGTGTGTAGATCTGTGAGAGAGTGTATGTTTTTTTTTTAAATTGAGTTCGGGATCTCTGGAACCTTCCTGAATCCACCCGAATCCATGATGATCCTGGGAGGATTAGCGACTCCTGGTATGGTAATTAAGAAAATGTGGTTGAACAATTTCTTCCCCACAAATGATCCCTCGAAGACCCCTCTATCAGTCCCATGGAGTCAGGTTATCTCTACCCTGACCCATTCTAATATGTTTTACTTTATTTTCCATGCAAGGAGCCAAGTCACAAAGAAATAAATGGTGGCCACAACTTTCCTATCAGGTTGTGGCCAACCAATCACAGCATTGCTGTTGGCGCATGGATTATCAAATCCAAAAAGGATCTGAGAAGGATCCGCGTCCCTATATATAAAAATTTGGATTTCCCTTAATATTTCAAAAACCTTTGAAGAAATTTACACCAAATGTAGTGAAAGAGCCACTCTTGTGGTTTGGCACCCTATGATGACCTCCAACTACCACCATTTTAACTGACTTTAGTGTGTTATTTTACCCTAGCCTTAATGTAGGATGGTCGTGCAGATATCTGCTTCTCTTCTATCCTGTAATCTTGCTGTCTTTCTTTGACATGGCCTCATGTCATTCTGCTTTCTGACTTTACCTTGCTTCAAACTTTTCTGTGTGCACAGTGGTGCTTGTAAGTTGTGTGGATGAGAATTATAGGTGCTGACTATTGCCTTTGACAGGGCCTCATGTCTGACTCTGCCTTGCTGCTGCATGTACAGCAGTGCTTGCAAGTTGTTTGGGTTATTCACATTCAAGGTCTTGCTGTTTTCCTGAGCGATTGTTTTTGTTTAGTGTACTGTGGAAGTCCTTGTGAGAGCTTCGTCAAGACAGAGGCTGGAAGAAGTGCAAATGGAGGAAGAGACTTGAGAGCTCCTTAATGCCATGAGGATGCTTGCTTGGAACTTGGCCAGTTCTGGTAAAATTCCTCTGGTGGTGGGAGGAGGTATTTCACGAATCTTCTAGTGTGTTTAAAGCTGAGGGTTGCAGGCTGGGAGTTCAGGAGTTTGGAATCCGAGCGAGGGCAGACGTGTCTATCTCGGAGTGACCCTGGTTTCTGAAGCTCTGATACCCAGCTGTGTGAAGGCTCCTCCGGCTGGAAGTGGGCTAAGATGCTAGGTGATGTATTAAGTTTTGTGGTTATTGCCATTGTGATGTGAGCCAGTGGCTGTGATCGTTTGACGTGTTTTCTTTGTGGTGCGGGAGGTGCACATCCAGAGTGATCCTCTACTGTGTATATATAGTGTATATATATAAAATTGCACATCTCAAATAATTTGCACTTAATATAGCATATTTTGCACATGCGTAATTTGCACATTTACGTTGCGTATTTTTTGCACACATGCTCTATGTCGCCAAATAATAATATGAATAGCAAATATGATATGCATTTATCCAGGCGCCATATGACAATTTGCAAATTTTTGTTGTATTAAGATTTACAGCGTACTTTGCACATGCGTATTTGCACACTTGTGTCGCGCATGTCATGCACTGTTGTGTGATACGTGCTGTATAAATAATACGTATGGCAAATATGATATGCATACATCAGGTTACTAAATGTCAATGTATATATTTATAATGCACCCACATTAGAGATGTTGACACAATTTGTTTATTATGTATTACAACATAGTAAGAGAAGAAAGAAAAGAGAAAAAAAGCCTACACTGTTAGTATTTTGCTACTGTCCATTATCACGTGGTGTAAATATAAAAAATCAGAAAAAAAGAAAGTATATATGTTTAAATTGTACCGCTGTTTCGTTATGTGATCAAGGGCACTGGATGCCCGAAACGCGTCGTGAGGAGTGATTTGATGAGAAAATAAACTCACCTGTGATTTTGAACTTTCGTGTGGGACGTTGTCTTTCGTGTTCGCCGCAAGGAGGTACAGGAAGTGTTGTGATACTAATTCACGGAAGTCTGGTTGCTTCCGCTTCAACAGTCCCCTCTCCACAAGTTGGTGGCAGCCCTCAACCGAACTTTTGCTGTGGATCCGAAAAGGAATTTTGGCTGCATACCCCCCACGAGCCGTGAAAACGTACACCAGGAAGCAGACACCCAAGTTTGAAGTCAGAGGACTCGCGAAGGTATACTGCACATACTGGTGAGTAAGACGGCATCTACGTAGGCTGGGGATTTGCGTGAGTTCACACAGGGCTATTTTCTTTCAACAACAATATCAACGTTGTTTGTATGTATCACTGAGAAACGCCTCAAAACATGTCAAGTGACGCGGTACGAGAACGTGAGGCAGAAGCTGATATTTTATTCGGTAATTTACCAAGAGTCAATCCGAATGCTGTATCCATCAATGAATTAAATGGCAATACAGACACCGATGTCAATTTCATGCTGAAGAACGTAGAGAAAAAAATGAAAAATGAAATAACGAAGTGGTGGGAGCACAAATCCCTGACAAAATATGTGGAGGTGGATAGAATACCTCGGGGATTGAGAATTCTCCTGGCTCCTAGTTTTGACAACCCCAACCCAGCAATGCTAAGAGAATGGGGTGAAAGTAACCTGGCAGCATCCATGAATTTGGTACGCATATTAATTAAATATGCTGAAATTGATCGCCAAGTGCTGCTGGCGGAAATTGAAACAATCAATAAAGATTTGGACAAAATTGATAATAAAAAAGATTTTATCTCAGCAAAACGGAAAGAAATTGACGCACGCCTAAAAAAACATGAAGAAAAGATAAAAGCAAGAAAGGCACACAAATTTGCTCATGACCAGGCGGACTATGAGTTGGGCCAAATTTACACATTCGCACGTAAATATGACAATGCAAGAAAATTAAAAGCGAGCAGTAATAATAAACCCAATGCTATACGTCTTGCACAAACAGGCAACATCGAGACAAGCATCATTGAAACTGACACTGAATCTCTCACAAGTGGATCAAGTATTGAGGGCCTAAACGTTGAAAGAACACCCAATGATGCAATTGTGACTCTGGGCGAAGAGGTTGATTTTTTAGCGGATGCTCGGAGACAGACTCTGAGACCGCGAAACGAAAGGAACAACACAGGAAAAGACGAAATGCAATTAGAAGGACGAGGCGCCGCAGGCGGAAACGCGAAGAGGAGAGGAAATCAGCAAAAACATTGGCGCAAAATGTAGAACCTGATGAGAAAACCATCATAAATTTATCGTCCATAACGTTAACTAAGGCCGAGGAACAACTTCTAGCCTTGGGACTCAATTATTGCCCTGAAAGCAACTTTGATTACGCCACAACAAGAGTAGACATTTTTTGCTTTATACGTAAACTAAAATTAAAGAAATTCTTCATGATTAAAACAGGACTTGAAAAGAAAAAGAACTTTGAAGATATGACTAACCAGTATAAACTACAAGCTTCTGATGTACAAACATTGTTGACTATGCATGAATTAAGAAACAATGAGCATGAAAAACCCTTACAGTCAACTCAACAAAAATTACGCACAATCGATTTACTCCAAAAGGGTGCAGGGGAAAGCCCCTATAAAGCTAAGTCTACATTTTTGCCAATCATGCCCAAGGACGCTGTGGATATTTTCCATGAACGTGTCATAGATGAAATAAAGAAACTTCATCGTCAAGTTAACTATAAAAAAAGGAAATCAAATTTCAATCAAAAACATTATCAGAATTTGATAAAAAAACTCAGCGATGACAATGAAATAATTGTGAAAAAATCAGATAAAGGTGGCAACATCGTTCTTTGGCCTAGAACACAATATACACAGGAAGCCATGCGACAACTAAACGATGTAAATTGCTATGAGAAATCCACAACTTTAGCTTACAATAAAGCGAAAGAATCATTAAAGAAAGAATTGAAACAATGGAAACAGGAGGGACTTATATCCACAGAAGAATACCAATTCATGTTTAATGAATATCCAGTCCTTCCCTTCCTTTATTTACTGCCAAAAATTCATAAAGGAAAGGTCCCAGTTCCCGGACGCCCCATTATTTCAGCAATCAAAAGTATGACTGAACAGGTGGGGCGATATATTGATTTTTATTTACAAGAAATGGTAAAGACATTACCTTCCTTTGTCAAGGATACGGGAGACTTTATAAACAAGCTAAAGGACATTTCGTGGAATAATGATCTGATTCTAGTAATTCTTGACATAGAATCGCTTTATACTAGTATTGAGCATTCATGTGGAATCAATGCTATAGAATATTTCTTGAGTTTTAGACCATGTGAATATTTTATGCACAACAAAATGCTGTTATCCTTAATTACCTGGTGTCTGAATAACAATTTTTTCATGTTTGGGAAAGATATTTACAGGCAAATACAAGGTGTTGCGATGGGGGCCTGCTTCTCCCCTAGCTACGCGTGTTTACACGTGGGCTATTGGGAGGAGCGGGTCCTCAGGACGCAACAAAAGGAAATGTTTAATACAAGAATTATGCACTGGTTGCGGTATATTGACGATGTTTTTATGGTATGGAATGGAGATTCCAAAAGTGCAGAGGATTTTATTAGAACTATTAATATGAATTGTTTTAACCTACATTTTACATCTTGTATTAGTCCTATCAAAATTGGATTTTTAGACGTCTGCATTCAGATCAAGAACTGTGAATTAGTTACCACTGCTTTTAGAAAACCAACAGCAGGAAACGCAACATTACACGCAACCAGTGCACATCCCAAACATTTAATCAGCAGCATTCCTTATGGGGATATTTTAAGACTGAAGCGTATATGTAGCTGTTCAGAAGAATTCGAAAATTGTCAAAATGAAGCCTTGATTAGATTAAGGAAAAGGGGTTATTCAAATAAAATACTAACAGAAGCAGTGACAAAAGCCAGTAAAAGATCGAGGGCATCTCTCTTACCAGATGTAACGGAAGAGGAAGGACATAACATTATATCGGATGAATCACCTAGACTTATCACAACTTTCAGTCGTGAGGAAAGGAAAATCAGAGCCATAATGAACAAAAATTGGCCCATTGTCCTTGCCGATAATGTCCTTAGCAACAAGCTTCCTGATAAACCCACCATTACATTCAGAAAAAATCAATCCATGGGGGGACAATTATCTAAAAACTGTCCTGAACTTGCACAAACTACTTCATGGTTAAAACCTAGAAAAGGTTTCTTCAAATGCACAAGTTGTTGTGCATGTAAATTCGGTATCAACACTATCAATTATAACACTCCATTTAGAGAAAATGGGGTAGACATCAAGGGCAATTACAACTGTCGTACTGATTATGCAATATATGTACTCACATGCACCTGTGGGCTTAGGTATGTGGGAAGTACCAAGCTCCAGGTGCATGTGAGGATACTGCAACATCTTCGAGCTATCATCAACAGCGATCCGGCATATCCGGTCGCTCGTCATTTCAAAGAAGTTCACAACAAAGATATTAATTGCCTTTCTTATTTTGTAATTGACTCTGTTTTAGCTTTACGCAGAGGAGGAAATCGAGAAAAAATACTTAGACAGCGAGAGACAAAATACATTTTAGAACTTGACAGTAAATTTCCTAATGGTCTGAACAACACAGAAGATATGCACACCTTTTTATATTTTTAACTGGGCTCAGTTTTAATTTGCATGACATTATATGACCTTATTAGGATATTACTGATACATAACATTGTATTTATTCTCACATACCTATGTGGAGGTATGGTCATTGTATCAGCAGGTTCATTAAATCGCTGTGGGTACTCGAATTTTCTTCACCAAATATCTGTCTAAACTGCCTCAACATTTTTCCTTAAATACTTTTTTTCTTAAATAGAAATTTTTCTTTGGGAATAGATTTTAGAGATCTATTTGCACTAGACACTTTAATTCACTAGTAACATCAAGAACATTCAGGCTATTATGTATGTCAATAGGAATATCTCAAATAATAAGTCGGTGCACTTAACAGTTGTAAATTAACTTTTATGCGAAACTGAGCATATATGATTGCATTTTTTGCACAGCAAATCCACATTTATGTGGAAAATTGCACATCTCAAATAATTTGCACTTAATATAGCATATTTTGCACATGCGTAATTTGCACATTTACGTTGCGTATTTTTTGCACACATGCTCTATGTCGCCAAATAATAATATGAATAGCAAATATGATATGCATTTATCCAGGCGCCATATGACAATTTGCAAATTTTTGTTGTATTAATACAGAAGATTTACAGCGTACTTTGCACGTGCGTATTTGCACACTTGTGTCGCGCATGTCATGCACTGTTGTGTGATACGTGCTGTATAAATAATACGTATGGCAAATATGATATGCATACATCAGGTTGCTAAATGTCAATGTATATATTTATGATGCACCCACATTAGAGATGTTGACACAATTTGTTTATTATGTATTACAACATAGTAAGAGAAGAAAGAAAAGAGAAAAAAAGCCTACACTGTTAGTATTTTGTTACTTTCCATTATCACGTGGTGTAAATGCAAAAAAATCAGAAAAAAAGAAAGTATATATGTTTAAATTGTACCGCTGTTTCGTTATGTGCTCAAGGGCACTGGATGCCCGAAACGCGTCGTGAGGAGTGATTTAATGAGAAAATAAACTCACCTGTGATTTTGAACTTTCGTGTGGGACGTTGTCTTTCGTGTTCGCCGCAAGGAGGTACAGGAAGTGTTGTGAATATATACATATATATATATATATATATATATATATATATATATATATATATATATATATATATTTTTTTTTTACGTTTGTACGTTAGGACTACTCGAATAGCGGCATTCTCTTCTTTTTGTTCTTTTGGGTATTTCAAAGTCTGTGCTCGGGGAATTGCTCTTGCTCTTGCTTGACCCTGTTTATATCTTTCTCACTGTATCCTCTTTGTTAGAATCTTATTGCTGTTTCTTTGGATGTTCGTTCCATTTCCAGGTCATCGGAGCAGTTGCGTCTCATACGCAAAAATTCCCCATACGGAATACTCTTCTTCAATTGGGGGGATGAAAACTTTCACCATGTAAGATGCTGTTAGTTGCCGTTGGTTTTCTATATAGTTTGGTTTTGATTTCTTCATTTTCTATGTATACAGTTACATCTAAGAATTGAATTTCTTGATCGCTGATGTTGTGAGTGAATTGTAGACCTATTTCATTGGTGTTCAAAATGTTTATGTATTCTTCAAATTCACTCTGGCTACCACTCCAGATAAGGAATAGGTCGTCGATGTAACGTAACCATAGTTCTGTTTTGGAAGTGTATGTTTCATTTTCCTCTTTCCAAGCTGTTAGCTTCTCCCACCAACCCATCGTAAGGTTGGCGTAGCTAGGAGAAAATGAAACTCCCATAGCAGTTCCGCACTGCTGGGAGTATATTTGACCATCAAAGATAAAGATGTTATTGTGAAGACAAAGCTCAATCATTTCCATGAGCATCGTTGTATGTTTAGATTGTCGTATGCTGCATTGTTTCAAGAAATACCCAACAGCTTGTAATCCAACATTGTGTTCAATGGAGGTATATAGTGATACTACATCGATTGTTGCGAGATAGTATCCTTTTTGCCAACCAAGATCAGACAGGATTCTTAAAAAGTCCCCTGTGTCTTTTATGTACGATGTTAAATTAGTGACTAGTGGTGCCAAGAAGAAGTCCACATAATCTGAAACATTTTCGTATAATGAGTTGCAACTTGACATTATGGGCCTGGCTGGGGGATTGATTAAAGTTTTATGTATCTTCGGTAAGAAGTACATAGTGGGCATTACTGGACTGTCGTTGCTCAGAAATAGGGATTCTTCTGGTGTCAATAATCCCTCTTCCTGCAATTTCTTGATTCTCATTTCTAGATTTAACGTTAGATCATTGAGTGGATTGTTAGTTAATTTGACATAGTTCTTATGGTCATCCAGTTGTCTTGTAGCCTCTTTAATGTAGTCAATTTTATTTTGAATGACTACATTGCCCCCCTTGTCTGCGGGTTTAATTATGATCTTGTCATTTTTCATAAGGGTGTCAATTGCAAGTCTCTCCATTTTGTTCAGATTTTCCTTCTTATGGTTGTTGTTTGTTTTAGTCAGTGTCTCTAAGTCCCCGACCACTAGATCATGAAAAGTGTCTATTCTGTTGCCTGGGCTAAGGACAGGACAGAATTTAGATTTTGATTTGAAAGCAGTTGGTTCTATTTTATCAGTGCACGTTTGTAAATGCTGTAGGGCTTGAGATTCAGTTGCATCATCGTTGTTTGTCATCAATTCGTACGCAGTAACCAGGACAGGTATGTCTTCTATTGTGAGGTCACTGGTCTTAGGTGCCGCTTTTCTTTTGATTGCTGTTTTCGTATTCGAGAATCTACTAAAGAACTTAGCGAGTTTCAGTTTTCTGACGAATTTGTAGATATCGATCCTTGTATCTACATGATTGTGATGTTGTTCTGGGCAAAAACTTAATCCTTTGTTAAGTACATTCCGTTCATGGGAATTGAGTTTGTAGTCAGATAGATTCATGATTAGATTTACTTTTTCCTTTTTTAATTTTTTCATTTCTTCAGACGATTGCGTAGCGGGTAGCTTTTTGGTTGTTCCGCCCCCTCTTCTCGTTTTTCTCCTTCTTTTGAGGATTGATGATAGGCTCTTCCTCTCCCACGGCCTCGTCCTCTTCCTTGGCCTCTTGGGTTCTTTTGGTCGATGTACATCAACTTCATTTCTTCTAAAAAAGTAAAGTGCCCTGTTCTTGTTGTTCTTTCTTCTTCACTTAATTCTGATTCTGATCCACTTGTTACTGGTGCGTTTAATGTTGCTTTTGTATTCTTGCCCATTTGTTCTTTCAGTACTTCAAATCTTCGAGCAAAGGTTAGAATAGCCCCTGTTTCATAGTCCAGTTGATCTCTCCTGAACTTTCTCTGCTTTCGTTGTTCTACCTCATTTTCATGTCTATCTAAGTTTTTCTCCATGTCTTTTCGCAATTGTTTGCTTTCTTCCTCTTGATTGAGACTGGTGATCTGTGATTCAAGTTTACTGATGCTCTCATGTAGCTCCTATATCCTTTTTGGCGTACTTAATTACAATGAGTACCATGTTTTTCGAACGCTGCATGCTGTTCTTGCCCCATTCTTCGAGCATCTCAGGCTTAGTGTCAGGATGATTAGGGAGCGTAAAGATTCTCAGTCCTCTTGGTATTCGATCGTATTCAATGTATTTTTCTAGCGTAATCACTTCCCAGCTTTTGGTAATTTCTTTTTTTAATAGTCTCTCAAGTTGAATGAAAAGTTGTTTGAGATTTTTGCCCTGACTGATGTCCTGGTCACTAGTCATTTCTTTTTGTGTTGTTGTGCCTGCTCTCACGAACATGGTTTCTGCTCGTTGCATGCGTTTGGCCGCTCTCGCTTCCATGCTTGTCAATGATACGATTGTCCGCCGAGACTCACACTCGGTGGTTAACTGGTTGTTTGGTGTGCACTTATCCCTTAGCTTCCTTTGCATCTACTCAGGTTTTACTATCCTGATGGTGCATGCTACGACATTCACAGTTTGATAGGGGAGAGAAAGATGAAGCCGCCTACCTGGATGTTTCTCCGTTGTAGCGGGGTCCTCCGACTCCGGTCCGCTGGATACTCCACACGGCAGGGGGGGCTCCAAACAACTCCTCCTATTGCTTCGTCGGTCACAGCGTTCGTCTTGCTGTATATTCACAGTGTGGTGACTCGAATGATTGTGCTGTTGATGTACTGGTTCCCAATACAGCCACTGACTCCAAATCAATTACGAGACTAGACGAGAACAGTTCCCGAGTCTCGTATTTCGTCACTGCTTCACTGGATTTTCAATGTCGGGCGCCTCTCTCTTCACAATGTCGACTCGTCAAACGGCCCCAAGGGAGAGCGCGCTATTCCATAGCGGGTGCCAGTGTCGAGAACGGGCCAGTCCTCGATTCAATTTTTCACCGATTTCCTCAAAGAAGGAAACACTGCACACCAAGGAGGTTATGTGATTCAGGATTTTATTCTTCCGTGCAAATAGTCACCAATCTCCACCACCAACGCGTTTCAACCACAATCGGTCTTGCTCACGGTATGTGAGTCTTTTTTCAATGTTCTTTATTTATAGTAATACCCATATTAGCCTTTAGGAGGAATTATGGGAATTGTAGTTTCATTTCAATTGTATCATTTTGACATGTTTACGATATATTAATTGATAGATTTTATTTCAATGTATCTATTCAGGGAATTAATTGTATCCGTGTATTCTGATTATTTACATTGTGTCAATGTAGATGGTATACATGATTGAATTCTTATTTGTTCCAACCATGGATTATAAGATAATTGCTTAGTGCATAAACTGGATGCCCGAAACGCGTCGTGAGGAGTGATTTAATGAGAAAATAAACTCACCTGTGATTTTGAACTTTTGTGTGGGACGTTGTCTTTCGTGTTCGCCGCAAGGAGGTACAGGAAGTGTTGTGAATATACATATATATATATACATATATGCATATATATATATATATATATATATATATATATATATATATATATATATATATTACCTACTGGCGGTCGCCAGTAGGTAGTTATAGTTAGGACCACGTTTCCATAGGAAATCCGCAACATTCTATTTTGAATAACTTTGGCGCCGGTCGACGAATCCTCGCGAATTTTTCAAAATAGGTGGGGCGCTACGCTCCGCTCCTACCCTGAAAGTCTCGGGGGGATTCGTCAAGCGGGGGCTGAGATAAAAGGGGGGTCCCAAAACGCGTTTTTCCCATGCATTTTTCCATAGGACCTTTAGACAGGGCTACAGCCCGAACGGCTGAACAGAATTACTAGAAATTTGGCAGAGAGGTAGTCCTCAGGTCAAGGAAGTGCCTTTTGTAGGTTTGGTGTAAATCTGTTCAGTAGATTCTGAGAAAATAGCCTTTAAATCAATATATATATCTGAGCCAGCTTACGGTGCGCTTACGGTACGCTTACCGTACGCGTACGGTGGCGTGCGCGAGCACGATTCTGATTGGCTCTTAGATCTTAGTAAACATTCGAATCGGCCGAAACCAGGAAGCGGCGGCCGCCATTTTCTCTCTCGCACTGAGAGTTAGGTTTTAAAATAAAGCCCAAAAACATGTAAAGGGGCTGTTTAGACAGCTCCCACACACATAGCCATGTTGAGGGAGTCCCCAAAGATCCCCCAAGGGCAAAAATGTAATTTTTATTTTTTCGCTAATTTCGCCGATTACGCTTACCGTACGCGTACGGTAAAAAATTATAAAAAAAAAAAAAACTATCCACACTCTCCCCACCCCGTGTGCAATTGGTGGCCGAAGGCCTCCAATTGTCCATGGCTTAAAAGAGGTGTGATAAACTATAATATTTTTTAAAAAAATAATAAAAGAAAAAATTATCCACACTCTCTCCACCCCGTGTGCATGGCTTATAAAAATTACGAAAAATTAAAATATTACCTTTCAAAACGAAGTGCATCATATGTCCTCCATGTGCGCACGGTGCGCGAAGCGCATCGTGCGTACATGGCCCATCTAGCGTAACGTGGGCACGCGGTGCGCGTAGCGCACCGCGTGCCCACCGTGCGTGCACGGCACTAACTGCGTAAAGTGGGCGCGCGGTGCACGAAGCGCACCGCGTGCTTACTGTGCGCGCACGGAACGAACTGCGTTAAGTGGGCGCGCACGCCACGAATGGCGTAATGTAACTTAGCATTTAAAAAAACGTACAAATTCACTGAAAAAACCATAGGTTTCACACACGTTATAGTTAGGAATTAGCATTTAAAAAACCTTGCAAATTCACTGAAAAAACCATAGGTTTCACACATGTTATAGTTAGCGGAAATTTTACTGATAAAAAACCAGTGAAATTCCCCCGTTATAGTTAGTGCAGGCAACTATAACTCACGCGACCGCAATCTTCTGCTGATGACATATGTGTCTTTATGAAAAAAAAATATTTGTTATATATGTATAGCTAAAAATGTATGGAAGAAGACATGGGCAAATAAGTGTCTAAATACAGTATTAGCATCAGCAGAGGATTGCGGTCGCGTGAGTTATAGTTGCCTGCACTAACTATAACGGGGGAATTTCACTGGTTTTTTATCAGTAAAATTTCCGCTAACTATAACATGTGTGAAACCTATGGTTTTTTCAGTGATATATATATATATATATATATATATATATATATATATATATATCTCTTTCTGATCTCTTGCAGGACGTCCAGTGTATCTTATCTTATATCAGTTATTGCTTGTTTATTAATCAGTATTATAGTTTGCACAGTTATTGATTCTTGCCTTTAGATTATAGGTTTGCTACATATATTTGAATCTTATGCATTTGGTATCTGAGATAGCCTTTGTTTAGAGAGTATTATGTAATAAACCCCAAGCCTTATTTTAAAAGTGATAGAGTCTTTGTATTTTGTTAAATAAAACCAATGGTGCAATGATATATTTGCCTTCCAGGTGGGAGTGCAGGGATTGGGTGTGGCCTATTGGTGAGAAGCCACATTCAAAACACCAAATCAGACGCCAAAGATATAGGCAAGTCAAAAAACGCTTTTCCTTGCATAGGGATTTGAACTACTGTTTGCCACCTAAACAATGATGTAAACCTTCAACAAAGGAAGAACATTGCAATCTAATAGTTATCACAATGTGATTGCCACAATGTAACGTACCGTGATGTAATACATAGAGTTGTTACAACTAACATTCTGCCCGGGAGCCTGTTCAAAATACTGCCTTTTCTCTTGAGACAAGTCCACTTCGGGTACCGGCCCTCTAAGTAAATTCACAATTTTTAAGATGGATTCAAATAAAAACATCTACATCCTAATTGCTTCCTTACTCTTTTTGACAGTTCTTACTCATTTGTATGCAAACACTGCATGCATCACAATTCATGTTGATAACGTTTTCTGTTTTTGCTTTGGTCACTTGTCGTGCTCATTATTTACACCCATTACAGCTGTTTTTATGCAAATATTATGTGCAGTGAATTTGTTGTTGCTGCTGGCTCTCCTTCTTGAGATTGGTTACAGAGAGCTGTGTTATGCTCATGATAGTGTTAGCCTTACCTGACCTTTATCTACAGAGTAATTAACATTTCATAAAACCAAATGAAGAAATAGACAGGGTAAACAAGTATGTCAGTATCAAATTAAGAGCTGTATACCATTATTAATATTGCCCATTATATGAACATCTTGGTATAAAACACAGTGTTACAAATAACATTCCACACCTGATTCATTATTGTGTCTTGCCAAGTCCTTGTACTGTTGGTGTATGTTAATGAATCTCATTTGTATATCGTTATCTCTGCAAGTGACAGCGCAGCAGGAAAATAACGAGTTAGATGAATGCTAGTGTTTATGCCCTCCAGTATATTTTTTTCTAATGCTAATCCATTGTCTTCATGGAAGTCAGATGTTTTATTACTGTGTATTTGTAGTTATTCACTTTTATTTTGTAACCTTATTGGTGAAGGAGACTACACCATGGCCTGCTGTTTACTAACCTAATATGAATAAAGTGAAGACAGAACCCCAAAAATAAAAAATTGAAATAGTGCTCATAACTTCTAAAAAATGATTTACTGACTTGTTCATCTTAAAGAATTGCACAAAACTGTCTTGTGCAAATTTTTTGCCGTTTGTTGCTAATGAGGAAAACTCCCACATTTTGTATCTGTATGCCTCAGGTCTAATGACGAGATGGCAAAACGTATGTGGGCATATTTATGAGAGGCATGTGTGGTGTTTGCACCATGCAACGTGGTACGTGCGTAAAACAAACTTCTAAGTCACGCTCTGAGTGGCTTCATAAATCTGGAGTAATGCAGTGCAAATTGCTGTGCTACTCTGCCCTGGGAAGGCATTCCATTGGCATTGCTTGATTGTTCCCATGAAACTCCCATGGAGTTTGACACATTCCCTGATTTACAAGAACATGTAAACCTGGGAATGCACCAAAATGTTACTCCTTCCTAGGGAAGGTGTAACAAGGAGACATATCTCTATTTCTCCTAATTTCTTCCTCATTCTATGTTGCGCTATTCTGCAGCACACATAGAAAGAGGAGTAGGTCTCCCAGGATTGTGTTTGTGAAGGAAGGTACCTATTCCTGCACAAAAGCAATCCTGCATGCAACACAGACACCCTTGCACCATGGAACAAGGGCGCCTGCTTAGGCGATAGGCTGCCAGAAGGGTGACAGTACATGGCAAAGGACAGGAATGCCCCGTATTGCCCTAAATGCAGTGCATTCCTGTCCTCTCCCTGTCACGCATTGCTGAGCAGGAAGGTGACTTGCTGTGCTGCACTGCATGACTTGGCCATACAAATGGCCCGAGGTGTTGTACCTCTTGGTGAGTGACGTATTTTTGAATGTCTAATGTGATGTCCATGTGTGTGTGGGATCTCTGTAGGTATTGAACACTACTGATCATGTTTTCGGCTAATCTTTTTTCACTCCTATAGTGTATTCGGTGTCAAGCACAGCAAAACCTTTTACTTTGGAAATTCCTGTATTTTGAGCTTGCTTAGATCCCCCTGCCTATCATTTTAAGGAACACCCATTCAAGTCAAGTCAAAGATTCTTTATTTGATTAAATATACAAAATAAAAGATACATAAAACAATAAAAAAGAAAGCAACATCACTGCATTTCAAATTTTACTTATAAAACTAGGCTAAAACAGATGTTCATGCTCAGGTAACATGAAGGGGGCTAGCAGCAAGGCCTCTTAGCACTAGTTGACCTATGCCACCTACATTTAAAGAAAGACATGTCAATACAAGAAGTGCATAAGATGGGCGCCACCCCTTTATGAAGTGCTTCAAATTTCAGTATTAGCTATCGCGAGACAAATTGAAATGGAGTGTGCCAGTTGCACTACACTATGTATAATTACCATATCTCAAGATGAGTGACAAAAAACGTTTCCTAGGATTGATAAAAAATGTGCATAACACCGAAAAGTGCAAAGTGGACTGAGTCGAGTAATAGCCACTCTCGTACAGAAATACTATTTGCACTGCGCATATCTCTCCCCGGCCAGGTTTTTTAAAGCAGGCCTCCTTCCGAGCCAAGCATGTAACCGCTGCTGCCACACTCCGGTGGATTTCTGTCATATGCTGGGCATGCCCCATCATAGCGCGCTAATCGAATCTGTTATCGCTGAACTTTCGGATGCGTTGTAGGTGCTGACTTTAGAGCTCTCTCCCTTGATCCTGCTGGCAGTGGATGATGGAGCGAGTGGGTCACGAGCCGACAGAGCCGTATTGGGAATGGCTCTTATGCTTGCTAAACGTCACATTGCAGCTCAATGGAAGGCCGCCACGCATCCGCAGTTGTCCCTGTGGAGACTACGGGTGGACTGGTGCGCCCAACAGGAGAAGCTAGTATACGAGGCACGGTTTGCCCTTCTAAGCATGCAAAGGATTGGAGTTGATGGTTTGGGGTCGCTGTAAAACAATAGAGTCTGAAATTACAATACTTCACCTGCCTGATGCACTGACTATTAAAATGAATATTCTTTATGTTAAATAAGCTGCTGGCCGGGGTTTTTCACCTATCGTATTGCAAATAATAAAACAATAAAAATGTCTTTATAACAAAACAAAAAAAGCCACAAGCACACTGAGGTACTCGAATGATACCTAGGCTTAGGATGAGCAACCAATAGATGAGCCGTGCTGAGCCTGAAAAATATCAATAGATGCCTGTGCAGCTTGTTAGTAACCTAAGAAAGATAAGGTTCCATGGCATTGGTTGTTGTTATAAAGGATATGCCCTAATCATTTGTTTAGGGAACTCAATACAGTCTGTAACACTATTGCACAGAGAAAGAAAACAAACAAAAACAAGAGCTCTGCTAGAGGTGGTAATACCTTCAGGATTGCTAAACAGCTCTGACTTTCTCAAACGGATACACTGTATTTTTATTTAAACTAGCCATGGATTCTTAGAAACATTGCTTAATTTTAGGCAATCAGTGAGTACCAGCCAGCTGAAGTTGGCTTCATGCTTTACCCATATTGAGAGCAAGAGTATGAGAGGACGCAATTTAATAATGTAATCAATTCCAGGTCCCGTATGACGTATGAAATTGAGGTGCTAGACAGAACTGCGAATAGCCTTCTCAGGCACCCGTTGCCAGTGTTTTTGTATTCCAGGTTGTCCTTTTATCACCAAAGGCCCACACCATACTGGCAATCGTGGTACATTTGCTCAAATAAACAGTGGTTATTTTTATTAGTGGGTTTTCCCCAGAATTGGATGAGAATGTAAGCAGTGGTTCCACACTTCTCACAAACTCAGACATCCTAGTGTTGCCCAGGAGCGGCCCGTGTAGGTAAGAGTGGTGCAGCCGGATTGGGAAGGGATTCGACAGACGACCACGAATAATTAATTTCCCCTCGTCGTCGGTGTCGAAATCACCCCCCCCCCGCCACCACCCGGACCCACTGCCCCACCGATCTTACCTCCACGGGCCGCGGCTGGTGTTGCCTTAGGGCTTCCAACTGTCCAGTTCATGAAACAAACCCCCTAAATAATGGCACTGTCTTGATCTTAATGTTGCGAATGGTATAGGCTCTGGATTTCACTGCCTTTCGACCATATACCAATATCTGGGTTTTGGATTGATTAACAGATAGATCAAAACTCAACCATAAAGTTGATAAACAGATCCAACAATCCTTGTAACCCATTGGGGTCTTTACCATGAACACTGCATCATCAGCATATATTAATGTTGGGATCTGGCGGTCCTTATCTGTGGCATATCAGGACCTGAGTCTAGCAAGTACTTCTCTAAGCGGTTGATAAAAAGTGTAAAGAGGAACTGGGTGAGCACACATCCCTGCCCCACACCCCTTTTGAGCCTAAAAGGCACTGTGGTCTCTCCATTTGAGCCTTATAGTTGGTACAGAGTAATTTTGGCCCCACCTTTACATGTCACAAATGCATAACCTAAACCTTGCACATGTTTACTGTGTGGCCTAACAACATTAATAAGGAATGCTGCACTTGACATCATTCACTGTAGAATTAGAGAATTCCTACATTACACTGTAAGTCTTAACCTTATTAAATGAGATTTTCTTTGTAGATTTGATGAATAAACTGTCGTGTTTACTCTAGAAATGATAATGTATTTATGCAAAGTGTGCACTAATGTTACATGTATATTTCATATAAAATGTAGTTCTTATGTCATACTAACAGATGATAATTAAAGAGTTACCGTAGATTGCATGCAATATGAATC
Source organism: Triturus cristatus (assembly GCF_964204655.1). Classification (NCBI taxonomy): domain Eukaryota; kingdom Metazoa; phylum Chordata; class Amphibia; order Caudata; family Salamandridae; genus Triturus; species Triturus cristatus. The sequence continues at coordinate 1,283,640,854 of NC_140585.1, forward strand.
TAATGTGCTGACAAGTTATATTCATTTGTGTTTAAACATGCACACGATATTAAAGGTGCACCATTTACTTAATAATTTTAAACTTGCCCTTACTAGGCCTTTTTTCCATTCTGCATAAAATATTCTTTTCTATTCCTGCTGACATGACTTTTCCCTTGCAGGTATTCAGACACATCATTAGTTTGCAAATATACATAACACTGTAGTAGCGATAGAGAGAGAGCCTGAGAAAAAGACCTTGACGAAAGAGCATGGCGAGCCAGAGCGTTAACTGAAGCGTCCTATTCAGCATTGTTACAACATGGGTTCGCTTGAGCAAGGACGATGTCATTTTCATGTTCAGTGTGGGATATTTCCCCAATGTTTCAGTTTAAAATTCGAGAATCGAGACGAAAAATTGAACCCCTGATGATGTGAACAGAGGGGTGTTAACTGAATGATTTGGTGTGAATAACAGGAGTCTACACTGTCTGATACTGGAACACTTTTCCTTGGACTTTGAGAGGTTTAGACCTCTATGCTTATTCCCTTTGATTCATGCTGAGTGTGGCTTAGGCTAGACACTCAAAATTCCCCTGACCCAAGAAGACTCTTGACCAAGCTTCGGCAAGGTTGACACCTTCCTTCACCTTCCTTTACTGCCTTCATTTTTCACTTCTCGTTTTCCCACATTTTTTTATTTTTCTGCAGTTCCCTGAATTTTGAGATTCCTTAGACTAATGAATTATCTTCTTAGTTTGGCCTTTAAATTAGATGATTCTAGATTTATCAGTGTATAGAATAGAGGACCAAAAACTCTTCTCTGAGCACTAGATCTTAATGCTAATCTTTTGTATTGCTGTGACTGAACTTCTTGTTTGTTTAATACTGGTACCCCTAAAAGTTAGGAGGTTGGGTTTCCCAGTTGTTATTCTGCATTTTTATAGCATGGTGCTGAGATTAGTGTACCTTAACTTGATTACTAATTTGTAATAGATCTTCTTAACCATATACACTGATTCCAGGTCCTTATTGTGTAGCCAAATGGGTTACACTGTTAATTGAAACTGGCTGATGCAAATTTAACTCGTCTCACCTCTCAGTTGGATAAAAAAGATCCACCAGAAGACAAATGGTAAGAGAGTATGCCCAAAATGCTGCATCATGTTGCACTGGCGGTAACGTGAGTATGCAATTGTTTAAGGAAGTAGATGATTTGATCATCTACGACCACTATATTCATAATACTTCACAATTTTGACTGGTTCACAAGGTCAGAAGCTGAGCTATAACACAGGGAAGATAAGAAGAGACTACCCTGCCTGTCTTTCGTATATTTGATAATGAAATGGTACATATTGAGACATTGGTCAGTAGTGCCCAGTCCTGCACAAAATCGAAATTGAGGGTAAGAGAGGATGTAATTTTCCTGGGCCCAGACCTCAAGCCGGTCCTAAAGAATTCTACAGGCAATCTTTGCAACAGAATCAATAAGCAAAATCGGGCAATCGTGCTTGGGCTCTCCATTATTGCCCTTCTCAAAGATAGGGATGATGGTAGAATAGGACCAGGACTGCGGCTGACCACACTTCGCGACACGTCTCACTACATTATCCACGGGGGGGGGGGGGGGCACAGACAAATCTTATCCCTAAATACATCTGTGGGAACCCCATGTGGGTGCTTATTTATGGCTGCCACCACCACATTAGAAATCTTAAAGTCTAGGTTGTCAGGTTTGCCCTCAAAGGAGTGCCTACTCAAAATAGCAATTTCCTGACTGAGACATGTGCATGCCTATCTGAAACGTTACAAAGTGTCAATCGCGTTTCTGCAAGAATTGCATTCCTTATCAGCATAAACATTGGAGAGGGCAAATATACGCTACTTCATCTTCAGGGTATGCCTGAGGAGTGTTTATTTGGGTGGCTCCATCAGTCCCATTCTGTTACACGAGTCATGTTGTCGACCCTGAGGAACGCTACGTCATCTTGCTTGGGATCCTGCACAGCCAGGAGATATGCTTCATAAATGTTTTTGCCCCAGATATTGACTGGCCAGATTTTTACACTGGTGTCACAACAGCAGTCTACCCATGATTGAATGAGGCTATGGTGCTGGCAGGGGGCTGTAACTGTGCTTTGGATCGTATGCTAGATACGGAACCCCCACAAGATCAAACCAAGCCCCGCCAAACCAAATCGCTCTGTGATGTGCTACATGGTTTGTGCTTGCAAGATGTCTGGAGAGACAGACACCCGACAGAGAGGTTGTTCTCCTGTTACACCCATGCAACAGAAACACATAGTTGGCTTGATTACTGTTTTGTCTCTGCAGTTCTGGCACCCACCATTATAGAGATCTCCTACTTGGCCCACTACCTTTTGGACCATTCCCCAGTCCTATTGAGTTTCGGGGGTCAGTCCGAATAGCCAGTGATCCCTCGCTGGTGTCTCTGGATGGAGGCTTTGACTGACCCCCTTTTTCCAGAGACTATTGATGAGATGATGGTGCATTACCTTGACGAAGGCTGGGGCTTGACGACTACTAAGTCATAGACTGGGCAGGCAATGAAGGCTGTCCTTCGAGAGGTCTGTATCAAAGAAAATTATGGGGTTCGTGGTCAGCTGGAAAGTGACATTGACAAACACAAAAAGTGACTAGAGAAGTTGGAGGTAATGCTTCCTTCATATTCACACCAAATGCCTGGGTGACGTGAGGCCAAAACAGAGTTGCTGGAGGATTGGCTCAGACTAGAAAACACACTTACACTGCCTGTTGTCAGAGACTCCATATGTAGGGCAATAACACAGGTTTGTTGTTGGTCTGGTTGGTCTGACAGAAGACCACCAAGTCCCCCATCCTGGCCCTCTACAACGACACACGAACCCTGGTCTGTACACAAAGGGCTACTAACTGTGTCTTTCATGCCAATCTATGTAATGCATACATTGAACAACAGCACCCTTCCTTGAATAGACTGCAGGTATTTCTGCAAAATATACTTCTACCAGTTCTTCTACCAGGTCTTGTCCTATTGATTTTTATGGTGCCGAAGCCAGGTAGAGACCTGGCGGTCACCTCAGCATATAGACTGATGTCACTTTTGAATATCAAATGAAACTACTTAGCAGTGTACTAGCAGTGCGCCTACTCCCACAGTTGCCAGGTTTCATTCACACAAACCAGTCGGGTTTAATCCTGAGGTGGAACACCCTTCACAATCTACAATGTTCAGCTCCCATCTATCATGCCCCCCTGCTCCGCAATGACGCCTATTCCCTGTCTTTGTCACTGAGAAGGCGTTCGACTCCCTACATTGGGTCTACCTAGTGCAAGTGCTGTGTAAGGTGGGCTTAGGTCCTAGATTTATCCAGTGGGTCCATCTTCTTTACTCTGACCCTTATGCCAGGGTGCGTTCAGGTGGTGTGTTCTCTGAGCCCTTTCAGTTGAGTAAAGGTACCGGTAGGGATATCCCCTCTCGCCCCTCCTGTTTGCCCATTGCAATGGAGCCTCTGGCAGAAACTCAGAGACGAACAATGGGTCCATGGGGTATACTACTGTGGGCACCAATCATATTGTCTCGCTTTATGCTGATGATGCCCTTGTATATTTGCGGAAACCAACCGTCTCAGCGTCTCTCCTACTGACTGTCATTCATGAGTTTGGAGAGCTCTCCGGACTCTGCGTGAAGCCGGAGAAAACTAAACTATTTACAGTGGGGAGACTGGCAGGGGTTCTAATGGAGGAGCTACATGGGGTGGGACTCCCCTGGACAGTGTTTGGGTATCTACATGACACACATGGCCCCAACTTATCTGGCTCTACATATGAGGAGAGTAGTGAAGGGGCTTCAGGCCTCTATTCAATTTTGGAGGGACTTACCTCTGTCCCTCATGGGCAGGATAGCCATTTTAAAAACGATTATCTTACTGCATTGCCTAAATGCTCTCCAAAGCACCCTATACACAATCCCTAGACACTATTTCACACTTTGGATAGTCTTATAGTGGATCCCCTCTGGGGAAACAAACGTAGATGTGTCGAGTTAGACACACTGTGAGGGATGTGTGGTCAAGGGGGTCTTGAAGTTCCGCATCTGGAGTTCCAGTAAGTGGTGGCCCACCTACAGCACGTGATTCATCGGCCTGACTCAGAGGAAAGCTGGGAAAAACAGCCTCCACGAGTCACCCATGAGGGAAGATCAGTTCCCATCTTGCTAAAAATTGGCTTGCGAGTCCCCACCCCACCATTCCCTATATTATTAGTCTAGTGGCTGATGTCTGGGAGCAAGTGGTCCAGAGGGTGATTCAGTGCACACCATATGCCCCGGACATGCCACTATGGGTTGTGCAACCCTTTCTGCACATCACAGACTCAATGTCGGTGCAGAGATGGAGGGATGGAGGTTGCAATAATATGGGGGTTGGCAGTTTTTCGCACGGAAGGAAGCCATAGACCCTTTTTTCTTGGGTACAAGACAAGTCGTCCAATACATTAAGATATCGACTACAGCTCGCAAGGTGTGGCTGACTTTTTCAGAAGCACCACCCGATCCAGCACTTTGATGACACTATTGGTTATGGCCCAAGACTGTAGGCTGATCTTGCACACCTACAGGTTGATCTGCGATGATCTACAGCCAAGGATGCTTAACATATAGACCAAGTGGGAGGAAATATTGGGGAAATCTTTAACAGCTAGGGAATGGGTAAAAGTTCATGAGGGGCATGCGGACACTTAGCTCTAATGCACGATTCAACCTTCTGCAGTATAACTTTACACTCTGCATGCTATATACCCCACCTGACCTGCCTGCTGCACATGCTGCGGGACCGCTTCGGCAGACTTCTTGTATATAGGTTGGTCTTTCCCCTCTCTGTCCCTTTATTGGCAGGAAATATTGAAAAATCTGAATAGGGCCTCAGGATTGGCAGTGCCACTTGAAGTCTGTCAGGTGATACTAGGCCTGCTTCCTTCGTCTGTAAAGAAAAAGCTGAATAGAAAGTTTGTCCTACTTGGCCTAGTATTGGCAAAGCATCATATAGCGATTGGGCGGTTGTACTGCTCGATTTTCCCGGCCCTATTGTGTTGATGGGTGATTAGGGTGACTTCAGTCTCTCTAACATTCAAGCCTAAGGGTTAGAGTAGTGAATGAAGTCTATTTTCTAGGCACTTCGACATGATCCTGTGTTCTTCCCCATAGATCAGGGCTTGCACACATATCCTAGGGGATAGATTCGTTAGTCTTAGGGATAGCCTGCCCTGTAGTGAGGGTATTTCATGGAGCCGTGCTGAATTCAGGCCTGGTAGGCCTCAAACGGGGGAGACTCCATCTTTCTTTCTGTTCCAGCAGCTTGAGATGCTTCTAGGTTAAAGGGGATGTTTTAGTTATGAGGTGTTATTCGCTTGGAGAGAACCGGTTCAGACCAGCCCTTATCGAAGGATTGTATTTTTCTTCATGCCGAAGACGCTACATCAGGCCGGCCGGCTGGGAAAGTGTCCTTGGCACGGGGAGGTACAAGAATTTGGTGGGCGGCAGGTTACGGGCTGGAATTTTCCATGAGAAAATGCACCTCTATATTAGTGAAAGTCTGAGGCAGATACTGGCACTTGCTTTTTAGTCCGTAGGCGGCACCTGGCCGTTAAGCAGTAAAGCTACTACTTATTCCAGGGAAGACAGATGACAAACTCGAAGGTGGAGAAAAACCGAGAGACAGATATTCTTCTAACAGAATAGCCAAAGAAAAGAGAGTAGCCGATGAGGAAGAGGTCCCAGTGACTCGGAGAAGGAGAAGGGAGTAGATCCGTGACTGCGAAGGTGTGACTTCCAGGCGAAGCCGAGGCACAGACGAGAAGGGAACCTAGATGACCATTGAGCGCAGGCTACATACGACCAAGGTGATGTCAACCCCTTTATTATTAGAGTGTACAACTTAATCTATCACTTTTCTTTGCAGGTCATATGTAATATGTATTATGTTCTGTAAGTGTGTATGTAGTAACTAAATAAAGTATCCAGTTTGTAGTGAATCAACATGTGCTGCGTGTTCTTGTATAAGAGGGTAGCCTATTCTTCTAGTCAGCTGTGACTTGATATGAACAGATGTTAATCCTGATCAGGTAAGTGGTAGCTGAATAAGGGAGAAAGGAGCCCCTCGAACTGGGGAACAGGTTGTGCTCAACTAGTAGTCTTTGTGTGATCTGATACATAGTAACACTGGTTCCCTTGTTGTATGTCGTGGTAATTATAGGATGAACTTGTGCTAAGGCTGCCGTCTGGGTAGGAAGTCCTGGGTCCGTTTGGGACCGCGAGGCTGAGGCTGCCGTCTGGGCAGGAAGTCCTGGGTCCGTTTGGGACCGCGAGGCTAAGGCTGCCGTCTGGGTAGGAAGTCCTGGGTCCGTTTGGGACCGCGAGGCTGAGGCTGCCGTCTGGGCAGGAAGTCCTGGGTCCGTTTGGGACCGCGAGGCTGAGGCTGCCGTCTGGGTAGGAAGTCCTGGGTCCGTTTGGGACCGCGAGGCTGAGGCTGCCGTCTGGGTAGGAAGTCCTGGGTCCGTTTGGGACCGCGAGGCTGAGGCTGCCGTCTGGGCAGGAAGTCCTGGGTCCGTTTGGGACCGCGAGGCTGAGGCTGCCGTCTGGGCAGGAAGTCCTGGGTCCATTCGGGACCGTAAGGCCGCCACTTGTATTATAAGAGGTCTTGATATATATATATATGAGCAGGAATTCCCTGTCCTTAGGTGGTATGTATATATGTGGTTTCTTAGGTATGAATAGGCCCTAGGGAGGGGGTAACGTTCTGGCTGGGTTAGAGAGGCTCTGTTGAGCGGGTTCTATCTGATCCGAAAACCCAAGCAGAACATTTGGCGTCACGAACCGTTTACGAAACCTGTGTGCGTTGTGGTTGTCTTGTGTTTGCTTTCGGCGCGTGCGTGGTTTGGTTTGCATTTTATTTTTGTATACTTGTGTGTATAGTTTTTGTTTTTCTTCTTCCTTCTTTTTCTTCTTTTTCTTTTTCACGATGTTTTCTAGAAGATCTAAATCTACTTTTAAGTTGCCCGTTGATATTCCCGGATGGGATTCAACGCCTTATGAAGCCTTGGCCCGTGAGTGGGCTGATTCTACTGGTTTGACTGAGAATTGGAATTCTTCTTTGGAGCTGGCGGAGCCGGCTAATGTGATTACTTGTTTGCAGAATGCACCCATATCGAAGGGTGAAGAGATTCCTATTTTGGGGCGCAGAGGTTGGATTGTTCTGTCTGCGTATCGGATTCTACATGAGAGATTGTTGAAATTACAGGTATCTCTTAAAGATGTGGAAGCGCACTTTGTTGAGATTCAGAATTCTCATACTTTGTTGCGGTGTCAAAATAAGTTGCTTGCTGATAAGCTGGAGACTTACCAAACTATTGCCGAAAGGGCTGCTGTGCGATTTGCTCGTTATAAATACAAGAACAGGCGCGGTCGGGTTTCGACGCGAAAGGTGCGTCTGGTCGTGGCGAAAGCCGGACTGGATTGGAATCCTGATGAATGGGATGGTAATATCTGGAATTCGAGTGATTCTTGTTCCTCGGGTGAGGAGTCTGTCAAGCGCGAGTCTTCTCGTTCCCGTCATGATTGTAAGTCTGCTTCTCGCACCTCTGCTGGTGCACCCCGTGATTGTGCTCGTTCTTCGGGTGGGATCGATACCTCTTACACTGATTATCCCTCTACGAGTACTGATCGGGCTCCTTGTGATGCTCGTACCGCGGTCTCTGCGCATCCAGTTTTTCGTCGGAAGTTGCAGCAGTCTCCCGCTGCTCCGCAGGGTATTTCTTTGGACTCTTTAGAGGACTTTACGCAACAGGAAATTAGTGATATTTTGCAGCGATTTCGGCAGCGAGCTGGTGAGACCTTGCTCACATGGATGGTGCGCCTTTATGAACTGGGCGCTGCTGGTATTATGTTAGATATTGGCGATTGTTTGAAGTTTTGTTCCTTGAGTTCGGATTCTACTGTACAGGATCATTTTCGTAACTATAATGGTGGTGGTCAAATTTCTTTGCTTCAATTGGCGACTGAGGGTTGTAATCAAAAGTATCCTACTGAGTCTGATTGGCCTGTGAATGACAAACCGTGGTACACTTTGCGCGACGCTGCACAACGTCTCAAAGAGGAGGTGATGAAAACGGCAATTTTTCTGGGTACTGCTGACAGGTTGCTTGATGGTTTGTTGGCATCTTCTGTGCGGAATCGCATTATTCGGTCTTCCCCTGTTGCCTATAAGCAGGTCATGATGACTTTATTGATTAATCAGACTGGTAATGTGTTATCTACGGTACTGGAGTCGGTACGCCAACTCGGTGAGTTAGGTGAGTGGTTTAAACCTGAACGTCAGTCCCGGCCTGACACCCGTACTCCGGGTGAAAATAAACTTACTAGGCGTGATATCTTTTCTGGTCTTCTAGCTGATGGTGTGCGTAGGGAGGACATTGACGGTGAGACTACCGCTCGTTTGTGGGAGTTGTTTCGCAAACGTGGTTTGGATCGGAAGGAGGGTGCCCGGCGTGTTCGGACCACTGAGTGTGATCGTGGTGGTTCTGACGGTAGCGGTGATGACGACCGCCGTGGGCGCTCTGTTCGTCGTGATGATCGACGTTATGTACGTGATGTGTCCCCCCGTCGAGAGAGAGACAGGGAGAGAGAGGGGGAAAGAGAAAGGGGGAGAAATGATTATGTTTACAGCAGACGTAGAGATGATAGGGATCAATCCCCTGAGTTGAGGAGGAGAGAGGATCGTCACAGTTTGGTCGATCGTAACCTGCAGTACAATGCTGAAGACTCAAATCCGTTCCGTACGGGGAATGGATATGAACAGGAGGTACCGATACCTAAGAAACGTGAGAGTCTTTATCCTGATTTGTCCTGGTACACAGAATGCAGCAAGAATGACTAGGAAATAGGTCAAGCTCCGGTACACAGATGGGCTCACCGAGATAATAGACCCTATGTAGATATTGATATTTATTGGAGACATCGTAATATCCAAAGGGCCCGAGCATTGGTAGATACAGGATCATTGAGTGCCTGCGTGGGAAAGGTTGGGAAATCAACCCAGATAAATTGCAAGGTCCGTCCCAGTCTGTAAAATTTTTGGGTATTAATTGGCATGAAGGGCACCGTGAAGTGATCCCTCAGGTTAAACAGAAGATTCTTGATTTTGCAGTTCCGAGGAATAGGAAAGAAGCCCAGAGCTTCATTGGCCTGTTTGGTTTTTGGCGCCAGCATATTCCTCATTTGAGTCAAATATTGGCCCCCTTGTACCGGGTCACGCGTAAAAAGAATGCATTTGAATGGGGTAAACCACAGCAAGATGCGTTTAGTCTGGCAAAAGAAGCAATTCAACATGCTCTGGATTTATGGCCTGTACATGATGGTGATGTGGATTTGAATGTGTCTGTACAGGGCCCTTATGCAAATTGGAGTTTGTGGCAGAAACAAGGCAGGAGTAGAGTACCGTTAGGTTTTTGGACCAAAAAGTTACCTGATGCTGGTGAGCGTTATACACCCTTTGAGAAACAGTTACTTGCATGTTATTGGGCTCTGGTGGATACCGAGCAATTGACTTTGGGACATGATATAGTTTTGCGCCCTGAAATTCCTATCATGCAGTGGGTTTTGAGTTCGCCGAAAACTCACCGAATTGGACATGCTCAAGAGGCGAGTGTGATTAAATGGAAATGGTATATACAAGATAGGGCACGTGTGGGCCCGAAAGGAGTTGCTTCTTTACATGAGCAGGTGGCGCAAGCGCCGTCGACTGAGACTGAGAGTGAATGTTCCGTACCTTTAGCACAGGAGTCTCCTGTACAGTGGGGTAAGCCTTTTGATGATTTGTCCGCAGCGGACAGAAACCATGTTTGGTTCACGGATGGTTCAGCGAGGTTTATAGGAACGACACGGCACTGGAAGGCGGTGTCCTATAATCCGGTTACACAGAAATTGCTGAGCACAACTGGTGAAGGTAAAAGCAGCCAATTTGCCGAGTTGTATGCTGTTTATCAAGTTTTGAAACAAGAGTTACCTGGTACATGTCATATTTTCACTGATTCTTGGTCTACTGCCAATGGAATGGCTGTTTGGTTGCCGACTTGGCATTCCCATAATTGGAAGTTACATTCCAAGGAATTGTGGGGAAAAGAGTTATGGCAAGAGATTTGGGAGATGCTCCCACAGAGTACTGTTACAATCTTCCATGTGGATGCTCACACCCCGATAGATTCTCTTGACAAATTTTTTCATAACATTGCAGATGAGAAATCTAAAATTGCTGAGGCAGTGGTGGACAGGCAAGATTCTGACATTGCGGGATTGGCGAAATGGGCACACCAGAAGGCAGGACATTTTGGAGAGAAGGCCACTAGCAGGTGGGCTGCTGATCGAGGAATTTATATTCCCCTAGATTTAATTAAAAATGTTATCTTACACTGTCCCGTTTGTCAACATATCAGACAGCGTAAAGTGCCCCAAATTGTTAAAGGTCATTTACATCGCGGAAAACTGCCCGCTCAAATCTGGCAGATTGATTACATTGGTCCACTTCCTATGAGTAGGAATTGTCAATATGTTTGCACTATTGTTGATACATACAGTGGCCTGCTGGTAGCCCTTCCCTGTAAGCAAGCTACCCAATTGAATACCATTAAAACATTAGAATTGATTATGATGTATTATGGTGTGCCATTCCAAATTCAATCTGATAATGCATCCCATTTTCGTGGAAGATTGGTACAGGAATTCTGTGCGGAAAACAATATTGAATGGATATTCCATATACCCAACTATCCACAGGCCTCGGGCCTGGTGGAGAGATTGAATGGCCTGCTAAAGGACCAGCTGCGTAAGTTAACAAATGACAAGTATAAGAATTGGCGAGACTTTTTGCCTCAAGCGTTATTGATTTTGAATAACCGTCCTTTCCTAAATGCTGAATCCCCACTTATGCGTTTGTTTCCTCCGAATGTTGATGCTAAGCCCAATGAAATAAGAGAGACTGTGATGTACTGGGAAATTACTCCTGGAGCTTTGGCTCCATGTAGAGCAACCCCAGGGTCGGCAGGTTTAGACTTGCATGCCATGGATGACACCGTTTTAAAAAGTAAGGATCGGGTCATCATTGCTACTGGTGTTGGTATTCATATACCACCTGGGAATTTCGGATTAATCGCCCCTAGATCGGGGCTGGCCGTAAAAGGCATTCAGGTGCTTGGAGGAATTATTGACAGTGATTATCAGGGAGAGATTAAGGTGCTCCTGCTGAATAGCAGTGAGGTTGACTTACTGATACACCGCACTGACCGAGTGGCTCAATTACTCATTATGCCTGTTTTCAGTGGTACATTAATGAAAGGCACTGCTCCAACTTTGCTAACTGTACGAGGCCAGAAAGGTTTTGGCTCTACGGATAACCCTGGGGCTAGGGTTTGGGTGCAGTCGCCTAAAAATCCCCCTGAACAAGCAGAGGTTATTGCCACTGGTCAGGACAATACCATTTTGGTTATGAGACCAGGGAAAGATAGCTGGGAGGCGGTCCCGGCTGACAAATGTTATTTACGAGAATGATTAATGCCTGTATTTGATTCTCTTTCAGATCATTCTTTGGACTGTTGCTGCAGGATGTGTCGGTACTGGACTCCTTTTGGGATGGTACGACGAGAAAGGAGGGATCCCGTCAACCCGGGATGAACTGAGAACCCGAGTGTTGCGTTCCTTCGCTGCGTGGGATTCATCATCGAACTTTTGGACATCATTGGCCAGGAGGGTGACTGATGCCCCTCACTTCTGTTTGACACCGATGAGATCTGTACACGATATTCTGGCGACCTGTCTGGTTGCTGTCCCTGCCTCGTTGGAAACCCTAATTCACATTTTTAATGTTTCAAAGGCTCGTCCCAATGTTCTCCTGGGTGATTTTGCTACCCATGTATATTGCCCTTTATGTACTGAACTGCCGAACGAGCCACCCCCCATCCCGTCCCAAATAGTTACCTATAATATCACACAAGGTGATTTATGCTTCTTTCTTACGTGTAATCCTAGTGCGATCTCTGAATGTCTACGCCTCAAACTAAAAGGCGCCACTTCATTTACCGCTCATGAACGGACTTTGTGCTTTCAAAGGACACCGACTACATGTGTTTCAGTCCAGAACAATATGACTTGCAATAGTTTGGTAGTTACCCCCAGTCATTATCGCACGATGTTACTACCTGCCGGATGGCTTTTCTCATGTGGTAATACTTCCTGGCCATATGTCCCTGCAAACATTTCCGGAGGCCCTTGTGCTATTACGAGACTCAGTTTGTTAATGTTCTCATCACATCCGAATGCCAACTCTCGTGTGATTTGAGATACTGTGATGTTACAGGAGGATTGTGACTCATCTTTGCATTTATATTCCAAGTCTGAATACCTTAGCCTAGCTATTTCAATTATTGGTGTTCCTGCTCTGGCAGTTTATAATGCCAAATCCATTGAGAAAATGGCCTGTTGGATGGTGAAATCCATTAATCATACTTCTACAGTCCTGTCCGACATGTTACTGGATGCCCAGGGTGAACGTAGGGCCATTTTGCAAAACAGAGCGGCCATTGATTATCTTTTGCTTAAACACGGACATGACTGCTCCGATTTCGAAGGTCTCTGTTGTTTTAACTTGTCCGATCATACACAATCCATTCGTGCACACATTGACAAGTTGCGTGATTTAACGGAAGAAGTTAGAAAACACGTTGACCAGGGCTGGTTTGACTGGCTCTTTAATTGGTTGCCTGACGTATACATGCTACGTCAAACATTAGGTGGTATTCTGATTGCTGTTGCTGTTTTGATTTCTATCTGTTGCTTTATTCAGTGTATTCCTTCACTGCTTCAATTCTGTACACTCGGTACTAGACATAGATCAGTTAGTTTTGTTTCATATTATTCTTCCACCGATGTTAGTTCTGTTTAATGAATGTATAATAGACTGAAGTCAAGGGTGAAATGTACTGCTCGATTTTCCCGGCCCTATTGTGTTGATGGGTGATTAGGGTGACTTCAGTCTCTCTAACATTCAAGCCTAAGGGTTAGAGTAGTGAATGAAGTCTATTTTCTAGGCACTTCGACATGATCCTGTGTTCTTCCCCATAGATCAGGGCTTGCACACATATCCTAGGGGATAGATTCGTTAGTCTTAGGGATAGCCTGCCCTGTAGTGAGGGTATTTCATGGAGCCGTGCTGAATTCAGGCCTGGTAGGCCTCAAACGGGGGAGACTCCATCTTTCTTTCTGTTCCAGCAGCTTGAGATGCTTCTAGGTTAAAGGGGATGTTTTAGTTATGAGGTGTTATTCGCTTGGAGAGAACCGGTTCAGACCAGCCCTTATCGAAGGATTGTATTTTTCTTCATGCCGAAGACGCTACATCAGGCCGGCCGGCTGGGAAAGTGTCCTTGGCACGGGGAGGTACAAGAATTTGGTGGGCGGCAGGTTACGGGCTGGAATTTTCCATGAGAAAATGCACCTCTATATTAGTGAAAGTCTGAGGCAGATACTGGCACTTGCTTTTTAGTCCGTAGGCGGCACCTGGCCGTTAAGCAGTAAAGCTACTACTTATTCCAGGGAAGACAGATGACAAACTCGAAGGTGGAGAAAAACCGAGAGACAGATATTCTTCTAACAGAATAGCCAAAGAAAAGAGAGTAGCCGATGAGGAAGAGGTCCCAGTGACTCGGAGAAGGAGAAGGGAGTAGATCCGTGACTGCGAAGGTGTGACTTCCAGGCGAAGCCGAGGCACAGACGAGAAGGGAACCTAGATGACCATTGAGCGCAGGCTACATACGACCAAGGTGATGTCAACCCCTTTATTATTAGAGTGTACAACTTAATCTATCACTTTTCTTTGCAGGTCATATGTAATATGTATTATGTTCTGTAAGTGTGTATGTAGTAACTAAATAAAGTATCCAGTTTGTAGTGAATCAACATGTGCTGCGTGTTCTTGTATAAGAGGGTAGCCTATTCTTCTAGTCAGCTGTGACTTGATATGAACAGATGTTAATCCTGATCAGGTAAGTGGTAGCTGAATAAGGGAGAAAGGAGCCCCTCGAACTGGGGAACAGGTTGTGCTCAACTAGTAGTCTTTGTGTGATCTGATACATAGTAACACTGGTTCCCTTGTTGTATGTCGTGGTAATTATAGGATGAACTTGTGCTAAGGCTGCCGTCTGGGTAGGAAGTCCTGGGTCCGTTTGGGACCGCGAGGCTAAGGCTGCCGTCTGGGTAGGAAGTCCTGGGTCCGTTTGGGACCGCGAGGCTTAGGCTGCCGTCTGGGTAGGAAGTCCTGGGTCCGTTTGGGACCGCGAGGCTGAGGCTGCCGTCTGGGCAGGAAGTCCTGGGTCCGTTTGGGACCGCGAGGCTAAGGCTGCCGTCTGGGTAGGAAGTCCTGGGTCCGTTTGGGACCGCGAGGCTGAGGCTGCCGTCTGGGCAGGAAGTCCTGGGTCCGTTTGGGACCGCGAGGCTGAGGCTGCCATCTGGGTAGGAAGTCCTGGGTCCGTTTGGGACCGCGAGGCTGAGGCTGCCGTCTGGGTAGGAAGTCCGCGAGGCCGCCACTTGTATTATAAGAGGTCTTGATATATATATATATATATATATATATATATATATATATATATATATATGAGTAGGAATTCCCTGTCCTTAGGTGGTATGTATATATGTGGTTTCTTAGGTATGAATAGGCCCTAGGGAGGGGGTAACGTTCTGGCTGGGTTAGAGAGGCTCTGTTGAGCGGGTTCTATCTGATCCGAAAACCCAAGCAGAACAGCGGTGCAGCCTGATTCCACCAAAATATGTGGCATGGTTGAAGACGTTTTTGAGTGGGCGGTTGCAGAGGAGGTTCACGTTAGGCGTGTCTGCGGAGATAATAAGCTAGAGGATGACTTGAGGGCTTGGTCAGCCATGTTATTTGAGTTGAAGGAACCTCGGGGACCAGCCCCCTATGGAGATGAGACCACGTGATGTAGTGAGTACACCCTAACTTTACTAAAGTGAGATCAGTGGACTTCCTGGGCTACAGGAGGTTGAGTCATGGGCGTCCACATACCACTTATCATAGAATTATCTTACACCAGGGACCGGGACTGAGTACGAGAGCGGGGGGAGTGGAGAGGGGAGTTTAGTTATTAGTTTCTTGGGCTGGTTTCTGGACAGACAGCTGTCTTGTTTGTTTCATTATTGTTTCCCGATTATAACTGTTGTTGATGTCATTCTATGTAAATTCTCACCTTCTGTTTGTAGCAGATCCTCTAACGCACTTTCAGTGGTTTTCTCTTCAGCTTTACCAAATTTTGGTAAGTACAGTATGTGACACATTTGTACTGCATTTGGAAAAACGTGTTTATGCCCATGCTTAAAGAGACTGTGATGTGAAAAATGGCGCAATGTACTATGCTGAACTTTCCTTCATTACACTGTTTATGAGATTTCACCTGAAACTAATGAAATTCATAAAACAAAAACAATACCCTGACTGAGACTTGCTACTGAGTAGGCCTTGATTGGATGACCAAACATCTTTCTTGGGGAATCAGAATATCTCAACCCAAATCAGTAGACTCCCTAAAAAAAGAGATTTACGACTTGCCAAAATGCACAATACTCCTTTAAGGTGCTTGGATTCTCAGGCATCTTCTTTGATTGTTGATTTTCTAAGTTTCATTACCTTCTTGCAAGCCATCCTACAGGTATGCACATTTTCCATATTTCTAAGTGTTTTCTTTAGAGAAGGCATCAGGTCACCTTGTGCGTCAGCGCTGTTTGGAATTAATCATCTACCTACATTTCCCTGGCTATGTTCCGGAGGGACAATCATGAGTTTCCTGACTGTCCTACATAAAATGCCTTATGAATTAACAATGTCCTCAGCCTCTCCATCCAAACATCGCAAGGAGTCAACCTTATATCTCAGCACTAGGCGAGTTAGCAGACTCTGCGTGTCTACTTGTTCCCATTTCATCTTAATTACTGTGTTTATTTCAGCCATAACTGCAATTGACAACAACATTAGTTGACACAGTAAGATAACAGTTGACACAGTAAGATGTCCATGTTGAAATTAAATTGATATCATATTATGATAACAAAATACATAGTCAGATTACAAGGAAATCAAAAACATAGTCACTGATATCCAATGAGTAACCTATAAAGTCAGTCGTACTAAAAGAGCTCCTACTAGTAAATGTTAGCCTTTGAGAGAATGGGTTTAGAGTATTGGTAGAGGCAAACTGCAAGTACTACCTAACAAAAATTTGATTCAAAGCTTTTCCATAAGGGATATGGGAAAATTGTGTCTGCATCATCAGTAAGAAAGCCACATGATATATTTGTGGATTGGTGATAGAGTCGAATACTAACACCCCCGACCCACACTATTGGGCCATCTGTGTTTTGATTGTTGATAAAGGCTTTGGTTGCCAACCATAGAGATTTAATAACATCAGTATTTTGAGGATCAAAATTACTGTTATAGAAATTGATCAATAGAAATGCTTTACTTTACACTTGACCTAGAAACGTTGATAAGAAAATGAGTCTAGGTAATACTGGGAAGCTTTCCTAGGAATGGAAACAGATACCAGAGTAAGCAGTCCCCCTTTGGCTTTTCCTGAGTAATAAAAAGTGCCAATCAGAATTATGTACCTTTGCACCTAGTCCTGCTATGTTCCATGAGCAGAGTTGAAGGGCTACAGTTGTTAATGCAGCATCTAGAGCTTGCCTTTAGGTGGTTGCCTAACGTACTTCAGTATCAACATTAAGGGACTCGGGCAGGTGGCAATTGTTGAGATTGTGCCAATTGGGGAAACATTGAGGGACTCAGACAGACAGACAGCTGGAGCTGAAGTTGGGCAATATCTAGAGTCAAAATGCATTTGTGTAACTCACATGGAGGAAGACTCCTTAGTGGCGCCTTACAAGCGCTTCAATAAACGAAATCTAGTTGTGCCAAAGGGGCCATATATTAGTCACAGGTACACTATAAAAATGTGAGTTAGCAGATTTAACAATTTCACTAGCCTCACAAGTTTGACAACCACTTGGTTTGTAAAAATGTCCCAGAGTGAGCGCCTTTATTCTGCAGCAGCCTAGAAGCAGAAAATAAGGCTTCCTCAGAAGACTGCCTACAATGCGTGCTCTTCTGAAATTGATCACAATGTGGTCATTGATGTCAGACTCGAACCCTTTCCCAGTCCAAGAAGCCCTTTTAGCCATAATTATTTAATTGTGCAATGAGCTCCAACCCCCCAAGTCTCCATTAAACCAATGCACAATATTTATTAATACATTTTTCGCTCTGAGATGATCTTAATGGTGGATCGCAGTTAGGAACAACAACAACTCAGGTTCTTTCTGGGGCAAATGAATAGAAGCAGGTTTTTTTCCTTGCGCATGAATGCATTGTCCAGAGTGCTGGTGGAATAGACAAAAAGGCTTGGATGGTTAATGTCTAAGGTAGGTGCGGTCTGTTGAGCCATAGAAGACCAGAATGTCCAGAGCCAGAAGGTGGCCTATTAAACATAGTAGAAGTAAGGAGACATCTGTAGTATGGACTGTCTTGTGCAACTCCGTAGCTTTGGGTAGTTCCAGAATAATTTTATCAGTGGCTTTCAGACTCCTAATAATTGTGAGAAGCAGTTTCGCAGCCAAATCCTCCAGGCTAGCCACTTGAGAGCTAATCAATCAAAATTCAGTCACTTTCCCATTTCTCCATGATCATCATTATTACCAATAGAATTGGTATTCAATAATTTAGTGTTCTGCCTCATGGAACGTACTGAGTCATTTTCCACTTTTGCAGGCGCAAACCCAATGAGTGATTTGCCGGTTCTGCAGCACTGGTGTCCACTGTGTCAGTTGTGGGAATGGTGTCAGAAATGCAGGTATTGACCATCTTCCCAGTGATTGCTCATAGTAATTCTGAGAGAATAATACTAGTAGGGTTGGAACCATGGTTGGAGCCTGGAATACCAAAATAGGCGTGTTCATCAAGCTTCATGATATAGCTTTTTTCTAATCACCCAGCATCTCTCTTCAACAGTCAATATCATGATTTACAGCTCGCATGGTGCTAGAAAGAAGATTCACAATAGAATTAGTTAAAGGGTCCTCCTTATCGTCTGTGGTCATGGGTTTCCTTATGCCACTATTGTTTGATTGGGGTGATAAATCATGTTGCAAATGTCAAGGATCGGGGTCCAGCCCAGCCTCTTTCTAGCTCTCAAAGGCACAGAAGCGCCCACTGTTGGCTTGGGCTGTGCCCACGCGTTTCACAGTCAGTAACAGAGATTAACATGCTTTGTAGAGCCCTGTCTCCTCCAGTAAGACAGGACAGTTCAACCTTTGTGGTCCCCTGTGTACCCAAGCAGTGGGAGGGATTAGCGTGCTTTGCAGCACTGACGGCTGGAGAGCCCCACCTCCACCAGCAAATCAGGTCAGTATAGGCTATGTTTTTACAATAAAGAGAGGCAACAAACACGGATTACACTACAAAGAAGCAATAGCTTAGGACACTTTAACATCAGTTGATTCTTTTCTTTTATTGAGTGTATCTAAAAAGCTGTGCGGCCAACGCGTTTCACCCACAAAGGTGACATCAGGGCAAAAAATGTTGACCCGTTGTAGGTTACACGGATCTTTTAAAATTAAAGTCTAGAGAAAAAGTAATTGTGACAACAATATCAAACACACATAGATATATATATATTCACTGAAAAAACCATAGGTTTCAGGGGCGTTATAGTTAGCTGGACTTTTCACTCGTACAAAACCATTGAAATTCCCCCGTTATAGTTAGTTCAGCTAACTATAACTCGCGCGCCCGCAATGCACTGTGATGACGTCACATATTACATCACTCATGACATGGTCAGTGACATCACTGATGACATCTCAAATGACATCACTGATGACATCACTGATGACATCATCCAGTGAATGTGTGTTTTTCTGAAAATTACATATGTTTTATATATGTATATCTCAAGGTCGATGGAAGAATAAATGGGTATATAACTGTCTAAATGGATGATTTGTTTTTGAAAAATTGATTGTATAACTGACTGATTAAGTGTATCTTAGTGAATACATGGCTTAGTGAGTAATGTTTAAATATGTAAATATCTGTATCAGTCTCTCACTTTGTGTATGAGTGGCTGCATGGGTTGGTAAGTAGCTACATGAGTGTTTATATAGGTTATTAGTTGGTTTTTTGAGTATCAGTATGAGTGTCTGAGTGTCTGTATGGTTCGGTGGCGGGTATTACGTAGTGCATAGGTGCATGAATGAGTGACTCACTGTTTGTATGTGTTGAAGACAGCATGTGTGCAGGACTGTATGGGTGGATGAGTGTGTGCATGGGTGTGTTAGTGAGTGAATGACTGTCTCAATAGTGTCTTTATGAGTAACTACATATGTTTTAAACTAGTATATGTGACTATTGGTGTATATAAGTGAATATATGTGAGAGTGAGAGATTGAAAGAGTTCCTGTATGAATAAGTCTGTGTTTCTATAAGTGATTGTTGAAAAGACTAAGTATGTGTAAGTTTCTGGAGAAGTAAGTGTGGTGGTATGTGTATAACTGTATATGCAAGTAAATGGATGTTTGATTCTTTATTAGCATGAGTGACTATGTGTGTGAGTAACTCTATGGATGGGTGGTGTGGTGTAACAGGATGTATAGGTGTATGAGTACATATGATGAGTGAGTACATGTATGAGTGACTGTATAGGACTGTTGGTGAATGAGTGGATGTGTATGTGGATCTTAGAATTACTGAATAGGTTGTTGTAACTGATATTGGTATGTCCATTGTTTGGAAAATTTTAGTTTCTATTTTTGAATGTGTGTATCAAAGGTTATCTTAGGGGGAGAGGAGGTCTGCCTCTCAATCACAAGGATGATGTCATCAGTGATGTCATTTGGGATGTCATCAGTGATGTTATGAGTGATGTCACTGACCATGTCATGAGTGATGTAATATGTGACGTCATCAGCAGTGCATTGCGGGCGCGCGAGTTATAGTTAGCTGAACTAACTATAACGGGGGAATTTCAATGGTTTTGTACGAGTGAAAAGTCCAGCTAACTGTAACGCCCCTGAAACCTATGGTTTTTTCAGTGAATTTCTAAGGTTTTTTAAATGCTAATTCCTAACTATAACGTGCCTGAAACCTATGGTTTTTTCAGTGAATTTCAAAGGTTTTTTAAATGCTAATTTCTAACTATGCCTACAGAGATAGGACATGTGAAGAAAGAAGAAAAAACGCACAGAAAGGAAAAAAAGAAATGCAGAAAGAAGCAACAGAAGTCCTCAAAGACGAAGAAAAGTGCAGGAAGAAGGATAACGTGCAAAAAGAACAAACAGAAGAGCAGAAAGAAGCCTTGTTGCAAAATCATCCTGTACCCTCAACTTTTTCAGTCGGATACTGGTGGTAACTGAGTCTGACTAACCAGTCCTAGAGCCAGTGCTATGTTAAAAGACACTCAGAATACAGTGAAAACACCTACATACACTAGGGAACACTATGCGTTCGGGTCCCCCTGTGATCAGCATGACCTCCTCTGTAAGCCCCTAGTATATAATAGGGCAGGGGATTAAAACTACCTCTTAAAACGCGCCACAGGGCGTGTTTGCACACGTCACCTCAGGCCCCGTCCCCTCACTTCCCCAATGTATAAACACGCCCTGTGGCCGTTTTAAGTTGGGAGATTAAGTCCCCTTGAATCCTGAGGGTCTCTAGGGTCCAACTAGACCACTAGGTACCTCCAGTAGGTGCCACAGAGCTGCATTGCAGAGAGATGTAAAAAGGGGCACGGCCTAGACTACCTCTCTGCAAAGCAGCGCAGTGGCGCTTACTGGAAGCACCTGGTGGGCTAGTTGGCCCCCAGGGTCCCTCAGGATTGAAGGGGAATTATTTCCCCAACTTAAAACGTGCCACAGGGCTTGTTTGCACACGTTAACTCAGGACCCGTCCTCTCCCCTCACCACTGTGTAAACACGCCCTGTGGCCGTTTTTAGTTGGGAGATTAAGTTCATTTGAATCCTGAAGGGTCCCTAGGGTCCAACTAGCCCACTAGGTACCTCCAGAAAGTGCCACAGAGCTGCGTTGCAGAGAGGTGTAAAAAGTGGCACGGCCTGGACCACCTCTCTGCAATGCAGCTCAGTGGCGCTTACTGGAAGCACTTGGTGGGCTAGTTAGCCCCCAGGGGGTCTCAGTATGGAAGGGAAATTATATCCCCAATTTAAAACGTGCCATAGTGCGTGTTTGCACATGTCACCTCAGGCCCCGTCCCCTCCCTTCACCACTGTGTAAACGCGCCCTGTGGCTGTTCTAAGTTGAGAGATTAAGTCCCCTTGAATCCTAAGGGTCCCTAGGGTCCATCTAGCCCACTAGGTACCTCCAGTAGGTGCCACAGAGCTGCGTTGCAGAGAGGTGTAAAAAGTGGCACGGCCTGGACCACCTCTCTGCAACGCAGCTCAGTGGCGCTTACTGGAAGCACCTGGTGGGCTAGTTAGCCCTCCAGGGGCCCTCAGGATTGAAGGGGAATTATTTCCCCAACTTAAAACGCGCCATAGGGCGTGTTTGCACACGTCACCTCAGGCCCCGTCCCCTCCCTTCCCAACTGTGTAAACACGCCCTGTGGCCGTTTTTTAAGTTGGGAGATTAAGTCCCCTTGAATCCTGAGGATCCCTAGGGGCAAAATAGCCCACTTGGTACGTCCAGTAAGCGCCATTGCAGACAGGTGTAAAAAGAGGCACGACCTGCACCACCTCTCTGCAACGCAGAGCAGTGGCGCTTACTGGAAGCACCTGGTGGGCTAGTTGGCCCCCAGGGTCCCTCAGGATTGAAAGGGAATTATTTCCCCAACTTAAAACGCGCCACCTGGCATGTTTGCACACGTCACCTCAGGCCCCGTCCCCTCCCTTCACCACTGTGTAAACGCACCCTGTGGCCGTTCTAAGTTGAGAGATTAAGTCCCCTTGAATCCTAAGGGTCCCTAGGGTCAAACTAGCCCACTAGGTACCTCCAGTAAGCGCCACAGAGCTGCGTTGCATAGAGGTGTAAAAAGGGGCGTGGCCTCAGAACACCTGTCTGCAACGCAGCTCCCTGGCGCATACTGGAGATACCTGTTGGGCTAGTTGGCCCTCAGGGACCCTCAGTATTGAAGGGGAATTAATTCCCCAACTCACAACTGGCCAGGGGGCGCGTTTGCAGAGTGCTGCAAGGAGGGGGCATGGACTTTTATTTATTTTATTTTTTTAAGAAGGAGGGCTGTGTGGCCCCCCCTTCTTTTTCTAATTTACTGGCCCTGGGGACCCCATCCCCCAGGGCCTGCACCCTAATCTTTTTTGTTGAAAAAAATTAATTTGGCCCTCCCAAGGCCTTAATCGGCCCCGGGGACCCCAACCCAACCCTTTTTTTTATTTTTTATTCTTTAGGAGGGGAGCTGCGTTGCCCCCCTCTTCAGGCCACTTATGGCCTCGGGGACCCTATCCCCCAGGGTCGGCCTTTGTTTTTTATTATTTATTTACCTATCACCATGACGATTTGCGTGATATTCATTAAAAGGCGACTATGCATAGAATGAATCCACATGGAATGTATTTACACCGCTAGTGAGGCTCTGATGTGTCTGATGCCCTACCGTGCCTAATCCCGGCGCCCCCGCCGGTGGGTACTCTCCAATTAGACACCCTTGTTGTTTATTTATACAAACCCGGGTAGCTATTGACGGGCACATTTAATATACACGCACACCAAGCCATTCAAAGGGGATTCGACAAAAATTCGACCAAACTATGCAAGAAACCCCCTCACGGTTAATAAAACACACATCCACCGCCGGATGTGTAATACTTTTTATTTTACTCTCTGGAAAGGATACGAACCTCACTTGAGAGTCACAGCGTGCTCCTGGCTGAGCCCAATGCTGTGTTACACCCACCAGTGCCCGCCGAGTGCCTCACACCTCTGTGTTGTATTCCACCAGCTAGTGCGTATGCTATGACACTCTCTAGCTCATGTGCACTGTAACACCACCCCTTGAATATGTCATGCCACACTTGCCTTCGCACGGGTTATATTGCCCCATCTCACGTGCCTTCCTCGATGCCTATGATATAACGCACAGCGCTATGCCATCAGCCGCGGTCGGTAGTAGGGGTAACTGCAGGGCGGTGATGTGGGGAGGGGGAGGGGCAGGGTGGGGGGTAGTAAACTATGGATTACGGAGGTTTACAGGTAAGTTAACATATAAATTAATAAAATGAATTTCGTTGCGTGCACTGCATCGCATTTGGGGATGCATTGCACGCAACAAAATTCGTTTTATAATTTATATGTTAACTTACCTGTAAACCTCCGTAATCCATAGTTTACTACCCCCCACCCTGCCCCTCCCCCTCCCCACATCACCACCCTGCAGTTACTCGTACTACCAACCGCGGCTGTATGCCATACTGAATACAATCTGGGATCCATATCTTTGTCACAGTGCATATGCAACGTTACACTCCCCAGCACATATTTTATATTACAACTTTAGAGACTAGTTAGGTTACACAACACTGCCCTGTGCATATTACACTCCAAGGCGCATATCGCATAGCACGCGCTAGTGCCTGTGCTATCTTGCGCTCTCCAATGAATCTGTCATTGTGCACAATGTATTGCATATTATATTTCACGCCCCGGTTCATCTTATATCACACTTTTTGGAGCATAGTTTATACCATATACTATATCTAGTTTTTATTTTCAATCGTGCTCTCAGGACTATGTTCTATATAACACTGCGTCCACCTACCCTTTTCACGGGCATTACATTTTGAGATGGGGGTGGAGGGTCAGGGGGTGATTCTGCCAAGTGAGCCCAGAGAATCTTCTTCCATCACCCCTCCATTACGTTTAAAGGTATTATGTCACCCTTCCCTTCCTGGGAGGGAGTCACTCAAGCCCTTTGCATTTAAATCTCCATTTCCAAGGTGGGAAGGGGTCGGAGTGGAGTCTGTGAATGCGAACATAACCCTCGCACTGCGCCTAACCGGTGGCACTTATTCTCCCGCCCCCCGCCCCACTGGCGATCCCAAAGAACTTAGCCAACAAGGGAGGTACAGTTGTGGTCGTTGTTGGCCGCAGTTTTTATTATGGTTACATACATCTTGGCATGACTTCGGTCATATTGGGTTATTTGCGAACTGCCATATCTTTGGACACAAAGCCGTGCCCCCCCATTCGTAGTTCGTTGTATCTCCAGGTCGTAAATGACCCGATCCCCCAACCAGTTCTGTTGTTGGTCCTTGGTATTCTTTCTTTGGTCCAATTACCACCGGGACCACCATTTGGTTGGTCACCCAAGCTTTCTGCGTGTAGGGAGGGGTAGGTAGCTTTTTCTCCCCCCGGAGTTAGGCCCCAACTCGCTACCTTTGGTGCCCTGCCGACAGGCCGGGTCTGGGCCGCGAGCGCCGTCTCCGTTTGCTACCCCCCTTTTGTTGGCCAGGCCACATCACCCTGCCGTGCGGCATCCCAAGGTGAGCGGCCCTCCTCCTACACACCGCCCTGTCGGTGTGTCTCGTTAGCCAACCATCGTACAGTTTTCGCCAACGCTCGTGTTGCTGTCCAGCACTGCGACACTGCTGCATCGTAGGTGTGGGTGGGTGGGGTTTGCAGGTATCCACGCCGGTGCGCCGCTCTCTCTGCTCCCCGAAGTTAGGAGCTGCTTGGGAGAGCGGTTCCTTATATTCCCCTTTTTCTTCCCACCGTTCTGGGCATGCACCCCCATTGGGGGG
Organism: Triturus cristatus; assembly: GCF_964204655.1. Taxonomy (NCBI): domain Eukaryota; kingdom Metazoa; phylum Chordata; class Amphibia; order Caudata; family Salamandridae; genus Triturus; species Triturus cristatus. The sequence continues at coordinate 1,283,665,698 of NC_140585.1, forward strand.
TTTGTATCCTGCGTCGCCCCCCCATTGGACGAAGGGGGGGGTTGGGTTGGTAGCCACGAGGCTAGCTCGTGGGCAGGAGGGGCTACCGCTTGCCGCTTCCGGTCGCCGGGAGGCGCCCAGAACCGGTTTTTCTGCCACCTTCGGCGCGGGTTATGGCGCCGGCCCCTGAGCCTCTCCCCCCCTTCGGGGAGGAACGGCGGCCTCTGCAATAACCCTCGCACTGCACCTAACCGGTGGCACTTATTCTCCCGCCCCCCGCCCCACTGGCGATCCCAAAGAACTTAGCCAACAAGGGAGGTACAGTTGTGGTCGTTGTTGGCCGCAGTTTTTATTATGGTTACATACATCTTGGCATGACTTCGGTCATATTGGGTTATTTGCGAACTGCCATATCTTTGGACACAAAGCCGTGCCCCCCCATTCGTAGTTCGTTGTATCTCCAGTTCGTAAATGACCCGATCCCCCAACCAGTTCTGTTGTTGGTCCTTGGTATTCTTTCTTTGGTCCAATTACCACCGGGACCACCATTTGGTTGGTCACCCAAGCTTTCTGCGTGTAGGGAGGGGTAGGTAGCTTTTTCTCCCCCCGGAGTTAGGCCCCAACTCGCTACCTTTGGTGCCCTGCCGACAGGCCGGGTCTGGGCCGCGAGCGCCGTCTCCGTTTGCTACCCCCCTTTTGTTGGCCAGGCCACATCACCCTGCCGTGCGGCATCCCAAGGTGAGCGGCCCTCCTCCTACACACCGCCCTGTCGGTGTGTCTCGTTAGCCAACCATCGTACAGTTTTCCGCCACGCCGCAGGGAGGCTCCCGTCTTCTTGCGGCTCCCCCCTACGCTCCTGTGGCCCCCCCGTTTTTTTTTTTTTTTTTTTTTATCTGCAACCTGCCAAGGCCATCGCGCCCCATAGGTTGCCCCAGAAGACCTTCATCCCTTCTTCTGACAGATGCACCCTGTCCTTGCCAAATAGCTCTTGGCGGCCCGGGTGTATCAAACCATGTCTGATTGACTCCATGCCGTTGGCGCTGCAGAATTTATGCATAGCGATGTTCAGTTTCCTTCTACTGTTTTCCACCGCTTTGTGAGACTCTGCACCCCTCCAGTGCCCCCTGCTGATCATTTCGGACCATATGATGGTCGTCCCCCCGAAAGCTGCAGATGCCCTTATGAGGTCTTCCTGGATTGCGTGGCTTAAGGCTCTCCTTCCCATTCCTGCCAAGTCATTTCCCCCGAGGTGGATGATCAGTAAGTCTGGGTGCCAGGCTGCATCTGCCAGGAGATGCTCAAGTGTTGTCGTCAGCCTGCTCCATTTCATCCCTGGTTGTCCCAGCCACCGGATACACGTGCCTCTGGGCTTATCTGCCAGCCTGTGGCCCGTCTGCTGTCACAAGGTTCCCATCTTGGCAACAAATGAATGGCCCACTACCCACACCAGCCGGGGGCGCTCTCCTGTTGAGCAATGGATTGCATGTCAGACAATCAGACAGTCATCGTATCAGCTTTTTTTTTTTTTTTTTTTGTGGTGTGCCACCCTGCCGTGCGGCATTCCAAGGTGGCACGTTGCGCGACCCTTCCCGCGGGGTTCAAAGCAGCTGTGGCCTGATATATGTCTTGTACGCCCTTGTTCTGCTTGGGTTCTTGGATCAGATAGAACCCGCTCATCAGAGCCTCACTAACCCAACCAGAACGTTACCCCCCTCCCTAGGGCCTATTTACTATAGGTAACCACATATATCTACCACCTAAGGACAGGGAATTCCTACTCATACATACCAAGACCCCTTATAATCGGCGGCCTCGCGATCCCATACGGATCCAGACCTCTCTACCCAGACGGCAGTCTCAGCACAAGTGGCGGCCTCGCGATCCCATACGGATCCAGACCTCTCTACCCAGACGGCAGTCTCAGCACAATCGGCGGCCTCGCGATCCCATACGGATCCAGACCTCTCTACCCAGACGGCAGTATCAGCACAATCGGCGGCCTCGCGATCCCATACGGATCCAGACCTCTCTACCCAGACGGCAGTATCAGCACAAGTGGCGGCCTCGCGATCCCATACGGATCCAGACCTCTCTGCCCATACGACAGTATCAGCACAATCGGCGGCCTCGCGATCCCATACGGATCCAGACCTCTCTACCCAGACGGCAGTATCAGCACAGGTGGCGGCCTCGCGATCCCATACGGATCCAGACCTCTCTACCCAGACGGCAGTATCAGCACAAGTGGCGGCCTCGCGATCCCATACGGATCCAGACCTCTCTACCCAGACGGCAGTATCAGCACAATCGGCGGCCTCGCGATCCCATACGGATCCAGACCTCTCTACCCAGACGGCAGTATCAGCACAAGTTCATCCTATGATCACCATAACATACCGAAAGGAAATCAGTCTCACTATTCATCAGATCACACAAAGACTGCCAGTTCGAGCACAGCCTGTTCTCTGGTTCGAGGGGCTCCTCTCTCCCTTATTCAGTTACCACTTACCTGATCAGGATTAACATCTGTTCATATAGCCGCAGCTGACTAGAGGAATAGGCTACCCTCTCATACAAGAACACGCAGCACATGTTGGTTCACTACAAACTGGGGTACTTTATTACTCATTATATACGCAATCACATAACATTACAATATAACACATAACCTGCAAAGAAAAGTGAAAGATTAAGTTGTACACTCTAATAAGAAAGGGTCGACATCACCTTAGTAGTGTGTAGCCTGTACTCAATGGTCATCTAGGTTCCCTTCTCGTCTGTGCCTCGGCTCGCCTGGAAGTCACACCTCCGCAGTCACGGATCTGTTCCCTTCACCCTTCTCCGAGTCACTGGGACCTCTTCCTCATCGGCTACTCTCTTCTCTCTGGCTATTCTGCTAGAAGAGTATCTGTCTCTCGGTTTTTCTCCGCCTTCAAGATGGCGTCTGTCTTCCCTGGAATAAGTAGTACCTTTACTGCTAACGGCTAGATGCCGCCTACGGACTGAACATGTAACTGCCTCAGACTTTCACTAATATAGAGATGCGTTTCCTCATGGAAAATTCCGGCCCGTAACCTGCCGCCCACCAAATTCTTGTACCTCCCCGTACCAAGGACACTTTCCCAGCCGGCCGGCCTGATGTAGTGTCTTCGGCATGAAGAAAAATACAATCCTTCGATAAGGGCCGGCCAGAACCGGTTCTCTCCAAGCGAATAACACCTCATAACTAAAACATTACATTTGACCTAGAAGCATTCCAAGCTGCCGGAGCAGAAAGAAAGATGGAGTCTCTCCCGTTTGAGGCCTACCAGGCCTGAATTCAGCACGGCTCCATAAAATACCCTCACTACAGGACAGGTTATCCCTAATACTAACGAATCTATCCCCTAGGCTATGTGTGCAAGCCCTAATCTATGGGGAAGAGCACAGAAGCATGTCGAAGTGCCTAGTAAATAGGCTCCATTCACTACTCTAACCCTTAGACTTGAATGGTAAGAGACTGAAGTCACATTCAATCACCTCTCAACACAAGAAGGCCGGGAAAATCGAGCAGAACATTTCACCCTTGACTTCAGTCTATCATACATTCATTAAACAGAACTAACATCTGTGGAAGAATAATATGAAACCAAACTAACTGATCTATGTCTAGTACCAGGTGTGCAGAACTGAAGTAGTGAAGGAATACACTGAATAAAGCAACAGATAGAAATCAAAATGCCGATAGTAAGCAGAATACCTCCTACTATCTGACGTAACATATGCAAATCAGGCAACCAATTAAAGAGCCAGTCAAACCAGCCCTGGTCAATGTGTTTTTCTAACTTCTTCTGTCAAGTCATGTAGTTTATCAATGTGAGCTTGAATGGATTTTGTATGATCAGACAAGTTAAAACAACAAAGACCCTCAAAATCAGAACAATCGTGTCCATGTTTAAGCAAAAGATAATCAATGGCCGCTCGATTTTGCAAGATAGCTCTACGTTCACCCTGGGCGTCTAATAGCATGTCAGACAGGACTGTAGAAGTATGATTAATGGATTTCACCATCCAGCAGGCCATTTTCCCAATAGATTTGGCATTATAAACTGCCAAAGCAGGAACACCAATAATTGAAATAGCCAGGCTAAGGTATTCAGACTTGGAATATAAATGCAAAGATGAGTCACAATCCTCCTGTAACCTCACTGTATCTCGAACCACACGAGAGTTGGCATTCGGATGTGAGGAGAACATTAACAAGCTCAGTCTAGTAATGGCACAAGGGCCTCCAGAAATATTTGCGGGGATATATGGCCAGGAAGTATTACCACATGAGAAAAGCCATCCGGCAGGTAGTAGCATCGTGCGATAATGACTGGGGGTAACTACCAAACTCTTGCAAGTCATGTTATTCTGAACAGAAGCACATGTTTTCGGTGTCCTTTGAAAGCACAAAGTTCGTTCATGAGCGGTGAATGAAGTGGCACCTTTCAATCTTAAACGCATACATTCAGAAATCGCACTAGGATCACAAGTAAGGAAAAAACACAAATCACCCTGTGTGATATTATAGGTAACTATTTGGGACTGGATGGGGGGTATCGGGTCTGACAGTACAGTACACAAGGGGCAATACTCATGGGTAGCAAAATCGCCCAGAAGAACATTGGGGCGAGCATTCGATATATTGAAAATATGAGTCAAAGTCTCCAATGAAGCAGGGACAGCAACTAAACAAGTTGCGAGAATGTCCGTCACCGATCTCATCGGTGTCAAGCAGAAATGAGGGGCTTTAGTCACCCGTTTGGCTAACATGGTCCAAAAGTTCGATGACGAATCCCACGCAGCGAAGGAACGCGACACTCGGGTTCTCAACTCAGCCCGGGTTGATGGGATCCCTCCTCTCTCGTCGTACCAGCCCAAAAGGAGTCCAACGCCGACACATCCTGCAGCAACAGTCCAAAGAATGATCTGAAAGAGAATCAAATACAAGCATTATTCATTCTCGTAAGTAACATTTGTCAGCCGGGACTGCTTCCCAGCTATCTTTCCCTGGTCTCATAACTAAAATGGTGTTGTCTTGACCGGTTGCAATGACCTCTGCTTGTTCAGGGGGATTCTTAGGCGACTGCACCCAAACTCTGGCCCCAGGGTTATCTGTGGAGCCAAAACCTTTCTGGCCTCGTACAGTTAGCAACGTTGGGGCAGTGCCTTTTGTCATCTCACCACTGAAAACAGGCATTATTAGTAATTGAGCCACTCGGTCAGTTTGATGTATCAGTAAGTCAACCTCACTGCTATTCAGCAGGAGCACCTTAATCTCTCCCTGATAATCACTGTCAATGATTCCTCCAAGCACCTGAACGCCTTTTACAGCCAGCCCCGATCTAGGGGCGATTAATCCAAAATTCCCAGTTGGTATATGAACACCAACACCAGTTTCAATGATGACCCGATCCTTGCTTTTTAGAACGGTGTCATCCATGGCATGCAAGTCTAAACCTGCCGACCCTGGGGTCGCTCTACATGGAGCCAAAGCTCCGGGAGTAATTTCCCAGTACATCACAGTCTCTCTGATTTCATTGGGCTTAGCATCAACATTCGGAGGAAACAAACGCATAAGCGGGGATTCAGCATTTAGAAAAGGACGGTTATTCAAAATCAATAGCGCTTGAGGCAAAAAGTCTCGCCAATTCTTATACTTGTCATCTGTTAATTTGCGTAGTTGATCTTTTAGCAAGCCATTCAACCTCTCCACAAGACCCGAGGCCTGTGGATAATATGGTATATGAAACACCCATTCAATATTGTTTTCCACACAGAATTCCTGTACCAATCTTCCACGAAAATGGGATGCATTATCAGATTGAATTTGAAATGGCACACCATAATACATCATAATCAATTCCAATGTTTTAATAGTATTCAATTGGGTAGCTTGTTTACAGGGAAGGGCCACCAGCAGGCCACTGTATGTATCAACAATAGTGCAAATATATTGACAATTCCTACTCATAGGAATTGGGCCGATGTAATCAATCTGCCAAATTTGAGCGGGCAATTTCCCGCGATGTAAATGACCTTTAACAATTTGGGGCACTTTGCGCTGCCTGATATGCTGACAAATGGGACAATGTAGAATAACATTTTTGATTAAATCTAGGAGAATATAAATTCCTCGATCAGCAGCCCACCTGCTAGTGGCTTTCTCTCCAAAGTGTCCTGCTTTCTGGTGGGCCCATTTCGCCAATCCCGCAATATCAGAATCTTGCCTGTCCACCACTGCCTCAGCAATTTTAGATTTCTCATCTGCAATGTTATGAAAGAATTTGTCAAGAGAGTCTATCGGGGTATGAGCATCCACATGGAAGATTGCAACAGTACTCTGTGGGAGCATTTCCCAAATCTCCTGCATAATTCTTTTCCCCACAGTTCTTTTGAATGCAATTTCCAACTATGGGAATGCCAAGTCGGTAACCAAACTGCCAGTCCATTGGCAGTAGACCAAGAATCAGTGAAAATATGACATGTGCCAGGTAACTCTTGTTTCAGAACTTGATAAACAGCATAGAGTTCAGCAAATTGACTGCTCTTACCCTCACCAGTTGTACTCAGCAATTTTTGTGTGATCGGATTATAGGACACCGCCTTCCAATGCCGTTTCGTCCCTATGAACCTTGCTGAACCATCCGTAAACCAGACATGGTTTCTGTCCTCAGCGGACAAATCATCAAAAGGTCTACCCCACTTAACAGGAGACTCCTGTACTAAAGGTACGGAACATTCACTCTCAGTCTCAGTCGATGGCGCTCGCGCCACCTGCTCATGCAAAGATGCAACTCCTTTTTGTCCCACACGTGCCCTGTCTTGTATATACCATTTCCATTTAATCACACTCGCCTCTTGAGCGTGTCCAATTCGGTGAGTTTTCGGCGAACTCATAACCCACTGCATGATAGGAATTTCAGGTCGCAAAACTATATCATGTCCCAAAGTCAATTGCTCGGTATCCACCAGAGCCCAATAACATGCAAGTAACTGTTTCTCAAAAGGTGTATAACGCTCACCAGCATCAGGTAACTTTTTGGTCCAGAAACCTAACGGTACTCTACTCTTGCCTTGTTCCTGCCACAGACTCCAATTCGCATAAAGACCTTGTACAGACACATTCAAATCCACATCACCATCACGTACAGGCCATAAATCCAGAGCATGCTGAATTGCTTCTTTTGCCAAACTGAACGCATCTTGCTGTTGTTTATCCCATTCAAATGCATTCTTTTTACGAGTGACACGGTACAAAGGGGCCAATATTTGACTCAAATGAGGAATATGCTGACGCCAAAAACCAAACAAACCAATGAAGCTTTGGGCTTCTTTCCTATTCCTCGGAACTGCAAAATCAAGAATTTTCTGTTTAACCTGAGGGATCACTTCTCGGTGCCCCTCATGCCAATTAATACCCAAAAATTTCACAGCCTGGGACGGACCTTGTAATTTATCCGGGTTGATTTCCCAACCTTTCTCACGCAGGCACTCAATGATCCTGTCCAATTGGGTCTGAACTTCCTCTTGTGTTTCACCTTGGATCAAAATATCATCAATATAGTGACATATCTGAATTTGCGGATGAACCGGTACCTCAGCCAAATGCTCTGCCACCAGCCGGTGACATATCGTAAGACTATGCACATAGCCCTGAGGAAGACTTCTAAACGTCATCTGACGCCCGTTCCACGTAAAACTGAATTGTTCCTGACACTCAGGGGCAATCGGAATTGAAAAGAAAGCATTAGCAATATCAATGGACGCATACCATGTACCTGGATGTTTTTGGATTCTTTCAATTAGAGTAATAACATCCGGTACTGCAACAGTCAAAGAGGGTGTATGTCTATTCAATTCTCGATAATCAACAGTCATGCGCCAAGAATTATCACTCTTACGTACAGGCCAAACAGGATTATTCCAAGCAGAAGTAACTGGGGTTATAACTCCTGCATCCACCAACTCCTGAATAGTGGTACTAATCTCTTCATGACCACCTGGAATACGATACTGCTTCTGACAAACCACTTTTGTCGCCTGGGGAACTTTTATGGGGGGCATTCTTAAACGACCAACCCGTACAGGCCTGGACGATATATAATGTTTAGTTCCAAATTGGTAACATCCATCCTCTAAGTGCAAAGTCATTCCTTTCAAAATATCAATTCCAATTATGAATTCTAAGAGTGGCACCACTAATACAGAGTATTCTTTTCTAGGAATTCTACCTATTCTCATTTCAAGTAAAGTTTGAACTGCGGGAGTTTCCTTTCCACCTAATCCGGTAATTGTAAAAAGCTGACCTTTGAACTTCTTTGATTTTCCATGAATAAGAGTGGCCTCCGCTCCTGTATCTACCAATGCTCGGGCCCTTTGGATATTACGATGTCTCCAATAAATATCAATATCTACATAGGGTCTATTATCTCTGTGAGCCCATCTGTGTACTGGAGCTTGACCTATTTCCTAGTCATTTTTACTGCATTCTGTGTACCAGGATAAATCAGGATAAAGACTCTCACGTTTCTTAGGTATCGATACCTCCTGTTCATATCCATCTCTATTACGAAATGGATTCCTGTCCTCTGCATTGTACTGCGGGTTTCGATCGGCCAAACTGTGTCGATCCTCTCTCCTTCTCAACTCAGGGGATTGATCCCTATCATCTCTACGTCTGCTGTTAACATAATCATCTCTCCCCCTTTCTCTTTCCCCCTCTCTCTCTCTCTATCTCTCTCACGACGGGGGGACAAATCACGTACAGAACGTCGATCATCACGACGAGCAGAGCGCCCACGGCGGTCGTCATCACCGCTACCATCAGAAAAACCACGATCACACTCAGTCGTCCGAACACGCCGGGCACCCTCCTTCCGATCCAAGCCACGTTTGCGAAACATTTCCCACAAACGAGCAGTAGTCTCACCATCAATGTCCTCCTTCCGCACACCATCGGCCACAAGACCAAAAAAGATATCACGTCTAGTAAGTTTATTATCACCAGGAGTACGAGTGTCAGGCCGGGACTGCCGTTCAGGTTTAAACCACTCACCCAACTCACCGAGTTGGCGTACCGATTCCAGCACCGTAGATAACATGTTACCAGTCTGATTAATCAATAAAGTCATCATGACCTGCTTATAAGCAACAGGGGAAGAACGAATAGTACGATTCCGCACAGAAGATGTCAACAAACCATCGAGTAACCTGTCAGCAGTACCCAGAAAAATCGCCGTTTTCATCACCTCCTCCTTGAGACGTTGTGCAGCGTCGCGCAAAGTATACCACGGTTTGTCATTCACAGGCCAGTCAGACTCAGTAGGATATTTTTGATTACAACCCTCAGTCGCCAATTGAAGCAAAGAAATTTGACCACCACCATTAAAGTTACGAAAATGATCTTGTACAGTAGAATCCGAACACAAGGAACAAAACTTCAAACAATCGCCAGTATCCAACATAATGCCAGCAGCGCCCAGTTCATAAAGGCGCACCATCCATGTGAGTAAGGTCTCACCAGCTCGCTGCCGAAATCGCTGCAAAATATCACTAATTTCTTGTTGAGTAAAATCCTCCAAAGAGTCTAAAGAAACACCATTCGGAGCAGTGGGAGACTGCTGCAACTTCCGTCGAAAAACTGGATGCGCCGAGACCGCGGGACGAGCATCACAAGGAGCTCGATCAGTACACATAGAGGAACAATCAGTGCAAGAAGTATCGACCCCACCCGAAGGACGAGCGCAATCACGGGGTGCACCATCAGAGGTGCGAGAAGCAGACCTACAATCACGGCCGGAGCGAGAGGACTCGCGCTTGGCAGACTCCTCACCCGAGGAACAAGAATCACTCGAGTTCCAGATATTACCATCCCATTCATCAGGATTCCAATCCAGTCCGGCTTTCGCCACGACCAGACGCACCTTTCGCGTCGAAACCCGACCACGCCGATTCTTGTATTTATAACGAGCAATTCGCACAGCCGCCCTCTCGGCAATAGTCTGGTAAGTCTCAAGTTTGTCAGCAAGCAACTTATTTTGACACCGCAACAAAGTACGAGCATTCTGAATCTCAACAAAGTGCGCTTCCACATCCTTAAGTGATGTCTGTAACTTCAACAACCTTTCATGCAGAATCCTGTACGCAGACAGAACAATCCAACCTCTGCGCCCCAAAACGGGAAGCTCATCACCCTTAGATACCGGCGCCTTCTGTAAACAAGTAATCACATTAGCCGGCTCCGCCAGCTCCAAAAAAGAATTCCAATTCTCACTCAAACCAGTAGACTCAGCCCACTCACGGGCTAAGGCTTCATAAGGCGTTGAATCCCAGCCGGGAATATCAACGGGCAACTTAAAAGTAGATTTCGACTTTCTAGAAAACATCTCGGAAAAGAAAGAAGAAAAAGAAGAAAAAGAAAAGAAAGAAGAAGAAAAACTATACACACAAGTATATAGAAATAATATACAAACAAAACCACGCACGCGCCGAAAGCAAACACGACACAATCACAACGCACACAGGTTTCGTAAACGGTTCGTGACGCCAAATGTTCTGCTTGGGTTCTTGGATCAGATAGAACCCGCTCATCAGAGCCTCACTAACCCAACCAGAACGTTACCCCCCTCCCTAGGGCCTATTTACAATAGGTAACCACATATATCTACCACCTAAGGACAGGGAATTCCTACTCATACATACCAAGACCCCTTATAATCGGCGGCCTCGCGATCCCATATGGATCCAGACCTCTCTACCCAGACGGCAGTCTCAGCACAAGTGGCGGCCTCGCGATCCCATACGGATCCAGACCTCTCTACCCAGATGGCAGTCTCAGCACAATCGGCGGCCTCGCGATCCCATACGGATCCAGACCTCTCTACCCAGACGGCAGTATCAGCACAATCGGCGGCCTCGCGATCCCATACGGATCCAGACCTCTCTACCCAGACGGCAGTATCAGCACAAGTGGCGGCCTCGCGATCCCATACGGATCCAGACCTCTCTGCCCATACGACAGTATCAGCACAATCGGCGGCCTCGCGATCCCAGACGGATCCAGACCTCTCTACCCAGACGGCAGTATCAGCACAAGTGGCGGCCTCGCGATCCCATACGGATCCAGACCTCTCTACCCAGACGGCAGTATCAGCACAATCGGCGGCCTCGCGATCCCATACGGATCCAGACCTCTCTACCCAGACGGCAGTATCAGCACAAGTTCATCCTATGATCACCATAACATACCGAAAGGAAATCAGTCTCACTATTCATCAGATCACACAAAGACTGCCAGTTCGAGCACAGCCTGTTCTCTGGTTCGAGGGGCTCCTCTCTCCCTTATTCAGTTACCACTTACCTGATCAGGATTAACATCTGTTCATATAGCCGCAGCTGACTAGAGGAATAGGCTACCCTCTCATACAAGAACACGCAGCACATGTTGGTTCACTACAAACTGGGGTACTTTATTACTCATTATATACGCAATCACATAACATTACAATATAACACATAACCTGCAAAGAAAAGTGAAAGATTAAGTTGTACACTCTAATAAGAAAGGGTCGACATCACCTTAGTAGTGTGTAGCCTGTACTCAATGGTCATCTAGGTTCCCTTCTCGTCTGTGCCTCGGCTCGCCTGGAAGTCACACCTCCGCAGTCACGGATCTGTTCCCTTCACCCTTCTCCGAGTCACTGGGACCTCTTCCTCATCGGCTACTCTCTTCTCTCTGGCTATTCTGCTAGAAGAGTATCTGTCTCTCGGTTTTTCTCCGCCTTCAAGATGGCGTCTGTCTTCCCTGGAATAAGTAGTAGCTTTACTGCTAACGGCTAGATGCCGCCTACGGACTGAACATGTAACTGCCTCAGACTTTCACTAATATAGAGATGCGTTTCCTCATGGAAAATTCCGGCCCGTAACCTGCCGCCCACCAAATTCTTGTACCTCCCCGTACCAAGGACACTTTCCCAGCCTGATGTAGTGTCTTCGGCATGAAGAAAAATACAATCCTTCGATAAGGGCCGGCCTGAACCGGTTCTCTCCAAGCGAATAACACCTCATAACTAAAACATTACATTTGACCTAGAAGCATCCCAAGCTGCCGGAGCAGAAAGAAAGATGGAGTCTCTCCCGTTTGAGGCCTACCAGGCCTGAATTCAGCACGGCTCCATAAAATACCCTCACTACAGGACAGGTTATCCCTAATACTAACAAATCTATCCCCTAGGCTATGTGTGCAAGCCCTAATCTATGGGGAAGAGCACAGAAGCATGTCGAAGTGCCTAGTAAATAGGCTCCATTCACTACTCTAACCCTTAGACTTGAATGGTAAGAGACTGAAGTCACATTCAATCACCTCTCAACACAAGAAGGCCGGGAAAATCGAGCAGAACAGCCCTGGACCGCCACCGGCCCATTTCCTGAATTCTTGCTTCTGGCATCCCGTGTTGTGATGCCGCTGTCGCTGCGCCGATCCTGAACGAGTGAGGAGCGAATGCTCGCGAGGGCAACCCTGCCTTGTCCAGGGCCTGGCGCATCAATGTAGTAAATTGAAATCTGCTCAGGTTACTACCGTCCTGATGCTTGAACAATGCTCCCCCGCCTGTTGGGCGAGCTTCCATATATTTATGCAAGCAGCATACTGCGCATGACCTGTCGCTCTGTATGCACCTCAGCTGTACTACTGCGCCCTTTCCCTCCTGGTCCGTTTTTGACCTTCGCAGCTTTATTTGCACTGAGGCTGGCCCGGGTTTGACGTCCTCCACCTGGATGCAGCGCTCTGCCGGCCCCTGCCTCCTGGGAGCCACTAGCTCACTAATGCGAAACGCACCAAAGAATGCTATAGCGAAAGCTGCTTGGAACAGGAGGAGCTCAAAGTTATCCTTTGTACACCAAGCCAAGGCTTCCAACAGCCTGCCAAGTTTCTCAAAATCTATGGGCCTCCTGCCATCAACCCTTTTTCCTTTGGCCCGCCTCCACCCTTTCATTGCTGCTTTGATGTACAGGGATGCTGTTGGGTCCTCCCCTGTATGGATTTTTGCATAATGGGCCATGGCTGCCAGGTGCGCCTGTGCCCAGGACCTAGTCTTTTTGTTGACGAATGCCCATTGTATAAAGCGTTCTGCCGCCCTTCTTGTCCCCTCCCTGTCGGTCAGGGACTGGACGCCACCTATCTCCATCACTGTTGATGCGTATTTTTTGTAGCGCCGAGCCGCCTCGGGCGTGAGGGCCTGGTTCACCAATATGGAGAGAACTACCCCCCCAGGTCCCACAGTTGCACTGGGAAAGGTGTCATGTTTTCGTCCGCCCCAGGTGCCAGCTCCCTGAAACGGTCCATCTGCGACCTGGACAAGGCGTCTGCTACTGTGTTGTCCACCCCCGGGACATGGCGGGCCTTCACCTCCAGATTCCCTTCCAGCTGCAATTTAACCAACTGACGCATTAGCCTTAAGATGTTGGGGCACCTTGCCGCCCCCCTGTTAATGGCTTGCACCACCCCCTTGTTGTCAGACCATAGTGTTAGCTTCATGTCTTTTAGCTCACGTTTCCATATCGTCAGGGCCACAACAATGGGGAAGAGCTCCAAGAATGTTATGTTGCCTGTGAGACCTATTCTGTGCCATCACTCCGGCCACTGCCTAGCACACCACTTCTTGCCAAGAATTGCCCCGAATCCTGCACTACCCGCTGCATCCGTAAATAGAGCTATCTGCTTGGCTGTTACCCAGCCCTCCCTCCATATGAGGATGCTGTTGAAGTCTGCGAGGAATTTGTCCCACATTATTAGGTCTTGCTTGACCCCCGTCCCCAGCCGTACGTGATGATGCTGGTGTGTGAGGCCTGCGGTCAACTGTGTGAGTCGCCTTGCGAAAACCCTACCCACCGGTATGACCCTGGCAGCGAAGTTGAGCTTCCCAATTAGCCTCTGTAGCTCCCTGAGCGTTGCTTTGTTCTTGCCGCATAGGCCTCGCACTTCTGCCCTAAAATCCTCTACCTTGTCTTGAGGAAGCCTAGCCGTTCCAGACACGGAGTCCAGCTCTATGCCCAAGAATGTGAGTTGTGTAGAGGGGCCCACTGTTTTATCTGGAGCCAGGGGAATCCCTAGCGCCCCCGCCAGTTCTTCAAACGCCGCCAATGTGCTCCCACAGATTGGTGACTGGGGAGGACCCGTAAACATGAAGTCATCCAGGTAATGGAGCTTCCCCCCTTTCGGGTGTCTATCATGCAGGGCCCATTCCACGAAGGTGGCGAACAGCTCAAAGTATGCGCAAGATATGGCGCAGCCATAGGCATGGCTTTATCAATGTAAAGGTCCCCTTCCCACTGGAAACCCAATAGATGAAAGCTGGACGGATGGACAGGTAACAGACGAAAAGCGGACTCGATGTCTGCTTTGGCCATGAGTGCCCCCCGCCCTGCCGCCTTTACCATGTCAATAGCATCGTCCACGGATGCATAGCTCACCGAGCATGCCTCTGGCCTTAGCCCATCGTTCACTGAAGACCCTTCAGGGAAAGAGAGATGGTGTATGAGCCTGAATTGTCCTGGCTCCCTTTTGGGGACGACCCCCAGGGGGGAGATCACCAGGCCTCTTTGCAGGTGTGGTGGTAGGGGGCCCTCTATCCTGCCAAGGGACTTCTCCTTCTCCAATTTCTTGGTGACCACCCCTGGGTGTTGCCTTGTGGATTTCAAGTTCTCTGCCCCCCCCCCAGGGGAGGTGTGCCACTGAATGGAATCACAAAACCTTCTTCAAAACCTTTTACCAATGTCGCTGCGTCTGTTCTGTTATGGTATTTGTTTGCTAATTTACGCAGCTGATGTATGTTAATTGGAGACCTGGCTAGCTGGCAATCATCCAGTCCCCGTACTTCCACCTTACTGTTTTCTTTTCTTGTCCTTTTTGTCCCTCTTCTGCTCTTGCTTGCCTCGACACCCAGATGACGGGTGCCCGCCCCCGCAATTGGAACATGCGTGCAGGAACTTACATGCCGCACCCCACGTGCACTCCCCGGCAACAAATCTCCAGCAAATTGCAGGGGGGCCATTAGATGAGGGTGGTTTCCCCGCGCTGAACTTGGGCCTATGAAACGCCTTCCTTTTCGCTCTATAAGAGCTCCGAAAGGACTGGTCATTCTTTCCCGCCCAGGTTTTTACCTCCTTTGCCACTAACATCTTGTGTATAAACCCAGAGACATCCTCCTCGTTCAATTCCATCTCTGGATGCCTCTGCATCTTCAGCCTAAAACCTTTGTCATACTCCAGCCATGCATCACCTGGAAATTGTCTCTGGGCCCAATGAATATTAGATTCGTATAGCCATAAGTCTGCTGCACAGCGCGGAAACTTTTCTACAATGATGCACGCCATAATTCTAAATGCATCCAACCAATTTTCAAAGTTTCGCTCCTTCCTGGCGCCGCGCCTCTCCCTCTTGTCCTCCTCTTTCCTATCGCAGGCTGTGAGGTCCAACCCCTCCATTTGCACCTCTAGCAAGGAAAAAATGTCTATAAACTCTTTGCGCCATATCCTTTCTTTGACCGCCACAGGGATAAGACTTGCCAAGCCCGTAGCTCTTGTGGTCAGGGATGCAGGGCCAGGGGATGGCCTGCTGTAGCCCTCTGCAGCTGGTGACTCGCTCGTTGGGGTGCTTACGCCGCCCGTGTATCCCCATGCCGCCAGAGGCGACCCCGCATTGCCCTGGCTACTCTGCCCCCCTTGTCCCTGTAGTCTAGCTTGCCGCGCCCACCCGGGATCTATCAAGTGCCATGGCAAGCCGGACACGTCATCTGCGCGCTGCGCCCCGGTTTCCCCGGCCCCCTGCCCAAAACCTTTAAGCAATAGCGGCGCCATTGATTTTACACATTCTTGCACAATGGTCGATATATGCTCACCGCCTGTAGCTCTGCTGGGGTCTCCACCGCTGTCGCCTTTTGGTGCGCCCCCTGATGGTAGGTTCCTTCTTTGCGGCTTCTTCCTGGGGACCTTCCTCTGAGCCTGCCCTGGTGCAGCAGTCCCTGGCGCTGCCGTCTTATGCTTCTTGGGCGGTGGTGGGCCAGCGTCATCCGTTGCTTGCACCTCTATATTTTCTCCTCCGTCCTGGCCCAAATGTGGCTTCAGCCATTCTTTGCCATGGACCTCCGCTGCCTCCCTGATGCGCTTCAGGAGCTCTGTAATCTCCTCAGGTTGCCCTTCTGCCATCGTTGTTGGCGGGGTGCTGCCGCTTGCCTATGCACCAAATGACGCTCTTTTCAATTTTTTTGCCTTTTCTCCAACTACGTTATTCCGGTCTTTCAAACAATTGCCATAGATTTTGCCCTTTAGAGATGACCTTGCCTCCACTGCTGGGGATGCCAATCGTGATTGCCCTCAAAAACGGCCGGGCCGGGTGCGCTCGTTCACTCACCCACTCAGCCTCAACAACGGCCTTTTCTCCAGCTCCGAGGCCGAGTTTGCCCCCCAAGCCACCGATCCGCTGGTTTTTTCGCTGCACAGGTTCTTAAAGCAGCGTTGTGGTGCAAGCGAGACCGGCCCAAGCGCTGTTGCCGTCAGTGGTTTCCTGTCTCTTTAAGGAGGTCCCGGCAAAAACGTACGCCAATGCACGCTCGCGCTCCACTGGGTGCACCCGCGACCAGTGCGCCTGCGCCGATGCCGGGGAAGGAGCTGATCCTCACGGTCACGGGAGCAAGAGCGTGCCACGGCAGGACCGTTCCGGTGAAGTGGTAAGATCGTAACGTCCTCCGGGTGGTTCGAGGGAGCCCTGGGACTCCGGCAGGCCGATTGCAAGCTTTTGGGGAGCGGGAGCGTGACTGCCTTCGCCCGGCGCTGGTGCTGGAACTGCTCCACGCCGCTCGCTGTTACTGAGGGGCGCTCGGATCAACGGAACCTCTCCACACCTGCCAGCGACCCGAGACCCTATATCCTGCGGGGGTCGCCACCTGGGAGTCTCGCCACTCAGGAGAGGGGCGCGCCTAGTTACCGCAATCTTTGACCCTCGCCTGGTCGCCGCTTCTTCGCGCAGCACTTCGTCGTTCGTCCAGGCAGCACTTCGTCCTTTGACCAGGCAGAACTCCGTCCGTTTGCAGGTATCCACACCGGTGCGCCGCTCTCCCTGCTCCCCGAGCAGGAACAAATCCATCATCGTTACATATACACGGGCATGTACCCTGCGCTCCCGGCAGCGCTAACTTGGGTTTTCACCCCCCGGAGTATGAAATAAATACCGTGGAGTGGGTAGTACAGCCTGGCGGATACTAATCAGGGTTGCACGGTGGTACTTACCGGCGGGAGCCCTCCAGGGGCATTGGCGAAGTAGAGGATGTTATTTAATGAATGTGTGCTGTATCACGCCTCCACAAGAGGTATCTGACTGTCTCTCAATTTTGATTTCATGTATGACCCATGGCGAGAGGAGACAGTACTGTAAGACACCGAAGAAGGACGCAGGTGTGCCAGGGCAAAGATGGAGCAGAGCACATCATTGCGTTTGTGGGAAGATTGCCGTCGGAGCTGACCAGATGTGGGGGGAGCCGCAGGAAGACGTAAGCCTCCCTGGCGGCGTGGCGGAAACAACAAACGTCCTCTTCTTCCTGAATAAAAGTGAGATTATGCTGCATGCTTGTTCATATTTTAAGTAGTTCGCACAGACACACATTTTAAAAACAATAAAGTTCCTA
Organism: Triturus cristatus; assembly: GCF_964204655.1. Taxonomy (NCBI): domain Eukaryota; kingdom Metazoa; phylum Chordata; class Amphibia; order Caudata; family Salamandridae; genus Triturus; species Triturus cristatus. The sequence goes on from NC_140585.1 coordinate 1,283,683,382, forward strand.
ATACCCACCTTCTCTGAACAGTTAGCTTGCTGCCCCATCCACCTCCTCCCTATCCTCTGTTGTCTGAATCCATGGACTAGCCTCCTCCCTCCTGCCATGCATGGTCTGATGTGCTGCCACTGCCCTCCATTTAGCATGATGTACTAGTCCACTCCTCCTGCCCTCCATTTTCAATTCTATGGCCCATCATTGACCTCCTGCTTAGCCTCTGTGCTTAGCTTGCTGCCCCTATTCTCCTTCCCCCTGCCCTCCGATGTCTTTGTGCATGCCCCTGCTCCATCCTTTTTGCCCACCATGTTCCATGGACCTGCCACTCCTATCTACTCTGAGTGTTCTGTTGAGCTGCCACTCCCCTCCCACCTGCCTAGCATTGTCAGATGACTGTAACCTGTCCCTGCCACCTCCACCCTGCCTGTCCACATGCCATGCCCCTATCCCCTTCCTCCTGTCCTCCATGGTCCATTTTACTGCCACACCCTTCTGCCCTCCCTGGTCTGTTGTGCTGCAACTGCTCCTCTTGCCTGCCCCGCGCGGTCTGTTGTGAGGCCCCTTCCCCTGAACTCTCTTGTCTGTGCCCAGGTCCTGACCCTCCCTTCTATCCTCCATGGTCCTTTGTGCATGCCCCTGCACCTTCCTTCTTCTCCATCATAGCCATTGTGCTGCCACTAACCCTCCTGCTTGCCATGCATGGTCTTCTGTGCTGCCATGGCCCTTCCCACCTTCCCTGTGTGGTCAGCTAGCTGCCCCTGACCCCCTCCCACCTTCCCTCCATGGCCTGTGTGTATGCCATCATAGTCTCATTGTTGCTCTCCATGGTGTGTCTTTTTTCTAGTGCCCAACCTGCCTGACCTCCATGGTCATCTTGCTGCTCCTGCCCTGCCCCCTTGCCCCCAGCCCTCTGTTTCCATGTTCAGACCCCTATTCCCTCCCTCCTGGCTTGTCTGTTCCATTGTAATTCCCCTGATCCGCCCCTCCTGCCCTTTATGGTCTGTTATGCTGCAGCTTTCTCTCCTGTCTGTCCATTATGGTCAGCTAGCTACCATTGCCTCTTTCCCCTCTGTTCTCTGTTGTCCATGTGCATGGTCCTGTCCCCTCCCTATTGCTTTCTATGGATTGTTGTGCTGCACTCCCGTCCCGCATGCGCTGTGTGGTGTATTGTGCTGCTGCAAACCCTGATGCCTGCCCTGTAGGGTCAGTTTGGTGCACCTCTCCATGTCCCTCCTGTCCTCTGTTATCCGAGTCCATGTCCCTACCCCAATTCCTCCTGCCTACCATGATCCAATGTACCATACGTGCGAACATTATGAACTTGGTAAGAGGGATATTTTGATAAAAAACTGGGGTATATGGTAAATTGAGTGCAAGTCCAAAATAAATGATGCATATACCTATGGTATTATTTTTACATCTGGGGCAGAGTTTGAGTTTTGTTTTCCCTTTTAATGAGATAGTCTGTGTTCTTGGGTTCAATATAGCAACCACATTCATTGGAGTTCGATTCTTGTTAAAGTACCACCTCTTGTTGTGAGTACCTAAACAAGCAAATCTTCTCCAATTCTAGTTGTATAGTTTCTATACCACATTCTACTTCCCAGCCTCTAAAATATGACCTTCTAGCTTCATACGATGGTCTTGCAACCAAGTATATGATCAAGCCAAACTCTTTTTGGTCAGTAAATAATCAATAGCTGTAGATGCTATCTCCCCACCGGGTAAAGTACAAAGAGTGTTCTATATTTGTTAAAGGGACATCTCTAATAGCTCTTGATATAAGATCTTATGTCTATTCTTAAATCTTGTTGAATCTAAAAATACCCAATTTGTCAAAAGATTGAGTATCCCAATATTTACAAACAAAATTATCCATTAATAATCCTAGTGTTGTACGATCTTAATTAATGGTTTCAACATGAATAGTGTAGATTTGTAGCCTACAGAATAGTGCTTCTCATTGTTTTATGACACTACTAAAACTTCTAAATTGGACTGATCTTGCGTTCAAGGAATCTCATTAAGCAATGGAGATTCGGATTGCAAACTGCTTCAACATTGTACCAACAGAGTTTCATCAAACCAATTCATGAAATCTGGGTACTGTGCAATTTGCATTAAAAAAGAAGCCAAATAATGTAAGAGTTCGGTTGACAGGTTACTCTGTCACAAACATGATGGATATTCCATCCACCTTATTACAAGTGCATTAATATGGTGGATATAATGAGGTAGATGGGATATGTATCCCATTTGGGACGGAGTACCCACCCGCTAAACTCTAATTCAGGTCCACAGTCTAAAATCAGATAATCTCAAACCCACATCTGCTACCAATCTTGTCGATCTATTAATACTAAGTCTTAGGACTCAGTTACACCAAATGAAACTGATTTGTTTACTTCTGAGTTTATTAAAAACTGCTAATGACAAAAAACAATGCATGGCACTGAAAGAAACAAAAAAGGGGCAATACTAACATTTTGACATAAGCTATCTTGCTGATTATTAATAAGCGGTATGGTGCTATTTAGCCAGTTTATCATCAAGCTTACTTAAGAAGAAAGTATAATTTTACTTGTACAAATCCTCAATGTTACTTGAGTAATTAACTTAACTCCTAGATGCCGTTTTGAGAGAGAATTTTGGTTAAACTCCATATCCGAAATGCAAATTTCGTTGAAGTTTCAAATAAAAATATTTGTGAATCATTTTATATCCTCCATATTTGGTATCATACACAAGCACAGTATCATCCACATCCAATTTAATTGGAAACATGTCTCCAATAGGAGGAGGAAACTTAGTGGAACTTCTATTGTTTCAAAAGGCTCAGTAAAAGGAAGCAAGTAAAATTGGTGACTGGGACCCATCATGAGTACCTTTACCTATATCTGTCCTGCTAATTATTATGTTTACTTTGGACCCTTGTATCAGTTTTACAATTGAAATTCTAAATTTCTATTCTAAAGGAACCAAGAACAGAAACTTCCATCTTACTAAATCAAAAGCTTTAACGGAGTTTAAAAGAAGAAGATTAGCTAGCATTTTACATGATGTGAACAAATTGATAACTTCTGTGATATATACTGTGTTGAATGAAAGATTAAGCTTTGACATCATTTTTGATTGATCTCTATGAATCACTGAATCCATAGATCTCATTTTTTTCACCAATAACAATTTTAGTTAGACTTTTGTAATCTTATTGAGTAAAGTTAAGTTGAGTTGAATAAAGTTGACATCCATAAGATCCAGGATCAAAAGATGATTTATTTGGTTTTAGGAAGCTGGTGGCTACCCCATTTTTTAAATGAAAATGGACTTCTTCTACTTGACAAAATTCTGGTAAATAAGAGCGCCAAGCTGGGAGTTAGATATGGCAGAAGGGTCTTAAACCATTCAATTGGAAAACGATTTTCTCCTGGCTATTTTGAATTAGCAAATACAAGTATGATCGCTGCTATTTGCTTTTCAAATTTAGACAAGGTAGCTTGATTTTCCTCTGAGACCCTGACATTTCCTCTGTAGAAATATTGCAGTTCGATACTTCTGAATAGATGTTAGCACAATGTTGAAACAAATGACTGATCTTATTGGTATCTGATGTAATATCGTCATAATTGCTTAAAGAATACTCAAAATTTATTGTTACACTTTTTCTCTTACTATATGAGCCAGGAAATGGCTAGTCTTCTTATTTTCCTGGTGTGCCTTTTGTCTTACTACTCGACCATTAGAAATCTCTTCCTGCCGATACCAATTTCTCAAAACCAAACAGACGCATTATACATTTTGTAGGTTATTTATTGAGTTATTTTAGTTTAAAAAAAAGATAATTTTATTAAGGTGAAAAATACAATAAATGTCATACATAGCAAGCAATTATAATATCAAAAAGGAGGAGAGGGACTACAAGGAAGATAGAAAAAATCTGGTAAGCCGTGCTACCAGATTTAGACAAACGTAATATTAACAGTCATGTAATTCGGATGTCATGGAGGCTTCAAAACGTCTTGTTCCACAGGAGTGTGTATACTGTAACATTTCGCATTAATATCAAGGAATTGTGTGACAGGGGACCATAATAATAATCGCTTCATGGCGAGAAAAGCAGGGTAAACAAAAGCTGTATCTAATCTGTGGTTGTGACAAACTGCGTACCACCAAGCCTAGAAAGATAGTTTAGAAAGATCTTTTCAATTTTTAGTGATTTGTTGAAATTCAGCCGCTATGAGTAATATACATTTGAGGTGCAATTTCCCCAGTCATCAGATAAGGAACCTAAACAAATGTTAGGGGAGGAAAAAGGAGCTGCATAGTCAAAAAATATGACTATCTGGTTCCAAACATTCTCCCAAAAAGCATGAACAAAAGGACATGTGAAAAGTAGATGTTTTAAATCAGTCTGGGCTAAGGAGCAGGACCAACAAGCATCTGATATGTCATTGTTTATTCTATGTAGGGTCGCGGGGGAGAGAGGGAGCATATTATATATAAAGAAGAGTGTCTGAGTGGTGTTTAGCTGTTTTGGAAGTTTTCCTGATTTTAGACCATATTCTAGTCCAAGTGGGGATTGACCAATCAGTACCAAAATCCTGTTCCCAGGATAACTCTACATTAGTTTTGTCTCCAATGTTATTAGACTTACGTAAAAAGGAATATATGGTAGAAGCTCTAGGATTTGCGTGGAGGATATTACGGAATTGAGTGATATTTTGGGAAACATGAGGGGGAGATGAGGGAAACTGAGTGGAGGCCTGACATAAATCATCATGGACTGATTGGTATACATTTTGAAAAGAGGGATAAAGACTAGCTTGAGTGAAGGACAGCACATTGGTATTCTCGTATAGTTGATGTACCCAAATTAGGCCTTTTTGTCTCCAGGTTTTGCAATAGAATGGTTTACCCTTGATCAATATAAATTTATTATGCCATTATGCCATAGAGTAGATTTAAGACATGTTTCGAAGACACTGGGTATGAATGATAGAACAGATTCTAATAATCGACTTAAGTGTTTAAGAATGGGGGTGGATATATGTTGAGGTTTGCGAGAGAATGGCAAGTATTCTTGGAAAGAAAAGGGAAACAAGTAAAGATTGTTCAAGTGATACCCAAAGAGGGGGAGCTACCGGGGAATCTGATATCCAATTGGAGGTTTGGCGCAACAAAACTGCTTTGTGGAACTTAGGAAAATCAGGAAAATTAACTCCTCCCTCTGTTTTGGGGTGCATAAGTTTTATAAAGACATGCAAGCTTTTTTGTTGCTCCAAAGAGAAGAAAAAAGTATGGAGTTGATTTTCTTGAAGTATTTAGAGGATATAGCTATTGGAATGTTAGATATATAATGTAACAAAATAACAGGAGATAGCATAATTTTTATAGTATCTAAACGTCCCCACCATATAAGACAAAGAGGATGCCATTTACTTGTCAAATCAGACAACTTTTATAGACATTTCTCCCTGTTCATGGAGATGGAGGTTTTAATTGACGGGGCAAAATGTAAACCCAAATATTTTATATGTTTGTGATTCCAAGTAAACTTATAACTTATAAAATTCTCTTTGAATGTAAAATTGGTCAAGGGCAGGATCTCACATTTATCGTCATTTAGTTTAAATCCAGAAACAAAAGAATATGAATTCACTTCTTTATTAAAGGCAGGTAGAGAAGACTGGGGATTTGACATAAATATTAATATGTCTTCGGCGTATGCTGCCAATTTCACTTGTAATGTATTAGATTTAAAACCTTACATTTCCTGATTTTGACGTATTTTAGATAGGAAGGGTTCTAAAGCTAAAGGGAGATAGGGGACAGCCTTACCTAACACCTCTGCCTAAGGTAAAATAAGGGGAAGAAAGACCATTAACAAAAACTGCTGCTTTAGGACTTGAATAGAGGAGGGAAATCAGACATGTAATTTTTGGACCAAATCCAAACCATCTGAGTGACTGAAAAAGGAAAGGCCAATGAACTCTATTGAATGCTTTCTCAGCATCCAGTGCAAAGGAATTGGATGCATGGGAAGACTAGGATAAAATATCGAAGAATATCTGGGTATTATCCGTAATGAAGCGTCCCTTAACAAAACCTGACTGCTCCCTGCCAAGAAGGTCTGGCAGTAAAGAGTCCATTCTCAAGGCCAAGGCTTTAGATTTTTTTTTATAGTCTATGTTTCCTGAGGAGATGGGTCTGTAGTTTCTACAATATCGCAAATCTTTACCATCTTTGGAATGAGGCATATCAGAGCTTCTAAGAAAGATCCTGAGGCTTTGCCAGTATGTAAAAAAGAAGATATGAGAGCTGTCGGTTTTGGGAGGAGCAGTTGGGAAAATGTACAAAAATTCTACAGTGAACCCGTCCGGGCCTCAAGCTTTGTCCTTTTTGAGTGTGTGTAATGCTGTATGCAATTCACCTTGTGAGATATCAAGCTCTAATGGAACAAGGATTAGCTGCGTTTCAAAAGATTTCTTTATAGTGGAAAGATAACCTGTGATTTGAATATCTGAGGGAGAAGTATCTGGTGTGTATTAAGTTTTGTAAAAATGATGAAATTCCTCCAAAATCTGGTAATCTTTATATTTAAGAATCTGTTGAGTATCCAGAATTGATTCAATGTTAAGTCTAATGTGTTTGATCTTAAGGAAATTTGCCAGTAATTTACCCGATTTATTCTGACCCCCATACAATTTTGCACTGGAATTTAAGAGATAAAGGGCCACATGCATTAAAGTCAGGATTTGCGAATCCTAACTAGCGAATTTTAAGAAATCGCTATTTAGGACTCGCAAATCCCTATGGTTGTAGGAATTGCGAAAAAAACTGCGATTCCTACATATTCCTTAATTGCGACTGGCAAATTGCAAATCACAATTAAGGAATAGCTACCTATTCATTCCTATGGGCCTAGAGGCCCATAGGAATGAATGGGAACTGCATGTGCAATTCGCGAGTACCAAATTAGTACTCGCAAATTGCGCATGCTATTTCAAGGGTGCCAGGGGGCCAAAAGGACACCCTGTTGCACCCATGAAATTGTCATGTTACCACATGTTGTGCACATACATGTCACAAGGGCGTGTGTGTGTAACATGAAACTTTGAAAAATGCTCTTTAGGGCATTTTTTAAAGTTTTTGCAAATTACCATCAAGTTCAAATTGATGGTAATTTGCGATCCCTAAATGCGAATTCACAATTTGAAATTGCATCATGCATTGCATTTCAGGAATCGCAATTTGCGATTCCCTAAATGCATTCGCAATTTAAGTAATCGCAAATTTTGCGATTACTTAATTGCAATTTTGTATTTGGGTTGATGCATCCCAAATGCAAAAATACCGTCAGCAAAGGGACAGATTCTGCGAATCTGCCCGTTTGTGATCAGTATTTTCGTGCCCCATAGCGAAGCATTATCTGTAGATTCTTTATTGAATTTAGGCTTGGTGGCAATGAGTTCAGATAAACATTATTTTGAACTAGAAGTGAAGTAAATGTGTTCCAGTCTCTTTATATTTGCGAAGAGGTCAGTGGCCTTTTTCCGGGCAGCATGTCTTTTCTTGGAGACATAGTAGATGATAAAGGGGCACATGCATCAAAGAAAATACCGATTGCAAACGGGCAGATTTGCAAAATCTACCCCTTTGCGACCAGTATTTTTGCTTTTGGGATGCATCAACCCAAATGCAAATTCGCAATTTAAGTAATCGCAAAATTTGCAATTACTTAAATTGCAAATACATTTAGGGAATCGCAAATTGTGATTCCCTAAATGCAATGCATGATGCAATTTCAAATTGCAAATACGCAATTAGGGATCGCAAATTACCATCAATTTGAACTTGATGGTAATTTGCAAAAACTTTGAAAAATGCACCAAAGTGCATTTTTCAAGGTTTAATGTTACACACACACATCTGCCTTCGGGGCATGTATGTGCGCAACATGTGGTAAATCTCAATTGCAGGGGTGCAACAGGGTGTCCTTTTGGCACCCTTGCACCCTTGAAATGCATGCGCAATTTGTGAGTACCTATTTGGTTCTCGCAAATTGCGCATGCAATTCCCATTCATGTCCATAGGAATGAATGGGAAGCAATTCTTTAATTGCGATTTGCGAGTCACAAGTAAGGAATATGTAGAAATTGCAATTTGTTTTGCAATTCTTACATGCATAGGGAATTGCGAGTCCTAAATAGCAATTTCTTAAAATTTGCTATTTAGGATTCGCAAATCCTGACTTTGGTGCATGTATCCCTTGCTGTTGCCTTAAAGGTGGCTCAAATAGTGCAAAAGGTAAATCGTCCAACTTGTTGAAAATAAAATATTCATTAAAGAAAGAGGTAAAAGAGGAAGTAATTTTGGGATCAAGAAGTAGTGAGTTGGAGGGGTCGTGGCTAGCAGCCGAAGAGAATGGCGGCTAGTTAGAGAGGCTCCCGTACCTTCGCCGTATATCCTTCAAAATCCTGCATTAATCACGAATACTGACCCGGTTTAACGACAACCTGCCAGCCCTGCAGTCCACTGCCACCAATAACTGCACGCTGAGTTCCTGTGAAAATGTAGAAAAGATGGATTGTAGTCACGAGGTAAATTCAAGTAGATGTTTATTGGTAAGTTACAAGTTAGTTCAAGATCTCAAGATGCCAAGTAAATATGTTAAGCAGGCTAATTCAAGATCCCACCAGGAGCTGCATCTTTGCTGCTCAGCCTACTCCTCCAACTGTCATTCCTCCAGTCCACCAGGCACACCAACATTCTACACAGTCATCACGCATTCCAACATTCCATACACACATACTCATGCATACTGGCTGAGCAGCAGGAAGTGTAAGTACAACATATCCTCTTCCCTTGAGAAATCAACGAACTAAAAAAATAGAACAAGCTTTTAAGAGGGTAGCACCCATATGCAGAGGGCTTGTTAAAACATTGCATCCAAAAGAATATTTTAGATGAAGAAAAGATGCAAGATGAAGAAGAACATTGTAGCTGCAAGAAAATAGGTACGTATTGCAGAAGAACAGAGAATGGAAGAGTGAGTGAAAGTATACAGCAAGGAAAAGAGTGCAAAAGGGAAAATACGAACATAACATAGCACATCCCCTTCCCTTGGAAACATAAAGAAGAAAATTTAGAAATTGGAATAACGAGAAACTGCAAATATAAATATGAGATAAAGAGAGAAAACATTAGCAATTCACATGAAAATAAGAATTTCAGATGGAAAAAATAAGAAAAGGAGGAAGGCTATCCTCCAAACAACTGTATTAAATTCAATTATAGCATGGAAATACTGTGCAGAGTTGGGAGAAGAGTTGATACCAAAAAAAGTATATAACCCAAACTAGTCACCCATTTCAACACCACGCACTAAAGAGGACAAAGTGTAGGACTTGGAGAATGGAGGACACCCGCGGAGTGTAAATTCCAAACCAATCACACTGTTCTACACGCCACAACCATATAAGGAACACTATGGAAAACTCAATGCATTTACTTAAATGCATACAAAATAAACAATTATAGGGTACACTGCCCATTGCGCACCAAAAAAAACAGACAAAATATATATAATATATAGGGAACACGGCCCATTGCGCACCATAAATTTTAGAAAAGGATACACTGCCCATTGCGCTCCAAAAAATATATAATGTATGGCAAACACAGCCCAATGCGCATTATAAATTTAAGAAAAGGGTACACTGCCCCACATACTCATGCATACTGGCTGAGCAGCAGGAAGTGTAAGTACAACAGAAAACAGGCAAAATTAAGAAGTCGGGGGGCGATATTGGAGAAAGCAACATGGCGACTTGGAGACATCCGACGGCAGCTCCGAGGTCAGTGTGACAAGCGCCTGTTCCCAGGTCAGTCGAGGACACCTCTCCGATCCACGTGGGGCCGCCTGTAGACCCGACCGAGGTGCAAGACTGTGCTCCCTGCGCTGCTGACACCACCGGGGTGCGGCGCTGGGGGAGGAACACCGCAGTGGCCTGAAATTGAGGCCCCGGCTTTGGCAGCCTACTAGGTCCGATTCTGCATGCTTCTCCGGGGGCCCACGTAGCCATCAGGGATTGCCGTTAGTGTGGCCCCCCCATCGCCTCGTCCCTTGCTGCCAGTGACTGGGATCTGGTAGGTCCCTGAAGTATCGCAGTGGATCCTGAGGGCGGAGGCGGCCCCGGAAGGGTTGTGCAGGCTTTCTGTCGGTGAGGACAGCGTGGAAGCATTGAGACGGCCTATGCTGGGAGATACGGCGCTCATTCCCGGCTTAGCCTGGACCTGCTCCTGATTCCCTACAAGACCGTGCACAGCCCCGACTGGGACATGAGACATCGCTCCACACGCTACGGGAGGTAAGGGGATGTGGCATTGGGGGCAAGGTGCACCAGAGGCCCTCAATTAAAACCCCAGCATCGGCAGCTGCTGCCTACCAGGGCGGATCTCTCCTGAGGTCAAATTCAGCGCAGACAATAGCCGTAAAAGCGGGTCGCTCCCCTGCCTGCCCCCGCTATTGTGGATTGAGACCCGGTGAGACCCCGACATGCTGGAACAGATCCTGAGGGAGATTGCGACCCCCAGAGGACGCGCCGGGGTCTCTCTGACAGCCTGAAGAGGGGGAGAGATACCTCCATCTGGGATGTGACCGGAGGCCTGAGGCAGAGAAAGTCCGGGTACGAGCAATAGGAGTGAGCTCATCAGGCACCTTAGAGCATCGTATAAATCGAGAAAATATTGGCAATTCATGTAAGGTGCCCGACAGAGCAGACAGCGTGAGGACGACGTGAAGACCCTGGATAGGGGACACGCCCTTCGCCCCAACAGATGCTAAGCAGCCAGGAGTGGGAAGTCGCCTGCCACATACCAGGGCATTCAGGAGACTACATCCTCAGCGGATCAAGACCATAGATGAGTGGTGGGGCCACCTTGACAGAGTGCGATACGGGAGAGCATTCCCAGGGAAACCCGACAGGCTGCCGGTGAGACGGACATCATCGCTGGGCAGGCGGTGGCAAATACCGGGACTGATCTCAGACAAATCATCGATCTCGACGTGTTGCGATCCCGTCATGGCAATGGGCAAGGGAACCAAAGCAAATGCCCATAACAGACTGGCTAAATTTGCCTGGAATAAATCGGGGGAAGAACGTGAATTCCAACAAACGGAGGCACCAGATACGCAGAACAATCCGCAACTGCAACACGACCTTACACTTCACGACATCATGGAAGCCATCAGTGGAGTGCGCCCCTCCCTAGACTCAGTCAACATAGAGGTGTCCCTCATACTGGCTGACTTTTGCAAAATGGACAAAAAAGTAAAACACCTTAAAGAAGTAACGACCACACTACAAATGGATACGTCTCAACTCCAGACACAAGTCGCCGAACTTCAAAGCCAACAAGCACTGATGGCAAAGCAACTTGATGAGTATGAAGGAAGAGCTCGAAGAAATAATATACGTATACGAGGTGTACCAGAACGGGCTGAGGGGCCAGCAGCTGACCTCTATGTGGGAGATTTAATATTGAAACATCTACAGCCCAAGCGACTATCGAGCTATTTTTCGATTGACAGAACCCACCGAGTGCCAGGGGGTGGGCCTAAGCCGGGAGCTCCTCCGAGGCCACTTATTGCCCGAGTTTTCAACTATAGGGACAGGAACACAATGCTTCAAACGGCACGATCCAACCCTCCACTTCAGTTGGACAATAATGTAATCGGATCTCTGACAAAATTTAGAAGGTCAGAAAATCGACCTACAAAAATATCGCAACACAAATATCGATGTCAAGAATATCGACATCCTATCTACAACATGGTAAGTGCAAAAATATCGAAAAAAATATATAGATGTCAAAAATATCGTTTTTAAAAATATCGGTTTTTTTTGTTACAAAAAATATGTTAAATAAACATAATAATACTTATAAATAAAATAAACATAATTAAATATATTTAATAATGTTAAAAATTAATAATTAATCAATATAATTTAATAAAAAATGAATTAAACATATACATATAATATATAATATATATACTTACTTAATAATGTTTTTATAATTATTGTAATAAATTATAAATTATTTAAAAATATTAAAAATTGCAAACACATTACACACATAAAACAATAACATAAATAAAAATTAAATAATTATGTATAACAAATTTACAAAATTACATTTAATTTAAAGATTGTTAAAATTAATTATATACTACATTAGCTAAAATAATAAAAATAAATATTAAATAGCAGAGACAATAAAACTACTACTCCAGCTCCCAAAAAAACAACATAAAGGAAAATTTTGGATAGCGCAGGGCTAAAAATTACTATATCCACTCCAGATAGTGTAACAGTAGGGAAAGTGTTGGATAACGTAGAGGTATAAATTACTATTCCGACTCCAGGGAGTGCAACAGTAAGGAAAGTGTTGGATAGCGAAGGGGTAAAAATAACTATTACAAATCCAGAGAGTGCAACAGTAGGAAAAGTGTTGGATAGCGTAGGGATAAAAATTACTATTCCAACTCCAGAGAATGCAACAGTAGGGAAAGTGTTGGATAGCGTAGGGTTAAAAATTACTATTCCAACTCCAGAGAGTGCAACAGTAGGAAAAGTGTTGGATAGCGTAGGGGTACAAATTACTATTCCAACTCCAGAGAGTGCAACAGTAGGGAAAGTGTTGGATAGCGTAGGGGTAAAAATTAGTACTCCAACTCCAAAGAGTGCAACAGTAGGGAAAGTGTTGGATAGCGTAGGGGTAAAAATTAAGATTCCCACTCCAGACAGTGCAACAGTAGAGAAAGTGTTGGATAGCCTAGGGGTAAAAATTACTATTCCAACTCCAGAGAGTGCAACAGTAGGGAAAGTGTTGGACAGCGTAGGGTTAAAAATTACTATTCCAACTCCAGAGAGTGCAACAGTAGGAAAAGTGTTGGATAGCATAGGGGTGAAAATTACTATTCCAAATCCAGAGAGTGCAACAGTAGGGAAAGTGTTGGATAGCGTAGGGGTATAAATTAGTACTCCAACTCCAGAGAGTGCAACAGTAGGGAAAGTGTTGGATAGCGTAGGGGTAAAAATTAAGATTCCCACTCCAGACAGTGCAACAGTAGGGAAAGTGCTGGATAGCGTAGGGGTAAAAATTACTATTCCAAATCCAGAGAGTGCAACAGTAGGGAAATTGTTGGATTGCGTAGGGGTAACAATTACTATTCCAACTCCAGAGAGTGCAACAGTAGGGAAAGTGTTGGATAGCGTAGGGGTAAAAATCACTATTCCAACTCCAGAGAGTGCAACAGTAGGGAAAGTGTTGGATAGCGTAGGGGTAAAAATTACTATTCCAACTCCAGAGAGTGCAACAGTAGGGAAAGTGTTGGATAGCGTAGGTGTAAAAATTACTATTCCAACTCCAGAGAGTGCAACAGTAGGGAAAGTGTTGGATAGCGTAGGGGTAAAAATTAAAATTCCCACTCCAGACAGTGCAACAGTAGGGAAAGTGTTGGATAGAGTAGGGGTAAAAATGTATATTCCAACTCCAGAGACTGCAACAGTAGGGAAAGTGTTGGATAGCGTAGGGGTAACAATTACTATTCCAACTCCAAAGAGTGCAACAGTAGGGAAAGTGTTGGATAGCGTAGGGGTAAAAATTACTATTCCAAATCCACAGAGTGCAACAGTAGGGGAAGTGTTGGATAGCGTAGGGTTAAAAATTACTATTCCAACTTCAGAGGGTGCAACAGTAGGAAAAGTGTTGGATAGCGTAGGGGTAAAAATTACTATTCCAACTCCATAGAGTGCAACAGTAGGGAAAGTGTTGGATAGCGTAGGGGTAAAAATTAGTACTCCAACTCCAGAGAGTGCAACAGTAGGGAAAGTGTTGGCTAGCGTAGGGGTAAAAATTAAGATTCCCACTCCAGACAGTGCAACAGTAGGGAAAGTGTTGGATAGCGTAAGGGTAAAAATTACTATTCCAACTCCAGAGAGTGCAACAGTAGGGAAAGTGTTGGATAGCGTAGGGGTAACAATTACTATTCCAACTCCAGAGAGTGCAACATTATGGAAAGTGTTGGATAGCGTAGGGGTAAAAATTACTATTCCAACTCCAGAGAGTGCTACAGTAGGGAAAGTGTTGGATAGCGTAGGGTTAAAAACTAATACTCCAACTCCAGAGAGTGCAACAGTAGGGAAAGTGTTGGATAGCGTAGGGGTAAAAATTGAGATTCCCACTCCAGACAGTGCAACAGTAGGGAAAGTGTTGGATAGCGTAGGGGTAAAAATTACTATTCCAACTCCAGAGACTGCAACAGTAGGGAAAGTGTTGGATAGCGTAGGACTAACAATTACTATTCCAACTCCAGAGACTGCAACAGTAGGGAAAGTGTTGGATAGCGTAGGGGTAACAATTACTATTCCAACTCCAGAGAGTGCAACTGTAGGGAAAGTGTTGGATAGCGTAGGGGTACAAATTACTACTCCAACTCCAGAGAGTGCAACAGTAGGGAAAGTGTTGGATTGCGTAGGGGTAAAAATGACTATTCTAACTCCAGAGAGTGCAACAGTAGAGAAAGTGTTGGATAGCTTAGAAGTTAAAAATAACATACTTTTAAATAAAATAATTATTTAAAATAATTAATAATTTAATTATTAAATAACTCAAAATTACTTACAAATACCAATACATATTTATTAAAAACATAACTACCAATAAATAATTAATTAGCAATAAATTATTAATAAATACCAATAAATAATAATTAAGGAATATTAATTACCAATTTAAAAATATTGAACAATTAAATTTTGTATACCAAAAATTAATTATCAAACATTAATTACCAATTAAAAAATCTTAAACAATTACATATTTTTTTACACAAAATAATAATTATTATACATTAATTACCAATTAATAATTTCTTATTAATATATTAATTAGAAATATCACTAAATAATATTTAAACATATTTAATTACCAATTGATTATTAATCAACAATAAATTCTTTTTCATAACCAAAAAAGTATTATTTTAAATATTTACCAATTAATAATTAATCTACAATTAATTAATTATCAATACCCAACTACAAATTTAATAATTACTTAATTAGATTTCAATTACTTCCAACACTATTCCCCTATAAACTCACGAAACACTCAAATAATAAAATAAAACAGTTAACATAATTATCAATTAATCAATTATTCAAAACTAATTACCAATTAATAAAAACTTAATTACCAATTAATACTTAATTAACAATAATATAATTAACAATTAATCAATTATTCAAAACTGATTACCAATTAATAAAAATTAATTACCAATCAATACTTAATTAACAATAATATAATTATCAATACCAATAAATAAATATAAATATTACTTAATTACAATTAAATTACTTCCCACCCTCTTCCCCTATAAACCCACTACCCGCTACAGAATTTACACGCAAAAATTATTTTTAAAAAATTTATAATTCCTAAAAATGTATAATTAATTTCATATTATTAAACTACTTCCCACCCTGTTCCCCTATAAACCCACAACCCGCTACAGAATTTAAACGCAAAAAATATTTAAAATTAATTTATAATTCCCAAAAATTTATAATTGAATTCATATAATTAAATTACTTCCCACCCTATTCCCCTATAAACCCACAACCCGCTACGGTACTAAAACACAAAATTAACTTAAAAAAAACCATTATTAACATATATAAATTGTATACATATATTTTAAAAACAGTAGAACACTTAACAAAAAATATTTAACACATACATATTAAATACATAATAAAATACATAACAATATTATAAATATCGATATTAGTGACATGGATATTAGTAACATCGATATATTTCATATCAATATTACTAACTTCGATATTACTATCATCGATATAACAAAAATCGATATTACTTACCTTAGGGTCGATATTATGTCCATCGATATTCTTGACATCGATATTCTGTCCCTACGATATTCTAGACTCGATAGTATGGTAGGTCGAAATTAAATTATCGATATTTAGACTGCTCACCAATGTAATCACGTTCTTCCCAGATTTCACGGCCAAGGTCCAGGCCCAACGGCGTAGCTTTCAGACAGTTAAAAATTAGCTCAGAGATCGCGAGGTGAAGTACGCCATGCTCTTTCCAGCGAAACTTAGAGTGGAATCAGAGGACAAGACGTGGTTCTTTACTTCACCAGAGGACGCATGGGAGTGGCTGTAGGGCTGGCACAGAGTGGAAGGCCAACGCAGAGATCGAAATGGAGGACAACGATCGCACAGAGCTAATCATGGGACACAACCAAGAGACGAATCCACCATGGCTGAAGGGGGAGAGACAATGCATAGCTGAGAGGATTTCATTTGTGGTCTGGACTGCCTGGTGATGTACACGGATAAGTGCTCCATAGAAATGGGCGAGACGGTTCTTAAGGTGTTACTTGAATGTGGGACAAATGCAGACTTGTTTTAAGACTGAGACTACCACCACTAATCAGCTATGGGTCGGGGCACATGGGCCTCCTAGAGGCTGGGCTGAAAGCCTACAGATTTGAAACGTAAGAAAATGGATGTGAGCGAGGGTGAGAGGACTGCCAGCCCCGCACCTTTCAGTATTTTTTGGGGGAAAGAGGCACTCTGCCTTCTTGGGGCGTAGGTAGTTTTAAATCCACGGGCAGGGGGGCAGGGAGGGGGTGGGGTGGGGGTGGGGCGAAAGGAGTTTACCATTTCAAGATTTGTTCAGTTTACGAGTCACTGATCATTTGCTGTCATGTACATGTTCCGTTGCTGAAATCAGTTGCAGGAGGGAGATGATCGCAATCCGGGCTAGTGCAAGAGGTTGTGCCTATATTGTACCACAGGGCCCCGGCAAACTAGCTATATTGGTTGGGAATACTGAGCCCAGAGCAATGTCACAATTTGATTGTCCTTATACCAGATGATGGGGGTAGAATGGAAACGTCACTCTCTGGTGCCGATTATGATCCGGTAAAAAATGTCCCCGTGCGACTCGTATCCGGTCTTTTTACCGTACGAATCGTACAAGTGCCGTACGAACTGGCAATCACGATTCGCATGGTAAAAAGTCCATACGAACCGCATTGGGAATCATTCCCCACACGTCCTCGGGTCGGAAAATGTGTCCGACACGTCCTCGTACGATTTACCGTACAAATGTGAAAGGTGAAGTCCGACCGAGGAATCACGATCCATCCCGTGCGTCCGAGGTTACAACCGGATGGAAAAAACACCGTCCGCACCGAACTCCCATAGCAACCATGGAGACGTGCCCGCATACGCGCCGACCCCCCCAGCCCCCGTACGTACGCGCCGACCCCCCCAGCCCCCGTACGTACGCGCCGACCCCCCCCAGCCCCCGTATGTACGCGCCGACCCCCCCGTGTATGTACACCCGTGTACGTTCGAGTCGAACCCCCCGTGTACGTTCGAGTCGAACCCCCCGTGTATGTACACCCGTGTACGTGTCGAACCCCCCGTGTACGTTCGAGTCGAACCCCCCGTGTACGTTCGAGTCGAACCCCCCCGTGTACGTTCGAGTCGAACCCCCGTGTACGTTCGAGTCGAACCCCCCGTGTACGTTCGAGTCGAACCCCCCCGTGTACGTTCGAGTCGAACCCCCCCGTGTACGTTCGAGTCGAACCCCCGTGTACGTTCGAGTCGAACCCCCCCGTGTACGTTCGAGTCGAACCCCCCGTGTACCCCCCGTGTACGTTCGAGTCGAACCCCCCTGTATGTACACCCGTGTACGTTCGAGTCGTACCCCCACCCGTGTATGTACGGTGCGTACCCCCAGCGCTACGACTCGAACGTACACGGGGGGGTTCGACACGTACACGGGTGTACATACACGGGGGGTTCGACTCGAACGTACACGGGGGTTCGACACGTACACGGGTGTACATACACGGGGGTTCGGCACGTACGTACGGGGGCTGGGGGGGGTCGGCGCGTACTTACGGGGGCTGGGGGGGGTTGGCACATACGTACGGGGGCTGGGGGGGGTCGGCGCGTACGTACGGGGGCTGGGGGGGGGGTCGGCAAGTACGTACGGGGGCTGGGGGGGGTACGGTGCGTACCGGGCCACCTACTCTGGTCGATTCGCGCCGTACTTCGCTTTTCCGGCACTTTTTGGGTGCCGTGAAAATATTGCCGTCCGGACTGCTGTCGGTTCGAATCGTAATTCCTGGGTCGTGAAACGCTGCCTGAAAGCGTCCCGACGTCACGTCGCAGCATTCCCGGATCACATTCGTATGTATGTTTTCGTCGGTCGGTGTTTTTTACGATTCGTACGGAAATGGTGTTTCCGTGCGAATCGTAATTCCATGTTTGTAAAGTTTTACGACCGGGTACGAGTCGGACGGGGAAAACGCTCCGACCGACGGTTCGTACCCGGTTTTTACCGGATCGTAATCGGCACCTCTGTGTTTAACTGGAATGTGAATGGGATGGGGGACAAAATTAAACGAGGAATAGTCCAACAATATCTAAAACGACAGGCACCTGATGTGGTGTTACTACAGGAGACACACATTGTTGGAAATAAAAGCAAGGCCCTCACAAAGAGGGGTTACAAACTCCTGGTACATGCAGATTACACCACGGGTTCTCGGGGGACAGCACCAATATGCCATCAGATGACGCTCTCCACCGCCTCACACTTAAACAAGAGGAATACAAGATTAAGGCTAGGAAACACACATTGGCCAAACTCCTCCGCACTCAGCATAGAATATATGAACTGGGAGACAGGGCCGGTAAAACTTTGGCCTGGCTAGAGAAAAGAGATCAAGGCAAAAGATGGGTGCCACGACTGACCCTAAACAACGGCACACTAAGCACGCATCCCAGTGACATAGCAGAAGGCTTCGCAAATCATTTAGAGCAAATATATTCCCCCTCCACTACATAAACAGCGGAAGACTCCCGCCAGTTCCTCTCTGATAGTGACATACCAATGCTCTCTGACACCCTTGACGAGGACTTGACAGACAAGGAGATCCAGAAGGCCATAAGCCATATCCATTCAGGGAAGGCAATGGGGCCCAAGGGAACTCCCATCGAATTTTTAAAAATGGTTACCTCTCAGGTAGCCCCACACCTACGGGCCAAGTACAATGAAAATTACGAACAGGGAATTCTGCCGAATGACCAACGCCTGGCATCCATAGTTGTGATTCGTAAACCAGGGAAGCCTGTAGATAATTGCGGTTCATATAGACCGATTTCACTAATTAATGTAGAAGCTAAGATTATAGCGAAAGTTCTTGCCTCACAGCTGGTCGTGGGCATCTCCTCCTTGGTTCGCCCAGACCAATCTGGCTTTATGCCAGGAAGGAACACAGCACTTAACATCCGGTGTCTCCACAACATGCTTGCACGTCGAGAATACATGGAAGAGGACGCAGTAGTGCTGTCCCTAGATGCCTCCATGGCGTTTGATTCTATCGAGTGGCCATACTTATTCGAAGTCCTGAAGAGGATGCGATTCGGCCCGAAGTTTCTGGGATGGGTGAAATTACTCTATAGGGCCAAGTGTGAATAAACAACTACACATCTCGTATATTCACGTTAAGAAGGGGCACCCGACAAGGCTGTCCTCTGTCCCCACTGATCTTTTCCCTCATGTTGGAACCGTTGGCTGCCTGGGTGCGGCGAGATGTAATGGTGAGGGGCCTGAAATGTGCGGAGGGTCAGAAAGACCGAATTTACCTCTACGCTGACTATATCTTATTTAACCTCGCATCCCCCTATTGATCTATTCATGGGGTGCTAAATATCTTCACAAACTTTGGGAAATACTCCAGCTACGCCATAAACTGGAGCAAGTCGGTGTGGTTCATGCTCCGGGGTCAGGTCCCACGTCTGGATTGCACTGTGGAGGTGGCAACGGATGGCTTCCGTTATCTGGGAATATATGTAACTTCGAGCCCTACCCTTTTTTATAACCATAATCTAGCACCCCCGTTGGCCCGGCTCCGTGTAAATGTGAAGCACTGGAGATATCTACCTCTTCTGTTGGTGGGCCGAGCTGCCCTTTTTAAGATGCTGGCCCTCCCAAGTTTTCTTTACATCATTCAGAGCTGCCTTCACCGGGTCCCAGATGCCTACTTCTCGGGAGTAGAGAGTGAAGTCCGAACGCTGCTATGGGATGGTAGGGCCCCTCGTATTGTGATGAAAAAGCTGAGAAAGGGGTGGTATGACGGGGGCATCGCCCTTCCGGACCTTAGACTTTTTTACTGGGCATCACAGTTAGTGGTAGTGAATCACTGGATATACCGCTCCCCTATCGATCCTGCTTACCTACTGGATAGATACCAAACTGGACGAACAAGATACTTTGGGGCATTGTACTCAAACGTTAGCAAGGGGCGATATTTTGGGCCTACCTCTCACACTATAATGATCTGGCATCAGGCAAACTCCCGTCTGGGTTGGTCAAATGTCCCTACAAAAGCCGCGCCCCTGTAGTATACCCAGAGACTGGGACACCTATGTTACCAACCTGGCTTTGACAAATGGGATACTATAGGGATTTCCGCGGTCGGGGATTTGATTAAAAAAGGTTTGATCCTTAGGTTTGAGGAGCTTAGAGAAATATACGAAATGGCCCAAAGGGAAATATTCAGGTACCTGCAAGTTAGACACGCCCTTACCACAGCTTTCCCCGACCTCACAGACATACCGGAGTCGTCACCGCTGGAAGATCGATTGCTCGACGGGCCGCTACACTCAAAAGCCATATCACTGACTGTTCTGCTTGGGTCTTCGGATCAGATAGAACCCGCTCAGCAGAGCCTCTCCAACCCAACCAGAACGTTACCCCCTCCCTAGGGCCTATTCACAATAAGTAACCACATGTATATACCACCTAAGGACAGGGAATTCCTACTCATATATATATATATATATATATCAAGACCTCTTATAATCGGCGGCCTCGCGATCCCACACGGATCCAGGACTTCCTACCCAGATGGCAGCCCCAGCCTCGCGATCCCATACGGATCCAGGACTTCCTACCCAGACGGCAGCCTCAGACACAAGTGGCGGCCTCGCGATCCCACACGGATCCAGGACTTCCTACCCAGACGGCAGCCTCAGCCTCGCGATCCCATACGGATCCAGGACTTCCTACCCAGACGGCAGCCTCAGCCTCGCGATCCCATACGGATCCAGGACTTCCTACCCAGACGGCAGCCTCAGACAAGTGGCGGCCTCGCGATCCCACACGGATCCAGGAATTCCTACCCAGACGGCAGCCTCAGCCTCGCGATCCCATACGGATCCAGGACTTCCTACCCAGACGGCAGCCTCAGACAAGTGGCGGCCTCGCGATCCCACACGGATCCAGGACTTCCTACCCAGACGGCAGCCTCAGCACAAGTTCATCCTATGATCACCATAACATACAGGAAGGAAACCAGTCTCAGTACTCATCAGATCACACAAGGATTGCTAGTTCGAGCACAACCTGTTCTCTGGTTCGAGGGGCTCCTCTCTCCCTTATTCAGTTACCACTTACCTGATCAGGGTTAACATCTGTTCATGTCAAGTCACAGCTGACTAGAAGAATAGGCTACCCTCTTATACAAGAACACGCAGCACATGTTGATTCACTACAAACTGGGTACTTTATTACTCATTACATACGCAACCACATAACATTACAATATAACATATAACCTGCAAAGAAAAGTGAAAGATTAGGTTGTACACTCTAATAAGAAAGGGGTCGACATCACCTTAGTCGTGTGTAGCCTGCGCTCAATGGTCATCTAGGTTCCCTTCTCGTCTGTGCCTCGGCTCGCCTGGAAGTCACACCTCCGCAGTCACGGATCTGTTCCC
Organism: Triturus cristatus; assembly: GCF_964204655.1. Lineage (NCBI taxonomy): Eukaryota > Metazoa > Chordata > Amphibia > Caudata > Salamandridae > Triturus > Triturus cristatus. The sequence goes on from NC_140585.1 coordinate 1,283,705,278, forward strand.
TTCACCCTTCTCCGAGTCACTGGGACCTCTTCCTCATCGGCTACTCTCTCCTCTCTGGCTATTCTGCTAGAAGAGTATCTGTCTCTCGGTTTTTCTCCGCCTTCAAGTTTGTCATCTGTCTTCCCTGGAATAAGTAGTAGCTTTACTGCTAACGGCTAGATGCCGCCTACGGACTGAAGCAAGTGCCAAGTATCTGCCTCAGACTTTCACTAATATCGAGGTGCATTTCCTCATGGAAAATTCCGGCCCGTAACCTGCCGCCCACCAAATTCTTGTACCTCCCCGTACCAAGGACACGTTCCCAGCCGGCCGGCCTGATGTAGTGTCTTCGGCATGAAGAAAAATACAATCCTTCGATAAGGGCCGGCCTGAACCGGTTCTCTCCAAGCGAATAACACCTCATAACTAAAACATTACATTTGACCTAGAAGCATCCCAAGCTGTCGGAGCAGAAAGAAAGATGGAGTCTCTCCCGTTTGAGGCCTACCAGGCCTGAATTCAGCACGGCTCCATGAAATACCCTCACTACAGGACAGGTTATCCCTAATACTAACGAATCTATCCCCTAGGCTATGTGTGCAAGCCCTGATCTATGGGGAAGAGCACAGGATCATGTCAAAGTGCCTAGTAAATAGGCTCCATTCACTACTCTAACCCTTAGACTTGGATGGTAAGAGACTGAAGTCACACTAATCGCCCTTTAACACAAGAAGGCCGGGAAAATCGAGCAGTACATTTCACCCTTGACTTCAGTCTATTATACATTCATTAAACAGAACTAACATCGGTGGAAGAATAATATGAAACAAAGCTAACTGATCTATGTCTAGTACCAAGTGTGCAGAATTGAAGTAGTGAAGGAATACACTGAATAAAGCAACAGATAGAAATCAAAACAGCGATAGTAATCAGAATACCTCCTAATATTTGGCGTAACATATACAAATTAGGCAACCAATTAAAGAGCCAGTCAAACCAGCCCTGGTCAATGTGTTTTCTAACTTCTTCCGTCAAGTCATGTAGCTTGTTAATATGAGCTCGAATGGATTGTGTATGATCAGACAAGTTAAAACAACAAAGACCCTCAAAATCAGAACAATCGTGTCCATGTTTAAGCAAAAGATAATCAATGGCCGCTCGATTTTGCAAGATAGCTCTGCGTTCACCCTGGGCGTCTAATAGCATGTCAGACAGGACTGTAGAAGTATGATTAATGGATTTCACCATCCAGCAGGCCATTTTCTCAATAGATTTGGCATTATAAACCGCCAAAGCAGGAACACCAATAATTGAAATAGCCAGGCTAAGGTATTCAGACTTGGAATATAAATGCAAAGACGAGTCACAATCCTCCTGTAACCCCACTGTATCTCGAACCACACGAGAGTTGGCATTCGGATGTGAGGAGAACATTAACAAGCTCAGTCTAGTAATGGCACAAGGGCCTCCAGAAATATTTGCGGGGACATATGGCCAGGAAGTATTACCACATGAGAAAAGCCATCCGGCAGGTAGTAACATCGTGCGATAATGACTGGGGGTAACTACCAAACTCTTGCAAGTCATGTTATTCTGAACAGAAGCACATGTTTTCGGTGTCCTTTGAAAGCACAAAGTTCGTTCATGAGAGGTAAAGGAAGTGGCACCTTTCAATTTTAAACGCAGACATTCAGAAATTGCACTAGGATTACACGTAAGGAAAAAACACAAATCACCCTGTGTGATATTATAGGTAACTATTTGGGACTGGATGGGGGGTATCGGGTCTGATAGTTCAGTACACAAGGGGCAATACTCATGGGTAGCAAAATCGCCCAGAAGAACATTGGGGCGAGCATTCGATATATTGAAAATATGAGTCAAAGTCTCTAGCGAAGCAGGGACAGCAACCAAACAGGTCGCCAAAATGTCGTGCACAGATCTCATCGGTGTCAAACAGAAGTGAGGGGCGTTAGTCACCCGTTTCGCCAGTGAGGTCCAAAAGTTCGACGACGAATCCCACGCAGCGAAGGAACGCGACACTCGGGTTCTCAACTCATCCCGGGTTGACGGGATCCCTCCTCTCTCGTCGTACCAACCCAAAAATAGTCCGACGCCGACACATCCTGCAGCAACAGTCCAAAGAATGATCTGAAAGAGAATCAAATACAGGCATTATTCATTCTCGTAAGTAACATTTGTCAGCCGGGACTGCTTCCCAGCTATCTTTCCCTGGTCTCATGACTAAAATGGTATTGTCTTGACCGGTGGCAATGACCTCTGCTTGTTCAGGGGGATTTTTAGGCGACTGCACCCAAACTCTGGCCCCAGGATTATCTGTGGAGCCAAAACCTTTCTGGCCTCGTACAGTTAGCAACGTTGGGGCAGTGCCTTTCGTTATCTCACCACTGAAAACAGGCATTATTAGTAATTGAGCCACTCGGTCAGTTTGATGTATCAGTAAGTCAACCTCACTGCTATTCAGCAGGAGCACCTTAATCTCTCCCTGATAATCACTGTCAATGATTCCTCCAAGCACCTGAATGCCTTTTACAGCCAGCCCCGATCTAGGGGCGATTAATCCGAAATTCCCAGTTGGTATATGAACACCAACACCGGTTTCAATAATGACCCGATCTTTACTTTTTATAACGGTGTCATCCATGGCATGCAAGTCTAAACCTGCCGACCCTGGGGTCGCTCTACATGGAGCCAAAGCTCCGGGAGTAATTTCCCAGTACATCACAGTCTCTCTGATTTCATTGGGTATAGCATTAACGTTCGGAGGAAACAAACGCATAAGTGGGGATTCAGCATTTAGAAAAGGACGGTTATTCAAAATCAATAGCGCTTGGGGCAAAAAGTCTCGCCAATTCTTATACTTGTCATCTGTTAACTTGCGCAGCTGATCCTTCAGCAGGCCATTCAACCTCTCCACAAGACCCGAGGCCTGTGGATAATATGGTATATGAAATACCCATTCAATATTGTTTTCCACACAGAATTCCTGTACCAATCTTCCACGAAAATGGGATGCATTATCAGATTGAATTTGGAATGGCACACCATAATACATCATAATCAATTCCAAGGTTTTAATGGTATTCAATTGGGTAGCTTGCTTACAGGGAAGGGCCACCAACAGGCCACTGTATGTATCAACAATAGTGCAAACATATTGACAATTCCTACTCATGGGAAGTGGACCGATGTAATCAATCTGCCAAATTTGAGCGGGCAGTTTCCCGCGATGTAAATGACCTTTAACAATTTGGGGCACTTTGCGCTGTCTGATATGCTGACAAACGGGACAATGTAAAATAACATTTTTGATTAAATCTAGGGGAATATAAATTCCTCGATCAGCAGCCCACCTGCTAGTGGCTTTCTCTCCAAAATGTCCTGCTTTCTGGTGGGCCCATTTCGCCAATCCCGCAATATCAGAATCTTGCCTGTCCACCACTGCCTCAGCAATTTTAGATTTCTCATCTGCAATGTTATGAAAAAATTTGTCAAGAGAATCTATCGGGGTGTGAGCATCCACATGGAAGATTGTAACAGTACTCTGTGGGAGCATCTCCCAAATCTCCTGCCATAATTCTTTTCCCCACAATTCTTTTGAATGCAATTTCCAACTATGGGAATGCCAAGTCGGTAACCAAACTGCCAGTCCATTGGCAGTAGACCAAGAATCGGTGAAAATATGACATGTGCCAGGTAACTCTTGTTTCAGAACTTGATAAACAGCATAAAGTTCAGCAAATTGACTGCTCTTACCCTCACCAGTTGTGCTCAGCAATTTTTGTGTGATCGGATTATAGGACACCACCTTCCAGTGCCGTTTCGTCCCTATGAACCTTGCTGAACCATCCGTAAACCAGACATGGTTTCTGTCCTCTGCGGACAAATCATCAAAAGGTCTACCCCACTTGACAGGAGACTCCTGTACTAAAGGTACGGAACATTCACTCTCAGTCTCAGTCGATGGCGCTCGCGCCACCTGCTTATGTAGAGATGCAACTCTTTTTTGTCCCACACGTGCCCTGTCTTGTATATACCATTTCCATTTAATCACACTCGCCTCTTGAGCGTGTCCAATTCGGTGAGTTTTCGGCGAACTCATAACCCACTGCATGATAGGAATTTCAGGTCGCAAAACTATATCATGTCCCAAAGTCAATTGCTCGGTATCCACCAGAGCCCAATAACATGCAAGTAACTGTTTCTCAAAAGGTGTATAACGCTCACCAGCATCAGGTAACTTTTTGGTCCAGAAACCTAACGGTACTCTACTCCTGCCTTGTTTCTGCCACAAACTCCAATTCGCATAAAGGCCTTGTACAGACACATTTAAATCCACATCACCATCGCGTACGGGCCATAAATCCAGAGCATGCTGAATTGCCTCTTTTGCTAGACTGAACGCATCTTGCTGTGGTTTATCCCATTCAAATGCATTCTTTTTACGAGTGACACGGTACAAAGGGGCCAAGATTTGACTCAAATGAGGAATATGCTGACGCCAAAAACCAAACAAACCAATGAAGCTTTGGGCTTCTTTCCTATTCCTCGGAACTGCAAAATCAAGAATTTTCTGTTTAACCTGAGGGATCACTTCTCGGTGCCCTTCATGCCAATTAATACCCAAAAATTTTACAGCCTGGGACGGACCTTGTAATTTATCCGGGTTGATTTCCCAACCTTTCACACGCAGGCACTCAATGACTCTGTCCAATTGGGTCTGAACTTCCTCTTGTGTTTCGCCTTGGATCAAAATATCATCAATATAGTGACATATCTGAATTTGTGGATGAACCGGTACCTCAGCCAAATGCTCTGCCACCAGCCGGTGACATATCGTAGGACTATGCACATAGCCCTGAGGAAGACTTCTAAACGTCATCTGACGCCCATTCCACGTAAAACTGAACTGTTCCTGACACTCAGGGGCAATCGGAATCGAAAAGAAAGCATTAGCAATATCAATGGACGCATACCATGTACCTGGATGTTTTTGGATTCTTTCAATTAGAGTAATAACATCCGGTACTGCAACAGTCAAAGAGGGTGTGTGTTTGTTCAATTCTCGATAATCAACAGTCATGCGCCAAGAATTATCACTCTTACGTACGGGCCAAACAGGATTATTCCAAGCAGAAGTAACTGGGGTTATAACTCCTGCATCCACCAACTCCTGAATAGTGGTACTAATCTCTTCATGACCACCTGGAATACGATACTGCTTCTGACAAACCACTTTTGTCGCCTGAGGAACTTTTATGGGGGGCATTCTTAAACGACCAACCCGTACAGGCCTAGACGATATATAATGCGTAGTTCCAAATTGGTAACATCCATCATCTAAATGCAAAGTCATTCCTTTCAAAATATCAATTCCAATTATGAATTCTAAGAGTGGCACCACTAGTACAGAGTATTCTTTTCCAGGGATTCTACCTATTCTCATTTCAAGTAAAGTTTGAACTGCGGGAGTTTCCTTTCCACCTAATCCGGTAATTGTAAAAGGCTGACCTTTAAACTTCTTTGATTTTCCATGAATAAGAGTGGCCTCCGCTCCTGTATCTACCAATGCTCGGGCCCTTTGGATATTACGATGTCTCCAATAAATATCAATATCTACATAGGGTCTATTATCTCTGTGAGCCCATCTGTATACTGGAGCTTGACCTATTTCCTAGTCATTTTTACTGCATTCTGTGTACCAGGATAAATCAGGATAAAGACTCTCACGTTTCTTAGGGATCGATACCTCCTGTTCATATCCATTCCCAGTACGAAATGGATTCGTGTCTTCTGCATTGTACTGCGGGTTTCGATCAGCCAAACTGTGGCGATCCTCTCTCCTCCTCAACTCAGGGGATTGATCCCTATCATCTCTACGTCTGCTGTTAACATAATCGTCTCTCCCCCTTTCTCTTTCCCTCTCTCTCTCTCTGTCTCTCTCACGACGGGGGGACCAATCACGTACATAACGCCGATCATCACGACGATCAGAGCGCCCACGGCGGTCGTCATCACCGCTCCCGTCAGAACAACCACGATCACACTCAGTCGTCCGAACACGCCGGGCACTCTCCTTACGATCCAAGCCACGTTTGCGAAACATTTCCCACAAACGAGAAGTAGTCTCACCGTCAATGTCCTCCCTCCGCACACCATCGGCCAGGAGACCAGAAAAGATATCGCGTCTAGTAAGCTTATTGTCACCAGGAGTACGAGTGTCAGGCCGGGACTGCCGTTCAGGTTTAAACCACTCACCCAACTCACCGAGTTGGCGCACCGATTCCAGCACCGTAGATAACACGTTACCAGTCTGATTAATCAATAAAGTCATCATGACCTGCTTATAAGCAACAGGGGAAGAACGAATAATACGATTCCGCACAGAAGATGTCAACAAACCATCAAGCAACCTGTCAGCAGTACCCAGAAAAATTGCCGTTTTCATCACCTCCTCTTTGAGACGTTGCGCAGCGTCGCGCAAAGTATACCACGGTTTGTCATTCACAGGCCAGTCAGACTCAGTAGGATATTTTTGATTACAACCCTCAGTCGCCAACTGAAGCAAAGAAATTTGACCACCACCATTAAAGTTACGAAAATGATCTTGTACAGTAGAATCCGAACTCAAGGAACAAAACTTCAAACAATCGCCAGTATCCAACATAATACCAGCAGCGCCCAGTTCATAAAGGCGCACCATCCATGTGAGCAAGGTCTCACCAGCTCGCTGCCGAAATCGCTGCAAAATATCACTAATCTCTTGTTGAGTAAAATCCTCCAAAGAGTCTAAAGAAACACCCTGCGGAGCAGTGGGAGACTGCTGCAACTTCCGTCGAAAAACTGGATGCACTGAGACCGCGGGACGAGCATCACAAGGAGCCCGATCGGTACTCGTAGAGGGACAATCAGTGTAAGAGGCATCGACCCCACTCGAAGAACGAGCGCAATCACGGGGTGCACCATCAGAGGTGCGAGAAGCAGACTTACAATCATGGCCGGAGCGAGAGGACTCGCGCTTGGCAGACTCCTCACCCGAGGAACAAGAATCACTCGAGTTCCAGATATTATCATCCCATTCATCAGGATTCCAATCTAGTCCGGCTTTCGCCACGACCAGACGCACCTTTCGCGTCGAAACCCGACCACGCCGATTCTTGTATTTATAACGAGCAATTCGCACAGCCGCCCTCTCGGCAATAGTTTGGTAAGTCTCAAGTTTGTCAGCAAGCAACTTATTTTGACACCGCAACAGAGTATGAGAATTCTGAATCTCAACAAAGTGCGCTTCCACATCCTTAAGAGATATCTGTAACTTCAACAACCTCTCATGCAGAATCCTGTACGCAGACAGAACAATCCAACCTCTGCGCCCCAAAATGGGAATCTCCTCACCCTTCGATACGGGTGCCTTCTGTAAACAAGTAATCACATTAGCCGGCTCCGCCAGCTCCAAAGAAGAATTCCAATTCTCACTCAAACCAGTAGAATCAGCCCACTCACGGGCCAAGGCTTCATAAGGCGTGGAATCCCAGCCGGGAATATCAACGGGCAACTTAAAAGTAGATTTTGACTTTCTAGAAAACATCTTGGAAAAGAAAGAAGAAAAGAAAGAAGAAGAAAAACTATACACACAATTATACCACAAATAATATACAAACAAAACCACACACGCGCCGAAAGCAAACACGATACAACACAACGCACACAGGTTTCGTAAACGGTTCGTGACGCCAAATGTTCCGCTTGGGTCTTCGGATCAGATAGAACCCGCTCAGCAGAGCCTCTCCAACCCAACCAGAACGTTACCCCCTCCCTAGGGCCTATTCACAATAAGTAACCACATGTATATACCACCTAAGGACAGGGAATTCCTACTCATATATATATATATATATATCAAGACCTCTTATAATCGGCGGCCTCGCGATCCCACACGGATCCAGGACTTCCTACCCAGACGGCAGCCCCAGCCTCGCGATCCCATACGGATCCAGGACTTCCTACCCAGACGGCAGCCTCAGACACAAGTGGCGGCCTCGCGATCCCACACGGATCCAGGACTTCCTACCCAGACGGCAGCCTCAGCCTCGCGATCCCATACGGATCCAGGACTTCCTACCCAGACGGCAGCCTCAGCCTCGCGATCCCATACGGATCCAGGACTTCCTACCCAGACGGCAGCCTCAGACAAGTGGCGGCCTCGCGATCCCACACGGATCCAGGACTTCCTACCCAGACGGCAGCCTCAGCCTCGCGATCCCATACGGATCCAGGACTTCCTACCCAGACGGCAGCCTCAGACAAGTGGCGGCCTCGCGATCCCACACGGATCCAGGACTTCCTACCAAGACGGCAGCCTCAGCACAAGTTCATCCTATGATCACCATAACATACAGGAAGGAAACCAGTCTCAGTACTCATCAGATCACACAAGGATTGCTAGTTCGAGCACAACCTGTTCTCTGGTTCGAGGGGCTCCTCTCTCCCTTATTCAGTTACCACTTACCTGATCAGGGTTAACATCTGTTCATGTCAAGTCACAGCTGACTAGAAGAATAGGCTACCCTCTTATACAAGAACACGCAGCACATGTTGATTCACTACAAACTGGGTACTTTATTACTCATTACATACGCAACCACATAACATTACAATATAACATATAACCTGCAAAGAAAAGTGAAAGATTAGGTTGTACACTCTAATAAGAAAGGGGTCGACATCACCTTAGTCGTGTGTAGCCTGCACTCAATGGTCATCTAGGTTCCCTTCTCGTCTGTGCCTCGGCTCGCCTGGAAGTCACACCTCCGCAGTCACGGATCTGTTCCCTTCACCCTTCTCCGAGTCACTGGGACCTCTTCCTCATCGGCTACTCTCTCCTCTCTGGCTATTCTGCTAGAAGAGTATCTGTCTCTCGGTTTTTCTCTGCCTTCAAGTTTGTCATCTGTCTTCCCTGGAATAAGTAGTAGCTTTACTGCTAACGGCTAGATGCCGCCTACGGACTGAAGCAAGTGCCAAGTATCTGCCTCGGACTTTCACTAATATCGAGGTGCATTTCCTCATGGAAAATTCCGGCCCGTAACCTGCCGCCCACCAAATTCTTGTACCTCCCCGTACCAAGGACACGTTCCCAGCCGGCCGGCCTGATGTAGTGTCTTCGGCATGAAGAAAAATACAATCCTTCGATAAGGGCCGGCCTGAACCGGTTCTCTCCAAGCGAATAACACCTCATAACTAAAACATTACATTTGACCTAGAAGCATCCCAAGCTGTCGGAGCAGAAAGAAAGATGGAGTCTCTCCCGTTTGAGGCCTACCAGGCCTGAATTCAGCACGGCTCCATGAAATACCCTCACTACAGGACAGGTTATCCCTAATACTAACGAATCTATCCCCTAGGCTATGTGTGCAAGCCCTGATCTATGGGGAAGAGCACATGATCATGTCAAAGTGCCTAGTAAATAGGCTCCATTCACTACTCTAACCCTTAGACTTGGATGGTAAGAGACTGAAGTCACACTAATCGCCCTTTAACACAAGAAGGCCGGGAAAATCGAGCAGTACACTGACCTACAAGAAACTATGCAACAACCTACCTGACACATTTCACAAACTTAGAGAGCAGTGGCAGGGAGACCTAGGAGAAATAGACGATGAGGACTGGCAAACGGCACTAATGTCCCCCAGGGCAGCAGCTATCACCCTCCGCTTCAGACTGATACAACTTAGAATTCTACATAGATCATACTTAGCAGGGGTTACTTTGGCGAACATAGGCGTTAGATTAGATATGCTCTGCCTTCGGGGATGCCAACAAACTGCTACCTACTATCACACGATTTGGGAATGCCCTGAGCTACGGCGAATATGGGAGGGGGCCACGACTCATATCCAGAATGCCCTGGGAAAAGAAATAATCCTTTCACGGAGACTAGGTCTTCTTAACATTTGGGCACCGACTGACCTCACGGAGGTAGAACAACAACTGACTACACTAGGCTTTACCCTGGTTAAGCAGGAAATAGCGAGGGGTTGGGGGTGGCGGATGGACTTTCTCCCCGAGTGTGGGTGAAAGAGTTCGATAAGTGCATGATTGCAGAAACAGAAGTATTAAAAACACGAAGGTGTCCGAAGAAATGGGAAAGGAAATGGGGCAAGTGGAATGTTTATAGTGGAAACCTGTGTGTATCTTCATCGGTGGAACTGGAAATGCAGCATGGTGGAGAGCAAGATATTTGAATATTGTGATTGTAGTTACTCTCCCCATAGTTATTATGATGACGCATTATCCGATTACTCAAAATGTCAAATGGAATGTGTAGGTGATTATATTGTTGAAATGAATAAAAAGATTTAAAAAATAAAAGAAGTAGAGCATTGTAAAAGCATCAACGATTAGGTAGATTGGGTTTATTAAAAATATCTAATAGAATGGAAATTGGGGCATGGTCTGAAATTAGAATAGAACCAATGTCAGCAGAATGTAAGAACTGCGAAATATTATGAGCAATAAAAAAATAATCAATACTTAACTGGGTCTGATGCACCGGTGAAAAATAAGTATATTCTCATGTGGAGGGATTGCAAAGTCTCCAAGCATCTAATAATTTCCGTTGCTTGATAGTTTGTACAAAGAGCTTGTGGGCTTTGTTCTGTGTGAAGGAGGCTAGGGAACTACGGTCAATAAAGAGATCTATAATCTGATTACAATATTCTGCCAAAATGAAATTATCATGGGGATGTTGTAGAAGGTTTTTTGTAAGGTTAGTCCAAAATAAAGAATCGCCTGTGGTTGGAGCATAAATGTTAAATAGGGAGATTGGGGTCTTTCCAATCATCAATTCAGGAAACAACCATCAATTTACATCGTCAGATTCTTGGGAAACTAGTTTAATACTTAAAGATTTACAACATAATGTAGTGACTCCATTTCTCTTACCATCTCCTGGGGAGAAGAAAACCGAATGAACCCAATCTCTTTTTAATTTTAAAGATTCTTTTTCCGTGAGGTGGGTTTCTTGTAGTAGAGCTATGTCTGCTCCTAACTTGGATAAATATGTTAGGACACGTGGTCTTTTAATGGGGGAATTTAAGCCTCGTTCATTCCATGAAATAATTTGTAATGACATAAGAACTGCAGTATTTTGAATATTACTTGGAAGACTATAATATCATAATAAAGAAGATAGAAAAAACAGAAAAAGCACTGATGAAAGATATAAAGGGGCAGATTTATAATAACTGGCGCATCCCTGCATATCAGCAGGGATGCGCCAGTTATTGTGCGCCACAGCTCCGCCACCATGGCTGCGCCGCATTTACAATGCGGCGCACCATGGGGCAAAAACGGCACATCTGTGCCGTAAAAGTGGCGCATTGCTGGAGTTGCGTTGCAAGCGCGACGCAGCTCCAGCAATGCTTTGGGGGGACCTATCTTCACAATGCTGTGTCAATCCTTACGCCTGCTTCAAGCAGGCGCAGGGTTTTGACGCAGCATGGGCTCAAAAGTGACTGAGTGAAATCTTGTAGATTTTACTCAGCCATTTTTAGAAGGCGTTTCTGCACAGGTACGCCTACTGCTGGCGCAGGGCTTTACAACGTGACGCATCTCCCAGATGCATCACGTTGTAAATACCCCACAGCATGGCGCAGGATTTGCGCCGCCGCTGCGTCACAAAAGTGACGCAACGGCGGCGTAAATGAGGCACAAGGGCCTCATAAATCTGCCCCAAAGAGGGGACAGAAAGAAGGAAGAAAGTCGAGGAAAGGAAAGAGAAGCAAGAGTAAGATCGAAAATAGAGACAAACAAAGGAAAACACATACGTAGAAAACTCCAAAAAAGGCGGGGGCTAGAAACCACATGGGAGGGTTGCACATCCAGACTCCGTAGACGGGACACATGAACCATCGCAGTCAACTAGATGTGAAACAATGACGAGCACAGATAATGGGATATCTAAAGGGGGAGTGACAGAGAGGGTATATCAACTTTAAATATCAACAACAATATCAAAGACAAAACATCTGGAAATTACATAAACAATGTAGAGGAGTTATAAATCTTCTCAATTTACTGGGGTCTTTGTAGGTATTTGTATTATTTCTGTAGGTAACTTTAAAAAGGCAGGGATGGAAAAGACCATAGCGGGCTCCCAAAGAACGAAGGTCGGATCTCATTCTCAGGAATTCTTTGCGTCTATCAGCCGTGCTATTGGCGTAGTCCTGTGAGAAAAACAAAGCGTGACCAGACGAGGAGATACGATTGATTGCTTTTGCCACTGAGAAGACTTTGAATAGGTCTGTATACTACAAAAAATACAGGATGACACCTCTTGGAAGCCTTGGAGAAAAACCTGCTGCAGGCAAACGACCTAGTCATTGAGCATGTTGGATATTTAGAGAGGTGTTTTCAGGAAATTTTAACAGTTCCCGGAGAAAATTCTTGAAGAAAGTGAGAGGATCAGACCCTTCCACATTTCCCGGCAAGACAAAAATTCGTAAATTATTTCTTCTGTTCCTGTTTTCCAACTCTTCAACTTGTTTTTGTAGAAATAAAACTTGAGTCTGAAGAGGGTTGACTTTATTCTCAGTTTCACCCAAACAAGAGACGTTACGTTCCACTGCCACCAAACGTTTGTCCAATTTAGACTATCTTTCAGTGAGGTGTTGCAGTTTATTATTCGTTTCTTCCATAAAGGGGCATAAAGCTCGAATTTCTACTAGTAATAAATCTAGTGAAACCGAAGGGGGAGATTTTGCAGGGGAAGGCAGGTCTTTTTTAAGACGTTTTGTTGAGGTTTTCCCAAAGGTCATCGAGCCAGAGATTGTGTCAGCTGAGGCACCATTTTTAGGAGAAGAGGCAGCTGAAGAAGCTTCCATAGCTGCAAATTTTGTAAAAACTGTGGAGTTTTTAATACATTTTTGCTTTAAGGGCACGACAAAGGAGTCAGCTTTCCTCAAAAGCCCCATAAGATATAAAAAATGACAGGTAAACACATTTTTTAAAGAGTCACTGAGGTAAAGTAAAGAATATGGTGCTCTTATAAGGAAAATGCCACTTGGTTTATTTATTTAAAATAGCCTGAAAAGACCATAGCCATGCCAAGAGATTCAGAGTTCATTTGGTTGCAAAGCGTTGAAAAAATCATACCTTAGCAGTTGCTGTATGCAGCATATGTTAGAAATATGTATGCCACGCCATCTCCACAACTTGGTTGCAGTAAAGGGAAGCGGCTGCAATCTAAAATGACAGCCGCTTCTGAGGGAAGGGAGAGCACGCTCATTAAAATGCTCTGGAAACAACGTGGCAGAGGTGCTAGTTCCCTCTAAAGGATGCACGCTGCTCTCCGCGCCTTCACACGTCCATACCGGCTCATCTGAAGAGTTGTGAGCAGAGACTGCCGTTTGTGGACTGCGTCGACCATGGCGAGAGCTACAGACGCACCGCCATCTTCCTCGAGAGTGAAGCTCTTTTTCTTTAAATTGTCCAGTGTTTCTGATTCTGCTTCTTTTTTTCCTTGAAGGCATGTCTTATTATATGACTTTAAATAGTGATCTTCTACATGATATATCTACCCAAGACTGTCAGTGTGTCAAAGATGTTCACTTTACATTGTGGGAAGAAGATTTGTCTACCCTCTAATTAAGTGTTTACAGTTGATTGGATCACCATGTATTTTATTCAAACATCCCTTCATTTTGTTCTCTCTTAAAACAGGGTTTGATGATACAGCGGTGTCTATACTGGGCCAGAGTCTAAAACTCTGTCCAGTTATGCAAATGTAATGTGAATGAGTGACTAGTTAACCCTCTCTTTGACACTGATTAAGAAAGGATCCACCTTTGACTAACTCAGTTGCCTCACCTTTTTGCTGCTGTTTTTTTTCCTGCCTCTGTACTTCACTAAAACTGGATACAGAAATATAGCAGTGGATGAACTGACACTTGATAGAGTCCATCACAACAAGATGTGGCTTTTATTTTTTAGTAGCTTCTATACATTTTGTTTTCTTCCTTATTGTGTTATGACTGGTCCTAGTTTATCTGTTTCCAGCACTGATCCCCCCTGACCAACATCGGGGATTATTCTCTCCTTCAAGAATTGTTTCTTCGGCGGAAACATAATTTCTCAATTACAGTTTCTAATATGCACTGGCCTCACCCCAAACACTTGTAATCCACACAGAGGAGTCCATGAGTTGTAGAGGATGTCTCAGTTTTCACAAAGTGCATGGTAGTTTTCATGTGCTACCCCATCTCTGTACCTCCGTCTACTTCCAGCAAGGTAATCTCGGCTTTTATTTGTGAACCTATAAGAAAGTATTTTACAATGGATTGCATAATGCCAAGTACGTTTCTGGGCTTATAAATGAACAAGGACCTTTGACATACCGGAGTAACCGGTTCTGATTCTTCCCTAATATAATGCAAAAGGGTATAAAGAGCCAAGTCTATCATCGCACAGAAAATGCAAGAAGCTAAAATGTGTAAAAGTTACCCCTCGGTATCAAATTTATCTAATTGACATTTTAGCACCTATAGCTTGCAGCAAGGAACGTAAAATAGATGCAAACTGGTTGGAAATAAAAACCTTGGGGCATATTTACAATAATTTATCAGAGTGCGCAGCTGCGCCAAATTTGTCAGCGCCACGCTCCGACATTTTGAAAACGCAGGTATGCGCCGTATTCACAATAATACTGTGCACCCCTGTGTTTCCCCTAGCGCTGGCACAAAAAAAGCTGCCTGGCACCAGCGTAGGCACCCTACCGCCATGTTGCAAGAGTGCCTGCTCTGCAGGGTCGATTGTTTATGTGCAGGAAGGGAAACAATCATTAATGTCGATTTGCACCTTCTATGTGTGCTGCAGAAAGCAGCACACATGGAAAGAGCAAAGACATTAGGAGAAATTAATATCTTCTTGTATCGCCATTCTAGCGCCTGGTATTCCATGGCATTAGTGTTTGGCGCTGCCTTAGCCTTGTAAATCTAGGGTAGCATCAAAAAGCAATGGGTGCTGCAATGGAATGCCCACAGCAACACCCATTGCATGCCCCTTTGCCGCATAGGACTGCAGCAGAAAGTTGCCATATTTACAAGGTGGTGTTAAGCCATGCAAAGTGGTTTAGCATCACCATGTAAATATGGAAAATGGCGCTGCACCACCGGAGCTTCAAAAAACGTTACACTACAGCGGCAGTGAGGGCTTGTAAATATGCCCATTGTTTCCTCCATTTTTACTACCGACCTTTGCATCAGATGACCCCTTTCTAGGTGAGTGAACTTTATTTCTCTCAGGAGTCTTGGTATTGATTTATGAGCTGTGGTTCAGGTGGGAGAGAAGGTCTTCTATTCAAAACAATTGGCATTATTTGCTCAAGATCGTTAACACCTTTTATGTTAGTGCCTACACTATGATTAACAAGAGGGGTGTGAGATTCTCTATGATCACCTTGTATTTAATGTCTGTGTTTCAAAACAGCTAAAGGTCTGAGGTGCCAGTAACTTTGTTCATTATTTTACAGGGTGCCACAATAAGTGAGTCAGTAGATCATGTGACTCTGCCTTAATCAGTGCTTAATTTGCAGAGGAATAAGTGCCGGTGTCCAAAGTTCTGCTCAGAAGTCTATGATGCACTGAATACTAAGGCTTCATAGTCTGGAATACATCTCATGCCTCTATATTCGACTACCAGACATTGCTTGCCCCTTTATCTCATTCTTGCAGGTTCCTGCTTTCTCCCTTTGTGACGGTTTTCCTGTCTTTCTCTTTCTCCTTTTTTTCCACTTTGTACATTTCCTCGCTTTTACTTTAGGGAAATGTACAATGACAAAAAGTAAGGGCCTGACCCCAAAAATGAGTGCAGGTGGGCCCCACCCGCCACCATCGGCTAAAATTAAGCATTGGCCTCAATAGTTAATTTGAGCCATGATGTGATGAGTTTGCCACCTTGCAACAGCAACCACTGACTGCAATAGAAAAATAATAAGATAATACCGATATGTTATTATCATTTTATTTTTCCTTTTGAGCAGTGGGGTGATGCTCCTCCACCTTAACGGAGGAGTCGCCACTGGGGATAGAGCAAAAAAACACATGCACTCACATGGAGTGCTGAAACAAAAATGTAGATGATAGAGTCTTTCAATCAAGGGTGGTAAAGAAGCTATGCTTCAGGGAAGGCACAAATGCAAGAAGAGGATGGAAAGTCCTTAATAAGAAACAAGTAAATATGATCGGCAAGAATGTCAACCAATAGGAAGCAGTGGGCTGGGTCAGAGTCCACTGTAAGTGGTAGGATTTTCCACAGTAGGTGTCAACAACAGACAGCTAAAAGCTTTCTGTAGGTGAGATGTAAAAAAAATCCAGGGAGTGGCCTCAGCCAGGCAATGCACATGCAAAAACAACAGTTGATGGACAGAATGCAGAACAATGTCATACATTCACCCCAGTACAGAGATCTGGGACTAAATCCATTGTTTTTTTGCTCACCATGCCACCCCACCCAGTTTAGACCTGGCCATATGCAAATCAGTCTTGACCCTGTACCTCATGGGAACAGACCATCCCGAATTACCAAGCCAGGTCCTCCCTGGACCGGAAAAAAGCATCCTAGGACCGGTTTCGGGGTTTCACCCCTCTTCAGCCAGGATAGCTTGATTCCAGTGGCATGGAGAGCACGGCACTCACGTCTGAGCATACCCGTCCCACTCGGAGTGACAAATGCAAAAACAACAGTTGATGGACAGAATGCAGAACAATGTCATAGATTCACGTCTATGACATTCATGGTCACGGACAATGGGACACAAATTATTAGTGCCATTTTTCAGTCTTTTCTACAGTCATGTAACATTAAACATGTAAGGAGTTCCCTTTATCACCACCAGTATAACGGCCTCCTTTGAGCGCATGAACAGAGTGGTGGGGGACTGTATCAAATGGGCCAAGTCTAGTAATTTTGATGTGGCGAAGTCCTTGGATAGCATGCTCTGGTTCTATAGGACAACTCCCCATTCTATGACCAAAGTATCTCTTTTGAACTTTTAATGGGAAGGAGGGCCAACACTAGCTTTAAGCCTGCTTGGATGAATAAATGGGTTAAGACCATATCTGATGTCGAATATCTTATGGATTTGGCCAGAGAAAATGTTTCTATCTCACAGTCTATAAACAAAAGTCCTTTTATGACAAAAAGAAACCTATTAATACTGTCTCTGTTGTCATGGGAGATTAGGTGCGTGTAAAGTCTCTCATACATGTTAAAATGGGGAAAAGCAAGTTTGGTGCACCCATTTCTGTCACCAGGTTGGGAAGGAATGCTGTTCAAGTTGAGGAAGGAAAGTGGTGGAATGTAGGTAAGATTGTTAAAGTCAGGATTGTACCACTTGTTGTTTCTGACTCTTCTTTAAGCCATGACGTTCTTGTGCCTTCTGAGGTTACTGTTAGGAGAAGCATGAGATCTAGAGGTATCCCCAGTAGATACTTGTGAGAAGTTGGCCTGGCATATGCTGGTCACTAGTTATAGTGGCCACCTTGCACCAGTCCAATTCGACTCTTATGGTAGATAGGTTTAAGACAACCTTTTAAAGAAAGCTATCCTAGTGGTAGCTGTGGAGAGCAGCCTTCAGGCTAAGTCTCTGAGGAATGTAAAGCAGCTTGTTTTACCTTATAATCTCTTGAATTACCAAATGAAAGGACACCACACAGGTATATATATCAAATATATATGTATTTATTTCTAGACACACTCTACTAATCTCTTTATGAGATTAGAAGTCAGGAACACATTCAAATATCAACGTTTCACAATAAGTTAAGCACAAATATGGCTGGGGCCCTAGGGGCGTTCCAGACCATATACTAAAAAAGAGGTTTAGGAAAGTCGACTTGCAGAGGGACAAGGCTTAGGGCCTGTAGAATCGCTGGGGCTTCACTAATCCACCCAAGGCAGGTAAGTAAAAGACCCACGGGAGACGCGTGCAGTGTGCATTGATTTCAATGGAGCAAGTCGCATTTGGATTTTTAAAGTTTTAGGGTACTTCGAGGAAGTCTACAACCAAGCCACTTACAAGGTAAGTAATTCGAGGGCCAACACACACTAGGGCACCGGAGTGCACGAGTTACCTCACCCTTGGAAGCCGGGTGCATAGGTGTCTTTTGGTGTCGGGTCGCGTTGCTGTTTTCTATTGAAGCCAAAGAAGATTTGCTGCTTGAAAAGACTGAAGAAGTGTCCGGTGGAATCCAAGGCTGGATTCAAGATGAAGATGACCTGAAAGCAGAAGGGACAGTGTTCACAGTCACTTGCCAGTGATCCGGGGCCAGGAAGATGGATGCCCACGGAAGTCGGGTGATTTTAGGTGATCAAGGTTGTTTTGACTCTTTGCCCACGAGGACCAGGAGGCATCGACGATGACCAGCAGCTGGATTCAGAGTGTCCCACAATGTCTGCAGCTTACTGAGGTGTCGGCAACCGGATTGAAGCCAACAAGCCTTGGCAACAGCAAGTCTTGTGGAAAGTGAATAAAGTCAGTGGTGCAGACCAGCAAGGTCTGAGGGACTCACCCAGTGAGGGAAAGTGAGGGCAGGCCTGGAACAATCAGGAGAGCTCTTTGGTTTGATAAGAAAGTCTTCAGGGGACCCACAAGCCAACAGGCATGGGATTGCAAAGACACCTTGGGAGGAAATGCTTCACAGGAGCCCACGGTCACTTGGGATGGGGCAGGCCTCTGAGTTTTGGTGCACAACCTGCTGGAGGCTTGGGCCACAAATGGTCCAATGCACAAGTTCGTAGAACATCGTGAAGGGGTTGCACTTGACAATAGTGCGCGGTACCTGGGTATTGCTGTTCCTCGTCACTTGTGGGGTCCACTTGCCTCAGCTCTGCTGGGGACTCACAATGGACATCAAGAAGTCAGGAAATCTACTTCTTGGGCTGCAGGGACTTCGGACTCCGGCGGGAGCAGGAAAGTTTGCGACCGTTGATTAGAGTTTTTGGTGCCTGCCAAGCAGGAGAGTCACTCCTTGACTCCAAGGGAGATTCTTCCATCTTCCAAAGGTAGTGGAACGTCGAAGGGCCAGAATTCTTCTTGTAAAGCGTCATCCAGGGAAATCTAGTTTGCAATGGCAAGGGTTCCCTATCTTATACTAAAAGAAAGGGAGGGACTAGCTTTATGACCACTCCTCTGGGAGGGTCTGTGTAGGGGGTGGTTACACCCACTTCCCTTTGTCCAGTTTCGCGCCAGAGCAGGGACAGGTAGCCCCTGAACCGGTTCGAGCTGGCATATGCACAGAGGAGCCTACTGATCCCCCAGTGCAGGACTTCAAAGCACTCTAGGAGTGCCCCCACCCAGCCCCAATGCACTAAATCCTGTCTGGAAGGTGGTGACACCTCCCTGTGACAGGATGCCTATTGTTGGGCCTCCTCCACATCTTCAACCCTATACTAGGGGCTCATAAGGTACCACAGTACCCAATCACTAGTGCATATAATATGCGCTCCAAGTTGTTTAGAGAGAAGAGAGAGACTGGGGCCCTGATTAGCAGGGACCCAGCCAGACTATAGCCAGAAACCAGTGTTAACATCAGAAAAAAGTGGGGGCAACATAAGTGCAGATCCTACTCTCCTACAATGCTGATTTTAATTTCATGTTCAGTACCATGTCTTACTCTCCTTGGATTGTTATTGGATTGTTTTTATCTTTTGCTTTGTTTTTTTATTTGTTTTTTTTTTTTGTTTTATTGAGAAAAGAAGATATGTTGTATTCTCTGCCTTACTTTACTTAGTGCTGTAGCCCTATGTTGCAGCTCAGTGTTCTAATGCTTGTGTCATTTCTGTTAGAATGGTCTATGGTTGCCTGGTTGCCTTGTTGCTGGGTTTGCTGTATTCAAAAGGTTTGGTGGGCGGTTGGATCTGAATGGAGATCTGCCTATGCATCCCGTCTTCCGTGTAGCCTAAAACCAATAAAGTTGTGAAACCATCTTCATCGTGCCTGCTTCATCACTACAGAGGGCTTCTTTAATTTCTACCTAGAGTAGTCCCTGAATATCCCTACTGAGTATGGGGCATGTGCGAAGGTTGGATTTCCCCAGCAAAGTCTTGAATAGATTCAGGTCACTGGCCTACCTGTCGTTCATAGACTCTCCGTCTATTCCTATGTTTACTGCTTGGTGTAGTTTTCAACATAAAACATCAGTGCTAGTTGGCACTTGCAGGAAGCTGAGGGGTCCATCCACAAACTGTATTTTATAGTATGATTAGTACTGCAATAGTACTACTGACACACTACAAAATTCTATTCAGATTCCTATTGTGGAGAAGTCTACTCCTCCACTTCCCCTATGTTTTCTATGCAGAGACCTCCTACCCAACTGGAGAGATTTCTGCACACATAGGTGCCGATTCCGATCCGTTAAAAAAATTACTGTACGACTCGTATCCTTATTTTTTTACGTACGAATCGTACAAGTCCCGTACAACCGGTGAAGTACGATTCGTACTTTAAAAAATGCATACGAATCGTATCGGGAAAAGGTCTACGAGACGTCCCCGGACAGTTTTACGTACGAGTCGTAAAACTGAAGTCCGAGCGCACAAGTCCGATCCGTACCGGCGTTCCGAATACACAAGCGTATGGAAAACGTCCCGTACGCAGCAAACTTTGTACGACCCCCACACCGGGTACAATTGTGCCCGAGGTACGAGTCGTACGGCCCCGCCAGCCTCCCCCACACCCGTGTATGTCTGCACTGTACCCCCCCACCCGTGTATGTCCGCACCGTACCCCCACACCCTATGTACGGTCCGTACATACGCGAGGATTGGGGTACGCCTGGGGTACGGTGCGGACATACTACGGTGCGGACAAACGCAGGTGGGGGGTACGGTGCGGACATACGCGGGTGGAGGAGTACGGTGTGGACATACGTGGGTGGGGGGTACCGTGCGGACATACGCACCGTACATACGCACTGTTGGCCTATGTACGGTGTGTACCCCAACAGCGCGTATGTACGCACCGTACATATGCAATGTTGGGGTACGCACCGTACATGATGACACGTACGATGCATCGCAGCGTACTTAGCTTTTCCGGCACTTTTTGGCTCCCGTAAAAAATAGCCGTGCGGAGTGCTGTAGGTACGAATCGTACTTGCTGGTCCGTAAAACGCTGCCTGACTCCGTGCGGACGGCACGGACGCGCTGTCCAGGATCAGAATAGTAGGTATTTTTTAGCCGTACGGTGTTTTTTACGATTCGTACGGAAATGGTATTTCTGTACGAATCGTACTTGCTGGTTTGTAAGGTGGATTTCCCGGGTACGAGTCGTACGGAGAATACGCTCCATACGACCATTCGTACCCGGGTTTTACAGGATCGGAATCGGCACCATAGTATATGTTTTAGCAGTAAATGTGGGAGGGCCAGAGGGGAGTGACTGAAAAATAGGGAATATGTATGGCTAAAATGTTAAGGGAAGAGTAAGAAGGGGTTTAGGGAAAGGCAGACACCCACCCACAAAAGATTAAGCCCATTGCTATTCTCAAGCTGCCCTTCTATAGTTGCTACTGCCAAAAAAGACCCAAAGCAGTCATGAATGTACTCCAGCTAAAAACTGAAGTATTTTCAGCACTGCCAACCAGTGCTGCAACATCCTTCTATAGAAAATAAAAGTCACAAAAAATACCACCCCATAGGAAATAATGTTAAAAAAATTAAGCTATTTAAAAAAAATAGAAAACATTTTATTTTAGATTAGCAAATTGTTTATCAACATAATTATTGTATTATTTTGAACTAGTTTAGTACTACATCTATACATCATTTTTAATACATTTTGATATATAATTTCTGTCCACTAGGTGGGCAATATTTATGCTTTATACTTCAGAAAAATATATATTTTAATTTGTTATATTCAAAGTAATTGAATTTAATATAATTATTACTGCTATAAAAAGTGTTTTATATATAAAATAAATTTGCACATTTTATTAACATTAGTATTTAACATGCAATTATTTTGTCTATTTTGTTTTAAGTTTAATCAATTTTTGTCTACACTTTATCACAGGGATACCTCCATCCCGGGTGTGTAGATCTCTGCCAAGTGTGCAGAACGTCAAATGTGGTCATAATGTTATAACTAGTAGTAACTTTGCCATGTTATCGCAAACATATTATATTCTTACTGACACTGATTTATATACAGTGTTGGTAAGAAGATAATAAGTTTGCGATCAAACGTTTCCCATTGAACCTAAAAATAAATCTCAACAGTTAATCTGTCCATTATTTGTTTAATAATGCCTGTTTCTATCATGTTTAATTGTTCACAGGTTGAGGCATTTATTTGCTAGAGATGACTTCTTTAGGGCCTGATTTAAGGGTTGTCCTCCTTCATCCTGACGGACTACCAGACGATGGACTAACGGATACCGTCCATCACACTTAGAGATGACCATCGGCTTCAGTCATCACCTCTGTCTATTAAATGGAACCTCCATCAGGGCACTTCCTTTCAATGTTGAAAAACTTGGTGGGTAGCTGCAATCAATTTTGATGGCTGTCCACCAAACCTTTTCAATTTTTTTTTTTTAGAAGCAAACTCCTTCAGCGGAGGATTTTGTTAAACAAAAAACTAATGGCCCTCACACTGGGAGTTTTCTCCCCAGGGCGTTGGGATTTACAATTTCTTTAATTGCCCCTTTTGTCCCTGCAGTGACGGACAGGAAAAAAAGCATTGCACCATCCATCCTAAATAGGGAGAGCGGTGTAATATTCTTTCTCCAACAGGCCCTACTCTGTCAGGTTGTTGAAGGAAGTATTTCATTGATGGAGCACGTTGAATTAAGGTCTGTCCATGTCTAAATCAGTTGGGCAGCCCAAAAGTTTGGCGGGCAAGTACACTGTCGCATTTCTGACATGGCACCCTGCCCATCAAATTCCAAATCGAACCTTGAATCCTCTTCCTCTTAAGACAGAGATTGCTTACATTAATCCACGAGAAGCCTACGAAACACAATCTGACCCTGCTCCTTGATCAGCCAAGACTAAGGGGCTGATTACAATGGCGGACGTACTTCAGTCTGTCCGCCATTGTTTCCTATTTGGGAGCGCCCATCTACAAATCCATGCAATAAATATCAATACCAATTGTGAATCCTATAAACAACGAAACATATTAAAAATGTATTACTTACTTGAACAATACTAAAACATCAATGGTTTTCACTTCAGGACATTTGGGAGCATCATGAGTCCCACTTTGCTTGGAAGGTGTAAAGACAAAAATCCAAAATGCTTTTATCAGGAACATATTGGCAAATTCAGAAACCCTAATTCCTTGGGAGAATTTTCAGGAAATACAAGAACACCACTGGGTTTCACATATGGCATAACTTGTATTAAATGTGTATGTTGTGGTATAGACAGTACAGGGCTTGCTGCACGTTAACATGCCTATTGTTTGAGCACAGAGTGCGCCAATGTGCATGACAGTAGTGCAGCATGTAGAACACAGGTCTGCTTAATAGTGCTGTGGGATTTTCAGCTTTTTAACTGGGAGTGCTCAGTTGTCACTTGCTTTCTTTACGTTCACATCACTGCAGCAGCTTACGTTCACAGTAACTGCGTAGCTGCCCTTCAACTAAAAATTACTTTGCATTATTCTGTATCAGAAAAGCTAGAAGGAGCAATAGGGGCAGCTCCCACTTGCTTCTAGTTTAGAGAATATATCCCCATTTTAGGACAGATTATAAAAAATGTTTAGGCGAAAGCATTAAAGTTGGCAGACGTGTTGTTATTATTTTAAGCAAAATAAGCAGTGGTCCAATGCATGTAAATGTAGTGCATTTACATAGTGCACCGCACACCCCCGAAAGGGTCTCTCAGGTGCTGTAAACATACCGCTGTGGAAACATTCCTGGCCTTTCCCTGTGAAGTGCCCACTCCTGGGCACCCCCAAGGTGAAGCCAGGCAGCCTAGCGCTTTTGGGGCCGTTGTGGAGATTAAGCAAGCTATTGCCCAGAGTTGGACCCATGATTAGAATAGGCACCAAGGCGAGAATTATCGGGTCTGGGGAAATTGAGCCCAAGACCCACCGAGGGGGGAATTGAACCCTGGTCCGGGCCAGACCTCTGCATCAGGGTCTGCCGCTCTAACCATTGAGCCACACTTTTCCACATCACAAAATGCCTTTTTGGAGATTGGCTGCATAAATATATATCTTTCACACATAACTCATGAACGGGTTTCCCTTTTTCTATTTTAATTTGGTCTGCAGGCTTTCCTCTAAAAAAGAACAACTTTTTTTAGAGGGCTTCTGAGAGACGAATCTTTGACTCTAGGCTTCATGGCACAGAGGCATGTGGGGCTGTACATGACTGCCTAAATATTCTAACACAACTAGCTAGATGTTAACTAGGTAGGTATTAATTAATTAGGGATATGTGATGGCATGCAATATAGGTTTCCATAGGGTTCACCTTTTTATTTATTTTCTCACCCAAGTTAATAATAATTGCACCAATGACACTTACATAGCTTCTGTGAGAATATCACATAATAAATATTATTTTGCTTTAAAATACCAAAACGTATGCATGTGTACTGATTTCTGAAGTAGGGGCTCGGTATTTTCACCTGCAGAAGATGGATTCGATGATAGGTGAGCGTGACTCCTAACATAATTTCTCACAAGAGCGTAAATCAGTCGGAGTAGTTGTAAACACCTGATTTTTTTTTCTTTTTCTCTGAAAATGTTACAGTTTAATTTTTGGGTTTGGAGAATCGACTGGGTGCGGCCCATATACTTTTGGTTTTCAATGGGATATTTAGGGAATATTACAAAACCCTTCTTATTTAGTGACACATTTTTATCACTTAACAAATGATACTGAGTTTCATGTGGCCGGGTTTATGGATTTAATATGGGACTGAATATTGCAAACGTGCTTTATCTAAAACATTTGTGTTAGAAATGGGGGTCTTTAGTTGGCAGAGGTAGGGAAATTTGCCCAAATAGGGACCTTTGCTTCTATTCAGGGTAAGGGAGATACACACTTTAGATAACCCCTGCTCATCCCCTGGGTAGCTTGCGCGAGCAGACAGACTTATCCGAGAAGGCAATGTGTAAAGTATTTGTACTCAAAACACACAGTAATACAGTGATAACACCACAAATGGAAACCACACCAGTTTATAAAAATAAAGTATCTTTATCGAAACTCAACAAGACCAAATTGACAAAAATCCAGCATACATGTAATAAGAATATGACTTTAAAATGTTTAAACAACTTGGCCAAGTGATGCATCGAATCCCGCCTGTAGGGGGAAGTGATGCATCGATTCCGGGATGGTTCTGGTCCGCGGGCAATGCGTCAGGAAAACTTGTCGCACAGCTGCAATGCTTGGAAATCCAAGATGCGTCAGCGATCAATGCGGCGGCATCGAGCGGTGCTGCATCAGTTTCTTCAACCTCGATCCCTTGATGTGTCGGTTCTTGCAGCGGCGACAGGCGCTGCATCGGTTCTTGCAGTGGAAACAGGTGCTGCGTCAGTTGAGGCAGTGGCGCGGCGATGCATGGAGATTCTTCTCACACAGTGGTGCTGCGTCAGAAAAACAGCCGCAAGAAAAGTGATGCGTCGATTTTCTTGTACCTGCATTGCTTTTTCAGCTCCCAACAGCAGAAACAACCTCCAGAGGCCTAACACAGTCACAGGCACCTCTTGCCAGGTCAGAACTCCCAGCAAGGAAGGTCAGGGGAGCTGGGGTGGAGTCTTTGTGTCCCTGAGACTTCAGAACAGGAGGCAAGCTCTACTCAAGCCCTTGGAGATCCTCCTCAAGCAGGGGGACACAGCACACAGCAAAGTACTTGGCCTTTCCTTGGCAGAAACAGCTACTGCAGGCCAACCCCAGACAGCACACAACAAAGGGGCAGTACTCCTCCTTTAGTTTCTCTAGCTCTTCTCTGTGGCAAAGGTTCCTCTTGATTCCAGAAGTAGTCTAAAGTTCTGAGGTTTTAGGCCTAATACTTATACCCCAAAATGTCTTTGTTCTCTTTGTGCAAGGGTCTGTGAGTACAGTACAAACAAGTTCCTTCCTCACTGGTGCAGTATGACCACAGGGGGTGAAGACAGCATTGTGAAAGGGAGACAGGCCCTATTCAGGTGCAAGGAAATCTACTCCCACTACACTTAATGCAGCCAAGCCCCATGCAGCTCAGCTCTGAGTCATCCAGGCAGGGCCGGGCACACCTCAACCTCCCCAGTGGCTGTCTACAGTGAATGCACATCCCCAGCCCCTGCCACTCCAAAACCATCCGGTCAATACAGAATCAGGCAGAAGCACACAGAGTGGTTAAACAAGACAATGCCTACTTTCTGTAAGTTAGCAACAAGGGGGGTTAGGCCCTGACACCAGGTAGGGCCGTAATACATTATATAAAAATTGAAAACCCGGCTGTCTTTTGCCTTTCAGCTAGCTATTTGCAGTGCAGATCAAAAATAAACATTTCAGTTTGTTCTGGTTATTTATTTAACCTCTTTCATATGTAAATATGTATCTTTATGTAAGTTCATAAATGTATGAAAAGGGATCACCACCTATTTGTTGCAGAGAAACAAACAGTAGAAAAAGTCAAAACAATATACATATGCTTAAAACATGACTCCAAACACAAAACATGAAAAAAGCATACACCAATTCCATTTAAAACATCTACAACCCCTTATCCCATCTCATTTTCCTCATATAAGGGGAATGTCTAACACTGGGAACAATTTATGCAAAACAGTAGGGGTTACATTTTCATTGCATTTCCCTCAAACTGTACATAGACCAAACCACCGCAATTCCTCAGTGTTAAAAAGAATGCCGACGTGTTTCAAGACCAGGTGAAACTCCAGGAGCTTCTGATTTACAAATACTGGTGTAATCTATAAAATAAATAAACACGAAAAAATAAAGTGTAGATAATTTTAATGCTCTCCTAATCTCAAACCTCAGGGATTTATGGACAAAAGGTTACCTGATGGAAGCGATTTCCTCCATCAAGAGGGCTCTTATTTAGTACATGACGGAAGGTCTACCTGAAAACATTGCTTAAAAACAATGTGCCTACCCGACCGTTTGTGATGAATCTAAAAAAAAGACATTGCACTGTAAGTTTAAAGGACTTTCGCTCGCTAGCAGAGCACGCTTGCCAAGCAATAGCGCTCCAGAAATTTCTAAAAACTGTGCACATTTATTAAGTTCTCAGATCACTCTAACAAATCAAACACGTACCTTAACGGTAACTCATTAGTTTTGACTTGGCCTGTCACGATGCCGGACTCTAGATTACTTCCGCGTTTCTGTAACAGAATGTGATAGAGTTTTAAATGAGGCATGCTCCGAGCGAAAGCGTATTCAAACTACGCGTAATATCCATGGATATTTCTTTAATAGGAAATCAAATTCCTTTGGTCCTAGAAAGCCTTCCTCGAACCCAGTTTTTTATATCTCTCCAATAATTTGCTGTATTGACCTTGTCGGATCTTCTTGGTGATACCACTCTTGGTTGTTGACTTGGTTCCTACCTTCTGTTAGATACATGTCTCTAGGCCAAATGACTAGGGCTCCCCCCTTGTCTGCTTGCTTGATAACTACTGAGTCATCTTTCTTCAGGTCACAAATGGCTTTTTGCTGCTTCAAAGACATGTTTCTTCTCAAATAGGATTTCCCTTTCTCCAATTGGTTAATAGATGACATAACCACCATAGGCCACAATTTCTTTGGGAATGTTATACAAAGGGGGAATTAACTTTGATTTATTTGCAAGACCAGAGGGTTCTTCACTCTCTTTGTACTCCTTACCAGTTTTGGCAGTTTTGAATACAACAAAACTAATGATTGATATTGATGCAGCGCTCTTGCAGAAGGAAGCTTATCTAATTTTAAAATTCAATAGTATCTCAACAGGGTTGAATGAAATGACCGAACTGTCAAAGACCTAATTTTTTATTAACACATACTGACATCAGTAAGGAACTTCAATACCCATCAATGCATAGTGAGTATTCTTTGTGTACCAGGT
Source organism: Triturus cristatus (assembly GCF_964204655.1). Classification (NCBI taxonomy): domain Eukaryota; kingdom Metazoa; phylum Chordata; class Amphibia; order Caudata; family Salamandridae; genus Triturus; species Triturus cristatus. Next base: position 1,283,733,358 of record NC_140585.1, read on the forward strand.
ATGAGCCACGTTTCCATTGGTGGTGAATATTGAATCACAATGTCTCTGATTCATTGTATACGTGGAGCAAATTATCAAAAACCTTTCATAAAAAAATTATTTAAACATGCTGACAGAAGTAAGGAACTTCAACACCACAACGCATAGTGAGTCGTTTTCGCGAACCTGGCCTGAGCCACGTTTCCATTGGTGGTTAATATCATACCACAATGCCCATGATTGATTGCACACATGGAGGTCTGTGAAATAGATTCCAAAAGGAAATGCCTTCAGTTGCTGTTCACGCGACTCTTCGCACTGAGGAACGAAGATGGAATAGTTTGACTGACATGGAATCCCTAGCTGCACTTAAGTACGTTCGCAGGCTTACGCTTGGTTTGAATATGCTTTCGCTCGGAGCATGCCTAACTTAAAACTCGAAAAAGAACTATTGAAGGACAGAATGCAGAACAATGTCATACATTCACCCCAGTACAGAGATCTGGGCCTAAATCCATCGTTTGTTTGCTCACCATGCCATTCCAGTTTGGATCCAGCTATGTGCAAATCAGTCTTGACCCTGCGCCCAATGGGAACAGTCCAGCCTGAACTGCCAGTAAAGGTCCTCCCTGGACTGAAAACAAGTATCCTAGGACCGGTTTCGGGGTTTCACCCCTCTTCAGGCAGCATAGCGTGATTCCAGTGGCATGGAGAGCACGGGACCCACGTCTGAGCATACCTGTCCCACTCGGGGTGACACATGCAAAAAGAACTATTGATGGACAGAATGCAGAACAATGTCATACATTCAACCCAGTACAGAGATCTGGGCTTAAATCCATCGTTTTTTTGCTCACCATGCCATTCCAGTTTGGAACCAGCCATATGCAAATCAGTCTTGACCCTGCACCCAATGGGAACAGTCCAGCCCAAACTGCAAGGACAGGTCCTCCCTGGACTGCCAACAAGCATCCTAAGACCGGTTTCAGGGTTTCACCCCTCTTCAGCCAGGATAGCTTGATTCCAGTGGCATGGAGAGCACGGGATCCACTTCTGAGCATACCCGTCCCACTCGGGGTGACAAATGCAAAAAGAACTATTGATGGACAGAATGCAGAACAATGTCATACATTCACCCCAGTACAGAGATCTGGCCCTAAATCCATCGTTTTTTTGCTCACCATGCCATTCCAGTTTGGACCCAGCCATATGCAAATCAGTCTTGACCCTGCGCCCAATGGGAACAGTCCAGCCCGAACTGCAAGGACAGGTCCTCCCTGGACTGAAAACAAGCATCCTAGGACCGGTTTCGGGGTTTCACCCGTCTTCAGCTAGGATAGCTTGATTCCAGTGGCATGGAGAGCATGGAACCCACGTCGGAGCATACCCGTCCCACTCGGGGTGACAAATGCAAAAAGAACTATTGATGGACAGAATGCAGAACAATGTCATACATTCACCCCATTACAGAGATCTGGGCCTAAATCCATCGTTCTTTTTCTCACCATGCCATTCCAGTTTGGACCCAGTCATATGCAAATCAGTCTTGATCCTGCGCCCAATGGGAACAGTCCAGCCCGAACTGCCAGGACAGGTCCTCCCTAGACTGAAAACAAGCATCCTAGGACCGGTTTCGGAGTTTCACCCCTCTTCAGCCAGGATAGCTTGATTCCAGTGGCATGAGGAGCACAGGACCCACGTCTGAGCATACCCGTCCCACTCGGGGTGACAAATGCAAAAAGAACTATTGATGGACAGAATGCAGAACAATGTCATACATTCACCCCAGTACAGAGATCTGGGCCTAAATCCATCGTTTTTTTGCTCACCATGCCATTCCAGTTAGGGCCCAGCCATATGCAAATCAGTCTTGACGCTGCGCCCAATGGGAACAGTCCAGCTCGAACTGCCAGGACAGATCCTCCCTGGACTGAAAACAAGCATCCTAGGACCGGTTTCGGGGTTTCACCCCTCTTCAGCCAGGATAGCTTGATTCCAGTGGCATGGAGAGCACAGGAGCCACGTCTAATTATACCCGTCCCACTCGGGGTGACAAATGCAAAAAGAACTATTGATGGACAGAATGCAGAACAATGTCATACATTCACCCCAGTACAGAGATCTGGGCCTAAATCCATCGTTTTGTTGCTCACCATGCCATTCCAGTTTGGACCCAGCCATATGCAAATCAGTCTTGACCCTGCGCCTAATGTGAACAGTCAGCCCGAACTGCCAGGATAGGTCCTCCCTGGACTGAAAACAAGCATCCTTGTGGGGTGGCATGGTGAACAAAAGAATGATGGATTTAATCCAGATCTCTTGACTGGGGGTGAATGTTTTGATTTGTTCTGCATTCCGTCCATCAATTGTGTGTCTTTTGCTTTCTCGCCCTAAGTGTGCCAGGTATGCCCAGACGTGGATCCTGGGCTCAATATGCCACTGGAATCAAGCTATCCTGGCTGAAGAGGGGTGAAACCCCGAAACCGGTCCTAGGATGCTTGGTTCCGGTCCAGGGAGGACCTGGCTTGGCAGTTCGGGCTGGACTGTTCCTATGAGGCAAGGGGTCAAGACTGATTTGCATATGGCCAGCTCTAAACTGGGGTGGCATGGTGAGCAGAAGAATGATGGATTTAACCCAGATCTCTTGACTGGGGGTGAATGTTTTGATTTGTTCTGCATTCTGTCCATCAATTGTGTGTCTTTTTCTTTCTCGACCTAAGTGCGCCAGGTATGCCCAGACGTGGGTCCTGGGCTCACTGTGCCACTGGAATCAAGCTATCATGGCTGAAGAGGCGTGAAACCCCGAAACCGGTCCTAGGATGCTTTTTTCCAGTCCAGGGAGGACCTGACTTGGCAGTTCGGGCTGGACTGTTCCCATGAGGCACAGGGTCAAGACTGATTTTCATAGGGCCAGGTCTAAACTGGGGTGGCATGGTGAGCAAAAGAATTATGGATTTAACCCAGATCTCTTGACTGGGGGTGAATGTTTTGATTTGTTCTGCATTCCGTCCATCAATAGTATGTCTTTTGCTTTTTCGCCCTCAGTGCGCCAGGTATACCCAGACATGGGTCCAGGGCTCACTGTGCCAGTGGACTCAAGCTATCCTGGCTGAAGAGGGGTGAAACCCCAAAACCGGTCCTAGGATGCTTGTTTCCAGTCCGGAGAGGACCTGGCTTGGCAGTTCGGGTTGGACTGTTCCCATGAGGCACAGGGTCAAGACTGATTTGTATATGGCCAGGTCTAAACTGGGGTGTCATGGTGAGCAAGAGAATGATGGATTTAACCCATATCTCTTGACTGGGGGTTAATGTTTTGATTTGTTCTGCATTCCGTCCATCAATTGTGTGTCATTTGCTTTCTCGCCCTAAGTGCGCCAGGTATACCCAGACATGGGTCCAGGGCTCACTGTGCCAGTGGAATCAAGCTATCCTGGCTGAAGAGGGGTGAAACCCCGAAACCGGTCCTAGGATGCTTGTTTCCAGTCCGGAGAGGACCTGGCTTGGCAGTTCGGGTTGGACTGTTCCCATGAGGCACAGGGTCAAGACTGATTTGCATATGGCCAGGTCTAAACTGGGGTGTCATGGTGAGCCAAAGAATGATGGATTTAACCCAGATCTCTTGACTGGGGGTGAATGTTTTGATTTGTTCTGCATTTGGTCAATCAATTGTGTGTCTTTTGCTTTCTCGCCCTAAGTGCGCTAGGTATGCCCAGACTTGGGTCCTGGGCTCACTATGCCACTGGAATCAAGCTATCCTGGCTGAAGAGGGGTGGAACCCCGAAACCGCTCCTAGGATGCTTATTTCTGGTCCAGGGAGGACCTGGCTTGGCAGCTCGGGCTGGACTGTTCCCATGAGGCACAGGGTCAAGACTGATTTGCATATGGCCAGGTCTAAACTGGGGTGGCTGGGTGAGAAAAAGAATGATGTATTTAACCCAGATCTCTTGACTGGTTGTGAATGTCTTCATTTGTTCAGCATTCAATCCATCAATTGTGTGTCTTTTGCTTTCTCGCCCTAAGTGCGCTAGGTATGCCCAGACGTGGGTCCTGGGCTCACTATGCCACTGGAATCAAGCTATCCTGGCTGAAGAGGGGTGGAACCCCGAAACTGCTCCTAGGATGCTTATTTCTGGTCCAGGGAGGACCTGGCTTGGCAGCTCGGGCTGGACTGTTCCCATGAGGCACAGGGTCAAGACTGATTTGCATATGGCCAAGTCTAAACTGGGGTGGCATGGTGAGCGAAAGAATGAGGGATTTAACCCAGATCTCTTGACTGGGGGTGTATGTTTTGATTTGTTCTGCCTTCCATCCATCAATTGTGTGTCTTTTGCTTTCTCGCCCTAAGTGCGCCAGGTATGCCCAGACGTGGGTCCTGGGCTCACTATGCCACTGGAATCAAGCTATCCTGGCTGAAGAGGGGTGAAACCCCGAAACCGCTCCTAGGATGCTTATTTCTGGTCCAGGGAGGACCTGGCTTGGTAGTTCGGGCTGGACTGTTCCCATGAGGCACAGGGTCAAGACTGATTTGCATATGGCTAGGTCTAAACTCGGGTGGCATGGTGAGCAAAAGAATGATGGATTTAACCCAGATCTCTTGAGTGGGGGTGAATGTTTTGATTTGTTCTGCATTCTGTCCATCAGTTGTGTGTCTTTTGCTTTCTCGGCCTAAGTGCGCCAGGTATGCCCATACGTGGGTCCTGGACTCACTGTACCACTGGAATCAAGCTATCCTGGCTGAAGAGGGGTGAATCCCCGAAACCGGTCCTAGGATGCTTGCTTCCGGTCCAGGGAGGACCTGGCTTGGCAGTTCGGGCTGGACTGTTCCCATGAGGCACAGGGACAAGACTGATTTGCATATGGCCAGGTCTAAACTGGGTTGGCATGGTGAGCAAAAGAATGATGGATTTAACCCAGATCTCGTGACTGGGGGTGAATGTTTTGATTTGTTCTGCATTCCGTCCATCAATTGGATGTCTTTTTTATTTAAATCTCTATTGCGTTCTGTTACAGAAACGCGGAAGTAATCTAGAGTCCGGCATCGTGACCGGCCAAGTCAAAACTAAAGAATTACCGTTAAGGTACGTGTTTGATTTGGTGCACAGACAAAATATCGAGTTTTTAATATCGACCTACATTAATATCGAGTTTTAACTCGTTCCGTGCTCATGACGGAACCACGCCGTCATGAGCCACGGTTGCCGTGTGCTCATGACGGAGTGGGTCCGTCATGCTGCGGCCGTTGGCGGCCGCGCCGCCCACGCGGCGCTAATTTCCCGCCTGTGCGGGCGATTAGCGCCGTGGGCGGAGTCATTACGGAACCACTCCATCATGAGCACAGCCCAACCGTGGCTCATGACGGAGTGGCTCCGTCATGAGCACCGCGCCACCGCGCTGCCCCCCCGCACCCCCCAGCGCTGCGGCGGAATTTCCGCCGCAGCGAAGGGGTTAAATATCGTACAGACAGAATATCAACATCAAGAATATCGACGACCAGAAAATCGACCAGAAGGTAAGATATATAATTTTTGTTAATATCGAAGTCAATAATATCGATAGCAAAAATATTGACGTTAATAATATCGATGTTTATATTAGTGTTATGTATTTTAGTATGTATTTTATATGTATGTGTTCTTTATTTTTTAAGTATTGTACAATTTTGTTAAATATATGTATACATTTTTTTTTAAGTTAGTAAGTTTTTTTTAAAGTAAATTATGCGTTTTAGTACTGTAGCGGGTTGTGGATTTATAGGGGAATAGGGTGGGAAGTAATTTAATTATAGTAAATTAAATAATAATTTTTAGGCAATATTCAATATTTTTAATTTAATTTTGCATTTTAGTTCTGTAGCGGGTTGTGGGTTTATAGTGGAATAGGGTAGTAAGTAATTTAATTATAGTAAATTAAATAATAATTTTTAGCAATTATTCATTATTTTTAGTTAAATTTGGCGTTTTAGTTCTGTAGCGGGTTGTGGATTTATAGGGGAATAGGGTGGGAAGTAATTTAATTGTAATTAAGTAATTATTCATTTTTATTTATTGGTGTTGATAATTTATTGTTAATCCATTATTAATTGGTAATTATTTTGTATTAATTGTTTAAATGATAATTATATTAATTGTATTTAATAATTATTGGAGTGGGATGTGGGTTTCATAGGGGATTAGGGTGGGAAGTAATTTAATTGTAATTAAGTAATTATTAATTTTTATTTAGTGGTATTTTTAAATAATTAATTGTTAATTTATTAATAAATCATTGTTTAATTACAAAAATTATTTAATATATAAGTCCGTTATTTTTAACCCCTACGCTATCCAACGCTTTCCCTACTGTTGCACTCTTTGGAGTGGGAATAGTACATTTTACCCCTATGCTATCCAACACTTTCCCTACTGTTGCACTCACTGGAGTGGGAATAGTAATTTTTACCCCTACGCTATCCAACATTTTCCCTACTGTTGCACTCTCTGGAGTGGGAATAGTAATTTTCACCCCTACTCTATCCAACACTTTCCCTACTGTTCCACTCACTGGAGTGGGATTAGTAAAGTGTACCCCTATGCTATCCAACACTTTCCCTATATTTGCAGTCACTGGAGTGGAATAGTAAATTGTACCCCTAAGTTATCCAACACATTCCCTACTGTTGCACTCTCTGAAGTGGGAATAGTAATTTTTACCCGTACGCTATCCAACACTTTTCCTACTGTTTCACTCTTTGGATTGGGAACAGTACATTTTACCCCTACGCTACCCAACACTTTCCCTAACGTTGCCCTCTCTGGAGTGGGAATAGTAATTTGTACCCCTACGCTATCCAACACTTTTCCTACTGTTGCACTCTTTGGAGTGGGAATAGAAATTTTACCCTCTACACTGTCCAACACTTTCTTACTGTAGCACTCTTTGGAGTGGGAATAGTAATTTTTATCCCTACGCTATCCAAAACTTTCCCTACTGTTGCACTCTTTGGATTGGGAACAGTACATTTTACCCCTACGCTATCCAACACTTTCCCTACTGTTGCACTCACTGGAGTGGGAATCGTAATTTTTACCCCTAAGCTATCCAGCACTTTCCCTACTGTTGCGCTCTGTGGAGTGGGAATAGTAATTTTAATCCCTACGCTATCCAACACTTTCCATACTGTTGCACTCACTGGAGTGGGAATAGCAATTTTTACCCCTACACTATCCAACACTTTCCCTACTGTTGCACTCTTTGGATTGGGAATAGTAATTTTTACCCCTACGCTATCCAACACTATCCCTACTGGAGTGGGAATAGTAAATTTTACCCCTATACTATCCAACACTTTCCCTGCTGTTGCTCTCACTGGAGTGGGAATAGTCATTTTTACCCCTTCGCGATCCAACACTTTCCCTACTGTTGCACTCTCTGGAGTGGGAATAGTATTTTTAACCTCTAAGCTATCCAACACTTTCCCCACTGTTGCATTCACTGGAGTAAGCATATATATTATTTTTCATATATATCTGTTTAATTTATTTTAACATTATGGGGCCGATTCCGATCCTGTAAAACCCGGGTACAAATGGTCGTATGGAGCATTTTCTCCGTACGACTCGTACCCGGGAATTCCACCGTACAAACCAGCAAGTACGATTCGTACAGAAATACAATTTCCGTACGAATCGTAAAAAACACTGTATGGCTAAAAAATACATACAATTCCGATCCTGGACAGCGCGTACGCGGCATCCGCATGGTGTCAGGCAGCGTTTTACGGACCAGCAAGTACGATTCGTACCCACAGCACTCCGCACGGCTAGATTTTTACGGGAGCCAAAAAGTGCCGGAAAGCTAAGTACGCCGCGATGCACGAGGAAAAGGAGGCCCAGTACGCGCCGTACACGCCATCACCCACATCGTACGTGTCATCATGTACGGTGCGTACCCCAGCATTGCATATGTACGGACCGTACCCTCCACCCCCCTATGTACACGCCGTACCCCCAGCCCTGTATGTACACGCCGTACCCCAGGCGTACCCCCCGTATGTACGCGCCCTACCCCCACCCCAGCCCCATATGTATGCACTGTACCCCCACCCAAGCTCCGTATGTACGCGCCGTACCCCCACCCCAGCCCCGTATGTACGCGCCGTACCCCCACCCCAGCCCCATATGTACGCGCCGTACCCCCACCCCAGCCCCGAATGTACGCGCCGTAACCCCACACCAGCCCCGTATGTACGCGCCGTACCCCCAGCCCCGAATGTACGTGCAGTACCCCCAGCTCGTAGCGCTGGGGGTACGGCGCATACATACGGGGCTGGGGGTACGGCGCATACATACGGGGGCTGGGGTGGGGGGGCCGTATGACTCGTACCCTGGGCACAAGTGTACCCGGGGTAGGGGTCGTACACAGTTCGCTCCGTACGGGACGTTTTCCATACGCTTGTGCATTCGGAACGCCGGTACGGATCATACTTGTGCGCTCGGACTTCAGTTTTACGACTCGTACGTAAAACTGTCCGGGGACGTCTCGTAGACTTTTCCCGAGGCGATTCGTATGTATTTTTCCCGTACGAATCGTACTTCACTGTTTGTACGGTACTTGTACGATTCGTACGTAAAAAAATACGGATACGAGTCGTACGGGAAAAAAAAATACAGGATCGGAATCGGCCCCCAAATGTATTAGTTATTATTTTTAAACATGTTTTAATATTTATAACTATGTTTCTAATAATTATATGTATTATTTACTTTATTTGACATTATTTTTTTAATATTGAAAAAAAACTATATTTTTAACAACGATATTTTTTACATCAATATTTTTTTCCGATATTTTTGTACTTACCATGATGTAGATAGGATGTCGATATTCTGGACTCCGATATTTTTGTGTCGATATTTTTGTAGCTCGATATTCTGTCCGTTGATATTTTGTCAGTGATTCGTTTGATTTGTTAGAAATTTCTAGAGCGCTATTGCTTGGCAAGCAAGCTCTGCTAGCGAGCGAAAGCCCTTTAAACTTACAGCGCAATGTCTTTTTTTAGATTCATCACAAACGGTTTGGCAGGCACATTGTTTTTAAGCAACGTTTTCAGGAAGAAAGCAAGGCTTAATTGCCTCGTCAGCCCATGTATGCGATTTAAGTCCTACGCGCACATTCGTGCAGTGAAAATACGTATATTAGATATTGACAGCAGATTTCATTTCAACAGGAACCGCTAGGACCTTCTGTCACGTACTAAATAAGAGCCCTCTTGATGGAGGAAATCGCTTCCATCAGGGAACCTTTTGTTCATAAATCACAGAGGTTTGAGATTAGGAGAGCATTAAAATTATCTATACTTTATTTTTATACAGATTACCCCAGTATTTGTAAATCAGAAGCCCTGATGAGAGCCCCTGGAGTTTCACCGGGTCTTGAAACATGTCGGCATTCTTTTTAACACTTAGGAATTGCAATGGTTTGGTTTATGTACAGTTTGAGGGAAATGCAATGAAAATGTAACCCCTACTGTGTTGCATAAATTGTTCCCAGTGTTAGACATTCCCCTTATATGAAGAAATGAGATGGGAAAAGGGGTTGTCGATTTTTTAAGCACATGTATATTGTTTTGACTTCATACATTTATGAATTTACATAAAGATATACATTTACAAATGAAAGAGGTTAAATAAATAACCAGATCAAACTGAAATATTTATTTTTGATCTTCACTGCAAATAGCTAGCTAAAAGGTAAAAGACAGCCGGGTTTCCAATTTTGATATTACTTTCTAAAAGTGGCATTTTCAAACACACGTGTTAATAAATTCTGAGTTCAGAGAGCCTAAAATGTATTTCTCCATCTTGTCCCAATGGGAAGTTATACTTTTAAGATGTTACAAAGCATTTCCCTTTCTATCCCATGGGACAAGATAGCCTGTCAATATTGAAAAACAAAATTGGCAGTATTTCACTCTGAGGACATGTAACACACACCAGTACATGTCCTACCTTTCACGTACACTGCACCCTGCCCAGGGGGGTACCTTGTGCCTACCATAGGGGTGCCTTACATGTAAGAAAAGGGAAGGTTAGGGCCTGGCAAGTGAATGTACTTGCCAAGTCGACATGGTAGTTCAGAACTGCGTGCAGACACTGCAGTGGCAGGTCTGAGATACCTTTTCAGGGGTACTCATGCGGGTGGCACAATTAGTGCTGCAGGCCCGCTTTTAGTATTTGATTAACAGGCCCTGGCACACTTTGGTGCACTGTACTAGGGATTTACCAGTAAATCAAATATGCCAATCAGGAAGAACCAATTGTAACAACAATTTATACAGGGAGAACTTGCACTTTGACATTGATCAGCAGTGACAAAGTGCCCAAAGCATCTAATCCAGCAAAAACAAAATCAAGCACAGCATCAAAAATACAGGAGGTAGATGCAAAAAGTCAGGGGAAACCACGCCGAAGATGCAAAGCCTAACAATTTGAATATATCATTTAAAAAATAACCATAATGCAAATAATTCAACACCGTTGTTTTCAATGGCTATATGAGGGAAATGTGACGCTCCCTTTTCTTGAAAGGGCTGATTTAAAATTGGGAAATGCAAGAATATATTGAGGTTTGGCATGCAACAGTTGAACAATACAAGCGGGTTCCAATTAAAGGTTGGTGTATTCATTTGCAATAGAACACCAATAGATGTTTAATAGCAATATTTATTAGCGTTTTCAAATCTTCTTTTCTTAAAAATACCTTTCATTCTAACACCAGAAAATAGAAGATCCCTAGCAGGTCTTATGTTGGAAAAGAGCCAATACCGTAAAAATGTGTTTGTATTTAAATACCACTGGGGTTTTGACTGGATTATGTGGGACGTTTAAAACACATCTTTTCATGAAAAAGAGCCAACTATTTCTATTCAAGAAAATAAAAAAGGTCAGCATGTTTATCATGAAAACATACAGACAAACTCGAGAAAAATGCTTGAAAAGATTGTGTATACAGTTGGAATTAAAATAACATTAATTGTTTTTACATGCAAACATGTGAAAACGCTCTCAAACTAAAATGGCAGCGTATACAGTTGTAGTCAAAATAACATTAATTGGTTTTGAGATAGAACACATGGAAGTGTGAGAACCTCTTTACTTCACAGGACCAATTATTGCCAATTATTGCCAATTGAGAGATATATGAATAGCAATATGTTTGAAGTAGAAATATAAGAAAAAGGTGGAAAGCCTTGCGCACTTATAAATAGCAATACAAATAAACGCTGGTGCATCTATTTGAATAGTGGGGCATTTCTAAAACTCTAATTATCTTGAAAGCCCAATCAATTAATTCAATTCAAGAATAAACAAAAACAAAACTGGGTCTCATGTAGGAACTAATTGAGAAATTTTAAAATTCACATTGAAAGAAACGCCATTACTTAGCATTAATATGCACAAATATTCACTGTCTGCAAATACGAGAGGCACAGCTCTTTAAACAGAAATATGTAAATATGTAACTAGACTTTTGATAAGCAAATGGAGAAACACTTTAAGTCTTATTATTTTTTTTTTAATGGAACAATTATTCCCACTCAAGAAATACCGGTACTTCTTAAGAATTCACATAGGAACATAAGTCTTATTTATATAATTAGAAATATAACAATATTTTTTCTGGAAACACCCAAATATTCCAACTCATCAAATAGTGGAATTTCAATTGATTTTCTTCGTGGACATTTTTAAATGTTGGTAAATTACCTTTACTTAAGGCCAACTTATACCACAAGGAATAAATAAAAGATTTTTAGCAAACTAACATGAGAATGTTTCAAAACATTTCACAGGAAGTAACATTTTTGTACTCCGTGAACCGCCGTCCTCTCGGTCTGAAAGGCAAGAGCTCAGCGGTCCGATTGCCATATTACGAGATGGGCTAATTGCATTTGGTAATATCACAGCCAAACCGCCGACACTGCCAGCAGATCGCAGACCACTGGGGTCGCGTTTGGGGGACAAAAAGCTGCCATAGGGTGGTACAGGGGATTTTCACAGCTGTCTGTATTACGAATTGGATTGTCAACAAGCTGACCACAGCAGTGAGTCTGCCAGCTACAAGTCAGCGGAAATGAAGGGTTTGGGGTGCACACTACACACCATTCTTGTTCTGAGTTTGAAGTGGATCCCTTTCTTCAGGTCCCCTCTTCACAGCAGCATCTTCTCCTCGAGGATTATGTTCCTTTTTGCAGCGAAATAATGGTGAGTCCTTTTAGTACCATATACCCATTGCCTGGATGACCCACAGATGGACCAGACTCCGGAAATGGGTAGGTGGTGTTTTTTATCACATGTATCATGCATAGGTGTGCATCTGACACATATGCAGTTGAAATGCTCACATAGGCTTAGATACATAAAAGAAAGTAATCACCACCGCTGCAAGATCACCTCAGCCACACTGTGAGCACCGCAGTAAATTCACAATCCAGCTGTCGGAAGACCGCTGGCGCTGCGGTCTTCTAGAAACAAGAGCTGCTGTGTTCGGATCGCCAAACTTGCAATCAGCCCCTCAGTGCCTTTCGCAGGCTACCAAGTAAGAATATTTAAAATGTCATTATACTTGAAAGGTCTGCATACTATTGGTAAAACTAAATTTCAATAGGTTTTTGATTTGACCACAACTACGAGAACCTACGGGAAAATTGGATGACACTCTTTTTTGGGAAGATTGTATACAATGCGATTGTTACATGCACCAGACCCAGTGCTGCAAGATGTGCATGGACTCAGCAAGACCTGCGTAAGCACAATGAACTCATAATCAAGCAGTAATGCTGCCTCACTGCTGTTCCTCAGGTGGGACTCATCCATAGTTTTTGGGAGCCAAGTGGGGGCTGCCTGCGCAGGAACCAATGGTGAGCCACAGGTCCCTCATCTGAACATTCTCCAGAGACTCAGAGTAGTATGGTTTGGTGACTGGAGGAGACATTCTCTTTTCTTTCATCCTTTTTTGGGTACTGGCTTGCAGCATGGAAATGTGGACACTGGTAACTAGAAAGCACTAGTCTTGGAACTCCAGTAGCCTTTGTTTCCTCTTTTGTGCTGTTGATTCTCTGAGCAATAGCTTGTTTGTCTCTTGTATTTGCCTCCCCTTGTACTTTCCATCTTGTGGGTGTAGTTTTTATGCAGTGGGTGTAGTGTTTATGCTGACTAATTCCTGTTCTTTTTTATGAGTAATGTAATTGTAAGGCTAAAGTGATTTTAATTCGTATTTCTCATTTTATCTATCTGTGATTGTTAGTATGGAATGGTGTATGGCACCTTGTCAAAGGTTGGCTGGACTAATCTCTGAGTTGGAATTCTCTACAAACTGTTTTATCCTTCTTTTATATTGTGTTATGTATATTTATTGTTTGATGGCCTTGTGCCGAAATAAAGATTTATTAACTTTCCATTTTGAAAGTAGAAAGAGCAGGGTGGCATTAGAGGACAAGTCTCCCTTACCTTGCACTGAACTCACCAAAGAGGAAGGCAATACATACACTTGAAAGTGATGCACAAGAACATTACCAAGTTTCATGCAAGAGTAAGTAGGAAACACATTCCCTTCTCTCTACTTGAGATGGTCAATTACTTTATTTCAGGAAACATTTTCCAGATTTATTTCTAAAGAATACTGTGTTAGAAACTCTACAGCTCTCATATTCTAAAAGTAGTAGATTCTTCCTACTCAGAAAATAGAACAACAATTATATTTTTCAATTGTGAACATCTGGAAATATTGAAAAACTCTTACATGAAAGGCATATGTATGGTTGTCAGACATTACTGTCCATAATATTACAACTTGGTTGTGTACTTCAAGGTTTACATCATGCATGCATTTACATCACATTTCTGTGGGTTCTTTGGCAAATTCTGTTATTTCACATGTCATTACATCTTATTTTTACCTCATGTCTCAATAAATTAGACTGTTTTTGTGCATTTTTATAATTTCCATAACCTTGTATTAATAAATGTATATATCTTTTATCTGTTTTTCTGAAATGTTAAGTCTGCTTCTTTATATTGGCTACCAAAATGGCATCGATTTACTTTCCTCTAAGTGCCTTTTGAATACATTTTGTTTCTTGTTATTTAAAAGTAAGGATCTGTCACTGTAAACTCTGGTGAATGCATTTTTTTGTCTCAAAACAATAGCAAGATTAAAACACATGTAGAGCAGCAACCACCATATTCTGGTCACTTGTGAGGGGATTAGTGTCTTGACAGGCCATGTCTAATTAAGCTCCACAAATACTGACAATGAAGTGACACCTATCTAAATCTTATCTAAATTAAAAGGTAAGCACAACTAAGAAATAAACAAACAGTTTGCTTTGACTTTGGGTATTCAATTTACGAACAAAAAAACAATTATGTTATTCCTTTTTCTCAAAAGAGCAAATTTAATCTGCCCATACAACATCATCCAACAACAACTAGAAAGATATCAACTGAATAAAGATGGTGGCTGGCGATTCATAGGGACACACGTCCAAAGTATTACCAAACTTAGGGCCTGATTACTATCTTGGCCGATTGGATACTCCATCACAAACGTGATGCGTATCCCGTCTGCGATATTACAAGTTCCTGAGGATATTATGGAATTGTAATACAGTGGATGGGATATCAGTCACATTAATGACAGAGTATACCATCCTCCAAGATCATAATCAGGCCCTTAATGTTCTTATATTCCTTGATCCTGTGCTCCAGAAGGGCCGAGAGGCCACCAAAACAATCTTCAAAAAGACCAAAGTCCAAATGTAGAAATGCTGCCTCCAAGCACTTTATAAAACAAGTACTGTAGAGAAATCAATCATTGTTAATCAGCCTATACTTTATTCAGTTTCCAACATAATCTCCAATGTTCTAGCCAACATGTGTTTCGTCATCTGGTTCTATTGCCATTGATTTCTATAATTAATTGTGTACACTTCTACAGGTAAAAAAAAATATATATTAAAGAGCCTGCCTGTAATTAAAAAATAATTACTTTTTCTCCAAAGTATCAGCAAAGGCTAAAGTATATTTTGAAATAAAAGTAACAGAAATGCATGCAAAAATAATAATTACCCTTTTTAGCAGGCAATTTAAGGTCTAAAATACTTTTCTAAAAAATCTTTTGAATTTAATAGAAACATCTGAAAGGAAATAAAAGAATCAAGGACTATGAATACAGAACCCAAAAAGAAATTAAAGCCACTGAGTCACAACTCAAGGTAAAATGCAAAAAACGTGATAAATAAGGCGCAATCAACATTTTATATAAGGAAGTACAATAATATTTTCTGTAAATGTCTATTTTTAAACAGTTAATAGACAATAGAAAACTGTTTTTAGCAAAAATTGTGTAGTCAAAAAGGGAAAACCCAAGCCACATAGATTATGTCTATTAAAGAGAAAGGCGCACAGATCCCTGGAATCGCTGAACATGACTACTCTGAAATTGATGTAGAGGTCAGAGAAGCAGTTAGAAATAGTTAAGAATATAAAGAAATATAGCTGTCACTTACAGTGAACCCTCCTGGTCAATCCTTAAGAAAGCATTCAGAAATTAATCCCCACATGTGGCTGGATAGGAATACAAAAAAAAAAGTAATCCGTTAGTATGAAACCACAAGTGAGTATGGATAACAAAACCCATGGTAATAAGATAGCCAAAGAATGCTTACTAATTTAATTAAGTATTAAACATCTAATAAACCTCAAAAGAAGCAATATTTGAATGATGGATACATGGAATAAGTAACAAGACTAACAGTCCCTTGTACACAAATTAATATCAAGTAAGCATTCTTCAAATCACACTGAATTTGCAAAGGTAGCCTTGAAAAGAAACAACAAAATCAATAAAGAAAAAATACAAATTGACTTGATATGTCATATAATAACAGTAATCAAAAAATTGTCCACATTTTCACATTCATGGATGCTTTTTCGTTTTACTAAGCAATCTGGCACTAAATTAAAAAAGCTCCTTATACAGCATTAGCCTTTGTACCTCCAGCAGACATTGTCAAACATACTGAAGCAATTATTCAAAGCAAATATTTTAACAAGAATGAAAAATTGGCACCATTACTAAATTATTTTGAAGAATATTAGATTTGTCATCTAAGAGGTCAGTCACAAAATATTCAGTGGTGCAAATGTTACATGGCCTGCTTAGAGGGGGTGAAAAAAGAATAATGCCATAGACAGTATGTATAACGTCTATGCTTCTACAATTGGAAAACAATCCTTTTGTGGAGACTTTAGAAAAGTAACAATGGTTCTGAAAAATTAAACAATGCCAGTCGTTCTTTGGAAGCCCACAGCCAAACATTTTAGAAAAACAAAATAAATGATGTACAAATCCACAAAGTGCAACATTTCAGTACATTTTTTAATGTGAACTATCTCAAATCATTATCTTACATTATACAGTATAAATTACTTTAGTGAATCCGTTAAAAACAATCAACACCAACACATTACACATGTGTCAATTATATGTAATGTTTTAAGATACAAACACGCTCCCTATCCCAATATAAGATAAGCAGGCCCCTTTTCAAAATCTACAGAGTTCATATTACAAAATTACAACTGGCATACCTGAATCAGATTTTATTACAAAACTCACATGTATAAGTCCTCAGTCTTTATCCATGATATGCATAAATCATTTATACTCCATTTTCAAAATTACTGGAAACACAAATATATTGAAACAATTGGAGAAAATATTTTTAAAAAAAGAACAACATGATGTAATGATGATGTAGTTGGCAGGAGAGACCCTTGACTCCCATTTCCTAGAAAATTTAACTGCCTCAAATTCATCCAGGCACTCAATCCTTGTAGATTACCATAAAAATCAAAAAAAGACACAAACCAATTAAAAAGCTCGCATAAACAATGGAAAGTGGGTGCTTTTGCTGGGGAAGACACCTCACAAAACCTTCTCCCTCTAGAAAAAATATGCTTCATCCTCCACATATGCTGGTACGCAGTAATAACCCGAAGCCTACAAAAACGAAAAATACAAAAATAACCCACTTTTGAAATGTTTACATTATATAAGCATAACATTTCTTACTGTACATTAGACGTACACAAAATGTAACTAAAATGTTACAAAAAAATTAAATTGCCCTGCCTGAGCATTTCAGTGGCATCTGTCCTCTCTCACACATGACACTCCAATGACTGAAAAAACAGACACAAATCTGTGTGCGCAATGAAAAATGGCAGCAATAGGAGCAAAAACATAAAAAGTTACTAAAATGTTTCAATAATATTTATTAAAATTTAAGAGAAATTAAAATGTTGTGAACTATATTTTGACGTGTTTTAAAAAACCTTAATGGGCATGATTTACAAAGGTAACTTACACTTTTGAGTACACTACACTTGAGTAAGTTTGCTAGTTTTTTGCTATTCACAGACTGAGTGTAAATTTACTACAAAAGTGTAACTTTTGTGGGGGTGGAGTCAGAATCTCTGTAATTTACTACTGTATCATTTCTGCGTGTAACTTACAACCATATTTTATGTCTGGAGGAATCTCTGCTCTAAGGGCAGAGATTCCGCACTCATACCAAAGACTATATATGGTAGTGAATAGAAGTCCTCATCACAGAGTGTAGAATTTCCACACATTGAGCACTCCACATGGTATGTAATAGTAAAATAATATGCACCTGAAAGTAATCAGGTACACCTGACACACATTCATTTGCAACCACATATATATTGCCCACACCTAGGGTCTGTTTCTTTCCAATTCAGCATTTGCCTCCTGTCCCATTTGTGTCCAGCACAGTTTGGGTCCGAGGCTTACTCCAAGAAGGATGCTGCCTGTGCGGAGGAGTAATAAAATGTTCACTGAGGAAGAGGCAGCCGTTGTAGTTTCATTTAAGGTGAAAAACAGCATGGGCTGCCCTGTGTTCTCTCTCAGTGGAGCCTATGAAGTCCCTGGTGGAATAAATGGCATGGGGTAGGAGGTCCACAATGTGGAGAACATAAAGAACAAATGGCAAGATATGGGGAGGTGGGTGAAGGAGAAGTTCTCCAGGGTTGAGCTTGCAATTTTTTTTCCTGGTAACCAAATGGAATCCATCTTGGTTTCCCCACTCCCGAGAAGGACATCCTCTCCACCCTGCACCCCTACCTGCTGTATGGGCTTGTAGTACAGATTTTAAAGATTGATAAATAACACTGTAAGTCCCAGAATTAAGTTAAAAAAAACTGGGAATGACCTAGCTTGTCATGCATGGACCTTGATAATTTGCCAGCTATGACTCAGGCTCTCTATAACTAAACCTATAAGCACTGATCCATTTCTGTCCTTCACTTATACCAGCTTTTAAATTAGATTAGATTAATATTTATAAAGTGCAACAAATGGCCGAAGGCGTCTCAGTGCTAGCGGCTATAGTATGATATAAATAGGAGCAAAAACAAATCAAGCCTTCAGCATGAGGATTGGACACATTTTTAGATGTTTTCTAAAACTCATCAGGTTTTGCTGGGACATAGGATGCCAAGGCATTTGATTCCATAACAAGGCAGTATCATGCACAAAGCTCTGCTACCCCGAGAAGCTTTACGAATCTTGGGTGCTAGCATGGTCTTAGAAGAATCTGATAGCAAACATCTACTGAATGAATGAATAAATATAAGCTTTGTAAAGCGCAAACTTAGCCCAGGGGCATCAAGGCGCTGCGGAGAGAGTTCAGAGTCAGAAATGTCCAAAGTTATCCGGGCTTACAGGTTAGGACAAGGAAAAAGCCAGGTCTTCAAGGCCTTACGACACAAGGAGTGCCTTTCCAAAGTGGAAATTGGGGAAGGAAGGGAGTTCTATAGATTAGCTCCGGTCAGCGAAAAGGTCCTCCCCCCCCACCTAGCTTTCCTAATCCTGGGAACTGTTACCCAGTTCTTGCTGGCAGATCTCAACTCCTTGACGGGGAGATATCTCTGAAACATTTTATTAATGCCTTCTGACCCCATATTGTGGACGGCTTTGTGAACCAGGCATAAGGCTTTAAAGACAATTCTCTTCCCCAAAGGGAGCCAGTGCAGACTTCTGATGGTGGCTGAAACAGAATGGAATTTGGGGAGGCCTATCACCAGCCTAGCAGCGGCATTCTGCACAAGTTGAAGTCGGTGTAAGAGCCCCTTATTTATCCCTACATAAAGGGCATTGCAGTTGTCTAATCTAGACAACACAAGGGCCACCACTGCCTGTTTCCATGAGGGTAGGGAGAAAAAACGGAAGATCTTCCTGAGAATTTGTATCATCCCAAAACAGGTAGAGACAGTTCAATTTATTTGTGGGCCCAGGGAAAGGGAAGAGTCAACGATGATGCCCAGATTTTTGGGAGTGTACCATAACATTTTGTCCTTTAGATAATCTGGGCCTATTCCATACAGGGCTTTATGAACCAGGCAGAGCGCTTCAAAAGTGACTCTGCTCTTAACAGGAAAACAATGAAGCTCTTTGAGCCCTTTGATAGCAGACTTGTATTTCCTAAGATTTTTCGGAAGCTGGACTGCAGCAAACTGCAGCCTCTGAAACGTTTTCAACATTCCTTGTTGAATAACCAGATAGACGGTAATACACTAGTCTTCTGAGACAATACCAAAGAGATCACCACTGTTGTCTGAAGATCCATGTAAATAAATGGGTAAAACTTTCTTTAACATTTTCAAAAGATAGAAACAAGAAGAAATCAATTTATTTATCTGATATTCAAGCATTAACTTAGAATCAATAATCACACCAAGAGTTTTGATTTTGGTAACTTGTGAGGGTAGAGAACCCAACATAGAGGGCCACCAAGAAGAGCTCTAGAATGACAAGTCTAATCCAAAGAGAAGTACCTATGTCTTGTCATTCAATTTCATCCATTTGCTTTCCATCTAAATTTACTGGCTACCTCATCTACATATGACTGGATGAAGAATAGAATTTGCATGCCATCCGCATTAGATAGTGTACTGAAGCCAAAAGATCTAATCAAATCAGCCAAAGGGGCCACACAGGTTTGAACAGTGTGTGGCTTAATGAGGACCCTTGGGGGACCCCACACAGCAAAGAAAAGGGGCTAGAAGTGAAATCTCCAAAAGAGTCTGACTGTATTCTGTTTACTAAGAAAAGATGTCAGAAGCTTAAGGGCAGGTCCTTCAATCCCGATCTCCCTGAATCGTTGGATCTGGACCCGATGACTCACAGTGTCAAAGGTCACAAATAGGTCCAAAAGAACCACTGCAGCCTTTCCCCTGCTATACAGGATTCCACAAATCTCCTCTGTTGCCACCAACAGAGCAGAGCCCATGCTATGTGATTTACTGAAGCCGAATTGGGTTCTATTGAGAATCCCATTCAGATCAAAAGAACCACATTCATGTGCCTTTCCAAAATGTTTTCTGGAACTTCAAGTCTTGAGATGGGCGATAATTCTTCTCTTCCCCTGGATCTAAAGTAGATTTTTTCATTAAAGGGACAATCAATGCTCTCTTCCATTCAGCAGGAAAGATGCCCACATCTATGGCCTTATTTAATAGAACTGTAAGAGGAGGAGCTAAGATAGTAGCCACCTCATGAAAGATGTCCACAGGACAGGGGTCAATAGGGACCCCAGACTTAGTCCGTAAAAATCAGCTGGACCACTTCATCTGTTAAAAGAGATGAAAAAACAATCAGAGAAGATATATTCTCATTTGTGACAGTGACTTCAGATGCTGAAAGGACATTCCCCTTTCCTCCCTTAAAAGCCTTATATACAGCTACTATTTTTTTTTTATTTAGCTAGATTGTCGCAGAAATCTTGCGTGGAAACTATGGTAATAGCATCCAGAGGATAAGAGAACATCTTCATTGTTCCTATTTTGATTTTGTAGACCAAAAGAAGTCTCTTATATTTTGCTTTCACATCTGGAGAATAACTAATCCTCCAGACTTTCTCCTGTCTCCTGCTGGCTCTTTTGAATTCCTTAAGGTAGTACCATCCGGCTTTGGGGCGGGATCTGTGGTTTTTAACCACTTTAAGGGGAGCCAGATTATTGGCTCCAACCTTGATGTAAGAGGAAAAACCTTCTGATTTTACATTCACTTACCCAGTCATTATTAGAAGATATGAATTCAAGATGGAAGCTATCTCTGTCTTATCCATCTTGTGCCAGGCTCGAACCCTTTCATCTGCACTGCTACCTGTCTCATTACATTTGGGAGAAGAAACTGGGATGATGAACTTAATCACTAAGGTGCACATGCATCAAGCAAACCAAAAGCGATTCCTTAATAGCGAGAAATAAGGATTCGTTATTAAGGAATCGCTTTTGGGCATGCATCAACAGATTCGGTAAATTTTAGCGATTCCTTAAAAATCGCTATTTTTACCGATTATTCAATAGCGGGGCATGCAAACTCCGAATAGCTAATTGCGAGTTCGGTAATACCGAATTAGCAAATAGCGAATTCGGTATTAGCGAAATCGCAAATGACCGCGTCGCACCGGGAACGTGCAGATGACATCACCAACCAGGAAATACTGCAGCCCCACCCTCATTGCCTCGACAGAGGAGCATACAGGAGCTCTGACTGCAGACTGCCTGTGCAGACTGAAGCCACACAGACTGTGCCATCTGGAAAAAGAGACCATCCATGGAGAAGGAAGCACCATCCAGCGCTGAGGCTGCACGCAAGCGCAAGCGCAAGTTCTCCGACAGGGAGCTGGAGCACCTAATCGAGGGAGTCTCTAGCAAGCACGATCGCCTCTTCGGCAAGCTGTCCCTCAAGGTGCCTGAGGCGGAGAAGCGCCGCATATGGCTGCGCATCCGCGAGAGGGTGAATGCTGTAGGTGTGACACCCCGCAGCATCGACGACCTCAAGAAAAGGTGGTACGACCTGCGGAAGCGTGCGAAGGAGAGGATAGCAGAGAGGCTCCGGGACGCAAGCAGAACGGGAGGCGGCCCTTCCACGGTCCAGGCTAACACTGCCCTGGAGGAGCTGGTGGAAGGAACAATCGAGCGGGAAGCCGTCGTGGGAGTGACCCAGATGGACACGTCCGGCGCAGCCACAAGTGCCCAAGGTAAGATGCATGCCTGTGGCCATACCCAGCATAGCGTAAATCCAATTCCATGCCCCCAGCAGGATCTGAGTGTGAATGCAGCTTTGCAACACACAGCTTTACTCCTAACACTAGTGCATCATGGGAGTTGTAGTCTAGTCAGCCCAGTGTGCATGTACAGAGGTAAATGCAATAACCATTCACCACATCAGTAGAAGCTGGGTATAGACAGTATATTTAGTGGATCACAGAGGGACATGTATGTGTACAACACTACGTAGGTGTAACCATCCCACTAACCATGCACTGTTTCACACACAGATGCATCTCCTGGGGATTCGGATGACAGCGGCCAGCTCATAATCTCCGAAACTCCTGTTGATTCAGACCTGGAGACAGCGCAGGATGCGCCTACATCACCTGTGCCATGAGGGAGGGCCATGAGTGCCAGAAGAGGAGGCACCAACAGCAATTGTTGTGTTCCGCCGCCGCTACAAAGGCCATCACGTGGCACAGCAACAGTACTGCTGTGTTGGCACGCCGCACTGTGTCCTTGCAGGTAGACCTTGGGCACTTCTGCGGGGATGTTTCAAAGGCACTAGGGCAGATGACCACTGCTGTTGAACACTTACAGAGCAGCACATGCAGTGCTGCTGCTTTGGGAGGGGATGACGCCAGTGAGGCTGCCTCCAGTGTCAGCAGCGTGTCACTGGCAGAGGCCAGCACCAGGCGCCGCAGTTCACGGGCCTCCACGGGGACAGGCCGTGGTGAGGCATTGGAGACACCTGAGCGGAGGCTTGGGGTACGTGGCAAGCGCCACTAGACACTTGAACATGCATACCAGCCCATGGTGGGGCAACCATGGACCTCCCCTTTCTGAGTATGCACAGGCGTGACTTTAACGCACATTTAATTTTCCATTATTCATTTGGAGCATTATTGCCATTGCCAGTTTTGTTGCACATACCTCAGTGCTACTGTGCATTAAACTGTTGCACCCCAAACAAACTTGTAGTGTTTCATTCTCACCTGATTCAAAAATGATGTTGCATGATGTATGTCCGCCTCCTATGGCCCTCTGCTTTGTTAGGGACATGTGCCTGTCGGTGTTGTGCGGGTGGTTGGTCACCCCGGTGGTCATAATTCATGTCAACCTCTATGGGTATCCCCCTTCTGGTCGCAATGTTGTGCAGCATTGCACATACAGCAATAATCCGCCAGCATGTTTCAGGTTTGTATAGCAAGGCGCCGCCAGTCTTATGTAGGATTCTAAAGTCTATGCTTCTACAATTGGAAAACAATCCTTTTGTGGAGACTTTAGAAAAGTA
Organism: Triturus cristatus; assembly: GCF_964204655.1. Classification (NCBI taxonomy): domain Eukaryota; kingdom Metazoa; phylum Chordata; class Amphibia; order Caudata; family Salamandridae; genus Triturus; species Triturus cristatus. Next base: position 1,283,756,755 of record NC_140585.1, read on the forward strand.
ACAATGGTTCTGAAAAATTAAACAATGCCAGTTGTTCTTTGGAAGCCCACAGCCAAACATTTTAGAAAAACAAAATAAATGATGTACAAATCCACAAAGTGCAACATTTCAGTACATTTTTTAATGTGAACTATCTCAAATCATTATCTTACATTATACAGTATAAATTACTTTAGTGAATCCGTTAAAAACAATCAACACCAACACATTACACATGTGTCAATTATATGTAATGTTTTAAGATACAAACACGCTCCCTATCCCAATATAAGATAAGCAGGCCCCTTTTCAAAATCTACAGAGTTCATATTACAAAATTACAACTGGCATACCTGAATCAGATTTTATTACAAAACTCACATGTATAAGTCCTCAGTCTTTATCCATGATATGCATAAATCATTTATACTCCATTTTCAAAATTACTGGAAACACAAATATATTGAAACAATTGGAGAAAATATTTTTAAAAAAAGAACAAGATGATGTAATGATGATGTAGTTGGCAGGAGAGACCCTTGACTCCCATTTCCTAGAAAATTTAACTGCCTCAAATTCATCCAGGCACTCAATCATTGTAGATTACCATAAAAATCAAAAAAAGACACAAACAAATTAAAAAGCTCGCATAAACAATGGAAAGTGGGTGCTTTTGCTGGGGAAGACACCTCACAAAACCTTCTCCCTCTAGAAAAAATATGCTTCATCCTCCACTTATGCTGGTACGCAGTAATAACCCGAAGCCTACAAAAACGAAAAATACAAAAATAACCCACTTTTGAAATGTTTACATTATATAAGCATAACATTTCTTACTGTACATTAGACGTACACAAAATGTAACTAAAATGTTACAAAAAAATTAAATTGCCCAGCCTGAGCATTTCAGTGGCATCTGTCCTCTCTCACACATGACACTCCAATGACTGAAGAAACAGACACAAATCTGTGTGCGCAATGAAAAATGGCAGCAATAGGAGCAAAAACATAAAAAGTTACTAAAATGTTTCAATAATATTTATTAAAATTTAAGAGAAATTAAAATGTTGTGAACTATATTTTGACGTGTTTTAAAAAAAACTTAATGGGCATGATTTACAAAGGTAACTTACACTTTTGAGTACACTACACTTGAGTAAGTTTGCTAGTTTTTTGCTATTCACAGACTGAGTGTAAATTTACTACAAAAGTGTAACTTTTGTGGGGGTGGAGTCAGAATATCTGTAATTTACTACTGTATCATTTCTGCGTGTAACTTACAACCATATTTTATGTCTGGAGGAATCTCTGCTCTAAGGGCAGAGATTCCGCACTCATACCAAAGACTATATATGGTAGTGAATAGAAGTCCTCATCACAGAGTGTAGAATCTCCACACATTGAGTACTCCACATGGTATGTAATAGTAAAATAAAATGCACCTGAAAGTAATCAGGTACACCTGACACACATTCATTTGCAACCACATATATATTGCCCACACCTAGGGTCTGTTTCTTTCCAATTTAGCATTTGCCTCCTGTCCCATTTGTGTCCAGCACAGTTTGGGTCCGAGGCTTACTCCAAGAAGGATGCTGCCTGTGCGGAGGAGTAATAAAATGTTCACTGAGGAAGAGGCAGCCGTTGTAGTTTCATGTAAGGTGAAAAACAGCATGGGCTGCCCTGTGTTCTCTCTCAGTGGAGCCTATGAAGTCCCTGGTGGAATAAATGGCATGGGGTAGGAGGTCCACAATGTGGAGAACATAAAGAACAAATGGCAAGATATGGGGAGGTGGGTGAAGGAGAAGTTCTCCAGGGTTGAGCTTGCAATTTTTTTTCCTGGTAACCAAATGGAATCCATCTTGGTTTCCCCACTCTCGAGAAGGACATCCTCTCCACCCTGCACCCCTACCTGCTGTATGGGCTTGTAGTACAGATTTTAAATATTGATAAATAACACTGTAAGTCCCAGAATTAAGTTAAAAAGAACTGGGAATGACCTAGCTTGTCATGCATGGACCTTGATAATTTGCCAGCTATGACTCAGGCTCTCTATAACTAAACCTATAAGCACTGATCCATCTCTGTCCTTCACTTATACCCGCTTTTAAATTAGATTAGATTAATATTTATAAAGTGCAACAAATGGCCGATGGCGTCTCAGTGCTAGCGGCTATAGTATGATATAAATGAGAGCAAAAACAAATCAAGCCTTCAGCATGAGGATTGGACACATTTTTAGATGTTTTCTAAAACTCATCAGGTTTTGCTGGGACATAGGATGCCAAGGCATTTGATTCCATAACAAGGCAGTATTATGCACAAAGCTCTGCTACCCCGAGAAGCTGTACGAATCTTGGGTGCTAGCATGGTCTTAGAAGAATCTGATAGCAAACATCTCCTGAATGAATGAATAAATATAAGCTTTGTAAAGCGCGAACTTAGCCCAGGGGCATCAAGGCGCTGCGGAGAGAGATCAGAGTTCAGTCAGAAATGTCCAAAGTTATCCGGGCTTACAGGTTAGGACAAGGAAAAAGCCAGGTTTTCAAGGCCTTACGACACAAGGAGTGCCTTTCCAAAGTGGAAATTGGGGAAGGAAGGGAGTTCCATAGATTAGCTCCGGTCAGCGAAAAGGTCCTCCCCCCCACCTAGCTTTCCTAATCCTGGGAACTGTTACCCAGTTCTTGCTGGCAGATCTCAACTCCTTGACGGGGAGATATCTCTGAAACATTTTATTAATGCCTTCTGACCCCATATTGTGGACGGCTTTGTGAACCAGGCATAAGGATTTAAAGACAATTCTCTTCCCCAAAGGGAGCCAGTGCAGACTTCTGATGGTGGCTGAAACAGAATGGAATTTGGGGAGGCCTATCACCAGCCTAGCAGCGGCATTCTGCACAAGTTGAAGTCGGTTTAAGAGACCCTTATTTATCCCTACATAAAGGGCATTGCAGTTGTCTAATCTAGACAACACAAGGGCCACCACTGCCTGTTTCCATGAGGGTAGGGAGAAAAAACGGAAGATCTTCCTGAGAATCCGTTCTATTTATTTGTGGGCCCAGGGAAAGGGAAGAGTCAACGATGATGCCCAGATTTTTGGGAGTGTACCATAACATTTTGTCCTTTAGATAATCTGGGCCTATTCCATGCAGGGCTTTATGAACCAGGCAGAGCGCTTCAAAAGCGACTCTGCTCTTAACAGGAAAACAATGAAGCTCTTTGAGCCCTTTGATAGCAGACTTGTATTTCCTAAGATTTTTCGGAAGCTGGACTGCAGCAAACTGCAGCCTCTGAAACTTTTTCAACATTCCTTGTTGAATAACCAGATAGACGGTAATACACTAGTCTTCTGAGACAATACCAAAGAGATCACCACTGTTGTCTGAAGATCCATGTAAATAAATGGGTAAAACTTTCTTTAACATTTTCAAAAGATAGAAACAAGAAGAAATCAATTTATTTATCTGATATTCAAGCATTAACTTAGAATCAATAATCACACCAAGAGTTTTGATTTTGTGAGGGTAGAGAACCCAACATAGAGGGCCACCAAGAAGAGCTCTAGAATGACAAGTCTAATCCAAAGAGAAGTACCTATGTCTTGTCATTCAATTTCATCCATTTGCTTTCCATCTAAATTTACTGGCTACCTCATCTACATATGACTGGATGAAGAATAGAATTTGCATGCCATCCGCATTAGATAGTGTACTGAAGCCAAAAGATCTAATCAAATCAGCCAAAGGGGCCACACAGGTTTGAACAGTGTGTGGCTTAATGAGGACCCTTGGGGGACCCCACACAGCAAAGAAAAGGGGCTAGAAGTGAAATCTCCAAAAGAGACTGACTGTATTCTGTTTACTAAGAAAAGATGGCATAAGCTTAAGGGCAGGTCCTTCAATCCCGATCACCCTGAATCGTTGGATCTGGACCCGATGACTCACAGTGTCAAAGGTCACAAATAGGTCCAAAAGAACCACTGCAGCCTTTCCCCTGCTATACAGGATTCCACAAATCTCCTCTGTTGCCACCAACAGAGCAGAGCCCATGCTATGTGATTTACTGAAGCCGAATTGGGTTCTATTGAGAATCCCATTCAGATCAAAAGAACCACATTCATGTGCCTTTCCAAAATGTTTTCTGGAACTTCAAGTCTTGAGATGGGCGATAATTCTTCTCATCCCCTGGATCTAAAGTAGATTTTTTCATTAAAGGGACAATCAATGCTCTCTTCCATTCAGCAGGAAAGATGCCCCCATCTATGGCCTTATTAAATAGAACTGTAAGAGGAGGAGCTAAGATAGTAGCCACCTCATGAAAGATGTCCACAGGATAGGGGTCAATAGGGACCCCAGACTTAGTCCGTAAAAATCAGCTGGACCACTTCATCTGTTAAAAGAGATGAAAAAACAATCAGAGAAGATATATTCTCATTTGTGACAGTGACTTCAGATGCTGAAAGGACATTCCCCTTTCCTCCCTTAAAAGCCTTATATACAGCTATTTTTTTTTTTTTACTTAGCTAGATTGTCGCAGAAATCTTGCGTGGAAACTATGGTAATAGCATCCCGAGGATAAGAGAACATCTTCATTGTTCTTATTTTGATTTTGTAGACCAAAAGAAGTCTCTTATAGTTTGCTTTCACATCTGGAGAATAACTAATCCTCCAGACTTTCTCCTGTCTCCTGCTGGCTCTTTTGAATTCCTTAAGGTAGTACCATCCGGCTTTGGGGCGGGATCTGTGGTTTTTAACCACTTTAAGGGGAGCCAGTTTATTGGCTCCAACCTTGATGTAAGAGGAAAAACCTTCTGATTTTACATTCACTCACCCAGTCATTATTAGAAGATATGAATTCAAGATGGAAGCTATCTCTGTCTTATCCATCTTGTGCCAGGCTCGAACCCTTTCATCTGCACTGCTACCTGTCTCATTACATTTGGGAGAAGAAACTGGGATGATGAACTTAATCACTAAGTGATCAGATCATATGACCCAAAAAATGTTCTTAATCGATAAATCAGGAAACATAGAAACCATTGCAGCCAAAGTGTGGCCTGCAGAATGAGTCGTGCTTTCACCAATAGATGTTAACCATGTTGTCAATTAACATTCTTGAGTCTCTGTTACCTACATCCTCTAGATGAAAGTTTAGATCTCCCAAAACTGTATAATTACCATAAAGAATACTATTTTCCAACAGGTCACTCATAGCTTCTAAAAATGTAAGTCTAGGGCCAGGTGACTGATAAATCAGTAACCCACAACACCTTGAATTGTGGTCTGTTTTACAGTTAAAAGTAAGATCTTCAGCCTCTGTGATCACTAAGGGTTCACATTTAATATCAATGTCATCTTTATAAATTCCTGCCCCTACCCGACCCTGTAAGTCGAATCTATCTAGTCTATAACTTACATACCCTGCCAGGACAGCAGCTACAAAATCTGAGTCTGAAAATGAGTATGCACATGTCTCAGTTCAAAAAACAGATATCAGGGTTTTTTCTTATTGTACAACATATTTAAATTCCTCCTAAACTCCCTGTAACACAAATAGGGATATGTTTTACATGCTCTGCTAATTTTATTTTTACTGTTTCCCATACAGCCAGATTGATTGCTTCAGCTGTGACAAATGTCTGTGCACCTGCAGCAAGGCAACACACAGGGCAGGTCTTGCAATGCAGAATGCCTACAAAAACCTATGCTAACAAGCTGACATATAGGCAACAAAGAATAGTTAAGCTTGTTTTTACTAAACCTACACAGAAATGTAAATATATGCTTTGCCATGTCTTTAAGGAGGACTAAAAATTAACCTTGCAGTGTAAACTGGTATGCTAACATATTCTAATTCTTGTAAAAAAAATATATATATTAGATCCTGCGTTATTGTCCCAGCCACTACCTGCCACAACAGAAACTTCTGCTCCTATCAGTGCTGTCACACCAGGAGTGGCACCAAAGAACAGAAGATGGTAGACACTGTTAAGTTCTACATCAGCCCTTTTTTCCTAAGACTCTGATATCTTGCTTTATTCTTCTTAGTAATAAAACATGATATTAGAATCTCGGAAACAAAGAGCTGATATGTCTAGCTGTATGTTTTTTATCACAAATCCCTGTTGTCAGCATGCTCAATGTGCCAGACTACTGTTTCACATATTTGTTTTGATTTTTACCAATGTAAGGGTTGGACTATAAGTTACATTGGCCTTTTCAAGTTGGCCAAATATCAATTGGTGTGTCTCTCAAGATGAGTAGTCAAAGCATGTCCTGAGCATCCACTTGTTTGACTTATAATGACGTATTCCCTGGTGTATGTCGGTCTGTCCGGTCAGCTTCTGTCATACAACAGCCTGTGATGGCAACCTTGAAATAAACACCAACTAGGGCATATGGGGAGATTCTGGCAGCAGCAATTAGACCACCTACTACCCATTTATCAGGTAAGTCTATGATTTTAAGTTCTACATCTTATAATCTTGCCAATCACGCTCTGTTCTCTTATTAGAAGGTATAGTAACATGTCTAAATGTATTTCATGGTAGAATCTAAGCTCCTGTTTGTCTCAGTTACATATCTGCTTTTCTGTGTGATGAATTATCAAGGTTGACAACGTAAATCAAATCTACATCTTCTCGTTCTATCTGCTGTATCTAGACATTCTTTGTTAAATACAGCTACAAGGACCCAGGTTCAGCATCTGACATCAAGGGGATCCCCACAACACTCATCTCTGTGGCTGGTGCTAGTGAGTTCACATTGTAAAGATATAATAATCTCATCCATGGATCAACCCTTCATACCATATGTTGCCTTAGCCTAACATGGTAACAACTTTAATTTTGCTTTGGTGGAGAATATTTATTAAAGTAATGTGTTGTGAAATTGCATGAAAACTGGAATGTGATGTACTTCATCTGTTGAAATCTTCTTTTTCCGAGCACTGGGGACGTTACGCCGAATGATGGTGCTCAACCATTTACAAGCGGAGCACAGTAGAAACCAAAGAAAGAATTTGATCCTCCTTCAAGCACCAATATCAGCCGCCAGCACTGCTCAATAAGAAGAAGAGAAGTATGAAGAGAAGAAGCTCATCAGGGAAGAGCATGGATGAAGGGTAGGACATTATTGTCCCCACACCAAAATTCCTGAAGGACGCTTCACAGCCAAGCAGCAGTGTTCCTCCTAAATCTCTGCTGTGATTTGCCATTCCCCAGCCTTTAGTCAAAAAGCCACAGAGGCATTGTCCGCCTTCACAGCAATTAACTTCTCACAGCCCTCACATCACATGTCTCTCTGTGCAGTCTCAACTACAATTCTTCCATGAAGGAGAATCTCTTGTCTTCCCTGAATCATCTGAAGGAGAGCACTCTCCTGGTGAGGGGTGGTTATCCCCTGCTAATGAATCTCCTCCCTACAACCTTCCAGGTGCCACCCCATTCCATACTGGTCAACCTACTGGCCATTTGAGACTGCCACGCATGGGGTGGGGGGCAGTTGGCATAGGGTCACCTCGTCCACTGGGAAGATCAATTTTTACAGCAACAAAATAATGTGCGGCAGGATATTTATTCAATGGGGGATACTCTGCGAGAGATTGGAAACTCACTTCCAGCACTCTCTCAGATGATTGACAGACAGACCCTTGACTTAGATACTGTTGCTAAATGTTGCTAAGACATGGCAAAGAGGCACCACCTGCAGCCAAGAATTTTTAGTAGGAGAGTACAATACACCATGTCTTGGCCATAAAGAACATAGGATCAATCTGCAAAAATGCCAATGTCATTCTTCATTGCTAACACTTACAGGATATTATACACATAACCCTATTCCACCTGCACTACCTGCTCAACCACTTAAACTACCTGCAGCACAACTGCAGTGCCACCTGCAGCACGTGTAGCACATTTTATCAGTCTTAAAGACTATCACCAAAGCATTGCGTAGGCAGAGTAGTAATAGAAAACCTTGTAATAAGTGTGTCCACATATTTTTCTTGTCATTTTTATCAATGGAAACATGAGCACTTTTTATACCACAAGCCTGTGTCAACCTTTCATCTGTGTTGAATATTTTCGGTTTCATTTCCCACATAGGATAGTGATATGTATGTTTTCGTCTTTGTTCATTTTCAAAGGTGAGCCATTTAACAACTGAACAAAGATATAGCAATCACTTTCAAAACAACTAAAAAGTATTTGGAAGGACATAGACTGCATCATACATTATGTTTTCTAAATTCTAGAAAGAGATGTTTGTTTGAGTTCAAAGTATATTGTTAAGATAATAGTTTTATACCTAACATACTAAGTTAGGTTTCTCAAAAAGCAGTCCTTGGGAAGAGGCCATAATGAAAACAAATTACTCTTAAGGCAGATGGGAAATAAAGACTTGGTGGGGTTTGGGCAAATTATGGAAAAATCTCAGGAAGCATCAATAAAACCAGCCTATATGCAAAGGGATGAAAAAAGCCCATAGTTCAAAAATAGTCCAAAAACAGGAGTCCACTTTCAAATAATAAAATCAAGTCAGTAGTCCAATTCAGAGTATGAGTGCCATTAAGGGTCCTGTATTGGGGGCAAAAATTACTTGGCATCCTCACTTCCTGTTTTGACAATAATATTCAGATCCTACTCAAAAGCAGACAAATTGTCGGCCGATACGGGACTAGACACCCCAATGGAAGACAGAACATGAGAAGTAGCAGGGGCAACAGTAAGAAAAAATCAACTGGCAGATGGAACAACAGGAGGTAGGGTGGGCTGCGGAGGTAGACACTACATAATCGGTGCAGTCAAGTAAGTGATGACACCAGTTACATTTTGGAGCTGCCCAGTAACCATATCTCGGAGCATCTATACCTCTCCCATTAAGACCCACATGTCCCAAGAGAGTTTTCCCTGGGCATCCACAATTGGTATCATCACCTCCTTGAATGCAGCCACTGGCACAGACTCAGTAGGAAGGGATTCTGTATCACAAGAGGGGTGTGGGCTGTTAGGGGCAGAAGTGTCCCTAGCCTCTTATTCTTCAAGGTGGGCACTGGGAGGAGAAGTACATGCAGGGTTGCAGCTGGATACCTGACAGAATGGGGGACTCAGAAGTTAAGGAGGTGCTGGGGGAAGCCCAGATGGTGTTGGGGCCTCATCGAGGAACACTACTTATTGTTCAAGGCTAGGAGGAGGACCTACATCATAGTCCTCTGGCTGGTGGTACCCACGTCCACTCCGCCTCCAGGAGACTGTTCAGACCCTGTTCCAGAGTGTCTCAGTATCAGATAGAGTAATTCTTGGGTGCACTCCCTCTGCTGATGTTAGTTTCTTTCTACTCGCTGGTTGCAATGTGCCCACCTCAGAACTGAGGATATCTATCCTTTCATGTTGTCCTGCTCTGTTTTTGTTTGGCCAGCCCAGTACCCTAAAAAATAATTAAAAAACAAATAGAGACTTTGGTAAATCATTAAGTAAATTGGGGGCACTTTACCAAACTACTCACTATCCTGTGCTTCCACATGAAAATGTTGTGAATTCAAAGTCCATTACATAACTAATGGACAATACAGATGACTTATCAGCCATTCAAAGTATGTGCAAGGTTAGGTGAGAGTTTAGTAATGTGAAAAATAATTTTTTCACCTAGTAGAAAAGTAAAGTGAAAGTGAAAAATGTCTTTATTGTATAGTTAATTAAAACCAAAACAATATTCTAATTCATAAAATTCACTGTACCATCGTATTAAAACTTATAAATGTCCCCCTCCAGTAAAAATGAAAACAATTATTGGATACTGCTTCTACGCCCCTTTTTTGGACGGTGCATTAACATTTGGCTAGTTGTTTCTATTTACTGTGTTATTATTGTTAAAATCAGAAGTTCACTGAATGACCCTGTGACCACTTTTCATTGTGATATAGATTTCGTGTAGCAATTTAAAAATGTCACCAAATGGCAGATTAGTTGCGGGTCACTTGAATCCAGGCTTTTTAATATAGCAGATCTACAGGTGCGGATTCCTCTTTCATTAAAGTGTCTCCTCAATAGGTGGCGGCGATGAGGACCTAAAGCTGGGCATATGCATCTTAAGGGCCTCATGTAGGTGGCATACACTTTACCGATTCTAAAATACCGAATCATACCGATTCGGTATTTAGGAATCGGTAAAGTGTATGTAGGAAATAATTCGGTAAATGTTACCGAATCGGAGTAAGTCGGTAATTACCGAATCGGTATTTACCGATTCAGTAATGAGGCTTACCTTCCCATTGATTGAATCAATGGGAAGGTATGCCTCATTACCGAATCGGTAAATACCGATTCGGTAATTGGGGGAGCACATACAAGGGTGGCAGGGTGTCACATTGACACCCTGTTGCACCCCTGATTCGTCCATGTGTGCACATGTGGCGCACATACATGCCCTAGGGGCATGTATGTCTGCCACATTGCACACCTCACAGTGCACTAAAATGCACTTTTCACACATATTCGTCATTTACCACCAACTATTAGTTGGTGGTAAATAACGAATCCCCACACCCACCACACAGTCCCCCTACATCTCATTTCTGTATTCGGTATTTACCGAATCGGTAAAATTACCGATTCGGTAATTTTACCGATTCGGTAAATTACCGAATACAGAAATGAGCCCCCTACATGTCAAAAGCCTTAATACCGGTCGGTAACGGTATAATTACCGAAAATCGGCCGTTACCGACCGGTATTCGGCTACGTACATGAGGCCCTAAATGTAAAAAGTCCTGTATTGATGACCCACATAGGCTGCATGCTTTTGGGCCCTGGTACTTCCAACTGGGATGGTCTGCATTAGATGGCAACTTCCCCATATGGAGCTCTAAAAATTTGATTTTTAGGTAAGGGGAGAAGGCCTGACCCAGATATGCCACAGGCTCAGGTTTAGTATAGGAATGTAATACGATCCAAGCATGGGCTCGCCGACTTAACATTAGTTTGTCATCTTGCAGCGAGTGCATTTTGGCCGCCTTTTTTATGATTTGCTGGAATGATACCGGGGGTATTTTCCGATGCCACAGGTCAGCCGTCCTGGTAATTTTTTCGAAGCTTCTAAATACTTTGCATAGGCGGACTGAGGGTCATTTTGCAAGGCGTCCCAGAGCTCCTTATTGATTTCCAGATCTTGATTAAGCCAAATTTTATACCAGGTTTTGATTGCCTCATACCTTCTGTATAATTGCTGTTGTTGCAGCCCAAACTCTATGCAAACCTGGGCTGGGGAGGAGTCACGTGGCAGAGAGAATACCCTTTTATACACTCGAGTTTGAATGTTGTCCAAGATTGATTCATTGTTTCCGTGATGAACAACACTACCATATGCAATGGTTGGGAGAAATTTAGCTTTGATGACGGGCAATAATGGAGTGAATAGTGGGCCTTTTAAGATTTTTGATAAGCTACAAAATGTAAATGTTAGGGCGTTGCCCTTTTTTTGTATGGCCTCAATCTGCTTAGAAAGGGAGAACCTCTGATCCAGGTGTATCCCGAGATATCTGTAGCTTTTTACCACTTCTAACCTCGCGTTGTTGATTGTGAACGTCATCTGGTTTTGTAAACTGTGAGTTATGATCATGACCTTTGTTTTTGTTATGTTTATTTCCATCAAGTTTCTTTTAGTGAAGTCAGCCAATTCATGAATTGCTCTTTGCGAGCCAATCCACATTTGGCTTAGCAGCACCACGTCGTCCGCATAGGATAGGTGTGTTAGTGGCAGTGTTCCCAGGCGGGGTGGATGTGCGTTAACCCTATCTAGCCTTAGTGTTAAATCAGCCATAAATAGTTTAAACAGGTGAGGAGCCAGGACACACCCTTGTTTTAATCCCTAATTAGTATAGATCTTTCTTGAAAGCCTCTGGCCGTCAGCATACGGATCCATCATTGGTTTGAGGATTGAGTCTGGTAAGCCCTGCTGCTTTAGTTTGCCCCACAACGTGCTTCAACTCACCCGGTCAAATGCCGCCTTAAAATCCACACGGCATAGGTGGAGTTTTTTCCGCCGACGTAGGCTTTTGTCAGCTATTAGACCTAATGCTAATGCGTTTATGATTATGCCTGTACCCCGTCGAAAGCCCGACTGGTTGAGGGGAATTTTTTTGTTCATGTCGGACCAATTTATCAGATCTGATAGGAAAGTAGATTCACAACAGGTTACACTGTCAGGTATCCAGCTGCAGCCCTGCATGTACTTCTCCCAGTGCCCACATTGAAGAATAAGAGGCTAGGGACACTTCTGCCCCTGTTCATCTTCAAGGAATTTCTTTTTGCACCAACCCAAAAAGCATTGTAAAGAGTTTGACGTGATATATATATTCATATATATATATTATATATCCACCATACCGCTGTACTCCGCGGTTCCCAATCCTACGGTGTCGATGCCAGCTGTACGGCGACAGCAGCCATAATCAAATTCACGAGAAATCCTTGGCAACCCCAATTGGAGAAGAAAGGAGCGGCACATCAGGAGACTGCACAATTAATTTATTGCGCACCAAAAGTAAGACGACGGGTTTCGGTGTGTAGCCTTTTTCAAGTGATTTTACATACAGCAAATTCATTTAGAAATAGGAGTCAGGGTTCACGAACATGAAAAACATACTCTGTGGCGTCACTATGAAGTTTGAATCAATAACAATGATACATTTTCAGTTTAAATCATTCAATGAAACAAAACGTCTATTTTATTATATATAATGTCAATCATTTCTTAAATCATGATTTATCCTTATCACTTAATGTGGGATCCAGTGTCAAACAATAAAGTATATTTCACAATTGCAAAACATTTTGAAGTAAGAGCTCGCAGTCAGGATATTTCCATTGCATTCACAGGTAATAGCTTGTCTATTATTGCGGCTTTATTCTCACATAGATACTATCGTACCCATATTGGGAATGATAATTCACCCTCGATCTGGTTTGTGTCATTCACTGGTAATCAAGAAAGTTAATTGAAATGAAAAAACATATCATAAAAATATGACCATAGCCCACCGCATAATAAATGCATTACGATGTCATATTTTATCTGCTTGTAGCTTATTTTGTCAACCCGTTATAATAGACACTATTGAGCCCTCCGTAATGCGGGAAGAATTAAACTGACCGCCGCACAGTTAGTTTGGCGGAGAAAACCCATAACGGTAGAGGTGACAACAAGTGACAGAAAACATTATGGGTAATGTACCCTTCCTACTCGCTATCATTTAACATGCAGGCTATGTACCTTGTACTGCTGCCACCTTTCAGCATACATGGATCCACATATTAGATTCATGTGTTTAATGCTGAAATTCTCTAAATATTCAATACTATCACGCCCCAGTGGGCATTATTAATTATTCAATATTAGTCTACTACTTCCTTAACTGTGAAAAACAATATGAAAATAAAAAAGTAAAACAGTTAAAAACAGATCGAGGAGGGTATATGCTGATACTTGTTATCATTATAGAAAAGCACAAAAGTGCTTATAGATGTGTAATTAGGTCTTCTTCCATGTTCAGACCTATTGGGGTACGTGTATTTAGTGCCAAAATATAACAAGACTCAAGTTTTCTTAATTTTTTCTATCGATTGCCTCCTCTGGCATTTAAGATTGCCTCCTCTGGCATTTACCGGTATGCAATCAATTACAAAATACGGTAGGCCTTGTTCATTCTTCTCATGATGTGTATCAAAGTGGCGTGCCACTGGATACGTCCTATCCCCATTCCGTATTGCCCTTAGGTGCTGCAGCACCCTCTTGTGAACCGGATTTATTGTGCTGCCCACATACCTCATGCCTCAAGGGCATTGTACTACGTAGACAGCATAATCTGTTTTGCAGGAATAGTATCCTTTGATCTTTTTTACTCTTTTCGAGAGACCTAAAGAATAGGTGGCAGTGTTTTTACCATAAGTACAGGCCTTGCACTTGGTACACTTCACAAAACCTTCTTTTCTTTTCAGCCATGTGGTTGATTGATTACTCTGTCGTTTCTTGGTTATCATGTTGTTAACTAACATCTGTTTAAAGGAACGTGCTTTTCTGAATGTAATTGCAGGTTTTTTCTGTACAAGTTTACCTAAAAGTGGGTCATTACGAATTAGATGCCAGTGTTTGGATAGAATGCTCCTTACTTTACCATGATGTTTATTGAAGGAGGTAATCATTCTTATTTGATTGTTTTTCAGCTGTTGTCGATTAGTCTTACTACGACTGTCCTTGAAAAGAATATCCTCTCTTGATCTTTTCTTAGCCCTTGCAATGGCATTTTGAACACTGTCCTCTGTGTAACCTCTTGTTCTAAAGCGATTTTGTAAACAGGTAAGTTCTTTGTTGGACACTTTCTCTTCACTACAATTACGTATTGTCCTTAAGCTCTCACCGTAAGGAATACTTTTTATCAGGTTATCGGGATGAAAGCTCGTTGCGTGAAGCAACGTGTTGCTTGATGTAGGTTTCCTATATAGCATAGTATGTAATTTTGGCTCTTTAACATAAATTGTTAGATCCAGGAAGTTCACTGAGGTATTACTGACTGTGTTTGTAAACTTTAAATTAAGATCATTCACTTGCAATTTGCCAATAAAATCGTGTGCTGACACTTCAGTCCCTTTCCATATAATGAAAAGGTCATCGATATAACGACTCCAATGCAATACATTTTCTTCCCATTCTACCTGATAGTTGACCCGGACCACCTGCTCCTCCCACCAGACCATATGCAAATTAGCATAGCTGGGGGCAAAGCAGGTGCCCATTGCTGTACCTCAGATCTGGTGGTACAGCTCATCATTGAAGAGGAAGAAATTGTTTTTTAAACAGATGGAGATCATGGATAGCAACATCTGTGTATGCGACCATAGTTTGATTGGACGGTTACTAAGAAAATGTTTGGTAGCTTTTAGGCCGTCCTCATGCCTAATGCTGGTGTACAAGGTGGAAACATCAATTGTTACCAGCAATAGGTCTTCTTCCCAGGGAAGGTCATAAACTTTTTTCAGGAAATCTCTCGTGTCTTGAATGTAAGCGGGGAGTGCTTGCACTAAGGGACATAAAAAGAAATATATGAATTTAGAAGTATTTTCAAAAGCCCCCCCCAATTGCAGCAATAATCGGGCGTCCTGGGGGGTTCTCAAGGTTTTTATGTGCCTTCGGAATTAAATAGAATACTGGCACAACGGGGTTGTCAACTTTATTTATATATATATCTACAAACAGAAACGGCACACCAACTCCTCGTACCAGGACACAACACAGCAATCCAAGCTTCAGGTAAGATTATATTTTATTTCAAAATCTGGGCTATGACGCATTTCGATAGGGTCGCCTGCCTTGATCACATATATATATTTCAGGTTTTAAACCTAAGTCTAAATTCAATCCCATCATGGTACATGATAATATTGATATCTATAATGATTTGGTGATTACCCAACTTAAAAAACTACATATCTCTACCTACGGTAGTTTAATGAAGAAACTGCAAAGCAATAATAATGTGGTAATTCGCCAATCGGACAAGGGGGGCAATATTGTCCTTTGGCCCAGATCAATGTACATGGAAGAGGCACTCCATCATTTGAATGACCACCAGTGCTATAGACGTGTTGATTGGCAATCAGTCAATCGAGCTTGGAATGAATTCAACGCTAAACTGTTATCATGGAAAAGCGTGGGTCTACTCAGTAGTGATGAATTCAAGTTCCTAAAAACCAACCACCCAGTCATCCCTGTCTTTTATCTGATCCCAAAAGTGCACAAAGACTCAGATAAACCACCGGGGAGACCTATTATCTCCGCAAGAAACAGCATGATGGAAAATACCTCATGGTATATTGATTTTTTCCTCCAGGAACATGTCAGGAACTTACCATCTTATTTACAGGATACGGGGCACTTTTTGAGGAAAATTGAAACTGTGGCCTGGCAGGATGATTATCTACTGATAACGCTTGATGTCACCGCTCTATATACCAGCATCCATCATTTGGATGGAATTAGGGCAGTAGAACATTACTTGCGGACTAAACCGGTTCACATGTTGAAACACAACAAGATGCTGGCTGATATGATTCAGATATGTTTGAACAACAACTACTTTTTATTCCAAAGTCAGATGTTCCAACAAATGAGAGGCGTGGCGATGGGGGCTTGCTTCTCCCCCAGTTATGCCTGTCTACATATGGGACTGTGGGAGGAGCAGGTCCTCAGGGTCCGCTTCGGACACATTTTGGACATTCATATAGTAGCCTGTTATCGTTATATTGCCGATTTATTCGTTATTTGGAAGGGGTCTGAATCAGTAGCTAATGTGTTTATTGAGGAAATCAATGTGAATAATCTCAATCTTGAATTCACAGCACATGTGAGCAAAGTATCTGTAAACTTCTTAGATGTAGAAGTATTTATCAGAGATAATCACTTGGAGACCAGATTACATCGTAAGGTCATGGCAGGTAATACAGTTCTGCATGCCACCAGTCACCATCCTGATCATCTGATATGTAGTAACCCCTATGGGGAAATGCTGCGTATCAGACGGATCTGCAGTATGGATACTGACTATGTGGAGGCCCAGTTGGAAAGTAGGCAACGCTTTTTAGCCAGAGGGTATACTGGCAAGATGCTTGACATAGCGATCAAGAAAGCAAATTCTATTTCTCACTCTGCAGCATTAGGATATAGTTCTGTTTCCATCATACCACCCGATGCTTCCAGTTCCAACTCAGAGCCACCCATGTTAATAACCACTTACAGCCGGCAACATAATAAATTGCGTATGATTTTCAATAGAAATTGGCCGGTGGTCCGTAATGATTCAGTGTTGGGTGACATTCTGCCTAAATCCCCTGCTATCACGTTTCGTAGGGCTCGCTCCATGAATGACATGCTGATGAAGAGCAGCCCAGAAATCAGTATAAGCAATTCCAGGATACAAAGTTCCAAGGGTTTATCAAGTGTGCCAATTGCAAAGCTTGCAAGTTGGGCAGGAATAAGACCACATACAAAACTCCCTTTAGTGATGTTCCTGGAAAAATATCGAAAAAACTGACTTGTAAAACTGAATATGCCGTGTATGTGCTGGAGTGTGCGTGTGGCCTGCAGTCTGTTGGTAGCACCAAACTGCAGGTCCACAAACGCATACTCCAGATCATGCGGGCTATCAGCAACAATGGCACAGCTTACCCAGTTGCTAGACATTTTAAAGAGACCCACTGTAGCTGTCTAGACTCCTTGAGTTATTTTGTAGTGGACCCAGTCCCATGGCCACGCCGGGGGGGTGACCGTGAGTCCCTGCTTAGGCAGTTGGAGACCAGGTACATTCTTGAATTAGACACCAAAACCCCAAATGGCCTTAACTCAAGCGAGGATCTTTTTACCTGTCTATAATTCCATATAGTACCCTGGTAGGTATTTTACTGTAACAGCATGTCATCTCAGGTAGTGGGTCAAGCCCCGTATCCACATTTGTTTCATGCGTGGGTTGACCATTTCTGCCGCTTATGCATATTACTTTTTATAAATTATCAAAAAAGATTTTTCTATTTTTTCATCTTATTGTCACTTCACTCCTCTTCCTTTTATTATACATCACTGGTTCGTGACCTTTAAGGGCAGATTAGATGTTGGGTTAACAGGACTCCAGGCATCATTATCATTGCAGTTTTTAGGTCATGGTTTAAATATTTATGAATTAATAGATATTTATTAATGCTCTCTTAGGGACTTGGTAATTTTCGCCTTTATCTGGAAATTGAATGAATTTTACAATTTTCATGGTTGATATCAATTCTTGTTCAGTAATGAATTTCAGTTCAGGGAAATGTCATTGTTCAGTGAATGTTTTTACTGTTACAATTCTTTTGACTGCGATGAAGTTTTTGGGCTATGTATTCTGACGATGTTCTTGGCAAGTTCTGTGTTAGTATCGGGGTCTTCAGACATTAGTCTTTATCTCTCTTGCTGACGATTTGTAGATAACTTGCTAAAAAGTAGTAGTTCTGGGACATGCCATACATTTTTGAAAGATAATACAAATTATTTATGTGATGTTCTTTGCCCCACCGGGAACAGCACTGCATTGTTACCTGGCATAAGATGTGGTTGCACTTTAGTATGTTGTATGATGTGTAGCTGTTACCTCATTATGGGGAATATGATGACATGCTCTTATTTGCACTTGCTTAATTTGCACTATTGCTTAGTTTGCACACGTTTTTGGAATCGCTGCTATTACATTAAGTATTTATATTATGTGTTTTATATTTTATTTATTGGCTAATCAGCATTCTAAATCTTTTACCATCATAGTGTATTAGTTTTACCGGGTATGAGTCTGTCCACAGGGACAGTTAAGACCTGCTAACTTTGCAAATTCCTGATTTTGCACTATTGCGTTTATTTGCACAGCTGTTGCCGAGGTTGGTAAACCACTGCATTCATTTTCAAGCTCTTGCAATTACCGAGTCCGGTCTGATATTACATGGTAGTTTTTTCTATGTCTATTGGCCCGATGGTCACGTGATGTGAATATTGGCACTTTAAATTCTATGGTTTCAACTACAAGCGTCATGTGATCAAGGCCTCCATGTTGGGGCCGAAACGCGTCATGGCGATGCGTGGTACACTTATGGTTTAAATAAAATACCTTGCACTTAGTGGATCTGGGTCCGTTTCATCTTTCCAGCAGCTATTGGTAGCAGGTGACAAAGTTCTTCGCATATATATATATATTCACTGAAAAAACCATAGGTTTCACACATGTTATAGTTAGCTGGACATTTTATTGATAAAAAACCAATGAAATTCCCCCGTTATAGTTAGTGCAGGCAACTATAACTCACGCGACCGCAATCCTCTGCTGATGCTAATACTGTATTTAGACAATTATTTGCCCATGTCTTCTTCCATTAAATTTTAGCTATACATATATTACAAATATTTTTTTTTCATAAAGACACATATATCATCAGCAGAGGATTGCGGTCGCGTGAGTTATAGTTGCCTGCACTAACTATAACGGGGGAATTTCATTGGTTTTTTATCAATAAAATGTCCAGCTAACTATAACATGTGTGAAACCTATGGTTTTTTCAGTGAATTTGCAAGGTTTTTTAAATGCTAATTCCTAACTATAACGTGTGTGAAACCTATGGTTTTTTCAGTGAATTTGTACAGTTTTTTAAATGCTAAGTTACTTTACGCCATTCGTGGCGTGCGCGCCCACTTAACGCAGTTCGTTCCGTTGCGCGCACAGTGAGCACGCGGTGTGCTTCGCGCACCGCGTGCCCACGTTACGCTAGATGGGCCATGAACGCACGATGCGCTTCGCGCACCGTGCGCACATGGAGGACATATGATGAGCATCGTTGTGACAGGTAATATATTAGTTTTGGTTTTCTCTGATAAGCCATTCACAAATGGTGGCCTTCGGGCACCATTTGCACATGGGGTGGGGAGAGTGTGGATAATTTTTTTTTTATTATTATTTTTTACCGTACGCGTACTGTAAGCGTAATCGGTGAAATTTTTGAAAAAATTAAAATTGTCTTTTTTGCCTTGGGGGATCTTTGGGGACACCCTAAACATGGCTAGGTGCTTGGGAGCTGTCTAAACAGCCCCTTTACATGTTTTTGCCCTTTGTTTTTCAACCCCCTGCGAGAGTGCGAGAGAGAAAATGGCGGCCGCCGCTTCCTGGTTTCGACCGATTCGAATGTTTACGAAGATCTATCAGCCAATCAGAATCGCGCTCGCGCACGTCACCGTACGCGTACGGTAAGCGCACGGTAAGCGCACCGTAAGCTGGCTCAGATATATATATTGATTTAAAGGCTATTTTCTCAGAATCTACTGAACAGATTTACACCAAACCTACAAAAGGCACTTCCTTGACCTGAGGACTACCTCTCTGCCAAATTTCATTTAACTCTGTTCAGCCGTTCGGGCTGTAGCTCTGTCTAAAGGTCCTATGGAAAAATGCATGGGAAAAACGCGTTTTGGGACCCCCCTTTTATCTCAGCCCCCGCTTGACGAATCCCCCCGAGACTTTCAGGGTAGGAGCGGAACGCAGCGCCCCACCTATTTTGAAAATTTGGCGAGGATTCGTCGACCGGCGCCAAAGTTATTCAAAATAGAATGTTGCGGATTTCCTATGGTAAGAGGGTCCTAACTATAACTACCTACTGGCGACCGCCAGTAGGTAATATATATATATTACCTACTGGCGGTCGCCAGTAGGTAGTTATAGTTAGGACCGTGTTTCCATAGGAAATCTCAAAATTCTATTTTGAATAACTTTGGTGCCGGTTGACGAATCCTCACGAAATTTTCAAAACTAATGGCGCGCTCCGCTCCGCTCCTACCCTGAAAGTCTCGGGGTGATTCATCAAGCGGGGGCCGAGAAAAAAGGGGGGTCCCAAAACGCGTTTTCCCCATGCATTTTTCCATAGGGACTTTAGTCGCAGCTACAGCCCGAACGGCTGAACAGAATTATGTGAAATTTGGCAGAGAGGTAGCCATAAGGTCCATGAAGTGCCTTTTGCAGGTTTGGTGTAAATCTGTTCAGTATTTCCTGAGAAAATAGCATTTAAATCAATATATATATCTGTACGCGCGCAGGGTGCGCGCACCGTGCGAGCACCGTGCGAGCACCCTAACGTGCGCGAGCGTAATTCTGATTGGTGGTTACATGTTAGTCAACGTTCGAATCGGTCGAAAACAGGAAGTGTCGGCCGCCATTTTGTTTGTTTTCAGTGCGAGAGTGAAAAAGGAAGGTGGCGAACGTGAAAAGGGGGCAGGGTAGAGAGTTCCTGACCCCCTAGCCTTTGTCAGGGGGTCCCTGAAGGACCCCGAAGGCAAAAAAAATGTTTTTATTTTTTTTAAAATCGCGGGGGTGCGCGCAGAGTGCGCGCACCCTGAATAACCCAATTTTTTTTTAAAAAAATGTTAAATCGCAGGGTGAAAACCAAAAAAAAAAAATAAAATTTTTAATACGTAGTTTATTGTAAAATAAATATATAAAAAAAATAATAATAAATAAATAAATTAGCATTTAAAAAACCGTACAAATTCACTGAAAAAACCATAGGTTTCACACACGTTATAGTTAGGAATTAGCATTTAAAAAACCTTGAAAATTCACTTAAAAAACCATAGGTTTCACACATGTTATAGTTAGGTGGATATTTCACTCGTAAAAAAACAATGAAATTCCCCCGTTATAGTTAGTTCAGATAACTATAACTCGCGCGACCGCCACTCTATCACAAGGATGATGTCATCAGTGATGTCATCAGTGATGTCACTGACCATGTCATGAGTGATGTAATATGTGACGTCATCAGCAGTGCATTGCGGGCGCGCAAGGTATAATTATCTGAACTAACTATAACGGGGGAATTTCATTGTTTTTTTACGAGTGAAATATCCACCTAACTATAACATGTGTGAAACCTATGGTTTTTTAAGTGAATATGTATATATATATATATATAACGCTCCAAAGTTCCACAAAATGAACAAAGGACCAGCACTCCGGTTAGATTTTAATCCCAATTCGGATTTATTGGTGCAAACAGACGCGTTTCAGCCGTAGCTTTCGTCAGTGTCGGCTCGCGTTCAAAAACGGAAATTGATTTTTATCTTATTCTGTAAACATAAACGAGGGACCAATTCAATGTAACTTTGGTCGCCATCTTTAAACATGCAAAATTACATTTCATTCATGTTGTACGTTCCTTATAATCAAATTAAACTCATAATTCATTCAATTCTTTAGCTTTAAATTGCATGTTTAACAATTCATAAATTCTTTCTCGATGAGGCATCTCATTATCATCATATACCAAAAGTATAAAGCCCTGGATGGGCATACCCTAAGATTGCATGTTCACAATATCATTAGTGCACTTTAAACGAGACATCTCATTACTTCATTAATCACATTTATACAGGTTTTACAGTTTTTCCTTAATTTCTATTCAGCTCAAATGTAGGAACACAGTGACAAGATAGTTTCTCATAAGTGGGTAATTAGTTCCTCCCCTGAATTCAGTCCCTCGGGTGTTTTTGTTTGGAGTTCAATAATATACCTGGATTCCAGGCGCCTCAGAGCTTTTTCCCTTTCTCCACCTCTGATATCTTTAGGTATACAATCCAGACTGAAAAAACTGAGGAGAGTTCTATCACTATTGTGGTGAGAGGCAAAGTGTCGTGCAACAGGGTAATTGACATCTCTATTTGCAATTGCCCTTTGATGTTCTAGGATGCGCATCTTAACCGCATTTACCGTACTACCTATATAACGGTAGTTGCAGGGGCATTCGAGGCAATATACCACAAAAGGTGTAGTGCAAGTTATGAACTTAGTAATCTTTTTTGGAATTTTACATCCCGGAATAGTGTACGTGATGGTCTTTCTACTTGCCTGGCACGCCTTACATTTCCCGCAGGGAAATGAACCTTGAAGGTCCCTCAGTCCCAAGGTGGAAACAGATGGTTTTTTTAGGTGACTCTGTACTAGTAGATCTTTTAGGGATCTTGATTTCCTAAAAGTAATCTGAGGATAATCAGTCAGAGAACTACCTATAGTAGTATCCATTTTGAGAATCCTCCAGTGCCTTCGTAATATCTGCCTTATCCTCATTGCTGATGAAGAATAAGTGGTAATTAACCTTAGGCTTCCTGCCTCATCTTTCTTCTTGGGACTGTCTTCTAACAAGGTTAGTCTTGTCACTTCCTTGACTTTCAATTGTGCCTCATTCAATACCTTTTGTGAATATCCTCTAGCTTTAAAGCGTCTAACGCTGTCATTAGCTGCATGGTCAAAATCCTCATCCATTGAGCAATTCCTTTTTATTCGTAGCAATTCGCCATACGGAATGCTACCTATCAGGTTTCTCGGATGGCTACTCCCGCCATGCAAAATAGAGTAGCCTGCTGTGGTCTTTCTGTACAGTGATGTCTGAATCATACCTGCTTTTACAAAGACTTTTATGTCTAGAAAGTGTATTTCCTTATCACTCATTTCATGGGTGAATCGCAGGTTAAGGTTGTTTACATTGAGAGCAGTAATATATTCTTCTGCTGATTGTTTGGACCCCTTCCAAATAACGAAGAGGTCGTCAATGTAACGACGCCAGCAGACAACTTGGTCCACCCAATTGCTATTGTCATCTGCCCAGGCTACCTGCTTCTCCCACCAGCCTACAAAAAGATTCGCATAGCTGGGGGCGAAGCAGGTGCCCATTGCAGTACCCATTGTCTGTCGATACCTCTGATCTTGGAAAACAAAGATGTTATTGTTCAAGCAAAAATCAATAAACTCCAGTAACATTTCATTGTGATCTAGAAACCTCGCTGGTCGTTGCCCTAAGAAGAATTTTACAGCCATCAGACCATCCTGATGTTTTATGCTCGTATATAAATACAAACATCCATAGTTATCATCAGAAAATCATTTTCCCATGTAATGTCCTGCATCTGTTTCAGAAAGTCCTTAGTGTCCTTCGTATAAGAACTTGTCTGAACAACCAAAGGTGCTAAAAAATGATCGATAAATTTGGACATGTTCTCAGTCAAACCTCCAATAGAGGACACTATTGGCCTTCCAGGTGGATTCACAGTGTCTTTGTGCACCTTCGGTAAGTGATAAAATGTAGGCATCTTTGGATTTTTGTTTTGTAAAAACAATAATTCTTCCCTGGACAACGTTCCTCTTTCGAACCACTTTTGAATCAAATTGGCATAGTTCTGAATGCTAATCTTATACTCTTTTTCAGTCGTTAGGGCATAGTTAGCTTCATCCTGTAATTGACAGAGAGCTTCTTTACAATAACCTGTGTAAGTCTGTATGACAACATTGCCGCCCTTGTCTGAAGGTTTTATGATTATAGAAGCATCCTGTTGTAAATTCTGTATTGCCTTTCTTTGGTTCAAGGATAAGTTCCATTGTCGTTGATTTTTGCTTTTGCAACTTCCCTCTCTGTTTCTGAGTTCTTTGAGGTCCTGAATTACTGATTCCGAGAATATATCAATGGCATCCGTAGGTAGTTGTGGAAGGAAACATGAAGGTGGTCTGAAGGGGGTTTTTTCCCCAACTTGGATTATTCCCATCTCAGTTGCACGTTGTCGGTTATCCTTTGTTTGTGGTAACTGGGAGCCGCTTTCTTCACCCAGCTCCTCCAAAATTGCCAATGTTTCCAAATCGCGAACACTCATTTCACATGGCTCTGTTGTTACAAGCCGTCTCCCTTTTTGGATCGTTTCGCTTTGTTGCGCAGGATTTCTTTGTTTGAAAAATTTCATTAGTTTTAATTTTCGTATAAATTTGAATAAGTCTATTCGCGTTTGGGTATACTCATAGCAGCTGGTGGGACAAAAAGTTAAACCAAGTTTGAGTACCTTTTCTTCTTCCGTACTCAAGGTCCTAGGTGAAAGATTAATAATGTTCAGATTGTCTTCTATTTCCGATTGTATCGTCCCCTTCGATTCCTGGCGCCTCTTGCTCCAGCCCTTGTGTTTTCTTCCACCCCTCCTTTGGATGCGGTTGTGTTTGCAGATTGTTCCGGGGGACGACCTTTCCCCCCTCTTAGCCAGGATTGCCTGATGAGATCGAACTCCTTGTGAAAAGAAGGTTGCTGAGTTTGTCGAGGTGCGGTACCGGAGCCTTCTTCCTCCGATTGTTCCGCGCTGGTCACCTCCGATTCCGAAGTGACTGTGACCTCGATCGGTTTGCCCGCCTGTGCTCTCAGGTTTCGACGGGGTACATCAAACCTCCTGGCGAAGGTTAAAATCCTTCCTTTTTCATAATCTTGGGCATCCCGGTCAAATTTTTGTTGTTTCCTTAGTTGTATCTTTTTCTCATAGGTGGCTAGTCTTTTTTTCATCTGCTCCTTCTCTTCATCATGTTTTACTTGTTCCGTTGACTCCAGGATTATTTTCTCCAAGGACTCGATATCCCTCAATGCTTTCTCACGGTCCTTCCATGCATATTTTATTAACATTTTCAGCATGCCTTTTGATGTATGGGCTGTAAATTCCGCCCACTCAGTCAATAAATCCGGGTCCGGATTCTCATAGGATGGTATCGTGTATATACGAAGACCTCGCGGAACTCTTCTGGCATCGACATAGTGTTGCAACGAAGTTGCCTCCCACCATTTTCTTATCTCTCTTTCGTGCAGCCTTTCAAATTGTTGATACTGCACTCGGATATTACTTTGCACTGTGTCCTGTGCTCGAGTTGAACTTTGCGTATCCCCCGCTGAGCGGGTTCTAAACATCTCAATCGCCGCCTCCCGGCGAACCGATTCATTAAACATTTCAGTGTTTTTCAAATTATTATAGCACCTCTAACTCGCCGATGCCGCAATCTTAGCAATGTCGTTGTCTCCTACCTTCGAGCTTCATGAAGTCTTCTCTGCTCGCTGTCTGCAGCGGAACCTGTCGCTTGTCGCTTCACGTTTCGGAGAGAACAACGGTTTCTCGCGGCGGTGCAGGCTTGTCTCAAATTGTCACCGCTCCTGTTTGTTTCGCCCAATTAGCCCGCACTCTGTCTCGGCGGGTGCCCGGTCCAACGGCGGCGAACCGTTAACACATAACGCTCCAAAGTTCCACAAAATGAACAAAGGACCAGCACTCCGGTTAGATTTTAATCCCAATTCGGATTTATTGGTGCAAACAGACGCGTTTCAGCCGTAGCTTTCGTCAGTGTCGGCTCGCGTTCAAAAACGGAAATTGATTTTTTTCTTATTCTGTAAACATAAACGAGGGACCAATTCAATGTAACTTTGGTCGCCATCTTTAAACATGCAAAATTACATTTCATTCATGTTGTACGTTCCTTATAATCAAATTAAACTCATAATTCATTCAATTCTTTAGCTTTAAATTGCATGTTTAACAATTCATAAATTCTTTCTCGATGAGGCATCTCATTATCATCATATACCAAAAGTATATATATATATATATTACCTACTGGCGGTCGCCAGTAGGTAGTTATAGTTAGGACCACGTTTCCATAGGAAATCCGCAACATTCTATTTTGAATAACTTTGGCGCCGGTCGACGAATCCTCGCGAATTTTTCAAAATAGGTGGGGCGCTACGCTCCGCTCCTACCCTGAAAGTCTCGGGGGGGTTCGTCAAGCGGGGTCTGAGATAAAAGGGGGGTCCCAAAACGCGTTTTTCCCATGCATTTTTTCATAGGACCTTTAGACACAGCTACAGCCCGAACGGCTGAACAGAATTACTTGAAATTTGGCAGAGAGGTAGTCCTCAGGTCAAGGAAGTGCCTTTTGTAGGTTTGGTGTAAATCTGTTCAGTAGATTCTGAGAAAATAGCCTTTAAATCAATATATATATCTGAGCCAGCTTACGGTGCGCTTACGGTGCGCTTACCGTACGCGTACGGTGGCGTGCGCGAGCGCGATTCTGATTGGCTCTTAGATCTTAGTAAACATTCGAATCGGTCGAAACCAGGAAGCGGTGGCCGCCATTTCGTGTGTTTCACTCAGAAAAAAAAGGGTGATATCTTGAAAAGGGGGCAAGGGAGAGAGTTACAGACCCCCTAACATTTGTAAGGGGGTCAAAGAAGGACAGAAAAGTACAAAGAAAACATTTATTGATTTTAAAAAAAATCGCGGGGTACGCGTACGGTAAGCTCAACGTACGCGTACGGTAGAAAAAAAAATAAAAAAAAAGAAATGAAATGCAGATTTAAGAGTTTAGATATTAGGGGGCTCTAAAAAGAGCCGTTGTGTTTATGAAGTGATTTTTTAGTGGTACCTACAAGTAAGTACCGATGCAGAGTCTAAGGTTCAAGAGGAAGACTCTGTTCCCTTCATCATTGAAGTGCACACCATCTCCTCTATAAATGTCTTGCATGTCGTAACGCAAGTTGTTGTGGTAAATGGAACCCATACCATAGTCACGGAGGAAAGCAGAAACAGATTTGTTGACGTGCTTTCTTGCTTTGTCAATCTGCGGACAGAAATGATTGGACCAGTTCCATTTTTGCCTTTGGCATATGTTAGAAAACACAAAGGCAGTTTTAGGGAAAAGTGAAAACAGTTGTGCAAAGGTGTCCTTCATAAGCATTTCCAGACCTACCCCAGTCAAAGTGCCTAGGTCATTGCCACCACAGTGCACTATTATGAGGTCAGGGTGTTGGATTTGCATGAAGGATTTCACCAATGGCATCAATTGGTGCCACTTTAACCCTCTCTGACCAATCCATTTAATGTCTACATTTGGCAAAGCAAGGTCTCTCACCATATCTGTTTTCTCTGCATACTTTTCACTCCAGAAGACATAGCTGTGCCCTACAATCCACACTGTGAACATCTTCAAAGGAGAACTGGATGCACTCAGGAGGTGTAATTCAGTAGAATGGTAAAAAGAAATGAAAGACAGTTTGGAAATGGAGGCATACATATTTTTTTTATTAAAAAAAGAACTGATTGGCTGTTTCATACCATTCTAGAATAAAAACTAGGCTGTATGTGTAAATTAATAGAAGCATGTTTTGTATTGGTACAGAAAAATGTGTTACCAAAGAACAGTACTATGGATTTGCTGTTAGGTTTGAAAAGTCAAGCACTCTTGCTCTGTGGAATTGAAACATTGTTTGGTGAACTTCTGACCTAACTCCACACAGCAGTGTTCCATGAGCTGTTGCTATGGTAGCAGGCAGAAGTCAAGTTGGGGGAAGGGTACTAGGCAGAAGTCAAGTTGGGGGAAGGGTACTTTTGGAAAAGGGTTGGTTTTCAACCAATAGAAATGTGTGATTACATTTGAAAAAAAGGGGGAAGCACTGAGATTTGAAATTAACATGTATATGTGTGGAAAAAGAGAGGGAAAGTTTGCCATTATCTGGTTCTGCTGAGAGGAGAGAGGTGTAAAGAACAGAGATCCTGGCTCTGATAATCTGCTGTTTGAGTGCCACATTTCTTTCACAACTAACTAATTTTAAAGGTGAGTTTAGAGTTTGAGAGGGGATGTATATGGTAAATTAAGAAATGAATAATAGAAATGGAATTCCTTTTGTTGAAGTTGTGTTTATCATTTTCTGTTTTGTGAGAAAATTAAAAGTGAGTAAGATGTAAAATAATATGGACTATGTTTTCACGATAAATTAAGGTGTACTGGTAAAAATAAGGAATACTTTAAGGGTTTGAGGTTGCACTCAGTAATGCAAATACATACAGCATCAGT
This sequence comes from Triturus cristatus, assembly GCF_964204655.1. NCBI lineage: Eukaryota > Metazoa > Chordata > Amphibia > Caudata > Salamandridae > Triturus > Triturus cristatus. Next base: position 1,283,784,979 of record NC_140585.1, read on the forward strand.
AAGGCTGGTTGCCCTTGCTGGAGTGTAGGCAGTCACCCAGGCTACAAATGGTGCTGGTTTGAAAAAGCAGTTTGGACATGTGCTGTTTTCAGAATCTGAAAAGTGGATTCAAGATGTGTCAGTCTGTAAAAGTGTTTATCACTTGCCAAAAAAAAGAAAAGTAAGTGTGCTTTCAAATTGGCAAAGAAATTTCGTTTTGTGACTAATGTGAAAACATGACTCTGTGTGCAAATAGGAATTACAGGCAGAGATTTATTGCGTATTGCTCTGGAGATTTCACATTTGCATTAGATGGAAAGGGTGAGCCATTTTTTTGTGTAGAAGCAGACTCTTAGCACACACCCAGCTGCTTATCCTCTGGAATCATGCATAGTATTCACAACCGAGTGGGGTTTGAGGTTTCAGTCAGTAATGCAAATACATTCAGCATCACTAAGGCTGGTTGCCCTTGCTGGAGTGTAGTCAGTCACCCTGGTTACACATGGTGCTGGTCTGAAAAAGCAGTTTGGACATGTGCTTTTTTAAGAATCTAAAAAGTGGATTCAAAATGTGTCAGTCTGTAAAAGTGTTTATCACTTGCCAAAAAAAAGAGTAGTAAGTGTGCTTTCAAATTGGCAAAGAAATTTCGTTTTGTGACTAATATGAAAACATGACTCTGTGTGCAAAGAGGAATTACAGGCAGAGATTTATTGCGTATTGCTCTGGTGATTTCACAGTTGCATTCGATGGAAAGGGCGAGCCATTTTTTTGTGCAGAAGCAGACTCTTAGCACACACCCAGCTGCTTATCCTGTGGAATCATGCACAGTATTCACAACCGAGTGGGGTTTGAGGTTTCAGTCAGTAATGCAAATACATTCAGCATCACTAAGGCTGGTTGCCCTTGCTGGAGTGTAGTGAGTCACCCAGGTTACACATGGTGCTGGTCTGAAAAAGCACTTTGGACATGTGCTTTTTTAAGAATCTGAAAAGTGGATTCAAAATGTGTCAGTCTGTAAAAGTACTTATCACTTGCCAAAAAAAAGACTAGTAAGTGTGCTTTCAAATTGGCAAAGAAATTTCGTTTTGTGACTAATGTGAAAACATGACTCTGTGTGCAAAGAGGAATTACAGGCAGAGATTTATTGCGTATTGCTCTGGTGATTTCACAGTTGCATTAGATGGAAAGGGGGAGCCATTTTTTTGTGCAGAAGCAGACTCTTAGCACACACCCAGCTGCTTATCCTGTGGAATCATGCACAGTATTCACAACCGAGTGGGGTTTGAGGTTTCAGTCAGTAATGCAAATACATTCAGCATCAGTAAGGCTAGTTGCCCTTGCTGGAGTGTAGTCAGTCACCCAGGTTACACATGGTGCTGGTCTGAAAAAGCAGTTTGGACATGTGCTTTTTTAAGAATCTGAAAAGTGGATTCAAAATGTGTCAGTCTGTAAAAGTACTTATCACTTGCCAAAAAAAAGACTAGTAAGTGTGCTTTCAAATTGGCAAAGAAATTTCGTTTTGTGACTAATGTGAAAACATGACTCTGTGTGCAAAGAGGAATTACAGGCAGAGATTTATTGCGTATTGCTCTGGTGATTTCACAGTTGCATTAGATGGAAAGGGGGAGCCATTTTTTTGTGCAGAAACAGACTCTTAGCACACACCCAGCTGCTTATCCTGTGGAATCATGCACAGTATTCACAACCGAGTGGGGTTTGAGGTTTCAGTCAGTAATGCAAATACATTCAGCATCACTAAGGCTGGTTGCCCTTGCTGGAGTGTAGTCAGTCACCCAGGTTACACATGGTGCTGGTCTGAAAAAGCAGTTTGGACATGTGCTTTTTTAAGAATCTGAAAAGTGGATTCAAAATGTGTCAGTCTGTAAAAGTACTTATCACTTGCCTAAAAAGTAGTAGAAAGTATGCTTTGCAATTGGCAAAGAAATTTCGTTTTCTGCCTAATTTCAAAGCATGACTTTGTGTGCACACAGGAATTATTTTTAGATATTTAATTTGTGAAGGTGTTATTGTGATTTTCATTTATAGGAAAGGGGTTTATAGTATTTTAAGATTTCTAAAGAACATAAAAAATGTAGTAATATATTTAAATAAAATAAAGGAATTTTTTTTTAGTTTTTTTCAGGTATTGCTGAAGAGCAGTGAACAAAATTTAAGATGCCTACAAAATCCAGACTAAAGAAAGACCACAAAAAAAACCTATATTTGAAGACAACTGGAGGACCTAAGTTAGTTGGAGATGCTCATGTTGGGAAAAAGAAAAAATCTTCTGGTAAGCAGACAAAAGATTTTTTAAAGAACTTATTCAAAAAAAGGAAAAATGTACAAAATGTCTGTACTGGAAAGAATGTTTTCAATAGAAAAGGACAGGAAAAAATTGAGAATTTAGTTAATGCAAATATACCTTCTGCAACTATAAAGATTAACTTAAACAGAAAAACAGCGTTTAAAGAGATACGTAGAAAAATGTTTCAGAGAAGAGTTATGTCCAATTTGATAAAGGATGTGAAGAAATATAAGCAAAAGGCAAAATTTTACAAGAGAAAAAAAGAAATTGAAGCCATTGCAGCAAAGGCATTAGAATTAAAAAGGAAACTATTCATTTTAATTTTGAATAGGATGCGTACATTAGATAAAATGGTTAATGTACTGAAATCACAAAGCAAAAGGAAAAGAGTAGTGAACAGAACAAACTTTTGTAAAGTGTTTTTAGGAAAATGGATGCATAGTTCAAGTAGTGAACCTTTTTTTAATGAAGAGAGCTATTTTCAAAGTAATAGTTTGCTGCATGCAGTTGACACCAGAGGTCGTGCTTACGAAGTGAAAAATGGTTGCATAATGGAGAAGGAGATAATGGTTCCAAGAGATGAGGTACAAGTGATGGCGGATGAGGCTATGGGGAGACGTCCTAAAGCCCCAGTGTACACTTGGAATTGTAGTAGTATTTGCACTGTGCGTCAGGAATCTATTGATAAATTTCGTGAGTTTCTAAGAGAATATAGTAAAAAAAAGTGTAAAACAGAAGATTAAGGTGCTTCAAAGTCTAGTCCATGCAGAGTGAGAGAGAATACTGGTTTGCAGGGTCATTCTCTGGCTTGTCTATCTAGAAAAGTGTGTAATAGTGTTTTCCATCATTTTAGGATGCTGGCTGTTCATCATACTGAAATGAGAAAGTTTGTGAGACGGTTGTATTTTGCTAAAAGTCCAGCAATAAAGTTAGATTAATTGAATAGGGCTCTGTTCCGTGGATCGGTATCAGATGTAGAGAAGGTTGTTGATGAAATTCAGTTTTGTTACTTTGGTCCTGAACAAAACAGTGCAGAAAAGGACACAGTAAATGAGGAAGAAGTGGAAGAGAATGTAGAACCCTCTGTAAGTAAGACATTTAATGATCACATAACAACATTTGCAATAATCTCTAATGAAAGACCAAATATTACTTGTATTTGTTGCCGCAGAACTCATTATAGAAAACAAACTAGGAATGTTGATCTCTACAGAAAGAGTGAAAATGAAGATAATTATAAGTGGAAGGATTTTGCCACATATATATTTCTTGAAAATTGTTTTGAATTGGGTGAAGATCAGCGTATTTGTAAATACTGTTACAACAAGTTAGAGGAAAATAGAATGCCGACCAGAGCTGTACATAATAATTTAGAATTGGATACTATTCCTGCTGAACTTTCTGAATTAAATACATATGAGTCTATACTCATTCAATGTGTTCATCCGTTCCAGACCATAGTACGTATGGAGCCCAAAACTGGTAAATTACCTCCTTCAGATTTACTGAGAGGTTTAAAATGTAGAGTGGTGTATTTGCCCTTTGATTTGAAAAAAAATATGGAAACTATTGATGCGGATACTTTGGAAACTGAACCATTAATTATTCTGGTTAATGGTGTACCTACAAAGAATAAGAAGATTTGGCAGGAGCTGGTAGATGTACGGAAAGTACAAAGAGCAAATTTGTATTTGAAAAGGAATAACAAATGGTATGAATCAATTTATATAGAAGAAGAAGAAGAAGAAGATTTACAAGAAGACACAGAAACACCAACTGGACAAATTGAAAAAGTGGACAAGTCAAAGGAAGAAGAAATTTATGAACATTTTAGCATACATCCTCTTCATTCAAAAGAAGTTATGGGAGACAATATTGATCTGTTTCAGATGAAGAAAGCAAAAGGAACTCCCGTGAGTGTATGGGAGGAGAGCTTGGAAGCTCGATGTTTTCCCCAGCTGTTTCCTAAAGGAAAAGGAGGACGATACGATGAACGTCCAGAACAGATTCCAGCTTCTGAGTATCGGACTACAAGACTATATGCTGAAGATCCCAGATTTCGACAAAGTATTCCTTATTTGTTCCATCTTTTATTTGAAAGCGACTTGTCTGCACTGTCTTATGCAGTAAATCACATTTTAAAAAGTGGAGTACATTTACAAAATGTGTCTGCTAAGGATTTTATGGAGAAAGTGCAGCACCGAGATGATCATTTGGAAACACAACTGATCAATCTGATGGCTTGTCAGCGTGGGACAAATGAATATTGGTACCGACGCCATGGTGAATTAAAATGCATGTTACGGAATTTAGGAACACCAACATGGTTCCTTACCCTAAGCTGTGCTGAGTACGCTTGGGATGATTTACTGGATTTTCTACGAGAGGCAAATTCAAACATTAAAAAATCGAATACAAGACAGCAGGAGAACTGTGCTCATTGGATCCGGTTCATGTTTGCAGATATTTCAATCATAGATTTGAGGCTATGATGTCCTTCATCTGCAATAAAAAAAATCCACCTCTAGGAGAAGTAGTGGATTTCTTTTGGAGAAAAGAGTACCAGGCAAGAGGTGCTCCTCATATTCATATGCTGTTGTGGATCAAGGATGCCCCAAAGTTTGGAACAGATGCAGATGAAGCAGTGTTATCTTACATTGAAGAATATGCAACATGTGCTATACCAAAAAGCACAGAAGAGAAAAAGTTAAAGGAGCAAGTTTTACGTTTCCAAAGTCATCGGTGTGGAAAATACTGTCGACGGAAATACAAGAGCAAAGATAAATACTACACTAAATGTCGATTTGGATTTCCTAGACCTGTTCTTTCAAATGGAAGAGTAAACAGTTTTATGTCATCTGTGAGACATACTATCACAAGAAAATCACCTAAGAATACCTACAACCTTAAAAGAAAAGAAGAATCAAAAAATATAAATGACTACAACCCAGTCATTTTATCCATGTGGAATGCTAACATGGATATACAGTATGTAGCTGACAATTCCATTGCTGTTGTTCGATATGTAACGTCTTACATTACTAAATCAGAAAAAACTGAATTGAAAGAAATGTGGGAAGAGATTTCTCACGAGAAGACTGTCAGTAAGAAGCTGTACAGTTTCAGTTTAAAGATGTTATCGCATCGAGAAATTGGATCCTACGAATGTTCAGATAGGTTATCTTCTGCAAGTCTCTACTCGAAATCAAGAAGAATAATTTGGGCAAGTTTAGGCCTTGCAGCAATGAGAAATCGGGTACTGAAATCTGTTGGAGAAATTGAATATTTGGCTGAGAATGACCAAGAAAGTACAGATATTTTGAAATCAAACATGTTGGACACATATTATCCCAAGAGAAGTCATCATCTGGAGAACATGTGTCTCTATGAAGTGCTGCAGAACTACATTTATTCACGGAAAGCCGCAGAAGACATCAACAATGGGAAATATAAAGTCATTGGTGAGGAAGGATGTTTGGTGAAGCAAACAAAATGAAGTTTGATAAATCACAGGAAGCTGAGTTGCGACACTACTGACAAAAAGGAATTTTACTACTTGGCTCTTTTACAGCTGTTTAAACCATGGCGTACAGAGGATGAACTACTGGGAGAATTTCAAAGCTATGAAGATTCTTTTAATGCTTGCAAAGACAGCATACAATGCAGTACATTCTCAACTTATCTGCAAATGTTAAATGAAGAAATTGAACAGGAAACTACAATTGCAGCAGAAGTAGCTAGAGACAGTTCTCAGGACAGCCAAAGTTCAGGAACACTCAGTCAAGATCCCCTAGGACAACCAATCGTTGAAAATGAAGCATCAATAGCCATGAATGAAGTGGAAACGGCTATGAATCAAGCTCAAGAAGAATTTATAGACTTACAAAATTTGGAAAGACAACTGAATGAAGAGCAGCAACAAATTTATGAAGAGATCAGAAGCAAAATTGATCACGGATTTCAATATGAAAAAAAAGAGTGCTCATGCACATCATTTCATCCAATCAGGATGTATGTAAGTGGACAAGCTGGAACTGGAAAAAGTTTCTTAATAAAAGTCATCAGAAGCTACCTACAGCAAAAAACGGATTCTACTTTGTCTTGTGTGGTTACTGCTCCAACTGGGTTAGCAGCCTATAACATAAAAGGAATCACCTTACATCGTTTGCTAATGTTACCAGTGGAGCATGAGAACAAAATACAATACAACAAGCTAACTGGAGAAGCATGCTTGGAAGTTTCAAGAGTATTGAAGAAGATGCAAGTTCTCATTATTGATGAGGTGAGCATGGTATTAAACTTAATGCTTGCCTTTGTGCATTTAAGAATGCAGCAAATTCTAAGGACAGACTATGACGTGTTATTTGGTGGAAAACATGTCATAGTTTTTGGGGATCTTCTACAGCTTACTCCAGTTAAAGGACAACCAGTGTTTAATACTGTGACACATGAAGACACAAAGAAGTCATTGGGAAGCATTGGTAATGCAAATATTTGGTCCTTCTTTGAGTACAAGGAACTTACTACTAATATGAGGCAAGCAAACGATGAAGAATATGGAAGTATTCTGAAAGATATCAGGATTGGACTACTCACTGAAGCAGGCACAAAAGCATTACAGAGTCGGTTGCTACATAATTTATTTCCAAAGGAAGAAATAGTTGCAGAGAAGATATACAAGAACATTGCAGAAAAGAAAAGTGTCATCTGCTTAATGCCAACTCTACGTGAATGCTCAATATTCAATGAGGAGCTTTTGAAATTGGAAAAGGAAGATATCAGGAAATTGGAAGCAGTGGACAAAATTGAGGATGGAAGAATTACTATCACATTGAAAAATAAATTGGATTCACTAGAGAAGAACATTTCCAAAACAGCTGGATTAGAAAAAAATCTATATGTTTGCATGAACTGTAGAGTATTTTTAAGGAGAAATTTGGATGTTGAAAAAGGTTTAGTTAATGGAGCTATGGGAAGAGTTGTGGGTTTTATTAATTATCAGAAAAAAGATGGAATTGAATGTTTAAAAATAAAATTTGATCAGATAGAAGAAGTTAAAGACATTTGTCGTTGTTCAGTTCGTTTCATGCTTGTGAAAGACTTATATGTACGTAGGAAGCAGTTTCCGTTTTCTCTAGCATATGCTGTAACTATTCACAAGTCTCAAGGATTGACTGTAGATTGTGCATTTGTGAACATTGGTTCAACTGTGTTCAAAGAAGGTATGGCATATGTTGCTTTGTCACGAGTGAAAACATTATCAGGTTTATTCATGATAGACTTTGATGACTCAAAAGTTAGTGCTGATACAAATTGTGTAAAGGAGTATAATAGATTAAGAAGAAGCTATGCTCCTCATTTAGGTCAGTATCCTGTGTTGGAGAAACGTGTAGTTTCTCATAAAAGGAGAAATGAGAATATCTGTAATGAAGATGTAGAGAGGAGGAAAAAAAAGAGGAGTGATGTAATTGCAAGCAAAAAGAAAAAGGAAAATGAAGAACAGGTTGTAGGATGTCATTTTGAAAATAGCTCTGGTGTCAACTGCTACGCTAATGTAGTGCTGAATGTTGCATTTTATCTGGAAAGTGTGCAAGAGCAGATAATAGTAAATCAGGGAAAAAGATTCTGTTCTGAGTTGAGTCTCCTTTTTCAAAAGCTGAGTAATGATAAAACTCAAATAGAAAGTGCTACTGAAATTAGAAAACTTTTAGATGTATGTTCAGGACGAACACAGTTTTCTCAAAATGTACAGCAAGACGCACAGGAATTCTTGATGTTTTTTCTTCAGGTACTGGAAGAAGAAGGGGTTCCCATTGAAAATTTGTTTGGTCTCTCTTATAAATGGGAACATAGTTGTGAAAACTGTTACAATATATGTGGCTCTAATGTTGATTCTGAAAGGTTTATTTATTTAACATTGCCAGAAAGTAAAACAGTCACTTTTGCTAAATTAGTTAAAGATGCTAATCATAGCATGGAATGCAGTGAGTGTAAATCTGACATGTTTTCAACGTTAATTTTAAAGGAATACGGACAATATGTAATTTTAATGATGCAACGCTGTAAAGCTGATGGTTCAAAATTAGATACTTTAATAAAGAAGTTTACAGGACAGCAATTATCAATTTCAGGAAAAACTTTTGTAACAGTTGCAATAATTTTCCATGAAGGACCTACTGTAACTTCTGGACATTACACAGTTTATCTTAAATGTGAAAAAGGCTGGACACTGTGTAATGATTCCCAATTGATTTTTAAGCAACATTTGCCTTTTGATTTAGCAAATTCCTATCTAATCTTCCTGAAACCTAAATTTTAGAGAGATTTGGCAACATCTGTACAAAACAATTTTACCATTTTATTGGATTACCATTGGAATTTTCAAAAAAAATGATTTTACAAATTATCATTTGGCCTAATGGAAAGGTAACCAATTGTAATGTGGACTTTTTCAATTTTTAATGAAACTTTGGAAAACCAAAAATTTAGACAAAATCGGTAACATCTGCACAATTAAAATTTTGGAATGTTATTGGATTGCCATTGGAAATTTATTCAAAAAAGATTTTTAAAATTACTATTTGGCCATGCGGAAAGGTAAACAATTCTATTGTGGACTTATTTAATTATTAATTAATCTTTCGGAAACCAAAATGTTACAGACAATCGGTGAGATCTGTACAATTTAAACTTTAGATTTTTATTGGATTACCATTGGAAATTTAATCAAAAAAGAATTTTAAAATTACTATTTGGCCTAAAGGAAATGGAACCAGATGTATTGTGGAGTTATTTGAGATATATTTTTGTGATTATACTTCTGAAACAAAAATGTCAGACGGTATTTTAAAGAAATAAGTATTGATATTAGATGATATTTTTTAAGAATATTATGCATTTCTATAAAGTTATGTTTATGCGAAAAGAGATTGTGGGCTTTTTTAAAACAATCTTTGAGATTGTTAATTTTTTTTTTGCCCGCTGTTAAATGATGAATGCAATTGCTTTCACAATTTATAGTGAAATGCAATATATTCTGAAAACAGCAAAAAAAAGGCAACACATTTTTTTGAAAAATATGTAAATATGTGTACTGTATTATAGAATGTTTTATTAAATATTAATACTTTTTTCTTTTTTTTCAGATTGAGATAGAAAATTTTCGAAAACTAGAACCATTTTTAAAGCAATTAAAATTAAATTTAAATTAATAAATATTTTTTTGAGTGGGTATGGTAGGTCAAAAATTTCATGGTCCCTTTTTTCCACTTCTCCACAATCACATTTTCAGTTTTTCATTGTAGTCTCTCAAGGACCTTGTAATGTGATAATTGATTTTTAGTGTTTTTTTAAAAAAAAAAAAAAATTACGCGTACCATACGCATACGGTAAAAAAAAAAAAAAAAAGTTTTAACAAAAATATATAAAAAAAAGTTAAAAGGTAAGGTTGGCTCTTAAAAGAGCCGTTGTGTTCATGCAGGGACAGAGGAAAGAAAGAGTGGGAATATTAGTCTCTACGACAAATGTGCTGATCTATTAAATTGTTCACTAGGGCAACACTGGTCTCCCTATGAGCAATTAGATCATGACAAGTGGCGCACCGAACTAAAACCCTCGAAAACCGATGGTTGATTTCCAGAGGACGAGAAAAAGGAGATGCTCCCCCCACAGATGAAGGGCTCAGCTGACCTGCCGAAGATAGACTTGGCACTGCAGATGATGGACCAGGCTGAGCTGCTGTGGATGTGCTTGGTTGACTTACTGAAGGGTTACCTTCAGTATGTCGAGCAAATGTCCTACCGTGTACATCTTGAAGGTGTCTCAACATGGTGTGATTCCCGAAGGAATATTTCTTGTTGGGATTCCCTCTTGAAAGTACACGGCCACAAAGCTTACAAGTCACTAAGGGTGCATTTACCTTTTTCTTGCCCTCTGGAAAAGAAAAATACTCCCATATGAAAGAGCTCTTTTGTTTCCTCCTTCTCTGCCTCAAGGTAGTGCTGCTAGCCTCACTCTCAGAAGAGTTCTGCTGTTCTGCCATCGTATCACAAAGACAACTCAGCTCCTTCTCCTAAGGGATCACAAGCAGAAATGAGGGGAATGGGTGTGGTGTAGGAGAGTTCTAGAACTGAAAGTAATTTCAACCAATCAAAAGTTGTGTTTCATGATCACATGACCCACCGTGTGCGTACGTTACGCTTACGTTACGCTTACGGTGCGCTTACAGTAAAAGTACGCATGCGCGTAAAAAAGACACGCGCTCGCGCGCATGCGCAAAACAGTCACTCCACAACACTTCTGCGTAACGTGCGCGTGCAGCGTACGCGTTACGCGCTGTGCGCGCGTGACGTACGTCTACGCAAATTGCGTAAATGAACGCAAACAGCGTAGAAATCTAACGTAATGAAAGCAAGACGTGCGCTTACCATACGTGCACGTTAAAAAAAAATTAAAAAAAAAAAAAACAATATGTTATACTAATAAATCTTACCTGTTTATTTTATAAAAATGGTAAAAAAAAACATATTGTAGAATTTTTAAAATTTAACCATAGTCTTTAAAAAAGGATAGAAAATTAAAATAAAAATATGTAAAAAAAAAAGGAAAAAAAATAAATAAATTAGCATTTAAAAAACCTTGCAAATTCACTGAAAATCCATGGGTTTCACACACGTTATAGTTAGGAATTAGCATTTAAAAAACCTTGCAAATTCACTGAAAAAAACATGGGTTTCACACACGTTATAGTTAGGAATTAGCATTTAAAAAACCTTAGAAATTCAATGAAAAAACCAAAGGTTTCACACATGTTATAGTTAGCTGGACATTTCACTCGTAAAAAACCAATGAAATTTCCCCGTTATAGTTAGTTCAGCTAACTATAACTCGCGCGCCCGCAATGCACTACTGATGACGTCACATATTACATCACTCATGACATGGTCACTGACATCACTCATGACATCACTGATGACATCTCAAATGACATCACTGATGACATCACTGATGACATCATCCTTGTGATAGAGTGGCAGACCTCCTCTTACCCTAATATAACCTTTGATACACACATACAAAAATAGAAACTAAAATGTTCAAAACAATGGACATACCAATATCAGTTACAACAACCTATTCAGTAATTCTAAGAACCACATACACATCCACTCATTCACCAACAGTCCTATACAGTCACTCATAGATGCACTCACTCATCATATGTACTCATACATCTATACATCCTGTTACACAATGCCACTCATCCATAGAGTTACTCACACATAGTCACTCATGCTAATAAAGAAACAAACATACATTTATTAGCTTATACAGTTATACACACACCACCACACTTACTTCTACGGAAACTTACACAGTTAGTCTAAAAAACAATCACTTATAGAAACACATACTTATTCATACAGGAACTCTTTCAATCTCTCACTGTCACATATACTCACTTATATACACCAATAGTCACATATACTAGTTTAATAGATATGTAGTTACTCATAAAGACACTATTGAGACAGTCATTCACTCACTAACACACCCATACACACACTCATCCACCCATACAGTCCTGCACACATGTTGTCTTCAACACATACAAAGAGTGAATCACTCATTCATGCACCAATGCACTACATAATACCCCCCACCGAACCATACAGACACTCAGACTGATACTTAAAAAAAGAACTATTTACCTATATAGATACCCATGAAGCTACTCACCAACCCATGCAGCCACTTATACACAAAGTGAGAAACTGATACAGATATTTTCATATTTAAACATTACTCAGTAAGCCATGTATTCACTATGATACACTTAATCAGTCAGTTACACAAAAAAAAATTCAAAAAAAAAGTATCCATTTAGACACTTATATACCCATTTATTCTTCCATTGACCTTGAGATATACATAAATATAAAACATATTTAATTTTCAGAAAAACACACATTCACTGGATGATGTCATCAGTGATGTCATCAGTGATGTCATTTGAGATGTCATCAGTGATGTCATGAGTGATGTCAGTGACCATGTCATAAGTGATGTAATATGTGACGTCATCAGTAGTGCATTGCGGGCGCGCGAGTTATAGTTAGCTGAACTAACTATAACGGGGAAATTTCATTGGTTTTTTACGAGTGAAATGTCCAGCCAACTATAACATGTGTGAAACCTTTGGTTTTTTCATTGAATTTCTAAGGTTTTTTAAATGCTAATTCCTAACTATAACGTGTGTGAAACCCATGGTTTTTTCAGTGAATATATATATATATATTTATTTATTTATTTATTTATTATTTTTATTTAAGGTTTTGTAGAGCGCGTAGTAACCCTAGAGCATCCCAGCGCTAGAACCTGAACTCAAGGGGGGTCAGCGGTGGAGGGGGTTAAGGGTCAGGGAAGAAAAGAGTCTTCAGTGCCTTCCTAAACTGAAGGAGATTGGGTTCAGTTCTCAGTCTCCGGGGGAGGTTGTTCCCGTGTTTGGCCGTGTGGACCGAGAAGCGGCTATATATATATATATATATATATATATATATATATATATATCAATCAGTTACCGTCAGGTCCTTCCGGGATGAAACCCATGTCAGGTGGTGCGTTGTCCGGCGAACCCACGGCCGGATAATCCAACAAAGTTCATAGAACAAGAAAAACGCACTCTCAGAGGTTGATCGTATTTTTACTAAACCATCGTTACGCGTTTCGACACAGCAGTGTCTTGGTCACACGAAGTTCACAATGTTTTCAAACAACCATATATGCACATAAACATAAAAGAAGTACTACCATGTTCCTGGATCTACAGTGTTGCAAGTAGTGGCCATTTTGGAACGGGTTACAGACTTAGGCTCAAACTTAGGTGCATGCGTGTTTTCTTATCAATAAAGCACAAATTCGCAAAACAAAATGAAATGAAAGTACTTTTACAATCCATGCATATTAGCATACTTCATTGACATCGGATTCAACCAAAAGGTCCGAGTTTCTCGTATTCCGAGATAATTGAATTTGCAAAGCTTTATCGATTGTACACAACCACGATAACAGACCAGGGCTTGAGCAGCCTCGTGCCTCAGTTTTAATCAACATACCAGGCGGACTAGTGCCATATCCGGATCACGTACTGCTAAGTTGAGGTAAGTATCATGTAAGCATGCTAAAAGCCTCAGGAATTATCCGAACTCCGTGCCCGAACAGTGACTTATAAGGACTAGTGCCTCTATATTATATAAGCTCATGTAGACTCAGGAAATGCCTCCGGCGAAAATATATCAAAAGCCGAAGGGCAAAATTAGAGTGGGAGCAAGCAGTACTTCTAACTAAAAACCATGTAGTGCTACAGCCGAAGGAATTGGCAGTGCAGGCAATCCATATATATATATATATATATATATCCACAACAAAGTTTCTTTAGCCTTCCAAAGCTGGTAACGCACTCCGAGCCAATGATTTTTCAAAATGCTTTATTCCACCATGCTTGACAAACCGGTTTCGGTCTTGACGACCTTTCTCAATGTCAAAAGTCCATTTACCATCGATCTCTTAAATACACAGATGTTAAACGATATAGAGAGAGGAGTTCAATGTTCAGATTCATAAACATAAAAGAAGGGCCTCAGTGCTTCTAAGTTGCAACACAGTGGCCATCTTAAAGACACTCTTTGCTAGTCATTGTATTATTTATCCAAAATTAATTCATTGGTTATTTTGACTGAAGAAAAGCATTAAACATTCATATAGTGTTAATATCCACTCTGATTGTTGTTGTTATAATGCCAACATTTTTTGTAAACATTATTTGAGTTATTAAGCCCTGAATGGGCTAAGACTTATGGTTTTACTTTTTTCCTTTTTACGGTCAAGCCATATAATGGAATATAATACAACTAACATCGTCATGTATTGTGTTTAGAAGATGGAAGAGAGCTGCATGGGAGACAATAAAATGATTCTAACATGTAATAACAAATCAATTGTATAATTAATTGAATTGAAAAAAGCGTCTCATCAACTCATTCAGTTCATTTGAGTAAATAGCAAATGCTATACAGTTGTTCCCAAAGTTTACTTGTGTGGGAGAAAACTGAAAAAATAAATACTGATTGGGAAGGAACAAAACAGTAAAGGTTGGAGGACAGATTGGGAGAAAAACATACAGAACTATCACAGATTGTTGAAGTCTTAGACCCAGAAAAGACTGCCCAGAAGGATGCATTCCTTTTACTACATTAACCTATGTGTACCCATAGTTCTTCCTCACTATTTAGACCAAAAGGTGCCAAAGTTCTCAATTCTAGAATATATCTTGATTCTAGTTGGCGTAGTGTTTTGACCCTATCGCCCCCTCTTTGCTTTAGTGGAATTTGGTCAAGGCAGAAGTAACTTAGTTTCCGGCTATCACTTTGATGATGCAAGGCAAAGTGTCGTGCAACTGGGTAGTTTTTGTCGTTGTTGGTAATTGCACGCATGTGCTCCAACACTCTCTTTTTAGCAGGATGTACCGTACTCCCAATATATAGCAAGCTGCAAGGGCAACTTAGACAGTATATTACAAAGTCTGAGTTGCAGTTTAGAAATTTCAGAATTAATTTCTCGGTTGGTCTACCTGGGACCTTATAACCTTTAGTTTTCTTGCTATTCTTGCAAGCTTTGCATTTGGAACAGGGAAAGAACCCTTTGATTTCATTTCTGCTTTTCTTAGTTTTATCAAAAGTGACTGTGTACCAATAGGTCCTGTAGAGACGTGTTCTTTCTGTATGTAATACTAGGATACTGGGGCAGTTGTTTCCCTATAATCGTATCTGCCTGTAGGATTTTCCAATGCCGGTTAATAATTTGACGGATTTGCGGAGAATTTTTTGAAAACGTCAAAATTAACCGGGTTGTGTCATCTTGTGTCTCAACATGTTTTGCAGTTAACAGTAGATTCCTCTCTTTTTCATCTGCTCTTTTTTCTGCTGCTTTCAATATTTTACTTGGATAACCCCTTGCACTAAAGCGCTTAATGGCTTCTTTCTTTGATTTTTGATAGTTTGTGTCTAGTGTGCTATTCCGTTTAATCCTTAATAGCTCCCCGTAGGGGATGCTGTTCACTAGACTTCTTGGATGTTGGCTAGTAAAATGCAAGGTGGCATTACCTGCAGTAGTTTTTCGGTATAATTTAGTCATTAATTGCCCCTTGCTAACATACACCAATAAATCTAGAAAGGCCACTTGTGAGTTGCTGATATTACTGGTAAAGTGCAGGTTGTAAATATTATTGTTCAAGATGTCAAGATACGTGAGGAATTCTGGTTGTGACCCTTTCCAGACGATAAAAATATCGTCGATGTATCTGGTCCAGACAGCTATCTTATTCATCCAGGGCTCGTTGGTCCCGTAACAGCCCACGTGCTTCTCCCACCAGCCTACGAAAAGATTCGCATAGCTGGGGGCGAAGCACGTGCCCATAGCGGTACCTTGTATTTGGATGTACAGCTGGTTACCAAATAGGAAAATATTATTGTACAGGCAAAAAGTCATAAATTCCAAGATCATTTGATTATGTTCCGCATATTGTACGGATCTAGATTTCAAAACGGTTTCTACTGCTTCTAAGCCCTGTACATGGTTAATACTAGTATACAGGCTGGTTATATCCATGGTGACTAATATATAGTTCTCCTCCCATGGTATGTCAGCAATTTGTTTGATGAAATCAGATGTATCTTTAACATATGATACTAAGTTACATACAAACGGACTCAGTACAGTGTCAATCAATATTGAGGTGTTTTCAAGGAGGCTTCCTTTGGAGGACACAATAGGCCTCCCAGGAGGATTCTTACTGTCTTTATGCAAAAAAAATAAATAAATAAATATATATATATATATATATATATATATATATATATATATATATATATATATATATATATATATATATATATATATATATATATATATATTCGTCCAAAGTTGCTCTGCATTGAAAGCGCACTCGTGCCACAGCCGACTTCAGGAAAAGTCTTTATTTCCAAAATGGCAAAGTAAGCATTTGACATCATAACAGCCACCTGACGCGTTTCGGAATTGCTCCCTTAATCATAGGTTTTGCTGGCTGACTCGCATTGCTAATGCACACAATTTAAATATTAGCCCTTCAATGAGCTTGCATATAGCGTCCCAATGCCTGCTGGGAAAGTGAGTGTGTCCCTAGCCTACATAAATTAATACAGTAACGACCCTGTATGGGCCGCAAAGTGCTTCTTTACCACATATTCAAAACAATATATATATATATTCTGCTCCAAAGTTGTCCACCTGTAAGTAGCACTCGACCAGCAGCTTGATTTATGTGTAGGTAGGGACGGGGATTCGCGGGTAGGAGCCGCTCCGTAGTGGATTTGCCTGACGTGTTTCAAAGCTCCATATGCTTCTCTTCAGAGGCTTAAACGGAAACGGTGTGCACAACCGCTAACCCACTCCGCCATTTAACATTTGACACACCCACCAATGGGAGGCTCAAATGAGACTGTGCATTATAGGAAGTGTAGTGCGGAAAGCACATAATCAAGTCGTGTATGGACCCTGCAAGTGGGCCCGTCCTCGATCCTATGTACGGCTGCTTTTCCACTTTCGTAGCCCCCAGGGCTTCCGGGGTGGTGCATACTCCGCGGCTGGACGGCCGTGTGTTATATTCTGCTCCAAGGTTGTCCACCTGTAAGTAGCACTCGACCAGCAGCTTGATTTATGTGTAGGTAGGGACGGGGATCCACTTGTAGGAGCCGCTCCGTAGTGGATTTGCCTGACGCGTTTCGAAGCTCCATATGCTTCTCTTCAGAGAAGCATATGGAGCGGCTCCTACAACCATTTTGTCTTTTGCAGTCTGAGGGGGTGAAAAAAAAAGGAGGAGAACGTGAAAAGGGGGCAGAGTGGACAGTTCCTGACCCCCTAGCCTTGGTCAGGGGGTCACAGAAGGACTCCCAAGGGCGAAAAAAACATATTTTTTTTGTTTAAAAAATCGCGAGGTGCGCGCACCGCGCGTGCACGGCACGCACTGCGAACCGTGAGTGCTTGGTGCGCGAAGCGCACCGAGTGCCCACAGTGCGCGCATGGTGCGGGAAGCGCACCGTGCGCGCAGGGTGCGCGCACCTCGCGATTTAAAAAAAATTTAAAAATTTCACGGTGCGCGCACGGTAAAAAACCTGAAAAAAATAAATAAATACATAACTTAGCATTTAAAAAACCGTACAAATTCACTGAAAAAACCATAGGTTTCACACACGTTATAGTTACGAATTAGCATTTAAAAAACCTTGCAAATTCACATAAAAAACCATAGGTTTCACACATGTTATAGTTAGCTGGACATTTCACTCGTAGAAAACCTATGAAATTCCCCCGTTATAGTTACTGTAGGCAACTATAACTCACGCGACCGCAATCCTCTGCTGATGACGTCAGATATTACATCACTGATGACATATGTGTCTTTATGAAAAAAAAATATTTGTAATATATGTATAGCTAAAGATTAATGGAAGAAGACATGGGTAAATAAGTGTCTAAATACAGTGATGTAATATCTGGCGTCATCAGCAGAGGATTGCGGTCGCGTGAGTTATAGTTGCCTACAGTAACTATAACGGGGGAATTTCATAGGTTTTCTACGAGTGAAATGTCCAGCTAACTATAACATGTGTGAAACCTATAGTTTTTTAAGTGAATATATATATATATATATATATATATATAAATATATATAACAAACCACATCCTTAGAAGTTGCCGGGACACTTATACCTCGGTGCAATCCCAGGGTCCAAGGCTCCCTGTTACTTAATATAGTTCCACAATGCGTCGAAGCATTCCATGCACTCCTTCCAATAGAAAGCACAATTACGATCTCAGGGCTTCAAAGTGATTTATTATTCAAAAACCAAGCCATACATGCCCAACGCGTTTCGGCGTGAACCGCCTTGCTCACGGGTAAATTCCACCTTTTACCGTTCAAATTTTAAACATTTTTTTGTGCGTGACGTAAACACCGTAAAAACAGAAAAAGTACAAAGCCGTCTCAACATAATCCTCAAATGAGTCGGCCATATTAGAATGGTGGAGTGTGTATAACCTCTGTGTTTAAAAATACATTTTACCATGCTTTGCATAATCCTTACTCTTAGATCTTCTCTCATTTGACCAATTTCATTAAATTAATAGAAATCGGAAAACAATTGATTTAAACAATCATTGGGTGTAATCCAAATCAAAACATATACGGTATTGGCACATGATACGATCATAAATATAAATATAAACGTGCACAATAAACCTATTGATGCGGTCATGTCATACAATACATGAATATTTGTAAATGTAACGTTATCCGTATAAACAGTTTTGTTCATTTTTTTATCTTCGTTTTTTTCTTATTGTACAACTTTACTGGCAACAGACCGATCCTGAGTAAATATCTAGACTCATAGGTCATTCCATAATAGGGTTGTGATTAAGCCCAAGTGGGCAACAGGAAAAGAGGAATATTAATGCAATGCCTCCACTTATGCAAATATGCAATCGTTCAAAAGTCCTGTTCTAAACATAATTTTCAAAGAAAAAGGACATCTCACAATAAAACCCCAGTGGGTAATCATTAAGTAAATGAACGAATTGGTCATAATAACTATACATAATCGCTATTATTTTCATGTAAATGGAGACCGAAAAGCTGTATTATTAAACCCCAATGGGTCATCCTACATCTTTACAACTTAATATTCATTCAGAAAACTGTAGCTATAGAGTCATTCTTACTAGGTCTAACTTTGTGTGTCTTCATACCAGCTAACCTTCACATGTCAACACCATCTGAAAGAATAAACAAGATATAATTCAATTGTCAGTTGATCATGTCCTCTCCCAGATAAAATCAATTTATATACATAAGCATGAGGGAATCTATGTGTAACGGTTAAAAACATGGATGTCTTGCAGAAGAATTAAAACGAATTTCACAAAGTAAATCAATACGCAGATAGCTAAGTCCAGAAAACAAGTAATCAACTAATCCCCTAGAAACCAAGATAGCTCTTCTTCAGAGTTCAGACCGTCCGGGATCTTGGTATTGAGCTCCAGTATGTAATTAGATTCTAATTGTCGCAGCTTGCGAATTCTGTCTCCTCCCCTAGTAGTTGCAGGTATACGGTCTATCACAAAGAACTTCAACAAATTGCGATTGCTTTTGTGAAATTCTTCATAATGACTTGCTATGGGGGAAAGTTTATCTTTGTTCTGAATCGCCCTCATGTGTTCCATGACACGTTTCTTGGCAGCAAACATAGTGCTGCCAACGTATCTTTTGGCACAAGGGCAGATTAAAACATATACACAGTGGTCAGATAAACAAGTTAGATGTTTCTCAATATATTTGTTCTCATCTGTGATAGGATAATGTACTTTTTTTACATTGGAGCTAAATTTACAAGCTTTGCACGACATGCAGGTGTAAAAGCCTTGAACATCTGTTATCCCTGGTCTCATCTGGCTGATTTCATTTCTGCACAATTTATTGCGCAGAGAATCTGCCTTTCTATATGTTACATTGGGCAAATCCTTCATGACTTCCTCTAAAGTAGATTCAGTTTTGAGGATGCCCCAGTGTTTCTTAAGACACTTTCTTACATCGTAGGAACCTGAGTTATAGGTCGTTATATATCTGATGACTTCATTTTTATCCTAATCATCATCTGGGTTATTTTTAGGGACCAATAAGTCCTCCTGTTTGAAATCAGTAGCTTTCAGGCGAGCTTGTAGTATGACGTTCGATTTGTATCCCCTATCTAAGAATCTTTCATTCATGATAGTGCATTCCTGTTCATAATCGAAATCAGAGCTGCAGTTCCTACGAGCCCGAAGGAACTCTCCAAATGGAATGCTATTTATAAGGGCCTTAGAATGTCCACTCTCAGCATGTAACAGCGTGTTGCCTGATGTTTTTTTACAATATAGTCTGGTTGTTAATGCATCATCAACTACCCGAATCTGTAGATCTAAAAATTCAATGCACGAGTTACTGATGGTGCCTTCAAATTTCAAATTGACCTCATTGATGTTAAGAATTTTAATGAAATCTTTGGCAAGTTCTTCACTGCCCTCCCAGATGATGAAAAGATCATCAATGTATCGTAACCATGTTTTCACATGGTCACGATATAGACTGTGCATTTTGGGCACCTGCTGCTCCCAGTGCCCCATGAAAAGGTTGGCATAACTGGGAGCAAAGCAGGTACCCATGGCAGTTCCCTGTGTCTGTCTGTAAAATATATCATTAAAGACAAAAAAATTGTTTTCTAGACAAAATCTGATCATCTGCAATAACATGTCTGTATGTTGCAGAAAATAAATGGAACGTGACATCAAGAAATGTTTGCAAGCCTGTATTCCATCTGCATGTTTGATGCTCGTATACAGGCTGTAAACATCCAATGTGATTAGCCAATTCACATCTTTGATTTTATTGAGGAAGTCCCTACTATCTTTGAGATAAGAAGGTAGACTTTCCACATATGAGCGTAGAAAATAATCTATGTATTTTGAAGTCTTCTCCAACAAGGAGCCTATGGAAGACACAATAGGTCTCCCTGGGGGTTTCAATATGTCTTTGTGCAATTTGGGCAATAGGTATAATGAAGCCACTTTAGGTGTACGGTTCAGCAAAAAGGAATATTCATTCCATTCCAAGATCCCTTGTGTGTGCCAGGTCTTTAACATATTGTAATACTGGGTGTTGGAATCCTCAATCACATTTCTTTCTACAACCTCGTAGCATTCCTTAACTTCTAGCTGACGTAGCCCTTCCTGAAGATAATCATCTGTAAGGAGTATAACAACATTACCCCCTTTATCCGATTGTCGGATCACTATATTTTTGTCTGATTGTAGGGATTTGATAGCTAATCTCTGTTGTTTACTTAAGTTGTCATTGTGCCATTTGTTCTTTCCTTTAGCCAAGGATTTCAAATCGGCAATTACAAGTGTTTCAAAGATATCTATACCACTGGGAGGCATAGTGGGATTGAAATTAGATTTTGGTGCAAAGTTATTAGGACAGTTAAGGTCTGTTTAAAAACCCAATGATTGAGCTGTAATGGAACTAGGGTCAACATTGTCATCACAGTCTAGTTCTTTCAGGGCAATCAAGGTATTGACCTCATTAATAGCGTCCTCAACAGGACTGATTTTGGTTGAATAATTCTGAGGCTGAGTACTCTTAACTTTCAACTTATACCACTTATGTAAGCGTAATTTCCTTGTGAAATGATACAAGTCAACCCTTTCCTTTGTGTACGAGAATGATGCTGTCGGGCAGAAAGATAAACCATACTGTAAAACATCATATTCAATAGAATTTAAAACATGATTAGAAAGATTTACCACATTATGACAATTCATCATTTTCGATTTTTTTGACCCCTTGTCTCCATTCCCATTGGGGTTACTGTGGTTCTTGTTCCATCCGCCGCGCCTGGCTTGCTTGCAATTAATGATTGTCCTCCTGTGTTTCTTCCTCTTCCTCTGCCTCGTCCTCTGTACCCCCTTCCTCTTCCCCGACCACAGTCCTTCTGCCAGCCCTGTTGGTTTTGTGTTTGATTCATTAGGTGGAATTCCTCCCAAAAATTTACTGGTCGAGGTAGGATTTTTTCAATTGTAGTTCCATCGTCCGAAATATCACTTTCACTCACATCACTTTTGTCGCTGTCTTCTCTTGTAGTGGCTACAGTTTTCTCTTCAGTTGCACATGTCTCTGTGGATTTGATGTTGTCAAATCTACGGACATTCTAAGGCCCTTATAAATAGCATTCCATTTGGAGAGTTCCTTCGGGCTCGTAGGAACTGCAGCTCTGATTTCGATTATGAACAGGAATGCACTATCATGAATGAAAGATTCTTAGATAGGGGATACAAATCGAATGTCATACTACAAGCTCGCCTGAAAGCTACTGATTTCAAACAGGAGGACTTATTGGTCCCTAAAAATAACCCAGATAATTATAAGGATAAAAATGAAGTCAACAGATATATAACGACCTATAACTCAGGTTCCTACGATGTAAGAAAGTGTCTTAAGAAACACTGGGGCATCCTCAAAACTGAATCTACTTTAGAGGAAGTCATGAAGGATTTGCCCAATGTAACATATAGAAAGGCAGATTCTCTGAGCAATAAATTCTGCAGAAATGAAATCAGCCAGATGAGACCAGGGATAACAGATGTTCAAGGCTTTTACACCTGCATGTCGTGCAAAGCTTGTAAATTTAGCTCCAATGTAAAAAAAAGTACATTATCCTATCACAGATGAGAACAGATATATTGAGAAACATCTAACTTGTTTATCTGACCACTGTGTATATGTTTTAATCTGCCCTTGTGCCAAAAGATACGTTGGCAGCACTATGTTTGCTGCCAAGAAACGTGTCCTGGAACACATGAGGGCGATTCAGAACAAAGATAAACTTTCCCCCATAGCACGGCATTATGAAGAATTTCACAAAAGCAATCGCAATTTGTTGAAGTTCTTTGTGATAGACCGTATACCTGCAACTACTAGGGGAGGAGACAGAATTCACAAGCTGCGACAATTAGAATCTAATTACATACTGGAGCTCAATACCAAGATCCCAGACGGTCTGAACTCTGAAGAAGAGCTATCTTGGTTTCTAGGGGATTAGTTGATTACTTGTTTTCTGGACTTAGCTATCTGCATATTGATTTACTTTGTGAAATTTGTTTTAATTCTTCTGCAAGACATCCATGTTTTTAACCGTTACACATAGATTCCCTCATGCTTATGTATATAAATTGATTTTATCTGGGAGAGGACATGATCAACTGACAATTGAATTATATCTTGTTTATTCTTTCAGATGGTGTTGACATGTGAAGGTTAGCTGGTATGAAGACATACACAAAGTTAGACCTAGTAAGAATGACTCTATAGCTACAGTTTTCTGAATGAATATTAAGTTGTAAAGATGTAGGATGACACATTGGGGTGTAATAATACAGCTTTTCGGTCTCCATTTACATGAAAATAATAGCGATTATGTATAGTTATTATGACCAATTTGTACATTTACTTAATGATTACCCACTGGGGTTTTATTGTGAGATGTCCTTTTTCTTTGCAAATTATGTTTAGAACAGGACTTTTGAACGATTGCATATTTGCATACGTGGAGGCATTTCATTAATATTCCTCTTTTCCTGTTGCCCACTTGGGCTTAATCACAACCCTATTATGGAATGACCTATGAGTCTAGATATTTACTCAGGATCGGTCTGTTGCCAATAAAGTTGTACAATAAGAAAAAAACGAAGATAAAAAAATGAACAAAACTGTTTATACGGATAACGTTACATTTACAAATATTCATGTATTGTATGACATGACCGCGCAATAGGTTTATTGTGCACGTTTATATTTATATTTATGATCGTATCATGTGTCAATACCGTATATGTTTTGATTTGGATTATACCCAATGATTGTTTAAATCAATTGTTTTCCGATTTCTATTAATTTAATGAAATTGGTCAAATGAGAGAAGATATAAGAGTAAGGATTATGCAAAGCATGGTAAAATGTATTTTTAAACACAGAGGTTATACACACTCCACCATTCTAATATGGCCGACTCATTTGAGGATTATGTTGAGACGGCTTTGTACTTTTTCTGTTTTTACGGTGTTTACGTCACGCACAAATAAATGTTTAAAATTTGAACGGTAAAAGGTGGAATTTACCCGTGAGCAAGGCGGTTCACGCCGAAATGCGTTGGGCATGTATGGCTTGGTTTTTGAATAATAAATCACTTTGAAGCCCCGAGATCGTAATTGTGCTTTCTATTGGAAGGAGTGCATGGAATGCTTCGACGCATTGTGGAACTATATATATATATATATATATATATATATTGACCACCAATGTTCAGCACAGTATTCAGAACTTGTGTGAACTCAGAAAGTAAAACATTGAAAATGTATGTTATCTAGGCAGTAAGGTAAAGACACACAATGCCCATCTTTCTATACTGACAAGAACACGTTAGCAGTCAAGACAAAATAAAACAATAAACATGCATGTTATTAAATGTGCACTATCCAGTCTTTCAGACAACCACAAAACATGTTAAACAGAATGAGTAAGGTTACGAGAAAGCTCACAATTGCAACAGGACAGTACTCAAAATTCATATATGCCTGTATGCCAAAGGTAAATATACAGGCACTTACTATCTCTCACTGCTCAAATATTTCTAGCTAAGCAAGGAGAGTTGGACTGATAGCTTTCTGGGCCCTTCTGTACAGTATTGTGATGTGGAGGTGCTGTGTATGTGGCTGGGAGGACAAGCCCGTAATGTCCTGGGTTCTAATATAGACCCAGCAATGAAGGACCTCCCAGGGCTCATTGCACAGCTTCGCCTGCTGATTGTGGACACTCACTGCACTGCAGCATGTGGCAATGTCCCTCCAGATCTTGGCCTGCTCTACATTGTTCAGCTGGCTGTCAGGCCCTTTATAAATATGAAAGTACATGGCTGTGAAACCCCCTCACAGATGATCGTTAATTAAATTTCACAAAAAGAGGGTAGTTTTGTCTTCCAGTCCCTTGCCCGTGTTAGTTGGCAAGATTTCTTACACCTGCTCCTTTTCCCTACTAGAGAAAGCCATCACCGAACAACTCACCACACATATCGGGCAAAACCACCTTCTTAACTCCTTCTTGTCTGGATTCTGCAGAAATCACAGCACAACACTGCCCTGGCCACAGCTACATGCGACATCTGAGCCCTTCTCGACCAAGGAGAGACATTGGCCCTGATCCTCCACGACCTCTCAGCAGTGTTCAACACAGTATCCCACCACATTCTGATCAGCAGGCTACACAACATCTGTATCCAAGGGAATGCCCTCAGATGGATCACCTCATTCCTCACAGGAAGAACTCAGAATGTCCACCTATCTCCTTTTACCTCCAAACCCAAGGAAATCATCAGCGGCATCCCCCAGGGCTCATCCCTCAGCCCCACCCTGTTCAACACCAACATGACACTTTTAACCAACACTGTCAGATCCCACAGGCTCAATGTAATTTCACACATAGACGACACTCAATTCTTCATCTTCCTCGCCAAGAACCTCACCACCATCAGAGCCAGATTCCATAGGTGCATGATGAGCGTCGCCAACTGGATGAGACATCTGCTTGAAGCTCAACACTGACAAAAACAGATGCACTGATCTTCAGCAACAATTCCACCCCATGGAATGCTATCTGGTGGCTTATGGCACTAGGACCTGAACCTCTGTATGACCACGCCAGAAACCTCTGCTTCAACCTCCACAGCAAGCTGATCATGATGTATCAGATCAACAAAGTCTCCTCAGACTGCTTTTTCACTCAGCACATGCTGAAGATGAACGTCCTGTTCTTAATAAAACCTCAGATTATTTTGCCAATTCATGTTATTGAACGTCTTAAACACATAAAGAATGTTATTCAATTAAATACCACATATGTGTAGTCTAATATCCTTTATTGCTTAGATTATTCAACTCGGTCTCTAGACACCAGGTTATGTATCGAGGGGCATATGAGTTGTTTGAAACTCAATAGTGTTTATTGCTGGGCAAGAACATGTGCCAGAGAGTTCCCATTTTTTGGGAGAGAGGGGGGAGCAGAACAGACAAGACCATTTTGTTGTGTGAAAAAGGCCGCTTTATTGAAACAGGTGCACATCGCAAAAGAACATCCCTGGCAACTGCCTTACAAAACTTAAAGCCTCACTAATACTTCCAAATACCTGACCCCTGACCCCGCCCCCGCCCCTACGAATCCCTGTACATGCATCACCCTGACATTACCATCTAAACAACAATACAAAGCATTGCAGTAAAATGATACCCCTTTAATTATACACTTCAATTAACCAACATCCTATGCCTGCCTCTCTACAACAGTAAATCCACAAACTTCTCTAACCGACCTAAAATAACCTGTCTACCCTTTCCCTGTCCATAAACCCAACTTCAACAATAACCTAAAACTTCTGCCAACCCTGGCAAACTTTCCATAACCCCCGCCACCCAGAAAATTGGGCAGAGAGAATCTACCCCACTTTTCTGCCCCCCCACTTGCTCACAATCCCTAGGTCCTTATTTTGAATACCTCTGTACGTTCAACGATCTAGCCAAAACCTCCCTGATCTCGAGATGGTATAAATCCATACCGAGCCTGGACAAATGCACACCATCATCTCTGAAAAACTCCATTGACTTGAAACGAATATCCTTATGGCTAACCCGTCCACAACCTAAGCTTCTACAAAAACGGGACATTTCCGTGTTCACCTTCCGCCTGGCCTTGTCAATGGCGCCCGGGGAAATGGCACACTGCCACACCCTGCGTGGCACAAACTCCATCCACATCACATGACAACCTGCCCAATGCTCCTTTATCAGGGCCAAGTCGTTCTTCATTGCCCTCATCAAAACAACCCCCTTTTCCCTACACAAATCATTTTCCCCAAGGGGAACAATTAAAATGTCCGGGCACCTACCACCTACCATCCAGCTGTTGAGACAAGGAATCAGCTCCCTTCAGGGCATGCCCCCTTTTCCCTTCCACACAACCTTAAACAAGCGTTCATTGAAACCTAGTTGGACACCAAAATAACTCTGGTGCACTTGAACTTGTACACATTTGACAAAAGAGTACCCCACTATCCAAACAGTCAATTCTTCCACCTGTGGGCCGGGCACAGAACCTAAAACGAGAAAAATCTGTATAAGACTCATAAATGTAGAGATGACGCGCGCGCCTCCGCCGTATCCTGCCTTATGTAGCACCTAAAACAATCAGAAGACCATCGACCCCACTGCATGATATCCTCCCGGGCCCAGCCCCTATTGCACGCTTCTGTTGCAGCTCCAATCCGAAAAGAATGAGAACCAAAACTCTCCCCATCAACCCCAATGTGGTGCAAGGCCTTCCGCAACACCACCCGTAGCTGGTAATCTTTCACCCTGTTTCCGTTTGCATGCTTAAACACCGCCCCCGACCCGCCCGTCATGTAGAACCAACGGCGCGCCCATTGAAGCGGACATGTCACCTGTGGAACTGCCGCCTCCAACTTGACCTATCTACCCCTGCCCCTTTGGTCTGTTTGGGACCTGGCCAACCAAATCTGCAAACCCATCTCTTGTGGAATCACATCCTGGCACACTACCCCCCCCCACCTTCCTTGTTACCCAGTAGCTCTGATACTCTGAATGCACCAAAGAACATCCAGACCATTCATGTCTAAAACAGGCAAGACTAAAAGCCGTCCCTACATACCACTGGTAATAATTAAATCACCCAAGTTAAAGTCCACCATGAAAGCAATTTCCGGAGTTGCCGTCCCCCGGTTTTGTCCCTGGCCTGCCCCTCGAGTATTCTCCTCCCCTGCTCACCCGCTGTCAGAAGGTAACCCCATAGCAATTTGGCCATGAACGCTATCCCAGCCAGCTTCTCGGCGATTGTCACCCTAGATAAATCCTGATCAATGAGATCCAGGATGAACTGAATGACATCCTCTGACCGCCGCAAGACTCCAGGTGTCGCTGGGCACCCGAATTTGAGAATTCGTTCCATGGCGATCTGTATGAAGCCCAAATGGATGCCGCCAAGGAGCCTACAACCAATTGTAGCATCCTACATTGCCTACGTACCTCAAATGAGCGGGCATTGGCGTCGGCGTCCTGTCTGCATCCTTGGCCAGCCCACGGAATCTCCCCCACTGCGAACGAGACAAAGCATCAGCTATGCCATTGTCCACACCAGGTATGTGTAATGCCTTGAAAGCAATATCATGTCTCAGACACCCCGACACGAAAACCCTTAGCAACTTCAGTGCTTGCTTGTCCCTTGCTGACTGTCTATTCACAATTTTGACCACTGCCATATTGTCTACTCTGAACAATACCTTTTTGTGAGCCAACTCCTCCCCCAAAGCGTTATTGCTACCACTAGGGGAAAAAATTCAAAAAGGCTATGTGTCTGCTCCCACCTTTCCAAAGTGGCGGCCACTGTTCCACGCACCATTTTCCCTGGCAGAACAATCCAAAGCCTTCGTTGCCTGCGGCATCTGAAAAAGTGTGCACGTCCCATGTCACATCGACCTCCCTTGCCAATGGGACCGAAGAAACACAGTCCACATCCTCAAATCTTCTTTCACTCCAGCCGAGAGGCGTACATGGTGATGAGATAAGTGGTGCCCTGCCAGTGCACGCCCCAATCTTCTACTAAAGATCCTCTCAGCCCTCACTACCCTGCACATAAAGTTGAGATGTTCTAACAATAACTGTATGTCCTTGACCTTTATTTTGTCCTTGGACAACATATTTTTTAACAAGTCCAACGTTTTTTATTTTTTCTCTTCTGGCAGGCGAGCCCACATTGCCCTAGAGTTTATTTCTTTGCCCAAAAAGGAAAGGACAGAGCCGTACTGGGGCCCATTGTCTTTTCAGCTGCCAAAGGCACCCCCAGTTCCTCCGTTAGCTCATGGAAATTGTCCAGCACTGCCTGGCATTCCATGGAGCCCGGCGAACCTACGAAGAAGAAATCGTCTAGATAATGTGTCACTAGTTGATGACCTGTGCGCCGAGTAAATAACCACTGCAGAAGCGTGCTGAAGCACACAAACAATGCGCACGACATAGAGCAACCCATCGGAAGTGCTTTGTCCACAAACCATTTTCCTTCTAAATGGATACCCAGAAGATCCCAATCATCCGGATGGACTGGAAGTAACCGAAAAGCCGACTTTATGTCACATTTTTCGATTGGTGCAGTTGCGCCCGCAGTCACTACAAGTGACATGGCCATGTCAACTGATGAGTAAGATACGGAGGCTGCCTCCTCATTAATAAAGTCATTGACCGAATTCCCTTCTGGCCTCGACAGATGCTGTATCAATCTGTATTGTCCCACTTCTTTTTTAAGGACTACCCCTATTGGCAAGACAATCAAGTTCTCTGTTGGCCAATTGTCAAAGGGGCCTGCCATCCTCCCTTCATGCACTTCTTTGTTCAATTTGTCCCGCACTAACTGTCTGTGTTCTGCAGCTGATTTTAAATTGTCCACCACCTTCTCTGTCTTGGACCCCCGTAACCCAAACAAAACCCCTATCTGAACCCTTCCCTCAGGACTTGTGCTGCTCCCTGTTCCTCATACTCCTGCAGCCCCTCTTCCAACTTCTCAAGTTTAACCGGCGTACGGGCCTTTGGGCCTAGGTACCTGTGGCCCCTTACCCCCCTAATGCTTGTGAACTGCTACAGGTGTCCTGCTGCGTTTCTTCGTGGCTGATGGAATTGCTGACCTCCCTGTTGGTATCCGCCCCCAAAGCAGTTGACCAATGCGTGTCGGCCCCCACATTTGGAACATTTGTGACAGAACCTACAAAATTCCAGCGTGCACAGGCCTTTATTAAAATCCCAACACACTCCTCCTGTCCCAGCCTGAGTTTTTTCCGTGCCCCCTACCCCTCCCCGGGTGGGTCCCCCTCAAATGGCCGGTATTCTATGGGTAAACCGCTGGCCGTAAATATGGTTTTTCCCCCCTTTGCCGCCCCCATGGTGTGCTGCCACAGATCTGTGTCTAATTCCCCCCATTTTGCCTCTGGGTTCCACGCCATTCGCGCTCTGAACTCCTCATCGTATTGTGCCCATGCGTATCCACCCCCAGTGATCTGAGCTTTTCTAATCACGTCCATGCATTGGAATAATGCCACACAGCGCTCCGGGTACTTCTCACAATATACACTGGCGTAAATCAAAAACGCCACTGTCCAATTTTCTATTGTCAGAGGTACCTTTGGCAGCTTGGCCAGCTCGTATTCCTCTTCTTTTGATCCCTCCTTCGACCTTACTTCCCTATGCAGGAGCTTTAGCGTCTCCACATAGTCCCCTTTCCATCTGCGCTCTTTTGTCGTCAGCATCAAGTGAGCCCCCAGGGGTTTCATCACTCCCATATAAGGGAGTTTTTTAATTTTCAACTCCTGGCTCTCTAGACCCTCTTTTTTGTCTCCTGTCTTATCCCCTTCTACTGTCACTGTGTCCGTGTTAGTTCTGCTCTCTATTTTGGTATCTTTAGTGTCATCAACTTCCTTCGTCCCCACCCCTATATCTACTACATATTTTCCTTTCCTCAAGCGCCCCCCTTCTTCCTCCCAGCCTCCTCCCCCTGTCCCTACTGACACCATCATGGGTCTCTCCCGCACCCCATCAGCCTTACCTGACTCCAAGGAGGGTGCCCATACAGTTGTAGTCCGCCTCGCCAGTGGCCCTTTCATTTCGGATGTCCTTTGTGCCCTTGCAGCGTGCTCGTGCTCCTTTTGCGGTTTCTCTGCCTGTGCCTGTAGCATACTAGCCAAAATGTGAGATTGCCCCCCCTTTCTTGGACCTCTTCCTCCCGCAGTTCCCCTTCTTCGAGGCTCTCCTTGTCATAAGCTAATTCCACTGGCTCCTCAACCTGAGGCCATTCTAGCAACAACTCTTCCCTGCAGGCCCTACCGGACCCGCTACGCCCTTCGTGGGGTGGAGCTGACTGTACACGCCGGTACTCCCCCGGCGCCCCTGCCCATTCGATATCTTTCTTTGATGGCGTGGCGGTCCACCTTGACCCGCCGGTTGTTGGGGCCAGCGAGGTCGTTCTGGGCCTTCATCTGCTGGCCGCGCCGGGCTCCCCTGCGGTTACCAGGTGCTCCGTGCGAGGATCCCCCCTTGCTTTGCCTCGGTGCCAAGGAGCCGCTCCCTGCCCTGCCAAGTCTGCTATGCCGGGCTGCTCCTCGCCCTGTAATAAAAACATCTGGTCTGATGTGCTGGTTCCCTTCCAACTACCCCCTGTACCTTTCTTGCTGTCCACAAACCCACTATGGCCCGCTACATATTTACCCTCCAGCCCCCCACTCTTCTCTACCGACCTAACAAGGTGAGATTCCCCCCATCCTCGTCCCCACTCCACTCCAACATGGCAGATGCCATTGTGGAAGCCAGCCTCTGCCCGGGACCCATTCCCCAGGCAGTCCCCTCCCCTTGGGGCCACCCATGCCCCTTGGAACCCCTCCGGCCTGTCCCAAGGACGGTGAGCCCCTCGCCAAGGAACCCCCCGTGCCATATATGCATCTATTTGGCCCACCCTGTCCAAGCCTCTCACCTCATCATTCCATGCAGTAAAAATGTCCAGCCTCTCCCAGGCCTGGCTCCCACCAGGGAGTTCCAATTTCCCCGGCAGCTCTTCATCTGAACCGACCCCTCCCTCCCCCTTTCCGGGAACCTCCTCCCCTCCCCAGGCAACTAAGTCCAGGGCCCCCCCATAACTGACTCTTGTCCCTGTCCCACCATCTGACCGACCGGGGCCTCCTACTGAACCCAATTCCCCAACCGGCAGCAGAAAACAATGGCTCCTGTCCCCTCCTACATACTGGACCCTCCATCCACTCCCGCTGGTTCCTCCCACCAGGATTCTACATTTTCATCCCCTGCTGAATGCCAGCCCCCAGAGGCCTCAGCTTCCGGCTCCTGGCAGCTAAAGACTACTTGGCCCTGCCCCATGCGCCCGCCCAAGCCAGGGAAGCCGGTCCCACAACTATGTATGCCCCTCTCAGAAGAGGGGTCTCCCAATCTGCAGGCCCCGGTACCCATGAAAGGCCTCTCAGGCTCCGTGGCGCGAACCGCCGTTGTGCTGCCCTCATTTATGTGACCCCACCCCGCTCCCTTTCTGGCAATCAGCGGGAGCGTGCCTCTCATTTGACTCACCTCAGCCACCAGGACATGCGCCCCAGGCTCCGAGGCGAGACGAGCCCTTTCAGAGCCTTCCCCTACAGGGCACATTCCCCCGCTCACCTTACGGCTCACTGCGGGGTTGGAGCCCGCATTCCTGGCTGCCCTGGAGGCCAGGCAAGGCCTCCCGGGCTCTGATGTGGCCGATGCACTCTTTTTCGCGGGCTTGCTGCCCTGGCGCCACAGCCCCGCGACACTTCACAGGGGTACCGCCTCCTGCCCCAGCCGCCTCAAAGCCTTCCCCTGCCCCTGGCATGACAGACGCACCCGGGGCCGCTGTCCTGACATCTGAGCAGCCCTGTTCACTCACCAACATGGTTTTTCGCCGCTTGGGCGATGTGCACGCCGCCACAGCAGCGGCCACACTGGCCGATGCCTGCTGAAGTGGCTCCGCTATCACAAGGTCCATGCGCCCAGCCTCAACGCCTCCAGCACTCTATGGTCTTCCATTATCAGGTAAGTCCCAAAAAACAAATGCCCTAAACTACACTAACCCACCTCACTACCACTAGCTAGGCCTGAAAAAAAATGAATCTACCGCAAACGCTCCCAGCCACCAGGTCACCAAATCTAAAATGGTGGCTGGGAGCGGACAGCACTTATAGTTGGACTACTATTGGGCTACACTTTTGGAGCCCTAACACAAAATGGAGGCGATGGGGCTGCCTCCCGCCCCTCCCAAACCGCCCGAGGGAGACCTCCCTGCGGTCGGCTGACCCCCAAACCCCCCTTTTAAAGGCCTGTGGGTCTTCTCAGTGCTGTGTGTGTGTCACTGGTTCTCTGTACAATTGGTTAGTAGGATCTCTGTCACTAGGGACAGCAGGAGTGTGGGACATAGCAATTAAGTGAGTGACGGTACCTCTGAATTATAGGATGTTACTCTTGACTCTTTTTTAAATGGACTCCTAGAGCCTTGCGAGAACACTGCAGATCTCAGACGAGTCCATCTGTCAAACTTCTCTTTTGAATTCCTGTGCTGAGGCTTCTTACATGGACTTAATGCCAAATCACAGAGCCCTTCTAGAAAGACCTAGACTATCATGCTGTCAGCCTGTAGAGCAAAATGTCTATGTATGAAATACTCAGGTACTCACGGCTGTACTGCGCAGTGACAGGCTCAAACCGTCATGAGAGAGCAGTTGCAGCTTGCATTAAGGACCCACCAATAGTAGCATTAAAGGTATTCACTGTCTTCTTCAGTCCACCAGATTCAACTCCTGGCAGTCAAAGGTCATTTTCTGGCAGAAAGGGCCACCTTCAAACTGAACATCAAAGCATTATGTACACAGACCCCCAATGCAGCTCTAAATCCTGTGGCCACAAACCACGAAGCAGCCTGCACCCTATGGCTCTTAGCATTTTTTTTCTATACTTTCAGCCATGCTGCACATCAGGTTAAACAATTCATTGACAAAGCCAGTAGCTCTTTTGTAGGCAAGAGCTACTAGCTTTGCCAATGCTTGTTTTTGTAACTGTGTTTTAGTCTTCTTTGCGATTGCAAGGCCACACATGTAGAAATGTTCAACCTAACTGGAATGAGATGTGGCCTATTGGCAGCTCACTTTGCAGCAAGGGTCCAAGGCCCATGTTACAGCCTCGGCTCAACATCGTATTGTATTGTATTGTAAATGCATTTATATAGTGCTTACTACTCCTGACGAGGCATCAAAGCGCTTTTTCAGCGAGTAGCACGCTACTCCGAGACCCATAGAGGATTAGTGTTGAATTAGTATAGTGAAACATGCAAGTAAATTTTAAGTGGTGGATAGGTTAGTCAGTTATTTGGATTCGGAAGGATAGCAGAAGGATGGAAGAGAGGGAAAAAAAAGGTTTGTATTTATATAGCGCTTGTTACCCCTGATGGGGTGTTGAAGCACGCTACTCCAGAAACCCATAAAGGATTAGTGCTGAATTAGTATGGTGAAATATGGAAGTAATTTGAGTGGTGGATATTTGTCAGTTATTTGGAGTGAGAAGGATAGTGGAGGGATAAAAGGGGAAGAAAAGTTTGCATTCATGAAGCACATGTTACCCCTGATGCGTGTTGAAGGGATTTTCTGGCGAGTAGTACGCTACTCCGGAACCCATAAAGGATTAGTGTATGATTCTGGGTAAATCACTTAACCTTCATGTGCATAAAAAAAGTGTAAGGTAATCAGGCACTATATAAGATTGCAAACGGTATGCAGATTACATTGACTCCCATTTGGGCCTGCAGAGTGAACCCCATATTACCGAAGCCTTCCACATTATGCAGCATTTTCTTCTTTTAAAAACACAGTCCATATTGAATTACCACTGAGAAGACAAAGGAGAAAACAATCCCCCCCTCGAATAACAGCTTGTTGAAGATTCCTATGACACCAGAACTATTTATGCAGATTAGTTTCTTGTCCGAGACTGTCTTGGAAGGGTGAACTTTAAGACATTAAGAGCGCTGCGCTCATTGAAGTGTGGCATACGAATTAATTTGCTAGCCCTTTGCAGCTTTCACGGTTTTAAGATTTAAGGGGTAATCATTGAAGATGCCAGGAGGTGAGCATTGTTAGGGACAGCTGGAGAGGATGCTTCACATAAACACTCTTTAATGTGAACTTGTGGTTTCCAAATACAAACCTTGTCCTGCCTTCGTGGAGCTGTGAGGGCAAATGTAGATAGCTATTCACGTCATACAACATATACGTTTTGAGGGGAATTCAGCTGACATTCAGCTGACACAGGAAAGAAAGGAAGCCAATTTTCTGAGAGCATAATTTTCACAGCTTCGTTAGTTTAAAGAGAAAG
Organism: Triturus cristatus; assembly: GCF_964204655.1. Taxonomy (NCBI): domain Eukaryota; kingdom Metazoa; phylum Chordata; class Amphibia; order Caudata; family Salamandridae; genus Triturus; species Triturus cristatus. The sequence continues at coordinate 1,283,819,933 of NC_140585.1, forward strand.
TGTACATTTGTCTGTTAGAAAGTTTGTTGCATGAACAGTGGTAGGCGTTTTGTGTGTCTTCTATGGCGGGTGAAAGTGTCAGATCTTAACCTCTGCTGAGTTGAGTTTTGTGATCCTGGCCAGAGGAAAAGACAGAAGATAGAGAAAGAGAAAGATAGGAAACAATGGCAAAGAGAAAAAGAGGGAAAGCATGGAAGAAAAGAACCTGACAAAATGAGCTCGAGGGACAGGACATATAGGGCGGTGGAGTACAGAAGAATAAGGTGGACTCAAGAGCAAGGCAGCCTTGGTATTCAGCAACCCTAGAATTAGGCAGCACTGGTGGCAGGACCATAGCAAAATCTCTGGGCCTGTAGAACATCTTAATTGCTGTTTTGTGGCCCGCCTTTAAGGATACTCCTTAACTCTGCTAATGGAGTCTGTTCAGCAAAAAGCCAATCACATGGGTTAGCTTTCATTTACAGCTTTGAAACTCTTAAGCCAGGTTTGTTTCACAATATAATAGCTTGACCTGAACTGCTATTAGAATATCAGTCACAATCGGTTTTCTTTTCCTGGACTGTTGATCTTACATTTCTCACCATGTCACACTGTGATGTTGGATTTCCAAAGGGATGTCACATAAGTGTCATCATCTTAGAGTAATATAGTTTTGGGTTTTAGGGCTTTGACAGTCTCATGTCCATTCCTTAAAGTGATGTCTAAGTCTAATGTCATTTTGTAGCCCTATCATCACATGTACTACAGAAACAAAGGTTTGCTCTGTATTTATGACCCTACCCATCCCCCAACACAGTCGAGAATACTCAGTAACATTTCATAATGGGTAACCTTATGAATCCTGTTGTTTTCTATACCTTCGGTGTATGTGCTACTTAATGGGGTGTGTCTCTATATCAAGAATTGCCTTAAGACCCTATTACATGGAGTAACATTTGTACAAATGCTCCTTTTTTTTTTTACTTTGGCTGTAGAGAAACTTTTGCATAGCCAAACGCCTCTGTAGTTGGTAGCTGCGCTTGCATGAATTGTCAGTTTCTTGGCGCATGTACCCTTGGCTGCAGCGCGCAGAGGCCTTCCGCTGCTCACACAGAGGAAAATAAATGAGAGGGAACATTATGTGAAGTAAACAGTGTCTTAAGATGGTATCAATGGACAGTTTGTTAGTCGTGTAACAATTTGTCATTGACAACAGATGTCCAACCACGTAAATGCAGTAACCAAACTGGAAGCTGGTGAGAAAAATGAGTTGACAAACTGTTCGCGCACCTGCAGACCCTGACTTTTGTTCTGTACCCTAACCTAGTGACCTAAATGTGGGCATTTATTAGGGTCAAGTTCTATTTTTGAAGCCAGGTCTGGAGGCTCAGTGGACTAATGTGTCCACTGTAAGGTCCTGTGTTCAAATGCCCGCGGGTCCACTCAGCCTTTCATCCTTCTAAGGTCGATAAAATGAGTACCATTGAGTTGGGTAATAATGAACATCTGTTATTCAGTGCCAAGATAATCTTGGGTGAATGTGCAGTTTACAAATACATGTTATGTTATAAGAAACCCCCTTCTTAAAGCGTTGTTGTGTAACAGGCTACAACAGTCTTGCAAAGAATTTCTAAAGCATTCAGCAGTACCCTCCTGTATGATCAAGATATCTTAATCACAACTTGAAGAGTCCTAAAGTGCATTCGATAATAGCTCATGTACACATATGTGCCCTATTGTACCTCCGCTGTATTACTGTGTACAGTGAGGAAATGAAAAAAGCATACCCGGCAACACTTGAAAAAAAATATTTTTTAAGAAGGTCTCTCTATTCTAATTGTAGTATATTATGCATGCTTACCTACGTGCAGTGTGTGTCAGTCATGTGTTTTTATTGCTTTATGGTGATTGTTGATTACTGTTGATATGGCTCTCGAGATACAAATGCAGACCGAGTGTGAGGTGGGTTACCAAGAAGCCAAGTATCACCTAAATCCCCTGCAACCAAACAATTTGAAAGAGGTGACTGCCATAAAATGAAGATATTGTGTGTGCTTCCAGGAAAGTGAGTGTACACATTAGTGAGGAAGCCCATGGCATCACAGATAGTCTGAAGATTTGTGGAATGCCAGTTATGTGTGCTGTGCAAAAGGTGTGCTGTGCATTGAGGTGGCTGAAGTGTTGCATAGTTGTAGTCAATGGCACCTAGTACTCAAGGGAAGAGGGAAAATGCATTAAATTCCCTTGCCAACCTTTGCCTTCCCGCCAGTGACTGTGGCATACCAATAAGCCAGTGCCCTGTTCTGCGGATTCATCTCAGTATCCGATGCAAATATTGGGAATGGCTTGCCCATCAGAGGTCAATATTTTCAAAGCAGGCTCTCTGGAAAGAGCTAGTGGCCATAAATGGAGTGCTGCTAGCTTTTTGGCAAAGGCTGGAATACCCTGGAAGCAGCCTGTAGGTGAATCCAGCTCCTGCTCCCAGTCAGCAACCATGTCCAAGATCACATCAGTTGGGGAGTGGTATCTGGAAATAACAGCTTCCCTGGAAAGCAAAGATGTTGATCATTTGCCTACAAACCATCTCGCACCTCCTCCTCAAATAATTCTGCATCAAAACAAGAGGCAAACACGTTCAATGACATTGTGAAGGCAGTAAAAGAGTTTTGATGCATGCGTTCCTTCTTCATGTGGTCAGCCTGGCTGTAACTGGTTGTTATTTTAATACATTTCTGCTGGAGATGGTTGGTGGAGTTGGGAACAATCATTTATTTCATAGCAAGTGTTGGAATCATGGTCATATATATATATATATATATATATATATATATATATATATATATATATATATATATATATATATATATTCACTGAAAAAACCATAGGTTTCAGGGGTGTTATAGTTAGCTGGACATTTCCCTCATACAAAACCCTAGAAATTCCCCTGTTATAGTTAGTTCAACTAACTATAACTCGCGACCCCGCAATGCACTGCTGATGACGTCACATATTACATCACTCATGACATGGTCAGTGACATCACTGATGACATCACTGATGATATCTCAAATGACATCACTGATGACATCACTGATGACATCATCCATGTGATAAATTACTGCATCTTCTCACACCCTAATTTAACCGTTGATACACCAACTCAAAATTTCAGACGTCCATTCTGAAAACCCTAGATTCTCCAATACCAATAAGTACATACCCACTCATTAACTCTTAGGTCTACATACAGCTCCACTCACTCACCTGTACAGTCACTCATACTTACAGTCACTCCGTACAAGACTATCATATGCATTTATACATCTACATAGACACTCACACACCACCAATCATCCAGAGAGGTACTCTCACACCTAGTCAGTCATGCAAATAATTAATCACACTCCCATTTACTCACCCATGCAGTTATACACACTCAAGTTCACTTACTCATAAAAATAGTACCTCATTCTTACGCTCTTATACAATCATTGATACAAGCACACATTCATCCATACAGCCACTCTCACAATCACACACTCTCACATATACCCACTTATATACTCTTACACGTATATATACTGTCTTTCACATATGTCGTTACTGACACATGTACAACTGAGATATACATTCAATCCCTAACGCACCCACACATACACTCACTCAACCATACAGTTCATCACAGATGTACTCTTAAAACCATGCACCCATAGAATCACCCAGTCACACATCTAAGCACAGAGTCACACACACCCTACCCACACAAACACTCAGGCACCCATACAGATACTCAGACAACCAATCAATAACCCATATAGACACTCATATAGCTATTCACGAAACCATGCAGCCACTTATACACCAACAGACAGACACATACAGACCTTCACACAGTTTAGTCACTAGTCTGCAGTAAGATACATTTAATGACTCACTTATAGAATCAGTTATGCACCTAGAAAATCATCCATTCACACACTTGTACACCCACTCATTCTTCCACAGGCCTTTCACTATAAATATATAAAACATATTTAAACTTTTCAGAAAAACACACAGTCACTGGATGACGTCATGAGTGATGTCATCAGTGATGTCATTTGAGATGTCATCAGTGATGTTACTGACCATGTCATGAGTGATGTAATATGTGACGTCATCAGCAGTGCATTGCGGGGGCGTGAGTTATAGTTAGCTGAACTAACTATAACAGGGGAATTTCTAGGGTTTTGTACGAGGGAAATGTCCAGATAACTATAACACCCCTGAAACCTATGGTTTTTTTCAGTGCATTTGTAAGGTTTTTTAAATGCCAATTCCTAACTATAACGCCCCTGAAACCTTTGGTTTTTTCAGTGAATTTCAAAGGCTTTTTAAATGCCAATTCCTAACTATAACGTGCATGAAACCTATGGTTTTTTCAGTGAATTTCAAAGGTTTTTTAAATGCTAACTCCTATCTATAACTTATCTCTGAAGATATCATGTTTAATGATTTTCATTGGATTTGTATATTTTTCAAATTCAGTGTGTCAATTTCATTAATTACGTTTTTTTAAAATACTTTTTTATCACCATTTTTTAAACTTATTTTTTCAATTAATTCTTTTAAAAATTAAAAAATATTATTTGAACTTATTGGGTTTTTCAAACATATTTTTTTAACTATATGTTCAAAACTTTATTTTATATATATTTTTTCAATGTTTTTGGATCCGCGCACCCTAAGCGCACCGTTCTCGATCCCTACACGATAGCATCCACGCATGGTAAGCGTTGGGTACGTGTTTAGTGTGCGATTGCAATGCGACCGGTACACGACTCCTAGCCTATACGTGACACGTTTGATGTACGTAATGCGACATTTACGCGCTTCCGCGAGGCGTCATACGCGGTAGGTGTGCGGATCCCGCGAAATATTTAACATTTAAAAAAACATATATATATGTATTTCATGTGAATATTAATTGAAGACAAACTCTAAACTAGTCTTAAAACTAATATATTTTCACATCTACTCCTATAATTTTCTTTAATTCAATTTCACGGATGCGCGCTGGGTGCGTGCTGCGTAAGCGAAGGGTGCGCGGATCCCATGTGACCTGCAAAAAAAGAGATTTGATTGGTTCATTACACTTCCTCTTCTAACTATTGAAAAACCCCACCCATTTCAATCATTCTTCTTTGACCTTCTTTAGAGCACCATCTCTTTGGAGAGAAGAAGATTTTTTAGACTAAGTTTACACTTAGCTCTAACTTTTTTCCACCAAAAATGGCTTCAGGTCAGCAGGCATCACCTGCATCACCTCATACTTCTGAGGATGAATTTTTGGTGGAGGAACCCATCAAAGAACATTTTTCTTCAGTGGTGTGGAAATTTTTTACTTTTCCCGAGGGGCAGAATAAGACCAATGCCACCTTGGTCACGTGCAAGATTTGCAAAAGAGTCCTGTCAAGAGGGGACCCTAACAAGAAATACTCATGCGGCACGGCAAGTATGATGAAGCACATGACGACCCTTCATCCAAACAATCTTGCACGAGAAGAGTGCCGACGGATGAGAAACACTCCTGCTCCTGCGCCATCCACCTCATCGCAGCCGAGCACCTCAAAAGTGCATCCATCAGCCCAAACCTTGGACATCCGTCCTCAATTTCAATTTTTAAAAGTGCTCTGCACTAAGTGCAATGCGACTTTGTGTTATGGTGAGCAGTCGATCGATCTGCTCTGCCGCCGGCAAGAAAGTCACATTTGCTATTTTTTTTTTATTTTTTTATTATTGTTCCCTGAAGTTCATTGTTTGGTTTCTCCTGTTTTATTGTTTGTTTGTTTTTTTGCAGAAAAACCAAAAAAAATTAAAAATTGTTCAGAAAACTCAAAAAAAATTATAAAAGAAGAAAGAAGAAAAAAAAAGTTCTTGTAAGAACTAACTTTCCTGGTTTAAAAAAAGAGCTGCATTTCTTTGTTAGTGTTAGTTTAGATGAATGTATGTGTAGTACGTAATTGACTGAATTAATGCATTAGTAGCGTATGGTGAATGTATAAGTGCAGAACTATGAGGAAGTGCTGCAGCATCACACAGTAACCTCTTTAACTGCAGTGTGCTGTAGTACTTCCGAAGCACAGGGATGCAACATATGTACATAAATATGTTGCAAATCTATGCTTCTGTCTGCACGGCTGCTTAAACTGCAGCCATGTGGTGACAAAGGCACCCTTGCACCATAGTGCAAGGATATCTGTGTCATGTGCTGTTTGTTTTTCTACAGGAAGACACACCTTCCTGCACAAAAACAATGCGAAAATACATTTTTCTACTTCAATGTATGCTGAACATTTCAGCATGCATTGAAGATATAAAAATGTGGAGAAATTAAAACAATTCTCCTTGTTGTGCTTTCCTACACCAATTTTAGAATGGTGCACCATTCACACACATATCGAGATTTATGATTTCTGATAAATCTAGACATGTGTGTTCTTCTATGAGTATTAAGTGCAATCATGCACACAACACTTAAAGAACACCCTTTCAACACAAAGTGGTCTGCATGATGAGGTTGTATTTACATGGAGTATAAAAAGTGCAGAGTGCCTTTTCCTCTCTTTGTAAATATGAAATAGTATCTTACACAATAACTATGTTACAAAAAGTGACATATTTCCATTTTTAAAATTCCTTCGAATTATAAAAGGTAAGCACAGAGTTTTGTCTGCAAAGATGTTCAAAGAAGAATGATTGAAATAATTGCGGTCCTTCAATAGCTAAAATAGGAAATATTATGAACCCCTCGAATCTCTTTTATTGCAGGTCACATGATATCTGATTATGGTCAGATTTCAAAACTACAAAGGTATAAACAGAGTGTTTTTAGAAACTTTGTAGCTTCTTACAGACCTCCTCATTCTGCATATTGAGACTTAGTTAAACTTACCTTCACAGTGATAGGAATAAAAAATGGTACACATTTTTTTCACATTTTCATTCCAATCTAAATTCATAAAAAATGCTTATTTTAAAATTTGGATCTGTGAAAGAAAAGGAAAAAAAAATTATAACATGTAATAATACATTTTATACAACACAGCATAATTTCCACAAAGTAATTTTTTTGCCTTTTTTGCTGTTCTCAGAATATATTAAATTTCACTAAAAATAGTGATTTCAATCGTACTCATCACTTAACAGCGGGCAAAAAAAAAACAATCTCAAAGATTGTTAAAAAAAAAACAACATGCTATTCTCAAAAAAAAAACAAGATACAAATCACAGATATATAAAATGCATACAGCTAACAACATTTTATAAGTTTAACTTACAAAAACTGTAAATGTTGTCACTTTAAAATATTCACCGAATCTAAGGATGAATTTTGGAGGATGCACCACGCCCAGAACGTTTTCCTTCAGTGATGTGGACATTTTCTACTTTTCTCGAGGGGCAAACAAAGACCAATGCCACCTTCGTCACGCGCAAGATTTGCAAAAGAATTCTGTTACAAGGGGATCCTAACAAAAAATATTCGTGCGGCACAGCAAGCATGATGAAACACCTAAGGACCCTTCATCCAAACAATCTTGCACGAGAAGAGTGCAAACAGATGAGAAACACTCCTGTTCTGTATCTGTAAAAAAGAATCACAAATAAATGTACATTAATAACTTTCAAATGTATACTATTCCATTACTGTACAAACACATTTTATATAAAAAACTGACTAAGAAACTATAGCCCTGAACCACAAGTGCGACGATGGTTAAAACACTACATGCATAGTGCATACTACTTTGAAGCAGTTCATGCCCTAAAGCCTACCTCACTAAAAGACTACATGCTAACTGACTAAATGATTACAGTACTATAAGGAGACACACTGGGTGAGTGACAGGGTGTTTGCTAGAAGTGTATGAATACTAACTAGGGAATTGAAGGTGTGAAAGACAACTGTGTAGGTGATTAGAGGACTGCATCCATACTGCATAGGCATTTAAAGCAGTCCATGTGCTAAGGCCTGGCTCACTGCATGACTACTTGGGTACTGACTGAATGATTAGAGTACAGCAAGGAGAGTGCTTAGGTGAATTTATAAGTGGTAGGCTTTTCGCACAGGAAATGGATTAGTACTTGGTACAGAATGGGTCACTAGAGGAGTGCAAAGGGAGAGACAGGATGTTTGCTGGACTGTATGGATACTGACTAGGGAATTGAAAGTGTGAAAGACAAGTGTCTAGGTGGTTAGAAGACTGCATACATAGTGGATAGGGGTTTGAAGCAGTCCATGTGCTAAGGCCTGGCTCAGTGCATGAATACTTAGGCACTGACTGAATGATTAGAGTACTCCAAAGATAGTATCTTGGTGAATTTATAAGTGTTTGGGTTTTGGCACAGTGAATGGATTAGTACATGATGCTGAATGGGTCACCAGAGGTCTCCAAAGGGAGTTACAGGGTGTTTCCTGGAAGTGTTTGGACACTGACTAGCGAATTAAAAATGTGAAAGACAAGTGTATAGTATGTTAGAAGACTGCATGCATACTACATAGACATTTGAAACAATCTATGTGGTAATGTATGGTTCACAACATGAGTACTTGGAAACTGACTAAATCATCAGACTACTGCTAGCTTAGTGCCTGGGTAAAACTTTTACATTTTCAGTTCTGGCACAGTGAAGAGAATAGTACATGGTACTGCACTTTAGTGTCAAACCCTGACTCATTGTATCAATGCATAAGCAAAGAATAGCTTCTAAAGCTACTAAAACTTGACAACATGACCGATTTTAAAACAGTTATCTGTCATCAAATACACTATGTTACCAAATGCTTCTCTCACAATCCTTACCCAAATGTACACAGACTCACAGTGTGATTTTAGACAAGCAACACTATCCTTAGCAGTTTACCAAAACTCATTCACTAGTCTAGAAGAGGTAATGGTACTGCACACAATCTACATATTTAATTACAGCACATTAGTGTCAAAGCATGACTCATTTAATCAACGCATAAGCAAAGACTGGCTTCTAATGCTACTAAAACTTGACAACATGACAGGTTTTAAAAGAGTTATCTGCTAAAAAATACACGATGTTACCAAATGCTTCTCTCACAGTGGTTCCCAAATGCACACCGACTCACAGTGTGATTCTAGACAACAACCACTATACCTAGGACTTTACCAAAAATCATTCACTACTGTGGAACTGATAAGGGACCTGCACACAATCTACATATTTCAGAACTGCACTTTTCTGTCAAAGCCTGACTCATTTAATAAAAGCATAATCAAAAACTGGCTTCTAATTCTACTAAAACTTGACAACATGACAGGTTTTTAAAAAGTTATCTGTCAGAAAATACACGACGTTACCAAATGCTTCTCTCACAGTGGTTCCCAAATACACACGAACTCACAGTGTGATTCTAGACAAGCACCACTATCCCTAGCAGTTTACCAAAACTCATTCACTACAGTGCAAGTGGTAAGGGAACTGCACACAATCTACATATTTCAGGACTACACTTTTGTGTCAAAGCCTGACTCATTTAATCAAAGCATAAGCAAAAACTGCCTTCTAATGCTACTAAAACTTGACAACAAGACAGGTTTTAAAACAGTTATCTGTCAGCAAATACACGATATTCCCACATACTTCTCTCAGCACATGCCCTAAAGCCTACCTCACTAAAAGACTACATGCTAATTGACTAAATGATTACAGTACTATAAGGAGACACACTGGGTGAGTGACAGGGTGTTTGCTAGAAGTGTATGAATACTAACTAGGGAATTGAAGGTGTGAAAGACAACTGTGTAGGTGATTAGAGGACTGCAAACATACTGCATAGGCATTTAAAGCAGTCCATGTGCTAAGGCCTGGCTCACTGCATGACTACTTGGGTACGGACTGAATGATTAGAGTACAGCAAGGAGAATGACTAGGTGAATTTATAAGTGGTAGGCTTTTCGCACAGTGAATGGATTAGTACTTGGTACTGAATGGGTCACTAGAGGAGTGCAAAGGGAGTGACAGGATGTTTGCTGGACTGTATGGATACTGACTAGGGAATTGAAAGTGTGAAAGACAAGTGTCTAGGTGGTTAGAAGACTGCATACATAGTGAATAGGGGTTTGAAGCAGTCCATGTGCTAAGGCCTGGCTCAGTGCATGAATACTTAGGCACTGACTGAATGATTAGAGTACTCCAAAGATAGTATATTGGTGAATTTATAAGTGTTTGGGTTTTGGCACAGTGAATGGATTAGTACATGATGCTGAATGGGTCACTAGAGGACTGCAAAGGGAGCAACAGGGTGTTTCCTGGAAGTGTATGGATACTGACTAGCGAATTGAAAATGTGAAAGACAAGTGTATAGTATGTTAGAAGACTGCATGCATACTACATAGACATTTCAAACAATCTATGTGGTTATGTATGGTTCACAACATGAGTACTTGGAAACTGACTAAATCATCAGACTACTGCTAGCTTAGTGCCTGGGTAAAACTTTTAAATTTTCAGTTCTGGCACAGTGAAGAGAATAGTACATGGTACTGCACTTTAGTGTCAAACCCTGACACATTTTATCAATGCATAAGCAAAGAATAGCTTCTAAACCTACTAAAACTTGACAACATGACCGATTTTAAAACAGTTATCTGTCATCAAATACACTATGTTACCAAATGCTTCTCTCACAATCCTTACCCAAATCTATACAGACTCACAGTGTGATTTTAGACAAGCAACACTATCCCTAGCAGTTTACCAAAACTCATTCACTAGTCTAGAAGAGGTAATGGTACTGCACACAATCTACATATTTAAGTACAGCACATTAGTGTCAAAGCATGACTCATTTAATCAACGCATAAGCAAAGACTGGCTTCTAATGCTACTAAAACTTGACAACATGACAGGTTTTAAAAGAGTTATCTGCTAAAAAATACACAATGTTACCAAATGCTTCTCTCACAGTGTTTCCCAAATGCATACAGACTCACAGTGTGATTCTAGACAACAACCACTACACCTAGCACTTTACCAAAAATCATTCCCTACTGTGGAACTGATAAGGGAGCTGCACACAATATACATATTTCAGGACTGCACTTTTCTGTCAAAGCCTGACTCATTTAATAAAAGCATAATCAAAAACTGGCTTCTAATTCTTCTAAAACTTGACAACATGACAGGTTTTTAAAAAGTTATCTGTCAGAAAATACACGATGTTACCCAATGCTTCTCTCACAGTGGTTCCCAAATACACACTAACTCACAGTGTGATTCTAGACAAGCACCACTATCCCTAGGAGTTTACCAAAACTCATTCAATACAGTGCAAGTGGTAAGGGAACTGCACACAATCTACATATTTCAGGACTGCACTTTGGTGTCAAAGCCTGACTCATTTAATCAAAGCATAAGAAAAACTGCCTTCTAATGCTCCTAAAACTTGACAACAAGACAGGTTTTAAAATAGTTATCTGTCAGCAAATACACGATATTACCACATACTTCTCTCACAGTGGTTCCCAAATGCACACAGACTCACAGTGTGATTCTAGACAAGCAACACTATCCCTAGCAGCTTACCAAAACTCATTCACTACTGGGCAAAGGGTAAGGAGACAACATACAATCTACATATTAAAGTACAGCACATTAGTCTCAAAGCATGACTTATTTTATCGATGCATAAGCAAACATTGGCTTCTAATGCTACTAAAACTTGACAACATGACAGGTTTTAAAACAGTTATCTGTCAGCAAATACACGATGTTACCAAATGCTTCTCTCACAGTGGTTCCCAAATGCACACATACTCACTGTGTGATTCTAGACAAACAACACTATCCCTTGCACTAAACCAAAACACATTTCTTCATCTAGAAGAAGTACTACATTTTAGTATAGATACATAACATAACTCATTTCACAAATTCATAAACAATGACTGGTTTCTAATTCTACCAAAATATAAAAACAGCACAGTTATCTGTCTGCAAACACATGAAAAACACAAATGATTATCACAGAATGGTTTCTACATGCACACACACTGTCAATAAGATTGTAGAGAAAAAAGTACTCCCTACACTTTAGCAGGAGAAATACATTAGTCTGATTAAAATCAAAATAGTCTACATACATCCCCTCACAATTAAATAACTCACCTTTCAAGTTGTTTTGTAGATTAAAAAGCAGATCAGTCACTCACCATATTTTCTTTTACAGAATCTCTGCACTGTGCACCTCTCAGAAAAAACAAAGAATGGAAAAGTTTCCCTTTCATTTTCCACACATATACATGTAAACATTAAATCACAATCCTTCACACATAAACTCAAAAGCAAACACACATTTCTATTGGTTAAACATTTCAACCCTTTCCAACTGACATACATTTCAACCCTTCCCCCAATCTGCCATCTACCTGTTACCATAGAAACAGATCATGGAACACTGCACTGAGCACACGGGTCACAAGTTCAGCACACAATGTTACTAAACAAGACAGGAAGTGTGCTTGACTTTTCAACATATCAGCTTATCATATATAATGTTCCTTAGAATCTGTTTTTGTCAACCAATAAGAATCATACCTTTAAAAAACAGAAATATACACCCTACCTTTCAGTGTAGAAAGTAGTCATACAACCAATGATTTCTTGTCTTTTTTCCCAAAATATTTCAGTGGATCCGCACACCCAACGCGAGAGAATCCGTGCACCCAACATGGTAGGATGCGCGCACCGTGCGCGCATTCCGCCATTTAAAAAAAATGGGACCCCTAAGCACCTCTAGAGGGTCAGGGTATTTCCACTCTGCCCCCTTTATATGTTTTACACACTTATTCCCCTTGCTTCTTCAGCCTCGCTTCTACCGAAGCAGAAAATGGCCGCCAACAGTTCATGGTTTCGAATGTAGACAGACACTCGACAGCCAATTAGCATTCAGCATGCGAACAGGAGGGTGCGCGCTTGGTTCGTGGAGGGTGCGCTCGCGGTGCGGGTAGGGTTCGCGGATCCTACCCGGCCATAGATATTTATGTACTTTTAATGCTAATTTTCTCAGGAACTACTGAGCGGATTCACACAATTTATGCAAAAGGCACGAGTCTGAACTGAGAACTACCTCTTTGACAAATTTGGTGTCATTCCGTTCAGCGGTTCGGGCTGTAGCTGCGACAACAGATCCTATGGGAAATTGCATGGGGAAAACGCGTTTTGGGACCCCCCTTTTTTCACGGCCCCCGCTTGACAAATCACCACGAAACTTTAAGGGTAGGAGCGGAGCAGAGCTGGCCAAAAGTTTGGAAAATTTTGCGAGGATTCGTCAACCGGTGCCAGACTTATTGGGAATAGATTGTTGCGGATTTCCTATGGAAAATAGGTCCTAACTATAACTACCTAGGTAGGTAATATATATATATATATATATATATATATATATATATATATATATATATATATATATATATATATATATATATAATATATATATATATATTCACTGAAAAAACCATAGGTTTCACACATGTTATAGTTAGCTGTAGATTTTACTGATAAAAAACCAATGAAATTCCCTCGTTATAGTTACTGTAGGCAACTATAACTCACGCGACCGTAATCCTCTGCTGATGCTAATACTGTATTTAGACACTTATTTGCCCATGTCTTCTTCCATTAAATTTTAGCTATACATATATTACAAATATTTTTTTTTCATAAAGACACATATGTCATCAGCAGAGGATTACGGTCGCGTGAGTTATAGTTGCCTACAGTAACTATAACGGGGGAATTTCATTGGTTTTTTATCAGTAAAATCTACAGCCAACTATAACATGTGTGAAACCTATGGTTTTTTCAGTGAATTTGCAAGGTTTTTTAAATGCTAATTCCTAACTATAACGTGTGTGAAACCTATGGTTTTTTCAGTGAATTTGTACGGTTTTTTAAATGCTAACTTACTTTACGCCATTCGTGGCGTGCGCGCCCAGTTAACGCAGTTCGTTCCGAGCGCGCACGGTGCGCTTCGCGCACCGTGCGCGCACAGTGAGCACGCGGTGCGCTTCGCGCACCGCGCGCCCACTTTACGCAGTTAGTGCCATGCACACACGGTGGTCACGCGGTGCGCTGTGCGCACCGCATGCCCACATTATGCGAGATGGGCCATGTACGCACGATGCGCTTCGCGCACCGTGCGCACATGGGGGACATATTATGCGCATCGTTGTGAAATGTTTTGTTTATTGTTTTCATTTGATTGATAAGCCATGCACAAATGGTGCCCTTCGGGCACCATTTGCACATGGGGTGGGGAGAGAGTGGATACTTTTTTTTTTTTTTTTTTAAATTTTTACCGTACGCGTAAGCGTAATCGGCGATTTTTCGAAAAATGTGGGTTGTTTGGGGGCCCGTATATCATTGCTGGGTGATTATTATCTCAATATACTGCCCCTTTACACATTTTTGGGCTTCATTTATGCTGCCCCACTCAGAGTGCGAGAGACAAAATGGCGGCCGCCGCTTCCTGGTTTCGGCCGATTCGAATGTTTACTAAGATCTAAGAGCCAATCAGAATCGCGCTCGCGCACGTCACCGTACGAGTACGGTAAGCGCACCGTAAGCGCACCGTAAGCTGGCTCAGATATATATATTGATTTAAAGGCTATTTTCTCAGAATCTACTGAACAGATTTACACCAAACCTACAAAAGGCACTTCCTTGACCTGAGGACTACCTCTCTGCCAAATTTCAAGTAATTCTGTTCAGCCGTTCGGGCTGTAGCTGTGTCTAAAGGTCCTATGGAAAAATGCATGGGAAAAACGCGTTTTGGGACCCCCCTTTTATATGTCATCAGCAGAGGATTACGGTCGCGTGAGTTATAGTTGCCTACAGTAACTATAACGGGGGAATTTCATTGGTTTTTTATCAGTAAAATCTACAGCCAACTATAACATGTGTGAAACCTATGGTTTTTTCAGTGAATTTGCAAGGTTTTTTAAATGCTAATTCCTAACTATAACGTGTGTGAAACCTATGGTTTTTTCAGTGAATTTGTCCGGTTTTTTAAATGCTAACTTACTTTACGCCATTCGTGGCGTGCGCGCCCAGTTAACGCAGTTCGTTCCGAGCGCGCATGGTGCGCGAAGCGCACCGTGCGCGCACAGTGAGCACGCGGTGCGCTTCGCGCACCGCGCGCCCACTTTACGCAGTTAGTGCCATGCACACACGTTGGTCACGCGGTGCGCTGTGCGCACCGCATGCCCACATTATGCGAGATGGGCCATGTACGCACGATGCGCTTCGCGCACCGTGCGCACATGGGGGACATATTATGTGCATCGTTGTGAAATGTTTTGTTTATTGTTTTCATTTGATTGATAAGCCATGCACAAATGGTGCCCTTCGGGCACCATTTGCACATGGGGTGGGGAGAGTGTGGATACTTTTTTTTTTTTTTTTTTTTAATTTTTACCGTACGCGTAAGCGTAATCGGCGATTTTTCGAAAAATGTGGGTTGTTTGGGGGCCCGTATATCATTGCTGGGTGATTATTATCTCAATATACTGCCCCTTTACACATTTTTGGGCTTCATTTATGCTGCCCCACTCAGAGTGCGAGAGACAAAATGGCGGCCGCCGCTTCCTGGTTTCGGCCGATTCGAATGTTTACTAAGATCTAAGAGCCAATCAGAATCGCGCTCGCGCACGTCACCGTACGAGTACGGTAAGCGCACCGTAAAAATATATATATATAAATGTATATATATATATATATATATATATATATATATATTACCTACTGGCGGTCGCCAGTAGGTAGTTATAGTTAGGACCACGTTTCCATAGGAAATCCGCAACATTCTATTTTGAATAACTTTGGCGCCGGTCGACGAATCCTCGCGAATTTTTCAAAATAGGTGGGGCGCTACGCTCCGCTCCTACCCTGAAAGTCTCGGGGGGATTCGTCAAGCGGGGGCTGAGATAAAAGGGGGTCCCAAAACGCGTTTTTCCCATGCATTTTTCCATAGGACCTTTAGACAGGGCTACAGCCCGAACGGCTGAACAGAATTTAATGAAATTTGGCAGAGAGGTAGTCCCCAGGTCAAGGAAGTGCCTTTTGTAGGTTTGGTGTAAATCTGTTCAGTAGATTCTGAGAAAATAGCCTTTAAATCAATATATATATCTGTGGCAGCTTACGGTGCGCTTACCGTGCGCTTACCGTAAGCTTACCGTACGCGTACGGTGGCGTGCGCGAGCGTGATTCTGATTGGCTCTTAGTTCTTAGTAAACATTCGAATCGGTCGAAACCAGGAAGCGGCGGCCGCCATTTTCTCTCTCGCTTCCTGAGTAGGGCAGCAAAAACCAACCCCAAAAATGTGTAAAGAGGCAGTTTAATGAGATCCTAACCACCCAGCATTGATACAGGGGTCCCCAAACCACCCCCAAGCCCAAAAAAAATAAAAAAAAAAATTCGGAAAATCGCCGATTACGCTTACCGTACGCGCACGGTAAAAAATAGTAAAAAAAAAAAAATTATCCACATTCTCCCCACCCCGTGTGCAAATGGTGCCCGAAGGGCACCATCTGTGCATGGCTTATCATAGGTAGGAAGTTAACAAAGAATACATTTCACAACGATGCGCAAAATCTGTCCCCCATGTGCGCGCACCGCGTGACCACTGTGCGTGCACGGCACTAACTGCGTAAAGTGGGCGCGCGGTGCGCGAAGCGCACCGCGTGCTCACTGTGCGCGCACGGTGCACGAAGCGCACCGTGCGCGCACGGAACGAACTGCGTTAACTGGGCGCGCACGCCACGAATGGCGTAAAGTAACTTCGCATTTAAAAAACCTTGCAAATTCACTGAAAAAACCATAGGTTTCACACATGTTATAGTTAGCTGGACATTTTACTGATAAAAAACCAATGAAATTCCCCCGTTATAGTTACTGCAGGCAACTATAACTCACGCGACCGCAATCTTCTGCTGATGACATATGTGTCTTTATGAAAAAAAAATATTTGTAATATATGTAAAGCTAAAATTTAATGGAAGAAGACATGGGCAAATAAGTGTCTAAATACAGTATTAGCATCAGCAGAGGATTGCGGTCGCGTGAGTTATAGTTGCCTGCAGTAACTATAACGGGGGAATTTCATTGGTTTTTTATCAGTAAAATGTCCAGCTAACTATAACATGTGTGAAACCTATGGTTTTTTCAGTGAATATATATATGTATATATATATATAGATATGTAGATATATATCAGTAGGTAGTTATAGTTAGGACCTATTTTCCATAGGAAATCCGCAACATTCTATTTGGAATAACGTTAGCGTCGATTGATGAATCTTCGTGAAATTTTCCAAACTTTTGGCCAGCTCCGGTCCGCTCCTATCCTGAAAATTTCACGGTGATTCGTCAAGCGGGGGCCGAGAAAAAAGGGGGGTCCTAAAACGAGTTTTCCACATGCATTTTCCCATAGGACCTGTTGACGCAGCTACAGCCCGAAGTGCTGAACGGAATTACACCAAATTTGGCAAAGAGGTAGTCCTCAGTTCATACTCGTGCCTTCTGCTTAAATGGTGTAAATCCGTTCAGTAGTTCCTGAGAAAATCAAAAGTAAAATCACATATATATCTGGGCCGAGCCTAACCACACATCTCATCATGAGATCTGATTGGCTGTCAGCACTTCATCCAAGAAGTGTTGGCAGCCATCTTGGGACCAATATGCATGATAGCACCTCATTAAAAAGCCTTGCAGTTAATAGAAGGTTTTAAGACTTTAGTTACATTATAAATCATTTGTTGATGGTACCATACTCATTTTAGGAATTGTGGTGTGTTCTAAGGGGATTTTACCATGTGAAAAAGCCTTCTGCTGGGATATCATGAATCATGTTTGAGAGAAAACTATTTTCTCATGCTTTTCCCACAGAGGTTTGGAAGGTGATCTATAAGCTAAACTGAGAGCATATATTCTGTATATTCATATTATCTTTCTCAGTCATGTGAGAATGAAGTCTGACATCCTCAGTAAAACATGTACATCCAATAAGGGCAGAGACTGTCAGTTGATTCCTTTGTGTTCTACTGCAGCTTCCCAGAGTGTTCTAAAGAACAACTAGAGCGCTAACAGTCCTACTTATGACAAACGTATGGCACACCTGAAGCCATCTTGGTTGGAATAAAGTGGTAACTCTTAAAACATTTAATTTAAAAAGGAACAAAATGAGGGGGTTCATTTTGCCATAGAAAGTATGATTAGTGCTGCAGAAAGAAAAATTAGGGCACATTTAGAGTGACTTTTTAGACATAATGTAGCCTTTTGGGGACCCTTTTTAACTCATGTTATTAATGCTTGTATTTCGACTGGTCTTATTCCTACCTGGAGGAAATCGATCCTGGTCCCGATTTTTAAAAAGGGAGATAGGCACGATCCCGCTTGTTATCGACCTATCTCTCTCCTGGACTCTACGGTTAAAATAATCGGGAGAGTAATTTTATCGAGAATACAGACTTGGGCAGACGAGCATTCCATCATTAGCAACATCCAATACGGCTTTCGAAAGGGCCTGGGCACGATAGACCAGTGCCTAAATTTGGAGTTAATAATCACTAAGTATACTAAGGCCAAAAGGGGTCCTCTCTATTTGGCCTTCGTGGACTTGTCCGCGGCTTTTGATTGCGTTATCCACAACAAATTATGGCTATTATTAGAGAAGCTAGGAGTAGAATTGTCTTTGATCTCCCTAATGCGAGAATTTTACATTGATGCAAGAGCCAGGGTGCGCTTTGGGACAGGGGGTGAGTGCACTGATTGTTTTAGTATAGGGAGAGGAGTTAGGCAGGGATGTGTCCTGGCGCCCCTCCTATTTATTCTGTATATTAACAATCTAGATTTGACTTTGCAAAAGGAGCGCCAGGACGTGCCGGGGTTTGGAAATAGCCCTCTCCCTGTGTTAATGTATGCTGAAGATGCGGTGCTTATGGCCCGCACCCCCAATAGTCTCCAGATGGTTTTAAATAGTTTTGTTAATTTTATGTCTAATTTGGGACTTACAGCTAATTCGTCAAAAACATTTATTTTAAAATGTGGCCAGGGGAGCAGCAGGAGTCAGTCCTTCTTTCTTGAGAAGAACTGTTTAACCTGTACAAATACCTTTTCGTATCTGGGGGTTCTTTTTGACCGTACTGGTTCATGGTCAAAGGCTGTTAACTCTCGAAGAATGTTGTTTCATAAGGCCCTAACAGCTCTGAGCAATTTTAGTAAAAAACTAGGCAGACATCCCCCTACTGAACTAATCCACATTTACAAAGCTAAGTGTGTATCATTTGCGATTTATGGAGCAGGAATCTGGGGTTATGTAGATGTGACTTCCATACAAATGTCTGAAAATAGATTTCTTAAACATTTGCTTGCTCTCCCAGCAAGCACTTCTATTTTTAACTGTCACATGGAGCTGGGACTATCATACATAGAAAATTTTATTGGTATTCAACCATTTCTCCTCTGGCATCATATCTGGACTACAGAACAGACCAGTTTAAATCATCAAGTGATTAGACATTGTTGCGCGTTAGATGGGGTTTCTCACAGAGGATGGCTTATGTACATTAAAGATTTCTCACGAAAATTGGGCCATCCAGAATATTTTGATAACCCCAGTAGTTTGCTTAAATTAAATAGGAAAACATTGAAGCTTAGTTGCCTGCATTACCTCCAAAATATAAGACTAAATAGATCAATAAAGTCTCAGTTCGGGCACATCAAAACATTCTCACCACTTTTAAGATACAGCCTTATTTAACATATGTATCTCCTGATTTTTATAGATTTTTATTAACTCAGTTTAGGATGTTTATTGTGCACAGGTTATTTAGTTTTCCCACAATTAACGACTGGTCAAGACAACTCTCTAATTGCCCTTGTGATGGTGTTTCCGTACAATCTACCATGCATGTTTTATTTTTCTGTAAATTTTATACTTACCAGAGGAAACGATGGATAGTTCCAGTGCTTAAAACACTAGGGATGCAACAATGTCGCCCAGCTTTCTTAGTTATGCAATCCTTGGGGGAAGAGCTTATAACTTTATCGGTCACTTCATTTTTAAAGTCTGTTTTTAAATGCAGGAAGACAATTATTATGTAAGAAATTGTACTGTAAAATTTCATTTAAAATCTTCCTTACAATTTTGAGGCTAGTCCTCTTTTATCTATTAGATTTATGTGTCTTTGGTCCCTGATAGAAATGAATTAAGAAATGTGCTTTTATGATTATTTCTTTTAATCGAATAAAGCTTGATTTGATTTGATTTTTGATTTGAATGACTTCTCAAACCTCTTCTATTTCATTAAAAAATTCTGACATGCAGACTGAGACATGCACTTTCAATACCAGCAGCAGACTTCCCTGGTGAGCAGTAGCTTTACTACAGTGATCTAATAAGCAACTAGAGTGCTAACATTCTGAAATTATGGCAAATGTGTGACACATCTGAATGCCTTCTTGATGGAATCAAAGTAAAAAAATTTGCTAATTGCTAATCACGAATCCCAGGCTTTTGACCGAGTTGACAGGAGATGGAGGGCATCCCAGAGAATGTGGCTAAAAATTGGAGTTCCAGGTATTCCCTGAGCCGCCCGTGAGAATCAGCTCGGTTTTTTCTGTTTTTTACTTATGGTGGTTAGCATTCATCCAGTTGCTAATGAATATCATAGTAGACTGGAAGCTTTCCGTAGATGAAGGGGAAGAGTCAATGTTAAACACTAACTGGAGATCTTCGGCGTTGTTAAATATAACCACGTCTCTCTTTGGTAGGGCCAAAATCAAAGGAAGAATATACAAGTTAAAAAGAAGGGGAGAGAGCAAGGAGCCCTGTGGGACCCCACACGTCAGTCTCCTTTTCTCAGCCAGAAAGCTAGCGAGACGGACTGCTTGAAAGCGGTCACTGAGAAATGAAGATATCCATTTCAAAGGAGGACCCCGGATCCCGGCACTCTCGACCCGGTCGACCAACAGATGGTGGTCGACCGTATCGAAAGCAGCCGAGAGATCCAGGAGCAGCAGAGCTTGAGTGGGGCTTTGGTCAGCCCCCCTTCGTAATTCATCGAGGACTGCTTAAATAACAGACTCGGTGGAATGTTCTGATCTAAAACCAGCTTGGTGAGGGTCCAGATAGTGTGACTTCTCAACAAAAGGGCTGAGACAGTTGGCCACATGGGCTTCCAGGATTTTTCCCAAAAAGGGCAGCAGTGAGAAAGGACGAAAATTGCTGGGAATAGAAGGGTCAGTGCCTGTTTTTTTTTAAATAGGTACCACTTCTGCGCTCTTAAAAAGGTTGGGGACAATGCCCATAGTGAGGGAATTGTTGAGAAGGGACATAGGGAGCTTAGGGCAATGGAGGAAGACTTCCCGGAGGATAGAAGAAGGACAGCTGTCAGTGGGGGATCCAGAGCTAACCTTCTTAAGTAAAGAGACAAAAACCTCTTGGGTGATGAGAGGGAATTGATCCAGGCGGTGAGGATTGGTATATGAGCCACAAGGGTCGGAAAATGCAGAGGACTGAGGAATACTGGATTTGATGTTAACAATTTTCTCAATAAAATAGCTATTGAGAGAGTCACATAAGGATTGTGAAGGAGTGGGTTTTGCGATAATGCGGTCAGGTTTTACAAGTTCATCCACTATTGTAAAAATGTCCTTGGCCTTGTTAGTGGATACCACGATTTTTAAAGAAAAATATTCATCTTTAGTCCCGATAATGGCGCTTGTGTAATCTTTAAGTGCTGCCATAAAGATGGTCTTTTTATGGGGGCAGTAGTCCTGTCTCCACTTCCGTTCAGTTTGTCGCAAGGCCAATTTCATGGCCTTCAAATTGTCAGAAAACCAACACTGTGCGTCGTGGGGCCTTTTATTTTTAATTGTCTTCAAAGGAGCAAAACTGTATCTGGCAGATTCCAACCAAGTGTTAATGTTTTCTGCCTGGATGTGAGGGGAAACAATCAGACCAGAGGGTTTAGATGCAGCTAATATTTATGAGTTACTGGTAGGTAAAGATGCTAAAAAGATTTACTTAAGGTTTACCAAGCCTAGTTACTACAAGAAGGTGAGATTTAAGACTTTATTAGCAGCAGGTCAGGTGTGGAAGACGATAAAAAGAAAGATGGGTATAGGGAGAATAAATTATTATACCCCCTATACATTAATCCAGCACTACCAATAGTCTTTCACGATAATACAATGAAACGGTGGAAGAAGTGATTGGGGACTTAGTTGATGTAACTGGATTCAGGTCATTTTCAGAGATACAAAATAGATATGGGTGGACAGGAAAGATTTTTTTCAAATATTTACAGGTATGTAGTTACTGGGGAAGAAAACAGGAAGCCCAAATGGGTTAGCCTAGAATACCTTTATTGACAGGCTAAGGAACGAAGAAGGGTGTACCATCAGCAGAATCTATAGCGAGTTGATCGCCAATCAGCCAGACGACCTTGAGAGACAGGCCGAAAAATAGGACCAAAGGCGTGGGATAAAAGGATCCGGTTTTCTCGGTTCCTTAGATAAGGGACACAATATACTCTGTTCATCAAAACTACAGGCGCAGCAATTTAAAACGATTTTCGACTTGTACTATACACCAGACAAAATAGCAAAGTGGGGGGATCTGTGGGTATTAGTTGCCCCCGTTGCCAAGCCGCCAGGGCAGATGTGGTGCACACGTTTTCGACCTGCCCGCGGCTGGATGTCCTTAAGAAAGATTTAGAACAGTTCCTAGAGGTAACCCTGAAGGTGTATATGGTTTTAACCCCAGAGGTAATGCTACTGGGGGTAAGTAGCTCAGGATCAGATGGTACCCAACCATACTTTATGTTCCTGGCGATGGCAGTGGTTAAAATCTGTATTGCCACTGCTTGGTTAGACCCGGTGGCCCCATCCTTTTTGCAATGACTTGCTCGGCTCCTCTCCACTTTTAGTTTGAAGAAAGAAATCTATAAAAGAAAAGGCCAACAGACCCAAAAACTGGGAAAAATATGGGCTCCAATCTATCGGTAGAAGGCGAAGTTTGGGGGTCCCTGAAATAATAATGAATTGAAATTTTGTATATGAAAACAATGCTGCTATAAATGTATAAGTTTTTACCCCAATGCTTACTTTATCACTATGTAATCTCTCTGAATAATTGTCTGGATATGAATTTATTTGTGTGCCCCGGTTGCTGTGCTTTTAACGTCAGTGGAGAGGGAAAAGGAACTACCTACCATAATTAGTGCCTTAAAATCATCCCATTCACTGGTAAAAGCTCTAGCCTGGAAATGCAACTGCAAAATTGCTGCCCCTGCATTCACTCACTAAATTAAAAATGAAGGAAAACTTGTGCAAACTATAATTAGCCATAGAACCCTAAAAGCTAGGAGATAACAAGCTGTTAAATGCCTCCGGAAGGCTACCTGATCAAAACCTGTACGGGTGTGGCTTCTATTACATCCATTATCTTGAGTGGAGAAGTAGGCGCCACGGACAGGGATAGGGGAATGTTTGTCCTCTTTGTTTCAGTATTCCTGTGCTGCTTGAAAATACAGGTCCTTGCTTTGGTTTCCCGTGGCTCCGCACTGTGTGGACAAAACGCCCACACTCCATGCAGGAAACACCTTACCAATGTAGAGTAACATAATGCAGTGTCCTGGGCTGCCTCGTGTTACTCTAGATTTACTAAGCTACACAGAACAAGGTCAGGTGGCTTTGCCTAGCTTAATAAATCAGACTCACCGGCTTTTATTTCCTTGCATCACCTTGCATGCCCTCAGTTAATCTCTGTTCCTGATGGCTCTGTAATGTCCCTGTATCCTTAATTTCAGAATTCTGCTCATGCTGCCCACATAGATTGATTGAAAGTTACATACAATCACATATATCACATATGTACTATTAGGGTTTATAAATTAATTTTTTAAGTATCTTCGCACTGAGTTGTAACAGAAGGCTTTGAATTTATAGCTCCCCAACTGGCATACATTACATTCTGAGCTGGTAAAACTGCCATTGGGGTGTGCAGGTATCCAGCTGTCAGTTCTGTTAAAAAATAGGAGGTGTGTAGCTACACGTGACTAAATTCCTGACCGTGACCCCTCTTCTATAGGTCATTAACAGATTCTCTATGAGTGTATTGGCCCGACCCGATGATCCCAAAATAAGTCCTCCATGTCGTTGTAAGATCTTAAAGACCTCATTATGTTCAACACCGAATGTCACCACAAATGCAACCCTTCTTCCCCCGGCCATTCGGTTCTTTTTCCTTAAAGTTGTACTCCTGCTGACTCCTGAAATTATATTTTCGGCCTGTTTCAAGACTTGATTGCCACAACCTCTTGTTTTTAGTCTGTTTTTTAAACCTTGGATTTCCTTTCTGTAATCTGTGTACTCACTACATTTGCGCCTTATCCTAATCATTTCTCCATAGGGGATACTGTTAATGACATACTTGGGATATGTACCACCTGCTTTCAGTATATCTGTACATATGTGATATATGTGATTGTATGTAGCTGTCAATCAATCTATGTGGGCAGCACAATCAGGATGCTCAAATTAAGCATACAGGAACATCAGAGAGCCACCAGGAACAGAGATGCTAGAAGTCCTATTTTTCATCATATGAAAGAAATGCATCCTAGCAGCTTTAGCTTTACTCTTTGTGATATCCAAAGAATGGACCCCAACTCCACAGGGGGTGATGAGGAATTAGGTCTTAGACAAAATGAGGCTAAATGGATAGCAAGGCTGAGATCAGTGGAGGAGTGTCTGAATACAGAAAATGAACACCACTATTTACTGTAAAACTCAGTATAAGGTGGAACTTTGCTAACCATGTGGGAGATGGTGAGCCATCTCACATAAGAATGTACACATGGATTTTAGATACACCCGATTTAGGATAAGGAAAGAACAACAAGGTTGGAGTCTCTGTTGATAATGCAATAACAAGATTGGTTGTTTCCTTAATGTTTATAGCTGGACATTCCTATACACAAAGAGGTAAAGGAAGAGTAGACACAATAGCAAAAAGCAACCGGATATCCTATATGGTTTACATAGTTATGATGATTTTCCAGCTAGAGCATGAAGTCATATTGGATGGAGATAAAATTTGATACATTTGAGATATCGAAAGAATTTTCTAATTTGCAGTAGATTCAAAGAATGAAAAAGCATTAGACAGTATAATAAAAAAATACACAAATGTTGGGATGCCGTATGTAAATATTGCTATAGTCCCACACACATAGACTTGAATAAGATAAGACATAACAGTTGGACAGCATATATTGTTTTTGAACTATCTGGACGCAACAGGCACTCCACTGTAATTGTCAAGGACAAGGTTTGTACCATAAATTAAATAGGCTTGAGTGACATTAAGATGGGGCTGGCCTGTCACTTTAAATACATTGCACACTGTGGGAGTTGAAGGATGAAGCATATACATTTGATTTTGGCGAATAACCAGTTTTGATGCTGTCCCATCGCCTGTTTGGCGTAATGCTTACAAAAAGACTAAGCACTATATTGTAATTGGCAACGCACTAAGATATCTATAATGAGCAATTTTGGACTGTTGTGGGGTGGAGCACCATAATACAGTTAGAGACTCTCCTTCAGTACATTGTTTCAGTAAGGATATCAAGTTCGGGGTAGAATATACATAGGCAATGTGTTTTAGTGAGGAATTTCAAAATGATGCCCATGGTGACTGAGATTACATCGTGTCATAACAGAGCCCAGGTGTGGGACATAAAACGGAGTAGGTTTGGGCTTTCAGAGTTGTGGCGCGCACATGGCGTCCTTGATACTGATAGGAAGCAAGGTCATCTTTATACCCTATGTACAAAGAACTATGAAGTAAGTAGAAAGACTAGACATGCAGTTCAATCGTAGGCAGGTGAGTATGGTTGTGCTATTGTGAAGGAGACATGGGTGGGGAGAGTTGTTTACGGTGCACTTCTGGGTTGCACGCTTTATTGCCACTAGGGTGCAGTGTCTGGAGCTGGTGGACAGTGTGGTCCCAACAGGTGGAAGCGCTACACAAGACTGCTCTTATAATTACGATAAACTGCGGTCTTGCAACCAGCACGCTGTGCTGGAAACATCCCCTGGTGAGTGGGGGCAGTGGCATAACAAAACTTCAGGGGGCCCCCCTGCAAGGTAAGTGGACTCTATCAGAAGTTCTCCGGCAAAGTGCCGTGCTGAGAGGACCCCCGCACTGTGGGGACTGCGGGGCCTGTGTTGCACCCCTGAGTGGGGGCTATACACTAGAGGGTCTAGGAGGGTCGGGATCACTACAACCGGCCAAGAATTTCCCGAGTGAGGGGATGAATAATGAACCGGATGGTTTGGGCAAGCTAGTAACGTGGAGCTATCTACTCCACAACTGTCTCGGCCGCCATCTTTGCTGAAAGCTGAATCATCAACCTAATGTACTAAAGCGCAGGTTTCAATGAAGTTGGTGTTTTTTCCATTCTCATTACAATATATTTTATTTTTCCTCTTCTATCCTCTATTAACTCATTTTTTATTTTTCTCTTTTACCTCCCTCTGTATGCACTCTATTTCTCTCTGTACACTAACTTTCCCTTGCTCTTTCTCTTGCATAACTCTTTCATCCCTCTAGCTTCACATCTCTTTCGTTTCATTATGTCTGATCATCCTATGTTTTCCCATTCTTTTCCCAGCCTTTCACATTCTTTACATTGTCTTTGTCATTGATATTATCTAATTTTTCTCTCCCATCCCATCGCCATATTTCTATTGTGCTTTTCCAATCTCCTTTACATTATTTCCCTCACTATATCTGTGCTTCCTTTATGCTATCACTTTTGTATCCCCTTGGTCTATTTTCTCACCTTTCCCATTCGTTCTCTCCTTTTTTCTCTCCTTTTTATCCCCACCATCTCTCTCTTCTCTATCACCTTTCCAGCTGTCCTCCACCCTACAGCTCCTCATTATCTCTTCCTTACCGCAGGTGTCACCTTCATACTTTCTTGCCGTTTTTCTTTTCATTCCCACCACGGACTCCTTTTTCCCTCCTCTATAACCCATTTATACTTTAGTTAGTCTAGTTCTCCTTCTTTTTTCTATCTCTTTCTCTCTTTTTCATGCTGAACCCTATGTATACAGCCTCTGAATGTCTGCTCAGCTCTGCTCTAATTTCTGGCTTTCCCAGTGGTGCGCCCTATCTGTCTCGCTCTCCTTGACTATCGTCCACTCGCCCCCGATGAAACAGTCAACAGAGCAAGCAGGAGACAATCCCAATGAACAACAACATTCTAATTGAAAGGATGGTCTCTTAAATAAACTACAGCTGGTGCCATGCACTCTGCACTGACTCTTGCCTCTGAACGGCAGTGCCGCCATTTCAGTGTCTGCCTCACTGAGAGCTATTAGTGGTCCCAGAGCTGTCTCATCTAGCACTATGCTCTCCCTCTATCTGGCACAGGCCAGATCAATGGGTGAAGACATTGTCTCTTCCAGTACTGCTGACTCAACAGATGTATTGTAGCTCACAGTTCCATTGATCCTGGATCCCTTGCCTCAAGCTCTCATTGTCTGTCTTCCAGCCCCCAAGGTTGTATTCATTTTCTCCAGAGTCTCTTCAATTGTGTCTCCTTGTGGACAGACAGGGTCCGTGACTCAGTGCTATTTGTCCTGCCCCCCCCAACTTGTGCCCCACCACAACAGCAGCCGAATGTACCATGAGATGACACTGAAAATACAACACACGTTCATTTGCCCTACTGATACTTTGCATTGCAAAGCAGTGTTGTTTGTTTAAAATGCTCAAATCTAACTTTGTATGCATGTGTGTACTAATATCTAAATATAAATTTAGAGATACATACATGCAAAGGCAGATTTAAACATTGTAAACAAAAATAAACGTGTGTGTGTGTCTGTCTGTGTGTGTGTGCGTGTATCTGTGTGTGTAAAAAAATTGTAAATTGATACTTGTATAGCGCACTACTCACCCGCAAGGGTCTCAAGGCGCTTGTACGAATACCGCTGTGGAACCCATCCTGGCTTTCCCTGTGAGGTGTCCACTCCTGGGCACCCCCAAGGTGGAGGCCAGGCATCCTTAGCATTGTGGGGGCCGTTGTGGAGATTAAGCAAGCTATTGCCCAGAGTTGCAGAGTGGGACTCGATGATTGGAATAGGCACTGAGGCGAGAATTATCAGGTCCGTGGAATTTTGAGCCCAAGACCCGCCGAGGCGGGGAATTGAACCCTGGTCCCGGGCCAGACCTCTGCATCAGGGTCTGCTGCTCTAACCGTGTGTGTGCGTGTGTGTGTGTGTGTGTGTGTTTTGTATGTGGCCGCACCAGTTTCTCTATGGCTTAATGTGAGCACTTCTAAAATTCAACCCTAAGTATTTAATTGTTTGTTTGACTAGTGGTACTTTAAACAGTGCATGAAATAAAAACACATTGAAAAAATAATGTAGATGTATGTGAGATATGGGTGATTGCGGTTTGAATAACGAATTCAAAATACTTGTTTAAGGGTTCTCATTCATTATAAGAGATTCTGATACCTATTCAATGCATTTGCATAATTTGAAATGAATCACATGCCTTGCCTACACAACACCTCCCTTTGGTTAATTGAAGGGAACGCTATGCCTGCATTTAACTGTTGCAAAAAATGTCATGCCTGTCCCCTTTCAACAGACCTGTAACAAAACAAGATTACTGTGTAAGGCACAACCATGCTAGTCCTTAACAAAAAAAGTTGGTGTTGGAGGAGAGTCTGTTGTGGGAGGGGGTTCACTTTGATAGAGCGCTTTCAGCACTCTATATTGTATGGGTGCACTATATTCATGATTAAGATGCACTCACATGTAGTTTATTGTTTGCAGTGTTTTATGATAATTAAGATGTACTTAGTGGAACCATTTAAACATTAATGGTAGTGAATATATTCAAGTAGGATCGAATATGAATTGAGATTCCTGAATGTATAAGATACAAGATGATATTATATTCATATAATGTAACTGTGATTAGTTTAAGTTGCCCGAGTCTGGGCCTAAAATCGCAGATTGTTTTTAGTTTCACATCTCCTTGGTCTCTCGAGAAATAAAAAAATTAAATACACGTTGTGTTAAAAAACAGAGTGTTCTCATCCTACTGCAGGTGCCGGAATGCAAACTAATTATTTTCAGATTGAAGGAGATACCCGGAATGTCTTTGAAGATGGCTGAAATGCGAAAGGGAGAATGTCTTCCCTGTCTGGCCTATCTGGGAACCAAGGCCATCCGAACAAAGAAGGTTCATCATGCCCCTGGCTGGAGAATCACCACACCGACAAAGTTGCAAGGGAAAGTTTCTGATGACGTATTATTAGTCGAATCCCATGTTTTTGTATGATGCGCAGGGACAGAAAAACCATACTTCTGCTAGCTTTCGGAGAAGAAGGCTTTCGGAGAAGAAGGAGTGTCATAGAGCAA
Organism: Triturus cristatus; assembly: GCF_964204655.1. Taxonomy (NCBI): domain Eukaryota; kingdom Metazoa; phylum Chordata; class Amphibia; order Caudata; family Salamandridae; genus Triturus; species Triturus cristatus. The sequence continues at coordinate 1,283,849,438 of NC_140585.1, forward strand.
GCTCCAAGCCTTAAGCTTATCAACCTATTTGACGTAAGTACTTCTTAGGAAGTGAACACATGCTGACACCTTTGGGAAATGATGGAAGGGCATAGGCAGGACCTCCATTAGAGCAGAGTAGGGAAAGATATTTATTTCTTCCTAATGAAAAGGGACCTGGACTCCACATCTATTCTTTGTTGTATTCTAATTTTGGAGTTTACTATCTTTTACCTTTTGTGCCGAATAACCTATATTCGTAGACTCGGCTCAGTATGGATCTTTTTGTATCTATATACTTTGAGTCTTTGCTGTGTCTACATCCAATTGTTTTTGGCCTTATAATAAATCGACAAAACTGAAGTTCGGAGTCTTTGGTCCTTTAAGGCATGTTTTATTGAAAGTATAATCCTGAATTGTTTTGTTCCCCTCAACCACTTTTAGTAGGTAAATAAAAGACCATCTGCGCCAAATCTGGTGAGGAAGATAAGGGGTGCAATTTGGCGTAATCAACTTCCTTAGCGCTCACCCACCACAATCACCCCTTCAACTACTTCACCACTCATTAAACATTCGAGCTATCTTTTGAACTCTCCACTGCCTCCTAGCAGAGTCCTGGTTATGTTTCTGGAGTTGCATTCATCCTTGGCCCAGTGTTGCCGCCTGATGTTTTTTTTTACAGGCGTGAGCGGCAGGTATTTTCTATCCTTATCAGTACATACTTTAACACGTACTATACGAAGAAAACAAGTTACATCTGTTATACAGCTGCCCTGTTGACCCCTGATTAATCATTTAAATACCAAAAGACTGAAAGGACATATTAAAATGAATATAGATGTTTTCATATGAATTTCTACTTTGGAATCATGTCTGGGCCAAACGTGAACACATTGCTAGTATTTGTCTCTGAAAAAGGTGCAGACCCAATACATTCTGTGCAGTCTCTTCCGAGCTCAGACAGCAGTGCTCTGTGGAGGACACTCTAAGGGGGGAGGGAGGGTGGGAGGGGGCTTCTACCCACTCTTGTAAAGGGTCTGGCACACTCTGAGTGAAAGAGAAGCAAATAGGTTGTAAATGTGTTTCTCTCCACTTCTGGGCCAGCCCATATCAGCTCAGAGCAGGCTGCACACTGGAGCTGGTGTAGAGAGGCACACACCCAGGACTGACAAGATGGGGAACCTCCCTTAATATATAGAAGAATGGGAGGCTGTGGGGGTGTCTGTTACGCCCCTGCTAACCCACATTCCAGCGGGTATCCCTGTGTGACAAGCTAGGAAACGATCTGCATTAGTGGGAGGGCACAGGGAGCACGTTTATGCATGATGCAGAATTGTCTTTTCTGGTGTAATGTTTTTTACATTATTATTGTTTTCTCCAATGTTCACGAATATTGGGGGGAGAGGCAAGGGGAAGTATGCTTGGTGCACATACATCATCAACATTTTATGTTCATCAGGTAATCACGAGCATTAAACAAGTAGATACAATACGAACACAAGTCCACTGATGAGACACATTTTCACATATTCCTTCAAAATGGCTGGATTAAAATTCACAAAACCAAGAAAGGGCACTGAAGGATATGACACCGAGCTATTAAAATTTGATGAGTTCCCTTTCAGCAATTTTAAAGTTATTAACAAAGAGGACTGCCAATAACAGAATGAATGTTCTTTGGGAAAGTGACTTGTTTTTGGACACCTAATAGTTTATGATCCATTAGACCAATCTACACCACATTTGGCAAGTGCAAGGCTTGAATTCTGAACACCGTTCCCCAGAATTAGTGCAAATTGATAATTGCGGCCAAAGTATGTAGGGGCGCAACAATGTGATTCTGTGTGAATTGAGGTGTCAACCTAAACTAAAAGCGTACAACTGCACCACAGTAATCAAGTCACTTTCAAAGTCCAGGAGGAAACAACAGACCAAAACTGATTAATTAAAACCAAATAACAGACTAGCAAATCGGCAGATTATCCAGGTATTGTAAGATCATGTTCCCTTGTGTTTTGAAAGAAATGAGAAAATCGTGGAAACTGACACAGACATATCATCAGTAGGAAGCAAGATGGCTCTGAAGTGATTGAAGGTAAATGGCTTCATATCAATAACACAAAGGCATGCCTTGTGGGGGTGCACACATTAAGAGTGATTGAAGCAATCACTTGCAGTGATGACGAGGAAGGGTGCATCCATCACCGAGATGGGATCAAAAATGTTCACAGAGAAACTGCATTAGACACGGGTTCTGTGCAGAGTGAAACATAAGGGAGAGGCGAGAAATTGCCAGGTTAATCAAGGCAGGACAAAGGCCGGAGCAGCAAAAAGCTCCGACGCAGCTACTCATTGGATGGCCGGATGGGGCTTTTCCCAAAAATCATTATGTCCCAATGATTGGATGTTTGTCCGGTCAAGATCTTTCCTGACATACATGGTAACCTTCTTGCTTGTCACACTTCATCATGTTCAAGTGATTGCTGCGCGCGATACTTCAATGTGTAATGGTGTGAAAGCTTTCTGAGGCTGCTTCACTCTATCGGAAGCAATCGCAAAGGCGATGCTGCATCAAGGGCTGAGACTGGGGGGACAGACTAACCCACGCATGCCTTCCTCGGCCATCAATCAAGCAGAGGTCGCATCTAAGGATACTGGTCCATGCCTTTCAGTTTCTAAGGAAACATGAATCAATACCCATGGTTTTAATACAGTGATGCTTTAAAATGGATACGGCGCCATGCCTGATCAGGCTTGCTTGTAGTGTGTGATATTGTTTTTACAAAGCAGGACAGATCAATTGACTGCCCAGAGTGATGCAGAAACAGTTCAACTAGGATGGAATCCATCTTATCTGTGACAAGTGCAAGTCTTAAGTCTAAACTGAAAAACAGTGCCACTGACGAAAAAAATCGCTTTTGAGAAAGCTTCAAAAACAGCACAGATGTTTTACCTGACAGTTAAAAAGTAAATGTGAGAAATTCGTCTGTAAAAAATGCATTCTATGCACAATGGCATCTTCCAGTTTTTGCAGGAAAGAGACACCATGATCACAGCATAAAGTGTTGTCAGTTCACATGCCTAAGGAAGGAATTGAAGAAACGTCGTGAGCCTACAGAATGGATAAATGTGTTTAATGATTAATGTACCCACAAAAATGAAACCATATAAACGAGAATCGTCCAATCTCGGTGGAATTAGATATCCATTTGATTCTAATGCCACGTTTTTGTCGTTTCTAATTGATGTAAAAATAATACGTTTTACTAGCACCCAATCTAATGGGGGCTCAGAGCCACCAGGTTCGAAAGCTGAAAGATTGGAATAGCCATTTAGAGGCTGCAAGTTGTGACCTGCAGTTACATAGAAACGTCAGCAGCGAGGGCTTAAGTCACTGAACCATCGTGCAGGGTCGATACAAATAAAATAATGTGTGCTGCTGGAAGAAACTGTACCGGAATGAATGAAGGTGCACAAAGACCCCAGAGAACTTAACCTAAAATGGCCTTCATGCTTTGCAATAGACAGGCTGCAGCAGCAAACATCAGACATTTCAACAATGGCTGCCATTTTGTAAACACACAACCCATCGTAAAACATTTCCAAGTCATGTAGAACATGAACGCGTCACCCCTACTAGTCCAGTAGAAGTATTCCTGTTCCAGTCTTGCTTTGTGAAAGGTACCCGCTGTTTTCTACAACCTACAATCACAATGCATCTTATTGACTATGGCATCTGGCTACAAACAGAACATACACACATTTTGAGTTCAATCTCATTTGCAGCTACTTACCTTGTACAGGACCAATCCAACCTCAAACACCAGCCTCTGAATCTTTCTTTGGATATTGCTGGATGCGGCTATCCTGCACCTCCTGTTGAACCAGACAGAGCTACCAGACACAAGTATCCACCGGTCATTACCAGAGACCTCTGCATACCACTAGTATACCAGGCCAGTGTGAAAAACACCCCAAATGCACAGGTGTACCAAGATCCTGTACCTTTTCCAGCAGAAAGCTTACACCAGAGAGGGGAGGACTTGGTGCCATTGGTGAACGCTCATCTGGCTGTCTACCCTATATAGAGTTTGCAGACAGATTTATAAAATTATGAAAATTCATGCAGTATTCAAAAAAGTTACTGGAGGCTGCTTCAATGCCACGCCGCAAAAATGCAAAACATGAATGCAAAAAAAGCTGCGATGAGGCCAAGCGTGATACAAAAAGCTGCGAAAAACAGCCACAGGCCTGCAAATCCCACGCGTCTGCGGGAAAATGCCCTATAAAAGAAAGGAAAAAAACACCAAAACCAAGTCAAACTGCATAGCACCATGGATGCACCCGGACAGAGTGCAGAGGACAAGCAGAACTCCACAAGACCCACGGAGGACCAGCATGGAACTCCGTGTTCAGGGAAGGGCAAGGAGAAGATGAAGAGGAAGACGGGGTTCAGTCCGCAGGAAGACCGTATCATCATCACAGAGGTGATAGAACACCATCAACAACTGTTTGGCACCTCCACTGCGGCACTGGCAACCCAAACGGAAATATGGCAGTCCATCGCCACCAAAGTCAATGCAGTCGGAGTGTCGAGGAGGTCAATGGAGGAGGTCAAGAGGCGCAGGCATGATGTGAAAAGGCAGACCAAACAGAAACTCGCCGCCAACAGGAAGGCAGCAACGGCGACTGGAGGTGGGAGTCTTGCGACACAGGAGGAGCTGGATGAGCTGGGGGAAATGGTGGCCACAGTCAGCAGTGTGGAGACGGTGGCAGGATTTGGGGGCCTGGACACAGTTCGATATGACCTGACCCAACAGCAACAGGGGGAGTAACAACCAGGGACTGGGGGAGCGGGGAGAGATAGGCACAATGGCACACATGCACAATTATGTGTAGCACACTGCACACCCACAATGATTGTGGAACATGTCCCGGATAGCCTTGGCACACTGCAGCACACATAGAAACACCAAGTAGGCCTTCGTCCACAATGTGCGCTAAAGGGGCCCCCTCCCTATCACCAATACCACAACCTACCCATGCACATGTGCTGAATCCAGCAAAGCAGCGGCTCTGTGAGCCACACTGACTATGCAAGTGACACTGCATGCCCAATAGCATGGCAGCAGCCCAAAAACATAACATGGTTCACGAATCAACATGGAGGTGGCCCAGTGCGGGTTACATACGTAAAGGAACAGGTCACACTCTGACATATCCATGTGGACCCACAACCCATGCGTACAATACACACAGCACACAAACAATGCACCAGGCCACAAAATCTGTCCAAGGGTACATATGACCCAAGTCGCAAACAATTCAGCCCTCAAAAAGCACACAATTCAAAGGCACCCCGCCTCGAAGGGAGATGGGTACACGAAATCAGAGCTGCAGGAGCAAATCCCCCACAATGCAGCACACACACATAGCAATCACAGAACATCAGCAATGACGGCAATGTGGTACGAAGTGCAACATCAACACCACAGGACAGAGCACACAACAGGTTCCGCTCGTGCGTAGTAACTGTCCACTCACATTTGGCATTGCCTGACACTGTGTGATGATAATGTACGGGTACTACCACACATCCGTCATGTAGTCGAAAAACACACTGACTGCCATCAAACAGCCAGCTCCACCAAAACAGTCACAATGTACATTGGTATGCAGATACTGCTCGACCTGTCAGCGGCGTTTGACACGGTATCCCACGACTGCCTGCTGAACATACTCCTGAATAAAAGAAGTTCAATCTACAGCACTGAATTGGATTCAATCCTTCCTAAGCAACCGTACCCAGGCAGAGCATATGGGCCAGTTCCACTCAAAACCCAATCCCATCTGCTGTGGGGTCCCTCAGGGGGCCTCACTGAGCCCCACTCTTTTCAATGTCTATATTTCATCGCTGGCTGACATTGGAAGGAAGTGGGGCATTGGCATCTGCTCTTATGCTGATGATACACAGCTGATGGTGACTATGAATGAAGGGCCTGAGATAACCAAAAAAAAGCTACATGACTGCCTCTCCGAGATGGCCCAATGGATGCACAACCATTGTTTAAAACTAAACGCCGGCAAATCTGAGATCCTCCTGTTCGGTGGAGCCAAACGTGTGTGGGATGCCACATGGTGGCCACCTTCACTGGGATTGGCCCCCATTCCCAAACAACACACTAGAAATCTGGGAATCATTATGGACGATGCCCTGTCCATGAAGGATCATGTCCGCTCCCTTTGGGGCAAGGGCTTTGCTATGCTAAAACTCCTCGCAAGGATATTTCCTTGGATACCCCTGGACTGTAGACGCTCAGTCACACAGGCACTATTGGTCAGCCGCCTGGACTATGGCAACGCACTATTCGAAGGGATGAATGAACAACTATTCTACCGTCTACAGGTCTTGCAAAATCAAGCGGCCAAACTGGTCTGTAATAAAGGCAAACGAGACTCGGCATCGGAATGCCTAAAGAAACTCCACTGGCTTCCGATGCGTCAGAGGTCTGCCTTTAAACTGCTTAGCCATGCGCATAGAGCTTTATATAAAACGGGCCCTACAATTCTTCAAGGGAAAATCGAGTTCTATGTTCCCAATAGGAATCTACGGTCGAGCCATTCAGCCCTGGCCAAACCCAAACGAATCTATAAAGTCAGAACAGGCGGTTGCGCTTTTTCCTACCTGGCGGCCAAAAGGTGGAATGATCTACCTACCGACCTAAGACACACCATAAACTACTTCCAGTTCCGGAAAAAACGGAAAACACATCTTTTCCCCAAAACATAACCTTCCAGCATATGCCTTCAGTAGTCTCTCTTGGTTCATAGCGCCGTGATATCCCTTGGGATGAGTGTCGCGCTCTACAAATACCGCAAATAAATACATGTAAACATCTGCAAATATTCAACATACATGTGAAACTCTGTTAACCTGCATCTCCCCTTTACGTTGCAGAGGGACAAACAACACCTCCTGCAGAGCACACCACACTTCTCATCATTGATGATGAAGAGGACAACCTGCACATATGTCAAGACACCCTCCAACAAATAATGGACAGTCTCTGCACCCCATCCCCAGGAGCAGGGCAGGCCAGCTGCCTAACCCCACCACCTGCACAGACCTCACAGCAGGAAACACACACCACCACGGCTGTCTACCAGGACCCCCGCCCAATACATGGAATTCCAATGGCGTGTGTTGGGTTGCCAGGTGGAGTTGGCTGATCAGCTGCGGGTGGGTTTTGAGCTCGTGGCAGCCAAACTCGATGGCATACGTGGGTGTCTGAGTCCCATCAGCGACCACCTACAGTCCCTATCGGACACCCCCTGTTTGCACCATGCTCCCCCACAGACCTTGGCTGACCTCGCTGGGGCCATTAATCGGATATAAGAAATGTCTGGTCAGACAGGCACCAGCGATGACAGCACAGAGTTGGCACAGATGCGGAGGTCAATGGAGACCATGGAGCAGATGCAGGCTAGAAGTATGGCTGCCACGGCTGGACACTAGCAAGTAGTAGCAGGGAACTTCAATGCCCTGCAGTTCATCATCTTGCCATTGCTGCCACTGAGCCTGTCCCAGATGACTGCAGCAGGAACATCGACACACACAGCTCTGACCCCTGATGTGTCAGTGGCACACAGTGATGCAGCCCCATCACCTTCGCAGTCTGATGTGTCAGTGGTACAGTGATGCAGCCATTACCCCGCCACACACACCGGACACATCGGACACAGAACCAGTATCAGGGGAGTAAGATGGGGATGGTAATTACTATGTGAGGAAGGAGGCAGTAGCATCCATCACCGCCACATGGCCTGTCCCTGCCTGGTTCTGACCTATGCTTCATGCCCTGGGGCAATACCTTCCACTGACCCCTGGAACATTCTGCGACATTCACCCGGACCCCGACACGGACTGCCATATCTTCACCGCAGGACAATTACACAGCAATCCTGCTGCGGACTGCACTCCCCCGCTTCAAAATCACTTTTCAATCCCCAAAGGACTCTGGTTGGCCCACCAATGGGCTTTCATGTAATGTGGGCTTGGATGGTCATGTACAGCTCCGTAAATCACCAGAATGTGAATAAAACATTCTAAATCACACAGATGTGTCATGACTGTGTTCACTCACGTATGGAAGTAAGGCTGGATGTAGGGACAATGATTGCACATGAAGGTACACCCTGTTAACTGACATCTATGCGCATGTTTATCCCTGAGACACATGGCCAATTGGATGACTGTGAAGGTGAGTACTAGCTATGTCCCCATTGCACATCAACAACAACCTCACAACCCCCCAACGTAGGCACACGTCCATGTATTGAATAGGGCTGTGTGTAGGAATGACCAAATCGGTAGCAGGCCAGAAGTGGTGTCCTACATCACATGTAACAACTGAACTTCACGTCGCACACCTACCCACACACATCTGTGTGGACACGTCCTGTTATTATTCATAACATTAGTCCACAAGGTCTGAGTTTGGACACCATACTCACATTGCGGAAGTCACGTAAGTGCACAGGTCGGCCAGCAACTATTCCAAAATAATGTCTGGCTCACAGAGGTGGAGCTTGCAAAAGGGAGCCAGTCCCATTGTACATGCATCAGTCAAAACCTCCCTGTGTAGGGTTGATGCTCATTGTGGCACATGAGTGGACAATCTAATCAACACTCATCACAGTTAGACACCACTGGAGTTGCATAGACTTTATTGGCATGTGCGTGTCAGTACGGACGAGGCAAAGGCCGCAACAGGCAGGGACATGCTCAAGACACTTACTCGCAGCATGGGAACATGTTGAGGTACAGAAAATGGTGAGGCAAAAATGGACAACAATCATCACGGATGGCAACGGTCTCAGCCCACCTTGCCATGCTGGACGAGTCATGTGTTGTTTGGCGTCTGCCCATTGCCCCGTGTGAGGGGGCACGACTCACTGCCCATGGGGTCTGCATAGTGCTCTGACACCGGAGTGCGCCGACTGTCTACTCTGCTGACAGTGATCAGGTGAAAGGGTCCGACAGGTTCACATTTTGTGCTACATTGCCATGTGTGTACTCTGTCCCCAGCAGTGTGTCCGAATTGGTAACGTTGCCAAACAACGCTGTGTTGCTCTGACCATGGACCTGCATCACCTGGCACAGGTGTGTGTACACACGCGTAGTTCCACATACATGCATCCAGAGTCCTGACGAAGGCAGACATGTCCTCTGTTGTGGTGGAATATGTGAGCATTCCCCACGATGCAACAAGGTGTTGGGACCTGTGCTGTGGGAGACAATCCGTTGTAACTGCAGGAACGTAGTTACTCGTCCATGAATGCCCACGCAGCTTCATATGCAATGTGTTCCAATAGTACGTCGTTGTCGTGTTCAAGGGACACCAGGGCGAGCCAATCCATTAACTGGTCCAGGCAGGTGTGCTCAGCCCACGCCATTTCACCAATCCGCAACACAGTCCAATAGGGGAGTGCCTCGATGTGATCACTGCACACGATAAATTGTGCAACCTCCCATGCACAACTGCCAACACATATGCAGTATGTCAAGGAATCCCATGCATGGCTGTCTCGGGTACACTTCTGTTCGTGATCCAAAAGTGGGTGCACGCACAAGTCATAGTCCAATTCATCTACGATTGTGTTGGATAGGCAGACATCCATGGGACACTCGAGTGTGCATGTTCGGCAGTGGAACCAGGGCTTGATGCAGGTGACATTGGCAAGGCAGAAGCTCAGCCGGTAACTGATCTGCAGCACTGCCAGTGGCCGTGCGCCCAGTAAATTCAGCATACATGCAAGGTACTGTTCCACATGACGGGGGTTGTGCATGTGCCCGGGATGGCCTGCCATTGCATTGGTGCGTCGCGTGGAACCGGCACTCTTCTGAACTGCGGCAGTTGTGTGGAGGATATGCCACAGCTCTGAGTAATGATTCAAATGTGTGTGCAACGTTGGGGAGAATGTTATGTTATGTTATGTTATGTTATATGCACTTGTAGCGCGCACAGATGCTCCGAAGAGTGTCCCGGCGCGAACCCAACAAGGATAACACAGCCAAAGAAAAGAGAACTAAAACAGGAGGGTTTTCAAATGCTTTTTAAAAGTAACAGGATCTTTAATACCCCTCAGAGTCAATGGCAGAGCATTCCAAGCCTGAGCCGCCAGCCGCGAGAAAGAGCAGCCGCCCAGTCTTACGCGCTTAAAGCGAGGAATCTCTGCCAATAGTTGAGAGGACGAACGCAGCTGTCGTACCGGGACATAAAAGGCCAGCCTCTTCTGTAGATAGGTAGGGCCAAACCATACAAGGCTCTATGGGCGATGGATACAATTTTGAATTTTATACGGTCCTTTACAGGAAGCCAATGCAACAGTCGCAGGTGTGCACGCACACTACATCTGCTTGAAAGGCCCAGCAGAAGACGGGCGGCCGCATTTTGGATCACCTGCAGTTTATCCAACAGGTAACCCGGAATGCCAGCATACAATGCATTAGCATAGTCAAGGCGTGAGAGGATTAGCGCACGAACCACAGTTTCCTTAGCAGCTCTGGGCAAAAGAGGCAAAAACTTCCTAAAAGACCTGAGGATGCTAAAACAGGAGCCTGTTAACTTCTTTACCTGTGAGGAAAAAATCAGGTTCTCGCTAAACCAAATCCCAAGGTTCTTAACAGAGTCACCCTTAGAACAAGGGAGTGGAAACCCAGGAGGCCATAATTTCCTTCTAAAGTCGTCCGGGAAGGAGCCATAAAAGAGGATCTCCGATTTCTCCTCGTTACATTTAAGCTGAGCTTGGGCAAGCCAGCGAAAAACCGAGGAGAGGCAGTGTTGCGCAGGGAGGAGAGAGATCTCGTCTCGACCCCAGGAAAACAGCAGTTGAGTATCATCTGCATAGGCCATCACCTAAGCCCCCAAGGTTTCGGCCAGATAAATAAGCGGAGTAACATAGATGTTAAAAAGAAGGGGACTAAGGGATGACCCCTGAGGAATGCCAGTAGCCACTATCTGTGGTGCCGAGGCACACGGGGGAAGCCATACCAGCTGAGACCGGCCCTCCAAAAAGGACCTGACCCAGCCCCATACCGACCCAGAGATTCCAATCTTGCGGAGGCGATCGAGAAGTAAGGCATGGGGCACCATATCAAAAGCAGCCGAGAGGTCCAGCATAACCAGAGCAGCCCTCCCCCCGGCATCAAGACACTCTCTAATTGCCTCCGAAACCTCCAGTAAGGCAGACTCAGTACTGAAAGACGTCCAAAACCCTGATTGCGCCGGATGGAGCAGGCCAGAGGCCTCCACATAATCTGTGAGCTGATTGGTGACCACCTTTTTGCAAAACTTGGCCAGGCTAGGAAGCAGAGAAATAGGGCGGTAGTTACCTGGGGAGAGAGGGTCCAAAGACGGTTTCGTGAGAAGGGGAAGAATTTTAGCTTGCTTCCAAGAGGATGGTACGCATGCCTCCCGCAATGACATATTGATAATCTGATTGACCTCCGGATTAACACAGTCCTTAACGGCAGCCAAAAGCCTGGTCGCACAGGGATCTGTGGGCGAGCCAGATTTTAGGGCCGTCAAAATTTTAAGAGAAGTAGGGAGATCAACCACTGAAAAAGAGGAGAAATTGTAGGAAGATTCGAGTGACCGAGAGACAGAGATACCTCGGACAGATGTATGAGAGTTAGTGGGAAAGGTACATTGAATATCCAAAATTTTGTCCTGAAAGAACTTGGCCAGTATATTACACCAGTCCTCTGTAACAAGAGCGGGACGCACCAGAGCTATCGGGGACATGAAGCTTTTTACTATTGAGAAGATTTCTTTAGCGTTATTATTCGCCTGGTCGATCCGCCTAGTGAAGTATTGACTTTTAGCCACCGCAATCGCTGCGTAATAGCTCTTTAGTTTAGATCTCAGCGTGAGCTTTGCCAAGGGGCAGTAGCCACTAGAGCGCCAGGCCCTCTCCAACACTTTGCATTCGTGTTTCTGAATTTTCAGCTCCGGCAGGTCCCACGGTTTAGAGGGCGATTCCCTGGAAAGCTTGAATGGGCGGGACGACGAAAGAGAGGACACTGCATCAGCAATCCACCTTGTGAACCCAACCACACTCCCTGTAAGATCTTGTTGACAGGGGGGCCTGGAAGCAGCCAGGGCCATCTTGAATTGCAAGGGATCAATTTTAGTAAACATCGGTGGCGGAGAGAGCACAAAGACTGAACTGGCCGACTAGCGTCCCAGGAGAAGCTGATAAAGAAGTGGTCCGACCAGGGAACCGGCACAGGATCGTCCACTACCAATTGAAAATTAGAGCAAATAGGGTCGAGAATATGGCCACCCTGATGCGTGGGTGAAGAAACCCACTGGGTAAGGTGACCAAGTTGCAGAAAGTCAAGGAAGGCTATCGACTCCTTTGCGTCTTGTTGATCAAGGTGAAGATTTACATCCCCTAGAACCACATAGTGGGAGAAGCGTAGTGAGCGTTCAGCTAGCGCATCCCCACATGATTTCAAAAACGCGCTGGCTAAACCAGGGGGACGATAGATAAGCGAACCGCCTAAAGTAAAGTGATCCGAAAGATGAATACTAAAATCCAAGACCTCACACCCATCCCACAGGGTGGAGACCTCGCTATTCAATATTAGGTTCTCTCTATAAAGGATCGCTACACCACCTCCTCTTCCAGCAGGGTGGTCAACCCTACAAAATTTAAAACCAACGGGTGTGGCCAATGCAATGATGGGGTTGGATGCGTCGTCCAGCCAGGTCTCTGTAATAAACAATAAATCAAGAGCATTGTCCGTCAGTAATTCAGAGACCTCAAAATGATGTCTCCTCACTGATCTAGTATTTACCAAAGAGGCTTTCAAACGCTGCCTTTCAGGAGCGTTAGTGAGAGCCGAGGGGACCTCAGGATTGAAGACAAAGCCACAATCGACACACAAAAAAATCAGCTCTAAGGGGTGAGGGCCTATTCCCAAAACAGGGTCAGGGGGGTGGTCGAAATGATTTAAGGGACTCACTTGACAGCTGGGGGATAGCTCCGATAGAAGGTACAAGTTGGGCAGCATAACTAGCCTCTGCCGCTGACTTGGCGTGGACGGGCGCAGACGGGCTTGCCTTGGGCGCGCCTTCGGCGCGCCAGCGGCGCGCCCGCTGCGCGTCCGAACCTCGCCCATTAAGTAGGGTTAGAGTGGACGTGTGCAGCGTGTGAGAGCTAGAACGCTACTCGCGAATGGAAATGGCACAGGTAAAATGGCCGCTAAAAAGCGGAGTAGCACACACCACCAAGGAGCAAGAAATAATGAAGCCAGCGATTTGATTTAAAAAAACGGAGTTGAGGAGGCACCAAATAGATAAAGAAAAAAGTAGCAGCGTTTGAATTTTTAATATTGCTTCCCCCCGAATAATGAACAATTCCCCAGCGGCACTGTAAAAAACAATTACACTTTATACAATACCCAGCAGCAAAAGCAGGACCCCCCACATAAAAATAGAATTATTTAAACAGATCAAAAAACGTGGCAAGTGAGAGGAAACCTTGTCAGGCGCTGCGCGTCCGAGCCTCGCCCATTAAGTAGGGTTAGAGTGGACGTGTGCAGCGTGCGAGAGCTAGAACGCTACTGGCGAATGGAAATGGCACAGGTAAAATGGCCGCTAAAAAGCGGAGTTGCACACACCACCAAGCAGCAAGAAATAATGAAGCCAGCGATTTGATTTAAAAAAACGGAGTTGAGGAGGCACCAAATAGATAAAAAAAAAAAGTAGCAGCGTTTGAATTTTTAAAATTGCTTCCCCCCTGAATAATGAACAATTCCCCAGCGGCACCGTAAAAAACAATTACACTTTATACAATTCCCAGCAGCAAAAGCAGGACCCCCCACATAAAAATTGAATTATTTAAACAGATCAAAAAACGTGGCAAGTGAGAGGAAACCTTGTCAGAATGGGTTGCTGTTTCCGTGCGTGTCAAAGGCATCCCATGTGGGGTACCTCAGGCAGGGGCTTCTGTGTGTGGGGTGTGGAAAAGTTGGATAGTTAATTTGTGCAATGTGTGGTGTGGGAGTCGTCCCCACTTGCCATGGCATCTCTCTCAGGGTGATCCAGCCCCATTCAGGACCAAGGTCAGTGGTGCTGGTGTCCTCCCGCCTTCTGCATTGGACCAAAGGAGCTTTCATCCCTAATGTTTGCCTGACTGCTACTTGCGTTTTCGGAATGTGATGTGGCTTTGGCGTTGAGATTGAGACAAGGCCTTGGACTTATGGTGTACCAATGGCGATACACACACACAAGTTGGTATGTAGAGCCAGGTGCCCGAGAGGCCTTGCGCTGCTTGTGCAATCTCACTCCGTCTTTCTTCCATGCTCTCTCCCTCCCTCTCTCCCTCTCTTTCCTTTGTTGGGCGAATGGCACACCTTCTTCTCTTATATTTTGGTCTTCCAGGCTGTGTCCTACAGATTGTCCAGTGAGGACCCGCTAGGACTCATCCGAATGGTTGTTTTGGCTTTTGTTTGAATGGTGTTTTGTGTTGGTGATTGCATTGCTGTGTGACTGATTCTCCATTTTCTGGCCACAAATGTATGTTGATTTTCCTGCTTGTGAGACATCAGGCAAATTATTTTGTTTTGGGATTTGTAGTGTTGGTGTTCAGTTTCTTTGTCCAGGGTTGGGGGGGCTGGGGGGGCCTGGGGGGATTGCGGGCCTGGGGGTCCTGTCGGTGGGTGTTGTGGCCCTCTTGGGTGTCCATGCTGCATGGGCAGTTCCTCGGGGGCATCTGTTGTTCTTCATGTGTGGCTATTGGCTGTGCTCCCTTGTCTGGTGCCGGTTGTGGTCCGACTTTGCACCAGGTCAGAGCAGGTGTTAATTTCCTGGTGCTAACGCGCCTTATCGCATGTTTTGTGTTCTTATCGCAGATCACGCTGGTTGTTGAGAATGTTGCGGAGTGATGTTGTCGCTGCTTTTTGCTCAGTAACGCCTACTCTGCATCTCATTAGCGATAGTTGTCGGGGTCATCCGTGGCGATGTTTGTTGCGGATGCTAACGCCAGAAAAGTGGTGCTGTCGGCTGTTTGCAGCGGCTTGTGAATGGGGCGGTATATTTATCACGACTTTGGCTGCGCTAAAGTGCCGTTAACTCGGAGATAGCTACCTGAGAATATGGCCCATAGTTTTTTAATAGGCTATTAACACATCCAGGGCCTGATTCCAAGTATAGGTGCTATTTATTGCACCTGGTAAATAACAATACCACGGGGTTCGTTTTTTATCGGGTGCGATAAATAGCACCTATTATGAGTATCTGAGAAATAACATGCGGATTTTGGTGTTCAACTTCACAAAATCTGCATGATACACAAATTACTGTATGGTTTTCCCTTGTTAGATTTCATCAGGTTTGACCTACCGAAATGTAACAAAGTATGAGGGGGCAGATTTACAAGCCCCTTGCGACAACTTTAAGCCACCGTTGCGTCACTTCTGTGACGCAGCGGCATCGTAAACAATGCGCCACGTTACGACATACTTACAACGTGACGCATCTAGGGAGATGCGTCGGGTTGTAAAGCCCTGCGCTACATTATACCTGCATTTAGGTATAATGTATGGAGGGTGGGCGTACCCACACAGAAAAGCCTCGTAAAAGTGACTCAGTGAAATCTACAAGATTTCACTTAGTCACTTTTACGACGCAACTGCGTCAAAACCTTACGCCTGCCTGAAGCAGGCGTAAGGAGTGATGCAGCATGTTAGGAATAGGCATTCCTAACCATTGCTGGAGTTGCGTCGTGCTTGTGACACGACTCCAGCAATGCACTGGCTGTACGCCAAAAGTTGCGTCACGCATCTGTTTATCCTTGCGCCACGGTGTGCCGCAAAGTAACTGTGACGCATCCATGGCGGCGCAAGGGTATTTTTACATGACGCATTTTAACTGCGCATCTCTGCTATGATGCAGAGATGCGCCAGTTCTTGTAAATCTGCCCCGAGGTATTTAACGCATCCGTTAATTTTCAGATGATTAAATAACACTGAACTTGTAATTGTGTCCCATGCGTAAACAGGGGTTTATGCACAAGTAGGAAAAAACGTCTGACTATTAATCAGGCCGTAGAATTTGCTCATCTTTGTAACCTATTTTGTTTTGATTGTATCTACATTATTTCCCAGTGCCTTTTTCTCAGAGCCGTAACCCAAAATAGCTGCCTCGTGAGCCTCTTGCAATGAGGCTGTTTGCTCATACATTTCTCAAACCTTCTTGGCTTTTCTGTTGACACTAATAAAAAAGAAAAGCATACTTGTGCAGTCCCACAATTGATATTTATATTTTCACTTATATTTATCTGTATTGCGTTAATAGAATATTAATCAAGCAGAATATGCCCAGCAAAGGTCTATCTACGCATTACCATTTTGAGTGCTGCAAGACCAGTGATTATAAGTTTTACTGGTTGAAGGAATGTACTCGGTAAAACAGAACGCTTTACTGCACACATATTACACCTGCTCAATGTAAGTGGAAAAATTGAGCAGTAAAGCATCTGGATCGAGTAACAGCATGCAGGAATGTGCCCAATATTTCTGGGATCTGCATGGTTTCTCTGATTCCCGTCCCAAAACCTGGTAATGGCCTGTAATTCAGTGGCGGGGTGATACCAGCTAGTATTCGAAGCTCCAGCCCTAGGATCCTCTCCTTCAGTTATCAGCCATCTGGTTATGAGGGACTTAGGTACTGATTTGGAGTTTGGCACACAGTGTATTCTGCAACAGAGTACCCTGCCCACCAAACCCTTGGTCCACCCTCCTCATTTAGAGACAGGCGGACCTTAAGTATTACTTTGATGGAGCCATAGTTGGTGTCATCGGAGGAAAGACATTAGACTCTTCGCCCTATTTAGGGAGGATGATGTAATGCCTTTTTTGTCCAGGAAAAACCTGGTAATGAGGATCAGTAAAATAATGACCCCCGCATCCTGAGAGATAATTCAATGGATGTGAGGCACAATAGTTTTTTGTTTTTCAGAAACTAGCTCCCACTTTGAAATCACTATGACAGCAGGTCCCTCCAATGTACAGAGCTGACCGTAGGCCGGTGGTCATCGCTAAATTTGGTGGGCAGAGTACTATCTAGATGGCACAAATAATGTTCTCCACTATCATGCCGGACACCACACTATGCTCCAAATGCAAAATCAGAACCTTAGACAGGGGGATAAGAACCAGCATGTCAGTGATGACATGGTCGGTTGTATGGAGACGCATTTTTGCAAATATTGGAAAATAATCCTTGAGGGAGCAGCTAAAGAAGTGACAGATAGTAAGTTTAACCTATAATTGTCGGGTTCTCTAATCAACAGGTGCATGATTTTACAGGGAGCCTGGGGATGCAATGGGCATATGGTCCTTCTTTTTGCACTCTAAGGCACTTTGGAACTACCAGAAGGGGCTGCAGATGCTTGCTTGGCCCTTATTGTAATATAGATTGCACCACCTATAAATATGTGCCGGTGACACCTCATGGAGGTATTCACTCACTTGTATTTGGCCAAGACCCAATAAAATTAGGGAATCTTCACATGCCTCATTACAGACAACCACATAGAGGCAAAGAGGCCATCGGCAGGCACCTTGACTGTTCACTACAAATAGGTGGAGCAAAGTTAGTGAGCCACCTGATGGCACCTCTTGGGATGGGGGAATGATGGGTTTAAAGGACCCCACCCACCCCCTTGCACATGGATGTGGGGGAGGGGAATTCCTCTCAACCTTCAAAAGTGAGGCCTGGTCAGCACCTGCATTAAAAGGTAGACTAGCAAATTCAAACAGCCCGCCTGGCTGGATAGGCCTTTTATTCCACTGGGCATTTCCCAAGTGAGCTCGATTCCTTGAAGGATTATTTTGAGAGCCCAGAGGTGCTCTTGGTGCCTCTGTCACTTTTCCCAGCTCCACAAGGTTAATTGCAGCAACCTTTACTGAGAGGCTTCAATAGAGAGAGTGTGATTGAGAGAAAGGAAGGTGAAAGGTGGATAGTGGAGAGAAAGTAAACCAAGAGGGAGAAGAGAGAGAGAAGAGAAAAGTAGTGATGCATACAGGATGGATGGAAAGAGAGATTGAACTAGTAGACAAAGGGACTTGGGTTGGTTTGAGATATTTTTACAGCGCTGCTTTGGATTCTCAGGCTCGGCCCTAACAGTCGGTAAGTTTTTCACTAATACACTAGTTTGGTCTTCTGTACATCGCTCTGACTCTTCTGAGGCCATGGTCTATGTTTGACAAAACCTCATAATATTCATGAGATGCAAAATGCTATTTTTAATGGCAACATTAATTTGAAAGAAGATGAGGTCAGCACCAAACTGGATGTTCTCCTGTGATTCACTTTTTGTGGCAGGATTTGGAGTTTTGTTCAGAACTTGGAGCCAAACTAATTGAATTACTTCTGTTTATATGATGCCCACCAAAAGCATTTCTGTTTAGACTTCGTTTGATATGGTAAGTTTTGCTTCATCCACTGAACTCAACATAATAATGCTGCCTGTTGATCAGGAAGGCTCAACTACAGGACATTCGCATAATCCAGACGGGAAGTAATTAGTGCACGGATCACCTTTTTCTGTACAGGGGAAGGAAGTAGATATTGGATTTTTTTGAGAGACCTTAATAAAGCAAAGCAGGATCCTACAACAGATGCAATCTGAGGAACAATACTCAAATGATGATGTATCATGACTCCCAAGTTGCGAACAACACTTGCCAAAGGGGAGTGAGCAGATATTTGATCCGACCAGCACTCCATTTCACATTGAGGAGAGAGGGAACCAAACAGCAAAACTTTGGTTTTATCTGCATTGCACTAAAGGTGACTATCCCACCTCCACTCAAAAACCACCTCCAAACAGTTCCTAACAACCTCCTGCACTTCAGTTGTGCATTTCACCAATGATAAGTACTACTGTGGATCAACTGCATAGGAGGCAATACTCATCCCATAAGTTTCTACCAGAGAAGCCAAAGGGGACCTCTAATATTAAATAAATTGTGATTTAAGGCTGAGCTCTGAATAACTCCAAATTTCAGGATTTTGAAATCAGATGAGTATGAACCATCCAAACTGCTTGCCTCCTATTATCTAAAACGGAATTAACCCAAGAAAGAACCTTGACTCTGACTCCAATGTTCTCCAATCATTTGAGGAGGATAGCATGTGACAATGTGCCAAAGGCTGCCGATAAATCCAATAGGACCAGGGCAGCCTCTGTTCCTTGATCAAACGCCAGCTTGATAACATCAATTACATACACCAATGCTGTTTCCACACTGCAATGAGGACTGAAACCACATTGTGAAGGCTATAATAGATTGAACTGTTGACATTTAATCCGTTTTTTAGGTCTCGGCTAGCGAAGGCTGCGCTTGCGCAGTCTCGCTCGCGAGATTTAATGACTTGGAGAAGAGGGGCTTGAACCCGCCCCTCTTCTCCCCTGTTCTCCATTGGCTGGCCTCTTCAATGCTGGCCAGCCATTGGAGAAGAGGTCCCGTCACTCCGATCAGGCCCCGTCCTTTTTGGATCGGGGGGCATGTTTTTTGCAGAAAGTCTAATTATCTCCTCCAGCCAATGGCAAGAGGAGATAACAGCAAAACACGCCCCCGAATCCGAAAACGACACTGCGTTTCTCCGAGGCATTTCTGCTTCGCCTCGGAGAAAGGCAGTGGTGTGCTTGCCTTTTGCTCTGCTTGTTTGAGGTGGCCTAAAGAGTTAAGCTCCAGCAGCATGCTTATATTTTCGAGTGCTATTTTGGAAGAAGAGACAGTCTCGTGCTCAGTGTGGCGAGACACCGCAACAAAGAGATGTTCTCGAGGGCATCACGTTCGCAAATCATTGCATCCCCAGACTTGTTCCTTATTTGCTGCGGTTGTGTTGTGCTTGGAATTCTCAGCCCCCTTTCCTGCCCCTTTTCCAAAATCCCCGTCTTCCGATGAGTCCCGCTCCCGCCTTCTTACCGGAATCATCCGAGTTCTTCTGGCGGCATGTCCCGGTTCCGGTTCCTGCTCCCGCTGATTTAGAAGGGGAGTTTCCAGGATGCACTTCCCGCTGCTTTTTTCGTTTGAAATATCTTAAGTGGCTCTTTGGACCTGAGTTCTATCGATGCCTCTCCGTGGAAAGCAAGTCCTGGCGGCAGCTCCGACTGAGCCGTGCTGCTGCCTCCGCCCACACTCCTCCCAGCGTCTCACCGACTCAACCTTGCCATCGCGGCTCCGAGGATTCTCGGCAGGAATACCGACCGTGAACACGTGACAAAATGGGAAGGGAATCCGCACCCCCGGGTCCCCGCATCACCCCCACTCTACCTTTACTCCGTAGGATCCAAGCGGTAAGCGCAATACTAAGGCTTCTGAAGTATCATTCGCTCCACCGGCATAGGAGAGCTTGCGACTAGCGGCCGCCATGTTCCCCCTGAATTTGCCCATAACTTTTCATTCCAACTACCGTGGACAGAAATCTTGAAGAATTATCTGACACTGTAGGAAAGACTAGGTTATGGGGTGGAAGGTCTTGATATTAATTAGAAAAATGGAAGGCCTAAAACATCACAACACCATCTCCACAATTATTATCTCTGGTAACATTGTCAGTGATTCTTTGATAGGCAGCACACTTGACCACAGGCAATTTAGATGGTAACTGGATGACAGTGAGCATTGGGACTGCCCATGTTTCATTTTGAACCGACGTGTGGGTTGAATTAAAGTAACTTCTCCGTGGGTTAAAAGGTTATTAGCTCTTCAGGGTGTGTTATTTGTACGGTCAGAGCAGGAGAAGGGGGCGGCTGAAACTGGTAGCATCCGCGCTCTGAGCTCCTCTCTCCCTCCACTCTGTTCCTCTTCCCTCACAAGCTCAACTCCCGCCCCCCCTTTTCTTCCCTCCCACCGCAGCCACGCGCCCTCTCTGTTCATCTCTCGAGCTCCCTCCTTGGCGCCACATTTCTTCTTTTCGCATCTCCTTTGCTCTGCGCTCTCCTTATCAGTTCCTCTCTGCCCCTCCAGTCCTGATGTGTCACTTCCTCCCTCTGTGTCACTCCCTCCCTCCTTCCTTGTGACCCCTCACTTCCTCCTGCTGCCCTTCACCTCACACGTTTCTCTTCCACCACCCAGCTATCTCCTCTCTCTTCCTTTGGGTCACTCTTTCCCTCAAACTCCCTCCTATCTTTCACGTGCGCTTCCTCTTCTTTCGTGCCTGCCCCCCATTCCGCCCCCAGCAGTTACACTTCCCTCGCCAATCTCTCTCTCTTCATCTTACTTTCTCTTATCTTCTCTCATCTCATACCCTTTCCTCGCACCCCGCCCCCCTTTCTGCGTCTCGTTCTCTCCCTGCTCTTATCTCGTTTTACCACCCTCTGCCCCCTCCACTACCGCTCCTCTTTCTCTCTCGGGACCCACTCTTTTAACTTCCAGCGGTGTCGTCTCTCCCCCGCCTTCCCCACCCCCACAGAGAAGGTATGTACTGGGAAGGTTTGGACACAGAGGGAGGATGAACCCCCTTCACTCTGGGGTGTGGGGGAAGAGGGCTCGGAGCAGGCGCGCAACACCCATTGGACTCACAGGGCTTCAGCCCCCCCCGTTGTGTTTTTTTTAATATTATTTATTTAATGCGTTTTTATATAGCGCGGACTTTACCCGAAGGTGTCAGAGCGCTTCACAATAGGCAAAGTAAAGATACAAGAGGAGAAGAATTACAAGTGAGCCTGTTACAAAAACAAACGTTACGTTACATGAGGCAATAGTGACAATTGTGCAAGTATCAAGAGCAAATAAAATACAAGAGGTAGCAAACGATACGTTACAAAAGGAACAAGCATTTACAATGCAATGGTCTCGGCATTGGTAAAGTTAGAGCTATTGGCATTGCTCATGACATTATTTTTGTTTATGTTTTTGTTTTTAAAACATTTAAAGAAACGGCATTGTCATGAGCAATGCCAATAGCTCTAACTTTAACAATGCCGAGACCGTTGCATTGTAAATGATTGTTGACCATGTTAGATGCTGTACGAGAAGAAAGATGGGTCTAAAATGAGAAGGTTGAGATCTATCCGCTGAAGGTTTTTCAAGAGAGGGACGAGTCTAGCCTGTTTCCATCATGATGGCACTGTTGCTAAATGAATGGATGCATTAAATAGGTGATTGAAAATAGGATTAACGGCCTTCACCATCATTTTCAGAATCGTTGGACAAGGATTTTTGGAAAAACCAGACCTACATGCAAGAATGCCACGTTCTGAGTCTTCCAATGAAATGGAGGAGAGCTCAAGCAAATTACAGGTAGTGGGCATGCTGGAAGACTCAGACCTTCTTTCAATATGTAATATAACCAGACATGATTCCAAATTTGAGACAAAAATAAAAATGTTGTCTTTACAAAAGTCAGATAACCTACTGCGGATGTCAGCATAGGCAGGTACCAGCAGCACAAAAGACGCAAGGTGGAGAAAGCTTTCAATAATTTTAAACGTTTTACACAGGCTATTATCTGCAAAATATATTTTGTCTTCAAAATAGGCAGCTTGTGCTTTTTTTTAGCCTATGGTATTTTCTTAGAGCCTAACAATACTTGATGTTATCCTCTGGAAGATATTGTTTCTGCCATAGCCTCTTCAGTTACATGTGATATTTTTGCTCATCCCTCAATGTCTCAGAGAACCAAGGGGCAGGGAGGTTGCGTCATCAATTGACAGAAGATCTGAAAGGGGTCACCATATTGGCCATGTCTTGTAACCAGATATTAGTGGCTACTACATCTTTCTTAATATCCCCACAGATTATGTGGAGCGAGGTCACCATAAAGTGCTTCATCTCAAGAGACAACTTTATTCCACACACTATAGGAGCTGGATTTGGGTAGTGGTTCCCAAATCTTCTGCACCTAATATCGAACCCAGGAAAAGTATACTACCAAATGATCTGACCAAGACGTGGTCAAAATGTACCTGATCATATAAGGACCATTAGAAAAGATTAGGTCAAAAATATGGCCAGCCTAATGAGTTGGGGGAGTAACATATTGAATCATATTAAAAGAGGCAAGCTTCTCCAGGAGCATGGCTGCCAAGGTGTCGGCTTTATCATCAATATGTAAATGAAAATATCCTAGAAATGGAGAGTGTAATGGGCAATAGCCTCCTATAAAGAGTTGAGAAAATCACCTGCATACCCCAGGGTGGATAGACCAACATCACAGGATAACTGGACCGAAATTGTGATGCAGAACCCTATTGCTCCAGCACCTGTTAGATCCAGTAAATCAAAGGAGGAACAAACTTTAAAAACAATAGCCTCTTCCCCCTGTTGGCAGCTCAATCTGCATGCACACATGAATAGCCCAAAGGTAGGCAATCGCAATGTGAGGGGCCAAACACTTGTTCATCCAGGTTTCTGTGAGGAAAAAAAAAAAATCAATCGCCTTCCCACTAAGGTCCACCCGCTGCCACACTGTCAAACCTGTGACCGGGCCACCCGCCAGATTATGCGTTAAACTTGTGTCTGGAGGACTATTTTGGTCGTTCTCACAGTGGTGCCTTTAAAAACAGGCACCGCAATGGGAACACCAAAAACAGTTCTTGCACGGCATGGACTTGAAAGTCGGTGCTGTGCAGGAACTAGTGTGAATGCACACAGGAGAACACATGTTATGCCCCCCTGTGTGCATACACAGGGAGTGAGGCACAAGGTGGCCCTAGGCGGCTCCCTTTGTTTCCTCTCCACCAGGATTTTCATGGAGCGGTACACAGAGCAGTAAGATGCGCCTCTGCCCTTTTAACTATATTTTAAGATTTTACTAAGAGCGCAGCATCTTTTATTTCTTACTTTGTCTCTCACCTTTACTTATCTCTGGGTTCCTTGGTCATCTGCCGGGCACCCCGTTTGTGCGAAGAGAGTTCATCTACATTTCAACTCTGACCTCGAGCTGGCCGCCATTTTGGAAGTTGGCGGTCCAGCCAATTTTGCACTTCCGGTCTGGGGGCATTAAAAGACCATGCAACCCTGAGCGTGCAACGGATAAACGGAGCAGCAAGATGCACCTCTGCCCTTTTAACTATATTTTATTATTTTACTGTGAGCGCAGCATCTTTGACTTTTTGCTTTGTCTCTCACCTTCACTTCTCTCTGGGCTCTTTGGTCCGCCATGGGGCACCCCTTTTGTGTGGAGAGAGTTCCTCTACATTATAACTCTGACCTTGAGCTGGCCACTATTTTGGAAGTTGGCAATACAGCCCATTTTGCCCTTCCGGGGGCATGAAAAGAGTATGCAACCCTGAGCGTGCAGCGGAAGTGTGCAGCAGGCACACCGCTGGTGTGCCAAAGGGAAGCCCGCCTGCACCCGTCTGCGCCTGTCTGCGCCTGGACAGCGCCAGGGGTCAGACATGCTGCCCATTCTCTCTCTTGGGATAAAAGCACCCTGGAAAGAACCTACTCTAGGACACAACTTCTTGAGCTGCGCCCTAAACTTCAGCATGCTTGGATAGGGTCACAGTGCCAGCACAGTACTTTTTGCCCTATTAACAGTTGGGCCACCATCCGTGGTTCCCTTGGATGGACCCAGGAGCCGGGAGTAGAAAAGGGGAAAGAGTCCAAGAGAAAGGTCGGAATTAGATCCATCTCAATCCGGGGGACGTTGATAAATGCTCACTCCATGTCCAAACACAAAACCAAAATTGCCCTAACAATCCAAACACTCAACCTGGACTGTCGTTTTATCACTGAGACATGGGCCAAGGACAACTCGGGTCCCAACTTGGCAGACTCTGTCCCTCCTGACTACACTATTCTCAGATGCGACCGCCCTGACAGAAGAGGAGGTGGCCTAGCCACGGTTGCTATGGACTCCCTTAGATGCACCCTTAGCAATGTGGAAGCTGTCCCTGGCTCTCCACTGGAAGCAGCCATGCTCGGAATTAGGTTATTCGAGAACTGTTACCTTTCAGGCCTTATGGTATATCATCCACCAGGGCCAACAGCCCAGTTTATGGAGACATGGTGTAAAACCCTAGAACCATTTGTCACCACGGCTTATTACACCATCCTTGGGGATTTCAATTTTCACCTTGAAAACAAACAGGACAATGACTCTGCTCATCTTTTAGATCTTATGACATCATTGGGGTTCGAGCAACTGGTCCATTCTCCTACCCATAGTGCCGGCCACACCTTGGATGGCATTTTTACTAACCACAATAACTTAATGATTGAGGCAGTTCAACCTCTCAGCTGGGTTGACCACTGGCTGCTTGAGTTCAAAATCCTTTTTCCTCATCTCACTAATACGAATAAGGGTTCCTCCCTAAAGCATGCACGCTGCAGAGGACTGAACAAGATCACAGCCGCAAACTTGGAGGACGCCTTGGCTCCAGTTTCTGATGGGAGACACATCACTCATCCTCCTACTGCAGAGGACTTTCGCAATTGGATCGCCGAGGCCTTAGACATAGTTGCCCCATCTAAAAACGGTGCCATTAAAAGAGCAAAATCCTCGGCCCCGTGGTTCCCGGAAGAGCTCATGGCTCTTAGGCGTCAATGCCGTAGACAAGAATGTAAATTGCGTGCAGACCCTTGACCTAGGGACAAAAGTCAAGCAGAAATCTTTTTTGTGGAAATATAAACACATCATCTTCCAGGCCAAATCCCATTTACTCACTGAAAAGATCGTGTCGGCAGACAATTCTTCCAGCATGCTATTTAAAGTCATAAAGGAGATTGCTGAGCCACCAGGTACACAGCTGTTGAACCCCTCCCAAGACATCTGCAACAGAGTAGCAATCTACTTCCAGGACAAAAGTCCTTAAGATCTTTCACAAGTTCAGCCCTACTGAAGGTGATGGACCAGTCACTGGGGAGCCGAAGGGGAATGTGATGATCCGGCTATGGGGGAACTTACCCAGGTCTCCAGGAAGTATGCCCTGTCCTCTTTTCCACAAATCACAGCTCAGCAAACTAAGGAACTCTTACTAGGCCTAAAATACGGCGCTCCCATGGACCCTTGTATGCCCTCCATACTTAGACTTGCTCCTGACCTAATAGCCAACATCCTGTGCAAGGTCTTCAATGATGTACTCTTATCCGGTAACTACACAGCCACCTAGAAGGAAGCCATTGTTTCACCACTTCTGAAAAAACCTAACGCAGACCCTTCAGAATTGAAAAACTTTCGACTAAATTCCCTTCTCCCCGCTCCTGCTAAAATCTTGGAGAAATTCATAAAAATTGAATTGATGAAACACATTGAATCTCAGGAAACCCTTGAAAGCTCTCAGAACGGGTTTTGCGCCAGTCACAGCACCGAAACCGCCCTTATAGCAGCCACTGACTCTATTCGCACACAGGTTGACCAAAGCAGATCTGCTGTGATGATTGTGCTCAACCTTTTGGCAGCATTTGATACCGTCCCCTCAAGTGCTCATGGTCCAGCGTCTGCGGGAAGTGGGAGTCACAGGAAGGGCCTTTCAGCTTCTCCACTATTTTATGACCGGCAGAACACACATCATCAGCTGCAGAGGCTTTAGAGCAAAGGCCTTTGGCCTTCATCATCATGAACTTTATTTCGATCATCATAGATCATAAAAGTATAACAACAAAGCAACCAAATACGCAAAAAGGAGAGCAGGAACTCTCCCACTTCCTATCCTTGGTGCATCACACCTATCTCTATCTAATGTTTCAATAACACCATTTATATACAGTGAGAAGAGAGTGGGTGCCAGGACACACCCTATCTGACCCAGATAGATCGGGTCGGTCAGAGCCCCATCCTGTCCCCACCTCACCTGGGCAAGTGTGTTGTCATGTAATCTCATAAGAATGCTCAACCTAGGAATCGGAAGCCCCACATCCTCAAGAACCCTCCATTGTTTGGAACGGGGTACAAGGTTGAATGCTGCATGTAGGTCGACAAAGGCAACATAAAGTCCACCCTTGCATATGATCACCTGTCTCCAGTATATACATGAAAAACAGAAGTTCTGACCTACAGTGTTCACATTTTGTCTAAACCTTCCTGCCAGTCAGAAAGTATATTCTCATCCCTGATCCACTCCTGTACGCGCACCAAAATATGTTTGTAAACTTTTTTTTGTACGGAGTCAATCAGGCTTATAGGCCTGTAATTTGCCGGTTTAGCACTATCCCCCTTTTAATAAATTGTAATAATTTCTGCTAGTTTTCAGGAAGGCGGAATCTCCATGCCAGCTAATATTGTATTGGTGAGCAAATTGATATAGGGTCCCAGATTACTGGGCCTTCTCAATACAAATCATTGGGCGTTCTACCTGGTCCTGGTGCATGGCCTACGATACAGGAATTAATGGTTGCTAAGCGAAAATGTCAAATCGGCACCCTTAGTAATGGAACTGGTGTGGGTACCTTCTGCACCGTTCAGGTCATTATCACCTCTGCGGGAATAACGCTGTTCAAAGTGGGCCTCCCAATCTGAAGGCTGGATGCAAAAATCAAGGGTTTGCTTGTGATCGGTAAGATAGCCAAACGCTGTCTTCCAAAATGCCTTATTATCTTTACTAAAGTGCTGTATGCAGGTCGGCCCATATGGAACTCTCCAATTCTTTTTTGGCTCTATTTATCACCTGATGGTATAGTTTTCTTTTCTTAACTATGGCTGGCTGGATTTTGGTCTGAACAGCTGCAATGAGCTCACATTTGGCTTCTCTACATTCGCTGTTACAGTTTACATGTTTGGTGATAGTATTCTTCTACGCCTTTGTTTGCCCAATTTGTCTCTGGTAAGAGAAATTAGCTTTTTATGCAAGTCAGCAAACTTCTCTATTCTAGAGGCAATCGGGAGCTTTGATAGAGACTCATGTGTTGTAATAATACTGTTCTTGATCATTTCTAAAAACTCTGGGTTTTTCATCACCCAGTCCCACCTGATTGTCTTAGAAATATTAGTATGTGAGGACACCCATATCTTTATTGCCATATAGTATCTGGACTCAGGGAACTGTATCTGGTATCAACATAAAAAGGACATTGTGGTCACTATCCTGGCGCCCAATTATATCCATAGCCACAATTATCGGCCAAAGTTTTAATTCAGCCAGAAAGTAATCAATTCTACTGCTATGTCCTATCCTATGAAAGGTCATTTTACCTTGTGTGTCTGATTGACATCTACCATTGGTTGCCCTCAGATCAAAATTTTGTGTCATGGCCAATTTGTGGACCGCCTTTGTCGACCACCTAACTGTAGGAAGATCTGGAGAAGGAATTGGCTGTCCTGATCCTGCAGTAGATCAAGTTGGGAAATAGGCATGGGTTCAAAGGTGGCATTCAGATCCCCGGCCACCAGAAGCCAATCTTTATCTGGGTTCCCTAATAGTACTTTCTCCAATACACTAATTACCTTTGTCTCCTTGCTGCTGCTCTCCACTCTATTATAAACATTATAAACTCTTAGTATCAACCCAGACCGAAACACCAATCTAACTGCTAGTATGTCACTAGAGGCAGCAGGCACAGGGGATATTCTACACCAGAGTGATGTTTTAATCATATGCACAACCCCCCTGAGAGTCTACCCCTTACAGACTGGCCAGCAGCCACAAAAAAGGATGTATACCCACTTTTGTGGGCAAGGGCCAGACACCATGTCTCTTGAAAGAGGCAGATGTCAAATGTTTCAATAAAATCACCCAAACATCCTCCTCCAGTAGCTCAGTCAGTCGTGCTACATTCCATGACAAACATTTAATATGAGGGTCCAAAAGTAGAGGAGACCCACTTAAAGGTGGCAAATCTGGGTCCCCTATAATGCTACCCCCACTACTTGTATCTGGAGCCATACTAGCTGAAGTCTAATCCCTCGATCTATCCCCTTTATTTCATACCTGGGTCTCCCTACCCAGCTGGGGCAGACTAGTTGGTGTTTGAACTATTAGCGAATGGGCCTGCACTTCCTCCTTTGGCCTTACTTGTGGGGTCCCCTAGGGATCAATGCTGAACACCACTCTTTTTAACCTCTATTTGACCAGTCTGGCCCAGTTAGTGAGAGAATTTGGATTCCAGGTGCTCTCCGATGCAGACGAAACACAAATCAGTGTTTCCATCGCAAATGATTTGCGATCGGTCGCACAAAAGTTTAATCAATGTATGTCCAGCATTATTTGCTGGATAAATGACAACTCATTAAAGATCAATGCAGACAAGACTGAGGTTCTATTTTTTGGCTCATAGAATTCAATTTGGTCAAATGCCTGGTGGCCTGCAGATTGCAGTCCCCTTCCTGTCCCGTTTAGGACAGCAATAAATATGGGGGCACCTTTGATGAGGGTCTGACCTTCGATGCTCAAGTCAGCCGCACAGTCAGCACCTGTTTCTATATTTTAAAAACCCTGAGAAAGGTACTGCCGTATATTCCAACTGAACTTCATCGGTCTGCTATCATCGCACTAGTCACGTTCCGGCTGGACTACTGCAACGCTTTGTACCTTAACATCAATACAGTCTCACTGAACAAACTCCAGGTGGTACAGAACGCAGCGGCAAGGCTGATTCTTAACATTCCAATGTATCAGTCAGCCAGGGAAGGGATTCCAGCCTTGCACTGGCCCCCCATCAGAAAGCGCATTTTCTTCAAGGTCCTAAATATGGTATATAAGGCTATGCATAATAAAGGCTCACCACATTTGAAAACCATGTTTCAATGGTACACTCCTGGGAGGACCTTGAGATGCTCCTCACAGAAAAAAAGGTTTCTCCTAGATTTCACAGGTCCAGATGGGGCGGCCGCTCCTTTTCTGTAGCAGCCACCAAGCTTTGAAACTCCTTACCTCATTTCATCTCCAATGCGGACTCTCTTCCGGTCTTCAGAAGCCTTTTAAAAACATGGCTATTTGCTTCTTAGCTGGGTGTTAGCACTCTTCCCTCCTCCCCCGTCCGCTCAGCATCTTGACACCCTTGGGTATTTAGTGCGCTTTGTAAATATTATCCTATGAAAACCCTGGCAGAGAAGAAACTCGTAATATGCTTAGCATATTTAGGTCTCAGGACTGCTGTGACACCTCCAGGGAGCAGTGGTTCCCAGGCGGCGGCGGTTGTCAGATGGCGGTTCCACTGCCCATGTCACGGTCCTGCTTATATGGCGAATCTACATGCCCTTCTGGAACAACTAGAATGCTAACTTCCAGAAAAGGGCACTTCTCTGCATCTCAGTCGAAGTAAAAATGGCCACCGAAAACAAAATTGCACTGCCCTCAAACAGTTACAGCCAGATTCAGAAATCCCCACAGTAAACTGTTTGAAAAGAGTCCGCGCTGTAAAATTTCCCAATTGAATCCTCCCACATATTCCTTTGCTATAGATATGTATAGATATGTATGTTCTTTAATATGCTATATACTAAATATCTAGATATCTATATGTATAAAAATAACTTATTAAAACTATTTATTTAACAATATA
The DNA here is from genome assembly GCF_964204655.1 of Triturus cristatus. Lineage (NCBI taxonomy): Eukaryota > Metazoa > Chordata > Amphibia > Caudata > Salamandridae > Triturus > Triturus cristatus. Next base: position 1,283,879,886 of record NC_140585.1, read on the forward strand.
TTATTTTTAACTAATTAAGTTTAAAATAAAAAATTTAAAGTCAATAACTATTTTTTTTTAAAAAAGATATTCTTACCTATTTCTGGTTGATATTCTCTTCAACTATATTTTTGACACAATATTTAGGTTGTGCCCATTAAATATAGGAAGATGATATTAGGGACAACCAGTAGTATTGTAGCTTTGCGTATTATATGCACTAGCACTTTGACCTGGATTTCTGTAGCCACCGCAAAGTATCTAGGATGGGCGTGGATGATTAGACAGAGACTGCTAGCCACTTGACTATTCTCTTGATCAGACAGAGACTGCTAGTCATCTGACTATTCTCTGTTATGCTATTTTTCCTCTGCTTTTTTATCCTGTATGTTATTTTTAAATTACCCTACTATAACTATTTTATTTCTTTTTATAATTCACTATTATTAATAGAACAGTTCATTTTATATAAACATAGGTTTAGCAACCAAGTCAGAAAACTTTAAGAAGTATATCTTGTATTCTGATGTTTTGATTGGAATTTAATTCTATTTTTAAAATGTTGTATGTATTTGTCTTTTATTGTAAATTTGTACATTGCTTTTATGAATGAAATTCGAATAAAGCATACTTTGACTTGATATTAGGGTTAACAATATTTTTGACACAATATTTGTGTCTGTCAATATTTTTGTTCACAATATTGATTCAGACAATCAAAATATAACTCTCAGCTTCATTTCAGCGGGTCAGGGCCCTGCTCCATTTTGCCAGTGGTGGGGGTTGTAAAGCCTTCTAAGTTAGAGTAATATCCCTCTTTGCTGTTAGCAGGGGCAAGTTAATAAGTTAGATTGTTACCTTATCTTTTTTTAAGTAATGAAAATGAACCATCATCATCATCATCAAAAAGTCTTTATTTATCGATAATTCATCATAAAAAGACAGTTTACAGAATAAAAAGGAATATAAACAGAATGTTTTATCTTTAAAAATTATTGCAACATATTACAAAATGTTAAAATCACAAAGAACCAGAGAACCATAATTTTATAGCCTCCTCAATCTAATAAGCCACACCCAAGCTAAAAACTTGGCGACTGCAACTACAATGTATTCACTAGTATCGAAGCGCAGGAAATCTAGTGCTACTGACCCTTGCCTTGTTCCCAGGGTACGACAGAGGGGTTTGAGCCATATAGCCCGAGGGGCTGCGTAAGCAGGGCAGACAAAAAAGATATGGCCCACGGAGTCGACACAGCCAGAACACCAGTTGCAAGAATCAGACGTAACACCCTTCCATTTTTTGGTGAATAAATTTGTTGGTAATGTACCGACTCTAAACTGGTGGTAAAGTTTTCTATCTCTCGGCCTAGTGATAGTATCCCAGTAGGCTTCAAGAAATGGAATATTCTTTTGTTCGAGAAACCTACCAGTCAAAGAGTCGGTTGAAACGGAGGGCATTTGTTTTTGCAGTACCATTGACCAGTATAAATCTTTGAAGTCTTTTTTTGAGGGAAATGAGTTATTGGCCGGGTCAGACCACAAAGTACTTAAACCCATGGAATCCAAAAGTTGTCTAACCTGTCTGAACCAGGGGATGTTACCGGCTCCCATAATAGAACGGACATCAAGAAAGGCTTTCGCATAGGGACCAAGTTCGGGCACAGTCCAAAGTCGCCTCCAAAAGGCCAATGGCTTAAACCTAGCGATGTCATCAAAAGAATGGGAGCCAAGATCCAGCAGTAACGGTTTCAATGGGGTGGAGCTTGGAAGACCCGTGAGCATTCTAAAGAATTTATTTTGTGCTTTGACCAGGGGAGAGAGATTGGAAAAACCCCAAAGTTCAGCTCCATAAAGGATCGCTGAGTTAATCCTAACGTTAAGAATTTTCATTGGGGGACCGATTATTTTCGACTGGGATTTCTTTTGTTCTTTGGCGAGACATCCAGAAAGCTGGGCAAATTTAAGAGTGAGGACGTCAATCTGCGGCCTCCAGTCCAACTTGTTTTCAAATACTACCCCCAAATAGGTCATAACGTTAGTTCTCTCAAGCAAATCATTATTCATAAAAACTTGACCTTTCACACATTTCCCTTTGTTGAATACCATGTATTTCGTTTTAGACACGTTCACAGACAAATCAAAATCACTGCAAAATTTAGAAAAAACATTCAATGCCGACTGTAACCCTGAGAGTGTCTGAGAAAGGAGTAGGGTGTCATCGGCAAACATGAGGAGTGGAAGTTTGCTACCCCCCAGCGTGGGTGCGTCAGTGGAAGTAGATAAAAAGTACTGGACCACTCTATTGATAAACAATAGAAACAACGTGGGCGCAAGGACGCACCCTTGCCTGACACCCCGGTTAACCCTGAATCTTTTAGTGATCTGGCCCTGTTTCCCCCAACGAACTTGGGCGAAGTTGTTATCGTACAGCCTAATGATAATGCTCAACAGGTCCCCCGGAATCCCTAGCTCCTCCAGAGCATCCCATAACTTGGTCCTATTGACCAAGTCAAATGCTGACCTAAGATCGATAAAGGCAGCATATAAGGTACCACCACATAAATAAACCGTTTTCCAGACAATCAGTTGGAATTTGAATGCCTGGTCGATGGTGCTGGTGCAGGATCTAAAACCGGCCTGGAGTGGAGAGATAATATCCTCCTGTTCTATCCAAGCCTGGATTCTAGCCAGGGTCATCCTAGCAATGATCTTCTGAACAGAGTCAATAAGGCTGATCGGGCGATAGTTCCCCGGACAGGAACGATCGCCCTTCTTAAAAATGGGAAGGATCTCTGCACCCCTCCAGGAATCAGGGATAGCAGCGCCTCTAGCTATAGCGTTAGCGAGATGTGCAATATATGGTATCCAGTTATCAGGGTCAAACTTGAAAAGGTCCGCGGGGACACAATCGATTCCCGGGGCCTTACCACTAGGCACCTTTCTCAGGGCCGCTGCAACCTCGGCGCAGTCAAAATTAAATGTAGAAGTGATTGTCAAGTCCCTGCTTACTGTGTGGGCAGACCCCTCAACCAAGCCTCCATCCGAAAACTGGGACTCAAAATGCGAGACCCAGTTGTCCGGAGAAACATGGTTGCTGGGAATCTGAGTATCAGAACAATTGCCCCACTTAACGATATGCCAAAACTGGGATAAATTCCTATTTTTGCTAGCAGCCAAAAGATCGTTCCAGTGGTCATTATCCCACTCTCGTTTGGCTATTATTTTGGCCTTGGAGTAGTCTTTTCTAGTTTGTTTAATAACCACCCGATCTTTAGTGATGATAGCATGTTTCAATTTATTGTATGAGATTCGGCATGCTTTGTTATACCAGGACTTAGATTTTTGAGTAACGGTTGTATTACCCTTACATGGTTTAGAAAAAATAGACTTGAGATCTAAAAATAATTGGTCGTGAACTAGGGTGGCCTCAGAATGTGTGGCTTCTGTGCTCAGTAGATGCTGTAAATCCACACGAGCACGAGAAACCTTCTGGCTAATCTCTGACAGTAGTGCACTATCTATGGCTACCTTATCCCAACGAACTCGCCGTTCATTATTAGTTAATAAAATTTCGGCAGTCGCTATTACAGAAGGTTTATTTCTGGGTGCTGGACATAGTAATAAACTCAAGACCAGAGGGTTATGGTCACTCTCGGGTCGGTCTAGGACCACCATGTCAAATACCATGGGCCAATGCTCCACCTTAATTAGGGCATAGTCGATTCGACTCTTGCTGCGTCTACCATCGGAGAATGTCGGCCTACCAACTTTATCTGATGGAGTTCGTCCGTTGGCAGCTCTATAGCCCCGCTCCATGCATAGGCTCATCCACTGGGTTGCGGATTCGGACCACCTCTTGATTGGAGGAAGATCCAGGGGTGGGATATTAAAAGCCGCGTCCACCTCCCCTGTGAGAGAGTCGGGAGCAATTGGTAGTGGCTCGAAACAACAGTTCAAATCGCCCAATATTACAGCGTTAGTGCCCGTGTTGACTTTATCCAAAAACCCATCTAGTTGGAGAAATGTATTTGTACCACGGCCTCCCGGAAGGCCCCTGTTGTAAATATTTATAATCAGGATTTCAGGAAGATCTTTGCGGGCTAGTGCAATAATCAATAGGTCAAGACTATCTATGGCCAATTCCCTGGGGTTATACCCAAGGGTTTGCTTAACCCAGATGCAAAGGCCGCCAGAAGGGCGACCTTTTGGTCCACGTACTGCCCCTTTGAAAAAGTTTAGATATCCAGGGAGATAAATTGGATCCACAGCCCAAGTTTCCTGGATACCAGGATATCATGCATGTTTACCCAGGTAGACCAGTCTTCGAGAATTATTTTACTACAGAGGCCAGCAACGTTCCATGAAACCAAAGACAAGGGAGGAGAACCGGTAGCGACGGAAGTCAAAGAAGTGGGGGGAGCACCTGATGTAACCGGATGTGTGCTGGTATGATCACAACCATTAATCTTGCTCTCAGGTGTACCAGGGTCGCTAGTAGTTAAATGTGGCCCAATAGATGGTACCCGGGAGGGATTGGGGGATAACATGGCCGGGACCAGGGGCACCCTCCTTGATTCAACCCTCCCCACTAGTCCCGTATTATCGAGTCCTGAACTTGCCTTACACACTCTGTTCCCAATCATTGGGGTTGGGGGTAGTCAATCAACACCATCTAGGGTATGCAGCGGGGCAAAAGAATTAAACAGTGGAAGATGGAAGTCAAATCCTGCGTGACAATAGGAGGTCTTGTTGACCCTTTCCCATGGGGCAAACACATCGCAGGAAAAAACTTGAGAGTCTGATGAATAAAAATGGGACATATCCAAGGTAGATATTCCAGTAGCTCTCAGGTCGTTGGGATAGGAACAAATATGACTCACTACCCTGGGGTCCCGGAAATTAATGATCACACAGTCTCCCTCCACTTTCTTGGCTCTATTGCCCAGCCAACATACCCTGCGAACAGTCATAACCTCTGCACTAAGTCTTGGAGGTAGTGGCCTGTTGCTATTTAGCCAATGTATGACTTTATTCTTCAACTCAATATGGGTCTCGGGTTTGGCCTGAGTGAGCCGAGGCACACCTACCATTATAACAGTATACGGCCTCGACTCAGGAGGAAGATTTATACATGGTAATTCATTAGTTTGATCTACCCTCTCTATACTAGACTTCCCAGCAATGGGGACGTTCTTGGTAGTGGTTGTACCATTATTGATATTGCGTCCTGGAACAGTCAGTGTATCTGCACAGGCAGGGGGTCCGGATCCTTCAATAATGGGGGGATTACAAACGTGAGAGTTCTCTGGAACTCTACCTCTATGATTGTGTCCATTAGAAACAGACCTAATACTGTCAGCAATTGCAGGAATAGTGGGCGTCTTAGGCCCAATAGATGTCTGTGTAATTTTCTCCAACATAGAATAGTTCCCGAGCACCGTGCCTTCAATTTTTTCCAACAAAGTGGATAGTCGATTGACTCTCTCATATAAAGGTAGGAGGAGAGATTAAAAAAGTTTCTCTATATGAGGCAGAAAGTCGAGAGGCAAAGGTTCGGTGCTTGATTCTACAATAACCGACGGTGGCCTATGGCTTCCTGTAGTAGAAGTAGTGCAACAGGGTAATTTGGGATCAGCAGCTTCACGATGCACAGGGATGTCATGCAATTTTGGCATTCTAGACCTTTTTACACGTTTGCCTAAAGGAAGAACTCCCTTACGCTTTCTATTACCAGGAATAGGCGTAAGATTGTTGCTCACAGTAGGGACAGCAGTGCACAATATCTCAGAGGGGGGCTGTGGGTGAGAAGGGCTAAAAGTTGGGAGTGGGGCACTAGGTCCAAGCGTATGTATTGGCTCTTGATCCATATCCAATGAATCCTGAGCAGCTAAAATCAACGAGACTGTGGTAGAGCTAGATGGTGAATCAAGAATGGTTTGTGGTGGTCTACTTTCAGGAGACTTAGCTGTCATAAGGTTACCCAAAGAGGATCTTTTGGCTAGACTATCTAAGGACAGTCTCTTTTCAGTCAGGATAATTTCATGTTCAAGAACGCGAGTCGCTCTTGTGATGAAATTATCAAGGGTCCCTGTGATACCACCCCCTTGGTTTGCCTGGACAACTTTCCTACCAGACCTTAGGGAAGTCATACTTAAAATGGGAGCTCAAACAACAGAAAATTACCAAAATATTAAATCAAAAACCCAGGATATGAAGTTTACAACCAATCAGAACAACTACAATGACAGACGGAAAACAATGTATTCACAGCAATACCATGGGGGATGGCCTGTCCCGTCCCCGGCCGTCCACGAACGGCCACAAACGGCCCGGTTTTCGCCCCGAGCGTCGTCCCGCGCGCGTACCGCTAGCGCGCTCACAAGTGGGCTATCTTATGCACAAGGCAACAGCAGGGGCGTGACCGGGAAGAGTGACCAGGTGAGCTGAGTTCAGGGAGCGCAATGCTCCGTGGTCCTCGCAGTCCCGTGGGCGTCAATGTCAGCAGCCTGCCCCCAGAGTTCAGCGTAGCGTCCTGCCAGATACGGGAGCACCAGAAGATCACACAGGCTGAGCACACCAGCCCAGCTTTTAAAGGATTTGTGGCCGGCGAGCGGCTCCCGCGCAGCGGGGGCCGCGAGGCCCTGTGGTAGAGGGAGGTGCCAAACGGGAAGAGTGACCAGGTGAGCTGAGTTCAGGGAGCGCAATGCTCCGTGGTCCTTGCAGTCCCGTGGGCGTCGATGTCAGCAGCCTGCCCCCAGAGTTCAGCGTAGCGTCCTGCCAGATACGGGAGCACCAGAAGGTCACACAGGCCGAGCACACCAGCCCAGCTTTTAAAGGATTTGTGGCCGGCGAGCGGCTCCCGCGCAGCGGGGGCCGCGAGGCGCTGTGGTAGAGGGAGGTGCCAAACGGGAAGAGTGACCAGGTGAGCTGAGTTCAGGGAGCGCAATGCTCCGTGGTCCTCGCAGTCCCGCGGGCGTCGATGTCAGCAGCCTGCCCCCAGAGTTCAGCGTAGCGTCCTGCCAGATACGGGAGCACCAGAAGGTCACACAGGCCGAGCACACCAGCCCAGCTTTTAAAGGATTTGTGGCCGGCGAGCGGCTCCCGCGCAGCGGGGGCCGCGAGGCGCTGTGGTAGAGGGAGGTGCCAAACGGGAAGAGTGACCAGGTGAGCTGAGTTCAGGGAGCGCAATGCTCCATGGTCCTCGCAGAAAATGAACCTAATAGAGACCTTTCCATATGGAGAAAGCCTGGCTTGCCTGTGATTTGCACAATGTCTCCAGTGACATCCTTTCAAAATGTCTCAGCCTCCTGAGCACCTCCAAAGCAGGTGTTGGAGGTTAGGTGGGTCACAGTGACACACACTGGGGACCTGCAGCAGCACCACCTCGAAAACAAATTACCAGTCTTGCAGGATGAGATGTAACCCTGTGTAGCATATGGAATTGCAAAAGCTTAAAGCAAGCGTTGTAGTAAACTTTATGTAGTTATAGCAACATTTTTTGACATTCTCCATCATTAAATTCCCGCCCTACTCAGTTTCCCATTGTTCCCTCTAAACATTTATAGCGTGCCACTGAGGTTCCTCTCATGTAATTTTGCAGCATTTTCTAAGTAGACCTAAGTGAGATTTATACTACACCAGAGTAGTTTTGCTAATTCGTGGTCACTCTTGATGCAAAATCACCAGAAATTTTGTGATTATGCCATTTCACGTATTTATGAGTTTTTTTTGCCACAAAAATCTTACAGCAAGAGCACATGAACAACAAACTCAGCTGTTTATGTTCTTTTGCATTTAGCAGTAAATGTATCCACTGGTCCATTTTGGACACAAGGCTGCATTTTGTGCTAGGAAAATTGCACAAATGCTACGGTATGCTCCTTGTGTACTTCTGCATACTTTTGCTCTAATTTTGCATACTTTACAGCAAATTGCACGAGTATGCCCACATCTATTTCTGAGTGCATTCACAATCATTCTCTGTAATAAGAATTGCCCACTGTGTATGCCATTTTCTTCCTGCAGCATCTGGAGGCTCAGCTGTGCATTATCTCTGAGTAGGTCTACTACTAATGTGAGTTCCACCTCCTGTCAATGTTTCAAATCACTTGCTTCAAGAGTACCTGCTAGAATTTATATTCACTTTAGAGGGATAGCTAGTGCGTACAGGTCAACTGAGCAAGTGACATGTAGATTTTTCTTGAAACAATCCAACGATGTCTGCCCTAACACTAAGAGGTCATTAGCCATCAGGGTCCAAGGAAAGAAGAGTGCGTGCATTATTCTGTCCTGCTGCTGTACAGATGTTTCCACAAGGAGATGGCCCGCCAGCCACTACGATGCCCACTGTACAGCTACTAAGTAATAGCACTCCTCGCTAAGTTGTGAATGTCACCTTTTTTATGGCTACTCTCCTTCTACCAATACGTCATATTTAGGGCCTGATTACGACTTTGGCAGTCCACCTGTGGGCCGCCACACCAGCGCCTCTTGGCAGGACCACCAAAGCAGTACTCAAACTGCCCACCAGACTATGATTGTAATCCTTGGCTTGCGGGTGGGTGTATGGTATGCTGAGGTGTCACGGTGGTGCCTGTGTGAAGGCCCATAGGTGATCCTCAGACAGGCATGCCATAACACCTCCGCAGCACGTTCCTGCATGGTGCGGCTTACACCATGTGGTGCATGCCGCACCATGCAGGAATTGAGATGCACAATTGCAGAGGGGCACTATATGTGGCCCGGTCATCCACCCCAGGCCCTGGAGAGGAAGGGGCCCTTTAAGGGCCCCTTTTGTTGCCTCACCGCCAGCCTTTCCATGGTGGGCTCATCACCATGGAAAGGCTGGCGGAGAGGCAACTTGTAATTTAATCGGTGGTGCCGCAGCGGCACCGCCAGCATATTATTCAGCCTGACCGTTGTGCCACCACCATGGAATCCAGGATCCCCAGCGACTTCAGTGGTCCAGAGGCGGTCAAACCGCCAAACTCGGAATACGGCGGGTGGAGCGTCTGTCTGGCGGTTCGTAGACCACCACCACAAGTTCAGCGAACTCGTAATCTCCCCTAAGTCTCACAATTACAAATCCATTTCCTGAGAGTGTTTTCAGGAATGAGTAAAGGGAGAGAAAAAGTAGGGAATACGTAGAAGAAGGTGGACTAAGTGCAGAAAGAACACCAGGTTCCTTAACACTACTGGGCCTATTACAGACAATGGGAGGGAGGACAAAAACCTTATTTGCAATCATAATACTTTCGGGACCACATCAAGATTGCCTTCGAGTAAGAAAATCTCCTTATGGTAAATCCTGATCTCCAAGTAGCAAAATGTGCGTTGTTCCTAGCTAAGCACTCCTCTCCTCAAATAAGCATTTTAGAGCGGTTTTGCTGACTTCAATGAAAATATAGAAGATTTGCTCCAGTTGATGCCTAGTCTTGGTATTTACCTATGGCACATAAAATACGTAATGTAGGGGGCACATGGCTAAGATGGTGGAGAGCCAGATGCTCTTTGTCTTTGCTCCCAGCCCGACCTGGTTTTATCTGCATTTTGTAAGTCATAAATTTAGGGGCTCACCCTACATGAATGCTGTCTGAAGCTCCCTTGGAAGGGAATCTGTCGGACGGTATGCTCTTGGCCTAATTAGCCTTGTGGATGGGAAGCATGCGGGGGGCTCCTCACCCAGCCCACAGTGGGCCAGGCACAATAGAACTGTGTGCAGGACTCGACCGGCGGCGGCTTCGGAGGGGACCGCCTCACAGAAGATGTTTTCAGCATTGATTGTGGCTTATGGGGGCACCCAATGTGGCTAAGATGAGCACTAGGGCCCGGTGACTTGGCGGCTAAGTGGACCAGGTTGATTAGCGACCGGACCATTTGACAAGATGGCACTTGAGCCCGAGTACCAGGCCCAGGCACGGAGGACAAAGCAGAGATAAGTGGGCTTAGCCCGGTTCATGTCCTGTTCAGCTGGTCCTTGGGCCTGGGATGGGGAACCCTTTCCTTGATGTGGTGAATGGGACCTCCAACACAAAATATTTTGATCCCTACTGCACTACGCTGAGACTCACATGTAGTTCACCAGGCATTGACTCTATGGGAGGAGGCCCATCGCTCACTATAAATAACTATATCGAACCCCGGGGTTAGGACTCTGTGTGGAGCTGGAAAGTCCCTCAGTGTAATGAGCAGTGGGGTTGCCTGGTGACACTTGGCCCCCCACACCATTGTCTGCAGACCAGGAGGGATTGTCGTATGGAGCGCATGATTACGCTAAATTGCACACCTGTCTTCTTCCTAACATTTAGCGCAGATGATCTTTTATTTACCTACTAAAAGTGGTAGAGGGGAAGAAACACTTCATAACAAGATGTCAATATCATACCTGAAAGTACCACAGACTCCAAATTTGTGTTTATCAATTTATTATAAGGCTAGGAATAATAAAATGTGTACACATTGTAAAATTAGCATATATAGATATAGAAAAATCAATACAGAGCCGATTCTACGAATATAAGTAATTCGGCATAACAAGAATACAATTGTAAATTCAAGGATCAAGATACAACTCAGGATGGAAGCAGAGTCTAAATCTCTTTTCATTAGTAATTAAAAAAAAATCTGTCCCTACACTATACTAAAAGGAGACGTTACCGAACTACCCTTCCATCTAATCCCAAAGGTGTCAGCACGTGTTGACTGCCTGAGAAGTGCTCACGTCAAATAGGTTAAAGCGCTTAAGGTTAGGAGCTAGTTTTCCTTTCTCTCCGAAAGCTAGCAGAAGTCTGGGGTCTCTGTCCCTGCGCATCATACAATATAGAATTCGATTTTCTGATTCATCTTGATAAAAATTTCCATTGCCACTTTTTCTATGAGGGGAGGTTCATGTTCTGTTAATTAAAGTTCTTTGTTCACCAAGTCGACCTTGGTTCCCAGACCAGCCAGACACGAGAGACATCTTCCCTTCTCGCTTCCAACTGTCTTCAAAGCATTCCTTGTATCTTTTCCAATCTGAAAATAATGAGTTGGCATTCCGAAACCTGCAGTAGGATGAGAACACTGCTATTTCTTGAAAACAACATGCATTTAATTCTTTATTTCTCGAGAAGCCAAGGAGGTGCAAAAACAATTAGGGGCTCATTTATGAGCCCCTGCGTCACTTTTGCGCCGCCGGTGCGTCACTTTTTGTGACGCACCAGTGGCATAAAACATGCGCCATGTTGCGCCATATTTACAAAGTGACGCATCTAGGTAGATGCGTCACTTTGTAAACCCCTGCGCCACATTGTACCTGCGCCAGGTATAATGTATGCAAGGGGGGCGTTTTGACGCAACAAAGGGTCGTAGAAGTGACGCAGTGAAATCTACGAGATTTCACTGCGCCACTTCTAGTGTGCAAATGCGTCAATTTCTTGCGCCTGCCTCACAGCAGGCGTAAGACTGACGCAGGCCCTTTCACATGGGGCTTGCCCCATGTGAAAGGACACATTGCTGGAGTTGCGTCACTTTTGTGACACACTCCAGCGATGCGTCACTTTTGCGCCTACAGGTACGTCAGAAATACTGACGTATCTGTGACTCCTTGCGACATGATGCGTCATACTGTAAATATGACGCATCACTGGAGTCGCAGGGAGGGCGCAGTGAGAAGTGGCGCATCACTGTTTTCACGCAGTGATGCGTCACTTTTCATAAATGAGGCCCTTACAGTCTTAGGCCTATAAACTCGGACAACTTAAACTAGACACCGTTACACGGTGTGGTTATAAGACCGTCCTGCTCTCAATATATGCAGGCATAACAATACATACATAATCATAATATAACATTTCATTACAATGAATGTTGAATGAGTTACTGAATACATGTTAATGATCATAAAACACTGCAAACGATAGGAATATGTGAAGGTGCGCATCAACCATAAGTATAGTGCACTCATACAAAATAGAGTGCTGAAAGCGCTCTATCAGTTCCCCCCTGTTATGACTAGTGTCATAACACCAAATTTCATTCTTTCAGAATTTCCTCCTGGTAGAAAAGACCGACCTAAACAGAAGATGTAGCTTGCTGTCCATGTCTAAATCTTTCTAACCCCTGAAGGTGCTGATGATGACTGCCCTGCAGCCGTTCCATTTGCTGTTCTCGTTTTCTCAGGACATTTTCCTGATGTCTGGCCTTTTCCCATTGGTATGCTTTGATGGCTCCCCATAAGACAATTATACAAATAAAAGCTATTATGATGGGTTTCAAAATGTAACCCATAATTCCCTGTCCCAAACTGCCAAACCAACTTCCAATCTGTCCGAAACCCTTGCAATGTGATCCCAGAGTCCTTCTGAGGCCAAATTATGCAATTCTTGATGGATATCTGAAATATTGGCGATATACTTCCTTATATCCCGACTATTGTCAGGAATATAAGTGCAGCACTGTTGGACTCTCAAAAGTTTACAGACTTCTCCAGCTTTTGCTAGTAGGACGTCTAAAGCAAATGATTTTGAAGAACCATAACCCTTATCGAGACCATCTCACCATCCACTAATAATAGGATTTGTGCTGTATTCATGGAGAGTTTATCTACTATCGTTGCCAACTTTTGAATTTTTACATCATTCAAAACCACACCTAAACTAGGTATCATGGCTCCAAACACATCACCAATGATTTCTCCAGTACTTACACAACGTTTTCCTCTGTGAGATCCTTTTCCTTCCAAAGGCCATAAATCATCCACATGGAATATCTTGGGAAATACTATAGCTAAATAGCATGTCCCATACCAATTCTTGGGCAGTTTCACGTAAGCATTCTTTCCACATACAAAATAGACATTAGGCACTATGGTCAATTTATCCATTAATGCTTTCCTTATGGACTAACACTATGGGTCCTGAACTCACTTTCGCCTTGTGATCCAATTCTTCTTTGCTCCATAGCAATACCTTATGCTTCGTATCTGGTCGAAACAAAGTTTGCCTATGTCGATCTTCTATCTGATCTACAAATTTCTTTTCAATGTCAGTTAACATGCAGGTCAAATTATGTCTATGAGTATAGGACGTATCTAGAGTGATGGTAGGCACGAAATACTTAGACATGCGCTCTACTTCCTTGTAATAATCATATTTGTTCATGTATTTTAGGACTGGAACTTCAGAGAGTACCACATCACAATTCGAGAAATAATATTCAAAATGGGCTTTACTATAAAACATGCTTAATAGCACGCTGCAGGTAATGCCATAAGTAAAGGGCAAGTGATGGTATTGTATGCCTTCCTCTACTAATGCACATGCACACATAACAATCTTTTGCTTCCATTGTGTCCACATACTCATACATACTCATACAGCAAACGGGCATATGCATTCAGCGTGAAAACACCCTTTTATAAATCTACATGTAATCTACGATTAGTTTCTTTAATCATTTCCTTATCTTTTTATGGATGGACCTTCTTCTATATCTACATTTGAAATGGGTGGGGTAAGGGTAGTTTGCTCCCCATTCTTTTCATCATTGGGAGAACCAATCAAAGATGTGACAATCATAACAAGCAGCACTATTGTTATAAGAGTTCCAATAATACATTTCTGTTTCCGTCCAGATGTTCCAGAAGCCATGTCGTACTTGACTCCCCGAAGAAACGTTGAGAGTATGTTGAGGTTAGAGCCGAGTATGTTGAGAACCATTTGTAGGATTTCAGCTCGAATTTCCCCCAATTCCAATGCAGTAAATTGTCGACCAAAGGAAGGGAAAACAACCTGATTAAGGATCAAAAAACGCAACCCACTCAATCTGGGTGGATTCGGAACTTGCAGTGTCAGGGTTCCAAAGGCTTCAACTCCCGGGACTAACAACTGAATATCAATCGAGAGGGTGTCCCCTCCGTAGCTCACTGTTCCAGTTCCCAATCTCCCGGAATTCCTCGGGCTCTGCATCTGCAACCAGATATGTCCACTCAGGAGATGCATACTTCTGAGACGGTGTTCTTTTTCTTCTTGAGCGTCTTAGATCATCTGGATTATCTTCTTGTTTGCTTTTTCAGATTCAGACGTTTCAGGAATTGGAGCAAGAGTTTTCTCAGATGCAAGTATTATGTTTTCTTTTCTTGTTGGCCACTTTTCTGCTTTGGTATCTGCTCTCCGCTCTTCCTCTTTGTCTGTTCCTTCTACGCCAACCGTTCAGAGGGTCTGATTCAGAGGGTACTTCCACAATGTCGTCAATCTCAGGATCTGTATTCTGCTCCTCAGCAGGCAGTGCTCTTTCTCCTTGCTCTGTTTCTCTCTGTAAGTCTTCAGATTCAGTTGCTCTTCGGGCAACTTGAGGAATGGTTGATTCCTCCGCAGGCACTGGAACCTTGCGGGTATGTGAAGTGTGGATCCAATGCGGCAGTCCTCCACATTTCACCGCTGTACTTGTGACCAGTATGACTTGATATAGTCCTCTCCAACGAGCATCAAGGCATCTCTTCCACATGTGCTTGCTTACAAGTACCCAGTCTCCGGGGTTTTGATCATGCAACAGGTCTCTTGAGGTGGATGCAGTCGCAGCCTCAACCTGGTGGGACACAGAATTAACCACATCAGCCAGTCCCCTACAATAATCCAACACCATATCATCAGTGATATTTATCAATGCTGTGGCTGGCACCATAGGCAATCTCATAGCTCTCCCTGTCAGTATTTCATTAGGGGATAGCCCTGTTCTCCTATCAGGAGTGCTACGCAGGCCCAACAGAGCTAGAGGCAAAGCATCTGGCCACTTCAATGCAGTAGATGAACAAACCTTAGCCACTCTCATTTTGATCGTGCCATTCACCTGTTCCACCAGACCAGACGCTTCAAGCCTGTAACTGCAATGCAATGTCTGGTCAATGTTTAAATCAGCACACAACAGTTTCATGAGTTCACTATGGAAGTGAGTTCCTCTATCTGTCTCCACTGAAGTCGGAAATCCGTATCTCGGTATCAGTTCTCGCAACAGCAACTTTGCTACAGTGAGACTATCACATCATCGAGTTAGATATGCCTCAACCCAACGTGAAAAGATACACACCACCACCAAAACATATCTCAGCCTATTGCATCTTGGCATCTCAATAAAATCCAATTGTATCCTGTTAAAAGGACCTCCTGATCTTCCAATGTGACTCATTGTAACCACAGTTCTCTTTCCTGCATTCATTTGCTGACACGTAACACACGTAACACATCTATGACACACTTCTTCAGCAATCACATGAAAGCTTGGATTAAACCATGTTTGCCTGAACACTCGCACCATGGCATCTCGTCCCAGATGGACTGCTCCGTGGATCTGCCTTGCCATTGGGCTCAACAAACAGTTAGAAAGTACTGCTCTGTTATCGGTTGACACCCAAATGCCATTGTCTCTTTTTTCACAGCCTGCTCTGACCCATAAAGCAGCTTCTTCCTCTGAGATCTCATCCTGTAACCGCTTCACCTCATCCCATGTATCACCTACAGCTAACATCATGCTGAGCTCGGTCTCTTCTGTGCTTTCTCCTGTATATTGTCCATTAAAAACACATGCATGTATTGCACAAAAACGAGCTACTTCAACAGCATAATTATTTCCCTTTGTGACAAAGTCTTCTCCCTTTTCGTGAGCAGCGCACTTCACATCTGCTATAGCTTTGGGCTTTTGCAAAGCGTCCAATAGTTGGCGCACATATTCACCATTTCGGATCGGAGACCCTGAGGATGTTAAACATCCCCTTTGCTACCACAACTGACCAAAATCATGAACTACACCAAACCCGTATTGGCTGTCCGTATAGATCGTTACTCGGACTCCATGTGAAATAATACAGGCACGTATTAATGCAATGATTTCCACTACCTGAGCAGAGAATACTCTATTCAAACAGGCAGCTTCTACTACTCAGGTGATGGTGCATACAGCAAATGCTGCTCTTAGGTACCCTTCATTGTCTCTCAGGCATGAACAAAAAGGATCAAATCAGATTCAGGTAAAGGTTCATCGACAATGTCAGGTCTGGGTTTGGTAGATAGTTCAGTGACATCTAGACAGTCATGCTCTTCACAGTTTTCATCTCCATCCTCTTGGGGAACAGGCAACAATGTAGCGGGGTTTAGAGTGGTACAACGTCTCAACGTAACATTTTCAGATGCTAGAATGACTTGCTCATATTTGGTCAACCTATTGTTCGTGAGATACTGTGTTTTTGTTCTGGTCATCAACAATTCTACAGAATGAGGCACATAAACGATTAATGGGTGACCTATCACGATACTTTCACATCTTTAAATGCTGACACCTGTTGCAGCAGAGGATTTAAGACATCCGGGCAACGCAGAAGCTACTGGATCTAATGTAGCTGAAAAGTAAGCCACTGGTCTACGGGCACCCCCATGTGTTTGTACAAGGACCGCAAATGCAAACGCTTTATTATAGTCTGGCATTCCCAGAGCTGGGGCACAGCGTATGCTTTCTCAAAGCTCATGGAAGGCTCTCAAGCATTCGTCATCACATGGTACCGGATCACTGATGTATTTTCATGTTATTCTTAACAGAGGCTTTGCTTGTAAGGAAAAGTTTGAGATCCACTGTCGACAATAGCCGACCATCCCCAAAAACATAAGGACTTCTTTCTGTGTTTTCGGAGTTCCCATTTGCAAGATTGCTTCTATGGGATCTGGTGACACCCTTCACTTTCCTTTCTCAATACGATGTCCCAGATATTGAACTTCGGATAAACAATACTGCAGTTTATTTGGAGACACCTTGTGTCCATTCTCTGCCAAATGGTTCAACAAAGCCACTGTGTCTATCATGCACGCATCTTCATTTTCTGAGGCGACCAAAAGGTCGTCAATATACTGAACCAGGACTGATTTCTGAGGCATCACCAGCCCTTCAAGATTCTTTTTCAGACACTGACTAAAGATGGAAGGACTTTCTGTATACCCCTGAGGGATTCTACACCATGTTAAGACACAGTCGCCCATCCGGAATGCAAATAAATACTGACTTTCTTCGTGTAAAGGTATGGAAAAGAATGCTTGACACAAATCTATGACGGTAAACCATTCTGCTTCACATGGTATTTGGAAGATTATAACAGCCGGATTCGGTACCACAGGACAACAAGGAATCACGATTTCATTAATCCTGCGCAGGTCTTGTACTATTCTATACTTCCGCTAGGCTTCTGCAATCCCATGATTGGTGAATTACAGGGACTTTCTCGTATCTCCTTTAGAATGCCTTGTGTGATCATTGACTCAATAACAGGAGTTATCCCAGCCACTGTCTCTGCAGACAGTTTATATTGTGGAGTTCGTGGAAACTCAGCATTTGGTCTCAACTGTATTTTAACAGGTTCCACTCCTCGGACTAACCCTATCTCCTCACCTGTGAAATCCCACACCTTCGGGTCTACTGAATCTCTCAAATCATGCGGCAATTCTGCTTTTGTGAGAACCACAAACAGTTCTTCACACATGCACATATTAGCCATTTTGAAATCGGCATCATCTTCATAGGTCTACAGCTCCACACCTCTCGGAGTGCATGAGATGTTACAATTTAATTTGTACAAAAGATCACTGTCCAAAAGACAAACCGGACTTGTATTGCACACCACAAACTGATGCTTATCTTTGAACAGACCTATTCTAACAGGTAATGCATTTGTTAATGGGTTGGTCATTTTCTGATTACTGACACCCACTACTTGAATCGCTTGTCCAGAAAGAGATAAGTTGGGGACCACATCTGTTCTTACTGTGGAGCGCGCAGCTCCAGTATCTAATGAAAAGGGGACAGGATATCCATTCACATTTGCATCCACGAATGGCCCACTCTGATCTACCTCCAGTACTGTATCGAGAGGGCATTCTTCCTGCGCCTCCCTCTGGCACTCCAGAGGACCCTGAGATTGTTCGTATCTGACTCGTATTTCAAAATACGGCATTTGCTGATATGTCTGATTATGCATAGGTATTCTGGGAGGTTTTGGCACCTGTACTTGTGGCTCGCAACCTCCATACATGGACCTAGGTCTAGTCACAGTCTGTAGAATCTCGCATATGTGTCCCTCTCCCTCATATTGGATTTGATTAGCAGGATTCAATCGACACTCGCGCTTCCAATTCCCTGTCTTGTGACAATAATGACAGGCAGTAACCTTCTTTTGTTGTTCCACCCACTCACTTGTACTCATCTCTGTACCTCTTCCTCGTACCTGACCTGGCTGGGTTGCCATTTGTTGACCCATACCTCGGCCACTTCCTCTGCCTCGACCCATACCTCCTCCAACCCCCTGCATGTAGTCTGCATTTCTCAACTGAGCCAACATCAACTTGTCTTGCAATTTCTTTTGTGCTGATTCTACTTGATCACTACAATATTTGGCATACCGCAGTATTTCATCCACCGACTTATTCTGCCAACATATCAGGTGGTGTTGTATCATCAAACTATTGTCAGATTTCAAGCCTAAAACAAACTTGGAGACAAACTGTCCCATATCCTTTTGATCAATAGTATCCAATCTACTATGCTGTTTAAAAGCCAATAACAATTGTTCATAGTAATCATGCACTGATTCCTTAGGCTCTTGAGTTGTACGATCGAGTTTAAGCCAATCAACAATCTGCGGAGCTACCTTAGACTGCAACCAGGTAATTACTTGCTCATATTTCCTCATCACATCAGGTGAAGGACCATGCGTTACTGAATCTCTAGGTGGCTCAGTTGTTGGCCACTCATTAGCAATTTTGCATGCTGCCCACAGATCTGCCGGGACCACTATATCACACAAAGTGTTCAAATCGATCCACAACACCTTCGAGATCTTAACAAACTGGTCTATCTGCTTGTACCACTCTGCAGGTTTCTCCGTCAGCCGAGGAAAATCATTTGTAAAAGCAGCCAAATCACCCCTGCTCCATGGCACATGTACATACCCTCCGTTCTGCACTTCTCTCAAAGGAAAATTACCGAGGGCTTCCATCCCTCCCCCTGAGGTGAAGAGGTACCTATTCCAGTTTTAGCACATATCTTTTTGGCCCATCTCTCTTCCCATCTGTCTAGTGCTTTCCACGCTCGCATTCCTAGTACCCGTTCTTTAATCTGGGCTTTCAACCCAACAGTTCACTTTTCCTCCAACTCCTTGACTGTGTAATTTAGTCTGCAAGAACCCTGCTTCATCTTGGTCTTTGTCAATTCAACATCATACCTTCGTGCTAACTGCCATAGGGCATCATAAGCCCGCTTTGCCTTTCTTGTAATGTCTTTGACCACAAATAACAGTTAATTTGGGTCATATGTCTCAATTCTCTCCAAAGGCAAATTTCCTTCAACCACTTCATCTATTTCCTCCTTTAACCAAACCACATCCATCATTGGCGCTTTTATTGCACTCTGCAACACTTTCTGATTTCTTTCCTTTTCTAAGTCCTCTCTGTCACAGCTTTGTGTTCTCCTTGGTATTGTTCCTTCTTCCCTCTTCGAGGCTGTACGATCTTCTCTATCCCAGCTCCTACTCCTCCAGTGATTACCTGCACACACAACTTGTGGCCCAAACTGTACCCTAGAAGGTTCTGCCCTCGTCATTTCTTCTATTGGCAACATTGTCTCTCTCACTGGTTGAACCCACATTCGGAGATCCGACCTAGAATTAGCTAAGATTCCTGTTGGTCTCCTTTCGGTCACACTTTCCATTCTTGATGGATCTGCAGTAGCAGGCAGTGGAGTACTATAAGCCATGGATACCTGTCCTAGACCTGTTCCCATATGTGTAAGACTCCCTCCAGATATTGTCTCTTCCCTATCACCAGTATACTGTTGACTGCCATTTCGTCTTTCTTCAGGAGTATATATGGGGACCACTGGTCCAATTGTGACTGGCACTGACAAAGCATCTGGCAACTGAGTATTCCCTGCAGGTTGTGCTGGTTCATAATTAGGGTATCTCATTCCCCCTGACCCTCCTGGAATCCGTACAATTGCTATTTTGCCCCTGACTCTGGTTGACTGTTCTTCCAACCCCATCTGCCCTGCTCCCACTGCATCCTCTGGTGGTTGCGACCTCTCTATCTCCCACTTAGAGTCACAAGGTGGAGGTCGTTCTGCTAAGAGCCTGTCAAGGAAACTATTGTCTATATCACTGTCCTCATTTGTCTTACTGTTTCCCTCTGACTCGCCTGCTAACAATCGAAAGGGTTACAAAGGCTCTCCTACTATGGTGTCTACTCTCCATCGTTTCAGCTGTGCATCCCATCCGGCATCTTGGTATGCCTTCATCGCTTTCCTCATTCGTCCCTGTGATGCCTCTCTTTTCTTTGCTAATGCAGCTCTCATCCAAGCGTCTAATGCCTCAAATTGTGTGGGTCGAGGTGGAGGTTTAAGGGCAGCCATCACCCCCCTCAGCTGGTACAGAACCTCCATACGAAATGACCCATAACAAGGGAAAGCCAATTCCCCTTCATTCTCTGTGATTTTATGCCAATTCTGAAGCCAAACGATCGTATGCAATCCCACATTCGTTGCCATATAATGTGCCGGAGTATCTTCCGGTGGAGCTTACTCTCCAACCCGAGTCACCACCCCTCTGTCGCCTCTGCACACATCTCTCAACACCTGAAAACAACGCATCAGGAACATTGATCAATTTGCAACCCACAATCCAATATTCGACTATGAAAGCAGAGCAATCAATCCCAGCTCGGCGCTACACCAACCGACCAATCCCAGCGCAGCACGCTTTGACGTCATTGTTCACTCCTTGCAGCAGTTCACCTGCCTTTATACTTTCACTTTGTACACTCGCTCACACATTCGCTTCTACAAGTAACTGATTAACCCAAAGTTATTAACCAAGTAACCGGTCCTACCACAGTCACAATAACTTACAGTTACAAAACAAGTAATTGTCTGTCCGGTAAAAAAGAGCGATAGAACACTCACACAAGAACACGCATCTGCTGTGACCCCCGACCTGCGTTGGTCACTTAATCACTGTGATCTACCCCCGGCACCTGGGGTTTCTCACAGCGAGTTATTCCCACACTCACACAAAGTTCCCTGACACAAGTGAACAGTCGATAGCGCTTCACGACTCCCACACTTTACTCAGACAATTACAATACAATACTATCCCGGGATCTTGGACTTCTCTTGAGCCCATTCACCAAATTACCTGGTCCGCATGTGTTCGGACCAGTACCAATAACCTCAATCACTCAACATGCATCCCAACTCCGCAGAACATCACACAAATAAAACACACCGCAATCTAACACTCCTCACACAACCTTTCATACTCACGCCGCCCTTTAGTTCCTCAACATCATCAACGTCTGCCAGTTTCTGCTATTCTTCGCCGATGTTCCATCCGCTACATCCGGACTTCAATTCTTCCTACTCCACACTATATTTCTCTTTTCCCCTCACCATTTAGAGGCAAACCATCCTCTGCTACCATTTGATTACGTTAAATTGCACCCCTGTCTTCTTCCTAATATTTAGCGCTGATGATCTTTTATTTACCTACTAAAAGTGGTGGAGGGGAAGAAACATTTCATAAGAAGATGTCAATATCATACCTGAAAGTACCACAGACTCCAACTTTGGGTTTATCAATTTATTATAAGGCCAAGAATAATAGGATGTATACACATCGTAAAATTAGCATATATAGATATAGAAAAATCAATACAGACCCGATTCTACGAATATAAGTAATTCGGCATAACAAGATTACAATTGTAAATTCAAGGCTCAAGATACAACTCAGGATGGAAGCAGAGTCTAAATCTCTTTTCATTAGAAATAAAACAAATCTATCCCTATACTATACTAAAAGGAGACGTTATCTAACTACCCTTCCATCTAATCCCAAAGGTGTTAGCACGTGTTGACTTCCTGAGAAGTACTCACGTCAAATGGGTTAAAGTGCTTAAGGTTAGGAGCTAGTTCTAAGATCCTCCTTTCTCTCCGAAAGCTAGCAGAAGTCTGGGGTCTCTGTCCCTGCGCATTATTCGATTTTCTGATTCATCTTGGTAAAAATTTACATTGCCACTTTTTCTATGAGGGGAGGTTCATGCTCTGTTAATTAAAGTTCTTTGTTCACCAAGTTGACATTGGTACCCAGACCAGCCAGACACGTGAGAGATATCCTCCCTTCTCGCTTCCAACTGTCTTCAAAGCATTCCTTGTATCTTTACCAATCTGAAAATATCGAGTTGGCATTCCGATACCTGCAGTAGGGTGAGAACACTGCTATTGCTTGAAAACAACATGCATTTAATTCTTTATTACTAGAGAAGCCAAGGAGGTGCCAAAACAATTACAGTCTTAGGCCTAGAAACTCGGGCAACTTAAACTAGACACCGTTACACGGTGTGGTTATAAGACTGTCCTGCTCTCGGTATATGCAGGCATAACGATACATACATAATCATAATATAACATTTCATTACAATGAAGGTTGAATGAGTCTACTGAATACATGTTAATGATCATAAAGCACTGCAAACGATAGGAATATGTGAAGGTGCGTATCAACCATGAGTATAGTGCACCCATACAAAATAGAGTGCTGAAAGCGCTCTATCACACATTTAGTAATACAGAATGTCCTGCCTGGAATTCTTACAAGAGTCTGTGAGCAGACCGCAAGACCCTGGGTACTATGAGCGGTGGGGTTGCCTGGTGATGCCCATCCCCTTGTGCCACTGATGGTGGCATATTAAGGCTTTTGTTGTTGCACATTAATTGGTGATAGAGGTTTCCCTGGTCTAACGTTTCAAGCAGAGAGCAGTCACGGGAGAGCCTCCACATGCTACCAAAGTAAAAGCTGCAATGGGTAACCTCCTCACATAGCTAGATAGTGCCGGATTTGCTAGATACGTGGTCTCCCCTGCAACTCAGGAAACACACACTGGTGCAAACACCATGACCTTAACTACATTGCTGAACGAGCTGCCCCACAATTTTGGCAAAAGCATGGCTGACATGAGAGCTGAGCTAGACTCTAAGATACAAAACTTACATATGTACATTGATTCTGTGGCTCCCTAACAAAAAATCCCCTCTCAAAATATCGCCCTCCCACAATAGTGTGACCAAAATATTGTCAAAAATATTGTCATTCTATGCCTATAATGGTAGGTACAAAAATAGCGGGGGGAAATATTGCTGTCATTAATATTGTTGTTTTTTAATATATATGAATTTAAATATTAAGTATAAAATATATTAAATAGTAACATTAATGTAATAAAAAATAAAATAGATTTAATGTATATTTCAACTGATATAACAATTGAACTGATTTTTAAAAAAGTTAAACACCCATATATATTAATATATATATATATATTTACATATATCTAGTTCAAAAGTATTATTAAACTAGTAACTTTAATTTATATTATAATTTCATAATTTTTAAAATAATGTAATAATAAAAAAAATATATATATATATGTATATACACACACAGATAGCAAGAACATAAAATAATTTAAAAACAAGTTATTTTAATTTAAATAAAAAATAAAAATTAAACAACATAAATATTTACAATTAAAAAATATATATTTTACACATTAAAAACATTAATAAATATAAAGATTATCATTTTAAATAAACAAAAACATAATAATGTAAATTATAGCATTATAGGGGCCGATTCCGATCCTGGAAAAACCGGGTACGAACCGTCGGTCAGAGCGTTTTCTCCGTCCGACTCGTACCCGGGAAAAAAACATTACAAACATGCAAGTACGATTCGCACGGAAACACCATTTCCGTACGAATCGTAAAAAACATCGACCGACGAAAAAATACATACCAATGTGATCCGGGACAGCGCCGACGTGACGTCGGGACGCATTCAGGCTGCGTTTCACGAACCAGGAAGTACGATTCGAACCGACAGCAGTCCGGACGGCAATATTTTTAAGGCACCCAAAAAGTGCTGGGAAAGCGAAATACGCCGCGATGCGAGCGGAATTGGGGGCCCGGTACGTGCCGTACCCCCCCCAGCCCCCTGTATGTACGCGCCGAACACCCCCCCAGGCTGCGGATGGACGCGCCGTACCCCCAGTCCCCCGCGGATGGACGCGCCGTACCCCCAGCCCCCCCTGCAGATGGACGCGACATACCCCCAGCCCCCGTGTATGTACGGAGTGTACCCCCACCCCACCCCCCCGTATGTACGGTGCGGACCCCCACCCCACCCCCTGTATGTACGGTGCGGACCCCCACCCCACCCCCGTATGTACAGTGCGTACCCCCACCCCACCCCCATATGTACGGTGGGGGGGTTAGGTGGGGGTCCGCACAGTACATACGGGGGGTGTGGGGTGGGGGTACGCACCGTACATACAGGGGGGGTGGGGTGGGGGTCCGCACCGTACATACAGGGGGTGGGGGTCCGTACCGTAGATACGGGGGGGTGGGGTGGGGGTCTGCACCGTACATACGGGGGGTGGGGTGGGGGTCCGTACCGTACATACGGGGGGGTGGGGGTACACACCGTACATACGGGGGTGGGGTGGGGGTCCGCACCGTACATATGGGGGGTGGGGTGGGGGTACGGCGCGTACATACGGGGGGCTGGGGGGGTGTTCGGTGCGTATGCGGGCACATGTCTCCATGGTTGCTATTGAAGTTCGCTCCGTGCGGTGTTTTTTCCATACGGTTGTACAATCGGAGGGACGGGATGGATCGTACTTGCGCGCTCGGACTTCAGTTTTCCGATTCGTACGTAAAATCGTCCGGGAACGTGTCGGACACTTTTTCCGACCCGAGGACGTGTGGGGGAATTTTCCCAATGCAATTCGTATGTATTTTTTCCCATGCGAATCGTACTTGCCAGTTTGTACGGTACTTGTACGATTCGGACGGAAAAAAATCCGGATACGATTCGTACGGGGAAAATGTTTCCAGGATCGGAATCGGCCCCATATGTGTTTTTTTATTTTACATTTAATACATATGCTAGTTCCACTACAATTTATACAAAAGTAAACAAAGTGTTCGACTATGGATGTATAAAATTCACTCCTCCCACTTCACACAATGCAACAGTAGGAAAACTGTTACATCACGCGGAGGTAAAATTTACTATTCCCAATACAGTCAATTTAACAGTGGAGAAAGTGTTAGATAGCGGACGGGGAAAATTAACGATTCCCACACCATTCACTGTTGCAGTATGGAAACTGTTGGATTGTGGAAGGGTAAAACTTACTATTTCCACTCCAGTCAAAACAACAGTAGAAAAAGTGTTGGATTGTGGCGGGGTATAATTTACTATTCCTACTTCAGTCAGTGCAACAGTACAGAAAGTGTTGGATTGCGGAGGAGTAAAATGTACTATTCCAACTCCAGTCAGTTCAACACCAGGGAAAATGTTGAATTGCAGCGGGCTAATATTTACTAATTCCACTCCAGTCAGTGCAACAGTAGGGAAAGTGTTAGATTGTGGAGAGGTCAAATTTACTCTTCCCACCCCAGTCAGTGCAACAGTAGGGAAAGAGTTGGATTGCAAAGGGGTAAAATTTACTATTCCCATTCCTAGTCAGTGCAACAGTAGGTA
Source organism: Triturus cristatus (assembly GCF_964204655.1). Lineage (NCBI taxonomy): Eukaryota > Metazoa > Chordata > Amphibia > Caudata > Salamandridae > Triturus > Triturus cristatus. Next base: position 1,283,905,474 of record NC_140585.1, read on the forward strand.
AAGTGTTGGATTGAGGAGGGGTAAAATGTACTATTTTTATGGCAAGAGGGGTCGATGACGAATCTGGGGAACCAGGTTCGAGTCTCTGCAATGACGCTCTACATCCTGTGATTCTGGGCCAATCACTGAATCTCCCCATGCCTAACAAAATGAAGGTGTCCTGTGTAAGAAACTGGTGCTCATGTAAAGCGCTCTGATACCTGATATCTCTGGGTTTAGTTTGCGCTATATAAAACTCTTAAATAAATAATAATAATAATAATAATAAGTACAATAGTAGGGAAAGTGTTGAATTGCGGCGGGGAAGAATTTACTATTCCCACTCCCATGAATGCAACAGCAGGGAAAGTGTTGGATTGTGGAGGGGTACAATTTACGATTCCCACTCCAGTGAGTGCAACAGTAGAGAAAGTGTTGGACTGCGAAGGGGTACAATTTACTGTTCCCAACTCCACTGAGTGCAACAGTAGGGGAAGTGTTGGATTGAGGAGGGGTAAAATTTACTATCCCCACTCAGGTCTGCAACAGTAGGGAAAATGTTGAATTTCGGAGGGCTAAAATTTACTATTCCCGCTCCAATGAGTGCAACAGTAGGGAAAGTGTTGGATTGTGGAGGGGTAAAATGTACTGTTCCCATTCCAGTCAGTGCAACATTACAAACATTAGAAACAAACAAATTCTCTTCAACATAATAAAATAATTTCAAAAACATAATGAACAATTAGAAATATAAATATGTAAAAAAGAAGAAATACAAATATATTTTATATAAAAATTAAATTAAATAAAAACATATTACAATGTTAAATATATTTCATAAAAAACTACAAATATTATCAATTAAAATACAAAAATATATTACATTTAAAAAACAAAATGCAATTAACACATACAATGATAAATAACATATTTATATAAAATAATTACTTACATTTAAATTTGGTATAACTTAAGTTACATTCTACCGTAAACTTCAACAAAGACGACAACAGATATAAAAAAATGTTATTTTAAATAACATAATTTACACAAATATTACATATGTAATTATTACTTAAAATAATAATAATATAAATGTATTCCTAAAATAATTATAGTTAATTACCACACCACCATGTATCCTTAGCTTGTAATCCCAAAGGGCGGGCCTTTCTGCCATTGAGATTATGATGCACGGTTTCTGACATGGTTTCCATGCCAGCCTGTCTGACATGAAAACCCATGTCAGAAAGTGTGTTTGGGGGTCCCCAGCAGGGCCCCCCTTGTGTGTGCAGCCTCTGGTGGGGGGTTCCTTGAGATGCCTGCCACGGGGTGCAGGGATGAACAACACCTCCGTTTTCTCAATGGGAGCTTGTGATACGGCCGGTTTATGGCTGGAACACGAGCTACCAATGAGAAATGGGAGTATGCGACTGAACAGTGTTCGGTCAGCTTGTGATAGGCTGGTCGAGACTACAGACCGCAACTTGGTCGGTCCCAGGACCGAGACGGTGTCAGACAAAAGCAAGTCCGCCTGGCATCCATATCAGGCCCTTAATATATTGCACAATTTACATAAATATGATTCCTTTAAATAAATATTATTAATTATCCAATATATATTTATTAAATAATACTAATGAAGTTACCTCCCACCCTATAACCCTACAAAACTCACAACCCAAACACACAATTTAATTTTAAAAACCTAATTTGTCACACTATTGACCTAAATATTGATCAATTTACTAATTAGCATGAATTAAAAATGAATTATTACTTAATTATAATTGACACACTTCCCACAATATACACCTACAAAGCACACAACATGTTCCCCACATATTAAATTTTAAAAAATGAATTATACAATTAACATAATTAATTAACAATTTAATAGGTAATAGCAATTACAAATTAAGTATTACTTAATATAAATGTATTTACTTTCCATCCTATACCCCAACAAATCCCACAACTCACACCTAAAATTTAAGTTAAAAAAAGTAATTGCACAATTAACATAATTAATTATCAATTAAATAATCATTATTAAATAAAAACAAAATGTTAGTTACTTATAACTAATTTACTTCTCACCCTGAACCCCTGTAAACCCCACAACCTGCACCTAAAATGAAAATTGTACAAAATATTAATTACACATTTAACATAATTATCAATTAAATAATAAATATTAATCAACAGCTGTTTATTAAATTAATTATAATTAATTTACTTCCCATCCTGTACCGCTATAAACCCCACAGGCCACGTCTAAACTTAAAATTAAACACATATTAATTGCACAATTATCATAATTACTTAGCAATTAAATAATAAATATCAATTGACAACTAATTATTAATTATAATTAATTTACTTCTTATCCTGTACCCCTATAAACCCCACAATCCACATCTAAAATTAAAAATGTAGAAATATTAATTACACAATTAACATAATTAATTATCAATTAAATAATCAATATTAATTAACAACTGATTAATAATTAATTATAATTGATTTACTTCCCACCCTGTACCCCTGTAAACCCCACAAACTCAGCTAAAATAAAAATAAAAAAGAATGTTAATAACACAATTAGCATAATTAATTATCAATTAAATAATGCATATCAATTACCAAATGATTATTAATAATTAGAATTAGAGATCCCGGTTTTATGGTATTTATTTTTTTGACATTCTCCTCCTTATTTATCCATATTTATTTTTGGGCAACTTGATCGGTTTTTATCCATATTTATTACTTTTGTTAAAAAAAAACAAAGCTGAACCTGGCATATTTCCACATTTATTTAACCAATAAATATGCAGTCATGCTTGAATGCCTGCCAGGTTTCAGTGATATGAACAACCGCAGAAGATAAATCAATGCACTTATATGAAAATTTGCACATTTGAGTATCAGCCTCGTGTATATCTACTGCTCTTTGATCCTCTTTACAAAATTCCGTTCTTTTTAACAATCCTTACCTATCAATCCACACAGTTATTGTCCTGGCAGTCATGGCAAAGTGTATTAGAATCACTCAAAAAGCACACGACTTTCATCCACATTTAAAAATAAATACAGACAAGAAAATAAGGGGCCGATTCCGATACGTTAAAAATATTCCCCGTACGAATCGTATCCGGATTTTTTTCTGTACGAATCGTACAAGTCCCATACAAACTGGCAAGTACGATTCGTATGTTAAAAAAAAATCCATACGAATCGCACTGGGAAAATTCCCAGACACGTCCCCGGACAGTTTTACGTACGAATCGGTAAACTGAAGTCCGAGCGCGCAAGTACGATCCGTCCCGTCCGTCCGAATGCACAACCATATGGAAAAAACACCGTACGGAGCGAACTCCCATGGCAACCATGGAGACGTCCAAACATGTGCCCGCATACGCGCCGAACACCCCCCCAGCCCACCCCCCACGTACACGCCGTACCCCCATCCCCACCCCCAAGTACGCGCCGTATCCCCAGCCCCCCCCATGTACGCGCCGTACCCCCACCCCACCCCCGTAGGTACGGAGCGTACCCACACCCCCGTAGGTATGGAGTGTACCCCCACCCCACCCCCGTAGGTACGGAGCGTACCCCCACCCCACCCCCGTAGGTACAGAGCATACCACCACCCCTGTAGGTACGGAGCCTACCCCCACCCCACCCCCATAGGTACGGAGCGTACCCCCACCCCACCCCGTAGGTATGGAGCGTACCACCACCCCCGTCAGTACGGAGCGTACCACCACCCCGTAGGTACGGAGTATACCACCACCCCCGTAGGTACGGAGCGTACCACCACCCCCGTAGGTACGCGCTGGGGGTCCGCACCGTACCTACGGGGGTGGGGTGGGGGTATGCTCCGCACCTACGGGGGTGGTGGTACGCTCCATACCTACGGGGGTGGGGTGGGGGTACGCTCCGTACCTACGGGGGTGGTGGTACGCTCCGTACCTACGGGGGTGAGGTGGTGGTACGCTCCGTACCTACGGGGGTGGTGGTACGCTCCGTACCTACGGGGGTGGGGGTCCACACCGTACCTACCCTACGGGGGGTGGGGGTACGGCGCGGACATGGGGGGGCTGGGGGTACGGTGCAGACATGGGGGGATGCTGGGGTACGGTGCGGATGTATAGGGATGGGGGTACGGTGCGTACCGGGCCCCCTTTTCATCATGCATCGCGGCATACTTAGCTTTTCCGGCACTTTTTGGGTCCCGTAAAAATTTTGCCGTGCGAAGTGCTGTGGGTACGAATCGTACTTGCTGATCCGTAAAACGCTGCCTGACTCCGTGCGAATGTCGCGTACGCGGTGTCCCGGATCCGATTTGTATGTGTTTTTTTGCCGGTCGGTGTTTTTTACGATTCGTACGGAAATGGTGTTTCTGTACGAATCGTACTTGCGGGTTTGTAAGGTGTTTTTCCCGGGTACAAGTCGGACGGAGAAAATGCTCCGTCCGACGGTTCGTACCCGGTTTTTCCAGGATTGGAATCGGCACCTAAATGTTTTTCTGTCTATATTTCTCTGTAAAAATCTGAAAAAACGGAAAACAGAGAGCCTTAATTATAAATAATTTTCTTCCCACCCTGCACCACTATAAACCCCATTTCCAGATATAAAGTTTTAATAAAAAAAAAATTGTACAATTAACATTATTTTTTTATTACAGTTTTATTCAAGATAAGACTTGCAATAGTGACATTCGCAGCATGACATATCCATGAGACAGTAGTTTCCATTATATAATAATTGAGAACTACAATTAACATAATTATTTATAAATTAAATAATTAATATTAATTTTAAACTACTTCCCACCCTGTACCCCTGTAAACCAACTAACCTCTACAGTACTAAAAATCACAAAAAATACTTAAAATAAATGTAATAACTACTAACAAAATTGAACAACTACATTAAAAAACAAACAAAAATTATACAAAAAACTTACATCGTTTACTTTTCAAATATATACTAAAATACATAACAATAGGTTATATTTACCCGATATTATTAGCAACTATATTTTTGTAAACGATATTAATGACTTCGATATTTTCAAATTCGATACTACTTACCTTAAAATCGATAATCTTGACAATGATATTCTAGCGATATTTGTACACAATATTTTGGTAGGATGATATTTTAATTTCGATATTTTGTGGAGAAACGCAACCTGGACACCATGGCTAGACTGTATACTTTCGGGGAACAGCAAGTGGTCACTACCTCCCTTACTAAGGTGGATAAACAACCGTGGCCTGCATTGGACAAGACCTGGAAAATCATTTTTGAAGGAAAAATTTAAGGATTTGCCGTCTGAGTGAAGAGGTCCCTGACTCCTGTTTGGATACATTTGTGACTGCCATGTTCTCACAACTTCTGGAGAAAGTCATATCAAAGTACATCTAGATAGGATCCAGAGGGCTGATCCCAGAAGAACCGGACTCCGTGGATGTGCTCTAGATCTGGCGGACACCCCATTGGAGAGATTCATGCCGTTTCGGGGGTGAGGTTTAGCTAGGGGAAGGGATTCCCTCCTCCCTAGCAAGCGGTGACAAGGTCAACATTATTCTCCATGCCACATTCTCGCAGAAGGTGTGGTGTACTGATTGTTTTGGTTTAACTGTGGTTCAGTTCATTTTGGGTAATAGAGACTCACTACTACTAAGTTCTATTTGCCTATAATTGTGCTGGTGACTCTTGCATCGCAGCACCATCCGATGTCGCAAACTGAGCACTAAATTGGCGGAACATTACCTACAGTTGAACCATACCACGAATGACATGAGATGGACGGTAATCGAGAAACTCAAGCCTGGAGCAAACAACCAACAACTGCTATTTGAAAAAGAACAACGCTGGGTTTACCGTTTATCTACTCATCTCCAAGGACTGAATGATAATATTCCATGGGGTTCCATATTGAAAAACTGATTCCATTATACACGACATCAACTCCTTAGTAGCCTCCGTGTAGTTCTTTTATGCACACACTGCATTCTGTGTGTTGTGACAGCATAGAGGACCAACTCCTCTGGTTATGCTGCCCTCAGTTTGTACGCACGATGCGATACCAACTCGGGTATACTAACATCTAGAGAAGAGTGTTTATCTGCATCATACATATATGCACATAACAATTCACGAACCGGGGTTCAGACATCGATATTATATGCTTCGATTGGTAGCATATGACAGATCAAACACACCTACCCAAAAGAACCTCCTTCTCTTGGCGAAAGCCAATAAGATTCCAACTCTCACACTCGTCATTACCCGCCCCTCCTTCTACACTAATCACGAGGACTCAACCAATGGCAGGGATTTTCCGCATTCGGATTCACCTACCTTATTGGACCACACGTACTTAGAAACCATCACGTGATTAGAACCAGGAAGTATTTACTTCCGTGTTCACCGCACCATTACCAAGATCCGGGCCGAGGAGGACAGATCGAGGTTGATCGCGGGAGTGTGCGAGCATGGAAGTAAGTTGACGAATCGCTAAGACACCGCAGCAGGTTCCCTCCTAAATCCCATTCCAAAAGCAGATGATAACAGCTACGATCTGCCTTTTTTTATCTCGCCAGATACTATAGCTCACTACCCCCCTCCCGGACCCATGATGTTAGTAACAACAACAGCATAAGTAAGAGGGCTATTTGGTTTTTTCATGCAGCTATTTTTAATGTGAGACATGCTTTGGAGCAACGGCGCCTGGCAAACACCACAGACGCTTGTTTTTAGCATGCCACTTCACGAGTTCGCTATATGTTTGACATACACTCCGGCCTACTAGCCACTACGATTGCACCTTGTCAATAGTGCAGACATCACTAAGTAATCGTAATTAGACACAAATAGTGCTTTCTATTCTTATAAATATCAGTCCACACTTTCACTAGTAAAAGATACAACGAATAATCACTCGTACTGCGGTCTTGCTGGCTAATATTGCTACCAATAGACCCTTTCTCGTTGTACAGCACGGCTCCACAAAATGTTTGTTCACTCAAGCACGTTTGTAACTGCAATCAAACAATGTTTTGTCTTTGTATGTTTCTTTATATGTGGTTCGTCTGTCCCATTTCTTTTTCAGACATTCTGAGCCCCGGATAATAGGAGGCTCCTGGGTAAAACCGTGAGTTTTACCTTTTGATCTCCACAGGTCAGGGTGCGCCTTAGAGTGTGCATACCGCCGTGGAGACTACCTTGGTCCTGATGAAAGCTTAGCCGAATAGGCACCATAAGCAGAAACATGTCGACCTAAAAATTGGTCAAGCCCTGGTCAACATCACTGGCCAGAACTTGCCCAATTCACGTTTTTATTGGTTTTTGATTTGCCAAGAATAAACTTGTCATTGGTTAAAATCATTCACCTTTTAATCTCACTTCCCTTCACAACCAGAAACCCGCTCCGCTGTAACACAGGCGTCGCAGCACACCAGAGAGGCATTCGGCCTCTCTGGTGGGAACCCGATGATGAAGCATGTCACCAACTAGGTTGGTGAGTGAGGGTTCTTTTAACAAATATTTTTGGTTTTTGCCCGTGCCTCTCTTTTTTTGCTCCCTATCCCTTTGTCACTCTTTTGTTGTTTAATTGATTTAATCTGGGGGAACAAGAGTGATAGTCCCTCACCCTCTCGTTGTTTTTGAGATATTTTGCAGCGCACAGCTGCGAGGGTTAACTCCCTTGCCTTGCCTTACTTTAGCGACTCTACTTATAGCAGCATGGATAACCTTGGCCTCTCTTACTCGAATGAAGAGGTGGATGCCCTTTTGGCAGACCCCTCACTTTTTTCTGACCCCTCGATCGCCCAAACAATCTCGCAAACCACAGAATGGGATAAATTGAGCGAACAAAAAAGAGGGCGAATACGCACCATTCTCCATGGCACAATTCTCACTGAGTACTTAAGAAACAACATAGCACCCAAAGGTCTGTTAGTTACAAACGCCCCTCGCATTTTTCTGGATGATGCACAATTCAGAAAAGAATGGGCACAGATCGCCTGGCACTGTACCAGGGATTGGTTAGTGCTTATAATAAAAACAGCACTAAGGCTCTCGGAGGCTATTATGGTAGAGATCCAACTTACGGAAACCCACTTCAGAACTACTTTAACTGGCTACAAAAAACGATTGGACGAATTGAACAAAGAGATTAATGAATACAAGGACTCTCTCACGCAGTCTAAAGCACAAAAATTCCAGAAGGATTTAACAAGATGGTCCTATACAAAGGCTTATCCATACACTAGCCCAGACTACACCCCACCTTCAAGAAATGACTACAATACGGACAGTTCCTTTGATGGTTCGACAGCTAGTGATTCCAGTGGTGATAGCTATAAAGCACGCCAACGGGGAAGAGGAAGGAATAGGCGACAATATAACAACCAGACCTGGCATCCCTTCCAGCAATCATCTTTCCAACCCCCACCATTTCACCCTATGATGGGTTGGAACCCTGGCTTCCTACCACATCCCCAATACCAACAGAATCAGTACCGCCCCCCTTTTTTAGAGAGGGGCAGAAGAGGCCGCGGACGGAGAAGAGGACAAACCCAAGTCCAATGGCAACAGGACGAATCAGTGGGGGACAACACACGGAGCAAGGCACCACGAGCAGGCCCCAGCAACCAAAGAGTTTGATCACAAATCTCTCCTCAGTGGTACTGACACCAGATGAGACATCAGTCTTGGAAAAGGGACTAGGTTTTGTACCTACAGCCCGCTTCGATAAATTCAAACTGAAATGTGAACTCTCGAGTTTCTTCAGGAAACTGAAACTGAAGAGTTTCTTTGAAAAACAGCCTCTGGATAATACCCAGCCGCTACAAAGCGATACAGGGTTGAAGGTAAAATCCACCTTCACCCCGCCTCCTTATGCTATTCCACCGGAGATTACAGCTTTTGAACAGGCGGTATCCAACGATATTGATGCCTTTATAGAACCGAATCGCTTTAAGAACATGAAAACTGGCGAATTCCAAGCTTTACATTCTTTACAAGCCAATCCAAACATCGTGATAAAATCGGCTGATAAAGGAGGCGGAGTAGTAATACAAGACACTACTGCCTATGACTCGGAGTGCAGACGCCTCCTTAATGACCCTACTAGCTATACTCCTCTTGCTACTGATCCAACCGATGAACTCCGTAGTACAATTCACCAACTGGTAGAAGACGCGGAAACCCAGGGTTTTATCACCAAACAAGAAGCAACTTACCTCACTACCAGTGAGGGAATCATCCCTTACTTTTACACTCTCCCTAAAACCCACAAGAACAGGATACCTCCTCCCGGACGTCCCATAGTATCTGGGATTGGCTCTCTTTTGGAACCTTTGTCACGTTATTGTGACTTCTTCCTGAAACCATTGATACAGGCTACTAGCACCTACCTAAAAGACACGAAAAGTCTACTGACTCTCCTCCAAGAAATCACTCTTCCGGATGGAGTTATTTTTCTGGTGACTATGGACATTGAAAGCTTATACACCTGTATTCCCCAGGATGACACCATCAATGTAATCAGAAGTACCCTTGATTCCAGCACGTGGAATCATACAACTCCGCGCGATTTTGTGATCGCATGTGCCACACTTGCATTAAAAAGAAATTTCTTCGAATACAAGGGTAATCTGTTTTTACAATCATCCGGCACATCGATGGGCAGTACCTTTGCGCCTTCGGTAGCAGGACTGTATGTATTTGACTTTGAGAGCAAATTCATCCTAACGCCACAAAACCCTTTTTCGTCCAATATTTTCTTTTGGAAAAGATATATTGATGACGTCTTGATCATCTGGCAGGGATCTGAGGATTCCCTCCTTGATTTCTACAACTGGGTGAACGAATGCGATCCTCACCTAAATTTCACACATTCTCACAATAAAGAGGAAATGATCTTCTTGGATGTGGTAATTAACAGGGTGGGCGATATCCTTCAAACTAAAACCCACCACAAACCAACTGCAAAAAACAACTTACTGCATTTTACCAGCTACCACCCTCGTCCATTGAGGGAAAACCTGCCGTTTGGTCAATACCTACGGCTCCGTCGTAATTGCAGCGAGGTCTCAATGTACAAAAAGCAAGCCAATGATCTTACTGCCAAATTGAAAGATCGTGGATACCCTACCAAAATACTGGCAAAAAGTAACAAACGAGCTCGCAACCAGAACAGAGAAGCTCTACTGGAAGTTTACGAGAAAGGTGATCAGGACACTACACCTCTCACCTGCGTCACAACTTACAACGCAGCTTCAAACGCGGTGAGCAAATCCATAAAGAAAAATTGGCATATACTGACAAGTAATAAACATGACTGGGAGAAGCCATTATTCTCTTATAAGAGAGCAAGAAGTATTAAGGACTCCCTTGTACATACCCGTCCGAAAGTTCAAGAAAGAAACCAAGATCAGTCCATTACCAGTACATGGGGCCTTTCGCCCATTGTGGGCCACTACCCCTGTGGGTCATGTAGTGTTTGCCATTTGACTTCCCCATCTAAATACCTACTACTGGAACAAGGCAAACAATGGACACAGAGAATGCACACCAATTGCAACTCCACCGATGTGGTCTACATGATCACTTGCCCTTGTGGACTGAGGTACGTCGGAATGACGAGCAGAAAGATAAAACAGCGAATTTGCGAACATCGCAGCACCATCCGATGTCGCAAACTGAGCACTAAATTGGCGGAACATTACCTACAGTTGAACCATACCACGAATGACATGAGATGGACGGTAATCGAGAAACTCAAGCCTGGAGCAAACAACCAACAACTGCTATTTGAAAAAGAACAACGCTGGGTTTACCGTTTATCTACTCATCTCCAAGGACTGAATGATAATATTCCATGGGGTTCCATATTGAAAAACTGATTCCATTATACACGACATCAACTCCTTAGTAGCCTCCGTGTAGTTCTTTTATGCACACACTGCATTCTGTGTGTTGTGACAGCATAGAGGACCAACTCCTCTGGTTATGCTGCCCTCAGTTTGTACGCACGATGCGATACCAACTCGGGTATACTAACATCTAGAGAAGAGTGTTTATCTGCATCATACATATATGCACATAACAATTCACGAACCGGGGTTCAGACATCGATATTATATGCTTCGATTGGTAGCATATGACAGATCAAACACACCTACCCAAAAGAACCTCCTTCTCTTGGCGAAAGCCAATAAGATTCCAACTCTCACACTCGTCATTACCCGCCCCTCCTTCTACACTAATCACGAGGACTCAACCAATGGCAGGGATTTTCCGCATTCGGATTCACCTACCTTATTGGACCACACGTACTTAGAAACCATCACGTGATTAGAACCAGGAAGTATTTACTTCCGTGTTCACCGCACCATTACCAAGATCCGGGCCGAGGAGGACAGATCGAGGTTGATCGCGGGAGTGTGCGAGCATGGAAGTAAGTTGACGAATCGCTAAGACACCGCAGCAGGTTCCCTCCTAAATCCCATTCCAAAAGCAGATGATAACAGCTACGATCTGCCTTTTTTTATCTCGCCAGATACTATAGCTCACTACCCCCCTCCCGGACCCATGATGTTAGTAACAACAACAGCATAAGTAAGAGGGCTATTTGGTTTTTTCATGCAGCTATTTTTAATGTGAGACATGCTTTGGAGCAACGGCGCCTGGCAAACACCACAGACGCTTGTTTTTAGCATGCCACTTCACGAGTTCGCTATATGTTTGACATACACTCCGGCCTACTAGCCACTACGATTGCACCTTGTCAATAGTGCAGACATCACTAAGTAATCGTAATTAGACACAAATAGTGCTTTCTATTCTTATAAATATCAGTCCACACTTTCACTAGTAAAAGATACAACGAATAATCACTCGTACTGCGGTCTTGCTGGCTAATATTGCTACCAATAGACCCTTTCTCGTTGTACAGCACGGCTCCACAAAATGTTTGTTCACTCAAGCACGTTTGTAACTGCAATCAAACAATGTTTTGTCTTTGTATGTTTCTTTATATGTGGTTCGTCTGTCCCATTTCTTTTTCAGACATTCTGAGCCCCGGATAATAGGAGGCTCCTGGGTAAAACCGTGAGTTTTACCTTTTGATCTCCACAGGTCAGGGTGCGCCTTAGAGTGTGCATACCGCCGTGGAGACTACCTTGGTCCTGATGAAAGCTTAGCCGAATAGGCACCATAAGCAGAAACATGTCGACCTAAAAATTGGTCAAGCCCTGGTCAACATCACTGGCCAGAACTTGCCCAATTCACGTTTTTATTGGTTTTTGATTTGCCAAGAATAAACTTGTCATTGGTTAAAATCATTCACCTTTTAATCTCACTTCCCTTCACAACCAGAAACCCGCTCCGCTGTAACACAGGCGTCGCAGCACACCAGAGAGGCATTCGGCCTCTCTGGTGGGAACCCGATGATGAAGCATGTCACCAACTAGGTTGGTGAGTGAGGGTTCTTTTAACAAATATTTTTGGTTTTTGCCCGTGCCTCTCTTTTTTTGCTCCCTATCCCTTTGTCACTCTTTTGTTGTTTAATTGATTTAATCTGGGGGAACAAGAGTGATAGTCCCTCACCCTCTCGTTGTTTTTGAGAGACTCTTGATACATGCCAACGTAAATGGCAATTATTACCATCTTGAACCTCAAGGCCCCCAGTAAGAGAGGGGCGATTTGGAGAGCCCTCCAAGATCAGCAGTCAGATATTATATATTTGCAGGAAACCCTCTTACTGAGAAAGGATCAGCTGATGATAAAGGATAGAGCATACTCCACAACATTCTTATGCTTCTGCACCCACTAAACAGAGAGGAGGAGCAATTCTTATTAGACACAACCTTCCCTTTTTCATCTCAGAGGTCCAAATGGACAGGGAAGGCCGCTATCTAATCCTGATATGAACACTATAGATTCACATGGTCACACTGGCAGCAATCCATGCCCCCAGCCCCTCCCAGAATGCATAGCTTCTGCAATTTCTCTCAGACCTGTCAGGACTGGTGAAGGGACGAATTATACTTACTGGGGTCTTCAATAAGATGTTGCACCCCCGAAGTGACAGAGAGGCAGGAAGAAAGGGGCACACTGGCACTTACTCTAAAAAAACATATATTTTCTAAACTGGGCCTTCGGGACATGTGGAGAGAGCTACAACCATCAGCTACAGACTTTACACACAACTCTCACATCCATCGGGCACTTTCCCAAATTGATTACATATTAGTCAGTGCGCCTCTTTAGTGGGGGTCCACATAGCACACTAATTATGATGTCAGTCTCTGATCATGCCCTAGACACTATACACTTGGAGTCGGGGGTTAAAGAGCCCCCCGCAACTGGCACCTGCAACCTTCGCAGTTAAGAGTCCTAAAGATAGGGGATGAAATTGGTGAACATATTGACAAGTATTTTCAGCTTAATGAAGGCAAAGGGATGATGATGAGGGGCGTTTGGGGCGCCTTTAAAGTGGTGACTCAAAATCACCTTATAGCGGCCACTGCCAACGGTCAGCGTCTCCACAAGCTGGAAGATCAGAAACTTGAACATGAGATCCAGGAGTCAGAATGGGACAGGGATGGGAACCCCACACAACAGAAAACAAGTAAAATCATTGCTGCAAGAAGTAGCTGCCTATGCATAATACTTATAATACTGAACTTGTCCTATTGCACTTGCACAGAGAATGTGTGTAAATGGGTATAAGGTAAGTACCATAGGAGTGTTGCCAGGGAAATAAGAAAAGGAATATGTTAAGAAGATGCATTCCCCCTAAGTTTGGGGCCCCAAGGTATTTTAAGCAAGTACGCCTGAAGGTTCTTAAGGCAGCCTTGGAAACGTGGCACAAAGTAAGATGCAGATGGAGGATCGGATATTACTCAGATTTTGCTCCTATCTGGGATTCCCCCGGTACTCCTCTGTGCCTCAGGGATAGCCTGGCTGTACCTATCAAGAGGGCGGGCATTAACATCTGGTCGGAACTGTTAGATGCAGAGGGGATCCATCACTGGGAACTGTTAAGGTCTAAGATTGGAATTGGGATTTCCAGATTTAAGTATTTACAACTGGTTTCCTGGTTTGAAGCAGAAAAGGAGGAGGTCAGAGGAAACTGGGAAATGGAGCTTTCTCTTCAAACACCGCATCCAATTAAGAAGGAGATATCTTTGTGGTACAACAAGTTTTTGGATGCGGAAGACCTGGAGTACCCATCACAACACTCAGGGGCCGATTCCGATTCCGGCCGCAAAAAGAACCGACCGACACGGACCCGGACCGAATACCGACCGACACGGACCAGCGCCGTACGACCCGTGCAGTACGATGCAATGCAAGTGAATTACAACTAACACGTGCGGAATACAATCCGTACGGCCGAGCCAGAGGGAAAATAGTGATCCGGCCGGAAAACCGACGCGATTTTCACCGACCGACACGAACCCGGAATCAACCCGACCGACCCGTAACCGCGATGTACGATTAGTGCAGTACGATGCAATGCGTGTAAAAGCAGACCGACTCGCACGGAGACCAAGCCGCAAGACCGACACGCACAGACAACCCGGCACACAAGCAATAGAGACCGCCGCGAACAACGCCTACCAAACACAGAAGACAGGCAGCGTGAACGAGGCGGAGAAGCCCGCACGAGACAACAGCAGCGTCCGTTTCCGTCACATGAACGTCTCCTACATGCCTACAAAACACAAAGGAAAAAACACAAAAAAAGGATCAAACAAGCAATGACTAAGCCAATAAATACCCAACACAAATTAATTGGACAAAGACACATCCACAACTACAACTATATAAAGGACTACAATCACTACCATCATCCCTTGCAAACAGGAGACACAGCCAGCAGCAAACACCAGTACATAGCAACCACAGACACACTCACAACTCACCCATCACACAACTCACACACCATCAGCACCTCATACAAAAGCACACACACATACACACAGCAAAACCAACACCAAACCAACATCACTTGCACCCTCACACACACATCCCTCACCACCACCACCCATCACCATGCCCCAAAAGAAGAATCAAAGTTCACAGATAGTGAGTTAGAAGTGCTGGTAGACGGGATCATCATAGTAGAGCCACATTTGTTTGGTACATTGGTTCAAAGGACCCCCATCTCACAGAAAACAAAGATGTGGGCGAGGATTGTGGACAAGGTGAACGCACAAGCACCAACGTTGCGCACAAAGGACGATATCCAGAACAGGTAATATGACATGCGCAGGAGGGTCAAGAAACTCATCGAGAAAGATCACGCCTTGAGTCTGTGCACCGGTGGTGGCCCTCCTGCCAAACCAGTCTACTCGAGGACCTGGGAGGAGAAGGTGCGGGACATCCTACCACCAGAGAGCGTCCATGGCCTAACAGACACCCCAGAGACTGGTGAGTACACAAACAACAAACCCAAGATTGTGTGGCAAGGGGACAGTGAAAACATGCACCCCAAGCAAACCTGCACTAACCAATAGATAATCAACCCAAGATGTGTATGCCAGTCACACAAACACAATACCTGCCATCTCATAGTGACTGGGGACTGTGTCATGACATGCACCAACCTACAAACAAATAGAGCAAGCCACTGGCACTAAGCCAAATACATCCAGCAAGACAGTTTGCCACCACAAACACACCACCTCACAGTGCAGCTGACTGTCAGGAAGGAATAGTGGGGATGCAGGTGAAGTGAGTGTAGGCGAAGTGAGTGTAGGCAAAAGCATGATGGGGCCTGTAGTCACAGATAATGCTCCCCCTCCTGATTGGCGCATCAAGACCTCTCTGAAACATGCCCACATCACAGGGAGTGGAAAATGACTGACAAGATGGCTGACACTGGGTCCTGCTAGGGGTTGTGTGCAAATCAGAAGCAGGACACCACTGACTGACATCCTGAAAGACAACTTGCACGCCCTACAATCGAAGCACGTGTCATGATAGGAAGGAGGCCTGACAGCCCTGACCATACTAATCAGCATGGGGAGACACTCCCCCAACACAAACTCCACACAACTCATCGGGAACAATGCATTGACACACACCTCATTGAAATATCAGCAAAAGATCCCCCATACTGGCTGCTGCTGTGTGAAGCACAGGGGCTCACTTTGGACTTGTAGCCAAACAAACACCAGGATTTCACTGTCAGCCACCTTGCCATTGCTGTCACACACCCTCACAGGGAAGCAGAGTCAAGAGGGAGGAAGCATGGGCATGCTGGGAAGGGGGGTGTAGCCAAGAGTATGATGGGACTCGCAGTCACAGACAGCCTACACCCACCCACATGGCCCAGCAAGATCAACCTGAACCATACTCGCCTCACAGGGAGTGGGAAGGGACCGACAAGATGTCTGACACTGGGCTCTGTTGTGGGGAGCACAAGGCCATGCTGGGACTGCTAGCCAAACAAACACCAGGATTCCACAGTCAGCCATCTTGCCATTGCTGTCACACCCCCTCACAGGGAAGCAGAGTCAAGAGGGAGGAAGCATGGGCATGCTGGGAAGGGGGGTGTAGCCAAGAGTATGATGGGACTCGCAGTCACAGACAACCTACACCCACCCACATGGCCCAGCAAGATCAACCTGAACCATACTCGCCTCACAGGGAGTGGGAAGGGACCGACAAGATGTCTGACACTGGGCTGTGTTGTGGGGAGCACAAGGCCATGCTGGGACTACTAGCCAAACAAACACCAGGATTCCACAATCAGCCATCTTGCCATTTCATCATCATCATCAAAAGTCTTTATTCGATTATTACATCATGAAAGACACACTACAACAATTTAAGAATCTTTTTTTAAAAAATGTACCAGTTAAAATAGAAAAGACAAAAAGTCTAATGTCCTTGTAATTATTAAATATCTCTAGCTGGGTCCAGCCCATAAAAACACTTCTTAAAACAGAATTAAGCCAACATGTCGGTCTTTCCATCTTCATAATAAAAATGATGAAAACTAAGAACAGAGCCGCTTCTACAATTAAATGTCATGAGCAGGAAGTTCAACAGGAATAATCCTCTTCTCAATGGATCTACGTATAGCCCATGACCAGCTAAGAAATGTAGCCATTGCGATGACAATATCCTCTCGAGTGTTGGTTCTCAGAATACGCAAAGCTATTTTATGCGATCTAGTACCTAGATTAGAACATATCGGCTTAAGCCATTTGTGCCTAGGATGAGCAAAAGCGGGGCACACAAACAAAACGTGAGTAATTGACTCTTCCATTGTTACACAAGTTGGACAGAACCTGTCAAAACCACCCTTCCATTTATATCTATAAGAATTAAGTGGGAGGGTCCCCACTCTAAATTGATTATGTAATTTGCGGTCATCTGGTCTAGAAATAAAATTCCAGTAAGGTTCTAGACTACTTATAAACTTGTGATCCATGAATAGGCCAGATAATGAACTGCTGTTGGTCGCTGTCCATGATTTCTTTGACCTGGATTCCCAGTGTAGGGCTTTAAAATCCAGTTTATTAGGAAATTGATTGCCCCTGGGATCCAGCCACAAGTGGCCCAACCCCATGTCATACAAACCACTTTTGATATGTTGGAGCCAAACTATTTTCCAATGCTTGTCCATGTCCTTAATGTACCAGATTGCATTAGCATAGGTTAATAACTCAGGTGTTGTCCACAACCTTCTCCAGTAGGAGAAAGGTCTAAATCCAGCGTCATCATCAAACGCCCTACAACCCAAATCTAGCAATAAAGGCTGAATGGGCGTTGACTGGGGGAGGGCGGTCAATGAGCGCAGGAACTTATTTTGGGCTATGACAAGGGGGGATAAATTGTCAAAACCCCACATCTCCGCCCCGTATATAATTGATGCTCTAATTTTCCCCTTATACAGGCCAATGGCAGGCCCCACCGGTTTTGTGTGCGATGCTCTATGTTCTTTCAATAAGGCACCGGCTAGTTGGTTATGTTTGAGTACAAGTAATTCTATTTGTGACTTCCAGGTCAACCTTCTGCCCATGGTGATCCCCAAATATGTAAAAGTATCGGTTTGTTCTAAGGGTATATCATTCATTGACACTTTACTCTTAATTATTTTGTTTTTATGCAACACCATATACTTTGTCTTATCGACATTAATAGCCAGGTCATGATTGTTGCAAAAGACCATAAATCTATCTAAAGCCCGCTGCAAACCTGATTGAGTTTTAGACAGTATGAGCGTATCATCTGCAAACTTGAGGAGTGTGACCTTGGAGCCAGCTAATGAAGGAGCGTCAGTTGGAAAGTTTGCGAAATAGCAAATAACCCTGTTTATAAACAAGGAAAACTATGTGGGGGCTAAAACACACCCTGCCTTACACTCCTACTTACAGGGAATTTGTCTGTTAACTCACCCTGTTGTCCTCACCTGACTTGTGCGAAGTTGGAAGTGTGGAGTTTGACAATAAGAGATAGAAGCGCCAAAGGCATACCTGCCTCCTTAAGAGAGTCCCACAGCTTGTTACGGGGGACTAAATCAAAAGCAGGTTTTAAATATACGAAGGCTGCAAACAAAGTCCCCCCCGATAGGATGACCGTTCTTCAGTAAATCATTATAAACCTAAATACTTGGTCTATTATGCTTACATGTGACCGAAAGCCTGCTTGATAGATAGATAGTACCTGAAACTCATCAATCCATTCATGAACTCTATATAATATGAACCTAGCCACAAAATTATTTGTAGAGAGTCAATTAGACTAATAGGTCTATAATTACAAGGACAAGAGCGGTCTCCCTTTTTAAATATAGGGATAATTTCCGCACCTTGCCAGGAGACAGGCAGTGGTGCACCCCGTGCCAAAGCATTTATCAGAATGAGAATGTAATTAGCCCAGTTTTTTTTGTCTGATTTGAAAAGATCCGTTGGAATACAGTCCGGTCCGGGTGCCCGGCCGGCTGGTGCTGCTTCCATGGCGGTCTCAATCTCTGCCAGGCTGAAGGTTAAGACCTCCGTGGTTGCTATATCATTATAGCCAGTCATAGAGGTTGATGGGCAAGTGAACTGGGCTTGATAGTGGGAAACCCATTTATCAGGAGGGGCATTGTTGTGGGGAGTAGGCTCATACGACCCGCTGCCCCATTTTAGTAGTTGCCAGAATTTCAACCAGTTCTTCTCTTGGGAAGCTTTGGTTAACTCCTCCCATCTATCCTCGTCAAAGCTCTGCTTGGCCTTAAAGAGCACCCTTTTGTATGTAACCCTAGCTGTTTTAATCGCCTGGAAATCATTTGATTTGATCACTAGGGAAAGCAGTTTGAAAGCTGCTGAACTATCTAGATCATACCATTTGGCTGATTTGGATAAAGTTGGTCTACTTGCTTTCCTTTTAGTAGTGAGTAATAATTTCAATTTAGCAAAAAGAGCCTCATGTTCTCTCGTTAAGCATTGAGGGGGTTCTTCCAAAAAATTAAAAGCTGAAAGGGTCATAAGTGTTTCCTCTAGAGTCATTTGAAGCAGACTTTGGGTGCTTACATTTTCAGAAATTATAGCCCACTTCAATCGACGATGATCACTTGTTAACACAATATCACCTTCCAGCAATTCCCGAGGTGGACTAATTCTCAAAGATGACTTCATTGCTAACCTCAAAGAAAGAGGATCATGGTCACTTTCTGGTCTGTTAATCACGACTATATCCAGTAGGGTAGACCATAATTCCAAACTAACAAGAATGTAATCAATCCTACTGCCACTCTTCCCGTTAAAAAAGGTGTTACTACTACTACTATCTGATAGAGTTCTCCCATTTGCGGCTCTCAAGCCCCACCCCAGAGAAAAACTTTTAAGTTGGAGCGCCGCCTCTGTCCACTTTTAATTGGTGCTATGGACAGAGATGGAACTCCCCAGTTAGAATCCTCTTCTGCACTAAGATTACCATCTTCGAACCCAAGGGGCTCAAATGTGCAATTGAAGTCACCCAGAATCACCAGTGGTTTAGGGCCTACTAACTCATTAATAAAAGAGTCCAAGTGCTGAATAATAGGAGAGGGTCTACCCCCCACTAGCCCTCGCGAGAAGATGTTAATTAAAATAAAAGCTAACTCACCTTCCCTTATTACCTTTAGAGCCATAGTATCCCCATCATCCATAGGCATTTCCCTGATGTGTAGGGAGGAGTGCTGCCTGACCCAGATTAGTAGTCCCCCACTAGGTCGACCTTTCCCTTTACTGGTGGCCACTTTCCCGTAGGCCAGATAGCCCGGGCGATGAGTAATGGTCATCGATCATATCTCTTATAACACTATAAAGTCATGGCTGTCTACTAGGCTTGACCAGTCAGTAGATGGAAATTTAGAGGATAATCCAGCAACATTCCAAGACATCAGACAAAGATTCGCACAGAGTATACCCTCATTAAAATCCTGTGTTTCCATGGCAGAGGGAATCATCTGCACTCTAGATGTTTTAGATCCTTGACCAGGTTTTGGAACTTCTGGGGTAAATACCTGGTAGCTATGGCCCTTTCCACACTCCTCGATGGGGTCCATAGCAGAGGGGATACATTGTGGTGGTCAATCGCAAGCATCTAAGTCAGATAGTGGTGCAAACCTATTATGAACAGGGGCCTCAAATATTCTAGGAGCTGGTCTGAAATTTGCTCTCAGTAGCCCGGGCCCCTTAGTAAAGTTCCGGGGGTATGATGTTTGGGGACCTTGCTTATAGAAAAACCCAAGTGGTAAAACCGCTATTGAGTCGTCATTAAGCCTTAATGGCCCACCCAAGATATCCAGTATTAATCTAGGAGACTGTGTGTTATCAAAATTGACTATCACCCAGTCACCCTTCAACTCCTTCCTTAGAGGGCCTACCCACGGTATGCGTCTGGCCATGATCATGTGATTGAGAATATCTTCATCCCAGAATCCGGCTCCCTTTAATTTAGAGTTAAGCCAATGTCTGTTTTAGAAAGAAGTTGCCCAGTGGATTCGAGGTGTCTGTCCTGACTCTGGGGCACATTGCTCAGAATGACCACTAAGGGTACTGCAGCCGGCGGTAGATGGAGAGATCTACTATCCATCCAAGGTCCTTGTTTACCCCTATCACCATCCTCATAAGCTTGTAGGGGAGTTCTTACCCTAGTTTGGGGGTTACTATTTGAACCACTACTGCCATTGTGTGCTTGACCATTAGTCTGCTTGACTGCGGTAGGTTTAAAGTCCACAGGGGTGCACATAAGTGTTTGTGCAAATTCGCCTGACGTATTGCGCTGGTCGACCAGATTCCTAAGTGGCGGTGTTGGTCTATAAAGTAAAACTGGGGCCTTAACGGTGCCCTCCCCCCTTGTTCTTGGATCCATAGCAGATGTTCTTGAGGGGTCTATTGAGGTCTGGGATGGAAGAATGCTATCATGCCTGTCATTACTAAGATTAGTGAAGGTCTGTAAAGTGGCCTGTTGGCCGTCTATGGCAAAGTGATCCTTGTTTCCGAGGTTAGCTATCTTAAAAAACTGATTTAAGTTTTCCTAAATTGTATTCAATCTATAGGTTATGGGGGTTAATAAAGTAGACATAAGGTTCTCTTGTCTACGCCACATTTCTTCTCCACCTCGAGGGCTAAGATCTCCTATGGCTGGAGGGCTCGGATCGGGGAATATAGTTGAAGGGAGGACCTGTCCATTACCCAGGTCTAGTGTCGCAGCGTTGGCTTGGGTGTTAAGCCTCGGAACTTTTGCAACGGAGGGTCTTTGTGAACTACCACCCCTCTTCCTTTTAACAGTGGTATCAGAAACAACTTCAGGGGGCTTGATCTTATTAACGGCTACAGCTCTGGCAGGGGCTCTTTGCTTTTTACTACGAACCACTACCTGTTCGGGGGAGGGAGAATTAGGAGAGTTCGCCACTACCTCTCTAAGGCTATGGGATTGGATGCCCGATGTTTCGATAGCCTCCTTCTGCGATGCATGTGAGGAGACGTGAGCGGGGGTGAGAGATGTAGCTAGTGAGCCCAAGGAAGATCTCTTGTTCTGCAATGATTCCAGAGATAACCGTCGCTCGGTGTTAGCAATCTCTTTTTCCAACACTGAGGTTGCTCTTATTATGAATTGATCAAGGGTACCCGCCACCCCTCCCCCCCGAAAATGGGGCAACCTTTTTTTATCCCTCTTAATCATTATAGAACAAATCACAACAAAAGTAAATAGAAGATACAAGAATAGAGAGACCAAGATGCAAATAATAAATATTAAACTATAAGGGGCGCCACCAGTTCACCACGCCGGCGTTGGAGGGGTGGCCCAACCCGACCTCCTTCGGCCTCTGACGGGCTCAGACGGGCCCACCCTTGGCCCGGGCTTTGCCCGAGGTGCGCCCACGTGCGTCCCGCGCAGCGGGAGCGGCGAGGTCCTGAAATAGCCCCCGGCACAGGTGAGGAAGATGAATGTACCCAGAGGGGATCCTGGGACTTCGAGTCCCACGTAGCACTCAGCAGACTCCAACAACAACACAGTGGGCGAAGCGGCTCCCACGCAGCGGGAGCGGCGAGGTCCTGAAATAGCCCCCGGCACAGGTGAGGAAGATGAATGTACCCTGAGCGGATCCTGGGACTTCGAGTCCCACGTAGCACTAAGCAGACTCCAACAACAACACAGAGGGCGAAGCGGCTCCCGTGCAGCGGGAGCGGCGAGGTCCTGAAATAGCCCCCGGCACGGGTGAGGAAGATGAATGTACCCAGAGGGGATCCTGTGACTTCGAGTCCCACGTAGCACTCAGCAGACTCCAACAACAACACAGAGGGCGAGGTCCTGAAGTAGCCCCGGCACAGGTGAGGAAGATGAATGAAGCGGCTCCCCCTGTGGCTGCCAAGGTCGGAAGCACAAAGCAGGCACGGAATCCGAGGCTTATAAGGGATTTTGCTTTTGAGACAACGCACAACTCCTTCTCAAAAAGTTTATTCCAATGATGTCACACCCCCTCACAGGGAAGCGGAGTCAAGAGGGAGGAAGCATGGGCATGCTGGCAAGGGGGGTGTAGAAAAGAGTATGATGGGACTCGCAGTCACACACAACCTACACCCACCCACATGGCCCAGCAAGATCAACCTGAACCATACTCGCCTCACAGGGAGTGGGAAGGGACCGACAAGATGTCTGACACTGGGCTCTGTTGTGGGGAGCACAAGGCCATGCTGGCAAATGGCCAACAACAAGATCAAACTCTGTCCGTGACAAGCTGGGAAAAAGCAGTGTCTGTTACAATAGTAGAAAATGTCATGTTTGTGAACCAACAATGCATGTAGAAACATAAATCACGTTGTGTGTCTCTTCCAAACACAGGTCATGCTGGGCACCCACTGACAAATGACGAGGATACCCAGTCCCAGACTCTGTTGGACACTGAGCTCTCTGGTCTGACTCTCTCACTGTCCTCTTCGGATGACGACAACCAACATGGCCCCTCCGGTGTGAGCCATCATGCAGCACCAGCAGCAGCAACATCTGCCCCCCTGTACCCACGCCTCCACCATCTGGACACCGACAGGGCACCCCTGCCAACAAGGACAGACCAAGGACAATCAACACCCACAGCACAGGGACACAGGACCTCCGGAAGCTACAGCCAACACCACCAGCAACACCACCCAAGGGGTCCCAGGGTCACCTGTGCATACCGCCGCTGGTCCTGCCCGTGTGGAGAGGGGGGCTGGGAGGGGTGGGAGGCACAGGGCACGCCTTGCAGAGGGGTCTGGACTGCATGATGACCCCCAACTGGCACGTACCAGGATAGCACTGGAGGATTTGGCCAGGTAGTGGGGATCCTCAAAGACATGCAACAGGAGCAGGTCGCCCACCATGCCCGCATGGAGGCAAAGTGGGATGCCCTTACTGCGGTGCATCGGGACATACTACAATGCCTCCGCCAGATCAACACCAACCTGTCCCCACCCCCCTGTGTGCCCACAACATCTGTCGCAACACCATCTGCCAGCGCCACAGGGAGGAGGACTCTGGCGGAGAGTCCCCTGCACCGCGGAGGCCTGCACATGAGGATCCCCTCCCCCCGGAAGAAGAGGGGTCGTCCGAAGAAGGACATGTGAGAGGCGGATGTCCCAGCACATCCCCCAGGGCCTCTAAACCTGTTCTGGACAATGTTCTTTGTGCGCAACCCGTTCACCTTGTCCAATCGCACATAACTCGCCCACATGACATGGAGGGTTCATGTTGGGCCAATGTATCAGGTGACTATGGACTTTACTCTGGACATTTCATCTACCAGCACGTCCAACTCAAATGTGAACTTTGGATTCCCAAACCACTGTACAGCACCCAACATCCTGTGCACCTCACTCACACATGTTTGTAAATAAACTAACCAGTACACCATACTTGCCTCTGTTGTGATTCAAACTTGTCATGTTCAGGGCGAAGTCGATCTGCTACACAACACAGTGCATGCCAAATACTGCAACAATGTGACCAACGTAAGGTCAGTCATGGGGATGTGACACATGTGAGGGAGACACAGCACTATGGCAACACAAAACATACTCACCATGGCCATGTGACTCATCACACACAATGATGTTGACCTGAAACACATTGGCATGCACAGACACAACACCAAGCACAGTCAGTGGTAACAAGTCCACAGGTGAGGTAAGCAGATATCACTCAGATGTGGGAAGACAGACAACGCACATAACAAAGCGTAGCACGGGTTCATTACACACCAGCAACACGTTTATTCCACAATAGTTTCACGGTAATTCTACGTAACAGTGGACACACGCTCACAATGTTTTAGAGAATGGAAGTCCAGGGATGTGTGGTACATCAGTTGATGGGAATTCTCAACTTCCACACTGGTGTTGGCTTCTGGGTGTTGGGGGTCAGTGTTGACCACACAACAGGCAAAGGACCCTGGGAAGGACAGACAAGATACAGTCAAAAGCACAGATGAACAGGATGGAAATGCCTGCGCGAGTGACGGCGTGCGATCAGCTGCCCCGTAGATGGGATAGCATAGTCCCTGATGCTTCTGACCCGTAGACAGGGGCGCCTGCGGCCACATGGAGACGATTGCATTTTTAGGGCTGGGGGGGGCGGTCCCGGGGGGTGGGGGGGGGGGGAGTCGTGGGTGAGAAAGGGAGGGAACACTGTGTACAATTATTCAGGCTGCCACTGTTCTGAGTTTTTCCTTTTGACCAGTTTGCGATTTATTGGTTCTCAATGTCTAAGTTGCTTGGGTGGCTCACACTGGCATGTATGGCTAAGTGGCTGGTGTGCGGTGGCTGCTGCCCCCTTTTAAGAGACAACACTGGAACTGATGAGGCACATGCATCCAGCCCCCGGGCAGGTTGCGACTGGTACATTTCTTGACTGTGGGGATGTCTGGCTGGCTAGGCCAGACACGGACCGGCGACCCGCATATGTTTATATACTTCTATGTGTAATGTATCCTGCTGAACCACGTATGTTTTCTTTGTTATACCTTAAAAAAAAAAAGCAATAAAAACAGATTTGCAAAAAATAAAAGCACAGACGAACAGGAGAGAAATGCAATACACATGCACAAAACATGTTGAAAAACACCTACATAAACACTAGTTAGCAGTACTACCCTACTGTGGAGTACACACCACCTGAATGGACACATCACAGCACGCATCCAGTCAAGTGGCACACAGACACACTCAGACAGCAACAGAGCTGTCTCAACACATTCCTGGAAACTCACTTTCAGGTGAAGAAGTTGTTGATGAGCTGGGAGCGGACGTCACCATCATCTTCATCATCACTGGCTTCCTGGCCCAGGCCGGGATCCTCCACAGGTGCCGGACGTTGGTCGTCGTCATCCTCATCCAGGATGAGAGGCACCTCCTTCCGCACCGCCATGTTGTGTAGCATGCAGCAGACCAGTATTATTTTGCACACCTTTGCAGGCTCATATTGGAGGGCCCCTCCGGTCTTGTCCAGGCAGCGAAAGCGGTTTTTCAGGAGGCCGAATGTCTGCTCAATCACCCTCCTGCTCCGACCATGTGCCTCATTGTAGTGCAGCTCGGCTGGTGTCACAGGGTTCCTGAGGGGTGTCAGCAACCACGGCATGTTGGGGTATCCGGAGTCACCTACTGTGGAACAATGTCAAACACACACAATGAGAAACAGTCAGTACACACCGACAAGCCAGGCACGCTGAGCTGGCATCTGTGACATCAGCGTTGCAATGTGACTACTCCTCATTATGTAGGCATCGTGCGCCGAACCAGGGAACCGTGCACACACATGTGTGATCAACATGTCAGCAAGACAGACCACCAGAGCATTGATCGAATGGTAGTGCTTCCTGTTACGGTATGCCTGCTCATGTGCCTGTGGTGGTATCAGGGCAACATGTGTCCCGTCAATGGATCCAATGACGTTTGGCATCCGCCCCATTGTATAAAAGGCATCCTTAATTTCAGAGAGTTCATCTTGGCTCGGGAACTTGATATACAGGTCGAGGAATTGCAACATCCCCTCCAAGACATCGCGTAGCACCCGACTAAACATCGTTTGCGACATACCACCAGCAGTAGCCACAGTGTATTGGAACGTACCAGTAGCAAAGAAGTACAGGGCTGCCATCCCCTTCATCTCTGGGGTCAGTGCTGTAGGGTATGTCCGGCCAGGTAGCAGATGTGGCGCCAACTCCTCAATCAGTGGCCTGGTGAAGCGGTACCGTCTGATGCTGTCGCGTTCCTGCATGGTTGCAAGGTCTGGGAACGGACGATGCACAGCTGGTGCCCTGCAGTACAGAGATGCACAACGGAAGATTGTCAGTA
Source organism: Triturus cristatus (assembly GCF_964204655.1). Classification (NCBI taxonomy): domain Eukaryota; kingdom Metazoa; phylum Chordata; class Amphibia; order Caudata; family Salamandridae; genus Triturus; species Triturus cristatus. The sequence continues at coordinate 1,283,932,299 of NC_140585.1, forward strand.
CATCCCCCCATGTGGCCATGACCACGATCACTCTCACATGCTAGTTCATGACATTACACAATGTACTGAGGTGTGTGCTGTTGGTCATGGACATATATGTCACCTACAAGACCACCACCTCACATCTCAATTCCACATGTCCACATGAGTCCCATGTAGTGCAATGGGCTAATCATCTGGCTGTGTCACCCAACCTATGTGCTGCTGCAACGTTCAAAATACCCACCCCTGTGACAAATGAGGACTCATGTCTCCCAGGCATCACAGATCTTTGCCATGCAGAAACCCAGGCTCCCTGTATTGCCACATCAACACAGCAATGGACATGGCGTAGCACGTGCACACCACAAGGCAAGCGTAGGTCCCACAGGTAGTGGCCACTGTTGTCCATGCCGGCCCTACATGTACGTCTCTTAGACACACACCCCATCAAGGTTGATGCATATACCACATGGATGTGGAGACTGTCACCCATTGGTAACATGTGATCAGACACATCTGAGACACAACATGCACACAGACTGTGGGTGCACATCAGTATTGGGGCTACAGGTCTCACTGTGACGTACATGCCATCATCCCCAGGACTCAGGGTGTATGTGACATGCCCCAAACATATCCAACCTGTTACCTGACACTGTGGCCTTCACTCATGCCAATTACTGTCCAATTGCACATCACAGTGCTAATGTGCACAACACACAAAGGACTCTCCCCCCATGTATAAGATAACAGCCTGGGAGTGGCTGCACAAAGTGCCAGACAAAAAAACTGCTGTGCCCCCCTCAAACAGCCAGGGAATGCAGCCTCACATGTCATGGGACACTGTGTGGCCAATGCTATAGTGTGGCAGGTGTGTGCAAGTGTCCATGGCCAGTATATGTGTGTTGCATCCGTCTAATAGTCACACTAATGCGGTCCGACGCGGGTGACAATGCGTATGCATTGCACGGGTCATGTCCGAGCCATGCATACGCCTTGTCATTGAATGCAATGAGGTCCGACGCGGGTGACAATGCGTACGCATTGCACGGGTCATGTCTGACCCGTGCGTACGCCTTGTCATTGAATGCAATGAGGTCCGACGTGGGTGACAATGCGTACGCATTGTACGGGTCATGTCCGAGCCGTGCGTATGCCTTGTCATTGAATGCAATGAGGTCTGACGTGGGTGACAATGCGTACGCATTGCACGGGTCATGTCCGAGCCGTGCGGACTCCTTGGCCATTGAATCGTATGGAGACGGGTGCATGTGTACATTCAAAATACGCGTTGTACAATCAGTTGAACGAGCCGGGCGCACCCATTGGCTCAGGACTGTCATGGAGACGGATGCGGATTCAAAACTTGTACGAGTTGTGCACTGGAAATTCAGTTGGATGCCTACAACAATGTTGCAATTTCAAGTGTTCCATGAAGGTGAAGATTTGAACGATGCGGAAGGCATGTACGAGTCGTACTTTTAAATAGACTGGCCAGATTCATAGAATGCAACCGTGTTGGACCTATCACTTTGGACACATGGCACAGAGTCTGCCTCTGCAGCACAGGTATAAGGCTGGCTGGACCCCAGGGAGCTCACTTGCCTGCACTACTGTTCTGCTTGGGTTTTTGGATCGGGTGGAACCCGCTCTACAGAGCCCTTCTGACCCAAAACAGAACGTTACCCCCTCCCTAGGGTCTTTTTACACCCAAATAACCACATATATACGTACCACCTAAGGACAGGGAGTTCCTATTATATATATATATATATATATATCAAGACCTCACAGCCTCGCAATCTCAGCAACCACAGTCTCGCGGCCTTAGGCAGACCCAGAATCTCCTACCCATTCGGCAGCGACACACACACGATCTCGCGACCTCAGTCACGTCCAGAATCTCCTACCCATTCGGCAGCGACACACAAAGTCTCGCGACCTCAGTAAGGTCCAGAATCTCCTACCCATTCGGCAGCAACACACAAAGTCTCGCGACCTCAGTCAGGTCCAGAATCTCCTACCCATTCGGCAGCGACACACACACGATCTCGCGGCCTCAGTCAGACCCAGAATCTCCTACCCATCCGGTAGCAACACACAAAGTCTCGCGACCTCAGTCAGGTCCAGAATCTCCTACCCATTCGGCAGCGACACACACGATCTCGCGGCCTCAGTCAGACCCAGAATCTCCTACCCATCCGGTAGCAACACACAAAGTCTCGCGACCTCAGTCAGGTCCAGAATCTCCTACCCATTCGGCAGCGACACACACACGATCTCGCGGCCTCAGTCAGACCCAGAATCTCCTACCTACACGGCAGCCTTGGCACGAGCTCATCCTATTATCATTGTAGTACACGACAGGGGAATTGGGATTACTATATATCAGATCACACAAAGACCATTAGCGGAGCGCAACCTGTTCTCTAGTTCGAGGGGCTTGTTTTCCCCCTCATCCAGTTACCACTTACCTGACCAGGATTAACCTCTGTTCATTTTAAGGCAACTCTGACTAAAGAATAGGCTATCCTCCTATACAAAAGTACACAACACATGCTAACGTACAACAAGCTAAATACTTTATTTAAATGCCACATGCACATTCGCAGAATACATTATATATATAGACAACCTGCAAGGAAAGTGAAAGGTTAAGTTGTATACTCTAAAGAAAAAGGGGTCGACTTCACCTTTATGGTACGTAGCCCGTGCTCAATGGTCATCTAGGTTCCCTTCTCGTCTATGCCTCGGCTTAGCCTGGAAGTCACCCCTCTGCAGTTGTGGGTCTGCTCCCTTCTCCCTCTCCGAGTCACTGGAACCTCGTCCTTATCGGCTACTCTCTCCTCTTTGGATTCAAGTTCATCATCAGTCTTCCCTGGAATAAGTAATAGCTCTTCTGCTAACGGCCAGATGCCGCCTATGGTCTAGAAGCAAGTGCCCTTATCTCACTCAGACTTTCACTAATATAGAAGTGCATTCCCTCATGGAAATTTCCAGCTCGAAACCTGCCGCCCACCAAATTCCTGTACCTCCCCGTACCAAGGACACTTTCCCAGCCGGCCGGCCTGATGTAGTGTCTTCGGCATGAAGAAAAATACAATCCTTCGATAAGGGCCGGCCTGAACCGGTTCTCTCCGAGCGAATAACACCTCATAACTAAAACATCCCCCTCCCTCTGGAAAGGTCCCGGGCTGCCGGAGCAGAAAGAAAGATGGAGTCTCTCCCGTTTGAGGCCTACCAGGCCTGAATTCAACACAGCTCCATGAAACAACCTCACTATAGAGCAAATTATCCTCAAGGCTAACGAATCTATCCCCTAGGCTATGTGTGTAGACCCTGAGCTAAGGGTAGGAGCACGGGATGGTGTCACAAGTGTCTAATAGATAGGCCCTACTCACTACTCCAGTCCTTAGACTCGGATGGAAAGAGACTGAAGTCATATGGATTGCTCTGCAACACCGGAAGGCCGGGAAAATCGAGCAGTACATTCCACCCTTGACTTCAGTCTATTATATATATACTAAATGGAACTAACATCTGTGGAAGAATAATATGAAACAAAACTAACTGATCTATGTCTAGTACCAGATGTGCAGAATTGAAGCAGTGAAGGGATACACTGAATAAAACAACAGATAGAAATTAAAACAACAAGAGCAATCAAAATGCCACCTAATGTGTGGCGTAGCATATTCATGTCTGGCAACCAGTTAAAGAGCCAGTCAAACCAGCTCTGATCAATGTGTTTCCTAACTTCATTAGTTAGGTCATGCAATTTATCTATGTGTGCACGAATGGATTGTGTATGATCAGATAAGTTAAAACAGCAGAGGCCTTCAAAGTCCGAGCAGCCATGTCCATGTTTAAGCAGAAGATAATCAATGGCTGCTCTATTTTGCAAGATGGCTCTACGTTCACCCTGGGCGTCTAATAGCAAGTCAGATAAGACTGTGGAAGTATGATTAATAGATTTGACCATCCAGCAAGCCATTTTCCCAATGGATTTAGCATTATAAACCGCCAAAGCAGGGACACCAATAATTGAAACAGCTAGACTAAGGTATTCAGACTTGGAATATAAATGCAAAGATGAGTCACAATCCTCCTGTAACGTAGTTGTATCTCGGAGCACACGAGAGTTGGCATTTGGATGTGATGAGAACATAAGTAAACTGAGTCTAGTAATGGCACACGGGCCTCCGGAAATGTTCGCAGGGACATAGGGCCAGGAAGTATTACCACATGAGAAAAGCCATCCGGCAGGTAGCAATATTGCACGATAGTGACTGGGAGTAACTACCAAACTATTGCAAGTCATATTGTTCTGGACTGAAACACATGTGGTCGGTGTCCTCTGGAAACACAGAGTTCGTTCATGAGATGTGAGAACAGTGGCGCCTCTTAACTTGAGACGTAGACATTCAGAAATTGCATTAGGATTACATGTGAGGAAAAAGCATAGATCACCTTGTGTAATGTTATACGTAGTTATTTGGGATTGGATGGGAAGTTGCTCATTCGGCAGTTCAGTACATAAAGGACAATATGCATGGGTAGCAAAATCACCCAGAATAATATTCGGACGAGCCTTTGAAACGTTAAAGATGCTTATTAACGTCTCCAGCGAGGCGGGGACAGCAACTAGGCACGTCGCTAAGATATCGTGCACAGATCTCATCGGTGTCAAACAGAAGTGAGGGGCATCAGTTACTCTTTTCGCCAGCAGTGTCCAAAAGTTCGATGACGAGTCCCACGCATTGAAGGAACGCAACACTCTGGTTCCCAATTCATCCCGGGTTAATGGGATCCCTTCTCTCTCTCCGAAGTAGACCGAACGGTGTCCAGTACCGACACATCCTGCAGCAACAATCCAAAGAATGATCTGAAAAAGAACCAAACACAGGCATTAATCATTCTCGTAAATAACATTTATTAGCTGGGACAGCTTCCCAGCTATCTTTCCCTGGCCTCATAACCAAAATGGTATTATCCTGACCGGTGGCAATAACCTCTGCTTGTTCAGGGGGATTCTTAGGCGATTGCACCCAAATCTTGGCTCCAGGGTTATCCGTAGAGCCAAAGCCTTTCTGGCCTCGTACAGTTAGCAAAGTTGGGGCAGTGCCTTTCATTATTTCACCACTGAAAACAGGCATAATGAGTAATTGAGCCACTCGGTCGGTGCGGTGTATCAGCAAGTCATTCTCACTGCTATTTAGCAGAAGTACCTTAATCTCTCCCTGATAGTCGCTGTCAATTACCCCTCCAAGTACCTGGATGCCTTTTACAGCCAGCCCCGATCTAGGGGCGATCAATCCAAAATTCCCCGGTGGTATATGAATTCCAACACCGGTAGCAATGATGACCCGATTTTTGCTTTCCAGAACGGTGTCATCCATAGCATGCAAATCTAAGCCTGCCGACCCTGGGGTCGCTCTGCATGGAGCCAGAGCTCCGGAAGTAATTTCCCAATACATCACAGTTTTATTAATTACATTAGGCATAGTCTCAACCTTTGGGGGGAACAAACGCATAAGTGGAGATTCAGCATTTAAAAAAGGACGATTATACAGGATTAATAGTGCTTGGGGTAAAAAGTCTCGCCAATTTTTATACTTGTCATCTGTTAATTTGCGTAGCTGATCCTTTAACAGGCCATTCAATCTCTCCACCAGGCCCGAGGCCTGCGGGTAGTAAGGTATATGAAAGATCCACTCAATATGATTTTCCGCACAGAATTCCTGTACCAATCTTCCACGAAAATGGGATGCATTATCAGATTGAATTTGGAATGGCACACCATAATACATCATAATCAATTCTAATGTTTTAATGGTATTCAATTGGGTGGATTGCTTACATGGAAAAGCTACCAGCAAACCACTATATGTATCGACAATTGTGCAAACATATTGACAATTTCTGCTCATGGGAAGGGGTCCGATGTAATCAATCTGCCAGTTTTGAGCGGGCAATTTCCCGCGATGTAAATGACCTCTAACAATTTGGGGTACTTTACGCTGTCTGATATGCTGACAGACGGGACAATGTAAAATAACATTTTTGATTAGGTCCAGGGGAATATAAATTCCTCTATCAGCAGCCCACCTGCTAGTGGCCTTCTCTCCAAAGTGTCCTGCCTTCTGGTGTGCCCATTTCGCCAATCCCGCAATATCAGGATCTTGTCTGTCCACCACTGCCTCGGCAATTTTAGATTGCTCATCTGCAATGTTATGAAAAAATTTGTCAAGAGAATCTATTGGGGTGTGAGCATCCACATGGAAGATGGTAACAGTACTCTGTGGGAGCATTTCCCAAATCTCTTGCCATAACTCTTTTCCCCATAACTCTTTGGAGTGTAACCTCCAATTATGGGAATGCCAGGTCGGTAACCAAACGGCCAGTCCATTGGCAGTGGACCAGGAGTCGGTGAAAATATGGCATACACCAGGTAACTCCTGTTTCAAAACTTGATAAACGGCATAGAGTTCTGCGAACTGACTACTCTTCCCTTCACCAGTTGTGCTCAACAGTTTCTGTGTGATCGGATTATAAGACACCGCCTTCCAGTGCCGTGTAGTTCCAATAAATTTTGCTGACCTATCTGTGAACCACACATGGTTCCTGTCCTCGACGGACAAATCATCAAAAGGTTTACCCCACTTGACAGGAGACTCCTGTTCTAAAGGTACAGAACACTCACTCTCAGTCTCAGTCGCTGGTGCTTGCGCCACTTGCTCATGTAAAGACGCAACTCCTTTCGGACCCACACGTGCCCTGTCTTGTATGTACCATTTCCATTTAATCACACTCGCCTCCTGAGCATGCCCAATTCGATGAGTTTTTGGTGAACTCAAAACCCACTGCATAATAGGAATTTCAGGACGCAAGAATATGTCATGTCCCAATGTTAATTGCTCGGTATCCACCAAAGCCCAATAACAAGCAAGTAGCTGTTTCTCAAAGGGTGTATAACGCTCACCAGCATCAGGTAGCTTTTTGGTCCAAAACCCTAATGGTACTTTGCACCTGCCTTGTTTCTGCCACAGACTCCAGTTTGCATAAGGGCCTTGCACAGACACATTCAAATCCACATCACCATCACGTACAGGCCAAAGATCCATAGCATGTTGAATTGCCTCTTTCGCTAGACTAAATGCATCTTGTTGTTGCTTACCCCATTCAAATGCATTCTTTTTACGTGTAACACGGTACAACGGGGCCAATATTTGACTCAAATGAGGAATATGCTGGCGCCAAAAACCGAATAAACCAATGAATCTTTGGGCTTCCTTCCTATTCCTCGGAACCGAAAAATCAAGAATTTTCTGTTTAACTTGAGGGATCACCTCGCGGTGTCCCTCATGCCAATTAATACCTAAAAATTTTACAGCCTGAGACGGACCTTGTAATTTATCCGGGTTGATCTCCCAACCTTTCCCACGCAGACACTCAATGATTCTATCTAATTGTGTCTGAACATCCTCTTGTGTTTCGCCTTGGATCAAAACATCATCAATATAATGACATATCTGGATTTTGGGATGAACTGGTACCTCAATCAAGTGTTCTGCCACCAGCCGGTGACAAATCGTAGGACTATGCACATAGCCCTGAGGAAGACTTCTGAACGTCATCTGACGCCCATTCCACGTTGTTCTGCTTGGGTTTTCGGATCGGGTGGAACCCGCTTTACAGAGCCCTTCTGACCCAAAACAGAACGTTACCCCCTCCCTAGGGTCTTTTTACACCCAAATAACCACATATATACGTACCACCTAAGGACAGGGAATTCCTATTATATATATATATATCAAGACCTCACAGCCTCGCAATCTCAGCAACCACAGTCTCGCGGCCTTAGGCAGACCCAGAATCTCCTACCCATTCGGCAGCGACACACACGATCTCGCGACCTCAGTCAGGTCCAGAATCTCCTACCCATTCGGCAGCGACACACAAAGTCTCGCGACCTGGGTCAGGTCCAGAATCTCCTACCCATTCGGCAGCGACGCACTCACGATCTCGCGACCTCAGTCAGGTCCAGAATCTCCTACCCATTCGGCAGCGACACACAAAGTCTCGCGACCTGGGTCAGGTCCAGAATCTCCTACCCATTCGGCAGCGACGCACTCACGATCTCGCGACCTCAGTCAGGTCCAGAATCTCCTACCCATTCGGCAGCGACACACAAAGTCTCGCGACCTGGGTCAGGTCCAGAATCTCCTACCCATTCGGCAGCGACGCACTCACGATCTCGCGGCCTCAGTCAGACCCAGAATCTCCTACCCATTCGGTAGCAACACACAAAGTCTCGCGACCTAGGTCAGGTCCAGAATCTCCTACCCATTCGGCAGCGACACACACACGATCTCGCGGCCTCAGTCAGACCCAGAATCTCCTACCTACACGGCAGCCTTAGCACTAGCTCATCCTATTAGTACACGACAGGGGAATTGGGACTATATATATCAGATCACACAAAGACTATTAGTTGAGCACAACCTGTTCTCTAGTTCGAGGGGCTTGTTTTCCCCCTCATCCAGTTACCACTTACCTGACCAGGATTAACCTCTGTTCATTTCTAAGGCAACTCTGACTAAAGAATAGGCTATCCTCCTATACAAAAGTACACAACACATGCTAACGTACAATAAGCTAAATACTTTATTTAAATGCCACATGCACATTTACGGAACACATCATACATATATAACCTGCAAGGAAAGTAAAAGATTAAGTTATACACTTCAAAGAAAAAGGGATCGACTTCACCTTGAGGGTACGTCGCCTGTACTCAATGGTCATCTAGGTTCCCTTCTCGTCTATGCCTCGGCTTAGCCTGGAAGTCACCCCTCTGCAGTTGTGGGTCTGCTCCCTTCTCCCTCTCCGAGTCACTGGAACCTCGTCCTTATCGGCTACTCTCTCCTCTTTGGATTCAAGTTCATCATCAGTCTTCCCTGGAATAAGTAATAGCTCTTCTGCTAACGGCCAGATGCCGCCTATGGTCTAGAAGCAAGTGCCCTTATCTCACTCAGACTTTCACTAATATAGAAGTGCATTCCCTCATGGAAATTTCCAGCTCGAAACATGCCGCCCACCAAATTCCTGTACCTCCCCGTACCAAGGACACTTTCCCAGCCGGCCGGCCTGATGTAGTGTCTTCGGCATGAAGAAAAAATACAATCCTTCGATAAGGGCCGGCCTGAACCGGTTCTCTCCGAGCGAATAACACCTCATAACTAAAACATCCCCCTCCCTCTGGAAAGGTCCCGGGCTGCCGGAGCAGAAAGAAAGATGGAGTCTCTCCCGTTTGAGGCCTACCAGGCCTGAATTCAGCACGACTCCATGAAATACCCTCACTATAGGGCAGATTATCCTCAAGGCTAACGAATCTATCCCCTAGGCTATGTGTGTAGGCCCTGAGCTAAGGGTAGGAGCACGGGATGGTGTCACAAATGTCTAATAGATAGGCCCTACTCACTACTCCAGTCCTTAGACTCGGATGGAAAGAGACTGAAGTCATATGGATTGCTCTGCAACACCGGAAGGCCGGGGAAATCGAGCAGTACATTCCACCCTTGACTTCAGTCTATTATATATATATTAAACGGAACTAACATCTGTGGAAGAATAATATGAAACAAAACTAACTGATCTATGTCTAGTACCAGATGTGCAGAATTGAAGCAGTGAAGGGATACACTGAATAAAACAACAGATAGAAATTAAAACAACAAGAGCAATCAAAATGCCAACTAATGTGTGGCGTAGCATATTCATGTCTGGCAACCAGTTAAAGAGCCAGTCAAACCAGCTCTGATCAATGTGTTTCCTAACTTCATTAGTTAGGTCATGCAATTTATCTATGTGTGCACGAATGGATTGTGTATGATCAGATAAGTTAAAACAGCAGAGACCTTCGAAATCTGAACAACCATGTCCATGTTTAAGCAAAAGATAATCAATGGCTGCTCTATTTTGCAAAATGGCCCTACGTTCACCCTGGGCGTCTAATAGCAAGTCAGACAAGACTGTAGAAGTATGATTAATAGATTTGACCATCCAGCAAGCCATTTTCCCAATGGATTTAGCATTATAAACCGCCAAAGCAGGGACACCAATAATTGAAACAGCTAGACTAAGGTATTCAGACTTGGAATATAAATGCAAAGATGAGTCACAATCCTCCTGTAACGTAGTTGTATCTCGGAGCACACGAGAGTTGGCATTTGGATGTGATGAGAACATAAGTAAACTGAGTCTAGTAATGGCACACGGGCCTCCGGAAATGTTCGCAGGGACATAGGGCCAGGAAGTATTACCACATGAGAAAAGCCATCCGGCAGGTAGCAATATTGCACGATAGTGACTGGGAGTAACTACCAAACTATTGCAAGTCATATTGTTCTGGACTGAAGCACATGTGGTCGGTGTCCTCTGGAAACACAGAGTTCGTTCATGAGATGTGAGAACAGTGGCGCCTCTTAACTTGAGACGTAGACATTCAGAAATTGCATTAGGATTACATGTGAGGAAAAAGCATAGATCACCTTGTGTAATGTTATACGTAGTTATTTGGGATTGGATGGGAAGTTGCTCATTCGGCAGTTCAGTACATAGAGGACAATAGGCATGGGTAGCAAAATCACCCAGAATAATATTCGGACGAGCCTTTGAAACGTTAAAGATGCTTATTAACGTCTCCAGCGAAGCGGGGACAGCAACTAGGCACGTCGCTAAGATATCGTGCACAGATCTCATCGGTGTCAAACAGAAGTGAGGGGCATCAGTTACTCTTTTCGCCAGCAGTGTCCAAAAGTTCGATGACGAGTCCCACGCATTGAAGGAACGCAACACTCTGGTTCCCAATTCATCCCGGGTTAATGGGATCCCTTCTCTCTCTCCGAAGTAGACCGAACGGTGTCCAGTACCGACACATCCTGCAGCAACAATCCAAAGAATGATCTGAAAAAGAACCAAACACAGGCATTAATCATTCTCGTAAATAACATTTATCAGCTGGGACAGCTTCCCAGCTATCTTTCCCTGGCCTCATAACCAAAATGGTATTATCCTGACCGGTGGCAATAACCTCTGCTTGTTCAGGGGGATTCTTAGGCGATTGCACCCAAATCTTGGCTCCAGGGTTATCCGTAGAGCCAAAGCCTTTCTGGCCTCGTACAGTTAGCAAAGTTGGGGCAGTGCCTTTCATTATTTCACCACTGAAAACAGGCATAATGAGTAATTGAGCCACTCGGTCGGTGCGGTGTATCAGCAAGTCATTCTCACTGCTATTTAGCAGAAGTACCTTAATCTCTCCCTGATAGTCGCTGTCAATTACCCCTCCAAGTACCTGGATGCCTTTTACAGCCAGCCCCGATCTAGGGGCGATCAATCCAAAATTCCCCGGTGGTATATGAATACCAATACCGGTAGCAATGATGACCCGATTTTTGCTTTCCAGAACGGTGTCATCCATAGCATGCAAATCTAAGCCTGCCGACCCTGGGGTCGCTCTGCATGGAGCCAGAGCTCCGGAAGTAATTTCCCAATACATCACAGTTTCATTAATTACATTAGGCATAGTCTCAACCTTTGGGGGGAACAAACGCATAAGTGGAGATTCAGCATTTAAAAAAGGACGATTATTCAGGATTAATAGTGCTTGGGGTAAAAAGTCTCGCCAATTTTTATACTTGTCATCTGTTAATTTACGTAGCTGGTCCTTTAACAGGCCATTCAATCTCTCCACCAGGCCCGAGGCCTGCGGGTAGTAAGGTATATGAAAGATCCACTCAATATTGTTTTCCACACAGAATTCCTGTACCAATCTTCCACGAAAATGGGATGCATTATCAGATTGAATTTGGAATGGCACACCATAATACATCATAATCAATTCTAATGTTTTAATGGTATTCAATTGGGTGGCTTGCTTACATGGAAAAGCTACCAGCAAACCACTATATGTATCGACAATTGTGCAAACATATTGACAATTTCTGCTCATGGGAAGGGGTCCGATGTAATCAATCTGCCAGATTTGAGCGGGCAATTTCCCGCGATGTAAATGACCTCTAACAATTTGGGGTACTTTACGCTGTCTGATATGCTGACAGACGGGACAATGTAGAATAACATTTTTGATTAGGTCCAGGGGAATATAAATTCCTCTATCAGCAGCCCACCTGCTAGTGGCCTTCTCTCCAAAGTGTCCTGCCTTCTGGTGTGCCCATTTCGCCAATCCCGCAATATCAGGATCTTGTCTGTCCACCACTGCCTCAGCAATTTTAGATTTCTCATCTGCAATGTTATGAAAAAATTTGTCAAGAGAATCTATGGGGGTGTGAGCATCCACATGGAAGATGGTAACAGTACTCTGTGGGAGCATTTCCCAAATCTCTTGCCATAACTCTTTTCCCCATAACTCTTTGGAGTGTAACCTCCAATTATGGGAATGCCAGGTCGGTAACCAAACGGCCAATCCATTGGCAGTGGACCAGGAGTCGGTGAAAATATGGCATACACCAGGTAACTCCTGTTTCAAAACTTGATAAACGGCATAGAGCTCTGCGAACTGACTACTCTTCCCTTCACCAGTTGTGCTCAACAGTTTCTGTGTGATCGGATTATAAGACACCGCCTTCCAGTGCCGTGTAGTTCCAATAAATTTTGCTGACCCATCTGTGAACCACACATGGTTCCTGTCCTCGACGGACAAATCATCAAAAGGTTTACCCCACTTGACAGGAGACTCCTGTTCTAAAGGTACAGAACACTCACTCTCAGTCTCAGTCGATGGTGCTTGCGCCACTTGCTCATGTAAAGACGCAACTCCTTTCGGACCCACACGTGCCCTGTCTTGTATGTACCATTTCCATTTAATCACACTCGCCTCCTGAGCATGCCCAATTCGATGAGTTTTTGGTGAACTCAAAACCCACTGCATAATAGGAATTTCAGGACGCAAGAATATGTCATGTCCCAATGTTAATTGCTCGGTATCCACCAAAGCCCAATAACAAGCAAGTAGCTGTTTCTCAAAGGGTGTATAACGCTCACCAGCATCAGGTAGCTTTTTGGTCCAAAACCCTAATGGTACTTTGCACCTGCCTTGCTTCTGCCACAGACTCCAGTTTGCATAAGGGCCTTGCACAGACACATTCAAATCCACATCACCATCACGTACAGGCCAAAGATCCATAGCATGTTGAATTGCCTCTTTCGCTAGACTAAATGCATCTTGTTGTTGCTTACCCCATTCAAATGCATTCTTTTTACGTGTAACACGGTACAACGGGGCCAATATTTGACTCAAATGAGGAATATGCTGGCGCCAAAAACCAAATAAACCAATGAAGCTCTGGGCTTCCTTCCTATTCCTCGGAACCGAAAAATCAAGAATCTTCTGTTTAACTTGAGGGATCACCTCGCGGTGTCCCTCATGCCAATTAATACCTAAAAATTTTACAGCTTGGGACGGACCTTGTAATTTGTCCGGATTGATCTCCCAACCTTTCCCACGCAGACACTCAATGACTCTATCTAATTGTGTCTGAACATCCTCTTGTGTTTCGCCTTGGATCAAAACATCATCAATATAATGACATATCTGAATTTTGGGATGAACTGGTACCTCAGTCAAGTGTTCTGCCACCAGCCGGTGACAGATCGTAGGGCTGTGCACATAGCCCTGAGGAAGACTTCTGAACGTCATCTGACGCCCATTCCACGTAAAACTGAACTGTTCCTGACACTCAGGGGCAATTGGAATAGAAAAGAAAGCATTAGCAATATCGATGGACGCATACCATGTACCTGGATGTGTTTGGATTCTTTCAATCAGGGTGATAACATCCGGTACTGCAGCAGTCAAAGAGGGCGTGTGTTTGTTCAATTCTCGATAATCAACAGTCATGCGCCAAGAATTATCACTTTTACGCACCGGCCAAACAGGATTATTCCAAGCAGAAGTAACTGGAGTTATAACGCCTGCATCAACCAACTCCTGAATGGTGGTACTAATCTCTTCATGACCACCCGGAATACGATACTGCTTCTGACAAACCACTTTGGTCGCCTGGGGAACTTGTATGGGGGGCATCCTTAAACGACCAACCCGTATAGGTCTGGACGAGATATAATGCGTCGTTCCAAATTGGTAACACCCATCATCAAGATGCAATGTCATTCCCTTCAAAATATCAATTCCAATTATGAATTCTAGAAGTGGCACCACTAATACAGAATATTCCTTTCTAGGGATTCTACCTATTCTCATTTCAAGCAAAGTTTGAACTGCAGGGGTTTCCTTTCCTCCTAATCCGGTAATAGTGAAAGGCTGCCCTGTAAATTTCTTTGATTTTCCATGAATAAGAGTGGCCTCCGCTCCTGTATCAACTAATGCTCGGGCCCTTTGGATATTACGATGTCTCCAAAAAATATCAATATCTACATAGGGTCTATTATCTCTGTGAGCCCATCTGTGTACCGGAGCTTGACCTATTTCCTAGTCATTCTTACTGCATTCTGTGTACCAGGACAAATCAGGATAAAGACTCTCACGTTTCTTAGGTATCGATACCTCCTGTTCATATCCATCTCTATTACGAAATGGATTCCTGTCCTCTGCATTGCACTGCGAGTTTCGATCGGCCAAACTATATCTATCCTCCCTCCTTCTCAGCTCAGGGGATTGATCCCTATCATCTCTACGTCCGCTGTAAGCATGATCATTTCTCCCCCTTTCCTTTTCCCCCTCTCTCTCCCTGTCCCGCTCTCGACGAGGGGACAGATCACGTACAGGACGCCGATCATCACGACGATCAAAGCGCCCACGGCGATCATCATCACCGCTACCATCAGAACAACCACGATCACACTCAGTCGTCCGAACACGCCGGGCACCCTCCTTCCGGTCCAAGCCCCGTTTGCGAAACATTTCCCACAAACGAGCAGTAGTCTCACCATCAATGTCCTCCCGACGCACACCATCAGCCAAAAGACCAGTAAAGATATCACGTCTAGTAAATTTATATTCACCAGGAGTACGGGTGTCAGGCCGGGACTGACGTTCAGGTTTAAACCACTCACCCAACTCACCGAGTTGGCGTACCGACTCCAACACCGTAGATAGTACATTACCAGTCTGGTTAATCAACAAAGTCATCATGACCTGCTTGTAGGCAACAGGAGAAGAGCGAATGATACGATTCCGCACAGAAGAAGTCAACATCCCATCAAGCGATCTGTCAGCAGTGCCCAGAAAAATAGCAGTTTTCATCACTTCCTCCTTAAGACGTTGCGCAGCATCACGCAAGGTATACCACGGCTTGTCATTGACAGGCCAGTCAGATTCAGTAGGATACTTCAAATTACAACCCTCAGTCGCCAATTGGAGCAAAGAAATCTGACCACCACCATTATAGTTACGAAAATGATCTTGCACAGTAGAATCCAAACTCAAAGAACAAAACTTCAAACAATCGCCAGTATCCAACATAATACCAGCAGCGCCCAGTTTATAAAGGCGCACCATCCACGTGAGCAAAGCCTCACCAGTCCGCTGCCGAAAGCGTTGCAAAATATCACTAATTTCTTGCTGGGTAAAATCTTCCAAACAATCCAAAGAAATACCCTGCGGAGCATTGGGAGACTGCTGCAACTTCCGACGAAAAACCGGATGCGCAGAAACCACGGGACGAGCATCACAAGGAGCCCGAGCAGTACTAGTAGAGGGACAATCAGTGTAAGAAGTATCGATCCCGCCCGAAGAACGAGCGCAATCACGGGGTGCACCATCAGAGGTGCGAGAAGTAGACTTACTTCCATGACGAGAACGAGAAAACTCATGCATAGCACATTCCTCACCCGAGGAACAAGACGTAGTCGAGTCCCAGATATTACCATCCCATTCATCAGGATTCCAATCCAGTCCAGCCTTCGCCACGGCCAGGCGCACCTTACGCGACGAAACCCGACCACGCCTGTTCTTGTACTTGTAACGAGCAATCCGCACAGCCGCCCTTTCGGCAACCGTTTGGTAAGTGTCAAGTTTGTCGGAAAGCAACTTATTTTGACACCGCAATAAAGTGTTAGAATTCTGAATCTCAACAAGGTGTGATTCCGCATCCTTAAAAGAGACCTGCAATTTCAGCAACCTCTCATGCAGAATCCGATACGCAGACAGAATAACCCAACCTCTGCGCCCCAAAGCGGGAACCTCCTCACCCTTCAAGACAGGTGCCGTCTGCAAACAAGTAATCACGTCAGCCGGTTCCGCCGACTCCAAAGAAGAATTCCAATTTTCACTCAGACCAGTAGAATCAGCCCACTCTCGGGCCAAGGCACCATAAGGCGTTGAATCCCATCCGGGAATATCAACGGACAATTTAAGAGTAGATTTCGATTTCCTAGAAAACATCGCGAAAAAGAAAGAAAAAGAAACGCAGAGAAAAGAAAGGAAGAGAGAAAGAAAGAGAAAGAAAAAGTATACACGCAAATATACAAAAAAGAAAATCACGCACACGCCGAAAGCAAACACAAGACAACCACAACGCACACAGGTTACGTAAACAGTTCGTGACGCCAAATGTTCTGCTTGGGTTTTCGGATCGGGTGGAACCCGCTTTACAGAGCCCTTCTGACCCAAAACAGAACGTTACCCCCTCCCTAGGGTCTTTTTACACCCAAATAACCACATATATACGTACCACCTAAGGACAGGGAATTCCTATTATATATATATATCAAGACCTCACAGCCTCGCAATCTCAGCAACCACAGTCTCGCGGCCTTAGGCAGACCCAGAATCTCCTACCCATTCGGCAGCGACACACACGATCTCGCGACCTCAGTCAGGTCCAGAATCTCCTACCCATTCGGCAGCGACACACAAAGTCTCGCGACCTGGGTCAGGTCCAGAATCTCCTACCCATTCGGCAGCGACGCACTCACGATCTCGCGACCTCAGTCAGGTCCAGAATCTCCTACCCATTCGGCAGCGACACACAAAGTCTCGCGACCTGGGTCAGGTCCAGAATCTCCTACCCATTCGGCAGCGACGCACTCACGATCTCGCGACCTCAGTCAGGTCCAGAATCTCCTACCCATTCGGCAGCGACACACAAAGTCTCGCGACCTGGGTCAGGTCCAGAATCTCCTACCCATTCGGCAGCGACGCACTCACGATCTCGCGGCCTCAGTCAGACCCAGAATCTCCTACCCATTCGGTAGCAACACACAAAGTCTCGCGACCTAGGTCAGGTCCAGAATCTCCTACCCATTCGGCAGCGACACACACACGATCTCGCGGCCTCAGTCAGACCCAGAATCTCCTACCTACACGGCAGCCTTAGCACGAGCTCATCCTATTAGTACACGACAGGGGAATTGGGACTATATATATCAGATCACACAAAGACTATTAGTTGAGCACAACCTGTTCTCTAGTTCGAGGGGCTTGTTTTCCCCCTCATCCAGTTACCACTTACCTGACCAGGATTAACCTCTGTTCATTTCTAAGGCAACTCTGACTAAAGAATAGGCTATCCTCCTATACAAAAGTACACAACACATGCTAACGTACAATAAGCTAAATACTTTATTTAAATGCCACATGCACATTTACGGAACACATCATACATATATAACCTGCAAGGAAAGTAAAAGATTAAGTTATACACTTCAAAGAAAAAGGGATCGACTTCACCTTGAGGGTACGTCGCCTGTACTCAATGGTCATCTAGGTTCCCTTCTCGTCTATGCCTCGGCTTAGCCTGGAAGTCACCCCTCTGCAGTTGTGGGTCTGCTCCCTTCTCCCTCTCCGAGTCACTGGAACCTCGTCCTTATCGGCTACTCTCTCCTCTTTGGATTCAAGTTCATCATCAGTCTTCCCTGGAATAAGTAATAGCTCTTCTGCTAACGGCCAGATGCCGCCTATGGTCTAGAAGCAAGTGCCCTTATCTCACTCAGACTTTCACTAATATAGAAGTGCATTCCCTCATGGAAATTTCCAGCTCGAAACCTGCCGCCCACCAAATTCCTGTACCTCCCCGTACCAAGGACACTTTCCCAGCCGGCCGGCCTGATGTAGTGTCTTCGGCATGAAGAAAAAATACAATCCTTCGATAAGGGCCGGCCTGAACCGGTTCTCTCCGAGCGAATAACACCTCATAACTAAAACATCCCCCTCCCTCTGGAAAGGTCCCGGGCTGCCGGAGCAGAAAGAAAGATGGAGTCTCTCCCGTTTGAGGCCTACCAGGCCTGAATTCAGCACGACTCCATGAAATACCCTCACTATAGGGCAGATTATCCTCAAGGCTAACGAATCTATCCCCTAGGCTATGTGTGTAGGCCCTGAGCTAAGGGTAGGAGCACGGGATGGTGTCACAAATGTCTAATAGATAGGCCCTACTCACTACTCCAGTCCTTAGACTCGGATGGAAAGAGACTGAAGTCATATGGATTGCTCTGCAACACCGGAAGGCCGGGGAAATCGAGCAGTACACACGTAAAACTGAACTGTTCCTGACACTCAGGGGCAATTGGAATAGAAAAGAAAGCATTAGCAATATCGATGGACGCATACCATGTACCTGGATGTGTTTGGATTCTTTCAATCAGGGTGATAACATCCGGTACTGCAGCAGTCAAAGAGGGCGTGTGTTTGTTCAATTCTCGATAATCAACAGTCATGCGCCAAGAATTATCACTTTTACGCACCGGCCAAACAGGATTATTCCAAGCAGAAGTAACTGGAGTTATAACGCCTGCATCAACCAACTCCTGAATGGTGGTACTAATCTCTTCATGACCACCCGGAATACGATACTGCTTCTGACAAACCACTTTGGTCGCCTGGGGAACTTGTATGGGGGGCATCCTTAAACGACCAACCCGTATAGGTCTGGACGAGATATAATGCGTTGTTCCAAATTGGTAACACCCATCATCAAGATGCAATGTCATTCCCTTCAAAATATCAATTCCAATTATGAATTCTAGAAGTGGCACCACTAATACAGAATATTCCTTTCTAGGGATTCTACCTATTCTCATTTCAAGCAAAGTTTGAACTGCAGGGGTTTCCTTTCCTCCTAATCCGGTAATAGTGAAAGGCTGCCCTGTAAATTTCTTTGATTTTCCATGAATAAGAGTGGCCTCCGCTCCTGTATCAACTAATGCTCGGGCCCTTTGGATATTACGATGTCTCCAAAAAATATCAATATCTACATAGGGTCTATTATCTCTGTGAGCCCATCTGTGTACCGGAGCTTGACCTATTTCCTAGTCATTCTTACTGCATTCTGTGTACCAGGACAAATCAGGATAAAGACTCTCACGTTTCTTAGGTATCGGTACCTCCTGTTCATATCCATCTCTATTACGAAATGGGTTCCTGTCCTCTACATTGCACTGCGAGTTTCGATCGGCCAAACTGTATCGATCCTCCCTCCTTCTCAATTCAGGGGATTGATCCCTATCATCTCTACGTCTGCTGTAAGCATGATCATTTCTCCCCCTTTCCTTTTCCCCCTCTCTCTCCCTGTCCCGCTCTCGACGAGGGGACAGATCACGTACAGGACGCCGATCATCACGACGATCAAAGCGCCCACGGCGATCATCATCACCGCTACCATCAGAACAACCACGATCACACTCAGTCGTCCGAACACGCCGGGCACCCTCCTTCCGGTCCAAGCCCCGTTTGCGAAACATTTCCCACAAACGAGCAGTAGTCTCACCATCAATATCCTCCCGACGCACACCATCAGCCAAAAGACCAGTAAAGATATCACGTCTAGTAAATTTATATTCACCAGGAGTACGAGTGTCAGACCGGGACTGACGTTCAGGTTTAAACCACTCACCCAACTCACCGAGTTGGCGTACCGACTCCAACACCGTAGATAGTACATTACCAGTCTGGTTAATCAACAAAGTCATCATGACCTGCTTGTAGGCAACAGGAGAAGAGCGAATGATACGATTCCGCACCGAAGAAGTCAACAACCCATCAAGCAACCTGTTAGCAGTGCCCAGAAAAATAGCCGTTTTCATCACTTCCTCCTTAAGACGTTGCGCAGCATCACGCAAGGTATACCACGGCTTGTCATTGACAGGCCAGTCAGATTCAGTAGGATACTTCAAATTGCAACCTTCAGTCGCCAATTGGAGCAAAGAAATTTGACCACCACCATTATAGTTACGAAAATGATCTTGCACAGTAGAATCCAAACTCAAAGAACAAAACTTCAAACAATCGCCATTATCCAACATAATACCAGCAGCGCCTAGTTCATAAAGGCGCACCATCCACGTGAGCAAAGCCTCACCAGTCCGCTGCCGAAAGCGTTGCAAAATATCACTAATTTCTTGCTGGGTAAAATCTTCCAAACAGTCCAAAGAAACACCCTGCGGAGCATTGGGAGACTGCTGCAACTTCCGACGAAAAACCGGGTGCGCAGAAACAACGGGACGAGCATCACAAGGAGCCCGAGCAGTACGAGTAGAGGGACAGTCAGTGTGAAAAGTATCAATCCCGCCCGAAGAACGAGCGCAATCACGGGGTGCACCATCAGAGGTGCGAGAAGTAGACTTACTTTCAGGACGGGAACGAGAAAGCTCATGCATAGCACATTCCTCACCCGAGGAACAAGACGTAGTCGAGTCCCAGATATTACCATCCCATTCATCAGGATTCCAATCCAGTCCAGCTTTCGCCACGACCAGACGCACTTTACGCGACGAAACACGACCACGCCTGTTCTTGTACTTATAACGAGCAATCCGCACAGCCGCCCTTTCGGCAACCGTTTGGTAAGTGTCAAGTTTGTCGGAAAGCAACTTATTTTGACACCGCAATAAAGTGTTAGAATTCTGAATCTCAACAAGGTGTGATTCCGCATCCTTAAAAGAGACCTGCAATTTCAGCAACCTCTCATGCAGAATCCGATACGCAGACAGAATAACCCAACCTCTGCGCCCCAAAGCGGGAACCTCCTCACCCTTCAAGACAGGTGCCATCTGCAAACAAGTAATCACGTCAGCCGGTTCCGCCGACTCCAAAGAAGAATTCCAATTTTCACTCAGACCAGTAGAATCAGCCCACTCTCGGGCCAAGGCACCATAAGGCGTTGAATCCCATCCGGGAATATCAACGGACAATTTAAGAGTAGATTTCGATTTCCTAGAAAACATCGCGAAAAAGAAAGAAAAAGAAACGCAGAGAAAAGAAAGGAAGAGAGAAAGAAAGAGAAAGAAAAAGTATACACGCAAATATACAAAAAAAAAAAAAGAAAATCACGCACACGCCGAAAGCAAACACAAGACAACCACAACGCACACAGGTTACGTAAACAGTTCGTGACGCCAAATGTTCTGCTTGGGTTTTCGGAGCGGGTGGAACCCGCTCTACAGAGCCCTTCTGACCCAAAACAGAACGTTACCCCCTCCCTAGGGTCTTTTTACACCCAAATAACCACATATATACGTACCACCTAAGGACAGGGAATTCCTATTATATATATATATATATATATATATCAAGACCTCACAGCCTCGCAATCTCAGCAACCACAGTCTCGCGGCCTTAGGCAGACCCAGAATCTCCTACCCATTCGGCAGCGACACACACACGATCTCGCGACCTCAGTCAGGTCCAGAATCTCCTACCCATTCAGCAGCGACACACAAAGTCTCGCGACCTCAGTAAGGTCCAGAATCTCCTACCCATTCGGCAGCAACACACAAAGTCTCGCGACCTCAGTCAGGTCCAGAATCTCCTACCCATTCGGCAGCGACACACACACGATCTCGCGGCCTCAGTCAGACCCAGAATCTCCTACCCATCCGGTAGCAACACACAAAGTCTCGCGACCTCAGTCAGGTCCAGAATCTCCTACCCATTCGGCAGCGACACACACGATCTCGCGGCCTCAGTCAGACCCAGAATCTCCTACCCATCCGGTAGCAACACACAAAGTCTCGCGACCTCAGTCAGGTCCAGAATCTCCTACCCATTCGGCAGCGACACACACACGATCTCGCGGCCTCAGTCAGACCCAGAATCTCCTACCTACACGGCAGCCTTGGCACGAGCTCATCCTATTATCATTGTAGTACACGACAGGGGAATTGGGATTACTATATATCAGATCACACAAAGACCATTAGCGGAGCACAACCTGTTCTCTAGTTCGAGGGGCTTGTTTTCCCCCTCATCCAGTTACCACTTACCTGACCAGGATTAACCTCTGTTCATTTTAAGGCAACTCTGACTAAAGAATAGGCTATCCTCCTATACAAAAGTACACAACACATGCTAACGTACAACAAGCTAAATACTTTATTTAAATGCCACATGCACATTCGCAGAATACATTATATATATAGACAACCTGCAAGGAAAGTGAAAGGTTAAGTTGTATACTCTAAAGAAAAAGGGGTCGACTTCACCTTTATGGTACGTAGCCCGTGCTCAATGGTCATCTAGGTTCCCTTCTCGTCTATGCCTCGGCTTAGCCTGGAAGTCACCCCTCTGCAGTTGTGGGTCTGCTCCCTTCTCCCTCTCCGAGTCACTGGAACCTCGTCCTTATCGGCTACTCTCTCCTCTTTGGATTCAAGTTCATCATCAGTCTTCCCTGGAATAAGTAATAGCTCTTCTGCTAACGGCCAGATGCCGCCTATGGTCTAGAAGCAAGTGCCCTTATCTCACTCAGACTTTCACTAATATAGAAGTGCATTCCCTCATGGAAATTTCCAGCTCGAAACCTGCCGCCCACCAAATTCCTGTACCTCCCCGTACCAAGGACACTTTCCCAGCCGGCCGGCCTGATGTAGTGTCTTCGGCATGAAGAAAAATACAATCCTTCGATAAGGGCCGGCCTGAACCGGTTCTCTCCGAGCGAATAACACCTCATAACTAAAACATCCCCCTCCCTCTGGAAAGGTCCCGGGCTGCCGGAGCAGAAAGAAAGATGGAGTCTCTCCCGTTTGAGGCCTACCAGGCCTGAATTCAACACAGCTCCATGAAACAACCTCACTATAGAGCAAATTATCCTCAAGGCTAACGAATCTATCCCCTAGGCTATGTGTGTAGACCCTGAGCTAAGGGTAGGAGCACGGGATGGTGTCACAAGTGTCTAATAGATAGGCCCTACTCACTACTCCAGTCCTTAGACTCGGATGGAAAGAGACTGAAGTCATATGGATTGCTCTGCAACACCGGAAGGCCGGGAAAATCGAGCAGTACAACTACATGCTACTGGACCACATCCCTGCTACCACTGCTGCTGTCTCTGTATCCTCTGGCTCCTGCTATGGCACGTACACTGGAGAGGGCCCCAGCCTTCACTGAGGAGGAGAACCAAGCCCTGCTAGACGGGCTCCTTCCAGAGTACAGAAAGCTCTATGGGATACCAGGGGAGCAGGTGAGTGTGCGGTCCACTGCCTTCCTAATTAAGCATGTTGTCTGACTAGCAGTACTAGCAGTGTGTACAGCAGTGGCAAGCATTATCACTGACTACTTTCATCCCCCAAAGTGTGGAGGGACATGTACTGAATATTTTTCCTGCTGCTAAAGTGCATTTTTGCCAGCTTAAACTATCCATGCATTGTTAACATGTCATACATGCATGTGAATTTTCATTTCCCAGGGTTGCACTACCTGTGTAATTATTTTCCCTTTGTGATGATGACATGTATATCTAATTGTGTGCTGCACAAATCTCGGGCATGTGTGTTAATGTACTTTTCACTTTGTCCTCCTCACAGGTTGATACCCACCAGAAGCAGGAGATCTGGCTGACCATCGCCCGGGCTGTTCGTTCTGTGGGCGTCTACAAGCGCCGCATCCGCAACTATCAGAAGAGGTGGCAGGACCTTCGGGGCTGGACCCGGAGGATAGCTAGAGTCCAGCTGAAGCTGTCACCTCCACGCAGGAGGGGGGACACCGGACCCTGACTCCCCAGATGCTCCGGATACTGGCGGTGGTCTTCCCTGACTTGGATAGGCAGCTGAAGGCCAGACAGCAGCAGGAAGGGGGTAAGTCCATGCCTGATCTGTGTACTATGTCTGACATGTAAATAGCAGTCTTTTGTACGGGTCACACTTCCACATTATGTAGGTCTTGTAGTCCCCAAATCAGGTCCCTC
This sequence comes from Triturus cristatus, assembly GCF_964204655.1. Classification (NCBI taxonomy): domain Eukaryota; kingdom Metazoa; phylum Chordata; class Amphibia; order Caudata; family Salamandridae; genus Triturus; species Triturus cristatus. The sequence goes on from NC_140585.1 coordinate 1,283,956,439, forward strand.
ATCTGTGTGATGCACCCTCCTCATCTGTTCCACAGGTGTGGCCCCTACAGTCTTTAGATTGTGTCACTAGGGCACTGTGTCCCTGCAGCCAGCTATGTATCAGGTACCAGTCAGCATCAGTTCCCGTGACTCTGTTGTGTGTGTCATGGGTGGGTCAATTGTTTACACAATGCCTGAGATCTGACATGTGAACTGTGTGTGCCCTTGAGATGTATACCAATTGCTGGTCTGACTCGCAACATGTTTCTGGGGTATTCAATACAAAACCATGCAGCAGGGTACTACAATTTTTGGGCATCAGGAGTAGGTATGGCAAGTATGCCACAATTGCTTAGCCACGTGACTACTGTCCCGGGCAAAACACTGTTTCACTTAGTCCTGCCCAGTCCTGCCCCCTCAAGGGCATTCTGAAACACTCTGTAATCGCACTCCTGTGTGTGAAATTGCAGGTTGTGCTTCGTGACATGTGCCCTCAGGTGTGTGCCTCTGTGTCATTACGGTGTGGCTTGTTGCTACGTACAACTGGGGTGTCCATGATCCGAGGGTCAGCATGACATCTGCAATGTGACTGTGGGAGACAAGACCTGTGTGACATATAGGTGTGTGAGCATCTGACAGTGCACAATGGTGTATGCAACTCTGTCCCTCATGCAGCTGGGTTATATGCATCGCAGACTGTGATGTGTTAATGTACATGGATTCGTGTTTGCTGAGACTCATATGTCTGATTTTCATGATGTGGGGTCTTCTGGGTCCTGGATATGTTGTTTGCATGGGATGGGCAAGTGCGCCGGTCATCTGCAGAGTCAGATTTGCCCCTGAGCTAGGATTGTGAGTCAGAGCAGATTGTTGTTGTCTGGATGCCCTGCCCCTGAGACAGGAGACAGTGTTGACTGACTTACAGGGCATCCCAGTGCCTTGGCATTGAACTTGCTATGAGTGAGCCTGCATTGTGTTCAAGTGTGCACCATGCACCCCATTGTGGCCTTGCCCATCAGGACATGAGTACATCATAGTGTGTGTTGCTGGCATGCATCCCAAGCATGTGAAATGAGTCTCCGCTCATCCCTTCATCCGGACACCTGTGCTGAGTCAGTCGCAAGAGATGTGCTGTGGGTCTAGTGACATACTCCTACATGTTCACTTGCGTGTACAACTAATGTGTGGGTGGTGCATGTTGGCACATTGGGGTATTAGCATCCAACATGCAACAGACATATGTGTGCAAATCAAGGAGGGATATGTGTGCCATGGTTGATGTTGGAAATGACAATTGTCTTATTCTAAACAGTGTTGGCACTTTGAGCTGTGTTCAGCTGATGATGCCAGGACTTGCCCTGTGATGTGACGTACTCACTGTGGTGTGTGCAGTCGGTGCAGGTGACTGATGTTGTTCTGTTACTTCCTATTCCGATCCAGATGCATCCACGGCCACAGGAGTGTACAGCTCCACGGAACACGAGGAGCCACAGAGCCTCACAGGGACAGAAGGAAAGGAGTCAGGGGTACCCAGTGGCACGGAGGGCGATTTCAGCCACACAGAGGAGTCGTCAGCACCATCCCCCCCAGCTGAAGGCCACAGCAGCTCTGAGGATGACTCCCCTGTGGAGGCGGGTGTCAGCAGCCACCAAACCCCAGCTAGTGAGGCTGTCTCCGCCACCGCCACCACCACCACCACTCCCCTCCCATTGGCTCCCATCCCAGAGGTCCCTGTGGGCTCCCGTGTTCGTGAGCATGTCTCCTTTGTGCCAGGCACCGCACCCTCTGCCCCTGTGTCCCCTGCTGCCATGAGTGAGGAGTCTGTGAACTTACTTCGACAGATGCATGTGAGGCAGACGTCGATGCTGAAGGTCCTCCATGCACATACAGGTCTGTTGACACAACTGGTGTCATTCATGGAGGGCATTTCCTCTGGCATGTCTGCCCTACAGGGGACCAACCAGTCCGTGGCCTCCTCCCTGACGGCATCAGTGTCCCTCCTCCAACAGTCCCACACCCCTCCTACCCCTGCAGCACCCACAATTCCTAGCACACTACCTGTCCAAAGCACAGAAACCCCCAAACCAAGGGCTAGACGTGCACACCAGCAAGCGCAGGGGACTGATTCCACACTCACAGGGGCTGGTTTGCTGACACACACACAGTCATCCACAACCACTCCACAGTCCTTCGAGACCTCTCCCTCCCAGCCCCCTTCCCTTGCCTCACCTGCAACCCCATCCCCCCAGAAGCTCTTCCTCTGTGACCTTGGCCTCTTCCCCACTGACCAAGAGATCCTGATTACAAGGGGAAGAGGAAGTCCCCACACACAGAAGGGAGTGCCCTTCACACCCGGACACCCTCCCCCAGGCGCACTCAGACCAAGACGCCCACCCGCAAGTCCCCCCGGTGCAAGAAGAGCAAGACCCCCCCGCCAGCACGCAGCTCCAAGGCAAAGTCTCCGTCCTCCATCCCCCAGGCTACCACTCCAGAGATTCCCCCGCCACTCCCTGCCCCGGGTTCCCCCACACACAGATACACCATCCCCAAAATGCTAAGGCCATCCTCCCCTAGCACTTGCTCCTCCACACCTGGTCAGACAGTTGCTGCCACTGATGTGGGGACCGTGTCAACACCCCCTGCCCTGCAGACCTCACCTGTCCTCCATTGCGCTCCCATGGATGTAGGCACTGCTTTGGAGTCCACGCCCATCCCGTCTGACTTGGGCACTGCAGTGGTGAGCCAATCCACTCCATCTGACCTGCCCACTGGAGTTGTGCCGGCACCCACCCCATCTGACTTGTGCCACACAGTTGTGACAGCACCCACCACTTCAGTCATCTCCACTGCAGTTGCAAGTGTCTTGCCTGCATCCCCCACCTCTTCACTGCCTCCTTCTGCTGCGCCCTGATCCTGTCCCTGCGGTGCCTGGCCTGCCCCCATGTATGCCCCTCCGAGGGGATGACCCCGGTCCGTAGCAGTGCAGGCAAGCAAGGTGTGACAGTTGTCACTCTAGTTCACTCCTTGGCAATTTGACATGGACTGGCCATTGGCCTTTTGGTTGCACAGACGTTTCAAATTTCATATACTGAATTTGTGACTCTAGTTCACTCCTTGCCCTTTGGACATGGACTGGCCATTGGCCTTTTGTTGGAACAGACGTTTCACTTTTCATATGCTGAATAAAGCTTTTTACTTTGTCCCTGTGAACTTGATTTAGCTGTACATCATGTTGAGGTTGTTTTAGATGCCCTTGCACCTGTAATGCTTGGTTCACAATGTTGCATACTGATGTGTTGATGTGAGGTACTCCCTGTGGTCCATGAGATATGTATCCTATTCTGGTGGGTATCCATGTCATCCTTTGCAGCTACCTGGGTGTGTCTGGATCAACCATTTGTGTACATCTCTCTGTGAGCATTTAATTGCCATGGTCACATCTGTGTCTTGCACCCCTGCACATATGATGTGCTTCCCATTGTCCAAATTGTCACTTCCACATACTTCGTGCTCATCTCTACTGGCCCTACAGGTGTGGGCATCATTGGTATAGGAGCAACTGGGTCCTCTGTGCAACTTGCTGTACATATGTATTGAGTATTTGCAGATTACTTGAGGGAGAATCACGTACCCAGGCTGTTGTGACCAGAGCCTTCATTGTGCGGTAACTGATGGCTGACTGACCAAGTGTTCTGCAGACATGAGTGGGACTTGCGGTGAATATGTTTGGCACAGCTGGGCTCCCACAGGAGTTGTGTCCCCTCAAGTTAGTGTGTTGTCCAGTGACATGGCCTGGGCCCATGGTGTGTATTGTATGTGCATGTGTGTGTATCCACATCCCTGTTCATACACAGACAGTGTTCCCTTGATATGTTTGTGTTGTTGAGGCTTGCTGAGTGGTACTGGGTTAATCCCACTACTTTTCCAATGGGCTACCAGATGTGTGGGTGCATGGCTCACTCCTGTTAATTGGTGTATCATCATTATGATTTGTCAGTTCTAAGTGTTGATGATGTTGTCAGACACAGATGGGACACAGTGAGGGTTCCTCAAGGCACTTGTTTGTTCGCAATATCATGTAGTTGTCCCTAGGTGGTAGTTTTCAGTGATAGAGACATTTGTATGTGTGTGTGACTGCTCCCACTTGTGGGGTTCACAGCAGCGATGCTGGCAGGTGTCAGCATGGGTGCCTTGTGTTCCTCCTTGGCATCTGCATAGTCCTGGGACAGTGGCAGGGATTATGAAGGTCACATGAGCTTTGAGGTCTAGGCCATGTACTGCATACTGTGCAGTGTGTCTGTCATTCCCCAGGGTTGTAAACAGTCCTTGTGTGATGTGTGTGTGTGTGCACCTTAGTTCCTGCCAACATTCCTGTGTTTGTCATGTGGGCATGTGCAATGTCACCTGTCCATGTGGGCTTCACAGATACACATTGTTGCAGTTCAGGTGTGGTGTTGATGGTAGACTGATGTGAATGTTTGCATGGATGGTCCCTTAGCTCCCGTTTGTCCATGGATGAGGGGCCATGCTGAGTGATTTGTGTGTGTGTATGTGTGATGTACGTTTGTGGCACAGGACACATGTCTGGGTTTCCCAGTTTGTATGACATCTGCCTTTGTCATCACAGTGGAGGTGTCATGCATGCTTGTGTCACACCAATGTCTTGTCCCTGGGGATTGTGCTGTTGTGTGTCAGTCTCTTGCTGTGTTAGTTGGTGTTCATTCCAGCTAGTGTCACATGTGTCTGTTGTGCTCCCTCTCATCTCCCAACGCCTGATTGCCCACTGAGGGTGTCCCAATGATGGTTTACTTCTGTATGGCACTGTGTCCACAACTGTGTCACTGTGGTTCAGCCCCTCTCATGTGTTGTGTAGTTGCCTTTGGATACTGTGACACACACAAACACATGTTGTGTCCGATGTGCAGTGTGAGTTTGCCTGTTTTTGTTTGTGCATCTGCACCAGTGCATTGGTATTGCTGTTGTGGGCCTTTGTCTGGATGCTGTTTCTGTGATTTTGCATGCTGTCCCTGTGAGTCATTTCACATCACTGTGCACATTCATCCTGGTTGTTGGGTGCCATTGCTGGCATGGAATGTGAGTTAGTGAGCTGACACCTACAGTCTACACATGTTGTTTTGGTTGGTGTGTCTATTTTCGAGATGGGTGCATGCTTGGTGATGGTCACTTCTGCTGTTGTGTCATTGTACGCTGTGTGCATTGTCAGCCCCCATGTGTGGTGCTTGTCTGCACATGGCAGAGAGTGTTATGTTTTCACAGCACCGTTTGCCTCAACACATCTCTGTGTGTATGGGACACAACCACTATTTTCCCCCAGAAGTGTTTGATGTGTTGGGAGCAGGGATCATACATGCTGTTTGTTATTTGCAGCTTTGACCATGATGACACTTACCTTTTGGTCACTGTGTTGAGGAGATTTTGTCCCCATCACCACAATGCTCCACATCTGCTGCATTTTGTGAGCCCCAATTGACTTCTGTTCTACACAGTGAGGGGTGTTCTTTTTACATTGCCACAGTGCTATGGTGATGCTTGCCTTGTGTATGTCACACTCATGTGTTGGTCACACATGTGCTGTTACTTACATTGTATGCTCGTAGCCATATTCACTGTTGTGGGCATTTGTCACAGACTACACACTGTTGTCTTGATGTCGTGGGGGATGTATTTTGCGGACATACCTGATGTTTGCGTATGCTGGATGTGTTGCGCATCACCCATCCTATGGCTGGCGGTGGCAGGGGTAATGGCCAACAGGTCCCCTGTGAGTGGGGGTGGCAGGGGGGATGGGCAATAGGCCCCCTATGGGTGTGGGTGGCAGGGGTGATGGGCAACATAAGCTCTGTGAGTGGGGGTTGAAGGGGTGATGGGCAACATAAGCCCTGTGTGAGTGGGGCTGGCAGGGGTGATGGGCAACATACGCCCTGTGAGTGGGGGTGACAGGGGTGATGGGCAACAGGTCCCCTATGGTTGGGGGTGGCAGGGGTGATGGGCAACAGGTCCCCTATGAGTGGGGGTGGCAGGGGTGATGGGCAACATAAGCCCTGTGAGTGGGGGTGGCAGGGGTGATGGGTAACATAAGCCCTGTGAGTGGGGGTGGCAGGGGTGATGGGAAACAGGTCCCTGTGAGTGGGGGTGGCAGGGGTGATGGGCAATAGGCCCCCTATGGGTGTGGGTGGCAGGGGTGATGGGAAACATAAGCCTTGTGAGTGGGGGTGGCAGGGGTGATGGGCAACAGGTCCCCTGTGAGTGGGGGTGGCAGGGGTGATGGGCAACATAAGCCCTGTGAGTGGGGGTGGCAGGGGTGATGGGCAACAGGTCCCCTATGTCTGGGGGTGGCAGGTGTGATGGGCAACAGGTCCCCTATGAGTTGGGGTGGCAGGGGTGATGGGCAACATAAGCCCTGTGAGTGCGGGTGGCAGGGGTGATGGGCAACAGGTCCCCTGTGAGTGGGGGTGGCAGTGGTGATGGGCAACATAAGCCCTGTGAGTGGGGGTGGCAGGGGTGATGGGCAACATAAGCCCTGTGAGTGGGGTGGCAAGGGTGATGGGCAACAGGTCCCCTGTGAGTGGGGGTGTCAGGGGTGATGGGAAACATAAGCCCTGTGAGTGGGGATGGGAGGGGTGATGGGCAACATAAGCCCTGTGAGTGGGGGTGGCAGGGGTGATGGGCAACAGGTCCCCTGTGAGTGGGGCTGGCAGGGGTGATGGGCAACAGGCCCCCTATGGGTTGGGGTGTTAGTGGTGCTGGCCATGCAACCACTATGGTGGGCTGTTGTTAGTGGCCAGGATATGTATCCCCTGTGTGTGTATGCCATTTTGCGGGTACGTGTCGTTTGTTTATGTGGTAGGTGTCTGACTTACCGTCTGCGCCGTCGGCGTCGGTCCCTGATCCGGTCATAGATGTAGAGTACTGGTATGACCTGCGCAATGGGATTCATGATGTGTTTGTGTCGTACACGCTGCTTGTTGCTCCGTCTCGTACCCACTGCAAGCTGTTCCGTCTCGTAGCAGTGTATTGATTTGTGGCGCGAATCATAGCTGATATGCTTGCTTTCCAGATGCTGTGACGTCCAGTAAGTGACGACCCATCCGGCGCGTAGGAAGTACGCATCGTACTTGTCATGCCGGAAACTGCTATGGATACTGCTTCCAGGCGACACGGTTCCTCATTGGGAGTTACAGCTCGACGGATAATGGGGCTTGATTCACAGCCTACGTGTCGGTCGTGTTTTTGGCAGTTATGCGCATCGTACTTCCTATACAGGACGGACCGGCTCCGGGTACGTGTCGGTCGCAGGGTAACACTACGGACAGCTGTCTGACCGGCCATCGGAATCGGCCCCTCAGTGTGGAATCATTCTCCCCTTGAACCTATTACAGATGTCCTGTATGAGACCTCTTTGAAAGTACTATACAAATTTGTCAAACCAGCAAGCCTAAAAAAGAACCACTTTTTTGTTATTAACAGGCTTTATTACACACCCGCCAAAATAGCCAAGTTTACACCATTATCTATCCCTAAAAGCACTAGATGTATGACCCCCAACGCCAATGATATCCACATTTTGTTGGAGTGTCTCAAACTGAGAAATTTTTGGAAAGGGGTGGGAGACGTTATCTGTGGCATTTTTAAAGCCTGTATTGAAGTCAACCTGTCGCTAGTGTTTTTTGGCGACAATGGATCGTTTAGTCAGAATGCATCACAGTCACAACGCGGATTGTTATTATACTTGATACTTCTCGCTCGGAGAGAGGTCTGTAAGAAATGGAAAGACTCTCTTCCCCCGAAGAGTAATGACTGGCTGAAGGCTGCTTTTGCTATGGCGCGCCTAGATCAGGACGGAGCAGGGGAAAGCCCAATTAACACTTGGCAGCCGCTTTTGAGTTGTGGTCACAATTTGAGACTAATATAATCAGTCCTTTGTTTACACCAAGCTCCAACTAAATCGGGCTGTTCCGGGTGACCTACACAAGAGCGGTAAGCCGAAGGGCGTTTAGATTGAAATATCGGCTTTGTAAGATCCGCAGAAGCTTATTGGTGAGATGAGGACAAAAAAAAAAAGAAGATGCATTCCCCCCGTGAGCGAAAAGCTGATTGAAGATACAGAGAAAATGGAAGTGTTTGACCTTTTCTACTTAGATTTATATTCCTGGGCCGTATGTCCAGAATCTCCACAATTAGCTTACCTTAAGTAGGTTCCGTTTACCCGGGTTACTGTGGCTCAAAGGGAGACCCTAGTCTCCCTTCACAGATCGAGGAGGGGAATGAGGCCATAAAGGCACTAATAATGCCCCAGGTCCCGATGGGTTTACTGCCCAATTTTCAAGTAAGATGGCACTTAAGTAAACAGTGCTGTTTAATCATTGCACAGAATTTGGCACCACAACTCGCTCAATGGGAGAAACTTCTCTCAGGCTTGCCAAGGAGGGTAAGGATGTATGGTAGTGGGCCTCCTCTCACCCTATTGTGCTTTTGCTGCAAAACTGTATACTAAAATCCTGGTAACCTGCTTAAATTAGATCATCCTCTCCCTGGTCAATCCAGGCAAGACTGGGTTTGTGCAGGGCTGCTAGACACATAACATTAAGGGTACCTTCCGACTGGTTGAAAAGACTTCACTTAAGGATATTCCGGCAATTCTTTTGTCATTAGATGAGCAAAAAGCTTTTGACCGGAGGATTGGTCCTTTGAAGTCAGCGAGTAGGAATTGGCCCGCTCTTTCTCAATATGATTTTCTCAAATTATGCAAGTCCCATGGCCAGGGTAAAACTCAATGGCCTGACTTCACAAGCTTTCAGGCTGTACAGCGGCACCAGACAGGGCTATCCCATGTCCTTCCTTTTATTTGCCCTTTCATAGAGCCCCAAGCGGGCAGGACCAGGCAGGCAGAAAAAGAAGTGGGAATCAAATTCAGCCCCAGGAAATATAAACTGTCTCTTTAAGAAGACAATGTGCTGCTAACCATGGAACCTCCGAGTTTCTCTCTTCCTGCAGTGACAGCCCTCAGCCACTCTTTCAAAATGGTTTCTGGCTACAAAATCGATTATAGGAAATTTGAAGCCTTTAACTTGACCTTAGCAGACGCTATGGTGGCCTCCTAATGTCGCCATTTACCCTTTCATTGCCTAAGAGTTCCACTATCTGCCTGGGAGTACAGGTGAGAAGGCACATAGAAGAGCTAATTCAAGCAAACTATCAATCAATACATCAGCATGTGCAGAGCTCCGCACTATCACCCCAAGGTGTTTCTGGGCGCTGAGGGTGCCAGGTGTCTGACGAAAAGCCAGGTCTTGTGTTTCTTTCTGAAGCCCAACAGGGAGGGAGGTGTTCAGAGGTGGAGGGGTAGGTTGTTCCAGGTCTTGGCAGCAATGTAGGAGAAGGGGTGGCCCCCGCTGTGACTGCGGTGGATGCGGGGGGTGTACGCCGCTGAATAAGGTGGAGCACAGTTGCCTTGAGGGCAGGTGGAAGTTCAGTCGATGGGTGATGTAGGATGGTCCTTGATCGTGTAGGGCTATGTATGTGTGTGAGGATCTTGAAATGGCATCTCTTCTGGATGGGGAGCCAATGGAGGTTTCTGAGGTGAAGGAGCTGTGGGTCCATTTGGGGAGAGCCAGGATGGTTGAGACTGCAGTTCTCTGTATGGTCTGGAGTCTTCTGAGGAGCTGGGTTGAGATTCCGGCAAAGAGGGTGTTGCCGTAGTTGAGGCGGCTGATGATGAGGGCCTGCATGATGGTCTCTCTGGTGTTGGTTGGGATCCATCTGAAGATTCTGCTGTGCATGCAGAGGGTGTGGAAGCAGGAGGAGGTGACAGTGCTGACTCGTCGCCTCATGGTCAGTTGTCTCTTGAGGATGATGCCCAGGTTGCGTGCATGGTCTGTCGGTGTGGGTGTTGGACAAGTTCTACTAGCCCCCAGCTGTGGTCCCATGCAGAGGTGTTATTGCCCAAGATCAGTACTTCGGTTTTGTCAGAGTTGAGTTTGAGGCATTTGTCTCTCATCCATTTGACTACGTTGGTCATGGCATTGCAGAAGTTGGTTTTGGTGTTGGCTGGATCCTTGGTGAGCAAGAGGATAAGTTGGGTGTCATCTGCGTACGAGATTATGTTGAGTCTGTGCGATCTGATGACATCTGTGAGGGGGGTCATGAAGATGTTGAATAGGATGGGGCTGAGGGATTATCCTTGGAGTACGCCGCAAATGATGTCCATGGGTGCGGAGGTGAAGGGAGGCAATATGATGCTCTTTGTGCATCCTCTGAGGAAAGAGGCGATCAATTTGAGGGCGTTTTGCTGTACGCCGATGTTGAAGAGTCTGTTGATGAGAGTGTAGTGGGAGACAGTGTCAAACGCAGCAGAGAGGTCGAGGAGGATCAGGGCTACAGTTTCTCTGTGGTCAAGGAGAGTTCTGATGTAATCTGTGGCATTAACCAGCGCGGTCTCATTGCTGTTGTTGACTCGGACTCCTGATTGTGAGGTGTCAAGTTGGTGGATTTATTCCAGGAATTGGTGAGCTGTTGGTGGATGGTCTTCACGAGTATTTTGGCTAGGTAGGGGAGCAGGGAGATTTGTCAGTAGATTTTGAGGTCGTTGGATAGTTTCTTTAGGAGGGGTCTGACCTTTGCATGTTTTTCCATCTGTCCGGGAAGGTTGCTGTGGAGATAGAGGTGTTGAGGATGCTTGTGAGTTCCAAGCTGATTCAGTTGGTTCAGAGGTTGAACAGATGATGGGGGCATGGGTTGTTGGTGGCCCCAGAGTGAATGCGGTACAAAAGGGGGTGGTGATGATGGACGGAGTATCAGAACCAATCAAACACTCACACCCAGTCAACAGATCCGGGTTTGATCCATCACCGTTCTTTAGCCCACTCTGCCACCCCAGTTCAGACATGGCCATATGCAAATCAGTCTGACCCTGTGCCTCATGGGAACAGTCCAGCCCAAACTGCCAAACCATGTCTTCCCTGGACCGGAAACAAGCTTCCTAGGACCGGTTTCTGGCATTTCAGCCGTCTTCAGCCAGGCTTGCTTGAATCCAGTGGCAAAGTGAGCAAGGGACTCACGTCTGAGCATACCCTGCCAACTTATGGCGAACAAAGCAAAAACCAAAGGAAATGATGGACGGAGTGTTGAACATTGCAAGCACTCACCCCCAGTCAACTGATCTGGGTTTAATCCATCACCGTTCTTTAGCCCACTCTGCCACCCCAGTTCAGACATGGCCATATGCAAATCAGTCTGACCCTGTGCCTCATGAGAACAGTCCAGCCCGAACTGCCAAACCATGTCTTCCCTGGACCGGAAACAAGCTTCCTAGGACCGGTTTCTGGCATTTCAGCCGTCTTCAGCCAGGCTTGCTTGAATCCAGTGGCACAGTGAGCAAGGGACTCACGTCTGAGCATACCCTGCCAACTTATGGCGAACAAAGCAAAAACCAAAGGAAATGATGGACGGAGTGTTGAACATTGCAAGCACTCACCCCCAGTCAACTGATCTGGGTTTAATCCATCACCGTTCTTTAGCCCACTCTGCCACCCCAGTTCAGACATGGCCATATGCAAATCAGTCTGACCCTGTGCCTCATGAGAACAGTCCAGCCCGAACTGCCAAACCATGTCTTCCCTGGACCGAAAACAAGCTTCCTAGGACCGGTTTCTGGCATTTCAGCCGTCTTCAGCCAGGCTTGCTTGAATCCAGTGGCAAAGTGAGCAAGGGACTCACGTCTGAGCATACCCTGCCAACTTATGGCGAACAAAGCAAAAACCAAAGGAAATGATGGACGGAGTGTTGAACATTGCAAACACTCACCCCCAGTCAACTGATCTGGGTTTAATCCATCACCGTTCTTTAGCCCACTCTGCCACCCCAGTTCAGACATGGCCATATGCAAATCAGTCTGACCCTGTGCCTCATGAAAACAGTCCAGCCCGAACTGCCAAACCATGTCTTCCCTGGACCGGAAACAAGCTTCCTAGGACCGGTTTCTGGCATTTCAGCCGTCTTCAGCCAGGCTTGCTTGAATCCAGTGGCAAAGTGAGCAAGGGACTCACGTCTGAGCATACCCTGCCAACTTATGGCGAACAAAGCAAAAACCAAAGGAAATGATGGACGGAGTGTTGAACATTGCAAGCACTCACCCCCAGTCAACTGTTCTGGGTTTAAACAAAATCCCCTTCTAATTCTAAATCATCTGCAACATTAAAGAGGGGCATGAGTTCTTCAGAAACGTCCCTTCTCTTAGGCCAGCCTTCCACAATATATTTCTGCACTAATTCCCATAAAGAATCATTTTCCTCACTGGATTTCCATGACTCCTCTGAGATATCCGAAAATGCGCCTACTACAACATCCTGAATAGTTGTAACAATATCTAATTCATTATCTTTTCTTTCAGGGTATGAGTCACAGGGATGACGTGACATAAAATCAGCAGTAACATTTTTTTTTTCCTGGTACAAATTCTGTCTTAAAACAATATTCTTGCAATCTAGAGGTTAAACTTGCAATCCTAGCAGTGGAATTCCACCCTCCTCCTGGTGAAAGTATATTAGCTAAGGGTTTGTGATCTGTCCTCAAAGTAAACTTCCCACCCCAAATGTAGTTTCTGTAATGCTCAATTGCCCAGACACATGCCAGTAATTCCTTTTCTATAACAGCATAACGCCTTTCAGTTTCATTTAGGGTTCTAGATGCAAAGCATACATTCCATTCTTCATTTCCAGATTTTTGCGAGCGGACCCCCCCAATTCCATATAAGCTAGCATCAACAGTAATAACACAATGTTTGTTTATGTAAAAAGGTCTTAAAATAGGAGCATTTATAATATCCTGCTTAATCACATTAAAAGCATGCTGTTGCTCTTCTGACCATTCAAAAATGGCTTTTTGACGCAATAACTTCCTTAAAGGCTCCATTTTAGTAGCAAAATTAGATACAAACTTAGAATAATACTCGCACATTCCGGCGAAAGATAGTAATTGTTCCTTGGTCTTGGGAGAGGGAGCCTTTAGAATTCCGTCAACATTAGATTTCTTAGGAATTACCCCATCCCCAGTAGGGTATGACCTAAATATTCCACACTCTTTTTAAACATGTTACATTTGTGAGCTTTAAGAGTGAAACCATTTCTTTTTAATCTAAGACAGACTTCCGCCAGGTGTTTTAAGTGCTCTTCATTATTGGCAGAAAAAATTAAAATATCATCTTGAAAGCACTTTACGAAATCATCAATGTCCTTGAAAATGTTAAACATGATTCTCTGAAATACCGATGCCGCAGAGGCCAAACCAAAGGGCATCCTATTGTATTGATATAAACCCTGTGGAGTTATAAATGCTGTTAACATTTTTGAATCCTCTGTAAGAGGAACTTGGTGATAGGCCGACCTCAAGTCGAAAGTAGAGAATACTTTTGCACCCTCTAACAATGAGACCACTTCATTTATATTTGGTAACGGGTGACAATCCACAATAATTTTCGAATTCAATGCTCTCAAGTCCACGCACAACCTCAATTTTTTATCTGGTTTGCGGACCAAAACAATGGGTGAAACGCATTCAGATGAGTTAATTGGTTCAATTATGCCTTCTGAGACAAGTTCTGTTAACATCTCTTTTAACTCATCTCTTACATTTATTGGTACTGGTCTAATTCTTTGTCTAACCGGTGTAGCATTACTTTTGAGTTTTATCTGGTGAGAATATTCTTCAAGTTTCCCCAAAGAGTCAGAAAAAACTTCTTTGTAGGAGTCTTTTATGAATCTTTCCATGTCCTCACACCCGGTAACTGAGATGTAATCATTGTTAATAGATTCATCCAATACAACCGGTTCCTTAAGCCTTGGATTCAACATTATTCCAAGCTTCCATTCATCCCGCCAACCTAAGACGTTTATGCCCTTGACCGCAATATATAGATGTATGTCAGCCCTTCTGTTTTTGAAACACAATGATGTTTTAAAGTAACCCATCATGTCAATACGTGAACCATCATAACTCACAGGATTTATGTCTGGTGGATAAATCTTATTATCATCGAACACCGTAGTCAGTCTTTCTTCAAAATATTGTTTGGATATAATAGTCCATGGTGATCCAGAATCAGCCATGAGATCTAAATCCACATCAGAAATCTGAACCACACACATGGGAGGATTTTTGATGGGAATGTCCTCATTCTCCTCAAGGCTAGCAATGCTACCCAACACACACACCACAAAACCTGAATTTTGTGGCATGTCTCCATTACCTCCATCACTTACATCCTGTGCAGGTCCTTGTAATGTACAGGAAACTCTGGGGCGATATGGAGTGGGATACCACCTCTGATCCCTGCACATGTTTGCCAAGTGACCAATCCTTCCACAATTCTTACATTCTTTTTTTACGGCTGGACAACCAGCAAATGAAGCCATGTGGTTTCTGTTTCCACATCTGTAGCAAGCCACATTCTTCCCCATTCTATCAAATCTTTTAGAGTTATTGAAATTAGTGTTTTGGGCCAAAAGTGAATTCAAATTATGAGGTTCATTTTTAACCTCATCTTAACGTTTGACAGCAGCAATCTCTTCCGCTTTATCAAACTTGCAACTATTATTCTTTACCACATGCATCCATTTTTCTGTTTGTTCAAAAGCTTTTGCTGTCGAAATAGCTTCAGATAACTTGGGATCACCCATCACCCATAGTTGTTTTTGTGTTTCTTTACATCTCACATGAACTATGATCTGATCTCTTATCATTTCATCTGAGATGTTACCAAAATTGCAATGTAAACTCAAGTTGCGTAAGGCTGTTAGAAAATCATCAAACGACTCACCTTCTTCTTGTACCCTAGGATAGAACTTAAACCTATTCAATGCTATATTACTTCTAGGTTTAAACCTCTTCTCTATCCTAAGAAAGGCTTCATTGTAAACATTTGTTGCTTCTCCATTTTCCGCAATAGTTATTTGTGGTAAAGCTCTAAAAACCATTTGTCCCTCCGAGCCTAAACAGTGTAACAAAATACTTTTTTTTCTTTCTGCTCCCATCCTATCCCCGTCGATGGCTTTCATGTAATTAATGAATTCTTCCTTCCATCTAGCCCATGGAAGTGGTGGATCACCTTTCATTTGCAAGAACTTTGCTGGTGGTTCAAACTGCATTTTTTTTTTAAGCTATATATATGTATCCCTGTGAAAATGTCAGGTAGCTCTTTTGTATAGCCTCTTGTCCAGTAACTTAATACCTAGCCTTCTTCTTATTTTCCTCTTTAAGGTTAAACCTGAATATAAATATTGTTATTGACAGAAAGAAATAACAATGCAAAAACAAAACAATAACAGGAATAAGAATAAGAAAAAAATATTTCGTTGTCTTGAGATAGTTGAAATTGTTCTTTTTTTTTTTTTAACTGTACTGGAATAAGGGTAACGTAAATAAAGGGGCCCAGAGCATACAGTTACAGAGATTCTTCCCTTTAAAATATTCGAAATTCAATTCAATATTCAAATCCAAAGTTTTCCAACTTACTCAAGGTCCATTCTTCTTAATGTTGAGTAAACATCAAGTGAAAATCGGCTAGTAATGAAAACGACTATGTATAAAGCAAACCGATGCAATTTAATCAAGCTTCCTGCTGATATTCCGTTTTTAGCAGCGTATTGGTTGCCAAGGCTGTAACTAATAACAACAAAATGTCCACCACGTTGTCCACGTCAAGCACGCACGTTCCCAGCATTCAATGCGCTTCCCAGAATGCACTGCGCATTTCCAACGCGAAGGAACAATGTCTATTCCTCGTGCCGAGTCGGCTCGGGAAGACCATGCGCCCACTTCAAAAGATGCCGGATGCGTTACCAATTCGAATCTCGCAGGTACTTAACGATCCTAATTACCTGCTGTTGCGATGAATCGCGCTTTAATTTCGGCATACAGGATCCGTTTTTTTTTTCAATGAATTCCCTCAAACTGCTTTGCGATCTGGTCACGAATACCTTTGTTTGTATTGGTTTGCCTTCGTCTCGTTTTTCTTTTAAATGTCCAGCTGAATGAAGTCCTTGATTTAGTAAAGAGATGGTTACTGACAGTATTTCAGTTTCGTTGTTCCTTCTTCCTTAAAATAAAAAATATCTTCTTCTCATGCAAATTCCATAAATCATTCAAATTGGGTTCAGGAACATTAATCTTCTGTGCTGCTTCTTTGTGTTGAGAATAATGTTCCTCCGCTCGTCGCCATTGTAAGAAACTCTTCATCCAAGTGAGATTAAAAGATTTATTGTATATAAACGCAGCACAGCAACAGGAACAACAGATGCTCAGGCAGACCCAGTGCAACTGGCTCAGTCTAAGCTCAAGTTCTACAGGTTGGTTCCAAATGGAACTAGAATGTACAACAAATGATAACACATATGGCAATCAGTAAATGTGAGAATGCAACACATGCTCAGCTGCAGGTGAGCAGCCTAGCCAATTACTAAACTTGAAATGCCACAACTCAGTGAAAGGCTCACACAGTGTCTACTCTGCTGATGACAAAGTGATGCCAGCTGCATGGTGTAAAATGTTGTGGTACATTGTAGCAAACACGAGGAGATGATGGAAGGAGCACTGAAACCTTTCAGACACTTACCACCAGTCAAAATCTGGGTTGACTCCATCATCGTTCTTCAGGCTGGACTGTTCCCATGAGGCACAAGGTCAAGACTAATCAGTATATGGCTGGGTCTGAACTGGGGTGCTAAAGAACAATGATGGATTCAACCCAGTGTTTGAAAAGTTTCAGCACTCCGTCCATCATCTCCTTGTGCTTGCTTTGTTCACCTTACGTTGGCAGGGTATGCCCAGATGTGGGTCTCTTGCCCACTTTGCCTCTGGATTCAAGCTAGCCTGGCTGATGAGGGGTGTTACGCAGAAACCTGTCCCTTGATGCTTGTTTCTGGTCCAGGGAACACCTGGCTTGGCAGTCCGGGCTGGACGGTTCCCATGAGGCACAGGGTCAAGACTGATTTGCATATGTCTGGGTCTGAACTGGGGAGGGCGAAGTGAGCTAAAGAACGATGATGGATTCAACCCAGATTTGAGACTGGGGTTGACTGTGTGAAAAGTTTCAGCACTCCGTTTATCATCTCCTTGTGTTTGCTTTGTTCACCCTAAGTTGGCAGGGTATGTCCACACATGGGTGCCTTGCTCACTTTGCCACTGGATTCAAGCTAGCCTTGCTGATGAGGTGTGTTACCCCGAAACCAGTCCCAGGATGCTTGTTTCCGGTCCAGGGAAGACCCGGCTTGACAGTTTGGGCAGGACTTTTCCTATGAGGCACAGGGTCAAGACTGATTTGCATATGGCTGTGTCTGAACTGGGGTGGCGATGTGAGCTAAAGAACGATGAAGGATTCAACCCAGATCTGTGGCTGGAGATGAGTGTCTGAAAAGTTTCAGCACTCCATCCATTAACTCCTTGCACTAGCTTTGTTCACCCTACGTTGGCAGGGTATGTCCAGACGTGGGCCCCTTGCTCATTTTGCCACTGGATTCAAGCTACCCTGGCTGATGAGGGATGTTACCCCAAAACCAGTCCCAGAATGCTTGTTCCTGGCTCAGGGAAGACCAGGCTTGGAGGTTTGGGCTGAACTGTTCCCATGAGGCACAAGGTCAAGACTGATTTGCATATGGCTGTGTCTGAACTGGGGTTGCGAAGTGAGCTAAAGAACGATGATGGATTCAACCCAGATCTGTGACTGGGAGTGAGTGTCTGAAAAATTCAGCACTCTGTCCATCACCTCCTTGTGCTTGCTTTGTTTGCCTTAAGTTGGCAGGGTATGCCCAGACGTGGGTCCCTTGCTCACTTTGCCATGGAATTAAGGCTAGCCTTGCTGATGAAGGGTGTTACCCCGAAACCGGTCCCAGGATGTTTGTTTCCCATCCAGGGAAGACCTGGCTTGGCAGTTTGGGCTGGACGGTTTCCATGAGGCACAGGGTCAAGACTGATTTGCATATTGCTGGGTCTGAACTGGGGTGGCGATGTAGCTAAGGAACGATGATGGATTCAACCCAGATCTGTGACTAGGGGTGGGTGTCTGAAAAGTTTCAGCACTCCGTCCATCATCTTCTCGTGTTTGCTTTGTTTACCCTAAGTTGGCAGGGTATACCCAGACATGGGTTCCTTGCTCACTTTGCCACTGGATTCAAGCTAGCTTGACTGATGAGGGGTGTTGCCACAAAACTGGTCCCAGAATGTTTGTTTTTGGTCCAGGGAAGACCTGTCTTGGTAGGTCGGGCTGGAAAGTTCCCAGGAGGCACAGGGTCAAGACTGCTTTGCATATGGCTGGATCTGAACTGGGGTGGTGAAGGGAGCTAAAGGATGATGATGGATTCAATCCAGATCTGTGGCTGGAGGTGAGTGTCTGAAAAGTTTCAGCACTCCATCCATCACCTCCTTGTGCTTGCTTTGTTCACCTTAAGTTGGCAGGGTATGCCCAGACGTGGGTCCCTTGCTCACTTTGGCACTGAATTCAGGCTGGCCTTGCTGATGAGGGGTGTTACCCCGAAACCGGTCCCAGGATGTTTGTTTCCCATCCAGGGAAGACCTGGCTTGGAAGTTTGGGCTGGACTGTTTTCATGAGGCACAGGGTCAAGACTGATTTGCATATTGCTGGGTCTGAACTGGTGTGGCGATGTAGCTAAGGAACGATGATGGATTCAACCCAGATCCTTGACTGGGAGTGAGTGTCTGAAAAGTTCAGCACTCCGTCCATCATCTCCTTGTGTTTGATTTGTTTGGCCTAAGTTGGAAGGGTATGCCCAGACTTGGGTCCCTTGCTCACTTTGCCACTGGATTCAAGCTAGCCTGACTGATGAGTGGTGTTACCCCAAAACCGGTCCCAGCATGCTTGTTTCTGGTCCAGGAAAAACCTTGCTTGGCAGGTCGGGCTGGACAGTTCCCAGGAGGCACATGGTCAAGACTGCTTTGCATATGGATGGGGCTGAACTGGGCTGGTGAAGTGAGCTAAAGAACGATGATAGATTCAACCCAGATCTGTGACTGGTGGTTTGTTTCTGAAAAGTTTCAGCACTCCATCCATCATCTCCTTGTGTTTGCTGTGTTACATTGTATCACAGTAGCTAATGAGCAGATGAACCAGCCACGGAGCCTGCCGGGACTGCTCCCTGTCACTGTAGCTTTCAGTATCGTGCATTATAGGCGCTCCGGCTTGACACCTGAGAGGCCCTTTAATGCGTGATTTTTGCTTTTTAGTTAGGGTGATGAGGACCATAGCACTGACATGTGTTAGTCTAATGCCTGATTCGTGGTACCTGGCTGGGCTGTTCATTATTTATTAGGTGCAATAAATAGCACCTATTATGAGTTATTGGGGAATAACATGCGGATTTGGTGTTTAACACACCAAAATCTACATTGTTTGGTAAATACAGTACACATTTCCCCTGTTAGATTTCAGCATGCTTGACCTGCCAAAATTTAACAAATGTTGGGTTTAGATGGGGATGTCTAGTCCTTTACTGATGGACTCCGTCTCAACAGACGGTCTTCTTGAATGCACCCATGATTTGTTCCTTTCCTAACCTCCCACTATCACTGAATGATATCGCTCATGATCATGTTAGGATAATTAAAACATAACAATCATTGGAAAGACTAATAGGTATATCTTGCATTTTGGGTAGGGTGACCAGATGTCCCGGATTTCCCCGGACAGTCCCGGTTTTCGAAGGACTGTCCCGGTGTCCCGACGATTTCCTTAATTTTAAATTTATGTCCCGGTTTTTGGGACAAAGGTCAAGTTATCCTAAAAGGAGAATTAAAAGGTATGCTCTTCTGAAGTAAATTGTTTCTTTCAGTCAGTGTATTCATGCATGCTGCAGCAGAAGGGGAGATAAAGAGACAGAGTGGGGGTGGAGGTCAGGGAGATCAGGGTAGAGGTCAACGCATAGCTAATGTTATCTATACGTAGCTTGTAAATGTGTGGCAAATATACACATATATTTATATGTGTACACACACACACACACACACACTTACCACATGTGTGTGTGGGTGACTGCTCACATTTACAAGGCTATGCAAAATCGGTACTGGTCGGATATAAAAGTAAGGGAAAGGCTTTAGTCCTACTATTATGTCTGTCCTGTCCCGGTTTTCTCTAATCAAAATCTGGACACCCTAATTTTGAGTTCTAACTAAGACATTAGAAAAGTGCTGCAGTGAAAAAAATATATATATTGTTTCGAGTATAAAATGCATCTATGTGATGAGGAATCCAAGGTGTGATGATTCAGTGTACTTTTGAGATGAAAAATAGTACCTCGAGCTTTGCAGTGCAATCACTGTAGAGTGAGGCAGAAGGGGCAAGTTATGGATTGCTAAAAACAACGCACACAATATTAATGAATATGGAAAACAGCTAGGTTTTAGTATATGCTACCCCTGCTAAAGGAAGAACATTGCCCTCTGCTGTGTTGATGCGACGGCTGACACTCATTTGAAAACAGCAATAAACGTTTCAGATTTAGATTTCTCATAAGCACTTCAGAAATCTGTTTGTCTACATAAGTGCAGCTATACACTGATAAGTACATTTTAGCAGTGCACACTTCAGTCTTATTATGGAGCTATTAACCTGCCGCATTCGAGTGCAAGTTGATGTCAGTGTTTCGATTTAAATGCTGCAAACGTGGTTAGCTTAGAAATTAAAAATATGATTTGAAAAAATCATGGATGGGGAAAAAATGCTCAAATGCCGCTGCCAGTCTTTGCTGCTAAGTAATCATTAAACCAGGAATAGGTAATTGTGCATTTGTCGTAGCATTTTGCTAACCCTGAAACTAAAACCTGAGCAAATGCAAAGACACAGTGTCCCCTTAAGTCTCCCCAACCTATTGTAACCTTACAGTGGGCGGACAGCCCACCAGTTTCTTTCCAGGGGTTGGTTTTATCCTCACTCACGTTTGTTTGCTTTTTATTCAATGGCTTGCTCCCCTCATAATGTGTTTGTCCCTCCCCTGAAGCATAGCCTCTTCCATCCTTTTGTTTGGCTGATTCTGTTGCCCTCTCCTGTATATGCTGCTTGCTCTGTCTCTCATGTGCTTCTCCTCTCCGCTCCCCACGCTTAAAGAAAGGTCTTTGGTACGGGGACGTAATTCCCCTTCCTAAGGACGCACAGGAAGATCTTCTATGGTGGCAGATGAACCTAGAAGCTTGGAATGGCAAAGCCATCTTTGTTAACCTACTGGACTCCATCCTAGAATCAGATGCTTGCAAGCGCGGTTGGGGAGCATGGTTAGGGGAAATGGAGACTGGGGGAAAAAAATCTCTAGAATAACAGTCCTTACACATAAACTGCTTGGAAATGTTAGAGGGTCTGAATGCCCTAATAAGCTTCAGTGATCACTTAGCGAATTCCAACACCTTGCTTCGTCTAGACAGTTACTCATCTGTCTCCTATGTAAACAGGTTTGGGGGAGCAAAATCCAAAGCCTTATCAGACATAGCAACCCAAATTTGGAATTTCTGCTGGCAACACAAAATCACCCTCATGGCAGAATTTATCCCAGGGACAGCAAACATAAGAGCAGACTGGCACTCAAGATACCTCAAAGACTACAGCGCCTGGATGCTTCATCCAGAGGTCTTTTTGTTGGTAGACAATCTTTGGAGCCCAATTTGTTTGGACCTCTTTGCCAGCAGACTAACCTGTCAGGTCCACTCTTACTTCAGCTGGAGACCAGATCCGCATGCCCTAGCAGTGGATGCCTTTCTGCAAGATTGGGGGGAAAATATGAGCTTATGCCTTTCCCCCCTTCTCTATGATTCAGAAATTACTTTGGAAAGTGAGACAGGAACTCTCCAATATCATCTAATAACTCACTTTTGGAAGTCCCAGGTGTGGTTTCCAGGGGTAATGGATCTCTCAGTAGACATCCCATGCTTTATCCCAGCTTCCTTGGGTCTACTTCTGGGCCCAGGTGGAGAGGAACATCCTCTTATTCTAGAAGGGAAGATGAACCTTCTTGCTTGGAGGATATCAGGGGTTCACAAAGATATCCTGGCCTTTCAGGGGGGGCTAAAAGCTTACTGGACGAGTCTTGGGCACCTGGCACAAGAACGAGATACCTGGATATCTGGAAAAAGTGACGTAGTTGGTGTGTGGAGAGGGACATGGACCCTGTGAAAGCCCCTGTTCAGTTAATAGCTAACTACTTAGCACATCTTTTTGATACTGGTCTTTCCTACAGAACTATAAACTGGAATCTCCTCAGGTCAGGCTTTGATTAATAATCTAGTGATTGGTAGTAATTTATTAATTAAAAGAGTAATGAAGGGGGTTAGATTAAGAAGACCCCCTAAATCTTGTTATATTTCTCTTTGGGATGTTAATTTGATTTTTGAACTTTTCTGTAATTGGCAAGACAACACTCTGCTTTCTCTCGAGCAAATCTCTAAGACACTTGCAACCTTGCTTTGTTTAATTTCCTTTAGAAGGGTTTCTGACATTAACGCTCTTGAAATTTCTAACAGGTTTTATTCTTCCGAAGGCGTTCATTTTGACATTTGGAGAAGAACCGCAACTATGTCAGAGTCCATATTCTACCCCCCTTCCATGATTGTGAGAAACTGTGTGTGGTTAGATGTATGAAAGTGTACGATTCAAAAATTCTAAGTCATAGAACAGATGGCGTGTATCAGCTACTTCTGTGCTAAGTTAGACCATAAACCAGTTTCAAATGCTACTTTGGCAAGATGGGTCCGCTCTATTGTGAACAAAGCTGGGGTGGATCTAGCTAGGTTTAGTGCTCACTCCTCTAGGGGTGCATTGGCTAGTAAGGTATTCTGGGCAAGGGGTTCTCTCCCAGAGATTCTTAAAGCAGCTGACTGGTCTAATGCTGGTGCTTTTGCTAAGTTTTATTTAAGACCAGTAGAGCATGTTAGGAATGTAGCCTTGAGTGGCTTTAAACATGCATAATGGTAGCCTCCGGTCTTGTAATGAAATGACGATTCTCTAATTTCTATGCAGAGAGAATCTTGATTTCATTAAAGACAACGGAGGCTAACATTATCCCACCCTCCTCTCCCGAGGAACTTGTGTGTATATATATTATTTATTATATTAATTAATGATTTTACTCTGTATGTTTAATGCAAATGTTTCGTGCATGCTTTGTTATCTTTTTTCCAGTACTTCCTTACTGTGAGAATCTTTCTTCTCTTTAGATCAAAATGCTTAAGGACTTTCTCTTGCCAAGAAAGAAGCGATTTACCTCTTGGATTGCGCAGCTAAAAGAGGATGATGATGCAGTGCACAGGATACTTATACTGCTTGTGTGAACATTCTATCGCATTGTGATGTGTTTAATGTTCTTTAAAGGGCTGCATGTTGGGCAGCAAATAAAAGGATATGCATAATGTTAGCCTCCATTGTCTTTAATGAAATGAAGATTCTCTCTGCATAGAAATTGGAGAACTGTCATTCCTTTGCCCTCTCCTGTATGTGCTGCTTGCTCTGTCTCTCATGTGCCTCTCCTCTCCGCTCCCCACGCTGTGTTCTCCCTATTGCGTGCTTCTCCCTTGCCCACTACCCCATCTGATCCTCTCTCCCTTGTGTGCATCGTTTCCCCTCATCCTCCCACCTGCTTCTCCATTAGTCTCCCACACCCCTGCTCTTGAAACTTTTCATTTTGCTCTTCATGCTACCATTGTTTTTTTACATTTTATTTATAGATCCAAGTGGTATTTGCCATCTTGGATTGGTAAATAGAAAATAGGAAAACGGTTCCTGCATCATTCTGTAGGAATGCGCCTGCATGTTGTCACAGGAGTATGCCTAAAGATTATGAAACATCAAACAGCAGTCCCATCATGGCTCCATTGTTCGCACAGCATCATCACACTGCATAGGCAAAGCCAATAAGTGAGACAGAAGTGTACTCTTTCCTTGCTTGTTTTCTTTTACCAGGCAACAGTAACAAGCAGCACCACATGAGTGGAATCTGACGATGGTATAAATGAGTGTTCTTCAGGGCAGCGCTTCCTTTGTAAACAAATATATATACACTAATAACTAAGCATTGGCAAAGCCAATAACTTTCACCTATGCAAAACTATTGGATTTCTCTATGTTTTTTTTACATGTTACACAGCAGTTGAGCTGCTGTGCAACATGGCTTAAAGTAAAACAAAAAAAAAGCTCTATGACGTGGCTAGCATTGACAGCGTCATAGAGCTTTTTTTGCCAATTACCTCTGTGCCATGTTGCACAGTAGCCCACGCTGCTGTGCAACATGTAAAGAAAAACAGCACTGGGGTATCTGGTGTGGGGAATATAGCAGAGGTTGGAAGAAGGGAGGAGGGGTAAGAGAACGCTCATGGCCGCTTCTTCCAATTCACCTCTGGTCAATAGACCTTTGTATTAGCATGAGAGGAAGTGGACTTAACAACAGTCTAAATCTTAAAGTATAGGGGGGTGTGGCCAAGGAGGAGACTGACAACATGAATCTCTCCTGAGCTCGGCACACCAGGGTCCCTAGTCCTCCCCTAATTGCAGGTTATCAGCAATAAATGTTCCCCCCGGCCCACCCTCACTTCAAGGACGTGACGGAGCTCCCATGATGGCTGCAGCTGCACGGGAGCAGGAGGAGGACGAGGGAGGCGATGGATCGTCCTTGATGAGGTGAGGCAGAGGTCATCTTGAGAATTCTGCGGCCTGTGCACCAGGCTGCTCTGGAGGTGAGAGAGCGCCCGTGATGGCTGTCAGCACCCCCTCACATTGTTTTACAGGACCACGTAGGTTGAGGACCTTTTGAAGCCCGCTGGTCCCTGGCCACGAGGTCGGCTCAGGGCTAGGCCAAGCGTACTGCCATTTTGTTGCAGGGGTGGAGGGGCTGGCTGGCCTTCCTCCTCCCTCCTTATCGTGGGGGCAATGGATTGCTGGCTGTATGGCAGCTCAGGGGTCAGATCGGACCTAGGCCATGCACGCCGTCACTGAGGGGTAGGAGAGTGACTTTCCCCTGTGTCCTGCCTTGTGTTCTGCTGGAGGTGAGGGCTGGCGCCGCAGGAGTTTGGCGCACGTGGTGGTTCGAGGGTCTTGTCGGTTCCAGGCCACCCACGCTGTTTGCTGCTGAGCATTGCCCAGGGGACTGGGGGGTGAACCCCAGTGACATAACCAGTGCTAGTTGTGATGCCTGGGGGGCTGAGTGTGGTTGGCAGCCCCCCTAGTCCTCTTTCCTCTTCCCCCTGATGCTCCTGTGGATGGGGGGGGGGGGGTTTGATCTTGAGGCTGGTGTTGAGTGATGGCATCAGAGCCACAGCTGGAGAGTGGCAGGAACCCCTGGCTATCTGCGGGACACTTGGCGGCACTAGGTTTGGCATCCTGCACATATTGGATTGCGGCCTCCCTGCCACTGTTGGAGTCTCTCTGCACTGCGATCATCCTGCTTTATTCTTGTGGCCCCCCACTCTTAACCTTATGTGTGGCTGGACCCTCTGTGAAGGATTAGACCAGACGCCCGAGTGGACATTGGGGGCGGGACCTTGTGGGGTCTGGGTCCGAATATGGAAGCTTTTAAAGCTAAACCCCAGTGCTCCTCCTCCGTCCGCGACATGCATCAAAATTCTGACCCGCCCTGCCCGGCTGGGAGATGCCCCTCGGCCATGTCTTGCTGCCTCGTAAGGGAACCTAGACCCCCTTGCTCCTGTCACCATGGAGGACATTAAGCTCCTGCTCACGGAATTCCATAAGGATCTTGCCTCTCTATGTCAAGACATCACCATTTCTATTTCGAACTTTGACTAATCTCTGCACCAGACGGACACCCGCCTGACCACAGTGGTATCAACTGTGGTGGATCACAGGTTGGGCAATGTTGATAGGATGGCCTGCTTCGAAAAATTGGAGAGGAGCATCTTTCTTTACAGGACAAGATAGACAATCTGGGGAACCGCTCCAGATGCAATAATATTTGCATCCGGTGCTTAGCTGCATCTATCCCGCCAGCTTTATTTAGATTTATTTAGAGTCTCATGTCCAGGCATTATTCGCTCATCTCTTGCAACTCCCTGATGACTCCCTGATGACTCACCACTTCTCCTAGATCGCATCCATAGAGTGCGCTCTGCTTTCTAACAGCAAAGAGACTTGGCTCCAGGTACGCTCACCCAGGTCCATTATTTTCATCAGATGGAGTAGATTTTGCTGGCTGCGTGCCAGCAGGAGCCCAATGCCTTCCGTGGGGAAGCAATCTTCCTGTATCAAGATGTTTCGACCGACACATTGGCACGCCATAGGGAGTTCAGAGATGTCACCTAATATTTGCAACAAATCAAGATTTTTTACTTCTGGGGCATCCTGCTTTGCCTTCATTTCACTCATCAGGATAAACAAATTGCTGTCCATACGCCATGGGAGGCCTGTCAAGCACTCGGCTGGCCCTCACCATCGTCTGAGGACCCATCTACTGAAGCCAGGGAACTTGCTTTGATCGATGAGGGCAATGGTTGGCATTTCCAGCCTGCAAGCGAAGCTAAGAAGAAAGCCAGAATCATAAGAAGCTGACATCTCAGGAGCAGCATCTCCACTCCCCATACAATGACGTGCCACCTTGATTGTTGGACTCTCCTGGCTGCGGCAATGCTCTGGATGTGGCTGGGGAAAGTGGACTGGGGGGATTCTGTTCTTCTATGTTTGCTGATAACGGGTTTTCTTTCTTATTTGTATCTTTACATGAATAATGTATTTGATAGGGGGGTGTAAGGGTTTCATTGCCAGCTTGCCCCTTCCTAGTGAGTGCTCACTTTTTACCTCAATATCTTGCATATTTGTCAATGATCACCTTTGGGCTGCTTTTCTTTGTTTTTTACAAATGGATGTTTCTCTGTTTACAGTTGGGTGGTCCATCAGCCTCTTAGTAATTTTGGACCTTCAGTCCTGAATGCTGTCAGATGTTTTCAGTATTTCTTTAATGTTGTTAATATCGCATCCGTCTGTTACATACCTGGTCCACTCACGGAAGTCACATACATACCATTCATTCATAAACGCCATGGGAGTTTGTTTATATTACTAATTATGACCTCCCTCCATATCGTACCCCTTAACATTCAAGGCCTCAACACCCCGGATCAACATAGAGAGTAAATAAATTGGTTATGCCGTAAAGAGGTGGACGTAGCTCTTCTCCAGGAAACGCACCTACTATGCACTGATATCAAGTGCCTCCACTCCTACTGGCACACTACTCAGTTTCATTCCTGCTACACACGCAAATCTCGGGGGTTGCCATTTTGCTCCATAGAGACCTCTCTTTCACTTTAGATAGCACATACAGGGACTCTGAGGGGCTCCAAATAGGCAGTTGTGGTGTCTTTGGTTCCACCCAACTGTCCACTGTCTCCATCTATGGCCCCATTAACGACAGAGACCACTTCTACTCCGACCTTTTTCTGAGAGTTTCTCATTTCTATAGGGGTTATCTCATACTAGGGGGACACTTCAATGTTCCCTTGGATCCTCGGTAGGACGAGTCCCATCTTCCACCAGCCTTTGCACAGGGTATAGCCGATCTTACCTTGTCAGATGCCTGGCGCCACCAGCACCCTCAGAAGCGGAGAGGATGTGGTCCGTCGGCTAGACTGCCGACTTTGGTGCCGAAAACCAGGGTTCGAGCCTCGGGTTCGCGTCCACATCCAGTGATTCTGGGCAAATCACTTAATCTCCCCGTGCCTGAATGTGTAACATAACCAGTGCTCATGTAAAGCGCTCCAATACCTTCAGGTTGAGTTTGCGCTACATAAATATGCAAAAACGAAAAAGCGGGACTATGCTTTCTTTTCAAATGTCCATTTAACTTATTCAAAAATTGACTACTTTTTTCACAGGCTTTACTGCCCTGTCTTTTGGATACTAAAACTGGCATTGGTGCTATATTTTATCACTCCCAAATATGGCTGACCTTTCATTTGGCACACCCACAGCATACGTTTCCCCTGCCTAGGATCCTCAATGAAATTGCACTTTGAGACCCGGTCCTTTGTGATCGTATCAAGGATACCATTGAACACGACTTCCCTGAATATGACACAGGAGACGTGACACCTCTGACCCTTTGGAACACGGCGAGAGAAGTCTTTCGGGGAGAACACATCTCCCACTATGTGACCTTCGAACGGTCGAATAAGCTCCTTCAACTCGAATTGGAGACTCAGATCCGACAACTGGAAGCACGCCAAAGGTATGGGGCACTCGCAGGACTTTGCAGGACTTACACCAACTATGGGGTGAGCTGGAACACCTCTTAATAAAGTCGTCGGGCAATAAACTGCTTTATATTAATCAAACATATTATGAAAATAGGGATAAAACAGATAGACTTTTGGCGCATAAATTGTGCATCCACGCCGCGCGTAATCAGATCCGAAAACTAGTAGATGAGGAGGGGTGCCTTCACAGTTAGATGGAAAAGATCATAGCGATTTTTTGCAATTATTATCTAGCTCTTTACCAAGATCAACAGCTTGATGCTCAGCCACAGGATGATTATTTAAGCACTTATCATCATCTGGATAGAACAGAAGAGTTGCACCTTTTAACCCCTTCAGCGCTGCGCGGATTCCTCCGCGGTGCTGAAGGGTTCGAGCGCGGGCGGGGCCATGACGGAACGGTTCCGTCATGAGCACAGCTCAACCGATGCTCATGACGGAACCGTTCCGTCATGAGCATGGAAGGGGTTAAGGATGACATCACCCCAGATGAGGTTCAGGCAGCACTTAAAAGCCTCTCTTCACTTAGGGCTCCTGGCCCTGATGGCTACACCACCACTCTCTATAAAGCTTATGCCTCCCTCTTAACCGAGCCTTTAGTGCATGTTTTTTTTTTTAAGTTTAAAAAGCTTCATTGAATATGATAAACATAGTAAAACATCAATACAAAGAAAAATATGGCAATAAAGGAGATTGAGAAGATATTAAAAGAACCATGTGTACAATACAATCCCAAATAGGGAAATAACAACTGTACCCAAGACAAAAAGCTTTTAAGAGTTTTGTTGTTTTTAAGGAGGGGAGGGAGAGAAAGAAGAAAAGAAAGAAAAAGAAGAAAGGAGAGAGAAAGAAAGAAAGCAGCAAACTAAATAAATCATTAATGGCTGAGTATTTATAAGTTAGGGATAACAAATATAATAGATAGAAGATAAACAAATAGGATATTAAAAAGAGAAAGGTAAAAATTCAAACAGCATGACTAGAAAGAAAATCGGCTAAAGGTAGCCATAACAGATCCTTTTTGATTAATAAAGGTACAGAGGTGGCAAAAGCACGATCAAGTCTGTGATGGTGACATAACAGATTCCACCAGGCAGTGTACGAAATTTTTGAAGTATCCTTCCAGTTAGTAGTGATAATCTGAAAAGAAATAGCAATATACAAATCTATAAACTTGCGTACATTACATGAAACATTCCAAAGAGGTGAGGAACCACCCAAAAAATATGTACAATCTCAAAAGGGAAATCTGTGTCTAAGATATCATTTAGTTTGAACCAGATGTGAGACCAAAGGGATTTAACCAATGGGCAATGAAAAAACATATGGAGGAAGTCACTATCAACATGTGGGCAAGACCAACATTTCTTGGAGTTAAGCAGTTTGAATTTATGGAGATCGGAAGGGGTGAGAAAAAGCCTGTTATAAAAAAAATATAACGTCTCTGTGGTGCTTGCAGAACAGGAAGCAGTGTGTATTTTTGACCATATAGAATCCCAAACTTGAAAAGAGAATTTTTGAGCTAAGTACTCTTCCTATAGGAGTTCTATTTTAGACTTGGACCTATCAACAGATGGATGGGATAGTAGTTTGTAGATAGCCGCAGCTTTGAGAGGATTGGAAAAATCTGGTGGAGGGGAAAGGGACGGAGCATTGATGGATGGAGAATTGCATTGAGAAAGAATTGAGGCTAGGGTATTTGACAGCAAGGGGTATTGGGAGGAATATGTATTTGAGATATGAAAAGAATAAAACATGTCTGAGAAGTCCCTTGGGGAGTTATCTTTAAGTAAATGATCATAAGTAATAATACCTTTATCAATCCATTCCTTCCAAAATAGCGCTCTGTTATTAATTGTTAAGAATTTATTATACCAGATCGGGGTTTGATAGTAAGAGTCAATATGTGAGGTGAAGAAACTAGACAGTGAATGGGTGAGTGTTATGGAACATTTAAATATGGGAGTGATAAAACGCTTCGGGGGTTGGGATAAGCGAATAGCTGAAAGAAATGAAAAGGGCGAAATTTGTGCAAGTTCAATTGAGCTCCATGCTGTTGAAGGAGGGCAATAAGAATCTGATAAAAAATTTGTTTTAACGTGAAGGCAGAGTGATAACGGTTAAGATTCGGAAAGTTAACCCCACCTAGGTCTTTGGGTTGTTAAAGACGGGAAAGAGAAATCCTAGCTTTTCGATTGTTCCATAAATTTTTATAAAGATGCGGTTAATTGTTCTGAAAACAAAAAGCGGGAGAGAGATGGGAAGTATTGAAAGATAAATGTTGACTATGGGGAGGAGCATCATTTTTATAGAAGCAAGTCTACCCCACCAGGAAAGGAAAAGAGGGGACTAACCTTCAATGAGTGTAGATAACGTTTTCAGTATGTCTGTGTGATTAACCTTAATAGTTTCTCTAATAGTATTCGAATAGTGGACACCTAAACATTTGATGCTGGTAGGATTCCACTCAAAACCGGAATCACGAAACATATGGGAGAAGCAAAATGTATTTAAAGGCAAAACCTCAGATTTATCAATATTTATCAATATTTAACTTATAGCCCGATACAAGAGAGTGTTCATGTAATAGGGAAAAAAGAGCAGGTAAAGAGGTGGATGGGTTGGAGATGTATAGTAAAATGCCATCAGCGTAAGCGGTATATTTAACGTCAATGTTCTGAAATTTAAAACCAGTATAAGATGGTGAACGTTTAATTTTTTCCAAAAAAGGTTCTAAAGCAAAAATAAAAAGAAGAGGAGAAAGGGGACAACATTGTCTGGTGCCTCTATGGAGAGAAAAATAATTAGATTGAGAGCCATTAACCAAAATGGAGGTAGAGGGGGCAGAATATAACAGTTGAATATGTTGAATAATGTGGGGACTAAAACCATGCCATCTCAACGCTCCAACCATAAAATCCCAGCTAACCCTATCAAACGCCATTTCAGCATCTATAGTGATAGCTGCAACTGGAGAGTCCATCTTGGAAGCAAGATGGATGATGTTGGGAAGAGTTCTCGAGTTGTCAGTAATTGACCTACCCTTGACAATCCCAGATTAATAAATATGGATGAGGTCACGGATAACTTTGCTAATACGAATGGCTAGAATTTTGGCATAAATTTTACAATCTGTGTTAATCAAGGAGATAGGTCGATAGTTTTTTCAAAGTGAGGGATCCTTGTCTTTTTTAGGAATCAGGCATAGCATTGCCTGAGTAAAGGTTCCATCAGATGGACCTTATGGAGGTAGCAGAGCGATTCTCTCTCTCTACGCCAAGAAGGCGTTCGACTGGGTGGATTGGAGCTATCTCACTAAAGTCCTGGATAGAGTCCAGATAGGCTCAAAAATGAAAAAGTTCATCCTGGCCAATTTTTAAAAGCCAATCGCCAAACTGAAAATCAATGGTTCCCTCTCCCAATCTATTCGCCTCATGCGAGGCACTCGACAGGGGTGCCTGCTTTCCCCCTCCATATTTGCCCCCATGATGAAGCCGCTAATAGAAAAGATACAGGTCAATCCCCGGATATCGGGCTTGGCACTAGATGGGGTTGAGCACAATCTTGCCCTATTTGCTGATGACAATGCTTTATTACAAACCCCATTGTCATGGTCCCAGATCTAATGAAGGAGTTTCAGGCCTTCTCACAGGTGTCAGGCTTCAAAGTTAATTTCACTAAATCACGGGGCCAGGGAGTTGCCAATACCTATCATAGCCTTGAGGATCCCATTCATCAGGCAGGCTTTCAGTGGGTGTCATCAGCTATCCCTTATCTAGGGATCTTTTTGCTGTCTCGAATGAAGGACTTATATTGTTGCAATGTACCCCCATTCTCACTGCACTTTTCAAGGACTTATATCGCTGGGGGTAGTTGGATATCTCATGACTGGGAAGACTTAGCTTGAAAATGTATTTCCTGCCCAGATTGTTATATATATATATTTTTTAAGAGTTTTATATAGCGCGAACTAGACCCGAGACATCGGGTATCAGAGCGCTTCACATGAGCACCAGTTTTGTTACAGATGGACACATTATTTTTTGTTAGGCACAGGGAGATTAAGTGATTTGCCTAGAATCACAAAATGTTGAGCGTCCTTGCCAAGACTCAAACCTGGTTTCCCAGCTTCGAGGTCTACCGCTCTAACCATAAGGCTACATCATCTCCCCAATATATATGTTCTTCAAACTTTCCCACTTGCCTTCCCACCTTCAGTACGGCAGTATATCCAGGCGAAAATGCTGGCTTTTGTGTGGTGGATTGGCCCCCAAGGGTGGCAGGAGTGACTCTGGGTAGGCCAGTCTCATACGGAGGTTTGGGGTGCCCAGACGTCTCTGATTATATTCTGCTGGCACAACTGCGCCTCTCCTTGGACTGGAAACACAACCCTGATAGGAAACCCTGAATCTAGGTGGAGAAGGCTTCTTCCCCATCCCCATTGGCGGGGTTGCTGTGGCTGCCTGCCTCCTCATCGTTACAAGTTAAGTTGAGACACAAGTGCAAAAACATACTCTATTATGTATGTTATTAAATACGCGATCACTCTTAAAACATAAATATCAATTTGAATGCCTTCTACAATCAGACAAGCCAGATATTGTCTTCTTAACTGAGACTTGGACAGACGCCAGTTCTGACCCTGATTGGAATGTGGCCCTTCCTCCGGGATATGCAGTGGAACAACAGGACAGGGCGGAGGGTAGAGGCGGGTGCATAGCTTTGATTTACAGAGACTACCTAAATCTGCGCCATGAGGCCTCGACGTTGCTCCCGGCAGAGGCGCTACTGTTTTCTTTTAAACTAAATGACCGTTCCACGTTTCAAGGTCTTCTCGTCTATCTGCCCCCTGGGCCCAGAACCGCTTTTTCGCAGGCCCTTCTGAATTTTTTAGAATTAAGTTTGGAGTTGGATTTCTTTAACATTATGGGGGATTTTAATTATGACCTCGAATCAGAGACTAATCCAGATACATCTCGACTTGTAGATAATTTAGCTGCATACGGTCTCTCCCAAATAGTATCCGAACCCACACATTTGGCAGGCCAAACTTTGGACAGCATCTTCACAAATGAACCTGATATAACTATGACAAAGAATTTACCGCTACCCTGGACTGACCACAGAGCTATATTCTTTGAGGTGGCTAAAACAATGCCTAGTCAATCGCGACTCATTCCTGCTATAAAGGAGAGCATCCGGAAATGTAACAATATAAAAAGGGAGGACCTGGAACATGCTTTGAACTCTGGTCTGCCCATTTTAGATAGTGACAATGATACAGCAGCCAACCAGTTTGACAATTGGATTAGGGCAGCTGCACTGGGCATTGCCCCTGAAATAAATAAAACAGGCAAAAGAGCATCAGCAACTGCACCTTGGTATAGTCCGGACTTAAAAATCATAAAAATGAAATGTAGAAGAAGTGAACGGACCTGGAGGACTGATTACAGTATTAAGCATAAGTTAGCCTACAATGTAAACTTTGAAGAATACAAGCAAGCAATTATTGAAGCTAAACGGGTATATTTCACCACTAAAATTGGAGATGCTGCACATTCCTCTAAGGAACTTTTTAAAACTGTGTACACACTAGTTAAACCTCAGCATACTGCTCAGTTCAGGCCAGATCAAGTTTTTTGTAATGAAATGGCTACATTTTTTCAGAGTAAAGTACAACTGATCCATAACGATCTTTTAAATTCAGTTATTACCACGCCAGGTAGCAGCCCTCCAAACTTAAATGTAGGGGCAGCACATGGGAGGTTTTTACGCTTCAGGGCACTTACCTTGGAGGAGGTTCATAATCTCATGATATTAGTAAAATCAGGTTTGCCAAATGATCCCTGCCCTCCAGCTATTTTTCAAATAGTATCAAAAACTATCAGTAAACATCTCACTCCTCTTTTGAACCAAGTTCTGGAAACGGGTAAATATCCTAGTGCTTGGAAAAAGGCCTGTGTAAGGCCAATTCTTAAAAAGCCTGCCCTTGATCCCTTAGAGCCTAAAAACTATCGGCCAATTTCCTTTGACAGCAAAAATACTGGAAAAAGCCATGAACAAGGAGCTGATAAAATATCTAGAAGATAACTCCTTGCTGGACCCTACACAGCATGGCTTTAGGCCTTGTCATTCAACAGAGACAGCCTTAGTACTAGCTACTGAGGGGATTCGGAGGATAGTTGATGGGTGGGGCAGAGCGGCCTTAATTCTCCTGGATCTCTCGGCGGCATTTGATACTGTGAACCATACGGTGCTGGTGCAGCGGCTGAGAGATGTGGGAATAGAGATACCGCTCTGAGCCTCCTCTCCTCCTTCCTAGAAAACAGGGAACAAAATATTCATTAAGAGAATCTACAGTCTGGAACTTTTCGGCTCCCATGCGGCATCCCGCAGGGTTCTGCTTTGTCACCGACCCTCTTCAACATTTATGTGTCTTCGCTGGCTACCCAAGTCAGGAAGCATGGGTTCTCGCTGATCATGCATGCAGATGATTCGCAGCTTACAATCTCGGTGTCTAAACCATCAGAGCTAGTGGCTAACAGTTTTCATGCGTGTCTGAAAGACATCATGATCTGGATGAGCCAAAATTTCCTGAAAATAAATACTGATAAAACCGAGGTCCTAGAATTTGGTAATAGACCTTCGTTATGGAATAACAACTGGTGGCCAATGGAGGCAGGAGTCTGTCCTCGCCCGGTTACCAAGGTCAGGAATCTGGGGGTGATCCTTGATGATCAGCTCAATCTTTCGGCTTAAGTCCTGGGGAGAGGAGTTGGCCTAACGGCTAGGGCACTCGACTTCGGACCCGGGGAACTGGGTTCGAATCTCGGTAATGACGCAGAACATCCTGTGATTCTGGGCAAATCACTTAATCTCCCCGTGCCTAACAAAGAATGAATGTGTGTCCTAATGTAACGTAACTGGTGCTATGTAAAGCGCTCTGATACCTGATTGGAGTCGGGTCAAGTTCGCGCTATATAAAACCATGCAAAAAAAAAGTCAACCAGCTAACCTCCTCCTGCTTTTTTCTCTTAAAAACACTGAGGAAAATGTTTCCCTTTATTGCGCATAAACTCCAAAAGACCGTTGTAGTGGCACTTTTTTTTATCTAAACTAGACTACTCCAATGCGCTCTTTGTGGGGATTGATAAGGTGCATAAGAGGAAGCTGCAATCTCTGCAAAACGCCGCTGCCAGACTGCTCATGAATATCCCCAAGGGTTGTCCCACCTCAGAGGCCATTAGAGCCTTACATTGGCTTCCTGTCCAGCAAAGAGCTAATTTTAAATCTCTTTGTCTAGTACACAAGGCCCTCTATGGTGGAATCTCTGGAGAGATACGGAAATTATTTTCCATGTACTCTCCAGTTAGAACACTAGATCCTCTATGAAGGGCTTTGTCTGTATTCCAAAAATCTGCAAGGCAAGATGGGGGGGCCGCATGTTGTCATTCTGTGTGGCCAAACTTTGGAATCAGATGCCGTCTACCCTGCGACTTCAACTGAATCAGCTGAGGTTAAGGACGGAGTTGAAAACCTGGTTGTTCTCCAAAATCTAATCAACCAGAGTCAAGATGCCTTGAGTATCTATGTATCACAGTCAGCGCCATGACGCCTCGGCATTCGTGTACTCAATAAGTAATAATTCAAATCAAATCAAATCTATTGCCCTTGACATTGTTGCTCTTGTCCTATTGGGGAGAGGTGCGTCAGCGATGGGCATTGCCGGCTTACCCATTTCGACTATTCCCCATTTGCTTATTAACCTGACCCTGCACCTGGAGCTATTAACCCCAGCTCTTTTGGCTGGAATCAGAGACGTCCCCTTATCTTGGGGGATGTGTTTGAGGATGGAGAGTTACAGTCGAGGGAGGACTTGCTGGCCGGGTTCTCCCTTACCCACTGACATGACTTCCACTTGACACAGGCCCTTAATTGGGATAATAAACCCTCTGGCATGTCAACACAACGCATGCCCATAGAGTCCCTTTATTTGAATAATGTGTGCTTCAAAGGCATTTCGTGGCTTTATGGCTCCCTGCTGCAGCTGACTCCCCCTAAAAACGCATATGTATTACAGTGGGTGAGGAATTTTGCCATAGAGCTATTAGCCGACACTTGAGGGTGATCTGGCAGAGGGCAGCGTGGTCATCGATTTGTATTTGCGACAAAGAAAACATATATAGGATACTTACCTGCTGGTACCTAATGCCTGTTCATCAAGCCAGGATGTTTGGGGGCTCTGATTTATGTTGGAAGGGATGTAGTGGAAGGGGTTCCTTTCTACACACCTGTTGGGCATTTCTTAAGATCCAACCTTTCTGGGTAGCGATACAGAGTATCATACGAATCATTACCAAAATCCACTTCCCACTTTGCCCTCAGCAGATTTTATTGGGCGATCCTGGAGCAGATTGCTTTTTTCCCTAGTCGACCCCTCAGGGCCTTCTTCTATCTCAACTACTTCATGCAGCACGGCTCTGTGTGGTGCAATACGTGAAATAACCACTCTCTCCTGTAGCAATGTGGTGGGGGAAGGTTTGGACTCTGTATGCCATGGAGAAGTTGACTGCTCTTCTTCGGGACAGGATGGCTAATTTGACACAGACTGTTGTCCCTTCACACTTATGTTATGCGATTACGACGATCTGGAGGTCTCCACATGGCAATATCTTGTATACTACGCGCGTCTGATATTAATGTTATGTCTCCTTCTGCTTCAGATGCCGACTCGGTTGAAATGTGAACATATTATGTGTGATTTTGGGATGGCATTGGTCAATCCCTGCTTACTATTGTATACTACTATGTGTGACTTCTCTCCTCATTGGATGTGGGCTTGATGTATTGTGGACAATGATTATATGCGAACTGTAGAATAAAGTTGATAAAAAAATCTTAAAATACGGTGTGATTATAAGGACCACAGAATAAAAGTCTAACTCATTAACTTGTTGTTAAAAGGCTAATTACAAACTCAAATCCAGACAAATATAAATCAATCTAAAAAACATAGTAACAAAGTATAGA
Organism: Triturus cristatus; assembly: GCF_964204655.1. Taxonomy (NCBI): domain Eukaryota; kingdom Metazoa; phylum Chordata; class Amphibia; order Caudata; family Salamandridae; genus Triturus; species Triturus cristatus. Next base: position 1,283,993,714 of record NC_140585.1, read on the forward strand.
GTGACCAAAGGGAGACCAAATCATCTTACTATATTGGTCTTCAACAGTAAAGAATAAATAAGTATCTCAGTAGCCACAATATAAAAAATAAGAAAAAGAATTTGGTGACTCACCGAATGGTTTTGATCCTTCTCCCCATTCATGGAAAATACATCTATTAAGCCCTACACTAACATAAGGATAAGGGAAACCCTATTGAAGCAAGGTAGCAAGAAAGGTGTCAGCATCAGAACTTCTGTAGAAGTTCTATACGTAAAGAATCATGTATAGCATAATGTGCCTCTCCAAGTCTGAAGGGAATCTAACTAAACCCAAGGTGGGCTCACTAATTAAAATGCACAACGAACATTTGAGAAAACATGACCTCATACACTTCATAATATGTTTTCTAGTTCTCAGAAAAAAAATAAGCTTCTTGAACACTACCCCCATATTCCAGTCTCCACTTCCAAAGCATCCCGGCTCCTGCCTTTGTCTGATAGTACCAACTGGTAACACGCCATTTGTTCTTCATCAAACGAATTTGATCTTGCCAGCTCCTCCTTGACTCTTTATCTCTGTAATACAATGTGCTTTTCACTAAGTAACAAATGCCTTTGGTCTGCACCTGCATAGGAGAAAAGCATGCAGAAAAACAACTTTCATGATAGTATTAAATGTCATGACTGTAAGCTTAAGGCCCACAATCACACTAACTTAACATTTCTCTTTAAAACATATTAGTTCTACAACCTACATATAATCCAATAAATGAAATCATTAATAATGAATCCAACTATGTCATGTGGTACTTTTATATGTGGCCCAATAACTAATACATTGTATTAAGCGAAAATGACAACTGATCGCAATTTATAAGGAAAGCATGAAACACACATGTTATTCACTCTCACTAATCCCTTGCGAACGCACTGCATTGAAGGCATTTTAGTGCAACACCTTACAATCTAAACCTATAGAAGATAATTATCAGCAATCCAAATGTTTCTGAAAAGAAAAACTTTAATATGCACACACTTATATGTCAAAACACACAATAGATGCACTTCTATACCTATAGAGCTGCAATGCGGAGCACAAAGGAAGGCTTGAGACTGGTCACTGCTGGCAGTGGCCCATCCAAGGGCTTGAAAGAGTGGCAGACATTAGTTCCACCATATGACACGAAATCAACCTGGACTGCGGTTCCCACAATGCTCCACTGTCATGTGACAGGCCCATCCAGGGTCGAGGAATCAACATTGTGAAAACGGGACCAGGTGCACGCAATCAGCCAAGCTAGTGCCTCTGAAGAAGAAAGGAATTTTTGAGACGCTCACCGCGAAAACTGACTGTCTGATGGAAGCTGCCAGCAATAGACCAAATGTACCCTGAAAATAAAGGTTTGCCACCTACCTTCTGTGTTTGAGTGCTGTTCAAGTGTGGGCACGTTGGAACGATGATATTAGGGCGGCGGTCCAGCCGCTGAACTTGCACGGCCCCAGAATCAGGGGCCGCGTGACTGATATTTATCGAGCTGCAATGCGGTGCACAAAGGAGGGATTGAGACTGGTCACTGCTGGCGGTGGCTCATCCAAGTGCTTGAAAGAGTGACAAACATTAGTTCCACCATATGACACGAAATCAACCTGGACTGTGGTTCCCACAATGCCCCACTGTCATGTGACAGGCCCATCCAGGGTCGAGGAATCAACATTGTGAAAATGGGACCAGGTGCATGCAATCAGCCAAGCGAGTGCCTCTGAAGAAGAAAGGAATTTTTGAGACGCTCACCGCGAAAACTGACTGTCTGATGGAAGCTGCCAGCAATAGACCAAATGTACCCTGAAAAAAAAGGCTTGCCACCTACCTTCTGTGTTTGAGTGCTGTTCAAGCGTGGGCAAGTTGAAGCGATGATATATATATATATATATAGACTAGCAAAACGTAGAAGGATGGAGCCAGAATTATGCTACTCCATGGGAGCCAACCAATGTTAAGTAATGGGCAGGCTGTAAGCCACCTCTAAGATTTTTTTTTAGGACAATAGCTTTCTCTGACAGTCCATGTGCACTGTAGGTGAAACCTAAAAATAAGTGCAGGTGCACAAAGATTTTCCTTAGAGCCCCCCCCCAGCTGGCACTGTTGCATGCTTGACTTAGCCAATACCAAGTCTGACTATCTTTGCTTCAAACTCATGCCTCTTACCTCAGAACCCTACACTTCCAATCTGTTTCTCGCACTTTTGCTTTTCTATTTCTTTCCTGCCTCCTCTCTTTGTCGATATTTTCTTATTATTCTCTTCTCTTTCTTTTCTCTCTATCTTTTCTGCCTTCCTCGCTCTTGAGCTGTGTCAAGGTGTGCTGATGAAAAAACAAGTCTCAGTCCTAAAAATTAAAGTGGGTGCCACAACCAGCACTGCATCAGGCAGTGTGAGAACAACTTCACTGCTCCTTCAATGAACCACAATGTAACCGATTACACCTCCACCAATCTTACCTACTGTCCTCCCTTAATGTAAAATCAGATATTACCCAGATGAGGCGGGAGGCAGACCCAGGTCTTTCTGAGATTCTCATTCATTATATTTTGATGCAGAGCGGATTAACATTCAGTACAGGCTCCCTGCAGGTGCCAATGTTTTGAGTGTAGGCAAGTGCAGACGTTTCTGACACACTGGATGTATGCTGTGCACTACAGCACTCTTACAATATATTGCATTCTGGGAGATTAAAACCCATTCAACATTTTTTGCGTCTGCTTCAAGTAGGCATTAGATTTTGATGCATAACCCAGCCTTGCTATCTTAGTCGATTGGGCTTTGGCATTTGCATTGATCTGCATACAGTAATGACTCCTTGATGCAAAGCAGCACAGAATGTATTGAGGATCACGAAAAGGGCACCTTTCATTGCAAAACTAAATGCTGAAAAGTTAAACATTCCTGCTGCTTTGCTTCAAATCACTTTGGGTCACTATAGCACTTGTACAAATTAGACTCAGATGACGGTCCCAATTATTCACCCATAGGCAAGTGCAGCAAAATCTGACACACTGAATCTATGCTATGTAGTGTGGCACTGGTACAATTTCAGGGTTGGTTACTCCACTAGGGCTCTGGGGCTGCACCCCACTGAAATTCCTACACATTGCTGCACAAACATTAAATAGATCAATGTATTTATAGATACATGTGTATCTCTAAACAAATCAGTGTATTTAGGTCTGGGCTGTCTGTCCCAGTCTGTTTACCCGCTTTGCTCTGAAGCAGGAGACAGAAGCCAGATAGTAAATCGACTTTCTGAACTGTGATGCCCGACTCAGGGCTTACCTTTCTGAAGCCCTTCATTGCTATTGTGGTCTATGGTGGTATCCACTGCAGGCCAGTAATGCTTACAGCATCACGGTTTCGGGAATCGGAGTCTTCATTACTGTGTGTGGGCAGCCATCGGCCTTTCACAGGCATAGATCCTTCGTCACATGTAAGAGTAGATGCAGGCACGAGTGATTTGGTTCCTTGTCCTCCGTAATTGTAAGTGTACAATGGTAATCTTGTGTAATGTATATTATGCAGAGATGCCCAGTCACTCTAACCTCCCCCACTTTGACACCCATGATAGAATTGAAACGTAACATTGTCATCTTATTTGTGTTTTGGCCGATATTATGTTAGCATTATATGGCTAATACATTATATCTGCATATTGTATGTAGACGCAATCAGTAAATACAGATGTTGCGTTTGTTAGGTTGACATCTGTGCTACCATTTTAGCTCTTGAAGACGCCATTTTCTATTATAATCTAAACTGTTACTTGCTCATTTACGAGAAATGGTCCTTGGTAAGTTTAGTTTCTCCAATGCTGAAACTTGCTCGTTAACGCATGCCTTTTCTGTTACATAGAGGCGTTCTCCCACCTGTCTAGAAGGGAAGATAGGCCAGAAGACCTTGGATAGTAGATAGCTTGTACCAGACTGCGGAATCAAAACTTATGTTCTGTGCCCCCATTGTATTACGACAGCTACCAGTACTTTTCCATAATATGTGGTTCTTTGTGGACTCAACAACCTACATAATGTAACTTTATGCTTGCTAGAGTCAGTCCCTCGTCAGCCATCATAGGAGGCTGGTCAGACTGGACTCCACTGCAGTGTATCTTGTGAATAAACTAGTTTGCTTGTATTCTCTACTGCGTCATTGATTCTTCATTCTTGGAAGGCGAGAGGAGGTCGAGAGTGACCCGGGTGACCCTAGTGGGTCACTTCCTTCAGTTGGCGCCCGAACAGGGCCTCCACCAGGTGACCCATCCCGCCTGTAATTGAGTCAAGGGGGTCGGGGTTGCGTCTGGTCGGATGGGCGGATCGGGGATCCCCATATGATAGAGCTTGGCTCTTGCTGCTGCCCTACCTGTCTGATCGGGCGGCTCCTCGTCTAGTGGTCATCTTGGCTGGAGTCCTGAAAACACGAAACCCTTGGATCTGACCGTTTGGTCCAAAGAGTCGGCAGTGGAGAATAATCATGTTTGACCTGTGTGCACCGGGTGAGGTTTGGTAAGTGCGGCGCCGTCTTGATTAACTTGGTGGGTCTGTGGAGCCTTGTGGTACAGAGCGTTTTGAACATTCTGCCAGGCCACTTGCTGAATTTGGTTTAATATTGAAAAGGCCTAGGCTGGAGCCTATCTTGTCGTGTTGCAGTCTAAGGAATGACTTGGAGAGCTCTTTGGTTTGTGCGTTCTTGTTGTGTGTGTGTGTGTTGATTTATGTGGGGAGTGAAAGCGTCTGATGCTAGAATGCCTTGTTGGAGTAACGTGTTGTGCTTGGGATGCCGCTGTTGTTCTGCTGAGCATCAGCTTGAGGAAAGGCAGCCTGCACCTCAAGGGTATATTGGGTTGTCCACTACACAAGATCGTGCACCTCCGGAGGGCACTCCGAGTTTTTAGATGTATGTGAAGCACGGTATTGGCTTTATTATGTTTCGTACATTGTGGCACAAGTACACAAGGGACAATACTGAGCTTCAGGGGCCACTGGAAGGTACCTTTGATGAACAAAAACTGAATAATTTACAGGACAAATTATTTGCTAGAAGAAGTAGGCAGTCGATGTTTGATATTTTGCGGGTATGGCAGAAGGAAGCTAAGCAGAGGCGTATATGTGCCGAGAAGGAGTCTAGGACGAAGGCAATGCAAACAGTGGCTCAGAAAGCTGTAGCTTATGATAAGGAGCAAACTGAAAAGAGTATTGAGTGTGCAAATAGGAAGTTTTGATTGCAATGTAAGAAGTCCTATGTTGTTCGAGAGGATGAGGATCGTTTTGTGGAGGATCTGTTGGACACTCGCCCCCCACCTCCCTATGCCCCACAGAGTATATATCCAGTTGTTCCATCGCCTTAGTCCTCCGTTGCCCCACCGCCCCCATCTGGTCTTTCCGCAGATTCAACAGCTTCGGCTCCAGCCCTATCTGTCTCCTCCCCAGTTTCGCAACATGCGAGTCTGGTGACTGCAGGCACCCCCGCAGTGTCTGCTGCTTCCCCTTATGTTTCCCCTCCTTCTCTTACACCCACCACACAGTCATTGCTGACATTGTCACCTGCGACTGTACCTTTTGTGTCTATCCCAGGCATTTCATCTGGGGTATTGGGTAGTATTTGGACACCATTGCGAGGGTCAGATGGAGGGGATTAGGCGGTGGCACGGGAGCGAATGGGGCAGGCATTGATTCGGTCTGATGCGGGTGAAGAGGAGAAGAAGATGGTTGCAAATCAGGCAGCACAATGGGCTCGGAACCCGATTTATAGTGTGGAAGATATATGTAGTGTGATTAAATATTTTGACCCTTTTGTACAATAGCATGCCCATCAGCATATGTCTGCTACATTGATTGGTTTGTGGGAACAGTGTAGTGAAGGCACAGCTCAAGTTATTTATGATATTCAAGATCGTGTATATTCAGTTGGTATGGCCCCTGCAAAAGATTTTGGTAATGTTGGAACGCTCCTTGGTTATCGAGAAAGATTGTATCACTGTACTCCAACTACAGTGTCCCAATTTCCAATGAGAGACATGTACCCTGTTTTTTACCCTGAGAATCCAGAACAGCGCAACCAGAATGGAGATGTGGTTCAGCAGCAGGTAGAGGCTCCTTTTTCGGGAACAATGGGTCTATACCCCATGGAAAAGAAGTGAGGTGCTTGCTCTTAAAAGTCAGTTACCGGACCCTAGGAAAAATCATACCGCATACTATGAAGAACTAACAGAGGCTGCCTCCTCATCAGTTATGACTTTAGCAGACATTGAGATGTTTTTTGGGCTTTTGGTGCCAGTGGACATTTGGCGGCAAATGCATACGCAGGATCATGCAGCGGAGCTGGGTGGTACTTGGAATGAGATTAGGGCATGGGATAAGGAGAGAAAGTCTGGTGAAAAGCCCAAAGCTGAAATTTTGGCCTTGCCAAGCCGCATTATTACTTATATGCATTCTCTTATCCCACCTAGATGGGTGGATTGGGACAAGTTAATGGCATGTTTTCAGAAGAAAGAGGAGAGTGTGTCAGATTTTTTCACTCGTTTTGAAGGGGTGTTTCTAGATTTCAGTGGACAGGATTTTCCAGATGAAGGTGGTGTTCGTTTGTTTGTTAATAGGTTTGTTAAGATTTTGCTTCCTGAAATTGCGTCTCGGCTGCAAGCTTCTGAGAGTACTTGGACTACTTCCTCCCCTTCAGTGATATTGAGTATGGCTCAATATTATGAGCATCAGGAAAATGAGGAAAAGGATAAAGTGGAGAAAAAGAGTAAGGATTTGAAGACAAAGGTGTTGCTACAGCAGGTTGCAAGAGGGTCTCGAAGGGGTCAAGGCACTGGTCTGGCTCAAAGGTATGGGGTGCTAGTAGAGGTGGTGCGCCCTTGGGGCTGAATCAGTGTGCGTATTGTAAAAAGTAAGGACATTGGCGAAGCAAGTGTCTGGAACTGTTACAGAAACCTGCAGTACCCAGAGGACGGGGTCCAGGTGGAAGGGGCAGTGGACAGGTTGGTCGGGATGAAGATCAAGTTGATATATATTCAGGGGGTCGTTCAGATCAAAATTATTTTGATGAACCCCAGGGAAGGCAGTACTATCATGACGATTATGATATGGATGAAGTTACAGGGATGTCTTATAGCTAGGACAGCAAGGGACAGGGTGAGGGACCAGTCCAAATTCCTGCAGATCAGCATGGTCCTTATGTCATGGCAGATTTGCATGGTTCGACACAGAAATTTTGGGTGGATACAGGTGCAATGAATAGCTCAGTTTCTCATTCGCTGGTCCCTGGGGCAGCCCTGTTTGGCCATAATAATGTCTCAGTGGGTTTTCAGGCGTACCGGTTGTGTGCCCCATATCCGGACCTCTTGCTTTTACTATTGGTCCTTTTACTATGGACAACCCATTTTTGTTGACGGCAAATTGTAGGGGAAATTTATTAGCACTGGATTTGTTGAAGAAGTTACATGCCGCCATTTATTGTTCCCCGGATGGTGTTTACCTGACTTTTGGACCTAACGTGGTTAGTGCAAAACAGTGTTTGGCGAAAGATGCACCGCTTCCTGTTGAATTTAAGGATGTGCCGTCCTCATTGTGGGCCACAGAGAATATGGATGTGGGGTTGTTACAGATACCACCAGTTAGAATAAAGTTAAAAAATAATGTTGTACTTCCTCGTATCCCCCAATACAAAATATCACAGGCTGGGGAACAGGCATTGATGTAGATTATACAGGACCTGATCAAATCCGGGGTGGTAGAGGAGACAGTGGTGAACGTGTGCAGTAGCCCCTTTGTCCCTATTCTTAAAAAGGCACCTGTGGATTCCCCTGATACACATCCTGATGTCTATTGTTTTGTGATTGATCTGCGGGAAATAAACAAAATAGTTGTTCCTCAGTTTCCGGTAGTCCCTGATATTGCCGTCCTTTTAACAATGATTCCTTCCACAGCTAAATTCTTTTTTGTTATTGATTTGAAAAATGCAGGGTCCAGGTGGAAGGGGCAGTGGACAGGTTGGTCAGGATGAGGATCAAGTTGATATATATTCAGGGGGTCATTCAGATCAAAACTATTTTGATGAACCCCAGGGAAGGCAGTACTATCATGACGATTATGATATGGATGAAGTTACAGGGATGTCTATTGTTTTGTGATTGATCTGCGGGAAAAAAAAACAAAATAGTTGTTCCTCAGTTTCCGGTAGTCCCTGATTTTGCCGTCCTTTTAACAATGATTCCTTCCACAGCTAAATTCTTTTTTGTTATTGATTTGAAAAATGCTTTTTCAGCATTCCTGTCCAGCCTGACAGCCGGTATTTATTCGGCTTCGCTTTAGCTGGCAGAAGCTTCAATTTGGTAGAGTTCCTCAGGGGTATACTGAAAGTCCTAACATTTATAGCCCAGCTTTGAAAAGTCAATTGGACTCTCTCTCTCTCTTCCCGCAGGTAATGTACTATTGCAGTATGTGAATGATATTTTGATAGCCTCCAATACCAAAGAGGGTTGTTAGGATGCCATGGTCAAATTGTTTAAGCATTTGGGAAACACAGGACATACAGTGTCCCTTTCCAAATTCCAATAATGTCAACAACAGGTCACCTATTTAGGTCACCTGCTATCGAAGGAGGGTCGGAGGCTAACACCTGAGAGAGTTGATGCCATTGTTATGATGCCTGTCCCTGTGACTCAGAGGGACGTGCATGCTTTCATAGGCATCACCTCATATTGGCGTCACTGGATACCAGCTTATTCTTTATTAATACAGCCTCTGCTTCACTTGATAACTAAAGATGTGCATGAAACCTTGCCTTGGACGCATGAATGTCAGCATGGTTTTGAACAATTAAAAGCTGCGCTTTGCTCTGCACCTGTGCTTTGCACGCCTGATTATAAGAAGCCCTTCGTGTTGTACGTACACGAAGTGGCTGGATGTGTACTCTCTGTGTTAACACAAGCCTTTGGAGGTAAGCAGAGGCCGTTTTCTTATTTTTCTGCTACACTAGACCCTGTCGCCAGAGCCCTCCCGAGCTGTTAAGAGCCTCCGCGGTTGCTGCAGTCTCTATCCAACAATCGTCAGGGCTCATTCTCAATCATGATCTCACAGTAATGGTACCGCATGCTGTGGATGTACTTTTGAATAAAACAAAGACGCAACACCTTACCAGTGCTCGTCTGACTGGTTACGAATTAACATTGTTTGCACCTCATATTACTATCAAAAGATGTGCTACACTTGTGCTACACTGAATCCACCCACGTTACTACCCCTCCCTTCAGTAGAAGAAGACACAGCTGTCCATGATTGTCTGTTTCGTACAGAGGAGGAGACGAAGTGACGGGTAGACCTGACTGATGTTCCCTTATCTGATCCTTAAGGGAAACTATATGTTGATGACTCTTATTTCAAATTATCAGATGACATCACTACAGCGGCGTATGCTATTACCACGCTGCGCATTGTAATGAATGTGCCATTTATGTGGATAAATAACCTGATAATGACCGTCGCCCATCACCATCTCAGTCTTATTTAGCATATTATAACATAATATAGTGATGTGTAGACCTGCCTAGTAAGAATAAGCTACGAAATAGTGCTTGATTATGTCTCTTTCAGATTCTGACTTTATCTTACTTAACGGCAGTGCTTGCTATTGGCTTTGGCCTGATCTTATGTCATCTTGCATACTAATTTTGCACTTTTGCTTGAATAGAAGCTTATGCTTGAGTGACTCCATTTTCTGAGCTGTCGCCATTTTCTGAGCTTCACTAGGTGAGAAGGGCATGTTTTCCTTTTCACTTGTTTTTCGCACTTTACTGACCAGAAAGAACAGGATCTTGTCAGAGGAATGTGCTCGCTCTGCTCTGAAGCCATAACAGACGCCTGGCCAGCTGAAGCTGTGGCCTTGGTGCGGAGTGGTACGGACTCTGATGGGAAAAGGGGGCGAGGCTCACCAGGAGCTTCGTCTTACGTCTCCACTTGTACTAAAGGAGGTGTCTGGGTTCTGTTCAGTGGAAGTTCATCACAGGGCAGGCGTCCAGCTGTGGTGGTGGGGTGTATAGTGTCACTACTGTCTCCTGTTTTGGCCGAAGAACCGGACTCCCCTTTGGCGAAGTGGAAACGGGATGGACAGACAGTTGGTGAGTTGTTCCACTAATTTCTAGTTTTCCTACTGTTTTTGCTTCCTATAACTTTATTTTCAGGTTCCATACATTTATATACAGATATATATTTCTACATAAATGTTTGCCTTGATTGTGTTTCAATCATACTATTGATATTTTAGAGTCTGCTATGATAGGTGCATTTGGCTTACCGTGTGGTGCTATTTACTAATAAATATATCTCAGATATACCAATTCGTCTTTTCCTTGTAGCAGGAGGTGTGGACTCTTCTTGGCCAAGTATTCTGTTGTAGAAGGATGGGTGAATTCCCTTCTAGCTGGTAATTGTGTTATAGGAAGTTGTTCTACTCCTGGCAAGTGATGTGCAAAATATATCTCGCTCTAGAGAAGTGTTGTGTGTGTTACCTTGGTCTAGAGGAGACTCATGTGATATCATTTTCTTGCCTTGCCTTTGGGGGAGTGTTGAAAGTTTGCCCACCTTAGGAAGTGTTGTGTATATGTATATTCCATAAGTTTGGAACTGACATTCTCGCCCTGGGAAAGTGATGGTACATACCTTGGTCCAGGTGAGATCTGAGACCTTTCATTACAGACGTCACGTGTTCCTCATCAATCAGTGCAAGCGGCAGAGCTGATAGCTCTTTTGCGAGCATGTGAATTAAGTGAAGGACTGGCTGTCAATATTTATACTGACAGCCCGTATGCCTTCGGGGTGGCCCATAATGTTGGACGCCTCTGGGCAGAGAGAGGATTCTTGACTTCACATGGGACCAAAAGTCAGCATGGTCCGTTGATAGAGAGACTCCTGACAGCTTTGACTCTTCCCAAACGACTGGCAATAGTCAAATGTAGTGCTCATAAAGCAATTACGGATGATGCGGGAGGGAAAATGCCTTTGCAGATCAGATTGTGAAAGAGACAGCCAGGTCGAGAACGACGAAAATGTTTGTGGCAGGTCCTGCTAAATGGATACCAGACGTTGGTATGTTTGAGAATTCGCTGGAGAGTGTTAGAGAGATACAGAGTGAGGCATCAGTAGAGGAGTTGGCAGTGTGGCAGGAGAGTACAGGGTGTCTAACTAACGAACATTGCTGGACTGACAAATCCGAGAAACAGAGATGGATGCTGCCAGATGCATTTGTACTTCCCGTAGTTACCATGGCACATGGTCTGACCCATATTAGTGCCAAAGGCATTTGTAAATTGCTAGAACCTATGTGGCAAAACGACAATATTTCAAAAGTTGCTGCTCATCTGGTAAAGCACTGTACGATTTATTTGAAACATAATCCTGCGAAGGGTACCCCTGCACCTTCTGGTAATTTTGCACCCCCTTCTTTCTCTTTTGAGGTCCTCCAGATGTATTACATAGAGCTACAGCGAGTTAATAATTTGAAATATGTGTTAGTGGTAGTTTGTGCATGTAGCAAATGGATTGCGGCTTACCCAACAAAGGAAAACACTGCCATGGCAAAGGCAAAGACTCTTCTTAAGGAGCTTTTCCCGCGCTACGGCTAGCCCCGTTTGACAACGGAAGTCCTTTCAACGCAAAGGTGATCCAACTGGGGTGCAATGGTCTGCACATCAAGCAAAAATTCCATGGAGCCAATCACCGTCAGTCAGCAGGTATAGTTGAGAAGTACAACGGCACTCTCAAACTAAAATTGGCAAAAATTAAGGAAAGTACCGGGTTGCAATGGCCAGATGCCTTACCTCTTGCCCTATTGTCCACCAGAATGACAGCCCATTCTAGAACAGGATTATCACCCTACAAGGTGATCTTTGGTCATCCAGAAAATGTGTAGACCGCAGAAGTTTTCTGAGATAGATTATCAGTTATTGGTTGATTATTTGTATGAACTCACTAAAAGCTTGTGTTCTATTCACCAACAGATACACAAGGTGTTACCTTCAGCACCTGAGGGGCCTGGGTACACCATTCAGCCTGGCGACTATATACTTGTCAAGAGCTTCCAGAGACGAGACCGTTTGGAGCCTAGATGGAAGGGACCCTATCTGGTTCTCATCACAATAAGGACAGCGGTAAGAGTGGAAGGTCGGAAGCATTGGATCCAAGCTTCCCACTGCAGACAGGTGCCGCTACCCCTTCCCTACGACGCCTGGGTGCGTGATGGCATTGTAGACCACGAGAGACAGAGAAAGTCCCAAGATTTCTTCCGTTCTCCAATGTCCAACTAGTTTGGACGCAGACAGAGGAAGAAAATTATGTTGTATTAAATGCGGCAGTTCCTCCAGAAATTAAGGCTGCCCAGATTTCCACTTCATCTGATCCGCAGGAACCTGAGTCTCAGTCCCCGGCGCCCCCTGAATTTCAGATTCTTCTCCGAGATGAAACAGTACCTGTAATAGAAAGGTACAATTTGCGTCCTTAATGGAAGGGTAATGCACCAGAAGAGCAGTGAGTGTAGTTAGGGATGGACTGTATTGGATAAGATTAGTGCCAATGCCCCTTGTTTCTGCAGTTTCCCATTACACTAGGGAGTGGAAGATTTGGTGCACTGTTTGTGGCACAGAACAGGATAAGCTGAGGGTATTTTCCAAGGAGGAAGAGTGCCCTATCCCGAGAACATTGAACATTTGCAAATGGGCTACAACAGTGTGGCTCCACCGCAACTTGCTCAATAGCACCGCCGAGCAATGGACAATAGAAGCCTGCCAGGGAGGCTTGGAACATACCATGATTCTTTTTTTGATGTTTTTTCTTTTTGGTTTTTGTGTCCTTTCCATTATTGGCTCCATCATATGAAGTCTCTTTCTCTGGTGATTTGACTTGTAAAATAGTAGTAAACACGTATCTGTTTGGTCGACCTCTTGCATAAGATGAACAGTTTCTTGTTGCCCTGCGCTTGGGGCAGGTTGTTCCTATTGGTGGGAGGGGGGTTATTCTGGGTATTGGAGTGCTCTGAAGTTACCTCATCATGTGTCCTATATCAGGCTGTTTCCTCAGACTGTACCTCAGACTGTAGCAAAAAAGCCATGTATACCAATGTCTTCTTAGACACACATCAAACTTTTTGAGGGGATAACACATCTTGTTATCCCACTGATTCTGTTACAAGTTTATGGACTGCCTACCCCTTGTCATTGGTGAGTTACACATATGTTCGTCCTCCCCAATTCGTAGAGGTAAAAAGTGAATTCTGCCTGGGATATCCTGGACCTTGCTTATATTACAGAAAGCCGAGGGGAACAGGGAACCCTGGATGCATGCACGATATATATTGTGGTGATCTGTACCTTGGTAAAAGGAATATCACCCTGAAAGGTTGGCACAACCAGGATCTGACTGTTACTCAACAGGCAGCTATTTATACTGCTTGTTGTCCTGAAATAAACAGTTCTCACGTTTATTTGTATCTAAATTGTTCTGGAGAAGTAGTGTATAAAAATGTAATGCATTTAGGGGAAAAGGATGATCCTAGTATGAAGGGAATGAATACCAGATATGCTCCATTAGATTATCAAGGTCAACTTTATGCACATCCAGGTTTTTATTTTTTATCAAATGTTACGTATTCTAATATGTACGACGGTACAGAGGACGTGGCTTTGGGAATGGCGCCATCTCTTCGGGTACCTTGTAGGTATAGTAGACCAAGCATAAGATGGGTAAAAAGAACATTGACCAAGGAATTTTGTGAAGGAGTACCGATTTGGAAGTGAATAATTATAGTAATGGTATCACCTTTGGATATATCCTTTCCTCTTTTATTACGTTTGGTGGTACCGCCATGGCCAGGGGTGAACGAGCTAGAGAGTATTTTGCCTGTAAGTTGCAAATTTTATCTAACTCTACAGTGGCATATACTCCGAACAAATGAGATATGCAGTCGATTTTATTTTAGCCAAAAACGGTGGTGCATGCGCAATAATAGGAGAGCGGCGTGTGGTCGGTATCACGAATATGCAAAAGAATATTACACAGCATATTTTAGACATTTTGGAAAATGTTAAAGGGATGGAGAGTGGAAATTGGAGCTGGTCTTTGATCGGTGGTTGGGGTTGGATTTTAGAAAAGGTGATATATTACATTGTCCTTTTAGTATGCTGCTGTATTTGGATCCAGTGTCTTCCCTTATGTTGCTCATATTGTACAAAATTTCGATTCATGATACAAATGCAACTATAATGCTTCAAAAAGAGCTTGGTACTCTTATCCAGTTGGACGAAGGAGTTTTTAGTTCAACTACTTCTCTTGCAGGTTCTGTTCCTGATGTTACTTGTACTGCTAATGCTTACTGTCATATTTCTCCCTACTCAGGCTATGTCTATATACATATTCGTACCGATATATTATCATTTGTATAACCATATTTTCCTTTACTCAGTTAAAATTGTAAAGACCCTTACCTGATAGCAAGAATAAAGGTTATCCGTATTAGCATAAAATGCTAATAGGAGGGTCTGATAGAATTTAAACGTAACATTGTCATCTTAATCATGTTTTACCCAATATTATGTTAGCATTTATATGGCTAATACATTATATCTGCATATTGTGTGTAGACGCAATCAGTAAATACAGATGTTGCGTTTGTTAAGTTGATATCCGTGCCACCATTTTAGCTTTCGAAGATGTCATTTTCTATTATAATCAAAACTGTTACATGCTCATAAATGGTCCTTGGTAAGTTTTGTTTCTCCAATGCAGAAAGTTGCTCATTGAAGCATTCCTTTTCTATTATATACAGGCCTTCTCCCACCTGTCTAGAAGGGAGGATAGCCCAGATGTCCTTGGATAGTAGATAGCTTGCACCAGGCTGCGAGATCGAAACTTATGTACTGTGCCCCCATTGTATTACGACAGCTACTAGTACTTTTCCATAATAGGCGGGTCATTGTGGGCTCTGCAACCTACATAATGTTACTTTATGCTTGTTAGAGTCAGTCCCTCATCAGCCATCATAGGAGGCTGGTCGGACTGGACTCCACTGCAGTGTATCTTGTGAATAAACTATTTTGCTTGTATTCTCTACTGCGTCATTGATTCTTCATTCTTGGAAGGCAAGAAGAGGTCGGGGAGTGATCCGGGTGACCCTAGTGGGTCACTTCCTTCACCCAGGCCCTGCCTGCAGGTCGCTGGCCCCCATTAGAAGTGCAGCTGCTGAATTTGTTTCCAAGCAAAATTGATCCAAAAGATACGTAGGATTTTCGTTCCTTTGCGAAGTTGATCCAAATATCCAAGTCAAGCGCAAAGGGAGAAATATGTGCTTACAGTAAAGACAGTTATCTGCTGTATGACAAAAAAACTGGCCTTGTCTTCAACGCCTTAACATTAATGCCAAAAAACTGCACTGATTTACGAACAATGAACGTTAAAAACATTAGGGCAATGCGTGTCAGCGATTTAGTTCTTCTCTTATTTCACATTTTTTCTGTGAATCTTATTACTCTTGTGTAGTACTCTTTGAGTTGTTCCAGGTGTTTATGAGGGGCTTTGATTGAGCAATGGTGCTGATACTGAAGGCAAAGCAAAGGCCTTGTCAGTGGCTTGTCATCTCTGCACAGCACACATAACAATGGTCATGTATTCCAGTTGCAATTGAAATTCAGTGTAAATGTGCGTGAAGGTGGTACACGAATGTCAAAATATTTACAAGACAAAAACAAAAGGAAATAAAATGCTTAAATGTGAGTGAGTGCAGCGCATGTTTGAAAGTGGTGAAGTGAGGCAGATGCGAGAGGGAGGCGAGTCCAACCGCTCAAGATGGCGAATGTGTGATTACACATCTCCCGGACCAGGGCCAATAAACCTCTGAAATCCAGAGGCCCCAGCTGCCATCCGTAACTCGCTGCAACATAAACAGATCCCTTCCTACACACAGGCTGTTTCCAGGTTTGGGGCCAGACAAGATGAGATGGTGCCTCACAGTCAGAACCCGGCTGTGAAGCGTGGGCAGTGCCAGTGACGCGAGTGTCTAGGGATGCCAATGTGTGACTGCAAATGGGTCCTGGGAGAATCATTGGTTCCCGCCAGAGGGCGCCTGCAGTGTCCGCAATCACGGCCACAACCATCCTGCTGCTGGGACTACTGGGGCCCCGGGGCTGTCTGAGCCAGCAACGGCGTATCGAACAGCCTATGCGGCTGATCGCCATCTTGGACAGCCACTGACTTTCTCCTTGGCCCGAGGCTGTTAGCGAGTTCGGCAGGAGGAGCTGCCTGCAGGTTTGGAACACCCCTTATGTCCCGCTTGCCTGCCTGGGTGGCCCGCGGGGCTGTGGAGCTGCCCAGGGGTTGGGGCCAAATTTCCTGACATTGCCGCAGCCAGTGCAGCCTTTTCCTGACTGGCCAGCCGCTGGATGCGGCCTGTATGCTCCATGACTCCGGGTGCCGGCTCCCGTAATCAATAGACTGGCTGCTGATGCTGCATTGCTCTGCTGCCACGTTGTAATATGCCTGCCCAAACTGCTACCTACTTTTGGTTTGCAGGGGCCTTGATTGCACTGCTTCTCCTGGCCCTGGATGGTCGCATGTATCGGTTGCCTGCCTCCCTGATTTGGTGAGAACCAGTGGTACCGGGTGTTGCACAGCAGGGGAGCAGGAGTGTCTGGAGTGAGATCCTGGCGTACCTTACAGATTTGCCCATGGTGCCACAGGGGCAGCCTTTCCAGCGCCAGAGCATCATCAGACTCTTGGGAACATTGTTTGAGACACACAGTTCCTGGTCCCTTTTCTCAATGCCTACATCCCTTGGAGAGCAACACCGGCTCTTAGTAGAGAGCCACCACGGGCCCCTTCGCTACCCATCACTCTTGGAGGTAACCACAATGGACAGGGCACATGTGACTTTTGCTGTCCATGGTCCACCTGGGACACAACTATAATGCATTGCACCGCCACCTTTGTAGGGCACGACGTCAGGCTTCCAAGATGGGGGCCCATCTTGGGCTATCCTCAGACCCACTTAGGCGCAGATAGGAAGCAGATATTGATAGGGAGATGACGGATAGGAAATGTTCCTTTCTCTTGCTATACCTCAAAAAGATTTCACGTAACTCATGTTTTAAATGTATACAATTTTTCATATTCCACAGAGCCTACCTCACGCCCCACAAAATTAATGTGTTGTTCCCCACAGCTTCTACGGGTTGCCCCAGATGCTACACGCCGAACGTAGACAGCGTACTGGTCAGAAGTAGGGAAGAGAGTATTGAACATAACAGGGACGAACCACTGGTGTATGCTAGAATGGTGCATCTGAAGTTTATATCCCAAATCAAAGAACATTGAGGTAAATTCTCGGTTAGCAGACTAAGCTTTGCTGTTTGAAGAAAATCTGTTGACAAGACACTGGAAATACCCGGGGGTCCCCCTGGTTGCTAGGCTCAGACTCCCTGGCCACGACAAGAGCATTCGCTCCTGCTCCCCTCCCCCTGACTGCTCCTCTATTCTGACAGCAACAGGTTGTCTACCCCCGACAATAGAGGCACCCCCAGCAGACAAACTGTACATTATCCTACAGGGATCCATGACTCTAGAGCTGCTATGGAACAGCAACTCAGGGCTGTTACCACGGACATTAGCCTCCTTAAGGATGAGCACTGTACGTTGGGGGATAGAGTGCAAACCACCGAAAAGACGTTGTCAATGTTGAAACCAGGCCTTACGAACCATGCCACTATAGTATTGCAATTGTGTCGCAAGTGGAACAGCTCCAGGATCGCACCAAAAACGTGGAAGAGAGTGCCCGCCAAAAACAATGTTCGCATAGTGGGGATGCCTGAGGGCACTGAAGGCCCTCACCCTACACAATCTGTAGAGACCTGGCTTCACACAGCGATGTGCCCGACAGAACTATCAGAACTTTTCATGGTGGAAAGGGCACACCATGTAACAACAAAGAGACCCATACCTGGTACCCGAGACCTATTGTAGCAAAGATACTTTAATATGGGGCCAGTTGCTTCGTGAGGCGAGGGAAAACGCACCAATCACTGTAGAGGGTATGAGAGTCTCATTATTCACTGATTATACCCTTGCAGTTCAACGTCCACCCAGCAGGTCCGTGAGAATCAGCAGGCCATAAGATCTGTGACTTCACTATGCACTACGGCCTGCCGTTCAAGTTCAACTCATTGGGAGTGTATTGGACTTGGACACAGTTGACAGCAAGGCACTCTTCCCCATGATAACGCCACAGGCGTCTAATGACTTGCTGGGCTAAAAAATTGTGAGAATGTCCCAGCACTGTGACTCATGTTCTTAGACTGCGGAAACATACCTGTACTAATGGGGATTCTGTGAAGCCCCAGATGGATACTCACTTATTCTCCCAATATGCTTTCCCCGGGATGGATTTGATCATTGGGTGGTGGCTGGGTGGTCTCGCCCTCTCTTTTTCCTAGGTCATACTTGAGGATCTGATTACACAGTATTTCTGCATTCTTTGATTTTCATATTGCTGTTTCACTGTCAGTTGGGGCCTGGGTCTGGTCTCACGGCCAGTCTGCTGTAAAGTTTGCCTTGTCATTATTCTGTACACCAAAGTTTGGACAATGTACTCCATAAGCATAGGCCTCTGGGTTTCTTTGATTCTCCCATTTTGTTTTATATGGTTTCTTGAACAAAGTTTTATCACTGGAGCTTGTTTTGCGGACATTCGGTGTTCATGTTTGAGTCTGTCATCAATTATTATCATGTGGGGCAACATGTGTCGCCAGGGTGGGACTGAGTCTAGGTATTTGAACACGCAATATCATGGCCACTACACTGAATTCTTGTAAAATATTCACCTGGGATGTCTGGGCCTGGGATCCTTACATAAGAGGAATAGGGTACTAGCACGCCTACATAGACGTAGAGCACGCTAACATACCTCCAAGAGACACCACACCATGCTGGAAGCTTAGAAGTTACGCTAAAAATGGAGGGGTCAGCTCTTTCACACCTCCTACTCGGCCTATGTCACGGGAGCAGTGATCTGGGTGCGGATGGCAGTATCTGGGTGCGGGCGGAAGTATCCTTTATGGTCAAGGAATCCAAACTTGGCACAAACGGTTGTTAGGTCCTATTGTGTGGCAGGTTGGATGGGGCACCTATTGTGCTAGTTTGCATTTACGCACCGTATCACGCACAAGATGTCTTTTTTTCCCATTTATCAATGATGCTGGCAGATTGCGCGCATCTCCCCTGGGTACTGGGTGGGGATTTCAAAGCAGTACTGGACGTTTTTTTTGGATCGCTCCCACCCGCTACTGAGCGCAGGCCTAACCCAACAGACCAGAGCCTTACAACAGTGTTTGATGGGCTAGGACCTCACTGATGTCTGGCGCAGCCGCAATATAGGGGTGAGGGAATACTAATTTCACTTCCCCCCACATACACTCCACTCCTGCCTTGACAGGATCCTCTGTACTTCCTTTCCAGAACCTAAGGTCACCCATGCCACATATCTTGGTAAGACACTGACAGACCATAACCCATTAGAGCTCATGTTGGCATGGGGCCGAGTCCCGGCTCAGATCCCTACATGGAGCCTCCAGCCACTACTGCTTGAGGATGCGGTGCTCTGTGAAACACAGGCTACAACCATTGTCACATATTTCACAGACAATTCAGGAACGCCTCATCTGCATTAAATGAATGGAAAGCTTTCAAAGTGGTGGAGCGGGGAGCACCATTAATGCATTGTTAGGTGCTCGAGGGGATATCTTGAGAGAGTTCACATTAGTAGAATATAGTTCGAGCCCCTGGAGCAGGCAGTGGCGCAAAATTCTGATTCTGCGTGCCAACTCCAAGAAAGCTCGGGTGACTTTTGCTGAACTTTTGAAACACCTAAGGCTCATAGACCGTAGAACTTACACTCAGGGAACGAATGCAGAAGTGGATAAATCTGACATGCTTCTTGCCCGTTTGGTTTAACCTGAACTGTCCCTGATTCTTATCCAGTTACTACACAGTTAGAAATCAATAATGCATTTCTGGACTATTTTATACGGATTTATATACTGCTCCACCTCCCACTGCTCCTGCTGCCATAGCCTCCTAACTAAGTCGATTACCACTACCGCGGGTAGCAGTGGCTGATCGAGAAGCTCTTAGAGCACCCATATTCACGAATGAGATACGTGGAGCCATCAAGGAACTGACTCAGAATAATCCACCAGGCACTGGTTGAATTTTACTCCACATATGCCATGAGTCTGATTCCCTGCCTCATAAAACTATATAATGTCTCCATGGGGGAGGGGGCACTTCCCACTTCGACCTGCGAGACACTAGTAACATCCCTTCTCAAGCCCTACAAACCACCTAAGGACATGTCCTCTTGTGGGCCCCTTTCTCTGTTGAATACTGAATATAATACCATTAGCAAGGTCCTGGCATGCAAACTCCCCCAATTACTGCATGTGGACCAATGCAGCTTCATCCCCTGTCGCAGTGTCTCCTTGAACATAAGGCGCTTATTCAACATTTTGGACACAGTGAAGGATCGGTACCCTTTCGCTGGCTGCCTTTCCCTCGATATTAGACAACCATTTGATTTCCTCAACTGGGATTTTATGCTGGTATCACTCACTTCTTATGGGATACCCCAGCATGTGTACGCTGGGTGTGTCTGCTATAGTTGGCCCCAATAGCCAGGGCCAAAACAGAATCATATAGTTCAGCCCCTATTGGGTGTCACGTCACGGGGGACAAGTCAAGGTTGTCCACTGTCCCTGTTAATGTGTGTATCAGTGATGGAGCCTCTTGCACGGCATTTCAGTCAGGAGGCCATTGGGTGGGGGATCGCTATAGAATGAACACCACATTCGATATCGCTCCATGAAGATGATATGATCCTATACTTTAACGACCTACGAGATGACCTGAGTGGGGCAGCCCAGCTAATGACTGAATTCAGTGACTTATCAGGTCTCTGGAGTAATGCGGAGAAGTCCTACGTGTTTTCATTTAACAATACCTTTCGGGACCCATTGGTTCCATTTGAGCCTCTAAATATCCAGGTGGCTTCCTGGTCATTCCGATATCTCGGCGTACAAGTGTACCATGAAACGGAAGACAGATTAGACAATAGTCTTCTCCGGACGATCGCGTCGCTCAGATCACATTTTCGGACCGTGCTGCCACTGACGGTGGCCAACCGATTGACACTGTTCAATATGGTCATGCTCCCTTGTCTGTTATATCACTTTGTGAATTTACCGGTCCTAGTACCACCTCGGGTATTCTGCACACTAAACTCCATGTTAATTGACCAGATCTGGGGCACCTGTCATCATAGATTTAGCCTGGCAAAACTGCAATTACCAACGGACGGGTGTGACATGGGTGATCCAGACCTTAAGGTCTATTGTATTAGCGGTACACCTACAGTGGTTGGCAATTGGCTGGCAGGTCACAACCTGGAAGAAATTGGATATACCACCCACACTCTCCGCAGAACACAGTTGCACTAACTACTTTGTCCGGGCTCGTCTCTACCCACCAGTGGTTCCCTTTTACTACACACAGCTCGCTCTTACTAGAACCTCACCATGAGATCCACAGTCTCACTGATGACATAGGCTCCTAACATACCTTTGTGCAGCCTCCCAACCTCCTAGGACACCCTGACAGCCAGAATGTTACGCCCCTGGGAGCAAGGACAAGGGCTGCCTGTCGATTCACTCTTTGCAAAGGGTTTATTAATGTCACACCCTGAGTTTGCGCAGACTCACGGATTACCGGAGACGCTGTTCTTAACCCATGCAAGTGTGGTCGGCTATGTCCACCGATATTGGTCGTAGGATGGAACGGATACAGTGGCACATGAGTTGTTACAGGAACTACACACTATGGGTCACGGCAGACACCTTATCAGATAGCTATATCGTAGACTCCGTGCCCATCCTCGGCTATTCTTCAATCTACTCAGGGGCAGATGGGAGGGGTATACTGATAGGGAGATGACCAACAGGGAATGATCCTTTCTCTTGCAATACCTCAAAAGGATTTGGTGTAACCCACGTTTTAAATGTATACAATTTTTCATATTCCACATGGGCTACCTCAGGCACCCACAAAACTAATGTGTTGTTCCCCA
The DNA here is from genome assembly GCF_964204655.1 of Triturus cristatus. NCBI lineage: Eukaryota > Metazoa > Chordata > Amphibia > Caudata > Salamandridae > Triturus > Triturus cristatus. Next base: position 1,284,015,891 of record NC_140585.1, read on the forward strand.
CGCCCTCCGCAGGTTGTCTCAGATTCCACACGCCAGACTTAGATCTTGCACATATGATGTTGGCCTGCCCCTCACTGACAGCCTACTGGTCGGAAGTAGAGACTACACAATTGGACAACACAGGGACAAACCACCAGTGTATGCTAAAACAGTGCATATTAGTTTTATATCTCAGACCCAAGAGGACTTCGGTAAGTTCTTGGTTTGCAGATTTAGATTTGCTGCTTACAAAAAAAGAAAATCCCTGTGGGTGCCCCCGGTTGCTAGGTGGTTGGAGGATGTTGCCCACTGGCAACTGGTAGAGAGTGCTGCACTTCACTGTGAGGAATATAGAGCGTTGCATAAGAGGACGATATCTCTAGAATATGATAACCTATTGGAAGCACTTAAGGTACAGTACAACAGAGAGGACAGTACTCACTAGTACCACACAAAACTCCCCTTCTTTAACACCGGGTCGGTGGAAGGGATGTCGGCCCTCCACCCCCTTGCTAGGCACCCTTTTGTACCCTAAATTTATCAACTAAGTGTGTTTGCTTCTACCCACGTTTTGGGAGGGAGTCATTGTTAGATTTGATAACATGCTGTAGCTCACTGCGGCGCGCGATAACAGGCCCTCACTACAGGTCTCACACAATCTACGCAATTCGCATGCGGACTGCAACTCCACAGCATTGAATTTATGTTAATAGGATGACAGACTTCTTAGGGGAAAGAAGTGGGATTGGGGCTCATTTGCAGGACAGGAATAGCATGGTGGGGAGTGTTACTCTACAATTTATACTACATGCAATGTAATTCTCAGACCGCTATGTCACCTGTTATCTCAACCTCATGTACATGGAAGTGGATTGTACGTATAAAATCTGCAATACAGTTTGTGTTAAAAAAAAAGGAAGGGAGCTGCGAGGAAGTGCATACAGCTAAGAGCGAACAGAGGGTGCTGAAGAGAAAAGAGAGGCAGTTGAAGGTAGAAAAAAATATGGTGATGAGAGGCAACACACAAAATCAGCAGGTTATAGTGTACTGAAGTATTCAAGTCATTATGGTATGATTAGCGCAGCATATCTAATGAAGGTACGATTAGCTATGGTATATTCAAGGATCGAAATCCCCGTTATGTTAGCATGATAAAAAGGGCCGAGAACTGAACCGCCTCCATCTTGGATTGCGGCCCTTTCGCTTGGGAGTCACGTGGCCTCTTTCGCACACCATCTGCTTTCCCCTTTTACATGCATTTATTAGGAGACAGGCCGAGTTGCTGAGAAGCAAGGTCACATCTGCTAAAAGGGAGTATCAAGCGAATTCCTCTAGACCTGGGACGAGAAGGGAGTCACCCTTTCGACCTTCTCTGTAAAGATAGTATCCCTTTGTATGTGTAACCGAAACTAGAAATAGGCATGAGCTCATTAGGGGCGCCAGGACTAACTGGTACTTTTCCACATAAGGTTTTGTGCTGTGCTGATAATGTATAAAAGTGTGTTACTGTCAAGGAGCCAGCAGTCTTCCTCGGCGCACCTGATGGGTGAGGATCGACGAGGCTCCTCTATATAGAGATCTATGATGACTAATAAACGTTTGAACCTTCCACGTTGCCAACTGCTCCTTATTCTACTTAATATTGCGGGACAATGGTAAGTGTGGCCCTTGGAATAATTATTTGAATACAACAGTTGGCGACCACGAAGGGACCCCGTGACAGGGTCTTCCCCCCCCCCGTATTCGGGTGGTGGGATTGGGGGCGTCCTGATCGGTTGGCGGGAGAGGAGCCTGAGGATTTCTCCCACCCTGCGCGGCTTTTCGGTTCGTCCCCTGCTGCAAGTCACCCTTCACCGGGGTCCTACGGGCCTATCCCGGAACACAGGCTGATTTGAACAGGAGGAGTTGGCAGCGGAGAATGAACATTCGTATCTGGGTGCACCCGGTGAGTTTAGATTGATTTGGTTTGACGCACGCGTTGTAAACGGTGCGTTATTTTTGTTGAAGCACGCGGTAGAGACGGTGTGCTATTTGATTGACTTAAGAGCATTCGTTGAGGACGATGCATTTTTGATTTGAACACTGATTGCTTTTGTTTGAAGCTCGCGCTGGACAGCGGTGCATTGATTTGAAGGCACGCACCGGAGGGTGGTGTCTGGCTTGATCGGGTTCGCATTACAGTAGTTTGACTTGAAGTACGTACAGAATTGTATTGATTTGATTAGAAATAGCACGCCGGAGGAATATAGACGGATTGCACGTGGAAGGACCGGCAACCTAGACTGGGTAGCCACAGGGCATACTCCCGACGGGGCACGTCCTCGTTGGAGGGCTGGTCTTAGTGGTGAGCCAGGAGGGTGGCCGGAATCCCGCGTGCAGTTTGGTGTCTGGACTATGAACCAGAGTCGACGGGCTTGGTTCTCTGATACTGATTGTATGTTGTGAGCGAGTTGTGCTGATTGTTGTTCTATGTGTACATGTTTGAAAACTAACCAAAATGTCCTGTTTCAGTAAACTGAATTGTTTTGGCTGCTGCTGCCGCACAAGTGCCTCCAGATTAGCTGAGAGCCAACCCGCCCCGCCGGAGGGCAGCCCGAGCCATTTTATGTATGTCAAACATGGGATCTCTCCTTTATTGTTCTGCACTCTGTGGCACAAGTATACCAAGGGAAATGAGGCGTTACGATGGCCCAAGACGGGTTCGTTTGATGAGAAGAAAATTGCGTTCCTACAGGAACAACTATTTTCTAGGCGAAGTAGACAGGCCATGTTCGATGCCCTAATTGCATGGCAGAAAGAGGCCAAACAACGGCGAATGAGGGAAGAGAAAGTAGCTAGAGCTAAGGCAGGACAGAACGTTACTCAGAAAGCTATGGCCTATGACCGAGAAAGGGTAGAAAAGGGATTAGATTGCATGAATCGCAAGTTTAGATTGAAGGTTGATAAGAGCTATGTGACCCGTCCGAATGCGGAAGATGAAATAGAGGATTTGTTGGACACCAGGCCACCGACCCCTTATGTACCGCAGAGGATATATCCGGAGGTGTCAGGGGCCTCGGCCCCGGCCCCGAATATGCCTCTGGGGGCCTCGGCTTCGGCTCCCCCGGCCACTACTACCCCTCCCTCCCTGCCGAACCTCTCCCGGTTGCCGACATCTGTGTCTGAAGTTATAGCCATGCTGCCAAATTTATTGACGGCAGCTGCAGCCGGGACCCCTCAGCTGTTGCCGGGGTCAGTGCCCTCCCCTTCTGTTCTGCCCTCCTCCTCTGCTAGTACAACGCCGGTAACAGCTGCGACTACTCCAATACATCCGGCCAGTCTAGTGGAGGGTAGGAAGTTGTTCACTCGTTCTGCTTTAGGAACGGAAGAAAGGGAAAATATTGCCACACAAGTGTCCCAGTGGATGCGACATCCTATTTATACTCTTGCTGATATTTGGAGTACCATGAGAGACTACGAACCGGTGATGCAACAGCATGCCCTGGATCATATGGCCAACCGTCTTATTTCTGTATGGGAACAGGTACACCAGGGAGGGAGAGCTCCGGCCATATTGTATGATATCCTTGATCAGGTTCACAAATCCCAGTTGAACCCTGAAGAAGTGTATGGGAAGGTGCAGACTTTGGTTTCTTATAGAACTCGTTTGCAGTCCGCCCTTCCCGCCGGGTCCTCCCAGTTCCCTATGCGGGAAGTACACCCTATCTTCCATCCGGAGGTTACCGAGGTGGTAGATGCCCAGGGTGTTGTTACCCGCCCGGGAATGGCCGCCCGGTTCCAGGAACAATGGGTCTATACCCCCTGGAAGCGGAGTGAGGTATTGTCCTTAAAAAGCCAGTTGCCAGATCCTAGAAAAAACCCCACGGCATATTACAAAGAACTGACCGAGGCCGCCTCGTCGGCAGTAATGACGTTGGCGGATATTGAATTATTCTTTGCCTTATTAGTACCGGTGGACATCTGGCGCCAGGTACATGACCAGGACCATGTTACGGAATTTGGTGGGACATGGGACCAACTGAGAAATTGGGATAGAGATCGTAAACCGGGGAACAAGCCCCGACCTGAGATACTGGCCTTGCCTGAAAGAATAATAACCTATATGCATTCATTGATCCCACCCAGGAAAGTAGATTGGGATAAGCTGACGGCTTGTAAGCAAAAGAAGGATGAGAGTGTATCCGATTTCTTCACAAGGTTTGAGGGAGTATTCATTGATTTTAGCGGACAGGACTTGGCCACGGAGGGGGGTGTGCGCTTATTTGTTAATAGATTTGTGACCAATTTGCTACCTGAGGTATCGGCCTGGTTACAGGCCGCTGAGAGTACCTGGACGACCACCACGCCTTCCACGATACTAAGCATGGCCCAGTATTATGAGCATCGGGAAAATGAGAGCAAGGATAAGACAGAAAGAAAGTCGAAAGAATTGAAAACACGAGTGTTACTGCAGCAAGTGGAGAGGGGTAGAGGACGAGGAAGAGGGTTGCAGAATTTCGTTCCGAGAGGGGCGGGACCCGCGCAGACGCCTGGGCGAACGGATCTAGGCATAAATCAATGTGCTTTTTGTAAGGAGGAGGGGCATTGGAGAGCGCAGTGCCCGTTGTTGTACGAGCAGAATACTGCTTCAAGGGGTCGTGGACGGGGAAGAATGAGTGGGCACCGAGGTGGATACACAAGGCAAGAACAGGCAGCACGAGGTGAGAACAGTCAGAATTATTTTGACCAAAGCCAAGGTAAACAGTACTACCATGACGGACGTGTGACGAACGAAGACACCGGATATACTCAAGCATAGGATAGCCAAGGGCAGAGTAAGGGGCATGTGTCAATCCCGATAGATCAAGCTGGACCTTATGTCCATGCACAATTACTGGATGCATCAGGTAAGTTTTTGGTTGACACAGGGGCTATGAACAGTTCTGTTTCACGTGCCCTGGTCCCGGGGGCCGCTCTGCCTGGCCAGACTAATGTGTCCGTGGGGTTCTCTGGAACTCCGGTGGTGAGCCCCATTTCTAAGCCACTTTCTCTTACTGTGGGACCGGTAACGATTGAATCGCCTTTCCTCCTCACCTCCCAGTGTGGGGAGAATCTCCTGGGTATGGATATATTGAAAAGATTGCATGCCCATATCTTTTGCTCCCCCGAGGGAGTTTACCTGACCATTAGGAATACCTCTATCCCCTCCATTCAATGTTTCTCAAAAACGGACTCTTTACCCCCTGAACTTGCAAAACTCCCGAGGGATCTTTGGGCTCTGGGGGACACTGACGTAGGGTTCCTACAAATCCCCCCAGTATCCATCACTTTGAAACAGAATGCCATATTGCCAAGGATCCCACAGTACAAAATAGCCCCCGAGGGGGAACGCGCTTTACTGGCTATTATTTCTGATCTGATTAAAACGGGGGTGGTGGAGGAGACAACTTCCAACGTTTGTAACAGCCCCATTCTTCCGATTCTTAAACGAGCCCCTGTCTCCCAGTCCCCTGATTATGCTGATACCTATCGATTTGTGATTGACCTGCGAGAGGTTAATAAGATTGTGGTACCCCAGTATCCTGTGGTACCAGACATTAACTCCATTTTGACCATGATTCCTCCCACTGCAACATTTTTTTCGGTGGTTAATTTGAAGAATGCTTTCTTTAGTATTCCCATACATCCAGATAGCAGACATTTGTTCGGTTTCTCATTGGGGGGCCGCAGCTTTAGATTCTGTCGCGCCCCCCAGGGGTATACCGAAAGTCCTAGTATCTACAGCCAAGCCCTAAAGAGAGTATTGGATTCTTTGCAATTGCCACCAGGTAATGTCCTATTGCAATATGTTGACGACCTCCTTATGGCCTCTGATACAGAACATGGTTGCCGCGATGCCACGGTTACCCTGCTACGACATTTGGCCACACACGGTAACAAGATGTCGCTTTCTAAATTTCAATATTGTCGACCGGAGGTGACCTATCTCGGTCATCTCCTGTCGAAGGAGGGAAGACGGTTAACTTCTGAGCGCATTGCAACCATAACTAACATGCCTGTTCCTCGCACGCAACGTGATGTTCGCGCTTTGCTTGGTATAACCTCCTACTGTCGCCAATGGATTGCTAACTATTCCCTATTGACTAAACCTTTCTTGTATCTAACTACGAAGGATGTGCATGAACCTTTACCTTGGACTGATGAATGTCAGACTGCCTTTTCCGCTCTGAAAACTGCTCTCTGATCTGCTCCTGTGCTTGGCACCCCTGACTACCGGAAACCTTTTGTGCTCTACATGCATGAGGTGGACGGTTGTTCTCTTTCAGTGTTGACACAGGACTTTGGTGGTAAGCAAAGACCTTGTGCATATTTCTCGGCGGTTTTGGACAATGTCGCCAGAGTACTTCCCAGTTGTCTGAGGGCTGCAGCGGCAGTGGCCATAGCAATCAGACAATCGGAAGGGCTAGTCCTGAATACGGATCTGACAGTGATGGTGCCTCATGCTGTGGACGTATTATTAAACAGGACACAGACGCAGCACTTAACTAGTGCGCGTCTTACAGGGTACGAATTGACCCTGTTTGCACCTCATATAACGATCAAAAGATGTGTTAATTTGAACCCCGCCACGTTGTTACCCCTCCCTTCCGGAGGCAGTGGACAAGACATACATGATTGTATCTTTCGAACTGAGGAAGAAACCAAGGGCCGGATAGATCTAACTGACACCCCACTACCTGATGCCCAAGGGGAATTGTATGTTGATGGGTCATGCTTCCGATTACCGGATGGTACGACAGCTGCGGCTTATGCGATCACTACCCTGCAAACGGTAGTTGAGGCAGCAAAGATACCATACCGGTCGGCCCAGGCGGCCGAATTGGTTGCATTATTCAGGGCCTGCGAGTTGGGGAAAGGCATAAGGCTAAACGTCTACACCGACAGCCAGTATGCGTTCGGTGTGGCACATAGCTTCGGGAGGTTATGGGCGGAAAGGGGATTCCTGACATCCCATGGTGAGAAAATAAAGAATGGACCATTAGTTGAGCGATTACTAGCCGCATTAACACTGCCCAAGACCCTGGCTATAGTCAAATGCAGTGCACACAAAGTCATAATTGATGATGTGGGGAGGGGAAATTTCTTTGCGGATCGAATCGCCAAGGAAACGGCCCAGTCTGACACCACTTCTATGTTTGTAGTAACAAAAATGATAGAAGCAGGTGTTTTTACCAACACCATAGATAGTGTGAAAGAGCTGCAAAAGGAGGTGACCCCAGAAGAGCTGACATACTGGCAAGAACAGGTGGGGAGGCTTGATGAAAATGGGTGTTGGACTGACTTGTCAGAGAGGTGTAGATGGTTGCTGCCAAACGCATTTGTAAATGCGGTAGTAACCATGGCACACGGACCTTCGCATGTGGGAGTTCAGGGCATCTGTGCCATATTGGATCCTGTCTGGTACAATGTTAACATCTATAAGACAGCTAGGAACTTGGTCCAACATTGTATAATTTGTCTCCAGCATAATCCTGGGGTCAGTATTCCTGTCCTGGCGGGTAGTTTTGCGCCACCCACTCTGCCTTTTGAAGTACTCCAAATGGATTACATACAGCTAGAGGGAGTTAACAATCTGAAATACGTGCTAAGGGTGATTTGTACTTTTAGTAAATGGGTGGAGGCGTATCCCACAAAGGAAAATACTGCTCTGGCAACTGCGAAAGCTCTGGTAAAAGAGTTCTTTCCTCGATATGGGTTGCCACGGGTGATTTGGAGTGACAACGGGACACATTTTAATGCTAACCTAGTCAAGTACGTATGCAAGGGTCTGTCCATCCGGCAGAAGTTTCACGCAGCCCGACATCCTCAGTCAGCAGGTCTGGTGGAGAAATATAATGGGATTTTGAAGTTAAGATTGGCCAAACTTCAGGACACGACAGGATTAAAATGGCCCGATCTCCTGCCCCTGGCCCTGTTGTCTGTAAGAACTACTCCCCATTCACGGAGCGGCATCTCCCCTTATGAAGTTATTTTTGGCAGACCTGCCAACGTATGGGGAGTACCCCGGCCCAAATCTTTCAGGGACATTGACTATCCTATGTTGACTGACTATTTGTATGCCTTGACTAAAGATCTTCGTTCCATTCATCAACAGATATCTGCCGTACTGCAGCCCCTGCCGGAGGGTCCTGGACACAGCGTAGAACCGGGACAGTGGGTCTTGGTCCGAAACTACCAACGGAAGTCGAGTTTAGATCCGCGCTGGTCCCGGCCGTACCAGGTGCTCCTGGCCACGCGAACGGCGGTGAAAGTCGAAGGGAAGCAGCACTGGATCCATATCTCCCATCTTAAGCGAGTTCCCCCCCCATTGCCAAGGGAGCAACTTGACCTGGAGGAAGGCCTGCTAACTCAAGGTGAACCCAGCACTGAAGAGTCACTTTCCCTGGACACCCGCAGAGAAGTTGACGGGCGAGGGGAGAGTGCTGTGAGCGTGGAAGCCCCTTTTTGTGGCCACCCAATTGCCCAAAGTGAAGCCTCTGGTCGGGGGCCCGGCTCCTCATCTGACCCCACTGTGCCCACCTTGTTTGTTAATCCTGAAACCCCTGGTCGGGGTCGATATCACCTGCGGCCCCGGAAATAGACAATCCGAGGTCTAGCATTGACAAGTGAAGTTGGAGGCCCCGCAAAGACCTGAGGATTGTTAGAACACTGGACTGAACTCGTTGAGAGCATGGAACTTTGAGTAGAGCTCTGTTCAGAACGAAGATAGAGACATTGATCAGCTGGTGGGGTCCAGGTGGAGTTTCCTTTCACCACGGGTTGCGTCAAGTGTGACCCCAACGCGAGAAGTTTTTACCCTTTTACCTTTATTTTTCTGAACAATAGGAGTCTGCCTGTGAGGCTCTATACGGACAAAGGAAAGAAGCACCCTCCGGCAGGTCGGACTGCTTGTAGAACCCCCCCCCTTTTTCCCGAGATTATATTGGACTTCTAGTGAGAAATGTACCCTTTTGCTCGTTTTGTCCCTGAAGAAGGGCGTCCCATAGTACCCCGCACCCTTCCCCCGCATTTGCCAATGTTCTCCTCATGGAGCTTGCGTGTAAAAATTGTTTTCATTTTTATATTGATTATATCATTTGTACTATGTTTAGGTTTGTTCATATATCTAGAGTTCCGTCATCCTGTACACACCTTGATAGTGTCTACCCCTGCTCCTAAGTAACATCATTTCCAGACCTTTGCCCCTCATAAGGAAAGACACCGACAGACATATGTACATAATGCCTTCATTGAGATGCTGCACCAGACTCATAGCTCCACAAATGTTACTGATTGTTGGGTCTGTGGTCTTCTCCCGTCAGTGATGCATAAGCAGGATTTGTTTATATCAATGCCTTTATCTTATTTAGGTAGTTGCGAAGCCTGGTTTAAAATGTTATCCATGCTGTACGAACACTACACTATAGATGAACGTTGATTCTCAGAGAAGGATTATGCTTTGATTTTAGCCTATATAGAGACACACCAAGGTTTTACTCCTAATGCCGAGGGAACGGATGGTACCCTTGATCCTACCGCCTGCATGAATGTATACACTGATCACGAAAATGACACCTGGCTGAGGGATGAAGTACTGGATTTCATGACTTTTAACTTTACTGAGTATTTTAAATACTTCCAGGAGCGAAATGTCTCAGATGAGAAAATCATTCCGGTCCCGGTGTTAAATACATCCTCCTCTTTCTGCGTGCAGGGTACTGGACATTTATTCGTAGGTTACAGTAGATGCAATTACACTTATAGATTACAGACGTTCAGTAGCCCCCCAACACTCACCCCTCCCAATGTTTATTTTGTGTGCGGTGAAAACGCATACACTTGGCTACCTAGAGGATGGGCGGGTAGGTGTTATTATCTTTTCTTTACCCACCGGTTTACATAGCTCCTTCTGATTATCATAAGTCTCATTCCTTAAATCGGCGGAGTCTGAAAGCTGAAGCCGCTAGTAATGATGCCACTGACCAGACGGACACTCCAGCCCAACACTTTGTCGATATCATAAAAGGGGTGTTACCCATATGGGGACCCATCCTCAATAGTAAAGAAGTTAGGAGGCTATCTAGAGTAGTGGAAGGGGTGGTTAATACCACTGCCGGTATATTAACTAATATCACAGTGGAGTTCCAGGCGAACCGGCTTGTGACCCTTTAAAATCGTCTTGTTTTAGATGTTATCCTAGCTGATCGTGGAGGAGCTTGTAGGGTCATCGGCAGTTCCTGTTGTGTATATATACCTGACTCCGCCCCTTCTGTCCATTTAGCCATCCAGAAACTGCATCGGCTAGCCAGTGAAATTCACACTGAGACTGGTACTTGGTCTCTGTCCGGGTGGTTTTGGGATTTAGTGACGGCCTGGGGATGGAAGTTATTCATGATTCTTTTGGGAGTAGTAGGATTCATCTTCACCTGCTGCCTTTGCCTACAGTGCGGGCCTGCCTGCTGTGCATATTGTGCCACTCAGGTTCGCCGATCCATCCCTAGACCCAAGCTTAACCAAACCAGGATAGACACCCAGCGGGCTCAGAAAGAGATGCATGACTTAATGCAGATCGATGAGGGTATTTTTGAAGACTGACCTTGTTATTAGCTATGCTGCGCTAAAAGGGCCGTTCTGAAGTATTCAAGTCATTATGGTATGATTAGCGCAGCATATCTAATGAAGGTACGATTAGCTATGGTATATTCAAGGATCGAAATCCCCGTTATGTTAGCATGATAAAAAGGGCCGAGAACTGAACCGCCTCCATCTTGGATTGCGGCCCTTTCGCTTGGGAGTCACGTGGCCTCTTTCGCACACCATCTGCTTTCCCCTTTTACATGCATTTATTAGGAGACAGGCCGAGTTGCTGAGAAGCAAGGTCACATCTGCTAAAAGGGAGTATCAAGCGAATTCCTCTAGACCTGGGACGAGAAGGGAGTCACCCTTTCGACCTTCTCTGTAAAGATAGTATCCCTTTGTATGTGTAACCGAAACTAGAAATAGGCATGAGCTCATTAGGGGCGCCAGGACTAACTGGTACTTTTCCACATAAGGTTTTGTGCTATGCTGATAATGTATAAAAGTGTGTTACTGTCAAGGAGCCAGCAGTCTTCCTCGGCGCACCTGATGGGTGAGGATCGACGAGGCTCCTCTATATAGAGATCTATGATGACTAATAAACGTTTGAACCTTCCACGTTGCCAACTGCTCCTTATTCTACTTAATATTGCGGGCCAATGGTAAGTGTGGCCCTTGGAATAATTATTTGAATACAACAGTACACAGTATAACGTATAGTCTTCATATGTTGATTGCAAGTTTTATACTATTTAAATGTCCTTTACGTACATGATGAAGAACAGCTAACGCGTTTCACCCTTCAAAAGGGCTTCTTCAGGGCCCTTGGGTCCTCAGTCTAGATAAAGTGTACTGTACTTAAGGACATCGTACTCACCACTCAATTTTAATAACTATTGATGAATAACGAGCATTGATAACCCTGTGAGACTCGCCATGAGCTTGCATCCTCTTAACATTTTCACATTCCTAGTATGCATTACTCTTGGTTACAACTCAACATGGTTGTAATCATATTTGCTTTTTACTTCTGTTTTACAGGTACCAATACAGATTCCCGTGGAGGCTTACTAATTGCCCTATACTAGGTATCTCTTCGCCACCTCAGTCAACGTACGCCTTTATCTAGCCTGAGGACCCGAGGGCACTGGTCCTCGATTATATAAGTATGCTCCTTTTGGCTTTCGATATCCATTTTTGGGTGACATTGACATCAGTATAGGCATTATCCCTCTTACTCTTATGGTATTATCCTGCCTCAGAGGAGTATTCTCTCCCCACTTACTATAAGGTTGGACCTTTTTTAACTTACAGACTTTTTCAACGCAATTGTTTGCATTTGATACGCATATTATATGACCACGTATTATTATGCTTTGTATCTATGCTTCAATTATGCACTATATATCTTGCTGATACCTACTTACAGACTCGTGAATCTAGCTACCTTATTTTGGTAAGCAGTAGCCAATCTAGTTCATTATCATTCTACACTTTGTAACTGTTAGGGTTTTTTTCTGATCTGGGGACCGTCTCAGGAGGACACCATGGTCACATTTCTCTACAAGTGGTCTCTCTTGGGCTACATTACCCTTTTCTCTCCCTACCTCCACACTTAGCATGAATTCACCACTGCTGTTGTGAATTTTTCTGCTCAATGCACCACGTTGAACTCTTACCGTCCTTCATTTGCTTTTTCTACCACTTGTTCTAAATCTTAAAACGTCTTTTTGTCTATTTTGTTCAACTAATAGCTTTCAATCAAGTGGTTTCTAACCATTTGTCATATTGTATGAGATTCACAGCCCTGAAGAAGCGCTTTTGAAGGGTGAAACGCGTTGGCTGTTCTTCAACATGTACATAAAGGACATTTGAATAATAAAAGACTTGCAATCAACATCTGAAGACTATACGTTATACTGTGTACACTATAACCTGCTGATTTTGTGTGTTGCCTCTCATCACCCTTTTTTTGATCATAATTATCTATGGTCATGTGGCAGCTGACCATTTGAGGTGGGCAATAGGACCTTTACTTACTATCTGTGACAAGCCTAGTTGGTGCACTTGTCTCTCACCCTGCTGCCCCTCTGTCTTTGTTGATGCAGGTGAAGATATGCAGCTGGACAAGGTGTGCAGAGAAAAAGGGCATACATTATCTAACATAAAGCGCACATATCTGAAGGCCAAAACTCCTTCCACAGGCCTCAATACTATTTAATTCACAGACTCATATTTCAGAAATGAAACATTTCCAATGTTAATTATTTATGACAAATCATTGCTGTTAATCATTTATCTTAAACAACTAACAACCATTGGCAAAGCCAATCGTACTGATAGGTTTTAGGTGTATGTCAGCTGTTTTGTATCTGGATGCAACTACATCTCAGAGAGAAACCAAAATATTGTCGGGGCACACAATAGGAATCACAGAAATGTATTTTAAATGTTCCCTTCTAGAGAGCACTGACTTTTTTTGTGTCACTTAATGACTTATAGGCATATATTTCTGTATGACTGTTTGCAGCCAACAGCTGTGGGTGCTTCCCGAAACCTGGTTAAAGCATTTTCCTCCAAAGTTGATGCTGAATGCAGTGCAAGACACTGGGCACGCATGCACTTCAAAGGACTGAAGTTGTTGTATTGTACAATTTGCACATTACAGTAACTGTTGAATATATTAATGCAGTAAGATATCGGGCAGTTTTTAATGTGTCTAATATTTCACGGCTATACGTTCCTGCTGCTTTCTCAGCCTTGCTATATCACTAAATTGATTTGCTTTAAAATGCATAATTTGTCAATCTTTTAAAAAAACCTTCTCGGGAGGAGGGCCCACCCTGTACCCTATGTTTCTCCATTGAGCTTGCTTGCGCCACTCGCTATATTAAAGTCATACCCAACTTTTCCACCCAATACTTTTAAATGTCACCAGCCGCCACTCAAAAAATATGTTGCTTACTGGCAGAAATTAACACATTCACCTTTGTTTGTGTCTCCTTCCAGTAGGCATTAGTTTGTGATACATAATCATCCTGGCTATCATACTAGGTTTGGATCGGACGTTCACATTGATCTACCCACAATATTGCCCTCTTGATGCAAAGCAGCACAAAATCTATTGTGTATTGTGAAGAGAGACACCTTTTCAGGGCAAAACTAAATTCTGGTAAGTACAACACTGCTACCACTGTGCTTCACTTCAATTTATGTCCCGGTGCCACCAGTGCAAATTAGTAAATTGGTAAATCTGGGGGAAATTTGTTATTGAAACCTGCAATATATGCATCAGATGGTGGAGTGTGTGGCAAATTTGGTAGATCCAGAATTTTGCTGAAAACATAACTGAATCGTGTACTTTCAGAGGCTCTGCTTATTAGAATTAACAGGGGCAAGAGGAGAAGCATCACAAAGCTCATTCACGTTCAGGTGTATGCTAACACACATCGACTATCCTGGCTGATGAGGGCTGAAAGCCCGAAACCGGTCCTAGGATGCTTGTTTCCAGTCCAGGGAGGACCTGGCCTGGCAGTTCGAGCTGGACTGTTTCCATTGGACGCAGGGTCAAGACTGATTTGCATATGGCTGGGTCCAAACTGGAATGGAATGGTGAGCAAAAAATAGAGGGATTTAGACCCAGATCTCTGTACTGGGGTGAATGTATGACATTGTTCTGCATTCTGTCCATCAATTGATCTTTTTGCATTTGTCACCCCGAGTGGGACGGGTATGCCCAGACATGGGTCACGTGCTCTCCATGCCACTGGAGGCAAGCTATCCTAGCTGATGAGGGCCGAAAGCCTGAAACCGGTCCTAGGATGCTTGTTTCCAGTCCATTGAGGACCTGGCCCGGCAGTTCGGGCTGGAGTGCTCCAATTGGGCGCAAGGTCAAGACTGATTTGCATATGGCTGGGTCCAAACTGGAATGGCATAGTGAGCAAAAAAACTATGGATATAGGCCCAGATCTCTGTACTGGGGTGAATGTATGACATTGTTCTGCATTCTGTCCATCAATTGTTCTTTTTGCATTTGTCACACCAAGTGGGACAGGTATGCCCAGACGTGGGTCCCGTGCTCTCCATGCCACTGGAGTCAAGCTCTCCTGGCTGATGAGGGCTGATAGCCCGAAACCGGTCCTAGGATGCCTGTTTCCAGTCCATTGAGAACCTGGCCCGGCAGTTCGGGCTGGACTGTTCCCATTGGGCGCAGGGTCAAGACTGATTTGCATATGGCTGGGTCCAAACTGGAATGGCATGGTGAGCAAAAAAACTTGGGATTTAGGCCCATATCTCTGTACTGGGTTGAGTGTATGACATTGTTCTGCATCCTGTCCATCAATTGTTCTTTTTGCATTTGTCACCTCAAGTGGGACGGGTATGCCCAGACGTGGGTCCCGTGCTCTCAATGATACTGCAGTCAAGCTATCCTGGCTGATGTGGGCTGAAAGCCCGAAACCGGTCCTAGGAAGCTTGTTTCCAGTCCAGGGATGACCTGGCCTGGCAGTTCCGGCTGGACTGTTCCCATTGGGCGCAGGGTCAAGACTGATTTGCATATGGCTGGGTCCAAACTGGAATGGCATAGTGAGCAAAAAAACAATGGATTTAGGCCCAGATATCTGTACTGGGGTGAATGTATGACATTGTTTTGCATTCTGTCCATCAATTGTTCTTTTTGCATTTGTCACCTGAGTGGGACAGGTATGCCCAGACGTGGGTCCCGTGCTCTCCGTGTCACTAGAGTTAAGCTATCCTGGCTGATGAGGGCTGAAAGCCCGAAACCGGTCCTAGGATGGTTGTTTCCAGTCCAGGGAGGACATGGCCTGGCAGTTCGGGCTGGACTGTTCCCATTGGGCGCAGGGTCAAGACTGATTTGCATACGGCTGGATCCAAACTGGAATGGCATGGTGAGCAAAAAAACGATGGATTTAGGCTCTGATATCTGCACTCGGGTGAATGTATGACATTGTTCTGCATTCTGTCCATCAATTGTTCTTTTTGCATTTGTCACCCCGAGTGGGACAGGTATGCCCAGACGTGGGTCCCGTGCTCTCCATGCCACTGGAGTCAAGCTATCCTGGCTGATGAGGGCTGAAAGCCCGAAACAGGTCCTAGGATGCTTGTTTCCAGTCCAGGGAGGACCTGGCCTGGCAGTTCGGCCTGGACTGTTCCCATTGGGCGCAGGGTCAAGACTGATTTGCATATGGCTGGGTCCAAACTGGAATGGCATGGTGAGCAAAAAACAATGGATTTAGGCCCAGATCTCTGTACTGGGGTGAATGTATGACATTGTTCTGCATTCTGTCCATCAATTGTTCTTCTTGCATTTGTCACCCCGAGTGGGACGGGTATGCCCAGACGTGGGTCCCGTGCTCTCCATGCCACTGGAGTCAAGCTATCCTGGCTGATGAGGGCTGAAAGCCCGAAACCGGTCCTAAGATGTTTGTTTCCAGTCCATGGAGGACCTGGCCTGGCAGTTCGGGCTGGACTGTTCCCATTGGGCGCAGCTTCAAGACTGATTTGCATATGGCTGGGTCCAAACTGGAATGGCATGGTGAGCAAAAAAACTATGGATTTGGGCCCAGATCTCTGTACTGGGGTGAATGTATGACATTGTTCTGCATTCTGTCCATCAATTGTTCTTTATGCATTGTCACCCCGAGTGGGACGGGTATGCCCAGACGTGGGTCCCGTGATCGCAATGACACTGCAGTCAAGCTATCCTGGCTGATGTGGGCTGAAAGCCCGAAACCGGTCCTAGGAAGCTTGTTTCCAGTCCAGGGATGACCTGGCCTGGCAGTTCGGGCTGGACTGTTCCCATTGGGCGCAGGGTCAAGACTGATTTGCATATGGCTGGGTCCAAACTGGAATGGCATAGTGAGCAAAAAAAACAATGGATTTAGGCCCAGATCTCTGTACTGGGGTGAATGTATGACATTGTTTTGCATTCTGTCCATCAATTGTTCTTTTTGCATTTGTCACCTGAGTGGGACAGGTATGCCCAGACGTGGGTCCCGTGCTCTCCATGTCACTAGAGTCAAGCTATCCTGGCTGATGAGGGCTGAAAGCCCGAAACCGGTCCTAGGATGGTTGTTTCCAGTCCAGGGAGGACATGGCCTGGCAGTTCGGACTGGACTGTTCCCATTGGGCGCAGGGTCAAGACTGATTTGCATACGGCTGGATCCAAACTGGAATGGCATGGTGAGCAAAAAAACGATGGATTTAGGCTCTGATATCTGCACTCGGGTGAATGTATGACATTGTTCTGCATTCTGTCCATCAATTGTTCTTTTTGCATTTGTCACCCCGAGTGGGACAGGTATGCCCAGACGTGGGTCCCGTGCTCTCCATGCCACTGGAGTCAAGCTATCCTGGCTGATGAGGGCTGAACGCCCGAAACAGGTCCTAGGATGCTTGTTTCCAGTCCAGGGAGGACCTGGCCTGGCAGTTCGGCCTGGACTGTTCCCATTGGGCGCAGCTTTAAGACTGATTTGCATATGGCTGGGTCCAAACTGGAATGGCATGGTGAGCAAAAAAACTATGGATTTGGGCCCAGATCTCTGTACTGGGGTGAATGTATGACATTGTTCTGCATTCTGTCCATCAATTGTTCTTTATGCATTGTCACCCCGAGTGGGACGGGTATGCCCAGACGTGGGTCATGTGCTCTCCATGTCACTGGAGTCAAGCTATCCTGGCTGATGAGTGCTGAAAGCCCAAAACCGGTCCTAGGATGCTTGTTTCCAGTCCAGGGAGGACCTGGCCTGGCAGTTTGGGCTGTACTGTTCCCATTGGGAGCGGGGTCAAGACTGATGTCCATATGGCTGGGTCCAAACTGGAATGGCATGGTGAGCAAAAAAACTATGATTTTACGCCCAGTTCTCTGTACTGGGGTGAATGTATGACATTGTTCTTCATTCTGTCCATCAATTGTTCTTTTTGCATTTGTCACCCCGAGTGGGACGGGTATGCCCAGACGTGGGTCACGTGCTCTTCATGCCACTGGAGTCAAGCTATCCTGGCTGATGAGGGCCGAAAGCCTGAAACCGGTCCTAGGATGCTTGTTTCCAGTCCATTGAGGACCTGGCCCGGCAGTTCGGGCTGGAGTGCTACCATTGGGCGCAGGGTCAAGACTGATTTGCATATGGCTGGGTCCAAACTGGAATGGCATGGTGAGCAAAAAAACTATGGATTTAGGCCCAGATCTCTGTACTGGGGTGAATGTATTACATTGTTCTGCATTCTGTCCATCAATTTTTATTTTTGCATTTGTCACCCTGAGTGGGATGGGTATGCCCAGACGTGGGTCCTGTGCTCTCCATGCCACTGGAGTCAAGCTATCCTGGCTGATGAGGGCTGAAAGCACGGAATCAGTCCTAGGATGCTTGTATCCAGTCCAGGGAGGACCTGGCCTGGCAGTTCGGGCTGCACTGTTCCTATAGGGCGCAGGGTCAAGACTGATTTACATATGACTGGGTTCAAACTGGAATGGCATGGTGAGCAAAAAAACGATGGTTTTAGGCCCATATCTCTGTACTGGGGTGACTGTATGACATTTTTCTGCTTTCTGTCTATCAATTGTCCTTTTTGCAACACACATCATCTAGGCACGTGTCGTCAAAGATCACAATTTTAAGCAGCCCCGGTCGCTGCAGGCAAGAGCGGTGGGCCGGATGGGGGGGATTTGGAGAGGCACCACACAGTGAAATTAAATAAATAATTAATTTTCCCTCATGGTCGTCTCTCGAAATCCCCCCCCAACCGGCCCCACCACCCCACCTGCTCTTAGCTGCGACAGCGGCTGATTTTAAGGCTGGAGAAGTGTAAGGGTAGGTAACATAGGCTCATAACTACAACAGACTTGAGAGACATTAGATTTACAGTTGGGTAGCTATAACCTACTCAAAGAAAGGATTCACGATTTGGTTCTATGTAAAACACATTACAGAAGATATGACACCTGAACTTCTGGTTGTGATGAAAAGACCAACTGATTAAAGACAGGAAACAATGGAGAGCTGAAAAAATGCAAAAGAGGTAAGATGTCTATAGCAAAATAGCAGGAGGAGCAAATTAAACACAGCTTTTTTCTTTTTAAAGAAAATATTGCAACATTATCAGCAATAAAACAACAAAACGTGCATTAGTGGAGACTTCCGAATAACTGCCTTAGGGACAGTCCATTATGTTTAATTAAAATTAAATAATTGATACGAGTTTAATAAATGAATTGCAGGTTTTGTTACAATTTAAATTAGACCTCTCTTGCCATATAGATCTTCATTAACGGGGAGAGCCAGCCCGAGGCCTTCATTCCAAACGATACTTGCATTAGATGAACACTAGCTGCTGAGGAATCCTTAAGTGAAGTATGAAGCAAGACCTTCTTGATTCAGAGGGACGCCCACCTATGCATAATGAATGAAAATCCAAAATGTGTCTAAACAAAACAGAAGTTTTTGCCAGTTGTATACAATAGGCAGTTTGTGACCTGGAATACGTTATGGGGGCACCTCAGAAAATGTTTTTTCGCAGCCTTTTCTACTGATGGTCTTTTTTCCATACATTATTTTTGTGTATTGATCTTCCCCACACAGCCTTTTCTAATGAAAGTTTTTTTTACATACAGTCTTATTGTAAATTGGTCTTCTCTACTGAAGCAGTATTTGTTCCATATTACTAATGTATATTCTTCTGTTTTCATACAGTATTGCAGTACATCGATGTTCTCTTTAGATCCCTTTCTATTAAAGGGTTTTTTATATATCCGTGCTGTATGTCGGTCTTTTATACAAAGAAAAATTTTCTATAGAGTCTTAGTGAATAGGGGTCTTCTCTACATAACCTCTTCAATTTTAGCATTTTTTTAAAGGCATTCTTATTGCTTATTAGTCTTTTCTAACAAATTAATTTTCTGTATATTGGGATTTTCTACTGACAGCAGGTTTTACAGTTGTCTTTTTGTGCTACATTGATCTGGACATAATGAAAGTATTTAGAATCAACAATGCTAGTCAACCAAAGGTGGGGACTACCATTGACATGGAAGTGAATCACTTCTCCACAGTTTTAAAATGCATGATTCAAAAATCAGACTAATCAAACCCTTCAACTGCACGGCAGTGCTATCTGGGGAAGATGGAGGTAATGCAATCTGAGCATTGTAGAAACCGCCAGTGAGTGGACAATTCCAAAACATGTTCTTAAAATGTCCATCGGTGGGAGTGATGAGAGGTTAATCAGGAATATTGAACCTTGAAATTCAGGTCACAGTGGCACTTGATAAATGATTACGTGACTTCTAGGAAAAAAGATGAATTCGATATTCGTAATGTCTTAGGTGCTTGGAACAACATCCACTGTATGAAGCCAGATGCAAGTGGGAAAGAGAAGCAAGTGAGTAGTTAAGAAACTGAGGGGCATATGTACAAGCCCCTATCACTTTTTCTGACGTTGTGGTGGCGAAAGGGGCTTAGCCTTATTTACAAGGCAGCATTAAGCCATGTAACGTGGCTTAACGCTGCCTTGTAAATAAGGCCCCCTTTCACGCTAAGGTTAGCGTGAAAAGGGTGGGCAGTGGGTGTTGCGCTGGGTGTTCCAACGCAACACCCACTGATTTTGACGCTGCCCCTGTGTACAAGGGCAGCGTACATAGGAGGCAGCGCCAAAATTAAGACCAGGGAAATCCTGGTCTTAACTTTGCGAAACTCGTTGGTGCTTTTTCCATGTGTGAAGAAAAAGCAAACTGCCATGGATCGTTTATGTACAAGAAGGTGTTACTTCCTGTACATAAACAATCTGTAAAAAAAAAAAGTGCCATGTTGTGACTTTCATGTGTACTGCATGAAGAGGCACACATAAAAGTGACAAAATGGCATTTTAGGATTGTTTATGGGCAGGAAGGGACACCTTCCTACACATAAACAATCCTCCCGTGCACGCAGACACCCTTGCACTACGGTGCAAGGGTGCCTGCGTTAGCGCTACACTGCTAAGTGTAGCGCCAGTGCAGGGGGAAACGCAAGGCTGCCCCAGATCATTGTAAATATGGTGCAGCCTTGCGTTTCTCAAGTGGCGAAGTGACGCGTTAAGACATGACGGCTAACGCCTCACTCCGCCACTTCCTCGTACATATGCTCCTGAATGTGTTTGATTTTAAGAACCAGAACTGAGTACATTTTTATGCCCAAAGATTACGAGTCTCTGTAATGGAAGTGAAATATCCCCAGTATATATCTGTTCGGAATCATGATGACAGGTAGTACACTGGATGTAAGACCTTCACCCATGTGTCTCAGTACTCTATGGAGTTTCCTCACAAGGTAGCTAAATTATCACCAAAATGCTCTTAAATTTACTTATCTTAAAGGAGTAGACTGTAGCATACTTTTAGAGGGTTCGGGTAAGGGAAATATGGTTCTTGCCCTCTTGAATTTTGACAGGTTCTGGATTTGGGACCTATGCAAAGTACACCTTTAGAGCCTGTTTCCTCAAGTAAAGCACGAGCACAATCTTTTATTTTTTTAAAGTTTTTATTAGGGTTTTCAGTACATGAACAAATATCATAACAACTACAAGCTACAAACAACTTTATGATGGATACCGGTCTGGCTCTGATCACATTACTTTCGGTCCACATGTAGGCCGACGGGTATGTGTATCCATCGGTCACGCCGACATAATGATCAAGTAAATCACAATCCCCTGTACTATTGTTATGAACTACTGAAAGTTAAGTGCATATAAGGAGGTAGAGATTTACTATTCCGAACTCCACATCTTCACACCTTGAAGATGGATGTACCATCCAGATATTTACAAAAAATCTATACTTGACACTAGTTGTTACATGGCAAATAACCTTTACCTGAGAATGAACTCTCAAAGAGACCATTCAATTTGAGAGCATTGCTCAAATAAATGAACACCATTCTGGTGACGACAGCTTAATTCAAGGGCTCAGATAGGAACTTACAAGAGCGAATAGCACTAGGCCCATGCTTTGAGGACCCCCAAAGGTAAGTTCCCTCTGTCACACAATGCCACCAAACTGTCCTTTGGTACATGAGCATCTTGTGATCTAATGGCAACTGTGATAGTCTGACCGCATTTCCACTTGCTGACTTCATCTATCCCCCTTGTTACTTCTTGCCCCCTCAAATACAGGATTCAGGATTTTGCGTATGTACCTTTTTCATCTCTGCTGGTAGTTTCTTTTCTAAAAGTGTTACATACAGAGACAAAAGCATTATCTCTCCTTTCCAGAAAATATTTTATTAAATAAAATGAAAAGAATCAGGATTTTTTTCTTAATGTGAAAAATAAAGAATACTAGGGTGGCAGAAGCTAAAAAGGAATTAAAAACAATACTAGGGCAGATGACCTTTAAGCTTATACTTACCTGCTGATGTTTATTTTTAATATTTTTCCCACCGATATTGTGGGTTTGATATTCGGGGGCGCACCCCACTAAATGGGTGGCAATAAACATCTGTTACTCAATGCAGAGATACCCACGGGGTGAACGTTAGCTTTACAAATACAACTTATGTAAGTAAGGACATTAGGACTCGGGGGCCCTTTAGTAGGTAATAATTGATTCTATCAGTGAGCGTATGGACATACGAATTGGCAAATACAACTGCTCTATGGCCCATCTTTAATCCTTACTACAACGTCTATTTCTAGCCTTTGATATTTTGGGGTGTTATTAAGTGTTAGATCCTCACAGTGCCATGGGCTGTGTGTTTTGCATTTCACTTGCTGTAAGGGAACTCACTGTTTCCGGTATGTTGTAACCGTGACATTTCGCAGCCCTTGCAACTCAAGGCCCTCTAGCCTTTATGGGCTACACATGGTAGCTCACTCCATTTCGAAAACCCCACATTGCCAGATTATTTACCAGTAATCTTCATTATTCTGATTCTTGCTTCCTTGTCCCAGTACTTAGATAAGATTTAGTCTCTCCTTCCCACTGCAATGTCACACCCTACTCCAAGCTGTTTTCTATATCCATGCTTCCTGACTACTTCCCCCATAGACTCTACAACTCCCTTTTCCCCTCCCTAAATCCCCAAAATACTGGGATGAGGAAGGAACAATGAAAGTAATGAAGATTACCAGTAAGTAATCTGGGCATAACCTTCTCATCTCCTTCCTTGTCCCATTCTTCACTTATATGACGAAATACCCAGCAGTATGTCCAAAGGCGTAATGATGCACCCGCTTCACCGGCTTGAGTGGGGTAACATGATACATTTGTGTGGCGGGCCAAGTTGTGGCAAAGGAACGAAACATAGTTACAGAGAGAAAGAGGAATAATGAAATATGCAGCGAAAATGTAACTGATGGGCAAATGGAATGAGTGTGAAAGAAGAAATGAAATATGTAGAAAATGCAAATGGAAGAAAAGAGAAAACAGAAGGGAAGGTAGATTGTAAGAAATAAAATAAAATTAGAAAGGAGAACAGAACAAGCATTGAAAATGCAATAGGTCTTGCCTTTGACTAAGTTAAAGCCATTTGCTTTGCTAATGGGATTGTATAGCAAAGCAAATGGCTTTAACTTAATAAAAGGCGAGACCTATTGCATTTTTAATGCTTGTTATCTTTTGGTGGCTTGCCTTGATCTTCACCAGACCCTGTTTGTACTCTCCCTAAGGTTAATGTGCCCTCCCACCCAGTGTCATCTTGAGAATTTTGGAGGCCTCAAGCAAGTCATACTTTTGGGGTCTTGCTTATAAAAACTTTAAATTGTATTGCCAATTCCTTGCTAATTCAATCCCACATGATGCCACGAATACTAAATGTTATGTTAAACTTTGTTGAAATGTCTTGCCGGAACCCAAAAAATACTTAAGATGACAGAGTAGAGAGACAATCAGAAGTAAATGTAGGCCAGAAGTTAACATAATGAAATAGAGTAGACGGGTGCAAAATAGAAAGTCACGTTTCTTTGGGGGAGGAGCCGGGGACTGGGTAATTTCCCACTTTTCCTACGCCTTAAAACGTTGAAACCCCTTTCTTTTCCTCACTGTTCTTTTATTTTTTCAATACCCTGATAGACAAACTCGTAGCAACTTTGGATGTCTAAAAATCAAGGCATCTTCGTAATTCGGGTCCACCTCCATCCGCGATTGTTTTTAATTAACACAACAATGGACTTCACTAAAACAGTCATACAACGCTAGTAATTTCGAAAGTATCTGCTGCAAAATGGTCCTCTCTGTATCGCAAGAATGTATTGTTCATGCCGCAGTTGAAATCCGTACTCCGTCTGTGACCGTAAATCTCTAAGATATATTCATGGGTTAGTGCTCACATGCACTAGTGAAATATGTTCACCCCTAGGCTGTGTCCCCGAAACTTGGCATAGCATACTTATCGCTCGTGGACACTTATAAAGACTAACAGGAGTGCCCTGCTGAAATAATGGTAACATGAGTTAGTAGCGCTTTGAAGCTTTGTCGATTTACAGCACATGAAATGCCTCTTAATCACTCCAATATCTGGGATGAGTATGGTTAATACGCTACTAAGACATGGGTAGGATTAATGATTGGGGGGGCATGGAGGGAGGAGTTAAAGAGCTGCCTCCACTACTCAGTCCACAGTCTCGCAGCCTCCAGTCTCTCCGTATCCATTTCTTAAAGGGGGAGCGACGCTGGGGAACAACGCTGTGGTAAAACCATTTTGCCAACTGTGTGCACGGAAGCATAGCGCTTTTAAAGTTTACCACGAGAAAGAGCCGGAAGCCTGTGGTGCAGCACCCAGTGTGGGCGACAGCAAGTATACATAAAATAGGGACTAGGGGGGTGGTAAACAAGGACAACGGGGGGTGGTAAACAAGGACAACGGGAGGGGGCGGGAGTGAAGGCAACACAACAAGGGTAGCGCCTACACTTGGAGAAGAACATAAACATGCGTGAAGGGAAGGAGAGAGTGGCGGGCAAGCGAGAAACGGTGCGGGAGCATTGAATGCCAAAAAAAACAAGTAAAGCGACATGAGCCTACACTTGGAGCAGAACATAAATATGCAGTATGTGTAAAGGGAAGGAGAGAGCGGAGGGAAAGCGAAAAACGGCGCGGGAGCATTGAATGGCAAATAAAAAGTAACGCGACATGAGGTCCAATGAAACTTACGGCACGCCTCATGAAGCCCATTAAGAATGAACAGCGCAACTCTGAGGAGTTTGCTTTTGGATGGGGGAAGGGGAGGGAGGAGCTGGTAGGATTGCCAATGAGGAGCCAGTGTTTCCCGTAAACTGAGCTAGCAGCACACCCCCCTACATCACGCCAAACAAAGATAGCTTCATACGTGATGAAGCAGCTTAATTGCCATGACAACATAAAGCTTGGCACAAGATGGCGTCGGGCTGTCCACTGTCCGTACGTATGCAGGCATGTTGTTAGGTTTGGATTAATGGTGAGAGCAGCCAACTTTGTCCATCCGTACAAGCTTTGGTAGAATCGATCGCAAAAGGTACTCGCATGGCGAGAGCAATGCATGCACTGCTATCACCAGGCGAGACCTAAAAAGGAAGAAGGAAAGGAAGGAAAATGTCCGTGGGGGAACAATGCTTAAGGAACTTCCTTGAAACAATCGAGATCACACAGTTCTTTCACTCACTCAAGGTCCAGACCTGTATTTCAAAAAGAGAGCATTTTTTTTGCACTACTCCCTTGTGCAGGTCGTCATCGCAGTTTTGATAGATACCATAAGACATACCAGTAAAACAAAATAATCTTCCTGGGAATGCATAAACCATATCCAATATTATTATCACTTGAGTGAAAACAGATCAGGCATGTCAGAAAAAGACAGACATGATATGTAGTAGTTGCCCTAGAAGAACCCCAGAACTATAGCAACATTTGGTTCCCTCAACCATATTTAGCCTATAAAGTAAAATAAAGATCAATGGGTTGAATATATATATAAATATAATTCACATTTGTGTATTCTGCTATCATTATTACTTTCATTCAAATCAGTGAAGTTCTTGCCAGAGTTCAATAAAGTTAAAGATATGACTGACCTAAAATATCTTACTCAAATAAGTTTGGAAGACTTAAAAAATATTTGGCTGGACCAGAATTGACCAAGAAATTGACAGAATACGTGAATTCACGTGTCCTCTTTCGAACAAATCTTCAGAGCTCTGACCACATCGAAAGCATGAGGCAAAGAATCTAGTTCAAAAGAAGAACAGGTATCCAAGAGGTATGAATTTATCCTGATTTCTGTGAAAACCGAGTCTACTTTGAGTAGCAATTTAGGCTCGAAAAGACAAGACAATCCCATGTGCATGAAAACCTGTTAGTAGCAGGGATAACAGAGTAAATAGCCCATTTATTTTCAATTCTATTTGCAGAAAAAATAACAACCAAAAATCCGTTGAAGTCAAAAACCTTCAACCTCCAAAGGATGACGAGGGCTCTTTGTTACTAAGGTTACATTAAAGACAAATGCCAGGAAGGCATAGAATATTTGTCCCAAACAAACAGGCTTGCTAATAGGATACCAACACAAAGCAATTAATTTCTTGGAGACCTGAATGCCCTGATTGCTGACCACTGAAGACTCAAGGTGGCCACATACAGGATCTTATGAAAACAATACTGATAGAACAGCAGAATGGTCGCTTGTAAACCTATTGCTGGAAACAAAAAAGCCACACTATTTAACAACTTAATAAAATGCCTTTAAGACTGGCTCTAGTTGGAGGATTAGAGTCAGAATCCTTAAAAGGCCACTAAGCCAGCTGGAACCACGACCTGCACCCCAACTGAGACTGCTGATAACTGTAGTCAAGATAAAAGTAAACAAAGTGCCCAGGTCTAAGGTTATGGAAATTAGCCATCTGGCTAGAGGATCTCAAGTGGGCCGATTGAATGGAATTGGGAGCTCTCCACACCTCCAAAACATAAGCCCAACATTTGAAGGATGTGGAGAATCAATTCTCTCATAGCACATCCGGAGAATGACGAAATAATGTTGCTGCCTAAAAAGAGAACCATTCTGAAACTGTCTCTATCAAAGAATAACAGGAAATATGACTGGGGGAACTCCGATAAAATAATTCCTCTATCCACTAAGCCCCAAAACCATTCTCTCATTGGTGCTTTTGTTTTTGCCAAAGAAGGTTCCCAGTGTTTTTGAGTTTCAATATCTGAGCAGCTGGAATATTTCCTTTCCCAGGTCTGACCTGAACCAGATCTCCAACATATCCAATGTTCTGGGATCATTGAAGATGGAACTCTGTCTCATTGATAAGGAAACCAAACCTTTGAAGTGTCTAGAGTACCACAGTGGCGTCTCTCAGACCTTGAGCATAGTTTGTGGAGTGAATCGAAGGATCGTCAAGAATTTTTGTAAGATTTCTAGTTGCAGACATTAATCCAAAATGAAGACTTTGAAACTGGCAATGCAGGTATCCTACAGCAACTTGACATACCTCTGGTGGGGACCTGCAAGTGACAAAGTAAGAGTGTGGCCTGCAAAAACAATCTTAGCCCAAAAATCCCCCAGTAAAATCAGGGAAATTGCCTGTAGCGGCAATTTTCATCTTAAACTTGATTTTTGGTATTCGTTTATTGAGGTATTTTAGTCATTTCTCATTAAAAATTTCCAAGAACATTAACGAATACCAGCCAACACCTGATCTTGCAGGAAAACAAAAAGAATGTTACTTATTTTTCTGTTTTTTCAGAGAAGATGTTCTCTCTTGTATGTCACCATTTTACACTGTGTCTTTGGTTCAAGGATTGTGTGTATAAACTGAGGACCTGAAAGATTTAGGTCCAGGCTTTTAATTCTACCCAATAGCTTATTCCCCGTAAAAAGAGACATTCTTAACAAACAGATCCTTTAAGATGCCTCTACCTTCCAAACTTTTAAATGTTAATAGCAACCAACGTGCAGACACAACCACAGCTGAGGCCGTTGCTGAAATTATTAGGACATTTAAAAAACCATCCAAGTAGAGCTCAGCTGGGACCTCCTGCCCAGAGGCTGCAAACAGTCTTCTTCCTTGCTTAAATTAGACAATACAAAATGAAAGTCTTTGATAAGAGACTGTATACCTGAGACCGCATAGATCAATTAAGGACAGCAGAGGATTTCCATAGAGCCCCTTCTGCCTTCTTGTACATTGGGCAAAATAACCATCGTCTCTGACAACAGCAAAGGTTGACCCATCAAATTATCTCGGAGAGGATGTATGACGGATTGTGGAAGGTACCCATCCCCACGGGCCAAAGGATGCTGTCTAGTCGAAGGACAGAGTGCCAGACACAAAAAACATTTGAACGGTCACTAACGCACCAGTTCCGTGTTTGCAACCATTAAAATGCTTTTTCTTATGGACAAAACCCATTTTATAAGTCAGAAAAGTTTTTTTCCAACTTCAAAAATGGGATTCTGAATGGACAACAATTCGGTTTCTGGAAGGGGCGTGCTGTAGGCTTTTTTCTCCAAGACGGAATCCGTATCCTTTGTATCAATGTTCTCCAACCGAAATCTGGTTGCAGAACATTGATGTATACTGATACCTCAAAGGAGGTGGGAATGCATTCCCTTAAGACCCCTTCCCTTTGTTAATGTAAAGAAACGTTTGTTGAAGAGTAGGCAGTGGTCCAAGGGACCACCACAAATTCTGAAACAAAGAAAAGTAAACTTTTCATTTTACACGCAGTCCTGTTTCCTTTAATAAAAAGAACTACATTGAAAAAATTTTTTTTTATCAAAATGCATTCACAGATGGGGTGGTCTATGGTGGTCTGCTGAGCCCAGCAGGCCACTTTGCTCTGATTTCCTTCAATCAAAGTAAGTCGCAATTTACTGTCATTCGTATTTGAAGAACTGACCTATTAGTACATAGGTCGGTTCTTAAAAATCTTTACTTGGCGCAAAAATAATGTTGGCAATTTGTGACCAGTAATTTGCAATCAGATATTCATACATCGAACCCTGAATCTCTTATCTGGGGACTTCCATACTCCTTTGAGAAATCCTGGATAGTCGGAATGACAGGCATCTTAAGAGCAACTCATCTTTGAAAATGCGAAACCACTCACCCAAAAAATCAAGTTTCTCCTCTCCTGCAGGCAGCTGGAGACTAGAAGATATGAAATCACTGACTTAAGTCTCTTGCAGAATACATTCTCCCTTAGGAATTGCCCTGTCGAATCCTAGTTTATCCTCATCATAGTCAAGGGATTCTCACAAGGTTTAGGAAGCCAGGTGAAGAGACTAAGAAGTGGAGTGCTGGGGTATTTCCGCAGTTGTTTCAGGGGAAATACTTGTACCAGCTACCCAGGGCCCCAGGAGGCGGTCCCTGAGAGAGACAGTTCACCTGTGTTCCATTAGTGCTGTGAAGTGCTCTCAAGTGCCAGACAGCGCAAGAGTCTTGCTGCAGTTCTTTCAAAGAGACTACTGGTACCAGCTACCCAGGGCCACAGGAGGCAGTCCATGAGAGAGACAGTTCACCTGTGTTCCATTAGTGCTGTGAAGTGCTCTCAAGTGCCAGACAGCGCAAGAGTCTTGCTGCAGTTCTTTCAAAGGGACTACTGGTACCAGCTACCCAGGGCCCCAGGAGGCAGTCCCTGAGAGAGACAGTTCACCTGTGTTCCATTAGTGCTGTGAAGTGCTCTCAAGTGCCAAATGGTGCGAGATTCTTGCTGCAGTTCTTTCAAAGGGACTACTGGTACCAGCTAGCCAGGACCCCAGGAGGCAGTCCCTGGGAGAGACAGTCCACCTGTGTTCCATTAG
This sequence comes from Triturus cristatus, assembly GCF_964204655.1. Lineage (NCBI taxonomy): Eukaryota > Metazoa > Chordata > Amphibia > Caudata > Salamandridae > Triturus > Triturus cristatus. The sequence continues at coordinate 1,284,045,237 of NC_140585.1, forward strand.
CACTATAAACCACTTTCGGGTGCCACGCAGTGCTGGGGTCTTTCCGCAGTTGTTTCAGTGGGACTACATGTACCAACCACCTCGGGCCCCAGAAAGTTGTCCCTGGAAGAGGTAGTCCATCTGCATTCCATTAGCGCTAAAAAGCGCTCTCTAGTGCCACAGGGCACGTGAGTCTTGCCGCAGTTGTTTCTGTGAGACTACATGTACCAGCTCCAAGGGCCCCAAGAGGTGGTCCCTGGGAGATACAGTCCACCTGTGTTCCATTAGCGCTCTAAAGCGCTCTCGAGTGCCATGTGGCAAGGGAGTCTTGCAGCAGTCATTTCAGTGGTACTACAAGTACCAGCTACCCAGGGCCCAGGTGGTCCATGGGAGAGGCAGTCAGCCTGTGTTCAATTAGCGCTATAAAGCGCTCTTGAGTGCCACGAGGCGTGGAAGTCTTGCGGCAGTTGTTTCAGTGGGACTACATGTACCAGTTACCCAACTACCCAAGGCCCCAGGACGTGGTCCCTGGGAGAGACAGTCCATCTGAGTTCCATTAGCGCTATAAAGCGCTCTTGAGTGCCACGTTGCGCGGGAAGCGCACGGGCAATGCCAATGCCGGAGGAGGGCCCATCTGTGCCCGTCAGAAACCTGAGGAGGCTGCCCCTTGCCCCCGTCATTCTCTGATCCAGGGCACGATTGAAGTGTTTTTGAACCCCTACTGCTCCATCGAACCTCTCTATTCCAAGAACATGAGAGTTGGTTTTATCTTCTCTGTGGGAATTTGTGGACTTTGTGGCAGTGCTCCAGGCTGTTGATCTTTAAGCAAGCAAGTTCCTGTCCTCTGGTAGGAGGCACTGCCTTTTTTTTAACTTTCCTTACTCAACCCTATTTCATTGGAGATCACTGCCATGTGATGGGCAGTAGGATAGATATTGTCAGGTCCCAGAGGTATATTAAAATCAGACTCTGTGTCTCCTGTTTGTGTGCTGGCTATCACAGGGACAGATTACCATCTGCATTCGGAGCAGTAATTTCCCGTCTGGAGGAGGTAGCCGACAGAGCCCGGTATACACGCTTAGTTGGCTTTCCATTGCCCTTGTTTTGAAGTTCATTGCATCAAACTGTGAGAGGTGCCACATTTATAGCTACTTTTCTCAGGGTACCACTTTTCTAAACTCCCATGGCAAGCTGGGGCAAACAGAAATTTAAATCTATGCATGCTGGTAGCTCACAACCAGGGGACTCTTCAAAGGATATTGCTGGTAATGGTCTCTTTAGATCGTCTATACTTTCCTTTTTAACTTCAGAGGGGGGGATGATCAATGATGAAATAAATACCTGCGAGGAGAAACTTAGTATCCGACCTGCATCTAGCTCCTCCATCAACTCACTGGTAACCCCTGCAGCTACATCTGTTGATACTCTCTGGATGGGCCCTGATAGTCAGACCACTGAAGGTGGTTCTGGAGCACCGCACTCAGTTTCCCACTTGACTGTTACCACAGACATTCCTCAGCCATTGCCATTTATAGAGGTTAGGGATTTGCCCTCAGCCTGTGCCCCTCCAGCAACTAAATGCAAGAAAGGAACAAAGGTGGACATAGAGTCCAATCGTTCAGGGACCAGATTAAAGGACAGATCAGCACAGCAGGCTTCCGAGAAGGGTTGTAGCCTGAAGCCACCTAGCGGGAGCACAACTAGTATTATTATTAATGAGCTTGCTCCTATGCTGCAGACCCTGATTTAGGGGGCGGTTGACAAATGTATAGATAAGTATATGGTGTGGTAAGGTCTTATCAATTGAGGTGTGTCTAACCAACTTAATGCAATTTTGTAAAGTTAATCTATCCACCTGCACAACAGCAAAGAACTCTTCAGCATCATCAGGAAGTTTGCCCAACCCATCAATGAGTCTACGGACATCCCTCCCTCACAAGACCTCTGCAACAAACTCAGCACCTTCTTCCACCTCAAAATCAAGAAAATCTATGACAACTTCGACGAAGACAACCAACACACTGAACCCTCACCAGCCACCCCCAACAATCTGAAGCCAACGATTGACGACTGGACAGCCCTCACCACCGAAGACACACTGAAGACAATGAAGTCAATCCACTCCGGGGCCCCCACGGACCCCTGCCCCCACTGTTGCAGGGATTCTGCTTTTGCACAGAACTAAGCGCAGGAAACCAGGACCTCAGAGAATTGTGGTGTACCAGAAAACTCCCCTCAGAACCCAGAACCCCTTATCCGACTAGCTTAGTATCTCATTCGTTAACCTAGATCTAGCTAGGTGGTCCCAATGTATAGACAAACCAGAACAAGTGACTTAGATATTTCTCAGGAGTGGTGGGAATCCGAAATACCTGTTCGTACTTATTTGTTAGTCCACAACATAATAATACAGACACGGTAAAGTTTGAAGAGTTTATTTTATAAACCTCGCGTCCTAAGATGCAGTACTTTGGCTAACACTAGCAGACTAACAATACAGGTCAGAATCATTAGCATTATTACAATACCATATAGAATGAAAGGAGCAATCATACTATTAATGACAGTGGTATACGGCCACACTCCTTTCACTATAATCTAATACATTATTATTATTAGACTATTAGAAGGTCTCTTAGGCTAACAGGGGGGACCCCATACCGTATAGATCAGCTTAGTAGAATCATATCAAAGGATCAGCTCTCACAGCATGCATCAGCTCTTCTGTTCGAATGAATGTAAAACCAAACTGTTCTGCAGTATTAAAGACGCTTGTCCTTCAAATATTGGCAGCTGTATGCATGATATGTCTAACAAGTGTCTACGATCAATCTAAACACAACACTCTGTACCTTCTAGTGACCCAGACGCGTTCTTTGCATGATGTACAGACCAAGGGCACATTTCATGGTTTAAGAATGTGAAACAACAGTTTGTTATCCTGTAAGGCAAAGTCGAGTCAGCATTTCTAAAATGAATAACACATAACAACAGTGTCGTGTGCAGCGCAGCAGAAACGACAAGCTTGCTTGTTAACTATGATCTCGGTTATGCTAACTTAGTGTTGTAAATAGGGTGTGGCTTAATCCATCTCACACCCCATGATCGGAGCACTAACCAATAGGGATACACTTATCAAGAACGCAGAGTTCAAGTGATTTAGAACGGAACCAAGGGCATGTAAAGTCCGAGAATAAAAAAATGTTCGTTTAGAAAATGAAAAATGATGTGGTAAAAAATAAGCAAAACTTTCGTAGAAAATTAACAATTCTGGATGCAAGCTGCATTGACAATGTCAATCAGTCAATCCATGAAGGTATATGCACCGTAAGTTGCGACTGCTTCCAATAGGAAATCATTGGAGCGTTCCGCAAAAGTATCTGCCATCCAGTTGAGTAAGGGAAAGGAACACACATGTTCATCAATTATCGGAGCATCCAGCACCATGATAGGACAACTGTCAGTCTCCTCAATATAACTCCTTTCAAGGAAATCAATAGCTGCCTCTCCGATATCCCAGTTTCCAAGGACTCCGTGTGCAGCACCCAAAGCCATAAACCCGACACCAGAACAGTCGAATTCATGAGCCACTAAGGGGCACATTAGTTCATCAAAATCCGGGTCAGGTGACACCAAGTTTGACAGGCACAAGTCCAGAGCCCATTGGAAGGGACAATCTAGGCAATGAAAAACAGGTTGCACACACGTAAAAAAAGGAAACCGGAAAGACAATCCAAACTTGACGCTTAGTACCGCCAGTGGTAAGGTGCCGTAGAAATCAAGCATCCGGCTACGAAGATGGAGCAAGCGCAGCATTCTGTCTTGCAACTCCCGGTGTGCAGCCATATCGAAGTGCGCAAATCAACAAGAGGATCCCAGCCACCAAAGCGAGGAGCAAGGGGAACCCTCCGAAGACACTTGAAAAAATCGAATGTAAAAATGCGGGGATCACACCAAAAACAGTCTGGAAAGATGTCACAAGGCCGGAGCCCACAATTTTAAAAAAATGAACAAGGCCAGTCGTAGACGATGCATTAAAGATAGTTTGAATCAAGGTTCCAAAATGGAGGGGGAGGTCGGTATTTAAAAGAGCTTGTACCTCAGTGCGTGTGTTTGCAACATTAAGAAGAAATGTTTCACGGGATGAAGTCAACGCAACCTCTTTTTTAGACAAAAGAGCCCTTATTCTGCTCATCCTATTGAACTCTGCGTTCAAGGTTGGAATCGCTGGCCAGATGGATATGTCGAGTCGGCCTTGCGGGGGCGGAAAAGGACGTTATTACAGCAAACTACTTTTTGTGAAACAGTCACTATGTAAGGAATACCCACTAGCATCCCACAGCAAGCTTCACTATCTAAAAGCAAATAACTACCGTTAGCAAGCAGCTTAAAAGAAGACGTTATAACTGGCATTGGAATCCCCTTTAGGACACAAGCTAAATTAGGAGCGTGTATATTGCAAGCGCCATGTAATTGTATATGTCTGCAAACAACAGAGTGATCAGGAGATGAATTGCATTCTTCACCTTTTAAGTACACTTCCTTGCCATCCCTCACGCATCTGTAAGTGAACGGAAGTGACCAAACTTCATGCAGAAACGCATCACCAAGTTGTTCATATCTGCCGATAGCATAGTGTTCCATGCATGAACTAAACTTGAACAAACTGAACGGTAAAGTTACTAATCCGTGAATTAACCACACGGCTGAATTTAACTCAGCTACAGAAAAAGGTAAAGGTTCTAATTTTTCAATGTGCAGCAATGCATAAGTTGCATCTTTCATGGACATGAACTGCTGTTTTTCTGTCAAATTAAACGGAAGGAACAATGATGAAATATTCATGTAATCCCAAGGGACTTTCCCTGCCTTTAACGTTTGCAATGTCCATGCAAACTGCATAATTGAACGCAACTGATTTTGACCATGATACAACACAGATACATCATCTTGCACAATGTCTACGACAGAAGAAACAATATTATCTAATGTATAAATTCTAGAAGACAACGTATTAATACTATTATCTATCACAGCCAATACTTTTTCCATATTGGCCTGGTCAATAGCACGTAATCTAGAAGCAGCCTCAATTTGCGACAATTTCCAGATTTCATTGTAAATAGCATAAGCCCATCGTTTAGACCTGCCATTTGCAGGACCCTTAATAAAATCATTTAAATCTATTTTGTCATTTAAGCGTGATAAATGAAGCTTAACTGAAGTTAACGTGGAATGTTGCAGCCATGACTGACATAATTTACCTACAGAGTAGGTAGTCACTGTGTGTGAAGATGTAAAACGAGGGTCAACCCTAAGTTGTGTATATCCTGGAGCCAAATCCAGAAACCGACGTTGACAGGAATCTGAGCTCGTTTGCCATATCAACCAACCCTCAGGATTCAATGTCGAAATATTGAAGGTGCCATTGGAAACAAGCGACTGCAACATAGGAAGGGACAGATCTGAGTGATTTTCCCAACCAGGATAAGCACCCAGATCAGGGATCGAGGGGGTGATTAATTTCTTAGATATAGCCAATCCAAAACAGGTGGTCTGAAAAATAGATGAATTTAAAAATAAGATATGGTTTGGGATAAGACAGGCACGATGCAAAGCTTCTGTGCCTTGTACTTGCCACGGTTTAGTTCCCAAACCGATTTAAGATCGACAGTAGCTTTCCACACGTCATAACCTCCAATAGCCAATTCCTCCATAAAGGATTTGGAATATAATAATTTAGTGTGTGTCAGTCTGACCTTAGAAGTGGGTTCCACCGCCACCTTAAAATAAAAAGACTCAGGGTTTGACACACTAAAATCCGAAAAGTATGTGAATTTTTTCAATAAAGTGGCAGAGCTGCCGGGCATAGGGACAGGACAATGTTCCCATTGTGTGAAATTTACAAAATTTCTAAAAGTATTTGCTCTGTGTAGGAAATGTGTGCCATAATGTTGAAAACAAAACTGCTCATCATAGTTTGCAGTATTTAAATACAGATCTTCAGCATCAAATGCAGCATAATATTTCAAATCTGAAAACAGTGCTTCTATTGCTTGTACATCCCAATCATCTGAGCGGATGTTTTGTTTAACTACATCACCCATAGAAACACGAAAAACAGTTGGCACATTAATAACTTCGGTGGGACCATGAATTTGAAAGTTCACCGCATCCCAAGCAATCCCATCACGTACAGGCCAGGCGGTGATGTTCACAAACGTCTGGTCTCTTTTCATGATGTGTGATGAGGAATGGGGGGCCAAAGTTCCATCAATTAACTGAATTGTAGAACGCTCATTCAGGTAGTGTCCATTGATAAGTCTAAAAAACACTACCACAAAGCCAATTGTCATGAATAAAAAAATACAAATTAGCACCAACCAGATGTAAGTCCAAGGTGCAACCTAAAAATGTCTCTTGAACCAGGCAAAAATTTTAGAAATTTTGGAAGGGACAGTGGAAGTCAATGATTCAGTTTCAAAGGAAGAATGTGACTGGGTAAGTGTTGTTGTATTTAATAGGGGCAAAGCGACTTCTGTAGGATAAGCATACTCCGGATCAACAGGCAAACCACCAGCAGAGGGTAGCACAGGCAGGTCTGAAACCGTATGCATCTCAATGGAAACCTCAGGCACGATGATAGAGGGTGGCAACACAACAGAGTTTCTCAGCATTGAAGGGCAGGAAACTGAAGGTGTCATACTATGGAGAATCGGCCACCCTGTGTAGCTTGACATTTTCAATTGAAATGTACCTTTTTTCTTTGCGACCAGGAAGTGGTGGTAAAACAACTGTACGTGTACCCAATACTCCAAGCACCGGGACTGGTGCACGATAAGAGGGGCCAAACTCCTTCTTGTTCTCCACCTTCTCACTGACCAGATCACCAACTCGAGGCAGCCAGCCGACCACCGGAATCAGGAGCGCTTCTTCAGATGTAGAGGGCACGTGTTCCTTTGCTAGAGTGTCTCTTGCTTCCTGTAGATTCTGTAATGCAGCACAGTGGTCATCGAGGTCAAAAGGCGCGGCAGCTGCCGCCATGTCTAGACCATCAAGGTCCGGAACAAACATTCTCACTTCAAAGAGCATCATGTACGGGGTCCGCCCACCCAGAGACCTTCTAGGGAGATTATTAAGTGCACGTTGGACGTCATACAAGTGGGCAAGCCAGTTCCGGCCTGTACCTAACACCTTGGCTGTCAACGATTGCTTTAGGTCACGGTTCATCCGTTCCACAACACTATTGCCCTCAGGCCGGTATGGAGACGAAAATTTGACTTGGACCCCCAAACTTCTCATAGCCTCTTTGTAAGCCTTAGAGGCGAACGCCGGGCCCTGATCAGAGTGAAGGGTACCACACGCAAAACTCCCTATAAAGACACACAATGCTTTGATGACAGTCCTGGCATCAGCACTCCTTTGTGGCCACACCCACAGAAAACGTGTGCACGAATCTACTGCAACCAATATGTACTTGTACGCAGTATCAGAGGTAAAAGGACCGCAGTGATCTAAATAAACACACGCTAGTGGTTGATTAGATATATGCAGCTACGTTGGAGGTGGACGCGCAACAGAAGAAGGTTTGATCTGCTGGCAAATATCACAATTAAGTACATAAGCCCGCGCTTGTTTATACAAACCGTACCACCAGTAACGTTGCTGCAAAAGAGAGACAGTTGCTGACACTCCAGCATGCGCTGACGCAACTCCTTCGTGGGCAGCTGTTATCAAATTTGGCCTGCAGTCCGCGTTGGGAATCAATCTATCACCAACGTCGTTAATCCTCACTAATGGGACGTTATCAGGACTTAAGTGATAATGGTATCGAGAAGGGAAACCTCTGGAAGTTAGTCCCTGTCTCAGTTGCAGCAATAGCTGCTAAGATGTCTGCATCTATCTTAGATTTTGATCTTGTAACTGCTGCTACTAAATATGTCGCCACTGCTGTTTTAGCTGCCTCGTCAGCCAAACTGTTACCGACAGCATGGACACCAACTCGTTGGTGACCAAGAGTGTGAATTACATCCACAAGCGGCAGACTCCCTTTGAGTTCTGACACTCGAGCCCAAATCGTTTTATGCTTTACTGAGCAACCTTTGGAGTCACGAAAACCATTCATAATCCAAAAAAGTATATTGTCGTTGTAAGATTGAACACAGTAGTAAGAGTCACTCACTATAAGAGTAGTGACTCTGTGATCAGCAAACTCAAGTGCAAGCACCAGAGCACGAAGCTCCGCCAGTTGCGCGGTACAATCACCCAATGACTGCGTATGCACTGCATCAGATTTGAACTCTCCATTCACGAAATTACCGACTACAATTGCGCAAGCCGCTGAATAAGCGTGCCTTGATCCAGTTGCGGGTTGCGCCGACCCGTCAGTGTATATGACACAATGGTATTCCTCGATAGGGCGCAATGACTGTGGAGCTGGATGAACGAATTCATACTCCAAACTCTCTTGAGTCTGCAACGCCGCGTCAAAGATGTATTCGACGTCAGGCGAAGCTAAGGAGGTCGCCCATTGTATCCACCTTGGATGCAAAGCCTTAGAATTTGGTACACTAGCTTTAGTGACTGCTTCAAGAGCAGGAAACGGTGTTACCACCAGCATGCGCTTTCCTTGTGATAGCGCTCGTTCTTTCAGGATCGCCATCTGAACTGCTGTCAAGACTTTTTCAACAGTGGAAAATCGCAGCTCAGCCGAAGTGTACAGATGAGATTTGTAAGCAATGGGGACTGTGTCACCCTCATTGAACGTTAAGTACGTGAAACCTTCCGCGCCTGGAACAATTCTAATGATCAGGTTGGTGTGGTTGTCACGAGTTTTTAGATATTTAGCTGTAAGAAGATCAGTTTGCAAAGTATATAATGCCAACGAGTGCTCTGGCAGCCAGCAAGATCTGGTATAAGTTGGTTGTATCAAGGCATAAAGTGTCTTGATACGCTGGGCATAATCAGGAATGTAGGATCGACCGAAATTCAGAAAACCCAGCAAGGATTGTGGTTTTTTCAGTGTCGTAGGGATACGAAGGTTTGCGCATTTCTCAAGGAACTGCGGTGCCAAGCCTCGACCTTCATTATTGAGTTCGTACCCCAAGAACAACACTGTAAATTCAGCAATGTGCGACTTCTTAAAGTTAAACTTGTAACCGAAGTCTGCAAACATAGTCACTATGTTATCCACACGAGCAAGGTGTGGAAGCAACTCGTCGTCTGTCAGATAGATGTCGTCGACATACGAGTATGCCTCTGGGTCTACCAACTCCAAGAGAGAGACCACGCGAGCGGCAAAAACTCCAGGGCTGTTTTTATAGCCCATCGGGAGCCTCTTGAACAATTTTTGTTTGCCACCCGAGGTGAATGCTGTCCACTCATAACTAAGAGGGGCCAGATTATGGCAATAAAAGCCATTGGATAAGTCGAGCGTAGTTTTGAAACGTTTTCTCACAAGACTATCTACGAGAGCCGAACTATGTGTATTTTGTACCGCACACGTCCGGCAATGTGAGTTTAAATGCCGGTAATCCAAAACTAGGCGGTACGACCCGTCAGGCTTCGTTACAGTGAATAAAGGATTATTCATGGGTGACACACATGTCTCAATCACTCCTTGATATTCCAATTGTTCAAGGGTGGACGCGACGTGACGTCTAGCCTCGCGACGCATGGGATATTGGGGTTGAGGCTGGGGATCGGATCGCAACGGAATCTCGTGATTGGGAGAACATTTATCCCAACCAACCTGATTACGATATAACGCAGGCGCAAGCACCTGCGCCCACTCCCCGGCCAACCTAGTAGACTCCTCCGTGGGCACTGCTTGCCCAAAGGAAGGAAGAATAACTTCCTCTCCCCTTGGGGCGTCCAAAATGAAAGCCGGAGGCCAATCTTTCTCCGCCAAAAGAATATCATATGTGGTGGTAAGATTATCCCAAAAAACCACTTTAATTTTGCGTTGTATGTCACCCTCAATATTAAGGACTATTTCAAATAATCTTTCCGGGGGGGCTACGCGAGTATCAGCAGTTTCAACTGTCCCATAAATGTCAGTTGCTGTCGCCTCCAGAAACGGACGCAATGCTTCCCGCACTACTGTAACCTCCGCTGCGCTGTCTAGCAGCGTTAGTGCCCATGTCAGGTTCCGAAGCTGTGTCCTGACCATCTGAGGCATATCTCGCTGAGATAGCAGCAACTTTCTTTTTCTGAAACGGTGGACGTGGTCTGGCAGCGTCTTCCTGCTTGCCTTTACCGTCAGTCTGGCGGGGCTGGTCTCGAACTTGAGTGCCCCTTCCTCTTCCACGCTCTCCACCACCAGAGTGCGAAGTCGATGTTTCCTGTGAAGAACGAGGAGAGCGTTGTTCAGAAACCTGAAACCTATCAGGTGACTTAATACAAGTACGATCGCGCAAATCATAAGTGCGTTCACTATACGACTGAACTGGTGAGGCAGGACGAGAAACCTGTTTCTGTTGCTGCTTCTCTTGTTTTTTGGCTCGCCAACTTTGTTTAGGAAAGTTGGGCTTTTCGTCTTTTGTAGACAAACTCACCTTAGTTTGTTGCACTACATCTGGAATTTTGATGGTGGGTTTCACACCTAAGGCACTACGTCCAACCATCCTATAGGCTTTCGCAAAAAATTTTGCGAACTGCCTAGGCTTATCGGCATCGGCCACAAGCTCCAGCATATTACCAACTTGGAACTGCATGGCATCTCCTTTGAGGTTGCCCATTACCATGGAACAAACCACATCGAAACTGTCGACAAGCCTCATTCCCAACTCAATAGCTGCCTCCGCACCATGACTTTCCTGAACTTTCTTGATGACGGAGGGTAGTACAGCCATAGACGGAGTGCCGTAGCACTTCGAATATGTCGCAGCAAAGACCTTGCCCCAATTGTCACAATCAACAAGTTCAAGGACCAGGTCTTTCGGCAAAGTAATGGTGAGTATCCTGTGTTTATCCACAGGTGTAGTGTTTGGAAACACGACTTCTAATTGATCAAATTTCTCCGCAAGCCAGTAAGGAAATTCATCCTTACTGAGGGGGCGCTTGCCGACAACCGCGTTAACCATAACAGGGCTAATCACCACCGCGTGATGGTGATCCGCCCCGTGTCCAGCAGCCGCAGGTGCTCCCACCTGAACTGTGCGTGACACATACTGCACTTAAGCCCTATGGACCGTGATCAGGGCTGTGTGTAGTGTTCGTAAATCACCCACTCCCACCGTTAGGTAGCGTGGGTGTGGAGCATATCCGGCCAGTACCGGCCATGTAGCCCCTGCAATTGACAACGGGCCCATTCTCGCTGATACAACCTCATGGGGGAGGGCGCCATTAAACCAAATTGTATGCTGCCAGGCAGAAATAGGAATTTCCAGAGTCCGATATGGGGCATAAGCCGCAGGAACAGCCGAGGCTGTATATTCGTGGAACAAATTATCGTCCGTATCCACCTCCGCAAAGGTCACCCATGAGTAAAACAACTCATATGAGTAGGTGGTATCAGCACTGACCACAAAGACTACGGACATCCCGTCATCAGGTACCCCATACGCCCTCAAATGAGCGCGCAGAGGAACCCTACTATGAGCGGGAATATTAACCGCCATAAGGACTCCTTAGAGAGTAACAACGATATTCACAGTAGCACTTGGGCTCAAAAATTATAACCTTTTTAATTTTCAAGCTTGATAGAACCTTTAGTCTAAACCTAGGTAGGTTAAACCGTCACTCAAGTTTTCCGGAAACGAGAGTGAGGGTAGTTGTGGACTAAAACTAGCACTACTAAAGCGTCTCAGACGTTAAGACCAAACGTTAGGTGCGCCATGTTGCAGGGATTCTGCTTTTGCACAGAACTATGCGCAGGAGACCAGGACCTCAGAGAATTGTGGTGTACCAGAAAACTCCCCTCAGAACCCAGAACCCCTTATCCGACTAGCTTAGTATCTCATTCGTTAACCTAGATCTAGCTAGGTGGTCCCAATGTATAGACACACCAGAACATTGACTTAGATATTTCTCAGGAGTGGTGGGAATCCGAAATACCTGTTCGTACTTATTTGTTAGTCCACAACATAATAATACAGACACGGTAAAGTTTGAAGAGTTTATTTTATAAACCTCGCGTCCTAAGATGCAGTACTTTGGCTAACACTAGCAGACTAACAATACAGATCAGAATCATTAGCATTATTACAATACCATATAGAATGAAAGGAGCAATCATACTATTAATGACAGCGGTATACGGCCACACTCCTTTCACTATAATCTAATACATTATTATTATTAGACTATTAGAAGGTCTCTTAGGCTAACAGGGGGGACCCCATACCATATAGATCAGCTTAGTAGAATCACATCAAAGGATCAGCTCTCACAGCATGCATCAGCTCTTCCGTTCGAATGAATGTAAAACCAAACTGTTCTGCAATATTAAAGACGCTTGTCCTTCAAATATTGGCAGCTGTATGCATGATATGTCTAACAAGTGTCTACGATCAATCTAAACACAACACTCTGTACCTTCTAGTGACCCAGACGCATTCTTTGCATGATGTACAGACCAAGGGCACATTTGACGGTTTAAGAATGTGAAACAACAGTTTGTTATCCTGTAAGGCAAAGTCGAGTCAGCATTTCTAAAATGAATAACACATAACAACAGTGTCGTGTGCAGCGCAGCAGAAACGACAAGCTTGCTTGTTAACTATGATCTCGGTTATGCTAACTTAGTGTTGTAAATAGGGCGTGGCTTAATCCATCTCACACCACCACATCTTCAACAGAGCCACCGACACCATAGCACTCATGCTCCACCACACCATCAACCACTCCCTGACGAACGCCTCGTTCCCCGACGAGTGGAAAAATGCCCAGATCAACCCCATTGTCAAAACATTGTGTCATAAGCAGACGACACCCAACTCATTCTCTCCTTATCCAACTAACCCAACACCGCCAGACACAACTTTCAAGAAGGCATGGAAGCCGTCGCCAAATGGATGAAAAGCAGCTGCCTAAAACTCAACACCGACAAAACAGAAGTACTCATCATGGGCCTAAACCCTGATGCCTGGAACGACACCTGGTGGCCCCCGCCCTCGGAAGCCCACCCCCCCATGGACCACGCACGCAACCTTGGAATCATCCTAGACTCCGAGCTCAGAATGGACGGCCTGATCAACTCCATCGCATCCTCCTGCTTCCACACCCTCCGCCTCCTAAGTAAGACCTTCAAATGGATCCCCCTCGAGCACAGAAAGACCGTCACCCATGCCCTCGTCACCAGCAGACTTGACTACGGCAACGCACTCTACGCCAGAATAAACAAAAACCTCACCCGCAAGCTACAAAACATCCAGAACGCCGCCGCAAGACTGGTACTCAACCTGCCAAGACACTACTGGAACTACTACATCTCTCAGCACTTACGTACACTCCACTGGCTCCCCATCAAGGCCAGAATCACCTTCAAGATACTCACCCACACACACAAGGCCCTCCACGACACCGGACCAGCATACCTGAACAACCGACTCAAATTCCACACACCTCGAAGGACCCTACGATAAGCCCAGCTCTCCTACACCGTGGTCCTCTGCACCAGAAAGACCAGATCAGGAGGCCACTCCTTCTCCTTCTTCGCAGCCAGAGCCTGGAACGCCCTTCCACTCCACCTCAGACAGACAACATCGCTCCCCATCTTCATGAGAAACCTCAAGACCTGGCTCTTCGACAGACCCCCTCCTTGATGTACTGGAACTTGCATCCCCCCAGCGCCTTGAGACCCTTACAGGTGAGTAGTCGTGCTTAACAAACGCTGATTGATTGATTATCCCTGGGGGGCATGTTGTGGGAACTATGAGTCATGTAATTGCAACATCTAGGCAGGAGTGCTAATAGTTTGTTTAGGAGACAGTACCATCCCTGGCAGGAGGTTGACCTTTAGCAAAAGTTAGCCCTTCATCACGTCCCAATAATCTTGGGGGCAATCAGACTCACCCTGGAAACCAAGTCACGGGTTCTGATACTCCCAGACACTCTGAAACACCGGTACCACCTAAAGGACCAAAAGGTGGGGCTGTTGAGAGGCTTCCCTTGGGAAAGGGGTGGGGTCACATAGTAAAAATAGAAATAATGGTACCACCACTGCTTTTGTTTCCCTGAATCTCCCGCCTCTGCCTCGGCCCCCTATGTTGTAGTACTTACTGGAGTCTCAACATTAAAAGATGGTGCCAGGGAATATTATTAAACCTTAGGGAAAAGTGACCCACAGGCTGTCACTTCTGGGCACTCAAGGACATTATATTGAAAATAGCCTTATAATGGCTAGGAGGGTTGATTGGGTGGGGCCATCACCCAAAAATTGTGCGGTGGATTGTGTTGTAATTAATTTTGACTGTCAGGACGCTGTACCCGCTGTTTTGAATCTCGTCAGCCTGATGGCTAGTGTTTCGGCTATTCAGGCTCTACCACTGAGCTATTTTTATTGCCTGACTATTGCCCCAACCTTGTTACGGCCCACTTTGAATTCTAAGTGTTACCAGAACACTAACATGACACAATATGAAGTCAATGAGTTTGTTTTAAAAACAACAAACAGGTTTGAGGTTTTGGGGATGAATGCACAAGATTGACTCACGCTTCATTGTATTTCTGTGATAGAAACTTCCGGAATTCGCAGAAATCCACAAAATTCCAACCGGGATCAATGGGAGTCCCCTAGCAAGGGCTCCAAGTGACATGTGTTTGATGTGTTCCTGTTGCGGGCACTAAGCCCAGCCAAACAAGTGGTGCAGCATTTTTAGTCGCACAAGTGGTGCAATGCTGGCTAGAAGGAATTTTGTGGATTCTGAAATTTCCATCACAAAAATGTGAGGAAAATGAGTGATTTCCTGCAAAGTTTGAGGTTTGCAGAAGATTGTGGGTAAGGAAACCTTATGGAATCCATGCAAGACACACCACCCTGGAATCCCCAGGTTGTCTAGTTTTCAACAATGTTTGTGATTTGGAGATTTGCATGGGTGGCGCTACAGCATGGCTCCAAATACTGCAGCTACCCCTATTGCTTATATATCACAGTAGCTCCGTAGGACCATGTTGTACCTGCTGCTCAGCCAGTGTGAGTGTGGTGTGGAATGTTGGTGCTTGATGACGCTGTGGAATGTTGGATGAGTGAGGCAGGCAGTTGGAGTATGGGCTGAGCAGCAGGAAGGCTGCTCCTGGTGGGGATCTTTGTACAATTTACCTTGAGCCTACTACTTGAATAAATACCATCTTAATTTACCCTGGAACTGGATCTTCATTTTTTTGACAACATTTTGGCGACGATTTTACTGAAAAGACCCTGCGTTTGCTACCTGAATGGACCAGAACTATAAAGCATAAAGTAACTGGAAACTGAAGAAGCAGAACTCGAAGAAGCTCCTCTTGTTTTTAAGTTTGGCGTGTACAGCAAGCTGGCAGCCCTGAACCCCACCAGTGACCTCAAGACTGGTTGGCCCCAACCCGGGCATGCCAGTTCCTGCTGTGTCTTCCTAGTCTTGTTTGGAGTGGAGCTGTGGTGTAGAATGGGGCTGTGGTGTTTCAAGAAGCTCCTCATTTGACCATCTACCGGTCTGCCGCAGCCTTTATTTGGGACATCCTGTTGTGGTTTCTCCAGATGTGTCACTGTCATGACTTGTGTTGTGCCTTCCGCACTGTGTGTCAATTTGGGCCACTGCGCTGTGTTCGGCGTGCTGCCTGCTGACTTTCCCATGTTCTGTGCCAAGAGGAGCGACTAGTGGGAGGTGTCCCATGCAACTGGGCAGAGGGATTCCCGGTGTCCATGTTCAGTGTTGCGGTTGGGAACTGGAGTCCCCTGTGTCTCTGTCAAGAGGAGCAACATGTGAGGGTAGTCCTCGGAGTCCTTGTCGCAATGAGCGTCGAGTGAGGGGAGTCTCCACAGTCCCTGTTTGGTGGGCAGAGGAGGCCCTCTGTGTCTGTGCCAAGTGGAGCTACAGGTGTGAGGAGTCCCCGTAGTTCGTGTCACGAGCGGCATTGGTGAAGAGGAGTTTCAACCCACCTACGTGTTTCCACCAACTAGCTGTCTTTTGGGGATTGTTGTGGTGTTTTGTGCTACTGTGGTATCTGTTTTACACCCTGACTAGACTGTTGTTTGCTGCGCCCGTTTTTAAAAAAACCTTTAAATCTGTTGACTCACATGTCTTCAACTGCCTCTCCCCGTCCGTTGTCTCCAGCGCAAGCCTGGGCTTCGGCGGCTTGCCGAGTGTTCTACAGCTTCTACATTGTGCAGCTTGTGCATGCCTGTAGCCACCCGGGATGCTCCCTGCGAACGTGCTGCCTACATGACCCCATTTTGTCTTTCTTAAGCGGACAGGCATTTCTTCTTTGCATTCTTGCGTTTTTGGCACAGCCTCAGAAATCTGGTGGAAGCTGCTCTTCTATTTGTGTTGCCTAAGTACTCCCGTTCTCTTTCTTTTTGCTGTTGAGCATTATTTTATGGTGGTCTGGTCGGAGCAACACCCTCGCTTCTGGAGAAAGACTGCTGCATCCGTTTGGGATAGTGACTAATTTACTCCACTTCTGTGTCTTTGTCTCGGCACACCCCAAGAATGCTGGCACCACTAACTTTGACTTTGCGAATCCATTTTTATCACAACATCCTTGCTTGTTAGTTTTTGGGGTTTTGTTGTTGGAAACAATTTTTGAATATGTAAACTTGATAGATGGGGTGTTCCAAAAAACAATATTTATTTCATGGTTGTGATACTTTGCTCAAAATGTTTTATTTCAGGGAACGGGTGGATCTCTTGCTTGCACAATTTATGGTGCTGTGTTTTTGGATGTTTACAACTATATTGTTTTTAGAATACTTGTGTGTGTGGGTTGACTTTTGATCTAAACTCTCACTAGGTTACCACGCTTCTGAGGTTGTGGGGTAGTGTGTTAATTCTTCCTGTTGGCGCAGTGTGTGAGATTACTTTGGTTGTTAAGTCACTCTGTGTTACCACCATGGCGGGTTGTGGGGTTGGTGCTTCCCTCTCTGTGGGTGGTATGCGTGTGTGAAGGATTTTTGGTGTTTCGCCTCGCTGGTCTCCCAAGACTTTTGGAGGTATGGGTTCATTTGGTAATTCACCCTGTTGGTGGTGTGTGGGAGTTGACTGTTGGTGTTAGGTCACTCTGGGTTACCACCTGAGTATGTATTTGTGAGTTGATTTTCACGCATTTAGTCACTCTGGTTTATCTCCTTGTTGTTGTTGTGAGACTGTTGGGTGTGTGTGGACGATAAGGCTCTTTGTTGCAGAGCTTTTCTGGCCTACCACCATTTTTTGTGGTTGTGGGTTGACATAGGTTGGTCACCCTTGTGGGCGTTGTGTTGGAGTTTACTTGTTTTTGAGTCACTAGTGTCTACCACCTTAGTGTGGTTGGTAGGTGAATTTTGCTTCACCCTTAGCTTTGGCGTTGTTGCTGAGGATTTTCTGTATGCCTGTTCTGTTTATCCTTCCTCCCTTTCAGCTTGGGGGGTTTTCTCACGTTATGTATTTGTTTTGCTCTGGCTCTGGTTTTGTTGTCTCCTGCACCATTGTAGTTTGGTTCCCTTTGTGCTCACGCTCATTTTCGGTCTGGTCAGCTGTTGAGTTTGTGGCATTAGGGGTTTGGTTTGTTGTGCGCGGGGTTGTTGCTTGCTCTTGCTAGTGTGTTTGGTTTTGTGTGGTAAGGTGGAAGGTATTTCTGGTTTGTGTGGAAGGAGAGTGGATGTGTGTAGGTGTTGTCTTTCTGTTTGAAGACCTGTTTGAAGACCTTTCATGATTGCATTGCCTTATGTTGTCATTTATGCTATTTATCACTTTCTACTATGCATTTCTGCATTTTCGATGTTGACCTGTAAGCTTATTGTACTGTGTTTTCCTTGTTTTCATCTTAACTGGATTGCCCTCAACTATCTTCAGGTTTTTGCAATGGTACCTTTCCAGATTCATGTGCATGTTATTTTTACCAATGTGTGCTTTTTCCTTGGACCATTGCATTGTGTTTTTTTGTTCACTCTGAGGAAATGAGAAGTGTTGTACCTGCTGCTCAGCCAGTGTAAGTGTGGTGTGGAATGTTGGTGCGTGATGATGCTGTGGAATGTTGGATGAGTGAGGCTGGCAGTTGGAGTATGGGCTGAGCAGCAGGAAGGCTGCTCCTGGTGGGGCTCTTTGTACCTTTTACCTTGAACCTACTACTTGAATAAATACCGGATCTTCGTTTTGTACAACAGACCATTTGTGTCGTGGTCTCATGTCGTGGTCTCATTGGCCACCCACACAATGGGGTACCGTTCTTATCAGGGAACTCAAGGGCATATTTACAAGCTCCTATCGCCATCACAACATTACTTTCAGTGACATGATGGCGATAGGGGCCTCGCCTTATTTACAAGGCAGCATTAAGCCACTTACCGTGGCTTAACGCAGCCTTGTAAATAAGGCCTCCTTTCATGCTAAGCTTAGCATGAAACGGAAGGGCAATGGATGTTGCAGTGGGCGTTCAACCGCAACACCCATTGATTCTGACGCTGCCTCCTATTTACAAGGGAGGCGTAAATAGGAGGCAGCGCCGCAATTAGGACCAGGGAAAACCTGGTCATACCCTGGCGCAATGAGGAGAAATGTGTGCTTTGTGCAGCACACATGAAAACAGCATGAGTTTGAGATGCTGTCTTTCTCTCTAATACAAAATTATCAGATCTGTGGCCCAGTGGATGATGCAGTGCTGGAGCATGAATGTTGGAAACCATCCTGAGAGAAACCTTACCTATTCCACAGGGAATCCATCTTGAGTGAATTATAAACTGCACTGACATTAATACAAACTACACAGGTATATTAGTTTAGCGTAGTAAATAAAACGACACAGAGAAATGCCCCACACTCCCTCTTGGGTGTCTGACTGTGCTACAGGCATCGTATGGCACCAGAGGAGCTGATTTGTCCCTGGAGCTCCCTGCATGCATGGTCCCCTGACATGTCTGCCAATGGACAGACCCTTTTTGACCACTTACAATGACTCCCAATGTTGTTAACGTGCTGACCCCTAACCTGCATCTGTCCACAGCTTCCACCAGACCCTGCATAGGTGCAAGCATCAGCCACAGTGGAGACACGGCACAAGAGCGTTATGCACACGGTGGCCCCCACCTTCGCCCAGATCAGACTCTCAACTAAGAACTCGGAAAAATAAATACCGCACTTCAGAAAGTCAACAGGTCCCATGTGACTACTTGAGAGAAACGTGTGAAGAGGCATTATTATGTAGAGATGAATTAAGCACTTACTAACCAGTTGACAAAAGCTATCAACAGTGATTTAAGCAGTTCTTGGCCAATTACTGGAAAGATGAAACTACTACTGTGAACAGGCATGATTATCCACGACTGTAATCACGACTCTGATGCTAGCAAGGATTGTGACCAAACTCAGTCAAAGCAACAAAGAGCTTATCCAGGATGCAATGGTGTAACGCCGGCCCCAACAGCCCCTGTGGTGCAGGGGACCCCACCCATCATGGGCCCTCAATTCAGACAAGGCCTATTTAATAGATCTGAGACATGGGAGTCGCAGAGCCAGCTCACTGCATGCTGCATGGGGTGCTCATTAACATGCATTATGCCTCTGCAAATGTCTAGGCCTTTAGTAAGGCCCCAAAAGCAGTGTGGTAGTTGCAGTCCTTGCATTTTTCATTTCTTTTTCGATCTGCAAATATCTACTTATTGAGAAGAGAACTATCATCGTACAGTGGGAATTGTGATCTCATGTCACTTTTTTGCTTTATGGCGTAGTACTTTTTACCAATAGTAGGGCAAAGTAGGGCTTTCTTAATGTGCGTGCCCTTTTGAACCATTCTTGGAACGTCATCATTCAGTAGTGTATGTTGTTTTGTATTTTTGGGCTGTGTATAGTTAGTAGAAACGTTCTTGAGTGGGTAGTTTATAGTTGTTTTGTGCAGAGTAGTGTGGAAGTCAAATACGTT
Source organism: Triturus cristatus (assembly GCF_964204655.1). Classification (NCBI taxonomy): domain Eukaryota; kingdom Metazoa; phylum Chordata; class Amphibia; order Caudata; family Salamandridae; genus Triturus; species Triturus cristatus. The sequence continues at coordinate 1,284,065,244 of NC_140585.1, forward strand.
TGAGCTAGGTAAAGATTTATACAGCTTCCTTATGTGTAATTATGGGCGTCTGAAAGGAAGTTCCCTTTTTTTCGTTCAGTTTGGGTGGTTGTTATCAGCATTCGGTCAATGCAAAGTTGTTTTCTAGATCTGCATTACAAAGTAGGTAAATACATGTGATACGGTGTGGTGTGGGGGGGTGCAAAATCATGGGTGTGGTTTGTGGGAGACTATATGACTTTAGTGCTGTGCTGTGCGTTAGAGCATCTTAGGGGTCTGTCTGGTGTGTGCGTTTTGAACAACGTCGATTATGGTGGGCATGAGTGTGTAGTGAAATTGCTGGTTGGAAAGTGCTGGTAGGTAGACAATTAAAAATAGCTATGGCATATTGGAAGTGCATTTGATGCATGTGATAAGGACTGTCTACAAAGTGCCGACAAGGTGGTTGTGCGGTATATCTTGTGTTTGTTCGATGTGTGCATCCTAGAAATAGCCTAACTGTTCTCCAAACCAGAAAAGTGTTTTGTGCACATTTGATGTATTTTTAAGCTGGGCTTATGAAGATAAGTAATCCAACAGGTGAGAATCAAGGCAGTCAGGATACGGATACAATGTGTAACAGTTTTTACATTAAAAAAAATAATAATCTTCGCATATAATTTTTATGGAATATTATGAGTGCTTTCTAGCAGACTGGTGAAGTTAGAACAGGTATAGAACCCACTTTTCGTTTTATTGCACATCGCAGGAAAATCTGATTTGTATTGGCAGTGAACAGGTTCCAGTGGATTACTGTAACCTACAGATATAGTTTAAATGTACATGGATAAATACAAAATAAATAATAACAATTTAAAGAAAGGAAAGAGAAAGCACTAGGCCTACTCACACAAGTGAGGTACCATTTTTATCAGAAGATGTGTCAAAGCATAGAATAGTAGAACGTTTCTTATTACCAATTGAATTTTGCTGCATTTATGCCTTCCAAATGTACACCAGTGTGTAAGAAAGGAGAAATTTTGAAAAATACTCTCTAAATCATATGATAGTATGGGTACCCACAAATTCAGAAATGTCCAAATAACTACTACTCCTAAACTCAATATCTTGAGCCCATTTCAGATGTGCATGGGTTTCCCTGATTCCCATTTTTCACTCTACATATGTCACCATATGAATTAATCCATACTCGGTACACAATGAAAAACCATTCGACAATGCAGCTTAGTTGTTTTCTTTGGGTACCTTTGGTTCTTGGAAAACCTACAAACCCTAAATATTCCCTCAACTAGACGGGTCTAGTGGACATAATGGTTTATAACTTTTGTAATTCGGCCATCGTGGCAAAAAGTTACAGATGAAATCAGCACAAATTGCTGTTTCTTCCAGCTCATTTTCAATATTTCTTTATTTCAACAATAAGTTTCTTTGGCAAAAACCTTAAGGGATCTACACATATGACTCCTTGCTAAATTCAGATTTGTGTCTACTTTTCAGAAATCTATAGCTTTTCTGGATCACCCTTGGGTTTTACACTGGTTTCCACCACAAACTGGAACTGGAAGTAGGTTGAGAGCACATAAATTGGAAAAATGGGTAACCTCTTTGAAAAATGCCAAACCTGTAGTTTTTATTCAACTCTATATGTCCCTGAAAGCTGGGAAGATGTCGACTTAAGCACAGCAAACCGTTTGTTGATGCCACTTTTAGGGGGAAAAGTAGATACTTTTATTCAGAGCACTTTGTTTCCAATTTTTCCCACAAACTCCAAATGTAGCTATATGTTGTCTATTTTCTTGGTCCCCTCCAGTGGAGTCCAGAAACCTTGGTTACTTTTAGAATCCCCAGGATTATCAGAAGACATGTGGGTGCATAGAATAGTAGAACATTTGTTATTACCAATTGGATTTCGCTGTATTTGTGCCTTCCATATATAAGCCAGTGTGTAATAAAAAATACATTTTGCAAAATACCCTCTAAATCATATGCTAGTACTGGTCCCCGCAAATTCAGAGATGTACAAATAACTACTGCTACTAAACTCCATATCTTGTACCCATTTCAGAAATACATCGTTTTCCTTGATGCCCATTTTTCACTCTACATATTTGATCATATGAAATGGTATACATTCGGTACACAATGAAAACCACTGAACGATGCAGCTCAGTTTGTTCTGGGTACCTTGGGTTCTTGAAAAACCTACAAACCTTATATATTCCCTCAACTAGAAGGGTCTAGTAGATATAATGGTTTATTGCTTTTGTAAATCGTCCATCGTGACAAAAGGTTGCAAATAAAAATGTCTAAAATATCCATGTTTTCCTACTCCCACCAGCCCTGGCCTTAAGGTGCACTTCTTCTTCGGTAAAAGCACATGAATCAGAAAAATGCAGTCACTCACAATGCAAGAGAGCCATTGCCTAAAGTTGGCAGACCCATTGCCCATGCTGTATGCTGTGGTGGGCGGGAGCAAAATGTGCCTGACTAAAGGATGACCAAGGCTGACTCAATACCCCACCATGTATTTATGTTGGAAATTTTAATTAATTACATTTTTTTAATACATGAGGCTGACATGACAGCTAAAGCTGTCTCTAGGAAAGACCTACAAATTTGGACAAGCAACTACTATGAATGGTGCACAATTATGAAACCCCATTGCATGATTGATATTATGCTTTTTGGTAAAACATGAAATTGATACAAGTGCAAGCCATATTAAGAGTAAGATGTTTTGAGTGTGAGGAAGGACCTCTTTGCCGGAAATGAGCAAGAGTATTAATATATTGTAGCAAGTTCCTTCGTATTTCTTAGTTGTGGTAGGGTTTGGGCTTTAGAAACAGGTTCTGAATGCTTAAATATGGGATACTGATAAAGTCCCTTTGTCTCACCATTTTCCCTTCAAATGATTTTAAGTGGTGAGCTAGATGTCTACTTATGAAATGAGTATTTAAATCAACATTGGCATAGCCAAAAATCATACATTTCTATATTATTAAAGAATGTGTAATCACTAAAGGCACGAGTGGGGGTGAATACATGAATATCTAGATAGATGCATGACTGTTGTTATATGATTAGGTATGTCTTTACAATGGTGAATGCATGTTTGATATTCTGTCCTCTAAGTTCTGTTATGTGGTTCTTTATTTATTTGCAAATATTCTGATCCCTCTCACACACTCCTTTTTTAAGACCCTCAGATTGTTACTGGTCTCTCTGGTATGGGCGGGTGGGCAGGCCAGGGTCTCATGGGAGCTGCTTACACTTCCGTTGACACAGGGTGGTATGGGCGCTCTCGACATGCAGCTGTACACCTTATGCGCTCAGGCTCAGTTCCTTCACCACTGGGTTCACCCAACACCCTTTCAGCTCCACAAGGCTGTGGAAACCGATGCAGTCGCACCTGTCCCCATACATGTGGCGCTGTATCAGCCATATTGCCGCCCTAGAAATGGCATGGATACCCCGGCGACCCTACGCTGGGCATGGGATGAACTGCGCAAGCGGGCGGGCGCTCCCGTATTGTATGCCCCTTCAATACCATTGGCACACAACCCCATGTTACCAAATTTGAAAGATGGCAGTAGCAAACAACTGGCACACAAAATGACCCTCCGCATCTGGATCCTGAAAACACATTTCACTCCCCCCTACAGCAGATGAAGGTCACACGGTACCGTTTGCCAAACTCTTCCTATATCATAAATTGCGTGCTGCCTGCCGCTCCCTCCATGACAGCTTTCCGGCGCCCCCTCCTTCATCACTGTCAGCATAGGAAAACCTGCTGCGCTCCCCCTCACCCCGTAAACTTGTCATACGTATTTACACACAGATGCAAACTTCGGCTCCATTGGTGAAGCCCAAAGTGTTACAGGGTTGGAACTAAGGATCAATGGGCGAACTGTTTTCGCCAACTCACTGAACTGTCCCCAAATTATAGGCTTCGCCTGATTCACTTCAAATTCCTCCATAGATTCTACAGGACGCCCGTAGGTCTACATCGTATGGGGCTAAGAGATGACGATAGCTGCTGGCGCTGCGGGTTTCAACCCGCCTCATTCTTACACATGGCATGGGATTGCCCAAGACTGGCGTCATTCTGGTCCACAATCTTCTCAATGATAAATCAGATCATTGGCACATCTCTAGCTCCCACTCCCCTACTAGGATTGCTGAGCTTTGTTAAAGACACGCAACCTAAGACACGGAAACTACATGCTCTACTTCTCCTGCTTGCAAAACGGCTGGTGGCGGTGCACTGGGGGAGGAAGAAGGTGCCCTCCATTGAGGAATGGATAAGGGACGTCACATACTGCCACTCCCAACTCACCACATTTTGGGAACTGATACCCCCCACCTCCAGACGTAGGGACATTCGGGACCCATTCATCACCTTAGCCCCGGAACGGCAGGGATTGAACGGGGACACATTGATGCACACGAGGTCACCCGTTGGGCCACCGTAACTTGCTACACTAGTCTCTTGATGTAGCTACCCTGAAGAACATGCACGCCATATCAGCCGAGGCTCTAGATTTATAAGCAGAAGTCCCTTAAATGTATATTTCTTGATTGACATCACTAGGAAGTAATGTGGTATACTTGCATGTCTAGCACCCATAATAAAGGCACTTTCTGTACTAGCTTTGCAGTGAACCGTAAATGCGTTTTTTACCCCTGGATATACATTGTCTATGCACTGGCTAGTTTTGTTTGTGTTTATGTATTTTCATATGAAAATGCTAATAAAAATACATTTAAAAAGTTCTATTATGTGGTTTGTTGCCCCTTTGGGAAATAAAAATCATAAGATAATAAACATAATATCATAAAGCAATTACATTGTAGATACACTGAACCTATAGCATACATTCAATGGATTTTGAATAAGTAAAATGGGACATTAACAACCCTTTTACATAAGGAAACAGTAGCTGAAGGGAGTCACTGAGCATTCCATGACAGTGATCTCCTTGACTGCACAGAGTTGCGGCAAAAGTCTGATCATGATGGACATCTGAAATATTTCAAATCAAGACGTGCAGTCCTGTGTTGTGATGGCTCTAATGTCTCACCTCTCCAGAGAGAAGATCGCTGAGTGGCCTTGGAGCAAGCACTGTGATGATTTTTGTGAATCCTTTAGGGTTTTTTGAAGAATGAGGGAGGTTTCATGGCCAACTTGATCACATCCCTTCCGAAAAAAATCCTCTCAGTCTGACCCACTCACAGTTATCTCCCCAGTAATATCAGATAGCTTTACTGTTTGGGTCCTCCTCGTGGACGTGTATTGCTGAGTGTGAAATACACGTCCACGAAGAGAACCCTAGATAAGCACAAGAGAAGCAGGAGAGTCTGAGATGAATGAAGGCTGAAGCTGAGCAATGTAAAATGGAACTGAGGGAGTGTGTTGGGTAAGAAAAGACCTGTGAGCATCAAGGGTTCAGGGGAAGGGAGTCACCTTGGCAAAAGATGAGAGAAGTTCCAGGTTTTAGTCTCAACATCCATTCTTAATGGCAGTTTCCTTCGTATTGCTGCCTTCCCCAGTTGATGCTCACTGGGCTGTATTCCAGGTAAGGATAAACCACGCAGAATTTCCAGGAAATTTCCAAGCTAGCCCCACCTCCAGACCAAGACACAAAAGATGCACTAAATCTGCACAAAGTCAACTACAGAGGCTCACCACACACTGGGTCGCTTTCTTTACCTCTTCCTTTCTCTGGACAGAAATGCCTTTCACTCCCTCTCTCACCAAACACCCTAATATTGTTGAAAGCTGTCTTTAAACTAGCGCATTCGGAGGCGTGGCTCAGATGGCAGCTGAGTAGTAGGTGCCTGCTCGCTGTTCTGGTCCTTCGCCTAGGCCCTGGCCTTCCAGCTACGCACAGCGGGTCCCAGGCGGTGCTCCAGACTCTTCGCTTGGCGGGGGATCACCCTGTGGCAACCTGAGTCCGTGTGCGGAGCAGCAGCGCGGCCATCGGACGTCGGTGCTCGCTGCCCTAAGCCACGGAGAGGGCCGGCCCACCCAGCAGGCAACGAGCGGATGCGGCCTGCAACTGAATCGTGCATCGGGGTGCATCCCCAGAATGGCACTTTGAGGAGGCCGTTCTCCGGCCCGTCAGCAGCGGTGCGCCCTCCCCCCCCTGGGGTGCGAGTCCGGACGGAGGAGGAATAACAGGCCGGCAAGCCCCCGGACTTCAGGAGCGTGCGGAGCAGCACCGGGCCCTGCAGCCTCCGGGAGAGACTGGATTGAAGGCAATGAGAGCAGGTGAGCCTGACACTGGAGGCGATTGGTTTTGCTTACCTCTGGGCCAGGCCCCTCCCCGAGTGAGCCAAGTGGTGCTGCACCTCTCACGTGGGCTCCACAGCGTTGAACGGCAGAGAGCCGCTGGAACTCCCGGGGCGGTGAAAGGGCCTGGACGCTGGGGATAGTGCAGGATTGCAGGCCCACGCGACCTTCTTGGGGGCTCTAGGGGCAGTAACGTCTGGACCACGTTTCCTAGAGGACCCTGACGCTTCAGCTGGCACTTCTCCTTCCTTGCATCGAAGTACCGTCCTCTGACCCGCACTGCTGGGAGACGGACCGGGATCGCTGGGGGAATGGCCGAAATGGGTGCTGCGGCGTGCACCCCAAGTGATGAGAGCGGTGTTGACTGACCCTGCATCAGTGTGCTTGCTCGGCCCGATGGCCTACGTGAGAAGCGACAAACGGCACCGCTGAGCACTCGCCACACGCCGAGGTTGAGAGGCCCCAATGGGTGATTGCAGGCCTCACTGGGAGTGACCTTCGTGACCACAGCTGTGACTATCGTGAGTGGCCCATGGAGAAGCCCCAGGAGCGAATAGATAGGGAGGGCTCACTGGGAAAGATACGATCCTAAGTTTGTCAGACTGCCTGGCCTGGGGGACATAGGAGCTACCAGTGAAGGCCATAACAAACCTGCAGAACCTGATTGGTCCCCTTGCCGGCCCCAGCTGCCCTAGCACCTTTGGCCTATATCTGAGACACTCAATATTAGGACACAAGGGGAAGCGCAGCTGCTTAACAATGGCCACCACCAAATCCAAGAAGGATAGATCGGTGATGGACCTTCTCCTCAAGGCTGGCACTGGAGGGGCTGAAGTGTCATCAACACCGGGGGGCTTCCAGTTGAATGAGACCAGAGCGAAGCGGACGGACCAGTCACCCGTGGTATCCTCAAATCCCTTTTCGCTTCCCTAATGGGGGAATTTCATGCCATGAAAAAAGAGCTGACCTCAGAACTCCGCGAGATACGCAGGGACATGGACTCTGTAGGGGAAAGGGGTGATGCGTTTGAGATGCAGGCCTCGTCGCGGGATGAGGAAATCACTCAACTCCAGCAGGAGGTCCTCCGTCTTCAGGACCAGCAACTGGACCTCCAAACCCACGCGGAGGACCTCGAGAATCGTTCCCGCCGTAATAATATTAGAATCCAGGCGGTTCCTCAGGGAGCAGAGGGGCAGGATATTGAAGCCTTTGTCGAAGAGCTCTTCCGCCATGTCTTGGGGCCACCCCAGAGCCGCAGATCAAACTCGATCTGACTCATCGTGTCGGGCCCAAGAGATCAGCGACTGCCTCCCCTCCAGATATCTTGACGTGTGTCCACGATTTTCAACGTAAAGAGGGTATCCTTCGGGAAGCATGAACCAAGCATTCCATTGACTTTCGCTCAAGCAGAACTCTTTTGTTTCAAGATCTAGCGGCCTTTACTTTGCAGAAAAGAAGGGAGTTCCAGCCAGTCAAAGCATTCTTGCGCTCAAAGGACATCTCTTACTCCTGGGGCCATCCTTTCAGAATTATCTTCAAATGGGAGGGCAAACTCCACCAGGTCCGCTCTTTGCAGGAGGCCGCTTCGCTTCTTAATTTGCCAGAGGATGCCCGGGATTCCCCGGAGCGGGAGGACACTGCTGAGCACTGCAATGGAGCAGCAAGATGGCAATGGGTGGGGAAGACTTCCCTACCCCTTCACCCAGAGCCTGAGACAATGGCTAAGGAGCGTAAAGCTGTAATCGCTACACTGGCAGAGGACTCAGCAGCCGCAGATTGAAGATTGCATAGCTCTGGTAACATTGGACTCTTATGGCTTTCTGTGGCTGGGGCTTGGGCGGGACGGGGGCGGTGGGTGATTCCTGCTGTACATCTCACGTCTCGCCATGGGGCTGATCGCCCAGGACATTTATGGACTTTATAAATTACTGTTATCTGTTGTTGGTTTTATCCTAGGGGCAATGGGGCCTCCTCCTCCTTCCTCCAGATATGGAGGGTCCTTGAGATTTGCAGGTTGTGTTATTTATTCGAATTTGCAGGCAGGTGTGGTCAGGGGGCAGGCTTTTCCAGCACATCCCTACGCCCACTATCATGATGACTGACATTAACATCCTGTCCATTAACGTTAAGGGCCTCAATAACCCTATAAAACGACGTGCTGTCCTGTCCTTTCTAGACAACTCGGACACTCATATTTTTCTCCTTCCAGAGACACATCTCCTGCCATCAGACACTCAAAGATTAAGGTCCAAAGCATTCCCTCACCAACTGTTTTCCTCTCTGGCCTCTAAGACAGCGGGAGTGGCAATATTGGTTTTTGCTAAGTTCCCGGGTCAGATAGGCAATAAGCAGGCTGAGATCAAAGGCAGACTCTTGGCTTACACCTTCACGTTGGGTCAACACACTTTCACAGTAGCCACAGTTTATTGTCCCAATAATGGCCAGGAGGGGTTCATGAGCTGATCTGCCTCCCTGTCAGATCCTTGTTTTTAGGGGGAGATTTCAATTTGACCTTTGATAATGCACTTGATAGATCTTCGCAGCGTTGGGGGCAGACTGGGCTCTTCTGGGAAAGGGAAGCACGTACTTGCAGAGGCTGGGCTCATGGACATCTGGCAACTGCACCATCCAGGGTCCAGAGAATACACTTTTTACTCACACCCCCACAAAACGTATGCCAGGATTGACTATGTGCTAACCTCAGACACACTGACGCAACAGATGCAGGAGGTTGAGATTCTTCCATGCCCCCTTTCTGATCACTCGGCAGTGCGAGTGTCCCTGTCCTTGCTCCACCGGCGACCCCCTCGTCGGTTTTGGCACCTACGCGAGATGATATTGCAGCGTCCCACAGTAGTGCAGCAGGTCACGAAGTCCATAACTGATTATCTGTATCTCCCGCCATATCAATGGCAATCCTGTGGGATGCGCTGAAGGCGGTGGTCAGGGGGGAGTTTTTGGGGATAGCAGCAGTAGACAATAGGATTAGGAGGGAGAAAAGGGAACAAATATCGGGCGTGGTTGCCGAATTAGAGCGCATTCACCAGCGGACAGGCGCAACCAGGGTTTGGAAGCAACTCAAGGCGGCAAGGGCACAGTTAGCGGGTCTGGATGTAGATAGGGCTGAATATGCTGTCCTGCGACTGAAGCATGCCTTTTATGTCAGAGGGGATAGATGTGGGAGAATCTTAGCTAACAAACATTGTACACAGAGGCAGATATCCTGCATCCCCATGATCCTAGACCAACAGGGAAAGGAACAAACTACTGACCAAGAGATTGACGAAACATTTTGGCAGTTCTATGCGACTCTATATGAGGCCCAGACTCTACCCGAAGAAGGCCTAACCCAATATCTACAGGGAGTTTCCACAGCCAAGCTAGTTTCGAGTCAGGTAGAGGAGCTTGAAGCCCCTATCAGGCTGGAAGAGGTCATTTCAGCCACATCTAACTTAAAACCTCACAAATTACCTAGCCTGGACGGATTCTCCTCTGCCTTTTATGAAAACTTCTGCAACACCTCGGCCCCAGTGCTCGTGCGGGTTTATAACTCGATCGGGACCTCCAACCCTCTCCCACCCTTAATGCTGTAAGCATTGATCACAGTGATACTTAAACCGGGTAAAGATAAACGCCCGTGAGCATCTTTTCACCCTATTTCCCTCCTTAATACGGACCTCAAAATTTTTACTGGGATCCTGGCACGGATACTCTCTCCCCACCTACCCGGGTTGATAGATCCGGATCAGTCCGGTTTTGTCCCCAGGCGTCAGTGCTCTGATAACACCAAGCGACTCTTACATCTGGTGGACAGATCTGAACACTTTCCGGACGAACAAATTATATTTTCTCTCAACGCTGAGAAAGCGTTCAACAGGGTCCATTGGCCGTATCTTACGGTGACACAGTCTCACTTTGGCCTGCCACACTGCTTCATTGACTGGATACTCAGCAGCTATGCCAAACCAACTGCCTCGATGCAGGTGAATGGGACCACCTTGAATACCTTTCCAATTCAAAGGGGAATGAGACAGGGGTGCCCTTTGTCGCTGCTCTTGTTCGTCCTGTACATGGAACCCATGTCCCAAAGGGTTCAGGATGATCCCTGCATCACAGGGGTGTGCTTTGGGGGGTCGGAGCATAAACTCTACCTTTATGCGGATGATGTTGTGGCCACGCTGGAACGCCCCAGGGAATCCCTACCTGCCTTACTAGCAGAACTGGACAGGTTTGCTTCAATATCGGGCTTCAAGATTAATGTGCACAAGTCACAAGCTCTCAACCTCTCTCTTGAACCTGAGACGCTGGGTCTGTTGCAGCGGTCCTATCATATCCACTGGGCCCAAGAATCTATCCCCTACCTGGGCCGGCAACTTTCCGCTAGTATACAGGTCACCAACTGCTACAGCAGGTCCGGACTGCCTTAGAAAGTGGCGGCCTCACTCCCTGTCATGGTTGGGTCGCATAGCAGCCATAAAAATGACAATACTTCCCAAGATCATCTGTCTGTTTCAGACACTCCCACTGGTGCCTCCGACAGGAGTTATACTCTCACTGCAGAGGGACATAGAACGCTTCATCTGGCGGGACCAGAGGGCTCGCCAGCACAGGAAGCTAACTTACAAGGACCACGTTGAGGGAGGCATGGGTGTTCCCAACTTGCAGGCTTACTGGTGGGCGTTTCAAATGAGAGCATTGGCTGAATGGTCTTGCCCAGAGTCTGAGAAACATTGGCTGTTCATGGACAGGTCTCTCGCCGGACAACATTTGTGCGGGGTCCCCTTCCTTACACGAACAGCAAGGCCTCAGAACTTGTACCTTTTCAAAGTGACCCATCCTACTCGCTTGGCTTGGGACAGGGTCGCTGCCTCTCGAGGGCTCACGACCTTCCCATCCCCGATCACACCCATAGTCCACAACTCTGACTTTACTCCAGTATTGGACTCAGTAGGGTTTCGGCATTGGACAGGGGAGGGATAACGTTCCATAGGACATCTTTTTGACACCACAGAGCCTCTATCCTTCTCTGACCTCTGCAGGGACCGGGGCATGCTGGAAACAGAACGTTACCGCTATTTGCAGATTCAACACTGGGTGCTACATACCGAGGTGCGGGAGGGTGCCGAGAGACATCTTACACCCTTCGAGAAGTGGTTGCTTACGAGAGACACTGACTCTCACCTGACTTTGGACTTATACAAGTTTACCAAACACGTCCCCAATAGCGGCAAAACTCCGGGTCAGTTACATTGGGAGGGGGAATTGGGCCGAGCAATGACACAGAAAGAGTGGTCCGAAGTTTACTATAGGGCCCGACGCACGGCGCGTAATGTAGCCTCCATTGAAACAGCCACAAAAGTAGCCACCTATTGGTACTTCACCCCCACCCAACTCCACAGGGACAGCCCCTCTCATAGCCCCCACTGTTGGAGAGCTTGTGGTTCGCTGAGTACCCTCACTCATCTGCTATGGGACTGTCCCTCTCTAGAGGGTTATTGGAAGCAGATCCTAGATGATATTGATTTCCATTTTGCCACTCAAATCCTACGCCTTCTGGTGTATATTCTCCTCGCCCTCCCAAACCCAATCCCCTTCCCACTTAAATCTCGATGGGGCAAACAAATGGCACTTGCTCTGAGGGCTACTGTACAAAATATACTCTCCCACTGGGGCACCACGACAGTCCCAAACTGATTAGGATGGCTCCATATATTGTGGGGCATTTTGGGGATGGAAGGAATCTCGCTCTCTCTTATACACCCGGGTGCCTCCTTCCATGACCTGTGGGAACCCTTTCTCAAACTCTTGACTTCCGAATTCACAGAACTCACTTGCCCCAAATATCTGAGACTGCTGAGACTTTTGGACCTAGCCAAGCAAACAGACCTGAGCACTTCTATCCATTAATAGGATCCCTGCCCTAGGACCCATCTCTCCTTTGATCCTTTAGGTGCACTGCTCAAGAATGTTCAACCGAACTGCAGGAGGGAGAGGGGGGAGTTCATTATTTTTGTTATCGTACTGTTAGCTAAAAGCAATAATCCTTCTGTCGGATTGTACTTTGATGGCCAAGGAGCATGTTGGCTTGTATGTAGATTCATTTGTCTTGAAATCAATAAAAGAAATTTAAACCTAAACTAGGGCATTCCCTAATCCCCACCAACATGTAAACTTAATGATTGGTTGCTAATTCACTGGATAATGTCCTACCTGCTCGATGGAACAAAGTCACCCAGAGGGGGAAGAAATCCCCTTGGTTTTAATGCCAGATTACTTGCTCTGAAAAAAGATTGTAAACAATTAGAACAATAGTGGAGAAAGTCTTAGGATGACGCTTGTAAAACAAATTAGGTTTTTTAAACACAGAGATGAAAGCATCTCAATCCGCCTAATACTCAACTAAAATCAAGCAATCTGCCAATTCCCCCAAGAAGATCTTCCAGATCCTTAGGGATCTCACAGACCCGCAGTCTGGTAACTCCACACTTGAAGTTTCAGCTGAGCGTAGTAAAAATCTGTCTTTTTTCTTCCATAAAAAGATACAGGACATGTATTCATCTTTTTCCGATTGCCCAGTCATTTGAGGTACCCTCAAGTTATAAAGCTCCTCTAGCACAGACTGAGGGGAGTCTCTCTGCCTTTCTAGACCTCAGTGTGAGCCTCCTCATGGATCTTGTAAAGGAAGTAAAATCTGGTTCCCCTCTGGACCCTGCCCCCCTTCATATCCTGAAGCAAGGGTTTGACAGTATTGCTACCACTTTAGTGGACTTGCTTAACCTTCGCCTTATTAGTGGGCAGGTCCCCGCGCAATGGAAGGATGTGGTGGTCAGGCCTCTTTTAATCAAGCCAGGGCTGGACCCTCTCTACCTGAGCAACTTTAGGCCAATTTCTTTGCTGCCAGGCTTTTCAAAGCTCTTCGAGAAGCATGTAAATAAGCATCTCTCCATCTTCCTCGAGTCCAACCAAATCTTCGGAGACACACAGCAGGTGATATCCATCTCTTCCGACCCCAGCTCCAACCACCATAACTTGATCCCCTTTCTTCATGAGGTGGTCCGTTGGATGGCTTACTGCAAATTGAAGCTCAATGAAGACAATATGTAGGTCATGTTATTGGGCAATAGCCTCATTGGGAAAGGTCAAACTCCTGCCCCCGATTGTTGAATGGACTTCCCAGCCCCAAAGGGGTGATTGAGAGCCTCAGGATGTGACTCGACTCCAGTCTCACCATGGATCACTGAGCAAAACAATTGGCGGCTAGTTGTTTACTAAGGGAGGTATTAAACCTACTCCCTTTCTTAGCTATAAGACTAGTTGTTCAGGACCTGGTCATCTCATGCCTTGATTGATAATGGCAATGTCTTGAACCTTGGAACACCTCACTATGTGACAAATAGTTTACAAACTGTTTAAAATGCTCCTGTGCGGCTTCTGATGACTCTTTCCAGACATCAATCGACTAAAACTGTTTTGAGAGATCTTCACTGGCTTCCCGTGGAGAAGCGGATTTAGTTCAAGGCTCTATGTATTCTACATAGCTCACTCTTTAAGAGAGGTCCTGCCTCATTAAGATAGTGGCTACTCCTTACGTTCCTAAAAAAATCACTCAGATCTTCCTCAGCTCACCTGCTACAGATCCCTAAGTTTGACAGATCCCGGTGGGGTGACCGTTCTTTTTCATATCAGGCCCTCAAGCTCTGGAACACCCTTCCCCTGGAACTCCACCAGTAGTCCAATAAGATTTGCATCCACAAGGCCTTGAAAACCTGGCTCTATGGTAGGTAGCTCTGCTGGTTAAGCTAGCTGCGTGTTGACAGACTGAACGCTTGTAGGCCTTCGGGTAGCTACACGCTATAGAAGTCCACCAGAATGGAATAGAATCCCAGTAGGTAAAACATCCCACATTTTGGATACACCTAACTTACAATATCACTCGCAAAACATCTGACAGAAATATTGTGTCCTAAATAACATTTATCAAAATATTTTGCCAATAGGAGTAGAAGTTCTGGGCCTTATTTATGAAGGTCTTGTGCCGCCCTTGTGTCGCTTTTCAGTGACGCTGCGGCGGCATAATTAATGTGCAACACTGCGCCCTATTTACAAAGTGGCCCGTCTAGGCAGATGCGTCACTTTGGAGAGGTCTGCACCACAGTATACCTGCGTCAGGTATAATGTATGCAGGGTGGGCTTTCCACCATAAAAAAGCCTCGTGGAAGTGACACAGTGAAAATATGAGATTTCCCAGTACCACTCCTGCGATTTGACTGCGTCACAATCTTTACACCTGCTTCAAGTAGGCGTAAGGAGTGACACAGAGCTTTTCACATGCACGCATCCATGTGTAATGACACATTTCTGAAGTTGCGTCAGTTATCCGACACTCCAGCAATGAGTCATTCTGGCGCCACCAGACACATCAGAATTCCTGACGTATCTGTTAAATCCTTGTGCCATGGAGCTTCGTAGTGTAAATACGGCGCATCCATGGTGTCGCAAGGATGGCGCTGTGAAAAGTGTTGCATCGCTGTTTTTGCCCAATGATGCACCACTTTTCATAAATGAGGCCTTCTATTATTATATCCAATGGGGCAACCTTTTTTTTAACTATATTCAGGACACAATATTTCAGACAATATTTCGGTCATGATATTTTCGTAGCATGCCTGTCAATAGGGCCTCACGATCTTCCCCTATGAATAGTGTCCGAGAGCACACATGAATCATATATTTTCAACCATAAGTCATCCTGGTTGGACCAGGCCGGGCTCGCACCCAGCGGTCGGAGTTCAGGCTGCTTCATATAGGGGAGTTTGACAACAGCTGAACTGTCAGCAAACCAACACCATATCAATCAATCAGGGATTTGTGAAGCGCACTACTCACCCGTGAGGGTCTCAAGGCGCTGGGGGGTGGGGGGAGGGCGGGAGGGGGGGGGGGTCATAAAATGTTGCTAAGCGGAAGGGTGCCGGTCAATCAGTGGCACTAAAGTGAACATATTCACCCTTGTCCCAGCTGGGATACGCTGGTAAAGTGTGAGCCCCATCTGTAATTACATAGTCAATTTTTACATTTCCAGAGGACAGAAATGATGCCATTACACAGTGCTGCTGATTTTTGCATATGGCTGCATTTTTTTAATGATTCACTTACCGTAACGGGAATGCGCATCTGCCTGCTTGATAAAAGCATCGCTGCAATTTGTAAAAGTGTACAACACGGTTCAATGAATGCAACTCCGATGGGAATATTCGTTTATTCGATAAAAAGCATCATGTTTCCTTGGTTTAAACAAAGCTGAAACATTGCCAAAGCTTGCCAATCTACAGTATATCTGTGTATTCTTGAGACTAACTTTATTTAATACAGTGGCGTAATGGAAAGAAATACCCCCTCCCCCTTGCAAAGTGTGATGAGGGACCCCGGCGGCTTCCATATTTTACATATATACATTAGCCTTGGGCTGAATGGGGGCCCCCCTTTACCGCTGGAGCTTGCGTTACGCCCTCATTATGTACTAGTGGTCGGGTGTGTCCACAACAGTGGTGCGCCCAGGGAGCTGCAAGTGTGCTGAACGCTGCTACGCACACAGATGCCTTCTCGAATGTTCTTGTCTTCCTCTCACAGGGGTGCATAGTTATCAACCGTGTATATTTGAAACATTCGTTTCCCCCACGTGCTCACTGACATCTTTATGAGACTTCCTGTCAAATCTAAACTCACGCTTTTTGTGCTTTTTGAGCATTTTTGAGAGCCAACTCTATCTTGAAATTATCGAGTATGAATAAAGGATGGATGATGGGCTAATACGATGATTGCGCAACAGCAGACAAGCAGGAATGATCCTTTGCCAAGTAGAAGGCTGGATGGGTCACCGAGTTGAAAGTTTAGAACAGAGATCAACAGGACACGGCCCCCCCCCCCCCTCCAATCCCCCCCCTCCCCCCACGGCGTCGATTTAGTTGAGCATCAGTCAAGACCAGTGGTCGAAGTGGGGGGGAAAAAGTATGGGAACTGTGGGCGGAGAATCGGAGGGCGGGAATAACCTGAGAATTGGATCATTGGGCGGAGTTAGAGGTGTGGCCAGGATTGGCAGAACATCCCAATCTTTAGTATTTGTTTGGCATTTCACTGACCAGTTACAGCTTATTATGTTATGTAATACAACCAATGGATACACATGATTATTTAACGATTAATATGAGTTATCGACATTAAAATAAATTCACAAAGTGGGATATGTTTCTAATTACAGAATGTCCCAAATATGCTTAAAAGTGGAAGCACAAGCCATTTGTTTCCGAGCCATGAAGTTTCTGTCAGCAATATACACAGAGACAATCAATTTTACGTGTGTAAATCACTGTATGGGAAATGTTACATAAGACAAAGGACTACAAGGTGTAGGAGTCACACGACAACCATATTAGTAGGCAGTATAGTTTAATAGTGATTGATCTTGAGAAACACAAACTCAGAATTTAAAACGTAATACCATGATTGAGGGTTCACTTTAATAATCATTACTGATTTCTATCCAAATGAACACTTTTTGCAACATTAGGATAATCAAAGGCTTAGGGGAAAAAAACATAAAGCTCTAGTTTATACCTTGCAGTTTGTATGCAGCTCTAAGAATAAAGTTAATAGCTCACTGTTCTTTGTTAGGATTTTAACTTATAAACTGCAAGTAGCAAAAGGATCTTACTGACAAAAGCAGTAACCCACTGACCTATTTACAATATGTGCACTTTGTGATGGGCATGGTACATGTTCTTAGCAGCAGGCACATTAACCCTCTGCGCTATCTTTCCGTGAGTCAAAACTTCCACTAGACAATGCTCCGATCTCGCTCTAGTAAGACGTTTATTCATCGGAGTTATCATGACATTTTTATTATTGCCGAAAATTGCTGTAGGCCAGGAAGGAGGCAGCAAGTGCTTTTAAAACCATAATATACAACGTCCCCACTCAAAGTCAGCACCCGTTGCGGTCACACCGGTCGCACCACCCTAGTACCAGCTCTTCTGATGTCTCCTGTGACCTCACTGTTGCTCTAGGGTCTGCTACTTCGTAGGCCTGCCAGCAAGACTGGAGGTGAACTGCAGTATGGATTGTGGTGGGCAAGCCTTCAAGGTGAACCCACACTTGCCACTGCTAGGGTCCACCTGCTGGTGCTAAGACACCAGGGCTTTTACGGATTTGCGGGGCCTTCTAAGGTCTAGCTTGGGAATGTGCTCCCTCAGGAGAGTGGTCTGGGGACTGCTCATGAAGGCTGAACCTGGTTCCCCAGTTCTAAATTTGGCAGCTCTGCCCCCAGTGTTACATCCGCTCCCTCACTGAACACCATACTGCCCCACTGAGAGAAATTCACACTGCCTTCAACTACAATCCAATTTGACCTGCTATAAACAACTGGATGCGACTCAATTCAAATTACGCACTCGGCAGGAGCAATATGCTGCCTAAAGGAAAAAGTAACAACATCCTGGAAAAAGCAAACACTCATAAGGTATGAAAGATTAAATAAAGCATGTGCAATGTAAGCAGGAACAACATGGTGAACTTAACGCTTTTACACTCACTATTCAGAAATCAGTGAGTGCTTCTGCCTGAAAACTACAGGGCCCAGAAAGGACCCATTTCAATGTCCACTGCTTACATGCTTACAAAACGTAAGCAGTATGGTTTAAAAAGACCAAGGGGCATATTATCAAGAAACGGCGTTAAAATTATCGCCGCTTTAAAGCGGCGATAATGGGCTTGATAATATGCTGCAGAGAATTCCCATAGAAGCCCATGTTCTGGTGTCAACATGGGCTTCTATTGGAATTCTCTGCGGCATATTATCAAGTCCATTATCGCCGCTTTAGCGTCAGTTTTCTGCCGCTAAAGCGGCAATAATTTTAACTCCGTGCTTGATAATATGCCCCCACATTCATGAACACAAAGCCGCCGTACACATTTTGTTTTCCAATCCACCCATCAACCAGGTATTGCAGTACCTCCAGCTTTGCCGCACTTCCCCACCGGGTAAAACAGCGCTTCACTGGCAAACTCAGTAAAGTGATGCTAATGTTTTTGGGGTTTGAATAAAACCGATCTGGCCACTTTAAGAACATTCTGCCTTGCTTTATTTAGTTATTGATTTTTCATATTTTGAACCTTTTATTTCCGTGGCTGCACTTTGGAATAAAGAAATGTCATAACGGCAGTTCCAGCAAAAGTGGTTTTCTTTTTTGCATCCATTTCACAGGGGAACAAATGAACGACAGGAAGAAAGAGAGGGTGAGAACCATTTCTTGAGTGACGGTTTTCGGTAAGTGAGGAGGAGTTAGACAGACAGAGAGGGAATAAGAGTAAGAAAGAGAGGGCGGGGGCAGCCACCAGCGGCAGCTACCAGCGTCAGTGCAGAAGCGGACACCTTCACTGACTTGTCTGGGCAGGAAGCAAGAGACGGAGACCTTTTCCTACTCTGCTCCCCACCCGTCCCCGAACAGCCGCTAATGCCAGCCTTCTCTACAGGCCTTGGATATTTCCGAGGTCCAGGGACACATGTTCAAAATAAAAAAGTAGGGGAACGGAATCTATAGAATTAAAGAAGTAGGGGCGCCGTGCCCTGCCGTTCCCGCCCACTTCGACCACTGGTCAAGACCTGATAAGTTGTATGGCACAGGGGTATCACTTGCGATTTTACCATTACCGTGACGTATATCCTCATAAATACCACGCAATTGCGAGTAAAATCTCATGTAATAGGGAGTTACTGCGTGGGAAGGATTCTTCCGGACATAAAACCACACAGAATTTCAAATTATATTGGTTATTAATGCCTACATTTATCACCAGTACTGAGCAGATGGTAAATGTTTGTGGAGACCTGTAGGTAGGGGACGGGCAAAAAGGAGGCAAGTGAGAAGAAGAGGGATGGAGAATGAGTTTTATAGTAGAGGGGAACATTATAGGTCCCCTGTCAAAAAGCAAGGAATCAGACATGGCTGCTGACGCAAAAAAAGCATCATGCCATTATTCCAGCCATCTTTACCATATGGAAAATGTGGGTACAGCTCTTCAACCAACGCCCAGTGTGGAAAATGCTACCTACTCTGAATCAGGCAGAGTAAATCTCAACAAGGAATTTCGCTCCACCTGATTGAGAATTAGTACCTAAGTTAGATAATGGTAATACTTGTTATTTACACCATTTAACAACGAAAGAAGAACTGTATAATCAACAAGATGTTATATTTTGCAGTGAGATCTTTGTTCAGCGCTGACATATAGCACCTTGAGTACACAACAGGTGTAAGAAATTATTCAAACCATGCCATTGATACAGCCTGGTCTGTCTCAGAGTCCAGCTCTTGCCTCAACACCACAAGAATGATTCTTGCAAAACCACTGCCTGTCCATGATAAAAAAAATGCTGCTAGTGTGGCCGGTCCCATTCCCTTCATCTGACACAAATTGTGTTGGTATTCATTGCAACATGGTTGATAGACTGTTCATCATTTTGACACAAATTGTGGTGCTATGAGTCAGGCAGCACAGCTCACTCCTTTTACGTTCCCTGTCACTTGAACTTATTTCTACTTATGACAGAGGGCAGTGAATATCATGGAACTGTTGTGACAGAAAAGTTCTGAACAAGGTAACTCCTTGGCAAGGAACTCAGTATATTCAGATTTGATATCCTAGAGTCTCCTGTATCTCCCCGCCATTATATTCCTTTGTGTGAGATTAACTTCCCATATAGACTCACTATAGCTGCGCCATTTCTTTGGAAATCCTAGCCTGCAATTTATGCAAGAGTTTCAGACAACTTTTTGCTACATGCAGAGGATGTGAACGTCTCGTCCTCGACATTCAGCAACAAAAATCCATTTGGTGCAAGCAGAAAAATATTAATGGGACGTGAGGGAAGGGCTTCCCTCGCGCCCCAACATTGTTTTTCATCTATCAGTGTGATGCGCAGTGCACACGTATGCTGATGTCACACTGATTGAAAGTGAAAACAGTCTGCTTTAACTTTGATCAGTGCTAGGGGGGCATATCTCAGTCCCTCATGAACAGATCGAAGTGGTGCCATGCCTTAGTGGATCCATTCTTGGTAATTACAGGTGGCCCCCGTTCACCATCTACGAATCCTCCAAGTGGTGATCAGACCCCAGCAACTTTCTGAAACCCATGAAGTACCCCAACAGTTACACCGACATCCTGGCTCCCCTCAAAGGCAACCCAACAGCAACAGCCCAACCACAGGCCAGCTGGTACACAGAGAAACTCAGGCTGTTGAAACACCACTGTAAGCGACTAGAGCACAAATGGAGAACAGGTCAAGACACAACAGATAAAGACATCTTCAAGTCAGTCCTTAGATGCTATCAACATCAGATACAGAACACAAAGCACACAGCCCTTGTAGATTGCATCAACACCAGCACTAACAGATCATCAAGGATTTCACCGTACCTCCTGCCACCTCCAGCAACATCACCCCCTCACAAGGTGCAACAAGCTCTCAGAGTTCTTCTATAATAAAATCACCTCCACATACATCAACTTTGACCCTCAAGCCGACCCTGTCACCACTCAACTTCCCATCATGGCTGAAGAACAAACCCTGCCCTCATATCCCACCCTCAACACTGTCAAAATCACTGCTACCATGAAGATCATCCACTCTTGGGCCCCATCTGACTTTTGCGCCCATCACACCTTCACCAACAGACACCTGCATATTAGTTATGCACTAATACCCATCATCAATGCCTCCAATGACTCAGCCACATTCCCAGACTCCTGGAAACATGCCACTATCATGCCCCTGCTCAAGAAAGCATCCGCTGACCAAGCCACATTTCCAACTTAAGAGCTATCTCTTTCCTACCATGCCTGGCAAAGGTCTTCGAGAAGCTAATCAACCGACGGCTCACCACCTCAATAACTACCAGCTCCTCGATACCATGCAATCTGGATTCAGGCCTCATCTACAGAAATAGCATTCATCTAGCATTCATCATCGACGCAGACAACAACCACATGATTCTTGACAGAGGAGACACAGCAGCCGTCGTTCTCTTGGACCTCTCTGCAGCATTTGACACAGCCTCACACCCAGTCCTAATTAAGCATCTGCATGAGATTGGCATTCATTGGCCCGCTCTCTGCAGGATCTGATGCTTCTTAACAGATAGAACACAAGCTGTCAGCCTGGCACCTTACTTTCCGAAGCCCGCAAACTCATCAGCAGACTGCCTCAAGATTCATTGCTCAACCCCACCCTGTTCAATGCCTACATGATTACTTTGCCAAACGTCATCCATGCACATGACATCGACATCCTCTCCTATGCCAAGATAAGCAACTAATACTCTCCCTCTTGGACAAGACCCCATCACAAGAAACAAGTTAACCTGCATGATCGTAGTCGCTAACTGGATGGAAGCCAGCTATCTCTAGCTCAAAACCAAGACAGAAGTAGTAATCTTCAGCAAGAACTCACCATGAGACTCCAACCAGTTGCCAGCTCAGCTTAGACCCTGTTAGGAGTTGGATCTCTAGATGGCAGAGGTATGCACTCTGTCCAAGTAAGGACCACAATGTTAGTCAGAGTAAGTAACAACATGATCCTAATTTATCCTGTGCTCACCTTCTGGTTGCTTTGAACAGAGCAGGCATGCTTAACCTAGAAGGCAATGTGTAAAGTACTTCTGTAATAACTCACACAATAACACAGCAAATACAACAAAAAGACTCCACAAATGTTTAGAAAAATAGGGAATATTTATCTGAGTAAAATAAGACCAAAACGACAGAAATCCAAAGGGTAGAAGTTGAGATAGAAGCAAGTAGCACAAAAAAAGTTACTTTAGGTCACGCTTGACCGGGGAAAAGTCAAAGTTTGGCCTGACCCAATGGAAGTGCAGGCTGGCTACAGCACCCATGCAGGCTCAGGTGAACACCTTTCCTGGTTGCAAGCAACAAAATGCATTGATCTTCTCCACGTAGTGAAGGCAATGTGCTGGTTCCGATCGTCCCTTGTGTGCCCTGAACAAATCAGAGTGCACACAGAAGCTACACTGTTCTCTGAGGGTGAGATGGACCTTGCAACCTTAGCTGTTTGCCCTACTAATAGGGAAAAATACAAACATCAGCCTTTGATTAATGGGATTAGGATAGAAGCCTTACAAGATACAGTAGTCAGTGTCACCATGGTGAGAGAAAAACTGGTTTCTCCAGGACAGTACCTGACTGGACAGACTTTCCCAGTCACCAACGCAGATAATGTCACTAAGGTGCATCCTAAGGCAATGTTGACCTTAGAATGTGGAGGAGCTACTGGTCTGAAACAGGTGGTAGTGTCTTCTGCAATCCAAGTTGAATGTCTCCTAGGGAATGATCTGGAGTGCTCAGCTTGGGCTGAGGTTGAGCTTATGCCCCATGCAGGCATGCTGGGAATTTCAGAATGGGTGTGCATAAAAACCCCAAGTACAGAGCAAGGCCCAGAGTGAACAAGAGGTGTTGGAACCTGAAATGATGAACCAACCCTCCAAGAGGAAAGGTAAGAAGACTAGAAAACCAGCTTCTAAACAACCATAAGCTCAGGTCCCCTCTCCCCACGGAGAAGACCTGTCAGCGCCAGAGGGAACTGAGCCCCAAGAAGTTAGGCCTTAGATGGCAGAGCTCCTATGCCCGGGAGACACTCTAGGGAAGAGCTGTGCCAAGGGCAGATGACCTGTCTTACCCTTGAAAGTCTGAGATAGCAAGCTGCTGCACAGGAACAGGGAGGTGTCAGTGGCTCCTACAGGACCTATTGGGAGAAAGGGCTCCTGTTCATTGAGACTAGAGACCCCAAACCTGGTGCCACCAAGAGAATGGTAGTGCCTCAGCAGTTCAGAGAGTTTCTCCTCACATTGGCACATAACATCACCTAGGTGGACATCTTTGCTAGAGTAAACCTTGGAGCAGGATTGTCAGCCACTTCTACTGGCCAAACATGTTCCAGAAGGTGAAGGAGTTTTGCAACTCCTGTGCCAAGCCAGTGGTAAAGCAGGTGGCCACTCAAAGCCCCCCTTAATTTCACTTCCAGTGGTTGGTATGCCCTTTGAAAGGGTAGTGGTTGATATTGGCAGTCCCTTTGACCCTCCAACTGCATCAGGAAACTGATTCATGCTGGTAGTAGTGAATCACGCCACCAGATATCCTGAGGAAATTCCTCTTAGATCTACCAATTCTCCTGCTGTGGCTAGGGCCCTCATTAGGATATTTACCAGGGTGGATTTCCCTAAGGAAGTGGTGTCAAACAGAGGTGCAAACTTCATTTTTGCCTACTTAAAGCACATGTGAACTGAATGTGGAGTAACTTACAAGTTCACTAAACCATATTACCCACAAACTAATGGCCTGGTTGAGAGATTCAACAAGACCATTAAAGGCATGATCATGGGACTCCCTGAACTCAGGAGATGGGATATCCTTTTGCCATGCCTGCTTTTCGCTTACAGAGGAGTGCCAACGAAGGAAATGGGTTTTTTGCCCCTTTGAGCTTCTGTTTGGCCATCCTGTGAGGGGACCACTTTGTCTAGTTAAGGAAGGCTGAGAGAGACCTCGCAAAGAACCTAAACAAGATATTGGGGACTATGTACCAGGCCTGCGTTCCAGGAAGGCAGAGTACATGGACAAAGCAAGCAAAAACCTTGAGGCCCACCAAGAGCTTCAAAAACTTTGGTATGACCAAAAGGCTGCTAGGGTTGATTTCCAACCAGGGCAGAAGGTATGGGTGTTGGATCCCGTGGCACCTAGGGCCCTCCAGGACACATGGAGTGTTCCGTACCCTATTCTTGAAAAGGAAAGGTGAGGTCACCTATTTGGTTGACCTTGGCACTAGGAGGAGCCCCAAAAGGGTCATCCATGTTAACCGCCTTCAACTTTTCCATGATAGGGCTGAAGTTACTATGCTTATGGTCACTGATGAGTATCAGGAAGCAGAGAGTGAACCTCTCCCTGTCCTCCTCTCCAGCAGGCCAAAAGATGGGTCAGTAGATGACGTGGCCTATTCGGACACCCTCTCTGCCCAACAGCAAACTGACTGCAGGTAATTCCTGGAGCAGTATGCTAGGCTCTGCTCCTTAACCCCTGAACAGACACACTTGTGCACCCATTATGTGGACACTGGAGACAGCGTACCTGTCAAAAACTAGATCTATAGACAGTCCGACTATGTTAAGAAGCCCATCAGAGCTGAAGTCAGCAAGATGCTGGAGTTAGAGGTCATTGAACCCTCTGACAACTCCTGGGCTAGCCCAGTGGTCTTACTCCCCCAGCCTCACTACAAGGGTGGGAAACCATAAATAAGGTTTTGTGTGGACTACAGAGGTCTCAATGCTGTCACTAAAACAGATGCTCACCCCATACCCAGAGCCGATGAGTAGGCAGACAAATTGGAAGCAGCTACATTTTTCAGCACCTTTGATCTGACATCAGGGTATTGGCAGATTGGTATGACTCCAGGAGCAAAAGAAAAGATAGCATTCTCCACTCCAGATGGGTTTGATCCATTTAATGTTATGCCCTTTGTCTTAAAGAATGCCCCTGCCAGCTTCTAACGGTTGTTAAACCAAGTTCTTGCTGGGCTGGACGTTTTTAGTGCAGCGTATCTTGACGATATTGCTGCCTATAGTTCCACCTGGCAGGATCACCTGATCCACCTTGGCAAGGTTTTTGCTGGAACTGCAGACTGCAGGCCTCACTATCAAGGCATTCAAATACCAGATAGGGCCGGGCATAATTGTATATTTGGGTCACCTTGTAGGTGGAGGCCAAGTTCAACCCTAACAGCCCAAAATCCAGACTATTCTGGATTGGATGCTCCAACCCCCCGAACTCAAGTCAGGGCATTACTGGGTATTACAGAAGGTTTGTGAGGGGGTATGGTGCCATTGTGGTGCCATTGTGCCATTGTGATGCCATTGTGGCACCCCGCCGCCCCCACAGAACTCACCTCCAAGAAAATGCCTAAAACGGTCAATTGGACAGTTATTTGTCAAAAAGCTTTTCACACCCTGAAAAAGTGAAGGTGCTCAGCACCCATTCTCAAAGCTCCAGATTGCTCTAGAAAGTTTATTGTGCAAATTAATTCCTCATAGCAAGGGATAGGAGTGGTCCTATACCAAACCAACTATGATGGCTATGACCAACTTGTTGCTTTTAAGTAGGAGGGTACTCTCCAAGGAACAGAGCTGGAGTTCCATTGAGAGAGAAACCTTTGCTGTAGCATGGTCCCTGAAGAAGCTGAGACCAAACCTGTTTAGTATTCACTTCCTTGTCCAAACTGACCACAGACCTCTCAGATGGCTTATGTAGATGAAAGGTGAAAACTTGTGAGGTGGTCCATCTCCCTACAGGGATTGGACTTTACAGTGGAACACAGACCTGGGACTGACCAACTGGGGATCCACTAGACTCCTTGCACAGTTTATTATAGTTTTGTTTTAGTACACTACATAGAGACCCGGCTTCCTGCACCATCCCATTCCTCCTTGCCCAAGAAGACCCATCAGAATGCAGATGAATGCAGATGAGTGCTCAGAATGCAGATGAGCCTCACCTTCCTGTGTTTGTGGCTGTCTATATAAAACTTTTTAAATAAATAAATATCATAACACAGAGGTGGGAAACTTCCCCCAGGCATGATGAAAGAGGAAAGTCTCCCTGCCCCCTACCAGTGCAGGTAGGCCACTAGACACCAGGAATTTGTTTTTTAAAAAGATAGTAGAAATGTGAAAAGGTAATGAGTCAAACAGTCTTGAAACCCTCCTGGGGGGACAGATAAGGGGCTATGCCTCCAATCTGCCCCCACCTCTCAGGGGGAGCAGAAATCCCACCAAACACCACGGAACAATTGTCAATAAAAAGATGGGGTAATGGTAGCCCGCCCAAGCATCGGGCCGTACCCACCCCATAAGGGATCTAACCGTTTTTCTTCCCTCCCTAGGAGGCCGATTGAAGAGGCTAGGGTAAACACCTGGACTACGGATTGGGAGTGGGGGAGGAACATGGAGGGGCCAGTACACAAGGGAGATAGACAGAAAAACAACCTCACTCACTGTTTTCTTTTTAAAACAAAAGGTTTAGGATTGGGGCTGGTCTGCAAAAGGCCATACCTCCACGCCTAAAGCCCCAACAGTCTTTCTCTCCACCTGCCCTAAGGGGTAGTTGGATGACCTACCTCCAATCTGTCACAATGAGCAGAAAGCCACTAGATCCTAAAAATATTTTTCTAATGGGGTGGTGGCCAGCCTGTCCTGGCATCAGGTCTCATCCCCACCCCTAAAGCCCAACAGTCTTTTCTGCCCTCTCAGGGCCTAAGGCCTACTCTGACAGGTGAGAGGAAATTCTGTTCCTTTTGAGTACAGTTTAGCATATTGACCAGTAAAGAGGGGGTAAATCCCAATTTCCACTTACTTGCCATGGCAAGTGACCATACTAATTGTGAACAAAGCAAAACCAAAGGGGATGATGGACAGAGTGTTGGACATTGCAACCACTCACCCCCAGTCAACTGATCTGGGTTTAATCTATCATCATTCTTTAGCTCACTCCGCCACCCCAGTTCAGACATGGCCATATGCAAATCAGTCTGACCCTGTGACTCTGAGTCAGTTGGTCACCTGGCGAAACTTATAAAACCATGGCATTTATGAAATCTAGAGTCCCAGGTAAATCCAGGGTGGTGTGGCATGAGTGGATCCCACTACGTTGTCTTACCAAGAATGCTCTGCAAATGTCAAACTTTGGCTACAATCACACATTTCCCTTAGATTTCTTTAAGGAAAAGTTCCCCTAACAGACCCAATATCTGTGGTTTCGATCTTGGGGAATTATCTCAAGTCTGTTCAAACCCAAATGCCAGAATCCATTAAAAACATGCTTTTGCAACAGGCGTTAGTCATCAATTGGTCATTGTCTTTACAACTACCTGTCAAATGTTGATTCAGAGTGTTTTTGGCTGTTTCAAAATGACCCAAATATTGTTTTCTGTAATTCACCTTTTAATGGACGAGTTTGAGTGGAAGATTCACTCTGTGATCATTTGCTATGTATAGTGCTGTCAGTTTACAGAAGTGAGTGCCTGGTCCAGTATTGATCTGTCCCGTTCTGACATCTTGGTGATTTTGGGATGTCTGCTTTGGAGTTGATTGTGGTAAGGACTTTCCAGATGTTGGTTATTGGTAGTGGAGATATACCAGTTGTTTTTTTTACAAAATCAAAGGCAATCGCCAACTAATAGCCAAAAAGGTTCTGATTTGCAAATTAGACATATTAAAGTCAATTTCTAGCATAATCGCATGTGCATGTACAGACATGACTTCTGTTGCGTCTCATGAGGCGCACTAGTAAGCCTAGGAGGCGTTCATGTTTGGCGATGCCCCTCTGATGAACATATTTTGTAAGTTAAAATGAATGTATGTGTTATGTTTGTGCCATTGATATTGGAAAGCATGCCTTGGGGATGGATCAGGTTCTGAATGTGTGGGTGTGAAGCCACGCCGAGTCGCTTGGGAGAAGCTGCCATACTATTAGGGTGTGACCCATGATGCTAGGGTGTGCGAGGGCAGATGAATCATTGTTAGCAAAAACTCTAGGTAGGGCGTGCACAGCTGGGGAACATCTGTCGCCTGTCGGGATATATGAGCCCAGCCTGTACACTCATTGATGCGTTAATGGCTACATAGTTATCCACTGAGCGTGGATTAGAAATGCACTCCATTCAAAATTCTGATTATGAAAATAGAATTACCCTTGGAGGGTGCACCTCCGGATCTGTGAAAGCGCTGCTTGAGAGTATTTATGTGCATTCGGAAAATTAATTAATTGATGCTTAACTTGACGCTGATGAGCTCTAATTAGCAAGAGTGCACGGTTTCTCTGATGTTTATGTCCCTGTTTGCATGTATGTGAGAAGATGTCTGCCAAAACTCGCACATCTGGCTGTCCGGAATAAAAGGGGAAGGCAGATAAAGTGTCTCTTTCGACGCACAGTGTCTGTGGGGATGAGTTTCTGAACCGACATCGTGGCCATTGCTGTAAATGTAAAATGTATGAGTCTTGTAAAGCGCACTGCTGCCCTGAGGCGTCGTGGCGCTGTAGACCGCTGGGGAACCCGTCCTGGCTATCCCTGTGAGATGGTCCCTCCTGGGTATCTCCAAGGTGAAACCAGGCATCCCCAGCGAATGTGGGGGGCCGTTGTGGAGATGAGGCAAGCTAATGCCCAGAGTTGCCGAGTGTGATCCCTGGTTAGAGTGGGCACCGAGGCGAGAATTATCGAGTCCGCTGGCCCTGGTCCACGACCCTGCCGCGTCGGGAATTGAACCCTGGTCCCGGGTCGTCCTCTGCTTCCGGGTCTGCTGCCTCTAACCAGTGAGCCATACCACTCCACAACTGTGGGGGGCAGGCCCAGACAGGAAGCATCCCTTGTGCGTGATTGAACACCCACACTCACCACTGCACCCGTGACCCGCTGGTATCGCGTGATTTCTCTCCACAGTGGATTTGGTACGAGGTCGCTCAAATGATTCATGGCAGTGTTGCTATAATATGATCTTGTTCTCCCGCCACTATGGGGCAGAAATCTAACACTTGTGTCCTTGGCTTACATCCATGTTCACCCTTCAGGCACCTCCCTGAAGTACAGTATTGTGTGGTATTTTATGGCACTTGACGGCAATCATCCAAAGGTTAAGTGGTTGCCTCTTCTCGTTTTGATAATCTTCTTCCAGAACTTTCTACGGCATATCGTGTTTGAAATATCGTCTTACAAAAATATTGCTCTTTGGGGGTCCACCCACTGTGGCCTGGGGGTCAGGTGTACCCTGCTCCCTTATGTGGCCTTTTAGGTATTTTAGTCAGGACAGGGAACGTTTTGAATTTCTGGATCTAATCCTAAATGGCCCATGTGTACAAAAGTGGTAGCCCCATAAAGCCCTCTGCAACATTTTAAAATGCTTGTATCTCTAAATTTACTGAATGGATTTACACCAAAGTAAGAAAAGCACACTTTCTGAGTAAAGTCCTACTTGTATGCCATGTTTGGTGTAAATTTGTTCCAAAATTTGAGCTATGGTCCCGATCAAATTTTTCTGTGGGATCTAAAATGGGGAGAACCTTATTTTTTCACCCCTCCTTCACTTTTATGCCCTTTCAGGATCCGCACAAAAATGATCATGCCTGTCCATAGCTGACTACGCTAAGCGATTGCCAAATTTGTTGCAAACCCATCCGTGAGGTCAAAATATATGGGCAAATCATAAAAATGCTTTTTCAATGTAAAGTGCAGCTGAATCACAACTAGGAAGTTGTTGTGCCAACTCCTACAAGCCGTGCCATATTTGGCCAATCATTGGATGGATGTGTGTCTAAGCATTCCAAATTAGCAGTGTGCTGTACCCAACTAAAGAAGTTGGGGCATGCAGTGGAAGGATTCTACATTATGGTGACTAAAGAATCTGAACTTCACAAACACTAGATCACCAAACTCACAGAAGTAAATTGGGCGACCACAATAAAGTGGCCATGGTGGGTGGCGATGGAACATCAACCACAGCATGATACACCTCTTAAGCCCACCTTAAAACACAGAATTGCATACATGACCAGTACATATGACAGCGAGTGCCATTCGAGGACAAAGTCTTTAAGTCATTTCTAATAACAAGAAAGTTACGAGGGCAGTGAAACACACCGCATTGAACACATATTGCAATGTACCTTTCGTAGTCCACTCCCAATTTTCTTTTGAACTTGGAGGAAAGGGAGCTAACACACACCACTCCTCTCATACCTCTACCATCCTAGTTCCTGCTAAAGGTTAATATCTTGCCGACTGCACACCTTACAAGACTGTTGTGTGGGAAGCACTGCATCTATGAATGTGGCTCCAACATGCCGGCTACTGGCAGGCTTTTGTAGTGTCTGGAGTGAGTACATGGAAAGGCCCAGCCTAGAACAATGGACTAGTGCATTTCTGATGCTGGCAGAGCCCCTGCCTAATGTCTCCTGTGTTATATGTGAGAAATGTATAAGAAGCAAACAAATGAGAGTGACAATAAAGTCAACCGATGGTAAGCAATGGTCAGCTTCAAAGCCCTCTGTGAGATAACAAGAGGTCTCACAAGAGGCAGCGCATATGGTTAATTATGTGAGACATAAAAACTACAAGGCCCAGAAAGCAAAGTGTTATAGGTTGAGAAGTCAAGAGTATCCGAAGACCTTGCAGATGGCATGAAGTCACTTAGCAGATCTGCTATTGTGTAAAATTATTTTTGATTGCATCAACTGAATACCCTTTGCATGGTCTAAATAAGTAAGAGACGTGCAATGTAAGGTGCTTCAAACTGCCAATAAAGAAATACGCTAAAAAAACAAAAAATGTAAGAGTTGAGGAGGTAAACTTTTAACAATGGCTTTTATTTGTAGCAAATGCTTCTGTAGTTATATTTCATACATTCTGTTAAAAAACGAAGAACATAGACTCAGGGCCAGACTTTCCCCTCAGCAGGTTTTCAGTTTTAGGTAACGTGGTCCAAGCCTAATGAGTTTATTGTTTACGCTGTTCTCCAGTCTAAAGGATATTTTGGTGTAATCGAGATACATTTGGACATTCACGTTATATAGCTCACAGTCAGGGCACAAGTCCTAAATAAAGAAGTGGGGGTCTGACCTAATTAATCAGTATGCAAGTGGCATCACAGCGTGTGAGGCGCGTGACATCACCGCACGTGACATCACAGGAAGTGGCATCACAAGAAGTGACATCAGATCTTGAGCCCTCACATATATGTTTAGCAGGTCTATCATGAGTAAATTTGATCACATTTCGAGTATACTTTCAAACTCTCCTGATTTAGGCAGAATATTCAGACTTTTGTAAGCTTCACATAAACCAATGTTGCCTTTTGTCAGCGTAAAGCTTTCTCTACCCATAGTGCTTTAAAAGAAAAAAAGGTGATATTTAAATTATTACAACGCCTCCTCAGGTGTAGTAAGCCCTCTATAAATGCTGTTTATTTTGTGCAAATACTGGGAAACATCAACACATCAGACGTTCTTACAGTGCATGCATATCTCTTAAACAGAGCCTGAACAAAGTGAAAAGCTGCCTCTCTTAAGTATATGTCGAGTGCTAACAAGGTGTGAGCTTTTGTTTCCCCTCTGCTGCATTTGCTTCTAGGTGTGAGGCTCCTGACTACTGTCATCCAGGAGATTTGAACAAAAGAAGGCCTGACGACCCCTCAAATTCGGCCATTGTTATGGGCCCAGCAGGAGTCAGAAATAAGAGAGCCCCATCCCGGCCCCACTTGCACGTTGTTGCGGGTCGAAAGCAGATAACAATGAACAGGCGCTGCTGAAAGTGTCCCTGTGTTTGGAATTACACCGGGACGCATTCAGCATATTTTTCTGTGGGGCCCAACTTCTTGGCAGGGTGGACGGCGTCCACCCAGTGAAAAAAGTGGTTGGACTCCGTCCACCTGCGTGTACCCCTGACTCGGGCCCTACTCACGGTGCTGTCAGTACTTCAGGGCTTTAAGTGGGATGAGAAGA
Source organism: Triturus cristatus (assembly GCF_964204655.1). Lineage (NCBI taxonomy): Eukaryota > Metazoa > Chordata > Amphibia > Caudata > Salamandridae > Triturus > Triturus cristatus. The sequence continues at coordinate 1,284,097,117 of NC_140585.1, forward strand.
GTGTGTGTGGGGGTCTCAAAGGGGCGTGGTCTGTATAATTAAGGACATGGCTAAAACACATGAGCTAAAAATCTGTGCTTAGCATAGGTTGCCACCGACTGGTATTTTGCTGTTTAAGTCATTACATCCAGATATATAAGACAGCAAGTAACATTATACCTACAAGTCAGGCCTATTGGGTTTGACAGTGGTTGTTCGCTGCATAAGATAAATAAGCAACAACAATGGCTTTGTTTTATAGAACATTGAAAATGCTTCAGTTTGGAAAAGTTGAGACTGTGGGAGAACTATAAAGATTCTCTTTGAAGTTGCTTCAAACGCATTGAAGAGTGGTACTGCTCCAGAGTTAAGATTTCTTTTATCTCCCTGGTCCAAGATCAGCACTCTCCCCAGCAGCTCCGCCTCTCAGCTGACCGCGCCAGTACAGAGCCCTTCTTTGAGCAGGGTTCGAGCCGGCAGCCCGTCCCTGCGTCTCAGGTTCACCTTTTGCCTTCCATCCATTCCGTTTCTCTTGTATTAACCCATTGTTCCATTCCTTTATTTATTTGTATTCCTCACTGTTGCTTATTGTTTACTGTATTACTGTGTTTTTTTTCCACGCTGTACTTGTTCAATTTCTTTCCCGCCGCTGCTGTCCCTGTGGCCCCGCCACCCGGACTCAGCCCCGCTCCTGCCTCCCTACCTCTGTTCCCGCCACCCTCCCCTACTTAATGGCGACCATGCCACAGTCGCACAGTGGATGCACGCAGCGGGTGCACTGCTGTCGTGCCAAAGGTGCACCTAAGGCAAGCCCGTCTGTGCCTGTCCGCAACCTGACCACGGCCAGCGCCAGGAACCCTGGATCTCCGGGACCCCGCCGATACAACTCCGCCACACTCCACACACTCAACCTCGGAAGACACACCAACTGCGAAAGATCCTCGCCTAACACCACCCATGGACAGTTCTTGTGCAGACTCTGCTGCAGATCCTTCACCATCGACAATACCACCACTACCGCCGAAGGCCCGCCTGATGCACGCACCGCCGAAACCCTGACATGCTTTCTCCTCAACTTGCGCTCCCTGCACCGACACACCGTAGAGATCTGGGACCTGATCGACACCCTCTCGCCGGACGTCACCTTCTTCATGGAAACCTGGACCAAAGCCACCTCCTGCCCTGACATCGCCACTGCCATCCCTGACAGATACAAGATCCAGGGAAAGGACCGTACCGACTGCCCAGGAGGAGGACTCGCCATCGCACACAAGACCCCCCTCCGACTCTCCACATCCAGCACGAGTGACCCCCACTCCAACACAGAACACCTCCACTTCCAGATCCAGACCAGCCCCAGGACCACGCTATGCAGCACCCTCATTTACAGACTGCCGGGACCTCGCACCCAGTCCGCAAACACCATCGCCGAGCTCGCCGCACCACACGCCATCACCTCCACTGACTACATATTACTCGGGGACCTGAACTTCCACCTCGACCACTGTGACTACTCCGACTCCACCACTCTCCTCGACAACCTCGCCAACCTCAGACTGAAGCAGCTGGTCAACATGCCCATCCACAAAGCTGGACACACCCTCGACCCAATCTTCACGGGAGGAACCAACATCCGCTTCAGCCACACCACCCAGCCCCTCTGGATGGACCACCACTGCGTCCACTTCACCTTCAACACCACCACCGCACCCAAGCCCCTCCCTGTGCCCACAACGAAGGAACTGGAGCAAGGTCACAGAGGAACACCTCAACACCACCCTCCTCCAAGACCCCCCCAGCGCCACGACCGACACAAACTTCACAGTCACGGAACTTCACCGCTGGGTCTCCTGCTGCGCCGACAAGCTAGTACCCCTCCGCCACCCCGCCAAACAATGCCCTCTGAAGGCCGCCTGGTTCACCACACAACTACAAGAAGCCAGACGCTCCTGCAGATGCCTAGAGAAAACCTGGAGAAACCAGAAAACCACGGAAGCACGGAACAACCACAGGGACGCCCTGAAGCATCCCACCAGTGCATAAGAGACACCACACGGACCTTCATAAGAGACAAAGTCCAGACCAACGTGACCAACGGCAAGGAACTGTTCAACATCATACAGCAGTTTGCAAAACCCCTCAGCGAAGCCACGGATGTCACACCTTCCCAGGAACTCTGCGACAAGCTCAGCTCGTACTTCCATCTGAAGATCAAGGTTCTCTACGACAACTTCAGCGAACTGATGCCGGACACCCCCCCCCCTACGCCACCGATAAACCAAGCATCATGACCTGGAATCCCGCCACTGTAGAACACATCACCGCACATATTCCACAGGGGCACCGCCACCATCGCACCCGAACTAGGATGGACCATCAACACCTCCTTCATGTCCGGCATCTTCCCAGATGACTGGAAGCGGGCGGAGGTTAAACCCCTCCTCAAGAAACCAGCGACCGACCCAACAGACCTGAAAAACTACCGGCCCATCTCTCTCCTCCCTTTCGTGGCTAAAGTCACAGAGAGACTCGTAAACCACCAACTGACCGCCTTCATCGAAGGGAACTCCATCCTGGATGACTGCCAGTCTGGATTTTGCAGCAACCACAGCACCGAGACCGCCCTCCTCGCCGCCACTGACGACATTCGCATGCTACTCGACCAGGGGCACACTGCGGCCCTCATCCTTCCAGACCTCTCCACAGCCTTCGACACTGTTTCACATCGCCCGCTCGCAGCCAGACTCCATGACGCAGGGATACAAGGTGCCGCCCTCGACTGGATCCAATCCTACCTCTCCGGCTGAACCCAGAGGATCAGACTCCCTCCCTTCCTCTCTGAACCCACCGATATCAACTGCGGAGTACCCCAAGGATCATCGCTCAGCCCCACGCTCTTCAACATCTACATGGCCCCCCTCGCCACCATCATCAGACAGCATGGGCTCAGCATTGTATCCTACGCCGACGACACCCAGCTCATCCTCTCACTTATGAAAAATCCCGAAGACACCAGACTCTGCTTCCAGGAAGGAATGAAGAACGGGGCGACCTGGATGAAAGACAGCTGTTTGAAGCTCAACTCAAAGAAGACCTAGGTACTTATTCTCAGACCCTACACCTCCACCTGAGACAACACCTGGTGGCCCTCCACCCTCGGGAACCCACCCACCCCTACAGACCATGCACGAAACCTCAGTATCATCCTCGACTCCTTCCTCTCCATAAACCCCCAGGTCAACGCCGTCGCCTCCACCAGTTTCAACTGCCTGCGCATCCTCCGCAAGACCTTCAAATGGATCCCCCCCAACTGCAGAAGGACCGTCACCCACGCGCTCATAACCAGCAGACTGGACTACGGAAATGCCCTATACGCCGGAATCAACAGAACCCTTCAACACAAACTCCAAACCATCCAGAACGCCACAGCCAGACTCATCCTTGGGACACCGCATCACGAACACATGACCCAAAACCTACAAGACCTCCACTGGCTCCCCGTCGAGAAGAGGGTCACCTTCAAAACTCCTCACCCACGCCTACAAATCCCTCAACAACATCGGACCCAAATACCTCAACGAGAGAGTATCCTTCCACGTACCCAAGAGGAACCTCCACCCCGCCAACCTCGCCCTGGCAGAGGTCCCCCGCAACAGCAGAAACAGAACAGGCGGGAGACCCTTCTCCTACATCGCAGCCAAGACCTGGAACGAGATCCCTGTGAACATAAGACGCTCCCCGACCCTGCACACATTCAGGTAGGACCTCAAGACCTGGCTCTTCGACTGATCCGGATCTTCCCCCCCCCCCCCCCCAGTGCCTTGAGACCCTTACGGGTGAGTAGCGCGCTCTATAAACCCCTGATTGATTGACTGATTGATTGAGGGTGAGGGCAAAAATGGAGAGCCTGGCAAGTCCTGGAGTGCTGAAATAATAACACAGTGAGTGCCAGTGCCCAAACCACTGCTCAAAAGATGACGGCTGATACTACTAAATGTCCTCGTGCCCAATACTAAGGCAGCTTAGTTTTGAATCCCCCTCATGCCTCTTAAATCCACTGCCAGACACCCCTGCCCTATATCCCACTCTTATATTCTCCAGCTTTCTCCTTTGTTTTTTACCTCTTCTCTTTATCCTTCTTTCCCTTTTGTGCGTTTTCCCCTCTCTTGCTCTCTGTGAAATTCTGATAAGGAAAACTAAGTGCCGGTGGGCCCTACCAGCAACCTCCAGCTCAAATTAAGCACTGGTACTGTGTCAGAAGGTTCATTCCCACTTTCGGGTGTGAGGAAAAGGGGCGGGTGGTGATATATGGCTGTTTTGATAGGTCAGCTCATAGACTAGGTCAGATGGTTACTATGTCAACTATGGAGCCTGCGTTTCTTAAGCAGTCTGAGACAGATGACAGGGAAAAAGTTATTTGGAGATTAGAATCACACCAATTAGTAATGAATCACACGAATACTTGCTATCCAACAAAAATAGGAAACATAATGAAGGCACCAATGTTCCTTCACTGATCGGACACCCACATTACTAGGTGATTCTGCCGCCCTGACGTACATTTCCAGTGACTCGTTCTAATTGCGTACTTTTTTCAAAAAAAGGAAACTAAACTGTAGCCTTATGTTTGTAACAGAACAAATTGGCAAGTCTGTCAATAAAAAAGATGGTTCAAATTGCTAAGCAACCAAATTAAGACAGATAGTCAATATGATCAGGAAGCTGCAGCCTGGCAGTGTTTTGGTCTGAGAACACTCAAACTCACAAATGCATACATTTGACCTTCCCTATAGCAGTATGCTCGACTAGAGTGTGCACCTGTGCAGCTGTTGATGTAAGCATTTATCAGACGCATTACATATTTAAAATACATTTAATAATAACCATAGAACTTCAAATAAACAGTTGCAAGTTCCCAGTATTCAGGTTTAGCATAACTTTCATACTTGACAGGTGACCATGTTAGCTGCTCCCACCCAAACTCCTCTTGTGACCTTCCTTAAATACATTTTACATCTACCTCCTCCTTTACCCATCCAATTCTCATTCATGTTCATGATTAGGATAAACAGGTCTATCACGCACTGCCACCAAGTAGTCCGAAGTTTCATTTTCTGCATTATTACTAGTTTTCCCACCCTCTGGCAATGTGGTGGTCTATGTCAATGGAGGCCAGGTGTTGGGCAGCACTCCCTATCCCTTCCCTCTACATCTTTTCTTTCTCTTGCCCTATAGACGTTGAGGAGCGGGTTGCCCTGGAAAGAACACAATGGCTGAATGTTATTGGTAGCCAGTGGTAGAAGGTGATAGAGGAATGGTCTCGCAGAAAGCTAAAGTGACTGATGGTAGTTGTAGTTGTTCTCAGCTGTGCCCCATCCCGGCGCTAGGGGGGTTCCTTGATATTTGACTGGCAGAGTCGTTGTGGGTGATGGGGTTGAAAGATAATGATCATGGGAATCAAGGGTAATAATGGGACCACAAGAGTTTCCGCAAATTGTTGTGGAGTAGTAGCAGAGGCTTTGTGATTATGGTGCACCCTTGCTTTGGAGGCAGCAGGGTTTAAATTGGTTGACTCTGCAGATGGACGTGGGAAGGCAGTTTGGAGGATTTTAATCAGAAGAGAATGTAATGAGGAGGCATGATTTGTGCAAATGGTCATGTTTTACTCTGAGGTCCAGTGATGAGTATTTTTGTGGCCTTCTCCTTGTTTCAACCTTCCCAGGCCTTTCTCAGTAGGCCTCGTTGATGATGTTCACAGGATCATGGCAATGAGTGAGGACACAGAGATCTCTCCCCTGTGTTACGTTATGTTGTGTTGCGTTGTGATGTGTTGTGCTGTGTTGTGTTCTATTGTGTAATGTTATGATGATTTGTAAAGCACTCTAATCAACCAACAGAGTATTCAGGCGCCATATGGTAGTTTGTATGTTGTAATGAGGGTACAAAGTTAGTGGGAGAATCCAGTGCTGGGGAATGTTGGGAATAGTGGGAGCAAAGGGAGCATGGCCTTGTTGTGGTTGTGGGTTTATTCTATGAGAAGATTGCAGAAAGCGTATGGTAGGGAAGGCAATTCACTTGGTCCTGGGTTGGGTAAGGATTGCTTGACTTTGCCCTTTCTGCAGGGTTATCCCCAAACTTTTTGCTCTCACCCTCCTGTTTTCTGAACTCGTTTTTGTTGACTTTTAGGACTCTGCACACTTTACCAATGCTAATCAGTGCTACAGTGCTTGTGCTCTCTTCTTTAAACATGGTACACACAATTGGTACATTTAATTTACTGGTATTTTCCTAGTAACGTGGTACTACATGTACCCAGGGCCTGGAAATTACATGCTACTAGTGGGCCTGCAGCTCTTACTGTGCCACCCACTTAAGTAGCTCTTTAAAACATGTTCTCAGGCCTGCCATTGGAGCCTGTTTGTGTAGTTTAAACTGCCATTTCGACCTGGCAAAATAAACCTTTTGCCATGCCTAAATCTTCCTTTTTTTAGTACATTTAAGTCACACATAGGGTAGGCCCTAAACAGCCCACAGAGCCGGGTGCAGTCTATTTAAAACACTGGACATGTACTATTAAGTTTTACATGTCCTGGTAGTGAAAAACTCTTAAATTTGTTTTTCGCTATTACAAGGCCTACCTCTCCCATAGTATAACATGGGTTAACCTATTATATTTAATAAGGGATAATCTTTAATTGGGAGCAGGTAGGAATGTCACGTCCCTCTTTAATAGTAAAGTCGGATTTTAAGTCACAATTCTGAGAATGACACTTTTAGAAAGTTTAAATGTTCTTGTCTCAACCATTTGGTGCCAGCAGCCTGCATTCTGGATCACATGACTAAGTATTGCTGGCAGTTGGTCTTTGTGTATTGCTCACAGGCAGTGAAACAAAGGGGGAATAGATGTTGGCAGGATAGGAGAACTCTGACTTGATGGGGGGGTGGAGCTGTCAATTACCACTTTTGCACATCACATTTGCCTGGGCACACTCACAAAGTGTTTGACACTAGTGTTTTGTGCCCCCAGACAAGGTGGGGCCAGGGCAGGGAGGCAGGGAATTCCAAACTACTCTGGGGGTGGAAGCTCCTCTGGGGGTGGAAGCCTCTAAAGACTTTTCCTACTTCAAAGAGGACCCCCAGACCCAACTCTCCAGTTGACCTCCGGACCCGTGGAAAATTCAGAAGGACTACTGTGCTGCTTTGGACGAAGGAATGCTACTCTTCTGTCTGAATGAGAAGGACCAGACCTGTATCTTGAACTGAGGACCATGAGAGGGACTCCAAGGGCTAGTTGGCTGGCCTCCTAATCAGAGCCTCAGGGACAGAAAAGACCCCAACCACCTTGAACCCAGCACCTGGACTCCTCCTGCTGTGAGTCTTGTCACCTAAGTGGTGGCACCCCAGTCCTGAACCCTTGAAAGTGCTCTGCCAGCTCAGCTGGGGTTTCATGTGCAGAATCGAAGCTGCATGATGCATCTGCTTGCAGCACTGCACTGAACTGCCGCTGCACAATGCATCCCTGATGCAGGACCCCACATCCCAGCACACAGTTTCTCTGAACCGCTGCTGCCCATCCCCGACACATCAATTTGCATCACAAGCCTTTGCAGACCACATCCTCGATGACGGCAGAGGATTTTGCATTGCAAGCCCAGTTGATGCATACATGACACAGGAAATTGCATCGCGGCTTGCAGATTCTCCAAACTGCCACTGTCCGACGCAGCCTCAGTACGGGAACTCGCAAAGCTCCACAAGCAAGATTTAAGGTACTTTGTTCGGAGGCTTAACTTGGTTCCTGTATTCGTCCCGCACCCCCTCATAGTTGGCCTGAACTGGACACTTTGTCTCGGTCCAGCATGACCAGAGGACCACAGTTGGCACTTTGTGCTTCTGAGCACTGTTTTCACTTAAATCTTTAAAATTGCATAGCTCCGGTTCTACTGATTGTTTTTTTGTCGTTTTGGTCTCAAAAATGTTATAAAATGTTGCTATATTTTTTAATTGGTGTGGGATTTCTCTTGGGTTGTGTTTTCACTTACTGTTGGAAGAGCAGCACAACTACTTTACACATTGCTTGCAAGTTAAGCCTGATTGCTTTTGTGCCAAGCTACCAAAGGGTTGAGCACAGGTTAATTTGGGGTGTGCTTGTGTTTTACCCTGACAAGAGCTGTGGCTGCTGCTTGTGTAGGGTTTCACACCCCTCAACCAGAAATCCAATGTCCTACAAGGATGGTTAGGGGTTGTAGGTCTAGGATATGGAGGTTTGGGAGAAGGTGCAATGGTCAGCAGGAGTCGTGTGGTGTGGTTGAGCATTTGGGTATTTTTATGCTCAATCATCGACATTTAGTTACGGTGATGGGAAAAAGAGAGCCTCACTGGCTAGATGTGAAGGATCATCGAAGTATTGATGGTAGGTGGCCCTTCACGCACTTAGAATGCCATTGTGTGTTTATACCAGCATGCTTTTGCTGGTCTGTACACATGGCTGGATGTGTCCTCTTAGTCCACTAGCAAGATCCACTAGGGCATTGTTAATTAAATTCAATAATAGTGATATCTGTTACTTACAACACTTGCAGTAAATGAAAACAAGCTATTATTATCTTAATGCCTCCTATCAGCCTCCTCCTACCCACCTACCTTTACCCTTGAGGCTTTCTAGTCATCCCTTTCACCTCTGGAAATTATTCAAAGCTCCTCGCCTTCACTTAACAGTCTGTTTCCGCATCAGGTTCAGTACAGTAACTAATCTGAACATTGATGGCTTGCCACAAGACGTGTATTCTCAGTTCTCTCAGGGTCGAGACAACATCTCTTTTTGGATGGTTTGCTTAATGTCTAGAATTGCTTGGTGCAGCCACAACTGAAAGCGTCACAGGACAGCAATGCCGAGACATCATCTCATCTGCCTTTCTTCATGTGAAACAGAAGTGGTGGATCCTCTTACTTATTTTGTGCTTTCTTTTTAAAAAAGACTGCATTGTCAGATAGCCTTCCTCCAGGAGACCCATTACGCACTACTACCCACGCATGGTTTCACAGCATCATGGGGCAGCCATAATTTTTTGCCAATTATAGTACATATTCCCAGGGGGTGTGTGTTTTGATTCATCGCTCCCTTCCTTTTCAGGTCTCAGAGGTGATAGCTGACGATGAGGGCAGATATATTATTGTGTTAGGACTGCTACAGGGAGTATTGATTTTACTGATTAACGTGTATGCACCAAATGTTGATACTGCTGATTTTTTCCCCAAAATCTCTACGCATATTGGTAGCTTGGGAGCAGACAATATAGTCATTGGTGGTGATTTTAATCCTACATTGGATCCCACTGTTGACACTACAGGGCTAGGCCGCATTATGAAGCATCAAGCTATACTGGGCCTTTTGGATTTTCTGTTGCTCACAGACCCATGGCGTACGTCACACCCGGGGACCTGCAATTATTCCTTTTAGTCCGCTCCACATGGCTCGTGGTCCCGGATAGATCACTGGTATCTTACCCCACGGTTATTGATAGAAGTGCAAACGATTGATTATCTTCCCCGGACACTATCTGATCATTCCCGTTTTGTTCCTCTGTTGACTTCCCTACAATTCCGGGACACCTACTTCTGTGGGGGTTCTCTCCATCTGCCTTACTTGGTTCGGTGTTCCATGATGAAGTGGGCGATGCTATGAAGGAATATTTTTCACATAACGAAGGGACGGTATCTTGGCAGGTGGTGTTGTGGGATGCTTTTAAGGCATTTAATCTCGGAGTCTGCATCTCTAAACACTCAGGGGTGCTCCACTCTATTCGCAGGGAACTGGGGAGTACTGTACAGAAACTAAGGGATATGGATATATTCGCACAGGCCACCTCCTCACCCGAATCATTGCATGCCTGTGCAATGCTAATGACTGCATTCACTGATGCTGCTGCCCATGAGATTACATTTCTTGGCAAGTACGCTTGTGCGCGGACATGTGGGGAGGGTAAGCAGCCCAGCAGGACACTAGCCTGCATTCTGAGACCTCATTACTAATCAGCATTTATCACGCACCTTTACACGGACACTGATGGCACACTGACAAAAAGCACTGACCTCACTGCAGCTTCTCTCACTTACTACACCCATTTATATAAGACACGGGACCCTCCGACGTGGCAGGCCTTGCTGAACTATCTGCAAGAAGTTGCCATGGTCTGGTTGGAGACGGGACAGCATGAGTTTTTATTTCCCCCGATAGATGTGGTGGAAATTAGACAAGCGATGGGTGACTTGGCTGGGAGCCGTGCCCCTGGGGCTGACGGTCTAACCGGGGAATTTTATAAAGCCTACCAACATGAGCTAGCTCTGAGATTAATTGAAGTATATAACGAGGCACTACAGGCCGGGTCTCTTCCCCCAACAATGCACGAGGCTATTATACCACTACTGCTTAAACCAGGGAAATCACCGCGCCACGTCCTATAGACCATTGTCACTACTCAACCATGATTATAAAATTCTTGCCAAGATATTAGCCACCTGCCTATTGTTGCTCATGGATACCACATTATGCCTTTTTCAGGTGGCCTTTGTCCCTGGCAGGTCAACTTCACTTAATTTGCGGGCTGTCTTTTCAGTCATAAACCAAATTGAACACACATTACCGGCCGGGCTGTCCTTTTGGACGCCGAAAAGGCATTTGATTAGTTAGAATGGCCTTTTTTAAATGCGGTGATGCAGAAACTGGGTAATTCTTATAGGTTTTCTCAATTTAGTGCGCTTACTATACTCTAACCCAGTGGCTCGATTGAAGCTCAATGGTGAACTTACTGCCCCATTTCCTCTGTCATGGGGCACCAGACAGGGATGCCTTATTTCACCTTTATTATTTATTGCGGCCATGGACCCATTGGCGCGACATATTCAGGAACGACATCTCCATCGTGGCTTGCAACTTCACACGGGTGCACTCGTCACCTCATTTTATGCCGATGATGTTATGTTGTTTGTCGGAAGTCGGCAGAGAATCTCCCCCCGTACCTGCGTGAGGTGGTTCGATTTGGAGTATATTCAGGATTGGTTATTATTTGGACCAAATCCTAAATTTTTCTGCTGACCCCGGCAGTTTCCCAGGAAGATTTTGAGTTCCCCTTAAAATGGTTGTTCAGAGTCCCCCAAGTATCTGGGTATCTTCTTACACTGTAATGCAGCGGAGGGTCCCCTTTCTATGGCCGGTCGAATTGCCATAATAAAAATGGTAGTCCTGCCACGGTTTCTCTACTTCTTTTCAAATATTCCCAATGTGTTCACGGCGAAATTTATTGACACACTTCGGTCTTTACTGATTTGCCTTGTCTGGGCAGGTAAGCAGCCTCGCATAGGCTGGAACACTTTAATTATGCCATACGAACTTGAGGGCTTCGGAGTCCCCTATTTTTTATTTATGTTACCTTGTGGCCCAAATCTACTTCACGTATTATTGGTACCACCCTGATGCCCGACTCTAATATCTTAAACCTGACCATTCGCAAATATACCCACACTTGTTATCCGTTGTTTTGCCACAGGGCCTGCCTCGCTGCCCCACGGAGAATCAAAGGCTGCCAACAACGTGCTGGGCTTGGACTAAATTACGGCGGTACCTGCAGAAGGAGGTCTTATACTTGGCGCACATCCCTTTGGCAGACAACCCGTGGCTAACCCCCACCACTGAGACTCTCACCAAAGCACACATTACTTAAACATAGACTCCATAAGATTGGTGATTTATTTACAGACTCCTGGCCGTGTTCGACAACTGAGCTACTCTCTTACGGGGATGCCACGTATATTGACAGCTTCCTCCTACATAGAGTTTGTGGATCCCTACTTGACACCCTACTGGACCCCTTGTCAGAGCCGGAGAATTCTCTCCCCTAACACTTGTGATCACTTCGCTCAATAGTACTCATTTGGTTTCATGCCTATATCATTTATCCCTATCCCTCTGCCCTGTAGTTGGGACCAAGGTGCGGGCGGCATGGGAACGGAATTTAGGTATCTCTATAACAGACACTATATGGCATTTCAGCTGCACACAAACACGGTATATCTCAAACAATCACCGACATACACTCCTACATTTTAAATAATTGCATAAAATATATGTGACCGCAATATTACTAGCAAGGATGGACCCCAACACATTGCATGCATGTGTCAGATGCACTATCCCAGCTGCCGATTTCCCACACCTTGCATGGACTTGTGCACCTGTGCGAGCATACTGGGAAGAAGTCTCAACATATATCCCTCAAGGTGGAATTGACTATAAAACCTACACCAATGATGGCACTGTTGGGGTATGTTCAGCCTCTTAAAAAAATTATCAGAAGATTCACTGCGATTGCCCTACTTATTGCTAAGCGACAGGTATCACCGCACTGGGGAGAATCAATAGTACCTACTGTGAAGGCTTGGTTGCGAGATATGATACACTGTCACACTAGGAGTGATATGTATGCCACGCTATTACCACCCACCTCACACCCCGAGATATTTGGCAGCCTCTAAAGGCCTACCTAAGTGCGCATCCACTAGAGGGCGACTAAGAGGGGACTGCAGACAATTATACATTGACTTTACACACAGGGTCATCTGGGCATTAGACCAACCAGTATCCAATAATTGATACAGCTACTGTAGAATGGTTATTGCTGAAATTGCAAGAATAGATATAGTGAGATACATTAGATTAAGCACACAAGGTGTAGAATTGATTAAGTGCTTGTTAACTGCTCCTGTACCTTGTTCACTGTTGGGGTATTGTTATTAATGGTATACTGGCACTCCACTGTGTTGGAGTGCAGCACATTATCATACTGAGATAACATTATTGTTTGTCCTTTTGTTTGTCATGCAAATCTCAATAAAGAAAATTTACAAAAACGACTGCATTGTGTTCTAATAACTTAGAAATGTAAGAGTTGCACTGTTTGCATTGTCCTGTAGGATAACCCAACAGAGCTCTTTTGATGCAGGGTATACTACTTTTTCAACATAGCACCGAATGTCATTTAAATGGATATCATGGTGCCCCCAACAGCGACCAACCCAATTTTTAGAGGATACAGACAAAAGTGCCAGTTCACAAAGGGATTCTGCACTCGTGGCGAAAGCCCCACATCCGTAGCAGGGGATGGGGCCTGCATTCATGGAGGGGGACCTACAGTCGTGGTGGAAGGGGTGGGGGTCCTGCATTCGTGGCGGAGGTCCCGTCATGACTGCGGAGCATCTGTCACAAGTGCGGAGGCCCTTTGTGAATCGGGTCCAAAATATTTCAAAAACATACAGCATAGCTGACATTTGCCATATCACTGGCTACCAACATGTTCATGCCAGCTTTTGCCCTCTAAGAAATAACACACACAAGAAACATCCCATAAATTAGACAGAAAACCTTACATACATCCAACAACATAGGTGTTCAATTTGGTTGAGTTTCACCATGCCCACAACAGCATACAGCTGACCTGATACTCCACGTCAACCAACAAAATGGCAGATTAAACAGAACTTCTAACAGCCAGAAAATCCAGTCCAGATAGGCTGTTGGATGAATATCATGGCTTCCTAACAATGCTAATACCTACAGGTAATGCACTCACATAACATGACACATAACATGTTGGCCAATGGGCAAGCTTAATAAACAAAACATCATGTATGTATGTTGACAAGACTTCTAACCACACCAATTGAGCTTTATAACCCATATACATATTAATTATTAAATTACACATTGTGGAAGCAATGACATAGCCATAAATACCATACTGATGCCATAGCTGATAAACCAAACCTGACTCCGATATGTAACATAATTGTTTAAATTGGAGCTGCAAGGGCATTCTAATGACGAAAATATGCCATATAAATAATATGGCTAACATAACATTGAAAGGTGAAAAGGAGTTTCCTGAAATTAGAACAAATAAAAGGTTACAGAATATCTGAATCCAAATATGAATCAAGGCAATGCTAGCCTTCTCATGTTCCCAATCAGAATAAAATAACAGAAAGTCCGACATTTGCTGCAAAAATGAAAAAGGTATTTATTGTTGAAAGTGCATCTCACAACGTGCCAGTGCTATTGTGCAAAAGTAAATGGTGAGTAATTGCAAACATTTCACCTACCAGCATGGGCTTTGTGAAGGTCACAATACACAATCGTTGCCACATTTTTTGCCAATATCGTTAGTAGCAGATGCCATCTGAGAGAGTTTTTATATAAACAATTGTCAGGCCATCCACAGTGTAAGTTTGTATCTACATCAATCAATCAATCAATCAATCAATCAATCAATCAATCAAGGATTTTTATAGAGCACAGCAAATCACCCCTGAGGGTCGCGAGACACCGTGGTTGATACTGCTTTGTGGTCAATGGTTCATTCGAACAGCCAGGTCTTGTGTGCTTTCCTGAATTGGCAGTTTGACAAGGCAGTCCTGAGGTGCAGGTCGTTCCAAGCTTTGGCCTACATGTGTGAGAAGGAGTGTCCTCTGCTGTTGCTTTGGCGGATTCGGGGGGGGTGTCTGCGAGGAAGAGCGAGGAAGATTGTAGGTGTCTGATCAGTTGGTGGAAAGTCATGCATTTGTTGATGTATGCTGGTCCTTCATTGTATAGGGCTTTGTATGTGTGGGTCAAAATGTTGAACTGGCAGCTCTTCTGGATAGGGAGCCTGTGTAGCTTCTTGAGGTGGGGTGCTATGTGGACCCATCTGGGGAGGTAGAGGATGAGTCTTGCAGCTGGGTTTTGTATTGTCTGTAGTTTCTTCAGGAGGCGTGTGGTCATTCCTACGTAGAGTGTGTTTCCGTAGTCCAACCTGCTGATGATGAGGGCCTGCGTGATGGTTCTTCTGGTGTTGACTGGGAGCCACCTGAACATCTTGCAGAGCATGCGTGGGGTGTGGAAGCATGGGGATAAGACTGCATTTACCTGTTTCTTTGTAGGTAGCTTGCTGTCCAAGATGTTGCCAAAGTTGCAGGCATGGTCTGTTGGGGTGGGGTATAGGGCGAGTTCGGCAGACCACCATGCATCGCTCCATGGCGAGGTGTTGTTCCCAAAGATGAGGACTTCTGTCTTATCCGAGTTGAACTTGAGACAGTTTTCCTTCATCCAGTTGGCGACGTTCATCATACATCTGTGGAAGTTGGTTCTGGTGGTGGAGGAGTCATCTGACAGCAAGAGGATGAGCTGGGTGTCGCTGGTGTATGAGATGATGTTAAGGCCGTGTGATCTTACGCTGATGTACATGTTATAGAAGGTGAGGCTGAGGGATGATCCTTGGGGGACGCCACAGATGATTTTCTTGGGTTTCAAAATGAATGGTGGGAGACATATTTTCTGGGTTCTTCCAGTGAGGTATGAGGCGATCCATTTGAGGGCATTTCCCTGAATTCCAAATGTAGTAGAGTCTGTTGATAACGATGTGATGGGAAACCGTGTCGAAAGCAGCTGACAGGTCCAGAAGGCTGAGGGCTGCTGTTTTGCCACAGTCCAGGACGGCCCTGATGTCACAGTCCAGGATGGCCCTCATGTCATGGGTGGCAGCAATTAGGACTGTATCTGTGCTGTGGCTGACTCGCAATCTGGATTGGGAGAGGTCTAGGAGGTTGTTGTGTTCCAGGTGTTCAGTGAGCTGCTGGCTGATTGCCATCTCTGGAACCTTCGCTGGAAAAGGGAGCAGGGACATGGCTCAGTAGTTCTTTGGTTCTGTTGTGTTGGTGGATGGTTTCTTCAGGACGGCCTCACTTCAGCATATTTCCAGTCCTCAGGGAAGGAGGCTGAGTTGATGAAGGTGTTCAGACCGTTCTTGAACTCATCGCCAATCATCTTGTGTCCGGGGTTGAAGACATGGTGGGGACAGGGATCTGTGGATTCCAACCTTAGACTTGTTCCCAAAGTGGAGGAAAGAATGCCAAAGAGGAGACCAGAAATTTCGCCTATGTCATCAGGCAGGCAAAACATTGCAGGATGTCATCTGCATCTGCCCTACTCTGGCCCTAGAGCAAAGAAGCATGTTAAAAAAAGAATTAAATGCACTAGGGATCAGGTCCTGTAGATCCGCTCTAATTGAGTCATTAGATACAAGTAATACAATGCTAAACATTAGATTGGTATAGTTCTTGTACATTTTTAAATCACTTGCCAAAGCAGATCCATGGACTGAGGTGAGGATCAAGATGGACGGCGAAGAAGGCCCCTGATAAGAAAGTTTGAAATCCACTTACATTATGGCGGGTTGCTAAGGACTATGTAACTTTGTTGTTTTCCTATCTCGCCAGGTTGGGCATCAGCCCAACACCCCCCCATATGTTGTTATTATCATAAAATATTAGCATTTTTACGCTCTTTGCATTAATTTGCACACTGCATTGGCCTCCACCAGCTTTACATATCAAATGTTAGCATTTCTTGCACTTTCTGCATAATTTCGTACATTGTATAGGCCCCTGCCATTTCTATATTAGTGCAGGCCGGTATGGGATGCCAGATAAAATGAGGGCTATTCGGCCTGCCTTATACACACCTACCATATAGGAAAGAAGGCCCGCACTGTTGCACTTTACGCACTATCTTGCGTATGTAGGCAACATTAGAACCAGCCAAAACGCTCTGTCTTTATAATTTTAAACATTGTATAGGTCCCTGCCATTTCTGTATTAGTGCAGGCCATTATGAGAGGCCGGATAGAACTAGGGCTATTCAGCTTGCATTCTGGCCACTGACCAAATAAGAAAGAAAATCCGCACAGTTGCACTTTATGCACTATCTCACACATACTGGCAGCATTAGAACTAGGAAAATTATATTTGTATATATTGACTGCATATGATTGATTAATCTACAATTTTTTGTCTTATTTATTGTGCTTTGAATTGTAATTTTTAATCGTGTTTATGGTTTTTACTGACCAATAAATGAATATTTTCTCTACTCTACTTCTCGCTTGTCATGGAAAATTCCATCAGGGTGTAACACATATCTTGGGAGGGGGAGATGTAGTTCTCGGCGGCTGCAGGGTTCGAGAACTCCTTCATGATGCTAAAGATATCCTTGCTGTGGCTTTTATGCAGTCTGCTAGGGGGTTCTTCTTTGTTTCTTTCAGGAGGCAGTGGTAATGGTTGAGTGCCATTTTAAAGGTGGCATGGTCTGCCGTCACTTTACTGCTGCATCACTTCCTTTCAAGTTGCTGGCAGTGACATTTGGTGGATTTCAGCTGGTAAACCAGCTGGTTCTTCTGGCGATTCCTGTGGATTTGGCTGCATTGGTGGGGGGATTGTGTCGGCGCATTCTGTGATCCACTGGGAGAAGTTCATCACATCCTGGTCTTGGACGTCGTGTCTGGGAGGTGGGAGTGTTATTCCACTGATATCTGATGTCTTTTTCAGTTTCCTGGTGTGGAGCTGGGGGGCATGGTGCCAGTGTTAGTAGGGCCTAAGATGGTGAAGGGGACTCTTTAGTGGCCGGTCTAGGTGAGCTGTAAGACGTGGTAGACTTGACTCTGTTACTGGATGTAAAAATAGGGTCAAGCATGTGTCCGGTGATGTGTGACAAGTTGCTTGAGGCCAATGTTGCTCAAGCTTTACAGGAGGTCAGCTGTGTTGGTGCTGCTGAGGTAGTCGAAGTGGAAGTTAAGATCTCCTAGGAAGATGTAGAGCTCGGAAATGATGGCGACTTGGGCAATGAGGCCAGGAATGGAGTTGCAGAAGCTGGGGCGTGGTCCTGGTGGTCTGTATGCAAGGGTGCCCCCGCCGGTGTTTTTTCATTTGTGTGGAGTTGGAAG
Organism: Triturus cristatus; assembly: GCF_964204655.1. Classification (NCBI taxonomy): domain Eukaryota; kingdom Metazoa; phylum Chordata; class Amphibia; order Caudata; family Salamandridae; genus Triturus; species Triturus cristatus. Next base: position 1,284,114,903 of record NC_140585.1, read on the forward strand.
TTGACATGCTCCATTATCGAGGTTGAGTCGCCTGGGGAGGTCGTGCATCGGGTGGTGTCCTTTAGATGTTGGCATGACATCAGTACAATATGTGTTGACTCATTACGGCATAGACACTAATGCTCAGATGTAGGTGTATCAGTGAGGCATATAAATTATAATTGCCCCACAAGTGCAACAAATAGCATTTTTCAAAAGCATACTCACTTGTTTTAATTAAACCTATCACGTTGGTTAAGATGCCATACCTAATTCAAGTGTAAATGAATGGAGAGATGCAATTCAGCATTATAGTGTTTCCGGACTCAGCACCCATTTTCTTTTAAATTTCTCTCTTCGATATATTTTGAAATACATTCATGTTGTCCCGAAACATCAGTATCTGAGTTTGTCAAAATGCACATATTTTTTACACATACATGTTTAGCATTTTAGATTAAAAAAACATAATTTGCCCATAAAAATGCATCTGATTTTCATGAAGTACAATTTCTATCCCAAAATACCATCGTATCTTTTTAAGTAAACATACAAATTGCCCCAGACATCAGCTTGACATTTTCATTATGTACTTACATGTAATACTTGGACAGTTTCTGCTTTAGATTCTCATGTCTCACCTTCGCATGCCAAATGCCTACAACATGCCAAGTACAGGAATTATGAAGTCATGGCTGCGATTACAGATGAGGTGGGCACATAATGCTAAGGATGTCCAGAATATGGCAAGAACTGCCTGTATCATGTCAGGAGTGGGCACCATTATGACATCAATGCATACAATATTCCAACAATGACCACTATTATGCCAGTGTCAGAATGTTACTAAGCAGTCCACCAATGATGTTCATATTATGCACTATTGATTGCTGTTACACAGAGGCACATTGCCTCATGCCAGTTGTGGGCGTCATCATGCCAGGAATACACACAATATGTAAAAATAGTCTTAATTGTATTCCATTCATAGTTTATTCTTAATATTATTCCATAAAACACAACATGCAAGTTTCAAGTAAATAAACCACCACTAAAACATCCAACGTGTCTGAAAATACAATACAATATTTATTAAACTTTCTAAAGCAACAGTGACATCATCATATAATATTTCATAACATAGAATGGTAAAGTTGCATACACTATATACCCAGTTAAATGGATAAATACATTCCTTCTTGGACTCCAGAGGCTTGGAGTCAATAAATATTCCTACTAGCATTTTTATCAATTCTAATTCCATTTTAGATACGAATACTTCACATGACAATACAAGGTAACTCACCTTGGTGAACCCATTTAACTCCTGTTTTCTTACTGACTACCGTTTTAGAGACCATAAATTTAAGTTACCAATATTACTTTTCTCATAGTTTAGCACACACTTTTACCCTACAGAGAGGTGCAGTATTGGTATTTTATTTCTTTCACTAAATGTATGACCCCAAGTGTGCATTGCCTCTCAAGTGCGGCAGAAACAGTACATTTTGCATGGTGAATATGATGGGACCTTTTTGCCTGTATACTGGTGTTACCTATCTCAGCTGTATTTTTACTTAATTAACTTATCAACAGCCATGAGAAAGCCCCAAGACAAATTAGCTGGATGGGGTGAAACATGTGTTGACTGTTCCTTGAACTCTGAAATTCTGAAATCTGTGAGCAAGACTAAAAGTAGGACTGGACAAGCAAGAAGAATTAAGGAACTTTCACCCAAAGAAAGCTGTTTCCATTCATGTTACCATTAGAAATATCTTATTTTATGCCAACTGATGTACAGATATAGACTTTTTATTGCAGTGCATATGATCATTGACTATGCTGTAAATGTGGTAACCTTTACCTACCCATACTTAACTACTTTCTCCACAACAGATAGTAATAGTACTGGCTCTAAGCAGAAGTATAAAAAAATAAGCCCAATGAAATGTGAAATGCTCTGCACAAGACTGTGATCAGCCTTCCTGAAGTAGCAAATTAGGGAAACAGAAGAGGGCAGGCCTTGCCGAGAAACGTCCTCACTCTTAACAATAGAGTCATAGAATCCCCACTCAGAAAGTACTAATAAGCAATCACCTGCTAGAATGTCTTCTTAGAATTATAAAGGGTAGCCCTTTCTCCATTCTCCCACACTTCATTGTGTGGGGCTCCTCCCTTCAGCTCCTGGAATGTAGGAAATACTCTTCCACCGCCTATGGAAGCTGTATTGCATCCTCCATCAGGTGCCATGTTAGTTCAGGGGGTATCCAAAATGGATCCCACTGGTCCCAGCAATCAAACTGTTATAACAAACACAAAGCCTTGCTACCATTCAAACCTCACATACACTTGACACACACAAGCCGGTTGTCAACGCAATGATCTGGGTGTCACATCTAAGTGAAACTTTACACAAATGGTACCGTAAGGCCACAGTCCTCCTGAACCAGAGAAAATGCTCTAATAAGTATTATAAATCCAAACAATTTAGTATGCTGCCTTCACCGCTTCATGCCAACAACTCATTACATAGACAGTAATTCGCTGCCAATAGATGGCACAATTGTTAAGGCCCTCTAGGTCACAGGACTGGCTCTGGATCTTAAAATCACCATGGGAGAGGGAGGAGCCAAGATGGCCACCTGAGCAAATGCATCTAATCATCATTCCCACAGTGTCTAGACCCCCCCCCCCTGTCCTTCATTGATCATATATGTGGCACCGGAGAGCTTGTGGAGGGGATGCCCCCCAACGGAGATTGTGGTGAGGACTCTGAGGTTGCTCCTATCCGTGCTGCGACTGGACACACTTTAAGAGGCTGTGAGGGGACTTCCCCCTGGAGTTCACTGGAGGCCATCCTGTGAGGAGCAGAAGAGTCGAGTGGCAGCGCCCGCTGCACAGACCGCTGAATTGGGCAAGTGAATGCTGCTCGAGGACAAGAGGGCGGTGCAGCCCAATGGGGCTCTTGAGGCAATGAGCCCTACTTAACCTGGCAACGCTGGAGGAGACCGTGGCCGAGAGACGGTAACTTGTGCATGCCGGTCAGCTCGATGCTGCTCTTTGGAGCCATATGATGGCCCACAGTGGGCCTGTAGACGCAGTGTGACTGTTGTGGCACAGTTGAGACACTCCCCCATTACCGACGTGAGCTCCCCACTGACGGGTGGCAGAGCAATTGAGGTGGTCCTGCACTATGTACAGGCTCTGCACTGGGAGTGCGGTAGGGGCATATCAGCTTACATAGAATAGGGGTGAGGTCACATAAGGAGCATTGAAGGCCATTGAGTGTATGAGAGCACAGTGCCGAAAGTGAGGCTGCAGAGAGGGAATCCCCCCTTCTTGCATTGATGTAATGCTGATCATACGGAGACTTGGGCAGTGCAGAATTTTGAGTTCAGTCACAATTTGGGAGGATGTGGAGAGCTCACGCTGAGGCCCAGGGAGTGAGCATAGCGCTCCAGATGCCACCCAAGCCGCAGAGTGTGCTTGGGGCTACCTCAAAACAATGCAACACGATTGAAGAGGGGATAGCAAAGATGGCACAGAGCATGGTACAGACTGATGGGTCTCCAGCCGGGGGCACCGAGCCACCCACCACCCTAGAACTAAAGCAACTAAATTTGGAGGGCAACAGAGCGATCATAGAAAAATAGTTGAGGTGGTGGCCACGGTGGCACTACTGCACCAAAACATGGACAAAATAAGGGATTGTATGAAGGAGCTAGAAACCAGAGCTGATGACACGGAGGAAGTTTTGGGGTACAATACCCGTCAACTAGCAGATCAGGAGAGTCGCTTGCAGTGGCAGGAAAATAAATTGACGGAACTGGAAAACAGGTCAAGGCAAAATAATGTGGGCATACTAGGTTTGCCAAATGGAACTCAGACCTCGCCCATGGAATAATACCTAGAGAACTCGTTGCCTACCATATTACTGCAAATAGAGGGATCAGAGGGTATGCAAGTGGACAGAGCCAGGTACAGAGGATGATTATGCCCAGTATGTTGAGGTACAAAGACAAGCTGAGAATTCTGCCAGTGGCCCACCAGCAAGATACAGTGGAGTACAAGGGCAATAAAATCTCATTTATCCTGACTAGGGTTTTGCGCCCCAGAAAAGAAAAAAACATTTGAGGAAGAGAAGAAAAAATTGAAGGATGGTGGTCTAGCCTATGCATTGTCACCTCCAGTGCACCTCAGAATGGACATGCAGGGGAAGCGATACTTCTTTGATCATGCAGAGGACGCTATGCAGTTTGTGTAAAGCGACTGAACAGATGGCACGATGGGGGTACTCGAACATTTGTTTGAACGTAATGATTCTGTGAGGGAGATGGTACCAATGATACGATATGGTAACCCGAGGGGGGTAATTACCAGAAGGACTGAGAATACTTCCAATGTTGGCCTTGGTAAGAGAGACACTGTGTTCAATTATCTTCCTGACCGTAAGTGTTAGTGGTAGTGGACTCTGGGGTGCCCCTTACAGGGAGCCACTGAAACTCCACACTACGAGGGACATTAACAAGCTTAACATGTTTGGGGAAGGGACAACACTGATAGTGTCGATTGTCGAGGCCAGGGTGGGGTTGGCCACATGGGAGGGGGGTGGGAATGGGGCACACTTGTTACTCTGGGGAGGAGCTTGCATGTTCAGCACACTTAAGGGTCAACAACACATGCTAGGCCCTGGTACCCTGTGATGGTCTCAAATGCACAGCAGGGGGTGATAGCATTATCTTGGAATGTCAAGAGGATCTAAAGCCCTATCAAACATCAGAGAATATGGTCTTACACCAGAAAACAGCAGGCATGCATTGTGATGTTACAAGAAACACACTTGCTCCATAAGGAGAATGAGAAGCTCCGAGCCACATGGTATACTAGTTTCAGCTCGTCTACTCGTAGGGTTCTGATTATGGTTGATGCTAGTGTTCCCCTCAAAATAGATATAACATTCAAAGATGCTGATGGGCGTTATGTAGGGTTTGTAGGGGGCATCGGTGGGAAAACCACAGTACTCCTAAACACTTATGCACCAAACATAGTTACCCCAGACTTCTTTGATGGGATAGTGCGCATGCTAACACCATATGTGCAGTATGACATTCTATGGATGGGCGATTGCAATTGTATTCTTGACTGAACACTAGACAGTTCAGAGGCCACCATCATGCCACTGGGTTTGTCTTCACGGACACTGATGGAGGGCTTGGACACACTGAACTTGGTGGAGCTCTGGAGGGCCTGAGATGGCCAGATGAGAGGGTACTCTTTTTATTCACCACCACATGCGACATTCTCCAGAGTAAACTATGCTTTCCTACACCCAGAACAGGTTGCAGATTTTGGGGTAGTCCAATATTTGGACCTCACCTTATCGGATCATGCCCCACTGGCGGTGGAACTGCTGGGGCATGCATATCTGGGAAGCAATCAGGGGATGTTTCACTGATAATTTAGGGCCAGTTGCCTTGGCAGGCATAGTTTGGGAAGTGTTCAAAGACAGACCAGGTTTCAGTAAGCACCGAAAGTATTCAATTCACTGCTGGCATCCCGGGATGACTGATCTTTACACATGCTTAAGCACTAATGAGAAAGTGTTATGATGAGTTTACATCACAAACTGCATTGTGGAAACATTACAGCACAGTAATAACCCAAATAATTGTTATGTCAAAACAAAGGTATTACGTATGGGGTGAAAACCGTAAGTTACAGTTTCACCCAAATAACAGAGAGAATTTCTCCTCACTTTTTAAACACACCTTAGCACGTGAGTTTTCACTACACCAAAGGGGGAATTTCCTTTGTCCGTTTTCACTATTTGGTCCTGATGAAAGCCATTCTAATCAACCATATTTGACTGAAACATGAAGACCAGTTGAAGGATGTATGAGATCATTGATACCTCAAAAACATCTGCAGTCCATTTTTAGCCCTGTCCCAGGCTCCCATTAATAAAATTCTCCTATATAGGAGGGGTTCTCTGGAGATAGTTTTAAATTCACTTCTATTTTAGAAATTGTCACCTAATAAAAAATGAAAAAATGCAGCTCAGCTGTAATCAGGCATAGTAGCACACCAAGGATACACTCAGCATCCCTGGTGGGAACCCTATGATGAAGCATGCCACCAGCTAGGTTGGTGGGTGAGGTGTTTTTTTTAAAAACCTATTGGTCTGTCTTTTTCATAATGCTGTTTTGTATGTAGTTGATATTGTGAGCCCGTTCCAATTTTTGATAAGTGTTCAAAGAGACCATACGGGGAAAGTGCATGAGTATGACCTATATGTGTGGAAATATCCGGGAACTACGATTACTAAATTGGGGAACCGCATAGTGGAGATAGACAGACACAGCTAAAATATGGGAAATGCAGCAGCATCTCATGGAAGAACTCACTAAAGTGAGGGATATGCTTGGGAAACATGATTACAGAACATACACTGAACTACAACATGAGCAGTGGGACAAAGCAGGTCACCGCCTAGCCTGGCTCGCTAACAGGTAGAAGGACAGTAACACTGTGGTGAACCATTAAGAATACAAAAGGGAGGTCCTCACGGTACAGGGGGATATTCTGCAGAGATTTGTGGAATTTTACTCGCCTCTATATGCACAGCTGGAGGCGGGCATTGTGAGAGTGCCGGATGATGCATATCTGCCTAGTGTTGATGCGAACGTGCGAGTGCTCTTAAATACCCCCATAGATTAGGCTAATATTTAATGGGCGATTAAGAATATGAGTATGGGGAAGGCACACAGACAAGATGGACTGCCAGTAGAATTTTACCAGACTTATGTAGACCTTCTGAGCACCCCTTTCCTGGTGATGTACAAAGAAGCAGTGGAGATGGGAATTCTGCCAGCCTTACTATGAGAAATGCAAAAATAACAATTGATGGACAGAATGCAGAACAATGTCATACATTCACCCCAGTACAGAGATCTGGGCCTAAATCCATCGTTTTTTGCTCACCATGCCATTCCAGTTTGAACCCAGCCATATGCAAATCAGTCTTGACCCTGTGCCCCATGGGAACAGTCCAGCCCGAACTGCCAAGCCAGGTCCTCCCTGGACTGGAAACAAGCATCCTAGGACCGGTTTCGGGCTTTCAGCCCTCGTCAGCCAGGATAGCTTGATTCCAGTGGCATGGAGAGCAAGGGACTCACGTCTGAGCATACCCTTCCCACTCGGGGTGACAAATGCAAAAATAACAATTGATGGACAGAATGCAGAACAATGTCATACATTCACCCCAGTACAGAGATCTGGGCCTAAATCCATCGTTTTTTTGCTCACCATGCCATTCCAGTTTGAACCCAGCCATATGCAAATCAGTCTTGACCCTGTGCCCCATGGGAACAGTCCAGCCCGAACTGCCAAGCCAGGTCCTCCCTGGACTGGAAACAAGCATCCTAGGACCGGTTTCGGGCTTTCAGCCCTCGTCAGCCAGGATAGCTTGATTCCAGTGGCATGGAGAGCAAGAGACTCACGTCTGAAAATACCCTTCCCACTCGGGGTGACAAATGCAAAAATAACAATTGATGGACAGAATGCAGAACAATGTCATACATTCACCCCAGTACAGAGATCTGGGCCTAAATCCATCGTTTTTTTGCTCACCATGCCATTCCAGTTTGAACCCAGCCATATGCAAATCAGTCTTGACCCTGTGCCCCATGGGAACAGTCCAGCCCGAACTGCCAAGCCAGGTCCTCCCTGGACTGGAAACAAGCATCCTAGGACCAGGTTCGGGCTTTCAGCCCTCGTCAGCCAGGATAGCTTGATTCCAGTGGCATGGAGAGCAAGGGACTCACGTCTGAGCATACCCTTCCCACTCGGGGTGACAAATGCAAAAATAACAATTGATGGACAGAATGCAGAACAATGTCATACATTCACCCCAGTACAGTGATCTGGGCCTAAATCCATCGTTTTTTTGCTCACCATGCCATTCCAGTTTGAACCCAGCCATATGCAAATCAGTCTTGACCCTGTGCCCCATGGGAACAGTTCAGCCCGAACTGCCAAGCCAGGTCCTCCCTGGACTGGAAACAAATATCCTAGGACCGGTTTCGGGCTTTCAGCCCTCGTCAGCCAGGATAGCTTGATTCCAGTGGCATGGAGAGCAAGGGACTCACGTCTGAGCATACCCTTCCCACTCGGGGTGACAAATGCAAAAATAACAATTGATGGACAGAATGCAGAACAATGTCATACATTCACCCCAGTACAGAGATCTGGGCCTAAATCCATCGTTTTTTGTTCACCATGCCATTCCAGTTTGAACCCAGCCATATGCAAATCAGTCTTGACCCTGTGCCCCATGGGAACAGTCCAGCCCGAACTGTCAAGCCAGGTCCTCCCTGGACTGGAAACAAGCATCCTAGGACCGGTTTCGTGTTTTCAGCCCTCGTCAGCCAGGATAGCTTGATTCCAGTGGCATGGAGAGCAAGGGACTCACGTCTGAGCAAACCCTTCCCACTCGGGGTGACAAATGCAAAAATAACAATTGATGGACAGAATTTGTTCTGTTTGTTTGTTGTAACGCTTTTCGCCCTAAGTGGGATGGGTATTCCCAGACGTGGGACCCGTGCTCACTGCGCCACTGGAGTCAAGCTATCCTGGCTGATGACGGCTGATAGCCAGAAACCGGTCCTAGGATGCTTGATTCCGGTCCAGGGAAGACATGGCTTGGCAGTTCGGGCTGGACTGTTCCCATGAGGCACAGGGTTAAGACTGATTTGCATATGGCCATGTCTGAACTGGGGTGGCGTAGTGGGCAAAAGAACGATGAATTTAACCCAGATCTCTTGACTGGGGGAGAATGTCTGCATTGTCAGCATTCCGTCCATCATTTGTTTGTTGTAACGCTTTTCGCCCTAAGTGGGATGGGTATTCCCAGACGTGGGACCCGTGCTCACTGCGCCACTGGAGTCAAGCTATCCTGGCTGATGACGGCTGATAGCCAGAAACCGGTCCTAGGATGCTTGATTCCGGTCCAGGGAAGACATGGCTTGGCAGTTCGGGCTGGACTGTTCCCATGAGGCACAGGGTTAAGACTGATTTGCATATGCCCATGTCTGAACTGGGGTGGCGTAGTGGGCAAAAGAACAATGGATTTAACCCAGATCTCTTGACTGGGGGAGAATGTCTGCATTGTCAGCATTCCGTCCATCATTTGTTTGTTGTAAAGCCTTACTATGAGAGGCATGCATAGTGGTTTTTCCTAAGCCGAGATTGATCCCAAGGACTGCAAGTCATATAGACCATGTCTATGATTAATGAAGATGCAAAGATCCTGGGGAAGATCTTGGCCCACTGATTAGTGAAGGCAGCAGGTGTGATTGTATACCCGGACCATGCTGGGTTCGTGGGTGGTCATACAAAGTCAACTAACATACGTAAGGCCTTCCTCATCATGGAACGGGCAAAGGGGGGGCGAGCACTTCACCAATGCCAGTCTGGATGCCAACAAGGCATTTGATACAGTGGATTGGCTCTTAATGAAAAGTGTACTACAGTGCTATGATCTGGGAATGGACTACCTGAAATGGGTGGAACTCCCGCACACAGGTAGTAAAGCTGGAGTGATGGAGGGTCATAAGGTATCAGATAGTTGGAGGGGGAAAGAGGAAACCTATCCCCGTTGTTATTCACTCTAATAATTGAGCCACTGGCGCAAGTGATACGCGCCAGACATGGGGACGGTGGTATATTAGTTGGAGGCAGGCATGAGATCATATCCTACTATGCAGACGACTTACTATTGACAATCAAGAACCCAGGAGACCCGTGGAGGGCAGTGGAGAGCACGATACGGGAACTGGGGTGCCACTCGGGTTTCCGTCGAAATGCAGACAAGTCAGTTATGTACCCTGCCATTGCCGATCATACACTAGAGAAGGGCGCCCTAAAATAAGACTTCATACAACCTCAGTCAAGTAGTTTGCTATATACCTAACTTTAAACGCTGCAGAAGTGTACGACTCTAATGTATGTGCGCTCCTGACTGGTCTGGACCGTAGTTTCCACAGATGGCTGAGGTTCCTGCTGTCCCTAATGGGGCGAATAGCAATCAGTAAAATGATAATACTACCCAGGGTCCTACATATTTTGCAATATATGCCAATGTGCATAATGGAGGCATGCTTTCCCAGGCAATATGCTTTGCTTAGACTACTGCACTAGGGCTCTGGGAGGGTTAGGATTGAACTGGATGTCTTCAAGCTTCTGTGGGATGGCAGGGGTCTGCAGGCACCAAGCTTTAGAATATATTATTGGGCGGCCCAGCTTCAGAGTATGGTCCCATGGTTCGAGGCAGGTAGTTAGGACCTGGTAGTATAGATCCTGAGACCCCTCACACGACCCGTGGAGCTGCTGGCACTTCCATTGGCCACCCAAAAGAAAAGGAGTGCCCTGCTGCTGCAGATCCGGACGATCATAGATGTTTGGGGGCAAGCATTCAAGGAGGAAGGGGGCGACTATATATATATATATATATATATATATATATATATATATATATATGAAGTACTTCGTAGATGAGTCGCAGTTATATCTTCACCACTGTAACAGCATACACGGACACGGACCAGATAAATAAGTGCTAATTATTTTATTTTGTACAGTTTTGCCGCCATATATATATACATATACATATAGCGACACTTGGCAATCCTACTAAGGAGGACGCCAAGGGGTCGATCGCGCTTTTGTGGGTAAGCCAGGTCCGCTCTACTTTAATATTAAGACTTTGCGGGTGAAGGGATTGTGCCTATATTGTTACATGCCAACAAAACAGTGTACGGCACAACAATTATTCAAGTGCAGTTTGGCAATTGCGAACCAACAATAATAATGTCTACCTCAGAAGACGGGCTAAGGGATCGGGAGGCAGCGGCGGATGCTTTGTTTTTTAACTTACCTGAAACTGAAAATGTGCAAACAGGACAAAACATCGACAAAAGTATGAACAATGATGTCAAAGTTTGCTTTATTCGGTTAAAATATTAAAACCATCAAAGCACAGGACAGAAATTCATGATACAGGCAAATGCAATTACAGAAAAATTATTAACACAAAAAATAAATACAATACAGTTTGGCCCGATATACAATAAAAGTATGTCTTTCAATAAATGCATTCATTCATAATAAAACATTTTAAAAATCATTTCTCGTTAAAAGACTCTATCTACGACAACATATTAAGAGCGGAGCTCATTAGCGATTGACTATATAAGCTGAGCCCTGTTTCTAGCTCTTAAGGCACCCACGATAAAGCACGCAACCCCAAAACAAGTCAAAGGAGAGTCCAACATTTGTAAATATGCCAATGCAGGCCTTGCTTGCTTAAATTGACAATTCTTCAAGATCGGCAAGATATATTTTTTACGCTGAGAAGAGTAAAATTTACAAAAGAATAACATGTGCAACAAATTTTGTTCAGAGATGTTATCACACGGACAGGGCCCCAAAGTTCCCTCTTTAAAAAATCCTTTTGGGTATGCCAAGAGCCAAGGAAGCAAGCCATGCTTAAACCTTATTAGCAAAAACATGTGGAAAGGTTTGTTAATATAGGTTAAATAGGGCTGAATCTCACTACCTGAACTCAACATAACAAACCTCCTAACTGTCGGTTTCCCCAGCTCATCTCCTTCCCTTGACGACATTGCTCTGGACAAAAATTGGGTCTTAATGGCCTTGATTTGCTCTTTACTCAGTACACAAGGACTGGTAAACAATTCCAGACAGCCAAGTGATTTCAAGTTGTTTTTAATTTAGCATAACCATGGGATAGACAAGGCTTTTTCCAAGGACAAGCAATCTTCGATAATTTGTTGGTTTAGGTTTGGTGACTGTTGTGCCCAAACCCTCAACCAACCTAATAGCGGAGCCACAGCTATTTGGTCAGTAACATAACCCATCCCCAAATCCTCATGAATGTTAAAAATAGGAGCAGAGGGGGGGAGAGACAACAATTTCCGAAAGAAATTATTTTCGACTACTTGAATATTAGGAGACGTCTTGTAACCCCAGACCTCACTTCCATAAAGTGCCATAGGCAAACACTTTGCACTATAAATGTTTAATAGAGCAGGAAGCGGTTTACACCCTATGCGCTTTGCAAAGCCCAACAAAGCGCCAGTAGCTCTGGCTAAATTATTCTTTTTCTGAGCACGTTGTATAACCCAAGATGATCTGTCGTCAAACGCAATCCCCAAATATGGGAACGTCTGAACTTTGGTTAATTCCTGCCCATTACAAAAGAATTTCACCCTTTTGGCTCTCCCCGAGCCAATCGACATAGAATGCGATTTTTTAAAATGTATTAATAAGTCTAAAGAGACCATAAAATCATAAAATCCATTTAAGAGAGCTTGTAATCCTCTCGCGGTTCTAGCCAACAAAACTGTATCATCCGCATATAGTAATGCAGGAATCATTTTGGAGCCGGCTTTCGGAATGTCTTTACTAACCGTAGTTAAAACTGGTCCCAAATTGTTAATGTAAAGCGAGAAAAGTAGGGGTGCAAGAATACACCCCTGTCTTACTCCATGCTTTACCTGCCAGGCATCTGTCTGACTTCCATCTTCACTATAACGAACAACTGCGGTGTTATCCTCATGGATAACAGCCAGGAAAGAAATCAGGACTGAATCAAGCCCCAAGGCGGCTAGTAAGGCCCATAATTTTTGCCGATTAACAAGGTCGAAAGCGGTGGACAAATCCATAAAAGCTAAATGGAGGTCCCCCTGCTTAGCGACCGTGTATTTTCCTATAATCAGATGCAAATTAAGGCATTGGCCAACAGTTCCCCTTCCTTGTCTGAACCCATATTGTAGGTCAGAGATTATAGATTGCTCCTTCAACCATATTGTTAAACGAGCAAGGACGACTTTACCCATAACTTTCATGGCGGAATCCAGGAGAGAAATAGGCCGGTAACAAGCCGGGTCTTCTCTTGAGCCTTTTTTAAAAAGAGGGACAATAACAGCTTTGCCCCATGATTTTGGAGCTCCGGCCTCAGAAGCAGCATTAAAAACGCGAGTTAAAACTTTCGCCCAAAACCCTGAGTCAGCCCTATAAAGGTCCGCAGGAACTCCGTCCGGTCCTGGGGCTTTACCTATTGCCATTGTCTCAATGGCCTCCCGGACTTCCTCCTCCTTAAAAAGGATTCTTGAGGCTAATTTATAGTCTGCGTAATTTACTGGGTTAGCATCCTGTATCTCCGAATATAGACCACTAAAATGTGCCACCCATTTATCTGGCGGGATAAAACATTCTTTATTAGTGTTCTCCAGCTCATTAAAAAGGGGACTATTAATCACCTTCCAAAACTGGCTACTATTTTTCTGGGTGCTTGCATCTGACAAATCATCCCATGCCTTGTTTTTGAACTCGCTTTTCCTGGCCTTTGTAGCTTTTTTATACTTTCTTCTAGCCTCAGTTAACTTACTAGGATTATTGCCAGGTTCTTTAAGAGCCGATAAAAGGGCAGATTGAGCACTAGAACAGGCATGGTCGAACCAGTTTTTAAATTTCTTGGGCTTTGGTTTCCCATGAGTGGTGAGGTTCCCCGTTACATGTTTAGTAATTCTGTCAAAAGCGCCCAGGATGACCCTCGGTTGAGCCGATAACGAAAAACACAAGCTAAAATCCTCTTTTTTACATTCATATAAATTAACAAGGAAGTCGGCCGGGTTAATAACATCCCATCTCAGTCGTCTTCCCTGATTAGTAGACTCAAGATTTATGTTAGAAATCAGAGGCAAGAGAACGTCTTTCCTCAGTGCCTTAACTTTAATTTCCAGTGTAAGTGGGTTGTGGTCGCTTAGAACATTTTGCATGACACGAAAAGTACCCAATAGGTTCAACATTATGCGTGGTACAAAAATATAGTCAATTGTGCTACAATGGCCTCGACCTGTAAACGTGTGAACCGGGACCAGCGAATCTTGAACAGGCATGTGAAGGTAATAGGACGATACCATACTCTCTAAGAAAATCCCACCCTTAGAGTGTTCGAAATGGATAGCCTCTTGTAAACAAGAGTCATGATGATTATTTACAAAACAGTTAAGATGACATACATGGATATTAAAATCGCCAAAAAGTAAAAGGAAATAAGGTTTAACATTAATTGCATCATACTCGTCCAGAAAACTGAACAGTGCTTTGAGATGCTCTAACTCGTCCGACCTTGTGAATGAGTTATAAAAATTAACCACCAAGAATGATGGTAAATTAACACATTCCAATTTCACCGCTAAAATATGAGGAGAATTAGTTACTATCAGCTCAATACTATATAGTAGTTTTAAACTGAATAATAACAAAAGACCCCCTCGTGGTCTCCCCATAACAGAGGGCATAGCGTATTTAATAAAAGATTGGTACCCATCCAGGTAATAAGGATCTGTGGCCTCCCATGTTTCTTGTAAAGCAATTATATGATAAGTGGAGAGAAAAGCCCTACAATTTTGATCACCTCGTTTAGAGCGAAGACCAGTAATATTCCATGATAAAACAGAAATAGAATCTATTGCTGGAGTGCCCATTACACACACTTGTTCTCTAATTAAACAGTTGTCCAATTTAAGTAAAGGGGGTAATGGATTAACCTCTACTCCATTAGGAGGCAATTCAACCCCCAAATTATCAAAATTAAAAATAGGAGTTATTCCTCTCTTTACTACAGAGACTACCTCAGAACATCTCTGTGTGACACTAATAGAATCCTCTGTCTGTGAAGGTAAGTTATTAACTGTCGGGGCAGTGAAATTAACGTTGTATTCCACAACAGGTGACCTAGCAGATAAAAGCCCGAAAGGGTTAGACGGAACTGTGCTGAAAATCTCATTGTGTGTATAAACTCCATTAACCCTGAGTCAATCATTTATATCTAAGGTACTAAGGGCTTCAAATCTGTTTTTTAATACCAGTGGGTTACTTACAGGGGCTTACTGAAAGGGGCGCTCCCTCAGTCTAACCGGACCTAAAAAGGGTGGAGGGTAGAAAAAGCCCAATGGAAGAACGTTAATGTGGTCCTGTTGAATTCTAAAGGACCCTGCTTGTCTTAAAATATGATCAACTATATCGGGAGAACTGAAATTCACAACAACGCAGTCACCCCTCAGAGTCTTGTTGGTTTTCCCCACCCACGGAACCCTTCTCACCATTTTAAAACAATCAAAGAGATGACTCCCCAGAACTGTCTTCCCAGCCAAAAAGTGAAGGGTTTTATTTTTCAGGGAAGACCAGTGCTCTTCCTTGCCATCACAAGTCTTCGGGACATTAGCCAAAATGACCGTGTATGGGCATGCCTCTGGTGGTAAGTTTAATGGGCGTTCCTTATGTGTCAACTGTCCCTGTGCTAGTCGACTTTCAGAATTGTCCCTCCGCCCTGGGCTAACACCGCTAATGCCCCGGGCAGATGGTAAAGGGATTATTGAGCCTACAACAGAAGTTGCCATAGAATTAACCATATCAGACACTCTGGAAGTGACTTCACCTAAGGGAAGTAGATCAGAAGGAGTTAGGCCTTAACACCGGAGCACATTGACCAGCGATGTGGCGTTCGATAAGAATAAGTCTTTTGTCAATCTCACTGAGTCTATCCAAGACTGGCAAAATAAACTTACTTAATCTTTCGTCCAACCGCTTAATCAAATCAGCTGACATGTCTTTCAAAGTGGCAGTGCTCCCTTGAGCAATAGACTCAGTCAACCCATTTCCCAAATGAGTGGAAGTCTCAACCACTAAACTGCCTACTGGATGACCCAACCCCTCACCAGAATCTTTATTTCTAGATTGCTTAGCGTGTTGGCAGTTTCCAGTAGGAGCATGAGTTGCTTTTCTCTTGCCCTTAGGTACTTTAACAGGGACAACAGAGGGGGGCTTTAATTGCCTAGAGCGTAAGGCTGGAGGGGACAGAGAAGGACTAGATACATTCAACAAAAGTTGATCGCTAGAATGACCAGACTCTAAAACAGGCCCAGATGAAATAGAATTAGGTGCCTGCGTGGGCGCAGATATCAGGAGCTGGGTAAGAGGCTCTAGTGACAACCTTTTCTCAACAATCTCAATTTCTTTTGAGACAGCATGTTCAGCTTTTTTTAAGAAGGCGTCTAAAGTCCCTGAACCCGCCACTGTTGAGCCCTTATTGTAATTTTTTGCCATAGCTTGTACTAAATCAAATCACTTGGGGCAATTATGACCACCGCTAGCACAACATATCAAACATTTGCTAACCAAACCTTACAACAGGCTTTATACAGCGACAGCTAGTTCCCGAATGCAGTTGGAGCTGGTTAAGGGGGTGGCCCAGCCCAGCCCTGTCCAGCCCCGGATGGCTACAGACGGCCCGCCCTTTGCCCGGGCTTAGCCCGGCGCCGCCCGCGCGCGTCCCGCGACGCGAAGGAAGTGCCGGGACTTTAAGCGCCTCCTGGCGCGGGAAACGCTGTCGGCGGGTCTCCGCCCGCTCGGGCTGCTGGGAGATGTAGTTGGGTGGTCCCCACTCAGCGGCCGCTATAGGTGTAAGCGGCGGCGGAGGACGAAGAAGTCAGCGGGGCAAGGCGCACAGGGCCCAGGGCACACCAGGTGAGTCCAACAACGGGAGTTAGCAGCGCACCGCAGGTCAGAAAAGGAGCAACCCGCTCTGTCAAGGAAGTGCCGGGTCTTTAAGCGCCTCCTGGCACGGGAAACGCTGTCGGCGGGTCTCCGCCCGCTCGGGCTGCTGGGAGATGTAGTTGGGTGGTCCCCACTCAGCGGCCGCTATAGGTGTAAGCGGCGGCGGAGGACGAAGAAGTCAGCGGGGCAAGGCGCACAGGGCCCAGGGCACACCAGGTGAGTCCAACAACGGGAGTTAGCAGCGCACCGCAGGTCAGAAAAGGAGCAACCCCATGAAAAAATCTATTTTTTAAATTGGAAAAATTACTCCGGATGGAGTTAACAAAGTGGCGGGAGAAGAAAAGTTTAGAGAAGTATAAGGAAGTTGGAAGAGTGCCACGAGGGTTTAGGGTTCTCATAGCGCCATCTTTTGAGAACCCAAACCCACTGATGCTGAAGGAGTGGGCAATAACCTGGAAGCTTCCATGAACAAGGTATCGATATTAATAAAATATGCTGAAATCGACAGGATAGAAATTGTGAAAGAAATAGACAAATTGAATGCTACATTGGATGGGCATGAACAAAAGAAGTTGGTCAGAAAAGGTAGTGATGAAATTGCCATTCGTTTAAATAAACATGAAGAATCAATTAAGACCAGAAAAATATTCAAATTTGCCCGAGACAAAAAAGACTATGAGACTGGGGGGGTATTCAGTTTCTCTAGAAAGTTTGATACAGCAAAGAGGCAGGCCTTAGTCTCAAATGCACCAAATAGCAATACAACGGTGCAAATGGGCAATGAAATATCAACAACGGGTGACAGTTCAACAAGTAGCGTCTACGACTCGGATGACAGTAGGAACAACAATCAGTTAACAAAATTACCTCAACGTCTGAGGAATTGGGTTTTTTAATCCAGGACCGCCGTCAAACATTATGGTTTCACAATCCTATGAAGAAAAATGGCGACGGCTCAACAAATATAGAAACCAACGGCGGAAACTCAAGAGGCAGAGGGGGCAGAGGCAAGAAGTGGCCACAATAGTGAATGAGCCTATAAACTCAGACAATACCGTTATCAATCTGTCTGAACTTGAGTTATCCATTGCTGAACTCCAACTACTGTCTCTAGGCCTATCATTCTGCCCTGCTAATAGTTGTAAGTATACTCAGACACGTGTTGATGTGTTCAAATTCATTCGTAAACTTAAACTCTTAAAACATTTTAAACTGAACAAAACTAGCAAAATCTCTACTAAGAATGCATTAACGGTTTCTCCTAAGGAAACCTTACAAGAATCGGACATTAATTTGTTAAGATCTACGCATGCATTGGCTCATAATGATGAAGATATTGGTAATTCCACTCAAGAGGATTTTTCTGAACAGGGAGTCCAGGGTACTAACTCGATACCTAAGCCATTTCGTCCACCTTCTGCTTTTATACCATTGATGCCCAAAGATGCAATAGATATATTTAGTGACTGTGTTGTTGAAGATCTTAAACGGCTGAACAGGAACGTTTTGCCCAAGGATAGACAAAGGAAATTCAACGAAATGCAGTATTCTATACTTATGCGCAAATTGCAGAGCAATGGTAACATTATTATAAAAAAGGCAGATAAAGGAGGAAATATAGTTCTCTGGCCTCGGGAATTATATATGAATGAAGCAGCACGACATTTAAGTGACAATGCATGTTACAGAAAAGCAACCTTTAATGACCTTAGGCGCATCAAGGAATCCACGTTCAAAGACCTACACCAATGGAAAAGAATGGGACTCATAAGCAAGAATGAATTTGGCTTTTTAAAAAATGATTTCCCTACGACTCCAGTGCTATATTTCATCCCGAAGGTACATTAAAAATGAAACACCGGTACCTGGTAGGCCCATTATATCTGCACAAAAGGGTCTACTTGAACCAATGTCTAGGTATGTGGATTATTTTCTACATGAGTTTCTTGGAAAATTTGCCATCATACATACGTGACACTGGGCATTTTTTGTCCAAAATTCAGGGGGTGGAGTTGCATCAAGATTACGTTTTCATAGTTATGGACATAGTTTCATTGTACACCAGTATTCATCATACTGATGTTTTGGCAGCAGTTAAGTACTTTTTATCCAAATGAAACATTGAGTTTTACCAACATAATGAAATGCTGTTAAGTATGATCAAGATGTGCATTACTAATAATTATTTTATTTTTAACAAAGAAGTTTATCAACAGTTATGTGGTGTGGCGATGGGGGCGTGTTTTTCTCCCAGCTACGCGTGCTTGCACTTTGGGTGGTGGGAGGAGCACGTCCTCAAAACCACTCACAAGGAACTGTATGATGCACATGTCAGGTACTGGTGGCGTTTTATAGACGATGTCTGTACAATATGGAATGGTTCCATTGAATCTGCTCTTAGTTTTGTCAAAGATATCAACAAAAATGAATTGAATTTGTACTTTACGGTCCATGCGGGTAAGGAAAGTGTACAATTTCTAGATGTCGAGTTATATGTCAAGCATGATACCATATAAACTAAACTTCATAGAAAGAATACTGCAGGGAATGCAGTACTTCATGCGAGCAGTTCCCACCCTAATCACTTGATCAAAAGTATCCCCTTCGGGGAATGTTTAAGGATAAGAATAATTTGTAATTCAGAACAGGATCTTAAAACTTGTCAAAAGGAAGCTTTTATGAGAATCAAAGATCGAGGATATAATGACAAGGACCTTGAGGCAGCTGGGAAGGGAGCTAACAGCCATACTAGGGAAGAGTGCTTAAACATCTTGGAACCTGATACCAGCTCTACTGTAAAAGATTCTACTATTGAAATAGCTAAACCTGTTGACGCAATAAGACTCATTACTACTTACAGTCGCCAAGAAAAGCAACTCAGGAGGATTATCTATACGAACTGGCCCATTGTTAAGACTGATCTAACCTTGTCACAATTATTGCCAGAGTTACTCTCCCTAACCTTCAGACGTGCTCTCTCTATGAGAGATGCACTGGTTTGAACTAGTCCCGAGGCTATTGTTGCATCTAATTGGCTGTCCAAACGAACTGGCTTTTACAAATGCAGCTCCTGTCGAGCTTGTAAATTTGGGATCAATAAAATTGAATACACTACAGCATTTGATAGTAGACCTATTAAAATCAAGGGTTTATTATCATGCAGAACGGATTTTGCAGTCTATGTTTTAGAGTGCACCTGCAAGTTAAAATATGTGGGTAGCACGAAATTACAAGTTTTAAATCGTATTCTGCAGCATCTGAGAGCTATTGTGAACTCCGATCCCAGTTACCCGGTTGCCCGACATTTTAAGCATGTACACACAATAATGACATCAATGATCTGAATTACTTTGTAATAGACAGTGTAACTAAATCACTCAGGGGCGGTAATAGAGAGAAAAAACTGAGACAATTAGAGTCCCATTATATTCTATTATTAGACACAAAGATGCCTAATGGACTTAACACAGGAGAGGACTTGTACAATTTTTTGTAATTTATTAGAAATATTGACTCCCTGTCTCTCTTCCGTTTAGAACAATATGAGTGATCTTTGGGTAAACTGCTTTAAAGGATTTTATCTTGTTGAGGGATCTATTTTTAGCACCTGGTTTTATCCTAGTTTTTACCTGGTTTTACCTTCGGTTTTACCTAGTTTTGGCGCGGTTATGCCCGGTGTTTTTATGGTCGTATTACAGATTTTATCTTTTGATCTTCAGCATATTTTGTACTGTATATGAATTTTTCTATGCCTATAATGTTTTTCTTCATGCATTTGTTATATCAGTGGAACAGAAAAAATAATTTTGGTTATCTATTGCAATAATAAGCCTGTGAATAGGAATGAAAATGGTTCATAGGTATATGCTAGTTTACCAACTCGAGCGCATTTTGCACAATTATTTGCACATGTTTCTTGCCAGTTTACAGTGCACTTGCACTTTATACATTCTGTGATCATATTTTAGCATCTAGTGGTCTCCTTGAAGTTTTATCATCAGTTATTTCTTCTTTTAATATCTGATAGTAGATGACGTAATCGATGTATATAATATTTTGCACTTGCACTTTATCACTGTTCTTATGCACTTTTTTTCGCCCCCCCCATCGTCTTGATTTTTATACATTAAGGTTCAATAATGGAGTGTACAAACATTGATTCTGAACATGAGTGAATAATATTTGAAATCACTTGCTATACATTGTTTTGACATGTAATATTTAATAGTTGTGCACTTTGTATATATTATACAAGGAAGCCACGGTATGTTGATAAATTATACCTCTATGCTATCATGTTCTGTTAAGTCACTATTATGGTAACCTATGTTGATTACAAAATCGAAGTGAAGGAATGGTGCCTTGATCTTTGAGTATGTCGTCATGTTCTATGATATGGGGAATGGGGCGGGCTTTCCTCACATTTTTTCCACCAATGTCGTCATTATTTATTGCTCCAGTAAGCCCTCAGTGCGTCATGTGATCAAGACAGTGCTCAACTGTCGAAACGCGTCATGCTGGGCACTAGCCCAAAACTACCTATGCTGATTATTCTGCAATAAAAAGCACTGTGAAGCAAACAAGCACGGTGTGGTCCGTACCTGAATGTTGTCGAGACAGTGGCGATCCAGATTTGTGAAGGTCTTATTTATATATATTACCTACTGGCAGACGCCAGTAGGTAGTTATAGTTAGGACCTATTTTCCATAGGAAATCCGCAACTATTTGGAATAACGTTGACATCGATTGATGAATCTTCGCGAAATTCCAAACTTTTGGCCAGCTCCGGTCCGCTCCTATCCTGAAAATTTCACGGTGATTCGTCAAGGGGGGGCCGAGAAAAAAGGGGGGTCCCAAAACACGTTTTCCCCATGCATTTTCCCATAGGACCTGTTGACGCAGCTACAGACCGAACTGCTGAACGGAATTACACCAAATTTGGCAAAGAGGTAGTCCTCAGTTCAGACTTGTGCCTTTTGCTTAAATGGTGTAAATCCGTTCAGTAGTTCCTGAGATAATCAAAAGTAAAATCACATATATATCTGGGTGGAGCCTAACCACACATCTCATCGTGAGATCTGATTGTCTGTCAGCACTTCATCCAAGAAAGGAACAAAATGAGGGGGTTCATTTTGCCATAGAAATTATGATTAGTTCTGCAGAAAGAAAAATTAGGGCACCTTTTGACTTCTCAAATCATCTTCTATTTCATAAAAAAATTCTGACATGCAGACTGAAACATGCACTTTGAATTCCAGCAGCAGACTTCCCTGGTGAGCAGTAGTTTTACTACAGTGATCTAATGAGCAACTAGAGTGCTAACATTCAGAATTTATGGCAAATGGGTGACATATCTGAATACCTTCTTGATGGAATCAAAGTAAAAAACTGAAAGCATTTCTTACTGAGGAGACTGCAGTAAATGAGGAAATTAGGAAACTTCATAACAAATAAATCTCCCAAGATGGCCACCAGAGACAAAAGAACCCAAATGCAGCACAAATATCACCCAGATGTAGCCCACATGTAGCCCAATGACAGAAGTGTGCAAAACACTTATTTTTTGTGTATTTGCAGTTTTATATAGTGCAGACTTGTCAGGTATTGGAGTGCTTTACACGAGCATTGGTTACATCACACAAGATCAAATTCATTTTGGTTGTAGACATGGAGAGATTAAGGGATTTGACCAGAATCACAGAATATTGAGCTGAAGCAGAAACTCCAACCTGGTTCCCCAGTTGCAAAGTCTGCGGTTCTGGAAGTAACACCACATCCCATCCCCTAGGTGCAACATTTAATCAAGTGGTCAACTGGATAAAAAAACATAAAGATTACAAATAATTTAAAAGTTCTTTGTCGCTATTTGAAAACTCAGAAAATATGTCCTCATTTTAGTTTTGATGCAATGAAGACCCTCTCATATATGTAATTTCTAAAGGAAATACTCTAGGTATTACAATTTTGATTACATCAAGATGACGTCAGGCGTTCCACACTTTTGTAATAAACAGACTATGGAGGACAGTGGAAAGGGGGGCAGGGGCAACAAACGAACAATACAGGACTGGCAAGAGAGGCTGTGGCAATATAATAGACCATTGTGGGCAGAAGGAAGAGGCAGTAGTAGTACAACCATACATGCCAACAGACCCATTTCAGCCAGGAAACGTCCAATGTTTTTAAGCTCAAATGGTCTTTATTTGATCTGTCTCCTGTCTACAATCTCGTCTTTTGCAATGTAACTCAAAGGGGAAAATCAATACCCCTGTTTTTTTTCAAAATCTCCCTCTTACCAAGCTCAAAATGTTCGCAAGTATGGTACATTGGATCATGGTAGGCAGGAGGAATTGGGGTAGGGACATGGACTCGGATAACAGAGGACAGTAGGGACATGGAGAGGTGCACCAAACTGACCCTACAGGGCAAGCATCAGGGTTTACAGCAGCACAATACGCCACACAGGGCATGCGGGACGGGAGTGCAGAACAACAATCCATAGAAAGCAATAGGGAGGGGACAGGACCATGCACATGGACAACAGAGAACAGAGGGGAAAGAGGCAATGGTAGCTAGCTGACCATAATGGACAGATAGGAGAGAAAGCTGCAGCATAACAGACCATAAAGGGCAGGAGGGACTGATAAGGGGCATTACAATGGAACAGACAAGCCAGGAGGGAGGGAATAGGGGTCTGCACATGGAAACAGAGGGCTGGGGGCAAAGGGGCAGGGCAGGAGCAGCAAGATGACCATGGAGGTCAGGCAGGATGGGCACTAGAAACAAGACCCACCATGGAGAGCAACTGTGAGACTATGATGGCATACACACAGACCATGGAGGGAAGGTGGGAGGGGGTCAGGGGCAGCTAGCTGACCACACAGGGAAGGTGGGAGGGGACATGGCAGCATAGAAGACCATGCATGGCAAGCGGGAGGGTTAGTGGCAGCACAATGGCTATGATGGGCAAGAAGGAGGGTGCAGGGGCATGCACAAAGGACCATGGAGAATAGAAGGGAGGGTCAGGACCTGGGCACAGACAAGAGAGTTAGGGGAAGGGGCCTCACAACAGACCACGCGGGGCAATCAGGAGAAGCAGTTGCAGCACAACAGACCAGTGAGGGCAGAAGTGTGTGGCAGTAAAATGGACCATGGAGGACAGGAGGAAGGGGATAGGGGAATGGACTGTGGACAGGCAGGGTGGAGGTGGCAGGAACAGTTTACAGTCATCTGACAATGCTAGGCAGGGGGAGGGGAGTAGCAGCTCAACAGAACACTCAGAGTGGATAGGAGTGGCAGCTCCATTGGAACATGGTGGGCAAAAAGGATGGAGCAGGGGCATGCACAAAGACATCGGAGAGCAGGGGGAAGGAGAATAGGGGCAGCAAGTTAAGCACAGAGGCTAAGCAGGACGTCAATGATGGGCCATAGAATTGGGCAATGGAGGGCAGGAGGAGTGGACTGGTACATCATGCTAAATGGAGGGCAGTGGCAGCACATCAGACCATGCATGGCAGGAGGGAGGAGGCTAGTCCATGGATTCAGACAACAGAGGATAGGGAGGAGGTGGATGGGGCAGCAAGCTAACTGTTCAGAGAAGGTGCGTATTAGGAACTTTATTGTTTTTAAAATGTGTGTCTGTGTGAACTACTTAAAATATGAACAAGTATGCAGCATAATCTCACTTTTATTCAGGAAGAAGAGGACGTTTGTGACTGTGACTCTGGGCTCACTCTGCAGAAACATCCCCTGACCGTCCACCCCCATCGCAAAATGTAATGCCCGTGAAAAGGGTAGGTGGTCGCAGTGTTATATAGAACATAGTCCTGAGAGCACGATTGAAAATGAAAACTAGATATAGTATATGGTATAAACTATGCACCAAAAAGTGTGATACAAGATGAACCAGGGCGTGAAATATAATATGCAATACATTGTACGCAATGACAGATTCATTGGAGAGCGCAAGATAGCACAGGCACTAGCGCGTGCTATGCGATATGCGCCTTGGAGTGTAATATGCACAGGGCAGTGTTGTGTAACCTAACTAGTCTCTAAAGTTGTAATATAAAATATGTGCTGGGGAGTGTAAAGTTGCATATGCACTGTGACAAAGATATGGATCCCAGATTGTAATATGTATGGCATAGCGCTGTGCGTTATAACATAGGCATCGAGAAAGGCACGTTAGAGGGTGCAATATAACCCGTGCGAAGGCAAGTGTGGCATGACATATTCACAGGGTGGTGTTACAGTGCACATGGGCTAGAGAGTGTCATAGCATACGCACTAGCTGGTGGAATACAACACAGAGGTGTGTGGCACTCGGTGGGCACTGGTGGGTGTAACACAGCATTGGGCTCAGGCAGGAGCACGCTGTGACTCTCAAGTGAGGTTCATCTCCTTTCTAGAGAGTGAAATAAAAAGTATTGCACATCCGGCGGTGGATGTGTGTTTTATTAACCGCGAGGGGGGTTTCTTGCATAGTTTGGTCGAATTTTTGTCGAATCCCCTTTGAATGGCTTGGTGTGCGTGTGTATTAAATGTGCCTGTCAATAGCTACCCATGTTTGTATAAATAAATGACAAGGGTGTCTACTTGGAGGGTACCCACCGGCGGGGGCGGCGGGATTAGGCACGGTAGGGCATCAGATACGTCAGAGCTTCACTAGCGGTGTAAATACATTCCACGTGAATTCATTGTATGCATAGTCGCCTTTTAATGAATATCATGCAAATCGTCATGGTGATAGGTACATACGGTTTGTCCAGCATGTCCTAGGTGTCCCTGGGGCCATAAGTGGCCTGAGGAGGGGGGCCACGTGGCCCCCTTCCAAATTTATTTTTTTCAACAAAAAAAATTAGGGTGCAGGCCTGGGGGATGGGGTCCCCAGGGCCAATAAATTAGAAAAAGAAGGGGGGCCACACAGCCCTCCTTCTTAAAAAAATAAAATAAATAAAAGACCGGCATCGCGCAAACATGCCCCCTGGCCAGTTGTAAGTTGGGTAATTAATTTCCCTTCAATACTGAGGGTCCCTGAGGGCCAACTAGCCCAACAGGTATCTCCAGTATGCGCCAGGGAGCTGCGTTGCAGACAGGTGTTCTGAGGCCACGCCCCTTTTTACACCTCTATGCAACGCAGCTCTGTGGCGCTTACTGGAGGTACCTAGTGGGCTAATTTCACCCTAGGGACCCTTAGGATTCAAGGGGACTTAATCTCTCAACTTAGAACGGCCACAGGGCACGTTTACACAGTGGTGAAGGGAGGGGCCTGAGGTGACGTATGCAAACACGCCCTATGGCGCATTTTAAGTTGGGGAAATAATTCCCCTTCAACCCTGAGGGCCCCTGGGGGCTAACTAGCCCACCAGGTGCTTCCGGTAAGCGCCACTGAGCTGCGTTGCAGAGAGGTGGTCCAGGCCGTGCCACTTTTTACACCTCTCTGCAACACGGCTCTGTGGCGCTTATTGAAGGTACCTAGTGGGCTAGTTGGACCCTAGGGACCCTCAGGGTTGAAATGAACTTAATCTCCCAACTAAAAACGGCCACAGGGCGTGTTTACACAGTGGTGAAGGGAGGGGACGGGGCCTGAGTTAACGGGTGCAAACACGCCCTGTGGCGCATTTTAAGTTGGAGAAATAATTCCCCTTCAATCCTGAGGGACCCTGGGTGCCATCTAGCCCACCAGGTGCTTCCAGTAAGCGCCACTGCGCTGCGTTGCAGAGAGGTGGTCTAGGCCGTGCCCCTTTTTACATCTCTCTGCAACGCAGCTCTGTGGCGCTTACTGGAGGTACCTAGTGGTCTAGTTGGACCCTAGGGACCCTCAGAATTCAAGGGGACTTAATCTCCCAACTTAAAATGGCCACAGGGCATGTTTACACAGTGGGGAAGGGAGGGGATGGGGCCTGAGGTGACGTGTGCAAACATGCCCTGTGGCGCGTTTTAAGAGGTAGTTTTAATCCCCTGCCCTATTATACACTAGGGGCTTACAGAGGAGGTCATGCTAATCACAGGGTGACCCCAATGCATAGTGTTCCCTAGTGTATGTAGGTGTTTTCACTGTATTCTGAGTGTCTTTTAACATAGCACTGGCTCTAGGACTGGTTAGTCAGACTCAGTTACCACCAGTATCCGTCTGAAAAAGTTGAGGGTACAGGATGATTTTGCAACAAGGCTTCTTTCTGCTCTTCTGTTTGTTCTTTCTGCACGTTATCCTTCAACCTGCACTTTTCTTCATCTTTGAGGACTTCTGTTACTTCTTTCTGCATTTCTTTTTTTTCTTTCCTTGCATTTTTTCTTTTCTATCTCTGTAGGGATAGTTAGAAATTAGCATTTAAAAAACCTTTGAAATTCACTGAAAAAACCATAGGTTTCAGGCACGTTATAGTTAGGAATTAGCATTTAAAAAACCTTAAAAATTCACTGAAAAAACCATAGGTTTCAGGGGCGTTATAGTTAGCTGGACTTTTCACTCGTAAAAAACCATTGAAATTCCCCCATTATAGTTAGTTCAGCTAACTATAACTCGCGCGCCCGCAATGCACTGCTGATGACGTCACATATTACATCATTCATGACATGGTCAGTGACATCACTGATGACATCACTGATGACATCTCAAATGACATCACTGATGACATCACTGATGACATCATCCACGTGACAATCAGATACACCTCATCATACACTAGTGTAACCTTTCGTCACTCACAGTAAAATACATATTTGAATCCATTGACACACCAAAACAATACAAATTTCTAAAAACCCACTCAGTGATTCATAGATCTACACACACATCTAATCACTTATCTATAGATTCACTTATACATGCTGTCAATGATCAATGGAACACTATCAAATATACTTATACACCTAAATCAACATTACACACCAGAACACATCCTATTCACTTATGCAGTCATCCTACTCACTTATGCAAACAATGGATCATACTTACATTTACTCAGCTACACACTTATACAAACACCACTTCATTTATTCATATAGATAGTAACTCATACTTAGTGTTTTATAAAATCACTATTACAAGTATACAGTTATCCATACAGTCACTCATACAATCACTGAGTCTTATGTATACTTATTTATATACAACAACTGTCACATACATTGCCTTTTATTTTTCCAGTTTGTTGGACATGTACCATTGAGAGATATATTTGCTCATTACCACACCCATAAAGATATTCACTCACCCAAACAACTGTTATAACATTTAGTCTTAACCTCATATACCTACTGAATCAACTATTCACACATCTTTGGGCAGTCACACACCCCCCACCGAACCACACACACATTCACTCTCCCATACAAATACTCAGTTAACTAATCAAAAACGAATATAGACTTTCACATAGCTAGTAACCAACTGGTGCAGCAGTTTACCCAACAACTGACAAAGTGATACAGATATTCACACAGTTTAGTCACTATCCAATATATTTAGTGAGACACTATAAATTAGTCAAGTAAACAATCAATCACACTGCTACTAAATCCTCCATCAAGATATTTATATTTACATATCCACTCATTCTTCAATGCAGATTGCGATATATATAATACATATTTAAATAACGAACCAAACCGCATTCACTGGATGATGTCATCAGTGATGTCATCAGTGATGTCATTTGAGATGTCATCAGTGATGTCACTGACCATGTCATGAATGATGTAATATGTGACATCATCAGCAGTGGATTGCGGGCGCGCGAGTTATAGTTAGCAGAACTAACTATAACGGAGGAATTTCAATGGTTTTGTACGAGTGAAATGTCCATCTAACTATAACATATATATATATAGTCCAAAACAAAACTCCTTCTGAGGTAAAAGCCCTTTGAGGGGTGGCGCGGAACCGGCGGAGAAAACCGGCAACCAATATTCCAACAAACGGAGTTCCAGTCGCGCTCTCAGAACAAAATCACACCAGGAAATCACCGGAGTAAAGCAACAAAAAGGGGGTTTAGGAAGCTAATAAACCCCCTTTTTGTTGCTTTACTCCGGTGGTTTCCTGGTGTGATTTTGTTCTGAGAGCGCGACTGGAACTCCGTTTATTGGAATATATATATATATATATATATATTTGTATTAAATGCCTGACTCCATTATTTTCAATCGGTGTAGATTGCATACCTGTGAGTGGTGCTTGACGTATTGAAAGGTGATTCTAAGTACATTTACATTCAGATTTACTACTGTTTTGTCGCCCTTACAGCTGTAGTGACTGTAAAATTGTAGTTTGTAAATGGTAAAGGGCTTACCCTTGTGTGGCTGAATGTTTGTAGTAAAGATAGAAAAGATAGGAGAGGTGAAGGCAGAGATCTCCACTCTTCATTTTATGAATTGCATACTTAGTACTTAGGCCACTATAGGATCAATTACGAGTTTCGGCGGTGCGAGGGTGAGCGGTACTCCACTGCTGCACCTCTGCACCGCCAAGACTTGCTGCTGGCCACCCACCATATTACAAGTTATTTGTAGTCTGGCGGACAGGCAGTGTGGCGTTCCCAGGGCGGTGCCTCTTTCAAAATCTGAGGTGCCTTTGAAAAAGGCACTGCAATGGAAATGTCTCACAAGGTTCCTGCATGGACTGAAAAGTCCATGCTGTGCCAGAACTGTTGTGCATGCACACAGGTGGGCACATTTTATGCCCTCCTGTGTGCATGCAAAAGCGAAGGAGGCACATGGGGGCCCCCTTTGTTTCATCTCCACCAGGGTTGACATGGAGGAGGAACCTCCATGTCACCTTCGGCAGCGATAAACTCGTAATATGATTGGTGGGACCACGGTGGTCCCGCCAAGCATATTGCGCCCTCCGACAGCCGTCAACCGCCGTGTCACCATGAGTCTGGCGGTCCTCGGACCACCAGAATTGTAATCGGGCCCATAGTGTTCCTTCATTTTGGAATCCTGTTTCTTTCACTGCTCTGTAAATCACCAGTCTCTGCTTTTCTCCTATATCTTCCTCCGCCCTGATCAACCCTTGCTCCATGTTCTTACCATGTCCTTTTGATCTTATCTCTTGTAGTATCCTTCCTGACATAGTTTCAGCAGTGTCATGTTAAGGATCTTAGGGGCCCCAAGAAGGACATATACTGGGGGCCCCTTGTACAGAAGAAATTTGAATTTTATTACCCATTTCCTGCTAATTCATGCCGACACGATTCCAAACAATATTTAATTAAATGTTAAACTTTAACGAGGTCACATAAAGCTGTTAAAATATGCCTTGCCGGAAACCACAAAAACATTTTAAATGACGCTGGGTAGAGAGAGGGAAGCAGAGGTACATTTAGTCAGAGAGGGAGAGAGGTTTAGATATAAAAATAAAATAGGCAGAGTCCTAATATATAGAAAGTTAACTTTCCCAGGGGGCCTTAAAAGTGGGGGCCCTGAAAAATTGCCCACTTTGCCTATGCCTTAAAACATCTCAGAGTTTCATCCCCTGCACTATCTCAGAAATCTACTCTTCCTGTAATACCTGCCAGTTTCCTTCTTCATTGTCCAGTTTCTCCAGACAAGCAAGTGTCTCAAGCATCCTTCTAAGTTGACTCCTCCCTACTTGACCCTATAACCTCATCATCTCCGACACTTCCATCAGATAAATCATGTTATCTTCTTCCTGCTAGCAACTGTTTTTTGGATTTATTTTTTTTACATAGCGCAAACTCAAGCCGAAGGTATTAGAAGGCTTTACACAAGCACCAGTTACATTACACAAGGTCACATTCATGTTTTAGGCATGGGAGAATTAAGTGATTTGCCCAGAATGACAGGATGTTGAGCTGGAGCCAAGGCTCGAACCTGGTTCCCCAGTTTGAAAGTCGGGAGCTCTGGCTGTTATGCCACATCATTGTCAGGAGGGCTGCACAAGATCAGTTCCTCTTTTCAGACTGGTGCCTTTGATCCGTCTTTGACTGTACCATTGGCATGTACCTTTAACTGCCCCCCCACTAACATTGACTGCCTTTTCACCGCCATAGCACTCAAACCAAGCTGGACTATGCATTAAGACCCACCCTCCTACTGCTCTAGGCTCATTTCCGAATAATCTCTCTGATCATTGTGGCTCCATCCAAAACAATCTACCTGACACATATATATCTATCCTGTCTTTATTTCCCCTACATTCTTTCCTACCTAAAGCCTTCACTCTTTTGTTCCATCACATTCTAACTGAAATACCATTTCATGCCCACCCCTTTTTCCTGCTGTGCTTAGGGTCTTAACTGCTCAAATACACCCTCTTGCCCCATTGCGTCTCCTTCCCCTTCCTCCTACTTACACATTCCCTCTCCTTTATTCCCCGGTGTCAGCACTTGGTGCAACCTGCTGGTCATGAACCAGCACCTTGCTGGTTCTACACACAACACATATGCTTTGTAGCACCCTCTGCCCTTAACTGCTGGTGCCGCACTGTGGCCCACACCATGGCACTACGTTTCCTCCCACACCAGCTATTGCACATCACTACCATATCTCATCCTGCCTTCTCCTGAACTCCCACACTCCTGCCTTTCTGTGTGACCCACCAGTGTGGGCTGCACACACCTGTAGCCGCCCTTGCCAGCCCTATGTCACTGCGTGGTAGGTAAGTTCTACTCTTGTGTGGTGCTTCCACCCCTTCCCTGCTGTCTGACACGCCACTCCTCCTGCTCTGGCCATTACCTATGCTGACAACATCACCTCAGTCCCTACTGCCTGCGCCTTTGCCTCTTCCCTGCCACCCCACAGTCTACTCCTCCCACTCAGACCACTAATTCTGCTAACATACCCCAGCACCTCCAGCTTGCCTCCTAAATCTAAACCTACTCGGTTGTGGCAAGAAGTCAAGACCCATCAACTTCTGTGATGAGATGCGCGTGCGCTATCGTTTGTGCCTTGATTACAGCTGATATAAAGATGAGCCATTGAAACCCTGCTCCTGCTGGGGTCCTTAGGTCCGTATCTAACATTTTTATTATTCTAAGTGTCCTTTGTAACTTCCAGCTTGCGGGGAAAAAATCACCTGCACAAGCTGATGACCTGCCATTCGCTTTGCTTCGGTTGCAGGTATATCTGCAAGGAAGTGCTATAAAATAACATAGATACTGCTGTAAAGCACTGTATTGATATATTAAACTCAGCCCATTCACACAGTTTACAAAGTAGATCCTTTTCCCATCGTGATTTTCTTGTTCCCTTGTGTATATTCCTGGCAGGGCTGAACAAGCCATTCTGCCAGCCTGGCATGTGCCCAGTGGGCTAGAGGCTAGGGGTGTTGCTTTCTAAAGCAAAAAAGCCATAACGAAACCCCACATCCAGTTGTGGCTCCATGTTTTATTTTTTGGCAGATTTATATACCGTGAACTCGACCCAGAGCACCAGTTACATTACACGTGTTTCCTTTTTGGTAGGCACGGCGAGATTAAGTAATTTTGCCCAGAACCACAGGATGTGGAGTCAACTCCGAGGCTCGAACCTTGGTTTCCCAGTTCCAACGTCGGCAGTCTAGCCGTCGATGTGGTCTCGCCCCTCTCTGCTCTTAACGTCGGTAGTCTAGCCGTGAGCCAGAGGCGCAACTAGAACCACATTTCGGGGGGGGGGGCGGCTAAGAAAAAATTTCGGGGGGGGCTGAATCTTTTAAGCCATAGGCAGAGTGGAGCTGCAGGGGCTCTTAGAAGGGGTGAAGGCCTCATTAACATGCAAATGGTCTTTTAAAGACCTGTGAAGTGCTCGGGTGCGGCTTTGTGTGCGCCGGGAAGCTGTCTCATCCCGGGCTACCACATACGACGGGGGGGGTCCAATGGGTGTTGCGCGCCTGCCGTGAGCCATAGTGCTAATATCGGCACCAGTTATCACAAAGCACATAAGTACATAAATAATAAAACACACGACACTGTAATGTAAGTGGCGAAATATTGCTGCAGGTTTATTAGCATAACCAATATGCAAACAAGGTGGGTTATCTTACGGGCAATCCCAGGGCAGGCCAGCCCTATGCCGCCTGCCCGTCTGATAAGCCTAGAGTCACCATGGCAACGCCAACTGGTGTATACCAAATATTGGGAGGGTCCACCCCTCCCATCCGTGGACCACCAGTCCACTTGCTTCACACGCCCCCCCGTGATGGGTGGGCGGAGCATACATGGCAGCCCCCGGTTGCTCAGACCCACAACCGCCTTTCGGTTAACGGGGCACCGTCGTTCTTCCAGGGGACACGCTAAAACATCCCTGGGTATCCTGGCTTAGCACCCCGCGGTGCTGCTGCATGATGTACCCCTTGGTATCGCCCTGAACTCCTCCTGCAACACAAAGTAAAATTGTTAGAAAAAACCTGCCCCCCCCTTTGTCCCTCCGGACGCCGGGTAAGCGGAGGGGCGGGCAAGGCGAACGAGCGGACAAGAGGACGAGGAGGGGGCGGAGACAGTATATGTACCCCTGTCTCCTCCCCGCCCTCGCCGGAAACAGCTATCTGTTGGGGTCTCCCCCGGACTAGCCCAGGGACTCGACCTCCCACCCCTGTGCCTTCCTGTGGCACTAAGGCGGCCGCCCTCCAAGGGGCGGGCCGCTGCGCAACCCCCCCCCCGGGCAGCCTTACATAGTGCCAATATCGGCAACAGTTATCACAAATCACATAAGTACATAAGTACATAAATAATAAAACACACGACACTGTAATGTAAGTGGCGAAATATTGCTGCAGGTTTATTAGCATAACCAATATGCAAACAAGGTGGGTTATCTTACGGGCGATCCCAGGGCAGGCCAGCCCTATGCCGCCTGCCCGTCTGATAAGCCTAGAGTCACCATGGCAACGCCAACTGGTGTATACCAAATATTGGGAGGGTCCACCCCTCCCATCCGTGGACCACCAGTCCACTTGCTTCACACGCCCCCCCGTGATGGGTTGGCGGAGCATACATGGCAGCCCCCGGTTGCTCAGACCCACAACCGCATTTCGGTTAACGGGGCGCCGTCGTTCTTCCAGGGGACACGCTAAAACATCCCTGGGTATCCTGGCTTAGCACCCCACGGTGCTGCTGCATGATGTACCCCTTGGTATGTGCAGACCCTGTATCACCCTGTAACTCCTCCACAGCCTTGGGAGTGGCCACCGTCACTACCAGGGCCCCCCACCAAAGTCCCCTATTATTTGCAACCCGCAGCGGCCAGTGCTTCCCCTAGATCCAGTAAAAATAAATCCATGCCTAGATCCGAGAGGTGAACCCCATCGCCCTTCAGGCATCCCGTTGATTTGGCGTGCAGAAGGCCATGCCTGATGAAGCCAAAGCCTCTTTGCTCAGTGAACTTGCGCATGGCGCTGTTAACTTTTCTTCTAGACACCTCGATGGCGTCTCCTGAGTGAGCTCCATGCCAAATAGCGCGTGGTGTCATCTCAGACCACCACAGTTCACACGGCCCCAACAACACGCTCAACTTGCAGAAAGTATCCCTCATGTCTTGGAGCAAAGCTCTCCTTCCTAGTGAAGTGAGGTCATTTCCCCCCAGGTGAACCACCAAGAGGTTGGGCGGGAGCCACCCTCCCCGGAGTCTCTGCTTCACTTTTCGTAACAGTTCGCACCAGCGCAAGCCTGGGAATCCCAACCACGTGATGTCTGTGGCGGCAAAGCCATTCCGCCACTCTCTTGCCTCCGCCCATTGTGCCAGTCTCGCAATAATTGGGTGACCAATTACCCACACCTTCATTCCTAATAAAGAGAAAATTGGTTTTGAGTATATGTTTATTATACGGGAAAAAACATCAGCACATCTACAGTCAAGGTATATGTCAATCAGGAGCAAGAGAAAGCGGGGGAGGCCTGACAAGATTCTAGGTCCCGAAGAGGCAGTCCAACAAATTTTACCCACAGCCCCCGCGGCCACTCCTAGGGCCGAATGTATCGCTTGAAGCAATGCGATTCCCAGCGCCCCACCTTCATGATACCTTCTGAGGGCAGACCTGCCAGGAACGCTGTGGTGGCCGCCCCTATGCGGAACGAATGGCTGCTGAATTTTTTGTTCCTAACCTCATGGCCAGACAGCCTTAGGCAGGCCTTTAGGATGTGGTCCACTTGGAATCTAGTGACCGGGAGGCCATCCGGATGCACCAGCAGGTAACCCGCCCCCCGCGGGCGAAGCGGCAGGTAGGTTCTAACCCATGCTACCGGCAATATCTCTCATCCCCCAGGCTGTGTAGCACAAATAACCTCCCTCGCCCTAGCTGGTCAGTTTTGGACAGTCCCATGACAATTTTCAGGCAACCCGGCTCCAGTTCTACGTCTTTTACGTTCAAGGCCACCCCCGAGGAGTCAGATTTAGAGCGAGCCACTAGTTCCCCGCTCTTGTCCGCTCGTTCGCCTTGCCAGCAGTTCGTTGTGGTCCGTCGTGTCGCTCTTCTTTTCTCGGTGAGTCTGCCGGTTACTTCCCTCTCGCACCGGCCTTGTCCCTGGGCAGTACCAGGAGACGGGGCCCTGTGGTCGGCGTACCACGGGCGGGGGGGGCGCCGTGCTCGGGGATCGAGGTTGTGGCGGGCCACTGGACTTGTATAGCGTGGTGTGGGGAAGGGCGCCGCTTGTACGAACTCGAGGCGACAGCAAGGGGGCAATGCCATGGGTAGGTGCCTACTTGTGGGTGCGTGAGCGGGTCAACACAACTGTTCACGGCGTTTAGGCGCGTACTGTAAGGCCGCTCGCGCTCATCCGCCTTCCCCCGCCGCCCCCCCCTCTCTCACCTCTATCTGTAGGGGATGCGGAGGATCGCGGCGCTGGGGGTGGTATTATTACGCACTACACACTGTTGGTGTGCGTCGGTAGGTTGTGGTTGCTTACGATGTTTACCCCCTCACCCCCTCTCGGATTGCTTTGTCCACTCCCGGCACGTTGGGGGCCTCGGGCGTGCTATTGCGATCATCCGGGTGACCGCGGGGGGGAGGGAAGGTGCGTCGCTGGGTCGGCCCCCATCAGGCCACAGTTGGTGTTCCCGGGGTTTCTAAAGCGCCGCCTTGGGGCTCTCGTGTATCTGGGGGCTCAGTTTCGATTATCACCGTTGAACTAAGGCCCTAATGTAACGTGTTCGAATTCACTCGGTGGCGAGGGAGGGAGGCTGCAGCTGCGGGCGACGCAGAAAAGGGGTCGTCCGATACCTGGCCTGCTCCCAGTACCCGGGCTGTTTCCTGCAGCAATATTTCTTAATCTAATTTAACCCGTCTAAACTAAAGCGGCTTTGTGTGCGCCGGGAAGCTGTCTCATCCCGGGCTACCACATACGAGTGGGGGGGGTGCTGAAGCCCTGTGAGTCCAATGGGTGTTGCGCGCTTGCCGTGAGCCACATCCTCTCCTCTCTCTCTCTCTCTGGTGTGGGGCTGCTAAGAACATCTTAGCCAGAGCTGATTCTGCCTTCCAATGCAGCCCTGATTTCTTGAAGCCTTCCGTGGAACCCTCACACGGAGCTCCGAGGAAGCTCACAAGGGAGAGGCCATGTTTTTAGATGTTTTTAGGTCTTTGGTAGATCTTTTGTTAACAATATATACAAAGTGAGCTTTAGTCCCACCCAGAGCAGTATTTCTCTCTCCTCATGATATTAGCTTTTGTTGCATAATTGTGCCCCTATGTACTGTTTGCATTGAAATGCTGAGCGACTATTTAACATGCCAAAAGTATACTGAATCATGGCACATTCTATTATCACATGCATGCATTGTGCACAGAAAGCAATCCTTTTTTGTTCTTTTTTTTTCTCTGCAGCAGTTTAAAAAAAACTGTTTTATTTAGTAAGGAATCACATGCGACTCACACACGTGTACACATATATTTACTAACGCACAAAAATACACAAGGGCACACAGTCCATTTGCCTAAAACAAAACAAATACTGGCAAAGCCAAGAGGTCTGGCTTTAATGCGGTAATTCAGGGAATAACAGGCATGCAAAATGCAGTTTCAATGCATAGGCACATCAACGCCGAACCTATTGGTTTCGTCAATGCTTGTTTTCCTTCTCATTATCACCGCTCTCCCTTGTGCGGCTCCTGAGACTGTTGAAGCCCCCGTAAAATGTCAGTTCTATAATGAGGCTCTGTGAAACAGATTCTTTCCTACTTCATATTCCAGATTTTATAGTCGTTTTTGCCAACTGGCGGAAGCACCGTGGAAGGGCTTAAATGACAGATGCAAAACTATCCACGATATTAAATTGGCTGCTATCGGCGTACTGTAATATCAGCAAGTGAATGCACCCCCTCCGCCTAGCTTTGTATTCCAGCCTGTCTTTCCATCTTATGAAAAGTAATGGCTTCGTTCTTCCGACGGGGCGGGGAAGGGTTAATCTGTCCAATTAATAAACTGACACTGGACATCATTATTTGTACTTTTCAATGATGCAACACGACCCAAGATTGTTTCGGTAATGTTGCTATGATCCACTTCAACTATGTGCCACGAAAATTCGAAAAAGAGCTGTTAAAAAAATATTAATCAATCAATCAGGGGCCTTGTAGAGCACGGCGACCCCCCCTTAAGGGTCTCCAGGTGCTAGGTGGGTCGGAGGGGTTCGGTGACGCTAATTGGCTAAGCTGCAAAATGAAACTGGGCTCGAATATTCTCAATTTTCGAGATCTCAGGGAAAGGAAATCTCTGCTAAATAAACCTCAGAACAGGAGCTACATGTGACATTCTCAAACCCCCGGGCAAAGCAAACTCAGCACTTCATGCTTCTGAAGTCAATAAAACGAGTATTACTGAGTCGAGTGCTTGAAGAGCAGTAGCGTTTTTATTTGTATTCTGATCCATAATACCATATTGCAGTTTAAACCCCTCCAACTTGAAATTTTTTAACATAGTAGCAATGTGGTGGGCTCGCTGCATTGCTGCTATGGGGTCCAGGGTGGAGCTCTCAGAGGGGAGGTTCTTGGCCAGCATGTCTTCTGTTCTATGTCAGTGTACTGCAGACGTGGCTGGTCCATTTGGGTGGAGGGGCCACGCCCTTCCACCTTTTGCCCCATAGGAACAGTGTCTATTGGGCTGAACAAAGGTCAGCCTGACAGACACTGTTCACTTTCAGTTCAAGCAGCCAGGAGCCAGACATGCGCATTTAGCGCTGGCTCCTGGATGCCTGAACTGATCTTTGCTGGGCTGAGAAAGTCACTGCTCCTGTGGGCGTGACGTTATCAGCTGAGCAAAGGTTGCCTCGGCCCTCCCCTCAGTGACGAGGGGTGGTGTCACTGATTGCCCCGCACCTGGGCGCTTCAGTTTTAAGCCCTGAAGTGCCCAGGGTCGAGTGTCAATCAGTGACACTTCATCACAGAGTGGGGTGGGGTCAGTAGTCTCACTGACTCCATCCCACTCTGTGATGGCGTTGGGACTGCTGCCTTCCCTCATTGGCTGACCTTAGGTCAGCCAATGAGGGAAGGCAGCAGTCTCAAGCCTTCTAGAACTGCTGAGGCAGTGCAGAGCTGGCTGAAGTTAAGTGTGTTTTGTTTTGTTTTTAAATTGTTTGGTGCGTGAGTGCGTGCATGTATGAATGTTTGGGAAAGAGTGTTGTGAATTAATGGGTTTGTGTGTGTGCGTGTGTGAATGCATGGTTATGAGTGTTATGTGTATGTGTGCGTGTGTGTCCTGTCCACCCCCCTCCCTCAAAAACTTACCGTCTGCCACTGGTGTCCTGGCAGGCTGAAGGCAAAGCACAAGGGCCCAGATCTACTTGCGTTTTGTGTTAGGTTTGTGCTACTTTTGTAACGCAATCTGATGCAAACTGTTATGTTGGTATTTACAATCCAAAGCAAATCAGAATCCGCGTTGGGCAGTTTCCCAAAGTAATGCAAAGTTGCGCTATGTGCTGCTTTGCATTATTTTTTGTGTCAACAGGGTGTTCGATGGGTGGTAAATGGGTGTTCTCATGCAGCGACTCATGAAATTTGACACAAATGCCTACCTACAAACATTTGTAGACAAGTGCTCCAAAATTTTACATTTTCTTAAGGAAGGTATAACAAGGAGATTTTTTTTCATTTCTCCTGGTTTTACCTACTTTGCATGCGTGCTGCATTCTAAAGCAAACATACAAAGCAGGAAACGTATTAAAATATAGTTTTTGTACTGGAAGGGTTACTTTCCATCAAGAAATGATTCCTCACTGGATGCTCAATCTCTTGCACCATGGTGCCAGGGTGGGTGCCTTGGCACATGTGGTGCAGTGCGAGGCATCACAATAGTCCCTCTGTGTCTGACAGAGTACCTGAGATACTAGATCTTTTGTTAGCTTTGCAACCTACATGCCTTTTTTCAGTGTGACCAAAAAGGTTCCACAATACCACTTACCTGATGCCTTAGGGGAGCAATACTGTAATCGTGAAAATCCATGTAATGAGAAAAGTCTTTAAAGTGCAGTGCCACTGGAATTATGCAGCAGGGGAGGCCCAAATTATGTGACATGGTTGACTATATATTTCAGCATCAAATTGCAAACTATTCAGCATAACGTGGCACATCTTTTGATAGTATAACTTCATTATTATGTCATCTGTACACATTTTAGCACTGTCTGGGCAAAGGTTTCACCTCATTAGCTCCAGAACACCCAAACACATCAATAAGCAAAATAAAAGTGGCAAGCCAATATTTGCGAAGAGCTTTCCATTGCGCAGCAGCATGCATCGCTACCATTTTAGAAACTTTTGATCTATGAACATTTTTTTTGTTAAAATCTGCAGATTATGTAGCAGATGGTGAATTACGTGGGAAATGCGGCTAATCCATAATTATGTGGAAATGCTGCTGCCACAGAATCGCATATTTCTAGTGGCACTGTTAAAGTGTTTTCTTTGAAAAAGAGGTCCATTTTCTGATTTTAATCCACCCAAACCCTCCCAGCCATGTTTAAGATTGCAGCTTCCATTACTGGCCCTGTTTCAATCAATGTGTGGTTCAAAGTCTCCCACAACCAAGCTAATTCCATGGTTGTGGGAAATGTCATAATTGATTTATTTAGCTCTGTTCTAAGGGATAGACCTTGCAAGTTGTCATGGAAAATTACCCTAAATTTCCTGAAATTATTGGGTGATGTCATGTCTATTCTGTTGATGCAGGGATTTATCAAGGGCGGTATTTTGAC
Source organism: Triturus cristatus (assembly GCF_964204655.1). Taxonomy (NCBI): domain Eukaryota; kingdom Metazoa; phylum Chordata; class Amphibia; order Caudata; family Salamandridae; genus Triturus; species Triturus cristatus. The sequence continues at coordinate 1,284,154,644 of NC_140585.1, forward strand.
TTCTTGTATTCCAAACACGGTAAAAAGAGCATGGGGGTTGAGTGATAAATGGTTAAAGTCATCCCACTCATGAACAGATAAAAATGTTCAAAAAGCCATACAAGTTGTGTGTCAGAATACCAAATATAAAAAATATCCTGCTCCAAAAATGTTACTGCCAGAATATCTGCTTCCAAAATATTTAGAAGGTAGGTATATATACGTAAGTATAGATTTGCCATTCTTAACTCCACATGTATGTACCTGAAAGATGTCTGTATGTATGTGTATATATATATATATATATATATATTCACTGAAAAAACCATAGGTTTCACACACGTTATAGTTACGAATTAGCATTTAAAAAACCTTGCAAATTCACTTAAAAAACCATAGGTTTCACACATGTTATAGTTAGCTGGACATTTCACTCGTAAAAAACCAATGAAATTCCCTCGTTATAGTTAGTGCAGGCAACTATAACTCACGCAACCGCAATCCTCTGCTGATGACGTCAGATATTACATCACTGTATTTAGACACTTATTTACCCATGTCTTCTTCCATTAATCTTTAGCTATACATATATTACAAATATTTATTTTTCATAAAGACACATATGTCATCAGTGATGTAATATCTGACGTCAACATGTGTGAAACCTATGGTTTTTTAAGTGAATTTGCAAGGTTTTTTAAATGCTAATTCGTAACTATAACGTGTGTGAAACCTATGGATTTTTCAGTGAATTTGTATGTTTTTTTAAATCCTAAGTTATGTATTTATTTATTTTTATTATTTTCAGGTTTTTCGCCCTGCGCGCACCTCGCGATTTAAAAAAAAAAAATGTTTTTTTCGCCTTTGGGGGTCCTTCTGTGACCCCCTGACCAAGGCTAGGGGGTCAGGAACTGTCCACTCTGCCCCCTTTTCACGTTCTCCACCTTTTTTTTTCACCCCCTCAGACTGCGAGAGACAAAATGGTGGCCGACACTTCCTGGTTTCGACCAATTCGAATGTTTACCGACATCTAACAACCAATTAGAATTGCGCTCGCGCACGGCAGGGTGCGCGCACAGTGCGCGCACGGTGCGCGCATTTAGATATTGATATGCTTTTAAATGCTATTTTCTCAGGAAATACTGAACAGATTTACACCAGACCTGCAAAAGGCACTTCCTTGACCTTATGGCCACCTCTCTGCCAAATTTCACGTAATTCTGTTCAGCCGTTCGGGCTGTAGCTGCGACTAAAGGTCCTATGGAAAAATGCATGGGGAAAACGCGTTTTGGGACCCCCCCTTTTTCTCGGCCCTTGCTTGACGAATCACCCCGAGACTTTCAGGATAGGAGCTGAACGGAGCGCCCCATTAGTTTTGAAAAATTCGCGAGGATTCGTCAACCGGCGCCAAAGTTATTCAAAATAGAATTTTGAGATTTCCTATGGAAACTAGGTTGTAACTATAACTATCTACTGACGACCGCCAGTAGATAATATATATATATATATATATATATTCACTGAAAAAACCATAGGTTTCACACATGTTATAGTTAGCGGAAATTTTACTGATAAAAAACCAATGAAATTCCCCCGTTATAGTTAGTGCAGGCAACTATAACTCACGCGACCGCAATCCTCTGCTGATGCTAATACTGTATTTAGACACTTATTTGCCCATGTCTTCTTCCATACATTTTTAGCTATACATATATTGCAAATATTTTTTTTTCATAAAGACACATATGTCGTCAGCAGAAGATTGCGGTCGCGTGAGTTCTAGTTGCCTGCACTAACTATAACGGGGGAATTTCATTGGTTTTTTATCAGTAAAATTTCCGCTAACTATAACATGTGTGAAACCTATGGTTTTTTTCAGTGAATTTGCAAGGTTTTTTAAATGCTAATTCCTAACTATAACGTGTGTGAAACCTATGGTTTTTTCAGTGAATTTGTACGGTTTTTTAAATGCTAAGTTACTTTACGCCATTCGTGGCGTGCGCGCCCACTTAACGCAGTTCGTTCCGTGCGCGCACGGTGCGCTTCGCGCACCGTGCGCGCACAGTGAGCACGCGGTGCGCTTCGCGCACCGCGCACCCACTTTACGCAGTTAGAGCCGTGCACGCACGGTGGGCACGCGGTGCGCTACGCGCACCGCGTGCCCACGTTACGCTACATGGGCCATGTACGCACGATGCGCTTCGCGCACCGTGCGCACATGGAGGACATATGATGCACTTCGTTTTGAAAGGTAATATTTTAATTTTTCGTATATTTTATAAGCCATGCACTAATGGTGCCCTTCGGGCACCATTTGCACACGGGGTGGAGAGAGTGTGGATAATTTTTTTTTTTATTATTTTTTTTTTAAATATTTTAGTTTATCTCTAATCTAATAAGCCATGCGCAAATGGTGCCCTGCGGGCACCAATTGCACACGGGGTGGAGAGAGTGTGGATAATTTTTTTTAAAAAAATTTTTTTTACCGTACGCGTACGGTAAGCGTAATCGGCGAAATTACCGAAAAAATACAAATTCCGTTTTTGCCCTTGGGGGATCTTTGGGGACTCGCTCAACATGGCTATGTGTGTGGGAGCTGTCTAAACAGCCCCTTTACATGTTTTTGGGCTTTATATTTTAGAAATCACTCTCAGTGCGAGAGAGAAAATGGCGGCCACCGCTTCCTGGTTTCGGCCGATTCGAATGTTTACTAAGATCTAAGAGCCAATCAGAATCGCGCTCGCACACGCCACCGTACGCGTACGGTAAGCGTACCGTAAGCGCACCGTAAGCTGGCTCAGATATATATATTGATTTAAAGGCTATTTTCTCAGAATCTACTGAACAGATTTACACCAAACCTACAAAAGGCACTTCCTTGACCTGAGGACTACCTCTCTGCCAAATTTCTAGTAATTCTGTTCAGCCGTTCGGGCTGTAGCCCTGTCTAAAGGTCCTATGGAAAAAAGCATGGGAAAAACGTGTTTTGGGACCCCCCTTTTATCTCAGCCCCCGCTTGACGAATCCCCCCGAGACTTTCAGGGTAGGAGCGGAGCGTAGCGCCCCACCTATTTTGAAAAATTCGCGAGGATTCGTCGACCGGCGCCAAAGTTATTCAAAATAGAATGTTGCGGATTTCCTATGGAAACGTGGTCCTAACTATAACTACCTACTGGCAACCGCCAGTAGGTAATATATCTATATTCACTGAAAAAAACATAGGTTTCAGGCACGTTTATAGTTAGAAATTAGCAATTAAAAAACCTTAGAAAATCACTGAAAAAACCATCGGTTTCAGGGACGTTCTAGTTACTTGGACATTGGACTCATATAAAACCAGAGAAATTCGCCGTTATAGTTAGTTGAGCTAACTATAACTCGCGTGCCCGCAATGCACTGGTGATGACGTCACATATTACATCACCCATGACATGGTCAGTGACATCACTCATGACATCACTGATGACATCTCAGATGACATCACTGATGACATCATCCAGTGAATGTGTGTTTCTGTAAAGTTTAAATATTTTTCATATATATCTATGCCAAGGTCTATTGAAGAATGAGTGGATGTAGAAGTGCCTGAATGGATTATTTAGTAGATGCATGACTGATTGTATAAGTCACTGATTGAACGTATGTTACTGAATGAATGGGTTAATGACTAAACTGTGTGAATGTCTATATTAGTCTCTCAGTTGGTGTGTAAGCAGGTGCATGGGTTGGTGAGTAGCTACATCAGTGTCTATGTGGCTTATTGATTGATTGTATGAGCATTTGCATGGGTGTCTGAGTGTCTATGTGGGTGGGGTGTGTCTGACTCTGTGCATACATGTCTGAATGGCTGATTCACTGGTTGTATAGATTCAAAAGTGCATCTCGGAAGGGCTGTATGAGTAGCTGACTGTGTGTACAGGTGTGTTGATTAGTGAATTGATGTCTCAGTTGTATATATGTGAGTAACTATGTATTATTTTAGACAGTATATGTGAGTGTTGGGGTGTATAATTGACTATACGTGAGAGAGAGTGATTGCAAGAGTGTCTACATACATGAATGTGTACTTGTATTAGTGATTGTATAAGAGAGTAAGTATGTGTTAGCATCTATATAAATAAGGGAGGTGGTGTGTGTATAAATAAGTCAGGTGGTGTGTATATATCTACATAAGTGAGTACATGGGTTTGCACCAGTCCAATTCGACTCTAATGGTAGATAGGTTTAAGACAACCTTTTAAAGAAAGCTATCCTAGTGGTCGCTGTGGAGAGCAGCCTTCAGGCTAAGTCTCAGAGGAATGTAAAGCAGCTTGTTTTACCTTATAATCTCTTGAATTACCAAATGAAAGGACACCACACCGGTATAAATATAAAATATATATGTATTTATTTCTAGACACACTCTACTAATCTCTTTATGAGATTAGAAGTCAGGAACATATGCACAAATCAATGTTTCACAACAAATTAAGCACTTATATGGCTGGGGCCCTAGGGGCGTACCAGACCATATACTAAAAAAGAGGTTTAGGAATATCGACTTGCAAGGGGGCAAGGCCTAGGGCCTTTAGAATCGCTGTGGCCTCACTAATCCACCCAAGGCAGGTAAGTAAAGGACCCACGGGAGACGCGTGCAGTGTGAGAACACAGCCGCGGGTTTCCTATTGATTTCAATGGAGCAAGTCGCGGTTGGATTTTTAAAGTTTTAAGGTACTTCGGGAGAGTCTACAAGCAAGCCACTTACAAGGTAAGTACTTTGAGGGCCAACACCCACAGGAGCACCGGAGTGCATGAGTTACCTCACCCAGGGAAGCCGGGTGCATAGGTGTCTTTTGGTGTTGGGTCGTGGCGTCGTTTTCAATGGAAGCCGAAGAAGATTTGCTGCTTTGGAAGACTGGAGAAGTGTCCGGTGGAATCCAAGGCTGGATTCAGAAGAAGGAAGACCTGAAAGCAGAAGGGACAGTGTTCACAGTCACTTGCCAGTGACCCGGGGCCAGGAAGATGGATGCCCACGGTAGTCGGGTGATTTCAGGTGATTCACGGGTGTCTTGACTCTTCAGCCACGAGGTCCAGGAGGTGTCAATGACAACCAGGAGCTAGATTCGGAGTGTCCCATAAAGTCTGCAGCTTACTGAGGTATCAGCAACTAGATTGGAGCCAACAAACCTTGGCAACAGCAAGTCTCGTGGAATGTGAAGAAGGTCAGCGGTGCAGACCAGCAAGGTCTGAGGGACTCACCCAGCAAGGGTAAGTCAGGGCAGGCCTGGAGCAACCAGGGGAGCCCTTTGGTTTGATGAGAAAGTCTTTAGGGGACCCACAAGCCAGCTGGCAAGGGTTTGCAAAGACGCCTCGTGAGGATTCACTTCACAGGAGCCCACGGTCACTCGGGACGAGGTAGGCCTCTGATTTTCAAGGGAAATCCTGCTGGAGGCTTGGACCACACGTGGTCTAATGCACAAGTTCATAGAACATCATGAAGGGGTTGCACTTGACAATAGTGCACGGTACCCGGGTATTGCTGTTCCTCGTCACTCGTGGGGTCCACTTGCCTCAGGTTTCCTGGGGACTCACAATGGCCATCGAGAAGTCAGGAAATCTACTTCTGGGGCTGCAGGGACTCCGGACTCCGGCGGAAGCGGGAAAGATTACGACCGTTGATTCAAAGTTTTGGTGCCTGCCAAGCATGGGAGTCACTCCTTGACTCCAAGGGAGATTCTTCAGTCTTCCAAAAGTAGTGGAACATCGAAGGTCCAGGATTTTTCTTGTAGAGTGTCGTCCAGGGATATCTAGTTTGCAATGGCAAGGTTTCCCTATCTTATACTAAAGGAAAGGGAGGGACTAGCTTATTAACCACTCCTATGGGAGGGTCAGGGGAGTGGGTGGTTACACCCACTTCCCTTTGTCCAGTTTCGCGCCAGAGCAGGAGCAGGTAGCCCCTGAACCGGTTTGAGCTGGCATATGCACAGAGGAGCCTACTGCTCCCCAGTGCAAGACTTCAAAGCACTCTAGGAGTGCACCCACCCAGCCCCAATACACTAAATCCTGTCTGGAAGGTGGTGACACCTCCCTGTGACAGGATGCCTATTGTTGGGCCTCATAAACTGCGAGTTTCAGTCAGCAGCAGGAGGGCAGCCCAGTGTCTGTGCTGGTGGGATCCATTTTGTGATGCCAGGCTCTTTCAGATTTCTACCGTGTTTCCACAGTAGGTACATGTCTATCCCTCTAGAAGGGTAGGATCATACTCCCACACCAGTTACTGGTGTGGAGGTATGATTCCAAGGCGTTTGACACCAAACACGACATGTTTTGATGCAGCCATCCCAAAGTTAGCATTTACCACTAGGTTATAATGTACTTAAGAGTATATGGTTTAACCGCATCCACAAACAGCCACAGAGAATAGACTCTGAAGGCTGCAGGGGGGCCCTGCTCAGGCAGAGGCACCCCTCACATGGAAAACCAAGCACCTTGCCCTCAGGATTGATAGGGCCTGCCTTAGGGGTGACTGATAGGTTTATATGTGTGTGTAAAGTGAGATATAGGGAACCTATACCTCTGTGAGGAGTGCTTAACACTACCTCAACCAGGCTGCAGTAGCAGGCCTGTGGTGTCAAATTTAGTCTGCTTCCCAGGTGTGGCATAATACATGCTTCAGCCCCTGGTAGCCCTGTGAAGTACCTATGCCCTTGGTACCTAAGGTACCATATACTAGGGGCTCATAAGGTACCACAATATCCAATCACTTGTGCATCTAATATGCACTCCACGTTGTTTAGAGAGAACAGAGAGACTGGGGCCCTGATTAGCAGGGACCCAGCCAGACTATAGCCAGAAACCAGTGTAAACATCAGAAAAAAAGTGGGGGCAACATAAGTGCAGATCCTACTCTCCTACAGTGTGTGATTAATTTTTGGCATGACTGAGTAGATGTGTGAGTAACTTTATGGATCAGTAGCACTGTGTGAATGTATGTATAGGTGTATGAGTGGATATTATACTGATGTAATGATGAGTGACAGCATGTATGAGTGACTGTATGAGTGTATGTCTAGCTCACTATATATAGATAGGAATCAGTGGATGAGTATCTAGTATCTGCTATTGGTGTGTCTATGGTTTCGAAAATGGTAGTCTGTATTTTAGAGTACGTGTTTTAAAGGTTATATTAGAGTGTGAGGAGGTGTGTCAGACTATCACGTGGATGATGTCATCAGTGATGTCATTTGAGATGTCATCAGTGATGTCATGAGTGATGTCACTGACCATCTCATGAGTGAGGTAATATGTGACGTCATCACCAGTGCATTGCGAGCGCGTGAGTTATAGTTAGCTCAACTAACTATAACGGGCAAATTTCTCTGGTTTTATATGTGTTCAATGTCCAAGTAACTATAACGTTCCTGAAACCTATGGCTTTTTCAGTGAATTTCTAAGATTATTTCTAACTATAACATGCCTGAAACCTATGGTTTTTTCAGTGAATTTCTAAGGTTTTTTAAATGCTAATTTCTAACTATAACATGCCTGAAACCTATGGTTTTTTCAGAGAATTTCAAAGGTTTTTTAAATGCTATTTTCTAATAATAATGTTCATAAAACCTATGTTTTTCTCAGTAATTTTGAAAAAAATGTGATATTTTGTAACTTTAATACCTAAAAATTGTTTTTGTACTTTTTTATTTATTATTTAATGTCTTCTTGTTTTTTAAATATTAAACAACTACATACAGTATGAAAGGGAGCCCAGCCCAGAGCCACATCTGAAGACCAACACATGTCATAGACCTACTTATGAAGCAGCTCCGACACCCAAGAACGCCACAACACCCACCACCACCCCCAGGACCCCCCTCTACCACTGAGGCAGCACAGAACAAGACAGCGAAATTTCCGAAAACGGCATGGCCCCTCAGCCACACAATAGCTGAATATTGGGACAGGTGTGAACAAACTATATGTGAAGGAAGCAATTCAACCCAGACCGTACCTCAACAGAGAGAAAGTAAAGAGAAGTATCTATATGATAGAGGTCTAGGGTGGGGTACTTAGGAAGGGGGGAGACAGCATGAGTGTCTCATGTTGCCCTCACACATCCCGAGGGATGTCATGCTTCATCATCGGGCGGTGCTCCTCGTCGGGCCGGCGGTGCAATGCCCTACGGGTCCCCCGAAGGGTCTCTTTAGCGGAGATCTTTTAAGAGCGCTGCCGTTTGGTGCATGCGGGTATGTGGAGGGGAAGTACCAAGGTCAGTGGTGCTAGTGGTGTGTGCAGGAATAAAAATACCTAAGGGTTACCAGGGAAGCTAGTTTAATACGAAGGTACCCTTGGTACATTAAAATACGTGGCAAAAGTGTTACTAATTAAAACGTGATGTGTTTAGTAGTAACTAAAGGTACAGGTCAAATGGTCGACATGTTTCGCGCCTAGTGGTGGTCAAAATGATCCGGGGCGCTTCATCAGGACCAGTAGAGGTGAATAGTGTGGGGAGAGGTGCCCAGACTATGTGTAGTGGCGGGGGGTAAAATATCGCCCTCCCACTCGGCAATAAAGGGGGGGGGTTTAGTGTCTCCTAAACAGGTGGTGTCTGCAGGGAGAGGTATGTTATGCCCCCTTTGAATTAGACCTAGATCAAAGGGAAGATAAAAGAAGGAGAAATGCAGAAGTTAAAAACATATGCGGACTGGCCTTGTCGGTCCGCATAAGTACATAGTGATCCTGAGAGATCACACTTTTACAATGAGACAGTCATAATGTCGTGCACCCTGAAGCCCAGGCTATTCTCAGATTTCTATAGGAGCGAGGAGGCGTGGGTGTGGTCCCATGCCAGTCAAGATGTGGTTGGTCCCGGGCCCCGGTGGCGGTCACAGAACCCAGCTAGAGGTTCGATAGGTAAACTGCTGTACCCCGCGGGGCCCAGACACCTCCAACCTGGCTGTGCAACGGGCTCACCCGGCGTGTCATCCACTGGGAGAGTCAAGTAGACACGTGTGTTGTATGTCCAACTCGAATCGTAGTTACAACACAGAAAGGTGCATTTAGAGTAATCTTACCTAAAGTAGGAGCTGGAGTTGCTCCTTGAGTTTAAAAAGCGGCGTAGGAGGCCCACACCATCTAGGGCTGTAAGTTGGAAAGAAAGCATAACAGTAGGAAATACCCAAAGGGTAAAAAGAACAAAAGTGAGGCGTTAGATTTAACTTACATCATAGCCGTTTGTAGAGCAGGAGATTTTGCTTACGTAGTGATCTGGGTAGCCTCGAATCATACTCACGGGTTGCTCAGGTGACGGCACTGGAAACCTGCCCGGTCCTGACGCCTGCTCGAAGGTGAATGTTGTTTGCCTTCCCCATTGTATTTAAAGACTGAGCCCCGTGATTGAAGGAGGTACCTGTTTCCGGTTCTGACGGCACGGAAGGTCATGAGAGGCCGGAGCTGCGCATGCGCGGTGAACTAAGATGTTTCCAGTGTTCTCTTGAGCATGCGTGAGGAGGTGCTTTTGGCGCATGCGTGGTGTGTGTTAGTTACTAGTGCATGCGGGCCTTGTTTACAAAATGTAAAGCCAGGAGCCAGAGACCAGATCACAAAAAAGTGGCAAAACATGGGTGTGACATTGTCTGCCCATCCTGTAAGATTGCCCGGGTCGAGGAGGTGATGGTATGTGGGCGGGGGCATATGTGAACTTGCTCACGGGTGTAAAAGGTGTGAAAGTTCACATCCGTTGCAGGCTAATGTTTTCAATTGAGCAGTGCACCTAAACGCTAATGTGACACATTAATTATTCAGTTATGTTGCTTCAGGCTGGTGTAGAGCGGTTTACACATAGTACATGCACACAACAGTGTCAATGTCAGAGCTCAGTCCATGGGATATCGTCATTAAGCCCCTGGGTGTCTGTGTGCAGACGGTGCACCCAGCGTTGTTCACGCCTAAAGAGCGACTCACTACTCCAGTTATTGTTGGATTCCAGAATGGTCCATTGGATCGCTTCGCACGGGTGTCCTTTTTCCAGAAAGTGGTTTGTCAGTTTTGTGGCTGCGCGCGCTCGTCTGATGGTACTTTTGTGTTCGCTGATCCTAGTTTTGATGGGTCTGGTGGTCATGCCTACATAGTAAAGTTCGCAGGGACACGAGATCAAGTATACACAATTTGTGGTGTTACAATTCGTGTGCTTCCTTTGTTCCCACTTCAGCTCGCCAATTTCTAAGACTTTCGTGTGTCGTGTCGTGGTGCAAGCACTGCATGAGCCACACGGGTAGTGCCCCTTGACTGCTGGCAAATCCCAGAGAGTGTTCTCTATTCTCGCTGGTTTCTGGCGTGGCCGTGTATTGATCAGTTGGTCTCTCAAATTGCTGGTTCTTTTGAAGGCAAACCGAGGTGCTGGGATGTTAAGTGTATCACTATTGATGATTTTCCAGTTGCGGTTGATGATTTTTTTAATTTTGTTGGAGAGGGGGGTAAAGGTTGTGACGCAGGTGATCACGTTGTTGGTCTCGGGCTCTCTTGTTTCCAGGAGGCCCTCACGAGTGTTGTTTCTAGCCCGTTTTTTGGCTTGGTTAATTACTTTTACTGGATAGTGCCTCTTCGCCAGATTGTCAGATAGGGTGTAGGCTTGTCTCTCAAAGTCCTGTAGTTTGCTGCAATTTCGCCTGATCCTGAGAAATTGGCCATAGGGTAGGTTCTCCCGTAGAGCTTTAGGGTGGTGGCTCTTAAAGCTCAGGAGGCTGTTGCAGTCAGTCTCTTTTTTGTACGTGCTGGTGTGAAGTATCCCATTTTCTAGTTGGATCAATAAGTCCAGGAAGGGGATTTTCTCGTCACTGGAAGTCATGGTGAAGCGTAAATGGGGGTCCAGATTGTTGATCCACTCAAAGAATTTTATTGTCTTAGATGCCTGTCCTCTCCATAGGATCAGCACATCGTCTATATACCGTTTCCAAGTGACCATATGTCGATGAAATGGGTTGGCGTCTGTGAAGATGTGGTTGGCCTCAAAGTGTGACATGTACAGTCCCGCCAAGCTCGGCGCAAAAGTGCTCCCCATGCTGGTCCCTTGTACCTGGTGGTAGATGGTGGTTTTGTACATAAAATAGTTGTTAGTGAGAGCAAGGGTAATGAGGGCCGAGATGAAGCTTGCCGGTGTCGAAGTTGGAAGTTCTGAGTTATGTAACAGACTGCTTACCACTTCGATGGTTGCTTCCTGCGGGATATTTGTATACAGTGCTTCCACATCCAATGTGAGCAGTAAGTTGATTTCCTCAGTGTTTTCATCATTGATGGTTTGGATGAGGTTGAGCACATCTCTGGTGTCTTTGAGGTAAGCTGGAGTGGCCTGGACTCAGTGACTTCTTTTTGCGCCCTTTGGTCCAGGCCACTCCAGCTTACCTCAAAGACACCAGAGATGTGCTCAACCTCATCCAAACCATCAATGATGAAAACACTGAGGAAATCAACTTACTGCTCACATTGGATGTGGAAGCACTGTATACAAATATCCCGCAGGAAGCAACCATCGAAGTGGTAAGCAGTCTGTTACATAACTCAGAACTTCCAACTTCGACACCGGCAAGCTTCATCTCGGCCCTCATTACCCTTGCTCTCACTAACAACTATTTTATGTACAAAACCACCATCTACCACCAGGTACAAGGGACCAGCATGGGGAGCACTTTTGCGCCGAGCTTGGCGGGACTGTACATGTCACACTTTGAGGCCAACCACATCTTCACAGACGCCAACCCATTTCATCGACATATGGTCACTTGGAAACGGTATATAGACGATGTGCTGATCCTATGGAGAGGACAGGCATCTAAGACAATAAAATTCTTTGAGTGGATCAACAATCTGGACCCCCATTTACGCTTCACCATGACTTCCAGTGACGAGAAAATCCCCTTCCTGGACTTATTGATCCAACTAGAAAATGGGATACTTCACACCAGCACGTACAAAAAAGAGACTGACTGCAACAGCCTCCTGAGCTTTAAGAGCCACCACCCTAAAGCTCTACGGGAGAACCTACCCTATGGCCAATTTCTCAGGATCAGGCGAAATTGCAGCAAACTACAGGACTTTGAGAGACAAGCCTACACCCTATCTGACAATCTGGCGAAGAGGCACTATCCAGTAAAAGTAATTAACCAAGCCAAAAAACGGGCTAGAAACAACACTCGTGAGGGCCTCCTGGAAACAAGAGAGCCCGAGACCAACAACGTGATCACCTGCGTCACAACCTTTACCCCCCTCTCCAACAAAATTAAAAAAATCATCAACCGCAACTGGAAAATCATCAATAGTGATACACTTAACATCCCAGCACCTCGGTTTGCCTTCAAAAGAACCAGCAATTTGAGAGACCAACTGATCAATACACGGCCACGCCAGAAACCAGCGAGAATAGAGAACACTCTCTGGGATTTGCCAGCAGTCAAGGGGCACTACCCGTGTGGCTCATGCAGTGCTTGCACCACGACACGACACACGAAAGTCTTAGAAATTGGCGAGCTGAAGTGGGAACAAAGGAAGCACACGAATTGTAACACCACAAATTGTGTATACTTGATCTCGTGTCCCTGCGAACTTTACTATGTAGGCATGACCACCAGACCCATCAAAACTAGGATCAGCGAACACAAAAGTACCATCAGACGAGCGCGCGCAGCCACAAAACTGACAAACCACTTTCTGGAAAAAGGACACCCGTGCGAAGCGATCCAATGGACCATTCTGGAATCCAACAATAACTGGAGTAGTGAGTCGCTCTTTAGGCGTGAACAACGCTGGGTGCACCGTCTGCACACAGACACCCAGGGGCTTAATGACGATATCCCATGGACTGAGCTCTGACATTGACACTGTTGTGTGCATGTACTATGTGTAAACCGCTCTACACCAGCCTGAAGCAACATAACTGAATAATTAATGTGTCACATTAGCGTTTAGGTGCACTGCTCAATTGAAAACATTAGCCTGCAACGGATGTGAACTTTCACACCTTTTACACCCGTGAGCAAGTTCACATATGCCCCCGCCCACATACCATCACCTCCTCGACCCGGGCAATCTTACAGGATGGGCAGACAATGTCACACCCATGTTTTGCCACTTTTTTGTGATCTGGTCTCTGGCTCCTGGCTTTACATTTTGTAAACAAGGCCCGCATGCACTAGTAACTAACACACACCACGCATGCGCCAAAAGCACCTCCTCACGCATGCTCAAGAGAACACTGGAAACATCTTAGTTCACCGCGCATGCGCAGCTCCGGCCTCTCATGACCTTCCGTGCCGTCAGAACCGGAAACAGGTACCTCCTTCAATCACGGGGCTCAGTCTTTAAATACAATGGGGAAGGCAAACAACATTCACCTTCGAGCAGGCGTCAGGACCGGGCAGGTTTCCAGTGCCGTCACCTGAGCAACCCGTGAGTATGATTCGAGGCTACCCAGATCACTACGTAAGCAAAATCTCCTGCTCTACAAACGGCTATGATGTAAGTTAAATCTAACGCCTCACTTTTGTTCTTTTTACCCTTTGGGTATTTCCTACTGTTATGCTTTCTTTCCAACTTACAGCCCTAGATGGTGTGGGCCTCCTACGCCGCTTTTTAAACTCAAGGAGCAACTCCAGCTCCTACTTTAGGTAAGATTACTCTAAATGCACCTTTCTGTGTTGTAACTACGATTCGAGTTGGACATACAACACACGTGTCTACTTGACTCTCCCAGTGGATGACACGCCGGGTGAGCCCGTTGCACAGCCAGGTTGGAGGTGTCTGGGCCCCGCGGGGTACAGCAGTTTACCTATCGAACCTCTAGCTGGGTTCTGTGACCGCCACCGGGGCCCGGGACCAACCACATCTTGACTGGCATGGGACCACACCCACGCCTCCTCGCTCCTATAGAAATCTGAGAATAGCCTGGGCTTCAGGGTGCACGACATTATGACTGTCTCATTGTAAAAGTGTGATCTCTCAGGATCACTATGTACTTATGCGGACTGACAAGGCCAGTCCGCATATGTTTTTAACTTCTGCATTTCTCCTTCTTTTATCTTCCCTTTGATCTAGGTCTAATTCAAAGGGGGCATAACATACCTCTCCCTGCAGACACCACCTGTTTAGGAGACACTAAACCCCCCCCCTTTATTGCCGAGTGGGAGGGCGATATTTTACCCCCCGCCACTACACATAGTCTGGGCACCTCTCCCCACACTATTCACCTCTACTGGTCCTGATGAAGCGCCCCGGATCATTTTGACCACCACTAGGCGCGAAACATGTCGACCATTTGACCTGTACCTTTAGTTACTACTAAACACATCACGTTTTAATTAGTAACACTTTTGCCACGTATTTTAATGTACCAAGGGTACCTTCGTATTAAACTAGCTTCCCTGGTAACCCTTAGGTATTTTTATTCCTGCACACACCACTAGCACCACTGACCTTGGTACTTCCCCTCCACATACCCGCATGCACCAAACGGCAGCGCTCTTAAAAGATCTCCGCTAAAGAGACCCTTCGGGGGACCCGTAGGGCATTGCACCGCCGGCCCGACGAGGAGCACCGCCCGATGATGAAGCATGACATCCCTCGGGATGTGTGAGGGCAACATGAGACACTCATGCTGTCTCCCCCCTTCCTAAGTACCCCACCCTAGACCTCTATCATATAGATACTTCTCTTTACTTTCTCTCTGTTGAGGTACGGTCTGGGTTGATTTTCAATCAGACCGACCCTGGAACAGTGCCTTACAGTAATTACCCAATTGACTTTTCGGAGCACAGGCACTGGACCACTAACCTGCTCCTGGTCCCCCCCCTCCCTCCTTTTTTGGATACAAGGAAGCAATTCACCCATGAATAACAATGCACACAATGCAAAGTGTAGCGGTGATGTGCTGGACACATCTCAGTATGCAGAACACACACCTCTCCATGTGCACAAATACTACTACAGTGGACCCAACTATGTTACATCAAACACTAGGGACGATCTCATTCATGTAGCTGTATCGTACCCCCCGTAAGGGTAACCGGAATGGGCTGGTCCGACGTATGCCACTTCAGCGTAGGAGTGTGAATAAATAGGCCGGGGCTCTGGGCGTGGTTCACTTGTGAACTGTGAAGACCAACGGCTGTGCCAGAGCGGCGGGCCTCACCCTGCCACGAGGCTGCCGCCATGACTGCGGCTCTCCTCGACACAGGCCCCCTGCGAACCCAGCGGCACAGCACCGCAGACTTATGTCTGTAGAGACTATTGTTTTCGATCTACACTGTGGACAGCAGGCCTCACAATTCAGATGGAGTAGCGATTGCAGATGACACAGTGCAGTACGCAAGATACATTGCTCTCAGTGCGGCCCTCTCGAACCACGCATCATCGTAGGGTGCGCCCACGCTGAGTACTTCAGATGCCACTAACTCAGTGCACCACAAGTGATCGCCACGTGGCCTTACCAGGGCAGAATTCAATAGACAAAAAACATTGGTCCGAGTGCGGCCCCCCCAGACAACGCATCATCGCAGGGTATGTACACGCTGAGTGCCAAAGGTACTACTAACTCAGTGCACCACAAGACATCGACACGTCGCCTTACTGAGGCAGAATTCAATAGACAAAAGACATTGCTCCGAATGCGGCCCTCAAGGAGAATGCATCATCACAGGGTATGTACACGCTGAGTGCCAAAAATACTACTAACTCAGTGCACCACAAGACATCGACACGTCGCCTTACTGAGGCAGAATTCAATAGACAAAAGACATTGCTCCGAATGCGGCCCTCCCGGACAACGCATCATCGCAGGGTACGTACATACTCAGTGCCAAAGGTACTACTAACTCAGTGCACCACAAGACATCAACACATCGCCTTACTGAGGCAGAATTCAATAGACAAAAGACATTGCTCCTAATGCGGACATCCCGGACAACGCATCATCGCAGGGTACGTACACGCTGAGCTCCAAAGGTACTGCTAAGTCACTGCACCGTAAGTCATCGCAAGGAAGAGTGAACAGCTTTATGTTAGCAGTGAGGCATACTATCACTCGAAAATCACCCAAAAATACATATAATATAAAAAGAACAGAAGAATCAAAGTACATTAATGATTACAATCCAGTAATTTTGAAGATGTGGAATGCAAATATGGACATACCATATGTTGCAGATA
Organism: Triturus cristatus; assembly: GCF_964204655.1. Taxonomy (NCBI): domain Eukaryota; kingdom Metazoa; phylum Chordata; class Amphibia; order Caudata; family Salamandridae; genus Triturus; species Triturus cristatus. The sequence goes on from NC_140585.1 coordinate 1,284,170,793, forward strand.
ACTTAATTCCTGTTTCTCGCATACTATCCAAATAAAGTCCATACCTGGAAAACATATGTCTATATGAAATACTGCAACATTATAGTTTTAGAAAAAATGTTAGGGAAATATGCTGTGATTGGATCTGATGGATGTTTCTTAAAGAATGCCAAAGGAAATGTTATTAATAATTGGAAATTAAGTTGTGATACTCCAGATAAGAGAGTTTTTTTCTATTTAGCTCTTTGCCAACTCTTCAAACCTTGGAGGACTGAAATGGAATTACTTGGAGATTTTGACTGCTATGAAGATTCTTTCAAAGCATGTAAATACATTGCTACCAGTGAGGCCTGCCCGGACCACGCATCATCGCAGGGTGCACACATGCTGAGTGCTTCAGGTGCCACTAACTCCCTGCACCACAAGTCATCACCACCTGGACTTATTCAGATTTCAACGCAAGCCGCAACACATGGTGCCACTAACCCTGTTCAACACAAGCCGGCGACACGTGGTGCCACTAAACCCGGTTCAACACAAGCCAAATGATCCCACATGTGTAACTGTGTCCTGAGTCCTGAATGGAAGTGATCCCAAGTCCATGGCAGCGACCACAGCACCAGACTCCCTCTGATTAGTTAGGCATATTTCCATATGCAAGGCCGGCGACACGTGGTGCCACTAACCCTGTACAACACAAGGCACGACATGTGGTGCCACTAACCCTGTTCAACACAAGCCGATCCCACATGTGTAACTGTGTCCTGAGTCCTGAATGGCAGTGACCCCAAGTCTGTGGCAGCGACCACAGCAGCATACTCCCTTTGATCAGTTAGGCATATTTCCATATCCAAGGCCGGCGACACGTGGTGCCACTAACCCTGTTCAACAAAAGCCAATCCCACATGTGTAACTGTGTCCTGAGTCCTGAATGGCAGTGACCCCAAGTCCGTGGCAGCGACCACAGCAGCATACTCCCTTTGATCAGTTTTGCATATTTCCATATGCAAGGCCGATGACACGTGGTGCCACTAACCCTGTTCAACACAAGCCGATCCCACATGTGTAACTGTGTCCTGAGTCCTGAATGGCAGTGACCCCAAGTCCGTGGCAGCGACCACAGCAGCATACTCCCTTTGATCAGTTAGGCATATTTCCATATGCAAGGCCGGCGGCACGTGGTGCCACTAACCCTGTTCAACACAACCCGATCCCACATGTGTAACTGTGTCCTGAGTCCTGAATGGCAGTGACCCCAATTCCGTGGCAGCGACCACAGCAGCATACTCCCTTTGATCAGTTAGGCATATTTGTATATGCAAGGCCGGCGACACGTGGTGCCACTAAACCTGTTCAACACAAGCCGATCCCACATGTGTAACTGTGTCCTGAGTCCTGAATGGCAGTGACCCCAAGTCCATGGCAGCGACCACAGCAGCATACTCCCTTTGATCAGTTTTGCATATTTCCATATGCAAGGCCGACGACACGTGGTGCCACTAACCCTGTTCAACACAAGCCGATCCCACATGTGTAACTGTGTCCTGAGTCCTGAATGACCCCAAGTCCGTGACAGCGACCACCAACCTATGCATGTGGCTGTGGGCCCTTGCTCACCGCTACCTCTAGCCTACACTGCAGTCAGCAGGACTCACAATACAGATACAGTCACGATTGCAGATGACGCAGTAGGCAAGATACATAGCTCCCACTGTGGTCCATCCGCACCAAGCAGCATCACAGGCTCATACACTTTGACAGTGTATTCTATACATATTTCATCTTTTCATGATACATCTACACTGCGGTCAGTAGGGCTCACAATTAAAATCAAATCTTGATTCATTAATTACACTACGCAAGTAACTATCACAGGCCTAAAACCTACATAATATCCTTTTAGTATCCTTGCTTCAAGAACTTTTTTTTTATCAGTTATACCTTTAGTACAATCAACAAATTCATCTTCAAGTGCAAACAAACACTCAACAACAGTGTACACTGCGGGCAACAGAGCTCGCAATTTGAAATTTTGACACATGGTGCCACTAACCCTGTTCAACACAAGCCGCGATACATGGTGCCACTAACCCTGCTCAACACAAGCCGATCCCACATGTGCAACTGGGTCCTGAGTCCTGAATGGCAGTGACCCCAAGTCCGTGAAAGCGACCACAGCACCAGACTCCCTTCGATCTGTTTGGCATATTTCCATATGCAAGGTCGGCGACACGAAGTGCCACTAACCCTGTTCAACACAAGCCGGCGACACGTGGTGCAACTAACCCTCTTCAACACAAGCCAATCTCACATGTGGAACTGTGTTCCGAGTCCTGAATGGCAATGACCCCAACTTCGTGGCAGCGACCACAGCACCAGACTCCCTTCAGTTTTATTTGTTGTTGTTTTCTTTAAATAAAATGTTTCGTATGTAAACCTATACAAGACTGAGATTTTTATTTGGCCAACCGCACAGGGACACTTCTGGGCCCAAGAAGGTTGTTGGGGGTATGTTGGTAATGTGGGAAGAGGGTGTGTTACCTGCTGATGTGGGGAGAGGCAGCGTGAAAGGGGTATCTCTCACAGAATTAACTCCGATATGTTTTCAGAAATGCCTCAGACAGATGCCAGCTGATGGACTGAATCACAAAATGGTTTTTCAATGCTTATGTAGTGTGAGTTATGAACAGTTCGCACCCAGAATCGCAGAGGGACAACTGTGGCCCCTCCGCTCGACTCAAGGACGCAGTACTACGAGCCGTCCGCTCCCAAAGGAACAGCACCGTAGTAGTTTGCAGAGATACAGGCACAGTAGCGTACTAGCTCACAAAGGTAGACAGCTACGAGCCGACGGACTGGGGCTTCTAATGGCATATCTGCGAAGTGGTGATGTTGGGCAGAGGAAGCGGGAAAGAGTTATCTTGCAGAAACAGAGCTCCGGTATATTAAATTGCCCCCGAGACCTTTCGTTTATATTTTCACTTGATGCGAGAAAGCCCGCTTTCTAGACCAAGACCTTGCTCCCTGCCAACTTTGGCGTAATTCCGTTCAGCAGTTTGACCTGTAGCCTTGTCTAAAGTTTCCTATGGAAAATCCATTGAGAAAACACGTTTTCACCCCCCCCCCACATAGCTACCTGACGCAGGCGCACTCGCTGCTGGTGTGCAGGTCAGTGCTCTAGTTGTCAACATGTCACGGCCACTCCCTGAGGGCAGGTTTGCACACACACCACACCCATTCAGCACATGCGTCACAGGCCATGTATTCACGCAAATATAATGCATCGACAACGTCACATCCTTTATTGCAGGTGGTAACTGGATGGCGGACGCTCCACGGGTCTGAATCATAAAGAGTCCATGAAGAGTTGTGCAGAGGGGTAGTCGCACCCTGAGCTGCATGGCCGTCAGGGGCCTACTACCACGTGGTGCAGACCTGACTTGCACAGGGTTAGTGTCACCCGAAGCTGATGTGGCTCTCAGGGGCCTACCACCATGTGGCGCCGACTTGAGTTGCACAGGGTTAGTCGCACCCTAAGTTGTATGGCCGTCAGCGGCCTACCACCACGTGGCGCTGACTTGCGTTGCACAGGGTTAGCGGCCCCAAAAGCTGATGTGACCTCCGGCATTGATGACTCAGGACTCAGCGACATCTGTGAGATCTGTCGGGCCGCGGAGCTTTGATGGGCATGTGGAGTGCCCGCTGGTAGACAGTACGGTGGCAGCAGGTAATTATTTGGTCATGGCTGCGCAGGGGTGGCAGTGTCTCACTCTCTCTCTCACTTCCCTCTCTTCACTCTCTCTCTCACTCTCTTCCATCCTTTCCTTCTATCTCTCTCTCTCTCCCTTCTCCCTTTCTCACTCCCTTTCTTTGCTTCCCTCTCTTTTTCTCTCTGGCTTTTTTTTCCTTCTCTCTTTCTCTGTGTCTCACTCCTCTGATATGCGCATGACACACGTCCTTATTTTGTGCTTTATTTTCCAGGCTGTGTCGTCGACATTGATGGACCTGACAGGAGTCTTCCGCCTTGTTCTTTTGTGTTGAGTTTGTTAAATTTCAATAAAGTTTTTGGTTGTTACTTAAGTGCTGTGTCACTCTTTCTTGTTCTTATTACTGTTATTTGGTAGTGTCCACCATGGTGTTAAATTTTGGGGCAGTTACTGGTGATGTCTGCAGTTTGCACCAGCTTCTGAATAGTGTGTTATATTTATCTCAACTTTAGTTGCATTAAAGTACTGATAATGAGATGCAGAGTAGGCGTTCCTGTGTAAAAACACACGAGGTGCACCTTTGCGATCTATTCTAATTACTAAAATCCTGTATTGAATTCCACTGTGGTAGTGGGTGCAAATCAATAAAGAAATCTCATTGTATTTATATTGATTGGGAATAGTGGGTCAGGTGCTGGATCTTGACGTGATACTCTGCCCAGTTCGTTTATTTTTCTGTACACGAAAAAACCACGTCACAACTTTCACAACGAAAGTCAAAAAATATGAAGCGAAACAAATTCCAGCGATAAGCCGCATTAGCACCAGAGATTTGACACCTGCTTTCTGCTGGTGTTAAGCAGGACGACTACCTGCAGCATGAAAAGGAACACAGCCAAGAGCCACACCTGAACACCCACAGGTGCCATAGAGTCAATGAGCATGATACACGGATACCCATGAGGGCCATAACACACCTCGCAACAACCCCAGGACCGCCAATGCCCCCGAACCTGCATCTGAGCAAGTATGTCCGTGTGGTCATTATGTTAGCATGATAGGCACCGGCCCTGCAACATCACAGTGTGCTGTCTTCAGCGGACGTTACCATGTCACCTCAACGTTGGCAGTGAGCCTGGAGATGTAGCTACGCACGCATCCTCCTGCATGCCCAAGCTGCAAAGGGAACGGGGTGTCTCACACAAGTCCGTGTGCAAGAAGTGCGGTAAGTGTGTCTCTGTGTTCTGCTGTGGCCGCCACAAGGGCCGCAGCAGTCGATGTTGTAAAGTGGCATGCACCACCTTCAAACGGCAGTGTCACGGTGTGATTGGAATGCTGCATGACATGCGCCAATAGGCATTACAAAGGTGTGCTGTAGGAGTGCTTCCTCCTACTACGTATAAAATATTGCTGACACTACTTGGACAGGTGTGGCACAGCGCCCAGAGCACATGACTTCACAGCATAGGACACACAGTTTGGGCTCACGGTTTCATCCCCGAGTCCAGCAGCAGCTCAATTTAGCAGCATAACACTCTGGGCAATACCTCACTTAATTTCCGTACCCCGCACTTTCAGACCGGTAGGGGTCAGTAGTTCAGTGCCTTTATCCCTGAGTCCGGCAGCAGCTCAGCTTACGCTCCCAACGCCATCAAACCCATACGAGTGAGTAGTTTGCACTTTCCAAATACCGAATTGATTTGATACGCACAAATTTCCCTTCGCACTCAATGTATAACACCCCCTAAACACCATACACAACTTACAATATTCGAAACAAAAGTTCCTCCGAGTAGGTATATCTACATGCTGACACTACTTGCACAGATGTGGCACAGCAGCCAGAGCACGACTTCACAGCATATAACACACAGTTTGAAATCACGTTTTCATCCCCAGACCGGCAGCAGCTCAGATTAGCAGCATGAGACTCTAGACAATACCTCACATATTTTCTGTACCGCAGCACTTTCAGACCAGTAGGGGTCAGTAGTTTGTCTATAAACACATGCTGACACTACTTCCAAAGGTGTGGTGCAACGGAGAGGGCAAATGACTTCACAGCATAAAACACACAGTTTGGGCTCACGCTTTAATCCCTGAGTCCCGCAGCAGTTCACCTTAGCAGCATCAGACTCTAGGCAATACCTCACTTAATTTCCGTAGCCCAGCACTTTCAGCCCGGTAGGGATGAGTAGTTCGCTTCGCATCCCTTTATAGCACACCCTAAACACCCCACAGAGGTTACAGTGCTCCTACCTTCCTCTTTCCTCCTTTTTTCGCCCTTTTTTCCCCTTACCCGCTTCAACAGAATCACAAAATGGCTGCCAACACTTCCTAGTTGCAACCGCTCGCAGCCAATAAGCAGCAAGCTCGTACTCGTAACGCCTCAGCCAATCAGATGGCAGAATTCCCAAATATCGATATCTGTAAATTTCGATATTTCTCCAAAACTACTAAACGGATTTATACCAAATAAACAAAAGCGTGCTTTCTAGACCAAGCCCCTTCTCCCTGCCAAATTTGGGGTAAATCCATTCCCCGTTTGACCTGTAGCCTGGTCTAAAGTTTCCTATGGAAATTAACATGGAGAAAACCCGTTTTGGGACCCCCCTTTTTTTCTTGGCCCCCCCTTGACGAATCACCCCCAAACTTTCAACATAGGAGCTGATATGAACAAAGAATTAGTTTGAAAAATGTCATGAAGATTCATCAAACGACGCCAAAGTTATAAGCAAAACAAAAAATGCTCTTCCTATGGAAACTTGGTCCTAACTATAACTACCTAGGAAATATATATATATATTTATATATATATTCACTGAAAAAACCATAGGTTTCACACATGTTATAGTTAGGAATTAGCATTTAAAAAACCTTGCAAATTCAGTGAAAAAACCATAGGTTTCACACACGTTATAGTTAGCTGGACATTTCACTCGTAAAAAACCCAATGAAATTTCCCCGTTATAGTTAGTTAAGCTAACTATAACTCGCGCGCCCGCAATGCACTGCTGATGACGTCACATATTACATCACTCATGACATGGTCAGTGACATCACTCATGACATCACTCATGACATCTCAAATGACATCACTGATGACATCACTGATGACATCATCCAGTGAATATGTGTTTTTCTGAAAATTACATATGTTTTATATATGTATATCTCAAGGTCGATGGAAGAATAAATGAGTATATAAGTGTTTAAATGGATGATTTGTTTTTGAAAAATTGATTGTATTACTGACTGATTAAGTGTATCTTATTGAATACATGGCTAAGTGAGTAATGTTTAAATGTGTAAATACCTGTATCAGTCTCTCACTTTGTGTATAAGTGGCTGCATGGGTTGGTGACTAGCTACATGAGTGTCTATATAGGTTATTAGTTGGTTTTTTGAGTATCAGTGTCTATATGGTTCGGTGGGGGGTATTACGTAGTGCATAGGTGCATGAATGAGTGACTCACTGTTTGTATGTGTTGAAGACAGCATATGTGCAGGACTGTATGGGTGGAAGAGTGTGTGTATGGGTGTGTTAGTGAGTGAATGGCTGTCTCAATAGTGTCTTTATGAGTAACTACATATGTTTTAAACTAGTATATGTGACTATTGGTGTATATAAGTGAGTATATGTGAGAGTGAGAGATTGAAAGAGTTCCTGTATGAATAAGTATGTGTTTCTATAAGTGATTGTTTAAAAGACTAAGTATGTGTAAGTTTCTGTAGAAGTAAGTGTGGTGGTGTGTGTATAACTGTATATGCAAGTAAATGTATGTTTCTTTCTTTATTTTCATGAGTGACTATGTGTGTCAGTAACTCTGTGGATGAGTGGCATTGTGTAACAGGATGTATTGGTGTATGAGTACATATGATGTGTGAGTACACGAATGAGTGACTGTACAGGACTGTTGGTGAATGAGTGGATGTTTATTTGGTTCTTAGAATTATTGAAGAGGTTGTTGTAATTGGTATTGGTATGTCCATTTTTTTGAAAATTTCAGTCTCTATTTTTGAATGTGTGTATCAAAGGTTATATTAGGGTGAGAGGAGATCTGCCACTCTATCACATGGATGATGTCATCAGTGATGTCATCAGTGATGTCATCTGAGATGTCATCAGTGATGTCATGAGTGATGTCACTGACCATGTCATGAGTGATGTAATATGTGACGTCATCAGCAGTGCATTGCGGGCGCGCGAGTTATAGTTAGCTTAACTAACTATAACGGGGAAATTTCATTGGTTTTTTACGAGTGAAATGTCCAGCTAACTATAACGTGTGTGAAACCTATGGTTTTTTCACTGAATTTGCAAGGTTTTTTTAAATGCTAATTCCTAACTATAACATGTGTGAAACCTATGTTTTTTTCAGTGAATTTGCAAGGTTTTTTAAATGCTAATCCCTAACTATAACATGTGTGAAACCTATGGTTTTTTCAGTGAATTTGCAAGGTTTTTTAAATGCTAATTTCTAACTATAACATGTGTGAAACCCATGGTTTTTTCAGTGAATTTGTATGGTTTTTTAAATGCTAATTCTTACCTATAACATATGTGATTCCCATATTTTTTTTATTGATTTTGTATGATTTTTTTATTATAAATTCTTATCTTAAATGTGTTTTTTTTTTTAAAAAAAACAAGTTTTTTTTAACTTTTTATTCTCTTAAAACACTATGTTTTTTTTTTTTTTAAATATGCAATATATCAAGTTTTCTCTTTTTTTTTTTACCAAACAGGTAAGATATATTAGTATAACATAGAAAATATTTTTTTTTTTTTTGTTTTTGTTTTTTTAGTGCGCGTACGGTAAGCGTACGGTAAGCGTACGGTTTACGCAATGTCCGTAATTTATCTACTCTGTTTGCGTATAGTTACGCAATTTGCGTAGCCGCGCGTACTGTGCGTGGGGCGCGTAGGCGTGTACGCTACACGCGCACGTTACGCGGAAGTGTTGTGGAGTGACTGTTTTGCGCATGCGCGCGAGCGCGTGTCTTTTTTACGCGCATGCGCACTTTTACCGTAAGCGCACCGTAAGCGCACCGTAAGCGTAACGTAAGCGTAACGTACGCGCACGGTGGGTCATGTGATCATGAAACACAACTTTTGATTGGTTGAAACTACTTTCAGTTCTAGAACTCTCCTACACCACACCCATTCCCCTCATTTCTGCTTGTGATCCCTTAGGAGAAGGAGCTGACTTGTCTTTGTGATACGATGGCAGACCAGCACTCTTCTACTGAGAGTGAGGCTAGCAGCACCACCATCAGGCAGAGAAGGAGGAAACAGAAGAGCTCTTTCATATGGGAGTATTTCAGTTTTCCAGAGGGTGAGAAAAAAGTCAATGCTGCCTTGGTGACTTGCAAGCTGTGCCAGCGTGTACTTTCGCGAGGTAATCCCAACAAGAAGTATTCCTTTGGGAATCACACTATGTTGAGACACCTTGAGGATGTGCATCCTAGGACACATGCACGACATACTAGGGGCAACCCTTCAGTAAGTCGAGCAAGCACATCCACAGCAGCTCAGCCGAGTCCTTCTTCGGAAGCTCAGCAGAGCCCTTCATCTGTGGAGGTACAATCACCTTTTTCTGATCCTCTGGAAACGAACCCTCGGTTTGGTAGGGTTACTAAGCGGTGTTCATTTTGCCATGATCTAATTGTTCATAGGGAGACCAGTGTTTCCCTCATTAACAACAAAATAGATCAGCACAAATGTCCAACCAGCTAATGTTCCCATACTTCCTTTCCTCTGTCCCTGCATGAACACAACGGCTCTTTTAAGAGCCAACCTTACCTCTCAACTTTTTTTTATTTTTTTTTAAAACTTTTTTTTTTTTTTTTACCGTACGCGTAAGGTAAGCGTATTTTTTTTTTTTTTTTTTTAAAAACACTAAAAATCAATTACCACATCTCAAGATCCTTGAGGAATTAATAACTAAATACTAAAAATCTTTTTGAGATAAAGTGGAAGAAAGAGACCTTCTAATTTCTCAGTTACCTGTCCCACCCAACAATTTAATTTTTTATTAAAATGTAATTGAAATTACTTGAAAAAATGGTTGGTTTTTTTTGAAAATTTTCTTTCACAATCAGAAAAAAAAGAAAAAAGTATTAATATTTAATAAATCAATATATTACACAGTACACGTATTTACATATTTTTCCCCAAAAAATGTTTGCCTTTTTTTTGCTGTTTTCAGAATATATTGCATTTCACTATAAATTGTGAAAGCAATTGCATTCATCATTTAACAGCGGGCAAAAAAAAAATAACAATCTCAAAGATTGTATAAAAAAAGCCCAGAATCTCTTTTAACTTAAACATAACATTATAGAAATGCATAATATTCTAAAAAAATATCAACTAATATCAATACTTATTTCTTTAAAATACCGTCTGACATTTTTGTTTCAGAAGTATAATCACAAAAATATATCTCAAATAACTCCACAATACATCTGGTTCCATTTCCTTTAGGCCAAATAGTAATTTTAAAATTCTTTTTTGATTAAATTTCCAATGGTAATCCAATAAAATTCTAAAGTTTAAATTGTACAGATCTCACCGATTCTCTGTAACATTTTGGTTTCCGAAAGATTAATTAATAATTAAATAAGTCCACAATACAATTGTTTACCTTTCCTCATGGCCAAATAGTAATTTTAAAAATCTTTTTTGAATAAATTTCCAATGGCAATCCAATAACATTCCAAAATTTAAATTGTGCAGATGTTACCGATTTTGTCTAAATTTTTAGTTTTCCAAAGTTTCATTAAAAATTTAAAAAGTCCACATTACAATTGGTTACCTTTCCATTAGGCCAAATGATAATTTGAAAAGTCATTTTTTTAAAAAATTCCAATGGTAATCCAATAAAATGGTAAAATTGTTTTGTACAGATCTTGCCAAGTCTCTCTAAAATTTAGGTTTCAGGAAGATTAAATAGGAATTTGCTAAATCAAAAGGCACCCGTTGCTTGAAAATCAATTGGGAATCATTACACAGTGTCCAGCCTTTTTCACATTTAAGATAAACTGTGTAATGTCCAAAAGTAACAGTAGGTCCTTCATGGAAAATTATTGCAACTGTTACAAAAGTTTTTCCTGAAATTGATAATTGCTGTCCTGTAAACTTCTTTATTAAAGTATCCAATTTTGAACCATCAGCTTTACATCGTTGCATCATTAAAATTACATATTGTCCGTATTCCTTTAAAATTAACGTTGAAAACATTTCAGATTGACACTCACTGCATTCCATGTTATGATTAGCATCTTTAACTAATTTAGCAAAAGTGACTGTTTTACTTTCTGGCAATGTTAAATTAATAAACCTTTCAGAATCAACATTAGAGCCACATGTATTGTAACAGTTTTCACAACTATGTTCCCATTTATAAGAGACACCAAACATATTTTCAATGGGAACCCCTTCTTCTTCCAGTACCTGAAGAAAAAACATCAAGAATTCCTGTGCGTCTTGCTGTACATTTTGAGAAAACTGTGTTCGTCCTGAACAAACATCTAAAATTTTTCTAATTTCAGTAGCACTTTCTATTTGAGTTTTATCATTTCTCAGCTTTTGAAAAAGGAGACTCAACTCAGAACAGAATCTTTTTCTCTGATTTACTATTATCTGCTCTTGCACACTTTCCAGATAAAATGCAACATTCAGCACTACATTAGCGTAGCAGTTGACACCAGAGCTATTTTCAAAATGACATCCTACAACCTCTTCTTCATTTTCCTTTTTCTTTTTGCTTGCAATTACATCACTCCTCTTTTTTTTCCTCCTCTCTACATCTTCATTACAGATATTCTCATTTCTCCTTTTACGAGAAACTACACGTTTCTCCAACACAGGATACTGACCTAAATGAGGAGCATAGGTTCTTCTTAATCTATTATACTCCTTTACACAATTTGTATCAGCACTAACTTTTGAGTCATCAAAGTCTATCATGAATAAACCAGATAATGTTTTCACTCGTGACAAAGCTACATAAGCCATACCTTCTTTGAACACAGTTGAACCAATGTTCACAAAAGCACAATCTACAGTCAATCCTTGAGACTTGTGAATAGTTACAGCATATGCTAGCGAAAACGGAAACTGCTTCCTACGTACATATAAGTCTTTCACAAGCATGAAACGAACTGAACAACGACAAATGTCTTTAACTTCTTCTATCTGATCAAATTTTATTTTTAAACATTCAATTCCATCTTTTTTCTGATAATTAATAAAACCCACAACTCTTCCCATAGCTCCATTAACTAAACCTTTTTCAACATCCAAATTTCTCCTTAAAAATACTCTACAGTTCAGGCAAACATATAGATTTTTTTCTAATCCAGCTGTTTTGGAAATGTTCTTCTCTAGTGAATCCAATTTATTTTTCAGTGTGCCTGTTAATGTGATAGTAATTCTTCCATCCTCAATTTTGTCCACTGCTTCCAATTTCCTGATATCTTCCTTTTCCAATTTTGAAAGCTCCTCATTGAATATTGAGCATTCACGTAGAGTTGGCATTAAGCAGATGACACTTTTCTTTTCTGCAATGTTCTTGTATATCTTCTCTGCAACTATTTCTTCCTTTGGAAATAAATTATGTAGCAGCCGACTCTGTAATGCTTTTTTGCCAACTTCTGTGAGTAGTCCAATTCTGATATCTTTCAGAATACTTCCATATTCTTCATCGTTTGCTTGCCTCATATTAGTAGTAAGTTCCTTGTACTCAAAGAAGGACCAAATATTTGCATTACCGATGCTTCCCAATGACTTCTTTGTGTCTTCATGTGTCACAGTATTAAACACTGGTTGTCCTTTAACTGGAGTAAGTTGTAGAAGATCCCCAAAAACTATGACATGTTTTCCACCAAATAACACGTCATAGTCTGTCCTTAGAATTTGCTGCATTCTTAAATGCACAAAGGCAAGCGTTAAGTTTGATACCATGCTCACCTCATCAATAATGAGAACTTGCATCTTCTTCAATACTCTTGAAACTTCCAAGCATGCTTCTCCAGTTAGCTTGTTGTATTGTATTTTGTTCTCATGCTCCACTGGTAACATTAGCAAACGACGAAGGTGATTCCTTTTATGTTATAGGCTGCTAACCCAGTTGGAGCAGTAACCACACAAGACAAAGTAGTATCCGTTTTTTGCTGTAGGTAGCTTCTGATGACTTTTATTAGGAAACTTTTTCCAGTTCTAGCTTGTCCACTTACATACATCCTGATTGGATGAAATGATGTGCATGAGCACTCTTTTTTTTCATGTAGAAATCCGTGATCAATTTTGCTTCTGATCTCTTCATAAATTTGTTGCTGCTCTTCATTCAGTTGTCTTTCCAAATTTTGTAAGTCTATAAATTCTTCTTGAGCTTGATTCATAGCCGTTTCCACTTCATTCATGGCTATTGATGCTTCATTTTCAACGATTGGTTGTCCTAGGGGATCTTGACTGAGTGTTCCTGAACTTTGGCTGTCTTGAGAACTGTCTCTAGCTACTTCAGCTGCAATTGTAGTTTCCTGTTCAATTTCTTCATTTAACATTTGCAGATAAGTTGAGAATGTACTGCATTGTATGCTGTCTTTGCAAGCATTAAAAGAATCTTCATAGCTTTGAAATTCTCCCAGTAGTTCATCCTCTGTACGCCATGGTTTAAACAGCTGTAAAAGAGCCAAGTAGTAAAATTCCTTTTTGTCAGTAGTGTCGCAACTCAGCTTCCTGTGATTTATCAAACTTCCTTTTGTTTGCTTCACCAAACATCCTTCCTCACCAATGACTTTATATTTTCCATTGTTGATGTCTTCTGCGGCTTTCCGTGAATAAATGTAGTTCTGCAGCACTTCATAGAGACACATGTTCTCCAGATGATGACTTCTTTTTGGATAATATGTGTCCAACATGTTTGATTTCAAAATATCTGTACTTTCTGGGTCATTCTCGGCCAAATATTCAATTTCTCCAACAGATTTCAGTGCCCGATTTCTCATTGCTGCAAGGCCTAAACTTGCCCAAATTATTCTTCTTGATTTCGAGTAGAGACTTGCAGAAGATAACCTATCTGAACCATTCGTAGGATCCAATTTCTCGATGCGATAACATCTTTAAACTGAAACTGTACAGCTTCTTACTGACAGTCTTCTCGTGAGAAATCTCTTCCCACATTTCTTTCAATTCAGTTTTTTCTGATTTAGTAATGTAAGACGTTACATATCGAGCAACAGCAATGGAATTGTCAGCTACATACTGTATATCCATGTTAGCATTCCACATGGATAAAATGACTGGGTTGTAGTCATTTATATTTTTTGATTCTTCTTTTCTTTTTAGGTTGTAGGTATTCTTAGGTGATTTTCTTGTGATAGTATGTCTCACAGATGACATAAAACTGTTTACTCTTCCATTTGAAAGAACAGGTCTAGGAAATCCAAATCGACATTTAGTGTAGTATTTTTCTTTGCTCTTGTATTTCCGTCGACAGTATTTTCCACACCGATGACTTTGGAAACGTAAAACTTGCTCCTTTAACTTTTTCTCTTCTGTGCTTTTTGGTATAGCACATGTTGCATATTCTTCAATGTAAGATAACACTGCTTCATCAGTATCTGTTCCAAACTTTGGGGCATCCTTGATCCACAACAGCATATGAATATGAGGAGCACCTCTTGCCTGGTACTCTTTTCTCCAAAAGAAATCCACTACTTCTCCTAGAGGTGGATTTTTTTTATTGCAGATGAAGGACATCATAGCCTCAAATCTATGATTGAAATATCTGCAAACATTAACCGGATCCAATGAGCACAGTTCTCCTGCTGTTTTGTATTCGATGTTTTTAATGTTTGAATTTGCCTCTCGTAGAAAATCCAGTAAATCATCCCAAGCGTACTCAGCACAGCTTAGGGTAAGGAACCATGTTGGTGTTCCTAAATTCCGTAACATGCATTTTAATTCACCATGGCGTCGGTACCAATATTCATTTGTCCCACGCTGACAAGCCATCAGATTGATCAGTTGTGTTTCCAAATGATCATCTCGGTGCTGCACTTTCTCCATAAAATCCTTAGCAGACACATTTTGTAAATGTACTCCACTTTTTAAAATGTGATTTACTGCATAAGATAGTGCAGACAAGTCGCTTTCAAATAAAAGATGGAACAAATAAGGAATACTTTGTCGAAATCTGGGATCTTCAGCATATAGTCTTGTAGTCCGATACTCAGAAGCTGGAATCTGTTCTGGACGTTCATCGTATCGTCCTCCTTTTCCTTTAGGAAACAGCTGGGGAAAACATCGAGCTTCCAAGCTCTCCTCCCATACACTCACAGGAGTTCCTTTTGCTTTCTTCATCTGAAACAGATCAATATTATCTCCCATAACTTCTTTTGAATGAAGAGGATGTATGCTAAAATGTTCATAAATTTCTTCTTCCTTTGACTTGTCCACTTTTTCAATTTGTCCAGTTGATGTTTCTGTGTCTTCTTGTAAATCTTCTTCTTCTTCTTCTATATAAATTGATTCATACCATTTGTTATTCCTTTTCAAATACAAATTTGCTCTTTGTACTTTCCGTACATCTACCAGCTCCTGCCAAATCTTCTTATTCTTTGTAGGTACACCATTAACCAGAATAACTAATGGTTCAGTTTCCAAAGTATCCGCATCAATAGTTTCCATATTTTTTTTCAAATCCAAGGGCAAACACACCACTCTACCTTTTAAACCTCTCAGTAAATCTGAAGGAGGTAATTTACCAGTTTTGGGCTCCATACGTACTATGGTCTGGAACGGATGAACACATTGAATAAGTATAGACTCATATGTATTTAATTCAGAAAGTTCAGCAGGAATAGCATCCAATTCTAAATTATTATGTACAGCTCTGGTCGGCATTCTATTTTCCTCTCACTTGTTGTAACAGTATTTACAAATACGCTGATCTTCACCCAATTCAAAACAATTTTCAAGAAATATACATGTGGCAAAATCTTTCCACTTATAATTATCTTCATTTTCACTCTTTCTGTAGAGATCAACATTCCTAGTTTGTTTTCTATAATGAGTTCTGCGGCAACAAATACAAGTAATATTTGGTCTTTCATTAGAGATTTTTTCAAATTTTGTTATGTGATCATTAAATGTCTTACTTACAGAGGGTTCTACATTCTCTTCCACTTCTTCCTCATTTACTGTGTCCTTTTCTACACTGTTTTGTTCAGGACCAAAGTAACAAAACTGAATTTCATCAACAACCTTCTCTACATCTGATACCGATCCACGGAACAGAGCCCTATTCAATTCATCTAACTTTATTGCTGGACTTTTAGCAAAATACAACCGTCTCACAAACTTTCTCATTTCAGTATGATGAACAGCCAGCATCCTAAAATGATGGAAAACACTATTACACACTTTTCTAGATAGACAAGCCAGAGAATGACCCTGCAAACCAGTATTCTCTCTCACTCTGCATGGATCTAGACTTTGAAGCACCTTAATCTTCTGTTTTACACTTTTTTTACTATATTCTCTTAGAAACTCACGAAATTTATCAATAGATTCCTGACGCACAGTGCAAATACTACTATGATTCCAAGTGTACACTGGGGCTTTAGGACGTCTCCCCATAGCCTCATCCGCCATCACTTGTACCTCATCTCTTGGAACCATTATCTCCTTCTCCATTATGCAACCATTTTTCACTTCCTAAGCACGACCTCTGGTGTCAACTGCATGCAGCAAACTATTACTTTGAAAATAACTCTCTTCATTAAAAAAAGGTTCACTACTTGAACTATGCATCCATTTTCCTAAAAACACTTTACAAAAGTTTGTTCTGTTCACTACTCTTTTCCTTTTGCTTTGTGATTTCAGTACATTAACCATTTTATCTAATGTACGCATCCTATTCAAAATTAAAATGAATAGTTTCCTTTTTAATTCTAATGCCTTTGCTGCAATGGCTTCAATTTCTTTTTTTCTCTTGTAATATTTTGCCTTTTGCTTATATTTCTTCACATCCTTTATCAAATTGGACATAACTCTTCTCTGAAACATTTTTCTACGTATCTCTTTAAACGCTGTTTTTCTGTTTAAGTTAATCTTTATTGTTGCAGAAGGTATATTTGCATTAACTAAATTCTCAATTTTTTCCTGTTTTTTTCTATTGAAAACATTCTTTCCAGTACAGACATTTTGTACATTTTTCCTTTTTTTGAAGATGTTCTTTAAAAAATCTTTTGTCTGCTTACCAGAAGATTTGTTCTTTTTCCCAACATGAGCATCTCCAACTAACTTAGGTCCTCCAGTTGTCTTCAAATATAGGTTTTTTTTGTGGTCTTTCTTTAGTCTGGATTTTGTAGGCATCTTAAATTTTGTTCACTGCTCTTCAGCAATACCTGAAAAAAACTAAAAAAAAATTCCTTTATTTTATTTAAATATATTACTACATTTTTTATGATCTTTTCAAATCTTAAAATACTATGTACCCCTTTCCTACAAGTGAAAATCACAATAACACCATCACAAATTAAATATCTAAAAACAATTCCTGTGTGCACAGAGAGTCATGGTTTGAAATTAGGCAGAAAACGAAATTTCTTTGCCAATTGCAAAGCATACTTTCTACTACTTTTTTGGCAAGTGATAAGTACTTTTACAGTCTGACACATTTTGAATCCACTTTTCAGATTCTGAAAACAGCACATGTCCAAACAGCTTTTTCAGACCAGCACCATGTGTAACCTGGGTGGCTGACTACACTCCAGCAAGGGCAACCAGCCTTAGTGATGCTGAATGTATTTGCATTACTGATTAAAACCTCAAACCCCACTCGGTTGTGAATACTGTGCTTGATTCCACAGGATAAGCAGCTGGTTGTGTGCTAAGAGTCTGCTTCTGCATAAAAAAATAACACCCCCTTTCCATCTAATGCAAATGTAAAATCACCAGAGCAATACCAAACAGCTTTCTCTGACCAGCAACATGTG
This sequence comes from Triturus cristatus, assembly GCF_964204655.1. Classification (NCBI taxonomy): domain Eukaryota; kingdom Metazoa; phylum Chordata; class Amphibia; order Caudata; family Salamandridae; genus Triturus; species Triturus cristatus. The sequence goes on from NC_140585.1 coordinate 1,284,188,489, forward strand.
TAACCTGGGTGACTGACTACACTCCAGCAAGGGCAACCAGCGTTAGTGATGCTGAATATATTTGCATTACTAAGTGCAACCTCAAACCCCACTCGGATGTGAATACTGTGCATGATTCCACAGGATAAACAGCTGGGTGTGTGCTAAGAGTCTGCTTCTGCATAAAAAAATAGCTCCCCCTTTCCATCTATTGCAAATGTAAAATCACCAGAGCAATACCAAACACCTTTCTGAGACCAGAAACATGTGTAACCTGGGTGACTGACTACACTCCAGCAAGGGCAACCAGCCTTACTGATGCTGAATGTATTTGCATTACTGACTGAAACCTCAAACCCCACTCGGTTGTCATTACTATGCATGATTCCACAGGATAAGCAGCTGGCTGTGTGCTAAGAGTCTGCTTCTGCACAAAAAAATGGCTCCCCCTTTACATCTAATGCAAATGTAAATTCACCAAAGCAATACGCAATAAATCTCTGCCTGTAATTCCTATTTGCACACAGAGTCATGTTTTCATATTAGTCACAAAACGAAATTTCTTTGCCAATTTGAAAGCACACTTACTACTCTTTTTTTTGGCAAGTGATAAACACTTTTACAGACTGACACATTTTGAATCCACTTTTCAGATTCTTAAAAAAGCACATGTCCAAACTGCTTTTTCAGACCAGCACCATGTGTAACCTGGGTGACTGACTACACTCCAGCAAGGGCAACCAGCCTTAGTGATGCTGAATGTATTTGCATTACTGACTGAAACCTCAAACCCCACTCGGTTGTGAATACTGTGCATGATTCCACAGGATAAGCAGCTGGGTGTGTGCTAAGAGTCTGCTTCTGCACAAAAAAATGGCTCCCCCTTTCCATCTAATGCAAATGTAAAATCACCAGAGCAATACGCAATAAATCTCTGCCTGTAATTCCTATTTGCACACAGAGTCATGTTTTCACATTAGTCACAAAACGAAATTTCTTTGCCAATTTGAAAGCACACTTACTACTCTTTTTTTTGGCAAGTGATAAACACTTTTACAGACTGACACATTATGAATCCACTTTTCAGATTCTGATAAAAGCACATGTCCAAACTGCTTTTTCAGACCAGCACCATGTGTAACCTGGGTGACTGACTACACTCCAGCAAGGGCAACCAGCCTTAGTGATGCTGAATGTATTTGCATTACTGACTGAAACCTCAAACCCCACTCGGTTGTGAATACTGTGCATGATTCCACAGGATAACCAGCTGGCTGTGTGCTAAGAGTCTGCTTCTGCATAAAAAAAAAACCTCCCCCTTTCCATCTAATGCAAATGTAAAATCACCAGAGCAATACCAAACAGCTTTCTGAGACCAGCAACATGTGTAACCTGGGTGACTCACTACACTCCAGCAAGGGCAACCAGCCTCACTGATGCTGAATGTATTTGCATTACTGAGTGCAACCTCAAACCCTTAAAGTATTCCTTATTTTTACCAGTACACCTTAATTTTTCGTGAAAACATAGTCCATATTATTTTACATGTTCCTCACATTTAAATTTCTCCCAAAACAGAAAATAATAAACACAACTTCAACAAAAGGAATTCCAATTCAATTATTCATTTCTTAATTTACCATATACATCCCCTCTCAAACTCTAAACTCACCTTTAAAATTAGTTAATTGTAAAAGAAATGTGGCACTCAAACAGCAGATTATCAGAGCCAGGATCTCTGTTCTGTTCACCTCTCTCCTCTTAGCAGAACCAGATAATGGCAAACTTTCCCTCTCTTTTTCCACACATATACATGTTAATTTCAAATCTCAGTGCTTCCCCCTTTTTTTCAAATGTAATCACACATTTCTATTGGTTGAAAACCAACCCTTTTCCAAAAGTACCCTTCCCCCAACTTGACTTCTGCCTAGTACCCTTCCCCCAACTTGACTTCTGCCTGCTACCATAGCAACAGCTCATGGAACACTGCTGTGTGGAGTTAGGTCAGAAGTTCGCCACACAATGTTTCATTTCCAAAGAGCAGGAGTGCTTGACTTTTCAAACCTAACAGCAAATCCATAGTACTGTTCTTTGGTAACACATTTTTCTGTACCAATACAAAACATGCTTCTATAAATTTACACATACAGCCTAGTTTTTATTCTAGAATGGTATGAAACAGCCAATCAGTTCTTTTTTTAATAAAAAAAATATGTATGCCTCCATTTCCAAACTGTCTTTCATTTCTTTTTACCATTTTTACCATTCTACTGAATTACACCTCCTGAGTGCATCCAGTTCTCCTTTGAAGATGTTCACAGTGTGGATTGTAGGGCACAGCTATGTCTTCTGGAGTGAAAAGTATGCAGAGAAAACAGATATGGTGAGAGACCTTGCTTTGCCAAATGTAGACATTAAATGGATTGGTCAGAGAGGGTTAAAGTGGCACCAATTGATGCCATTGGTGAAATCCTTCATGCAAATCCAACACCCTGACCTCATAATAGTGCACTGTGGTGGCAATGACCTAGGCACTTTGACTGGGGTAGGTCTGGAAATGCTTATGAAGGAGACCTTTGCACAACTGTTTTCACTTTTCCCTAAAACTGCCTTTGTGTTTTCTAACATATGCCAAAGGCAAAAATGGAACTGGTCCAATCATTTTTGTCCACAGATTGACAAAGCAAGAAAGCACGTCAACAAATCTGTTTCTGCTTTCCTCCGTGACTATGGTATGGGTTCCATTTACCACAACAACTTGCGTTACGACATGCAAGACATTTATAGAGGAGATGGTGTACACTTCACTGATGAAGGGAACAGAGTCTTCCTCTTGAACCTTAGACTCTGCATCGGTACTTACTTGTAGGTACCAATAAAAAATCACTTCATAAACACAACGGCTCTTTTTAGAGCCCCCTAATATCTAAACACTTAAATCTGCATTTCATTTCATTTTTTTTTTTTTTTACCGTACGCGTACGGTGAGCTTACCGTACGCGTACCCCGCGATTTTTTTTAAAATCAATAAATGTTTTCTTTGTACTTTTCTGTCCTTCTTTGACCCCCTTACAAATGTTAGGGGGTCTGTAACTCTTCCTTGCCCCCTTTTCAAGTTATCACCCTTTTTTTTCTGAGTGAAATACACAAAATGGCGGCCGCCGCTTCCTGGTTTCGACCGATTCGAATGTTTACTAAGATCTAAGAGCCAATCAGAATCGCGCTCGCGCACGTCACCGTACGCGTACGGTAAGCTTACCGTAAGCGCACCGTAAGCGCACCGTAAGCTGCCACAGATATATATATTGATTTAAATGCTATTTTCTCAGGAACTACTGAACAGATTTACACCAGACCTACAAAAGGCACTTCCTTGACCTGAGGACTACCTCTCTGCCAAATTTCAAGTAACTCTGTTCAGCCGTTCGGGCTGTAGCTGTGTCTAAAGGTCCTATGGAAAAATGCATGGGAAAAACGCGTTTTGGGACCCCCCTTTTTTCTCAGCCCCCGCTTGACGAATCACCCCAAGACTTTCAGGGTAGGAGCGGAGCGTAGCGCCCCACCTATTTTGAAAATTTCGCGAGGATTCGTCGACCGGCGCCAAAGTTATTCCAAATAGAATGTTGCGGATTTCCTATGGAAACAGGGTCCTAACTATAACTACCTACTGGCGACCGCCAGTAGGTAATATATATATATATATATATATATATATATATATATATATATATATATATATATATATATATATATATATATATATATATATATATATATATATATATATATATATATGTATATATATGTATATATATATATATAGATAGATAGATAGATAGATAGATAGATAGATAGATAGATAGATAGATAGATAGATAGATAGATAGATAGATAGATAGATAGATAGATAGATAGATAGATAGATAGATAGATAGACACAAGTATCGGCGCAGTTACGTTGAAAGAGGCACTTGTACAGCATGTGATTATTGCATCCTTTAATTGGCAACAGGTAAAACAGTTAGTACTGCATGCTGGGGATTGTAGTTTCCTTCAATTTATGGGGTGGTGCAGCTCCACGGCTGGATGGCCGTTAATTATTTTAGGTTTAAAATGTTTTTATTATTATTGCAATGCATAGAAACAAACAATACGACACATCGTGAGTATACGAGTACAGCGGCGAAGTCCAATGCCGGGCTGGAGGCCCTGTAGCGAACATTCTAATAATACGGCAGTCCGCTGTGACCCTCGATGATGAACAGTGCCCTAACAATCGAAAACAGTTCCCCCCCCTCCCGAACCATCCTCCCCCACCCCTAATTCCCATACCCCCACCCCAACCCCTGCCCTCCCCCCGTCCAGTGCGTAGGTCTGATCCACTCCGTCTCCCCCTCCCCGTCTCTCCCAGAGGGACTCCACCCCATTACCAATTAAGAGGCAGATTCCTCCAGGGCCGTAAGCCGCAGGAGGCGAAGATATCTCGGGCAGGTCAGTTCCCTAAATTCAGTAACCAGCAGGGACTGAAACGGCTGCCAGAGATCATTGAACTGCTCTTTATCCCCTGCCAGTGTAAGCGACAATTTCTCCATCCCCAACACATGCCATAATCTGTGAAGCCAGCCCGTGACAGTGGGGAGTGTCTTGGAGCGCCAGTGCGCGAGGATGTTCTGCATCGCCGACCCTAGTGCAATAGCTATCTGTCTACCCCTGCGGGATTTCAAGGGATACATCAACCCGTTCGGGAGGCCCAGTAATATGTATGCAGGGAAGCGCGGCAGCTCAGTGGCAAAATGGGAGTCGATATCGTCTATCACCTCCTTCCAATAAGAGTCGAGGAGCGGACAGCCCCACAAGATGTGTAGCAGCGTGCCCACCCGCCCGCATCCCCTCCAGCAGTTAGAATTCTTGCTATGATCCATGTCGTGTATGCGCTCCGGGGTGTAGTACCAGTACGTCGAGACTTTGGTGAACGTGTCAGTGAGTCCCATATGGTACGCCGAGTGCCTGGCCCTATATGCCACCTGCTCCCATTCCCTATGGCTCAGCGACCTGCCCAGTTCCCTCTCCCAGCGCTCCCGTCCCGGATTATAGAAGTGGGAGGAGGGTGTTTGTAACAGCTTGTAGAGATCGGTGATCAGCTTCGCGTCGGACGTGCGAGTCAAAAGCCATCGCTCATACGGGAGAAGTCTCCTATCAGCCGTCTCTCGCACCTGTGGATGCAGCGCCCAGTGGCGAGCCTGTAGGTAGTGCAACCTCTCGGTCTCCGGGAGCGCATACTCCTGTCTGAAGCGCACGAAGGGGATAACCCCTTCCGGGTCATACATATGACACAGGGCCCGACACCCCGCCTCCCGCCAAAGAGCGAAGGCCCCCTTCTCCAGTCCCGGGGTGAAGTCCGGATTATCCAGCAAGGGTGTGAGAGGTGAAGGGAATGTTGTCAGGCCGTGCACAGCGTTGGTAGCATCCCAGACCCGTAGGGGTACTCGCGTGACGAAAGAGGCATATAGATTCGCCGGGCGGGGAGCCCGTCGAAGGAACGGCACCTCTTGCAAGGGCCTGCCCGCCACCGCTTGATCCTGAAAAAGCCAGTGCTTGTCGGATTCCCACCTACTCCACTCCACCAAGTAACGTAACTGCACTGCCTGAAAGTACCTGCGGAGGTCCGGGATCCCCAGCCCCCCGGCCTCCGGCGTGAGCATAGAGAGCGCCTTTTTCATCCTGGGCTTCTTGCCCCGCCATATGAAACGCGCCAGGTCCGACTGCGTCTGCTGGATCCAGCCCGTAGGTGGCTGCAATGGTAACGCCCTAAACAAATACAAAATCTGGGGCAAAACAGTCATTTTGATGGCAGCTATTCTGCCCAGCCATGACAAAGAGCTGCGATCCCACCGGCCTATCTCCTCTCGAATCTTCCTGCCCAAAGCGGCATAATTAGCCGCTACCATAGCCGGCAAGGTGGGAGCCAGCTGAATCCCGAGATAAGGCACTAACTCTTTCGACCAGAGCATCGGGAAGAGGTCCTGCAACGAGGTCCTAGTAGCTGGCTTGAGCGACACGTCCAACGCTACTGACTTCCCCACGTTCATTCTGAATCCCGAGACCGCGGCAAAGGAGTCCAACTCCTCGAGACACGCCGGAAGGGCAGTGAGCGGATCATCCAGCGACAGTATGACATCATCCGCGTACAGGCTAATGGCATGAGTGAAGCCTCCGAACCGCACCCCCCTCACTGCTGGGTTGTGACGCACCCGTTGGGCGAAAGGCTCCATGTACAGGGCGAAGAGCAAGGGCGACAGCGGGCAACCCTGCCTCGTGCCCCTCTCGATGGCAAAGCTTCTGGAGCTGTAGCCATTCACCCGTACCGCTGCCGTCGGAGATTTGTAGCAATTGAAAATCCATGATCAGAATCTGTCCCCTATCCCCACCTTCCGCAGGACCTGCTCCAAAAAAGGCCAGTGGACGCGGTCAAACGCCTTTTCCGCGTCCACCGAAAGCATCATTCTCTCCCCTGGGATCCGTGATGCTTTTTCTAAGAGGTGAACTATCCGCTTGGTGTTGTCTACCGTCTGCCGTCCCGGGACAAAGCCCGCCTGGTCTGGGTCTATAAGGCCCGGTAGGTGGGGAGCCAACCGGGCCGCTAGGATCCCGGTGTACAGCTTAAGATCCACGTTCAAAAGTGAGATCGGCCTGTAGGAACTACATTGCGTCCGGTCCTTCCCCGGTTTGGGGATGACCGTGATAGAGGCTTGCAGCAGGTCCGGTGGGATGGCCCCGGGAGTAGTGAAGGAGTTGAAGAGGCGCGTGAGAAGCGGGGCCAGCGTCACACAGAACGTTTTGTAGAAAAGGGATGTGTAGCCATCCGGCCCCGGGGCCTTCCCGTGTTTAAGTCGGGCGATGGCGGAGATCACTTCCTCAACTCGTATATCCCTGTCCAGGTGCTCCGCCTGCAAAGGCGTCAAGGAGGGGAGGGCAGTCGAGTCCAAATAGGCCGCCGTCGCCGATGCATCCGGGGGGTCCCCCGTATAGAGGTCCGCATAAAATCCCCGGAAAGCCTCAGCTATATGGGGGTCCTCCGTAACCATCGACCCCGTGGAGTCGGAGACCTCCTTCACTAACTGTTGTTGTCGAGCCGCTCTAAGCTTGTTCGCCAGCAGCCGGCCACATCTATCCCCTCCCGTGTAGTAGGCATGGCATAAGCGCAAAGCCGCGTACTCCGCGCGGTCCATGTCCAGGGCCGCCAAGAGCTTTCTGGCCTCCTTTAGCTGCCGCCATACCCGGGGAGCCCCTGTCCTGCGGTGCACCTGTTCCAGTTCGCGGACCCGCTGGGTGAGCTCCTCCCTCTTGTGCCGCCGCTCCTTGTTATCGGCTGAGGAAAGAGCTATAAACTCCCCCCGTATCACCGCCTTCATGGCCGCCCACTGTGTCGCTTGCGAAGTGTTGGAATCCGCATTATGGGACAGGTAGTCCTGAATGGCATGCGTCACTTGCGTGACTACTGCCTTCCTATGCAGCAATATGTCCCGCAGGTGCCAAACCCGCGGTGGACCCGAGATCGGCGGCAGTCGAAGCTCGACGGTGACCGGTGCGTGATCAGACAGGGAGACCACCCCCATCTCTGTCGCGGTAGCTATCGCACATACCGGCGCGGTGACCAAAAAGTGATCCAGGCGCGCGTAGGTCTTATGTGCGTGGGAATAGTATGAATAGTCTCTATCAGTAGGATGCATGCGGCGCCAGAGGTCGTGGAGGTCCAGCTCCGCCAGCTGTGTCTTACACCCGGCCGAGAATTCCCCCGCCTGCGGAGAGCGAAGCGCGGATCTGTCTAGGGCCGAGTCAAAGACCATATTGAGGTCACCCCCGAGGATAATGTGCCTGTCCTGCGAGGCAGTGACATCTTCCAAAGCTGCGCGTAAGAAGCGTTCTTGTTGTTCGTTTGGGCTATATACAGATCCCACTGTGAAGTGGATACCCCCCACCCTGAACCTATAGGCTAACAGTCTCCCTTTCTGTTCGGATTGTTTGTGCAAGATCTCTCCCCTGAACTGCCTGGCCACCAAAATCGCCACCCCCGCCGTCTTAGCATTGCCAGAAGAGAAGAGTTGAGTCGGGAATTTGTGGGATCGGAGCCTGTGGCAGTCCCGAGGCAACAAGTGAGTCTCCTGGAGGAGGCAGATGTCTGCTCGGGTGCTTTCTAGTAGGGATAACACAGCGCGCCGCTTAACCGGGTTGTTGAGGCCCCGAACATTAAGTGTCACGAGCTTAAGAGTGGTAGGCGGCATAGGGAAAGATAGGTGAAGTAGCGCAAAGCCTCCGCAGGCGCGGAGTCCGTCTCAAGAGCGCCGCCAAGGCGGCCGTAATCCCTGTGGTGCACTGGACGTTCCCCCCTCCCCTCCCGAGCCCCCCCCCCACACTCCCACTCAACCCCCCAACCACTCTCTTCCCCTCCCTCAACCCCACAACCTAAACGAACCCCCCGAACCCTAACAAGCAACCCCTTGGACAACAGTCGAACAAACCCAACCCCCACCCTTCCCTCCCTCCCACCACCGTCCTCCAACCCCAATGAACGATAGTCCCAGCCGAGTCCCACGAGGGACTAGTCTGTGGTGAGTAACTTAAGTGGACTTCCAGCCACCGTCTCCTCCCCGCTACCCCCTCCCCCCCCAGAGCCCCCAAACCTGCAAAGTGAAGTAAGCTGTGATGATCTCCCCCCGGAGTGTTCTTACGCCGTCAATGCGACTTCACCAGCGGCAGTGTCTCTGGCCACCTCGAGCACTGCGCCGGCCATGCCAGCCCTGATGGTGGGTGAGTCCAGCCTCTCGGTGCGGCCAGAAGAGTTCCGCCCCGTCACCCGCTGCCAGCCGTCTCTGGTAACGCGCCTCCGGTGCGGCGTAGCCGTATCTTCCTCCGTCTCAGGAATGCCCAATACCCCGCAGGTCTCCCGCAGGGAGCGTAGTTGGTGCAAAGTGCCATTCCACCGAAAGATGAGTCGGAAGGGGTGCCCCCAGGCGTAGGGCGTGCTGTGCTCCCTCAGAAAGTCTGTGGCAATCCGGAAGGCTTTGCGTTTCTGAAGCGTTATGGCAGATAAGTCCTGATACAAAGCTACTGGGTGTCCTCGAAAGGTCAGGGATGACTTCTTCCTTGCCTCAGCCAAGATTCGCTCCTTGAGTGGAAAGTCCGGTAGAAAGGCCAGAATATCCGGTGGTGGTGCCAACGTGCGTCTCGGTGGGCCCACCCTATGCGCTCTGTCAATCCGGATGGGGAAGTCCGTCGCCTCTCCCAAGATCTCCCTGAACAGGTTCTGTAGGTAGCTGGTCACATCAGACTCCTCGTCCGCGCTCGGAACTCCCCGGACCCGAATGTTGTTCCGCTGGGATCTGTTTTCGAGGTCCTCATTATGGGCTTGCAGGTCGAGCTGCTGGTCTCGGAGGCGCAGCACCTCCTGCTGCAACTGCTCAATGTCCTCGTCCCTCCTCTGACCAGCACCTTCCACGGAAGCCACCCGCTCTCCCAGGCCGTCTACCTCTCTGCGCACCTCTCGCATCTCCCCAGCGACCTCCTGTTTCAGCGTTTGAAAGTCATCCCTAAGGGAGCTGAAGAGTGACTCCATGAAGGCTCTAGTCACCGGCGGCTCTCTCTCGTCTGTCTCCTGCGCACCCCCGGAGGAGCCCGGCGACGGTTGCCCCTTATCCACCCTCTGGTGGTTCCTACTGAGCATCTCCGGGAGAGTGCGGTCCCCCTTCTTGCTGCTTCTGCTGCCCGCCATTGGTAGGGGGCGACCGGCTCCTCCCGTGTCTCGGGTGCTCCACCCGCCCGCCGGCGTCGCTAGGCCACGGGGCTCGCTCCACGCTTATTCGGTCTCCCGTCCTCCTGCTGCGTCGGTTGGTCGGGCGGCACCAGCCCACCACTGCCAGGGCCCCGCCGAGCCCACACCTCACCTCTCGGGCCCGTTGACGTGACACACCGCAGGAGGGTCTCCGCAGCCTGCTCCTCTCTCGGGCCTTCAGTCCCGGTGCTGCTGCCTCTCACCCCTGGGTGGCAGCGCGAGTCCGTGGGGCCTACTTTCTCTCTCTGCAGCCCTTCCCAGGGAACAGCGCCGGCCAGGGGGGGGGGGAAACCGTCCACTCCGAGTCTCGCCGGATACACTAGTGTCCACTACCCGGCCCCCGACCACGCAGGCGGCGCCCTCCGCAGGCCCCTGGCCGTTCCTCGCAAGATGCCACGTGTCCTCCCAGGTTCCGCTGTTGCAGTCCTCCGGGGCTCACCGGCTGCTCCGGCAGGCGAACTGTCCGTCTCTAAGCAATACAGGGGCGACTCCCCCAGACAGATGCGTGCTGGGCCCTTGGCCAGGCCGCCGGGTGCACCTCGACCTCTTCTCCTGCCACGCTCGCCCCCACGCTCCTCCGCACTCCTCACTGGGCCCTGTACCGCTCTGCCGCTCTTCCTCCGACGTCAGGCGGCTAGCGGGGCCATCCGTCGTGTGTCCAGGACCGGCTGCCGCCCAGGCTATCTCGCCAGAGTACCTCCACACCGGGGCCTCCGATGCGGGGCTCCGCTGTCGCTCTCCACCTCGTTGTCCGCCTGTAGGCCGCGCCCCCGGCTCCGCGCCGTGTAGTGGCTCTGGGCCCCGGCCTCGGCTCCGCCTCCTGCCCTCTTCAGTCGACCTCTCCCCGTGAGGGTCTTCTGGCAGTCCCGTTCCCGGTTTCTCCGTCAATCGGGGTAGGTTCTCGCCGGCTCAGGGGGTGCTTGGGCTCCGCACCGTGGTCCGCGTCGGCAGGCTCTGGCTCTCGGCCCCTCCCTGCTGCTCCGTCCCGCGCTTGCCTTCCGCATCCTCCTGCGATATCTTTCAGGGTCTCGCTGAGTCCCACCGCCGGGTCGCTGGTAGTCCCCTTCTTTCCCCACGATCTCCCAGCAGATATGGGGGAGATACTGCTAAAATCCTCGGTCCAAGGGCCTGGGGATTCAGGAGTTCACAGAGAGTGCGACCGCTCACTCCGCCATCTTGGCCACGCCCCCCGTTAATTATTTTAGAAACAATGACTTTCCTGTCTCTGTTGCCCCCTTTCCTTCAATTTATGGGGTGGTGCAGCTCCACGGCTGGATGGCCGTTAATTATTTTAGAAACAATGACTCCTCGATTCGGATCAGCACTCCAAGCCAGATTAGTGTAGGCAAACCAGCATTTTCAGACTCGGATATTTTTCTCCGCCCTACGCGTTTCAGAGTATCAAACTCCTTGTTCACGGGCACAAGTATCGGTGCAGTTACGTTGAAAGAGGCACTCGTACAGCATGTGATTATTGCATCCTTTAATTGGCAACAGGTAAAACAGTTAGTACTGCATGCTGGGGATTGTAGTTCATAGTTCATATTTGTTTGTCTTAAGTAAGGTTTTCTGTGCTCTTATAATTATTCCTTTAGTAGGTACTGTGCTCCTATCACATTTAAATACTTTCTCAGCCCTCCAGTGGGCCTCCGAGGCAAAAGATGCTTCAAATTCATGCCATCTGGTTTCCCACTCGGAGATTCGTGAAAAAGTTTCCTGTCTCCGTGGCCCCCTTTCCTTCAATTTATGGGGTGGTGCAGCTCCACGGCTGGATGGCCGTTAATTATTTTAGAAACAATGACTGCTCGATTCGGATCAGCACTCCAAGCCAGATTAGTGTAGGCAAACCAGCATTCTCAGACTCGGATATTTTTCTCCGCCCTACGCGTTTCAGAGTATCAAACTCCTTGTTCACGGGCACAAGTATCGGCGCAGTTACGTTGAAAGAGGCACTCATACAGCATGTGATTATTGCATCCTTTAATTGGCAACAGGTAAAACAGTTAGTACTGCATGCTGGGGATTGTAGTTCATAGTTCATATTTGTTTGTCTTAAGTAAGGTTTTCTGTGCTCTTATAATTATTCCTTTAGTAGGTACTGTGCTCCTAGTGTCTTTCTGAAAAATAAATATTTGTAATATATGTATAGCTAAAGATTAATGGAAGAAGACATGGGTAAATAGGTGTCTAAATACAGTGATGTAATATCTGACGGCATCAGAAGAGGATTGCGGTCGCGTGAGTTATAGTTGCCTGCACTAACTATAACGGGTGAATTTCATTGTTTTTTTACGAGGGAAATGTCCAGCTAACTATAACATGTGTGAAACCTATGGTTTTTTAAGTGAATATATATATGCATACATATATACATATACAAATAAACAAATAATTCTTTATTTCGATTTAACAAACCATAAAAGAAGCAACCATACAAATCGTGAGTGTGTCATTTTGGGTTGAGAGGGCATTTCAGAAAACAAATGTACAAATGGGAATATAAACGCTCAAGTTGACACGATAAACTGACATTGGCTTCAAATGAGTAAAAGAATTCCACACAATTCATGACTTTGGTCTCTCTAACATGATAATGGAAATAAAGTGCAAGTAAAGTGCAAGTGCATCATCGAGATTTGAGCAAATCAGTTTCCAGTTGATAGTCCGCACATTAAGCAGAAAAAGAAGGGGGGAATTGCCCCTAGTTTAAGAACAAAGCTCTGGCATTGGTACAAAGCAGAATAAAATACATAAAATACAGCCATAAAAACAATTATTAAGAGTTATAAAAATAGCAGGAACTGTCCACTCTGCCCCCTTTTCACGTTCTCCACCTTTTTATTTCACCCCCTCAGACTGCGAGAGACAAAATGGCGGCCGACACTTCCTGGTTTCGACCGATTCGAATGTTTACCGACATCTAACAACCAATCAGAATTGCGCTCGCGCACGGCAGGGTGCGCGCACAGTGCGCGCACGGTGCGCGCATATAGATATTGATATGCTTTTAAATGCTATTTTCTCAGGAAATACTGAACAGATTTACACCAGACCTGCAAAAGGCACTTCCTTGACCTTATGGCCCCCTCTCTGCCAAATTTCACGTAATTCTGTTCAGCCGTTCGGGCTGTAGCTGCGACTAAAGGTCCTATAGAAAAATGCATGGGGAAAGCGCGTTTTGGGACCCCCCCTTTTTCTCGGCCCCCGCTTGACGAATCACCCTGAGATTTTCAGGGTAGGAGCTGAACGGAGCGCCCCATTAGTTTTGAGAATTTCGCGAGGATTCGTCAACCGGCGCCAAAGTTATTCAAAATAGAATTTTGACATTTCCTATGGAAACTAGGTTGTAACTATAACTATCTACTGGCCAGTATATATATATATATATATATATATATATATATATATAAACAGACATTTGAGGTGAGCAGATCCAGAGTGTCGCTGGTGTTGAGAGTGCTCCATACAGGAGCTGATTTCCACCTAAACTTGAGAACTACCCAGAGTTCTCTGCTTCTTTTTTGCATAATTTATTCGTCACTCTATGCCTGAAAGGGTATTTCTTTGACTTATACTGGGTGCTCCCTTGTGTCTGGACAAAGCTATACCTCTCTGAAGAGCTCTAATTAGAGCGAAACACTGTGTCAGGGGTTGCTTTTACTCATTTCAGGTTGGCTTGATTGGTATTTTACTAACTCAAAGCTGTAATACTGTGCCTGGAGTGGTAATTGGCTTTTGTCATTTTACAGCTCGGCAAGGACAGCACTGTGCTAGTCCTATGCTTAAAGACTTTGCTGTACAAATGGCAAAAGACTTTGTCCTTTTCTATCTCGGCGTGGATGGCACTGTGCTAATCCTATGCTTAAAGATTTTGATAGAAAAACAGACATTTGAGGTGAGCAGATCTAGAGTGTTGCTGGTGTTGAGAGTGCTCCATACAGGAGCTGATTTCCACCTAAACTTGAGAACTACCCAGAGTTCTCTGCTTCTTTTTTTTGCATAATTTATTCGTCACTCTATGCCTGAAAGGGTATTTCTTTGATAGATATATATATATATATATATATATATATATATATATATATATATATATATATATATATATATATATTCACTGAAAAAAACATAGGTTTCAGGCACGTTATAGTTAGAAATTAGCATTTAAAAAACCTTAGAAAATCACTGAAAAAAACCATAGGTTTCAGGGACGTTCTAGTTACTTGGACATTGGACTCATATAAAACCAGAGAAATTCGCCGTTATAATTAGATGAGCTAACTATAACTCGCGCGCCCGCAATGCACTGGTGATGACGTCACATATTACATCACCCATGACATGGTCAGTGACATCACTCATGACATCACTGATGACATCTCAAATGACATCACTGATGACATCATCCAGTGAATGTGTGTTTCTGTAAAGTTTAAATATTTTTCATATATATCTATGCCAAGGTCTATTGAAGAATGAGTGGATGTAGAAGTGCCTGAATGGATTATTTAGTAGATGCATGACTGACTGTATAAGTCACTGATTGAACGTATGTTACTGAATGCATGTTAATGACTAAACTGTGTGAATGTCTATATTAGTCTCTCAGTTGGTGTGTAAGCAGGTGCATGGGTTGGTGAGTAGCTACATCAGTGTCTATGTGGCTTATTGATTGATTGTATGAGCATCTGTATGGGTGCCTGAGTGTCTATGTGGGTGGGAGGTGTCTGACTGTGCATACATGTCTGAATGGCTGATTCACTGGTTGTATAGATTCAAAAGTGCATCTCGGAAGGGCTGTATGAGTAGCTGACTGTGTGTACAGGTGTATTGATTAGTGAATTGATGTGTCAGTTGTATATATGTGAGTAACTATGTATTATTTTAGAAAGTATATGTCAGTGTTGGGGTGTATAATTGACTATACGTGAGAGAGAGTGATTGCAAGAGTGTCTACATACATGAATGTGTACTTGTATTAGTGATTGTATAAGAGAGTAAGTATGTGTTAGCATCTATATAAATAAGGGAGGTGGTGTGTGTATAAATAAGTCAGGTGGTGTGTATATATCTACATAAGTTAGTACATGGGTGTGTGTGAGAGGTTGGCCTGGCATATGCTGGTCACTAGTTAAAGTGGCCACCTTGCACCAGTCCAATTCGACTCTTATGGTAGATAGGTTTAAGACAACCTTTTAAAGAAAGCTATCCTGGTGGTAGCTGTGGAGAGCAGCCTTCAGGCTAAGTCTCAGAGGAATGTAAAGCAGCTTGTTTTACCTTATAATCTCTTGAATTACCAAATGAAAGGACACCACACCGGTATAAATATAAAATATATATGTATTTATTTCTAGACACACTCTACTAATCTCTTTATGAGATTAGAAGTCAGGAACATATGCACAAATCAATGTTTCACAACAAATTAAGCACTTATATGGCTGGGGCCCTAGGGGCGTACCAGACCATATACTAAAAAAGAGGTTTAGGAATATCGACTTGCAAGGGGACAAGGCCTAGGGCCTTTAGAATTGCTGTGGTCTCACTAATCCACCCAAGGCAGGTAAGTAAAGGACCCACGGGAGACGCGTGCAGTGTGAGAACACAGCCGCGGGTTTCCTATTGATTTCAATGGAGCAAGTCGCGGTTGGATTTTTAAAGTTTTAGGGTACTTCGGGAGAGTCTACAAGCAAGCCACTTACAAGGTAAGTACTTTGAGGGCCAACACCCACAGGAGCACCGGAGTGCATGAGTTACCTCACCCAAGGAAGCCGGGTGCATAGGTGTCTTTTGGTGTTGGGTCGTGGCGTCGTTTTCAATGGAAGCCGAAGAAAATTTGCTGCTTTGGAAGACTGGAGAAGTGTCCGGTGGAATCCAAGGCTGGATTCAGAAGAAGGAGGACCTGAAAGCAGAAGGGACAGTGTTCACAGTCACTTGCCAGTGACCCGGGGCCAGGAAGATGGATGCCCACGGTAGTCGGGTGATTTCAGGTGATTCACGGGTGTCTTGACTCTTCAGCCACGAGGTCCAGGAGGTGTCAATGACAACCAGGAGCTAGATTCGGAGTGTCCCACAAAGTCTGCAGCTTACTGAGGTATCAGCAACTGGGTTGGAGCCAACAAGCCTTGGCAACAGCAAAAGTCTCGTGGAATGTGAAGCAGGTCAGCGGTGCAGACCAGCAAGGTCTGAGGGTCTCACCCAGCAAAGGTAAGTCAGGGCAGTCCTGGAGCAACCAGGGGAGCCCTTTGGTTTGATGAGAAAGTCTTTAGGGGATGTGTGTGTAAAGTGAGATATAGGGAACCTATACCTCTGTGAGGAGTGCTTAACACTACCTCAACCAGGCTGCAGTAGCAGGCCTGTGGTGTCAAATTTAGTCTGCTTCCCAGGTGTGGCATAATACATGCTTCAGCCCCTGGTAGCCCTGTGAAGTACCTATGCCCTTGGTACCTAAGGTACCATATACTAGGGGCTCATAAGGTACCACAGTATCCAATCACTTGTGCATCTAATATGCACTCCACGTTGTTTAGAGAGAACAGAGAGACTGGGGCCCTGATTAGCAGGGACCCAGCCAGACTATAGCCAGAAACCAGTGTAAACATCAGAAAAAAAGTGGGGGCAACATAAGTGCAGATCCTACTCTCCTACAGTGTGTGATTAATTTTTGGCATGACTGAGTAGATGTGTGAGTAACTCTATGGATCAGTAGCACTGTGTGAATGTATGTATAGGTGTATGAGTGGATATTATACTGATGTAATGATGAGTGACAGCATGTATGAGTGACTGTATGAGTGTATGTCTAGCTCACTATATATAGATAGGAATCAGTGGATGGGTATCTAGTATCTGCTATTGGTGTGTCTATGGTTTCGAAAATGGTAGTCTGTATTTTAGAGTACGTGTTTTAAAGGTTATATTAGAGTGTGAGGAGGTGTGTCAGACTATCACGAGGATGATGTCACCAGTGATGTCATTTGAGATGTCATCAGTGATGTCATGAGTGATGTCACTGACCATGTCATGAGTGATGTAATATGTGACGTCATCACCAGTGCATTGCGGGCGCGTCAGTTATAGTTAGCTCAACTAACTATAAAGGGCAAATTTCTCTGGTTTTATATGAGTTCAATGTCCAAGTAACTATAACGTTCCTGAAACCTATGGCTTTTTCAGTGAATTTCTAAGATTTTTTTAAATGCTTATGTCTAACTATAACATGCCTGAAACCTATGATTTCTTCAGTGAATTTCTAAGGTTTTTTAAATGCTAATTTCTAACTATAACGTGCCTGAAACCTATGGTTTTTTCAGTGAATTTCAAAGGTTTTTTAAATGCTATTTTCTAATAATAATGTTCATAAAACCTATGTTTTTCTCAGTAATTTTGAAAAAAATGTGATATTTTGTAACTTTAATACCTAAAAATTGTTTTTGTACTTTTTTATTTATTATTTAATGTCTTCTTGTTTTTTAAATATTAAACAACTACATACAGTATGAAAGGGAGCCCAGCCCAGAGCCACATCTGAAGACCAACACATGTCAAAGACCTACTGATGAAGCAGCTCCGACACCCAAGAACGCCACAACACCCACCACCACCCCCAGGACCCCCCCTCTACCACTGAGGCAGCACAGAACAAGACAGCGAAATTTCCAAAAACGGCATGGCCCCTCAGCCACACAATAGCTGAATATTGGGACAGGTGTGAACAAACTATATGTGAAGGAAGCAATTCACCCATGAATAACAATGCACACAATGCAAAGTGTAGCGGTGATGTGCTGGACACATCTCAGTATGCAGAACACACACCTCTCCATGTGCACAAATACTACTACAGTGGACCCAACCATGTTACATCAAACACTAGGGACGATCTCATTCATGTAGCTGTATCGTCCCCCCCGTAAGGGTAACCGGAATGGGCTGGTCCGACGTATGCCACTTCAGCGTAGGAGTGTGAATAAATAGGCCGGGGCTCTGGGCGTGGTTCACTTGTGAACTGTGAAGACCAACGACTGTGCCAGAGCGGCGGGCCTCACCCTGCCACGAGGCTGCCGTCATGACCGCGGCTCTCCTCGACACAGGCCCCCTGCGAACCCAGCGGCACAGCACCGCAGACTTATGTCTGTAGAGACTACTGTTTTCGATCTACACTGTGGACAGCAGGCCTCACAACTCAGATGCAGTAGCGATTGCAGATGACGCAGTGCAGTACGCAAGATACATTGCTCTCAGTGCGGCCCTCTCGAACCACGCATCATCGTAGGGTGCGCCCACGCTGAGTACTTCAGATGCCACTAACTCAGTGCACCACAAGTCATCGCCACGTGGCCTTACCAGGGCAGAATTCAATAGACAAAAGACATTGGTCCGAGTGCGGCCCCCCCAGACAACGCATCATCGCAGGGTATGTATACGCTGAGCGCCAAAGGTACTACTAACTCAGTGCACCACAAGACATCGACACGTCGCCTTACTGAGGCAGAATTCAATAGACAAAAGACATTGCTCCGAATGCGGCCCTCACGGAGAATGCATCATCACAGGGTACGTACATGCTCAGTGCCAAAGGTACTACTTACTCAGTGCACCACAAGACATCAACACATCGCCTTACTGAGGCAGAATTCAATAGACAAAAGACATTGCTCCTAATGCGGACATCCCGGACAACGCATCATCGCAGGGTACGTACACGCTGAGCGCCAAAGGTACTGCTAAGTCACTGCACCGTAAGTCATCGCAAGGAAGAGTGAACAGCTTTATGTTAGCAGTGAGGCATACTATCACTCGAAAATCACCCAAAAATACTTATAATATAAAAAGAACAGAAGAATCAAAGTACATTAATGATTACAATCCAGTAATTTTGAAGATGTGGAATGCAAATATGGACATACCATATGTTGCAGATAACTTAATTCCTGTTTCTCGCATACTATCCAAATAGAAGTCCATACCTGGAAAACATATGTCTATATGAAATACTGCAACATTATAGTTTTAGAAAAAATGTTAGGGAAATATGCTGTAATTGGATCTGATGGATGTTTCTTAAAGAATGCCAAAGGACATTTTATTAATCATAGGAAATTAAGTTGTGATACTCTAGATAAGAGAGATTTTTTCTATTTAGCTCTTCTCCAACTCTTCAAACCTTGGAGGACTGAAATGGAATTACTTGGAGACTCTTTCAAAGCATGTAAAGACATTGCTACCAGTGAGGCCTGCCTGGACCACGCATCATCGCAGGGTGCACACATGCTGAGTGCTTCAGGTGCCACTAACTCCCTGCACCACAAGTCATCACCACGAGGACTTATTCAGGCAGAATTCAACGCAAGCCGCAACACATGGTGCCACTAACCCTGTTCAACACAAGCCGGCGACACGTGGTGCCACTAAACCCGGTTCAACACAAGCCAAATGATCCCACATGTGTAACTGTGTCCTGAGTCCTGAATGGCAGTGACCCCAAGTCCGAGGCAGCGACCACAGCAGCATACTCCCTTTGATCAGTTTTGCATATTTCCATATGCAAGGCCGACGACACGTGGTGCCACTAACCCTGTTCAACACAAGCTGATCCCACATGTGTAACTGTGTCCTGAGTCCTGAATGGCAGTGACCCCAAGTCCGTGGCAGCGACCACAGCAGCATACTCCCTTTAATCAGTTAGGCATATTTCCATATCGAAGGTCGGCTGCACGTGGTGCCACTAACCCTGTTCAACAAAAGCCAATCCCACATGTGTAACTGTGTCCTGAGTCCTGAATGGCAGTGACCCCAAGTCCGTGGCAGTGACCACAGCAGCATACTCCCTTTGATCAGTTTTGCATATTCCCATCTGCAAGACCGGCGACACGTGGTGCCACTAACCCTGTTCAACACAAGCCGATCCCACATGTGTAACTGTGTCCTGAGTCCTAAATGGCAGTGACCCCAATTCCGTGGCAGCAACCACAGCAGCATACTCCCTTTGATCAGTTAGAAATATTTGTATATGCAAGGCCGGTGACACGTGGTGCCACTAACCCTGTTCAACACAAGGCGATCCCACATGTGTAACTGTGTCCTGAGTCCTGAATGACCCCAAGTCCGTGACAGCGACCACCAACCTATGCATGTGGCTGTGGGCCCTTGCTCACCGCTACCTCTAGCCTACACTGCAGTCAGCAGGACTCACAATTCAGATACAGTCACGATTGCAGATGACGCAGTAGGCAAGATACATAGCTCCCACTGTGGTCCATCCGCACCAAGCAGCATCACAGGCTCATACACTTCGACAGTGTATTCTATACATATTTCATCTTTTCATGATACATCTACACTGCGGTCAGTAGGGCTCACAATTAAAATCAAATCTTGATTCATTAATTACACTACGCAAGTAACTATCACAGGCCTAAAACCTACATAATATCCTTTTAGTATCCTTGCTTCAAGAACTTTTTTTTTATCAGTTATACCTTTAGTACAATCAACAAATTCATCTTCAAGTGCAAACAAACACTCAACAACAGTGTACACTGCGGGCAACAGAGCTCGCAATTTGAAATTTTGACACATGGTGCCACTAACCCTGTTCAACACAAGCCGCGATACGTGGTGCCACTAACTCTGCTCAACACAAGCCGATCCCACATGTGCAACTGTGTCCTGAGTCCTGAATGGCAGTGACCCCAAGTCCGTGAAAGCGACCACAGCACCAGACTCCCTTCGATCTGTTTGGCATATTTCCATATGCAAGGTCGGCGACACGAGGTGCCACTAACCCTGTTCAACACAAGCCGGCGACACGTGGTGCAACTAACCCTCTTCAACACAAGCCAATCTCACATGTGGAACTGTGTTCCGAGTCCTGAATGGCAATGACCCCAACTTCCTGGCAGCGACCACAGCACCAGACTCCCTTCAGTTTTATTTGTTGTTGTTTTCTTTAAATAAAATGTTTCGTATGTAAACCTATACAAGACTGAGATTCTTATTTGGCCAACCGCACAGGGACACTTCTGGGCCCAAGAAGGTTGTTGGGGGTATGTTGGTAATGTGGGAAGAGGGTGTGTTACCTGCTGATGTGGGGAGAGGCAGCGTGAAAGGGGTATCTCTCACAGAATTAACTCCGATATGTTTTCAGAAATGCCTCAGACAGATGCTAGCTGATGGATTGAATCACAAAATGGTTTTTCAATGCTTATGTAGTGTGAGTTATGAACAGTTCGCACCCAGACTCGCAGAGGGACAACTGCGGCCCCTCCGCTCAACTCAAGGACGCAGTACTACGAGCCGTCCACTCCCAAAGGAACAGCACCGTAGTAGTTCGCAGAGGTACAGGCACAGTAGCGTACTAGCTCACAAAGGTAGACAGCTACGAGCTGACGGACTGGGGCTTCTAATGGCATATCTGCGAAGTGGTGATGTTGGGCAGAGGAAGCGTGAAAGAGTTATCTTGCAGAAACAGAGCTCCGGTATATTAAATTGCCCCAGAGACCTTTCTTTTATATTTTCACTCAAAGCGAGAAAGCCCGCTTTCTAGACCAAGACCTTGCTCCCTGCCAACTTTGGCGTAATTCCGTTCAGCAGTTTGACCTGTAGCCTTGTCTAAAGTTTCCTATGGAAAATCCATTGAGAAAACACGTTTTCACCCCCCTCCACATAGCTACCTGACGCTGGCGTACTCGCTGTTGGTGTGCAGGTCAGTGCTCTAGTTGTCAACATGTCACGGCCACTCCCTGAGGGCAGGTTTGCACACACACCACACCCATTCAGCACATGCGTCACAGGCCATGTATTCACGCAAATATAATGCATCGACAACGTCACATCCTTTATTGCAGGTGGTAACTGGATGGTGGACGCTCCACGGGTCTGAATCATAAAGAGTCCATGAAGAGTTGTGCAGAGGGGTAGTCGCACCCTGAGCTGCATGGCCGTCAGGGGCCTACTACCACGTGGTGCAGACCTGACTTGCACAGGGTTAGTGTCACCCGAAGCTGATGTGGCTGTCAGGGGCCTACCACCACGTGGCGCCGACTTGAGTTGCACAGGGTTAGTCGCACCCTAAGTTGTATGGCCGTCAGCGGTCTACCACCACGTGGCGCTGACTTGCGTTGCACAGGGTTAGCGGCCCCAAAAGCTGATGTGGTCTCCGGCATTGATGACTCAGGACTCAGCGACATGTGTGAGATCTGCCAGCCCGTGGAGAAGCTGATGTGGTCTCCGGCATTGATGACTCAGGACTCAGCGACATCTGTGAGATCTGTCGGGCCGCGGAGCTTTGATGGGCACGTGGAGTGCCCACTGGTAGACAGTACGGTGGCAGCAGGTAATTATTTGGTCATGGCTGCGCAGGGGTGGCAGTGTCTCTCTCTCTCTCTCACTTCCCTCTCTTCACTCTCTCTCTCACTCTCTTCCATCCTTTCCTTCTATCTCTCTCTCTCTCCCTTCTCCCTTTCTCACTCCCTTTCTTTGCTTCCCTCTCTTTTTCTCTCTGGCTTTTTTTTCCTTCTCTCTTTCTCTGTGTCTCACTCCTCTGATATGCGCATGACACACGTCCCTATTTTGTGCTTTATTTTCCAGGCTGTGTCGTCGACATTGATGGACCTGACAGGAGTCTTCCGCCTTGTTCTTTTGTGTTGAGTTTGTTAAATTTCAATAAAGTTTTTGGTTGTTACTTAAGTGCTGTGTCACTCTTTCTTGTTCTTATTACTGCTATTTGGTAGTGTCCACCATGGTGTTAAATTTTGGGGCAGTTACTGGTGATGTCTGCAGTTTGCACCAGCTTCTGAATAGTGTGTTAGATTTATCTCAACTTTAGTTGCATTAAAGTGCTGATAATGAGATGCAGAGTAGGCGTTCCTGTGCAAAAACACACGAGGTGCACCTTTGCGATCTATTCTAATTACTAAAATCCTGTATTGAATTCCACTGTGGTAGTGGGTGCAAATCAATAAAGAAATCTCATTGTATTTATATTGATTGGGAATAGTGGGTCAGGTGCTGGATCTTGACGTGATACACTGCCCAGTTCGTTTATTTTTCTGTACACGAAAAAACCACATCACAACTTTCACAACGAAAGTCAAAAAATATGAAGCGAAACAAATTCCAGCGATAAGCCGCATTAGCACCAGAGATTTGACACCTGCTTTCTGCTGGTGTTAAGCAGGACGACTACCTGCAGCATGAAAAGGAACACAGCCAAGAGCCACACCTGAACACCCACAGGCGCCATAGAGTCAATGAGCATGATACACGGATAACCATGAGGGCCATAACACGCCTCGCAACAACCCCAGGACCGCCAATGCCCCCGAACCTGCATCTGAGCAATATGTCCGTGTGGTCATTGTGTTAGCATGATAGGCACCGGCCCTGCAACATCACAGTGTGCTGTCTTCAGCGGACGTTACCATGTCACCTCAACGTTGGCAGTGAGCCTGGAGATGTAGCTACGCACGCATCCTCCTGCATGCCCAAGCTGCAAAGGGAACGGGGTGTCTCACACACGTCCGTGTGCAAGAAGTGCGGTAAGTGTGTCCCTGTGTTCTGCTGTGGCCGCCACAAGGGCCGCAGCAGTCGATGTTGTAAAGTGGCATGCACCACCTTCAAACGGCAGTGTCACGGTGTGATTGGAATGCTGCATGACATGCGCCAATAGGCATTACAAAGGTGTGCTGTAGGAGTGCTTCCTCCTACTACGTATAAAATATTGCTGACACTACTTGGACAGGTGTGGCACAGCGCCCAGAGCACATGACTTCACAGCATAGGACACACAGTTTGGGCTCACGGTTTCATCCCCGAGTCCAGCAGCAGCTCAATTCAGCAGCATAACACTCTAGGCAATACCTCACTTAATTTCCGTACCCCGCACTTTCAGACCAGTAGGGGTCAGTAGTTCAGTGCCTTTATCCCTGAGTCCGGCAGCAGCTCAGCTTACGCTCCCAGCGCCATCAAACCCATAAGAGTGAGTAGTTTGCACTTTCCAAATACCGAATTGATTTGGTACGCACAAATTTCCCTTCGCACTCAATGTATAACACCCCCTAAACACCATACACAACTTACAATATTCGAAACAAAAGTTCCTCCGAGTAGGTATATCTACATGCTGACACTACTTGCACAGATGTGGCACAGCAGCCAGAGCACGACTTCACAGCATATGACACACAGTTTGAAATCACGCTTTCATCCCGAGTCCGGCAGCAGCTCAGATTAGCAGCATGAGACTCTAGACAATACCTCACATATTTTCTGTACCGCAGCACTTTCAGACCAGTAGGGGTCAGTAGTTTGTCTATAAACACATGCTGACACTACTTCCAAAGGTGTGGTGCAACGGAGAGGGCAAATGACTTCACAGCATAAAACACACAGTTTGGGCTCACGCTTTAACCCCTTCGGTGCCACGCCCTTGCCCCCTCCTGTGCCGGGCATTTCCTTAGTGGGCAGGTTTCATGACGAGATTGTCTCGTCATGGGCACAGCGCGACCGTGCTCCATGACGAGACTATCTCGTCATGGGCACAGAAGAGGTTAATCCCTGAGTCCCGCAGCAGTTCACCTTAGCAGCATCAGACTCTAGGCAATACCTCACTTAATTTCCGTAGCCCAGCACTTTCAGCCCGGTAGGGATGAGTAGTTCGCTTCGCATCCCTGTATAGCACACCTTAAACACCCCACAGAGGTTACAGTGCTCCTACCTTCCTCTTGCCTCCTTTTTTCGCCATTTTTTCCCCTTACCCGCTTCAACAGAATCACAAAATGGCTGCCAACACTTCCTAGTTGCAACCGCTCGCAGCCAATAAGCAGCAAGCTCGTACTCGTAACGCCTCAGCCAATCAGATGGCAGAATTCCCAAATATCGATATCTGTAAATTTCGATATTTCTCCAAAACTACTAAACGGATTTATACCAAATAAACAAAAGCGTGCTTTCTAGACCAAGCCCCTTCTCCCTGCCAAATTTGGGGTAATTCCATTCCCCGTTTGACCTGTAGCCTGGTCTAAAGTTTCCTATGGAAATTAACATGGAGAAAACCCGTTTTGGGACCCCCCCTTTTTTTCTCGGCCCCCCCTTGACGAATCACCCCCAAACTTTCAACATAGGAGCTGATATGAACAAAGAATTAGTTTGAAAAATGTCATGAAGATTCATCAAACGACGCCAAAGTTATAAGCAAAACAAAAAATGCTCTTCCTATGGAAACTTGGTCCTAACTATAACTACCTACTGGCGACCGCCAGTAGGACGGTATTTTTCTCCGCCCTACGCGTTTCAGAGTATCAAACTCCTTGTTCACGGGCACAAGTATCGGCGCAGTTACGTTGAAAGAGGCACTTGTACAGCATGTGATTATTGCATCCTTTAATTGGTAACAGGTAAAACAGTTAGTACTGCATGCTGGGGATTGTAGTTCATAGTTCATATTTGTTTGTCTTAAGAAAGGTTTTCTGTGCTCTTATAATTATTCCTTTAGTAGGTACTGTGCTCCTACCACATTTATATACTTTCTAAGCCCTCCAGTGGGCCTCCGAGGCAAAAGATGCTTCAAATTCATGCCATCTGGTTTCCCACTCGGGGATTCGTGAAAAAGTTTCCTGTCTCCGTGGCCCCCTTTCCTTCAATTTATGGGGTGGTGCAGCTCCACGGCTGGATGGCCGTTAATTATTTTAGAAACAATGACTCCTCGATTCGGATCAGCACTCCAAGCCAGATTAGTGAAGGCAAACCAGCATTCTCAGACTCGGATATATTTCTCCGCCCTACGCGTTTCAGAGTATCAAACTCCTTGTTCACAGGCACAAGTATCGGCGCAGTTACGTTGAAAGAGGCACTCGTACAGCATGTGATTATTGCATCCTTTAATTGGCAACAGGTAAAACAGTTAGTACTGCATGCTGGGGATTGTAGTTCATAGTTCATATTTGTTTGTCTTAAGTAAGGTTTTCTGTGCTCTTCTAATTATTCCTTTAGTAGGTACTGTGCTCCTATCACATTTAAATACTTTCTCAGCCCTCCAGTGGGCCTCCGAGGCAAAGGATGCTTCAAATTCATGCCATCTGGTTTCCCACTCGGAGATTCGTGAAAAAGCTTCCTGTCTCCGTGGCCCCCTTTCCTTCAATTTATGGGGTGGTGCAGCTCCACGGCTGGATGGCCGTTAATTATTTTAGAAACAAAGACTCCTCGATTCGGATCAGCACTCCAAGCCAGATAAGTGTAGGCAAACCAGCATTCTCAGACTCGGATATTTTTCTCCGCCCTACGCGTTTCAGAGTATCAAACTCCTTGTTCACGGGCACAAGTATCGGCGCAGTTACGTTGAAAGAGGCACTCGTACAGCATGTGATTATTGCATCCTTTAATTGGCAACAGGTAAAACAGTTAGTACTGCATGCTGGGGATTGTAGTTCATAGTTCATATTTGTTTGTCTTAAGTAAGGTTTTCTGTGCTCTTATAATTATTCCTTTAGTAGATACTGTGCTCCTAGTGTCTTTCTGAAAAATAAATATTTGTAATATATGTATAGCTAAAGATTAATGGAAGAAGACATGGGTAAATAGGTGTCTAAATACAGTGATGTAATATCTGACGTCATCAGAAGAGGATTGCGGTCGCGTGAGTTATAGTTGCCTGCACTAACTATAACGGGGGAATTTCATTGTTTTTTTACGAGGGAAATGTCCAGCTAACTATAACATGTGTGAAACCTATGGTTTTTTAAGTGAATATATATATACATACATATATACATATACAAATAAACAAATAATTCTTTATTTCGATTTAACAAACCATAAAAGAAGCAACCATACAAATCGTGAGTGTGTCATTTTGGGTTGAGAGGGCATTTCAGAAAACAAATGTACAAATGGGAATATAAACGCTCAAGTTGACACGATAAACTGACATTGGCTTCAAATGAGTAAAAGAATTCCACACAATTCATGACTTTGGTCTCTCTAACATGATAATGGAAATAAAGTGCAAGTAAAGTGCAAGTGCATCATCGAGATTTGAGCAAATCAGTTTCCAGTTGATAGTCCGCACATTAAGCAGAAAAAGAAGGGGGGGATTGCCCCTAGTTTAAGAACAAAGCTCTGGCACTGGTACAAAGCAGAATAAAATACATAAAATACAGCCATAAAAACAATTAAGAGTTATAAAAATAGCATCGTTAAATAGTCGGCGCAATCTAGATTGATCAGCACAATCTATTTTAGCTGTTCATACCGATCGGCTCATGTATCTGTGCCCTCCTTCTAATCGCCCCAAAATGGCCCGGGCATTTCACAGTGGCACAAGCAAAAAGGGGTCTGATTTTAGTATCCGTAGGGCATCTTTAGAGCTTCGAGTCCCTAATTGCCTGCACACAGGAGCTAGCTTCTTGGCTTAGAGTATGCTTTACAGGCAAAGAGTACATGCCCGATAGATTCATGTGGACATGGACAAGAAGGACAGCCCTTGGGTTGAAGTTTGTTGTTCTGCCAGGAATTGGTAAAGGCATTAATAGGTAGGCTGCCATGTCTAAACTGTGTATACAGCTTCCTATCGGTTGGCACCTTAATGATGTTGAAGTAGCTTTCTAGATGACAATTCTATTTCAGATCGGTGAAAGCATCTGCTAGGCTGCCAAGTTGACTTTTCTGAAGGTTGTTCTCTTCGACCCAAGCCTGCTTTATTTGACTTCTTGTATATGAAGGTGGATGGCCGATAGGCTGGGTTGGCAAGCCAATACTAGACCAAAGGGCATTTACCTGTTTAATCCAGCCGATTTTATTAGCGGTGTCCAAGTAGGAGATCTCGCAGAAAGCAGATACATAGTGTGCCAGGTCAGGAGTGGAGGCCAATCTATGCCACAACAACAGTGGGCAGAGCCTCGCTAGATCGTTGATGGACTTAACACCCAAATCAAGCTTAAGATGGAGGAGGGGTGTGCTTGGGGGGAGGGATATCAGGCTCCTGAGCAACTTGTTTTCCACAGCTACGAGCTCCTTGGAGAGTGCTATGCCCCACAGCTCTGCTCCATAAAGGGCACTAGGCACGGCCTTGCAGTTGTACAGTTTAAGGATAGGGGCTATGGGTTTGGTGTATGACAAACAATGTTCCCTCTTCAAAGCCCCAGTAAGCTGGGTAAATTTCAAGGAGGCCTTTTCTAAGTGTCTCTTCCAAGCCATTCCCTCCAATAATTTAATACCCAAGTAATCGAAGGAGCTAACCCTTTCAAGCGGGACGTTGTCCAGAAGTATGTTTCCCTTGAAAGATTTGTGCAGGTTGAACATCATTAGCTTGGTTTTAGTGGTGTTTATGACCAAGCCCCTCTCATCGCAAAATGCCCTAAAATGTTTTAAAAGCCTTTGGAGACCCATGGGAGTTTTGGAAATTAGTAGGGTATCGTCGGTAAATAACAGTGTAGCAATTTTTTGGTTCGCTAGAGGTGGTGCGTCGGCAAGTTGGAAGCACAAAAAGTCTGCTACCTGGTTGACGTACCGGGAGAAAAGGGTTGGGGCCAATACACATCCCTGGCGGACCACCCTTTGGATCTTGATTGGCTCAGTAAGTTGTCCCTGGTTTCCCCACCTCACCCGGGCATAGTTGCCATCATGCAGCCTAACTAATATTTCCAGGATCTCCAAAGGCATTCCCATATCCCTAAGTACCCGCCATAGTAGGTCCCTGGGCACAAGGTCGAATGCTTTTTTTAAATCAATGGAGGCGAGGTATAGGCTTCCTTTGCCCAGGACAACAACCTTCCAATATAGCATGACTAAACAAAATAATTGATCCATTGTGCCGGTCTTCCGCCGGAATCCTGCTTGGAGTGGAGCGAGGATGTCGTTCTTATCCATCCAGTTCTGGATTTTGGCCAGGACGGAGCGGCAGAAGACCTTTTGGGCATAATTGACCAAGCTGATCGGGCGATAATTGGAGGGCATCGACCTGTCCCCTTTCTTAAAGATGGGTACTACTTCCGCCCCTCTCCACGAATCGGGGATCCTTCCCTCACCAGCAATATCGTTGGCCAAAATTGTAAAATAAGTAGCCCAATTTTCCCTGTCTCCTCGAAAAAGGTCACCTTGGATACCATTGGGGCTGGGGGCCTTCGCAGGTACAACTGCGTCCAGTGAGGACAAGATTTCCTCTCTAAAATATGAAAGGGTATGCACTGGGTAGCCTATCTCCTGGAACAACTGGTTTATATTGTAAGTTCCAATGAGAGAATAGAGGTCACTAAAATGTTTGTGCCATTCTACAGCTGGAATATTGTTGGCCAAAGGGGGCGATCTTTTGAAGTTGCCCTTGGTCAAGAGGGCCCAAAACTTCCTACTATCTGGGTGACGGGTGGCCTCCCCAAGATCTTCTCACCTCCTTTCTTTCCATTCTCTCTTCGCTTTGATCTGTGCTTGTTTGCATTCCTTCCTGGCTTCGCGAATACTTAATACGTCCCTATTTCTAATAACTATGGACAATCTCCCTCTTGCCACTCTACATTCCCTATTAAACCATAAATTAGTGCCTAATGGTCTACCCTGCTTTGGTCCAATCTTGTGGCCAGGGGCAAGAAAGAAACTAGTCAGGTGTCCAAAAAAGTCTTTATGTGAGCTTCTGCAAGCAAATATTTTGGAAGGGTCGTCGGACTCAGCGCCCAAGGTCTCTAGGTGCTTTTCTAGGTCATTTGTAATCGATCTAACCTTAGTTTCATCTGCCATAACAGCAGACCATGTGAGCCGACGTTTGTTATTGGAAGGGATTAACACCTTAGAACTTCATGGAATCAATCCAGCCTTCACCCTCTCGCCCCATGGATGTTTGACAGTCAAACTAAGGGAATTATGGTCACTGTCACAGGACAAGATGATAACCATGTCCTGTACCAAAGGCCATAATGCAAGGTCTACTAGGAGATAATCAATCCTACTCACCCCCTTTGGTCCGCTAAAAGTCATCCCTCCTCCTTTGTCGGAACTCGTTCTCCCATTTGCTGCTCTTAGCCTATGTTCTAAAGTGATGGCATTCAGCTGTAGAGCTGCTTTCGACCATTTTTTTTATAGGGGAAAGGTCCAAAGGTGGCACCATCCATGCTTTATCCTCCTCACTCACATCATGGGACTGTACCCAGTCTAATGGTTCAAATATCACATTAAAATTGCCACCGACTATTAGGGAGTAACCATCCTGTCTAACTTCCAATAATTGGTCCAGGATATGCAAGGTTGGGGAGCTACCTCCTCTGGTACTTCTGGCATACACGTTGAGGATGTCAAAGGACTTGCCCGTGTCATTGTTTAGCCTTTCCCCTAAAATGTCAGGGCTATTAGTGTCCAATTCCTTAGCACCGCAATTAAGTGAAATGTTGATTAAAATAAGCAACCCACCTGACGACCGGCCATGTTTGGATGGAATGGCCGGTCTATGAAAAGTCATAAACCCAGGTATAAATGTGGGGGTCAAACTCCATGTTTCCTGAAGTAAGCAAATCTCATGGTGATTGATAAATTCAATCCAGTGCGGGTGGTCGATTTTCCCCCTTTTGCCCGCCACATTCCACAACATTATCTTCAACATCCTACCAGAAGGTATTGGAAAGTAAATCTGGGAAGACATTAAGGTATACAGGGTATTTATCTTTGTTGAAGAGTAGCCAGGTGTATCTGGAATATTAGCCTGCGCACGGTCACTTAATGCAGAGACTGGAGCAATATCTACAACTGGTTATGCATTGCAGAGCATGCTCTCTAGCTCTGAAAATGAATCCTCTCGGTGCATATAGGCTGTCAAAGGAATGTACTTATGAATTATACTAGGAGTACAATTCAGATCCTTTGCCACATGTGCAAGAAGTCAGTCATTCTGGGAGAGTGATGAAATGGGTGAACCCCCAAGAAGCTGGGGTAAAGTATTGCGTTGTTCCAGTGCATAAGGGATGTTTAATTTTAGCCTGATCTTTGTAGGGGTTGGGGAGTGCGATCTCAATTCCATGTCGACTTGATTCTGGACCAGTAGGTCATTCACTACAATAAGTTCTAGGACATCAGTTGGACTATTTTTAAGGGTACATCTTCTTGCCTGTACAATATCATCCCTTATTATGGATCTACAACCCCTAGTATACCTCAACCAGTGTATGGCCTTGTTTTTAAGGGTTTCTGCGTTCTTGTGTATGGAACTATTGTTATCCACTTTGGGAATGTTGGTCATGTATATTGGTTTCGACTGGGGTACGGAGTGTGTAGGATGAGCCAGTTGAGGAGGGTGAAAAGATGGAAATGGCCTGCTAAGTCCTCTACATGATCTCTGCGACATCTGCTTGGGCCATGGCCCATGCCCTGCTGGATCCGAAGGTACGCCCCTGTATTTCTCACCCAGGTCCTTCTGAGACCTATCGCGGACAATCGATGGAGTAACTGGTGCCTTCCCATTAGAAGCAATTGGGCCGAGCTCAAGGGTAGAATTCCTAGTTGGAGCATTCTGGTCAATTTGCTTTAAGGAGGGCAAAGCAAGTCCTGTCCTCGAGTTAGCATAATTGTGTGAGGTGGGCACAGGCGATGGGGGCTGAGGTCTAATACACTCTTCCAGTTTGCAGAAGATTTTAGACACTAATGTTGTTAAAGGTTCTATGGAGCTTTTTGCAACAGCTATTTCCCTCTGCAGATCTAAATTAGCGGTTACACAATCGTTAACACCCCCCATTTCTCCCCGTGGGGTCCAGGAGCAGAAATACTAGTATGCTCCAGAACATTACATGTATCTTTTGTAGCTATTGTGACAGGAAGGTCAGCTAGTTCGGCGAACCAGTTGCTCAGGTGAAGATCAACTAATATAGGGGGCTCAGGGGTGCATGCATTGCCCGAAGGGCATAGAGGGTAACACGAGCGAACTACTGGGGCTTCTGGGACTGATGTTGATTTTGATACTGGCTTGGTTTTATTAGACACTTTCCCAAAGAAGGTTGGAATTTTCCCATACCCAGTGCTTTTTGACCCTATTGAGGTGGAAGCCTGGGAAGACTTCTGTGCTAATTCAAGGGTAGGGGTATCAATGGGGGCAATAGGTGACAATAGCAGCCCCTCACAATCAGCGACAATTGTCTCAATGCGGTCTAACACTTTCACCCCGAAAGTCCCTTCTCTCTCAATTTCGTGTCCTGCGCCGTGAGCCCATTTCTTCGATCTCTTTTTGGACGCACCACCCACCCAGGCCTCAATCCCATTTCTTTTCCCCCTTCCAAGCACGCACAACAACAATCAATAGCGTGAATCAAGTCTGCGTAGATAAAGCAAGGACGCGGACGAAACAGATAAAGTCAATGTTCCACAGTACCTCAGGGGTTAACAGTCCAGGACCTCAGGCTGAGGATGACAGGGGGGGGTGGCCCGGCCCAGCCTATTTCGGGTAATGACGGGTATGGACAGGCCCGCCCGTGTGCGTCTCGCGCCGCGATGGCCCGCTCTGTGCTTTATATATATATAGTTTAATATATATATCATCACCACCGCGTCGAGACCACAGGAATCCTCCTTGCCCCACGAACAACGGACACGGACCAAAGTTAGTGCAAATTAATTTATTCCGAGTATGCTGCCATAACGTTTCGGCTCATCCGAGCCTTGCTCACATGACAATGTACCATTATTGAGAAGGCAATTTAAAGTGACAGTGCATGATTAAGACGATCACGTGGGAGGCATGTTCAAAGACATTGAAAAAATACTATCCTTCACTGTAGTAAATATATAACAATAACATCGCATATATTCTGCTTGACAAACCATGTAGTATGACAATTAAGGAATCCAACCAAAATAAATGTTTTTTACCAATAAAGTCCATATTATATCAAGTAGCAATAATATAGAAGAATGTGCAATTTAAAGTGCCAGTGCTTAAGCTTATGTGCAAAACAACGTCTGTTTAACCTCAATCATTGCTTAAATGCATTGTGGTCAAGGTCCTGTCTAAATGTACATGGCAGTCTAAAGAAGCTATTTGACCGTAGATATTATAAGCCTAATGCGAATCCCCAAACTCGGGGCCTAATATAATTTCATAGTAGGTTTGATCCTAGATGTTGGGAAAGCATTGTCTATGCTAGCTTTGCAAAAAAAAAAAAGAAAAATTGTCAGTGTAACAGCCTCCGGTGCATGAAAAATTAAATACAAATATAGTGATGAGAAAATTCAAGTAGTGACTGTTAAAAAATCTTTTTAACTTGTTCTCTTACAGTTCCAAATTAAACAAGTTATATTGTTACGCAGGTATTCTTAGAGCTTGTTCAAATGATTGAACAGTGGATGAATTGTCCAGAGTCTTCCCTTAATGTATACTAACCAGGCTAAGTTTGTTTACTGAATATGATGGTAGTAAGGGCCTCATGTGCAATCCTCCACATACCATACTGGCATAATAAATATATAGATAAATAAATAGGTGTTAAAATATAATTAATTCAATACCATACAAATTTCATATATAAATAAGTACAAAAGACATTAATTATATTAAAACTTTCACCCATTAGTTATATCCCAGTAGTTTGAGACCGATACCACACAAAAACCGTAAATCCTGATTCGAAACTGTGTACCTGGCCTTGGTTAATAGAAAAAATATATAATCTCTGCTTCGACCAACCCGGCATATTTAAAATAAGTGTTTGACACTTCAATTAAACATATTTTCTAACCCAAACATGTGTGAAGGTCCTCCGTGATGTTAAGGCCGCCTGGGGACTTGGAGTCTAGTTGAAGAATATATTGTGTCTCCAACCTCCGTAACCTAGACTCTCTGCCTCCTCCCCTTCTACTGGGTGTAATTGCATCTATAACATAGTATTAGAGGCCACTATTGTTACTGTTGTGAACCTCCCTAAAATGCCTCGCCACAGGATAGGTGTTGTCCTGATTTGAAATGGCACGGAGGCGTTGCAATATGCGTTTATGTGCAGCCAATTTTGTACTGCCAACGTACCTGAGCCCGCAGGGACAAAAAAAGAACATAAACTTCATATTCAGTTTTACAGGTTAAATGCTTATTGATCTTACGCTCTCTGTGGCTAAAGGGGTCTGTGTATGTTTTGGTGTTTATCCCATGTAGGCAGGCCTTGCATGTTTTGCATTTATAAAATCCACTATTGGTCTGTAGCCAGGTGGTTTTATCAATTATTTCTGGATTCATGTTAACCAGAGAGTCCCTCATGGACGGTGCCCTGCTATGTGTGATAGACACTCTCATCGGAAGTGTCGGTCCAATGACAGGGTCGCTGAGTACAGTGGGCCAGTTCTTGTTTATGATTCTGTGGAGGCTAGAGTGTTGCCTACTGTAGCCCATGGTGATCCTAAAGGGGTTAGATGTGTCGCCCCGTCCCCTTCCATCCATTGCACTATCCTGACCTGCATCATGTTCTACTGCTTTGCTGCAAACATGTAGCTCATTTCTGCTGTGCCTCATGGATTTCATAATAGCACTTTCAATGGTGTGTTCAGAATATCGCCTCTCTCGGAATCTCTGTTTACTCAGTTGTTGTGCCCGTCTCAGATCAGTGTCATTGCTACAGATCCTTCTGAGGCGTAGCATTTCCCCGTAGGGGATACTACTAATGAGATGTGGCGGGTGTGCACTGCTTGCATGTAAGGTCGAATTGCCTGAGGTTATCTTTCTATACAATCTAGTCTCAATATTGTTGTTATGTATGTATACTTCAGTGTCTAAGAATGTGATGGATGATTGGCACATGGTGACAGTAAAATGGAGGTTCAGGTAATTTTCATTAATCTCTGTAATAAATGTCTCGGCCTGTTCCTTAGTACCATTCCGTAATACAAATAAGTCATCAATGTAACGTAGCCAAACAATCATATTCTCCTCAAAGGTTTTGCCGAACTTGTTTTTGAGGACCAGTTCCTCCCAACTCTCCATGTGCAGACAGGTGTAGCTTGGAGAGAAACTGGCCCCCATGGCTACACCCCTCTGTTGTTGGTATGAGAGGTTATTGTACATGAAGTTGTTATTCCTGAGGCAATGCTCCAACATCTCCAAAAGCATTTCATTGTGATCCTTGTACTGTGGGGGTCTTTGTGATAGGTAATACTGGGTTGCTCGTATTACGTCCTCATGTCTGATGCTTGTATATAGGGATGTTACATCCAAGGCCAACATCCAGCATTGCTCTCTCCATGTCACATCCTTGATTTTGCGCAAGAAATCCCCCGTATCCTGAACATAAGATTCCAGCGATTTGACAAAGTCC
The DNA here is from genome assembly GCF_964204655.1 of Triturus cristatus. Classification (NCBI taxonomy): domain Eukaryota; kingdom Metazoa; phylum Chordata; class Amphibia; order Caudata; family Salamandridae; genus Triturus; species Triturus cristatus. Next base: position 1,284,223,559 of record NC_140585.1, read on the forward strand.
TGTAAAAAATAGTCTATGTATATTGATGTTTTTTCAAGGATCCCGTCTCTGGCTGAAATAATTGGTCTGTCAAGCGGTTTGTCAATACTTTTGTGAATTTTGGGGATAAAATATATCGACGGTGTTCCCGGATTGTCTTTCTTAAGGAATTTGTACTCAGCTTCCGTGATAAGATGTTTGTTCTTCCACTTGGTCAATTTGTTGTAATATTCATTGTGGGATATTTTCATCACGGCAGAAGTGTTGCGCACATAGCATTCTCTGTTATTCAATTGGGAATATGCTTCTTTGTCATAGTCTTCACGAGTTAATAGGACAATATTTCCACCTTTGTCGCTTTCTCTTATAATGATGTTTCTTTCCATTTTTAGTTAACGCATAAGAGCCTCATATTGTTGGGTTTGCTTGTTATGTTTGCGTTGTTTATGAAAGATATCAAGTGAGTCCCGGGGCATGATAGGGTTAAACGTGGATGGTAATTTGTATGGAGTGACAGGAGCAAACTGACCAAGGCCTGTGGCACTGTCCCCGTTATTATCATTGTCATTGTGTCCGCTCGGAGTGTTGTACCCTGCTCTCTCGGTTTCCCACAGTTCCTGCATTGCCATCACCATGGGGGCATCTGATTGCGTCAATGCCCCAATTAGCCCCTCGTTGTCCAGTACCGTATGCTTTTTGTTCAAAGTGTGGAACTGCTTTAATTTTAATTTACTAACTGCTTTGTACATGTCAAGTCTTGTGGCGGCATAATCAAAATCTGTTTGAGGTGCATTGGATAAACCCAATTTAAAGATTCTTTTCTCGTCATCTGATAATACGATTTGTGTCAAATTGACAATGGTTTTGTTTTCCCCTGATTCAGGACTTATTTTTCATCCATTGTCCCCTTCCTGTCTTCTTGCTTTGATTTTGAACACCTCTTCCTTGCCCTGCTCCTCTGCCTGCGCTTGTAGTTGGCAAGCTTTCGCCGCAGTTTCTTTGTGGTCTCGGGCGAAGGGTTTGTCTTCTCTCGTAGCATAAAAAATTGATTTCCTCGCCGGGAGATGGTTTGGGCATTTTGCCTGTTGCCACAGTGCTGCGTAGTTCAGATTCAGAATCGCTGCCTCACATTGAGTTCAGATCAGATCGTGATGTTTCTGCCTCATTCATGGGGACTTTAGGATTGGTAGCGGTTCTGGATTTCGAGGCTCGTATAGCGTCATATTTTCTGGCAAATGTAAAGATTTGCCCCAGCTCGTATTCATTGTGATCTCTCTGACATTTAAAAGCTTTCCTCTCCAGGATTTTCGCTTCTTCTTTTTTCAATCTCATTGTCATATCATTGATGAGTTTGGTTTTTTCCTCGGTTAGCTCGATTTTATCCAATTCATCATTAATTTTAGCAATTTCCTTGAGCAGTTGAGCCCTATCAATGTCCACATATGTATTAAAACTAATCTCCGTGATGACTCCAAATTGCTCTCGGACCACTTTTGCATGAGATCTGGGTTAGGGTTCTCATAGTTGGGGGCCGTTAGAATTCTTAAGCCTCTTGGAATCCTGTTAACATCTATGTATCTTTGGAGGGATCTTGATTCCCACCACTTGCTCTACTTGCTCCGTAACTTTTTTTCAAGTATTTTGTATTTTTCTTTAAGGGAACTGTCAACTCTGTTGCTGTCCGTATTTTTCTTGTTGCGGATATTAGATAGGTATTGGGAGGCTGTCAGAAAACATGGCCATGGCTGCAGACTCCCGGTCTCGTACATTGTCAGCTGACATACTGTATTTATGAAACACTGTTGCTTGGCGGTCTAAGTGGTATTTACAAACTTCCCTGCCGCAGCCACCACTGCACGTAACTCTCCACCCCTGAATACCTGTGTATTGTTGCCCGGATTCGTCCCTGTATCCACCCCGTCCTCCGACCCGGGTTCAGCAGATCCTCCTCCGTATGCAGCGTATTCCGTGCAGGTTCAGGAGGGTCATGCGCCACTTTTCCTTCCGGAAACGACTCCTTCCGGGTAAGACCTGGAATCAGTTTCACTTCAGGCACTGTCCAGTTAGTGGAGAGGGTCCCGTGTTGTAGCCGTGTGAAACCAACGGGTAAATATATCATCACCACCGCGTCGAGACAACAGGAATCCTCCTTGCCCAACTAACAACTGACACGGACCAAAGTTAGTGCAAATTAATTTATTCCGAGTATGCTGCCATAACGTTTCGGCTAATCCGAGCCTTGCTCACATGACAATGTACCATTATTGAGAACGCAATTTAAAGTGACAGTGCATGATTAAGACGATGACGTGGGAGGCATGTTCAAAGACATTGAAAAAATACTATCCTTCATTGCAGTAAATATATAACAATAACATCGCATATATTCTGCTTGATAAACCATGTAGTATGACAATTAAGGAATCTAACCAAAATAAATGTTTTTTACCAATAAAGTCCATATTATATCAAGTAGCAATAATATAGAAGAATGTGCAATTTAAAGTGCCAGTGCTTAAGCTTATGTGCAAAACAACGTCTGTTTAACCTTAATCATTGCTTAAATGCATTGTGGTCAAGGTCCTGTCAAAATGTACAGGGCAGTCTAAAGAAGCCATATATATATATATATATATATATATGTGACACGTCATGAGAAGGGATTCATCCTATGATGGAAAACTTTGTCTGGACCTAAAGGATCTGTACTGAACTAATACGTGCAGGAACTGAAGATTACCTAATGAGCCTTGAGAAGGCCCCAGGCAAAATAGCCACCCAGGGGGTGAAACACGTGTCGGCTGTTTTACTACATATCAACAGTACAAAAATACACACCAGAGTGGGACCGCTCTATAAAGCTGGAAACAATTATTACTTAAGAATAAGGGAAAAAATAGATAAATGAAAACGCAAAACAAAACAACAAGTATCTTTGTGCATTTTTGTTAAATTAACAGGTACAAGGACACTTAATTTCCTTTCCTTACATTGCACATTGTGACAGTGTGGCAATGACAAGCGAGAACGTGCAAAAGTATGTTGTAGTTATATGTTAGTGTGAGAAATGGGTTGTTGGTTGACTGGGATGTGAGCCCTGGTCGAGCAACAGCCACAATGCCTGGCAGGGTGACCAACCAAAAGTCACTATACTAACCTGTGCTTAAAGCTGGGTAGCTTGGCACAAAAAGCCGCCAGGATTAACTTAGAGGCAATAAGTATTTATGCATCTCACAATCCGTAATAAAGTGAAAACACATGAAAAATCCCACACCAATTTAGAAAAATAGGGTAACGTTTAATAAACAACAAAAATCTAATCAGTAGAACCAGAGTTATGAATTTTTAAAGTTTTTAGTAAAAACTACCGCCTTAAAGACCAAAGAACCAATCGCGAACCTCTAGTTAAGTAAGACCGAAAAATATGGCCACACACAATGAATCGCATGTCGGACATAAGAAGTGGATTGGGCCCCTTCAGTGCTTGCCTTCAACTTAAACACATTTTTGAAGAAAAAGTTCTGCAAAGGAAAAAGTTCAGCTGGGCAAGGTTGCAGATGGTTTTCTGGGGAAGGAGCGCCGTCGGCAGAGAGCCACTGGACAAAGTCACAGTGAAGATTTATACGTTTAGACTTAGTCACTTTGTTGGAAGTTTAAAATCTTGAGCAGGACAAGGCAGGAGGCTGTAGCCGAAGACAGTTCCAGGAGGTCGGATACCACTTTGGTGAAGTATCACTGACAGGATTTGCTGCTGCAGAGAAGAACATAGCAGGAGCAGCTGCAAAAGTCAGGCTGACCGACAATGCACCTAGGGCGATCGATGCGCAGGTTGGTCTCGGTTTTCCCTAAGTTCTAAGAGCAGATGCTAGCCAAAAATGTTCTAAGTCCCAAATTTTGGATTTTAGCTATCTGGACTCCTTTAGCACCATACCCAAGGGTCCAGGACTGGTGGGACACTACTTGGGTGTCAAGGATTCCCTCAGGATGGGTTCAGGTGCAGGGCCAAGATGAACAGAAAGCCAGCAAACTAGCCCTCTGTGTCACTCTGGTAGTCCTGGATTTCAGGTGAAGAAATAGGGCTCAAACAGCAGGGCTGGCCTCTGAGGGTTTAAGGCAGGCTCGGAAGGGGTGACTTGTATGTAATAACAGGGGAGTTTAAGTCTTGGCAAGGTGGTTATATTGCCAAGTCGAATTGGCAGTTTAAAATTGCATGCAGGCTACAACGGCAGGCCTGGGATATGTTTAAAGGGGCTACTTAAGTGGGTGGCACAATAAGTGCTGCAGGTCCACTAGTAGCACTTAATTTACAGACCCTGAGTATATGGTATACCACTCTACAAGAGACTTATAAGTATATGAATTACGCCAATAAGGTGTAAACCAATTGAACCTTGTTTAGGGGGAGGAGCACAAGCACCTTAATGAGCACATAGTCCTAAGGCTAATAAACACAAATTTCAGCAAACAAATGGTGGGGAAAAGGCTAAAGGTTTGGAGGTGACCATGCAGAGCCACGTTATGGGCTGTCAGGAGAACGCATTTCCACACAGTTCTGCAGTCCCTCCAGAGTTAAGATTTCAATATATTACCACGTCTGGCATGCTGTCAGCAATGTAGATTGATTGGGTGTGATGGACAATGCACAAAGGGAGGAGTACTGTATCTATTCTGTGATGGTATATTTTGTGGTAAAGTTTCTGATCGTTTTGATTGAGGGTCATTATGGGGACCTTCTCTGTCTGTGCATGCTCGAAATATTTTTATCTTTGTAGGGCGTGGTCTTGTGTCAGGTAAGTGAGCCATAGGACTTTGCCATCAAGATTGTCATTTTGTGTTCTGATAGAAAATGACCATTTTGTAGACCTTCTGGGAGTGGTTTGTGGTTGGCGTTGCCGGATGGTTTTCTGCTTCCATCTGTACAGTTTTGGAGCTATAGTGTCTGTGAGAGTTATGATGTACTGTGGATGTGTATCATATTGCCACCTGTATTGCTTTGGTGATGTGTTACATGCATGAAGATGCATGATATTGTTCTGTGTTATACTGAATTTGTGAGCGTTCTTTGGTTGAGTTATTTTTTATAGCATTTGGGAGCATCACACCAACAACTTTATGCCTTTGGTGCTGTATGTGTGCATGAAGGTGCGGGTTCGTGATGATCTGCTTAAAATGTCTTATTTTAGTTATGTTGGCATAATGTCAATTTTCCTCTAGTAGGTAGGTTTGAAAGAGGTACCCTTGAGGATGCTATTGTCAGAAAGCAATATATTGCTTTGAGAGAATTAATATGCCCTGTCTATGGCCATGTGATGTAGAAACCTATGTAAAAGAAAAAAGAATATTGTCCATATGAAAATTATTAATGGAAGCAATAGCAACACTATTTCTGTTTTGTTTAGTAGCAGGAAATAAAGAAAGAAACAAAAAGTACCAACTTGTGCGTTCTCACATTAAGTGAGTCAATTTAGATGTGGTGTGAGGCAATTCTATATGTATCAAAAGAGGAGGGTGTAAGAGGATATACTGGGTTTGTCCTCCAAAATAAATTTATAACAACAGAAAAGGAACCCCGCTGTGCCAAAAAGATGGAGAAAAAATACATCTTCTTGTAAAACCCTCACCTACCAAGGTTACCCCTTGGTGGCATGCTTCATCATCAGGTCCATCCCGTTCTGCTCCAGAGTGGGGTGTGCTGCGATCTACGGACTACGCAGGAGCACTTAGGTGAATATACAATCATAAAGGAGATGGTGTTAAAAATAGAAGTGGGGTTTGTGCTGGAGTGTATCTTGAACATACCTGGCTAAGAGATGTATCCTATTTATTTTGACCTCTAGCCGGTATGATTAAAAAGGGAGGAATTTGAAAAGAAGGATGTCATTTACCTTATTTCCTAAAAAGTTGACATGTTTCAAGCCATACCACTATTGGCTTTTCATCAAGACCTAGGGAAAATAACTCCCTGGTACAACTCCTGTTGTTTCACAATAGACGCATACTTATTCCATGCTAATGAAAAACGTGTATATACATTTACCACCTATCTGGCGATCACCATCTGTGTTTCTGTGAAGATAAAAAGGAGAGTAAGACTTAACAACCCTGTGGTTGTATGGGTGCTCCTTTGTGTTCATTAAAAACAATTGTATCTTAGTGAACATCTCCAAGTGGGTAGAAATGTGACTTAGAAACATTGTAAGTGAGCACATCGAGTGTAGTCCAAACAAAGTTATCTGAAAGCAAAGTGTGGTCTTAGAGAATATTAGCAAGGACACACACGTATAATACAAAGAAACACACAACACATACATGTAAAATGCTTTGATATCACATCATGGTTCCTCGAGGAGAGGAAAGCCTGTAGTCACACTCACGTCAAGGTTTCACCTCGGCTCTGTAATCTATTTGGGTTAGCCGCAAGGGACCTCATATTGCCGACATGGTGCGGGCTAGCATATTAAATCCTAATGAGAACGCCTGTACATAGCGTCCTCGCGTTCGCTCTGGAAACTAGACCGCATATAGATTAAAAATCGTGGCCTTGAATGGAACAACTATTCGGTTCCATTAAGGTCAGAGCAGCCCGAACATGTGTATCTAGCCATGTCTTTAGGCAGAAATGGCTGCAAATTATTCTGGAATATGGTTGTATGCCAATGATTAAGTGTGGACTTAACCATTGTCTTCTGGGGATATAGGACGGGAGAATTTAAAAAGTGCTCTGATGCTGTTCAGTATGTAATATCTATAGGTAGAAGTTAAAAATACAGAGGCAGGCACTGCAAGTATTCCTCCTAGATGAGTGGCATGTGTGCATATTGCATAGTAGGTTTTATCTGATGATTTGGCCCGAGGGGATATTATTGTTCAGGCCCTCTACATGTGTTTTGAGTTTAAAAATCCATTGTTGTTCCATTTTAAATAATCTTGATTTCGAATTCATTGTGTTATTTTCGTGTTCAAGGATGACCCATTGGTAATCATGCGCTGTATGCTTCTTTTCTAAATAGTGTCTCAACGTCTTAGTTGTTGCGCGGCTACAGCTCAAATTACTGCGATGTTTGCAGATTTTGTTTTTATTATTTCTGGTTGTCATCCCTGTGTAGTGTGAGTTGCAGGGACATGTTATTAGGTACACTAGTATAAATGTGTTGCAGTTTGTGAAATTCCTTAATTGCCAGGTCATTTGGTCAATAAAGATTTTTGTTGATTTTGTTAGATCGCAGACGTGGCAGTTAATGCACAGGTAGTGTCCCATGATTGGTGTTATTGTACTCTGCGAGCCCACTGTAGTGTTTTGTTTGTTACAAGGTCTCCCCTGTTTATATTTGTGTACTGGGGGCCCCAAAAGGGCTTCCCTGTTGTTATTTTGTGCCCTTTTTCTGGCCTGGGCACCATCTTTTTCAGGTACTTCTTAGTCTTCAATTTGCAAGTGAGATTGTCGCCTTGTATTTTATAGTCCCTCAGCTCAGAACAGTTCCTCCTTAGTCGTAAAAACAGTCCAAAAGGTAGATTTTAAATAACAATTGATACCCCTATTAAACAACCATATTTATTCTCACAAAAAAACATAATTTCAATCAGTATTTTTTATTCAGGGCCTTATAAACAAAAGGGTGATTGAACTAGTTATACAAGGGGCTTAAATTGATATTACCTATATATATATTCACTGAAAAAACCATAGGTTTCACACACGTTATAGTTAGGAATTAGCATTTAAAAAACCTTGCAAATTCAGTGAAAAAACCATAGGTTTCACACATGTTATAGTTAGCTGGACATTTTACTGATAAAAAACCAATGAAATTCCCCCGTTATAGTTAGTGCAGGCAACTTTAACTCACGCGACCGCAATCCTCTGCTGATGCTAATACTGTATTTAGACAATTATTTGCCCATGTCTTCTTCCATTAAATTTTAGCTATACATATATTACAAATATTTTTTTTTCATAAAGACACATATGTCATCAGCAGAGGATTGCGGTCGCGTGAGTTATAGTTGCCTGCACTAACTATAACGGGGGAATTTCATTGGTTTTTTATCAGTAAAATGTCCAGCTAACTATAACATGTGTGAAACCTATGGTTTTTTCACTGAATTTGCAAGGTTTTTTAAATGCTAATTCCTAACTATAACGTGTGTGAAACCTATGGTTTTTTCAGTGAATTTGTATGGTTTTTTTAAATGCTAAGTTACTTTACGCCATTCGTGGCGTGCGCGCCCACTTAACGCAGTTCGTTCCGTGCGCGCACGGTGCGCTTCGCGCACCGTGCGCGCACAGTGAGCACGCGGTGCGCGCCCACTTTACACAGTTAGGGCCGTGGATGGGCCATGTACGCACGATGCGCTTCGCGCACCGTGCGCACATGGAGGATATATTCAGCGCTTCGTTGGGAAAGGTAAGTTTTAGGATTTCTAGAATTAAAGAAAAAAAGCAATGCACAACTGTTGCCCTACGGGAACCATTTGCACACGGGGTGGGGAGAGTGTGGATAATTTTTTTTTTTTAATTTATTTTTACCGTACGCATACGGTAAGCGTAATCGCCGATTTTTCGTAAAAAAAAAAAAAGGATTTTTTGGCCTTGAGGGTTCTTTAGGGAACACATACATCAAAACCAGGTGGATAGGAGCTGTTTAACCAGTCCCTTTATATGTTTTTGGCCTTTGTTTATCCTCTCCCCGTCAGAGTGCGAGAGAGAAAATGGTGGACGCCGCTTCCTGGTTTCGACCGATTCGAATGTTTACTAAGATCTAACAGCCAATCAGAATCGCGCTCGCGCACGTCACCGTACGCGTACGGTAACCTTACGGTAAGCGCACGGTAAGCGCACCGTAAGCTGGCTCAGATATATATATTGATTTCAAGGCTATTTTCTCAGAACCTACTGAACAGATTTACACCAAACCTACAAAAGGCACTTCCTTGACCTGAGGACTACCTCTCTGCCAAATTTCAAGTAACTCTGTTCAGCCGTTCGGGCTGTAGACGTGTCTAAAGGTCCTATGGAAAAATGCATGGGAAAAATGCGTTTTGGGACCCCCCTTTTATCTCAGCCCCCGCTTGACGAATCCCCCCGAGACTTTCGGGGTAGGAGCGGAGCGTAGCGCCCCATTAGTTTTGAAAATTTCGCGAGGATTTGTCGACCGGCGCCAAAGTTATTCCAAATAGAATGTTGCGGATTTCCTATGGAAACAGGATCCTAACTATAACTACCTACTGGCGACCGCCAGTAGGTAATAAATATATATATATATATACAGTATATCTCTATATACTAAGACTCAGAGAAATAGTCCTGCTAAAGCACGAGATAACATCAGAAAATGTAATCAAGTTTGTTTTTGGTCTTAACAAGTCCACATTCGATAAAAGAGATCATAACTATATGGAGAAAACTATACTTAACGCATTGGGAGCCAGATGTACGACCATTTCATTTTGCGAGTCTCTAATTGCGTTTTTTTGAGACTCGCAATTAGGGACTTGCAAAATGCGATGTACTAATGTATCTCAAACACATTTAGCGATTCCCAATGGGGTCGCAAATGACCTACCTCATCAATATTCATGTGGTAGGTCGCAATTAGCGACCCATTTGGAATTACCTGGGAAGGGCCTGTAATCACAGGGATGGTGGCCTTCTAGGGTCAGCAGACCACCAGGTATGTGATTGCTTTTTAAACAAAACAATGTTTTTTATTGAAATGCAGCCTGTTTTCCTTAAAGGAAAACGGGATGCATTTCAAAAAGAAAAACGAAAAGCTATAACGATAGTCACATTACTAAAACAATAACTTAAATTTGACTTGACCAGTGTCAGTCAGTAATAACAATTTTTTTCAGCTAGTTTGGCCATAAGAACACATAATAAAACCACATTTACAAGTGTAAATACATATAAGAATGTCGACATAAAATCAAGATAAAAGGTATCACCTCAAAAGAGTCATTCTATAAAAAGATGCATTACGCAATAGCATTACTGAGAACCGCAATTTGGACACTACATAGCCCGGGTGGCAAAGTATTGTGGAACAAGCTGAAATACAATAATGGTACAAATAAATACCATAGGACCTAATTAGGTCGAGGCGTACATCTTTCAGATTGTTATGGCCCAATAAATATAACTGATCATTGAGTGGCAAATAGATTCCGATTCTAGACAATGTAAATATTGAAAGCATTCTTTGTATGATACAAAACCTTTTACTGAGAAAATTGGAAGTGTAAATCGAATTCTCAGAGTGTCATACAATTTACAAAAAAGCCGAAAATGGACAGTTGATTGTAATGATTTCGAGTCACATGGGCAACAGGGCAGTGAGGAGGACCAGCAATCTGCTAATGAGAAGGTGATGAAAAAGGGTAAGTGTATAGCCTCAAGCACGTAAGGTTAAAATCAAAATTAGGGGTATGAAAATCATGATGAGTAGAGCTCTACCAAATCAGTGGTCGAGATCGGCAAAATATCAAAGGACAGAATTTATGGGACACAATCTGGCCTTCTGGCTCCCCATGGGACTGGTAAAATAGTGACTTTACAAAGCTTTTCGGGTTAAGGTCAATACTGGGAGATAGATTGAGATAAACAGGCCTGCCAATACCTTGAAAAGCCTGCTTAACATAAATAAGCCAGGGAATTTGAGCTAAATTGTCTAACCTCACGCAGTCCTCCAGGACCAGATGAGATAAACCGGGCTCGTAGGAAGACATTTGCTTTTGTAAAGTGAGACCAACTGTTTAATGGGCTTGTTGCCCAATTACCCGAACCCCTGCAAGCTTCTGTGCCCTTTGGGTAAGTAAATTGTCTCATCTTATGTTAGCCTCAAATAAAGTACACATATAATTACAATTGAGGACCTTAGCAATTGGAATCCCCCCTATAAAAGGTTTTCGAGAATGGGTATTCTTATCATATCAAAAGGTCATAATATATAGTTTTTGATTGTTCACCTTAAGATCCAGGTTACCCATAAATGTATTAAAAGAATCAAGCATGGTCTGGAGGCCATTTGCCGCGTGTGCTATTAAAACCACATCACTGGTCCCACCTAAGGAAGTTCTTTTTTATTTTTTATAAGCACTGAGTCCGGGGTATTGATATAAAATAACAAAAAGTGAGCTAAAACGCAATCCTACCTTACATCACAGCTTGACCGGATCGGCTTAATGCTATCTCCATTCCGATTAAAAAAACTTTTATGATGATTTCCCAGTGCAACGTCTTAACCAGATCTAACAGGGGAACTTCAATTCCTGCCTTTTCCATCAGGTCCTAAAACTTTCACCTATTGATGAAGTCAAAAGCACATGGGAGGTCCATGAAGGCCAGCTGTAACAAACCTCTCCTGGCTTTGACACATTTACCCATCATTAAGAATAGGTTTAAAGATTGTTCCACCGTACCCATGCCTGTTCGAAAAAAGGAATTTGCCTCAGCCCAATCTTCCAACTTCTCCAGAATGACTCTTCCCAAAATCTTAAAATAAAAATAGGGTGGTAGCAAGCTGGCAGATTCCTGCATCCTTTTTAACAAATGGGGACAATTATTGCTTCCCTCCATGATATCATCAGGGGTCCCTTAATTCCAGCCAGTAGAGGGGCCCAAAAAGTAGGATTGTGCCCTAAATAAATCAATAGGAATGCCGTCAGAGCCCAGCACTTTCCCAGCCGGACATCTTAAAATGACCCCGGCGACATAAGAAACATCGATGATCTTACTTAATCGGGAAGCTTCATAGTGATTGAAGAGAAGGAGATCCAAAGTATTTTGGTTTCAGCTTACATGACTGTGTGGGGCGAAACAACATCACCCCCTCGCAAGACCTCTGCAACTCACTCGCCTCGTTCTTCCACAGCAAGATCGCAGACATACACAACAGTTTCAGCACACAGCCAACACCCCCTACGACCGCACCGACACCCCCCACCACCACCATCCGAGCCTGGACCCCGGTCAACACCGAAGACACCATCCGCACGATGAACTCCATCCACTCCGGATCACCAACCGACCCCTGCCCTCACCACGTCTTCAACAAGGCCGACGCCATCATCGCACCCCACCTGCGGGACATCATCAACGCCTCCTTCAACACCGCCACCTTCCCCGAGAGCTGGAAGCACGCCGAACTCAGCGCCCTACTGAAGAAACCATCAGCGGACCCCACCGAACTCAAAAACTACCGGCCCATCTCGCTCCTTCCTTTTCCTGCCAAAGTCATCGAGAAGACCGTCAACAGACAGCTGGCCGCCTTCCTCGAGACGAATGGATCCCTCGACCACTCACAGTCTGGCTTCCGGGCCAACCACAGCACCGAGACCGCCCTCATCGCAGCCACCGACGACATCAGCTCCCTGCTCGACAAAGGAGAAACAGCGGCCCTCATCCTCCTGGACCTCTCCGCGGCGTTCGACACGGTCTGCCACCGCACCCTAGTACAACGCCTCAGCAACATCGGAATCCAAGAGAAGGCACTGGAGTGAATCATCTCCTTCCTCGCCGGAAGAACCCAGAGAGTCCGCCTCCCTCCGTTCAGATCCGAGGCCACCGAAGTCATCTGCGGCGTACCCCAAGGGTCATCCCTCAGCCCCACGCTGTTCAACATCTACATGAGCCCCCTTGCGGCCATCGCACGCCAACACAACCTCAACATCATCTCCTACACCGACGACACCCAGCTGATCCTCTCCCTCACCAACGACCCCGCCACCGCCAGAACTAACCTACACGAAGGGATGAAAGACGTAGCCGAGTGGATGATGAACAGCCGCCTGAAACTGAACTCAGATAAGTGGAAGTCCTCATCCTGGGAGCCTCACCCTCCGCCTGGGACGACTCCTGGTGGCCCCCTGCCCTGGGCAGCGCACCCAAGCCCACAGACCACGCACGCAACCTGGGCTTCATCCTGTACTCCTCCCACTCCATGACCAGACAAGTCAATGCCGTCTCCTCGTCATGCTTCAACATCCTCCGCATGCTACGTAAGATCTTCTGGTGGATCCCCACCAAAACCAGGAAGACGGTCACCCAGGCCCTCGTCACCAGCCGACTGGACTACAGCAACACCCTCTACGCCGGAACGACAGACAAACTCCAGAAGAGACTCCAGCGCATCCAGAACGCCTCAGCACGCCTCATCCTGGACATCCCCCGACACAGCCACATCTCCGAACACCTGAGATACCTGCACTGGCTCCCCGTCAGCAAGAGAATCACGTTCCGACTCCTCACCCATGCACACAAAGCGCTCCACAACCAAGGCCCAAGATACCTCAACGACCGTCTGACCTTCTACACACCCACCCGCCAGCTACGATCGACCAGCCACGCCCTCGCCGCCGTTCCCCGCATCCAAAGGGTCACAACGGGAGGAAGATCCTTCTCCTACCTGGCTGCCAAGACATGGAACTCCCTCCCCATCCACCTCCGTCTGACCCAAGACCACCTCTCCTTCAGGAAGCAACTCAAGACCTGGATGTTCGAGCAGTAGCGGACCCCCTTCCCCCAGCGCCTTGAGACCCTACGGGTGAGTAGCGCGCTATACAAATGCTTTGTTTGATTGATTGATTGATTGAAAATGTTGGTAAAGTGGGAAACCCAAGCATTGGCCATTATACGACATACATGGGTCAGTTTGGGGCCGTCAGAAAAGAAAGGATGGTTCTCAACTTCCCAAAATAAATTGTTATCTCTGGATTGTGAAGCCTGTTCCAAATCAGCCCATGCCTTAGATCTTACTTCTTCTTTTCTTTGTAAAACTGTATTGTATTCCAATCTAGCTGCTCTAATACCTAGTGGGTTAGATGGTACGCTATAAGTGGCCTGTTTTAAGTTTTTTAAAGCAGCAGTATATGCAGGATCAAACCATCTGTGAACAGACCGATCCTGATGAGGTGTTTTATTGGGCAGCATACAGGACAAATCTCTGTAATGCCCTCCATAACCTTATCAGGCTCAGCCTCTTCTGACAGACACCACATTATGTCTTTGAGGTTTCCTATAATTAGATCCTCAAAGAACTTGAACAGTGAATATAAGGGCTTCAAATGGCATTCACAAACCCCGACAACTTTGTTAACCACGCAAAAAATCCTAAGTGCATTATGTAGGGGAGATGTGCCTAACGGGTAGAGCTGCAGACTTTAGAATTAGGGAACCAGCGCTTTCCAAATAGCATTTTGTTTTCAACTTAGTATTTGGTAATTGCTATTCTAAATGTATAAAAGTTTTATTTTTCAATTAGCAATTGCTAGTGGGTCGCAAATCAACCTACTTCATGAATATTAAGGCAGTAGGTTGCAATTTGCTACCCATAAGGAATGATAGACCTCACAGGGATGGGTGACTGCTGGGGTTAGCAGATCACCATGTCAGTGGTTGCTTTCAAATAAAGCAATCTTTTTTTGTTTTTTTTGTTTTAAATGCAGCCCTTTTTCTTGAATGAAAATGGTATGCATTTAAAAAAAGAAAATGAAACGTTCAAGTTTTTTTAAGAGTAGGCAGTGGTCTTTGGGGCCACTGCTTGCTCCTAATAAATATTTTAACATTCTCTAAGGGGAAAGAGTCCCATAGGGACCCCTTCCCATTTCCGAATAAATTACTGACAATTTTGAATTGGCAGTAAATTATTATGTTTTGCGACCGAAATTCAGTCGCAAAACATTAATACATACCATACCGATTTTGCATTGGAAAGGGATGGGCTAAACACGCCCTTTTCAAATACCGAATTGCAAACTCAAATTGAGATTTGGGAACTTGTTACCAAATTGCAATTTGGTGTTTTTACATTGGAAAAGTTTGTATGTGATCGCAAACAGCTCGACTCTGTGAATCAGCCCATTTGCGAATACAAAAAAATGCATCGTACACCTGGACCCCAATATCTCCTTATGTATAAAACTGAAACACACAACTTCTCCAGTCGCTTAAAGAGGGGACAGTACGTCTCCAACAATAATAGACCATAAGTCAGATCAATTCATTTTGCATTTTATTCATCACTACTAACAAAGAGTTATGCAACTGACTGGTCATGAGCCCTCGCTGGTGCTGTGCGCACTGAATTGTGGTAAGAGTTTTCCAATGGTTTTGCTATGTCTGAGTGAATCATTGGGGATCTAGGCGTCACTGACTGAAATACAACATACTACATTGTACGAGAGGTTGTAGCTGGGACTATTTCATTTGTACCGTTATAATCTATTGTATTATGCACATACTATGTTGGGTATACGGCCCCCATGTGGCTTGGAGCTGTAGGGGATAACAAGCTGGGCAACATCTGTCCCCATGTGTGCATCTCTTGGTTCTGTTCAAGCTTACTTGAGGGAGGGTATGGGTAGGACGGGGTGGAAAGATTTATTACTGTGCACGATGAGGGTACTCGCAGCGTGGGAGGAGGGTGATCAGGGATTCATGTAGTTGTTTCTCATGTGCTGCCTATGACTGCGGATGCTGATTTATCCTTGGTTGGACATGGAGTGTTTGGGAAGAGTAATGAACGGCAGATTGTATTGTATTGTATTGTAGGTAAATTTATAAGGCGCACAGCTACCCACCATGGGGTCTCCCGGTGCCAACAATAGGGAGGCTTACTGGAATAATTGTCTACTGCGCAAAGAGCCAAGTTTTCAGATCCCTGCGAAACTGTCTAAAGATGGATTGACATTTTAAGGAAACTGGAAGGGAATTCCAAAGCCTAGGGGCCAGATAAGAAAAGGAGCAACCCCCCATTCTTGCCAATTTGAATCTGGGGATGACACGCTGCGCACAGCGACGGGGCCTCCGTACCACTTGCTACTACGATTCATTGCATGGAATGTCAGGGGGCTGAATGATTGCAGGAAGACACAAAAGGTGGTGGCTTATCTACAGAGGCATAGGGTGGATATAGTTGTGCTGTAGGAAACTCACCAGGCACCAGGGAGCAGAGTCTTAATGCAACAAAGGATGCAGGAGCAATGTGCATCGGCAGGCTTCACTAGACATGCCAGAGGCTCAAGGGATCAGGTGTCAAACTGCAGGAGGTGTGTGTAGATCCGAGAGGCAGATACGTAGTGATGCGATGATTTAGCAGTCCTCTTGGATGGGATATATGGCCCAAACTACAATGATCCATAGTTTTTCCACCCCCTGAATGACCAATTGACACCATGGGGTTGGGGCGGGACGTACCCCATATATGAGAAGGCAACTTCAATTGTGTCCTATGCCCTGTCCGCAATCGATCTAGAGCACCTCCTCAGAGGCCTTCCGTGGCTACTTGCGCCCTTGCGGACATTGCTAGGCAGGAGAGTATGTTTGGCAGTATATATGCCCCATTGGGGTGAGATACACCCACTATTCATCCATACACAATATCCATTCTCGCATCGATTATTGGCTGCTGTCACGGGGACTGGCTTCTTAAATTTGTTACTGCGAGCCCCTCCTTCGTACAAATTCTGGTCATTCGCCTGTGCTTTTAGAGCTGGAGCTGTGCACAGCACAACCGCCCTCATTTTCGTGGCATTTTCCTCATACTCCTTATTGGATTCCGCGTTTCATGAAGAATTGGTGCACGCGATTGACGAGCATTTCGCACTATTGTAGGCTCAGTGAATAAGTTTGTGATGGTATGGGAAGCATTCAAAGGTTACTCTAGGGGTGTCATGCTGTCGAAACATGCAGGGTTCCTTAGGTTGCTGCGGGGCCACCTAGCACGATTTGAGATGGAGAGCACAGAGTTTGAGCAGCGGCACACGGACACAGCCGAGTAGAGCCTTCTGGGCGATATCATAGATGTGTTTCATGATATTGCACAGAGCGAGGCAAACCACTTATGAAAATATGCTGTGGTACGCTTGTATGGTGAGGCCGAGAGACATGGTGCAACTTTGGGAGTGTTACTGCGTCCCTGCAGGGAGGATAATGTAATCTTGGAGATACATGACGAGCAAGGGCATAACCTATGTGCTGCCAAACAGGTATCCAACCGCTCTCGCAGATATTATGCTGATTTGTATAAGTTATGGCTCCTTTATGATGACAGTGCCATCATGAACTATCTCACACACATCGCCATGCAGAGAATCACTGTCAAGCAAAGAGAACACCTTATGACCCTGCTGTGCCCGTGAGCAATCCGAGCAGCCCTCAAGGATAAGCTGTCTGGGAAGGCTCTGGGTACTGATGGGCTTACGGTAGCCTTCTACAAGGCCTACCAGGATCAACTCATCCCACACCTGGTCTACCTGTATGAGGAGATGGTTGTGGATGGCTGTATGCCCCCACAATGTGCAAGGCACTACTGGTCACTATATTCAAGCCAGGCAAACCAGGAAATAATTGCTCATCTTATCAACCCCTGTCTCTACTAAACGTTGACACGAAAATATAGGCAAAGATATTAGCCAATCGATTGACCCTGTTCCTAACATGGGTGGTGGGACTTTGTCCTGGGGCATAGTTAAACTTTTAATCTCAGAACCTTGTTCATCTTAATTCAGTGACTGGACCTCAAGATGCGTGCAGCAGCAGTGTTTCTCGACACTGAGAATGTATTTGACTCGGTGGAGTGGGCCTTTATGCTGGCTATCCTGAGACGCATAGGGGTCAGAGACGTCTTCCCGCAGCTGTTGAAGGTGCTTTACACCCAACCGCCTGCCCAAATCTGGATTAACGGCATTGTTACTGCCCCCATTGATATTACAAGAATAACAAGACAAGGTTGCCCCCTATCTCCCCTGTTGTATGCCCTTGTAGCCGTGCCTTTGGCCTGTGCGCTGCGTGAATACCACATGCATGGGGGCCTACGTTTCCCGGGTAATAGGTTGATTATCTCGGCCTATGCAGATGACATGTTACTTTACATAGGTGACCCGGAGCGTAATCTTGCACTGGCGCTGTGAGAGGTGGTGCTTTTTTGGGACACTCTCGGCTTCGTGTAAATTGGGACAAGTCCACCATTATCCCACTTACCCCAGCCATGACCACAGTGCAGTTGGACTACCCGCTGAAGTGGGGGATGGATTCAGTGCATTATCTGAGGATACAGATACATACATACCTGTTGGTTGTCATGCTGGACAACTATGGCAAATCAGTGCAGAAACTCTCGGAAACAATAGACCGTTGGATTAGGCTGCCTTTGTCACTCGCAGGACGCATAGCAAACATGAAAATGGGGGTGCTACCCCGGTTCTTATTTTTGTTCATGAACATTCTGATGCTGCTGCTTCAGGTGGCGTTGATAACCTCCGGGCACTCATGATTCGTCTGGTGTGTGCCAGGAAGAAGCCGCTGGTCTGCTGGAAACCCTCACTGTACCATATCACATGGGGGGACTAAACGCACCCGCTTTGGAAACTTATTTTTTATTTGCCCATTATCGGATCACTGCCCACGAGATCTCCTGCATTTATAGCAAGAGTGCGATGCTGCAGCACCGTGTACGTTGCCCCAGGCACAGTTTGGGAATCTGGTGCACAGTCATGGTGTTCTCGATTCTTTAAATGCAACAGTATACTCTTGACAGCGTCTTTTGGGGCGGCATGCCATTTCATTATTGTTTTCACCCCATGTACTCTTAGCTCGGTGCACATTGCTTCTCATTGGCTAGGAACGTGGCGCAGTGAACATGTTGAAGTAGTTGGGAATTTACACTAAGGGAGATTTCTTTAGTGATGGGGCCATGGTTGGTTTGTAAGTGGTCCCAGAGCATGCTGACAAACCTACTGCCCTTGCCCAGTTCCACTACTACAGGGTTTAGCACACAGTGCAGTTCTTGCTTGGCGAGCCCCCGGAGATGCTTGCACTAACTTCGCTTCTCCAGACAGCTGTCCACTGTAGACTAATAGCAAAGTTGAGTGGCAAGATGACTTGGGGATAGTTACCGGTGACAAACAAGGATAATATTGCTGCTCTGTTATAAAGACTGCTTCACTGACCAGCAGACAGAGGCTATTACGCCCCGGTTCAGTTGCACCGGTAAGGTTTCCACAACAGTGCAGGCTGCTCCCGCTGCAGCAAAGCGGAGGCAGGCTTTGCACACCTCGGTTGGTATTGCCCTGGCGTACACAAATTCTGGCTCGCTGTTTTTCAGGAATCTTAAGTCTATTACTGGGATAATGCTGTATCCCTCCTCTCTCTTAGCGCTACTGGGTTATTATAGGGAGGTGCAGAGCAGTGTTAGGTGACTGGTCACTATTGGTTTACTACTTGTGAGGTGTCGGGTGGCTATGCGCTGGGCCCGCAGACCGCTTACGGTGCTGAAGGAGTGGCACGCAGACATGGCCTACTGCGGCACGCAGTCTGACACTGATCGTAAGCTCCTCCTGCCCCGGAGCCGCCCTAGAGATATCTGGGGTTCTTATCAGGCCTACCTGGCTAGGACAGAGGGAGCAGAGACAGAGAGGGAAGTTGCTGAAGAGAGGGTCACGATTGAGCAAGCATTGTTTTTCTCTTTTTCCTGTTGTGATTTGTGGCCAATCTTCTCCCATGCACCTATACATATGTAATTTATGTCTCTAACTTGTCGGAATGATTAACTGCTATGTAACTGGACTCCTGTGGGTGGCTCAGTGGGGTTTGGGAGCCAGTACTGCTGCCACTGTGACTATGTTACTCCATATAGAAATGTGACTGAAATAGGAGATCGGATTGCCCTGACTGTAAATGTAGCTGTTGTTGCTTGTTCCACACACAATGTATTACTGTACTTGCAGCCAAACCTAAGTTTATATGTCACATTGTATCATATGCTTGATGTGAAAATTATAAATAAAGTTTCCAAAAATAAACAATCTATGAAGGCATGCAGACAGGTAAGTTCTGAGGTGAAGCACACATTCAGCTGACACAGGGAAGGAAGCCTTGCTTCTGCAGAGCATCGTTTTCACAGCTTCGCTAGTTTAAAGAATACAGTGTATTTCTGTCTAGTAGAAAGTTTGTTACATGAACTGGGGTAGGCGTTATGTGTCAGTGGCGTAATGATAATTGAGGGGGCCCCTCCACATACCTTGCAGGGGGCCCCCCTCAATTATCGTTACGCCGCTGACAATTAACGCCTACCCCAGTTCATGTAACAAACTTTCTACTAGACAGAAATACACTTTCTCTTTAAACTAGCGAAGCTGTGAAAATGATGCTCCGGACTCTATCAGGAGCTACCCGGCTGAAGTGCAGTGCTGAGGGGGCCCCCTGGAGCTTGGGGGCCCCTCCGCACTGCGGGGGATGCGGGGGCCTGTGTTACGCCCCTGTTATGTGTGTCATCAATGGAGGAAGGGGCGGTTTCTCCATTAGGGCTCTAGGGCTGTGCCCCAGTGAAATTCCTACACATTCCTAAACAAATATTAAATAGATCGATTTACTAAGAGATATGATTGTCTGTCTAGTCTAAACAAATCAAGGTATTTAAGCCTGGGCTATCTGTCCCAGGCTACCTGCCCTGCATCGTTCTAAAGTAGGAGACGGAAGTCAGGCAATAATTCAACTTTAAAAGAACTGTGACGCATGATGCAGGGCTTACCGTTCCAAAGACCTTCATTTCCATTGTAGTCTAATGCAGAATCCACTGTAGACCAGTGAAGCTTTTACCATCATGGTTTTGGGCGTCGGATTCCCCATCCCTACGTGATTCCAGACATCTGTCATTCACAGGCATAGATCCTACTCTTTCCCATTCGTCACAGGTAGGAGTGGATGCAAGCACGTGTGATCTGGTGTCTTGTCCTCTGTAATGGTAAGTATTATCATGCTAATCTTGGTTTATGTATATTGTACTGAGACCCCTTGCCATGCTAACCTCCCCCACTGTGACAGCCCAAGCCCTGGCTGCACGACGCTAGCCTGTTTAGAAGTGGAGCTGATATATTTGTTCCCCGCCACCCCCCCCCCCCAATTTGATCCAAAAGACGAGTAGAGATTGTTTTCCCTTGCGAAGTTGATCCAAATATCTTGTGGGGACTCACTTTAGCTGCTGAATGCTTGTAATCTGTGCATTTAATTTACCCTGAAATTGCCCTGTTTTTTTCTTTGAGAGTTTAATTTCCCTCTCTGTATGAGGCCCCCATACCTTAGGCCCTCCCTTGCAGCACACAGAGTTCCTGTTTGATTCTAGGTAGCAAGGTGGCCTGCGCAGAACACATTTCACGTTCAAATTAATATTTTGGTCAAATGTCCTTATCTGCATATAATCGTTGAAAATGCCTTTTCCCCCAGCTCTTTTTTTTCACTTATTGGACTACAGGCTAACCCTGGCTAAAAAGTAGTAGGGGAAAGTTTGTAAATACTTGCTGTACTTTACAACAGATTATGCATCACGTAATTAAAAAATTTTTTAAAAACCGTAGGTGGCTCAGTGAGTGAGACATTCACCCCAATATTTATCTGTTGGTTCAGAGAACTGAACCTGGGCACTGGGGTAGGGTTACAGTGAAATGACAACCAAAGGTAACTTGGAGACAAGGTTTTGTCAGCCACAGAGTGCTCCCTTCGCACGGACAATGCTTAGTATATCCCTGGAAATTAAGAAACGTAAATGACTGCCAGAGCCTCACATTCTACCCCCAGTTATATAGTGAACTAGCTGAAGATGGCTGCAGCGTTTCCCTATTTTTACAAACATCAGCTGCTTGTCACTTATAGTTAAAAACAAAAATTACATATCTAAAACATGACAGACCTGTCTGGGAACGTGCACACATACTCTTCTTCATGAAACCAGTGTGGTGGCAGTGTAGAGAATAACTAAATAGTTAGTTAGAGTCAAGCGTAAATGGGGATATATGTGCTTATAGTAAAGACAGTTATCTGCTGTGTGGCAAGGAAGCTAACCCTATCTTCCTGCCCTTAACATTATTGCCAAAAATACATCTTTTTTTTACAAACAATGAATGTTAAAAACGTTAAGCAATGCGTGCCAGCGATGTAGTTCCTCTCACATTTCACGTTTTACTTAATATTGCATTCCTCAATAGTTTTAGCTATTTCATTATGTTGTGTTTCTGTATTATTTTGAGCATCTTATTACTCTTGTATAGTTCATACATCGTGCCAGGTGTTTATGTGGGGCTTTGATTGAGAGCTCTGGCGCTGAGGCTAAACACAAAGCAAAGTGCCTGCCAGTGGGTTGGTCCCTCTGCAGAGCACACAGAACAATGGTCATGTATTCTAGTTACAATCGAAATTCTATGAGATTGTGTGTGAAGAGGGTACACAGATGTCAAAGTATTTTCAAGGCAAAAGCAAAAGGAAATAAAGTGCTTAAACGTGAGTGAGTGATGTTTGGAGGTGGTGATGTCAGGGAGATGAGAGGAAGTGCATTAGGGGAAGAGTGAAAAGAGTGTGCTGAAGAGGAAAGAGAGGCGGTTGAAAATGTGCAGATGTACAAGATGTGCAGAGAAAAAGGGAATACATATCTAACATAAAGAGCACATAACTGAAGGCCGAAACTCCTTTCACAGGCCTCAATTCTATTTAATTCACAGGTTCACAATTTCAGAAGTAAAACATTTCCAATGTTAATTATTCATAACAAGTCGTTGTTGTTATTTATTTAAAAGCTAACAACAATTGACAGCCAATTGCATTGACAGGCTTTAGGTGTATCTCAGTTGTTGTGTTATATATCTGGATGCAATTACATCTCAGAGAGAAATCAAAATACCGGTCGGGTGACACATTATGGGAATCAGAAACTTATTTTACATGTTCCCTTTTTAGAGACCCCCCACTTTTTTCATCCCACTTAAAGACCTGCCTGCACATATTTCTATATGACTGATTGTAGCTAGGAGCCGTGGGTGCTTCCCGAAGCCTGGTTAGAGCATTTTCTTCCAAAGTTGATGTTGCATGAAGTGCAAGACACTGGGCAACCCCACACTTTAAAGGGTCTGAAGTTGTTGCTCAGTACAATTTGCACATTACAGTAACTGTTAAACACATTAATGCAGTAAGATATGGGGGAGTTTTTAACGTGTTTTTAATATTCCAAGACCACTGCTTCATAAGCCATGCTTTATCACTAAATTCTTAGGCTTTAAAATGTAACATTTGCCAAATTTGTTTTCATTTTTTTCTCGGAAGGAGAACCCACTCTCGACCCCACATTTGTCCATTAGACTTGGTCGCATTGCTCGCTACCTAAAAGTCATGCCCAACTTTTACGCCACACAGAATAGACAGTCCTGGAAAGCCCTCCAGGATACATTATTAGATTACAGAGGACATAATTCACAGGAAAGCTTCCATGGACAATCTTCAAACTCTACCTTTTCAGGCCACTCATAATTGTTGTCCCCATGAGAATTGGGAGGAAAAATTCAATGTTTCATAAACAATTGGAAAATTATTATGAACGATGTTTGGGTTCTGCAGATTATTTTGGGTTTCCATCTAGAATTTTATTCAACACCCATACAGACAGTTTACCAAAAAAAATGTTTCACAGAACAAAAAATGAATTTTCTAGATGAAGAAATCATTTCTCTCATTCACATAAAAGCTATTACTTTAACCTTGCATCATCCCAAAGGATTTCTCTGCAATTCTTCACAGTAGACTAGAAAGGAGAGGGTTTTCGATTAGAGATAAACCTCAAAGATTTCAACTCATGGATCCTGTACATGCATTTCAAATTGGAAGGCATTCACCTTTTAGGGTTGTATTTATTTTTGTTTTTCATTTAAGACAAAGTAAAGTGGTTGTAATTACTAGATGCATATTTGACATCATATCATAGTGGTTGGAGGGGGTGGGGGAAACGGAGGGGGGAAACAAGGGAAGGGGATGGGGGAACAATCACATTTCAATAATTTTCACAAAGGAATCTAATAGTTACTCCATATTTCGATACGTAAAACCTCCACTATGTCCTGTACCCCTCCCTTTAGGCCATTACTTTTGGGTCGGGCGTTGTGTTAGCTGTGAGCCGCAGTATCCACAAATATATCAGGCAAACGAGTTACCTAACTGGATCAGACAAGGATTTCAAACAGGATGCCCACATTTTCTCGAATTTAGGTCATGTGTGGTTCATTACCGCTGTCAATTTCTCCATAGCTAGCAAGTCCCATAACTTATGTACCCAATCTGTGTGCACGGGTATGGAATCAGTGCCCCAATGCGAGAGCAATGCCTGTTTGGCGGTGCACAGGGCCAATGTGATGACCTTCCCCCTAGCTGATTGCAAAGAGTATGTCTGCACGTTAGGTAGTACTAGTAGGACATAGCTGGGAAATCGAGGTATCTTGGTATCTAACATTGCATCTATATCTGTAAGGACCAATATTGGTGTAGTTTAGGGCAGTGCCATAGTAAGTGGGATAGCATGCCCGAGTGGCTGCAGTGTCTCCAGCATCTGTCATTGCTTCCTCTTTTCCACTTCGGTATTCGGGAGGGTGTATAGTACAAGTAGGGAACGAGTTTTTAACAAAGGTTCCCTACTCGAGGCACTGCCCGCCGAAATATGATCCCTCTGTAAAATATCGGTCCATTCTTTGTCCAAGAATTGGCGCTCGCATTCTTTCTCCCACCTTGACCTAGCTGGGGAACGTAGTTCTCCCAAAGTGGTGTTTAGAAATCTATAGATATCTGATAATACCGTCTATCGTTCCGCCGTGATAACAGCCACCGTTCGAATTGGGTAAGCTGCCTTCAAGCATGAGGGCATGTAAGCGGGTGTGTTAGCCAGTGCTGTATAATTAAATAATGCCAGTGTTCCGAATCCAGCAACCCAAAGTCCTGCTGTACTTGTGAGAAGCCCAAGAGACCCTGCACATCAAATAGGTCCCCAATACGTTTGCAGTTTGATTCTTGCCAGTGGTGGGAAGCCTTACCATCCTACTCTGGGGGAAATCTGGGTTCCCTATAATTGGAGTAAGGGGAGAAGGAAGTAGGAGTAGAAAGTTGTTTAGGGACACAGAGTCTATCCCATACCCCCATTGTGGCCCGGACTACCGGGAGATATATACCCCCGGGGGCAATGCCTTTGTGGGAGCCAAGGGATTTTCCAAATATGAATCCCCGTGACCGCCTGATCGAGGAAGCACCAGTGTTTTTCCATATACGGTCACTGCCATTCCACTAGGAAGTGCAGTTGGGGCTGCTTGATAATAGCGCTAGAGGTTGGGTATGCCAAGCCCACCACGTCTACTGGGAGGTAGGTCTGTTCTGGCACCATTCTTGGACGTTTGCCACCCCAGATGAAGGACTGAGGGGGTTGTAGCGGTATAGCTGGCATATAAAATAAGATCTTAGGAAGAAGGGACATTTTAACGGCCGCAATTCATATCACCCAAGAAAGTAGTCTTCCATGGCACAATTGTATCAGTGAACGTGTCGTGGCAAGTATGGTGGTGTAATCATATGACACTGCCTTTTCAATGGTTGGGAATAGTTGGATTCCTAGATAGGGAATTCCTTGTGTGCCCAGGAGAGTGAAAATGTCCTTGCTAGAAGCGCTTGGCCGTCCTGTGAGATAGTGAGATTGAGAGCCTGAGATTTAATCGTGTTTACCTTGTACCCCGATGCCACCCCAAATTGCTCAGGTTCCTCCAGCAGCGAAGGCAATGACTGGCATGGGTTGGTGGTTGGTGATGTCCAGGACCACATCATCAGCGTATAGTATTATCTTGTGAGACTGATCCGCCATTCGAACCCCCTCTACAAGAGGGTGGCCTGTATGTGCTCCATTAGTGGCACCATATAGAGGGTGAACAAGAGCCGTGAGTGAGGGCACCCTTGCCGAGTCCCCCTCAAGATGGGAAAGGAAGGGGATTTTGTGCCATTAACATGGACCACCGCCATTGGATTTGAGTAACTGGCCTATACCCATTTCTGAAACCGGGGTCCCTGGCCCGTGGCCTCAAGAACCAACCGTAGGAAGGGCCAATGCACGCGGTCAAACGCTTTTTCAGCGTCAATGGATAGCAGCATCATGGGGACCATGGACCGTTCTGTTTTATCTATTAAATGAAATATACGCTTGGTTTTGTCCCCACACGAGCATCCTGGGATAAAACTGTATTGATCCGGATCAATTAAACCTGGTATGAGACATTGCAATCTAGTTTCCAGTATCCCGGTAAATACATTTGTGTCAACATTCAACAAAGATATGGGGCGGTAAGAGGTGCAAAGTTGGGGGGTCTTTCCCTGGCTTTCGTAAAACTACTAGACTGGCTGATTTCATGGATTCAGCAAGGGCTCCCTCTATACTAAATGAGTTGTATAGGCAGGCCAGCATGGGGGAGAGCTGAGTGGCAAGCATTTTATGGAATGCCACTGTGAACCCATCGTTGCCTGGGGCTTTGTCCAGCTTACGTTTCCATATGGATTTCAATCACTTCTTGGGATGTGATATCTGACTCCAGTGTAGCTGCTAGAGGATCCGGGAGCTTTGTGATGAGGGCCTGCTCCAAATATGCAGCACAGTTGGGGTAAGAGAGTGAGTCTGCACTATAGAGCTGTGCGTAAAACCTGGGAGACACTCTGTTTATGTGTCTGTGCTCATAGCTTATGTGCCAACATTCTTCCCGCTTTATTTCCCCCTGCGTAATATCTTTGTTTTGTGCAGAGTAGAGTATAGTCTGCCAGGCCCATATTTAGTGCTCTAAGCTGTTTCCTAAGCATTGTGAGTTGGCAATGTATCTTGTGTGAACCCACTCATCTGTGTGTCTTCTCCTATTCCCACACCTGTAGCTCTAACTCCCTGCACTTGGCTTTCCTATCGCTGTTTAGTCATGAAGCTATTGCTATGCAAGTCCCCCTTACCACTGCCTTAAGGGCATCCCAGAGCGTTGCTATCTTAGCGTCTGGTATATCGTTGATCTTCAGGTTGTCTATTATTGATTGTTCTATTTCCCGGGCTGCTGAGGCATAGGATAGAAATTTAGGGTTGAGGCGCCATGTCCTAGAGCTAGGGCATGAATGGGGCATGCATAATGTATTCGTAATGGGGAAATGATCTGATATTGAGGCTACCTCGATATCCACGTGGACTGCATCTGGCCGGAGGTGGGCAGATACCAGAAAGTTATCAATTCTTGCATAGGACTGATGTGCCACCAAGAAAAAGGAATAGGCTCTTGTATTGGGGTTCAGCGATCTCCATATGTCAGATAGCCCAGCCTCAACCATCCACTGCAGCCCCTGTGGGGAGA
The DNA here is from genome assembly GCF_964204655.1 of Triturus cristatus. Lineage (NCBI taxonomy): Eukaryota > Metazoa > Chordata > Amphibia > Caudata > Salamandridae > Triturus > Triturus cristatus. The sequence continues at coordinate 1,284,250,697 of NC_140585.1, forward strand.
TCGTACCTGATGGGCTCGCTCTATGGGGGGATCAGTCTTGCTGTGTGTCCAGTACCAAGTTAAAGTCTCCACCTATGAGGACCTTAACGTCTGGGGAAGTGAGAACCATTCCCACTGCACGGCAAATAAAGGGCTCTTGGCGGTCATTAGGTGCATAAATGCATGCCACAGTAAACGTATGGTGATAAAGTGTAACCCTCACTAGCATGCGACCTGCTATTTCGGACTGTACCTGATGCACTAGCCCCTGGAAATGAGTGGGAAGTACGATTGCCACCCCCACCTTTTTCCCTAGGCCAGAGGACCAGCATTGGCGGTTGAACCATCTTGACCACATCCGACCCCAATCCTTCTTGAGCAGATGTGTATCTTGTAAAAGACATATGTCACACTGTGCAGCTTTCAGTTGTGACAGTAATGCTATCCTCTTTGCTAGGGCATTAAAACCTTTAACATTGAGACTCACTATCTTGATCATAAATACAAAGGAGGTGTCTGCCAGATAGACACACTAGTGAGGAGGGGACATCTGTAAAGTCCATGTATATGTTGAGGTGAGGAAGTGTCACATGTCAAGTGAGTATATTAGAAAGTAGTTAAGGCGTGATTTAAAACAACAAACATAACTAATTACAGCAACTTGTATTAACCAGACAAACTCGTAGAATGGGTCCATGTCACTGGTAATCTGCACTGGGCAGCCGAGGGGTAGAAAACGATGAGGAATGCTTTCGCCGCAGCCCTCTATGGCACTCTATTTAACTTGATGGACGAGGGCTCCAGCCATATCATTGGTGTCAGCAGGGGCTCTCAAAGGTGTCACAGTTTCTTGTCGCCAGCTGCTCTCCTTCGGTCGAGTCTCGTGTGCGAAGGGAGGTAGATTGCGCCACAGCTTAGTCACTCAATCACTTGCTATGGAGATGTATCCCGACCAGTAAGGGGCTGTAGGAGGGCCGTCCCCTCTTTAAGGCTCTCCGTTGTGGTTGGTTTGTGCATACGCTTCCGAGATCGAGGATTGAATGTCTATTTGGGTTCCTGCCATTGGGGAGCTTTGGGAGGTCCGTGAGAGGACTGGGTATCTTCTTGCTCCAATTCCAGTCCTAAGATTGTCGCTGCTTCTGATGGAGTGCGGACTACATGTGTTGCTCCCTCCCAGACAAAGATCAGGTGGAACGGGTGACCCCACCTGTACCGGATCCCTTTGTCTCTCAGGTAAGAAGTCGCTGGTTTCATGGATCAACGGCGCTATAACGTGATGAAGGAAAGAACTTGATAAAGACGTATTTTGAGCCCTTCAATTAGGATGTGGGGTAGTTCACGCACCTTTGACATGATGAGCTCCTTTTGTTTATAGCTGTGAAGGCGCGTAAGTATGTCCTTTGGGGTACCAGGCTCCCCAAAGGGGCGTCCAGCTCGATGTGTGCAGTCTAGGAGAAGTGCTTTTCCAGACAGCTCTGGGGCAACCTGCCGGAGGAGCAACAGCACACATTCCTGCGGGACCTATTTTCCAAATCTTCCAGTTAGTAGTTAAGGTCAGCGTTCCGGTCTTTGAATTCCAGGATTTAGTTGCAACACACTTCCAATTCCTTTTCCCTATCATCCCCATTCTTTTCCACTGTTGCTACTCTTTGCTCCAATTTGCCCATGTTGCACCGGAGGTTTTCCACTTCTTTGGTCATTTCCAGCTATGTCTTCTCTCAAGGTACAAAAAAGAGTTTCCGTAAAACTCCGTGTGACAGCTGCCTTATCGTCCTCATCCTGATCCCTATTTGACTTTGAGGGAGTGTGGGTGGGCGAGCCAGGGTACTTACTCTGATCAGACTTCTTGGAAAAGCTCTTTGTAAATAAATCTTTGACCGTGGTGTCTTTCTTTGTTCTTGTGCAGGTCATTTAGAACGCTCTGTGGTCTCCGGAGAGGTTTGTATCTACAGATGTGAGTGGTCTCTGTTGGCTGGGGTGTGTTACACTCTTCGTAGGTTCTGTGTCTCTGCCACACTGCTCCCCTCCGCACAGAGACTTAACAAGCAGCAGGGCCCAGTTAGGTTATGTCTGTCCGGGGCTCCCCTGCTGGCGCAGTCCGGGCCAACGCTCTGTGATCACCTGGGCTTCCCTCACCAAATCCAAAGCTAGCCGCTGCCTCCGTTCGCTGTGGGGTTGTGGTGGCTTCATGCTGCAATGTTTGCGGTGGTGAGCTCGTGATAGACTCAGCAGTTATTGCCTCCGATCCAAGGATCTAGGGGGCTTGGTCCGCAGGTCACACTGGCTTCACATCAGCAGCGGCCATTTTGTGTTCAGGGCGCATCCAAACCCGCTGTCTGGAGGGGAGGGCCTAAACTTGCAGTTTCACCCTGCTGTGGCACCCAGTTAGTATAGTCCTGCACAGGAGCCTACTTTCTGTCCTTCCAGGTCAGGATGACCCCCTGGGCCGCCTTTCTGTTAACGGGCGCAGCGGAGCCCTGGAAGGCAGCTCCTACACAGACACCATCTTGGACACGCCCCGGCATTCACCTTTTGAGAGACCTTCTAAGAAAAGGAGACATTATGGTCCACTTAGATCTGAAAGATGCTTATTTAACAATTCCAATCTATGCACCTCATCAAAGATACCTTTAGTTTCATCTGAGATATTAAAGGCTCAGGTTTTAAGCTCCACCTTTTGGACTACCCTCAGCCCCTTAGTATTTCACCAGGTTGATGAAACCAGTTGTGGAGTTTTAAGCGCTTGAGAAATAGGTTTAATTATTGATCTAGACAACATTTTAATAATGTCCCAAGACCCCTTATTTATTGCAACAACATCTAAATCCAAACATTTCTTTACTATAAAAACTAGGGTTTGTCATAAACCAAAAGAAATCAGACCTTTCTCCATCAGACAAAATTATATTTTTAGGATTTGCAATCGACTCTATATCAGCTACTCTATCTCTGCCAATTGATAAAATACAAGCTGTCAAGAAGGACATTTGCAAAGCTCTCTCAAAGAACTTGGTTACTCTTTGCTGGGTGACCAGGTTAGGGGGTATTCTAGCTTCTTCAATTCAAGCACTATTCCCGGGTCCTTTGAATGATCACGCCCTTCAAGGATTGAAAATTCTGAATCTAAAGAAAAGACTTTCTTATTCAGATCAAATTGAAATTTCCCTAGAGGTTCCTCAGGAGTTACAATAGTGGCTCAGAACTGCAAAGCCATTTTGGGTCTCACTCCGGACATGGTGACTGAATCTGATGCCATTTAATATAGCTGGGGTGCAAGATGCTGTTAGACCTTTCAGCCTTTGGATGGTCTTCCCCCAAACTTCTTGTCTTCCTCCCCGTATTCTTGATGATCTAGTTTTTGCTGGCCTTAGGACTCTTAGCACTTTACCACTGATAACCAGTGCTAACATGCATGTGCTCACTCATTAAAACATGGTATGTTTAATTACATATTTAATTTAGTTTTAAGTCCCTAGTAAAGTGGCACTGCCTGTACGCAGGGCCTGGAAATTAAATGATACTAGTGGGCCTGCAGCACTGATTGTGCAACCCACTTAAGTAGCATTTTAAACATGTCTCAGACCTGCTATTGCAGCCTGTGTGTGCAGTTTTAAACTCCCATTTTGACCCTGCAAAATAAATATTTTGCCAGGACTAAACCTTCCTTTCTAATACATATACATCACCACTAGGTAGTCCATGGACAGGCCAGAGGTCAGGGAGCAATATATTTAAGAACTAAGACATGTATTTTTTTTAGAATTGCACTATTCAAAAACAATAAAGTCCCTATCGATTTTTTACATACAGGAGGAAGCAATACGCTCCTAGAGTACAGTTTGTATTTAGATTCTAGTATCAGTCAGTCAGTCAGTCAACAATAGCTTTATTCGGTTAATAATTAAAACCATCAAAGCATACAGAAAATTTCATTTGCAAATAGTTACAAATAAAGATAATTAACAAAGAAAATTCAAACAATGCAAAATACACAAATATACATAAAAATATGTTTAAACAGATAATTGGCGAAAGTGAGCGTTAAAAGATATAAAACAGGCCAAAATTTAAAAGACTATTTCATGATTTCAAAAGAAAGAAGATAAAAAAGGCCTGGTCTCGGACTCTCAAACGTTATAAAAAGAATAGAGCTAAAATATATTAAACTACATTCGATTTCTACTTCTAATAGCCCCTGAAAGATAACTGGCAACTCCAAAACAGACAAAAGGAGAGCCCAGCATTTGCAGAAATACCAAGGCGGGCCTTACTTGGTCAAAGTGACAGTTCTTAAAAATTGGGCAAATAAATTTCTTACGTAACAGAGTGTAAAATTTGCAGCAAAAAATCATATGCAGCGTATTTTGTTCGGAGGCGTTATCACATGGACAGGGGCCCAAAGTGCCCTCTTTAAAAAAGCCCTTCGGGTGTGCTAGGAGCCAGGGTAACATGTCATGTTTAAACCTAATCAGTAAAAACAAATGAAAAGGGTTATTTATATAAGTCAAGTATGGCTGAATCTCATTGCCCATACTTAACATGACAAATCTCCTAACAGACGGTTTACACACTTCCTCGCCTTCTCTCTGCAACTTTGCCCTGCACATGAAGTGAGACTTTAAGTCTTTTATTTTCAATTTGGACAGCTCACATGGTCTCTCAAATAATTCTAGGCAGCCAAGAGTCTCCATCTTAGATTTAATATATCGTAGCCAGGGAATGCACATGGCTTTGTCAAGGACCAGACAATCTTGTATAATGAGCTGGTTTAGGGTTGGTGGGTGCTGCGCCCAAACCCTTAGCCAACCCATTAAAGGGGCAACGGCAATCTGGTCCACTAGATACTCGGCCCCCAAATCTTCATGGATATTAAAAATTGAAGTAGAAACAGGCAATGACAAAAGTTTCCGGAAAAAGGCATTCTCAATTAGTTGAATCTCCACTGCAGATGCATAGCCCCAGACCTCACTACCGTACAGGGCCATAGGCACACACTTAGCGTTGTATATTTTCAAAATCGCGGGCAAGGGCTTGCATCCCAGCCGTTTTGCAAAACCCAACAACGCTCCAGTTGCCCTGGCGAGGATATTCTGTTTCAGCGCGCGTTGCGCGACCCATGATCCTCGGTCATCAAAAGTGACCCCCAAATATGGAAAGGTCTGGACTTTTGTTAGCACCTGCTTATTGCAGAAGAATTTAACCTTTTTTGCAGCTCCATCTCCTATTGTCATAGAATGGGATTTCTTAAAATTTATTACTAAGTCCAAAGAGACCATAAAATCGTTAAAACCATTTAAAAGGGCTTGAAGGCCTCTTGCAGTTCTAGCCAATAAGACCGTGTCATCCGCATACAGCAACGCGGGAATCAACTTAGTACCTACTCTTGGGATGTCTTTACAAGATGAAGACAAAACATCCCCCAGGTTATTAATATAGAGTGAGAAAAGCAGGGGGGCAAGAATGCACCCCTGTCTCACCCCACGCTTCACCTGCCAGGCATCAGTTAGATTCCCGTCCTTATTATAACGGACCGCCGCAGTAGTATCTTCATGTATAAGTGCCAAAAAGGAAATCAGCACAGGGTCAAGACCCATAGTTGCCAGGGAAGCCCATAGTTTTTGGCGATTAACCAAATCAAAAGCAGTCGATAGGTCCATGAATGCTAAATGTAAGACCCCCTGCTTCGCAATCGTATACTTCCCAATGATGAGATGCAAATTAAGGCATTGTCCAACCGTGCTCATTCCCTTTCTGAAACCATACTGTAGGTCCGAAATAATGGAGTTATCCTCCAGCCATGATGTTAACCGTGCTAGGACAACTTTACCCATTATTTTTATTGCGGAGTCAAGAAGAGAAATAGGCCGATAACATGCCGGATCCTCTCTTGCACCTTTTTTAAATATTGGTACTATCACGGCCTTACCCCAAGAACGGGGGACACCCTCCTTTGCTGCCGCATTAAAAACTAAGGTTAGAAGTTTCGCCCAGTAAGTGGAATCTGCCTTGTACAAATCCGCCGGGACACCATCGGGGCCGGGTGCTTTGCCCATTGCCATTGATTCAATGGCGTCCTGAACTTCAGTCTCAGTAAAATTAATTTTCGATGACAGATTAGTATCCCCAAAATTTACAGGATTCTGGTCAGGAATCTCAGAATAAAGCCCACTAAAATGAGACACCCATTTATCTGGGGCAATAAGACAATCATTAATAATATTTTCCATTTCATTAAAAAGTGGGCTGTTAATTACTTTCCAAAATTGGGAACTACTTTTTAAGACACTAGCGTCTGACAATTCTTCCCACGCCAGTTTTTTCAGGCAAGATTTCCTTGCCTTTAGTGCTTTCTTGAAGGATCTTCTTGCCTCCACAATCCTACTGGTATCTTTAGCGCCGTCTTTTAAGGCCAGTAAGAGAGTAGAGTGCGCACTACTACATGCCTGATCAAACCAGTTTTTATGCTTCTTAGGTCTTGGTTTCCCAACGAGAGTTAAATTGTCCATAACCTGGCTGGTTATTCGCTCAAAGGCACCAAGAATATCCCCTGGTTTAGATTCTATCGCTAGGCAAATATTAAAATCCTCCAGATTACTGTGATACAATTTCTCAAGAAAATCACTAGGAGTAATAACCTCCCATCTCAAACGAGTTCCCTGTTTAGTGGGGACTATGTTTGAATTAGAAATTGTAGACATATGAATAGGCCTAAAGACATCATTAATATTTAATTCCAAAGATAGTGGGTTGTGGTCACTAAGAACATTAGCCGTGACACAAAAAGGTCCTATCAGTCCCTTCATAGTACAGGAAATTAATATATGATCAATAATACTGTTGTTACCCTGACCAGTGAATGTAGGCACAGGAGATACTAAATTCTGCAATGGCATAAATAAATTAAAAGCAGATACAATACTGTCTAGAAACATCCCACCTTTTGAAAAATCAAAAAGGGCTTCCTCCTGCGGGCAATAGGCCTGCTCAAAATTTCCAAAACAATTGGATTGTCTTAAATGAATATTAAAATCGCCAAACAATAACAAATAATAAGGGGTAACATTATTTGCATCGAAATCCTCTAAAAAGGTAAATAAAGCCTTTAAATGCTCCAATTCGTCCGTCCTCGTAAATGAATTATAAAAGTTCACAACTAACATTGATGGGAGGTTGACACCTACAACCTTAACCGCCAATATATTGGGTGAACTAGTCTTAACAAGTTCTGTGCTATACAATAGCTTAAGACTAAATAATAACAAGAGACCACCACTGGGTCTCCCCGAGGAAGAAGGGACAGCGTATTTAATAAAGGACTGGAACCCATCCAGGTAAAAGGGATCTCTGGCTTCCCACGTCTCTTGTAAAGCAATTATATGGTAGGAAGAGAGAAATGACTTCCAAACTGTATCCTCTCTTTTTGTTCTCAACCCCGCTATATTCCATGACAAAGCAGTAACCCTATTTGCTAATACATTGGCCACACTATTACCCATAGCCAAAGGTTGGTGGGAGGAGTCCGTAACCTCCTCCCTAGCCAGAGCCCTTACAGGCGGATAATTAAGTGTGCCAGCGGAAGCGTTAACCTTGTTATCTGGAGTGAACTTAATTTTTAGCCGATTAATACCCTTATCCCGATCAGTCAATCGGGTAACGGAACTAACACCCGAACCATAAGAACCGGTATTATCATTTGCAGGCATCGCACTTCCATCGTTTTCCATACACACTCCACTGACTTCAATATCCAAAGTCTGGCTGTGCGCTACATGAAGTCAGTCATTTGTGTCCAGAGAACTAAGGACCTCATATCTGTTACTCAAAGCCAGTGGTCTAATCACAGGGACAGGTTGGGCATTGTAGCCACTATTCCCGCCCCGTCTCTGTAAGTGAGGTGGATAGAAGAACCCCAATGGGAGGATGTTCACATAATCATCGTGTAATCTAGACGTTCCTGCCTGCCTAAAGATGTTAGCTACCAAATCCGGAGAGCTAAAACTCACGACTACACAGTCGCCCCTAAGTGTCTTATTTAACTTCCCCACCCAGGGAACCCTTCTTACCATTTTAAAACACTTAAAAAGGTGGCTCCCCAAAACTGTCTTTTCAGCTAAAAAATGTAGGGCTTTGTTCCTCAAAGAAGACCAATTTTCTTCCTTCCCATCAGTAGATGGAGGGACATTTGCCAGAATGACAGTATATGGACAAGCCTCTGGTGGCAAATGCAAAGGATATTCTTTGATTCCCTGTGTGGGGGGCGAGCTTACTCTCCTTGGGACATCCCGAGAGCTCACGTTAACACCCCCAGGTGGTTCAACAGGTGGTGCAGCAGCCACTGCAGATTGGTTAGTAACACCTACAGTGGAAAATATCATGGAATCAGCTAGGTCGGATACTCTGGAAATAACTCCTGCTAGGGTGGGTTTCTCCAGTGGATTACGGGTGTTTAAGATTGTTTCCTGACCAGCTATATGGCGCTCAATCGAAGTAAGTCTATTCTCAATTTTATCAAGTCTATTCAAGACCGGAGTCAAAGAAACCTTCAATTGCTCATCCATAAGCTTTAAAAAATCAATCAAATTAAAACCAGCAGAAACAACAGGAACCTGAGCAACATTCGCACCTGCCCCAATTGACTTATTCCCCTGTGCCAAAGGGGCCAATGTGGAATCCTGTGGAGCTAACTCAATAGCAGACTTTACAGTCCTAGATTGTTTTACTTTTTGACGCGTTCCATTTGGACCCTTGGTCGCTTTTCTTTTACCAATTTTTAAGTTAGTAGTGGCAGACATTGATACTCGAGATTGACCAGAGCGAGTAGTTCGAGGTGAGAGATGAAGATCGTCAGTACAATCTAGTACAGAAGGAACAACAATGTCTCTCACTTCTAGTGCAGTCTCTACAATAGATGGACAGCTAGGCAAGCTCACATCAATGTCATTAATAGGGGCATTCAATTGCGATCCATGGTTAGACGATAGTCCTGGTTCCAGGGAAAGCCTCCTCTCGACACTTGCAATTTCTCTGGCAACCACAGTTTCAGCTTTCTTCAAAAAGGCGTCCAAAGTCCCCGCGCCCCCCTTGGCCACAGCTTTGTTAATATTTTTAGCCATAAAGGCAAACTAGGCGGACCAAGGAACAGAAACAACTAATTTAAGCAGTAGTACACACAAATACAGCTGACGATATCGTCACAATCCTTATAAGCAAAAATGCACGTAGCAGAGCTCCCAATTACCTTCAGAGTAGCAACCCCAGTTGGTAACGATCTCCACGAAGGGTCTGTTCGCTGGTAATTTCAGGCCCAGAGTTAGGGGGGTGGCCCAGCCCGGCCTCCTTTGGCCCCTGACGGCCACAGACGGCCCGCCCTCTGCCCGGGCTCAGCCCGGCGACACCCGCGCGCGTCCCGCGACGCGGAGGAGTGAGCCTTCAGTTAAGCGCCTCCGGGCGCGCAGATTGCTTGCAGCTGGTGACACGCTAAGCCCTCTGGGAGCTGTAGTCTCCCCCTGCGACGTCCGCGCGATGTCGTTTAGCGGCTGCAGGGGAGACACGCAGCTTCAGGCAACCAGGGGCGATGTGGCGGAATGGCAGAGGAGGGAAAGCCCAACGTAGCGGGAGCGGTGGCAGCTGGACAGAGACCCGCTCCACCGAGGAGTGAGCCTTCAGTTAAGCGCCTCCGGGCGCGCAGATTGCTTGCAGCTGGTGACACGCTAAGCCCTCTGGGAGCTGTAGTCTCCCCCTGCGACGTCCGCGCGATGTCGTTCAGCGGCTGCAGGGGAGACACGCAGCTTCAGGCAACCAGGGGCGATGTGGCGGAATGGCAGAGGAGGGAAAGCCCAACGTAGCGGGAGCGGTGGCAGCTGGACAGAGACCCGCTCCACCGAGGAGTGAGCCTTCAGTTAAGCGCCTCCGGGCGCGCAGATTGCTTGCAGCTGGTGACACGCTAAGCCCTCTGGGAGCTGTAGTCTCCCCCTGCGACGTCCGCGCGATGTCGTTCAGCGGCTGCAGGGGAGACACGCAGCTTCAGGCAACCAGGGGCGATGTGGCGGAATGGCAGAGGAGGGAAAGCCCAACGTAGCGGGAGCGGTGGCAGCTGGACAGAGACCCGCTCCACCGAGGAGTGAGCCTTCAGTTAAGCGCCTCCGGGCGCGCAGATTGCTTGCAGCTGGTGACACGCTAAGCCCTCTGGGAGCTGGAGTCTCCCCCTGCGACGTCCGCGCGATGTCGTTCAGCGGCTGCAGGGGAGACACGCAGCTTCAGGCAACCAGGGGCGATGTGGCGGAATGGCAGAGGAGGGAAAGCCCAACGTAGCGGGAGCGGTGGCAGCTGGACAGAGACCCTAGTATCACCCTCTGGTTCAAATGATATTGTTAGAGAACAAGCAAGCAAAAAGCCCAAATCTATAAAAGGTATTAAAAATTTATTGACAAAATAGATGATAACAATTTTTACTTTTGGCCACTTTATGTTTAGGAAGATGTCTTCCTCTCCCTCCTTTAATCGGTTACAATCTAGATTTCATTGACCTTTCATCATTTGTTAGAAAAAGACAGACTGTACTTCTACTTGATATAGTCAATACACATGTTTAAAAACAATAAAACCAATGCAATACACAAAATTAAAATCTATACAGTTATACAATTCTTTCATTCTTGTCTGTGGGGTTGTTAAAAAAGTGTCGACGCAGCGTTTCGGTGATTTCTTTATATTTAGCACCTTCTTCAGGACTAACAACATTCAACATAAATCTCTCTGTTTGTAGATCTTCTCTCTTATTTGAGGTAGCGTGTCTGTATTATCTTTGTACTCCGCCACCGCTGTATATATCTTTCTCTTATATTTCTGTAATTTCTGTTTGGATTCGTTGGAGCCACCGTTTAATTTCCTCTCGGTTCATAGGTTTTGTATTTTTGAATATATTAACCTTTATCTCTTCATTTTTGTTCCATTAGTTCCATGGATACCGATCAGATTGCCCAGAGTTGGTTCTCCTTTCAAGATTCCTACTCGGTTCTTGTTTGTGTTCTTTGTCTGTGTGCGCTTTCTCAATTGGCGCTTGAAGTGACGATAATTTCGTTTTGATACTGTCCGATATAGTTTCTGCGTCCTCCCTGCTCCAAACGAATCTCCAGAAGATTCGTTTGGAGCAGGGAGGCCAGTTTTTTACTTAAGAAAGACCCTATTACACCAGCATTTTACACTCTACCTAAAGTGCAAAAATCAACAAGACCACCTCCAGGGAGACCCATCGTGGCTGGTATAGGCTCTATACTTGAGCCATTGTCACAATTTTGTGACTTCTTCCTTAAACCTTTGGTCCAGAGTAGGAGGGCATACATAAAGGACACAACTGAAGTTCTTAATCTCCTATTAGATATGGACTTCAACCCGGACGAGGAATATTTGGTGGGATTAGACATAGAATCCCTGTACACCAATATTCCTCAACTAGAAACTTTGAGGGTGATAGAGGAGCTCCTTTTTTAACAGGTTTGGCAATACCAGACCCCTAGACCATTTATTTTACATCTGGCTGAATTAGCACTTACAAGGAACTTTTTTGAGTACAAGGAAGTTCTTTATATGCAGACTCATGGAACATCAATGGGCAGTGCATTCGCACCGAGTGTAGCGGGTCTGTATGTCTCTACTTTTGACAACAAACATATATTTGATACTAGCAACCCATGGACACACAATATCCGTGTCTGGAAACGGTTTATAGATGATGTCCTCCTTATTTGGAGAGGCAGTGAGGCATCTATAAAGGACTTCATGCAATGGCTGAATGGACGAAATCTTTTCGTGCGATTTACGATTACTATTACCAAGGATGAACTTCCCTTCTTGGATCTGGTTATTTTTCCAAAGGAGGGGAAATTATCAACTAGAGTCCATCACAAATCTACTGATAAGAATGGACTTCTTCACTTTGGGAGTTTCCATCCAATGTCTCTGAGGGAGAACCTCCCCGTAGGGCAATTTCTGCGACTTTGCAGGAATTGCTCTGAATCAGATGAATTTAGGAGAGAGGCCACCCTTCTTGCAGGGAAAGTGACTGATAGAGGCTACCCCAACCAAGTGATCAGGAAGGCACGTAAGCGAGCATGGAACTGCCCTAGAGGGGCTTTGTTGGAATCAGTTTAAAGACCTACTAAAAACAACACTATTTGTGTTACTACATTTAATACATCCTCAACTGCCATTAAACGTATTATTTTGAAACATTGGCGTATCTAGAATTCCAGTAGTCTCAAACTCGAGAAACCTCTCTTTTCATTCAGGAGAGGTCAAAACATTAGGGACCAATTGGTACACTCCTGCCTTCAGAATAACATTCGAGGGGCTCCTCGTGTGGTTGGAAACCTAACACCAGTCACGGGCCACACCCGTTGTGGGTCATGTGATGTATGTGCATTGACAAAAAATACTAAAGAGGTGGATATGGGTCTAAGATATCCTTGGCAGCAGCGAGTACACACAAACTGTAATTCTGCTAACGTCATCTACATAATCAAGTGTCTTTGTAACTTGATTTATGTTGGGATGACCTACAGAAAAGTTAAAGTGAGGATAATGGAACTCAGGAGTAATATCCGGTGTGCCAGGACGAACGCACGCCTGACTTTGCACTACGCTGAAAAAGGGCATTCGGTACAGGATATAGATTGGACAGTATTGGATAAACCTGTATTGACATCAACCATGAGGGAGCCATCAAAAGCCCTTTTTGTACGTGAACAGAAGTGGGTATATCGTATTAGGAGCCACGAAATAGGGCTGAATGATGATATACCCTGGTCAGCCCTGAGGAAGAAATAAATAACCTTACTCATTTTCGGGGCTAGTCAAATACTGGGTATTATATCACATGTGTTCAGTGGGATGAGGCCCCTAAAGAATTTGACACTTCTGTCTTGGACAATGGGGCACACCCTCAGGGCGATTTACTAATAATAAAAAACAATCTAAGAGGCATCAGGTCTTCATAAAATGACCAAATGTAACGAAGAGTGTATGATTGACCTGTATGTAATGCCCTCCTTCTATCAAGCAGGGGACTTCTGTGTAGTTCTCTGATATTTAGGAGGGTTGGTAATAAGTACTCACTCGCAGAAACATAGAGTTTGTTATACAACTTATCAACATAATCATAACTGTTGATATACATTATTTGAGGGTTTTGTTTTCCGTTGTCCCTCTTGCTGTATGAGTAGGTATAGCCTCCGTGCTAGGGTCAGCGGTCGTGACTCATAGCCCAACGTGGTGCGTGCCTTGTCACATGCACGCACCACGTGATGGGAAGTACAACTAAAATGACTGCGAGACCGTTAGTCGAGGTCCCTGCACGGCACTGAGAGAGACTGATTACAGTGGCGGCGCACCACTCTTGATGAAGTAAGGAGGAGGGAGGAAATATACCCTACATTTGACACACGCTCTGGAGAGTATATCAGCTAATTACCAGACCTGTGTGAAAAGCGCCATACACTTAGACATGAGCGTGCTATACGTAAAGTAGGAGTTAATGGGTGCATGAAGTGTTATGCTTTTTATGGAGACACTCTGCCACTAAATAATACAACGATGTTTGTTATTGGTGTGTCTTTATATATACTTCCCTCTATAATTTGTATTGAGGGTAAGGTACTATTAGTGACTAGAAGCTCCGATAACGACTGTGACCTATAAATCATGTTTGTCTGTGGGCCATGGCGAAACCTCAGTTCATGTTCAGAAGGATTTAACAGCTAAATGAACACTGTGAGTTTACTTACCGATTCTTTTCGCAGTGTGTGACTACAGAGGGTCGCCTCCTACTCCAGTGCCATTTTTAGCAATTTGCATAATAAACTCGGTAAGACGTGTGGAGTGCTAAACATAGTGTGACCGAGATTTATCACATATAAAGATGCATCGCGCCCTATTAGTAAGATATAGGGCCTGATGCTTTAATATCTTTTTTATCTGGTTTGATTGTTTGAAGGTGTTCGAGACATTTCGGCACGTTTTACTTATATAACAGCATGCAAATAGCATTTATGGATATGAGTCACAAACTGTGTGATAGATACACCATTGGGTTGTTGTTCTGCTTGGGTTTTCGGATCAGATAGAACCCGCTCAACAGAGCCTCTCTAACCCAGCCAGAACGTTACCCCCTCCCTAGGGCCTATTCACACCTAAGAAACCACATATATATATACCACCTAAGGAGAGGGAATTCCTAATATATATATATATATATATATATATATATATATATATATATATATATATATATCAAGACCTCTTATAATACAAGTGGCGGCCTCGCGGTCCCAAATGGACCCAGGACTTCCTGCCCAGACGGCAGCCTCAGCCTCGCGGTCCCAAACGGACCCAGGACTTCCTACCCAGACGGCAGCCTTAGCCTCGCGGTCCCAAACGGACCCAGGACTTCCTACCCAGACGGCAGCCTTAGCCTCGCGGTCCCAAACGGACCCAGGACTTCCTACCCAGACGGCAGCCTCAGCCTCGCGGCCCCAAACGGACCCAGGACTTCCTGCCCAGACGGCAGCCTTAGCCTCGCGGTCCCAAACGGACCCAGGACTTCCTACCCAGACGGCAGCCTCAGCCTCGCAGTCCCAAACGGACCCAGGACTTCCTGCCCAGACGGCAGCCTTAGCCTCGCGGTCCCAAACGGACCCAGGACTTCCTGCCCAGACGGCAGCCTTAGCCTCGCGGTCCCAAACGGACCCAGGACTTCCTGCCCAGACGGCAGCCTTAGCACGAGTTCATCCTATAATTACCACGACATACAACAAGGGAATCAGTGTTACTATGTATCAGATCACACAAAGACTACTAGTTGAGCACAACCTGTTCCCCAGTTCGAGGGGCTCCTTTCTCCCTTATTCAGTTACCACCTACCCGATCAGGATTAACATCTGTTCATGTCAAGTCACAGCTGACTAGAAGAATAGGCTACCCTCTTATACAAGAACACGCAGCACATGTTGATTCACTACAAACTGGATACTTTATTTAGTTACTACATACACGCTCACAGAACATAATACATATCACATATAACCTGCAAAGAAAAGTGAAAGATTAAGTTGTACACTCTAATAATAAAGGGGTTGACATCACCTTGGTCGTATGTAGCCTGCACTCAATGGTCATCTAGGTTCCCTTCTCGTCTGTGCCTCGGCTTCGCCTGGAAGTCACACCTCCGCAGTCACGGATCTACTCCCTTCTCCTTCTCCGAGTCACTGGGACCTCTTCCTCATCGGCTACTCTCTTTTCTCTTTGGCTATTCTGTTAGAAGAATATCTATCTCTCGGTTTTTCCCCACCTTCAAGTTTGTCATCTGTCTTCCCTGGAATAAGTAGTAGCTTTACTGCTAACGGCCAGGTGCCGCCTACGGACTAAAAGCCAGTGCCAGTATCTGCCTCAGACTTTCACTAATATAGAGGTGCATTTTCTCATGGAAAATTCCAGCCCGTAACCTGCCGCCCACCAAATTCTTGTACCTCCCCGTACCAAGGACACGTTCCCAGCCGGCCGGCCTGATGTAGTGTCTTCGGCATGAAGAAAAATACAATCCTTCGATAAGGGCCGGCCTGAACCGGTTCTCTCCAAGCGAATAACACCTCATAACTAAAACATCACCCTCGACCTAGAAACTTTCCAAGCTGCCGGAGCGGAAAGAAAGATGGGGTCTCTCCCGTTTAAGGCCTACCAGGCCTGGATTCAGCACGGCTCCATGAAATACCCTCACTATAGAACAGATTACCCCTAATACTAACGAATCTATCCTCTAGGATATATGTGCAAACCCTGATCTATGGGGAAGAACACAGGATCATGTCGAAGTGCCTAATAAATAGGCTCTATACACTACTCTAACCCTTAGACTTGGATGGAAAGAGACTGAAGTCACATTAGTTCCCCTTAATCACAAGAGAGCCGGGAAAATCGAGCAGTACAGTTGTTTGCGAATGTGGAATAATTATGGAGAGCACACGAAAAAATTATTTCTTTGTATTAAATTGGTATGTTGAGAATATTCTATTTTTCACCACTTTTATGTTTTTGATTTTCAGTTCCAAGCGGCAGAATTACGTACTACTCCAGACTTACAGGTGGAGTATAGCCCAGTAGAGTGGGCATTAAAGGGGTTTTTATTGGAAAAGTAGCATAGGGATCCAGTTTGTTCTGATGAATGCCGGGTAAAGAACCTGAAACCGGCAGAAACATGTAGACCTCTATGCAGAACGGGGGGTGGTGAGCACTTAACTTACTCATACCACCACCATCTGACTAGGGAATCTAGAAATAAAATTATTATATGGTTACCCTATAGCCAGTTTTTAATTCACAATTGATCTGCACCTTTTTTAGGATGCTGTCTTTTCCGTTAGTCTTTATTACTGTTGTATTGTTTACCCCTCCCTAGTGCTCCTCCTCGAGCGTTGGTCTGCGCAGAGGCGTCATTAGCAGCCCTATGATGAAGCATGCCACAATTTGTTGTCGGTAAGGGCAGTTTTTACAAAGGTGGTGTGCTCTCCATAATCTATTACGTTCGTCAAGCAGATATAGTACAACTGTTACAAACTCTACCTCCTTTTGTGTTTATACAAGTTTTTTTGAGGAGGATGAGGTTCGGTCTTTCCTTCTCCCCCTTCCTTTTTCATTGTGTATACCGCTTTACATGAGCACCAGTTGCGTTACAGATGGACACATTCATTTTTGTTAGGCACAGGGAGATTAAGTGATGTGCTCAGAATCACGGGATGTTATACATGAGCACCAGTTGCGTTACAGATGGACACATTCATTTTTGTTAGGCACGGGGAGATTAAGTGATGTGCTCAGAATCACGGGATGTTGAGCGTCCCTGCCGAGGCTCGAACCCGGTTACCCAGCGTCGAGGTCGACCGCTCTAGCCGGAAGGCCATATCCTCTACTCTGGATGCTTTTCTTCGACAATGGAAGGGTTTGAATTATGCTTTTCCTCTGTTCTCAATGATTCTGAGAGTTGCTTTACAGATCAGGAAACAGAAATTGGATATGACATTAATAACTCTGTATGGAGAACTCAATGGTGGTTATCCATTCTTCTAGAACTGTCTTGCCACCCTGCTTGCATTCTTTCAAAGTTTCCATCTGGTGTCCTGGATCCATTTAATCAGCCCTATCTGTTAGTCATTCAATATCTTCTGTATTTGGTGGCTTGAAGACCTTTGCGGAGACGTTGGTAAGTGCCAGAGCTTTCGGCACAAGCTCTCGACTTCAATGACAAGGTCTGATCATTTTCAACACATAAGAGATATTGATCAACATGGAACAGATGGTCTAGCTGGTGCCTGGAATGGGATCTGGATCCCATGGCAGCAGATCTCACATCAATAGGTAATTATTTAACTTCTGTAGTGCTCTGAAGGTCTTTCACATAGAATAATACATTCTTATCATTCTGTGATTTCAGCAGGTCATATTTCAGTTGCTGATCATCCTTTAGGTCAAAATCCCCTTATTACTGAACTTTTAAGAGGCATTAGATTTTCTTCTCCTCCTTGTCCAAATAACTGATCATACTTTCCCAGGAGACAAACAACTGTGTGTATTCTTATTGCTTAGAAATATATGATTCGCTTTTTGAAGAGTTCAGATCTTCTCTGTGAGGTCAAATGTTCATTTTTTTTGTAAGTCCCTATGCACTTGTTTCTTCACCTATTTTAGATAGATTGATAAAATGGATTTGATATGAAGGAGGTATATATGTGTCTTTGTGTCTATTTTTATGGCTCATTCTGTCAGAGGAGCAATAGCATCCAAATCTGTTAACATGGGAGTACGCTTAGAAGATATTATTCATTAAGCTGATTGGTCTTCAGATTCAATGATTAAGGAATTCTATTATAGAACAGTAAGTAATCCTTTTTCCTTAGTTGCTAATGAACTTTGAACTAGCATAATCTTAAGTATCTGGTCCCGACATAGAATCGAACATTTTAGAGCATTCGTGAACAAGAATTTTCAATTCTGTTAAGGACATGGAAGTGAAGATTATCCCACCCGTATTTTACTGTTTATTATAATGGCATTCTTAGGAACCACCAAAAAGAAAAAAAAAATCTTTTAATCCACCCTATTGTAAATTGACTGTTGCACATTTGTTTTTTCTTTTTCTCTTACTTTTATATATTTATTTTTCTAGTTTCAAATCAAAAACAAGAATAAGTCCGATTTTTTTTAACCAACTTTATTTAGAATTTTACAGCAAGACACAGCAAATCACAGTGCAAGACTTGGTCAATGAACATGCATGGCATTACAGCAAGCCCAATCGTCAATAGTATATAACATTGTACAGTCGTATCGATAAACCATAATAGCTACACCATTTCCCCCATATGCGTTCATGCTTCTTAGGGCAGCCAAAAGCCTCAAAGATAGGCTTCTCCTGATGAGCGAACCAGACCACCCCTGCACGCCAACTTCTAACAGTCGGCAGCTTATGTTGTTTCCATGCACGGCCACACCTCGCTTGCCAACCAAGCAAGCCATCCCCAGAAAAACACGTTCACCTCTAGGACCCCCTACCACCTCCATTAACCCTAATAGCGTAGTACAAGGCATTAACTCCAGGGGGATGTATGACGTTACAACGCATACTTTTACAACGCATGCACTTACAACGCAATTTTTACAACGCAACATCCACTACAACGCATTCCATCACATCGCATGACACTACAACGTATTTTTAAAAACTACCTTTACAACGCATTCCATTACATCGCATACTACCTTTACAACGCATACCATTACAACGCATTATATTACATTGCATTTAAGGTAAGTGTTGGATAGTATAGGGGTAAAAATTACTATTCTCACTCCAGGGGGTGCAACAGTAGGGTAAGTGTTGGATAGTATAGGGGTAAAAATTACTATTCTAACTCCAGGGGGTGCAAAAGTAGGGTAAGTGTTGGATAGTATAGGGGTACAAAATACTATTCTAACTCCAGGGGGTGCAACAGTAGGGTAAGTGTTGGATAGTATAGGGGTAAAAATTACTATTCTAACTCCAGGGGGTGCAACAGTAGGGTAAGTGTTGGATAGTGTAGGGGTAAAAATTACTATTCTAACTCCAGGGGGTGCAACAGTAGGGTAAGTGTTGGATAGTATAGGGGTAAAAATTACTATTCTAACTCCAGGGGGTGCAACAGTAGGGTAAGTGTTGGATAGTGTAGGGGTAGAAATTACTATACTAACTCCAGGGGGTGCAACAGTAGGGTAAGTGTTGGATAGTATAGGGGTAAAAATTACTATTCTAACTCCAGGGGTGCAACAGTAGGGTAAGTGTTGGATAGTATAGGGGTAAAAATTACTATTCTAACTCCAGGGGGTGCAACAGTAGGGTAAGTGTTGGATAGTGTAGGGGTAAAATTTACTATTCTAACTCCAGGGGGTGCAACAGTAGGGTAAGTGTTGGATAGTGTAGGGGTAAAATGTACTATTCTAACTCCAGGGGGTGCATACTTACCTTAAATGCAATGTAATATTATGCGATGTAATGGAATGCGTTGTAAAGGTAGTTTTTAAATATGCGTTGTAGTGTCATGCGATGTAATGGAATGCGTTGTAGTGGATGTTGCGTTGTAAAAAATGCGTTGTAAGTGTAGTGCGTTGTAAAAGTTGCGTTGTAAAGGTTGTTCCCCACTCCAGGGTGCAGCCTAGGACAGAGGAAAGTATTTGACCTCCTCCCAAAAGGAAAGGACACTCCCAGGCCAAATGGAAAAAATCTGCTGCTGGAAGCGCACGCACACTGCTTGCAGGGTGAGGTGCATCGCATGCAGGTAGTTAAATTGAATCATATACAGCCGCATTGAAATCGTCAGCTTCATAGACGCAATGCAAACCTCCCTCCAATCATCCTCATCCCAGTCTTGCATCCAGCACGCCCATCTCTGCCGGACCTTCTCAAGGCAGTCAAGGGCATGGATCACTAATGATCACTAATGATCGAAAAATCACAGACGTTGCCCCTTTACCCAGCAGCCCAAGGAAAATGTTCACCTCCAACGGACTGAATTCAGGCACTGAATCTTTCGGGAACTCATGGCGCAATTGGAGGTACTGAAAAAACTGGAAGTTAGACAGAGAGTACTTAGCTTTTAACTCCTGAAATGACTTTATGTCCCCCCACTTATAAACATCTCCCAGGTATGAGATCCCAATTCGACCCCATGGCATAAAACCCTCCAGGGTCGAGAACTGAGCAGGCCATGTTCCCCGCCATAGAGGGTCACTGGAATGAGGCCAATTAGTTTTTTGAAGAGAGGTAATAACACCTTACTTAAATAGCCCACAAACTAAGCATAAGGGCAAACAATCCTAAAATATGAGTCTAAAGTCAAAGCTAGGAGATCTTCTGCTGAACAAAATAAAGGTGGAGTACTTAGTCCATGAGCGGCATGGTGCAGAAAACATGCTGCTTTGATGGGCACATATAGGCTTGCTATTGGTGCACAGCAATTGATCCAAAATATTAGTAAGCTGAATGGCAGATTACCTTGCAGTTCAAATACCTACATCACGTCTCAATACCAGAGAAAAGCCCTACCAAAGATGGCGCTAAATACTAACTACTTCCAACAGAGTGCACAAAAAAACGGAAAGTACAGGGACTCAGCCTTGAGGCAGGCAGTCAAGGCTCAGCTTAGCCCACACCCTACCCCTTCCCACAACAATAGGGAGCATGAAACCCCCCAGATCCCCATAGTTTTACAGCC
Organism: Triturus cristatus; assembly: GCF_964204655.1. NCBI lineage: Eukaryota > Metazoa > Chordata > Amphibia > Caudata > Salamandridae > Triturus > Triturus cristatus. The sequence continues at coordinate 1,284,271,468 of NC_140585.1, forward strand.
CACCTACACAAACAAAACCTTCCTGACCACCCACTCTCCCCTAATATCTATTACCTGATCAGAGCAGGTGGTAAATGTGAGCAGAAAGGTTTCCAGAATAATGAACTACTTCTGGTTTTGACTCAGTAATTCCAGGTCAAGCTCCTGGCACTTCAGCCCAGAGTTAAGGGTGGTGATACCAGCTGATATTGGCAATCCCACTTCTGTAGCTCCCTCTTAACTCCAGGCAACTCGTAATGAGGGCCCAAAAGGGATCACATGGAGACACATCAGCATCAAGAGGTCCTGGAGTGCAAACACAGCAAGTATAACATATCGAGTAAACATACACTAGTTGAACAGTGCACAAAACAGGACCAGGCTGCATGGTCCACTACATTGAAGACCTTAGTGACATCATCTCGCCCACGTTTCTCCTTTCACCTGTGTGTTGATGACAGTCAATAATTATTCATATATAATTATATATAGTGAAAGATGCACTTGTAAAAACACCATCTTCAAAAGCTTCAAATACACACTACTCCTTTCTACACTGGATAAAACACTCTTCATGGTCACTATTGACTTCTTCACCCTCCTGTGATCTACCTTTCCCCTCTCAACCCAACATCAGACAAGCAGACTAATAGAAAATGGCTGGCTCTGTGTACATTCCTTGCGGTAGTATTCAAATGTAACCCTCTACTTCATCTTGCTATCACCCAGCTTAAACCCTTGCTTTTTACTTTACTCTGAAACCTGCCTTCGTCCAAGCACCCTCAAACACCACCTAACCACCATCAGATCCAGACAGTCACATCTATATCAGAATGCTAGGTAGGCCCCTGTACCTGTGGACACCTACCTCCCAGCACAACACTGCCCATCAATTAGAGGGACCACCTCACTCCAGTCAGTGTCTCCAGTTCTGAAATTCTCACCTCCAAATCATTGATTTCAAGTGTGTTAATCTAATTCAATGGAAGCAAAACAAGATAACGGTACCCAGAATGCATCAGGCTATATCACAAACGTCCAGGACTGAATACAGTATCCATAATGACCTGAAGGGAGGTGGCCACCCTAGTCCTTATACATGAAGATGCCCTTCCAATGCACAGACAGCCATTATCATCCTTATCGGCTACCTCACAGGCACCATCTGGACATTTAGGTATAGACTACGATGTTGTGTATTGTTGTCCTTGGTTTACTGTATTCCTCGAATACCGACTTATATTATCTTGTGAGTGTTTTACTTATCAGCTTATGTACTGCTTTTGCAACCCATGTAAATCACGTCTGGATGAAAGACTTCCGAATGAAATAAATGCAAATACAAAAATATAATTTGCATAAAAGCAAACGCTGAATCGGCTCGGAGGACGTTAAGCCAAGCCTAGCTTCCATATCAGGCAGCTCTTTAAAACACACCTCTAGACACCATTATGCAATGAAATCAGAAGCACCTATCAAGCCATATTGCACCAGAAAGCTACATGTACATAACACGTGACTTTAAAGGAGTCAACCATCAAACATTTGCAAATCAGGATGAGCGTTCTCCTTATGTAGGGATTGGAGGGCTATGGAAAGGCTGTTTACTTGTTTAACACAGATATGAAATCAGTGCTTATTTAAACAAAAAATAAGTGTCGGACCCTATGTTTTTAGGTCGAGCTTGAGCGACCTGTTATATCTCTTCTGTGCGGTTTGGCACACCCACCAATTGCCATTGGCTGTTATCTGGCTCATTTACAAATGCTGGCTTGTTATTGGTGCATTTGTTTAAATGTCCCTCCTTTGTGTGCTCAGCTCCCTCACTGGCGATTTCACAAAGTAAACACTTTGTTTGGCCATCACACTGTCCAGTGTGTGATGGCCTCGCCTGTCTCCTCCCATCTTTCTCGTGAAGCAAAACGCACTGGCCCCACCTCCCAGTCTGGGCTTCGCAGCCTAGTTGTGGAATTTGTGTCCTACTGAAGCCTCGTTTTAGGACTTGTGCCCTGAGAACACCGCCATAATTTATGTTTGCAACACTGAAAGCGTGCGCATCCCCAATGGCTACTTGCCCTAATTCCTGCATCGACTAGTATTGTAAAGAGTTCCAGTGACGTCACAGCTTCACGTCTGAATCCTTTCCTGGGTCTCATCAGCACAGGAGAGCGTGCAGTGAGACATGGGAGTCTAGGCAATGTGCACATGTGCTGTTGCTGGGTTGCTTGACAGGGGCTGCGGCGAGTGAGCACAGAAGGCGTGGCATAGCAGGCTCGTGCTAGCCCTGGGTCTGACACCCAGTGCCCTGTCTTCTCCCCCCCAGCTCGCACCACCCACCACCCTCCATCTGTATGGAGGTAGCGCCAGTTCTCGAGCCCGCGTCGCAGGCGCCACTATTAGTAAGTTAGCTGCAGGAGAACGATGGAGTTCTGGAGGCGGTCAGGTGTTTGTATTTGACCGTCACCTGGAACAGACCGACAGCACGGAGCGCGCGCTGGAAGTAGCAGGAGGTAGCGGTTACTGGGACTTCAGAGCTGTTGTGTGTCAGATAACTGGGAATTACGTGGATGGTGGCAGCATCTCTGTGTCACTGGGTTGGCATAATGCACGGCACCCTCTGCAAGGTTAGCTCCCGCGCTTTGAAGGTTTGACAGCTTCCGCCTTAGAACGTGCACCCCTTGAGCCGTTGGTGTGTGACCCCCTACCTGAGAATCCAGTTCCTCTAATGTTACTGTTGTTTCGGTGCAGTTTTATTGTGTTTCCATGCAGACTAGATGCAAATTCAAAGTATTCCTCTTGAGGCGTGGGCAGTGCATCCTTACATGAGTACTGCACTCCAAGTGCATCCCCAGTGTAAATCAAGAGCATACTCCTTTTTCTGCTCATATGCACCTAGAGGGTCTCCACCCAGAGCTTGAGAGCACGCTATGTAACTTACAGCCAGCTCTAGATATTGCTTTAGTGTCTGTATCAAGTGAATATGTACAGGCTAATACTGAGGATACACTCGGCTATTCCACAATTAAGACAAACACCACAAATACCTCACTGGCTCCTCAAACTCGCTTCCCAACACCCTTGGGCAGGGTTTTGAAGATAGCATCATGGAATGTGGCAGGCATAAGGGGTAAATCAGATTGCCCCCAATGGCTCGAGCTCGTCAGCCTTCACAGGATTTGTCTATTTCAGGAAACATGGAGTTTGACCCCCATATTTATACCTGGGTTCATGACTTTCCACAGACCAGCCGTTACATTCATACACGGCCGGCCATTAGGTGGGTTGCTTATCCTAATTAACACCTCACTTAACTGCGATTGCAAGGAAGTGGACACCAACAGCCATGATATCTTCGGGGCAAGGCTAAAGAATGGCAAGGGCAAAACCATCAACATTTTTAATGTGTACGCTAGAAGTACCAGAGGAGGTAGCTCCCCAACGTTGTATGCCCTGGACCAACTATTGGAAGCTAGACAGTATTGTCACTCCTTACTAGTCGGTGGTGATTTTAATGTGACATTTGAACCACTGAATTGGGTAGAGTCCCATTATGTGAGGGAGGAGGACAAAACATGGATGGTATCACCTCTGGAGCTTACCCCCATTAAAAATGGTCAAAAGCAGCATTACAGCTGAATGCCATCACCTTGGAACACAGGCTAAGAGACACAAATGGGAGAACAAGCTCAGACAAAGGAGGAGGGATGACCTTTAGCGGACCGAAAGGGGCAAGCAGGATTGACTACCTTCTTGTAGACCTCGTTCTATGGCCCTTGGTACAGGACATGGTTATTATCCCATCCTGTGACAGTGACCACAATCTCCTTAGCTTGACTGTTGAACACCCATGGGGCGTGAGCGCTAAGGTTGGATTGATTCAATTGAGCACCAAGGAGGTAATCCCTCCACTAATAAACGTCGGCTTAAATGGCCTGCCGTTATGACAGCTGAAACCAAGACTAGGGTGATCACAAACGATCTGGAAAAGCATCTAGAGATCATAGGTGTTGAGCCCGACGACTCCCCCCAACACATTCTCTTGTAGTAGCTCACACAAAGACTTCTTTGACCACCTGCCCAGTTTTCTTCTTGTACACGGCCATAGGACCGGACCTAAACAGGCCAGACAGCTGGGTTCCAACTTATGGTTCAATAGAGAGTGTAGAGCGTCGAGAGGGAAATTGTCCATAGCTATTAGAAATAGGGATGCACCCAGTATTAGAGATGCCAGGAAGGAATATAAACAAGTACAGGCCAAAGCGAAGAGAGGAGATGGGAAGACCTTGAGGAGGCCATTCATCATCCAGATAGCAGGAAATTTTGGACCATCTTGTCGAAGGGCAATTTCGAAAGAACACCCCCTTTGGCCAACAACATCCCAGCCGTAGAGTGGCATAAACGCTTCAGTGACCTTTATTCTCTCATGCGAAAACATTACGGAAACCAGTTGTTCCAGGACATAGGCTACCCGGCGCGTACCCTCTCATTTTCCAGAGAGGAAATTTTATCTTGCCTGGATACAATTGTACCTGCGAAAGCCCCTGGCCCGGATGGTGTTCCAGGTGACCTTTTTCGCATAGACAGGGAAAACTGGGCTACATATTTTATGAAATTGGCCAACGATATAGCCTGTGTGGGGAGGAGCCCTGAGTCATGGAAAGGAGCTGAAGTAGTACCCATTTTCAAGAATGGGAACAGGTCGATGCCCTCCAACTACCGCCCGATCAGCTTGATCGATTGTGTGCAAAAGGTCTTCTGCCATTCCGTCCTGTTCAAATCCAGGACTGGATGGATGAGAATGACATCCTCTCTCCACTCCACGCAGGATTTCGGCGGAATACCGGCACAATGGATCAAGTATTTCGTTTAGTGATGTTACATTGGAAGGTTGTTGTTCTGGGCAAGGGAAGCCTATACCTTGCCTTCATTGATTTAAAAACAGCATTCGACCTCGTGCCCAGGGACTCATTATGGCGGGTGTTTAGGGATAAGGGAATGCCCTTGGAGATCCTGGAAATATTAGTTAGGTTACACAATGGGAATTATGCCCTGGTGAGATGGGGAAATCAGGGACAGCTTACCGAGCCCATTATTATCCAGCGGGGTGTTCGCCAGGGATGCGTACTAGCTCCAACCCTTTTTTCCCTGTACGTCAATCAGGTGTCAGATCTTTTGTGTTCTTTACCAGCTGATGCACCATCTCTGGCGAACCAAAAAATCGCCAAACTGCTATTCGCCGACGATACCCTATTGATCTCCAAAACTCCCATGGGTCTCCAAAAACTTTTAAACCATTTTAAGGCATTCTGTGACGAGAGGTGCTTGGTTATTAACACTTCCAAAACCAAGCTAATGATGTTCAACCCGCACAAATCTTTTAAGGGAAATATACTCCTGGATAATGTCCCACTGGAGAGGGTTAGTTCATTTGATTACTTGGGTATTAGACTATCAGAGGGAATAGCTTGGAAGAGACATTTAGAGAAGGTCTCCTTGAAACTCACTCAGCTCACTGGGGCATTGAGTAGGGAGCATCGCCCCTTGCAATTGTACAATTGCAAGGCTGTGACCAGTGTCCTTTATGGGGCAGAGCTGTGGGTACAGCATCCTCTAATGAGCTTGCAGCTGTGGAAAACAAGTTCCTTAGGAACCTGATATCCCTTCCTCTAAGCAATCCTCTTCTCCCTCTTAAGCTTGATCTGGGTATTAAGTCCATCAACGATCTTGCGAGGCTTCGCCCACTGTTGTTTTGGCATAGATTGGCCTCCACCCTTGATTTGGCACACTATGCAGCTGCTTTTTGCGAGGTCTCAAATTTGGACACCGCAAATAAAATTTCCTGGATTAAACAAGTAAATGCTTTACGGTCTAACAATGGCTTGTCAACCCAGGCCATCAGCCAACCACCTTCATACCCAAGAAGTCAAGTTAAACTTTTGTATTGGGCTTGGGCCGATGAGAACAACTTTCGGAAAAACCATCTTGGCAGCCTAACATATGCTTTCATCGATCTGAAACCTAATTGTCATCTAGAAAGCTACTTTGATATTATTAAGGTTCCAGCTGACAGGAAGTTGTACACACAGTTTAGACACGGCAGCTTACCAATTAATGATTTTACTAGCTCCTGGCAGAATAACAAATCTCATCCTAAGGGCTGCCCTTCTTGTCCATGTCCACTTGAATCCATTGGCCATGTACGTTTTGCCTGCAAAGCATATGCAAAGCCAAGAAGCAAATGGCTAGCTCCTGTGTGTAGACAGTTAGGGACCCGAAGCTCTAAAGACGCCCTACGGATATTAAAATCAGATGCCAGACCTCTTTTCGCCTGTGCCACTGTGACATTTTTATGCCAATTTTGGGCAATTAAAAGGAAGGCACAACCAACAAGGCTAACTGGCATGTATACATAAAATAGGTTGTGCTGACTAATCAAGATTTTCCTGACCAAGTAATGCTATTATTTTTTTTTTTTTAATTCTTAAAAATGTTTTACGGTTCTATTTTATGTATTATATTCAGGTTTTTGTGATTAGTCTTGGCACCTTGCCTTTTTGATTAAGGGTTTAATGTGCGGGGTATTAACCTGAAAATTGAGTTGTATAAATATTAATGATGCACTTGCACTTTTGCCACATAATTATGTTAGTGAGACCCAAGTCATGAACTCTGTGGATATTGCTTTATTCATATGATGCTAATATCTGTTTAATGTCAACATGAATGCTTTTACTTCTTATTTGCACATAGTTCTCCGAAACGCTCTTTTAATTCCAAATGACATTCATGATCTGTACAGTCGTTTCTTTTATGGTTTGTTAAACCGAAAAAAAGACATTTTGATTGAGTACTGCACCTCCAAAGTTCCTGTAGCAACTTTCTGCACACCGTGGCCATTGTATTGCTGCATAAAGGGACCTTCCAGCAAAATGCTCTCTTACAGACACCCGGCACAAGTCTCTAGGGGCTGCCCGGACCTATGTAAATTTCTATGTGTATACAGCCTTCCATTGCACCTCTTGGCCTTGTGGCCTCTTCCAACTCTAGTGCCAACAACTCCTTGAAGTGCTATATAAATGTAATTACAATCCAATCCACAGCAATGTATCATTTTCAGGAAGTGGTGTGGGTTTGTTATACCTCTTCATCTGTTTCCCAATAACTGAGAAAGGTTGGCATCAACGAAAACCTTAGAAATGCAACGCCATATACTATCCTGGCACTCACCTATTCTCCTGAGGTCGGGCCCTGTCCGTGCTGTGCATCAGGGGGTGCGGGGAGGAAGGTACCTTCATGCACATATTGTGGGAATGTCCTGAGGTTTCCATATTCTGGCAGAAAGTTACGGAAGTCATGTCGGAGGTTGTGGGAGAGCCTGTTCCATTAGATCCAAAATGGCTTTTACTAATGATTAGAGGCGATGCAGACTGGTCCAGATATGTGGGTATATGGCTGGGCTTGTCGGCGGGGGTGGCAAAGTGCAATATCGCCAGAAACTGGGGGGCGCCGACATCCCCGCAGGTGGAGGAATGGAAATGTGATCTTGATTCGTGCCAGAGGGCTGAGGAAACAGTGTACAAGAGGAGGGGGTGTGTTAAGAAATGGGAGAGGGTGTGGATGCCGTGGATGAGGTCCAGACGGCTGTGGGGGGGCAGAATAGCAGCACATTGGGGGTAACAAGTGTGCCTGCTCTTTTCAAGAATATGTTGACACTGATTTTCTGTATATGGCAACCAATGTACTCATGACTTTGTCTTTGTATGGTATAGTTTCTCGAGCTGTTAATAAAAAGATACCCCAAATTTTTTTTTTAATGCAGTGACAGTTATGCTTTACATGGCCAGAAAGAAGGCATGTGGGATCTCCTCTCCCCTAGGGTGTGCAATAATCATCAGCCAGAGCGTTCATCAGCGCGCGATCAAAGGAACATTTTTAGGTGAAAAATAAACACCATTGTTCAGATTATAGCATCGTAGCCTTTTTCTGGTCACGCCTCCTCTAGTGGCCTGCTACTAAAAGTGCTGAATTGTACTTTATTTTTGTTTGCGTTTCCTAACCTCTCGCAATTAACTTCCAATTAATGTCCCACCTTGAAACAACGCGAGCATGTGACTCTGTTAATTTATGTATTTGCATACACAGCAGCGATTCCCTGTCAGTTGGATGGCTGCTTAGCTGCTTCCAAGTGTGCTCTGTATGCCACTGGTACCACAAGCTGAGGCTGAAGCCAGCAGATAACCTGTGCTTCTGAGTTGTACTGAGAATTATGCAGTCATATGGATACTGCAGTTGGTGAGTGAGTTCACTTATCTCCTTAATGAGTCCCCTTCACCTCCGAACCATCAGCTGTCATGCGTCTCTGAAATGTGCTCAAGCCTATGGTACGATCGGAGCTGCTTCTCCCATACTCATAGTTCCCTGGCAGGCAAGACATTACATGTACATGCCTACATATTGCTTCTTCTCCAACCAAAGACATCCATTTTTAACTGACAATAGTTCATGCTATATGCAACACGCTCATACAGCGCTGGCCTTTTGACAATACGTGGCATTCTGAGACTTGTAGTATTGCTTTTAATATTGTTGTACACAGTATAAAAACCATAACATGCAAAATTTTGGTTGGTTGAGCCGTAGCTCATTGAAGATGTGGTGTGTGATGTGGATTAACTTGACAAATATGGTACCATGCCTTCAAATCTGTGTGAAGGTGTAGTAAAATGATTAAACAGCTAGGCGCAGTACTTGTCGAGTGGTTTGACTCATGAATTCCCTCCCTGTTGATTTAAATAATAGTTTGGGGCAGCAGGGTGAGTAAGATTTGCTACTAGGTCTTGCACTTAGCGAAAAGCTGGTTGCTGCTGTGGTGTGCTGCTTTTCACAAGTTATTGCTGATTATCCCCACAGTTCCACACCACACAATTCAACTCCACACATTTCCAATCCACACCACATAATTTGACACCATACCACATAATTCAACTCAACAACACAATTACACAACACTCCACATACATCCAATCCACACCACAAAATTCAGCAGCACACCACACCACATAATTAAACTCCACTACATACCACTCCAAAAGACAAGATACCATTACATATAATTACACTATATAACACACAATCCCACTCCACATAATTCCAGTACACTCAATACCACATAATTACTATCCACATGTTTTCACTGCACACCATGCCACATAATTCCACTACACAAATCCACTCCACACCATTTAATACCCCAACTAACTAGTACAATCCAAATAATAACACTACACACCCTATACATACACTCAATAACACACAGGTAAAAAACAATGTCATTTACAACGCCAACACCTGCAACTCAAACAAATGGGAAATCTATTGCATTTCCAAAGCTTGTTTAATAGGGTCATTCAGTTGCACATCATGTCTTCTTGGTTATATATAAGATAACAAAAATGCTTATAACACTTTTTTAGTATAACTTTTCAACATGCTGTATAGCAGCCTCACTCCCTTACAACATAGCTTAAAGAGATTGGCAAAACCAATATCTCTGGCTAAACGCGTATTCGGTCCCAAAGGCAAGAACTATTGGCTTTGCCAATGCTTGTTCTTAGAAGCAGTTGGCTCTAGGAGATGGCTGGGCTGGCGACTACCAAACTGCCTAATTTTGATTCCGCTTCATAGTCTTTTTTTGCACTACCCCATACTGCTTTTTATCTCACTCCTGCAGGTCCTATTTCTTCAATGCTTTCGCCTTTTCGCACTGTTTTTCTTTTTCTTTCTCCTTTTTCTGCCTTTCTCTCTCTCACACTAAGGTAAAAGTCTAGTGAAGAAAAATAAGGCCTGCTCCCCAAAATGAGTAGGCCCGGGTGAAATTTTGTTTATGCTGGTGAAATTTTACTTAATTCCCAAAGTTTGCGTTACACTCGAAATTACATCATTAGGTCACATTGCGTAGCTGAGATTTTGTTCAGGTAAAAATCCTTTTGCTGGAATTTGGGAATAACGCAAACAGATCGTTGAGTGGCTGTTATTCGTCATGCCCAGTTTTGTGCTCATTTTTAGAGTGAACTGAATATTGCAAAATGCCAGACCAGCATTTTATGCAATAATGTGGAATCTTGCCTAATTTTTTGCCTTTTCGTGTAATTTCCACAAAGAAAATTCGCCCAGGTCTAAAATAGAGTCCTCTTGCCCACCACCTGCAATGCTAGCACAAAGTAAGCGAAGCGAAGTGATGGCACTGCAATCCCTCCATGCTTGGTGAGCAGGTCCAGGACAGTGCTGAGGAATCTGACTTCTGTACCATCACTTCTAGCAATTGCTGTCTCGGAAAGAGTCCTATTGAGAGTGAGTGGAGATGTCAGCGGTCAGCTGGTACGAAATATAAAGACGGAACAATGTAAATCATCGTTTATTGCAATTTTATATTGCAGTTTGCCTTTGGCAGGACAGTATTTTCAGAGGGGTATTTGAAGTGCATATATTTACAAGTCAGGGTGCACTCAACGGGTGGGCCCTCTTGTCACTTAACTGCCTTATTGTAGCGGTGTGTCGAAGCATACTTGCAACGGCTGTGTGCCATGTGGTGGCGGGTGTTATATTGCTCATTGCAATAGTTATTGCTGTTGTGTTTGGGCTATTAATGGCACTGGCTCAGAACTGAGAGTCTGGTCGAGCTGTGAGCGCCGTGATGACCGTGCGCTGCGTGGCATAGGCCACAATTATGGAGACACACCCAGCGTGATGTTTCGTAGTGCTCTTTTGTCTCGGCTCTGACACCGGACGCACGCGCACAACCATTTATTAACTACGGCCCGCGATATGCGGGTCAAACCATTATTAGGGTCGTAGGCGGGGAGACTTCTCTGCTCACCCCGCGTATGCGCAACATTATGATCAAGCTCTCAAACACAAATATTGCGACCAGCGATATAACATTCCTCCCCAAAATTAAAGTCCAACAAATACAACCAAAATGTACTTCATAGAAAAACAGTCCTACCATCCAAATGGACACTGGAAAAATGGCAGACCACTGTGTCCCATCAGGTGATCTTTCAACAGTGATAGTCTCTTAGTATACTTTATGGTTCAGGGTTTGTTCTCAGTCTATATTGAGTACGATTCTCTCGACCTTCACTGTTTTCTTCAGTGGTCACCAGAGACTCTGATGACCCCTGCCTGGCTTCTGGGGATCGTGTAGACAACTCTACACCCTCCGCTCCCAGCATCTCCGGATCACCTTCCGACCAGTCTCCCAGACTCGGTCCCGAGAATGTTCGCCCCGAGGATCACTCTCCCTGCGAGGACACCCGTGATACTTCTTATAAGCTGACGCATTTCTGGTGAGTAGTTCCGAACCTCTCTTGACTGTGACTTGCGTGCCACCAATCTTAACAATGCACCATGGATCCTTCTCGGACCCGAGCCGGAATTTGCTGCCAGGGTGTCGGTCTTGGACAAGCACTAGGTTTCCTTCTTTAAGTTAAGAGGTTTCAGCTCAGCGCCGCTTACTGGCTTGATCGTTAGCCCTTTTCCTCCTACAATCCACAGCTCTCTCATTCACTTCCTCGGGGGTGATGATGAATGGAATAACTCACTACTCGCCCCATAGATAGATGTCCTGGAGCACGACCCGTGGTGGTATGGGGAGTCTGCCGGTAATCCCTAAGGAAGGAATATATGGACTTTTCCACAGAATCACCATTGGCTACTGCTATGCGGATGACCTTGTTCAAAGTTCTCATGAAGCGCTCGGCTTCTCCATTTGCTTGAGGCCATTTTGGGGTTATCTTTTTTTGTTTTAACTCTTTTTATTAAGGAATAGAAGGAACTGCAGCGTAGTAAACAGCTAGGCGCCTACAACCCAGTGATGGGCCTGCTACATGAATTGGTTAGCATTCACTATATGTGATAAAGGCAATATTTGACATCACACTTATGTTGGGTAACACAGCAAGTCGCCTACAACCCACATTGGGTCGGCCGCGTGCAGAGACTACTGTATTAACAAAACGCTGTGATGGAACTTCTTCACACTGGAAAGTAAATCAACTCCAATAGAAATAGGGAAACAAAGAAAAAGGGAACTAGGAAAGGAGGGGGGGGGGGGGGAGAAAGTCCCCAAATAATCAAGTGAGGGAGAAAAGAGAGAATGAGGTGAGAGCAAAGGAGAGAAGGAGGGAGAGAGGGCTGGCGGGGGATGGGTGGGAGAGCGGCTGGCATCACCAAAGCTATGGACTGCAAAAGCACGAACGCTATAATGTTGAGGGTCACCAGCAAGCTCTGAGAGCATGCAGACCAGAGACAGCGGCAGTCACAGCAAGGCATGGTTTAAGAGCCTGCATTTGTAGGGGAAATTGCATCATCAAAGAGGCGGAGGGCCCTCAACCTCGGGGATTTGAGTCTAGCATATTCCAGTCGTCCTAAGTGATCCACCAGTGGACTCCACAATTTGCCAAACTTGGCATCTTGGTTTTGTAGTCGCGCTGCAAGGAGCTCTATCGCCACCGTGTTCCACAGGCGGGTGAACCATACGTTAATCGGAGGTGCCTCTGCTTTTTTCCAGTAAAGAGCAATGGTTTGTTTCGCAGTCCCCAGCATATGCAGGCTGAGGTGCCGGTCACGTCGGGTCGTGACTCGCATGTTCACCAGCCGGAGGCCCAGGACTATTGTAAGTTGTCAAGAATCAGTACCAGGTCCAAACACTCCTCAGGATTCGGGCGACGCTATATGGGGTCCACCTCTCAACGTCACCAACTTCCTGCACTAACGGCACGGAAGACTGGAGCAATCGAGCGAGGGAAGGGAAGGATGGGAACAGCGGGGAGTAGAACCTGTAAAGAAATTTAACATACAAAACAAAACATAACACAATGCAAGTCAAATACCTACTCTCAGTACATCTCACTATTTTGTATATGTGATGAAAAAGCTTCTTAATTCCCTCAAAACACTCATGCCATCACTTTTGTCGTAACCATACACAACTTTCATCAGCTAACAAAACAATAGAAAACCCCTTAAATCTGGGTTACATCTTAGTATCCTTATTTCATGAAAAGAGGATTCGCTGTCTCCTTTTCTGCTAAGGATTTAGGAAATGTATTTCACGTACTCCGAGGAACTTAACAGAACTATAAGTTTGTGCCAATACTCAGAAATCAGTACTGCGAGAGCCGAGCCCTCCTTCTGGGATTCTTTGTTGGGTTAGGTTTTATAGTCTCTGAATTGTTATAGTACCAAGTCTGCTGGATGTGCACTCCAGCGCCAGCTCCGAAATGAAGAATTAGTGACACCCCACCTATCTATGTATCCGAAATCTTTTCTAATCTACTTAGTCGCCCTCGCATTAATGCCAAAACACTGTTAGACATAGGTCTTACTTCAGACCAAATACGGGATGATTCTAAGCCCCGAATATACTGCACATGGCCAGCCGGCCATGACTGTTACAATGCACAAATGCTCGTTCCGGTATGTCCACGACACACCCCCCACATTGGATACTTGCTGTTTGCCGGTAGTGTCTCCGCCGGGGTATTGTGTATTCCGGAACCCTTCAGCGTGTAGTGCGGACTGCGCCGCGGCTCCGGTGATGGCAAACCAGCCCCCGGTCGCACTGCCGGGAAACTCAGGATACAGAAACTGGACTCCGATTCACCGATTCAGAATGCCGACGCTCTCGACAAAACAGGTGCAGCAAACCCGCGTCCTACTCCAACACCGCGGGAAAGAGTTGTACGGGACGCCGCCCGTCTGTTCTATGACATCTTTAATTACGCACAACGTCGCTTGGACGTTCCGGGCGTTTAATGCCCGTGGCTCCTCCCCCGCTACACAGGGGATTCTGGGAACCGTAGTCTCGGCAGGCGCCTTACCTCCAGATCCTGACATAAGTGGGTCTTCTGGGAGTGGATAGTCAAATACCTGTCTGATATGGCTGAGAACTTCCTTCCAGAAGACGGTCAAGAGCGGACAGGCCCACCAAACATGAAGAAAGTGCCCTGTGGCCCCAGTGCAGCGCCAGCATAGGGACGAGGTAGTAGAGAACATTGTGTGCAATCTGTGAGGGGTGTAGTACCAGTGCGTCATGACCTTGTATGCTGACTCCTGTTGGGGGATACTACGGAACACCTTGGGGATGTCCCGCCATAGATGTATCCATTGGGCAGGTGTGATATCAGTAGCAGAGGCTGTTTGCCACCTCTGCTGATAAGAGTGAGGGGCGGTTCGCTGTGAATGCTGGAGAACGTGGTATGTGCGAGATATTAATCCCCTAGTGTTGTCAAATGACCGCACCAACTGTTCGAACGGAGTGAGGGCCCGAGTAGCCACTTGTGTCAGCGAGGATGCCTGTACCCAATGTCGGAGTTGGACATACTGAAACCGTGCCCCCTCGTCCAGCTGGTATTCCTGTTTACATTGTTTAAAAGTTTTAAGAGAGCCCCCTATAAATAGGTCCCGAATTGTCCTACAGCCCCCTTCCGTCCAGTCCGCGAAGTAGGACAGATGAAGAGCCAGCAGAAAGTGAGTGTTACGAGCAATGGGAGTATAAGGGGACGGAAAAGACGTGAGACCTTTGCGCACTGCTACTTTATCCCATATCTCAAGAACAGTCTTGGTGGGAACTGCAAGATAAGCACTACGAGAGCGTGCCTCCCGTGGAAGCCATGCTAAGTCCCAGATGGGGCGACAAGTCACTGCCCGGTCCATATGGAACCAGACCTTCTCGCCTTCCCATGCCATCCATTCAGAAATTAAATGAAGGTGAGACGCCCAATAATACTCGAGCAGGTTGGGGCACGCCAGTCCTCCTCTGTCTCACGGAAGCATAAGGATTTTGTTGGAGAAGCGCTGCTTTTTCCCTCTCCATACGATCCCATTGAGCTTTCGCTGGAGGGTTCGGATTTGGTGCTCCGGAATGGGCGTGGGTAGCGTCTGAAAAAGGTAAAGTATCTTTGGGAGGATCGACATTTTGATCGTATTTAATCGCCCCAACCAGAAGAGTGATAGAGGCTTCCATGCCCTTAAGTCAGCTATAACCGCAGTCTTGCACTCTTGCCAATTTGCTTGGGTCCATGTGCCGAGAGAGGAGGTCAAGTTAAGTCCCAGATATCGAATGGAGCGAGCTGCCCACTGATAGGGAACAAGGGATTGTAGCACAGAGACCTCGTCCGCGGGGATCGTAGGGTTTAAGGCCCATGATTTTGTGTGGTTAATCTTAAGCCCCGAAACCTGTTCGTACATTTGGAGCAATTTATGCAAGGCAGGTAAGGAAGCCCGCAGATTAGATAAAGTGAGAAGGAGGTCATCTGCAAACAGAGCTATTTTATGGTCCAGGCCCCCGAGCCTGATACCATGAATGTCCGGGTCTCGCCTGATCAGGATGGCCAGGGTTTCAACCACAAGGGCGAAGAGGAGAGGGGATAGTGGACACCCTTGCCTGGTTCCCATGTAGATGGAAATGGGCTGTGTGAGCTGACCGTTGACTCGGACCCTAGCAAGCGGGGAGATGTAAGGAGTTATGATTCTGGCGATCATTTGTGGACCCAGTCCTATTTTCTGCAAGACAGCTCGGAGAAATGACCAGTCGACTCGGCTTGGGGATTAGGGTAATTTCTGCCATTGCCATATCTATGGAAGGACCCAACTCATCCGAGAAAGAGTTGCAAAGGCGGAGAATGTAAGACTGTAATTGCGGTAGAAAGGCACGGTCAAAAGAGACCGGCAGGCCATCTGGGCCCGGAGTTTTGCCCAGAGGAAGATTTTTTAAAGCTCCAGTAAGTTCCGCCAGGGTGATAGGTTCCTCCATTAATTGGGAGTAGTACTCGCTAATTGGGGCCCATTCACTGGCCTCCAGGGCTGCCAGGATCTGGTCCGAGTCAGACGACTCTCTGGCATACAGGGACGAATAATAGTTCCTGAACGCCATAAGTTTAGCCGCCTCAGTGGTGGCCCAGGTGCCATCGTCCAGTTTAATTTTGGCAATGTGGACCTTAGCTGCTCGCGTTTGAAGACGGCGCACCAGCACTGTGCCCACCTTGTCTCCCCCCTCATAAAACCGCTGCTTCAAAGTTAAGAAAGCGTGCTCGGCCTTGTTAGTTCGTTGTGCCCGGAGCTGGCCGCGGAGCGTGGCTAAGCGCCTCTTGTGCATTGCCAAGGGACGTTCTTGGTCCAGCCTCTCCAGCGTCTTAATGTCGTGGGAGAGTTTGTCCTCGAACAGGCATGCCTCCCTTGCCCGAGCTATAGCTATAGTGGTAAGAGTGCCACGAATCGTGGCTTTAAACGCGTCCCAGACCACTGGGGTCTCCGGGAGGTTGTTGATCTCAAAATCAAAATAGGATATGATGGCGTCCCGAATTTCTTTCGCGTCAATGGGTTCTCTGAGAACATGAAGGGGATACCGCCGTCGTGAAGGCTGTTTGGGAGGGGAGAAGCTATCATGGATAAAAAGTTCCACATGGGCGTGATCAGAAATTGAGATATCAGACATAGATGCTGATAGTGTGTCGTTAACTAGGGAGTGTGAGACAAAAAGGTGATCAATACGTGAGTAGGAGCGGTGGACATGAGAATAGTAGGAGTAATCGCGTGTGTCCGGCGAGTGATATTGCCAGATATCTACCAGGCCTAGTGCAGTTTGTTTCTTTAAGGCAGCTGACATGGCCCCGCCCCATGAAAAGCGCCCTCACTACGGTCCAGCTTCGCTTCCCATACTAAATTAAAGTCACCCCCTAAGATAAGACCGGGGTCGTCATGTGTTATGTGTTCTCGCAACAGCCCCCGCAGAAATGGGTCCTGGGCCTGGTTTGGTGCATAAGTGTTGCATAACGTGAGGACACGATGTCCGATCTTGACCGTCGCTTTGAGGAATCTACCATCTTTACTACAAATTGTTGTGGAGTCTCCCTGGTGGATACCAGCCCGACAAAGGATTGCCACTCTTGCTGTCTTGGTTGAGGCCGAGACCCAGAATTGAAGAGGGTATCGGGGGTGGGTCATACCGGAGGTGTCTTCGCGCAAAAGGTGGGTTTCTTGCAGGAAGATAATGTCTGGGTTTTGCAATAAGAGATAGTGCCAAATTTGGCGGCACTTATTGGGGGCATTAAGCCCCTTTACATTAAGGGAGAGAAGCTTCATGCAAGGTACTGAGGTCATGATGTCAGCATGTCAGGGGTGAACGCTAGCACAGGCTGTGAGGTGAGGGCTGGAGACCGGGCGGTCTGGCTTCCCCCCGGTGGTGCGGCGAGGAATACCAAGGCGAAAGCAATCGCCGCAGAGCGTTGGGAGATTGCAGGACGCCCCGCCCATCGAGAGTCCCGAGAGTCATCGGGTCTGCCCCCCTGCCCAGGAAAGGGGTAAGATAGGAAAGAGAGGAAGAGGAGAAAAGAAAGATGTAAAAAAGCATAAATGTAACCACGGCCAACATGGCCAACTAAGTCTATTCCAGACCGGGTAGTGGCCAGGCACGTGGCACGGGCCATCCCGGTGAAGTCACTCACCAAGAAATAGAAGTGGAGGTAGATCATACTGAGACTCCATCGCCATCAGGAGCAGAACCCGGCCTTGCCGCCGGGGCATGATGCAGGCACAAAAAAGGTTGCATCCAGAGAACATCTCCGGGGAGAAGACGCTGATCCTAATTCCGTGGAAGACTCATTCCAAGGAATAGAAGCAGACCATCTGTATCACTGTGAGAGTGTATTGTATAATCATTTAGGAGGTGACTGAGAGCTTGTAGGCGAATGTCCACCTTCTAAGGAGCGAATGTGTTGTGTGATGTCTTGCTTCTCTTGCGATGATGTGTAGATGCCGCGCTGCGAAGGGCGCCCGGAGCGAGGTACTGTAGACCACAGGGGTTTTATCGGTTCACGGGCCTTGTGGACGGAGCCCGAGGGGCTCGACGGTGGAGAATCTGGGATCTGGAGCAGTTGAGCAGCTTCGCGGAAGGACCGCAGCACCCGGCGCTGGGCTTCCCACTGAAAAATAAGTGCAAACGGGTGGCTCCATTGGTAGCGGATACTCAGTTCTCCGTTATCCGTTATAGGCCGTAAGGCTCTGCGGCGACGGAGCGTCGCGGGCGCAAGATCTTGAAACAGCTGAATGGGGGTGCCCTTAAAGGAGAGGTTTGGCTAATCACGGGCTGCTTTGAGGATAGCTTCCTTCTCCGTATAAAAGTGGACCCGTGTCAGAATGTCTGGTATGAGGCCTGATTTTCCAGAAGGGCCCGACACTCGGTGCGCCCGCTCTATTGCTGGCGCGATGCATCCTTATCCCCCCTAATGTCCTGGAGCAGTTCGGCCACAAAGGTCATGATGTCTGCACCTTCTGCACCAATAGGGATCCCTCTCAAGCGCAGGTTGTTGTGACGCCCCCTATTTTCCAAGTCCCCCTGTTTGACCTGCAGCTCAATATGTTGCTCCTCTAAGGTGGCCAGGTGCTGCCAGAGATGTTCTTGATCCTCCGATCGGGCGTCAAGTGTCTTTTCAAGATCATCCACTCGCCCCCCAAGTTCCACGACGTCCCTTCGGAGCTCCTTGACACAAGACTGGACCTCTGTTCTAAGGGATCCAATTTCAGATTTGAGTTTGTGCATGAAAGTGGCCATAAAAGATTGTGTAACAGGCTCGGAGGATGACCCAGCCGCTGTTGCCATATTTGCTGCTGTGGTGAAACCAGGCTTATTCCACAGAGCCGTATCCGGGTTATCTTTTGGGGCTGCAGAGGGTTCTTTCCCGGTCCGCGAGCGGGTCATGGCTCCAGGCTAACAGGCCTGTTCAACAGGTGCCACACTTACAAGGGCACTGTATAGCCCAGCCGAAGTGAGTAGGTCCCGCTACCCAGACAGGGTGCCAGTGGGGTGTAATCCAACTCAGGTTGTGTGGTGTAGTAACCACCCACAAATCTCCCCAAAGGTGCGCCGGGGCTAGTAGGAAGACGTGGCTTAATGGCCAGTTGGGGCACCGAGAGGACCCAATGTCACCGACATCCTGTAACGTCCTCAGAATAAAGCCCTATTCCAGGAAGAGAGCGGCACCGGTAGGTGACAGGAACTTCTTCAAAGGCACTGTCAGGCGATCATATGCACCACGCATTCACCAAAGCCTATCTAGCGAGTACACTCCAATTAAGCAGGAAGATGAAGTAGAGGCCCTAGCTTTACTACCCGGCTCCGATAGGCCAAACACACCGCGCAGGCAGAGCGGACCGCTCGCAGGCGCCAGGGCTCCGATGGACACGCGATGTAGGGGGCCCCTCTGGAAAGCGCAAGCTGCATCCACTCTTCCGGGGTCTCCAAGTGGTCCCAAACGGGCAGTGTCTCGGGCCCAGCCCAGCCCCCACCAACTGCACCCCCACACTCCGTAGCGGGAGGCCCAGAGCCTTCTGCAGTGACAAATGGGGGCACAAATGTCTAGACCAGCACCCCAGCCGACGTGTATGTCAGGGAAATCAGAGGTCCAACCGCACTCACAGCTATGTCCCCGGCAGAGGATTAGAGGCTCTGGAGGTTCGGGGTCATGTGGGCACCTGGACCTACTCCGCTTTGTGACAGGGGGATACCGGGATATCAGCGATAGCAGGTGGGCTGGTATCGATCAGCGAAGGACAGGCACTAGCTTCTCAAACACCGTGGTGTATCAAATGAGGGCACCCGGGGACTGCAGGACGCCACCGCTCAGAGCCAGCCAGCACTAATTCAGGGTCAGATTCAGGGCCAGAGCCAGGGGCAATAGCTGTATGAGAGAGCGCCCCTCGGTACGGCCCCCTCCCAGCAACAGCGCCGGCACACCCCAAGCTCAGTACCCTCGCAATTTGGGTGGCCACCCCGGCGCTGGCAGTCTTCAGGCAGGGGCCTCTGAATAGGGTCAGGATTCCTCCCGGGCGCCTCAAGCAGAAAAAAGCACAAAATGGCAGCCACTGCCTCCGCAGCTTGAGGTCCACTGGTTCCCCGCCGATCAGAGCAGCGCAGTAGGGGCACAGATAACAAGTATCACACCCCAGCCGAGGTGCATGCCAGGGGAGTTGGGGGTCCAATCGAACCCACTGCTATGCCCCCTGGGGATCAAGGGCTCTGAGAAGTCAGATTCATGTGCGCGCCTGGGCTCCACAGCAGAATGACACCTAGCAGCGAAGAACCTCCACCCAATCACCTAGCTGCTGAGGGACATCAGGTAGGAGAACCCGGGAGCCATGGTGCGCCACCACTCAGAACCAGGCCGCAGTCCGCCAGAGTCCGAGTCCCAGACAGCAGTGGCGGGAAAAAGCGCCCCCTGGCACGGCGTTTCCCCAGCAGCAGCATTTGCGCACCCCCAGCCCGTTACCTTCAGGGGTCAAACTGTGGGTCGGGTGGTGCAGGGCGCCGCCCCAGCATTGAAAGGCCGCAGTCAGGGTCCGCTGGACAAGGCCAAAGTTTGCCCTGAGCACCTCGGGCAGATGGCGGTCACGGTCTTCCCCGCCTCCGCGGCCCGGGGCTCCACCGACACCCAGCTGGTCTCAGTAGGGCAGTAGGGGTGCCGCACCACTTCACAGCTCCCCAGTGCTCCTGCGTTTCCTCCTCCGCTGCCCCCGGCCCAGGAAAGCGGGGCTCAGCAACGGAGCACGCCAGGTCCGGGCACACAAAATAGTGGGCACGCCCTCTCGGACCAGGACCCCGTCTCCGTCACAGCGGTCACCTCTGTCCCTTGCTCTCCAGAGGTCCCGGCCTCCCAGCAGATGTCCAGGTACTTCTGCTCTCAGGACATCCTCAAACAAAGTGTCCCCGGGGCCGCTGTGCCGTTGATAATTGCTGGTGAAACCGGCAGCGGCCTGGAGCTCCGATCGTGTGAGTCTCACTCCATCTGCAGCGAGACCACGCCCCCCGGGGTTATCTTTTTGTGCACAATTCCTAGAGACATCAGGTACGATGCAAATTCTTGCTCCTGAAATGGTGGACCATTGTCTGTCTTAAGTTCTTTGATAAGACCATGTGTGGCCATCACTTTTTCCAGTTTTGGAATTACTTCTCCCACACTCTAGGAGGACAGTACTTCTACTTCCGGATACTTCGAGTAATCATCGATGATCACCATAGAATGTCTCCCGTCTGGGAGGCTCCCAAAGTCCATACTTGCGCTCAGCCATGGACCTTCAGGTCTCCTTTCTGTTACAATAGGTGCTGGGGGATTCCGTTTGCCTGTCGCGTGGCACCACGGACAAGATCTCACCACCTTTTCCACTTTATCATCCATAAGAGGGAACCAGACTTTCGTTCTGAGTTGGCCTTTAATTTCACCAATCCCTGGTGTCCTGCATGGGCCAAACCAACCACTCGATCCACTAGCATTGACGGGATCACCAACCTGTGACCTCGGAGCAGGCATCCATTTGGATCTGCGCTTAGTTCATGCCTCACTTGGTACAGTCTCTCAATTACCTTCCTTGCCGCAGGAGTGAATGTTAACCCATGACTTCTCAGGGAATGCCATTTGTTAGTTTTCACGGCCTCTAACGCTTTTTGTAAGCACTCATCCTGTTCCGGTTGCTCGGCACAGCTCTCCCAGCAAGATGGGCAATGGGCACGATCTGTCTGCTACGTACCGAACCTATCCTTCAGTCTCCTCTGCATCCTCCATTTCCTTGAGTGTAGCTTCTCTGGGATGACGAGACAAATAGTCTGCTGGGTTGCTTGTGCCAGGGTGATATTCAATTTTGCAACTGTATTCCTGTAACTGTAACATCCATTTCTCTATGCGAGGTGGAGGTTTGGATGCCGTTTCGGCGAACAGAGGAACCAGGGGTTTGTGGTCAGTGGTGACCAGGAACGGTTTTCCATATACATACAAGTGGAAATGCCAGCACCCCCAATGCACTGCGATTGCTTCTTTTCAATTTGGGAGTACCTTGATCAGTAGCAGTCAATGACCTGCTTGCGAATGCCACGGGAGCCCATTCATCTTCCTCCGTTGGCCTTTATAAGAGAACAGCACCCAGACCCTTTGGTCCGGCATCAACTGCAACTTGTGTCTGCTGCCTGAGATCAAAGTATCTCAGCGTGGTGTTGCTGGACAGTGCATCTTTGGTCCCTTGGAAGGCTGTCTCTTGTTCCGGGGCCCCATACCCATGGAACAGATGCTTTGGTCAACTCTCTCAATGGTGTGGTCAACGAGGATAAGTCCTTGGTAAATCTACCACAGTAGTTGACCATCCCCAAGAAGCTGCACATCTCAGTTACATTGGTGGGAGCTGGGGCCTCCTTGATGTCTCTTACTTTTTCGGGGTGAGGAGCCACTCCTTCGGCCGAGAATATGTAACCAAAAAAACTGCAGTCTCTGTTGAAGGAACTCACATTTATCTCTGTGTAGTGTGAGTCCAGAGTCTTGTATCCTCTGTAGCACCTGTCCCAGCCGGCTGTTGTGCTCCTGTACAGACTTTACGTAGACCAGAATGTCGTCACTGACGTCAACTATTCCTGGGAGGTCAACCAGCAGTTCTTTGATGGTAATTTGAAATACCTCCGCTGCACTCGATATTCCAAAGCGTAACCTCTTGTAGCGTCTCAATCTGACATGCTTGGAAAATGTTATGATGTATCGGGACTGTTCGTCTTGGACAAGTTGATGATTTCCGGCCAGAAGGTCAAGTTTTGAGAACCAGCAGGCTCCACTTAGTTCCCTATCAGGTCATCGATGGTCGGAGTCAAATGCCTTTACCTTTTGATTGCAGTATTGGGGATTCGCATGTCTACACAGATTCTCACTTCCCCCGGTTGCTCGGGTTTTCTTGCAACCACAATTGGTGATAACCACGGGGTTGGACCCCTCACCTTCTCAATAATCCCTGCTTCTTCGAGTTTGCGTTGTTCCTTTTCTACCAGGGGTCTCAAATGAAATGCGACTCGCCTGTGTCGAAGGGCCACTGGCTGCATGGATGGGTCAATGTGCAGGTGTCGCTGCTTGTACTTTAGAAGCCCAATGCCACTGAATACCTTCGGGAATTCTTCTACTATTTGTCTCACCCCTTCTCGTTGTATTCCGAAGGCAAATGTGACTATACCTAGGGCCTCGGCGGACTTGCACCCGAGCAACATTCCCTGTCCCTCCTTCGTTATGTAGATCAGCGCCTCCACTTCCTGTTCATTATAGGCTAAGGTGGTTCTGAACTTTTGTTTTATGGCTAGGAGTTTGGATTCTCCATTCGCAAAAACCTTTATCTTGGAAGGTGTCAGTGGTGGAGGAGGTGTCATCCCTTGGTATGCTTCTTAGGACATTATGTTTATGGTTGCTCCGGTATCTATAATCGCTGTCGAAGGATATCCCCCTACCAAAACCTGGCGCTGTGGCAACCGACTCTGAGTATTCGATGCTGATCCTATGGTGAACACCGAGTGCACCATGTGTTCTTCTCGGTCATCATCATCCCTATCACTGCCTTGACCCTGTGACTCCGGGATCATGTTCACTTGGGACCTCACCATTCGTCCTCTACTGGACCGACATACTTTCATCAAGTGGTTCATTTTGCCACATTCCCTCTCACTGGACATTCTGACGGCCGATGTGAGGGTCCCTCACAGTACCCACATGACCATGTCCTCAGGCCTTGTAGTGTCCTTGAAGGCAATTGCGCGGCATTCGGGATGACGGCGTTCACTGCGTTCATGGGTTCAGTCTTGATGGGAGCCTGCAGCGCAGCCTCCTTATGCGCCGCCCTTACCTTTGAGAGTTCTTTTGTTCGTCCCATGGTAAGTATCTCTGCCAGCGATTTTCCTGATTCTTCCAGAATGCGCTCCCTCAGTTTCGGGGATGTGCACCCCTAAATGACTTGGCCTCGGATCTCCTCTGTCTCATCCTGAAACCCACAAGTGCTGGCCCACTCCTTTAAACATGCATGAAAGACATCTGGCGATTCTTTAGGATGTTGTCTGGCTTGTCTAAATAAAAAAACATTTGTAGTCGCGATTCGCCATGGGCTCAAAATGAGCAAAGAGTGCTGCGGTAAGTGTGAGATGAGTCTTAGGTGCTGTGTCCTCCACTGTCTTGGCTATCTTGTATACATCCTTCCCTCCAAGATGCAAGATGGCCCGCTTCTGTTCGTCATTGACCTTTGTGGCCTCGAAGAATGGGGGCACCCGCTCCACCCATTCTCTCCACCGCAGGGCCTGGGCAGATGGTGCCCCCTCCGCCACAAAGGGTTCAATAGCAGGGATGTGTGCCATGGTGTGCGTCGCTCTGCGTCACAAGTCTAGCACCCTGGACGACGCTTATTATGGCTGTTGCCCCAAGGATAGCCGTGGAACACTATGCGCTGATCAAGTGCTGCTCACAGTTGGCTGTGTGCATCTGGACTGGCTGCTCCTTATGACCATCCACCAAGTCAGCAGGAAGCACTCGAGTGATGGCACTCTGAGAACATCCAGCAGGTGCCATTCTGACCTTGACCCCCACTGTTACAGGCAGCACGTGGGTGAAGCACTCTTGCAGCACGAGCACCACGCACACAGCAACTTTGGTGCGCGGCTGCTGCCAAATGCCACGTGTCTCCAAACACCCTCGTCGCCAATGTTGTGTTTGGGCTATTAATAGCACTGGCCCAGAACTGAGAGTCTGATCGAGATGTGAGCGCCGTGATGAGTGCTTGCGCGTGGCGTAGGCCACAATTAAGGAGACGCACCCAGCGTGATGTTTCGTAGTGCTCGTGTGTCTCGGCTCTGATGCCAGATGCTCTCACACAACCATTTATTAACTCCGGCCCGCGCTACGCAGGTCAAACCATTATTAGGGACGTAGGCGGGGAGAGTTCTTTGCTCACCCCTGCATATGTGCAACATTATGATCACGCTCTCAAACTCAAATATCGCGACAAGCGATATAACAGTTGCGAGTCGAGCACATTGTGTGTTCAGGGCCAAGGGGGGTAGAGAAGCTCACCCCAGCAACGTGTTCACCTTGTGGTCGAACCACGCCAGGTGTATGGAGCCGAATAAACAGGTGAGGCCGCTAGGCGGGAGTTAGTTCCAGGCCGGGCGAGCTCGCACTAACAACAATCCATGTGTGTGTGTCGGTTATTTGGGGCCTAGACCACGTGGCATTACTGAATGCATAGGCGGCAACTTCGCATGTCGGGACTCCGTATGACCAGAGTCATGACATAACAGCGGGGTCGAATCCATGCCATGTCTAATTCAAAACTGCACACGCACGGGGGGACCCACACTGAACCGCTGCGCACCATGAACAGCAAAGGCGTGCACCAACTCATCTTACTTGTGCCAAGTGTGGTTACTTGGGAGGGACACTATGTCAGGTCACCCAGTCCTTGCAACACCAGTGGAATTTGGGTACTCGGGATCATCAGTAAGCCCCTGACTATGAGTTAGGCATAGTGGTAATTACGGCATACCAGGGTAAATAGCGCATGAATTTACAGAACCGACTGATCAAGAGTTAAAAAGCACTTGTGGTATTTGTCACGTGTTAAATACTGCATATCAGTTGTCTACATGCGCTACTTATAGCATGTGCTATTTACCACATGTGATATTTACCACGTGTAAAGAATAATGCATGTCATAAATACCACCCAATCACAAGTGTGACAGGTCATTGAAAATGTCATCTTAAAATACCTCCAGTCGAAAGCAGGTGGCAACATTTCCTAAAAATGAAGGGAATGGAAGAAAAGTTGCAAAACAATACAAAAAAAAAGTAGCGAGCCCCTACTGCTGCTTTCTGATCTGACCTGCCCTGCCCTGCAGGAACTGGACCGGGGAACTACAGACCTCAGGAGGCAATGTGCAAGTAAGGCGCCGACAAGTGTTTCTTTGCGCCCGGAGGTGCATAAATCTTCACGAAGCTCTGGCTGCGCCGGATCCCCTACTGCTGCTTTCTGCCATGCCCAGCCCTGCTGGAATTGTACGGGGGGACTACAGACCCCAGCAGGCAATGTGCAAGTAAGGCACCGACAAGTGTTCCTTCGCACCCGAGTCGCATAAATCTTCACGGAGCTCCAGCTGCACGGGAGCCCCTACTGCTGCTTCCTGCCCTGCTGGAATTGCATAGGGGGGACTACAGACCCCAGCAGGCAACGTGCCAGGAAGGCGCTGATGAGTGTTCCTTCACCCAGAGGCGCATAAATCTTCACAGAGCTCCCGCTGCGAAGACGCGCACGCAGGCAGCACCCGGGCCAAGGGCATCGCCCGGAGGAGGCTGGGCTGGGCCCCCCTCATGGATTTGTGAGAGGAAAACTAAGCTTGGCCCCTGGGGTGAGTCTCCCACTCATTGCTCACATTTGTTTAAACCTTTGCATTGTTTTTTTGGGCAAGTTGGTCCTGAACCTGATTTTTGAACTTGGCTATACTCCATGGTCTCTGCCTCCTAATTAATAGACAGTTACAGGACCACTATGGGAAAGCGCAAAGCCCTGGGCCCTCATGAAACTAGCACTAAACTAACCAATAGTAAAAAGCTTTTTTGGCAAGACCAGTAGGGGTCATTACTACCAAAATTGACTTGGCCAAACGCAGGCTCTCACTGGGGGCAGGGGGGCCTGGTCCTTCTCTTGGGGGGCCAGCAACGCAGCCCTCGCAGCATGCCCCACAAGATCGTGCAGCACTCGAGCCGGATAAGAGCCCTTCCTGTTCACTCCCTGCGGCTCTACCCCCTGACAACACAGTCTTGGAAACCCTAAATATCAGCTTATGCTCCCCCCAGCCGTAAAGGAAGAGGCAAACCAAGCAACCACCCAAGACGAGGGGGCCTAAGGGATCTTCGACTGCACCTACCATCCAGCCTATAACTCAGCTCAGTGCTAACTGCTCGACCCCCCCTGAGTTTAGCTGCCTTAGACTGGACAGATTTGTTTGGCAAGCTCAGAGACGCGATCCAGTCAAGTATTGCCCCTTTGATCGAAAGAATATCCGAGCTAGAGTCAGCTTTAACAAAGTTAGCCACTGGGCTTGATCCACTTAAGGATGCCATGAACTCAATCTGCTCCTCGGTTGGGAGGGATGTAGGGGCAGATTTGCCATCCCTGCCTGGACAGGATACATTGCGAGACACTCTACCTAGAGGTCAAGCCGCAGACTGAGCGGCTACTACCATTTCCAACCTCCACCTGCGGCCTCCTCAGCCTCCGACTCCCCCAGCTATACCAACTGCAGGAAAACCCGCTGCTGTGGACAAACACCAAGGGATTCGAGTTGGCCAATCAGCACCTGGGGAGCCGGTGGACAAGCCTGTTAAGCCAGGTGTACAGCTCCCACATTTAAATTTGCCGCCGGACTGTTGTCCTTACACTGCTATCCTGGCAGGGGTCCCGAGCCTACATGTCAATGACTCAGAGAACTTTGGCCAATTGAAAAACAAAGTATGCTATTGGCTGACTAACGATGTTGACTCTAATTATATTGACTATGATGACACTCCACAGTTCTATATCATCAACCATTAGGGAAGCCTGTGTTAACATCCTCCCGCTTGGTTTTTTTCTATCAATGTTTGCAGCCCCAACCCCCCTCCCATGGATAGTTTTACCCACCGCTCCCTTAGGCTCCCAGCCTTCTCCCCTGCATAAATGGCGATCCCTGTGAGTAGTAGATTTGACTCTTTAAGCTCCATGGACCAAAATGCTTGACTTCAGGTTTTATCTTTTGCCGGGATTAACCGTCCAGGCTTAGAGATGGGTTTCCCTAACTCACTGCCTGTAGAGCTAACACCGTCAAGTGTCCCAGGGCGCCCATTAAAAATCATAAACTGGAATATAGCAGGCATTAGGGATAAGCTAGCGGACCCTAACTGGCTTAATTTCACTTCTGAGTTCGATATCATTATGTTACAGGAGACTTGGGCTCTCGACCGGGTTGGCCGATATGGTTATGAAAGTTTCTGTGTGGTAGCAATCCCTTCCCTTAGCCGGCAGCCATGCCGGGGCCTAATCGCTCAAATTACATTTGTAGCTAACCTGAGAGTTTATCCAATCCCCGTAAAAAATAGTGGCATTAAGTTCCTTTGGGTGGTTATTTCTTAAGATTTTTTATAACTCGCTTGGAGACCCGTGGTGCCAGAACGAAGTGCTTTTTAAAGCAGTATTGTGCCTTGAGCATAGATCATATGCTTAACTAAAATCCTTATAGTATAATAATAGGTGGGGACTTTAATGCTAAGCTGGCCACATATGCCATGATGGTAACCACTTTGTGCCAGAAGATCTTGTGATCAGTGACTCCAACTCCGATCAAAGGGGCCGGAAGCTGTCAGAGGCTCTCGGTCGGGCTGGGTTTAGAAATGTAATGTCGGGGGTTACTTGTCTGTCCAGGGAACTGCCCACTTTTGTGGGTTAGGGAAAAAGACCATTATAGACTACATCTTTATCTCACGATCTCTTGATGGTTTGTTTAGCCCTGGAGTGGTACATGAATCCACCTTCAGCGATCATAACCCCATAGAAATAGTTCTAAAATTCAACGCTGGCCCGGGTGCAACCACTGACCCTGGCCTGACTGGCCTAACTATCAAGGATAGGGGTTTGAGGGTAAAATGGCATCATCTCCCAATGGCCAAAGTGAATAAACATGTCGCAACACAGAACATTGCTATCATCCTGGAGCCAATGTTAGCTCTGGATACATGTACTGCTCGATTTTTCCGGTCTTATTGTGTTGAAGGGTGATTTAGGTGACTTCAGTCTCTTTCCATTCAAGTCTAAGGGTTAGAGTAGTGTATAGAGCCTATTTATTAGGCACTTTGACATGATCCTGTGTTCTTCCCCATAGATCAGGGTTTGCATACATATCCTAGGGGATAGATTCGTTAGCATTAGGGGTAATCTGTTCTGTAGTGAGGGTATTTCATGGAGCCGTGCTGAATTCAGGCCTGGTAGGCCTTTAACGGGAGAGACTCCATCTTTCCTCCTGCTCTGGCAGCTTGGGATGTTTCTAGGTCATAGGCAGTGTTTTAGTTAGGAGGTGTTATTCGCTTGGAGAGAACCGGTTAAGGCCGGCCCTTATCGAAGGATTGTATTTTTCTTCATGCCGAAGACACTACATCAGGCCGGCCGGCTGGGAAAGTGTCCTTGGTACGGGGAGGTACAAGAATTTGGTGGGCGGCAGGTTACGGGCTGGAATTTTCCATGAGGAAATGCACATCTATATTAGTAAAAGTTTGAGGCAGATACTTGCACTTGCTTCTAGTCCATGGGCGGCACCTGGCCGTTAGTAGTAAAGCTGCTACTTATTCCAGGGAAGACAGATGACAAACTTGGAGGTGGAGAAAAACCGAGAAATAGATATTCCAAAGAGAAGAGAGTAGCCGATGAGGAAGAGGTCCCAGTGACTCGGAGAGGGAGACGGGAGTAAACCCGTGATTGCGGAGGTGTGACTTCCAGGCGAAGCCGAGGCGCAGACGAGAAGGGAACCTAGATGACCATTGAGTGCAGGCTACATACGACCAAGGTGATGTCAACCCCTTACTATTAGAGTGTACAACTTAATCTTTCACTTTTCTTTGCAGGTTATGTGATATGTATTATGTTCCGTGAGTGTGCATGTAATAACTAAATAAAGTATTCAGTTTGTAGTAAAGCAATATGTGCTACGTGTTCTTGTGTAAGAGGGTAACCTATTCTTCTAGTCAGCTGTGACTTGACATGAACAGATGTTAATCCTGATCAGGTAGGTGGTAACTGAATAAGGGAGAAAGGAGCCCTTCGAACTGGGGAACAAGTTGTGCTCAACTAGCTGTCTTTGTGTGATCTGATATATAGCAACACTGATGTCGTGGTAATTATAGGATGAACTCGTGCTAAGGCTGCCGTCTGGGCAGGAAGTCCTGGGTCCGTTTGGGACCGCGAGGCTGTGACTGCCGTCTGGGCAGGGAGTCTGTGGCTGCCGTCTGGGCAGGAAGTCCTGGGTCCGTTTGGGACCGCGAGGCTGTGACTTGTCTAAGGCTGCCGTCTGGGCAGGAAGTCCTGGGTCCGTTTGGGACCGCGAGGCTGTGACTGCCGTCTGGGCAGGGAGTCTGTGGCTGCCGTCTGGGCAGGAAGTCCTGGGTCCGTTTGGGACCGCGAGGCTGTGACTGCCGTCTGGGCAGGGAGTCTGTGGCTGCCGTCTGGGCAGGAAGTCCTGGGTCCGTTTGGGACCGCGAGGCTGTGGCTGCCGTCTGGGCAGGAAGTCCTGGGTCCGTTTGGGACCGCGAGGCTGTGGCTGCCGTCTGGGCAGGAAGTCCTGGGTCCGTTTGGGACCGCGAGGCTGTGACTGCCGTCTGGGCAGGAAGTCTGTGGCTGCCGTCTGGGCAGGAAGTCCTGGGTCCGTTTGGGACCGCGAGGCTGTGACTTGTAGGTCTTGGTATATATAGTAGGAATTCCCTGTCCTTAGGTGGTACATATATGTGGTTATTTAGGTGTGAATAGGCCCTAGGGAGGGGGTAACGTTCTGGTTTGGGTTAGAGAGGCTCTGCTGAGCGGGTTCTATCTGATCCGAAAACCCAAGCAGAACATTTGGCGTCACGAACCGTTTACGAAACCTGTGTGCGTTGTGGTTGTCTTGTGTTTGTTTTCGGCGCGTGCGTGGTTTTGTTTGCATTTTTATTTTTGTATATTTCTGTGTATAGTTTTTATTTTTCTTCCTTCTTTTCTTTTTCTTCTTTTCTTCTTTTTCCTTTTTCACGATGTTTTCTAGAAGGTCTAGATCTACTTTTAAGTTACCCGTTGACATTCCCGGATGGGATTCAACGCCTTATGAAGCCTTGGCCCGTGAGTGGGCTGATTCTACTGGTTTGAGTGAGAATTGGAATTCTTCTTTGGAGCTGGCAGAGCCGGCTGATGTGATTGCTTGTTTGCAGAAGGCACCCGTATCGAAGGGTGAGGAGATTCCCATTTTGGGGCGCAGAGGTTGGATTCTTTTGTCTGCATACAGGATTCTGCATGAGAGATTGTTGAAGTTACAGATATCTCTTAAAGATGTGGAAGCGCACTTTGTTGAGATTCAGAATTCTCATACTTTGTTGCGGTGTCAAAATAAGTTGCTTGCTGATAAACTTGAGACTTACCAAACTATTGCCGAACGGGCGGCTGTGCGAATTGCCCGTTATAAATACAAGAACAGGCGCGGTCGGGTTTCGACGCGAAAAGTGCGTCTGGTTGTGGCGACAGCCGGGCTGGATTGGAATCCTGATGAATGGGATGGTAATATCTGGAACTCGACTGATTCTTGTTCCTCGGGTGAGGAGTCTGCCAAGCGCGAGTCTTCTCGCTCCCGCCATGATTGTAAGTCTGCTTCTCGCGCCTTTGATGGTGCACCCCGTGATTACGCTCGTTCTTCGAGTGGGATCAATGCTTCTTACACTGATTGTCCCTCTACGAGTACTGATCGGGCTCCTTGTGATGCTCGTCCCGCGGTTTCTGCGCATCCAGTTTTCCGTCGGAAGTTGCAGCAGTCTCCCAATGCTCCGCAGGGTATTTCTTTGGACTGTTTAGAAGACTTTACTCAGCAGGAAATTAGTGATATTTTGCAGCGATTTCGGCAGCGAGCTGGTGAGTCCTTGCTCACATGGATGGTGCGCCTTTATGAACTGGTGCTGCTGGTATTATGTTGGATACTGGCGATTGTTTAAAGTTCTGTTCCTTGAGTTTGGATTCTACTGTGCAGGATCATTTTCGTAACTATAATGGTGTTGGTCAGATATCTTTACTCCAATTGGCGACTGAGGGTTGTAATCTAAAATATCCTACTGAATCTGACTGGCCTGTGAATGACAAGCCGTGGTATACTTTGCGTGATGCTGCTCAACGTCTCAAAGAGGAGGTGATGAAAACGGCAATTTTTCTGGGTACTGCTGACAGGTTGCTTGATGGTTCGTTGACATCTTCTGTGCGGAACCGTCTCATTCGATCTTCCCCTGTTGCCTATAAGCAGGTCATGATGACTTTATTGATTAATCAGACTGGTAACGTGTTATCTACGGTTTTGGAATCCGTGCGCCAACTCGGTGAGTTGGGTGAGTGGTTTAAACCTGAACGTCAGTCCCGGCCTGACACTCGTACTCCTGGTGAAAATAAACTTACTAGACGTGATATTTTTTCTGGTCTTCTGGCTGATGGTGTGCGGAGGGAGGACATTGATGGTGAGACTACCGCTCGTTTGTGGGAGTTGTTTCGCAAACGTGGCTTGGATCGAAAGGAGGGTGCCCGGCGTGTTCGGACCACTGAGTGTGATCGTGGTGGTTCTGACGGTAGCGGTGATGACGACCGCCGTGGGCGCTCTGTTCGTCGTGATGATCGACGTTCTGCACGTGATGTGTCCCCCCGTCGAGAGAGAGACAGGGAGAGAGAGGGGGAAAGAGAAAGGGGAGAACTGACTATGTTTACAGCAGACGTAGAGATGATAGGGATCAATCCCCTGAGTTGAGGAGGAGAGAGGATCGTCACAGTTTGGTCGATCGTAACCCGCAGTACAATGCAGAAGATACGAATCCGTTCCGTACTGGGAATGGATATGAACAGGAGGTACCGATACCTAAGAAGTGTGAGAGTCTTTATCCTGATTTATCCTGGTATACAGAATGCAGTAAGAATGATTAGGAAAGAGGTCAAGCTCCGGTACACAGATGGGCTCACAGAGATAATAGACCCTATGTAGATATTGACATTTATTGGAGACATCGTAATATCCAAAGGGCCCGAGCATTGGTAGATACAGGAGCGGAGGCCACTCTTATTCATGGAAAATCGAAGAAGTTTACAGGTCAGCCTTTTACTATTACCGGATTAGGTGGAAAAGAAACCCCTGCAGTTCAAACTTTGCTTGAAATGAGAATAGGTAGAATTCCTAGAAAAGAGTATTCTGTACTAGTAGTGCCACTTCTAGAATTCATAATTGGGATTGATATTTTCAGAGGAATGACTTTGCATCTAGATGACGGATGTTACCAATTTGGAACAACGCATTATATATCGTCCAGACCTATACGGGTTGGTCGTTTAAGAATGCCTCCCATACAAGTTCCCCATGCGACAAAAGTGGTTTGTCAGAAGCAGTATCGTATTCCAGGTGGTCACGAGGAGATTAGTACCACTATTCAGGAGTTAGTGGATGCAGGAGTCATAACCCCAGTTACTTCTGCTTGGAATAATCCTGTTTGGCCGGTGCGTAAGAGTGATAACTCTTGGCGCATGACCGTTGATTATCGAGAATTGAACAAGCACACACCCTCTTTGACTGTTGCAGTACCGGATGTTATTACACTAATTGAGAGAATCCAAAAGCATCCAGGTACATGGTACGCATCCATTGATATTGCTAATGCTTTCTTTTCAATTCCGATTGCCCCAGAGTGTCAGGAACAATTCAGTTTTACGTGGAACGGGCGTCAGATGACGTTTAGAAGTCTTCCCCAGGGCTATGTGCATAGTCCTACGATATGTCACCGGCTGGTGGCAGAGCATTTGGCTGAGGTACCGGTTCATCCCCAAATTCAGATATGTCATTATATTGATGATGTTTTGATCCAAGGCGAAACACAAGAGGAAGTTCAGACCCAATTAGACAGAGTCATTGAGTGCCTGCGTGAGAAAGGTTGGGAAATCAACCCAGATAAATTGCAAGGTCCGTCCCAGGCTGTAAAATTTTTGGGTATTAATTGGCATGAAGGGCACCGTGAAGTGATCCCTCAGGTTAAACAGAAGATTCTTGATTTTGCAGTTCCTAGAAATAGGAAAGAAGCCCAGAGCTTCATTGGTCTGTTTGGCGTTTGGCGCCAGCATATTCCTCATTTGAGTCAAATATTGGCCCCCTTGTACCGGGTCACGCGTAAAAAGAATGCATTTGAATGGGATAACCCACAGCAAGATGCGTTTAGTCTGGCAAAAGAGGCAATTCAACATGCTCTGGATTTATGGCCTGTACGTGAGGGTGACGTGGATTTGAATGTGTCTGTACAGGGCCTTTATGCAAATTGGAGTTTGTGGCAGAAACAAGGCAGGAGTAAAGTACCGTTAGGTTTTTGGACCAAAAAGTTACCTGATGCTGGCGAGCGTTACACACCCTTTGAGAAACAGTTACTTGCTTGTTATTGGGCTCTGGTGGATACCGAGCAATTGACTTTGGAACATGATATAGTTCTGCGTCCGGAAATTCCTATCATGCAGTGGGTTCTGAGTTCGCCGAAAACTCACCGAATTGGACACGCTCAAGAGGCGAGTGTGATTAAATGGAAATGGTACATACAAGACAGGGCACGTGTGGGCCCGAAAGGAGTTGCTTCTTTACATGAGCAGGTGGCGCGAGTGCCATCGACTGAGACTGAGAGTGAATGTTCCGTACCTTTAGCACAGGAGTCTCCTGTCAAGTGGGGTAAGCCTTTTGATGATTTGTCCGCAGCGGAAAGAAACCATGTTTGGTTCACTGATGGTTCAGCGAGGTTTATAGGGATGACACGGCACTGGAAGGCGGTGTCCTATAATCCGGTCACACAGAAATTGTTGAGCACAACTGGTGAAGGTAAAAGCAGCCAATTTGCCGAGCTTTACGCTGTTTACCAAGTTTTGAAACAAGAGTTACCTGGTACATGTCATATTTTCACTGATTCTTGGTCTACTGCCAATGGACTGGCTGTTTGGTTGCCAACTTGGCATTCCCATAATTGGAAGTTACATTCCAAAGAATTATGGGGAAAAGAGTTATGGCAAGAAATTTGGGAGATGCTCCCACAGAGTACTGTTACAATCTTCCATGTGGACGCTCACACCCCGATAGATTCTCTTGACAAATTTTTTCATAACATTGCAGATGAGAAGTCTAAAATTGCTGAGGCAGTGGTGGACAGGCAAGATTCTGATATTGCGGGATTGGCGAAATGGGCACACCAGAAGGCAGGACATTTTGGAGAGAAGGCCACTAGCAGGTGGGCTGCTGATCGAGGAATTTATATTCCCTTAGATTTAATCAAAAATGTTATTTTACACTGCCCCGTTTGTCAGCATATCAGACGGCGTAAGGTGCCCCAAATTGTTAAAGGTCATTTACATCGCGGCAAACTGCCCGCTCAAATTTGGCAGATCGATTACATTGGTCCACTTCCTATGAGTAGGAATTGTCAATATGTTTGCACTATTGTTGATACATACAGTGGCCTGCTGGTAGCCCTTCCCTGTAAGCAAGCTACCCAATTGAATACCATTAAAACATTAGAATTAATTATGATGTACTATGGTGTGCCATTCCAAATTCAATCTGATAATGCATCCCATTTTCGTGGAAGATTGGTACAGGAATTCTGTGCAGAAAACAATATTGAATGGATATTCCATATCCCCTACTACCCACAGGCCTCGGGCCTGGTGGAGAGATTGAATGGCCTGCTAAAGGACCAGCTGCGTAAGTTAACGGATGACAAGTATAAAAATTGGCGAGACTTTTTGCCCCAAGCACTATTGATTTTGAATAATCGTCCTTTTTTAAATGCTGAATCTCCACTTATGCGTTTGTTTCCCCCGAATGCTGAGGCTATGCCTAATGAAATCAGAGAAACTGTGATGTATTGGGAAATTACTCCCGGAGCTTTGGCTCCATGTAGAGCGACCCCAGGGTCGGCAGGTTTAGACTTGCATGCTATGGATGACATTGTTATAAAAAGTAGAGATCGAGTCATCATAGAGACAGGTGTTGGTGTTCAGATACCACCTGGAAATTTCGGATTGATCGCCCCTAGATCGGGGCTGGCTGTAAAAGGCATTCAGGTGCTTGGAGGAATTATCGACAGTGATTATCAGGGAGAGATTAAGGTGCTCCTGCTGAATAGCAGTGAGGTTGACTTACTGATACATCGCACTGACCGAGTGGCTCAATTACTCATAACGCCTGTTTTCAATGGTGTATTAATGAAAGGCACTGCTCCAACGTTGCTAACTGTACGTGGCCAGAAAGGTTTTGGCTCCACGGATAATCCTGGGGCCAGAGTTTGGGTGCAGTCGCCTAAGAATCCCCCTGAACAAGCAGAGGTCATTGCCACCGGTCAGGATAATACCATTTTGGTTATGAGACCAGGGAAAGATAGCTGGGAAGCGGTCCCGGCTGATAAATGTTATTTACGAGAATGATTAATGCCTGTATTTGGTTCTCTTTCAGATCATTCTTTGGATTGTTGCTGCAGGATGTGTCGGAGCCGGACTGTTTTCGGACTGGTACGACGAGAAAGGAGGGATCCTATCAACCCGGGATGAACTGGGAACCCGAGTGTTGCGTTCCTTCGCTGCATGGGATTCATCATCGAACTTTTGGACCGCACTCGCTAAGAGGGTGACTGACGCCCCTCACTTCTGTTTGACACCGATGAGATCTGTACATGACATTCTGGCGACCTGCCTGGTTGCTGTCCCCGCCTCATTGGAAACTTTAACTCATATTTTTAATGTCTCGAAGGCCCGTCCCAATATTCTCCTGGGTGATTTTGCTACCCATGTATATTGCCCCCTATGTATTGAATTGCCGAACGAGCAAACCCCCATCCAGTCCCAAATACTTACTTATAATATCACACAAGGTGATTTGTGCTTCTTTCTTACGTGTAATCCTAGTGCGATCTCTGAATGTCTACGCCTCAAACTAAAAGGCGCCACTTCATTTACCGCTCACGAACGGACTTTGTGCTTTCAAAGGACACCGACCACATGTGTTTCAGTTCAGAACAATATGACTTGTAATAGTTTGGTAGTTACCCCCAGTCACTATCGCACGATGTTACTACCTGCCGGATGGCTTTTCTCATGTGGTAATACTTCCTGGCCATTTGTCCCTGCAAACATTTCCGGAGGCCCTTGTGCCATTACGAGACTCAGTTTGTTGATGTTCGCATCGCATCCGAATGCCAACTCTCGTGTGCTTCGAGATACTGTAATGTTACAGGAGGATTGTGACCCATCTTTGCATTTATATTCCAAGTCTGAATACCTTAGCTTAGCTGTTTCAATTATTGGTGTTCCTGCTCTGGCGGTTTATAATGCCAAATCTATTGGGAAAATGGCCTGCTGGATGGTGAAATCTATTAATCATACTTCTACAATTTTGTCTGACATGCTATTAGACGCCCAGGGTGAACGTAGGGCCATTTTTCAAAATAGAGCAGCCATTGATTATCTTTTGCTTAAACATGGACATGATTGCTCGGACTTTGAAGGTCTCTGTTGTTTTAACTTGTCTGACCATACACAATCCATTCGTGCTCACATCGACAAGTTGCGTGACTTAACAGAAGAAGTTAGAAAACACATTGACCAGGGCTGGTTTGACTGGCTCTTTAATTGGTTACCTGATATACACCTGCTACGCCAAATATT
This sequence comes from Triturus cristatus, assembly GCF_964204655.1. Lineage (NCBI taxonomy): Eukaryota > Metazoa > Chordata > Amphibia > Caudata > Salamandridae > Triturus > Triturus cristatus. The sequence goes on from NC_140585.1 coordinate 1,284,308,755, forward strand.
AGGTGGTATTTTGATTGCTGTTGCTGTTTTGATTTCTATCTGTTGCTTGATTCAGTGTATTCCTTCATTACTTCAATTCTGCACACTTGGTACTAGACATAGATCAGTTAGCTTTGTTTCATATTATTCTTCCACAGATGTTAGCTCCATTTAATGAATGTATAATAGACTGAAGTCAAGGGTGAAATGTACTGCTCGATTTTTCCGGTCTTATTGTGTTGAAGGGTGATTTAGGTGACTTCAGTCTCTTTCCATTCAAGTCTAAGGGTTAGAGTAGTGTATAGAGCCTATTTATTAGGCACTTCGACATGATCCTGTGTTCTTCCCCATAGATCAGGGTTTGCATACATATCCTAGGGGATAGATTCGTTAGCATTAGGGGTAATCTGTTCTGTAGTGAGGGTATTTCATGGAGCCGTGCTGAATTCAGGCCTGGTAGGCCTTAAACGGGAGAGACTCCATCTTTCCTCCTGCTCTGGCAGCTTGGGATGTTTCTAGGTCATAGGCAGTGTTTTAGTTAGGAGGTGTTATTCGCTTGGAGAGAACCGGTTCAGGCCGGCCCTTATCGAAGGATTGTATTTTTCTTCATGCCGAAGACACTACATCAGGCCGGCCGGCTGGGAAAGTGTCCTTGGTACGGGGAGGTACAAGAATTTGGTGAGCGGCAGGTTACGGGCTGGAATTTTCCATGAGGAAATGCACATCTATATTAGTAAAAGTTTGAGGCAGATACTTGCACTTGCTTCTAGTCCATGGGCGGCACCTGGCCGTTAGTAGTAAAGCTGCTACTTATTCCAGAGAAGACAGATGACAAACTTGGAGGTGGAGAAAAACCGAGAAATAGATATTCCAAAGAGCAGAGAGTAGCCGATGAGGAAGAGGTCCCAGTGACTCGGAGAGGGAGACGGGAGTAAACCCGTGATTGCAGAGGTGTGACTTCCAGGCGAAGCCGAGGCGCAGACGAGAAGGGAACCTAGATGACCATTGAGTGCAGGCTACATACGACCAAGGTGATGTCAACCCCTTACTATTAGAGTGTACAACTTAATCTTTCACTTTTCTTTGCAGGTTATGTGATATGTATTATGTTCCGTGAGTGTGCATGTAATAACTAAATAAAGTATTCAGTTTGTAGTAAAGCAATATGTGCTACGTGTTCTTGTGTAAGAGGGTAACCTATTCTTCTAGTCAGCTGTGACTTGACATGAACAGATGTTAATCCTGATCAGGTAGGTGGTAACTGAATAAGGGAGAAAGGAGCCCTTCGAACTGGGGAACAAGTTGTGCTCAACTAGCTGTCTTTGTGTGATCTGATATATAGCAACACTGATGTCGTGGTAATTATAGGATGAACTCGTGCTAAGGCTGCCGTCTGGGCAGGAAGTCCTGGGTCCGTTTGGGACCGCGAGGCTGTGACTGCCGTCTGGGCAGGGAGTCTGTGGCTGCCGTCTGGGCAGGAAGTCCTGGGTCCGTTTGGGACCGCGAGGCTGTGACTTGTCTAAGGCTGCCGTCTGGGCAGGAAGTCCTGGGTCCGTTTGGGACCGCGAGGCTGTGACTGCCGTCTGGGCAGGGAGTCTGTGGCTGCCGTCTGGGCAGGAAGTCCTGGGTCCGTTTGGGACCGCGAGGCTGTGACTGCCGTCTGGGCAGGGAGTCTGTGGCTGCCGTCTGGGCAGGAAGTCCTGGGTCCATTTGGGACCGCGAGGCTGTGGCTGCCGTCTGGGCAGGAAGTCCTGGGTCCGTTTGGGACCGCGAGGCTGTGGCTGCCGTCTGGGCAGGAAGTCTTGGGTCCGTTTGGGACCGCGAGGCTGTGACTGCCGTCTGGGCAGGAAGTCTGTGGCTGCCGTCTGGGCAGGAAGTCCTGGGTCCGTTTGGGACCGCGAGGCTGTGACTTGTAGGTCTTGGTATATATAGTAGGAATTCCCTGTCCTTAGGTGGTACATATATGTGGTTATTTAGGTGTGAATAGGCCCTAGGGAGGGGGTAACGTTCTGGTTTGGGTTAGAGAGGCTCTGCTGAGCGGGTTCTATCTGATCCGAAAACCCAAGCAGAACAATACATCACCCTCCCTAGTGGTGGCAGCCTTTGATCAGCTAAACTAATCCACGGGTTACACTATAAGAGATATAGTGAATAAACCCAGGAGTGCCAAGCCTGGCTGGTTCAATAAAACATGCAGGTCTGCAGGAAATTACTTACGGGAGGCCCTAAATACTGTGCCCCGCAGTATAGAAATCATTAAGGAGGACAGGAGGGTGTACAAACTTGCCCTGGGGAAGAGGAAGGCAGAGCTCAAAGAAGCTTCCTGGGACCGGCTAGTGTTTACATGCTCCTCTAGAGACTCCAGGGGTTTCTGGGCAGTGGTCAACGGAAGGCAACCTAGCGTGGCTGCTCAAGATCCCTCCAGCCGTATGCGTCACACATTATCAAAAGATGTATGCACTGGACACATACCTCCCATCTATCCAGGGCGATGACGAAAATTTGTACCCCTTGGAGATTAGGTGCGAGTTCGAGGAGGTATGTAAGGCAACTATGGGCAGCCCATCTAACAAGGCCCGGGGACAGATGGAATACCTATGGACCTCTATAAGGACGAACCCCATCTCTGGGCTACACTCCTGGTTAACGTTCTTAATGCCATATCCCAACTAGGTCTCCTGCCACCATAGTGCCCGTATTTAAGAAGGGGAACCAGCTGGATCCGGCCTGTTACAGACCAATCTCTTTGTTATGTTCTGTAGTAAAAGTGGTAGGGCGTATTGTCCTTCAGCGCATCGATGCTTGAGCTCGGGAAAAAGACATCATCTGCCCATCCAAAATGGATTAAGGGAAGGGATGAGCACTGTAGAACAGTGCCTGAACCTTAACATCATTATTGAGAAGTACGTCATGGCGAAGCAGGGCTCCATCTTCCTTGCATTATGGACCTCTGTAGCGCTTTGGATAGGGTGAACAGGACCAAACTCTAAGACATCCTTAGGGAGATGGGTCTGTCTGCCGACCTGATAAACGTCCTTGGAGCTTTGCATATGGACGTAAATGCATGCGTTAGATATGGCACAGAGGGGGAAACTACTGAATCCTTTAGCCTACAGCGTGGGTCAAGCAGGGATGTGTGTTGGCCCCATTATTGTTTTTTATTATATATCAACAGCCTGAACACCTGCTTGAGTGAAAACTGAGCTGATCTGCAGAGGGTTAATTCTAGTAGGGTCCCGTCCTTGCTATACGCCGACGACGCCGTGTTGATGGCTCGGACGGCTAACAGGCTAGGGGATATATTTACAAGAACGTGTGATAACTACCGCAAGAGTAGCGTAACGCAACTTTCAATATCGCAGCCCATCGTGGGAAAATAACCCTGTGACAACGTGGGATTCACAACAAGGTGGTAGCATGCGATAGTCTGCCGAAACCGTGGACAATGTCTGCTATAAAACCACCTCGATGGAAATAAAAACACAAACCACAACACCAAAAAACCTGAGATGGGCCAAAGCGCGATGAGGAAATCATCGATAAGCAGCACCAGGCCAGCAACAATCTCCATAAAAGCAGAAACAACACCCACACCAAACTGACCTACACCCAAGCACCATGGAGTCAGCCAGAGCAGGCGCAGAGGACGAGCGCAACCCCACATGCACCCCGGACGACCAGCCTGGGAACACGGGGACAGGGAAGGGCAAGGACAAGAAGACGAAGTTCAGTCTGCAGGCGAACAGGATCATAATCATAATCACGGAGGTGATGGAACACCATCAACAACTTCATCACCTTCAACGTGTCACTGCAATATGGCGGGACATCGTTGACAAGGTGAATGCCGTTGGAGAGCATAAGAGGACAATGGACAAGGTCAAGAGGCGATTGAATGACATCAAGCGGAAGACCAAGGAGAAACTCTCCGCCAACCAGAAGGCAGCAATGCAGACCGGAGGTGGGGGCCCAGTGCCACAGCTGGAGCTGGATGACATGGAGGAGCTGGTGTCGACAGTCATCAGTGTGGAGACTGTGGCCGGAGTCGGGGGACCGGACACTGCTCAACAGGAAACAACACAACCCCAACAGGGTGAGTAACCACCAGGTACTGGGGGGATGGGTGGAGATGGGCACAATGGCCCACATGCACAATCAAGCAGAGCACAGTGCACACCCACAATGACTCTGGGTTATCGCCCAGATCTACAGACTGTCACAATGTACAATGCCATGCTGTCTGAATGTCAACCTGTACCATGCGTCTACACACATGTGTACACATTGTAATACACCATCTCCCCTTCACATCGCAGGGGCACCGTTAATACCTCCTGCAGAGCAGTCCCAGCCACTCTTCACAGATGACGAGGAGGACAACGCCAGCATCGACCCCCAAACCATCCAAGACATCATTGACCTCATCCGCCACTCACCTCCAGGCTCAGGGCGGCCCAGCTACATCGATAAGACCCCACCCACCACCCAGCAGGAGGCACCCACAGCCCCGGCACCTTCTCAAGACCTCCAGGAACAACACATGGCCTTCCAACGCCGTGTGCTGGAGTGCCAGCTGGAGACGGCTGAGCAGGTGCAGGTGGGCTTCGGCATCATGGCTGCCAAACTGGACGCCATCCTTGGGTGTCTATGTCTGCCCCATGGTCTCCAACAAGCCCTGACTGACATCACTGGAGTCATGACGCAGGGAGAAGAACACCTGTCCCCTCAGAGTGGCTCCAGCGATACCAGCCGTGAGCTGGCAACCATACGGAGGCTCATGGAGGACATGGTGCGGATAGAGGTGGAAAGGATGGCAGCCACCGCTGCACATCAGCGAAATGTAGCTGGTATCTATCATGCCCTACAGACCTCCACCATGGCATTGCCGCCACAAGGGGTGGCGCCGATGAATGCTGCTGCCCCCACACCATCCACATCCCCGCCCCCTGATGTGTCAGTGCTTCCAAGTGCGGCAAGCGTATCCACTCAGGCACCTGATGTGTCAGTGGCACACAGTGCGGCAGCCGGATCCACTCAGGCCCCTGATGTGTCAGTGGCACACAGTGCGGCAGCCGGTTCTGCAACACCCATAGGTGGGGCAGGGCACACACCCGGGGACGAGGACGTGGATGGGACTGTGGTCAGAAGAACCAGGAACTAGCATTCATAACCGCCACCTGGTCTGTTTCTGCTTGGTCCCGTACATGGCCTCATGACCTTTCACTGACCCACGATACACTCCGATGCACTCACCTTGGACAGCGACATGGACTGCCAAATCCGGATTGATGACCAATGACACAGCGACCAGGCTGCGGACTGTACCCTTCCCTTCAGCATGAACTCTGGCTGGCCCTCCAAGGGCCCATATTGTGTAGTGTGCTGGGCATTGCCCTGAACTGCTCCAGCTGCATAACTGCACTGGATGTGCAAGAAACGTCTATTGACGCACTGCTGTGTCATGTCTTTCATTAGTCATGTATGCATGTGTGGATGAATGTAGGGGCAGTGATTTCCCTTGCGTCAATGATGCTCATCCTGTGGGATGCCAGTCAGAGGGTGCTACATTGCATTTTGTTACCGGGTCCCGTGGACACTACAACAGGGACACACGCATCACTCACTTCCTGGTCCGGACATGGACTGAACCACGCCCAGAGCCCATGAGTCATTGTTGCAACCCCCGGAACTGGTCCGGCGTACGGCAGGACTGACCACTCCGCTTACACTCAGAGGGGGGCCCTCATTGCTCCCCATCGCAGGCGAACTCGCTTGTGGTGTGCAGATCACTGGTCTAGTTGTCAGCATGTCACAGCCACTCCCTGAGGGCAGGTTTGCACGCACACCACACCGATCCGGCACAGGCGTCACAGGTCATGTGACTCCGCCAAAATAAGGGGCCGACAGCGTCACATTCTCCTCTGCCCGTGGTGACTGGATGACTGATGCCACGGTTCACAATCATGAAGGGCACAAGAGTTTTGTTGTGCACAGGGTTAGTGAGAACCCAGGTCTGTGTACGTCACAGGCCGACCACCATGTGGCGCTGACTGGGGTTGCACAGGGTTAGTCCCACCCAGCGCATTGTGGCAGGCACAGGCACCCCGCCACGGGACGGTGACTTTGGGTGCACTGAGTCAGTGGCACCTTAAGCTGCTGAGCGGGTTTGCACCCTGCGATGATGCCCCGTCCCAGCGGTCCGGGTAACTCAGGTTTCGTGTGCCTGCTGGACCGCAGTGTAGGCCAGAGCCAGCGGGCAGCATGGGCCTACCACCACGTGGCCTCGCTTCCGGGTCACAGACTTAGTGGCACCCATTGGGCTGATCGGGTGTGCACAAGACACACAATTGATGTACGTAATGCTGAACAAATCAAAACTGAGCGGGTGTGCAGCCTGCGATGTTGCCGGGTGCACTGGTATGTCCTCTGCCATGGATTATTCAAGACCCAGCACCAAACGTGAGACCTGGTGGCCTGCAGAGCGGGGCTGCATGGTGTGGAGGGTGCCATGTCCACGGGCCCTGGGCTTGTGGCTTGCAGTGGCACGTGGTGAGACATCCAGTCTACATGCCGGTGGCGGAAGGTGAGCAGTGAGGCCTGGGTGTGCACGGGCGGGCATGCTCCGTGGGTGGCGAGTGCCTTTGTGATGCCTCTTCCTGGGTGTGCATGGGCGGGTAGGCGATGTTATCTTGTGCAAGTGTGTGTACTGTGCCAGTCATGTATCTGGACTCTGTTTTAGATGACGGCTCTGAATCAGATATGTGTCCTGGTGTACTGCTATACATACCGCCACGTGGTTGGAGACACACCAGTGGCAGCAGGTGAGCAGTGTAGCCTGGTGCACAGAGGCGGCTCTCTCTCTTCTTCACTCTCTCTCTCCCTCTCTTCTTCTTCTCTCTCTCTCTCCCTCCCTTTTTCTCTCTCTCATTCTCTCCTCTCTCTCTCTTCTTCTTTCTCTCTCCCTCTCTTCTTCTCTCTCTCTCTCTCCCCCTCTCTTCTTCTCTCTCTCTCCCTCTCTCTCTCTCTCTCTCTCTCTGTCCTTTGATGTGCGCAGGACACACCTTCTCATCATGTTTTTTGGCTTGCAGGCTGTGACATATGGACTGTCCCACGGGGAGCCGCGATGTGTCTTCATTTCATTTCGGTGTTCAGTTTAATAAAGTTTTATTTGTTGCTTAGAAAGTGAATGTGTGATGCTCATTTCTGTGACGACACATGCATTTCAACTGTTGTGATTGTGCGACATCATGCAGAATATTTTGTACATTTTTTGGTGTAGCTGATGTGGCATGTCTTTGTTTGGGGGGGTGCCAGGGAGGGGTGGACTGGGGGGTGGTGTCAGTGGGTGTTGTGGCCCTCTTGGGTGTCCGGGCCGCATGATGTGCGGCTCCATGGCATCTGTTGCACTTCCGATGTGGCTCTGGGCTGGTAACCCTTTTGTGGGGCTGTCTGCAGTCCGACTTAACACCAGTTCAGAGCAGGTGTAGATTTCCTGGTGCACCTTATCGACGGTTTTGTGTTCTTATCGCCGATTGGGCTGGTCGTTGAGAATGTTGAGGTGTGGGGTTGTTGCGGCTTTTGGCACGGGAACGCCTACTCTGCATCTCATTAGCGATAGTTGCAGGGATCCTCTGCGGCGATGTTTACTGCGGTCACTATCGCGGATAAACTGGTGCTGTGGGCTGTTAGCACCAGCTTGTGAATGGGGAGGAAAATTTATCACAACTTCGGCTGCGATAAAGTTCCGTTAATTTGGCGATAGCTCCTTGTGAATATGGCCCTAAAACTCCTGGTCGATCGGTTTGTGATGCTCATGGACAAAATGAAGTGCCTCCCAGTTTTGATTTACAGAGCAGCGATTTGGGGGTACTGAAAGTCTAAGGGAATCCATCAGGAAGAGGACCTTTTTAGCAGGAAACTCCTGGGGGTGGGTCCACGCAGTCCCTCATTTGTCACCCATGAGGGATTGGGATTAAACTTTGTGGAGGACTAGGTAAAACTGGCTCCATTGTTACTATGGATCTCTGTTTGGGTGAATGAGAGCCTGTGGTTTAACAGGAGTGTGATTGAGGACTGTATGGAATGCATGTATGGCCAGAAGATTTCGTGGATACACTACTTAAAATCAGTTGCCCACTCCCTCGATCGCATTGGATTGGATATCTTCGATAGGCCAAACTACCTCAAAAAGGGCGACCGCAGGCTCCTAAAGGAAACATTTCTAAATACGGCCAAAGAGGAAAGAGAAGCTCGGGCACTGATGAAAAATTCTATCAGATCTTTTCTGCTGCTGAAATCTGTTAGTGGCCCTGAAAATTATCTCATTGCAGTCAAGCACCCGAGGGATGGATCTTTACTTTTTACATTTTGTCTGGGTACTATCTGTACGATGATTTATTTCCCTCCGGTCAGTTTGATACCTACGCCCTTTTAATTTGTCCTTCTACCACTTCTTAAAAAGAGGGGTTTTACTCAATTTCGTCCTGCTTTCCTATTTTTACAGTTACTACAGGATCAGGCGGTGATGACGGCAGTCATCGGCTATTTAAAAGGCGCCTTACACTGGAATAAAATAATGTGTGCCTAGTAACAACGATGTAAATGATAGGCCGGGGACCTGATCTTAAAGGGATTTTAATTGTTCATAAAAAAAAAATTCAGGTTGAATTGATCTGGCTAATGTTTAATAACGGTTTTTAATGTTTTAGGAGCTTCGTTTTTACATGTGTTTTTATCTTTTCTGATTATCATGTACAATCGAATAAAGATTAATATCAATCAATGAATACAAAAAACGAAGTCCAACACAGTAATAGCAAAAAACACAGTACTTGCAGTGTTTGTGGTACCAAAAATAAAATCACACACTCATGTATGGAGGGTCAGACCTATTAAAGTCATGAACTGGTGAAGATCTCAAAAGTTGATGGCGGCAACTCACATTTCGGGGAATATTTACAAGCCTGGCCGCCACAGGAACGTCACTATTTTTACGTTCCTTCGGCGATACGGGCTTTGCCTTATTTACAAGGCAGTGTCAAGCCACTTAACATGGCTTAACGCTGCCTTCTAAATAAGGCACCCAACACCCATTGATTTTGACGCTGCCCTCAATTTACAAGAATGACGTAAATATGGGGAAGCGTCAGAATTAAGACCAAAAACCTGCCCTCAACATGGCGTAACAAGGAGAAATGTATTATTTCTTCTTGTTTTTGTGAGTGCTGCATTCTGAAGCACACATAGAAACATCAAAACGCAATGCATGATTGTTTATGTACAGGAAGGTGTTCCTTCCTGCACATACACAATCATTTTAAAAAGGACGAGTTGCAACTTCTATGTGCGCTGCACAAAGCAGCACACATAGAAGTAACAAATCGCCATTGCTGGGACACTTTCCTGCACAAAAAGAATCAGTCCCACAACACAGGCACCTTTGCATTATGGTGCATGGGTGCCTGAATTAGCACTAAGCAGCTGTATTTAGCGCCAGTGCCGGGGGAAATGCAGGGCTGCACCGTATTGTTGCAAATGCGGTGCAGCCCTGTGTTTCCAAAGTTGGGGAGCGCGGCATTAAGCCAGGAAGGCTAACTCCATGCTCCGTCACTTTGCAAAATATACCCCTTCCTTTCCACTCTGCACTACCATAACTTCAGCACTGCTAGGCCTCTATATCATGCTTTGCCAGATCCATGCTCTGTTACAATAAACAGCACGAGGATGGAAACCAGGCCACCAATCAATTATCTCAAATGAGAACCAGGATTGACAAAGTAAGGCTGGAACCCATAAACATGAGTCAACATGAGATCCAGAGGACATATAGGTTCAGTATGGGCACCATACTAGACATATTTTCATCATTTTGGATACCTGGAGCCTAACACAGGGATCCACTGTATCCCCTCTTCGGGAAAATGCTAGCAGTGCTACAGTTCTTTGCAACAGGAACCACACAGCGGGCAGTAGGACTGGTGCGTGGCACTTCTCACTCAAACTTCGGCAAAATACTCTGCTAGGTGATAGATGCTTTGTAGAGACTCCTACTGTCTGCCGCTTATTGCAAAGAAGTCTGGCACTGCTAGCATTTTCTCAAAGAGAGGATGGCTGTGGATCCCTAGGTGGACTCTAGGGTATCTGTAATAATGAAAATATGTTTTATATAGTGCCCATATCGAGCCTATAGATCTTCTGGGTCCCACCCTGGCTGTCATCTTACGTTGCAGCATCATTTAATGTCATTGATTGGTGGCCTGGTTTCCATCCTCATGCTGCTTGGTTTAATGTAGCAGAACAGGCAACTAGCATAGCATAATAAAGTGGTCTAGCAGTGCTGCATCATGGTGGAGTACTGTGGAACGGAAATGTGAACTTCTGCAATCAACCTGTGAGAGCTTCACAGGTCCATGGCTGTTTATGTAGGTCTTGCTCTGTGTGCAGCTGTGTATGTGAATTAGGTTTTCAGCTCAAACAGTGCAAAAACTTAGTTTTTTCACATTATTGTGTTGGTTTTTGTTTTTTTTATATTGTTTTACAACTTTTCTTTTATTTCCTACAACTGAGACATTATTAACACCTGCCTTTGACTGGAGATATTTTAAGGTGGTATTGATAGACTGGTTTTCAATGAGTTTTCATGCTTGTAATTGGGTGCTATTTACCACATGCGTTATTATTTGCACGTGGTAAATATCACATGCAGTAAATAGCACGTGTGATAAATAGAGCAAGTGGACCACAGACCTGCGGTATTTAGCATGTCATAAATTTCACATGTGTTTTAACTCGTGCTCAGACGAGTCGGTAAATTCAGGCATTATTTACCCAGGCATGCAGGAAATACCATTACACCTAACTCATAATCAGGGCCATTCGGTATTTAACACATGAGGTAAATACTGATACCACAAAAACTCATAATCAGTGTTATTTTTAACGTGTCTTATTTACCAAATCACACGGAACCGGTACTTACCCGACAAGCAAGTTTGGCGTTTCTACCAAAAACCTCGTAGTCAAGGTCTAAATCGTGTTTCTCACACTCTCAATAGCACCCAGCACCAGCTTTGTCTTCCAGCAGCATGCACTCAGGTGCTTTGCCAAGAGGCCAGCATGGTGTGGTCTAAAAACTGCATGCTGGCAGGCCACATTAATTAGACATGCTCCACCAGTATCAACAGAGTTGCACCCAGACATCTCTAGATGTGGGCGAGCCACTGAAGGCTCAAGCAAGGCTTGAGCTAGGTGCCTGACTCTGGCTCAACCCAAAGTCCTCTTGGACCTTTGAACCCAAAACAAACCCAGTTTTGGCTTCTTCCTGCCAACCATTATCTACATTCATTACCTCCTCTTGGAGTCCTCCTCATCCAAGTCCTAACATCATGAGAATGTACCAAGACAATACACTTGCACCGATTACTCGAGGTGCAAAGAAATGCATTTTCAACAATTACTGCAATGCTGAAGAGAGTACAGTTGCACTAAGCATTTTATGCAGGGGGTCTGATACTTGAAGGCATTAGTGGGTGATGAAAGTATGATGAGACAAGCTTACAAATCTCTAATAAGGGCAAACCCAAGGTTCCGCAAAGGAGGCAGACACTGATCTTGTTGAGTGACCTTGGATGGTACCCAGGGGGGATTCTCCTTCAGAAGAGTAAGTCTGAGACATTGCCGGACAAATCCACTTGCTCAATGTGGGTGTCAAAACTCTCCTAGCCTTCCCCACTGTCCCATAGGAGAAAAAAAGAGAATTCAATAGCTTGAGAGGTTTAGCATAATCAAGATAAATGACTAAGGCTCTTTTCACATCCGGGGAAGAAGGAATGGGTACAGTAGGATGACTCTTTGGGTATAAATGTTTGATCCCATTTCAAAACAACACGATCCGGAAAAAACATCAGAGAAGCGTGAGACACTGTCAATACTCCAAACTCCCCAAACCTTGGGGCTGATGTAATAGCAACCAAATGTTTTTTTTGTTGATAGCCAGGCTATGTCAGCTTCCTCTAGAGGTTCAAAAGGTGCTGTTTTTAAACCTCTGAGCTCCACTGATGAGTTCCAAGAGGGTAATCAGCTACTGAATGGGGTTTCTGCAATCTAAAACATTTATTAGGTCTTACTGCTGATGGAGAGAACTTCTAAGAATTGACAGGATCTCTTATTGTAGCCCACTGGGTAGATAATGTGGATAGTGCCTAACCCTTCAGAATATCTAAGATGCTAAAGGGATTAATTAATGTAGGATCTTCTGAGTTTGATAAACACCATTTTGAGAAATGTGCCCAATGCTTCCCATAAGACTTCAGGGTGGACTCCTTTCTGGAAGCTTGGATCTTCAAAGCCCCTTGCATCATTCTGAGATGCTGGAAATGAGCTCGCCCTGAGCTGGAAACTGCAACGGAGGTGGACTGTAGGTAAGGCAGTGCTTAATTTGTAAAAAAAAAAAGAAGTGCTAGGGCCCTTCTCAGGAGGCTACTGTAGCATGCACCACCCATTGCCCCTGCTAGCCCTGCCAATGACACTTCCATCACAGCTACTAACCATCACACTTCTACAAGAGTGACACCCTCAACCTCACTGAGACAACCACACCTGGGCACCCGACGCAAACTACGCAGCCAGAGAACTCCACAGCTGGATTTCCAACTACGCAGACGAGCTCGCCTCGCTACGCAACCCCGATACACAACGCACCAGGAAAGCCACCTGGTTCACCACAGATCTCCAAGAAGCCACACGCACCTGCAGACTCCTGGAGAAGAACTGGAGAAACACCAAGACAACCGAAAACCACACCACCTACAAGGACACCATGAAAGACTACCACCCCCAGATCAGAGCCACCAAGAGGAATTTCATCCACAACAAAATCCTGGCCAACTCCACCAACTCCAAGGAACTTTTCAGTGTCATTCAAGAATTCATCACCCACGCAGCGAAGCCACAGACATCACCCCATCCCAAGACCTCTGTGACAAGCTTGGAACCTATTGCTACCTCAAGATCAAAAACCTCTATGAGAACTTCATCGACCATCCTCCAGGCGCCACAGACAGCCCACCAGAAACACCAGCCAGCCCACCATCGCCAACTGGACACCTATCACGACCAAAGACACCACCTCGACCATGAAAAGCATCCACTCGGGGGTCCCCACCGACCCCTGCCCCCCTCACATCTACCACAGAGCCGCAGCCACCATCGCACCCAAACTACAACGCACCATCAAAACCACCTTCAAAACAGGCACCTTCCCAGACGACTGGAAGCGCGCAGAAGTCAGACCCCTGTTCAAGAAGCCCACAGCTGACCCCACCGACCTCAAGAACCAGCAGCCCATCTCGCTCCTCCCCTTCGCAGCCAAAGTTGCAGAGAAAACAGTCAACAGGAAACTGACACGATTCATTGAAGAGAACGCCATCCTCGACCCATCCTAATCCGGATTCTGAAGCAACCACAGCACAGAGACCGCCCTACTCACCACCACAGATGACATCCACACACTCCTGGAGTAAGGCCACTCCGCAGCCCTCATCCTACTCGACCTATCAGCGGCCTTCGACATCGTCTCCCACAGCACACTAGACTACACAACACAGGCATACAAGGAACAGCCCTGGACTGGATCCGATCATTCCCCGCCGGAAGAAGCTAAAGGATCAGACTCCCACCCTTCCTCTCCGACCCCACGAAAATCACCTGCAGAGTCCCACAGGGTTCATCACTGAGCCCCACCCTCTTCAACATCTACATGGCCCCCTCGCAGCCATGGTCCGACAACACGTCCTCAACATCATATACTACGCCAACGACACCCAGCTCATCCTCCCCCTCACCAAAGACCCCACCACTGCCAAACTCAACTTCCAGAAAGTAATGCAAGACGTCGCAGTCTGGATGACTAACAGCTGCCTGAAGCTCAACGCCGAGAAGACAGAAGTCTTCGTCCTTGGTACCCTCCCTTCTGCATGGGACAGCACCTGGTGGCCGACAGCCCTCAGAAGCCCAGAAGCCCACCTACCCCCTCAGACAACGCCAAGAACCCCGGCATCATACTCGACTCATCACTCAGCATGAACCAACAGGTCAACGCCGTCACCTCCAGCTGCTTCAACACCCTCTGCATCCTCCGCAAGACCTTCAAGTGGATCCCCCCCCGAGTCAAGGAAGACAGTCACCCACACACTCATCACCAGCAGACTGGACTATGGAAACGCACACATCAGCCAACACCTATGAAGTCTCCACTGGCTCTCCGTGGAGAAAAGAGTCACCTTCAAAATTCTCACTAACGCCTACAAATGCCTACACAAAAACTGACCCAAATACCTCAACGACAGAATCAACTTCCACGTACCTAAAAGAAACCTCCGATCTTCCAACCTCGCACTGGCTGAAACCCCACGCATCCACAGAGCCAGAGCAGGCAGAAGATCCTTCTCTCACATTGCAGCCAAGACCTGGAATGAGCTACCGGCAGACATCAGACGCGCCCCCTCCCTGAACACGTTCAGGAAGACCCTCAAGACCTGACTCTTCGGGTAAACAGATCTGCAGACCCCCCCATAGCGCCTTGAGACCCTCACAGGCGAGAAGCGCGCTTACAATTCCCTGATTGATTGATTGACAATTCAGACTATTCAAGGTCCCCAAAGATATGACATTGGCTTGGACAGCAGGTATTAGTCATTTTAAATGTTTATTTAATTAATAAACAACTGTTGTGTGCTCATCTTTAGTTTGGAAAAACAGCGCCCCCATGTGGCACACTGTCATAAGTACCAGTGATGGCAATTAAGTGCCGGTGCTGTGTACCGGAAACCACTGGCTCAAATTAAGAACTGAGATAAGGTGAAATAACTGGTTCTTGGACTGGGTTGGAAGAAGAGAGACCCACTGATGCCTCTGCACAAAAAGTGCTATCAGTATTACTGACACATACTTACCGAATTTTCTGAAGAATTCTTGGTAGAAGAGGTATTGGAGGGAAGGTGTACCGTAAGACTTGCATCAATGGAACTGCCATGGTATACACTACCCATGCTTGCGGGCACCACATTTCTGTGCAAAAGTCTGGAAACATCGCATTAGCTTTGATTGATGCAAACCGATCCAACCAAAGGGTACCAAATTTGGCACATATGAGATTGAATTGTTGGGCGGACTAATGATACATCACTGAGGATGGTCAGTTGCGGTTGAGGCTGTCCGCCCAAATATTAAATGTACCCTTGATATTGATCGCCCTAAGGAAGAGGAGATGTTGTTCTGCCAATGGAAATATTTTAGATGCTATCAGGTTCAGGGACTTGCTCCTTGTTCCCACCCCAGCCAGGTAGCATCTTGGTACTTGATTGTCTGTCGCCACCACCATATACTACCACACCAACTATTGCAGGAATTCTATAGGAGATCTCATCACTGCTGACAACTCTCTCAAGATCGAGGATTGAAAACTTTCCCAGGGGGACCACAGACCCTTTCTTTCCTGACCCTGCAGAACTGCTCCCAAATCCCAAAGACTGGCATCTGTGGTAATCTGATTGGAGTTTGGTATTGGAAAGTTATTCCCTTCAATAAATCGCACTCCACCTACCACCAAGAAAGATTGTGGACTATTTGTTGGATCACAACAATCCACAGATCTCACTCCGCAGTGCACAGGTGCCAGTGAGAAAGAATGTAATTCACCACCAGTTTCAAGGGAAATCTCGCCCATGGCGCCTCCGCTGTAGACACTGCCCGTAGACCCTGGATCCATAGCTACAGCCTCACGGAGGCTCTACGATTCTTCTGAGAGACTCTGGACATTTTATTTATTTATTTATTTATGTATTTTACGGAGATTTATATAGCGCAAACTTGACCCGAAGGTATCGGGTATCAGAGCGCTTTACATAGCACCAGTTGCGTTACATGAAGACACATTCATTTTTGTAAGGCACAGGGAGAAAAAGTGATTTGCCCAGAATCCCAGATATTGAACTGGATTGTCAACATTCCATCATGCGGTAGAAAGGCTGCTCTTAGGAACGTGTTGATATAAGCTCCAAAGAAGTTTTAGACATGAGATGGATTTCTGGTGGTTCAGTAACAGTCCCAGCTATTGCAGTAGATTGGTCACCGTGGTGATATCTTCCTGAGTCTTTAAAAGAGAAGCCGTAGAGAGTAACCAATCATCCAAATATGGAAATATTGTAATACCTTTGAGCTGCAAATAAGCTACTACAGGCGCCCATATCTTGGTGAATACTTATGGAGACGTCTCCTGCACAAAAGGAAGCACTTGAATTGGTAATGCTGCTTGTCCATTGCAAATCCCGGAAATGGTTGATTGTCGATTTACTCTAACACAACAAGGGTAGGGGAGGGTCCAAGGGAACAAGTTTAGAGACCGGCGAGGAGCATATCCCCTAAATATCATTAATACTCACACAAAAAACAACCTCTGGTCTATATTAGCACATGAATATACAACAACTAGCGTGCAAGGTATATTAGAAGGACAGAGGCATCAAAAAGTTTCCCATATAAGCAGGGGGATAATCCCTTTTTAGGACGAAAACCCTCACCCACCATAGGTGGCATGCTTCATCATATGGGTTTCTCCTCCCAGTAGGAAACCTAGTCCTACTGAGGGCTACAACTACCTCACTGTGAGGTAGGAGCTCTGAGATGTTTTCACAGGATGGTAACAGAGTAGGATGCTAAAATCCCATATGTGAAAGATAGGTGTGGTGAGAGTGCAGCGCAATGGAGCGTGATAAGGTGTATATGCAGTGGTGAAGTTAAAACTACCTAGTGGATGTAAAAGCAACTATTTATTGGTTTGCTCACACTGGTAGGGTTAAAAAAGCAGTGCAAAGAGTAGTATTGATTTGAAACTACAAAATACAAAGTCGACATGTTTCAGCCCTATAATGATCAATAAGATGTATCCGGGCTTTCTTCAAGAACAACAATAAATCAACAATTGCTGCTGCTAGTGAAAAAGGTGAAAAAGTAGAAAAAGATAATACAACACCAGTAATCCTATATGTTGATGAAGGGTATTACTGGGATTATCTGTAAGGGTGAGACAAAAACAAGGTGCAACAAGTCAGGCAACAGTCCTTCAATTCCGTTATGGTGCATTTATTACTATAGGTTTTAGTCTTTAACCTTAAATAGTAACTCCTCATACCTTATTTACGGAGAATATATGTATATACACTTACCCATATAATTTGGATAAGTAGCCTCACCTCTACCTGGTGACAGCTCAGAGAAGGGGGCCCTGCTCTGTAAAAGACAAGATCTCGTATCACACTTTCCATTCCTTGATGTGGGTACTTATCTCTATATTAATGTGTGTGTCTAGCATCTGGCCATTCATGGCGGTACATGCAGATAAACCATGGATCTCCACAGACAAATCTTTATTGTATCTCTGGTTAGGAGCCCAGATGTAATAGGCTCACTGTCAATCAAATGCTGTGTTGCCAAATATAACATCTCGTTATCATTCAGTTAGCACGAACAATCGCGGATGCGGAAGGCAAACAGATGTCAAGTAAGCCAAGATAGGACACGCCTCCCCAAACCAATGGTATTATATCTTTGGGGCAGCCGCTAATACGCCAGCTCATAGGGGTGGTAACTATAAAAATGACAGCTCCCATTGACTTGAGACGGAGCAAAGCGATAACAGCAGCCATACAGGACAAAGAGGGGGAGTGAGTGAATAAATGAATAACCCCTGCTACCTCACATACACGTGTAGCCAAAACAAGTCAGGGAGCTATAATATGTAAAAGATTCAGTTAAGGCACTCGGTAAATACTGATGTCTGCATACAACTTTAAATTATTACCGTCCAACCATGCGCCTCAAAAATGGTATAAAGAGACTCAGACAGCCCTAAAACCTCACTCACCTCTCCGTCGGTACCCCGCCAAAATCTTGTGAGGTTGGATCTAATTTTATTTGATGATACGCTAAACTTAAATCTGGGGATGAAAAATGCCTGGCACCATTAAGAGAACTCAACATCTCATTGATATTTGGTATTGGATAGTGGTCCACCTCCACCGACTTGTTTAATTCTCTAAAATCTACCCATAATCTAGCCTCACCATTGGACTTTCGTGCCATCACAACGCGCACAAGCCATTCAAAAGCTTCCAACTCCTGTAGGATCCCATTGTCCATCAACTTATTCAATTTCCTCTTCATACTTTCTTTGACAGACAAATTATTGTTCCTGACTTTAGCAGTTTTGGGTTGTGCATTACCCTCGAGTTTGATCGAATGCATATAATTTTTTAGACAACCTAATTGGTTTTGAAATATTGGGGAAATCGTTGAGTAACCCATCACAGCAATCTGAGATGCTCCTAACCAAAGGTAAGCCTCCCCCCCTGACAGCAGGATTCTCATTAGCATCAAGATATACATAGAGATCATGTTGGTGAAAGGAGCCTATAAGGGAATCCCCTTTAATAGAAAAATAAGCCTTCCCTGGTATGATTCGATTCTTGAAATTCAATCGTCCCCCTGAACTATCCCAACAATTTGATAGGTTGGCCTCATATCCTCTAGGTCTGATATCTGGTTTCGAAAGCTTCACATTTCCCTTCAGCTTGTGTTCGTAAAATACTTTCGGTATTAAAGTCATTTTAGAACCAGAGTCAAATAAAATTTTGACCGATTCACCTTTAACCAGAACAGTTTTAACAGGATTCTCTGGAGTGCTTTCTTTAGTTTGCAGGACTACCACCTCATCTACTACATCATTATCATCCCCATCTACAGAGTCCACTTCTTTAACATTCTTCATGGTGCATAAAGACTTACAACATTTAGAAAACTGACCCTTCCTGCAACTATTTTTTCATTTTGCTTTCCAGCCCAGACACTCTTTGTAGTTTGTTGTGTGGCCTACATTACCACATTGGAAACACCTACCCTAATGTCTTTACTGTTTTATTGTGCGTCCCCCCTCTTTCTTGACCTCCTTTACCAGTTATTGGCTTATCTTGCGTTACTTTGCCAGCCTTCAACTTGTCATGCACTAGCTTAACTGCCACCGCATCACTTTTGACGGCACATGACAAGTCATTGCGAATTATCTCAACAAATGCTTTTGAATGTTCATAAGTCTTGGCCATAGTTAACACCTCCTGCAGAGGATTATCTTTTTGCCACATAGATTCCTTGGCCTTTTCCAACGGACATCCCAACATGAATTGATCTCTTAAGAGTTCCTTATTAGACCTGCTAAAACCACATGTAGATGCTAGCATCTGAAATTCTGTTATATATATGCTCCACAGTTTTCCCTTGGTGTTGCATTCTCTTCCAAAAGTGAGAGTGATCCAGCGGAAAGGCCAAGGATGAACACTTTGCAGTCAACCATTCAACGGGCCCATATACATTTAACCCAAATATTTCATCCACATTCCCTGGCAGATACGCTGGATGTTGTTTTTGTCTCGTTTTATAATTCACTCAGTTTTAATTAGTAAGCTTTCTGTAATCTCAAACAATTTACAACCACATTTTGTAACTAACTAATCTTTCACTGATCAACACTCTTTCCCCTGGTCGATGGACCATTAGTTGAGTTAGTTGATGGTGATATTAACAGCTATCTAACTAATCTTAGATCTCAGTGAAATAACCACAGACTCTGGGTAAGGTTCATAAGTTTATCAAAATTTTCAGTCATAAATTGAACGCTCACAGATACAAGTTCACAGTGCAAATTCCTTCATTCTTTGCATAGGAGAGAAAATTTCATTTAACAAAGCAATCGTTAACACAAACTCATTCGGTAACAAAATACAAAAGAGTGGATAGTTGTATAGACAGCAGGTTCCAGACAAATTATATTTGCAAAGAAATATGCAAATTCGAAACAAAACTAATAGTTACCTAATTGCGAAACCTGGAAAACCAATCCTCTGGCGAAAAGACTGGTGGGGGTCCCCTGAGTTAGAATCAGGAGACAAAGACTATAGGACAGGATCAGGACAAATACTTACTAAACTTCTCTCTAGAACCCGACGCACCAGGGCGTTTCCCTCTCTTACACTCTCTTCCACTCTCTCCCTCCTCCGGAATCTTCAAAACTAATCCGGCTGTCATTTGGATCAGAATCTTCCCAGTCTGCTCTCCCTTCTCTTCTTCTAGCAGCTCTCGCCTATTTCTATCAGCATCGATGTGATCTACATCGTCTCCTTCTGCATCATCTCTCTCTGCATCTCATGTGTGTGTACTCTATTCTAAGTTACCCTAGTCATAGTCTTTATTTCAACATGTCCCACCCTCAAAAGTTGCAAATATCAGTGAAATGCTGCATATGATTGGTCGGGGCGAAAGGAGTTTCATCATACCATGCTGATATATTCATTTTTATTAATGTTTTTATTGATCTGCAAACCCATCCGCTTTAGCTCATTCATAACTTTAATTCTTATACATGTATTGTTGCAACATTTATTAACATCTTAATACAGTCTTCATAGATGAGGGATACATAGCACCACTTTCCCACGTCGCCTCTCCTTGGCATCTGGCCGCTGTTCAATACTTCGGTCATCAGGTCACAATCATGGTTCACTAGGCATGCGCAACATGTTCATCATCCAGACGCCATTTTCTTATTATCATGATCGTATCAGGCCCAAACGCACACTATTGATAAAAGAGTCAAAAACATAGGATCCTCACTGTTCGCCACCCACTTCTACTGCATCCCATGTTATTGTTAATTTTCTGAGTAAAAGCATTAACAATAGCAGCCTTCTTTTAAATTCAAGCACGCAAATGCCAGACATGTGGTTCCTCAAGACCACGTGTTAGTCCTTCTTGCGCATGCGTGAGAGTTTTTTTCTCTCAAAGCGAGTTAGTCACGTTTTTACTGCTCAATTTTGGTTCACACATGCGCAAAGCGTTTCCACACATTAAAGCGAGTTTTAGTCGCGTTCCGATTTTATTTCACATTGATTTAAGCATGCGTAAAGCTTTTCTCCCCATATTTTGTGTCTGGTGCATGTTAGTTTCATTCCATTCACAATTTTAATAGTTAGTATATGTTAACGAGGACTGCTCCGACCAAGTTTAGCTTTTCTTGAATCCTTGCTCCATCAATCGCGCTCCAGACAAGCGCTCATCTTGCGAAGATAATGCAAGTTCAACTTCTTGAGGCATATTTCATATTCATTGAGATTTGCTACATCACCATCTGACAAATCAGGAAGATGCTCAAATAGGCATTGTCCTTCTGGACCAAGGCAGTGTAATACCAACGACATCCTCGCTAAGAGAAGTGCGCACACTCTTGCATAGTGAGTGAAGAGCTTCCATTTAATCCACAGTATAGGTGGATCAACCGGTGAAGCCAGAAAAATGCTAGAGCAGTAACATTCTGCATGGTTGAAGTGCATCTGAAGCGTAACTAGTATGATACACAGCAAACAATTATCCGAAAATGTCCCTGAATTCCTACTTCAACCAGAATTTAAGATTGACACAATTATTTTTTCCTTAAACAGAAATATTATTAGTATTAATGTTGCTCAAGCAGATGTTAATTTCAGTACACTCTGTCCAAGTAGCAGAAACACCAATCTGGAATGTGTGCGTACCACAGTGAAGAAATAGGTTTACAGCAAGATGCACACAAAAGTGTAATTGAGTGTGTATCACAGTGGAGTTCTCCAATGATGCACACCTAGAAGTGTGAATGTGTGCATATCACACCCTGGATAAATCAAACCTTTCTCTACGTCTGCATCACAGAAACAAAGATGTTCCCAAAGATATGCGCAAGACAATCAAACAGCATGTACATTAATTAAATCCTCTCCATATGTGTGTGTGTCACAGACAGCAGAGAGTTGTCACTGATGCACACGAGTTGATTTAAACATGTGTGCGTATCACAACGGAACACTTTACAATATCTTGGGCACAACGCCTAATGGAGACAGCCCAAACCAAGATGGCTCTTTCACGTCTGCATAGTGCCAATATCGGCAACAGTTATCACAACACACATAAGTACATAAATAAAAACACACGACACTGAATGTAAGTGGAGAAATATTGCTGCAGGTTTATTAGCATAAGCAATATGCAAACATGGTGGGTTATCTTACGGGCGATCCCAGGGCAGGCCAGCCCCTATGCCGCCTGCCCGTCTGATAAGCCTAGAGTCACCATGGCAACGCCAATTGGTGTATACCTAATGTTGGGAGGGTCCCCCCCTCCCACCTGTGGACCACCAGTCCACTTGCTACACACGCCCCCCCGTGATGGGTGGGCGGAGCATACATGGCAGCCCCCGGTTGCTCAGACCCACAACCGCCTGTCGGATAGCGGGGCGCCGTCGGTCTTCCAGTGGACACGCTAAACATCCCTGGGTATCCTGGCTTAGCACCACACGGTGCTGCTGCATGCTATACCCCTTGGTATGTGCAGACCCTGGATCGCCCTGTAACTCCTCCTGCAACACAAAGTGAGAATTGTTAGAAAACCTGGCCCCCCCTTTGTCCCTCCGGACGCCGGGTAAGCGGATGGGCGGGCAAGGCGAACGAGCGGACAAGAGGGCGAGGAGGGGGCGGAGACAGAATATGTACCCCCCTGGCTCCTCCCCGCCGGAAGCAGCTATCTGCTGGGGTCTCCCTTGGTCCATCCCAGGGACACGACCTCCCACCCCTGTGCCTTCCTGTGGCACTAAGGCGGCTGCCCTCAAAGGGGCGGGCCGCTGCACAACCCCCCCCCGGGCAGCCTTACATAGTGCCAATATCGGCAACAGTTATCACAACACACATAAGTACATAAATAAAAACACACGACACTGAATGTAAGTGGAGAAATATTGCTGCAGGTTTATTAGCATAAGCAATATGCAAACATGGTGGGTTATCTTACGGGCGATCCCAGGGCAGGCCAGCCCCTATGCCGCCTGCCCGTCTGATAAGCCTAGAGTCACCATGGCAACGCCAATTGGTGTATACCTAATGTTGGGAGGGTTCCCCCCTCCCACCTGTGGACCACCAGTCCACTTGCTACACACGCCCCCCCGTGATGGGTGGGCGGAGCATACATGGCAGCCCCCGGTTGCTCAGACCCACAACCGCCTGTCGGATAGCGGGGCGCCGTCGGTCTTCCAGTGGACATGCTAAACATCCCTGGGTATCCTGGCTTAGCACCACACGGTGCTGCTGCATGCTATACCCCTTGGTATGTGCAGACCCTGGATCGCCCTGTAACTCCTCCACAGCCTTGGGAGTGGCCACCGTCACTACCAGGGCCCCCCACCAAGGTAGACCTATTTCCTTACAACCTGCTGCAGCCAAAGCTTCCCCTAGGTCCAGTAGGAAAAGAACCGTGCCTAAACTAGAGAGGTGCACCCCATCTCCCTCCCGGCACCCTGTGGACTTGGCGTGTATAAGACCATGCCTGATGAAGCCCAAAACCTCTTTGCTCTGCGCAACTGCGCATGGCTCCAGGTAGACCTTTTTACCTACAGCAACTGATACCGGGCTTCTCCCAGGTCCAGCCAAGACAATCTACGCCCAACCGGACCGGCGGGCGGCCTGCCCCTCAGGACAGGTGCCCTCATCCTTTCTAACTCCCCCGTGGATTTTGACTGAAATGACCGTAAACCTATAACTAGGCGTTGGTCCAATGTAGCCTTTGAATGGCTGAAGAACAATCCCCTTGACAAGACACTCCTGCCTGGCAGTGCCAATGCGGGAGGGGTAAGAGTTGACAAGCCCGCCTTACCTCCTCCTTCACTCAGTTGGAGTATGTCCATCGCATTCCATCAGTCACCACCAAATGAGAAGCCTTGCCCTCCCAAACTTTTGCTAGTATACCAGGGAGAGACAGGACTGAGTGACCACAGAGGAGGACCAACGTGTAAAATTCTTCACTATCTTGGATACTGGGTAAGCCAATTGTTCTCCTGCTAATTGGTAGCCCAAAAGCATTACCCCGGGGTTTCCCTCAATCATGTGGACCATATCGCCCCCGAGGAAGGCCACTTCCACAACCTGCATAGCTGCCAGCCAGTGCTGAAGGGCAGGATACGTTACCCGGTACCGATACTCGCATCCATGGACCTGTTTCGTCGAACTCAAGGACGGGCTACTAAGTGAGCAACCAGGCTCCGCCCACTCCTGCCTGGCAGTGCCCATGCGGGAGGAGGTAAGGGTTGACAAGCCTGCCTTCCTTCCTCTTTCACTCCGTTGGAGTACGCCCATCGTATTCCATCAGTCACCACCAAATGTGAAGCCTTGCCCTCCCAAAATTCTGCTATTATACCAGGGAGAGACAGGACAGAGTGACCACAGAGGAGAACAACGTGTAAAATGCTTCTCTATTTGAATACTGGGAAAGCCAAATTGTTCTCCTGCAGATTTGTAGCCCAAAGTGTTACCCCGGTGCTTCCCTTAATCAATGGACCATGGCCCTGTTGGAAGGCCACCTGCATAGCTGCCAGCCAGTGCTGGAGGTCGGGAGAAGTTACCCGGTACTGATGCTCGCATCAAAGGTACCTGTTTCGTCTAACTCAAGGGCGTGCTACTAAGTGAGCAACCAGGCTCCGCCCTAGTACCCCGAGGCCAAACCCAAGCCCCTCCAAGTTCTGCTGCTTCACCTGCCTGTTAACACGAATCCCAGGGCAGACCACCGGCCTAAACCCATGCTTGGCCATGCCTGAGCTAAAATACCTCTGAACAGCCTGACAACAAGCTAACCACCAGCATTGAGTTCTGAATGTTTCTGACGCTGCCAAGAAACATGCGCATAACTAAAGCAACTGGCACCATGCCATAAAAGTAACAATTCAACCTTCTATGAAACAAACGTGCCCTTGTGGCGATCCGAGTAGTGCTCCCTCCAAGCCAGCAGCCCTACTCAGGCAACCCGCACCCTCTTGGCACTGGCACACCCCCGCCACAGCTGCCCTTGAGTGCCTGGTCGTGTGTAGCCACAACCTAGGTTTCATCACTGCGTCATACCGGGGTATGATGACCCATCTAACTCGACTGCTGAGTGCCCATTGCACCATCGCAAGTATGCCTTCGCCTGCTCAGAGTCTGGCTGTAAAGTTGGAAGGCATTGACCCCCCAGCCCAGGGTGAAGATGGCAGCATTACAGTACCTGGTGCTATAGACGGTCCCCGTACCCTGATGGGACAGAATGCAAATCCCTTGCTCCTGTTGAGCACGAACCCAAAACCAATTGCTCACCATGGTTTAATACCTTCCTGCTGCTAATCATTTCCTAGCTGAATGTTGACAAATCCATGTTCTGTAATGGCACTACTTCGCAGCCTGCACCATTCTGCCAGTGCCGAAAAGACCTTTGTCATGCTGCCTGGCCTCATCAATCTTGCCCTGTTCTAGCAGCGCCCGCTTCAGCCGTGGAGCAAACAACTCGCCGGAACCCCCAAACTGGCCCTGATGCGAGACAAACCGGGCCAAGGCACAACAGTGAGTGTACTAACTAATAGCAGGTCTAACAGCGTCAACAGGCATCCTCAGCTTACAATAGGCGTGATGGAGTGAGGTTATCCAGTGAGAATCAAGATGACAACTTCCCACCTGACCGACCGTGGTGGGAACCACTCCTGTATATTCTAGTACACATGGTCCCAGTTCACCTGTCACTGCCTGATGTACGTGACCTAGGTACATGGTCCCCTAGCATGGCGGCATGCCATTGAGACCAACATCCAGTCCCCGATAAGTACCACTATCTGCCTATGCTACAATCTTGCCTGGCGTTCCTTCATGCCCAGCTATACCAGGCGATGAATGCTCTCCTCCGTCACTTGACCCGACCACACCTAGAAATACAAAACAGCGAGAGGAGGCAGCCTGTGACCTGCCCCAAAAACCACCATCCCGCATCAAACCGACCCGATGGAAAGACAAGCGCCTAATGCTCTACACCCCTGGAAGACCCAGGAAATAACCCATCGTACAAAAGCGAGTAAATAACAACGGACACCCTTTCAGCATCTGGAGGCCTAGCCCTTCCGAAGTAACCTGGGATCCCAACGCCAGGCCTCAGCACCTGTGGCGTGAGTGATCTTTGCCCACTACCGTGCGAGCCAGGGCCCCCGGTGGCATTTTTTTTTTTTTTTGATCACTGAAGCACACGAAAACCCCTAGCTGTTCCTTGCTGCTAGGTCTTCCTACCCTCAGGAGGCCAAGAACGACCAGGTAACAATAACACTCACTCAACACTAGGCGTTCCAAGTCCACTCGGCCTAATTTGCCATTGCAACAAAGCATTGCAACCAGGCCCCCCCAGAACCGCTGAGGCAGGAATACTCCCAATCAACCTCCCATCTCACATCAATACTGGCTAGACTAAGCCTCTATGGTGCATAGGATAATGCGACATCATTGTGGCTAACAGGCATAGCCTCTTGATAAATGCCTCTGTTCAGGCATGGTAAGGCCGGGTCACCAACACTGCTAGCCAAACTTACTAAAGTTTACACTCCCAAGCCCTTTCAGTGTGAATATTTTTTTTATTTTTTTTTTATTTTTTTTATTCAGAGGGCACCCGGGATACCTACGGGCCCCGAGACCATCCCGAGGAAGGGTGTGCATTACCCACAGTGACAGCCGTGGTCATTATCGGTGAGGGTGAGCCCAGGCAAAGTCAGGCAGATCATTGCTTCCCCAGGTCTGTTTACAACATCTAATGAGTTACCAAATACTTTAAGGACATCTGCATGCATAACCACCAGAGTACGATGTTGGGCCGGTAGCGATGAACGACGTACACAAAAGGCTGGTAAAGCCGTGGCCACCAAGAAATCACACAACAGGTCAACCTGCCTGGCCCACTGCAGGCAATAGCCGGGAAATCACATCTCCTTCCGGGTCAAGGGACGTTGACGGACACAACAAAACGGGCCCCTCACCCTATGCCATTGACCGACTCGGGCCCACGAGGTAATCTACTGTGGCGGAGGACACCTACCCCTTGGTGGATGCTGTATACACATTAGCCCTTCAGGAGCATGCCTCCAAGGTGGCCGACTCACCACGTGTACTTCGACAGTCCCAGCCCGGTAGAACTCAAGCAACGTCACCCAATCTCTAAGACAAGCGACAAGCCGTTGTCATGCTCAACCCCCAGTCCTAGTTGCCCGGTGCTAGCAAGTGCTTACATAATTATCTGTTTGCTCCAGGCCCTCTGCTACCCCTGGAGGATGTGGCTGTGAGGAACAATAATGCAGCTGGGTCGAGTAAAACCGCACCCAGAAGAGGCAAATGATGTGGCACAATACGGCCATCTAGTAATGGTATACTTCATTATTTTCACATATTATTAAAAACTTGGTATACTTTCTGGGCATAGGTTGCACTTCATAAGTACCAGCATAATCCTAAATACCGCAAAATTCTATAGAAAGGTGACCAGGTGCTGGCCTGACTCGGACCCCCGGGCCGCCGTTCCTGGTCGCGGGAGGCCCCCGCCCGCGTGCACAGCGAGCCGCGGCCGCCCCCGCATGCCTCCCTCAGGGCCACGCCCTGCACCACGAAGGAACACAACGTTGCGTGTGGGGTGGGGAAAGGTGGGCAGCTCAACGGATGCGCGCACAGCCGCCCCAACCAGGTGGGGACAGGGCAGACTGTGCCCCACCCAGTGCCTCTACCTGCCTGCTGGACCCCCAGTGGAGCCGTCCTCGAGGCCCAGCAGTCCCGCTCAGGCCCGCCGCAGTGGGACAAACGTACGCGTGTGAATCAGCGTGCAGGGAATGTTACAAAGCAAACAAACTCAAAATGTAGGAACCCCAAGACATCCCTACTAGTGGGCAGCATAGCCCAAGATTGCTTGGTGTGGAGAAACACAAGCTCAGAGTCGATTACTAGCTATATAAACCCTTTTTACAATGTCAATCAATGTTCTAACACTGTATGCCTTGCGGTGTGTTTGCAGTTCTGGGATGAACGTCTGAGCTCACTGTCGAATACCAGGACTTCATTGTTACAAAATGCAAGCAACAGAGGGGTGCCTCTCCTGAAAACAGACACCTGCTGATCCACTTACGTCACACACACTCTGTAATCTACTTGGCACACGTTCTTTGCAGCAGGCACATTAACCCTCTGCCCCACCGCGCAAGGCAAAGGCGGCTGTAGGGAACACCAACCAGACAAGCACATGGTGCTGCAGCGAACTGCTTGTAAACATGCCTGTGTCAAGAAAAGCAGATGCAGCCCTTACGATAGAACACAAATTCCAATCACTGCAAAAGCCGAAAACCACAACACTAAATAATTCACAGCGTACAGACACTTTGTGTAACTGTGCAACACCAATCAATGTTTTAATAATGAATGCATTGCGGTGTGTATGCAGCTCTAGATGAACACCCGTAGCACACTGTAGAATAATAGGAGCTCAAGCCATCAATTGCAAGTACAAAAGGCTGCCTCTCAAAAAGCGGAATCAATCATGTGCGCACAAATATGCTGGCCCTAGTGAGATCCCAGTCCGAGGCCCCGTCTTCCACAATGCTCCACCGAGTGAGGAGGGTGCCCCGCCATGCACCATAGGCACAGGAATGTCACTATCTTGCTTCATATCACCTGCTGAGTAGCCTGGCTGTCCTGCCAACGGAACCCACAAGATTGGATAAACAGTCCGATACTCCAAAAGGCCTATTTTGAGTAAAGAAAGCCTGGCGTGCGGTGGAGAGACCTCCTGCAATGCAAACCGAGTGGAAGATGTGGGCGTCGATAGACAGCGTCATCAGCAATGCAACTAGTAAAGCCTGAGGCTGCCAAGCGACAGCTGCATAGCAGCATGGGTGAGCAGCATATCAAGACCTGCCAGGCGTTCACGTCCGTCCCGTAATGCCCGGGGGCTGGGGATAGGAACGACCCTTAAGCAGTGCACATCAGCGCCATGCTGCTAAAAAGCGCGGAGGCTACCCCAGTCAGGAGCAGGGGCATCTGGTCAATGAAGGCGGGAGGGCACGAAACCCGAACACCCCTGACGGGACATCAACCGACACAACTATCGCGTCCCAACTATAGCCACCAAAATAGCGTGTACCCACCACAGCCCACCCACATAGCACCCCATTGGGAACAATACAAGAAAATCTACACCGAAGAAAACAACACCTTCGCAAACGACAATTCGGGCACGCTAAGATGTCAAACAACATTCCCGACAGATATCACATCACACACCCATTGAGAGAGGCCACGGGGCACGCAGGACATGCGTGAGCTTCACACTCACAGTGGCGTGAGTACAGGCTCAGGAGTGCATGCCATCACTCCCTAAAACTGCGCCCCCTAGGCCACAGCCAGTAGAACGGGAGGGAGCCGTGGCGGAGGGCCTCGCGGCACTCGCAGCCCCCCCCTGCACACAACATCCGGCCCATGCTGGCCGGAACCCTGCTACCGGCTCCGCCGGATTAACCAGAAACGAAAGGGGAGCAACGGGGCGCCCCCTCCCCCGCAACACGCATCATCAAGTCCCCGCGGGCAGGGGCCCTGAAACCGGCACTCCACAGTGCCGACAAGCGTAGGAAGGAGCGTCCCGACCATACTCCCGCCCCCACCCAAAGAGCCGTTGGGAACCCTCATGGCAGTCGCAGCACCCCCCTATCCACAACATGACCCATCTGGCCGGGGGCCTGACACGGCCCGCCGTAGGAAAAGCAGCAGAGTGGGGCACCACGTGACACCCACAGCCCCCTCCACTCACGCACTCAACATCTGGCCCCCACGGGCCGAGGCCCCCGAGCCAGCTCGACAACAAGGGGAGGGGCCGTAACCCAAGAGGAGGGGGGAGGACTGCGGAAACAAGACACTCCGGCCCGATGTGAGCTACCTCTCGCCCCCAGATCGCCGACCGCTGCCCTGGCCTGAGGAGAGGTGCCGCTGCCCTCTGCACCCCAGGAGCTGTCCACCCCCCCCCTCCAAGGCAGCCCGCAGCCACGGCAATGGCCGCCTTTCCTAGGAGTAAGGGGGGCGGTCAAAACAGTCACCGGAGAACAGCCTCCGACGTGGTACTGCAAGCTATGCATTGCAAGCAACAAAGGATGCCTCTCTTGACAAAATAAAAGAAGTAACTAGCTGACCCATTTACATCATACGCACTCTGTAATCTATTTGGCACTCGTTCTTTGCGGCCGGCCTATTAACCCTCTGCACGCACTTGACCGATGTCAAAACCACAACTATACAGAGACACAGCATAGCATAATAAGCTACAAACCCGGCGCCCCCAAGAAGCCAGCACATGGTGCGATGGCCCCGGTCGCATCGCCCTAAATCCGGCCCAGCCGGGGGCCTCCCACACGCAATCCAAGAGCTCTATGCTCCACCAAGGCTCTCACTCTCATCCCAACAACACTCACCGGGATAACAGAGATGACGAACGACCCGGACAAAACCCGCCGCAAGACCCCGAGGGCGAAAGCGGCGTCAAGGCGAACGAGCGGACAAGAGGGCGAGGAGGGGGCGGAGACAGAATATGTACCCCCCTGGCTCCTCCCCGCCGGAAGCAGCTATTTGCTGGGGTCTCCCTTGGTCCATCCCAGGGACACGACCTCCCACCCCTGTGCCTTCCTGTGGCACTAAGGCGGCCGCCCTCAAAGGGGCGGGCCGCTGCGCAACCCCCCCCCCGGGCAGCCTTACAAAGCGTCTGGGTACTTCAGCTAAATGTCGCCAGTACGTGCCTTCCGGCAGCACATCAGGAGCCGTGAGTGGTCGCTCGGGGAGAGGCACTCTCAGGGAAACACTTGCGGCCGTTACCAGGTTGCAGTTAATCAGGACACGTGCTCCCAGCAATCACAGCTATTTGTAAAATGTAAACAAAAGTTCCCCCAATCACAGCTAATTGTAAAATGTAAAAAAAAAAAAAAAGCGAACCTGAGGGTCATTTTCGAAAAGAATTCAATTGTTATGTACTCATTCCTTCATTTCTCTGGCATACCGCCTTTCAGCAAGTCCTTTGTTCCTCAGGCCAGTTCAGATTGTTAAAAGCAGTTGTGTTAGGGTCTCTGTTCTATTCTCCTCTGCACAGGTTATTACAAAATCATTGCCAATGTTAAAATTCCAGAACTAATCACAGACAGCATTCAATGGTACTAGCAGTGTTTTCTTTTATTAGGTAGAGGAAATTGCAGAGAACCCATCCACAGCCTCAGCACCAATCTGTATCCTCATCTCAACTGCTTCACATCCAATTGTAATCATAACATGCTAGTGATGATGTGTTGGTTACATATAACACATCATCACCTCATAGATACAGAACACCCGGGTTGCAAATGGTTACTGCGACCTTAGATACAGAATACCACAAACTCCTCTTCATCAGGAGGTTTTTCCTCAAATCCCAGCATGACCCTTATAGGCTTTAACACCTCCTTTAGTTGAGGCACCTGGATGTACCTCCCTCTAGTCATCAGATTTCTCCCATTCATCATCCTTCCTTGCTCTTTTAGGTTGAGATTCTAATAAAGCAGAATCCACTGCTCCTTTAATCAGCGACTGAAGGTCTGTCTTAGTTATCTGTAAAACTTTGTTGTCTGATTGCTGCACAGTGTTCTGCACATCTCTTTATATTTTTCAGTCACCATCTTGGCTGCCATTATCAGGAGATAAGAATGCACTACAGCAGCGTCTAGTTCCTGCTTTATATTGATGCTTGGGAATGATGTCTCGTCTCACGAGACTCCACACCCCAAACTTCCTTTGACATTTTCCCGTATGTGACGTTAGAAAGAGTGCAACCACAAGGCTTAGACATACTTCACAAAGCTTTTGAGCAGCTCCAAGAGTGAACACCAAAATTTCTCCCTACCCCAGCTCAGCTTGGGCCGGGAGCGTGCTCACTCTTGAACAAAGAAAAAATCTCCCGCTCCGCGAGGTGGTAAGTCACAAACAATAAATAACATATAAAGAAACATAGAAGAAAACAGCAAATCGTTTGTGGGGAGACACTATTCATTAGATATGTAGTTAACTTAGAAGACATGCTCAGAGATCATACGCTTTAAAAAAGAAATTTAATATTTAGGCGTCGGAAAAGCGATCAGGGGAGGCGGGGCTCCTCATTATGCTAGGACTGGGACGAGGTGGACTCCTTGAGGGGGTAATGCAATGTTTCAGTTTAAAGCTTGACAAGCAACAAAGCAATTGTTGCTTATTTGACTCCCTGCTGGTGTTTATCTTTCTATCAAAACTTCATTTATGGAATTTTCAGTACAAATACAGGTACTAACTACAACAATTGATAACTGGGTCCAGGTGTCGGAGACATACCAGTTCAAGCACGTCAACATCACTTTGCTGACATTTATAACCTTTCCTCATGAGGCCACACATGGGCTGCCAGCCCTTGTTACCCATTTGTAGGTGCTGTGCCTCCCCCCAGGCACCCTCCTGAACGTCTGGCTATGTATTTCCCTGCCCAATCTTCCCTTCTGAGAGGTCTGTGTCTTCTGCAGCCCTCCAGTGTTCCCATACTTTCTCAAACTTTCGTGGGCCTCGTCAGGGCCGATACACCAGTTTTTCAGCCCTCATGCACCAGTCTAGGTTCATTTCTCAGGCCTGCCTGGATGGTGTCCTATCTCGCCCCAGTATCTCATCACATCTTGTTGGGCCACCATCAGAGCAGTATTACAGACTAGAGTGCCTTTCGGTCTAATGTTTGTTCCCCCCCCGGATGCCAAGAGTCATCAGCTGTGGAGGAAGCTCTAGGGTGTAGTCCATTAACTCCAATATCTAGTGACCCATATTCTCCCAGAGACCCTAAGAGCGTGTGGACTAGAGTACCTTTCTACCCGCAGCCTCGTAAACAGAGATCATTGTCAGACCTACTCATATAGTACAGGTATGTGTGATGTATGCCCTGTGGAGTAGCTACAGCTGGATTAATTGGAACCCTGCCAGTATGACTACCTCTCATAGTCCTCCATTCTACTCAGGTCTCTTTCCCATTTGTCTCTGCGGCTGTCCAGTGGGGTAAGGCTATTATGTAGAAGAGTGGAATATATTTGAGACACTGACTGCTGGGTTAACAGGGTTTCCAGCACCCTGTATTCCAGTGGTGACTCCTCTGGTACCTTGTATGAGATCCCTGTGGTTCAGCAGGTGTGTTAGTTGTTGGTATCGGAGATACTGACTGCCCAATAATTCATACTGCTCTTGTAACTCAGTGAATGGCATTTTTCCGTCATCCCACCACACGTCCCCCACCTTGGAGAAGCCCAGCATGTCCCATTTTTATGACCCTCTATCTCTCGTAACTGCCCCAGGATGTCTGACTCCCACAGAGGAGTCTCCAGCACCAGCTTCCCTATCCAGTTCATTTTGTGGGACGCCCAATGCCAGATCTTAATCACTATGGCTGTTGGTGCGGGCAATGGTGGCAACCCCTTCCGCCCATAGAGGCGTCTGACATAACTCTCTGGACACATCGTTCATCTGTCACCTAGCAGACATGGCCCCTTCAGTACTAAGGCCCAGTCCTTTATCACTTGCATTTGTGTTGCTCAATCATAGAGCCGTAGGTCCAAGAGGGCAATTCCACCCTTCCGAAGTTTCCTTGTCAGATTGCCTATGGCAGTCCTTGGTGTCCCTCCCGGCCCCAATAGTCACCTCATCCACTGAGCAGAAGAATCCCTCTGGGACCTGAAAGGGGGTGTTTTTTAATGCTAAGACATTTCTGGAGGTAGATCATCTTGTAGAAGGCTGCTCTGCCCATCAGGGAGAGCGGGAGAACTCTCCAAATCCCTGCATCTACTTAGTAGGCCTCCAGTATTTTGGTCAAGTTTACTCTCAAGAAAGCAGTGCAGTGTTTAATTATGAAGATCCCCAGGTATCTGAAATGCCCTGGTTCCCATTTGAGTGGTATTCCTATACCCTCCACCAAGCATGGTTGGACAATAAGAATAAAAAATAAATTAACCCTTGATTCGCTCAATCACAAGAACCCCCTATCAATAGTGGAATTCTTAATTCATATAAAACACATAGATAAACTCAAAAAAATCTCACTCAAAATCCCTGAAACACTCACATTCACATTTTCCAAAAGGAAGAAGGGGTTCCAGTAAATAGACCATTCTTCGAGTCTGCAAGAGAAGTACAAGAATTAGTGCAAATATCAACACCCTTTCATTCAGGGTATAACAATCAAATATACCACAAAGAAAAGTGAACATAAAGACTGTCTTGATAAAGATGGAATAACCAGATACCCATCGAAACACGTCGATGCATTTCTATTCATTATTCCGAGGATAAGTTGGACCTGTAGATGCAAAATAGAGTATATGCATCCAGGCTAATCTTGCTAAAATTATTCCCAGGGAATTGTTGAGTTAAATGACAAAGCATACTGTCTATCATTGTTCGTCCTCCCTATTTTTTAGAGTTCTCTGTGGTAAAAGTGTCATAAGATGTTATGTTATGAAGTGTATTGTTTTTAATTATGCTGAAATGATGCATTGTGTTTTATAATAGGTGTTTTTATAATATTTGCGTTTTAATAATAGTCACATGTACTAAAGAAATAAATTGACTTTATTGCACTGTTATAGTAGTATCATTGTTTGAGTGTTTCAGGGATTTTGAGTGAGATTTGTTTGAGTTTATCTATGTGTTTTATATGAATTAAGAATTCCACTATTGATAGGGGGTTCTTGTTGATTGAGCGAATCAAGGGATAATATGTTTTTTGTACTGTTAGTACTCTACTCCCTTGGTTGCTGACAAGGGGTCTCTCTCTGTTTAAACACATGGACAATAAGAATGCCTTCGATTTGTGCCAGTTAATGCGGAGTCCGGAGTAGGACAAGAATACCTCCAGGATCTCCAGCACTCTGGGGAAAGATTGGTCTGGGCCTGCCAGATAAAGAAGAATATAATCCGCGTAGAGGGACACAACATCTTCCCATTCCAAGTCCCACCACAGGCTCCTCAACAATGCATCTTTCCATATCCACGCTGTCAGGGTTAGTAAGCAACCCTGCCTAGTGCCCCTGCGCAGGCCAAACTTGCCCAAAAATGCCCCGTTCACCCTGACCCTGGCTACCAGGTTGGTGTACAGCAGTTTCACAAATGACAAAAAGGTCGGACTGAACCCCATCCTGCTCAGTATTGCCATCAGGTAGGGCCACTCCTGGGAGTCAAATGTCTTTTTGGCATTAAGGATGACTGACTCCTCTATCTGGTCACTCTGTGCTAGGCACCCAGCCAGTCCCTGTAGGTTGTGCTTTGTTGCTCAATGCATAAGACAAATGATGGACGGAATGCAGAACAAATCAAATATTTACCCCAGTCAAGAGATCTGGGTTAAATCCAGCGTTTTTTTGCTCACTATGCAACCCCAGTTTAGACCCAGCCATATGCAAATCAGTCTTGACCCTGCTCTTCATGGGAACAGTCCAGTTCGAACTGCCATCATTTCTGTGTCTTTCCTTGCTCTATACGGCATAAAGCCCAATTTATCAGGGGCTACAAGAGTGTCTACTACTTGCATTAGGCAAATGGCCAGTACTTTTGCTAAGATCTTAGTCTCCACGTTTTTAATAACGAGACTGACCTATAGGAGGCACAGTCGTCCACTGGCTTCCCTTTCTTGTGGGTCATTAGTATGGTCGCCAGCCGCAGGTCTCGAGGGAGCCAGCCATCCCTCCTTGCCCTGTAAAACAGAGTAAGGAGCGATCTCAACAAGCGTGACTTGACGCACGTAAAAAAAATTGGCTGCAGGCCATTTGGGCCTCGGGATCAACCCCCTTTCTTCTGAGTCAGTGCCTCTATTATTTCCGTCTCTGTGATCTCTTCCTCTAGAGCCTGACTTGCCTCTGGTCCAAGCCGAGGGGCCTGAATGCTGGCTACGAATCGCTCTAGCTCTGTCTCCTCAAAATGTAGCTTTTTCCTGTAAATACTCTTTAGATGTATAGAAAACGCCAACGCGATAGCGTTTAGGTGTCTGCTAACTCCCCTGTCTCAGTCCAATTGGTTAAATCCATCTTTGTCCCTCTTATTTTTAGTCTAGCCATGCTAAAATCTTTCCCACCTTTTTGCCCACCTCATAAACTTTGGCCTGTTTTGCCCTGAAATTTGCTCTCACCTCTTGGTGGAGAAGACTTCTCAGTTCCTCCCTGGTCACCTCCAACCTGTGGGCCAGACTCATGGAAGTGGAGTTCACGTATTCCAATCTAGGAAGGTCTGTTTTATTTCTAACTCCTTACACTCCCTGTCCTTCTCCTTCATTTTCCCTGTCACATCTGTGATCAGCTGACCATGTATGATAGTCTTATATGCCTCCCAGAGGTTCACCTCTGATTCCACAGTGCCTAGGTTCTCCTTAAAATAGAGCTCCTTGGTGTCAAGTGGTGTTTTCCTGGAGTTCCAGTCAGTCAGTTCCTAGGGGTTGAGTTTTCATTTGCCCTTTGTCCCTGGTATGGTCATTAATATATATGGGCCCACTCACGAGTGATCGGATATGCCTCGCTGCAGAAGCGCAGTGTTCCTGAACCTCCCCAATTGATGATGCAGCACCAAGTAGTCTAACATGGACTGCGAGTGCATGTTATTGGATGCATATGAGCACTGTCATGTCCCGGGGTGTTTTCCCTGCCACAAATCTGCCATCTCCATGGAGTGAAGGAAAGAGGCCAGGTGAGGGTCTGCCCATGTCCTATTCCCTGATGCCATTACCCTGTCCAGGTCACCCTTTAATGTTAGATTGAACTCTCTTCCGTTGAGCAATAAGGACTCCAGGGTGTCTGTGACTCAAACTCCTAGTTTTCCCAGTGCCGCGGTCTGGAGGCCATGGTGGGGAAGTACCATGATGCAAATAAAAGGGTCTCTCTGTGCCATCTCTTCCTCATTGCCACCTGGTATCCAGATAATTCACCCAAGAGCAGGTGACCTGCAGTGGGAGTGACCTGCTGACCAGAATCCTCACCTCCTGGATCCAGAGGAGAACCCCGCATGTGTCAGTAGTTTGTATCTACGGTGGTGGAGGACCCTGCCATTATTGCCCGAGGAGGGTTTCCTGAAGCAGAATAATATCAGGGTTATATCTGGCCAAATATTTCCACATTACCCCCTTTTCAGCTTTTTGCCCAGGCGCTGTTCCTCGGTATGCCTCCACTCTGCCCCCCTCCACACACCCTTTGGAACAACCTTGCACCGTGGATCTAAAATTACCCACCTCCCCAATGCATGAGGCATCTGCCGTCCCACCAACTGAAACTGGTAAGTCATTTTAACAGTGTAATATCTCACACATGGAGATACTGCAGCAGTGATGGTTGGGGTTGCATGGCACCACTGAGAAATCATGAATCGCTGCTCATACGGCCAACCCCAGGTCAGTATACTTGAGCAGTATGCAGTGGGTGGACTCCAGCTGTTTTGAGTCTCTCAGTTTATGATGTCAACTATCATCGGCATGACTACTGGTAGTGCCATCTCCTCCTGGTCGTTCTGGAGTGTGGTAGAGTTGCCTGCCATTTTCTCAAAATCTGCTATCATCACTGTCCACCTGTTGTCCGTAGCCAGGGACCTATGGTGTTGCATGTCTGCCACAACCTTGACCCTTACAGATTTTGCCTGATCCTACATCTATGCTGCCCGCAACTGCCAGTGCAGCTTGCATATCAGTTTACGGATTTGCCAATCCCAAGGCCTATCCCCTCCCATGGATCCGGAAGAGAGAAACCCTTAACCTCTAGTCACTGCCAGGCCTCCGCTGCCGTCCCAAGTCTCCCCTCCGTCAATTACCTGCAGCTTCACGGGAAAGAGCAGAGCATTTTTTAGATTATGTTTCGGAGCTGGTGCTTGACTACTAAAAAGGTTTCCCTTTGACGCTGGACTATGATGGTGCAGTCCGGGTATATGTTGACAGTTCCACCTTCCAGTTCCCAGGGACCATGGACACGTGCCACCTGGATGATGTGGTACCAGTATTTCAGAAGTCTAGCCACCATCGTCCTGGGAGGCACCCGAAGTGCCGATGGCCTGTCTGGTACCCTATGTGCGCTCTCCACAGTGAAAATCTCCGAGGCCTTGCCTCCTAAGACTGTCCGCAACAGCCAGTCCTCCAGGAACAGATAACTACTAGGGCCCTCTGCCCGCTCAGGGGCCCCCACCAGCAACACGTTATTCCACAGGTACCATCCCTCAGCATCCACCACTCTCTCAATCTGCCGAATGGTCACCTGCATGGCCTGGATCTGTTTATCAATGTCTGCCAGCATGGGTTCCACCTGGTATAGTGAAGCTTCTGTCTGTCTCACACTGTCTGCCTGTTTCCTATAATCTGTGCAGAGAAGCCACAGGTTGAGAACCACTGTGTCGATCTTCATTTTCAGTACCGCTTTGGTGTTACGGATTGGTGCCAGAATCGCTGTTGTGTGGGCTTCCAGTCCCTGCTCAGCTTCAGCTTTGCTCTGGCTGTGTGGTTTCTCTTTTTAGTGGGGTGGGTCTGTTATTGTTCACATGTTGAGGGTCTTCGGTCTTACCATGGCCTAGGCATGGGGAATCCCGAACACCTCTCCTCTCAGCGCTGAAGAGTTATTGCAGGGAGTGCTTTGTCACACGATGGGCAAATGCCCACTGGCCTCTCTCCGAAGTGTCCGGGTCCCACTCATCCAGCAGATGGTGTAATTTGCCAGTTTAGATCCGGAGAAGATAATCCTCCGCTGGTCTGAGCGCCGGAGCCACGAGCTCCCATGTCTGGCTCCATTGGTGTCAGGCCACGCCCCCATGCTTGTGTTTATCTAAACTGCATAGGTTCCAAGGTGCCCCAAGTCAGGTACCACACTCCTAGCCAGTCATGACTATGACAACCAACAGCACGTTTCGTGCTTTGAAACTACACGCCCCAGAATGCAAATTGCTGCGAACCCAATTAAGGCTGTGAATGGATGACATAAGAACACACTGTTCTCCTCCCCATGTTCGCTGGGCACAATGTCGCTTCCTTTCTCTGAAATGGTAATTATTCATACTTATTGGAAAATGTAGCTGGTAACTCATGTTGGATGCTTTAGTTTTGTTCCTATAACAGGACGAATGTTAAAAATACAAAGCCCTACTTGAATGTGTAATCAGTAAAATAATAATATGCTATCGAAAGGCCGCAGCTGGAAAGTGTCCCCATGTCAAGTGTGAAAATGTGTGCAGGTTTGCGCTTTTTCCGTGGACACTTAGTTTTGTTTGTACCTTTAAAAGAATGAATTTAAAAGAAAACCAGCATGAAAGGTACTGCTGGCTAAAACTTAAGCACTGGCTTAGGGCTTCTGACTGGAACATTTGCCAGCTGCGTGCACCTAATTGTATATTTGTTTTATTTTACATAATCAAAAACAAAGCAATAAATCACGTAGCTCAGATGGAAGGAGCTGTAAAGAATATTGCCTTGGAGTTTGAAATATTCGGTCCTTGGCATCCTTTTGCATTAATATTGCTTCATTCGGCGTTGCAGGTGAGTGGTTTAAAATATGTCACATGTTTGGTCTGATCTGACAGATATTCAATTTTATTCCAGTACCAGCTTGAATGAGTAATTATTTAAGACTCTTCCTGGGTTTATGCTTTAATTTTTAATTACCCAAGAGAAGTTCCCCTTTTAACATTGGTTATCCGAGGTCAGATTTAAATTAGATGATCAAAAATATCTATTAATCTCAACTAGGATAACTATCAGTAGCCCTGCCCTCAGTAGTGGGTGCTACCGGACAGGGGTGGTGGCGAGTTTCATCAGGAGAGGAATGTTGTTTAAAACAAGCATTTGCAATGCAATAGGTCTTGCCTTTACAAGAGTTTGAGCTATTGGCATTGACAATGCCTTTTATGTAGGTGTTGTTTTTAAAACAGATAAATAAAAGGCATTCTCATTTACAACGCCAATAGCTTAAACTCTCTCAAATATGTGACCTATTGCACTGCAAATGCGTTTGTGCTATGAAAATAAAAAAAGGCTTAGGAGAGTGTGTGTCCTGCTTGCAAAGCAGGTAGGACAAACCTATTTGAGAAAATAGGGCTCGGAGGCTGTAATTAAAGCCTACCAAATAACAACACACGCAACAGGGGGTGTCGCCATGGGAGGTTACGAGATGAGGTGGTACTAAGGAGGTACTACTAAGCCTATTGACCAATGAACAGCCACAGTTTACAGTGGTCAATGACAAAAGCCAGTGAAAAATATGGATGGAGAGTAGGCGAAGCTTCAAGTCCCTACCTGAACACAGCATGCTTTGAAGAGTGTGCATGCGCTGCTGAGGCTCGACCTAAAAATCAGGTAATTATGAAGCATATGATGAACTACCTCGCTACTGAGGTAAATTCATACTTATAAACAAAAGCGCAGCTGCAGAATCACGTTTCAGCAGTTTCCCTGGGTTTACCTTCCACCAACTACTAATTTTGAATTAAACTGTTTGCAAAAATAAATCTAGCCACAAAGCTCCTCGTTCGAAACATGATTATATCTCAAACATAACAACGGCAATTGTATATGTCAAAAAGATAAGTAGGCCTTCAAAGGAATGTGGGCTCCCTGAATGTTGGGGGCTTCTTGCACTACGCCTCTGAATGGAATATATGGATTAAATGTATATTCTTTCCCGGGACAGCTGTGCCTTTTCTAATTGTTTAGAATGCACTGCACGTTTCAACCATGTGTCCCCTTGAACCATAAGAACTTTGTAGAGTGTTTACAAAATGTGTTGTGCATGAAACAACTTAAACACATGTAATTGGTGCAACAACATCAACCGTTGCATGGCTAAACACTTATAAGGTCCCAATGGCGAGACCTATTGGCTATGCCAATGCTTGTTACACTTGACTTTCCCAAGGAAGTGATAGTAAGCAGAGCATACCCCACGGTGCAAAAGAGGGACTGCGACTCAGATACAGCAAAAAAAAAAAGCCTCACTGTGCTGGGATCAGTGTTCTAATCAGGATGGGGCAGGCATTCCCTATATTGGTTGAAAAGTCCTACAAATACATAGGTGCCCATCTAAAAATAATTCCCCAATTTCTGCAGCGGATGGATTAGCGCTGAACTCACTTATCTTCAGATGCATTTTAATATCTCTGGTATGGCATTTTTCAGACACCGGAAGTAATGCTGTAAGCTAAGGAACACCGGTACAAGTTACATTAATATTAGTTCTGGTGTGCTTTTGTGCCCGATGTATACTTCACAGTTATGAATATGTAGTAAATCAAATGCTAAAACTTATTTTTTCACCCATTTTTCATACGATATTTATCATTTTAACACAAGCTGCAAGGGGCTGTAAAACGTCTTGCCAAAACCCAGAGCAAGTTCAGTTTGTACATAGCTCCTTATCGCAGCAGTCCCAAACTAGTGACAGATTGCAATGCCAGCTTTTGTGCGTGTTTTAGCCGTACCACAATGTCGAATAACTCAAAAAGTATCCATTCATTGTGGTGAGCAAATTATTTCACTATTAGTCACTAGGTCGCAGGTTCAAGTTTTAGCTATTAATATACAAGTGTTTATGGTACATATATTATATACATTGTCTAATGGTGTTCAACTAAGCAGTTTACGTACTTAAGTGTGGAAATACGTTATGCCTAACGCTAAAAACCTTTGTTTGCATGTCGTTAGGATTTTTGGGTGGATTTTCCGAAAAAGTACATGTGTCCAAATCACCTTAGTGTTCAGAATGAATGCAGCTAACGGAGATTCTTTTTCATCTGGGTGTGATGGGCTTCTTTTCATTTCCGGGGCCAGCCAAGAATACTGCAGCAAACCTGGCCAATGAGCATTGCTCTAATCCGCCACCTGTTTGAGTCATTTCCTGTCTACATAGCGAGCCCTGCTTTTCTTTCTTTCAAAGACGTTTTGTGGGCCATGCCCCCGTGCAAATGAGAGAACACCCTCTCATGATAACGCTGGCGCTGCATGTGCACCAGCTCTATCAGTATTGCAGAAGGGGCCGCACAAGGATCTGCAGCCCCTTCTGTAATACCATCTGTAGCCCCTTCTGTAATACCATTGTGTCCTGGGGGGATACAAAGTGGGCACAAACACCCTTTATACCCCAGGGCACAATGTATAACATGGCCCCAGGAAGAGTAGCTTATACACATATTACAGTTGCAGGATGCAGTCTGTGAAAATGTTGAGGTGGTGAGTGAGAGGAGAGGGGAAAGTTTTCAGAAGGGACTGATAGTGCAGGTTAAGCAAGATTAGCCGGTATATGACTGGGTCCTGAGGGAATGGGAGGGGATAAAGGCAGGATGGTTACCATTGCTAGGAGGTTTCTGGGTTTTCAACGGTGTGAGAGCAGTGGAGGTGCTGTTTTAGATCATACGCTTGTGGTAGACAAGAACATAGGAAGGCCTGGTGTGCAATAGTGAGTCTGGAGGGGTAGGGGATTGTTGGAGCTGTAATCTTGGTTGTTGGTTTCAGAGGGCAGTGGATGGAGTAGAAATAAGAGAAATGCACGTGGCAGTGAAGGGTATTGTTGGGTGCAATACCGAGAAGAACAATAAGAGGAAGATAAGAAGGGTTAGGGATAAAGTGGGATCCGGATGAAGAGAGTTGAGAGGAGTAGAGGCAACAAGGGAAAGCTGAAGGGGTTACTACTTTGACAGAGTTCTTCAAGATGAGAAAGATGGGGGATGGTTGAAGAGGACTAGACAGGGTGAGAGAGAGGGGAGGGAGGAGACATGCTTGGATAGTACTGAAGAGTGGAGTCCATGGGGGAAGCAGGAGATTTTAGTGCATTAAGAGTGAGCGTGTGGTCATTGGGAAGGTCAGGGCGAGAGAGTAAGGGATAGGATGGCGGTGTAAGTGAAAGTGTTAGTAATAGAGGAGGGGTCTAGGGGTAAAGGGAAGCTGGAATGTTCACATATATGGCCATATATTGATTGAGTCAAGTTTGAGAGACATTTAAAGTACTCAAGTTCAGACCTGCTCTTTACCTATAAACATATGATCCACACCCAGGAGCAGCACATGTGAGACAGGAATTACTACAGATGTACCCAGCACTCAATCAAAAAATACCCAGGCATTATGTAGGTGTGACACAGAAATGCATATTGTCCAAAATGCTACGAATGCTTTACTACCAAAAATTATGGGGTCCAACCTAGCTGCCATGTATGTGTGACCCAAAAAGTTACAAGTATATCCAACAATATATGGGGTCCACCAGAGGGTGGCTTTCTTGTGACTCCTGGAGGTGAAGCTCTCAAGAAGTTACAATGGTTTTACTCAAACATTTTATGTGGTCCACCCATGCATGTTGTAGGTGTCACCGGGGAGACATAGATCATAAGATGATACAGTTGATTTATTCAACAACCGTTGCGGTCCACAATAACGCCCATAGGTGTGACCTAGAATGTTATAGCTGATTTACCCAAAAATATTTGGTATGCACCCAGGAGTGTGTAGGCACAGCTACGGGAGGTGCAGCTTCCTCAACATAAATCCATCTTTACTTGAAATAAAGTGTCAAAACAGGAAATAAAACATTCTAATGAGATCTCAGTGAGTTGCATCGTGCTGAAGATAGACCGATTTTTACAAAATGCATCCCTGATGTCTCCAGAAAGATTGCAAATAGTCCGCATGGCACTCAAAGCTAAGCAAGTGCACAACGTTTTACAAAATGTTGAAAAAAAACTGATTTTGCAAGAAGAACACCAAATATCTCCAGAAAGATGGCAAACATGCTTCCTACGAGATGTAAATACCAAAGCAAAATTCACGCTACACTCAGGAGCTCAATACTGTCCCTATTAAATAGCCCACAATTGAGTCACCATATTCCTATAGTCAATTAACAGCCTTTACTGGAGAGCTACAATGCCTCTTTGCAGAGGCTTCTTCGATTTAGAAGCCAACAAAGATAATTCACAGTGGCATATTAGGGTATCATTGACAGTGTATGATTTAAATGAGATCCAAAAAGTCCAAAATGAATCCCAGTGTAAGAACATGGCAGAAGGCAGAAAATGCACCAATTTACAATAGTTTGAAGCAAAAGAAGACAATCCCCCACTTAGTAATAGCAACTCCAAAACATTTCACAAATATTTAAATAATACTTCCTAGTAGACGTAAGCTGGAGGTACTGAGACACACGTTACGTCGATATCATGTCCTAGTGTCTACTGATTTAGATGATTGGGTATCATCTTAAAAGCATGATTGTAAGAGAGAAATAGGAAAAGACCTCATGTGGTACCTCTTTTTTCCTAATTTACTCCTTGCTTCAATCTCACCATTATCAGCTAGAACTTTTTCACCATCAAACCGTTATGATATGTAGTTTCGGGAGGGGAGAAACAACAGGTCAAAGGACTGGAACCATCTTTTATCTCCTCTATCTAATGTTTTTTAAATTC
The DNA here is from genome assembly GCF_964204655.1 of Triturus cristatus. NCBI lineage: Eukaryota > Metazoa > Chordata > Amphibia > Caudata > Salamandridae > Triturus > Triturus cristatus. The sequence continues at coordinate 1,284,353,148 of NC_140585.1, forward strand.
TTCGTATACCTGATTATTTTTTCCTATATTTCATGTTTCTGTAGCTGACTTCCTCCTGTCTGTACTAGTCTGTAACTTTCTTCTGCTTTGTTAGTAAGCTTTCCCTCTCCCCTTATATATCTTGTGGTACTGTAAGACTAAGGCAACATATTTTTGGTACTCTACTGTGAAGATTGCATGCCCAAGTAAGCTATTATTTACATCGCAAGTTTGTTAAGAAGGCTTTCTTTTTCTTGCCCATGCTGAAACAGTCAAAATGAGAGAGTGGCCATGGTCATGATTGACCCCCCCAAAGTTGTATTATCATTCATTTGTACAGTATACCAGCAGTTTCCATGACAGTGCAGCATGTTAGAAGAGTATGAGGTCCCATTGCAATTGCCTACCAACCCACATGCTCTTCATTGATCATTATTCCACCCCTTTCAATCCGCTTCAATGAATCAGAGTCATCATAGCTCTGCCTCTCCATTATGAAATGTTTTTGGTTGGCTTGACTACCTGGTTTTTCTAACATTCACAACCAACAAACGCCCAAAGTGATAGTTTTGATAGAAGATACTGCTAATCGAACTGTAGTGAGGTATTACGGTTGTCTTTTATTAAAAAAAAAAATACTTAGGAGGTGTATCTGGCATCTAACGTGTAAATTATTTTCTAGCCGCACAGAATACTAGTGCCGAGGCCAGCAGCAGTGCCAGTGTGCCACAGGCAGCTGAGGAGGCAGTTGGAGAGGGAGTCCCAGCACTGGCAGGGACAGTTGGTGGTAAGGCACATTGTTAGCTTATGGACAAATTAAGTACACTCACTGTATTTGTTTAGCGAGGCAGATATCCCACCCTTCCTCATTTATCACCTCCCTGCCAGTAGCATTTTGCCACTCGTGACCTAAATGCAGCCTGGTTCAATTCATCACTGCAGTGTTGGCTGTGCAATGTGTGTCTGCTTCAGGTAATGCGGCATTTACAAAGTTATCAATGGATTACAAACCAAAAACAAGGTGTTTTTCCCAGTGCCCACCCAGTCTTCTCCTACTAGTACTTCGCTCCTTTTTTCTTTCCTAATTTCTGTCCTAGCCTACCCAAAAAAAGAAAAATCCATCCTTGTTATGTGCCACACTTTTCTGGCCAAATAATATACGTATATATATTTCATGGCTCACATAATGGATTTAAGCCTGTTCAAATTTGTTCCCTTTCGTCATTTCATTTGTCAACCACAGTGACTGACTAAGCCAAAGCTTAGCACATGTTAATCAGTGACACTCCACTAATCTATAGCAAAACCTCTACCTTACCTAATCCCTCTAGAGTACCCTGTAGTAGAGTAACATTCTTTACTGCAAAAGTATTTGTTGAAAATAGTTTGTGGTGGAGGGCGATGCCAGGGAGTAAAGTGAGACTAAGGGGTCCATTACGATGGCAGGCCGACAAAGTCCACCCGCCACCGTAACGGTAAAAGGGACCGCCGCCATATGTGCGGCGGTCCCGCGATTGAAATTAGGATGCGCCCGCCACACTGGCAGACGCATCCCGCATTTTTTACATTGCGGCGGGCGGTGCTGTCAGCAGCACTCACCGCAATATAAAAAAGGCATGTTGTGCAGTTGCATGCACGACGTGGCAGGCACCGCACGGTGCCTGCCACCTTGTGCCTGCAAATGCAGGGGGGTACCATAGGTACCCCCCATGTGCACCCCTATCACCCTGGGGGCCCGCTACGGGCCCCCAACAGCAAAGTCCGCAAGCCTTTCCATGGCGGCAATGCCACCATGGAAAGGCGAGTGACCGCCTGCATTTTAATATGGATGGCGGTGTCTTGCAGACACCGCCACCATGTTAAGGCCCTTTTCCGCCCGGTCGACTTGTCCGCCAGGGTCCCCCACGCCATCGTAATGTGGAAGGGGGAGGTAGGCGGGCGGTGAATGTTGGCGGGCAGATCGCCACCGCCATGCAGGCAGTGGCGATCCGCCCGCCAACATAGTTGGCCCCTAAGTGCCTGATTTAGAGTTTGGCAGATGGTATACTCAGTTGTGCCCATGCCAAATAAAATCTATATCCCGTTCCTTTCCCTGTAGTACACATTTTATACGTGACCTGCGTGACGTAGCATTATTATTATTCATCTGCCTCTTTGGAGCTAGGCCAGCCAATGCCACATGGCCAGACAACAACAGCAAGCAAGGTGGCAAGGGGAACAAAGAACACATGCAAGTCTATGGCTGGATGCACAATATGGCTGCCAGCCAGTGCCGCTTGGTCAAGCAACAACAGCAAGCAAGGAGGCATGGGGAACAAAGTACATGTGCAAGCCTATGGCAAAAGCACACTGGCTGGATGCACAAAATGGCTGCCAGCCAGTGCCACATGGATGGTCAAACAACACTAGCAAGCAAGGAGACATGGGGAACAAAGAACACATGCAAGCCTATGGCAAAGGCACACCGGCTGGATGCACAAAATAGGCCACATTGCATGGAGAGCAAAGACAAATCAATTGTGTCCTATGGCAAACACACACACTGGACAGACAAAGGAGGCATAGTAATACGGAAGAGCACACTACCATTAATTCAACAGTGTCAAAAACGAAAGTAACTGAGCTACACAACAAAACACACATCCCCCTAAGGCATCAAATATTACCTCACATACACACTTTTCATACTCAAAAATACATTAAATACAAAAAAACATTTTTTTATTTGATCCAATGCCATTCTACCCCTAAATAATGTTTTAAAAAACATACATCACAGAAAAAGTTGTTTCATGCACCCATGACTAGCACTGCCTGTTCCTACTGGATGGCCCCTTGGCCCCCTAGGCCACATAGTAAAATAAATGAAGATTGCAAATTTAACAAACATGGAGAAAATGTACACAACTGTGCAACAATGTTCCTTTACAAAAGAAGAAGAATTAAATGCAAAAATTTAGCTAGGCCCCTACAGAAAAAATGCAGGCCACCCACCACAATAACTTTGAAAAAACTAAATACTGGTGCATGCCCTCTATCAAACAAACAACACTCTTATACAAGAGTTTTTGAACTTACTTGTGAAATCTGAAATGAAAAATCCTCAAATCCAATGTTATATATGCAGCAGACAAGGAGAGTGATCCTTCGAGCTCCAAATTGAAATGAAAAGTAACCAGAAGATGGACAAAGCACTGGGAGAAGCCTGCTGGACAGGAACAGGCAGTTGTAGTCCATGTGGGGCACTTCCTTCTATTTGGAAATTATTTTTATAGGCTTTTCCACAAAAAAACAAATCTAATGGTCTGTTTGAGAAGATAATCCACTCAAAAAGCCTCTTTGCTGCTTCTCGAACACAAAAGCTACTCCAGTGGTTCGACCGCAATCTGCACTACATTGGCACCATCGCGGCCGGAAGCCATGTGAGTGGGTGCAGACTCTCGCTCGGCTTGCTAGTGGCCTGAGAGTATCGAGGCGAACGCAAGCAAGTGCCAAAACAAATCACGAGTGCGCAAATGGAAAAGAAACTCTGATTCATGCCTGGAAGGCGGAATTCAGGAACTTCGCGCTCCTCCGTGGATTACCTGAATTCCACAAACTCTGCAAGCAGAGCAAAGTCAACTGCTGGGCCTAGTATCCGGTGGCATGATTCACTCATCAGGACACTAGAGTCCCGTGTTCTACGCTATCTTGCAGCCCCTATGCCTCTGAAAAAAGAACAGTCATACAGTAAAACAGGGTGTCAAGTTATTTTACTCCGACGGAAGCACAGGACTACTGCACCAATGCCACCTCCAGTCAAGCAGTGGGACAATGACAACAGAGACAAAACAAAACGTAATGGCTGCCCTCTAGGATTACACTCTTCTGCTCCTCTTCACTGCAGTTAAGTACAGGCTCCCAGACTGCCCTGTGGCCAATACTGAAGCTGCTCTCATGCATGAGAGCAGGTTCAGGATTGGCCTGAGCACCGATGATTTGCGCTCCCAGACAGACTGGGAGCCTGTGCCTGCTCTCTCCAACCTGGTAACTCAGCCTGGGTTGGAGAGAGCTTCACTGCACATGTGCGTTTGGCTGGCCTGAGACAGCTGGCCAAACCCACAATCACAGTGAAAGCAGTGCTCACCACACCCCCTCCAGCCTGTCCTCACCCTGACCCCACCCCCAAGACTCGGCACACATTTTTTAAAATAATAAAACAGGTTTTAAACTCATTTTATTATTTTTTTTTCCCCCACGTTTTTGAGAGTGCTGGCAGGGTGCGGATGCTCCTCCCCCATACCATAGGAGCCACCATGCAGATTTGAGGTCTGGAGGAGGGGTTTGAAGGACCAGACCTAGAGACCTTTGTGGTGAACTTGTTTTCCAAGCTCCTGGGGGAGAACAGTACTGAAGTGAGGCCGGAGCGAGTACATAGGGGCAGTCTGTTGGCGCCTGGAGGTGGAAGGTACCCCAAGATGTTCTAGCAAAATTACACTCATTTAAAATCAAAGAAATTATTCTACAAGTGACCCGGAAACAGTAATCAGTCTTGTTTCAAGGAGTTATGTGCTCACACTTCTTGGAGATTGCCCCTGCCACTCTGGCACAATGCCTGCAATTTAAGCCAGTGACTGACAACCTACGCCGTGATCATGTCAAATATAGATAAACCTACCAATTCAGGCTCTACTTTGATTACCAAAACAAGTCACACCACTTTGTTGAACTGGAGGAGGCGGCGGTCCTGCTGGGTGTGTCGCTTCTTGGAGGCAGGGGGTTGGAGAGTGACACGGGAGAGTCCTCTGTTGGACCATCGAGCACCTCTTCCAATGGACAATGGCAGTCGTAGCGAAGAGTGAAACAGCATGGCAAACGATGGAACTAGGATAGACCGAAAGTGGCAGGTTATACACCCTGATCAATAAGCATGGAAGGCAGAGCTTCAGTGAATGTTAGCAGAGGGTCCGTACTCTCAATGTGGCAAGTAGGGTCCACTCCAGAGTTCGACAGTCATAAAGATTGAGTCATGGGTCTGGTGCGACTCCAGCGATTATTAATTGGGACTCTAACCTGTCTGGTACTTCTCTGCACTGATGATTTAATGCCAATCGCCAGGCTACCTTGCTACTCAGTGGAATCTTGCAGAATTTGATAGCGGCTTTGTGTCCAAAAGGCTCAAGTCTAATATGTCTGACATAAGTTTACTATGTTGTAGGGAGACTAGATTTCCAAGATTTTAAGTTTTACTGTTATTGATATCATTGCATGAATGAACATGACGTGACGCGAAGTGTACCGGAGGGCGGAGGTGGTATGAGGGGGGGCTGTTCTACTGGGCCAGTCTGTGGCACGGGAGATGGGCGCCAGACTATACTTTGGCACTCACCGGTTCTGGGCTGTCATTCTCCAATCCATCCATGGTACTAAACACATTATCCTGGAATGTGAAAGGGCATAATTCCCTATCTAAATGTCACAAACTCTGGAAATACATACTTGATAGGACACTCAATATAATAGCATTACAGGAAACATGCCTCAAGTGTAGTGAGGACCACCGTCTAAGACACAAGGCATACCCCTTGATATACAAATCGTCAGCCACCACTAAGTATAATGGAGTGACCCTCCTCTTTCTCTCTTTAAAATTTCAAATCACAGGAAGCAAGAATGACAAAGAGGGCAAAGTAATAATGGTCAAAGGGATTATTAAGGGGGGTAAGTGCACGGTGGCCTCGATATACACACGCAACTTGGGGCAGTCTGAATTCATTCACTCCTTCCTTTCCCTATTTGGTGGATTTGCGGTAGGAGATATAATCTTGGTGGGGGACTTCCACCTTACATGGGATTCCGCCTTAGATAATACACACTCCCACAAAACACACACAGATACATTCTCCAAGGTTGCAAAACAAGCATTCCGACACCCTGATTTGATAGATGCATGGAGAATTGTGCACCCTAGAACCCTAGACTATACCTTTTTCTCCCACTTCCACTGCACATATTTTAGATTGGACTACGTTTTCATTAGCCAATCCATTCAACACACTATCATCAATGCCAGTTTTCACCCCATTGCACTCTCAGATCATGCTCCAGTGGAGGTCATCCTGGAATGGCTCGCTCCGAAATCTAGATTTCGGAGATGGTTCTTTCCTGCCCCCTCAAGTGGGATTGTCTCTTTCGAGATGAAATACATAAGGCAATTAGGGACGACTTTAAAATTAACAATCCCGAGACACTAACCTCGCCACAACATGGGACGCCTTTAAGGCAATTAGTAGAGACAAATGTAGGGGCATATCAGCAACAGACGGCGATAAATATCGCAAAGCGCGCTTAGCGCTTTAATATTTATCACCGCCTATCGCTGGAATTTATCGCCCGGATAACGCGTTATCCACAACGCGTTTCTCCAGGGCGATAAATAATCCATCAAAAGTGGAGTTATGCGGGAATATCGCTGGAAATCCAGCGATATTCCCGCAGCGTTAGGGGAAATCTTGATGATAGGGAGATGTGGATTCAGCCACTGAATCCACCTCCCATGTCAATGATAGGCTAGTCATAAAAAAAGCAGACGTACAAAATGGCGATAACAGCGGTTAGCGCTGTTTTTAATATCGCTATGGGTGTCCTGGGCCGTATTGTAAATACAGAGGACAGTTAGCGACCATTTACCATTAGTTTTTGCAGGGAACGCCTACTTTGCATCTCATTAGAGATGCAAATCGAGGCATGAACAAAACGGGAGCTGAATCAAGGAAACACGCGATAGCGTGTCCTTGTAAATAATGCGATAAAAATATTGCCGTTTTTCGCCCAAAAACAGACGCGGCGATAATTATATCGCCAGCCCTTGTTGATATGCCGCGTATTTCCTTGATGACCACCCTCACTCAGCAAATGGCTCGAGATCAACGGGCACTTGAGGCAGAACTTCATTGGCTGAGCAAGCTCACTAAGAATCACCCCCATAAGTTTTACAATGGAAGGTTTCAAGGGACATTCAATGCCATCTTCATCAATAGGGTAGAATTAACCCTGCTGTGTCTTTGAAAAACACATATGAACAAGAAAACCAGGTGGGATCACATCTGGTGCGACAACTGTTAGTCGAAAAAGAATGCAAAGGCCAACTCCTTGGGGACTCCTAGAAAGGCATCGCTACTGAAAAGGGGAAACCTCAAATATTTCAAGACTTTTATAAACATCTATAAACCTCAGATTCCACAGAGCAGTTGGATTACTTGACGGGAATGGACCTGCCCCAGGTGTCAGCCGCCTGAAATGAGAGCTTGTAAGATCCCATAAGGGACGTTGAATTCCAGAGTGCCATTGATGCTCTTAGTCAGCCCAGCCAGCAACCTACCCATATTGAGAGAGAATTGCTTCTCGTCCGCATGCATCACCTGGATTCCCAGATATCTGAACACCTCCAGTTCCCACTAAGAGCTTCTTAGAGCTTACCCTCCAGTCACCCCAAAGGGCATATTAATGATTTACCTTGGTTTACTCAGAGGCCAGATGCCTCACCAAAAACCTGTAGCTCCTGTAAAAGGAGCGGCACCGAGATTGAGGGCTGCTGTAGGTAGACCGAGGGGCTCATCGGCGTATAAATAGATTAAGTGATCCGTCGCACACACACATATGGCCCATCTCCCCAGATCGGCCTGCATGTGAATTGCTAGGGGCTCCACCGTTAGGGCAACAGCAGCAGGGAGAGTGGGCGACCCTGCATTGCATTTCACTCTATGGTCCAGGCCTTTGATACTTAGCCACCTGCCCTGAATCTCGCTAAGGTGTTCGCATAAAGCAGGAAGATCCATTTAATGAAAACAGGGCCGAATTCCATCCACTTCAGTACCTTCCATAGATAAACCAAATCCAGGGTATTAAATGTCCTTTCAATATCCAAGGCAATCAGTGCTCCTTCTATCCTCGAGTGCACACGTAGTGCATTATGCGGGCCAATGTACGGAAGCCATGAGGGTGCTATATTGCAGGATAAACCTGCATTGATCAACATGGATCAAGAGGGGGATTACTGTACCAGTCAGTTAGCTAGGACCTTTGCTAACACCTGTGTTAAACATAGATAGGGAATGGTAGGAGCCCGTTGCATCGGGTTACGCTCCAGCTTGGGCAACATGATTATAAGAACTTCCTGCATGGACTTCAGCAGGTTGCCCAACTGCCGGGCTTCTCAAAACACATCCAAGAGTCTATCGACAAGCAAACCCAAGTAACTCTGGTAGAACTCAGACAGAAGATCGTCTGTACCTGGTGTTTTGCAGCAAGGAATACTCTTTATGTCCTCCAATAATTCCCCCCTTGTAAGGTCAGCATCCAAAGCAGCTGCCTGCTCCCTATGTAGGGTCGGTTGAAAAATCCGACCAAAGAAGTTCACCCCGGCTGTAACTCCCTGAACATCCAGCCTCCTGTAAAGAGCAGACATATGATAATGCAATTTGCTGTCAATTCCTGCCTGCGTGATCACCAAGTCACCCTAATGGCCCTCCACAGCCATAATTGTGGGTGGGGTCTCTCATACCCTAAGTGTCAGGCCAATAGTCTTCCTGTTTATCGCCCTCTCTGTGTAACCTCTGTCTGTAGCCTCTCAGAAGGAGCTTGTAAAGTGTATCCCATATTTCTTCTATGGTTTTTCGCACTGCCTGCACCTCTACCTCGTATGACGGATTGTCTACAGCAGCCCTTTGTCAGTTCGATAGTTTCTGCTTCTGCTCCTTAAGATCACTGTGCAGTTGGCACATTACACCATATGCTTTTCTGAGGCATTTACGACGCAGGACGAACTTAAGCGCGTCTCATTCTTGTGCTTTCGTGGAAGCTGACCCTCAATTCTCAGCAAAATTACCAGTGAGCACCTCGCTAATGTTTGACTGGAGAGCGGTGTCCTTCAAGGTCTCTGGTTGAAGCTGCCAAGTTGGGATTGCAGGCCAGACAAGAGCCCTAGTGTACGTAAGGAGCACTGGTACATGATCAGAGAGGATTAAACCCAGATGCTCTACCGACTGTACATGGTTCTCCATCTACCGCAAAACGAATATCCTATTCAGCCTGCTATGCATATGATGAACTGCCAAATAGTAGGTGAAGTCACTCTTTGTAGAGAGCCCTCCACATATCCATGCAGCCCTCCTGTGCCTTAAGTTCAGTAAGCTCGTCTGCTATGCACGATTTCACCAGCTCTCCTGTCAAGGTGAACATCTAGGATACAATTGCAATCACCCGCCCAGACAAGGGGGATACTTGTGTATGGGGCAAAAAGGTTTTATAGCTTCCCAAAAAAACCCTTATCATCGGAGTTAGGGGCATATATGTTTAACAGGCACACATCAATTCAGCCCAGAGCCCATAAATCAGGACATATCATCCCTCCACATCAGCTTGAGTCTCCCTATATTGGAACAGCACACCCGAAGCTAGCCATATAGACACACTCCTAGCGTATGTTGAGTAAACGGAGGAGTACAATTGGCTCCACATTTACTCTTATGTTTGGCAGCTTCTTCACCAACCAGGCGGGTCTCCTAAAACATGGACACACACACCCTATGGCGTCTTAAGTAAGTGTGCACTCTATAGGTAGAGGTGTGTGTGTGTGCGTGTGCGTGCGTGTGTGTGTGTGTGCCACTGTCGCCCCAACTCACGCAGATCCCTCCTCTATAGGCACCATGCATGCCATCCTGTACTTTTTTTTTATAGAAGATGTGTAACGCCCTGATCATACTGCATACCATACATAAACATAACAAAGAAAAATACGAACCCAAGCAAACCCCTTTCCCTACCCCCGGGTAAACACCTAAAACCTTCAAATCATGATGTCTTCCCACACTCATAGTAGTCAAAAACATTTCCCCAACTCCCCCCTCCATATCGCATGTCAAAACCCTCCACCTGTGCGGTCTGACAAAATAAAAAGGATCATGTAGGGACAAGGAAAAAAGGACCATTGCAGGGGAGACCTGGGACCTACCCCCTCCAGAGCTCCTCGTGGGGTTGCACCTAGATAGGGAATGGTCGATCCCCCAGCAGTTCCTATGGTTAAAAGAAGTGCAGTCTAATTCTGTTGAGGTCGTGGACCACTAGTCTACAACCCAAGCATCACCCACTCTTCTTACCATGTCCTTGTAGGCTTCGGCATCCTCCCACAACCATCAAAGCCCCCTTCCTTCCCAGGTGGCCCCCTCATTTAAGCCAGTCATATGACAGTGTCTTGTAACAATGTCTGCAAGTAAGTTTCCTCAAGGCCCCCAAAGGGTTCAGAGCATAGTCTCCAACTACATCCAGTGTGCCATCCATTGCACTTCTAGGAGTTACGTTTCCACATCATGGGTCATTCCCCACCTCTGTCGTTCAGCAGACCTTCTGGGCCAACTCCTGGGTCTCGCCCCCATAGTGCCTCAACCCAACCTCCAGCCAGTCCCTCCAGTCCAGCCAGTCCCAGGTCTCCTCCGCAGAGCCAAAGTAGTAGGAGCGCCCCCCTCCACCACCTTCAGCTTGGCCAGGTACAGGAGCATAAATAGAGCCATTAGGTGTTTGAATTTTCTGTTTAACAGCCCGGAATGACTTTCTTTGGGCCTTGACCCTGCATGGGTAGATGAAGAAGATTTGTATTGTGCTCCCTTCAAATGTGGAATCTGTTCTTTCTGGTCCACTGCAGTGTTTTGTCCCAGTTCCAGCAGGAGGGCATAAGACCAGCGCTCAGTGCGCTCTTTCGATCACAAAGAAGCCTGATAGGACCCCGTTGACCAACAATCCTGTAAGCCACCATTCAAGAAATAACTCCATGAAATCTCTCTCTGCCCGCTCCAGGAACCCCACAAAGCATAAATTACAGCGCCTAGATCTCCCTTCTGCATCTTCTAGTCACTCATCGAAGCAGCTGGCTTAGTTCGATAAGGCACACACAGTAGCTGCCAAATCCTTCACCTCCTGCGAAAGCACCTGTCCCATCCCTTCAGTCTATTTAGAGCATTCAGAGACTCCGGGGTGACTCAGACTTAACATATACAGAGCAATGAAAACAGCGGACAAATGAGAAAAAAGACAGGCTCACATAATTTTGAAAGCCACCAGTCTGTCTCATCTCAGACCATTAAGTAAGAATTCATTTTGTGAAATGCTATGGTTCTAGTGAGTCAAGAGCCCCATAGACAACCTCTCATAACAACCAAAACACCATATTGTCCAACAACCATGGTGGCCTCTTGTCACTGGGAGGAACCTTTGCTGTATTGTTCTCAAAGCCCATATTACAAATCCTAAATTAACTACTCCTGTCTGAGGTTGAGGTTGCAAAGTTACGACTTGCAAAATCATAGGCTTTCTGTGTGCAAAGCCCTAAGTGAAGAGGAAGAGGAGGAGGTGGGAAAGCAGCAACCCCCTTCGAATGGATTTCAATTGAATGCACCAAGGGTTTCGGACCGGAAATGTGGCTGCAAACCATTGCCGACATACTGACTCAAAGGGGGAGCATGGCATCTGCCAAGTGCAAGAACTACACCAACTTTATGAATGTGGGATCGGACATTGGGAAGCAAACAGGGGTCCACGGGACCACTGCATGCTCTGTCCATGCTCTCCCCATCATGTCAGCTTATAACTGTATTAATTGAAACCCTTGTCCCTTTATAAGTTCAGCGATTGGAATAAAAACAAATAGCACAAACCTGCATTTTGTAAATGTAAATACAAGCATGGAGGTCTGCTGTCCACAGAGGCCTCCACCCCCACATTGCCAGGTATAACGAGCTACAACATACAGATTCTTATTTGTTAGGGATTTTACATTTAATCAAGCCCAGAATGCTTGCAGTCAGAAGCCTGCAACCCACCCGACTGCACACACCAGTTTTTAGAGCAGAAGCAGGTCCCTAATGGCCCCATTATAAGGGATGTGCCTGGAATTAAATCCCATCTAGGTACAGCGCGGCCATTATGATTGTTTTACTGAGCTCTGTGCAACGTGGTGTGTCCTAATTGATGAACATCAGGTGCAATTGCATTAGGCTTAAAAGGAAGTCATAAAATGCACAATTTAACAGACAAGCACCTTCTTAAAATAGTACGCTGCACATTGTTACACATTTAACTTGTAAATTGAATTGTAAGGGCAGAAACGAGAAACTGCTTTCTTCAAATGGGGGCCAGATGGAAGACGCCGCTCCTGCCCTCTAGCCACCGAGAGAGAAGAAGGACGAATTAAGACAAACGCGGAAGTTTCGAGTCCTCAGGCGCCTGTTTCCAGCTGCCACTGGGTGTAATGCAGGTAGCAGGGCCCAGTGCTCAGCTGCTCGCCCTGGCACCTCAGTCCTTAGTTGGTGTGAGAGCAGAGGAGAGACGGCAGCCAAAGGGTCGGGCTCGCAGAAAAACAGCTGTTTCAGCAGAATGGGACACAGTGTGGGGGCTATACTACGATTTAAATTCTGTCAGATCCAAGCTGAGCATACAATGGTGAACATGTACCAGCACCGTATGTGTAGGCACCAGTTTTAGCAGCCACTCCTAGGTGGGCTGGCCATACACCCACCCCACACCCATCCAACACAGGCATCACCGGTGACCCTCCTAATAAAAGGGCACGGGCACACATGCTTGTGGTCAGTTCCAGTTACTAGAATGCTGGTCTGTATCTTTGGTTCTACTGCATGTGGGCCTAGGGCCAGAGACTGTACAGTACAGATTGCAGAACATGACGCTACACCAGGGAGCACTGATGCAGTTGCCAAAGTGCGTTGTTATTGTATTTGACCCTCTCTGCAGGGTCATCCCTCCTTGTTTCTGATACTGTTTTTGTTGGCTTTTAGAACTCTGTGCACTTTACCACTGCTAAATAGTGCTAAAGTGCTTGTGCTCTAGCCGTGGCTGGTCCATACGGGCGGAGTGCACACCCAACCTTTTTCTGTTCAAGAAGGGTGATTGTCAGGCTGAGCAAAGGTTAGCCTGACAGACGCTCTGCTGGTTCAGGTCAGGGAGCCAGGAGCTAGAGATGTGCTAAATGATCAGGTGCCTGGCTGCCTAAGCTGAACTTTCCCAGGCAGAGGATTTCACAGCCCTGTGGGCGTGGCCTCCTCAGTCTGGCAAAAGTCACCACGAGGGGAGCGTCACTGATTACCTCGGACCAGGGTGCTTCAGTTTTAAGCCCTAAAGTTCACAGTGTTGAATTTCCATCAGTGACACCTCGTTACAGAGTGGGCTGGGGTCAGCAGTCTCACTGCCCCCATCCCACTCTGTGACGAATGAGGACTGCTGCCTTCTCTATGGTCAGCCAATGAGAGAAGGCAGCAGTCCCAACCCTCCTGGGACCTCCGAGGCTTCCCTTCCGGAGAGCTGCAGTGAAGGTACGTTTTTTGATGTTTGATGCGCGCAAGTATTAATGTATGTATGTGTATTTTTGAGTGAGTGTGATGAAGGGGTGTGAGTTAGTGTGCGTGAGTAGCATGCCTGCCCTCCTCCATGCTACAATTACAGGCTGCCAGTGTTGTACTCTCTCCTTAAATGATGAAATTTGCGTACACCCAATTGGCACATTTAATTTACTTATATATCTGTAGTAAAGTGGTACTACGTGCATCCAAGGCCTGTTACTAGTGGGCTGCAGCACTGATTGTGCCATCCATTTAAATGCCTTTTAAACGTAAATGGGCATATTTACAAGGGGATTGCGCCACCAGAACGTCACTTTTTCCAATGTTCTGGTGGCAAAATGCCCTGCTCTGTCTTTACAAAATGGCATTAAGCCACTTTTGCGTGGCTTTACGCCTCTTTGTAAATATGTTACCCTTTCACGCAGCTATCTGCCTGAAAGGGGCATGCAATGGCTGTTGCTGTGGGTGTCCCACTGCAGAACCCATTGCTTTTTGGCCCTATCCCAGATTTACAAGGATGTGTAAATCTGAGGCTGCGCCAAAATCTAACGTCATTTAAAAGCAGGCATTAGATTGGCGCAACAAGGAGAAATACTTTAATTTCTCCTCGGTTTTGCTCTTTAAGTTGCCTTTAAAGATTGTTTATGTGCAGGAAGGTGTCCCTTCCTGCACATAAACAATCATTCAAGGTTTGCCTTCCTTCACATAAACAATCATTCCCCCCTGCAACACAGGGATGGTTTCCTGCAATGCAGGCTCCCTTGCACTATGGTGCAAAGGTGTCTGTGTTGCAGGAAATAATCACTGCAATGCAGTCACCATTGCACTATGGTGCAAGGGTGTCTATGTTGGCGTTAGGCAGCTATTTGTAGGGCCAGTGCAAGGGAAAACACAGGGATCCACTGTATTGTTGTAATACGGCGCTTCCCTGCGTTTTTTAAATGAAGCAGCACGGAGCTTCAAAATTGCTCACAGCACCACGCCATTTCCTAATAAATATGCCCAAAAGAGGGTGGGAGCACACTGGCTCACATCCCAGCACTCAGTTCGGAGAGAAAAACATATTCTTTAGGGGGTTCTTTAAAAGCTGCCCGATGTCTTCTCAGGTCTATGTACCACCCACTGGGTGCAGATGCATCAGCCAGAACTCGTCACCTCATTAGCTCACAAACAAAAAGAGAGTGGGAGCACACTGCCTCACATCCCAGCGCTCAGTTCAGGCAAATTGAGTACTGGGATGTGAGTCGGTGTGCTCCCGCCCTCCTTCTGTTTGAAAAGGCTCCCTTGAGCTACTGAGATGACAAGCTTGTGTTGATGCACCTGCTCCCAGTGAGTGGTAAAGAGACCCGAGAAAACTTTGGACAGGATTTCCAGCACCCCCAAAATGACTTGTTGCTCTCTACTGGTGAAGGAATAAATCCAGAAACACGTATCTAGAGATAAACAGCCCTGGCTGCACAAACAATAGTGAACAAATAAAGACTACTACTGAAGTCAGTGTTATAATGCACTGCTTTTACCATGATGCATTAGGGGCAAATTGAGTGCTGGAATGTGAGGTTCAGTTCTCCTACCCTTGTTCTGCCTTTTCAACAAGTTTCAGGCCCGATATTGCAGCCTGTCTGAGCAGTTTTTAATTATCATTTCGACCTAGCAAAATAAACCTTTTGCATAGGCCTAAACCTTCCGTTTTTTTAATACATACCTGTGAGAAGTTGGCCTGATATGTAGTGCTCACTATTCTAGTGATCACTGTGTATCATTCCAAACGACCCTTATTGATGATTGGTTGTAAGTCAACCTTTTAGACCAGCTATCCTAGTAGCGTGGATACGAGCAGTCTTAGGCTAAACTCTAGAGGGCGTGTTAAGCCAGCTGTTTACCATCACATATACCCCTTGAACACCAAGTGAAAGGACACCACACAAGTTGTTATGAAAATAAAAGGATATTTATTTATAACAAGACTACCCTGGCTCTTTATGAGTCAGGGAGCTAAGCACACTACAAAACTCTTAGGAAAATACTTCAGTTGCACAATTTACACAAATGCCCGAGGGGCACGAGAAACCATCTACACTGACAGTGAAATGCGAATGGTTAGAGTCTGGAGGTACTGATTCCGGAGTGATCCGATCAGTGGGACTAAACGAAAAAGGAACTGGACACTTGTAGAGCGAACCTGCGATGGAGCACCGAGATGCTCGAGTTACCTAGCCCGGAGGCTGCGGCTGCGTGAAGTTCGGCAAGATGTCGGGAGTCCTCGTGTAGTCTCAGGAGCCTGAAAGAAGAAGTTGCTGGCAGGCGACCAGTGACGATGTTCAGAGCGATCCAAGCCTGGATCGGTGATGAAGGAAACCTGAAAGCAGAGGGGACTCAGTTCTCAACCGCTAGCCAGCGATCGTGTGGGTACCAGGAGGGTACCGGCTGAAGTCACCTCGACCAGGTGAGTGGGTGACGTCGGACTCGGCTGTTCCTCGGACCAGGAGGCGCGGCGGCGACCAGGTTGGAGGGCGAGCTGTCCCACGAAGGTGTCTGCTGTCGATGATGCTGGGCCCAGGAAGGGGCAGCGGATCTTGGCAGTGGCAACCCAAGCGGGGGAGTCAAGATGGCGTCGGGAGTGGACCAGGAAGGTCCGGGGTACTCCTCTGTTGAAGGGGAGCAAGAGCCAGTCTGGAGCAACCAGACTAGTGATGAAACAAACGTGGTGCGTCGTGAAGAGGGCCACAAGCCGGTCGGCAAGTGGTCGGACAACGCGGTGAACAGCAAGGAGCGGAAGGGCCCCCACGCAGATCTCGGGGATGCTGGGGAGGCAGGCTTCGATGCTGGAGCTGCTCAGGGTTAGGGCTTCTCAAACCCTAGGTGCACTCACTCGAGGGTCCCTCGGTGGGCGTGTTAGATAAGCGTCGTGCAGGTTCTGAAGATAGCCGGTCCCGCAGGTCTCGTCACACCTACGACTCTCAGCTGGGCTGATGAGGTAGGTAAAAGGTCAGACATGGCAGGGAACTCGGGTCTCGTCGAGCTGGGCAGTCTTGATCCGTAGGAGACGTACAGCAAACCGCAAGCGCTTAGGTGGTGCCTGCTGGTGCAGGGTGGCTACTCCTTAGCCACAAGGGAGAGTCTTCAGAAATAGTCAAGAGTTCCTTTCGTGGAAAGTGGTTCGTGATTCGGAGTTATCCGATTATCTGATTATCCAATTTGGGAAGGGGACGCGCTCCTACCTTTATTCTAAGAAAAGGGGCTGGCCCGTGACTAGGTTCTACCTATGGGTGGAGCCAGGAGGGGGGTGGTTACACCCCTATCCTTTGCCCGGCTTCGCGCCAGCCCAGGGGCTGGTGTGCCCCCGAAACTGGTTTGAGCCGGGCTATGCACAGTGAGCACCGGGGTGCCACTGGCAATCACCTTCCTTTCAGCCCTGCCTACCTGGGATACACAAACCCTGTCTGGGACGGTGCTAACACCGCCCTCGACAGGAAACCCTTTGTCCAAGCTCCCCTTGCTGGAAGGTCCCCCAGCAGCGGGAGGTCAGACTTGTGTCTGGTGGCAGCATCCATTTTGTGATGCTGAGGCTTGAGTCAACTTTAACCGGGGTTCAAGGTTACTTCCATGTCGTGTCCCTCTAAAAGGGGGGAATGCCAACCCCGTCACCAGGACTGGCGAGGGGTTCGTATTCCCATTCGTATGACACCTTACTCGACATGTGTAGGTGATGTGAGGCCAAAGTTAGCAAATAACCGCAAGGATTATAAGGCATTAAAAGTAGTTGGCCCGCGTCACCATGGAACGGCTATTAGGACTTGGTTCCGCAAGCCGTCGACGGGCTCAGCTCGCGCCAGAGCACCGTCCCACATGATTCCCTGCACTCTGCCTTCAGGATTGATAAGGCCTGCTATAGGAGTGACTGATAGGAATCCATGTGTCCATTTTAGGGTTTAGGTGTAGGAATACTACACCTACAGCAACGGGTGATTACACCACGTGGCCCCAGCTGTCGTGCAGCCAGTTGTGTCAGATTTGGGCGGCCATTCCAGGGGTGGCATAATACATGCTTCAGCCCCGGGTAGGCCCTGGGTACACCGATGCCCTGGATACCTGTGGTATGCTGAGACAGGGACTGACAAGGCGGCCCAGTTCCAATTAGTGGATGCACCTAATGTACATGTGTGTTAATTTCGAGAGAGAACAGCTAGGCTGTGGGTCTGATTGGCAGGCCCACAGCCGGAGAAAGTCGTAAACCAATGAAGCAAAAGCAAAAAATCTGGGTGATCATAGGATTGCAGACCCTACTCTCCTACATGACCCCCCCCCAAACTTTGGGACAATAAGCTAACCTTGACCAGGTGAGTCTTCTTGCTCTAAGTGGAAATACCTGGAGAGCCCATCTGCATTGCCATGATCAGTGCCAGGTCTATGCTCCACTGTGAAGTCCATCCCCTGTAGGGAAATGGACCACCTAAGTAGTTTGGGGTTTTCACCCTTCATTTGATTTAGCCACAAGAGGGGCTTATGGTCGGTCTGAATCTTGAAGTGAGTGCCAAACAAGTATGGCCTCAACTTCTTCAGGGCCCAAACCACAGCAAAGGCCTCCCTCTCAATAGCTGACCAATTCTTCTCTCTGGGGGTCAGCCTCCTGCTAATAAAAGCTATGGGCTGGTCATGACCATCAAAATTCAGTTGCGATAGAACAGCTCCCACACCCAGCTCCGAAGCGTCTGTTTGGACAATGAATGGTTTGGAGTAGTCTGGACTCTTTAGGATAGGTGCTGTGCACATGGCCTGCTTTAGGTCATCGAATGCCTTCTGACAGCTTGCTGTCCACTGAACTTTTTTTGGCATCTTTTTACTTGTCAGGTCGTTTAGCGGGGTCACAATGGATCCATAATTTCTGACAAATTTCCGGTAATAACCAGTCAGGCCCAAGAAAGCTCGAACCTGAGTCTGGGTGGTTGGAGGAGCCCAGTCCTGGATGGCCTGTATTTTGCTCTCCAATGGTTGAACCTGGCCTCCACCTACAAGGTGGCCCAGGTATACAACCTGTGTCTGCCCTATCTGGCACTTGGTGGCCTTGATAGTGAGGCCTGCCTTCTGCAGGGCCTCTAACACTTTCCTCAGGTGGACCAGGTGATCCTCCCAGGTGGAGCTAAAGACAGCGATATCGTCCAGATACGCCGCACAGAAGTCGTCCAACCCAGTGAGAACTCGATTCACCAGCCTTTGGAAGGTGGCAGGTGCATTTTTCAAACCAAAGGGCATTACCACGAACTGATAATGCCCACCCGGGGTAGAAAATGCTGTTTTGGGCTTGGCCTCCTCAGCTAACCTGATTTGCCAATACCCAGCTGTCAGGTCAAACGTACTTAAGTAGTTGGCCGAGGCCAACCGGTCGATAAGTTCGTCTGCTCTTGGTATCGGGTGGGCGTCAGTCTTAGTGACCGCATTGAGACCTCTGTAGTCCACGCAAAACCTCATCTCTTTCTTACCGCCCTGGGTGTGAGGTTTCGGCACGAGCACTACGGGACTAGCCCAGGGGCTGTCCGAGGGTTCAATGACTCCCAGCTCCAACATTTTCTGCACCTCTGTCTTGATGCAGTCTCTGACATGATCAGGTTGCCGATAGATTTTACTCTTTACGGGCAGACTGTCCCCAGTGTCGACCTCGTGGGTACACCACTTGGTCTGACTGGGTGTCAGAGAGAACATATGTCGAAAGGATTGAAGAACCTGTTTACAATCCTCTTGTTGATGTCCAGAGAGGCTGCCACAAAAGACAACACCATCTACTGATCCATCGTCAGGGTTCTGAGAGAGCAGGTCCGGGAGAGGGTCACTCTCCTCCTCCTGTCCCTCATCTGTGGCCATGAGCAAGCCCATGCCCTCCCTGTCGACATATGCCTTGAGCCTGTTTACATGGAGCACCCTGTGGGGGCTCCGGGGAGTTCCCAGGTCTACCAAGTAGGTGACCTCTCCCTTCTGCTCAATGATCGTGTGGGGCCCAGACCATTTGTCTTTGAGTGCTGCTGGGGCCACTGGCTCCAGCACCCACACCTTCTGTCCAGGCTGGTACACAGTCAGAACAGCCTTTTGGTCGTGCCAAGCTTTCTGTAATTCTTGGCTCGCCTCCAGGTTTTTAGACGCCTTTTCCATGTACTCCGCCATCCGCGAGCGGAGACCGAGCACATAGTCCACAATGTTTGATGCCGGCTTTCTGAGAGGTCTCTCCCATCCTTCCTTTACCAAACAAAGGGGTCCCCTTACAGGATGTCCGAACAGAAGCTCAAAAGGGCTGTAGCCAACCCCCTTCTGCGGGACCTCTCTGTAGGCGAACAAGAGGCAGGGTATCAGGACATCCCATCTCCGCCGAAGCTTTTCAGGTAGTCCGTGAATCATCCCTTTTAGGGTCCTGTTGAATCTCTCAACAAGCCCATTGCATTGTGGGTGATAGGGTGTGGTGAACTTGTAGTTGACACCACATTCCTTCCACATAGCAGTCAGATATCCCGACATGAAGTTTGCACCTCTGTCTGAGACGACCTCCTTAGGGAAGCCCACTCTGGAGAACACTCCAAGTAGGGCCCGTGCCACCACAGGTGCTGTAGTGGTCCTAAGGGGAATAGCTTCAGGATACCTGGTGGTGTGGTCCACCACCACCAGTATAAACTTGTGCCCTGATGCTGTCTGGGGTTCCATTGGTCCGACAATGTCGATCCCCACTCGTTCAAAGGGTACCCCCACCACTGGTAGTGGTATGAGGGGGGCCTTTGTCGTGCCACCTGACTTACCACTGGCTTGGCAAGTGACACAGGAGCGGCAAAACTCCTTCGTATCTTCGGACATGTGGGGCCAGTGAAAGTGTGGAACAATTCTGTCCCAAGTCTTATTCTGGCCTAAGTGACCTGCAAGGGGAATCTCGTGGGCCAAGGTGAGAAGGAAACCTCTCAGAGACAAGGGGATGACCAGCCTCCTGGTCGCACCAGGTTTGGGGTCTCTTGCCTCGGAGTACAGGAGTCCATCGTCCCAGTACACTTTGTGGGTACCTGTGGCGTTCCCTGCAGCCTCAGCAGCGGCCTGCTGTCTGAGGGGTTCAAGTGAGGGGCAGTCTAACTGTGCCTTCCCCAGGTCTTCCCTGGAGGGTCCCCCTGAGCCCAGAAACTCAACCTGACCAGGTTCAAGCTCTTGCGGCTCAGTTTCCCTCAGTTCTTTAAGGTCAGCCTCCTCGGAGACTTGATCCACGACCTGGGGCAAGGGGGAAGGCGAAGCCTTACCCTTACTGCTCCTTTTCTTGGAAGGTGTCTGGTCCGTTCTTCCAGGATCCAGCACCTGTTCAGTGGGGCATCTTTTGGCCTGTGACCTGGTCACAGCAAGGACATGTGCTGGCAAGCCTAACATCTCCATGCGAGTCCTCTGCTCCACTTCTGACCATTGTGACGTTTCCAAATCATTGCCCAACAGACATTCTACGGGGAGGTCTGCACTAACCACAACCTTTTTCGGGCCACTTACCCCTCCCCAGGAGAAATCAACAACTGCCATACTGTGATTGGTAGTGACGTTGCTGGCATTGGTCACTAGGTAACTGGTACCTAGCATGATCTGTCCAGGGTCCACGAAGTTAGGCGTCACCATGGTGACACTGGCACACGTGTCCCTGTAGGCCTGAGCCACTCTTCCATTTATCAAAGGTGTCTGTCTGTATTTGCCCAAAGTATTGGGACTGGCATCAGGGGACATATCCATATCCCCTGTACAGACAAGGACGGCCTGAGTGAGCGTGCCGACTAAGTCGTCACTCCCCTCGGTTCCCAAGGTTAACCCAACTAATGCCTTGGGAGGCGCACTACCACTGCTGACTGTACTAGGGGGTGCAGGTGCCTTAGGGGCTGCAGTGGTAGGAGTTTGCCCTCCTTTCTTGGTGCACTCACTAAACCAGTGAGTCTTACTTTTACAGTATTGGCACCACCTTTTTGACTGGCCTTCTTGAGTCTTCTTCTTCTGTGAAGCCTGACCCCCACCCTCTTTGGTTTGTTGGGGACCTGTCAAAGACTTCTGGTCATTTTGTTCGTTCTTGTTACCCTTTTGGTCTGCTTTCTTCTGACCACCCTGGTTCTGATTCTGGTTCTGCTTGACCCTTGTTCTGACCCATCTGTCTGCCTTCTTTCCCAATTCTTGGGGAGAGGTCAGATCCGAGTCGACAAGGTGCTGATGCAACAATTGGTTCTGACAGTTGTTTAAAATCTGTTCTCGCATGATAAGATTGTACAATCCTGTGTAATCAGTAACCTTGCTACCCAGCAACCAGCCTTCCAAAGCCTTAGTGGCACAATCGACAAAGTCAGCCCAATCCTGAGACTGAATTTTCTGGGTGTCCCGGAACAGCACCCGGTACTGTTCCGTGGTTAAGCCGAACCCATCAATCAGTGTGTTCTTCAGGACTTGGTAGTTGTTAGCATCCTCAGCTCTTGTAGTGAGGAGCTTGTCCCTTCCTTTACCTTCAAAGGAAAGCCACAGTATAGCTGCCCACTGACTTGGGGGGACGCACTGGACAGTGCAGGCCCTCTCCAAGGCAGTTATCCACTTGTGGATGTCGTCCCCTTGTTTAAAGGGGGGCACTATTTTACTCAGGTGTCTAGTGTCTATACCCCTGTCTTTCTCTCTATTGAGAATGCTGCCACCAGTGGGATCTAACCCACTTAATTTCTGCTCTCGGGCCAAGGCAAGTCTTTCTTTGGCGAGGGCAAGTTCTTCCCGCTCGATCCTCAGATTGACCTCCCGCATCTTCGCTTCATGCTCCCTCCTCTGAGGGGAAGTCATTCCTCTCTGAGAAGATGCCTGAGAGACATGTGTATGAACCGATCTGCCAGAGCCTCTGGAGAGAGACCTAGCTCGTCCGTTCCCAAGGTTAAGCCTGCTTGAGCGTGGGCCCGGGGCTCCCCCAGTTCCATTCTCATGCCTGCTTAAGTTGGTCCTTGTAAGCCTGCCGACTACCACTGGACCTTTGTCTGCCTCGTCTCCCGATAACTCGTCCTCGTCCTCCTCCTCTGTGTGGAGGTCGAGGTCTGGGTCACCGAGGGTTCCCTCTAAGGGAGGCATGTTCCCATCTGCACTGGGGGGACCTGGGTTAGAGGACCTCCTAGCATCGTACGCCTCTAAGAGACCTATCAGTATTGCGATGGTAGGGTTAGAACCCTGGTTTAGCTTCCTGGAGGCACACAGTTGTCGCATCTCCCTGAAGCTAAGAGTTGCATATCGTGACACGACCTGTGGAGGGTCACTGACCACTAAGGGAGTCTGCGAAGACTCTCCGTGGATCGACATGCTTTTCTAGTGAGGTGTAAGTGTTGCACCTACCTACACTATGGGTTTACCTACTGATCCCTTGCTAAGAGTTGTAGTCAGGGTGTGCTAAGCCCTGTTACACTACAACAGCCGGTTCAGTAGAACTCGGAGTATTCTAAGTTAAGTTATATGTACCTGGGTACTTATGTGATCTTTCACTGCGATATTCTTAGGATACGTGTGTGGTAAAACAACAGCAAGCTCAAATCCCAACCGCTGCTCACCAATGTGAGAAGTTGGCCTGATATGTAGTGCTCACTATTCTAGTGATCACTGTGTATCATTCCAAACGACCCTTATTGATGATTGGTTGTAAGTCAACCTTTTAGACCAGCTATCCTAGTAGCGTGGATACGAGCAGTCTTAGGCTAAACTCTAGAGGGCGTGTTAAGCCAGCTGTTTACCATCACATATACCCCTTGAACACCAAGTGAAAGGACACCACACAAGTTGTTATGAAAATAAAAGGATATTTATTTATAACAAGACTACCCTGGCTCTTTATGAGTCAGGGAGCTAAGCACACTACAAAACTCTTAGGAAAATACTTCAGTTGCACAATTTACACAAATGCCCGAGGGGCACGAGAAACCATCTACACTGACAGTGAAATGCGAATGGTTAGAGTCTGGAGGTACTGATTCCGGAGTGATCCGATCAGTGGGACTAAACGAAAAAGGAACTGGACACTTGTAGAGCGAACCTGCGATGGAGCACCGAGATGCTCGAGTTACCTAGCCCGGAGGCTGCGGCTGCGTGAAGTTCGGCAAGATGTCGGGAGTCCTCGTGTAGTCTCAGGAGCCTGAAAGAAGAAGTTGCTGGCAGGCGACCAGTGACGATGTTCAGAGCGATCCAAGCCTGGATCGGTGATGAAGGAAACCTGAAAGCAGAGGGGACTCAGTTCTCAACCGCTAGCCAGCGATTGTGTGGGTACCAGGAGGGTACCGGCTGAAGTCACCTCGACCAGGTGAGTGGGTGACGTCGGACTCGGCTGTTCCTCGGACCAGGAGGCGCGGCGGCGACCAGGATGGAGGGCGAGCTGTCCCACGAAGGTGTCTGCTGTCGATGATGCTGGGCCCAGGAAGGGGCAGCGGATCTTGGCAGTGGCAACCCAAGCGGGGGAGTCAAGATGGCGTCGGGAGTGGACCAGGAGGGTCCGGGGTACTCCTCTGTTGAAGGGGAGCAAGAGCCAGTCTGGAGCAACCAGACTAGTGATGAAACAAACGTGGTGCGTCGTGAAGAGGGCCACAAGCCGGTCGGCAAGTGGTCGGACAACGCGGTGAACAGCAAGGAGCGGAAGGGCCCCCACGCAGATCTCGGGGATGCTGGGGAGGCAGGCTTCGATGCTGGAGCTGCTCAGGGTTAGGGCTTCTCAAACCCTAGGTGCACTCACTCGAGGGTCCCTCGGTGGGCGTGTTAGATAAGCGTCGTGCAGGTTCTGAAGATAGCCGGTCCCGCAGGTCTCGTCACACCTACGACTCTCAGCTGGGCTGATGAGGTAGGTAAAAGGTCAGAGATGGCAGGGAACTCGGGTCTCGTCGAGCTGGGCAGTCTTGATCCGTAGGAGACGTACAGCAAACCGCAAGCGCTTAGGTGGTGCCTGCTGGTGCAGGGTGGCTACTCCTTAGCCACAAGGGAGAGTCTTCAGAAATAGTCAAGAGTTCCTTTCGTGGAAAGTGGTTCGTGATTCGGAGTTATCCGATTATCTGATTATCCAATTTGGGAAGGGGACGCGCTCCTACCTTTATTCTAAGAAAAGGGGCTGGCCCGTGACTAGGTTCTACCTATGGGTGGAGCCAGGAGGGGGGTGGTTACACCCCTATCCTTTGTCCGGCTTCGCGCCAGCCCAGGGGCTGGTGTGCCCCCGAAACTGGTTTGAGCCGGGCTATGCACAGTGAGCACCGGGGTGCCACTGGCAATCACCTTCCTTTCAGCCCTGCCTACCTGGGATACACAAACCCTGTCTGGGACGGTGCTAACACCGCCCTCGACAGGAAACCCTTTGTCCAAGCTCCCCTTGCTGGAAGGTCCCCCAGCAGCGGGAGGTCAGACTTGTGTCTGGTGGCAGCATCCATTTTGTGATGCTGAGGCTTGAGTCAACTTTAACCGGGGTTCAAGGTTACTTCCATGTCGTGTCCCTCTAAAAGGGGGGAATGCCAACCCCGTCACCAGGACTGGCGAGGGGTTCGTATTCCCATTCGTATGACACCTTACTCGACATGTGTAGGTGATGTGAGGCCAAAGTTAGCAAATAACCGCAAGGATTATAAGGCATTAAAAGTAGTTGGCCCGCGTCACCATGGAACGGCTATTAGGACTTGGTTCCGCAAGCCGTCGACGGGCTCAGCTCGCGCCAGAGCACCGTCCCACATGATTCCCTGCACTCTGCCTTCAGGATTGATAAGGCCTGCTATAGGAGTGACTGATAGGAATCCATGTGTCCATTTTAGGGTTTAGGTGTAGGAATACTACACCTACAGCAACGGGTGATTACACCACGTGGCCCCAGCTGTCGTGCAGCCAGTTGTGTCAGATTTGGGCGGCCATTCCAGGGGTGGCATAATACATGCTTCAGCCCCGGGTAGGCCCTGGGTACACCGATGCCCTGGATACCTGTGGTATGCTGAGACAGGGACTGACAAGGCGGCCCAGTTCCAATTAGTGGATGCACCTAATGTACATGTGTGTTAATTTCGAGAGAGAACAGCTAGGCTGTGGGTCTGATTGGCAGGCCCACAGCCGGAGAAAGTCGTAAACCAATGAAGCAAAAGCAAAAAATCTGGGTGATCATAGGATTGCAGACCCTACTCTCCTACAATACCAGTCACCCCAGGGGCAGTCCTTTAACAGTCCCAGGCCTTGAAAAAACAGAAAACTGTTACAAGACTTGGAGGGCTAATGACCTGCATAATCTACTCAATCTACCTGTAATGAGCTTGACCAGTAAAATTGTTTCAAATTGTATGATCCTAGGAAAATATTTTATTTCACAGTCTCTTTTTTCTTCATTATGACAGACAGGAGTACCTTAAAATATCTGAGTTCAGCATGTCTGCCACAAACCTTCCTACTGACATGCAATTTTATTGATAGAACTACATAGCTTACAAACAATAATGTATGGATATCAGGTTTCAGCAAATATTTAATATTGGCATATCACCAAGTAAAGTATTCCGATTTGGTTTGATTCTATTAAAATCTTTGTTTCCATCTCACTACAGAGACTTGGGAAAAAGTGCTTTCCTAATTACTGAAATATATTTTAAAATATTTGGACAGATCATGTACAAGCTATTTAAATGTTGTGTGCCTTTCCACTTATCAAACAAACAGTTCACTCTACAAAACTTAGGGGTTGATTACGATGGCGGAAGGCCCACCACCGCCAGATATGCGGTGATGAGCCCTCCGCCATCGGACAGCAATTTTCACCCCGCCAAATTAGGATGGCGGGGGGAATCGGACCACGACCGTGGTGGGTTCAATGACCACCCGCCACAAATCCGCCACAGGCAATCGTTCCGATTGCCTGGCTGAGCGGTCAGCATCTGTAAAATGGGGGCGGTGCCTAGCAGCCACCATCTGCCAAATTACAATGCTGGTCGCAGCCAGCCTTTCCGTGGTGGGTAAACCGCCATTAAAAGGCTGGCAGGGATTGATTTCCCTGCACTAAGTGGCAGGCACTGCTTGGTGCCTGCCACATAGTGCAGGGAAATGCACTACATGCATTTTTCACATTGCGGCGGGTGCTGCAGCCAGCAGCACCCAGCGCAATAGTAAAGATGCAAGATGCGACAGCCAGGGTGGTAGCCGCATCGTGATTCTACGTGCGGGACCGCCGCCATACAGGCGGCCGGTTCTAAGCACCACCACGATGGCGGACAGACTCTAGTCCGCCCGCCATCGTAATGACCCCCTAACTTTGCTGTCCAGGAAAGAAAAGTAAACGCCAATATCCCCAATAAAGTATGCAGCAGTTTATAAGACATAGGCTGACATTTGACCTGTGTCATTGAATGAACCGCAAATGGGACAGGAGAAACAAGAGTTAAAGGCGTCTTTATTGCTCATTCATTTTCTTAATGAACAGAACACCTGCTCTTTCCCAGCTGATGCTCTCTTGACAGACCAGGCCAGTAGGCCCTAAAAATAGATCACCCTGATAAAATCTCACACACCATTGAGAGTGGCCAAGTAGATTTCTCGATTTTTACAACACTGGTGTTGAATTTTCATCTACAATAGCATTGAGATCAGTCTAAATTATAACCCCCAAGTAGGTTGCACTGTCCAGCACTCTGCTGTTCGTCATCTCTCATATTCGTTAATAACTATCTGTGTTTTTTCTCTGTCCAAGGAATACCCTGAGTTGCCCCTAAAGATTGCTGCTTTCGTCTTCCATGGCTTGTATAGCAAGCTTGAGGTTATGAGTAACCACTGCCACTTCATCAGCATATTCCAAGACTGTGGGACTATGCCCTTGCGCTATTACGGGAGGCACACTTGCATTTAATTCCTGTTTTTTTAAAAAGTGGTCTATATACAATGCAAAAAGCAATGGGGAACAGGGACACCCTTGCCACGTTCCCCTTGTAATACTCAATTGTCTGGATAATTCCCCGTTGATACTTACTCTGGCTACCGGATTTATAGAAAGAGCTTTAACTGCCCTGATTAAATTTGGGCCTATCCCCTTCCTCTGCATTTTGATCCACAGAAAGTGATCACGCCCGGCCGCTTTCCCATCTGACAAACTCGATAATGCCACAAGCATCTCGTCCACAGTCAGAGGTGCTTCTAGATATTCTTTTTCTTCCTCTGTCAATAGAGCCATAAGCGTCGGATTTAAATAGTCACTGATAAAGACATGTTTCTGGAAGTCTGTCCCCTCAGATTCCTCAGTGTACAAAGTTTGGTAATATTTCTGAAAAACCTCTTGGATCACTTTAGGGTCAGAAACTATGCCCGATTCGGGGTCCCTAATGGTCGTGATCTCCCTACATGTGTATTCCTGCCAGGTTCGTACTGCCAATTGGTGACCTATTTTCTCTCTATTCTCATAAATCTTTTCCTGATGAAAAATGGCTCTATCCACAGATTTCATCTTGAGGATTTCACTAGCTGCAGCTTTTGCTGTTGCTACCTCAGTTTGGGTCTCACCTACCCCATCCCCTAACCCTACAGCCACTACGAGTTTTTTTTCAGCTTGTGCAAGTCTTAAATGGAGATCTTGAATGTTTTGATTTTCGATTTTCCTTGAAAAGTTTCTCCCGGATGCAAGCTTTCATGGAGTCCCAGATGGTGACTAGGGAAGCTGTTCCTAGATTTATCTTTAAGAGCCCTGGTATCCACTCCCTCATATGCATCCTATAGTAATCGTCAAGGAGTAACGCTCTCTCAAAGGTCCAAGTAAGGGTTTTCTGCCTCACCCCCATCCCTGCAAGTTACAGCACAAGCGGGTTGTGGTCAGATAAAAGTCTAGGATGTCTGTCTATTTGTCATTTTTTCTGCAGCGAGGAAGATTCGAAAAAGTAGTCCACTCTAGCATGTTTAAGATGAAGAAAAGAGAAAAATTTAAAACCATCCTCTAGTGGCCTCACCTTTGCCCAGACATCTATCAAACCATGCGTACCACACATATTTGACAGCGCCTGAAATACTCTAGGTTTCATCCCCAAATACTTTGGATTGGACTCCCAGTTATTTGGTAAGTTGACATTAAAATCTCCACAGAGAATGATAGGTAATGGTCAGTGTGCTAACTCGTTTGTCAGACAATTAATAACCCCTGGATCGTCTACTATATACCCATATACTGAACAAAGCGTAAAAGTATCTACCCCTGATAGACTGCACTTAGTGATCACCCACCTCCCCATAGAATCCGATCTCATTTGAAGAAACTGCAATTTATTGTATTGAGCTAAGATAGCAACACTGCGTGTGAGTGATCCTTGGGTTGTCCCCCCAACAAGTCTATAACCAAAGTTTTTTAACAGGCCCACCCTTGACTCTTCTATGTGGGTTTCTAGCAAGCAAACAACGTGTGCTTGCAGTGCTTGCAGCCCTAAGGACACCCTTTGTCTCTTTTTGGCATCGTTTAACCCACAGATATTAACGGTGGCTATTCAGAGTTTCCCAGCACCTGTCATCCGTGCCACCATATTATATTTTGCCTTCCTTGAGTCATAAGCCACGTGTAACAAACATACTCTTTAAACTACCAACAACATCCTATCTCCAACAACCAAAGGCAAGTGCAATCAGATTGTGTGGCCCCTTCATCCTCCGCCCGACCCCCCACTACCCCCCCCCACAAAATGAGCAATCAGGCATAGCCTGAATTATGTGTTCCCCAACCCACTTCCCCGCCACCCCTCTCTCCCACACAGCAAAAGAGAACCCCCTTTTGCCCTTCACCAATGCCTCAGGTAATACATTTAAGAGTTGAACGTTAACGGTCATTTAGTTTTACTATTGCTGCTCCCTTGTTCCAGTTCCGACAAATGTTCCTGGGCTTGTATCTCTGATGTAAAGCAATGAATATGCCCTCTAAAAATAACCTTTAGCCTGGCCAGATTTAGAAGATAAGCCTCTGCCCCCATTTTTCAAAAGAGATTGATTAGCTGCCTAAGACGCCATCTTCACTCCACGGGGGCATTTGCAAAGTCTACTTTAGCAAAAAATGATACCCCTTCAAATGATTTTTTAGCATTCGGGCGTGCCATGTCATAGATGTATTGTCTCAACAGGAAATTGCCAAAATAGGCTAGCATTACCCTGGGTCTGTCAGTTTCTCTCTGTGGGTGCTTTTCCGCGGTTAGTGGGAACCGGTGAGCACGTTGGACCTCTGAGTCCCAATCCCATTTGTCTTGGTCCGAAAAGGCTCCTTTCAGCAGGTTAACCACATATTCTGTGGGATTACTACCCTCCACCCCTTCTAGAATCCCCAGAAGACATTAAAATATTCTGCCGCTGGCGGTTTTCATGGTCCTCCACCTTTAGTATAACATCTGTCAAGGCTGAGCCCTGCAATGAGTTTTGGGCTTTCAGGGCTTCCACTTCTGCTTCCAGGGACTCTGTTCATCCTTCTACTGATGTTAACCGCTCTGCAAATTCTCCACAGGACTTATTCAATTTGCGCATCCCCCCCTGCAGTTTCTTAGAGGCAATCCTTGCCCATTGGCTTTCACTTCAATACTCTTCCTGCATTTGTTTAAGGGATAAGAAGATGTTGGTAAATGATGGTTCTTGCCTTCCTCCTGCTATTCCTGTATCAGCGTTATCCTTATCACTTAATCCTGGCTCTTGAAAATATAAATGAGCATTGGAGTAGTCCCGTTTCAGCTGCTGCTTACTGCCCCTTATTACGCTCTCTTTTTTCCTCCCCTTAGATTTCTTCCTTTGTGTCTTATGCGGGTCATCCAATGAGGCGCTACTGTCGGAGTCTGAGGTGACTTCGCTGTGAGAAGATAGACTCTCTTGCTTAGATGAGTCCGATCCATCCGTTAAAGGGAAAAATGTCTCCCCCTTCCCCGGCCACTCAGGAGATAAAATTCCCATTTGTTTATTACTCGGTTTCCCAGGCCCCAGCGGTGTGATATCTTAGGGTTTTATTGCACTCGTAGCGACCTTCACATCCTCTTATTGAGCGGCGCTAAGTACAGCTGTATTTAGGACAGCCTCCTGATTCTGGCTAGGAGTTGCTCTCTGATCATCTACCACAGTTGTCTCTGGGAGGCACTTTCCACTGTCTAAACCACCATTCAGATCGCCCCGTCCTTTAGATGTCACTTCGGGAGTCTCATGCATTAAATTCCCCACCTCTTTTTTAGGGGCATCTTCACCTAGTTCAGCTAGGGGATCGTCAGTTTTCTGTAAATCTCCTGGCATAGGGGGGCAAACCAAGAAGCAATGGTTGGTTGCAAGGACCCACCCTCCTGCAATCCATTACTTGGAGAGGACTTCAATAGCTTCCCGTTCCCTCTGGGCCCCTGTCTGTTTCTGCCGTAGCACTCTCGCTGCTTGGATTCCTTGGATGCTTTGGGGACCGCTACAAAGCGCACTCCACTCGCTGTGATCAATTCGGGGGTCCGCGGCTTTGCAGCTTTTCCACCGCGTCCCTGTCTTGATTGATATCGCGCTGACTCCTCCGCTTCCGTTCAGCCTTAACAGCGTGAGCCAGATGCCAAGCAGCAGATGATCTACACGGCAGCATCTCACCTCCGTGCAGCCGGCCTGCAAGACCCGCAACCTCCAGTTGCAGCTAATCGTATGTCCTCCGATCATTGAGAGAGCAGGGGAGTGCGGGCAAACAGTTAGGCTAAGCGATCGGCATCTTTTCTCCAGGCAGCATCAAAATCAATGGCTGTTGCCGTGGAACGCCCGTTACACCGACTGCCCGCCCCTTTCACGCTAAGCATAGCGTGAAAGGGGGCCTTATTTATGAGCCAGCGTTAAGCCACGTTAAGTGGCTTAAAGCAGCCCTGTAAATAAGGTGAAGCCCCTATCGCCACAGGAACGTGAGAAAAAAGTGACGTTCCTGTGGCGATAGGGGATTGTACATATGCCCCACAGTGTCTCAACATGGAGGAAAATAAGTTTAATAGACGTTTACTCGGTTTAGAGTCATCAAGCCTGGAAAAACTGCCACTATCAAACCTTTGTTCCCTCAAATGGTAATTAATTGAATATGTATTTAATTAAATATTTATACAGTGCAGCCAGATGCAAGATGGTAGAAGGGTGCTTTACAAATAACAATACATTGCAAAGCATGAGATACATCCAGATATGGGAACGGAAGAAACCATTTAACATTTAACCATGTAGATCACACTGGGAAAATCAGGGCAAAGACCAAAATGCATTATAGGTAAACAGATAAAAGTCGGCACCCTGGCTGATTGAATAAGTTGTCATCCATCAATATTCGGAATAGGATTATATTTGGGTCAGGAATTGTTTGAAAAATGTTTTCTGAATTGTCTTCTAAAAGTAAAAAGAGGTGTGAGTTTTCTGAGATTTATCAATAAAGAGTTCCATCAGTAACCGCTGCCCCAGAGAAGGATTGCTTTCTTGCTAATAAGGATTTCAATTTGGGAACCTCCAGTAGCAGATATCTCTTTTCTTAGGCCTCTGGGTCCTCCAGCAGTGGTCGGCAGAGCTGGTAAATAAGGACAACTGTTTTCTTGGAAAGCCTTATGAACAGACACAGGTCCTGAAGCAATGTTCTAGGAAGCCAGTGGCGGGCATAAAGGATAGGTGTGAGCCTGCAGTTTATTTTTGCTTTATGAACTAATCTAGCCAGTGAATTAAAGATAGATTTGATTCGGGCGAGGGATGATTGAGAAATTGCTTCTACTATTGCATTCTCAAAGTCTAATCTGGATAGGACAGGTGCCTATTTAGTTAGAAGAAATTCTCTTGTATCCAAAATCCGAGGATGGAGACTCAGTTTCTTAGGATGTCAATGACAAAGATATTGGACGTTTCAGATATAGATGAGTATCATCTGCATCTTGATATATGTTTACGCCAGAGCCTCTCATTATTAAGCCCAGTGGCTCAATGGAGATCTTGAAAAAGGTTGGAACGAGGATTGATCCCTGCTGGAACCCACATGGCTGCCCGGCTTGGGTGGAGGTATAAACCACAATTTTTACCTGCAGATTCCCACCTGTAAGAAATGAGGCAAAACCATTTAAGAACATTCCCACTTGTGCCCCTGCATTTTTCGACTATGCAGATAAGCCTACTGTGAAGGATCATGTTGAGCGCAGTGTAGAAGTCGACGAAGAACATCAAGCGTCGCCATTCTCAAGACATAGTTAAGGATGTTTACCATAGCTGTTTCAATACTATAGCACGCTCTCAAGCCTGATTGATGGTTGGTGTAGGAAGGTGGAATCTGACTATATGGTTGCCCCCACTTTTTTCTTGGTGTTTGAATGGTTTTTGACTAGTCTGGCTGCGATCCTGCTATCCAGGACCCCAGCCTATCTGCTTACTCCCTTAAACGATTTGGTGTGCATATTAGATGCACTAGTGATTGGATACTGTGGTACCTTATGAGCCCCTAGTATATGGTACCTTAGGTACCTAGGGCATAGGTACTTCACAGGCCTACCAGGGGCTGAAGCATGTATTATGCCACCCCTGGGAAGCAGACTCAATCTGACACCACAGGCCTGCTACTGCAGCCTGTGCGAGGTAGTGTTAGCACTCCTCCCAGAGGTATAGGTTCCTATATCTCACCATACACACACATATAAACCTATCAGCCACCCCTATGGCAGGCCCTATCAATCCTGAGGGCAGGGTGCTTGGTTTACTATGTGAGGGGGTGCCTCTGCATGAGCAGGACCCCTCTGCAGCTACCAGAGTCTATTCCCTATAGCTGTTTGTGGATGCGGTTAAACCATATACTCTTAAGTGCATTATAACCTTGCGGTAAATGCTAACTTTGGAATGACTGCATCAAAACATGTTGTGTTTGATGTCAAACAACTTGGAATCATACCCCCACACCAGTAACTGGTGTGGGAGTATGATCCCACCCTTCTAGAGGGGATGACATGTACCCACTGTACGATACGACAGAAATCCTATAGAGCCCTGGCATCACAAAATGGATGCCACCAGCACAGACACTGGGCTGCCCTCCTGCTGCTGACTGAAACTCGCAGTGGAGGAGGCCCAACAAAAGGCATCCTGTCACAGGGAGGTGTCACCACCTTCCAGACAGGATTTAGTGTATTGGAGCTGGGCGGGTGCACTCCTAGAGTGCTTTGAAGTCCTGCACTGGAAACAGTAGGCTCCTCTGTGCATATGCCAGCTCAAACCGGTTCAGGGGCTACCTGCCCCTGCTCTGGTGCGAAACTGGACAAAGGGAAGTGGATGTAACCACCCCCTCCCCTGACCCTCCTAGAGGAGTGGTCATAGAGCTAGTCCCTCCCCTATCTTCACTATAAGATAGCCAGCATTGCCTTTCCAAATCAGATAACCCTGGACGACGCTCTACAAAGAAGAATCCTGGCCCTTCGACGTTCCACTACCTTTGGAAGACAGAAGAATCTCCCTTGGAGTCAAGGAGTGACTCCCCTGCTTGGCAGGCACCAAAAACATTAATCAACAGTTGCAAACTTTACCGCTCCCGCCGGAGTTCGAAGTCCCTGCTGCCCCGGAAGTGGATTTCCTGACTTCTCGACGCCCATTGTGAGTCCCCAGCGAAGCTGTGGCGAGTGGACGCCACGAGTGACGAGCAACAGCAATACCCGGGGACCGTGCACTATTGTCGAGTGCAAACCCTAAACAACAGCAGGTCTTGCACCAAAAATCAGCAGCCTACCCTGTCCAGAGTGACCGTGGGCTCCTGTGAAGCATTTCCTGAGGAGGCGTCTTCGGGATCACTTGACCGTTGGCTAGTGGGTCCACCAAAGACTTTCTCTACGACTCAAAGGGCTCACCTGGTTGCTTCAGGCCTGCCCTCACTGGGTGAGTTCCTCAGACCTTGCTGGTCTGCACCATCGACTTTCTTCAGTCTACACAAGACTTGCAGTTGCCAAGGCTTGTTTGCTCCAATCCGGTTGTCGACACCGCCATCAGCTGCAGACGTTGTGGGACACTCCAAATCCAGCCGCTGGTCATCATCGATCTCTCCTGGACCTCGTGAGCGTAGAGTCAAAACACTATCGACGACCTGAAATCACCCGACATCTTTGGTCATCCATCTTCCTGGCCACCGATCACTGGCAAGTGACCTTGAACACTGTCCCTTCAATCTTCAGGTCTTCTCCATCTTGAATCCAGGCTTGGATTCCACTGGATACTTCTTCAAGCGACGCAAGCAGCAAGTCTTCTTTGGTCTCCATAGAAACCAGCGACGCGACCCGACACCAAAAGACACCTATGCACCCGGCTTCCCTGGGTGAGGTAACTCGTGCGTTCTGGTGCCCAAGTGTGTGTTGGCCCTCGAACTACTTACCTTGTAAGTGGCTTGCTTGTAGTCTTCCTTGAAGTACCATAGAACTTTAAAAATCTAACCGCGACTTGCACCATTATAACCAATAGGGAACCCGTGGCTGTGTTCACACACTGCACACGTGTCCCATGGGCCTGTTACTTACCTGCTAACACTGCAGTAGTGAAGCCCCAGTGATTCCCCAGGCCCTAGGCCTTGTTATTTTGCAAGTCGACATCCTTATACCACTTTCTTAGTATATGGTCTGGTACGCCCCTAGGGTTCCAGCCATATTTGTGCTTAATTTATTGTGAAACGTTGACATTTGAATGTGTACCTGGTTTCTAATCTCATAAAGAGATTAGTAGAGTGTGTTTAGTAATAAATACATATATTTTTGATATATATACCTGTGTGGTGTCCTTTCATTTGGTAATTCAAGAATTTATAAGGTAAAACAAGCTGCTTTACATTCCTCTGAGACTTAGCCTGAAGGCTACTCTCCACAGCTACCACTAGGATAGCTTTCTTTAAAAGGTTGTCTTAAACCTATCTACCATAAGAGTCGAATTATACTGGTGCAAGGTGGCCACTATAACTAGTGACCATCATAAGCCAGGCCAACTTCTCACAGTTGGTTATT
Organism: Triturus cristatus; assembly: GCF_964204655.1. Lineage (NCBI taxonomy): Eukaryota > Metazoa > Chordata > Amphibia > Caudata > Salamandridae > Triturus > Triturus cristatus. The sequence goes on from NC_140585.1 coordinate 1,284,388,453, forward strand.
TGTTCTTCTTAGCAAAATAATTAAGCTAGACTGCCACAGCCATTTCAGTGGCTTTTCCAAGCACAAGAAGATTTGATACTGGGCAGATATGTGTTGGAGTTGAATGGGTCAAGACCTGTTTTTGTTTTCTAACAGGGTCATCTGGCTCACCTTCAGCGATTAAATTAAGCACAAGAAGATTTGATACTGGTCAGATATGTGTTGGAGTTGAATGGGTCAAGACCTGTTTTTGTTTTCTAACAGGGTCTTCTGGCTCACCTTCTGCGATTAAATTAATGGCTCCACTTGATTTTCCAGTGTTTCCCTCTTCCAGATTTGGTCACCAGTTGACTCCTTGGTTCTTGCATTCAATTGTTGGTGTGTGCCTTCTTTCGTCAATGTCACTGTTCGCCATCCTTCAATCCAGTTCCCTGCCTCTTCAGGCAATGTAAGGTGTCAAGTTTCCGCTCCGAGAGAACTCTTACCGGAAACATCTTCATTTTTTTAAAGTCCTTTTCCCTTAGGCCCCTTTTGAGTGCATTAAAGTTCCTTCTTTGATTTGGATGGCCAATGTGAAGTCCAGGAACAGGGACTCCCTCGTACTTTCATAGTTCACTGAACTTGGCTCTCTAGCCTCTTGTAAAATAGAGTACCTGTCTTTGTAATTTAGAAGGTATGTGATGTTTTGCCACCCGAGGAACAAAGGGGCACCCAGTGTCCTGAATACTTACGCCACTGCGAAAAAACATTGCAAGACACTTAGTTTTCAGTACATTCTTCTATAAATAGTTGTAATTCTAATTGCATTTATAGAGCGCTTACTACCCCAGAAGCACGCTGCTCCGGAACCCAAGATTAATGGTTAGTTTAGTGTTATTGGTTACTGATAAAAAGTGGGATTAGTCTTGTGCTCTCAAAGCAAACTATTCCATGCAACCATTTCTGTTTTTTATGGTGGACTAAAGTAATAGTGGCTGGTTCTGATCATTATTTGACGGGGCGGAGGTGAGCTCAAGCACATGGTTGGTGGGAAAATTACATGAGTTAGAGGAGATTAGATATTGTTAGGTTGCATAGGTATGACTTTCAGCGGAAGGAGAAGAGATTGTGATCTTGTAAATGAGTTGTGGGAAATTTGCTGAAATAGAGAATAGTCAAATGTGCATGTGTCAGAGTAGGTTGTGCTAAGAGAGGGGAGGCGTGCAGAGGATGGAAGGGAAGGAAAGGGACATTTGAAGATAGAGGGAAAAAAGAAGAAGCAACAAGCAGAAGTTTTAATTAAAGGATAGTTTGTTAAAGAGTGGATTTAAGGAACAACATGAATATTTTTGAGACAGCATGCAAGAATGTAGAAAGAAAACAACATGATTTACTTGAGAATATTGTACTAAATTAGGAATTTTTTATAGATACTAGAATTAGGTAAACCATCTTTCCACTGCTAGGCTACTGCTAGACAATCGATCCAGCCAACTCAGTTGATCAGCTCAAGGGTTGAAAGTGAGAAATAATAGTTGGACTCGTAAGTTCAGTGTAGCGGTCTTTGATTCTCTCAGGTAGTCCCTCTATCCATGTGCTATGTCTTTTGGCCCTACCTTCAGCATCTTCCACTCTAGCCATCAATGATTTTGTGGTTGTCTCTAGTTGCCGTACTGCTGTCCACAGCATTTTCATGGCCATGGTTAGATCTTTAACCGATTGTTCCTACTGTTTCGAGTCTATCTGACATTTTCCTGATGTCTTCCCTGCATGGGTTGGCCTCACAGACACAAATTGTATCTCTTGTTCTGCCCTTGAATCTGTAACTGCTGTGAGTAGGTCTGTCAACATTGGTTCTAGGAGCACATTTTACCGAGCAGTTTCTTGTATCCCACCCTTGTTGTGTCCTGCCGTGTTAAGTCATAAAAAGGCATACTTATCAATTTTTTGTTGGATCAGTTAGGCTTCACTGTCTTGGCCCTTTCCTGATTTACGTATCCTCCCTGCTGATTTTCCAGTTATGATTTTGTGCACTTCTATGTCCTACAGCCAGAGGATGTGGATTGGGAATGGCAGTATCCTCTGTCATCTCTCCCATACCCAGACACTCCTGCAGGATGCTAATCCAAGGTTCCTTCTGCTAGGACACAGCTACATATAGATTCTTAAAGTATACCTATTTTGCTTATGGGTCCTGCAGACATTCCCCTGGCCAGGAGATGAAGTTCCACAGTGGCCTGTAATGCAGATCTCAGTATGACCTCCTTGTTGGTAATCTCTGCTCTCCTCACTCCCCTAATGACTCTGAAACTTCTTTATTTATTAGTTTCAGGGGCTGGGCTTCCAAGCATCCCACTAGTGCCTTTTGGTTTCATATCTCTTTCACAGCTTCTGTCATCTTTTACAGCACCAAGAGGCTGTTGCTACCCACAACTGCTCGTTGACGTCACTCTCTTTTTGGCGGCTTCTCTGTCAATCATGACGTCGATTCCAGCTTCTCCCCTGTTCCGGCCACAGACCGCTGCTATCTTCAGGGCTATCAGTGTCTCTCGTGACCTGCCACCGAAGGGGAAGGTTGGGCCCCTCTTGCCTGAGGGCTGTCTCCACCCAGGAAGCCTTTCGCCTTGGTCTTCTATCCGTGTCAGATATACCGATGCTTGTACTACATCAGTGTTTGTTTAGCTTTAAGGGCCGGATTCTGGTAAGATGTTTGAGGGATAAACGGCTTGGGGCGGAGAATTCCGCTAAAGCATAGCCATTTAGCTTGGCATCCAGTCACACCCTTTTTTGGAGCTGTTTTTTTTTATCTGCAGCATAATCAAAGGTATCTGTGTTTCAGCCATTCACCTTCTGTTTTTCTTAAAGTTTTTCTATAATCTAAAACGTGTTTGTTGAATCATGGCTGGACTTTTCTTGAAATGTAGTGGGAGTAATTCACTTGGGTTAGCTGATGTTGCTTTCTTACCATTTTTAGTTTGGGCAGTCTTGTTAGTGGTGGGTACAATGTGTTCCTCCAGCAAGGTAGAGGTGATCCTGCTCATGTCTCCGACTACCTTCTCTGGGTAGATGGTTTGCTAGGTACAGGAAACGAGTTAATCCAGATACTGAAAGGGACCAGAAAATGGTCAGATCATTCGATATGAATGAATGGTAGGCATGCGATGCAGGCAAAGCTATCGCAAATAAGGTCTAGGATTTTTCCTTTCTTGTGAGAAGGGAAACATGATTTGCTGTTTGAGGCTGCTAATTTGGCTTTGGCGTTCAATAGCGGATGCATATCTACAGTTTAGGTTACACCAGTCTAGTCAGAAATCCCCCAAGAATATGTTGTGTGATGACCATACATCTATCTGTGATTTATTTTGAATTTTGTCCTATGAATTTAGAGTTGTTCCCTGGTGGAAGATACATGAAGCGTAACGTCACGGAATCAGGTGGGTAAATGTTAATTGCTAATATGAGATATTCAAAAGAATCATGACTGTTCTATAAGAATTTAAATTTTAACTTCTTGAGTATAACTGTGATACCATCAGCATGTCTAGAATATGTGATGAGTGGTTATTGAACCAAGATTCTGTAATGATAATGGCATCCAGATTGTGAACACTAATTAGGTTATATGGTTAATTGTATTGAGCAATAGTAGACCTACGGTTAATGAGGCAACATTGTGAATGGTTACTCATGTTTGCTTGAAGAAAATGATCAGTTGTGTTTGCGAGTGCAGGCTGTACAGCAGCTCCAGGTAACTTGTTTGTGTTTATACAAAACCTGGAGAGAAACAGAATGAAGGACCTTTGTTTGGTGGCACGCAGTTGCATAACGAAACAGTAAAGGACCCCCCTAGAAAGTACATACAGGGGGCACCCGATGCTCTGGATCCAGTCTGGAGCTCTCAGACCAGGGATCTGCCTGTGCCAGAGCTTGGGGGACCCCACTGCACAGCAGGGGCTCCAGGGACTTTTGTTAAGCGCTGGTGGTATGCTCACCCTCATTTCAACTAGGTTTAATGTGAACATTATCATTGAACATTTCCATTGATACCAAGGGTTTTAATAGATTGACAACAATTACTGGTGGTGGGAGACAGAAGCTCTGTTATTGCTCGGTTATTTTTCTGGGCAAACATGGAGCCAATTCACGAACAGAAGTACTCTTGACTTACTCCTGAAATTCGGTAGTAAACTAGGAATACTACAAGTGTAAGTCACACTTACGCACAGCAAAATCTTTATGAATCAAGCTTATAATGCTCATCCAGGAAAGGTTAAACATATTTTAGAATTAGAAACACTATAATGACAGTATACAATGTTCGAAGCACACATATTTCAAGTCAAATCATAGTATAGTACAATTGAGTAATGTCAAAGCAATGATATAGGCTCCGTTTCTTCTTTGGTGTTTTTATTCCTTTTAGCCAAAGCGTTTCGTCACTTAGGGGTAAGACCCCTAAGACTTGCTCAGGGTATTGAATATGTTCAAAATCACGATCTCCCGATGCGTAAAATCATTGCAAGAGATCTTGTTTCCAAATTATATCAGTAAAATCCAAAAGCAAACTTATACCCAATTCAAGGGTTTCCAATAAGTGCCAAATTTCGCAGCGCTAACCAGTCAGTATCAAGATCCCTGGGAAGGTAATTAAGCCCCCATAAGTTTAGAGATAGGTCTGGGCTGCGTGACTCGGCTGAGTGCGAGCACAGTGGTTCAGGATTGGCAGACTTTTTTCACCTAGCTTGGTTGTGCCAAGGGATTGCCAACTTTTGGGCCCAGATTTTTAAAACCCTGGGAGAGATCATTGCAACTGTGCTGACACCTGATCCTATGCTTGCCCTATTAGGGTACTCTGCTCCCTTGCCAAAAGCTGTGAGATGGCTGGTCGATATGGGGCTTCTGATTGCTAGGCGCAGAGTAGCAATGTGCTGGTCTCGGGGTCCGGCTCCCACTATGGCATGCTGGTCAAGAGACATGGTGTACTGCAGTACCCAAACTGAAAATTACAGCGATCTTCTTCCCCCGCCCAACCGCCCTAAAAACTTTTGGGAATTGTATCAAACTTGTTTGGCTTCCAAAGATAATGAGAATGGATGTGCGGACACCCCTGTTTCCGAGTAAGCTGTGGGAAGGTATGCCGCAAAGATAATGATGTGGCTAGTAGTTTGGTGATTTTTTTGGGTTCCCACCTTCTTACGGCTGGTTAGCATTGTACTTCCAGGCAGGCAATGCAATGTTAAGTACTGATGTTAGTGTTTTGATATGACGGGGTGGTGTTCTATTCAGCAGTGGATGTGGCTGCGACCAGTGACGTGTGTTTATGGTATGTAACATCAACTGACAACAAGAATGTATGTTTGATTATTATTTTGTACAGTGTGATTATTGATCCAAAACATGATGTCTCTGTTTATGTTTGTTATTCATAAAACCTCAATAAAGTTATTTTAAAAAAAAGTTTAGAGACAGGTCCCTGAAGTACGGGGAAAACCTGTTGCCTTCCTGTAACCAAACCTGAAAACAAAGATTTTACGATCAGGAGATAGTGATTTTGAGTCTATATCATTGCTTAGACATTACTCAATTCTGCTATACTATAATTTGACTTGAAATGCGTGTGCTTCGAACAGTGTAAATTGTCATTTTCAATCTTAGATTGATGGTTGGGGAAGCAGGGTGCATCTCCCCTTTCTGAACGCACCAAGGATACTATGTAATTTCTATACGAGCGCCTGTTACCCCTTGCAACCAACTCAGTAGACATTAGAAAACTATAGCAAGGTCTTGCAACCTAAAGGAAAAAAACATGCTGTCTGGCTAGTTCTTCAGGGTTTAGGACGCCTGGGGGAAATGAGGCAAAGTTTGTAACAAATATTGTCAGTTGGCCACAAGACCACAGTAACCACACATTATTGGCAGTTACCAGGATTGCCATGCACCTCATTTTGAAAACTTGATTTTCAGCAGAGTAATAAAGTCAGAGTCACATCATTTCCATAGCTCAACTATATGGGATCATCATCAGGACGCAAGAAAATAGAATAACATATAGTAGACTTTTATTCACAAATGATTAAATTGCCTAGTACACATGCAACAGCTTACCAGTAAATGGTTTCTACACAATCCGACAACAGGAATGCTGTAATGCTGCAGCTATTCTCAGAGCACTCTAGCTGACAGATTGAATGCTAAAGTGTTTAATTACTTATATGTGGCCTAGGTGCGGTACTTGAGTTGCACGTTCTACTTTGGCTTGTATTGGTTCAGTCTTTCATGAGCAGGTGGCCGTGGAACTGCTTGCAGCATAATGGGTGCAGTATATTTTCCACCACTCTGAGACATTGCGCCAGTGTGGGGTGGATGTTGAGCTTAGGATGGCATGCTGGAGGGAAGGTCCTCTGGGGACACAGTCCTAGCCTACACGATGAAGGAAGGAATGCTCACTGGTTGCGCTACAGTGGGTAAGGGTGTGGGGGTTGGTGGTCTCTGTAGGTAGGGTCAGAGACATCGAATAGCTCAACACTGGATAAAATAAGGGGGAAAAATAGAATCCGCACTCTGAATTGACAGAACAAGTCACGGGAGAAGAACAGCAGCTGGGGCAACACACAGCACAATGTTGTTTTACTCCTGAGGTTCTTGAGCTCTTACTTCAACTAGAGACGTCGAGGTAAATGTGGAGTACGCTACTTAGGTCTAGCTAGGCGGAGGCAGGAGCAGCACTGTAGACTTGGGAAGCTCCCTTACCGCAGCAAACAGTGGGGCCTCATGACAGAGCACAAAGCAGCTTAGTCTTTGCAGTTCTTCTAATATGTAAAAACAGGTTCTCAGTATACAGGGCAGATTATCTCCTTAGCCTCAATTCCAAATGACTGCAGCCTACCTGGTTAATCCTAGGAATCTTGATTATTACATAGGCAACAGTACAAGACCTTCTGCTTGAAGTGAAAAGAGCAGCTGATATTACGGCCGACATGACCACAAAGTCTAAGGTAGGGGCAGTTGGTGCAAGGGCAACAAATCATTTAGGTCTTGTGCAGCAACATGGAGGTGGGCAAATAAATGGTAACAAATCTTCCTTGTTGTGCTGTTAACTCCTGTGGTGCACCGCGAAGAGTACAACATGCAAACTGTAGATATGCACCTGCCTAGCCTAGTTACATCAGAGGTTATTGCTGGGCTTCAGCTCATCTTCCTGAGCTGAACACCTGAATGGTCAGAGAGCACATCTCTTTTTCCAGATGAGAACAGATGTCTTTGCCCCCTTCCTTTAAGGTGCTTCTTATATGCCACATGCAGTCCTGCTTGAATGAGCTCAGACGGGTGTATTGAACACAAAACATTGCCCTATTATCTGTTTAAATGTTTATTGATCAAAACTAGATACAACATGGACACACTGACCTGCGCAATGAGGCGAAACAAATGAGAAGCAATCGGACAGAAGATACAGTGGCCGGAAAGGACTATTACTGCCTCAACAGGCCTACAGACAGGAACCTCACAGGCTGAGGTTCCCCTCATGTACACTTCTCACATAACTGACAGAAGACAGACAGACATACACACACACGTAATTAATAATTACTGCTTCTGATAGGGTTGTGAAAGCAGGCATCTTGCAGGTCGACAGACACCACCCAGTCTTCTGCTTCCAGTGCCAGAAAGACCTGAGCAATTGTGAACTTTTCCTTTTTGAGGAACCAGAACAAAAGTCTGAGGTCTAGGATTGGATGAAGACCTCTGTCCTTTTTGGGGATAAAGAAGTACTGTGAGTAGCATCATTGACCCCTTTCCTGCTGTGGGACCAACTCAACTGTGCTCTTCAGGAGCAAGGATTACACTTCCTGTTGAGGGATGTGAGGATGGTCTTGCGGGAGTATCTCTGGCTGGGAGGTGGCGATTGTTGGAAGGGTAGGACATACCCCCTTTCCACAAATTGCAAGGTCTGAAGTAATGGTCCTCCATGCTTGAGAAAAGGAGGATACCCATCCTCTAACAGGTTAAGAGTGTTTAGGTAAGGCAGTACTAGGACTGCTTCCCTACTTTGGCGGTGGCTGAGGGGGAGGAGGAGGAGGAAAAAGAGGGAGGTAAGTGTAGGGCATGCTGTCTTCCTTTGCCATGTCCTCTGTAGCTTTTGTAGAAAAGGCTTAATTTCTGTTGCTGATGAGCATATTGTTGGTGTCGTTGAAAAAAATAAGCCTTTGCTAAACCATCATAACATCTTGCGCTTTCTGTAACCCCTAGGCTATGTTTGTAAACCCACACACCTTGCGGGAAGCTTTGCAATGTTTAAATCTCTCTAATGCAGATTCTGCTTTAGTACCAAAGAGCCCCGAGCCATCAAAAAGTCCATTAGTGGTGTTTCCACATCTTGTGAAAACCCTAGTTCATTAACAAGGCACGTCTATGCAGGGAGACCAAAGTGCCCATGGCTTGTGCCACCAAGTCTCCAATATCTAGGCCAGCTTAGAAAACTTGCTTTGAAATGGCCTGCCGGTTCCCTACTAGCTCCGTAAAATATGACTGGAGGTTTGACAGTGAGTTTGGGATGACTGTGTGAGCAAAGACTAACACGGCAGGAATGTATTAGCCGAGCAGACAAGTGGCATTTTTGGACTTAAGACATATTGCCTGCTGAGAACATTTTTTCACATTGTTCCTTTTTTTCTGATACCCGATCTGATGGTGTGCAAGGGAAGGAACTTGTGATCAATTTTGAGGAACAGGATGCTCGCACCAACAGACTCTAGAGAAAGATGTAATGATAAAAAGTTAAGGTCTATGGGAGCTGGTTTGTGGGACCAAAGGGGTCGGTAGTGGTGCGGGTGGTGTCATTTGTGGTGCTGGTATAGCCTGTGGCACCGGAGAACGTTCATGAGTCTGCCCCGAAGGTGATGGAGTAGGAATAGCCACTGAAGGTGGTGTCATCTTCGGTGGCACCAGGTTTGACCAAGACACCTGAGGTAGGGGCAGGAGTGAAGGGCACCGATTGATATGGTGTAAGGAAGCCTCCCTAGGAGAAGGCTATCAGTCATGTGGGGCAAGCCAGCGCACTAGATGGGAGCATTAAATATTTGGAGAATTTTATTCAAAAACAAAGTCTGATCTGTCCCAGGTATTGGGAATCTCAGACACGAATTACCTGACTGAGGTCCCTGAGCAGGTGCTGGATTGGCGGGAGCTGAAGGAGACAGGTCAAATGGATTGACTGTTGTCAGGTCGTCTGCCAGTTGCTCATGGTCTGACTCCGGTTAAGGCAACACCAAAGTTCTTGGAGGCGGCAATTTACTTCTGGAGGAATGACATTGTGACTGGTGTCTCTTCTTCTTTTTGTGCTTTTTCTTTAAAGATTTTGAAGATGGTGGGGAAAGAGACCTGGATGTTGAATGAGACTTACGATGTCCCTGACGTTCATTTCTCCCTCTGACCATGAACATCTGTGTCTCATGTTCGTTGATCGCCTTTGGATGCATCTGCTGTCAAGAACTGCAGACTCTGGTTTTGTGGTCACACCCAAGGCACTAGAGACAGATGTTGTAAGGTTCTGTGAAAGACATTTGACCATCATATCTCTACATGGCTTGAATCCAGACAGTTTAGGTGGTGACATGACAAAGAAACATTGCCGTAAACGCAATAAAATGAGAGAAATCATCGAATAATGACACTCCTCAAAGGAGAGATCCGTATAGCGTTGATGGCCCAGAAAAAAAGGGAACTGATGTCAGCACGTCAAAGCTTTACAGCTCCAGTGAGGTTGACCCTTCACCTGCTACCAGTGGGGGAGTTCCTGGATACAATCTGATGCCTGGTGTATTAAAAAGGTGGATAATCTGCAGGTAGAAGTATCCATACTGTTGGCATTTTACTTAGATAAGAAACCCTCACCTAGTGCAAAAGGAGATACAGGAAACTATGAATTTACCTCCACTCAGCGTCTTCAAAAATAGAAACAAAGTGACGAAAGGAATGCTTGAATTAATTTCAGCCAGTGGAGATCGCTCTGGTTGCAGTCCAGTCCATCATGTTTCACCCACCAAGTCGCCAAGTCACCAAGAGGGCGAAAAACAAACTGTAATGTGGGCTGAGCGATCTCCAGTGGCTGAGATTAAATTTGGCAATTTCCTGAACTTTACCCATCAAGATGTATAGCTTTCATGGTAATTTTTATACGCTTATTGATTTGGATTCCGTCGTGATTGAGCTTTTTTTTGATCTCTATGAATTTTAAAGAGGAGGCTGAAAATTACAGTGATTATCCTTGTGTTGAGAATCCATAGTTAATATTCCTCCTACACTGACAAAAGTACAACAGCTTATTGTCCACAATGGTAGTATAAACATTGTTTTACTTTTTTAGATGAAATATGTTGCAGAAGGTACAATTTGCTGAATTAAAGGTGTGTGAAGTCGATAGCCAACCCCCTAGCAATCAATGTGAATGTACACTTCTGTCCTTTAAGGGTATAAAGCAATAGAGCGTTCCCAATATCTCGCAGCAATGCTTTCAGCTCTCGATATAAAAAACAACAAATTAATATGATCTTTCTGAATCTAAACCCCTGTACAATGATAGAATAAAACTATAAAACCTACACTAAATGAAGGTAACAACCTCAATGTTATCACAATCCCCCCCCCCCTCAGCCTCCCTCTTTTTTAACGATACTGAAACAGGAGAAAAACAATCCTAGAAGGCACCAATCCAAATATTTTACTCCCCAACTCTGGTCACAATGATTCATGCTGCTTACATACTCCTCACCTACGCTACCACTGATCCCACAAAATCCATCACAGTTACCTCTCCAATAAAGGATGAATGGCATGTGAAAAGAGCAGCTACACCCACCATTCCACTTCACAAAGTTTTCAACACAAACATCTGACTGCACACTTGGGCTTCTTTTTTCACTTTTATTTTATTGGTTGTCAATGGTAACAGAGACCAGTACATGATCCAGACAAACCAAAATTAAAAACAACGATTGTATAAATAATAATTAACTGCTATGGTTATTTGGGGAGGAGGTTGCAATTGACCTACTAGTGCATATCTAGCCTCCAACCATTCTTCCCTTACATGGACCTCGTGTGACTAGTCCTTAGCAGGCATAGGTCCTACAAAAACTAGTCAGTGAAATCTTTGGTGCCCATGAACTCCACTCTGAACATGGGGGACACTTAAGTGCACAATATGGAGTTGCCCAAAGGGTTCCAGATTGAGAAAAGCAAAATACACAAGCTACTGACCTTTGGAAAAGATTTTTCTGGTGGATACTTTTCTAATCACAGAATTGTTTTACTCCTAGGGTTCTTGAGCTCTTCCTTCACGTAGAGACATGGAGGTAAGTATGATCCTTAGGTCGAGCTGGGCAGGAGCAGCCTGCAGTCTTAGGCAGCTCCCTTACCACAGCAAACTGTGGGGGGGGGGGCTTCTGACAGGACACAAGCAGCTCAGTCTCTGCAGTTCTTACAATATGTTAAACCAGTGTTGGAATGGGTGAATACAATGTCAATGAATACCATGATATGTACAGGCCCGTCAACAGCAATACCAATAAAAGGAAATATCAATGTATGCCATGAACTGTGCTCACAGGACCATGAAAAATACCTGTCAAAATAATATCAATGTATTCCATAACCTGTACCTACACAATGACGCCGACACCAGCAACAACGAGATAAATGTATGTCATAATCCATGCACGAATGAGGATACTGTTGCTAGTAAAAACAATGTTGATGTACGTTATGACTTAAGCAGACTTAACTATGTCAATACCAATAAGAACAATGTAAATGTATGCTATAACAACTGTGTGCACAATGTTAAGGATGTCGATAGAAATTATACCAGTGACTACCATATTATTTTTTGGGGTTTCAATGAACTCTTATCATTGCTGTAAGATTCAACCAAGGTGACCTACCCTTCAACCCAGAGTCAGAGATACGGGGTTAGACAAATCCTAAGACCCACACCCATGCCTAACAAATACCAGGTCACAGGTGAGGGTCTCTCATAACGTAAAGACAAATGTGCACCCTGGAAAAACCCTGATTGATCCCACAGACAGATAGTTGCACCACAAACAGGTCCAAGGAAATTGGCCCCAATAAAACACATTTGGCCAAGGGCTCGCGTTCCTCAAAATACCACAAAGCTACATATCACATGTAATAGAAACACTCGACTAATCAGGACACAACATGCACACCACACATGCTGATCATGTGCTCCAAATAGAGGACATCTGGAGACAGTCCCTGTCTCTCTCCCTCTCTCTTCTCCCTACCCCCTGAGGTTGAGTGCCATCTGTATCTTTATCAGATGCCCTCACTTGTTGATTTACAATTGAGATGCTTTTTGGAAAGTAGATTTTTTTTTATTGTACCTCATGAATTGTACATAACAGTTGCAAAACCTTTGCACAGTGAGAGACTTCTTTGAGCAGACGCACTATGTCAAGGCACTCCCGAATGCAGAGTTTAAGTAAACCAACTTGTTCCTGATTTTCCAAATGACTCTTGTAAGGTAAGCTCATATTCAAGCAGCATTTTGGAAAGCCAGCAAGGAGAGATTGGTTCATCGAGCCACACTGCGGTCAAAGGAAAGACCCCAGTCCGAACTGATTCATCTGTACAAAAATATCGATGAGCAGACATCATAGTTGATAAGAAGTTCTGCTGAATCCATAGGGCGGAGGTCTGCATGAGACAGCTTTCATAGGTTAAGAGACTACAACTGATCCTTAGTACCAACATGTGGCGTATGACAAACTAGGACAAGCGTGTATATGGTTTTTGTTTTTCTCTAAGTCACCACGCTAGAAGAAGGCAAAGGTAGCTACCAACCTTGGGCGTAGAGCACAGGGTTTGCCACATTCTCGTGTGTTAGCAAGGGTTAGCCTGACCTTGGGAGTGGAACAGGATTTGCTTCGTCCTTGGGTGTTAGCAAGGGATAGCCTCACCTTGGGCGTAGAACAGGGTTGCCCTGTCCCTGTGAGTTTTGCAAGGGTTAGCCTTACCTTGGGTATAGAATAGGGTTTGCCTCGTCCCTACGTGTCAGTAAGGGATAGTGGTAAGTCAGTACGTATAGGCTGCTGCTGCGATATTGAGCTAACATCTCAAACGTTTTTTTTTTTTGTCACAAATGTTTTCTTAGTGCTATCGATTCCACACTGGCCGCATTTAAAAGAAGTGAGAGGTGTTACCCTTTTTCTCTCCGATTGGCTTGCAGGGCATCAGGTAGTTATAAGCACAACCGCAGGGTGTGATATAGGGTGTAATTCAGAAATTAAGGAAAATTCGGACCTTGGTGAATCAGGTGTAGCTTGTGTCAGGCCACAGGGGGCCGATAGTTATAAGGTTATTCCTTTTTCTCCACCTAAATCGTTCTAATTTTTGTCCTCTAAGCCGAAAGTGACTATCAGGCTCACCTAGCTCTACATACTGTGCAGAGCATCCCCTCTCCACAGGTTATAGGCACTAGGAGGGGGCTCAATTTTTTGGATAAATTAAAAAAAATTCTGTGAACCTTTTTAGTCTCTATTACATTTTGTTTCTCCATTTTTATATATTTATTGATGTTGTGGTGCTGTTGAAATTGTGCGAATATTGCTGCATGTTTAAATGTTAAGTCATGTTAGTAAGTCTCTGCTTTAGGTATTAAGAGAGACTTAAAATTTTGCAAAGACCTTAAAACAAAAAAGCTTCCGACTCATCATGAAGACTCCACTAGACCACATAAAAGCGAGTTTTCCCACCCAGGCCAAGAAGCTACTCTTCTATTTAAGGGCACCGCACAGAGATTGATTACCTTCTGCTTACTGAGGGGATAGAGAGGCGGTCTATGGATCATATCCTTCCTTCTATCATGTCTACTTCTGATCTATTTAGTCATATTAAAAATCATTTGACGGAGGCGTATACCCCGTGTCCTCAGCAGGATCGAGGTAAGATTTACGTTGAGGTGTGACTCTGTTAGTGTCTACTAGAAAGTTAGAATAAGGAGGGTAGAAACTTTGTTTTTATAGTTATACATGGTCAGCTATGCTATGGCGGACAAAGTTGGGCTCTTGTTCCAACCTTATCTTAATCTTCTGCTGTTAAAAAACTATAGCGGATAGAGTTGTTCTAGGGTCATGAGACGTCGGACTATGACACAGAACCAAGCTCTGTTGGGACTTGTAATAATGGAGTGCCTAACAAAGTTTTGTTGAAATATAGTAGATCATTTGAGTCTTTTTAATTAGGAAACTAGTGTGTTTTCGTCTGGTATATATATATATTTTTTTAATATGCATTATTTTTGTTATAGATACCAGAACTCAACTGTTTTTTAATATGACTAAATAGATCAGAAGTAGGCGTGATAGAAGGAAGGATATGATCCATAGACCGCCTCTCTATCGCCTCAGTAAGCAGAAGGTAATCAATCTCTGTGAGGTGCCCTTAAATAGAAGAGTACGTGTGGGGATTATGAGTACTAAGTGCTATGCTTTTCCCATAATAGGTCTTAGGTGCTAGTTGGAATTCAAAGTAAAGAGAATTTCAAGAAGGATAGCTGTAAATCTGAAGGTAATTAATAACATATGTAATACTATTTATGCCTTGATATTTGCGAGAATATGATTAGTGAGGATTGCTCTCCCCTTTTCTATCACAGGTATCTGATACTTTTCAAATACTGCAAAGTTAGATTTTTCCTGATTTTATCGTGGAACTAAGACGTACAGTACCTGAGATGGTGTGATTACCAAGAGACTAGAGGTAATTTGCCCTAGATATAACTCTGGTTATATACATAAGCTATCTCCATAAAACCTGGGACAGCACTAGTCTGATATATTTATGGCTGTATCGTTACAGATATCTGTGGGAGGAATGAGAAACAACCTCCTTTGATCCTAACTGAAGAGGATCTAGTTAATGTCAAGGATACATAAGGTCATTTCTCTCACTTGGCTTATAATGCCTATTCTGGCTCTGTTGAAGAATGAATGTGAATTTGGATGGTTGATATGTGAGAACGAGGAAACCTTGTCTTGTCACCGGTATGTTGATGATTTATTAGGACTAAGAAATTAGGTATCAATGGCTATATTTAATTATATTTGTCTGGTATTTGTTATTATTAATATAGACGTTGATGTGCATATTGGGAGCTATTGTCTTTTCCTGAAGAAGGTGTTGGTCGAATTACAGTGCCCACCGAAACGCGTCGAAGCACAGATAAGGGAAGCTCACTATAAATCTATTGTGGACAACTGTTACTGAAAATAAAAGAAATTATTTTCTCATGATTCAACAATTGATCTATGTATGATTTAGTGGCTATTCCTGTGACTAGGAAACAATTTTCCTGCTTGCTCTCCCAAATGTTTATTGTGTCAATTTTTTAAAAAAAAACTTTGATATCCCGATTTATTTTTGAGAAATGTATGTCTAATCTAGTGGATGGCACTTTTTAAACCTGAATAAGTTTAATTAATGTGTTTTGATGAATTTATAAATATATTGTGAATTTTAAGCTATGTGTGTCTTTTTTTAATTGCTGTATATTGAAATTAATAAATTTATACTATTCATTGAGAATCCATTTGATTAGTTTATTTCTTGGATCCTGTGTTTATTGTTGACATGTTTGTGATATAAGGTTCCTAGGTGTGTTTGTGGATCTGTATATGTGTATTCACCCAAAGGGGTATTTTTTGTGACTATAGTTCCAATTTTTCCCTGAGTCTTAACAAAGGACACTTAACCATCCCCAACAATGATTTGTATAGCCAGGAGACAGAATGCTGCATATTACCCATTGTGAAAAGCAAATGGAGTAGTTCATGTGTGGAAGATTCTGCTAGCCCCATTCCCTACCGCAGCTGAAAAGAGTGAATAAAGGAGGCATATCTCAACAAGCATTGAAAATGCAATAGGTCTCGCCTTTGATTAAGTTAATGCTATTTGCTTTGCTAATGGTATTGAATAACAAAGCAAATGGCTTTAACTTAATAAAAGGTGATACCTATTGCATTTTTAATGCTTGTTAATTGTTGTAAAAGTTTTAGTTAACTGATCAATAAACTTAATAAAAAATCAATCAACCCATGTGATGGGTGGAGTTTCAAGTTACTTCCTGTTCTTCTTCATGCCTGATGTGGGACCACCTAAACCGTAATGACGAAGGGATGCGTTATAAAGATGCCAAAACGAAACACGTAGGCCCATTCCGTGTAATAAAGATGCCAGAACAAAACACGCAGGCCCACTCCGTTTAATAAAGATGCCAAAAAGAAACACGCAGGCCCACTCCGTTTAATAAAGATGCCAAAAAGAAACACGCAGGCCCACTCCGTGTAATGAAGATGCCAAAACGAAACATACAGGTCTAGTCTACAATGAAGTAGGACAGAAAACTGTCACAGGACTCCTCTATGAAAGAAGGCAAGACTCACTTTAGAGCGTCTCTTGGCCAAAGCCTTGAAAGTATGGCAAGATCCTGGCTGAGAGCAATCGTGTTTCGGCGGTGTTCTGTATCTATGTAATAAAAGTTTATTTAAACACTAGTGGACATTTGCGGCATGCTCCATGACCTTTCTATATGTGATCAGTTTTCGGAAGAAGGTGTCTGCTTGGCTCTGGGAGGGCACGAGCGGGGGGGGGGGGGCAGGGGAGTGCAGATTTTTGGTGAGGAGGAAGGTGCCGCCACCTACTAGTGTCACCTCATAGAGAGCCGTCGTGTAGGCGGAGGCAGTAACTCGTTGCGCCACACGCGGAGAGAGCCCTCCTCTCTTGGCAACACAAAAGAGAGAGGACTATCTCTCAAACTGGTGGGGGCAGGCAGTTGTGGCCGGAATGTTACCCCAACTCCCCCTCCCCCACTATGACAACAACAATTTGTTTAACATGTCTCATGACAAAACTGGCCAGAGCCACCCCGGGGCCTGGAGTAACGTCTCCTTGTAAAAGTGAGATCTCCAGGGTACACACCCCTGCTGTGTGTAATTATGGACCACTCTGAACGAAATTGATGCTTGGCGCTTAATAGAACGTTGGTAAATTAAACAACGTAAATGTCGTCAACATATTTATTTTATCCACCTCAGAAGTATGACAGTCAGAGTCAAGCCTGCAATAAGAGGCATTAACACCTGCCTCAACAGCAGGTGCTCCACCCACTGAGCTAAGTCTCCAGTTATTAACATGAGCAGGTGTCATGTCCCCGCAGCCCTTGACAATCAATGCAGGTATGGGTGCCGCTGATGGACATCTCATGCTGATGACACTCCTTGCTAGAACAACAGGCCCGTGCAGAATCACAGAAGACACTCGGAAGAAAACTGGGTGGGGCTAAAAACAAAAAAAGATTTTTTTTTCCTTTTTTATACTTCTGCTTCCAACTCTAAGTCAACCGGCAAATAAAACGCATCAGCATCAGAATGCTCTGCCTGGAACACGGGGTGCTCCTGGGGGACTCGGACACAAAGGACAGAGGAGGAAGAAGGTGGGAAGAGCCTTTGCTGTGGTCTCTTCCAAGTCAATGACAGTCCCTTGATTCCGAGTTTGTCAAGTCCACAGATAGGTACGAGGAGATCATTAAAGTTTACCTCAAGGCAAAGGTTCAGGACAAAGCAAACCACAAGGGGAATGTGAGCCAGCTGAAAAATGAGGATTGCCAATTCATGGCATTCTATCAATTCCACAAATGGATTCACGGACATTGTTCCTATTGACCGGACAGTGTGTTTGATCGCTAGAGGGAGCCAGTGAGCAACGACAGCGCCAGAAGCAGAGTTCGACTCCAGACCGCTACGGCAGGACGCGTTGAGTGAGACGCCGCTCTTGTTGCTCCCGCTGCTACTGTCGATGCGGCTGAGGTTGCGGCTGTGGTTGCGGTTGCGGTTATTGTGTGAACTGCCCTCCGTGAGCCACTGGAGAGCCACCGAGAGATCGCCGAGAGACTGCAGAGTTTGCAGAGCTGCAGAGCTGCTGAGCCGCGGAGCGGTGGAGCCATTGAAGGAAATCGCCGAGAGACTGCAGAGTTTGCAGAGCTGCAGAGCTGCAGAGCTGCTGAGCCGCGGAGCGGCGGAGCCATTGAAGGAAATCGACGAGCCATCGCTAGTGACCGCTAGCATTTGTGGAAGCCTGGGTCCCCCACTGTCTGCCCGTCCGTCCGTCCGCCTTGCCTTGCCTTGTCTCTGTGTGAGCTGAGCTTAAGTGAGCTTAAGCGAGCCGGTCTGGTTCACCGCGCACTGGGGAGGAGCAATCACAGGTATGCAGCGCCTAGAAATTCTTCTCATCCGAGGTTCTGTGTACTAAGTGCTGAGAGGTACTGAGGTACTGATAGGCATTGAGAGGCGTAGCAGGGGCAAGGGAGAAGCCATCGCTGTGGGCACCCGGGTAGGTCTGAGTGTGCGTCTTTCAACACAGTGATACAGTGTTATTGCTAGTGACTGGACATCTCCCCCTATTAAAAACCACCGGGGGACAGGACTTAGGAGTTCAGTCCGCGAGTTGCAAGTAGTTGAAGCTCCCTGATGTGGAGTTGTCATTATAATTTAAATATTTGACTTTGCCAAACCTTTCCCTCTTGAGGCTGGAGCCGCTGACGGGCTTGGGAGTATAAGGTGTGCTGGGTGGTTGGACTCTGGGCAAAGAAAGTTGCAGATCTAAAGAGCATCACTTTCATTAACCATCGGACAGATTTGCGGAATTAAAACTAAAACTACAACTACAATCTATAATTACATTGCACATAACGTTAAGTTAACACCATGAGATCGGGGAAAGTAAGAACTGTGGGTTCAACATCAAAACGTGCTAAAAGATTGCAGCAACCTACTGTGATGAAAAATCTAAAAACCAACGTACCCGGTCAGTCCCAGTCCCTTATATCCCCTAGTGCACGGATGTTTGAGAAGTCTGGCAAAATACCGGACAAATTTCAATTTTTGAAGGATCCTGCGGGAAGCATTTGGACAATGAGCTCTGAAACTAACATTGAGAGACTCCAGACTCCTATGAAACCTACAAATAGTAATATCGATTCTGTAAACTCTATGGAAACCACGAAACAAAACAAAAAAGTGGAGCTACTAGAACAAAATTGGAACTACAACAAACTTGAGAAAACAAGTATAGATACTGAAGAGATTGGTGAACGGCTACAACGGAATGCACAGGAAGAACCTTCAAAAGAGATGCTTAATTGTAGCCTAACACCTAAGAAGGAAAACAATCCTCTTGTAACATCTAATTTGGAAGTTAGCCCACTTAATAACTCTTACTCGCAATCCACGGTAGGAAGCCAGGAAATTTGTCAGGATAGGATTGAACATGCAATTCAAAGGATCCCCTTGGAAGTGAAAGTTAACGTAAAGAAAAACTTGGTTCTAACTGCTGAAGGAACTGAGATACTCCCTAAATACCATGGGGAGTATTACCAGAGTGACAACTATACCATCACTCCTAAGGAAATGAAAGAAGAAATCATTAGGCAAGGGGCAAAAACAGAGGGCCCACAGGGACTCAATAAACAGGAGATAGTGAAACCCTGGGATATTTTCTATCAAACATCGACTCTTACGTTAGAAGCTCTTCATTACCAATCGAATAAAATGGACATACAGATTGACCTTTTGAAAATTATGGCTACGAATGTAGCGGGAATTGATAACAAACTGGCTCAATTAAATGATCTTATAATCAGGGCACAAAGGGAAAATGAATCAAGTACCTCTGACTCTATCTATGTTCCAATCATGGATAAGTTATCAGCTTTACCAGCAGTACTAACTTCCGTAATAGAAGATACAAAAAGAAAGATTCGATCGAGTATGGTCAATTCGGTAAAAATTCCAGAAAGCACTAAGGGAACGCAAGAAATACCACCTGAGTCTAGATCTGATATCCTCATAGACAAAGATCCACATAAGCTAGTAAACCAGCCCTGTGATAAAACCAACTTGCAGGCACAGCAGAGTAACGATTTAATGAACAATGACTATATGCGTGAGACTTCAATCAAAGCGGATATAATGGATTCTAATCAGAGTGACACTGACTCAGATGGTTTTACGAAGATGTCAAAACGTCAAAAGAAAAAACTCCGTAAAGCACGGAAAAATGAGAAAACAAAGCTGAGTAACAACATAGTTGAGGAGAAAGTGTTACCTAGCATAGAAAATATTAATAACACGAAAGAAAATATCAATCCTTTCCCTATTTTTGGAAAAAAAACATTAAAAGGCCAAAATATAACAAAATTTGAAACAACAAAACTTGAAAAAAAAAGCGACCATATGCCAGTAGGGGACGTCAAAGTAACATTGGAAATACAAGAGCAGAATGGGAAACAAAAACATCTGCAAACAATATCAAACGGGGAGGTTAATCAAAGTAGGGAGGAAAAAGAACCTTTCACTAACAATTCGGATAAAAGTAGTGGAATTAAATCAAGAGTCACTATGGATGAATTGATCCCTCACTTCAAGGTGCGCTACGAGGAAGATATAAAAAAAGAAAGGGCTCCCATAGTACGAAGGGTTGAAAATAGCCCTGAAAAACCTAATGAGTGGGTCAATCTCCATATCAAAAGCATGGATGGGAGTAAAACAATCAGCTTGCGAACAAATCATATAGAGCAAAAGGATCAAATTAATCAACATATCCCTAAAAATGCTGAGAAACTTATATTTACACCGGAATTTCAATCTAGAGGTAAACAAGATATACTCAATCGAGGGAATCTACTCCGACTCTTTAAATCTATACCCTCACTGAATAACATTTTAAGTGAAGACATTATCTCTGTACAATTTATTGAGGATGAACTTAGCAGTGAAACTCCAACTCTAATCTCATTAACAACATTATCTTTAGTTGATCAGATAATGAAGGAGCAGCAAATATTTAAATCATGGGGTATAACATTAATGAAACAACTCCCAGAGGTCTACCGCACTCCCTTTATAGATGTCGACAATCTACCAAAACAAAAAATACTAAGGTCTAAGTCTACGTCAGTATTAAAAAACGCTCTAGGTAGATCCCCGGAAAAAAAGGTAGCCCCAAACATGCAAAGTAAGGGAGAAACAAACCATGAAATAAAAGAAAAATGGATTAATATGGCACTCCATAGTAACCATACACAATGATATGCCCCTTCAAATCCAACAGGATCTATCAATAAAGATAAAGAGATAATAGAAATATGTTCATGGAACATTAATGGATTGAGGGGGAAAATACGCAATGCGTGTATAGACTCAATACATGGACACCCAGAAATAGTAGTCCTGCAGGAAACATGGGAACTTAAACCATTTATGCTACACGGCTATGCTGGATATTACAAGAAAGCAACGAAAGAGCAAAGGTTCGGGCGAGCAAGTGCTTGGCAGGCAATATTCATTTCCAACGCGTTACACATTAACCATGAACAAGTGGAGATAGATGACCCGAATATTTTGATGGTTAAACTCAGATATAAAACAAATACTCAAAACGCTAGGACTATATATCTGATCTCTGTTTATATATTGCCTACAAATAAAAGCAGAGAGACAGTATGTGGAACCCTGAATGCAGTTTTAATTGATAAAATGTTGAATGAACCAATAGCGGATTTTGTGATCACCAGGGACTTTAATGTCAATTTAATGTCTTCTCACATAAGAGATGAGACCACGCTCATCCAAAATCTACAATGGCTAATTCCTGAGCAGGATATAGGGACGGTGACCATTTCCAACTGTAATCGTATAGCATTGGCTTTCTTAAAAAACATGGAAGCTTTGGACCTTCGACTACTAAACGGAAGAGTAAAACCAGATGTTCCACCTAAAAACAGCTACCATGGTCATAAGGGAAATTCCATGATCGACTACACAATGACATCAGTTTGTATGTTCCAAGACATCATTTCATATCGATTAATAAAGGTAAATGAAAGTGACCATGCCCAGCAGTCTATTGTAATGGATATTGGAGTAACGACGAAAAAGATCTACCGGACAATTCAAGGGCACATTGGTACTATTAATTATAAAAAACTAATCTGGAACATGGAAAATAAAGATGAAATAAAAGAACAACTAGTAATGATCCTGGATAAAACCTTGAGAGACACTACATCAAAAACAATGATAGAGCAATGGGAAAAATTGATCGGTACCCTAACTAAAACGGAAGACCAATTAAGACCAAATAGGCCAAATTATAGGAGGAAAAATAAAAAGGAAAACGAAGCTACTCTGAATATGCCATTCACAATAAGAGCACTAAAGAAAGAACGAAATAGGATCATCAGAAGAGCCAATAAAATAGGGAGAAATGTAGAATACAAGGGAAAACTAAAGTCATTAAACCAGAATTTAAAAAAACTAATATGGGGTGAGAAAAGTAAAGCCGAACAAGCAATTTGGGCAAAAATATTCCACGCCAGTAAGCAAAAGAACTCAAGGGACTTTTGGATTATAATTAACGGTCTTGCAAGACCTTATAAGCAAGCAGTCTCATCACCTTTCTCTGAGCAGGAATGGGATAAGTACTTGAGGAGGCATCTGAATCAAGAGACTGTGTATATAACCCCAATAGAAATGCAACAGGGGCACAAAACAGTTAATGTAAACACCACTTTTTACCAAGGCAGTGACACAGATGCAATCATAGATAAAGAAGTGATAATTAAGCTCATAAAACAACAGAAGAACGGCGCACCGGGCCCAAACGGGATACCGTTTGCGCTCCTCAAAGAAAATCCAAAATTATGGGCACCCATCTTGGAAAAATTATATTTAGAAGTTGCTCGGACTGGAACGGTACCTAAGTCATGGCGTGGCTCCCTAATAAGCCCCATTTTTAAAAAAGGTGATTGGGCTCGGCCTGAAAACTACAGACTGATCACATTGCAAGATACTGACGCTAAGCTTTTTGCCAGAATAATACTTATGAAGCTAACAGAATGGCAGATGGAAGAAAAAATAATGCCCGTAAATCAAACAGGCTTCATTCAAGGATTAGGTACCACTACCAACATAATGATTCTTGCACTTTTAATTGACAAGTCTCTCCGGTTAAAAAAACCTTTGCATCTTTGTTTTATAGACTTTAAATCGGCGTTTGACTGTGTCAACCGAAAACTCTTTTGGAAAAAATTAGAAAAAATGGGAATTCCAACTCCACTACTTAAGTTAATCTGCCTTCTATATTCAGAGACAAGGGTGAGCGTGAGGATGGGTGATGGCCGTACTTTATCGAGGGAGATCCCAGCAAATGAAGGCCTAAAGCAAGGCTGTGTGCTAGCTCCCCTTCTTTTTAATCTGTTCCTCGCTGACCTACCTCCAATTTTAGATAAAGAAGATGCACATCCCCCGAAACTGGCAGAAAAGAGGCTCACAAATCTGATGTATGCGGACGATGTCATCTTGATGAGCCACACAAAAGTGGGCCTACAGCGGTTAATTAGAAGGACTCATATATATTCAAATGAGAACGGGATGGTTATAAACGAGACCAAAACCAAAATTATGGTGGTTGCCAAAAACACTAGGCTTAAATATAAAAGCCGTTTGTTTATGGAAAAAATAGAACTGGAACAAGTTGAGGTCTATAGATACCTCGGAGAACTATTTGATGGAAAGGGCACCTACCATCTACACACCAAAGATTCACAAAGAAAAGCTAATACATTAACTTCAGCTTTTAGAACTATTCAGAAATCTTTACCTACCCTGACCTATGGCCCCCTCCTAAATATAGTTGGTGCAAAACTTTTACCCGCGATTACATATGGCAGCGAAGCCGTGATGGGTAATGATAGCGCCAACCTTAACAAAATCATAACCAGAGTCTACAGAGCGCTTTTCCACCTCCCAGCGAATGCCTCTCCTTCGCAAATAAAGTTAGAATTTGGCCTCACCAACCAAGAGTTTGCAAGGCAAGGACATTTTATAAAAGTCTGGAATCGAATAAACACTGATCAACACAACGAGATTTCCCAGCTCTTATGGTCAGAAATATTAAGGGACACTAACTCCACTGCTGCTCACTATCTTAGTGAGGCAATTAAAGCATTTGAAATCACATCTATATGGGAAATGAACATAACTAAATTATCATTTAAGAAAATTATTAATAAAACTGCAGCCCACTTATCAGTCGTGAAGGATAAGGCCATTCTTACAAAGAGAAATCATGCATGGATGGTAGTAAATGGATATAAAAAGAAGGAGATCCAAAAATATTTGACAACTCCGTGGACGGAAAAAAACAAGCAGGTTCTGCTTAGAGCGAGATTCGGATCTATGCCTGGGTTATGTCATCTTCCACCATGGGAATTTCAGGAAACCAAAACAAAATGTAGACTGTGTAAGTGGGGAGAGGAAGATATCACTCATTTACTATGTATTTGTCCTGGACTATTACAAGAAAGAAAAAGACTTCTTAAGGCTCATTTTAATACTCGCAGCATACGGTCATGTAGGCAGGCCGTGATCAAATGTATGGTTCCAGACGATATTATTTTAAATGTTTCTTTTGTAAAGTTCCTAATTTTAGCCAAAAAGAAACTCGGTGAGGCGTTTACTGCAAATTTTTAACTGACCAAGTTTGTCCATGTAATGCAATTTTATGTGACTTTATAGTAAGAATATAACTTTTAATTCTTTTGTTCTGTTGTAAGATTTTAAATAATCAACACAATAAATGACTTTGACTTTGCATCAGCATGTGTCCCTTGGTCATCTAAAATGTGGTATAAAGCGCTATATAAATAATGTAATAGCTCCCCTCCCCTCATCAAAAGCATGGAGCTCACAAGCCTGTCAGAGTACCTCAATCGGTCTGTGGTTTCTTTAACATGACAACACCACAACTATAAAGTACAGAATGCAAAGAAACACAATATACTCTTGCGGGGGGGGGGGGGGGTCTAGGAAAGCTCTTGTAAGACCAACAGTGCCAATGCAAGCAAACTCGAACTACAATCCCCTAAACCACTGGGCTGTCAAACAAGAGTAAGCGACTGGAAACATGATGTCCCCATGAGCAAGGAGACAAACAAAGGGCTTGGTGTGTTGCTTACATCACTCCGGGTCCCTCTCGCCACCCTGGAACCACACCCCAAGCCTCAGATGCTGGATTCTGCCTTTTAAGGTACTTTCTCATGGTATTCTACACTAAAAGTCCCAGCATGCTTAGCAATGCGGGCTGAAAAACTGGGGCTTGATGAACATCACCCTCACAACGGGTGGTCAGCTGCCTGTTTAAGTGGTGCTTCTTTACCACCACAAGTGTATCTTCTCATCCAAGTTACGAAACATCGGCCCATGTTTGTCGCCAGTCTCCCTCACCACTAACTCACTCACTCCTGCCTTTACTTTGTACTCTGGGTACACTAGACGGAGGATGTCAGAGCTATACATAAAATGTAGAGAGAGAGATATTAGGGTAGCGCGGATGTCTTCCCCGATGCCACTGCACCTGCTGCACCAAAGATAGATACGCTCGTGGAACCGAGAGATATTCCATTCTTTCTTTGGGGATGTTAAGTGCAGCAGGTTGATTTCCCAGGGACGTCAAAGAGGGAGAAAAGAGCGCGCGATAGGAGTGTCTCTGTAACAACGCCAGAGGATATATAATGTTTACTAACTAATCTGCCCATACATTTTTGGAGCACAACATCATCAATTAAAGTAAAACGGCCCGGCAGCAAGAGGAGTGTTTAATATCACCGAGTGAGCCCCCGTGAAGGTGCTAGCATAAAGGACTCAGGTTGCCCCAGACTGGCGCCCAGTTGCGGGGTCAGACCGCGGCTCCTGCCACCCCTTGCTAGGAGTGTCAGCGGCCAGAAGCCATCAGTCAGCCTCAAGGAGCCAGGAGCATCTGGGCGGCCATTTCTCAGGTGCTAAAGAGGTGTAAACTGCCGCCCCGTTGGCTGAGGAGGCACGTTGATTGGCTATCGAGCGACCCATGCCCGGCTAAACCGGGTTCAGGATTTACCCTTGTCCCCCAGAGGCGCGAGCTAGGTGTGGGCGGGAAACGGACCCCCCCCCCCCTTATCCACTCTTCTATGAGGTCTTCGTTATTCATCCTCTTGTCTGCTTTGCTGTCATTGCCCATGCCTCAGTGCCCCTCATCCTCTTCGAAAATAAAACAAGCGCGGCCCATCATGGGACGGACAGAAGATGTGCACGCGGGCAGTGGCGGGGGGATAAAAAAGTCACCAGTGTATCACGACGCCAGTAAAGCATCCAATCTCCACGTGCACATCTTCTGTCTCGTTTGTCTCCCCGCGTGCACGCTGGAATCGTATCGATTCCAAAAGGCCTCTGCATGGAAGAGCAGCACATGCGCTGCTTTCGCCAGGCCGAGACCTAAAAATTGGGTGCCCCAGTTAGCCACTAACTGATCCAAGAGAGTGACCTACCCACACACAAACAGATCATTCACTATCAGAAGTCCCAAATCCATCCATCTAGTCAGAAAAGTAGTAGAATAGACTCCTGATCTGCCTGGAAAACCAATCAGAGGTATTGTGGGCCATACAGAGGGACCAACCTAGTAATATGGGTAAGTCTAGCCCAGCCCCTCAAAGCTGCGGACAAAAGAATATTGCTCATTGGGTACCACACCCTGTTCACCCAAGACTCTAGCAGGCCTAAATCATGCAAAAAGCCCCCACCTAACCATTTGGGAGGCCACTACACTTGAGCGGCAATGTAGTAAAGCTCAAAGTTCAGGCATCCAAAATCACCCCCTCTGTTATCTGTTACTGAAGTACCATTAGGGATGCTCTGTGTTGTTTGGAGGTCCAGATAAAGTCTCATAACATCAGCTCTAATCGCCGGACCCATGCAGTTGGTATCCGCAGTGGTAAATTGCTAAAGTAATGTAACCGTCCTGGCAATGCAACTATTTTAAGCAAGACAATTCTCCCAAAGGACAATTGTAAGCCCTGCCAGAACCTCATATACTACTTTAAGTTGCCAATCACTCAGTTCAGATTCCTTTCAAAAAGGTCAGAAGTGTTTTGCTATATTCAGACTCCCAAAAAGGTAGCACATTCAGAGTCCAACTAATTCCCCAGTGTGACAGCCAAGTATTCTCCAACGGCAAATCTCTGCTCACTGGAAATACTCAAGTTTTTGGCCAGTTGAAATGTAACTCAGACATTCAGCTAACCTCTTGTAGGTGGTCAATCATGGGCAATATATCTTCCCTCATGTTTCGAAGAAACAATAACATGTCATCTGCGTGTAAAGAGACGACACGTGAAGCTTCACTCAATGGGACCCCTCTAGCACTGCTGTGAGTTCTCATAAATTCAACAAAGGGCTCGGTAGCTACTGCAAACAGCAGAGGAGAAAGAGGACATCCTCAACGAATGCTACAGTGAACAAGACATGGAGAGCAAACAACATTGCTGGTATGCGCACACACCATGAACTGTGAGCTGAGTAAAGTCACCCAGTGAATCCAATTCTCCAGCTTTCGTATTCAGTCGGAGAACTGCATACAAAAATTCCCAGGATAAGGAATCAAATGCCTTTTCAAAATCCATGCTTGCATAACCACTCACAATTACTCTGATAAAGAAGTCTTGTCTAAAACCATGAGGAGATGCCAGGTGTTAAGATTAGTATTCCACATGGGAATAAAACGATTCTGATCATGGAAGAAGAGTATGATCATGTAAGGTTGAAATCGCAAAGCAAGAACTGTATTAAGGTTTTATAATCCACCCTTCTCATGAAAAGAGGGCTATAGGACCTCTAATCCTTGTGGTTACCCCACGTCTTGGGAATCTGTCAAATCAATGCTTCTACCATGGGAGATGGGAAAGAGGCTTTCTCCCAGGCCTCATTATAGATGTTAAGGAAGTGAGGGATCAGAAGAATACTGTACTTGCGATAAAATACCATTAGCAGGTCATCCACACCCTGCGTTTTACCTTGACGAAGGTCCTCTTGAGGTATTTCTTCAGCCATAATTGAACCTCCAAGAACATCAGAATGCCTGTCCATCAAGCTCGGAAAATCCATAGACGCAAGTATGACATCAGTTCCTCAACTGAGAGCAAGGCCAAGGATCCATAAAGCTCCTGATAGTAATTGAGGAAAATTGAGCTAATGCCACTCTGATATCCGGCCACAGTCTGCACAGAAGTTTGCAATTGAGCAATAGAATTGCTTCTAGTCTGTGCTTTGACCAACCAAGCCCACAGCTGCAAGACCCATCAGTTTCAGAATGTACACAAGCCAAATAAGTTTTATAATCCAAACAACCCACTCGCTTAACCAAGGTTGTTTATTTCTTCAATAGAGGCACTAGTTCTTGCTTTCTAGTGGGAGGTGTTGAAACTGCCCTTTCTGAGGAATATATAAAAAAGTCCAACTCACGAACATTCCTGTTCAACTTGAGTCCCTCTTGCACTACTGTCTCAATGCAGTCACCTTTCAGCACCACCGTAAAAGCCTCCCACTCAATGAAAAAATCAGAAGCCTCATTCATATAACGAAATTACAGCCCCAAGAGTCTTGCAAAAAGTGGGATCCTCCAATGCCATCTCTGAAGTCTCCACGTGAGGATCATGCATTGCTGCCGGGTCCAGTCAATGGACATTGTCAGAGGGTTATGGTTGGACACTGTCTTTCTCAACCACTCCCCATGAACCTATTTGGATATTCCCCGGGAGCACATGTGTATGAGAGTAGGATCTGCTTCCCATGTTTACCCCCACTTTTTTGCTGGTGTTGTGTCCAATCCGGGCACCGACGTTGCAGCACTCGACATCCTTTGTGGGACAGCTCGAATCCAGCTCCTGGTCATCCTGGACGCCTCCTGGTCCTCATGGCTGAAGAGTCAAGCTTCACCTCCTTCACCTGAAATCACCTGACATCGGTGGGCATTTTCTCATCGCCTTCCTGGTCACTGGCAAGTGACCCAGACTCTGTCCCCTCTGCTTTCAGGTTCTTCCCATCTTCGATCCAGGCTTGGATCTCTTCGGACACTTCGCATCTTCACGGCAGCAGCACTTCTTCGCCAGCTCCCATTGAAATCGACGACGTGACCCGACACCAAAAGACACCTAGGCACCCGGCTTCCCTGAGTGAGGTAACACGAGTACTCCGGTGCTCCCGTGGGTGCTATCCCTAGAGCTTCCTAAGTCTACAAGGGTTTGGTCCTGACTCATTTCTAAGTGTCTCTAATCTTTAAAAATCTACCCGCGACTTTCCCCATAGAAGCTAACGGGAGCTCGCGGCTGTGTTCACACATTGCACACGGCCCCCGTGGATCCCCTGTGTCACTACCTTGGGTGGTTCCTTGGGGTCCCAGCGATTCTACAGGCTCTAGGCCTTGTGTCTAGTTACATCATGGTTCTTATACCACTATTTTAGTATATGGTTTGGCTCGCCCCTAGGGCCTGACGTGTATTTGTGCTATTTTCCTGTGATTATTGAAGTGTAAGTTATGTGTTTTGACCTCTAGTCTCATAAAGAGACTAGGAGGGTGTGTTTAGTAATAAATACATATATTTTATATATATACCTGGTGTGAATATCTTTCATTTAGTGACTCAAGAGATTATAGACTGGTAAAACAAGCTGCTTTACATTCCTTCAAGACTTAGCCTGAAGGCTGCTCTCTATAGCTACCTCTAGGATAGCTTTCAATAAAGGTTGTCTTTAACCTATAACCAATAAGGGGTGGTTTGGACTGATACAAGGTGCCCACTAGAACTAGTGGACAGCATATATCAGGCCAACTTCTCACATTGGTGTGCAGCATGTGGGATGCCAGCTTGCTAATGTTTTACCAGAGTGGGGATGACATCCACAAATGGATAACTGCACTGGAAAGGGCCTGTGAAGTACAAAGGGTCCCCCGGGAGCAGTGGCCAGCAATCTTATGGCTCTCCTTTGCAGACAAAGGTAGGGATAAACTCCTCACTGTTTGAGAAGAGGAGTCAGATGATTACAACAGTCTGAAGAGTGCCTTAATTGATGGGTTTGGCCTAACCACTGAGCAATACAGGTTAAAGTTCAGGGATACCCAAAAGGCACAGACTCAGGATTGGGTAGACTTTGTAGATTGTGCTACTAAGGCTCTAGAAGGTTGGTTACTTGGCAGTAAAGTGCATGACTATCAAGGATTTTACAATTTGATTATGAGGGGGCAGATCCTTAATAATTGACAGAATCAGCTGTTGCACCAGTGTACCTGGTAGACTCAGATCTGACCTCTCCCCAAGAATTGGGAAAGAAGGCAGACAAGTGAGTCAGAACCAGGGTGAGGCAGAAGGTACAGAACCAAAGTGGTGAACCCAAGAAGCAAGATCCTAAAAACTCTATAAGCGTGGGGAAGAGGTTGAAAACCTGAAGTCTTCACAAGGCCCCCAATAATCTTCTTCAGGTGGGGATTCACAGTTTAACAAGGGAAAAGGCCAAAAGAAACCTTGGTGCAAAATCTGTAAACAGAAAACTCACTGGAACAGCGACTGCACCAAGTCCAACGAATCTACTCCAGCCACCATTGCCCCTAAGGCAACTGTTCCCCCTAGTACAGCTACAATAGGTGGTGGCAATGTTCAGAATAAGGGTGTAGTAGGGTTGCCCCTGGGTTCTGAGATGGACTCTGGCCTAGTCAGGAGGAGGAGCAGTAGGGTTAAGGCAGTGCCTTCCCCCCTGACTCAGAATGCTTATCAGTCTCCTCCGGGAGATGATCTTGAGCCTGAAGAAGGAACTGTCCCAGAGAAGCTTGAACCTGACCAAGTTGAGTTCTTGGAGACAGGGGGCCCTTCCAGGTCTGATCTGAGCCAGGTGCAGAAAACCTGCCCCTCTCTTGAACCCCTCAGAAAGCAAGCCGCTGATGAGGCTGCTGAGAATGCTAGTGGCACCCATAAAGTTTATTGGGATGATGGACTCCTTTATTCAGAGTGTAGAGACCCCAAGCCTGGTGCATCCAGGAGGTTGGTTATACCTCTGAAGTTTAGGGCTCCCTATTGACACTAGCCCATGATATTCCCCTAGCAGGACACCTGGGCCAGAACAAGACTTGGGACAGAATTGTCCCTCACTTTTACTGGCCCCATATGTCGGAAGACACTAAGGAGTTTTGTCGCTCCTGTGTGACCTGCCAAGCCAGTGGGAAGGCAGGTAGAACCACAAAGGCCCCCTGATACCACTACCTGTAGTGGGGGTTCCCTTTGAGAGGGTTGGGATTGACATTGTTGGTCCCATGGATCCTCAAACAGCATCTGGGCACAGATTCATACTGGTGGTGGTGGATCATGCCACCAGGTACCCAGAAGCAATTCCCCTAAGGACCACTACAGCACCTGCGGTGGCAAGAGCTCTCTTGGGTGTATTCTCAAGAGTAGGCTTTCCTAAGGAGGTAGTATCTGACAGGGATGCAAACTCCATGTCTAGTTACTTGACTGCTATGTGGAGGGAGTGTGGAGTGAACTACAAGTTCACCACACCCTATCACCCACAATGCAATGGTTTAGTTGAAAGGTTCAACAAAACCTTACTCCCAGAAAAGCTTGGGCGAATATGGGACATACTCTTGCCCTGCCTTTTATTTGCATACAGGGAGGTGCCTCAAAAGGGGGTTGGTTATAGCCCTTTTGAACGTTTGTTTGGTCACCCTGTCAGGGGTCTATTGTGTCTGGTTAAGGAAGGATGGGAGTTACCTTTCAAGCCCTCCAAACAGAATATGAAAAAGGCAACCAAAAACCTTGAGACTAGCCAGGAATTACAAAAAGCCTGGCATGACCAAAAGGCTGTACTGACTGTCTACCAGCCAGGACAGAAGGTGTGGGAGCCTGTGGCCCCAGCAGCCCTCCAGGACAAATGGAGTGGCCCCCATACAATTGTTGAGCAGAAAGGGGAGTTCACCTACTTGGTAGACATTGGAACCCCTAGGAGTCCCCACAGGGTACTTCATGTCAACAGACCTAAACCATATGTTGACAGGGCAGACATGGGCTTGCTCATGGCTACTGATGAAGGACAGGAGGAAGAGAGTGACCCACTCCCTGACCTGCTTTCTCAGAACCCTGATGAATGGTCAGTTGATGGTGTAGCCTTGGCAGGCAGCCTCACTGCCCAGCAGCAAACTGACTGCAGAAAACTTCTCAGCCAGTTCAGACATATGTTTTCTCTGACTCCAAGTCAGACCACCTGGTGCACTAATGAAGAGGACACTGGGGACAGTCTGCCTGTGAAGAATACGATCTACAGGCAACCTGACCATGTCAGGGACTGTATAAGGACAGAAGTCCAAAATATGTTGGATTTGGGAGTGATTGAACCCTCAGTTAGCCCTTGGGCTAGTCCAGTAGTCCTGGTACCTAAACCTCACACTCAGATGGCAAGAGAGAAATGAGGTTTTGTGTAGACTACAGGGGTCTCAATGCAGTCACTAGGACTGATGCCCATCCCATCCCAAGGGCAGATGAGCTAATAGACACTTTGGCCTCAGCCAAGTTTCTAAGCACATTTGACCTGACAGCTGGCTACTGGCAGATCAGACTAGCTGATGATGCAAAGCCAAAGACAGCATTTTCTACCCCTAGTGGGCACTATCAATTTGTGGTAATGTACTTTGGTTTGAAGAATGCACCTGCCACTTTCCAAAGGTTGGTGAATCAAGTCCTTACAGGCCTGGAAGACTATAGTGCAGCATATCTAGATGATATTGCTGTCTTTAGCTCCACCTGGGAGGATCACCTGGTCCACCGGAGGAATGTTTAGGAGGCCCTGCAAAAAGCAGGCCTAACTATCAAGGCTACTAAGTGCCAGATAGGGAAGAGTCACGTTGTGTACCTGGGCCACCTTGTAGGTGGAGGCCAGGTTCAACTATTGCAGAGCAAAATCCAGACCATAATGAACTGGGTTGCTCCAACTACCCAGACTCAGGTGAGAGCCTTCTTAGGCCTGACTGGGTACTATAGAAGATTTGTCAAGGGGTATGGATCAATAGTGACACCACTGAATGACTTAACCTCTAAGAAAATGCCCAAAAAGGTTCAGTGGACAGCTAGCTGTCAAAAGGCATTTGATGACCTGAAACAGGCCATGTGCACTGCTACCATTCTGCAAAGTCCTGACTACTCCAAGAAGTTCATTGTCCAAACAGATGCCTCTGCGTTGGGGGTAGGGGCTGTACTGTCACAATTGAATGATGAAGGTCAGGATCAACCAGTAGCTTTCATAAGCATAAGGTTGACCCCCAGAGAGAAACGCTGGTCAGCCATTGAGAGGGAGGCCTTTGCTGTGGTTTGGGCTCTGAAGAAGTTGAGGCCATACTTATTTGGTACTCACTTCATTGTTCAGATGGACCATAAGCCCCAATTAAGGTTAAAACAGATGAAGGGTGAAAATCCCAAATTGCTCTGGTGGTCCATTTCCCTACAGGGGATGGACTATACAGTGGAACATAGACCTGGGAGAAACCATGCCAATGCAGATGGACTCTCCAGATATATCCACTTAGAACATGGAGACTCAACTGTTCAAGGTTAGTTTAATTTCCCTGCATTGGGGGGGGGGGGGGGGTTGTGTAGGAGAGTAGGATCTGCTTCACATGTTTACCCCCACTTTTTTGCTGGTGTTTCACTGTTTTTAGACTTTAGTCTGGCTGGGATCCTGCTAATCAGGGCCCCAGCCTAGCTGATTCCTCTCTAAAATGATTTCATTTACTTTAGGTACAGTTCAGATTGGAACCGAGGTGCCCTTGTAAGCCCCTAGTATATGGTATACTATGTACCCAGGGCATAGGTACCCCAGAGGCCTACCAGGGGTTGAAGCATGTATTATACCACCCCTGGAAAGCCACCCAAAATGACACCACAGGTCTGCTACTGCAGCCTGGGTAAGGTGGTGGATGCACCCTTTACTGAGATATAGGTTCACTATATCTCACCATGTACCCACATATAAACCTATAAGTCACTCCTATGGCAGGGCTTATCAATCCTGAAGGCAGAGTGCTTGGTTCCTATGTGAGAGGGTGCCCCTGCATGAGCAGAGCCCCTCTGCAGCGTTCGGAGACCCTTCTCTGATGCTGTTGGTAGTGCAGCCTGACCATATACTCTTAAGTGCATTATAACCAAACAGTAAATGCTAACTTTGGACTGGCTGCACAGAAACATGTCGTGTTTGGTGTCAAACACCTTGGAATCATACCCCCAAACTTCAAACACTTTCCCGGCGAAGCGAGAGGCGCAACAAGCACCTGGGGTCCTGTCCTGCTGCACCTGGGCTACCCACGCTGTGTGTTGCCCTGCCGCCGCCCTAACATCGCCGGCCGCAGTGCGGGGACCACAGCTCCCAGGGTGCCGAGCGGCACTGGGGCACTTCCGCCCGACATCGCGCCCGGAGGCGCAGAAAAACGCGAGGCTCCCTCGGAGGAGCGGGGGCACTTCAAACACTCTCCCAGCGAAGCGAGAGGCGCAACAAGCACCTGGGGTCCTGTCCTGCTGCACCTGGGCTACCCACGCTGTGTGTTGCCCTGCCGCCGCCCTAACATCGCCGGCCACAGTGCGGGGACCACAGCTCCCAGGGTGCTGAGCGGCACTGGGGCACTTCCGCCCGACATCGCGCCCGTAGGCGCAGAAAAACGCGAGGCTCCCTCGGAGGAGCGGGGGCACTTCAAACACTCTCCCAGCGAAGCGAGAGGCGCAACAAGCACCTGGGGTCCTGTCCTGCTGCACCTGGGCTACCCACGCTGTGTGTTGCCCTGCCGCCGCCCTAACATCGCCGGCCGCAGTGCGGGGTCCACAGCTCCCAGGGTGCTGAGCGGCACTGGGGCACTTCCGCCCAACATCGCGCCCGGAGGCGCAGAAAAACGCGAGGCTTCCTCCGCGTCGCGGGACGCACGCGGGCGACGCCGGGCTAAGCCCGGGCAAAGGGCGGGCCGTCTGTGGCCGTCAGAGGCCTTAGGAGGCTGGGCTGGGCCACGGACTTTGGCTCGCAGTACTCGGATCCTGGACTTTCAGTAAGACATTACTTTTAATATTGGTTATTGTTTGTTTTATGTTTGTTGGCCCTATTGACATCATAGTTTTCTACTATAACTAGATAAGATATTGTTGTTCAAACTACTCTGTAGTTAGTACTTGCTGGTCCTATTATGTCCAAGCTTAGGTCTTCAAAACCAGCGGCAATTAATGACACAAGGACAATGGACAACTATCTTGTTAAGGTAGTCAGCAAGATTAATAAAGATAGAAGACTATCACTAAGCAGGGTAAGCCCAGAAATGTCACCTACACGGCTGAGTACGCCTACCTCTCCAGACAGTGGCTTGGCTAACCCTAATAATGTTGACACAAATAATGATGCATCCATCATAGTGTCAACAGAAGAGCGGGAAATTTTAATTGAATCTATCCCAAGTCAGAGTCCGACACCCTCCCTAAGGCTCTCACCAACTCAATCTCCCGTACGGAGAATGGTGCGTGCATGTAGGAAGGCACCTGTCAAAAGGGTGGTGGGACGGAAGACCAAAAAGGGAGGTACAACATCACTCAGCAGGGGAGACACTCCGGAGTCCATAAACAATGTCGAGGGAAGTACCCTGTATCCAGCCCATATTGAACTCTTGGCAACCATCCTTGAGTCCAAATTAGAGGCACTGATTAGACCATTGGTGGCAAAGTTAGAACTAGTTGCTCAAGAGGTCACTAGACTGGAAGGTCTCCTAGATTCCTATATGACCTGGTCTTCTATCCTGACGAGCCCTCAACCTGGCCCATCGGGTCCTATGGGCAACAGTATAGCGGGACCCGTAGCATCTGTATCAGCTAGTACCAGGGTTAGTGGCACAGGGGCTATTGTTCAGGCTCCCTCAGTCGTAAACGCACTGAATACTCCACCTTCTAACCTACCACCAGTGGGAACTGCAATAGCACAAACATCAGTACAACCACAAATAGCACTAAAAGGCAGTCAGAATAACTTAGCAGGGGGAGATATTGCCGGGAGAAGTAGACCTAGGAGGAAAAACTTTGTCAACCTCCCACCGGAGTGTGTCCCATACACTGTGGTACTAACAAATGTCCCAGAGGTTGACTCTTCCATGATTGATCCTAGGCTAGAAACCCATGCTCACTCGTAGAGTCAGTTGGATTGGCAACGGAAGAAAAAATACAAGAGGGGATTGCATCATTGTAAATTTTAAACATCCACAACATGTTGCAACAGTCCTCCTTAGAGCCGCCTCTTTACCAACCCTGGAAAATTCTGTTTGTGCTAGACCCCTTGGTTACTTCTATAATCACCTGGATAACACTCAATACCGATCGCTTCATCAGCAAAGGTATCACGTAAATGGGCATGGAAGGGGGATGGCTGGTTGTGTTCTGAATGTACCTCTGAATGTACCTTTGTATCAAAATAGTGGGGACTTACATCGTTATCAGTTAGCTAATAGGCAGTTTGATAATACTTTACCTCTCTACAATCGTTATACTGCTTTAGCATCACTGGAGGTAAATGATGGACTGCCCGACGCCTTGGGGAATTCTATCCAGGTATCAGCATCGTCTCTTAAAATTGCTACATGGAACATTGCCGGTATAAAGAATAAAATTGGGAATGCTGAATGGCTAATGTCATTAAAATCTTTTGATATCATTGCCCTACAAGAGACTTGGGACCATACGAACAGCTTCTCTTTGGATGGCTATAGCCACTTTTGCAACCCAGCTATTAGTAGTGTGGCAGGAAGATCTAAGGGGGGCTTGCTAAGTCTATTTAAACTGGACATAAAAGGCACACTGAGTGTTCTTCGGGTTCTGAAAACTGTTTGATTGTCGAACTTTCTACTCAAGAAAAGGCCAAGATTCTTTTTGTACATTTTTATAATTCACATGCAAATGAGTGTACCAGTCAAAATTTGGAAGTACTGGATACATTTTTGTCAGTCTACAGTGCTAATGTAATTACTTTTGAATTAATATTATTAGGGGACTTCAATATACACCCATGCACCCTACCATGTATTAGCCAGGATGATGAAGGCCCCCCCCTCTCCTCATCTGTTCATCTGGAACATACCAGGCGTGGAGAGCATCTTGAAACCTTTCTTGCGAGATGGAACTTATATGAGTCAGGCTGCGGGGATGGAAAAGATAGGTCTCCTACGTTTAAGGGTAAAGATACGGGTACTATTATAGATTATATTTTTGTGTCTTCTTTTTTGTTAAATAATGTGATAAATTATTACACTGAGGTATCAGCTTTTAGCGATCATAATCCTGTTTTACTTGAAGTGAAGCATACAGATTTGATTTCCTTAAAAACAGTAAAAGTTAGAGGGGGAGTAAACCTTACGGTAAAAGACCAGAACCGTAGGTTGAAATGGACAAAAATAGTCCCTGAAACCTTTCTTCAAGAGGTTTTGTCCAAAGTAGAAGATGAAGTGGCAATATGCTTAGCGAATAGAACACAATGCAAAGAGGTTATAGTGGCATTTGATAATATATGCTTAGAAATTAACCGTAGCCTGCTCAAAAGCGCATGGAGTACTACTAAAAGCCCTGAAAGCAACTCCCAAAATTCGTGCAGATATAGCTAGTGCAAGGATTGCGTATAAAAAAAACTATCCTAGAAAGAAAGAGGGACCTGAAAGACAATGCTTTGGCCCAACTTCTTGATCCAGAAACTCTAAAAAATAGTGGCCTATTCTGGAAAATAATAAATCAGCCACTCTTTTCTGATGACTCAAACACCCCCTTAGAGGCAAATATCTCAGATGAGGGCTGGATCAAACATTTTAGACAGACATATACAGAAACTAGCAGTGCTGCCACCTCTGCTGTCTTTTCAGAAGTTGAGGTAGTGGAATTCTGTACTGCTGAGACCGCCGTCATTTTTGTTGCAGCAGAAGTGGAAAGGGCAATAGATCTGACCCTGAAAAACAAAGCACCGGGTCCTGACGGGGTACCAGGGGATGTTTTCAAAAGTGCACCGAAATTTTGGTCTAAAGTCTTATGTAATGTTTTCAATGCTCTTACAAATGACAAAATCCCGGACTCCTGGAAAAAATCCATCATTATACCGGTCTTTAAAAAGGGTAACAGGCAAGATCCATCCTGTTACAGACCCATTTCATTGATTGACTCATCAGTGAAAATATTGGGCCGGGTTATCTTATCAAAACTGAATGATTGGTTAATCGAGAAAGGGATCCTATCAAACGTTCAGTATGGTTTTAGATCAAAAAGGAGCACAATAGATCAAGGCCTTAATTTGCACTTACTAGTAGAAAAATATACGAGGGCTAAGGAGGGGTCCATGTACTTGGGGTTCATGGACCTCTCGTCAGCTTTTGACCTTGTAAATCGTTCCAAACTATGGAAAATGTTGCTTGATACGGGACTGGACAGGGCCCTTGTTAGTCTTCTAGCAGACTTACATACTGATCTAATAGCTTCGTTAGAGTTACCTCGGAGGGGCGTTGCACCAGTCATTTTAAATCAGAAAGGGGAGTTAGGCAGGGGTGCATTTTGGCACCCCTCCTATTTACTGTTTATATAAATGCCCTGGAACCTACCTTAAAAGAGGCAACCCTTGACATCCCACGTATAGGAGAACTTGGAATTCCAGTTTATACGCGGACGATGCCGTCTTGCTCTCACGTACTGGTGTTGGTCTTCAACGATTATTGGATGCTTTTGAGGACTTTATGGGTTCCTTGGACCTAAAGATTAATGTCAAAAAGTCTCAAATTATGATAATGGGCAAGGGCAAAAATAACA
This sequence comes from Triturus cristatus, assembly GCF_964204655.1. Classification (NCBI taxonomy): domain Eukaryota; kingdom Metazoa; phylum Chordata; class Amphibia; order Caudata; family Salamandridae; genus Triturus; species Triturus cristatus. The sequence goes on from NC_140585.1 coordinate 1,284,427,193, forward strand.
AGTTCTTAAAAATATTTACTTGTGGGAAACAAGAGCTTTGCAGAGTAGCCACTTTTCCCTATCTGGGGATCACTTTTGATGAGAGAGGAACTTGGGGTCCACAGATAAAAAATAGAAACATCTCCCTTGCTAGATCATCTTCTGCACTCCAGGGCTTCACAAAAAATTGGGAGCAATGCCATTAGTAACTCTGCTAAAAATTTATAAAGCAAAATGTCTTGCTGTTGCTACATATGGAAGTGCTATTTGGGGTAACTGTTCTACGGAAAGTATACAGATCACTGAGAACAAATTTTTAAGATCTGTTCTCTCTGTACCACAATCTACTTCAACTTATATTGTTCACACCGAACTTGGTGTAGGATATATCGCAGACCTGATCAAAGTGGCCCCTGTTCTGGCTTGGCTAAAGACTTGGTTGAACCAAAAAATCCCCCTTAACCATATCATCTTAAAAGACTGTTTGCAGCTGGATAGAGTAAACAAAATACCGTGGCTAGTTTACATTGAAAACTGTCTTGTTAAGTTAGGGAGACCAGATCTCTTTTTTTCCCCGGCCTCGATAACTGCTAAAGACATTGTTCTGATTAAAGGTATGATGGGAGAATTGCTAAGTCTGGAAAGGGAACAAGTAGAACTTGAGAAACCAACGGTGCGGACTAGCATTATTTTGAGCACTCATGCCGGCCCTGAACTATATCTAACCACTGTAAATCAACTCTATCATCGTTTTCTTTTAACCCGTTTTCGGTTTAATTTGATCCATCTAACCCTTGGACACTTCCCAACCTGGTGTACTCCCGAAAATGCAATGCCGTGTAAGTGTGATAACTTTTCGACCCAGAACACATTGCATTTTTTGATGTTCTGCGGTCACTACTCGGCACTAAGAAGGAAATATTTGATCCCGATCCTAAAGGAGGCAGGGTTTATACAGGTTAAACCAGCACTCCTGTTGTTACAGTTAATGCAGACCCCCAGGATCATGTTCCATGTTGCTAGTTTTCTAGTGGGGGCTGTTAGGATCAAGAAAAGGAAGTTGTCCAATAATCTAACTAACATGGTTCTATAATGGTTGAATTTTAATATTGTCCATATGAAATGCTTACTTCATGAAATTAATATACATAAATGTAACATGCAAGTCATGTGAATAGATTGTTTTATCTAACTGACCTCCTTTTAATACATTTTAATAACTGACCTCTTTTTAATACATTTTAATAATTGAGTTTTTATAAAGAACATACTTTCTTTGTACTCTTTTTGTATAAATATAGTATGTAAATTTATTATGATTTGATTTTGTATTAATTGTGAAATTGTATTGTTCCTATGTCTTTTTATGATATTAATTTATCGAAATAAAGTATTTTGACTGACTGACTGACATACCCCCAAACCAGTAACTGGTGTGGGAGTATGATCCCACACTTCTAGAGGGAGAGACACGACAGCACTGGTATACCCGGTAGAAACTTAATGGAGCCCTGGCATCACAAAATGGATGCTGCAGCCACAGACACGGGTCTGGCCTACTGCTGCTGACCGAAACTCCGGCAGGGGAGGCCTGGACAATAGGTTTTCTGCCACAGGGAGGTGTAACCATCTCCCAGACAGGCTTATGTGTATTGGGGCTGGGTGGGAGCACTCTGAGTGCTTTGAAGTCCTGCACTGGGGGCACGTTTGGTGTCCCTGTGCATAGTCCAGCTCAAACCGGTTAGGGGCTTTTAGCCCCTGCTCTGGCGCGAAACTGGACAAAGGAAATGGGTGTAGCCACCCCTCTTTCCAAACCCTCCCATAGGTGGGTCCCCAGAGTATGTCCAACCCCCTACCTTAGTATAAGTATGGGACCACTATCCTTAGGATGTTAGATTACCTTGGACGAAACTCTGATGCTGAATCCTGGACCTTTGACGCTCTGCTCAAGACCAGAGGACTGAAGAAATCTCCCTTGGGGTCAAGGAGTGACTCCCTTGCTTGGCAGGCACCAACAAAGCAATTTGCCAGTCTGCATCCTTGAAGCTCCCGCCGGACTCCAAAGTATTTGCAGTCCAGGAAGAGGATTTCTAGACATCTCAGAGGCTGACCCGAGTCCCCAGCAAAGCTGAGATCCGCAGCCATCATGAGTAGCATGGAACCGGAACTCCTGGTCCCCGTGCATTTCTGCAAGTGCATTGACTTCTTGACGTCACTTGAAGTCGTGCTTGGGCTGACTTGTAGCCCCCCCCTTGAGCACAGAATCCACTGAAGATTGTCGGCCTGGTCATTCCGAGTGACCACTGGGCCGCCATTTTGTGTTTCGTCTGGAGTTCCCTTCGCGATCCCTGGTCCGTTGACTGGTGGGTTCCTGAGGGGGTAACTTTGCATTTCCTTGGGCTTTCCTGGTTGCTCCAGATGTGCCCTGACTCCCATCTAAGTGGTGAGTCCCACAGACCTTGCTGGTCTACACCAAAGCATCTTTCTCGTTCCTGCGTGGGTTGCTGTTGCCAAGGCTTGTTGTGTCCAATCCGGGCACCGACGCAGCAGCACTCGACATCCTTCGTGGGACAGCTCGAATCCAGCTCCTGGTCATTCTCAACGCCTCCTGGTCCTCGTGGATGAAGAGTCAAGCTTCACCTCCTTTACCTGAAATCACCCGACATCAGTGGGCATCTGCTCATCGATTCCTGGTCACTGGGAAGTGACCCAGACTCTGTCCCCTCTGCTTTCAGGTTCTTCCCATCTTTGATCCAGGCTTGGATCTCTTTGGACACTTCGCATCTTCACGGCAGCAGCACTTCTTCGCCTGCTCCCATTGAAATCGACGACGCGACCCGACACCAAAAGACACCTATGCACCCGGCTTCCCTGGGTGAGGTAACACGAGTACTCCGGTGCTACCGTGGGTGCTAGCCCTAGAACTTCCTAAGTCCAAAAGGGTTTGGTCCTGACTCATTTCTAAGTGTCCCTAATCTTTAAAAATCTAACCGCGACTTTCCACATAGAAGCTAACGGGAGCTCGCCACTATGTTCACACACTGCACACGGCCCCCGTGTGTCCCCTGTGTCACTACCTTGGGTGGTTCCTTGGGGTCCCAGCGATTCTACAGGCTCTAGGCCTTGTGTCTAGTTAAGTTGTGGTTCTTATATCACTATTTTAGTATATGGTTTGGCTCGCCCCTAGGCCCCTCCCCGGCTGTTGATAGCTCGATTCTTGAACTTTCAGGACAGGGATCTGATACTCAGGGAGTTGCAGAAAAACGGTGAAATCAAGTATGAGAACACAAGAGTGATGGTATTACCGGACTATTTGCGTGATGTTCAAAAGCAATGGCGCACCTTTGACCCCATCAAAGTGAAACTTTGTGCCCTTGGGATCCAATATATGCTGCTGTTCCCCGCCAAACTTAAAGTCTTCTTCCAGGATACCGCGCATTTTTTTCCAGACACAGGAGGATGCGTGATCTTGGATTGAGGAACGGCCTCAACTGCGACGCGGGTCGCCCTCTCCTGCTCCCTTGACTGCCACCAAGCAACCGAGCCATGGCTGGGAGAGCCCCCAGCCAGAGAGACGAAGGCGAAAGATAAAACACCTGACATCAGTTGGGAGCACACCGGGGAGATCATTAAGGCCCAGAAACCCGAAAGCCAACCTGTCGGACTCGGACGACGATACAGCCATTGAATGTGCGTCGAGGACTTCCTTGAGATCCAGCGGCCATGGAGACTCTGACCAGTCGGAGAACCTCGAGTCTCAGACCTCGGATGCCCCACACCCTCTTCTGGAGACTATGCAGCACCTGGAGGCCTTGGGGTCGGGTCCCCTGGGCGGGGACCCCTGTTCGCTGCAGCACCCACACAATGGCGAGGAGGAATGAAGTAATGGGGCCAGACGCCCTCACAGAGACGCTGTATCGTTCTTGCGACATTGGGGACACTTGAACCATCTGTTGCGAAGAAGGGAAGTATACAGCGGGATGTGTGTGTGTCTTAATTTTTTTTTATAGTGCTATATAGTTGAGTGGGCGGGGGAATGGGGGTGGGCTACAGACCTCTGGGTGGTTTACCTGCACCAGTGTTGTCCTGTTGACAAATTAAAGGGTGGTGGGTTTGCCTGCAGAGTGTGGGGAGGGGGGCAAGGTGGGTGTTCGTTATTTTGGATTCCGTGTTTGGGGTGAGGGGGAGGCTTGTTTTGAGAAATTGTATACACAATGACATTGAAGCAAGGTGGCCAAACGATGAGGTGGCATACATCATGTTGTTACGGAATCAACAGCATTGGGAGGGGGAAAGGGACCTGCTGAGTTAGACAGTACACCACCACGATGGCTACATCTAATACAGGAATGTACTCGACCCTCTCCTGGAATGTGAACGGGATGGGGAGCAAGGTTAAGAGGGCACTGTCATTCTCCTACAAGAGACACACTTGAAAGGCACTCAATGTGGGTTCCTAGGCAGAGGTGCTTATAAAACTATAGTCCACGCTGGATTCACCACTGGGGCGAGGGGCGTGGCAATACTCATCAGGAAAAACCCACCCTTTAGAGTAGAACGCACTTGGACAGATCTCAACGGTACATATGTAACGATCGAAGAGGCCTGGAATAGAAGACATCACTTTTATTAGTGTATATGCACCACCCAAGCTCCAAAGGCAAACGATGGACAAGCTTGCAGCAATTTTATTAGAGGTTAGGTCAGATACGCACATTATAAAGGGAGACTTTAACGATGTAATGGACCCTACGAGTGACTGCACTACTGTCTCAACTGGGAAACCCCGAAGAAACGCCGTTCAAATGGTTTGCAGGTACATTAGCGCTCACAGACACATGGCGTAGGCATCATCCTCAGATCAGAGCCTATTCCTTTTACTCGGGGGCGCACAAAGCCTTTTCTAGGATAGATTACATATTCGCTCCAGTGGGGGAACTTGGGGAGGTACACAAGATAGAATATTTGGCAAGGGGCCTCTCAGATCATTCACCCTTGTGGATCATAGGGGGTACCCGTACACATCGACATGATGGGAAATGGAAATTGAACCTGTGGGAACTTAAAGACCCTCAGGTTGCTAAGGAGCTCAGGGTGGACACAGATTCGTATTTTAGTGAGAATGTAGGGTCGGTGGATTCTGCCATCACACTATGGGAGGCTTATAAACCGGTGCGAAGAGATAGGGCACAAAACATTATTGCACACACAAAACAGAAAGAGGAAGAGGTGATCATGGGGTTGGAATCCCAGTTACTGCAGCTTGCGTCACAGGCGAGCACGGGTAGTGATCCCTCCATGCTACGCAGTCTACAACTCCTCCAACAGGAATATTTTTCACTGGCCAAAAAAGATGCACAAAATGCGATACAATCCATGCGCCGGCGCCTATATAACGTAGGTGACAAGACTGGTAGGTTGGTGGCATGGCTTAGCAAGAAGCAGCTTGACATTAGATGTGTTTCGCAGATACAAACGGAGGATGGTCAGACTCATCTGACCCCAATCGCAATAGCCAACGCCTTTGCAGACTATTACGAGGCCTTTTACATACAACGTTAACTAGCCGAGATTTCACACATACAAGTGTATCTTCGAGAGATCCAGCTCCCCAAATTTACAGACAATGAGTCCAAGACATTAGATGACAAAATCACAACGGAAGAAATCGCATCAGCGATCAGCCAAATGAAAACTGGAAAGGCCCCAGGACCCAATGGGCTACCTCCAGAATTCTTTAAGCAACACGCAACGCTTTTTCGCCCATACCTCCTCCAACTATACTTGGAGGTGCATAAGACGGGAAGCCCCAACCCCCCAGAGACTTGCGGATGGCCACGATTGCAGTCATCCCCAAAAAAGGACAGGTCATCGCAGTCGTGTAGCTCATATCGCCCTATCTCCCTCATAAACATGGAGATTAAGATACTAGCCAGAATATTAGCACACAGGCTCGACGTAGTAATTACTGGCCCCATTCATAGGGACCAGTCCGGCTTTATGCCCAAAAGATCGACAAGGCTTAACCTGAGGAGACTACATAATTGGTTAGAAGTGGTTCATAACAGAGAAGATCCACACGTTGCCCTCTCCCTTGATGCTGAAAAGACATTTGACACCGTCCACTGGCCTTTTCTTATGTCTGTTCTGGAGGAGTTTGGGTTTGGTCCGGTATTCAAGTGTTGGATTGCTGTACTTTATGAGAGACCTGTGGCCAGGGTTAGAGTCAATGGAGTAGTGTCACAGGAATTCTCAATGGGTAGAGGCACTCGACAGGGTTGCCAGTTATCGCCCTTGCTTTTTGCCCTGGTGCTGGAACTCGCCTGTGTGATCCGACTGCACCCGGACATCACGGGATTTAGGAGTGGAGAGGATGCTGAGACAGCCGAACGCATATCCCTATATGCGGATGACATATTAATGTATGTCACAAACCCAGAGACGACACTCCCCACAATAATGGACAGCTGTAAGACGTATGGTATACATGCGGGGTACAAAATTAACTGGGGGAAATCATACTCTTATCCAGTAGGCAAGAGCGGCGTCTATACTGTCGGACCCAGCCAACTCCAGCTGGCACGGGAAGGCATAAAATATCTAGGGATCTACATTACAACAAATACAACAGTGGCGTTGGACCGCAATCTCTACAGGGTGCTCAGGGATTTTCGAGTGGACGTCGAAAGGTAGAGGACTGACATTGCTAGGCAGGGCAGCACTATACAAAATTATAGTGCTCCCCAAATTTCTGTATGTGTTGCAAAATACCTACCAGCTCATACCGGTTGAGGTGTTCACTAAAACTGATGACCTGCTACGTACGTTTCTCTGGGATGGGAAGCCGCCGAGGACAGCACTGGCGAAGTTACAACGTAATCAATACAATGGCGGTATCTCCCTGCCTGACATTCGGGCATATTATTGGGCAGCACACTTAAATCTTGTGAACGAATGGCAACACGTAGAGAGAGATCACCCCACGTGCGTACTTGAACGCACACAGTTTACCAAGCGCCCACACACGCACTACATATATGGTGGTAAGGGTGCTGCTCAACTCCTGACGGCGACATGGATTGTTATAACACCTGGAAACAGGCCGAGCGACAAATGAAATGGGATGGCGAGTCACCAGGAAAACCTCACTTTGGGTAGGTAAACGGCTTCAGGAAATCACAAAACTACGAGGTTTCCAGCAATGGGACTTACTAAGCATTTCGCAACTTAAGGACATATTACACCGTAAAGAGCTGGGTACGTTCTTACACCTTCAGGCTGAATACGACATGAACAAGACTCAAGTACTACAAATACCTACAGCTGACCCATGCATGGTGAGCGCAACACAGACACCACTGACATTCCTGAGTATGCACCACTGGAGGGGCGACTCTTGGGGGAGCTCGTGGAGAAGGGTGTTTCCTGGACATATAGGACATTAATTAATTACAAGCCAGACACTTTACAGAAACTGCGGGCGAAATGGGAGTCACAGTTGGGTGAGATGGAAGACTTAGATTGGGAAATGGTGCTGATGCACCCCCGAGAGGTGGCCATTAAGTCTAGGCTCCGACTGATTCAATCTAGGTATCTGCACGCAGCGTACTATGACAGGGCGCGACTGCACCGCATAGGGAGGGCGGAAACACCTGATTTTGTGCGCTGTAGGGCGTCGGCAGGTACATTCTTTCACACAGTGTGGAACTGCTCTCAGATCCAACCGTATTGGGCCACCCTGTTGGGGGAGCTGGGAACTGTCCTGGGAGAGACAATTCCGCTCAGTCCCCAGTTTGTTCTGCTGGGAATATCCACCGGAATTGATCTCCCCAAACCAAAGTTAACCCTATTTCAATTAGGATTAGTGTTGGCGAAACGCAACCTGGCCAAGGCATGGGGGGGGGGGGCAGTGGTGAACCCATCTCTGATTGAATGGAAAAAAAGCATGGATATGTATATGTTGGGGGAAAAGACAACTTATAAAGCACGGGGTTGACCCAAAAAGTTTTGGAAAATATGGAAGCCATGGCTAGCACATTATGGACTTTCACTCTCTGATTCAAAATGATCCCCTATGGTGGGTGAACGGGTTGCAAAACAGGAAGGGGCCCACAATAATGTATAGGAATATGATAGTTATTTGATTGTCCACCACTGTCGTTCATGTATGATGCTGACGTCACATTGAATATGCTATTACGTTTTGCTACTAAACAATGTCTTTGTAGTGTAATTAAGAAAATGTTAATAAACATTTATTTTTTTTAAAAACAGTGGTACTGAAATTGAAACAGCAAGACCTCCAGTCCCAGGAACTCCTGTTTACTCTGGTTCAAAAGCTTGTGGCATCGTCCAGTTTACTGTGTCAATGTGCTTTTCTTGCCATACATTAACTTCTAAAGCCTAGTCCCCCTGATAAACAGAAGCTTGTCTACTTGTACCAACTAAATGTAGCCACTTGTAGCACCTCTCGGACACTCCTATTGAAACATTTTCCAAAATCTTCATTGCATCTACAATAAGTGCCTCACTATGAACAGCAATGACATCCAAATTGGTCCCCCGAGGCTCGAACTAAGTTCAAGGTCATCACTCTATTTTAAGACCACTCCTTTAACACAAAAGCAAATGCTGCCAAGGGTGTTTGGACTGTGGCAAGGCCACACCCTGAACCCCATGGTAAAGGCTGTGCTCAGCTGGAACTAAAGATAAGAGACCAGGGGCTTATTCTCAAGAACGTGTGATAAACGTTGCAAAATTAGCGTAACGCAACTTTGCATATCGCAGTCTATCGCGGGAAAACGCCTGTTAACGTAGCATTGGTAACACAGCGGCACCATGCGATAGTCCCTCGAGAACGCGTCAAATGACCGTGTTATAATTAGGGTTGGTCAGAAAACTCCGCTCCGCCAGCGTAGCGGATAAAGCCAGCCACCCCGGTTCTGAAAGCAGCCAGGACGGGGAGAACCGCCCCGGTGGACAACCTTCCCCAGTGCCAGGACCCTCGGCTGGCTTGCAGGACGGGGGGCTCCCGCACCCTGGGACGGAGCACGAGGCCCAGTCCCAGCTTCCGAACCCTAGCCAGGCCGTGGACAGCCTCCCCGGGCCCCGGTGGACCCCTGTCCCCAGCACCAGGATCCTCGGCTGGCTTGCAGGACAGGGGGCTTTCGCACTCTGGGACAGAGCACAAGCCCCGGGCCCAGCTTCTGAACCCTAGCCAGGCCAGGGAGAGCCTCCCTAGGACCCGGTGGACCCCTGTCCCCAGCACCCGGACCCTCAGCTGGAACCAAGGAGGGTTAAGCCCAGGCCACGTCCTATCCCCGACGGCCTGCCCGGGGAGCCCATTTTTCTCGACTATTAAGCCCTATGTAATGGGGGCTTACAGAACTTTAGGGAAGGACAAAAGTCGGAGTGAGCCCGGGCGGCCGGCCATCTGGTCGGCCGGGCATCTGGTCACACGGCCCGCAGGTCCATCCTGTCACCAGGCCCGCAAGACCATCTGGTCGCTCAGCCAGGCGACCAGATGGCCCGGGACGACCCAGCGCCCAGATGGCCTGGGAGGGTGCCTTACCTAGTCGCCTTTGCAGTCCGGCGAGGGGTGGCCAGGCGCACCGCAGAAGCAGCTCGGGAGGCTCCTTCCCCAGGGCTGCTGCTCGCCTCCCTGCCCGACTGGAACAGGAACAGGGGGAAGGAGAGGCCCGGCCGGCCCAGGCCATCTGGTAACTATGCTGACCCGCAAGGGAAGGTGGCTCCCGTCCCCGCACCCCGGTGGGGCAGTGCCGGGAGGGGGCGCCGGTCCCACGAAGGGGATCCGGAACTCCCGGGCCACCGACCTTCCCGCTGTGTTGAATCCTCCGGGCGGACTGTACGGACCCCAC